>NC_084832.1:39277841-41777841 GCF_033115175.1 Lepus europaeus | reverse complement strand
TGCCGGCACACCGGGTTCTAGTCCTGGTCGGGGTGCCAGATTCTGTCCCAGTTTCCCCTCTTCCAGTCCAGCTCTCTGCTATGGCCCGGGAAGGCAGTGGAGGATGGCGTAAGTACTTGGAGATCAGGAGAAGCACCTGGCTCCTGCCTTCAGATCAGCGTGATGCATCCGGCCCGGGTGGCCATTGGAGGGTGAACCAATGGCAAAAGGAAGACCTTTCTCTCTGTCTCTCTCTCTCACTGTCCACTCTGCCTGTCAAAAAAAATAAATAAATAAAATAAAAGAAGTGAAGTAGTAGGGACAGGAGGCACATGTATCAGATGCCACAATGCTGGGATCTAGATTTCTGTTTTTTTGCTATATTCTTGCCTTTTTTTTTTTTTCTAAAATAAGCTCTGATTATATAGACAAATATGCAGAAGTGATAAAAGACCAAAATAATATAATTGGATAAATCTTAATATCCTCATTTTGCTCAGAGAGACTTGGAGATGTCAAAACCTTAGGTAATATTTGGCAAAAGCAGAATTTACACTGAGGTTTTCCTGAGTCTGGGGCCAGGGACTATCTATCACGCTACACAGCCTCCTTCAAAATTGTGTTACCATTTTCTCCATTTCCACTTACAGCAGTGAGTGCCAAGCTGAAAACATACTGGCTTGGTCTTCTCTCAAAAAGGTGTACATGCCACTCACACCTCAGTTCTGCTCCAGTGAACTATCAGAAGTGGGTAAGAGAAGTGAGACAAATTAGAGCCACACTGTGAAGACTTTGTGGCTTGGTAAGGCACAGGCAAGTCTGGATGAGAGAGAGAGAGAGAATGGGAAGATTCCATTTATATTATTTTAATTCTGAATGATTTGTAACTATGCAAGTACCTAAATATGACTGACCATGGATAACTGGTGATTATCCATTATGATTCAAATATTTGCAAAATATCTATCCTGATGATTTAGTAGAACAAATATTTGGCATGGCCTTTATTTTTATACTGGAGGAAGGATTATGTGTTAATTTATCCTCTACCACTTAAGGAAACCCCCACTGAAGAATCTGAAAGAGACAAAATTCTTCAAACCCAAACACATAAGTAATTGAAATAGCAGAATATATAATGCAAAACATTGTAATATTAAAATTTACCATATCTCACTTAAAATTGTACTTTATATATTATGTATTGATTGCATTGTAAATATAACTGAAAATTATACTGTTAGATATATTTTCTGTCTCAAATATTTTCTGCTTCAAATATGAAGGGTTGCTCTGACTTAACACACTTATTCTTTAAGGTCAGCTTGTTTATGTTACCAAAAAGTATATGCACTATTTTTCAATATATAATTGTTACAGAGAAAGTATATCTAAAAGGTGTATTTTTTTTAACCCGTGAGCACTCAAAAAAAGAGAGAAGTATAGCATAGGCTACACAGACATGTTGTTGCAAAACACGTTTCTTGATTAGAAGACACTTGAAAACGTAGTAAAAGATGTGATGAGCCCTCTTCTTGACATATTTCTCATTTGCACTTTTTTTGTTTGTTGAATCCTTAGAAGCAAGTAACATTTCTGCAGTTCCCAAAGATGTAATTCCCTTGGGTTCCTGCTTCAATCCACAAATGCAAAGAATCTATCTTTTATTCACTTGTAGGAGTCTTCTCTGTAGCTCCTGACATCCTTTTAAAGCATTTTCTCAAGGGACCACAAGAATGACATTCCTCTTCGAATCTTCCTCATTGTTCTTTCAGGACCCAGCTTTTGCCATTGCCTTTTGTAGAGAGAAGATTCCCTATCCCACAGCTACATTCCTCCAGTTCTGCTCATTATCACTTGGAGGCGGCCTCCGTTCCATAGTATATTCATCTCTCTTTACTTCAGATCAATGGATCATTTAAAATCAGTGCACTGAAGACTGAAAGACCACCTTTTATTGCAGGCTGGTAGTTCTGATACAAGAGAGTGAATGATTTCTTGGGGTTTGTGGTCCATAATTATATTAACCTTGGTCCCACCCCAAGCTATTTGAAACTCCTCACACCTCATTACCAGTCAATGCATCCTTCTCTCTATAAGAATTGCATTGTTTGACTTTGAAAGACATGTTGTTAAAATCCCTTTACAGGTTAGTGATGTTTCTTTAGAAGAGTAGAACAAATTTCATGGTCAAAGTCAAAATTTTAGCACTCTTTTTACTACAAGGATATCTAACCCGGTGAATCCCTGAATGGCCTGTATTGTTGGAAGTGAGAGAGAAAAGAAAGAAGCAAATTGTTTTAACCATTACCATATTAATACCGTGCTTTACACTTTAACAAGTAACTCTATTATGTATTTCTGTTCAGCATTTTCTAAATTAAATGTACTACCTTAAATTATAGAAAATAAGCTAGTAATAACATTGATTTACATTTTTAACTGTGTAGCAATAAATGGCCGTGTTCCTTTTTCATTCCTACAAGACAAACAAATGGGTGAGAACAAAGAACTTTTAACAATGAATGAAATTTTACTTCCCAGGAAATTTCCTTGAGATTAAATTGGCCAGTTTTGAAATGAGTGGAGAAGTTATGAATCCAGCTTAATTAAACTCTAACAAATAAACAAAAACAAGCCAAAAACACATCATACGTATTTTACTAAAACCCTAATGAGGTAATCAGTTTTTCTGTAGTTTAAAAGAGTGTAGATGAGAGATTATATGTTTGATTTCCATAATGATTAAACAGTCCCCAAAGCCCTTTCACTCCAAGAAGAAAGCTTAGAGACAAAGAGAACTATATAAAATCCCAACTGTTGTTTTTTACTAGAAAACAGTCAAAGACTGGATGAGCAAAAGGGCAATTGTTTGTAGTGGGTGTCATTTACAGAATTCATTTGAAGCAGTGCATTCTCCCAGCATTTGAAAGAACAAACTTTTTTTGTTCTACTTGATAGAGTTAATGATTTAGCCTTGTTAAAAAAGTGACAAACCAACGGTATGCCAAATTTATAGCTCACATTGATTGAAAATTTTAGTTTATGAAGTATCTTGAAAAATAAATAGTAATTGATTCACTTGCAAAAAAATTAGAGATTAAAAAGATACAAGACTAATTTGACAAATTAAATGTCTCCTAACTCGGCATTTCTATAACTATCCCAGTCATCTCTCAGGTAACCAGTTTTCTCAATAATAACTTGAAATGTCAGAAAAAGCTGTTCAGGGACATCTGAAATCATCACTAAAAATGGGATTATAATTCATACAATTTCCTAATTCACCCAAGGATCATTTATGCCTCATTTTCTTATATTAAAAAATAAAATGTTGTGGGCCAATTTCATTCCCAAGTAAGTATATAACATATGTATTTTTATGCACCTTGTAATCCTTGAGACCATATTTAAACATAATTTTCAAATGATAGCCCTAAAAACTTAAAACATGCATTTCAGTATATATTTTGGGCCACAGAAATAATTCTATGATCTCTTATAGTTATCTGAAATTAGATTTAATATTTTAAACTTCACTGTTCAAATCTGGATAGAGTTTTGCAAGATTTTTTCATAGATATTTCATGAAGAGCCAATTATTATACACTTAATGAAACTGTGCTTTTAAAGAAATTTTCATTGGCTTTTCATACTTTTCCTGAGTAGTGGATTATGGTTTAATTGATGCAATGTAGTTGTCTTGAACTTGTTCCCCTTGTTTACCATATCGTCTGAGAGGACTGGTCTTAAAAACAGCAACAAAAACAACAAAACAACAAAAACACTTTGCTAGGTCTATTACAGAATTTTTAATCTTCATAATATATTTCCTAACCTCTATTGGTATCAAATGATGTTTGCACTTGTTAAGAATTTTGAAATAGTGAGAATTATTTCAAGGAATAAATAGTAAATATTTTCATTCAGCCTCTTACACAGTGATTTTCCATTTAACTAGTAAAATATCCTAGAAGTCACTCACAATGCACACAGACTTAGAATGTAGCTTTCTGGGACACATTTAATATTTAAAAAAAACCTCATTTTTTTTATCATAGGCCCATAGCATTTAGAAAATGGAAGCACAATAGTTACATATTTATTCATAGCAACCATTTGGTCATCCAATACAATTTTTTGAGGTGTGTCTATTACCTAATGATTCATACAAGTAAGGTTGTCAATTTTAACAAATAATTTCAAGGATATTTTGGGGGTACTCTGACTTTTGTCTTCATCTTCCCACTATGAGTAATTTTTATCATTCAGATGGTATTGTTTCAATGCTCATACCCCCTTTATCAAGCGCAGCAGAGAGCTGTGAAATGAGCACTAAATGAATAATCAAGACACCTGACTTTTAGTCCAGTATCATCTCTTGCCTCCTGATATAAGCATGCATGAGTCACTCAACACTCTGAAACAGAGTGTTAAACTATGGGAACTCTAAAGCCTTTTCCTTTATCCTCATAGGAAAAAACATCATATGAAGCAACTTCAGAAAATCAGTAGAAAAATAGAATTAAAAGATAAGTTTATTAGACTGCAAAAAATGTTGAAATCCATGCATAATTTTTTTCATAATGTTCATTTTCATGAACGTTTTTAGGGCGCCTTATATTAAATATGTATATTTGTATACAATTAGATAAATAATTTTGTTAAAAGTAAGTAATCTTCTTGCTCTTTAGAATCCCCAGTCTTGGGCAAACATTTGCTGCAGTGGTTAAGTTGCTGCTTTAATGCCCTTGTGCCGTAGTACCATATGTGAGCACGTGGTTAGTCCGGTTCCTTCACTTTTTTTTTTTTTTTTTGACAGGCAGCGTGGACAGTGAGAGAGAGAGACAGAGAGAAAGGTCTTCCTTTTTGCCATTGGTTCACCCTCCAATAGCCGCCGCGGCCGGTGCACCGCGCTGATCCGAAGGCAGGAGCCAGGTGCTTCTCCTGGTCTCCTATGGGGTGCAGAGCCCAAGCACTTGGGCCATCCTCCACTGCACTCCCGGGCCATAGCAGAGAGCTGGCCTGGAAGAGGGGCAACTGGGAGAGAATCCAGCGCCCCGACCAGGACTAGAAGCTGGTGTGTCGGCGCCGCTAGGCGGAGGATTAGCCTGTTGAGCCACGGCGCCAGCCCGGTTCCTTCACTTCTGATACAACGTCCTTCTCATGTGCATCGTGAGAGGCAGCAGTTGACGGCTAAAGTGTTTGGGTCCCTACTACCCACATGGGAGACCCAGATTGAGTTTCTGGCTCCTGGTTTCAGCCTGGCCCAGCCCTGGCTGCTGTTGGCATTTAGGAAGTGAACCAGAAGATGAAAGATTTCTCTCTCTTTTTCTCTAGCTCCCTCTTCTTTTGTATAAAATAGGAAATGAATCAATGAATCAATGAATGATTGAATAAATAATCCCCATTCGGTCTTGAAAAAAATTTATCAATACTTGTTAAGTCTAATAAGCTCTTGGGAGCAGGCATTTAAACTAATGGTTAGGATAGATATATCCTAGTACTGGCACTGTGGCTTCATAGGTAAATCCAGCACCTGTGAGGCCAACATTCTAAATGGTGCCAGTTCATGTCCTTGCTGCTCGATCTACTTCCAATCCAGCTCCTTGCTAATGGTCTGGGAAAAGCAGCATATTAGTCCATGTGTTTGGGTCCCTGCCTTCCTGCCACCCAAATGGGAGACCTGAATTGAATTACATTCCCAGCTTGCAACTTTTGGCCTCAGCCCAGTTCCAACCATTGCAGGCATCTGGCGAGTGAACTGGAGGATAGGAACTTTGTATGTGTGCATGTCTGTGTGTTTGTTGGTAGGTGCGTATCTTTCTGTCTCTTTGCCTCTCAAATAAATAAATACAATTATTAAGAAGATAAAGCTTCTTAATTCAGGTGTGTAAGAATTATAGTCTTTTAAAATTTTTATTGTAATTTCTGACTCCTCCTATCATTGTTTTCTTCTTTGAATGGAACTTCATGTCCATGATTCTTGAAGTCATTTTGTTTTCCCATTCTGGGACCTTATGCTGTGCTAATTCATCAGGAAGAAGGGCCTGCTGTAAGAGCAACTGGATTAGCACTGATACATCTTTTTCCTCTGTCCTTGAAACCTGTAAGTTCCAGTGGATCTCTACTGCTTCCATGTCCTGCATAGGAGTTGAAGATCTTTTGTGATCTTGCCTATGATTATGTGTGCCTAGGGATTCTTGTACTCATTCTGTCCAGGGGAAGGGAAGACAGACAGTTGCTGCCAGTACTGTAGGACTCACTGGGTCCCTGAAGCTAAAGGAACCATAAGTACCTGGTTTCTCTTGTACCTCAAGCCCAGGAACATCTTTTCCAGCTTGAGAGGCCTCCCCAGCTCTTTCAATGCATGTGAAGAAACTGTGCTTGTTCACACATGTGCTCCCCTTGAATACCTTGGTAAATACTTCACATGCTACAGAAAGACTTGCTAAGATATTCATTAACTATAGAATTTAAGCAAAAAATGCATGTTGTATTTTTAAGGGAAGCTCTAAAAGAATAGAAATATAGCTTCTAAAGTAGTGAAAGAAAAAAAATAAATTCAGATATCCAGAAGGGTCAGATAAGGCACAAGGAGGCACACAGAGAGGCAATAAATAGTTAAAATATATATCAGTAGCTAAGACCTGGAATCAACCCAAATGCCCATCAACAGTAGACTAGATAAAGAAATTATGGGACATGTACTCTATAGAATACTATACAGCAGTCAAAAACAATGAAATCCGGTCATTTGCAACAAAATGGAGGAATCTGGAAAACATCATGCTGAGTGAAATAAGCCAGTCCCAGAGGGACAAATAGCATATGTTCTCCCTGATCGGTGACAACTAACCGAGCACCAAAAAGGAAACCTGGTGAACTGAAATGGACCCTATGAGAAACAATGACTTGATCAGCCCTTATCATCACTGTTGATGTACAATTTAATACTATATCCTTTTTAGTATTTTTGTTTGTTCTACTTAATACCATTTGTTGAGTTATGTAATTAACACAAAATTATTCTTAGGTGTTTAAAGTTAATGGAAAAGTGATCTCTGTTAAATATAAGAGTGGGAATAAGAGAGGGAGGGGATGTACAATTTGGGACCTGCTCAAGCTGACTTGCCCCAAACGGTAGAGTTAGAAATGTGCCAGGGGATTCCAATATAATCCCATCAAGGTGGCATGTACCAACGCCAACTCACTAGTCCAAGTGATCAATTTCAGGTCACAATAGACCATAATGATGGGTCTAAGAGTCAAAGGGATCACATAAACAAGACTAGTGTCTGAAAATACTGATAGAATAAAAAAGGGAGAGAACGATCCAACATGGAAAGCGGGATACACAGCAGACTCATAGAATGGCAGGTGTCCTAAACAGCACTCTGGCCTCAGAATCAGCCCTTAAGGCACTCGGATCTGGCTGAAGAGCCCATGAGAGTATTTTAGGCATGGAAAGCCAATATACTCTGGAAAAAAAGAAAAAAAAATGACCTAAATGAAAGATCTCTGTGAGTGAGATCCCAGTGGAAAAAATGGGCCATCAAAAAATGAGGTACCTTTCTCTGAATGGAGGAGAGAACTTCCACTTTGACTATGACCTTGTTGAAATAAGATCAAAGTCGGCGAGCTCAGGGGGCTCCATGGCCTTGGCAACTCATGACTAGAGCCTGGGGAGATTGCTGACGACTTAAACAGGGTGTCAAATTGTTAAGTCAGCAACAGGAGTCACTGTGCACAGAGATCTCCATGTAGGATCTCCGTCCTTAATGGGTAGTTCAATGTGAATTAATGATATGACTAGTGCTCAAACAGTATTTGACACTTTGTGTTCTGTGTGGGGGCAAACTGATGAAATCTTTACTTAATATATACTAAATTGATCTTCTGTATATAAAGATAATTGAAAATGAATCTTGATGTGACTGGAGTGGGAGAGGGAGTGGGAGATGGGAGGGTTATGGGTGGGAGGGAAGTTATGGGGGGGAAAATCCATTGTAATCCATAAACTGTACTTTGGAAATTTATATCTACTAAATAAAAGTTAAATATATATATATATATATATATATAAAATATATCAGTTATGAAAAGGCATATAAATAATATTAAAAATCAACAGCTAGAGCTAGATAGTACCAGATTGGATTTCCAAAATTATACTCAGCAGCAAACTATTTTCAAGAAATATGGCCCAACACATGAATAAAATAGATAATTGAAAAGATCAGAAAATAAATATAAGGAAAATATGTATCAATAGGGAGCTACTCTAACTACTTTCATCTGATATATAATAGACAAAAATACTACTGTGATAATAAATGAAGTCACTGTATAATGAATAAAATTCATCATGCATTAAAATAATTTTAATTCATATGCATCAAATAAAATGCAAATAAAAACAGGTAAAACAAAATGATCTAAGTAGACATTAATATATATAATAAAAGAAAAATTTTAAATAACTTTCTAGCACCAGATAATCAAATGAAAATCAAATAAAATTTGAATATCACGATTAAAATTGACATAATAAAGCTATGATTTCTGTACCACTAGAAGTAAGAACATACATAATTTTCCAGCACTCATGGATTATTTGCAAACCAAATATTGCATTCTAGACTCACATTTATATCAACAAATATCAAAGCATAAGTCTCAGTAACTATCATGATGTTGTTATAAATCAACAAAAATTATAATTAAAGTTTTCATTTAATGGAAATGTTAAGCAAACATAGCTAACAATTCTTGATTTAAGAAGTGAAAATGATAATTATCAATTATTTATAAGAATATGATATTAAAACTATTTCAAGGGAAACTGGGATTTTAGCTAAAATAGCAATTAGATAAAAATTCATGATCTTAAACTCATGTTTAAGAAAAGAAAAAGGACAAAAATGAATGGGGCTAGCCCAAGAAGTAAGAAAATACACAATGTAACAAATCCAAAAATTGTGGGAAATGAATACTAATCGACTTCTAAAAAAAAATGGAAATTATTGAATTAAAACAGCTTCTTGCAGAAAGGATATTAAAATCTTTTTCACATTGTTCACAAAATAAACCATAAAACAGTATGAAAGATATATTTTTCTATGGCCCGGGAAGGCAGTGGAGGATGGCCCAAGTGCTTGGGCCCAGCACCCCATGGGAGACCAGGAGAAGCACCTGGCTCCTGCCTTCAAATCAGCGTGATGCGCCGGCTGCAGCGGCCATTGGAGGGTGAACCAATGGCAAAAGGAAGACCTTTCTCTCTGTCTTTCTCTCTCACTATCCACTCTGCCTGTCAAAAAAAAAAATAGTCCATTAATCAAAGTCACTTCTTCCGGCCGGTGCCACAGCTCACCAGGATAATCCTCCACCTGCGGCGCTGGTACACCGGGGTTCTAGTCCCAGTTGGGGCACTGGATTCTGTTCCGGTTGCTCCTCTTCCAGTCCAGCTCTCTGTTGTGGCCCAGGAGTGCAGTGGAGGATGGCCCAGGTCCTTGGGCCCTGCACCTGCATGGGAGACCAGGAGGAAGCACCTGGCTCCTAGCTTCGGATCGGCACAGCGCGCTGACCATAGTGGCCTTTTGTGGGGGTGAACCAATGGAAGGAAGACCTTTCTCTCTGTCTCTCTCTCTCCCTGTCTAACTCTGCCTATTAAAAAAACAAACAAAAACAACAACAACAACAACAACAATAACAACAAAAACAAAGTCACTTCTTCCAACTGTTAAACTTGACTATCTAAAACAAAAATACGCAAAACTGGGAAATTCGTGGATTACTAAAAAAGGGGGGAGGGTATTACATCTCCCTACCTCATTGTCCAGTGCAGTAGATGCAATTCTAATAGCTGATTTTAAATCTACTATCTTAACATTTTTACAAAATGAATCAAAGACATCCACATTCAGATTTCAAGTTCCAGGAAGCAGTATAAATTACAGACAAGATACATAGAAACAAACTTGCATCAATATGTCTATCTATACTGAAGTGAAATTTCCATCTTTCGGGCTTACCTACTTAGAATTTCCTCAGAGTTTTTACTACGTTCATTTTATTTGGTTGAAAACAAAGAAGTGAAATCACAAGAGGTATGGGGGATATTTTAGAACAAAACTGGAAATTGTGGCTAGGATATTCCCCTATTCCTTTGACCAAAACATATCATTGCAAGAAAGCTGGAGAAATTTATTGGTAAGCACCAGGTACTCTCTGCCACCGTAGATAAAATTATAGGTGACAAAGGTTTTAGAAATCAATGAGGTTGGGGCCGGCGCTGTGCCAAAGTGGGTAAGGCCACCGCCTGCAGTGCCAGCATCCCATATGGGTGCCAGGTAGAGTCCTGGCTGCTCCACTTCCAACCTAGCTCTCTGCTGTGACCTGGGAAAACAGTTGAAGATAGCCCAGGTCCTTGGGCCCCTGCACCCGTGTGGGAGACCCGGAAAAAGCTCCTGGCTCCTGCCTTCGGATCAGCGCAGCTCCGGCCATTGCAGTCAGCTGGAGAGTGAATCAGCAGATGGAAGACCTCTCTCTCTGCCTCTCCTTCTCTCTCTGTGTAACTTTGACTTTCAAATAAATAAATAAAAAAAGAAAGAAATCAATGAGGACTGTTACGAAATACTTATACATTTGTAATCCTAGAGGAAATGGGCATTTGTCTAAAAACAACATGAGCACTGAAATTAACACTGTATATATGTATATATATATGTGTGTGTGTGTGTGTGTATATGTATATATATATATATATATATATATATTAAAAGCCACAAACATAGACAAGTCTTATGTCATTAGGGAAATTAAATTAGTAAATACTCTGCCCACATGGAAGTATCAGAAACACAAGTTAATACAAATACTAAGACACTAGTATGACATTACCAACAAAACTACACAGTGAAAAATCAAAATAACAGAATAATCTCATTCAAAATATAGTTGTAAATATATAAAAGTACTAATTCAGTGACTCTAACCATTTGTATTTTAAATTGACAGACATTAAAATAGTTTGTCTTTAATGTCATAAATATGGTGTCCATTCTTTTATTCTCACAATTTTTTTAAAAAGATCTTTATTTATTTATTCTTATTTATTTGAAAGACAGAGAGACAGAGAGCTTCCATCTACTGGTTCACTCCCCAGATGCCTGCAACAGCCAAGGCTGGGCTAGGCTGACGCTCGAGTTGGGATCTCAGTTTGGTTCTCCCCTTTACTTGAACCATCACAACTGCCTCTCAGAGTGTTCCACAATAGCAAAAGGAGTTGGAGGAGGACCCAGGACCCAAATCCAGGTACTCTGACTGGAGATCCAGGTGTCATATGGACAAACACATCCCTAATACTAGTGGTTGAGAAGGAGTAGAAGAAACAGTGGTGAAGAAAAGGAGGGGAAGAGGTAGAGAAGAGGAAAGACAAAAATAATATAAAAGATGGAGAAGAGGGGGAGCAACAAAGAAGTAACAATACTAGTATTAGAGTTCTGTCTACTACTTATCCATACAAATCATAGAACTGCAGTAATTTTAAGAATGAATGAGGCATTGACATAAGAAACAAATAAAATAATAGGGGGCCGGCACCACGGCTCACTAGGCTAATCCTCCGCCTTGCGGCACCGGCACACCGGGTTCTAGTCCCGGTCGGGGCACCGATCCTGTCCCGGTTGCCCCTCTTCCAGGCCAGCTCTCTGCTGTGGCTAGGGAGTGCAGTGGAGGATGGCCCAAGTGCTTGGGCCCTGCACCCCATGGGAGACCAGGAGAAGCACCTGGCTCCTGCCATCGGATCAGCGCGGTGCGCCGGCCGCAGCACGCCGGAGGCGGCGGCCATTGGAGGGTGAACCAACGGCAAAAGGAAGACCTTTCTCTCTGTCTCTCTCTCTCTGTCCACTCTGCCTATCTAAAAATAAAAAAAAATAAAAAATAAAAAAAAATAAAATAATAGGAGTTGTACTAACTGTTGATAAATAAATAGATCGGTAGACAGATAGATATGTGTATATTTTGTACAGTTATTACAGAACAAAGTGCAGTTACAACCCAGTACAGAGATGCTACTCTGCACTAATTTGGAAGGTACAATGTGTTATTGACTTATCAACAAACCATGTGAAATAATGCTCCTATAAAATCACATAAAAATATAATATCATGATAGAATGAAGTTATAAAATACAAAAAAAAGTTCAAAAAGAAATTTTTCTTAATAGGTAGAAAACTGATATTGCAAGTAGCATGTGTAAGATGTCATAACAAGACTCCCAGCACTATCTAAGATTGAAATACACATAAATTTAGCAATTATATTATGAGTCATATGTTCTAGATGTAAAAGAAGATCTGTGCAAGAGAATTGATAGTAACATTTTTTCAGGTGTGAATTTACACAATTTAAAATGTCACTCAAAGGGGAAAAGATAAATAAATTGTTTACAATCACTAGAGTATTAATCAGCAAAGGAAATACACTATTCCTTCATATTTCAATATTATGATTTTCATATATTATGCTATGTCAGAATACCAGATATAAGTGATATAGTAAGATATATATTATATGAAATAAAATCATAAAATATTAATGTGTTTATAGGCATATGCAATTGTGTGTAATACTTTAACATCCTGAAGAAAAGAACACACATCTAATTCAGTATGAATTTTTTTCTCAGCAGTGGATAATGTAGAATAAAATGGAAAAGATGACTTCAAGTGCATCTCTAGTATTTATTTCTTAACCTGAATTCTGAAACAAACATGACAAATTGTTAATGTAGATGGTATATACGTAGTTGCCTCCATACCTTGGCATATCATTAAAATATTTAAAAGATTTGTTTTCAAGTGTATCAAGCAGAAAGTTAAACCAGCTTTGCAAAGAGTTTCCAAGAATTATTAGACCATGAAAGTTATATTTGGTTCCTCAAATGTTCATTGACCCAAATTAAATTACAAATGCCATTGCTTCAGCCTTCCATTCAACCATCTTGTTTTAGTGTTCTTGTAATCAGCAGGTTAAAAGAAGACAGCATCCTTCCTGCAACAAGTATCTTCTGAGTTCCAACAAAATGTAACTGGTTATAAAACTCAAGCTGACAGCAAATGTGAAGAAAGTGCCCCAAATTTATTTTAGGCACTGAACATATGGGTCAGTGCCTATTTTCATGACTGTCAACAAAACAGTTCTTTGTTGCTACTTAGTCTTTCATGTCTTCATTACCTTTGAATCAAATTGAATCTAACCTTACTCAATTACCTTTCTTCGTTGTTATCAATTAATATTTTTGAACCCTCTGAACTGCCTCACTTTGTGTTATATTTTCTGATAACGAGACAACAAATTGAGTCCTCAGTATCCATTTTAAAATTTGATATACATCTCCTCATTTGTCCATGTCTTCGAGAGCAGTCAGTGTCTTAACCCTCTGCCTGATTTCTTCAGGATTAATGCAAAGCTTGTCCGGATCTGACTCACTCCACAGCTGATCTGAGGGCATGAGCTTCCATTCTAGATCAATTTAATATCTGTCCTAAGGTTTTCTTCATTGGCTTTAAGAATGTGTTGTCATGAGAAGGAAACAAGCCATTAAAGGAGGAGAGAATTTGGAAGCTGACAATTGGAACCTTTGTGGAGAACTTCATGGAAAGTGAGGCTTTGGATAATTTTATAAACAATATTTCTGCAAGAAATCTCAAAGACCTATGGAAATTTTTCTTCTGCATATCCTTCCCTGCCTACCTGTCAAGCTTATACTCTGCCTTCATGTTTTTCCTTCTCATATTTTGATTGAAGGATTACAGCATTTTTAGAGCCAAGATTCTAAACATAGATTATCAATGTTGTTTTTGGCTTTTTTTTTGCACATATGTATTTAGTGGAATGCCAAATTATATAACTAAATATCATCACTAGAAATACTAATGTAATTGTGTTTGAGTTTATACTTACATAGAAAATGCTTGATAAGCAGCATTTAGTGAAGGTTTGCTGTTTTGCTATTATCATTGCTATTTAGTGATTAATCAACCTCAAGTATATCTTAAGGTCACAGACTTGCTTATGAGATTTTATTGTAGAGTGAATTCATATCTATAATTTATAATATTATAAATTATAGTTTATAAATTATAATTTGTAATATTGTAGAGTGAATTCATATCTATAATTTATAATAATTCATATTTAACCATTATTAAGGGTTTGCGTTTTCAAACAAATATTCAGGGGGCAGACATTTGGTGTCAGTTCCTTTTTTTTTTTTTTTTGGTGTAGTAGTAATGATGCTTCTTGGGATGCCCGCATATATTGGAGGGCCTGGGTTTAGTCTTTGCTGCACTCCTGATTCCTGCTTCCTGCTAATGAGCACCATGAGAAGCAGCAAGTGGTAGCTCAAGTGATTGGGTTTCCCCCAGTAATGTGCGAGACCTGGATTGAGCTTCCAGCTCTTGGCTTTTCTGCCCCGGACCCGGCTATGGCAGGTTTTGGAGGATGGAACTAGAAAATATGAGAGCTTTCCTTGTCTCTCTATCTGGTACTTGAACCAGCACCCTGAAATGGGATGCAGGAATCTCAAGCAATGACAACCCACTGCACCACAATGTCCAACCCTATCTATATATTTCTTCTATGATAAAATAAAACTAACAAAAATTTTGTCTATATTCATAAAACATTGCCATCCTGCTAAGCAAACCAATTACTGTGGTCACTTGAAAAAGTAATAAATCATCTTCATTATAAATCCAAATTTTCCATCTCAATCTTTTTTCATTTGTTTGTTTCCAGAAACAGCTGCCTGTTTCTAAAGATTTTTAAATATAATAAATAAAACTAATTTAATTTAAATAAAATTATTGTTACAGTTTGCATGTTATCTTAATATTTCGCTTTTATTTATTTATTTATTTTTTAGTTACTTTTATTTTGGCAGTCATTTAAACAGATTCTTAATGTCTGCATTAGTAGTATATGGGTAAAGCTCAATTTATTTAACTATTATTAATTCATTAAATAGCATTTAAGATAGAACACAAAATACTAGTTAACTACTAAATAACTAGTTAACAAAATACTAGTTTGAGATGTATGAGTTTATCAGATATTATATTTGACATAATCAGAACAGAATTGTGATAGTATATTTTCTATTATCTTAAAATCTGTCTTAAGTCCTTGTACATTTTCTATAAAATATACTTATTAATTTAATTATTTTCTGATTACTATCAAAATATGAGAGACATGAATACAGAAATTTATGGCTTTTTGACCACTGCTATGTCCTAATGCCAGTTACAAATTAGCTATCCATGAGTATTTGATGTGTGAATGAAATGAGACGAGCTGAAATTCTTCTAGGTGTTTAACATCCACTTTATTATTCTCTATAAATGACTTTAAATGTCTTCAATGCATTCTTCAAGAAAAATAAATTAACAATTCATTATTTATTCAGAAGCAGGGAATCAAAACAGGACCAAGGCAAATCGCAAACATTGGAGAGTTTTTGCCTGTATTTTTAGAGAGGCAGTCATCAATAAGTAATTATAGAACAAAGCAGTACTTTGTAAGTATTTTGTTGAGAAACATGATGTGAAATTTAGAAGACAGAGTATCTAATTCTGGTTGGAGGACATGATAGGCTTAACAACTGGGTTAAATTTGCAGTTCAACCTTGAATTAATTGATAAATTCAGAAGTTGAAAATTTTTTCAGCAGGTTAAAGAAAGTCATGAATTTTTAAAATATATATATATATTTATATATCTGAAAGTCAGAATTGTAGAGAGAGGAGAAGAGACAGAGAAAGAGAGAGATCTTCCATCTGCAGGTTTATTCCCCAGATGGCCAGGGCTGAGCCAGTTGGAAGCCAGGGGCCAGGAGCTTCATCCAAGTCTCCTGCAAGGATAGCAGGGGCCCAAGCACTTGGGCCTCCTCTGCTGCTTTTCTCGGGCCATTAGCAGGGAGCTGGATTGAAACTGGAGCAACCAGGACACAAACCAGCACCCATATAGTGTGCTGGCATTACAGGCAGCACTTTTACCGACTATGCCACAATGCTGGCCCCAAGTCATGAAATTTTGACAGAGCCAGACATATTGTAGAAACCGAGTGAAGTCTGCTTTAGTTGAAGTGTAAGGTATTAGTACAGAACTAATAAGAGATGAGACTATAAAAAGGGATTGGCTCTTATAAGGAAATTCCATTCTAATTAATTAGTTACATGAAGAAAATTACATGTCAGAAGATAACATTGGCAGAAAGAATGAAATTCCATCTATATTCATACGACATTGTGAACTTGGTAGGCAAACCAGTCATGGTGGCCATTAGAAGAGAAATAATCAACTGCCTTATACATTCATACTTTCTTTCTCAATATTTTATTATTTATTTATGTATTTGAAAGGCCGACAGACACATAGCCAGGGAGGGAGAGACGAGAGAAGGGTTCAGTTTGCTAGTTCAGTCCCTAAATGCCTGCGATGATCAGGACTGGTTGAAACTGAAACTGGAGCAGGGAACTCCCTCTGTGTCTCACTTGCGCATGGTGGGAACCCAGTTAACTGAGTCATCACCTGCTGCCTAACAGGGTCTGCATTAGCAGGAACCTGGAGTCAGGAATCAAAGCTGGATACCCGTGCTTTCCATCTCAATTCTTTTTTTTTTTTTTTTTTTAAGATTTCTTTCTTCTTCATTTGAGAGGCAGAGTTACAAAGAGAGCAAGGGAGAGACACAGAGAGAGAGAGAGATCTTTCACCCACTGGTTCACTGCCCAAGTGGCCACAACAACTGGAGCTGGGCTGATCTGAAGCAGCTCCTCTGGGACTCTCATGTGGGTACAGGGGCCGAAGCACTTGGGCCCTCTTCTACTGCTTTCCCAGGACATCAGCAGGGAGCTGGATCAGAAGTGGAGCAGTTGGAACTTGATCTGGAGCCCATATGGGATGCTGACGCTACAGGCAGAGGCTTAACCTCCTATGCCATTGCAACGGCCCTCCATTTCAATCTTAACGATTGGGGAAAAGCAGCAGCAAACTGGCTTTGAATAAGAAGCATCTTCTATTTTGGTGACCCATTTTTGGTCACATTCCAAATTCATGTGTAGTAGTGACACCCTTACCATAAGTCCTTCCTGTCTGTGTTTTGGGAGAAGCTCCTTGGAAAATGTTTCCTCAGTAATGTAAGCTTAAGAAAAGTGTATGGATTGATGTATGTAATTTGCATTCCACTTGTACCACAATATGGCCTTCTGTTTTTAAAGAAGCACTGACAGTATGTAACATAATATTACACTGTGTTATCGAGGCCAGTGATGGAGTATGGCAGTTTTAACTCAGAACACCACAGCTTTTGTTAAACCAAGCTTCATACTTCACCTCATTTTGATATACAGGATGGAAATAAAATTATATGTCAGTATTAGAGTTTCACATTAAATCGTGGAATTTTTTTTTTTTTTTGCCCCATCATATCTTTCTGCAGAGGGGATAGATTTGTGGAGGGCAGCATTTTTCTCATTTGTGGCATATCTGCACAAATACAATATATAATTTTCAGCCAGCATATTGTTCTATGTGAAGAAAAAAATAATGCCCTGGGTTATTATTTCAACTCGCAAGTCTGGATGCTGTACTTTGATATTATTTATTTGAAGTCTATGTCGCATACATTACTTGAAATTTGAAAGCAGCTTTATTAATTCTAACAGTCAAAGCATTCTAAACTAAGAGAAGCTCTCCTTACACTTAGTTGAATGCTCAAGCACAAAATTATTAAAAAACATCATGTGCACAAAATGCAGCAGTAAGCTGATTTGTGTGCACAAGAGAGCTGTTTGTCCTCAAAAGTACATTCTTAAATAAGAAAAGAGTTAGAAAAAAAGGCAAACAGAACCTTGAAGTAAAAGAACAGCAGCAGATGTCCTTTAGCTGTGTGTTTTATTGATTTATAAACACTCAGTCAGGGTCCCTCATCTCTGCAGAGTAATTTAGATATGGGAAAATATCTGTGAAATATATTGATTGTGTTATTGATTGAAAAGCCAATTGCTGTTGCACTCCTGTTTTACCATTTAAGTCCTGACACATTTTGACATATGAGCCAGCTGTGACTACTGCCTCGATTCTGCAATAAGATAATGTGAAAGCTGTCATAACCACTTCTCTGTCAGCCTTGAGTATTTACAGCATAGCGGTGCTGCTATTTAGCTTGCTCTTTAACTACCTGAATAATGAGGATTTGTTAAAGCTCTCACTCTGGTAGCTTGTTTTTGTTTGCATTGGGTGTGTCCATACAGTCACACAAACCCATACTGGTTTTTGTTTAACTTAGTACAGTGGTAGTAGACGAATTTAACAAAATATGTGAGTAATCAGTTTTTTAGTATCTTCATATTTAAACCACGTATATAGGAATGATTGAATCTGAGCCAGTTTTGTCTCTTTTTCATGAGGAATTTTGACTTCAGAACATGTCTCAGAGTAATTTTCCTTGCTTAGGAGACGAATTTTCTACTCACCAGCAGAAGAGAAAGAATGGAGAAAATCTACTTCTTTCTTTGTTGGATAAAAAGGGAAGATATTTTCACAAAAATTACTCAATACCCTAGATTTGGAAAGAAAAGCAATCGCTTAACCTATCCACAAAAGCCATAAAAATTCATGTAAACGTATTTCCAAAGAGATTTTAACAGATCTATATTTTTGGACAGAACACATTAGATGATTAAAACAACAAATATCATTGCCTTCTTTGAGTTACATGATCATAATGCAAAAAAAAGAAAAGCCTCTAAATCACCCAACTGATGCATGTAGTCAATATGGACCTTTTCCAAATAACACTGTTTAAATGTATACTGTTCATTATTAAACTCAGTGTCCATAATATTCCTCTTATATTCTGATGCATCTTCTTGTTGTCACACAATCTCTGATTAATCGCAAGCAATATGTTGCTATGTTCTTTCCTAGTTTATTTAAAAGCATCCGTCGATTTATGTGAACCAGTGAAACAGGTCCATTGTATGGAAGCAGTACTGATGTAAATAGCCTGGAAACAATGCTCCACATTATAGGGATGGACAGCAGATCGCTCCCCTGGGAAATGAAAATGTTCATTTAACAGCATGAATGGCACACCATTCTGGCAAATGACTGACATATCAGCAAAGTTAAGCATTAGACTTGTGATTGATTTGGATCCGACTTTGAAAAATCCAACATTCTTTTCCAATGGGCACACTTTCTGAAATGCAGAATTTCTGAGAAGTACATTTTTGAGACTCAGTGTCATTCTAATGCAGATTTCATTTTTATATAAAATTACAAATGAGCTTATATGAAAGTTAACAAAATACCAGATACATTCTGACAAGGTAAAATCTTGACTCCAACTGTGCATGAGATGCCTTTGGAATACCATTCCAGTTAAAGGAAGCTGAGAGGTGGATAAACAATTTGTCATGCCTGGATTGTACATACCCTGCAGTGGAGAGAACCAAACTATTTGTGGGAGTGGCCATTCCTGTTGAGATGTTATTTCTGCCACTGCCCCCTTCCTTTGGCTATCTCACAGATAGAGTTACAGCAAAAACCTATTCAGGAGAACCTGTGTTGTAAATCATTCTTCAATCTTAGTGGACAATATATTTGTCCAGGAACTGTGTTGGATATGCACATTCCTGGTCTACTCCCTAGTGATTCTGGTTTAGCTGATCTGGAATAGGACATAGGAGCCTGGTTTTACTAAAAATAAACTTTCAAATTCAAGCTAATTTACACTTGCAGGAAACTTGTACAATTGCAATGAATCCCCTTAGTTCCCTCACTCCATTTCCTCTAGTACTAGCATTTTGCATCAGCTTAGTACAAGTTTTGACATTAGAAAATTATCACTGGTACAAAGTTGCTAGCTAGTCTGTAGAGAGTTTATTTGAATTTTACCAATTGTTCCATGTATGTCTGTTTCCCTGTCAGAATTGTCCATTGCCTTTAATTATTTTCACTTAGTATTCTCTAGTCTTCAACAGTTCCTCAGGAATCTGCTTTTAATTAAGAACTTTAGTTTATCTGCTATCAGTGGATTTGGGATAAAATTCAAGAAGCATCAACTTAGAGGATCTGTCTATATCACATACAGAAGCTGGTAGGAAAATTTCTTGGAGTCTGTGTGTCTTGCTATTAATTCTGAAACTACTGATATTGTTACTTACACAGACTGGTTACAGCTCCCTTCCATACTCATAACTTTCTTTTGTTTCTCTCTCCTTTTCTCTTGGTATAAATCCTATAAAATTCTTCCTTTGAGACATGATCCATATTCCATTTGTATAGCCTCACTGAGTGGACTGTCATTGTACTGGGCCTGATTCCACTGATGTTAGATTTCTGAACTACAGACATATTAGATGCCCCATTCTCCCTTTTCACGTGCTGGATTATTCTAGTGGCTCTATATAAAGTTAATTTTGTGTAATACGTTTTGTGCATATTGGCTCTACCTCAGTGTGCATCTCTGATATATATCACTGAATTTCAGAATAAATTTGGACAAATAACTCCCTTACCTGCTCCTTATTTTCCATCTATAAATTAGCCTAACATTGCCATGGGCCCTTAGATAGCATCACAAGGCATATCACAAGTTTAACATGTGGATAATTGAGACACCAGGAAGGGTGTAACATGTCAATGACCACAGTCCATTGTTGAGAATAAAAGTCAAACCCAAGTCTTAGTAGAGTTCAGAACATTTTCCATGGGCCTTGTCTCCTAATACTCTGCACCATCATTGCCTGCTCAACATTTTCTCAGAGGAAAAGCTTTGCCTTTTTCTCTGATCTTTCCATCTGTCTTTCATACTTTTTGTTCTATATCCATTTTTAAATTATCACTATCCTTTTAGCTACATTATTTATCTTAAATTCTTATTTTCAACCCTCACCCAAAGTTTTTAATCTCAGTTTTCATGCTAGATATCCATTTATTGACATTCGGCAGTATACCCTTTTTGTCTGCTTGGTGACATGGATTTGAGCACATGAAACATTTGTTCTTTGCCAGCTGGCATGATATTAGGTTCTGTAGGTAAAGTTGCCAGTGTGCCAGTTCAGAGGAAAGGGTTTTTCTTCCTAACTCCAGTACTCACTGCAAAGGCTTCTACAGCAAAGGTGACTTCTCAGCTGCCCATCTTCTGCAGGGTACTCAAGCTTCCCAGAAGCCAGTGCCTACCCTGTGGGCTCGTTTTCTAAAAGACCACAACTGCCTGCAGGTGTTTCAGCACCATGCTTCTTCAGCATCCTCAATGCTTTGATGTCTAGTTCCTGTGGTGTAGGGCAGTCAGCAGCACCTAATACACATCAGTAGCACAAACAGCGTTCTGGAGAGGTTTTGTAGTGGCATAATTCCTATTAGATACCTCCCAATGAACAACTTTTTCCTGAGCCCTAGAGAGCAGATTACTGAAAAGTTGCACTGGTGTGGCCCCACAGAGACTTGGCTGACATTTAGTGAGCAAAAGCTATGCTCTTTCGAACAAGATCTTTTATTATTTTTTTCTTTTAAAAAATTTCTTTGAAAGGCAGACCAAGAGAGACACAGAGATCATCCGTTTTCTGTTTTATTCCCCTTAATGCCTCAAAAGTCTTAGCTGAAACCAGGAGGCAGGAATCAAACCACATCTTCCACATGGGTGGCAGTGATCCAACTACTGGAGCCATAACCTATTGCCTCCCAGGATATGCATTAACAGGAAGCCTGAACTGGAAGCTAAGTTGTCTTTAGATCCAGGCTCTCTGATATGGTTGTAGGCATAGCAAGTAGCATCTTAACTACTGTGCCAAATACCTATTCCTTCTCCCCATCAGGGTCTTGATGTTAGCCTGAGTAAATCCCCTTTGGGTGCTGTCAGTACAATGAGTAATGGCTCATGCTTATATTTGCTATTCCTGTAATATTTACAGTTTGCATTACTTCTTCCTTATATGTTCATTATTTAAGCCCCTATTATAAATAATAATTCTTTATGTTAAATTTTTCCTGTTCAAATTACTAAGTGGTTGGAGCCAGCATTGTGGCAGAGCAGGTTAATCTATGGCCTGCAACACTGGCATCCCATATGGTCGCCAGTTCGAGTCCTGGTTGCTCCGCTTCCAATTCACCTCCCTGCTAATGCACTTGGGAAAGCAGCAGAGGGTGACCCAAGTGTTTGGGACCTTGCACCAATGTGGGAGACCTGGAAGCAGCTCCTGGCTACTGGCTTTGGACTGGCCCAGCCCTGGCTGTTGCATCCATTTGAGGCGTGAACCAGTGGATGGAAGACATTTATCTGTCTCTCCCTCCTCTCTCTCTAACTCTGCCCTTCAAATAAATAAAATGAATCTTAAAAAAAATTACTGAGTGGTTTCTCATCTCATTTGAACCCAGAAGAACACAGCTTTCGCAGTGTAAAACAACCTGCTTTCAAAGAGTACATTGCCTTTGATAAAGCATTAAGTACTGCTATTCCATTAGGAAGTAGAATCCTCTATGCAAGCTAGAATGAGAGAAAAGAGAAGTGAAATAAGGAGAAAGAGAAACATATTGAGGGCTTTGTAATTTTGCTAGAGCTCCCCACTGTTATCAAATGTGTTATTGATGGATTGCTGGATTACACAGGCCGTGTTCTGAGACTCTATACAAACTAATGGAAGTCCATTTGGAGGAGAAGGGGACTATAATTTATCTGTTGGCTCCCGACTTCCATTGATCCCAATTTCCCCTCACAGCTCATTAAATTCCTTGTTCTAACAGTTGTGCATGCAAGAATCCTAAGCAAATCTCTCTTGTGTCTCACTGAGCAAAAAGAGTTATTGAGACAAGTGGGACAATGTTCAGGTATGGATATGAAGTGTAGTGTCTGCATAAAGATTGTGAGAACTCCTTCAGCACTATTAACTGTGTTGCTGAGCCATACAACAGAGGGTCCTGAAGACAGATGAAAATGAGAGTTTATAAGTAGGCAGCTGAAGTGTACCATACCACAGTATGGTAACCACGTCTGTGGCATGAGCTATATTCTACATGAAGATGAATCTCAAGTCTTCATCTCAAATTCTGATTCCCATCCGAGAGCCATGCTATACTTACAAATGTTCAGCCAACAGACATAAATAATATATTTCAAGTCCCTTCAATTGGATCATGTGCAAAACTGAATTCAGTGTAATGCTGTCAAAACGTATTCTGCCCCAAACTTTCATTCTTGGTCAAGAGGGTTTCCATCCACTTTTGGAGTCTTCTAAAATGGAAGCTTTGGTTCCTTCTGGGATTTCACCTGCTGTGTGACAGACCCAGATTTCAAAACTGATACCAGCTTTTGTGTTTTTCCTCAGAAATGTCTCTCTAATATGTCTTCTGTTTTTGCTGTTACTGCTGTGGTCTTGTCCCATGTCTATTCTCGTCATTCTCTCTACTTATTGCATCAATCTTCTGTCAGTGCCTCTCTAATCCCTTCAACATGATGATATTCTTTAAAAATGATCCTGTTACTAACCCACCTTGGCTGCCCATTGGCTAGAGGACAAAATCCAAATTCTTTGGCTTAGCATAAAAAGTCATTCACAGTGCACTCCCAGTTTGCCATCTCCGGCAGCAACAATTTCTCTTTCTGCTCATTCTGCTTTTCACCTAGATTCTTTTTCTAAATCAAGGTCTCACGCTCCTGCCTTAATGAACTTGGCAATATACCCCTCTTCAGTTGCTGACATTTTAAGATGTTTGCCAATTTTGTACTACTGCTTAGAAAGCAAATGAAAATACAAACTTCACATCAAACCCAGGTCCAGTGGAAAGTTTTCAGCAACTTTTCTAGAAGTTAAGTTGTTCTCTTCTCTGAGCTCCAGTATGCATTTCGTTATTTAAAAAGTATTTTCATATGTTACTGTAATTTATTCGTTGCTACACCTGTCTTAACCACTATATTGTGGGTTTCTCAAGTGCAGGGCCCATGTATTATTCATTCTTGTATCCCCAGCACGCAGCAAAGCACTTGTGCATAAGCCCCTCAGTAAATAAGTGTTGAATTGAATTTAAAAGAAATCATAGATGCAAAAGTATGTATGGATAGAGTTATCAACAAGCAAGCATTTCACTAGAGCATGATATACATCTAATTTTGTACTTAAAAGATTCTGTGTTGATGCCATGGACACTTTGTCGACCATCCAAAAAGCAGGGGAGCTTTTTGCCAATGAGCAACAGCAGTGTATGTTGACAGTTTATTTCAGTACATTATATGGCACTCAACCAAAATTGAACAGCAAGAAAAGATGGAAAGAAAATGACTATTTTCTAGGCTTCCATCACTACAGGTAGGGCTAAATGGATTTCATGATGTTCATGTGCCTTGGTTTGCATCAACCCTTATGTGTAAATCAAATTGATCGTCCCAAGTGTTTTGGCCCAGGACTGTCATTCGAAGGCCTACAGTCATACAATGCTATATTACACTCTATTATTGTATACTACATCACAGCCTACTGTATCTATTACAGTCATCTCCTGTGGAATTACCTCTTTCAAAAGGATGGAACACACCCTAAATTATAATGGCCTCATCACTTGTACTAGCTTTAGTAGAAGGAACCCTTTTAGTACCATGTTATTACCTCTGGTGTGATTAGAGGAAAGGCAGTATTTCACTCCAAGACTAAAATGTTTACCCAGAAAAAAATAAATCTAGATATTTTAAGATAGTAATATTAGCTTTAAAAGTTACAGAACCAACTCGAGAAGTTTCATTCCTCAGAGTTACATTGATTATATGTACAATGTTAAAGTTGAAGTTAACTTTCAAGTCTATTGCTAGACAAAGAGGCTCCATTTGACAGATTTTTGCACTATATATAATGATATAAAGATTCCTACTTTTTATAAGTTTTATATTTTCCTGACTTAAATGTCCTCATCAAAAATCTACAGAATTATTTGGACCTAATATCATCTATGTATAGACAAAGCTTATCTCTGGTCTCTCTCTCAGGAATAGTTGTGTTTCCTCATCCATCGATTTATTTTTACCTTATGAGTTTTTCAAACACTGAAAATACACATTTTTTCTTTCTTAGCTTTGGCTAGGCAAAGACTACAGCAAAAATCTTGGCCCTTATTTAGCAATAGCTAAGTCTTTATACATTGAATATCTTATACTAATCAACAACCCCAATTCATTTTAATTTTCTACCGTTTTTGTTATTCTCTATCTTCATTTATTTTTTATCTACTCTAGCACATCATGGTGTCTCTCTTTTAAATATTCAATGATTCATTTTAGGGAAAAGGTGAGGTGTTAATAAATACATGCAAAAATAAGATTATCCCTTCCAATGAACTGTGTAATTTTTATTATTTGTATCTAACTAATTGTTGGCTGGCCTTCATGTATAAGCAACACTATATGGAAGAAACAGTAGATATTCTACTGTGGGGAATCTTAATGTGTCAATATAACCAGAGAAAGTATCTTTGTAAATTTTTAAATAGTCATTCTTATTTCCCAATCCTGGGAATTATAATCCAAGTCGAGCATGGGCCAAGTTATCCAAATATTTTTAATATTTCCACAGATGAAACAAATATATAACCCCAAATTGGAAAGTATTTGGAGAATATAGAATTATATTAAAATTTAATTATAATCTTCAAAATTAAAACTAGTGTAAATCTATGTATGCATATTTATACTATAGATTCAGATAGTTATCTGAGAATGATAGATAATAGAAAATTATTCAATGAAATTAGAAGGAGAGATAAAAAGGAAGCATTATGATAGAGGAAACATTAATTTAAATCAGATATAGACTGGTAGAACCTGTATGCCAGAAATATGTTAGATGTGTATAGTGTCTTGAAGGATTTCTGAAAAGTCACTTCTCTCCTTTACTTTTGGGCCATAATGATAGGTTGGTAAATGTCACATTTGGTAACTCACCAGATTCAAAGGACTGTAAGAAGTATTTTATAACCTGTACTTCATCTCATGCTATGGTAACACTTTCAGGTAATTTTTATCATTGTCATTTTGGGGATTAGCAAATTGAGATCTAATTTGATCATTGGACCAGACACAGATACATAGGCTCTGACAGACCCTGAATGTAAATCCGTGTGTCTCATTTCCAAATTTTTATACTTGATCACTGTGCTTCAGTGTTCCTTCAACATGTTTGTTCTCTCTCTGGCTAGAATTTCAGATAATTCAGGGAACCTATTTCTCCTTTCTTAACTTATGAGCACTCTAGAAGCCCTTAGAAATATGAAAGCATTTATAATTACTACTTTTTTTTTTTTTTTTTGACAGGCAGAGTGGACAGTGAGAGAGAGAGAGAGACAGAGAGAAAGGTCTTCTTTTGCCGTTGGTTCACCCTCTAATGGCCGCCCGGGCCGGCGTGTTCCGGCCTGCGCACCGCGCTGAGCCGAAGGCAGAAGCCAGGTGCTTATCCTGGTCTCCCATGGGGTGCAGGGCCCAAGCACTTGGGCCATCCTCCACTGCACTTCCCTGGCCACAGCAGAGATCTGGCCTGGAAGAGGGGCAACCGGGACAGAATCCGGCGCCCCGACCGGGACTAGAACCCGGTGTGCAAGGCAGAGGATTAGCCTATTGAGCCACGGTGCTGGCCAATAATTATTACTTCTTAATGCTGGGACAATCAGTGTACACACTGGAGTACTAATAAGGTCACTGGCCATTTAGTTTTCCCAGTTTTAACTATTCTAATGTATTGTTTAAATAAAAAAAAAAAACACAGGTAGTTTTTATTTTTAAATGAACGGAGCATTTGTCCATATTCATTTGATTCCAGATTCATTAGCCCATTCTACACTGACTTTTACTTAGTATATGTAACAAGAGACAATTTTACCTTGGAAAGCAATGATGCATAAGAGATGATTTATATTAGTATAGAGTTGGTCTTCTGTGTACAAAGTTAATTGAAAATGGATCTTAGTGGATCTTGGAATGAGAGAGGGAGGAGGAGGTGGGGTGGGAGTGTTGGTGGGAAAGCGGGTATAGTGAGAAGAATCACTGTATTCCTAAAGTTGTACTTATGAAATGCATGAAGTTTGTATTCCTTAAGTAAAAGATTTCTTTGGGGAGAAAAATAAATAAATTATTTTTTTAAATTAAAAAAAGTAGTTTCAATTGAGTTTGTTATTTCCAAATGTCTGTTTTATATATTATGATGCACACTTAATCTTATAAATTTCATAATATCAGAATTGGTTTATTTACTTTTAAAAGCCTTTAGCAAGGAATAACAATTTGTCTGCAGTATCCTGTATCTCATGTATTCAGTAGAATTCGTTTGTGATTCTTGTAATACTATAGTTATCAGATATTACTCTTTTTAGAAACTATTTTTGTTAATAAAGGTGGCAATTCAATGTCTTTAGTTCTTTCTATTACCTTCCTTTGCTAATTTTAAAATAAGTCATATGTTATTCTGCAGTCTACCATAAAAGTTTGATAATATATACTTCTCTAATATTGTCTTTAAAATTTCTCAACCTCTTGAAATACTGTTTACTGTTAAACTACAAGCACAGAGTACACCTCAATCAAATAGGTCTCAGATTTTCAATTCCATTCATTTAGATTTCCTTAAGCATATGTGGAAATTTCATTGTCACCTTTGGGCTGCCTGGATACATGACCTTGAATCAAGAAATCAACAGATTTGAATTTCATAATTCAGTTTGCATCTCTCGAAGTTCTACATGTGAAGGTCCTATATTTTCAAAATCCTGCAAGATAATTGCATTCAGTTGGAACTATGACAGAGATAATTCTGTCATTACAGGCAATCAGAGCAAGTAGCTAAAACTAGATATTTATCCATCCATTTATAAATACTCCCTATTAAATGTAAATATTCTAAAGGAGTTTGAGAGTACTATTGTGGCTAGTACTCATTAATGAATCAGGACTGAGTATTTTTTTTTAAAAAATTTTCTGGTTTTAGAAGTTTCAGTCCTAAGGCCAAATATTTTTGTGAATCTCACTTTTCAACTCTGACTACCACTCAACAAAAACAGATACATTTTTTTTTTTTAATGTTTACTTTGGGTCAACCATTGTATTTTAAATACTTTGTGTGAATTATACAATCTCCGTGACTCTCTTAAGAAGTAAGTATTCTTTCCCTGTTTTAACAATGAGTACTGAGATTCAGAGAAGTAAATCCACTTGTCCTAAGTTAAATAGCTGGTAGGGAAGTCAGTCATGATTTGGGCAAAGGATTCAAATTCCAATGCCTGCACCGTGGTTCCCTACTACAATGCTTCAGAAATTCCTTCTCTGTTTCCCAGACAGAATCCTTCCATCACCAATAGATTTATTAGAGGCCGGCACACTAACATTTCTGCATCCTTCTATTTGTTTTATTGATGGAATATTATTTTAAGAATTCCAAGTCTCGCATATAAATCTCTTCTGGAGTTTAAAACTAGTTCATCCTTTCTTGCTTGTTCCATTAGCAGAAAAGTAAGTTTGTTTTGCAGTCTTGTGTTAAGATTACCTTGAAATATGAAAGATCTCTATTTCTCACACGGATGTAGAAGTCTATGGAAAAGGCAGTAATGTCATTTTGGCAGTGTATCATCCTGAATCAGAAACTAAAGCATGCAAACTGAAATTGATTTGTAACAGGTACCTTATTAGAAGCAAACATCAAGAAAACTAGAATCAATGTTGAAACAAAAATTTGTCTTGTAAGCAATCCTGAGTGAAATGTGTTGACACAGCATCACATTCCGTAGCCCCATTTTTGCATGCTTTTCAAAGCACAGCTATCTCAGGCTGAGGGAGATGAATAATTGACTGATCACTGCATAATTCAACATAGTGTTGTAAAAATT
This sequence comes from Lepus europaeus, assembly GCF_033115175.1. Lineage (NCBI taxonomy): Eukaryota > Metazoa > Chordata > Mammalia > Lagomorpha > Leporidae > Lepus > Lepus europaeus. The sequence goes on along the minus strand of NC_084832.1, from coordinate 41,748,939 downwards.
CAAGGTCTGGCAAATTTGAAGCTTTTCTTTTTTATTGAGACTGAGGTTAAAGTTTCAATCAACCTTGAAGAAACATTTAAATAGCACAAGGATATATGATTTATTAAAGTGCATATTATTCTTTCTTATATTCCCTCCTCCTTCATTAAGCTCCCTCACATAATGCACATATAAAGTTAAAAGACTCTGGAAGGTTTAGTGGAGCTCCGCCTGTAGTGACTTCAAAAGCACTAATATTGTCATGGGTAAGCACACTTATCAGGCAAATACATTCAAATAAATTGCTTTCTATCTATTGCCATTGTATTACTTGTATTGGTAAAATATACTGACAATTTTACCCAGTTTATTATGAAATGTCTCACATTAAAAAAAAAAAAAACAGTGCACAGAGTGATTATTCATTCTATCCATTTTCTTAGGATTTTTTTAATTGTCTATTGTGTCCCAGGAAGTCACTTAAAAACCAGATTACAAGCTGGAAAAGATGAAAACAAAAGGTTTGTTAAGAAAAAGTGACCAACTTTGATAAGATACTGCAGAAAAGGAAAAAACTCTTCTTGTTCCATTAAATGTGAGAAATGCTAACAATTGTTTAATAGCACTTTAAAATGTGGTATTTATTGTCCAACTGTGGTCATTTTAATTTTCTAGACTAAAAATCTCCCTACTTAGATTTTTAAGGGAAATTTCAGGAAAAAAACCCTCTGTATTATATTCCATGCTAGTATATAATACATATAGCATTAAATGAGTTGAGAATGTTATAGTTATTGTTGGAAATTTCCTAATATTAATGTTTGGATGTTTCTGAGAGATACCATAAGATTAGTACCACAGGATTTTTCTGATATCTGAGCAATGTACTTTATTAATCTTTATCTATTTTTTAAAAATTTAATCCCAGCCAATTAAATTTGGAAAAAACAGGATGAATGGAAAGCTGTCTACAAACAGGAACAGTTGAATTTTGTATTACAAATAGCCTACATTATAAAGTAACAAACTCCAAACTATAATTTGTGAAGTGTGGTGTAATTCTAGCATATAATCAAGGATGATCATTAGGTAACTTTAGAGTACATGAAATACACAGCAAATATGTATAGTATCCTGAAACATTTACCTCAATAGGAAACAAAATATTAATTACACAATTAACCAATAAACATAACGATTACATATTTCTAAGTAGTTTCACCAAATCCTAAACAAACAAAAATATGGAATAGAGTCAAATAAGAATTTTAACATAAAGTGAACAAAACAGTGCAATAAATTACCATACTTCCTGGGCCGGCGCCGCGGCTCACTAGGCTAATCCTCCGCCTAGCGGCGCCGGCACACCAGGTTCTAGTCCCGGTCGGGGCACCGATCCTGTCCCGGTTGCCCCTCTTCCAGGCCAGCTCTCTGCTGTGGCCCGGGAGTGCAGTGGAGGATGGCCCAAGTCCTTGGGCCTTGCACCCCATGGGAGACCAGGAGAAGCACCTGGCTCCTGCCATCGGATCAGCGTGGTGCGCCTGCCGCAGCGCGCTAACGCGGCGGCCATTGGAGGGTGAACCAAGGGCAAAAGGAAGACCTTTCTCTCTGTCTCTCTCACTGTCCACTCTGCCTGTCAAAAAAAAAAAAAAAAAATTACCATACTTCCAGAAATGATGTAGGAAGAAAGACACTGCCATTGGGGATTATAAATCTTTTTTAAATACTATCATGTGTTGGGAACAAGCATTTAGCCTCACAGTTGAGACACTCAGATCCCACATCAGAGTGGTTGGGTTCATTTTCTGGCTCTGGGTCCTGATTCCAGCCTCTACCCATGCAGGCAATGGTGACGGTTTCAGTAATTGAGTCCCTGCCACCTACATGGGAGATTGGATTGAGTTCCTGGGTCCCTCCCAGCTTTCACCCTGGCCCAGTGTTGGCTGTTGCAAGAATTTAGAGTGTATAACATTGGATGGAACTCTCTCTCCTGCAATAAATAAATGAATCAAAATTTTAAATAGAAAAAAGCCATCCTATAATTATGTCCAAACATGAAACACTCTTCTTTTTCCTTCTGAACAACTACAATCCAAATCAGAAAGTCACATACTTAGGACGTTGTTTTTCAACCTCTAACAGAAATTGCATAAAACATTTTTGTTCTGCAATTTACTTAGCAGTTCCTTGGTCTGTCTAATGAACTAAAATTATCATTATTGTTAGGTGCATAGAAGTGAAGGCCGCTTGGCACACACTGTTGATTTGATACCCTCTATGATGACAGTATATGGTTCACCGGCTTGGTTAAACAGCACATCAGCAGCAGTGATGGGTGATCAATCTCATTCCCTATAGCATTGTTCCCCAAAGAGTCATTATTGAGAATAAAATGAGAAAAGGTTATCAGAGGAAATCACTGGGTCTGTGGCTTAAAAAAATAACTAAGAAAATAAATGAATAAGAGACATGGGAAAATGCATTTTTAAAACCTTGTTTCAAAGGGAAGCAGAGGAATTGAATAATCTCTTAGAAAGTAGCAATTTTATTTTCATGCTTACTACTAGTACATATTATTCTCAAATACTAACTAGCAGCATATTATGCTAACAGATTTAGATGGAATTTTTGTTTAAGTTTTATATTCACTTTGAAGAAACAATTAAAAGAAGCATATTAGTTATCAGAATATTAACTTAAGATACCCAGTACACAGTATAAATCAAAAACTAATTTTTGAAAGATAAATCTCATTCTTAAGATTCATGTCATAGGAGCCAGCATTGTGGCTCAGTGGGGTAAGCCACTGCTTTCAACACTATCATCTCAGATGAGTACTGATTCCAGTCCTGGCTGCTCCACTTCTGATCTGGCTCCCTGCTACTGAACCTGGAAAAACAGTGGAAGATGGCCTAAGTGCTTGGTTCTCTGACATGCTTGTGGGAGATCAGGATCGAGTTCCAAGCTTCTGGCTTCAGCCTGGCCCAGAAACAGCCACTGTATACATTTTGAGGAGTAAACCAATATATGGAAAATCTTTTCTCTCTCTCTCTTCTTCTTCTTCTTCTTCTTCTTCTTTCTTTGTAACTATGTCTTTCAAATAAATATATAAATAAATCTTTTTAAAAAAAAATTCATGTCATAGAAATTTTTGTTTTGCTGTCCTGTATTGAAAAATAAAAAAATTAACAGTGTAACTAAAGCAAAAACCCACTTCAAAATCTAAATTAAATTTTAAAGTGCTGTATTTAAAACAAATCTAATTTCTTTCCCTTGAGTTACATGAATTGAAAATATTGTCAAGTATACTACTTAGGTACAATAACTGCAACTAACTTTATTTTTATGTGAGTTACCCATATGTGAATTTGATTATCTTGTCAGGCAGAAAAAAAAGTGGGAGATATTATAATTCATAAAATAAAGCAGGGGCTGGCTCTGTGGCATTATTGGTTAATCCTCTGCCTGTATCTCACGGTAGAATGCTTGGCTGGAGTCCTGGCAGCTCTGCTTTTCCAGTCAAGTTTCTGATGGTGCACCTGGTAGGCAGTGGATGATGACCTGAGTATTTGGGTTCCTGCCACCTATGTGGGAGAACTGAATGGACTTCCTGGCTTGTGGATCCTGGCTTCAGGCCGGCATAGTTCTGGCTCTTGTAGGCATTTGGCGAGTGAACCAGTAGATGGGAGATTTCTCTCTCTGTCTCACAAATAAAATGAAAATTGTAAAAGATAATACAAACTGGGGCCGGCGCTGTGGTGTAGGTGTAAAGCCACTGCCTGCAGTGCCGACATCCCATATGGGTGCCAGTTCCATCCCGGCTGCTCCCATTGTGATCAGCTCTCTGTTATGGCCTGGGAAAGCAGTGGAGGATGGCCTGGTGCTTGGGCCCTTGCACCAACTTAGGAGACCTGTAGGAGGATCCTGGCTCCTGGCTCCTGGTTCTTAGCTCCTGGCTTCGGATAGTCCCAGCTCCTGCCATTGTGGCTGTTCAGGGAGTGAGCCAGTGGATGGAAGACCTCTCTCTCTCTCTCTCTCTCTCTCTCTCTGCCTCTGCCTCTCTGTAATTCCACCTTTAAAGTAAAAATTAAAAAAAAATCTTTAAAAAAAGTAATAAAAATTGAAACAATTGAATATGACTTTTTTTTTCTACCTTACTAATCACTGTATATATATTTTTACTTCCCTTAAAGTATTGACTTACATTTTCTCAATTTGCTTTTATTTCCAGGGGCCAAATTTTCTGGATCTTATTGTGGGAAATATTATTTGATAAGCAAAAGGCATAATTTTTAAAAATTGCTTTAGTTTTACCCATTGTCTTGATAATTTTTGTATCAAGTTATTTACTCTTAGCAGAAACCCTTATCAAAATGTTTTCAACAGTTAAGAAATGTCAGTGTCTCACATAACAACTCAAAATCTGGCACCAGTGTTAGATGAACTCAACAGCTCAATGACACAAAAAGGAGTTCAGAGTTTTTCCCTGTTACTAGTGTATCCAATCTTCACATGTCAACTTGACACACTGGAGTTCACAAGATGCCTGCAGAAGTTCCAGATATCACATCTCCACAGGGTAATGTACAGCAATAAAAGATGGACCTTTCAAAGGACCTCCTGGTCCTTCTATCATATTTCTTTGACTGGAATTCTGTTATGAATCCAAAGCTTAAGCAGTCCCAATTGAGGAAATGGGACTGGTCTGTTGGATCAGTTCTGCTTCAGCCACTGCTGAAGAAGACAGAAGCTGCCTTCCACAAAGGAATTGCTATTTTGAATCAGGTGGCTTCCTGAGTTCCATTAGGCTATTTTACCATGAAGAACAGGCAGAAGAATTTAAGTAACTGTGTGGGCAATGAACAGTGATTTTGTCAATGGACACATGGGGTCCTTTTGCTTGGAGAGTCACCAAAAAAGCAGTTTCCAGTAGGAGTTACTAAGAGGAAAGTTTCTTCCTTGCCTATAACTGGGAAGATTTACTTCCCTAAACAAACAAACAAACAAACAAACAAAGCAAAACTACCATTCCAAGAAGCACTTTGCTAGGGCTTTTATAGCCAGGATAAAAGGAGTGTCCAGGGATAGAAAATGAGGAGCCGGAGGGTCCTTCCTGCTTGCAACAGACATCCTCATTCAAAAAGCTGACTCAGAATGCTTTCTTGCAGCTTTCCTAGGTTATGAGGCTGGTCTGGCCCCTGTGAGTACAACATTGTAAGGTAAGCCTTCCTGAAATAGGCTCTGCTGAATAAACTTCATATTCTTTGCCCTTGATGATGTGCATGCTCTTGCCTAGATCCTTCCTTCTTGGTTAAAAAATTCTCCATGAGATGTCTTATTCTTCATTCTAGATGGGTAAGGCATTCATCTGTATGTCCTGCTGAATGGAGCCACCTGCATCCTGCAGGCTAGAGGAGTGAAACTCAAGATACAAGATTAAGCAATGTCTTAGGTCACCAGGAGTAACCTACAGGGGCTGTCAGCAACAAGGAAAAATCTAGAAAAATCTCTATAAACATTGGTTTCATTTGAAGAGCACTTCTAGGTCTTACATGGATTCAAAAGACTACCAAGAGGGTTAATGGCAGGCTCAGGAGTTTTCTTCACTTTGGTATTGTGACTCCAAGGAGTCACATCTTGTAATTTAAGACGTGAGTTAGTGGTTGCCAGAACCAAGCAGGATCCCATACAGATGGGATTTAGCTGCTCCTGAGGATAGTCCCAAAGCAGACCCTATGTCCCTGTTCTCCTAGGTGGAATTTTACCTAGGTAGGTGAGGAAGAGGTTCTGATTTGCATATCAGTTGGAAGCAAACATAATCTACCCTAATTGTGTTATGTGCTTTTTGCTCTCTCAGTTTCCATAACTGGGCAGCTCAAGGGGCCAGCCTTATTGGAAAGGGTCTCCTATACAGTAATGCAACTGCACCAAGTCCCATGGGTTAAGATGATGAGCAAGTGCTTTAACTAATTGTCATGAATTTCCCAAGAAAGTTTAGCCAAGCTTACCTTTAGAGTTCAACTGTTCCTTTCAGTCTTTCCAGATTGCTGGAATTTGCAAGAAGCATGTGATCTCCAGCTTACCTCAAGAGCCTGGGACACTCCAGCCATCGCCTTTGATACACCTTTGTGTATAGTTCTAGGCAGAACAAATATCTTATGGAGCCGTAAGTGACTTTTCCACTTAGTGAAGGTATCTATAAACATTAAGAGATATGTAATTTTCCCTGGGTCGTAAGCATACCTGTGAAGTTGACCTGTCAATATTCTCTGGGCAATGAATTCCTTATCTACAATGCTTTGTTAGTAGGGATTCGGGAGGCCTGGTCAGTACACTATTTTTCAGGCAATTAATGCATTGTTTTGCTACTTTATTTACCAGTTCCCTCCTCCCTAGGGTGTTGATGCCTTAAGTACCCAGTAATAAATTGTCTCTTCATTGCAATGGGTGGAATCATTGACACATTTAATAAGAGCTCAACTTATGTTCCAGGGCATTCAAACTTTTCCTCTTCTGTCTACTATCCACTCCATTCCTCCAGCCTCTGAGACACTGATCTTTGCTGTCTTTTGAAAAAATCCATCATTGGGCTTCCTGGGCGCCTGCCTGCGTACTTAGGCTTAGGCAAAGTATTGAAAGCAATTGGAGAGTCTCCTCTGTGAGGGTCTCTCACTTGGCAGAAGCATCAGCTAGCTTGCTCCCCCCTTGTTAGTCCCAAATCTCCCATTCAATGTACTCTACAGTGTACAGTAGCTATTTCTTCAGATTTTCCTGTCAGTAGAACCATAGAAATTTCTTTACTAGATTTTGTTTATTTTTTATTAGCACTTAAGAGCCCTCTTTCTTGCTGGATAGAACAATGAGCATGGATCGCTCCAGAAAGCATCCTGGGAGACAGTGTAGACCAGAAAGCATCCCAGGAGACAGTGTAGACTCTAGTCTTTCATACTCCCAGTTCTAGTCAGGGCTATCACTTCTGCCTTTTGTGTAGATGTCCTTGGAGAGACACTCTTAGATTCAACAGTTCCATGTAAAGACACAATTACAAATTCTTCCCTCCATTGGCCATTAAATCTAAACTGTTTTCTCTGCATTAGCTAAAGCTTCACTTCTGAGTTCTTTCGAGTCTATCACTTTAGAGGAACCATCTATTAGGAGGTCTGAGACACTGACAGCAATATGGCAGGGTTCAGAGTCTGTGTCAAGGCTTCATACTGTAGCATCAGGTCACTAGTCAATCAATGGTGATCTTTTGTTTCCAGAATATTTACTCCTGGTGTGGAGTCCAGACAATTAGTTCTTTCCCCCATAGTTAGCTTTGTGCTTCTCTATTCAGCAAATAGGTGGATGCAACTGCCCACAGGCAGGGTGACCATCTCCAGGCATTGAGTATATCTGTTCAGAAAAAAGCCACCACACTCATTTTTATAGTCCTAACATTGGTTCCTAGTCTTTCATGTAAACGCAAGCAACAGGCTTTTCTAGATCGTGTAGTCCTAAAGCAGGGGCATTCAGCAGCAACTCTACAACTCTTTAAAGAACTGAATACATTGTTTATCTCATTCAAAGAGGTCAGATTCCTCTCCTTTTAGCATGTCACAGAGGGACTTTACTATTATCTAAAATTAGGTATCTAAATCTGGTAGAAATTAATCATTCTCAGAAATTCTCACAAGTGTTTCCTGGGCACAGCCAAGTACACATTGCCAATTTGCTGTCTTGAGGCAGATTCCATTGTCCTTGGAATATTATAAAGCCTAGATACTTCACAGTTTCATAAAAAATGTGTCCCTTTTCTTTTGACATGTCATATCTCCTCTCTGCCAGAAAATTCAGTGTTCTAATGATGATGCTACCAGGAGCTTCCTTAGTGTGGTTCATGATAAGAATACCATCCACATTTTGTAAGACTGTGCCCTTAATTAATTTGCTCGTTTTGGGTCTCTATTAAAAAGTTTACTTAAAAAAATGGAGAAGTGGAATGGTTATTTGGGGAAGAACCACTATAATCCAAAAGTTGTACTTTGAAATTTATATTTATTAACTGAAAGTTTTCTTTTAAAAAATGAAGAAGAGATTTGAAAATCTTGTGGTAGAATAGACTAACAACACTGCAATTTCTAGTTAGTTTTTAGGTTTTCACACTCAAAGGCAAATAACTCTTGGGATTCAGAGTCCCAGAAAAATGCAAAAGATGCATCCTGTAAGTATAAAGCAATATAAGACTTTCACTCCCCTTGCAAATTGGCCAATAGGGACAGAGATCTGGAACTACAGAATGAGAATCCTGAACTGCTTCTTTCACAGTTCTCAAGCCCTGTGAAAACATGCTGTCATCAAACTAGTGTTTCTTTTTTAAAATTTTTATTTAATACATATAAATTTACAAAGTGCAACTTTTGCATTGTTGCAGCTTTTTCCCCCATAACTTCCCTCCCACCTGCAACCATCCCATCTCCCACTCCCTCTCCCATCCCATTCTTCATCAAGATTCATTTTTTTTTTTTTTGACAGGCAGAGTGGACAGTGAGAGAGAGACAGAGAGAAAGGTCTTTCTTTTTGCCGTTGGTTCACCCTCCAATGGCCGCTGCGGCCGATGCATCTCGCTGATCCGAAGCCAGGAGCCAGGTGCTTCTCCTGGTCTCCCATGCGGGTGCAGGGCCCAAGCACTTGAGCCATCCTCCACTGCACTCCCGGGCCATAGCAGAGAGCTGGCCTGGAAGAGGGTCAACAGGGATAGAATCCGGCGCCCCAACTGGGACTAGAACCCAGTGTGCCGGCCCTGCAAAGCGGAGGATTAGCCTGTTAAGCCACAGCACCGGCCTCAAGATTCATTTTCAATTATCTTTATATACAGAAGATCAACTTAGTATATACTAAGTAAAGATTTCAAAAGACTGCACCCACACAGCCACACAAGATAGAGAGTACTGTTCAAGTAGTAGTTTTACCGTTATTTATCCTAGTACAACACATTAAGGACAGAGATCCTACATGGGGAGCAGGTGCACAGTGACTCCCATTGTTGATTTAACAACTAGTGTTTCTTGATAGGTAACAGAGGGGAGTTAGAAGGAGATCGACAGGACCTGATCCATCCTTGACTAAGGAGTCTGTTGAAAACTGGTCAGATTCCAGCTGCTGCTTTGGGCCTCAGAGAGCATTTCTTAATCCTGGGCCAGTGATCAGTCTGCTTTAGCATATCCTTACAGGTCAGATATTGACAGTCCATCCCATCTGACACTGGGCTCATACTTTGAAATTACCTCAAGTTAAAAATGCCTTCTGGAAGGGATTCAGAATCTTTAGTTGCCTCATGGAGTAGAGTCAAGAATTCTGAATCCTAGTTCTTTGAGAGTTCCACTTCCACTCAGTCTTGATTACATATATAGTGGCACATAATATATATTTTCTTTCCCTGATACTCCTTAGTATTTCACAGTCTTTAAAGAAAAGGGAAAGAGACATAGGGGGATAAAGTGGTAGAGAGAAAGAAAGAGAGAGAAAGAGAGAGAGAGAGAGAGAGAGAGAGAGCTCTTTTTAGAAGTCAGCATACAGTATGTGACTCCAGTGTTGAGTAAAAGCCTGACAGCCTTCCACCTCTAGTGTAATTAGGGGTTCTCAGGAGAGACTTGAGTTTCATTATGATGAGACCATTGAAGAGTCCCTGGCCCACCATCTTTCTTCTATCAAGGGGAAATGAAAGGAACTGAGTTTCTCCTGAGCCCTTTCCATCTGGGAGCAGTATGGGCACTATAACTTCCAAAGTCCTTCCTGCTTGCAGCATGAACACAGATTAGGCTCTTGTTTAGCTGATGTTCTATTATGGATCCCACATTGCAGGCTGTGGTCTCTCACCCATGGTGTCTTCTCTCATCCTCCTGGATTGCCTGGGACAGATTTTATAGGACTGAAGAGATCTCATTTTCCAAGCTGTTCTCTTTTTATTCCTATCACTAGATATTCAGAAGGACTAGGCATTCATGTTTGGCTTTGTTCTTTTCATCCTGGAGCATACAAAAACCAGAAAACAAGAGCACAGAAAATGCGTGTGCCACTGAAATGTGGATGCTGCACCACAAAGGAAGTTTTCCAACCTAGCCATGGTGCTGCAATATAGGCCACATAATAAAGTTCCTTCCAACTGAGCAGGTGTAGAAAACTGACAAAGCTCACAATCTATTAGGAATGCACAATCAAGGAAGAACACAATTCCAGGCATAAAACCAAAAAGCAGTGGAGAGGCAAACAGACATCACATTTTTTGTCATTTCTTCTTTTTAAGATTTATTAATTTATTATTTGAAAGAGGGCAAAGAGACGGAAAGATGAGAAAGAGGTAGGGTGAGAGGGAGACAGAGAGAAAGTGTGTGTGTGTGTGTGTGTGAGGGAGGGGGAGAAGGGAGAGAGAGAATCTTTTATCCACTGGTTCATTCCCCAATTGGTTGCAATATTCAGGGTGTGGGCCAGGAGAAAACCTGGAGCCAAGAACTCCATCAGGGAGTGTCAGGGACCCACGCACTTGGGCCATTATATGTCCCCTTCCCAGCGCATTACAGAAAACTGGATTGAAATAGGAGCAGACAAACTTGAAGTAACTCTTCCAAATTGGACACTGGCATCATGAGAAATGCTTTAACCATCTGTGCCATACCACTGGCCCCTTTATTAGTTCCCAAACATGAAATTCTCCATTGTTTTTTAACAGTTCAATATAGAAATCTCTAAACATGAATGGTATCACAACTGTGAAATGGAGAAGAACAGGATCAAGCAACCCAGAAAACCAACTTGGAGATTTCTCAGACCACAAATCTGAGGATCCTCAACCTTCTACAGCAAAACCAGGCACTTGTTTTCCAGCATCCTAGAAAAGGCTATCACTTTCTATTCCGATTCTTTCCTGATGATGCACTTCTGGTTCTGGCTTTCACTATAGGCAACTCTTAGACACTTTAATTACAGTGGCAATCCCAAATTACTCATTCCTCAATCCCATGAGCTGCTAGACCAAAAGAGGTCCAAAGGACTACTTCACATCTTGAATCTCTGAGAATGCAACTCAGGACTGCCAGGCAGCAAGTGAACCTCCCCCCATGCCAAGAAAATGAAACAATCGTTCTCTCCAAACCATTAAGTCCTGAACAAGGTGCCATTCCCAATTGCTTTGCTCCTGGTTCCCAATCAACCTGATCCTAGGCTAAGGACAGTCCTATCTGGGTTGCCTACTTTGTTACAGGACACAGGGGCCCATCATTTATGGTGTGGCTGGATGATCATCTTCAAGTAAAAGTTGTCCAGAGGAAGTGTACACTTACTAGTGGCAGTGCTAAGGCACAGAGACTGCCTCTCTGAGAAGCAGTTTTCCAGAGCTGTTATAGCAGGGTTAGTGGAGTGTTCAGGATATAGCAAGAGGAGCAGACGCATCCTTCCTGCATGAAATATACAAACTCATTCAATAATCTGACCCAGAATGGTTTCTTTCAACTTTGCTTTTTGTGCTCGTCTGGCTTTCTCTGACTACCATATTGCAAGATAAGCTTTCTGGGAACATCCTGTGAAAAACTAGCTCTGATGAGTAGATAGTTTCAGATTTTCTGTGCCTGTTTCCCTGTCTCTCTTTTGCCCAAATCTTGACAAATGTACACTCTCATTGAGAGGCGTGTCAGGTAAGAACAGATAGAATTTAAACACAGATTGGATTCCTATCCTCTGGCCATCTGTTATAATCTGATGACCCCCGGTGGTTTCTTAGTCTATTTGTATCTGTTTCCTCACCTTTAAAATAGCATCCATAACAGAAACTTGCTCCTAAAGGAGTTCTGAGGTTGAAATAGGTTGAAGTGTGCAAAGCACTGAGAAGAGTTCCTGGCCAATACGAAAATGATACCAACCTTGGGGTTGTTGGCTCACTTGCAAATAGAAATTGACAAGAAGTCAACATTCAACCCAGGCAAGGCTTATCAGAACCTTATGCTCAAACACAACAGAGCAGCATGGTGGGATGAGTTTCTACCAGGTGGCTTTCTTGATAGGAATTGGACAAAGATGTTTATGGGGTTGAGAAAGCATGACTGAACCATCTAGGTCTCTGGGCCATTCACCTCAGTACATGGCACTTTGCTTTTATCCTGCTAGGTTATCTGCAGTCACAGTTGTGTGGTTTGTGTACAACACACTCAAAATGAGTATGTTGCTCACCACTGCAATCCAGCAAGGTCATATATCTATTGTTCTGAGCCTTTATGGGTTTGCATGTGGCCTAGGGAAGTCCTTAGCAGGTGGTTGTCTGTGGTTAGGTTGTGGAAAGTTTGCTCCTGATTGGTTTGGAGCTGGATGTTCAGGTGGGTGAGGGACAAATGTTGGGTCAAGAGGGATATGATTGTGAGAGTCCCATTTATATAATATCTCAAAAGCATCTATGTTCTATAATTTTCAAAGATATATCTTTAAATTTTCCATTACAAAGATTTCCATTTTCTGGTCAATCACGTACCTCGTGGCTACTATGCCATCCTCCCAATTCAAAAGCTGAGCAAACTGAAAGTCAACAACACTTAATGGATGCACCAGAGAAGCGAGATCACAGGAAAAAACACTTGTCCCAAGTTGAAGGGACAGAGAGTGGAATACAGAGAATGACATCTCAGCAGAACCAAAAGCATGAGAAGAAATCTCTGCAGGAACCAGTGCCTTGAGGAAACCCTGAACTGTAATTTATGAATTGCTGGTACCTGAAGGCAGAAAATATTTTGAGTTAAAAATCTGAACACACTGGCATAGAGTGGCCCCAACATTTCACGAGTTCTGTCTGTCTTCTAGGCCCTCACCATGAATACTAGGGGAAAATATTCTGTTTCTCAGTCAGAGGGAGTGGACAATGTAATAATCTGGAAGTGTATCAGCATATTCTGTTCTTTGTGACGAGGTCTACTTTTAAGAGACATTGCTGTTTCTATGTTTATTTTTAGAGCCTAACTAGCTGCTGGGAAAGGACGTACATCCACCGTAGCCACTCTATGCCTCCTAAGAGTTGAGGACAGGTGATGAGAAGCACACAGGGAGCTAATAGTTCTGAGACACAGGTTCACTGAAAGCCTGACACCTACTTACAGGGTGATAGAAGGCTTTCCCCCACACACCTGAACACCACATTACTAAAGGTTTATTTATAGCAATTCCTTTTACCTACTACATCAAGTCTGGCAATCAACAACAACAACAACAAATCACAAAGCCTACCAAAAGACAAAAAACACAATCTGAAGAGACAATGCAAGCATATAGAACCAGACTCAGATATATCAAGAATATTGGAATTATCAGACGAGGACTTTAAAACAACTGTAATTAATTAAGCTAAGAGAACTAAAGACTAACAGATAGCATGCAAAAACAGAAGGACCTGGTAAGCAGAGAGGTGCACGATCTTAGAAAGAACTAAAAAGAAATTCTGGAAGTAAAAACCACTGCAATCAAGATTTTTTTTTTTTTTTGACAGGCAGAGTGGATAGCGAGAGAGAGAGACAGAGAGAAAGGTCTTCCTTTTTGCCGTTGGTTCACCCTCCAATGGCCACATCGCTCTGATCCGAAGCCAGGAGCCAGGTGCTTCTCCTGGTCTCCCATGGGGTGCAGGGCCCAAGGACTTGGGCCATCCTCCACTGCACTCCCGGGCCATAGCAGAGAGCTGGCCTGGAAGAGGGGCAACCGGGATAGAATCCGGCACCCTGACCGGGACTAGAACCCGGTGTGCCGGCGCCGCAAGGCGGAGGATTAGCCTGTTAAGCCTCAGCGCCGGCCTCAAGATGTTTTTTAGTAGGTAAATGGATAAGCTGTAGACAATGGAATATTAGTGTTAAAAAGGAGTTGTCCAACCGCAAAAATATATGAAGGGACATTAAATGCATATTACTAAATGAACGAAATGAATCTGTAAAGATTAGAAATTTTGTGATTCCAACTTTATTACATTCTAGAAAAGGCAAAACAATAGAGACAGTAAAAATATCCATGGTGGACAGGGCTTAGCTGATAAGAAGTGATAAAAAGGCCGAGCAGATAGGGTTTTTTAGGGCAGTGGAAATGCTCTGTAGGATACTATAATGGAGGACATATGATATTCTATATCTGCCAAGACCCGTAGAATGCACAACACAAAGAATGAACCCTAATATAAGCTATGTACTCTGGGTGATAATGATGTGTCAACATGGGTTCATCAGTTGTCACAAATGAACCACTCTGGTAGGAGACTTTGATAGCAGAAAAGGTTGAGCATGTGTAGAGAGAGGAGGATGTGATAAGTCTCTTCACCTTCCACTCAATTTTCTGCAAATCCGAAACTACTCTAGAAAATAAAGCTCATTTAAACACATTCACATACATACACTTACACTAATGCATATTATACAAGATATAGAGTGGCATTTTGGATGCCACTGCAATAAACAGAGAAGTTACTACCAGGGAGAGGCATTTTGTGCAGTGATTAAGATGCCACGTAGGATGCCCACACCCCATATTTGAATGCCCGAGTTCAAACCCTGGTTCCACTTTTGATTCCAATCTCCTGTTAATGCACACCTTGGAAAGAAGCAAATAATGGCCCAAATACTTGGGCCCATGCTACCCACATGGGAAACCTGGATTGATTTACAAGCTTCAGTCTGACTCTCACTAGCTAGAGCAGGAATCTGCAGAAAGAATCAGGGGGTAGAAATTCTATCTCCATCTCTATGCCTTTAAAAGAAATGAAAATAAATAAATAAATCGCAAAACAAATTTTAATTAAAATGGCTTATTCTGAGGTCTTCATGAAGGATAATACAAATGAAAACTCAATCACCCAGAAATCCATTATGTGTTATAATGAAATCCATCATTAATAAATTTCATTATAATTTTAGAAAAGATAACTTGAGTCACTAAATTTTGTTATACAAAAACATTTTGAACATTTTTATTGCATTTGCTTTAAATTAAACTTTCTACTTATTTTTAACTCATTTGTATCATTGGAGGGGCGAATGAGCAGAACTAACACCTGCCTATGGAAAGTATATAATGGCAAGGTGACAGATTTTACTTAATCAAACAATTGATTATTCAGTAGCCATTGTGAGAATTGCTATAAAGCAATACAGGATGCAATTGGACCTTATAACTGAGGACTTGGATCTAATCTCTGAGTCAGGACTCTGATAGCTGAGTACAGACAGGAAGGGTTAGGAATAATTTATTGGGTAAAAGTGCATTGCAGAATGATCTAGAGGTCAGCGTATGTGAGGCCCCTCAGGAGAGATGAATGAAACTAAAATCCTGAAAAAAGTCAAACTCTCCCAATAAAAGAAGTGTCAAGAGAAAAGGACAGGCAAGGCGTGATAAATGAGATACTGAGAAGCCAGTTGATTATGGTGAGAAACATGGTTATTATCCTAAAGCAACAGCAATTTATTATATGTGAGTTTTTTTTTTCCAGTGGTATGATGCATTCTTTCATGAACACTAACTAATGTGTGGAGATGAGATTGAAGTGACCCAAGTCAATGTAGGATTACATTGGAGTAGTTTCCATGAGGGATAATGGTGCTTTGGACTAAGGTTTGAAAGATGACATGGAACACAACTGAAAATAAAATCAACAGGAACTGGTTGGTGATTGTAGGAGGACCATGGGGCTATATTAAGGTATAATATAGGATATTTCTGTCATCCACTCATTTTGATAAGACAAATTAGACCCTTTCTGAAGTTTGAACTAACTGTGGGCTTCCCATCGCTGTGATATGATCTTTTGTGAAGCTGCAAGAAACCATTTTTGTAGCTGGAACAATGCAATCATCTCCCATCTAATTGAACTGTAATACCAGTTTACAGCGTCTGCAGGACATGTGTCTACAGGATTAACTAACACAAGGTCAGGACCTGGGTTCTTTCACTTTAAATTCCAGAGCCAAAAATACTTCAAAAGTGGTAAGTGTTATTTCTGGTTATTTCTTAATTTTCTAAAACCTGTACCTAGTCCTTATCCATCCCCTACTTCAGTTCTTGAAGGGCATATAAGTAAAACAGTTTTTATCTAAGTGGACTTGATTGGCTTACTTGGCAGGAAGAAGCAGGAAAAAAAAAAAGGGCCGTAAAAGAGCCATTCAGTAATAACCTAATCGAACATAAAATACCACCAAGAGAATAGACCCAGATTTTTTTTATCTACTTGTTCCTCCTAAGCAGTTCACCAGATAGAATAGGTGAAGGAATGCAAATTTACAAATGTTTAATTTATTACACTGACTTATTTACAATCCCTTTAGCAAATTAGACAACTGGCTAACACCCAAGCAATTTTCAACTTGTAGTTTCAGTGTTATTCCTTTTTATTTACTAAGCAAATGTATCATTCCTTTAAAAGTCAACTCCCTTTTTTCATAAACTTCAATTAAACTACTTCACAGAATTTTAGGTACAGTGAAATACTAAATAATGTATCACTCTGGCCTTAGTGATTACTTAATTTGTACGTAACACTTTCAGTACAGTATTACCAATAGGCCAAGAGGATTCAATACTTGGATTCAGTTTGAGACATACCTACTCTGTTTAGTCTCCAAGAAGTCCTTGAATATATTTCATTGAATTTCAACTCTGTTCATTAAACATTTTTTATTAATTTTTATTTATTTGAAAAGCAGAAAGAGAGAAAGAGAGAGAAACAGAGATGTTCCATTTGTTGGTTCACTCCTCAAATGCCCACAAAGGGATCAGCCAGACTGAAGCCAAGAGCCCAGAACTCAATTTAGAACTACTTCATGGGTGTCCAGGCCCCAAGTACTCAATTTATCACCCGCTACTTCTGAGAGTACACATTAGCACAAAGCTGGGATCAGAACTGGAGCAAGTACTCAAACCCAGACACTTCACCGACTGTGTTCTTGACCTACCTCACCCTTTTGATTGCAAGAACGCAAACACTGACCTCCTTCATAACTAGTCTCTTAATCTTGAAATCTCTCCTGAATTATCTGATTGTAAATATTTTATCTCAATTAATTGGACAAATTCCTGCCCCATATTATATGCTTGTTTATGATAAATACAAATAATCCCCCTCTCTCTCTCTCTCTTTCTCTCTCTCTCTCTCTCTCACACACACACACAAACACACACATGCACACGCACATGCACACGCATTTCCTTTCTTCTTGTGGAAAAAGGTCCACATTTTCACTTTCCCATATTTTCACTAGGTGGCTTTTTAAAAACATAGTTTGCAATGTAACTTATTTAGTTTAATTCTGTCTATAAATTTGAATCTCAGTTAACTTTCAAAGTAACAGCTGCAATGTTTCTTTTAACTGGAAAGATCATTGGTTAGGGAAAATGAGAAAAAAAAAAAGTATATTTAGTAAAGAGTAGACCAAGGAGGAATCTTCTTTTCCAAGTTGCCAGTGCAATTCCATTGTGTACGCTTTTATTTTTCAAGAAATATAAACTTTAAATGATGAGCTTTTATATTGACATGATAAATTTCTGGAAAGTCTAATTATTTGGATGATTTTCCCATGGAAACATGTAGGTATAAATGAAAAAGAAAATTGCTTAAAACTAATCTTTGAATATATGCTTTGAATTTAAAAAAGTTCTTAGGTAGGATATGCAGAATGAGTGGAACTGCAAAGCAATTCTCCCATTATGTAAACTTATAAAAAATGCTGTTTGCATGTAACCTGGTAAAACATCTTTGGTTGGGCTTTTGAGGAAGGGGACTGTGCCACAGAAATGAGCTCTGCCCTTCTGAAGACTGTGCAGCATAAGCTTGTCTTCACAAAGTGTGAATCACACATGGTACAAAGTGCCTGCAAGGATAGATGCTGAGATGTTGATGTCCTAAACGTGTAACTCTGTTAGTATCAAAGTAGCTCACGGGAGGATATGTCAGCCCCCAAAGACTATTTGACCACATTTCCAGAGCTTCCTTATATGAAAGACTTTTAAGAAATAAAAGATTCTGTGCTGTGGCTTTCATCTTCATCCCCACAGACTCCATCATAATCACCTTGTGAGGAGGCACACTTCATTACAAAACCAAATTGCTTGCCTCCCAAGAGCTGTTTTTTAGCCTGGATGAATTTTATTTATCCTCCAAATAACAAAAAAATAATCAAGATGATTGTCTTAGTTTGACAATGTCTGATGGCTTTTGCATAATAAAGTTAGAAAGGTTTACTTTTCATGGTGTTTTCTTTTGAGAAAATTCCTTCTGCTTAACCAAGATTGTGTATAATTAATGTATATTAAAAGTCACATTGTTACTTTGTGAAATGGAATACTTATACACAGTTATCTTTTAAGAAACACAGTTTTAGTGTATCTGAATTTAGATATCATAGCTACTTTACTAAGGAATTAGCCAGAAATGTCTGTTTTTTATTTACTCTACTGGTTTTCTTTGAATTATTTTCCTTTGATGAATGTCTAAAATCATCAATGCAAACTTATATAAAAATAAACCCTTTAAGGGAGTAATGCAAATAGTATTGGAAATGTTCCTTTCTAAATAAAATGTATTGTCAGTTACCATGGAGAATCACAAACAACATTTGGAAGAATGAATGATTGAGATTTTTTTTTTTAAAGATTCATTTATTTATTTGAAAGTCAGAGTTTTACAGAGAGGCAGAGAGAGAGAGAGAGAGAGAGAGAGAGAGAATGAGAGGTCTTCCATCTGCTGGTTCACTCCCCAGATGTCCACAACCGCCAGAGCTGTGCTGATCTGAAGCCAGGAGTCAGGAGCATCCTCCATGTCTCCCACACAGGTACAGGGGCCTAAGGACTTGGTCCATCTTCCACTGCTTTCCCAGGCCGTAGTAGAGCTGGATGGGAAGTGGAGCAGCTGGTACTCGAACTGGTGCCCATATGGGATGCTGGCACGGCAGCTGGTAGCTTTACCTGTTACGCCACAGTGCTGGCCCTGAGATTAAATTTAATGTAATCTTGAGCTTGATGTTCCATGGATCAAATTAGTTACTCTTTTCTTAACCTTATCTCTCATTGTTTCGGTCAATACCGTAGTTGCCCTGATTTTGTGTTGGAATCATTGTCACTTTTAAACAAAGCTATAAAATGTAATCACTTTTTTCCTAGTCCTACATCAGGCCAATGGAAATATGTCTAGTTTCCCAAGAATAATCATCTTTTCTTCAATTAAATTATCTCTTTCTGCATTTGGACAGGTATTGTTATTTGAGATTGAAACATTAGCCTAAGTGTCCAGTTGGACAAATTCATATAGCTATGAATTGCTTATCCTCTAAATAGTAGAGGGAAGTCAAGTGAAAACTAAATCAAGTGAAAACTAAATATTTTTCAGAAGATTTGTATATCCTTAGGCAGAATTATCAAGAATCTCCAAGGATTGGAAAATTTCACAAATAATTGGAAACTACACAATCTATTCCAAATAACTTATGCTAAATAAGAAAAATCAAATGGAAAACTATTTTCAGCTGAAAAAAAAAACTCTAAATGAACTATAAAATCATCCAGCATTATTAAAAAAAGGATTATAGGTTATCAAAGTGGGTTTCATTACATTAATGTGAGACTGATGCAATATCCAAAAGTTAATCATTGTGATTTATGATATTAATTTTAAAAAGGAAACTCATATAATCATCTCAATAGATGCAGAAAATAATATTTTCACAAAATTCAACAATTTGTTCTGAGGAAAGCTCTTAAGAAACAAATAAAAGGAAAATTCCACAAACTCATAAGAGTTATATGGGAAACTCTACAGCCAATATCATATTTAATAACAAAAGACTAAGTATTTTCTTCATAACTGCAAAACAAAGATGTCCACTCTCACTGTTTCCCTTTAACATTATATGACTGATATAGACAATATAATAAAGAAAAATAAAGATAAAAATGTCTTGATTGAAAAAGAAGATATAAAACTGTTTTTACTAACAACTAATAAGATTGTCTATAGGGCAAATTCCAAGGGTGGGGGTGGGAAAAAGAAGGGAATCAATGAATTAGTTTAACAAGTTTGAAAGGTAAAAAGTCATTACAGAAGCCCGTGTTTTCATATAATTTTAATGAACATTCAGCAATTGTGTTACCCTGGAAGGTTGGAAATGAAAACTAACAAAAATTAAAGAATACTGAAATAAAAGCAAAAAATATGCTTTAATCATGAATCACTATGAGTATTATCATAATGTCAGAAACAGAGCCACATACATATGGGTAACAGACATGATTAAGATGCAAATGTGTCTTAATGATTAAGTACAGTCTTTTTAATAAAAAGCAAGAAAATTGAATGTTCACATTTTTAGAAATTTATTTTGATGCATATTTAACACTATATGAAAAAATGAATTCAAAATGTATGATAGTCCAAAATAATAAGAAATGAAATGAAATTTTCCAGGAGAAAATTTGATGACCTTGATTAGACAAATAGTGCCAACTAGGGTCACCAAAAACAACATGCATTCAGTAAAATAATTTATATATGGAACTTCATCAAAACTAATAATCTTTCCTCTTTGTAAGACACTGTTAAGAGAATTGAGAAATCAAACCACAGATGACAGAAAATACTTGCAAATCATTTATCTGATAAGAAACTTATGTAAATTCTAGAGACACAGGAAGGAAGCACTTTCAGAGTGCCAAAAGCTCCAAAAAAGCAATGGGAATATTAGAGAAATGGTCAAAATCAGCTTTTTCAGAACTCTGGAAATCAATGAAAGGACTTCAATAACCTGAGGTCTATTCATCAAGAAAAAATATTTGACTCTCATCTAAAACTCCAGGATTTACAACCTTTTAAAATGTCCTATTCCCATTTTCATCTCTCCAACTCTAGGAGCTTTGAAAACAAGCAGCTTTGAAATAACAGTAGCTATGATAAACAGCCATCTAGCAATTACTGGATAGGGCAGAACGCACTTGGTGCTCCTCAAAAAATTCCATTCCCAGAGAATTGCCATTATTTGATTTGACTCAGATACATCAGAGTGTCTGAAAATAAATAAATAAATAGTGAATTTTTAATTTACAAATATAATGAAAAGGATTACATTCAAAATGCTCAAAAGTTTTACAAATAGGATAAACTCAAGAAATTAAAATCTTTTCCATAGGGAACCACTGACCCAGGTAAGGATAAAGTTTATTCCTCAGGAAAACTAAATAGATTCACTTTAAATTCATATTTTTCCAGCTTCCCATAGTGTATCCTACATAGAAAAAGGTGAACTTGAGTTTCATAGATAGCTTCTGGTTCCAGTGAAATAATTTAGCAAACTAATGCACCAGTAAAAAGAGACAGTGAAGGAACTTGTGAGTTGTTGGAAAGAGAAAGAAGTGGCTATTGGCGGTCATCTGGCAAGTAACCCAGTGAATGGAAGATCTCTCTCTCTCTCTGTCTCTCCCTCTTTCTCTGTAACTCTGACTTTCACATAAATAATCTTTAAAAAAGAGAGAAGTTTCATGCAAGTCAAGGAAAAGACAACAATATGGTAATTCTCAAAAGTTTTAAGTGCAGCAAAATCTGTTGAATCTGTCCACCATTTATTATGGAGAAATGCGGTCCTATTTATAGATGTGTTTGTAATACAGTTTTATGATTGTTTATACAGGCCATAAATAATGCAATTCATCTTCATTGGCAAAGGTTTTGCCTACATGTAATCTCATGATAACTCTAATTTCATTGAAATACAATATTTATCTAACTAGCTTTTAGTTAAAAATCTAGAAAATAAACAAGCTCCTGCCTGGCGGTGGCACATTTACATTGGTGAAAATACCTAGAAATCAAAAGCACAAAACTGAATAAAAAGGATGATCTAAGTATGAAGTATGAGATTATTTGTAAATTATTCATAATTTTTGCATTTTCTAAAAATTACATTAGATATAATGAGATTTCTTGTCAAAGTCCTTTACCTCTACCTGGAATATGTTGACTTTACCCTAAAATAGGTTGTTAAATTGGACACAATTTATTGTTTATGGAAAGTGCTAAATTTTTTCAGTCTATAACATTTATGTGTACATTCTCCTTCCTATATAAATGCATTAAACTTAACCCAAACCATATTGCCACAACATATTGCCATACATAACATTTTTGTTTCTCTAAAACTCTCCTGGGAGTAATAATATCTCTTCATCCCACTGACTCCTAGAGAGAAGATCGGGAATCTATTGATATGTCTGAATGAAAAGTCTGATAGATGTAGTCTATTCTGCTAAGACAGAAAATCAACTTTATTAACTTGGTTTTGCCCTTTTTGACGAGGAACACATTAACTTTGAACTTAGAAAAATAATATGGAAATCTGCAAATATGAGATTAAAAAAAATCAAATGTTCTGTCCTTTGTTTTGGTAGTTTGAATCTCTGGTCCTAGTAGTTTTGTGTATGAGGAGGGAAATGAGATCTTGTGGGAAAAAAATGTGAAAACTTTGATAAATAAACTGTTTCATTGATTTATTTCCATTTTTCTTTCTGGTTTAAGATGATACAATGTTAGTTTGCAAGCTTAAGATTCCTAGTTTAGCAGACTGAATACAATGTTACCTTTTCACATCAAAATCATTTAGATATTAATATAGTTAAAATTCCTAAAACATTTTATGATTGCCAGGACAGAGGAAACCACTACAGAATTTGAGAGTTTATGTCCTTAAACATTCTGGTTACTTAGTCTGTATTTATACATTTTGAATAGTTTTAGGTAAAAACAATTGAACACAGCAATAAAAATCAAATGTCTGATTGTTAATCCATTATATACTCATAGATGCAAGAACTATTTGCTACCTGGCTTTCTTTTTCTTTTAATTAAATCAGTTATACAGATGTGTTGGCTCCTTTAGGCCATCCAAGCGCTGTTAAAAAAGCACAGGATCAGTGCTGGGGGACTTTAGTCACCTTCCCTAAAAGGCATATACTTTTTGAATTGTTTACTTCTCATCAATTTCCATCGATAGTGAAATTAGTATCTTCGTATCCCTGTACTAACAAAAATTCTCTAATGTACTCCATCAGATGTGATGTGAGAGAATTACTTAATCACTACCCACCTCTCTCGCTTCATCTCTGGCCTCTTTCCTACCACCTACTCTGAGTTTGCTGTTCCCTGAATAGTAGCTTTTCACCTGCTTGTCTGCTTTATCTCTGTCAAACAACACACTTTTGGATTTCAAGAGTTAGTCTATGAAATGTTCCCTAAATGTCTTTACCAGAGTTGGCTGCTGTCTTCTGAGTTTGTCTATAGCTTTTCCTAATGGATGCAGACACAGCAGCCAAAGATCGAACTCCAAGTCTCCAGGTAAACTTACAATCAAAGTGAAGGGCAGGGAACAAGGACAGATACTGGAGAGTGCCTGCCATTTCTTCCCAGGTCAATACCTCACCCAAGAAAATGTTTTAGTGCCGATGTTCCCTGATACTTTCAATCTCCTTTCCCCACAGGTAAGAGTTTTCGCACTGTCCCTTGGACACTTTGTACCTCCCACTACAGAACCCCAGCCCAGACGTTAACCTTGTAGTTTTTCAAGCACTTGATTTATGACTGTTCTGAAATCAGTATGTCTGTAAATTCTAAAATCCTTAGAGTCTGACTTTGTGCTAGGTGATTGTCAGCCAGCTCATACATTATCCTTTCAAAAGTGTTAATGTGTATTATACTAGAAATATAGAGCTTGGGTCTGGCATTGTGACACAGTGGGTTAAACTGCTGCCTACAGTGCTGGCACATCCAATGTGGGCACATGTTCTTAGTCCAGCTTCTCCACTTTCTATCCTATAATATACCTGGGAGAGCAGTGGGTGATGGCCCAAGTACTTTGGCCCCTGCCACCTAGTCCCTTCCTGTTGCAGCCTTTGGGAAATGAAACAGCAGATGGAAGATCTCTCTCTCTCTCTCTCTCTCTCTCTCTCTCTCTCTCTCTCTCTGTCTCCCTGTTTTTCTCTCTCTGTGATTCTGCTTTTCAAATAAATAAAATAAATATTTAAAAAAAGAAATAGAGGACTGATGTTGTGGCATAGTGTTTAAGGCTGCTGCCTGCAACACTGGCACCAGATATGACCACCTGTTCTTTTCCCAGCTGCTCCACTTCTGATTCAGCTCCCTTCTAATGTGCCTGGGAAAGCAGCAGTGGATGGCCCAAGTGCTTGGACCCCAGCACCCATCTGGGAGACCCAGAAGAAGCTCCTGGTTCCTGACTCTTGACTTTTGATCAGCCCAGCTCCCGCTGTTGCAGCCATTTGGTGAGTGAACCAGTGAATGGAGGATTCTCTCTCTCTCGCTCTCTTTTGTAACTGCCTTTCAAGTAAATAAATCAATCTTAAAAATACAGATTTGTGTCTTTTGTGTTATTCAAATTTTAAGATCTAAAAAAAAATGAACTTGCTTATAAAATTAAAATGTCATAACATCAAAGTAGTCATAAGAAACACAAGACACATATGCACAGGACAACATAAGTTGTCTATCTCAGATCTATTTTATAAAATATTTTATAACTAATCCACCCTTATGAAGGAAGAGTAAGACCTCTCACTCCTCAAATGCGTGCTCTACAAAATGACTCCTCACAAAGAAGCCAGCATCGGAGAGAGACAGGGGACAACTGACTTAACAGCACTGAAACCTGACAAACTACTTCTGTGAGCAGAGTTGGGGTCAACATCCACAGGAATACATCTTCCTGAGAATATGAGCCCTTAGCACAGTGGGATAAAAATCACACTTCCCCTCTGTGTCTTCCTCTTAACACCATATAACCAGAGTCTAATCAAGGTGGAAAATACCAGGTGAATACTAAAGGAAGGACATTCTACAAAATTCTGGATATCAGAAGGGAAAAATCCAAGACATTGTCACAGCCAAGTGGAACCTAAGGAGACAAGAGAACTCAATCAATTGTAGCATCCTGGGTAAGATCCTGGAACAGAAAACACCATGAGGTTCAAAACTAAGAAGACCTTAACAGAGGGTGGACTTTGGCTAAGAATAGTGTATCAGTGTTGGGTCACTACTATAACAAATACAGTAATATAAGATGTTAATGATAGAGAAATAATGAAACATGTGTCAGAAGCCTATCACTCTCTTTCCAATGTTTTTTAAATCTAAAACTTAGTGTATTTTTTAAAAAAGAAACATACAAACAAAAATCTAAGAAAAAAAGCTGAAAGAGATTCATCCTAATCATGGTTTGTGAATATTTAGTGAGGTATTAAAATACTCTTAGTAAAATTTTTTGTTCAACATCTTTTTTTTAAAGATTCATTTATTATTTATTTGAAAGTAATAGTAAGAAAGAGAGGAGAGGGAGAGAGGGAGAGAGGGAGAGAGGGAGAGAGGGAGAGAGGGAGAGAGGGAGAGAGAGAGAGAGAGAGAGAGAATCTTCCATCCACTGGTTCACTACCCAGATGGCTATAATGACCAGGACTGGACCAAGCAGAAGCCAGGATCCAGGAGCTTCTTCAGGTCTCCCATGTGGGTGGCATTGGCCCAGGTACTTAAAATATGAAAGTTAAAATTATCTACAAGGCTTACTGTTAGGGATGTCAGGACTAAAAGTCCTAGAAACTAATACAGAGTAATTACAGATGATACATTAATAGCTAAGAGGATAATTGATAGAAAGAAGAGAAGGAAGAAAGGAAGAAGATGATAAGATAATGAAGCTAAAAATCACAAAAAATGTACCACTTCTTTTAAAAAAATAATTTCTGCAAAAAATAAACAGCTGATTTCAAATTTCAATGAGTGATACATTTAGGAAAACGTTGGAAGAGAAACCAACTAAGAAACCATATAAGATAACAAACTCATAAACTTTCATAAAGAAGAAATGGAACACAATTTTAAAATATTCTTGGGATTATCCTAGTAGTTTCCAGAGTTTTATTATTTTACCAGCCTAATTTTTAGCATATTCTACCAAAACTTATAAACTAAGTCCTTAGCAAAAATCAATAGCATACTCATTGGATAGCCAATTATATCTCTAATAAATATTTTTGTAATTTTCTTCCTGGAGGAGAATATAAAAGATATTTCTTTGCATTGATAATAAATTAGGTAAATTAAAACTGTACTTAAATTTATAGGGATATTATAATGACACTGTTGTTACAATAAAACAACAAACATATATATACATATATATAAATTATTGCTTATTTTCAGCATATTGAAACATTGCCTTTAACCCAAAAATATCAAGCTTTATTAAAAACAATTTCAACACTCTTCTTTGGGAATTATCTTTAGAACCTCTTTCTAAGTAATTAAATATTTTTAGTTTAAGAGAACTTTCCCCTTGCAAAGTGAGATTTTAAATTTTTAATGTTTATTTATATTCCTCTACTTGAAGGGCATAGAGAGAACTTCCACAAATTCTCACAAAATCAGGCATGGACCTGGTGAAAGCCAGGGACCTGGAACTCCATCTGAGTCTCTCACCTGAGTGACAGGGGCCCAAGTACTTGAGGCATCATCCACTGCCTCCCAGTATCTTTAACAGGAAGCTGGATGGGAAACAGAGCAGCCAGGATGTGAATTGCCACTTCAATATGGGATTTAGGTGTGGTAAGCAGTGGCTTAATTCACTACACCACAGCCATCACACCTGGATTTCATTTTTGAAACCATCAGTATGCTGTTCAAAGTAGTTGTGTGGTAAGTTTGAGTATTTAAACAAACAATATAATTTTTACAAAAAGCTGTAATGATTGGTATGATGATATGCACATATGTGTTTGACTCAAATCTCAAAAGTGTTGTAGATTTTTATGGAATTATGTCATAAATGAATAAATGGAATTTCTTTTTAAGATCACTCCTATAAAATAAATATCAATTTTACTATGTTATCACACATTTTAATATGCTATTCACATCAGTAGTCTTTAAACATTCAGTCAGATGGACTTATTCAAGCTCTGTAAAATGATATGCTTCATATTCTTATAATTTCTACATTTCTGATCATTTTTATGTTAATTGTGGTATATCAAGATGACCACAGTTTTGAGCATATTCTACTTTATTGAATTTGTATTGAATCACATAAGGATATATTGATTAACCCTACAAAGTCATGAAAAGAAATATGAAAATAGTATAAGGATAGATTTATAGGCAAAATTGCATTATTAGATTAAATGTAATGAAGACAGATATCTAACAACAGATTGAAAAGGAAGTCCTGTAGGAATCTAGCCATCTTGGCCATCATTGTCATCTTGCCCTTCAGGTGCCCTGACGATCGTCCCTAAATTTGTGGCGTAACCATATTGTTAAGACAACCTGCTGCTTATATCTCACATCTGGACTACCTCTTCTCGGATGCCTGAAATGCTAATATTCCTTGAGAGTGTCCAGGTGCGCTACAGTTAGCTATGTGACTTTTTTTTTCCATAAAACCCTTTTTCGCCTGCCTCATGGTATTTGGATCTTTTGTCTTGAAGCCTTCCAAGACCTCATTTCTCTGTTTAAACCCCCATGCCTTAAATTCTGTGAAATTCTAGACTTTTCTGCCTCTTTCTTCAGTTTCATCATTCCTTCTCCTTTTGGCAGCTGGTTCTCGTATGTTGGGTTTTATTGAATCAAGTCCTCAATTCAACAAGTAAGAGATAAATGACCCGAATGAGAAAAACGCAAGAGACCAGGAAGGGCCATTCACAAAGAATGAAACTGAAGATGTGCTCTTCCTCATTATCAATTTTTAAAAATTTTATTCTACAATGACAAACACCCCATTTTTACTACAGGAGTAAAATGAAGAATCAGAAAATGCTGAGGGCTATCAACAACATGGAGTGACTGGGCTATTGATCCACTACTCAACATAAATTCATAAAGCTGCAAAAATGCACATCTTCCCTTTGTCATGGTGTGAACACTTATCCACCAAAACTTTGCATGTTAAAATCTTTCCTCCCAGTGTGTCAGTATAAGTAATTGAGGACGTATTTTTCATGAAATCATGAGTGTGATGTAAAGTCCTCATGAATGAAGTTAGGGCCATTATCCCTGCTGTCAGCCATGTGAGGATACAAATACACATTATTATCTTGAAACTAGAAGAAAGCCTTTACCAGAACCTTCCTTATATTTGAATTCTAACTTTAAACTGTTGGAAATAATTTACTCTTCCTTGTAAGCCACCTACCCTATGTAATTTTTCTTATAGAAGCTGGAACTGACTACTCACTCTTATAATACACATTAATATTCCAAGGGGATTTCTGAAAATTCACGGAGAATTCATATTATCATTTAATTTCAATTCCCATGGTCTTTTTGAAGACCTGTTTTACACTTTAATATATACAAGCCATGGCACATAAACAAAAAGAAATTTACTCAATCATTCATGAGGACATTACACAAAACAGCCCAAAGAAACAATCAAGGTGTTCTCAAATGTGTAAATGGCAAAAAAAAAAAAAAATTCTGACATATCCAAACGACAAATTCCAAACACAAATTGATTTTTTTTCTTCTTACTTACTATTTGATGAGCTCTCTTACTTAGTGTAGGGTTAATCTTATGAGTATAAAGTAAACTGAAAGTAGATAATTGTCAATTGCTTTAAGGAACATTCTGACCTCAGACATTCGGGTGTAGCTGAAAAGCCCATGAGAGCATTTCAGGCATGGAAAGCCAAGACTCTGTGGCAAAAAATATCCTACATGAAGGATCTCTGTGAGTGAGATCCCAGTGGAAAGAATGGGCCATCAAAGATGTACTTTTCTCTGAAGGGAGGAGAGAACTTCCATTTTGCTTATTGTCTTACCTAAATACTGACAGAGTTTGTGGTCACAAAAGGCTTCCATAGCCTTGGCAGCTCATGGCAACAGCCTCAGGTGATCCCTGATGTCATAAATAAAAGTGTTAATTATTAAATTAACACAGAAGTAACTGTGCACTTACTCCCCATGTAAGATCTCTGTCCATAATGAGCTGTGCTATGAGAATTAACTGCAAAACTTGTTCTCAAACAGTACTTTTTACATTGTGTGTGTGGAGGGGTGCAAACTTGAAATTCTTTACTTAGTATAGAGTTGGTCTCCTGTATATAAAGTTAATTAAAAATGAATCTTAATGAAGAATGTGATGGGAGGGCGAGTAGTAGGAGGGATAGGAGAGGGGGTAGGAAGGTGGGTATGGAGGTAAGAACCACTATATTCCTAAAGTTGTACCTATGAAATTTGCATTCAATAATAAAAGCTTTAAAAGAAAATAAAGTAGATCATTGTGAAAATAAGAGAGGAAATATGAAAGGAAGGAGGAGGAGGGTTGGTAGAGTGGG
Source organism: Lepus europaeus (assembly GCF_033115175.1). NCBI lineage: Eukaryota > Metazoa > Chordata > Mammalia > Lagomorpha > Leporidae > Lepus > Lepus europaeus. The sequence continues at coordinate 41,719,602 of NC_084832.1, read as the reverse complement.
TAGGAGGGCTGATAGGGTGGGAAGTAGCACCATGTTCCTAAATCTGTATACATGAACTGTATACATGAAATACATGAAATTTATATACTTTAAATAAAATTTAAATAAAAGAAAAAATAGTAAAATATGGGTATATCATAAGCAATCATGCAAATTAGGACAAAATTCTGTTCAATGTATGTATATTTACACAGAGTAAAAATGGCAAAATTTATTCATGATAAAAATTTTAAAAATATAATTTTGGAGTAGAGAGATATATGGTAATAATGAAAGGATGCAATGTAGTGGAGAAATTGACTAAAAAAATCTCCGAATAAAAGAAGTTTACACTACTGAAAATCAATATATAGTATAACATACAACAGTTAAAGTACATGAGGGAGAACCAAGATTCATTTGGGGAAAATGAGGGGATTGTGTCATGGTGCAGAGGGTTAAGCCACCACTTGTGATGCCAGCATCCCATATTAAAGTGCCAGTTTGAGTACCAGCAACTCTGCTTACCATTCAGCACCCTGCTAAGGTGCCTGGGAAAGCAGTAGAATGTGGCCTAAGTGCTTGGGTCCCTGCTACTACATGGGTGACCTGAATGGAGTTTCTGGCTCCTGGCTTCAGACTGACCCAGACCTGGCTATTGCAGCCATTTGGATAGTGAACCAGTGGACAGAAGATCTGTCCCTCCTTCTGTATCTCTCCCTCTTTCTCTGTCACTGTGCCTTTGAAATTAACATTGAATGATAAAAACAGTTGCAAATGATAAAGAACTTGTCATAATGTATTTCTTAAGTGTAAAAGACAATGCAATACATTATTTATTAAGTATAGAAGATAAGGTAAACATGCATTTGAATAGTAATTCAGAATTGTATAGATCAGAGAGAGAGAGATGACTTAAGGAAGTTAAACAGGATGCTAGAAACATAATTTATTTAATAAATTTCAAGCAACAGATAATATAATTTAAAGCTGAAAAGCAAAAATGTGTATCACTTTAGTATTATTTTCCATGGATGAAGCAAGACATCAGTTAGTAAGTGGATCTAACAAACATCATAGAGTCACAGACCCACTCTTGGTTTCAAGAGTCCTCACAGTTCACCTGCTCAGGCCCTGTCCCTGTACGACCAGAGTAAATCACCTCAGCTGCAGGAAATCACTTTCCACATATATGCTTTAATTTGTAGTCACGAAAGCAGATATTACTGTCTACCTCCTCACTGTTCCTTTCCAGTTATTCGAACCATGCCTCAGAAATAACTGACACTAAAATACAGTTGGCCTTCCATATTCTCAGGTTGCACTTCTGTAGATTCACTCAACCACAAACAAAAAGTATGTGAAGAAATTGCATCAGTATTGAACACATGTAGACATTATCATGCATGTACAGCAACTATTTCTATAGCACTTATAGACGTTAGGAACTACAAGTAATCTAGAGAGGATTTGAAGTATATGGGAAGATTACCTATATTATATATCTCAAAGATAGAGCAAATGATGAGGTAAAGCATTCACAACCTATAGTTGGCATACACTTACTTGAGTCAAACAAAGCAAGCAGACTCTTGCACAACCCAGGCAAGAGCAAACAAAGCTGGGTAATTGGTGGTGGATGGCAGATGATTCACTGTAGACTCATTCAAGATATTACACATTCAACTGAACAATGTAAATTATGCACACATACTAATGGGTTCTAAATTAGCTGTAATCCCCAAAGAGAACATCAAGGTATTATTGTGAACAATTCAATGAAGATGTCAACTCAATGTTTAGTTGTAGATAAAAAAGCCAAGTAAGATGTTAGGTTGAGTTAAGATGATTAAAAACTCAGCATGGAAAACATTCTGTCAGCAAGTAAACCAATGGGCACAGCCTACATTGGAAGAGTATTTCTGTGAGGTAATATTATGCAAAAATTAACTGAAATTTAGGGTGGGAAATGTGGTACAGCAGGTTAAATCAACATTCAGAATGCCTGCATCCCGTATCAGAGCCCCAGTTCAAGTCCTGGAATCTCAGCTTCCCATCTAGTTAATGAACCCTGGTAGGCAGTAGGTGATGGCTCAAGTGTTTGAGTCCCTACCACTGACATGGGAACCCAGTTCTGAGCTCCTGGTTTTAGTCTGATCCAGACCTGGTTGTTATGGATACCTGGGGGAGTAAACCAGTAGATGGAAGATATCTCTCTCTCTCTATATATATATATACTTTTTTTTTCTCTCTCACATTCTTTCTCTCTCATTTTCTCTCACACACTCTGAAGCAGGGTAAAAATAAATAATAAATAAATATTCTTTAAAAATTATCTGAAATTTCCACTCAAAATAGTCTTACCTTTTTTTTTTATTTTGAGGAAAACAAAGAATTAGTTAAACTAATCATTGTCAAAGCAGAAAATAATAGTTTCTTATTTATGCAATACAAATCATATAAAATTTAAGGGTTTTAAGGGTTTTTATGCAAAAATCACATTCCTATGAATACCTAAATATTGTATCTTATATGGTATGCATGGTTTCCTGATGGTCTACTAATGTCAGAAACAAACTCACTGTATATGAGATTAGGTAGATAATAAAGCAAAAAATAATATCCTCAATATTGAAGGGGAGGAAGGAAAACAAAATGATGAAGACTATTGTTAAGCATGATGTGAGCTTGATGAGGTTGATATAAAGCAAAAAAATCCAGTTTAGTGTGCTATTTATCTCAGGATATATTTCCTCCATTTTTCATGATTGTTTACCCATCCTGTCAATAAAATGTGAGCAAAATATAAGCTCTGAGGCTGTGTCCACATAATGTTAAAACAATTGATGGAAAGCTAAAGAATCCTATGGCTCTATTATTAGGGAATTTGTAAAATCATATAGCAATTATTTCTGATTCATCATTTCCATTCTACAATGAGTTTTTCAAAAGCCAGATTTAATATTCAGTAATGCATACCTAAGCTTACTGCTTTTGGCAATCAATAAATGTTAGCTAGATGAATAATTGAATGAGTTCACTTGCAAATGAATTAGTTACATTTACATACAACCAAGGAAAATGTGTCATTGCTTCCTGGGATATGAAATTATATTCTCCAATGGGTGAATAAAATAGCTTGGAATCAAATAGGTATGTTATTGTTATGTTAAATGAATATTAGGCACAGCAGTTAAGTTGCCACATAGGATGTCTGCATCCCATGTCACAGTCCCTGAGGTGAAGTTCCTGGCCCTGCTTCCAATCCAGCCTTCTGCTAATGCACATCCTGGGAGGCAGCAGCTGATGGTTCACATTCTTGGGTCCCTGACATCCACATGGGAGACCTGGGTTGAGTTACAGGATCCTGGTTTTGGCTTGTCCCTGCCTGGGCTGTTGGAAGCATTTTTGAAGTGAATCAGCAGAAGGAAGTTATTTTCATCTCTGTTTCTCTCTCTCTCCTTCTCAAATAAATGTTACAAAAAATTTTCGTGAATGAATAAATTATTAAAATCTCTGCTTGTTAACTTGATTATCTTTTCAATCAGAATGTGATTTCTTTTTTTAAAGATTTATTTATTTATTTGAAAGTCAGAGTTACACAGAGAGAAGAGAGGCAGAGAGGCAGAGAGAGAGAGAGAGAGAGAGAGAGAGGTCTTCCATCTGATGGTTCACTCCCCAATTGGCCAGAACAGTCGGAGCTGCACCGATCCAAAGCCAGGAGCCAGGAGCTTCTTCCAGGTCTCCCAGGTGGGTGCAGGGGCTCAAGGACTTGGGGTATCTTCTTATTGCTTTCCCAGGCCATAGCAGAGAGCTGGATCTGAAGAGGAGCAGCTGGGACTAGAACCAGTGCCCATTTGGGATGCCAGCACTCCAGGCCAAGATATTAACCTGCTGCGCCACTGTGCCACCCCAATATGTATGTGATTTCTTTGAAAGATATGGATGTAACTGTATTTTTTGCCCATACAGAGTTATAGAGACTATGGATTAATGGATGAAGGACACATATATGGCCCCATTAGCAAGATCACAAAAGTAAGCTGGAAAATTGAATGATTCACTAAAAATGGGATAACTCTTAGCAAAAGAGAAATATAGGTTACCATGCAATCATATAGCACAATTCAACTTAAAAACCTAGAAAAGATTTACCTTAAACTGATTATGGTGTAGAACTCAAAGACAGGGAGAGTTGGGAAGGCAAAGTGACAGCAGAGACAGCAGCAGAACAGGCTATGACCCTTATATGAAAAGAAAACTGGCATACTTGTGAAACCAGAGTCTTTTAAGTAAAAACTTGGAGATCAAGGGGTAAGTGGTACAACTAAGCAGAAAATGGGCAGATTTCTGAATGTAAATACACTTGTAGTCCACTCAAACTTTTAAAATTATCTTTATGCTGATGGAACATGGAGCATTCTGGTAAGGGAGAGTAACATGTTCACATTCATGTTTGTAAAAAAATTACTCTGGACGACATATGCAGAATGGATAGGTATGTCAAGTAATACAAATTAGGGGGTTATTGCCTTCATATCTATTATATTATGAGAGATGTACATAATATAAATTGTCTATAATCACAGTGGAATGAATATAGAATATATCCATTCTCCATGTAAATTACTTGTTAATTATCAGGATATTTTCTCAAAGTTATAATTAATATGATATTATTCTAGCATGATGACAAGATGAGGTAGTATCTAAAAGTTATCTTTATGTGTTTTATGCAGAGTTCTATGATTTACCTCTTGATTATACACCCATGAAGTTGTCACTGATTTACCAGTTCAGTTAAATCACCCATCAATTTGGAAAATAAATTAATATTTTTTCACTAATGTATCTGGTTGTTTAATACTAAATATTAATATGTCTTGGCCTTTTGATGGCCTTTTGCTTGTTATTTGGTTGGTCAATTGGTTGGTTGGTCAGTTTGGTTTGGTTCATTTTGATAGAGACTTATGCTCTTACACAATAGGGAGTAAAAGTGAATATATGAAATTTGTCCCCATTCTTAAACACATGAACCGGAAAACATTGGGGCATTAACAAGCCTAGTTTCTCCTTTGTGTTTCATCCTCCTCTGCCATTCTTCTATACACTGATATTTTCCACCATCTCAATACCCTCAATTATGGTAATGGCTACCAGGAATGTAAACTTATGGTAAGACATGTTATTTGCTTTCCATTATAGATATGATAACAAATTTGCTTCACAGATAGAGAGAAGCATATTACTTTCTAAAAAGCAAGCATTGCCTTGTTCCCTCATGAATAAAAATATGTTCTAGTAGTAGGCTGCCAAGAGTTACACTATATTTCCTTAGAATTAGAGGCAACGTTTCATTTTTGATAATGTACTTGGGAAGATAAAATACATCAGAAAACTCTATTCATTAAATTTATCATTCACACACTTGGCCTATCATGGTTAGTCACATAATTCATAGGCTGATTAAGTGCAAAGTGAATGAATCATGTAACTAAATATTTTCAAGGCGGTGAATGAACGATAGAGTTAATCAATAACTTTACCAGCTATTAGCATAGTATTCTTTATTTTGGCAAATAGTAGAAAATCTATATTTGGAGATCATTCAGAAATAGAGATCCAAAGCCAGAACTAAGAAAAATTGTGACAATCAAGATCTTTACACATTTTCAGGATCTCTAGATTTGCTCTGAATCCTTTCAGTCCTTTTAAACTAACACTTAAACCCCTAGAAGCTAATTTTAAGAAACAAATGAGAGTTGATTGCATTTCAAGAAAGCACTTATCTCTCACTATATTTTATATAACTAATAATGGAATTACTTTTTAAAAACCATATTATTTAAAATTTGACAAAAGATTCATACTGAAGGAGATTTATTAAAATTCAAGAGTAATTAAAAATAATGAAAAGATTATGAATGAACCAACATCAATACTCTCTTGTTCTTAATCCTTTATAGCAGGGCTCTTATCGTAGTCTTCCTCATTAATGATGTTGTGTCTGAATTGCTTTGTCCATCATTTAAATCAAAAGTCTTCTTAGATACAGAACCATCTCATTCTGCCGATTGAAAAATGCCAACTGAGTTGCCATTTCTTGTAAATAAATGACCATGATTGTCTGAAGGAGACAGGCTCAGCCAGTAGTACCCATGCTTTTACAGAGAGAAGAACTCAGAGGCATTTATTTCAAACTGTATATATCAATTTAATCATTGACATTTGGCCAATTTCCACATTTCTAGAGCAAGACATCATTTATATGTTAAAGCTAAATAGACAGAACAGGAATCACATTGTAAGAAAGCAAAAACAAATCAATAAATAACAATGACCCCCAAGTCTTGTCATGTGCAGGAATTGCTTCATTCAAGAAACATTGCCTGTAGAAGAAACGGAGTTGCCTTCCCAGAGTCCTTGCAGATATTATCCAAGGAAAGATAATCCGTACCTGGAAATTCATCTGACAGCCATCAAACCTCAGCAACATTGGTGAGGTTTTATGTACTCCATCCTCCAGCACTTCACAAGGCCACCAAGCTCACTGCTTCACGTGTTGTCTGACTTTCATCACAAGAATACCAGTCATATTTGACCAGAATTACATTAAAACCATTACCCTGACAAGATCCTACTCTTACTTAACATATTTTGTATCTTTGAGGCCATGAACAATAGCTAAAATTGTAACATAGGCAAACCCCAACTTGTTCTCTTACCAAAGTTCCTTGTATCACTGGTTCTGTAAATCTTTCCACGGTGGAGATTATTACTGATTCACTCTTTACAGATTAAAAACTCAAGATATCTTTTTTTTATTTAAAAAAAAAAAATAAGGCCGGCCGGTGCTGTGGCACAGTGGGTTAAAGCCCTGGCCTGAAGCGCCAGTATCCCATATGGGCGTCGGTTCTAGTCCCTGCTGCTCCTCTTCTGATCCAGCTCTCAGCTATGGCCTGGGAAAGCAATAAGAAGATACCCCAAGTCCTTGGGCTCCTGCACCCACCTGGGAGACCCGGAAGAAGCTCCTGGCTCCTGGCTTCAGATTGGCGCAGCTCTGACTGTTCCGGCCAACCGGGGAGTGCACCATCAGATGGAAGACCTGTCTCTCTCTCTCTGCCTCTCTTTTCTCTGTGTAACTCTGACTTTCAAATAAATAAAATAAATCTTAAAAAAAATAAGGCCTTGGGTAAAGCCACTGCCTGTGGTGCTGCATTCCATACGGGCACCCGTTCATGTCCTGGCTGCTCCACTTCCATTCTAGGTCCCATGTAATGTCCTGAGAATGCAATAGAAAATGGCCAATTTGTTTGGACTCCTGCCACCTATGTGGGAGACCCAGATGAAGCTCCTGGCTTCTGGGTATTGCCTGGCACAATGCTGGCCATTGTGGCCATCTAGGAAGTGAACCAGAGGATGGAAGGTTTTTCTCTCTCTGACTCTCCCTGCCTCTGTAACTCTGACTTTCAAAGTAAATAAATCTTTTTTTTAAGGAAAAAAAAGGCCTTTAGCATGATTGAGATTAATCAACAATAATTATTTTATATCCTAATTTTTTTCACTATGTCCAATGAGTACATGATTATTAGTTGTTATAGCACTGATGCCATAAACTTGTTTACTCCCTATACTTACATATTTAAATGTTTAATGTGTATTTTACAATATTTATATGTAATTTTAAAAAAGCAGTGTGATAAATGCCTTTGTGCATTTTGTTTTGTTACTTAGGATAGAGTCTATAATGTAAAGTTATAGAATCAAAATAATAAATATATTTGACATTATTTACAGAAATTGTGCACTTAAACATGAATCATGAGGAGCAAATTTAATTGTTATTTGTCCAATGCAATATTCCTATGAATGATAATTATTGCAACTATTAGCCAACTGAAAATTATAAATCACACAGATTTTAGTATTTGTAGATCAGTGAACAAGAATCTTGACAAATTCAAATCTTTTATACTTTCCCTTAGCTATGCATAGAGATGAATTTAATCCATCTAGTCACCATCTTCAACTGAATTTTTATCTCACTAAAGTCTCTGATTACCATGTGTGTCTAGGGCAAGAAAAACATACAATCAATTATTATCTCATATGATGACACTTTAAATGTGATTAAGCTATAAATTGTTAAAATGAATGTATTCATTGGACTATATTATCAAATTCTGGTTTCTGGGATTGAGAATTTGCACAAATGCCAATGGCTATCTACCTTTCCTCAGAAATTTATTTTAGTTATTCTGGTTGGGAGAACCATATAGGTATTCACTTTCAAAGCTACCAACATGATTATATCTAGCAATCATGGTTATTAAAGTTACTGTTTCACACACACACACAAATCTGAATGTGAGATATACTCACGTGTGCATGAGTGTGTAGTAGCTGTGTAAGTGTAGGTTAAAGCAAATAATCACACGTGAGATGTAAGCCCTGAGCATTCAAAGACTTTGCATGTAATTCTTAGCTCTAGGACCTGTAGCTCTGATTAATTTCTCTAAGACGGATATAATGGAACTGGAAAACTTCCAGGGAATGAAAACAAAACCGATAATAAGAGTGCTGAGATTTGGTTATTGTTTATAGCCCTTGTCTATACTTCCAAGGGACAGTGTTTTCTACTTACTACTTGTTGAATTCTTTATTTTGTAGAAGGCTAAGCTTGCAATTATTAAGTAAATTGAAAGTATGTCATTGTAAACATTTAAAGAAAAAAAGAAGAGGGGAGAAGGGAGGGCGGGAGCAGCAGAGGGAGAATAAGAGCAGCTGATGGAGGGTGGGAAGTATCACTATATTCTTAAAACTATGTATAAAATACATGAAATTTGATTCTTTTATATAAATAATTTTTTCTTTTCTTTTTTTAAAGTTTTTTTTTTTTAATTAAACTTTTATTTAATGAATATAAATTTCCAAAGTATAGCTTGTGGGTTACAATGGCTTCCCCCCTCCCATAACCTCCCTCCCGCCCGCAACCCTCCCCCCTCCCGCTCCCTTTCCCCCTCCATTCGTGTAAAGATTCATTTTCAATTCTTTTTGTATACAGAAGATCAGTTTAGTATATATTAGGTAAAGATTTCAACATTTTGCCCATATAGCAACATCAAGTGAAAAAACTACCATTGGATTACTAATTATAGCATAAAATAGCAATGTACAGCACATTAAAGACAGAGATCCTACATAATTTTTTTTCAAAATAATTAATTTTCTATGCCATTTCCATTTTAACACCAGGTTGTTTTTTTTTTTTTTTTCATTTCCAATTCTCTTTATATACAGAAGATCACTTCAGTATATAATTAGCAAAGACCTCATCAGTCTGCGCCCACACAGAAACGCAAAGTATAAAAATACTGTTTCAGTACCAGTCGTAGCATCACTTGGCTTTAGACGACACATTGGGGACAGATCCCGCATGGGGTGTAAGTACACAGTGACTCCTGTTGCTGACTTAACAATTTGACACTCCTGTTCATGGCGTCAGTAATCTCCCTGGGCTCTAGTCATGAGTTGCAAGGGCTATGGAAGCCTTTAGGGTTCGCTGACTTTGATCTTATTCCGATAGGGTCATAGTCAAAGTGGATGTTCTCTCCTCCCTTCGGAGAAGGGTACCTCCTTCTTTGATGGCCCCGTTCTTTCCACTGGGATCTCACTCACAGAGATCATTCACTTAGGTCTTTTTTTTTTTTTCCCCATGGTATCTTGGCTTTCCATGCCTGCTATACTCTCATGGGCTCTTCAGCCAGATCTGAATGCCTTGAGGGCTGATTCTGAGGCCGGAGTGTTGTTTAGGACATCTGCCATCCTATGAGTCTGCTGTGTATCCCACTTCCCATGTTGGATCTTTTTTTTTAAAGTTTTTTTTAAGATTTATTTATTTATTTGAAAGTCAGAGTTACACAGAAAGAGAAGGAGAGGCAGAGAGAGAGAGAGAGAGAGAGAGAGAAAGAGAGAGAGGAAGAGGTACTCCATCTGCTGGCTCACTCCCCAGATGGTAGCATTTGCCAGCATTGGCTGGACCTGTGTCCATCCAAAGCCAGGATCCAGCAGCTTCCTCCAGGTCTCCCATGTGGGTGCAGGAGTCCTAGAACTTGGTCCATCTTTTACTGCTTTCCCAGGCCATAGCAGAGAGCTGGATGGGAAGAGGAGAAGCTGGGGACTAGAACTGAAGTCCATATGGGATGCCAGTAGTTTGTATTTCTAGAGCTGGTTGCAGCATTTTTGTTACATGATAGTTAATAGTGGTCATAGTCGCCAGAGAGTTCAGGATAATAGCTTCTGTTAAAAACAACTCATATATCCTACAAATCGCAAACTTACTTGGGTTTGTAAAGAAATGCTACATCATGAAAATGCTAAGCAAAGTCAATTGTATTATCAGTATTATTTTACTCAAAATATATTGGACAAAAAATTTAAAATGAGATGATTTTTTTAAAACAGATTTATTTATTTATTTGAAAGGCAGAGTTTCAGACAGAGGGAGAGGCAGAGAGAAATCTTCTATCAGCTGGATCACTCCCCAAATGGCCGCAAAAGGCAGGGCTGGGCCAGGCTGAAGCCAGGAGATAGGAGCTTCATCCTCGTGTCCAATATGGGTATAAGGACCCAAGCACTTGGGCCATTCTCCATTGCTTCCTAGGCCATTAGCAAGGAGCTGAATTGGAAGTAAGGCAGCTGGGACTCAAATTGGCACCCATATAGGATGTCACCCATATGGATTAACCCCCTTTGCCACAGCACTGGCCCCATGAGCTGTTCTTAAAATCAGGTCCAATTGCTAGTCAATAGCATAGGAATTTTGGACAGTCTAAGGTAATTTTGAGTATGGATAAAGTAAAGCTCCAAAAAGAAATGTGGAAAGACTTGGTGGAAGAAATTTTTCCTCTTGGAATTTCACTGTGGGCTCCTGACAGCAACCACTGCTTCAAATTAAGAGACTGGAAAGTGATAACTCAGCCTCACAAAACACTGTCAATGTGCTCTAAGTGCGCCTAGTATTGGTGATATCCTGGATGTTCACTTTCAAAGGCACAGGAAAATGGATCTGGGTCATACTCACCTCTCTCTCTTTTGATCAGCAGAGTGTAATATGTAGGATAAACAGTACTACCAAAAGTTTGTGAAATACTGCTCTAGGATTACTCTATCAATGGAAATTTCAAAGGTTTATTCTATATTCCTCTAGGCCTCACTATGTAAATAGAAATAAAAATCTCTGTAAACTCAGTTTTGGATGGAATCCATGTACATGTAATCAAACCATTGATGTGTGTGGGATACATGAAGTGGACAATGGGAGACAAGGGAAAAGTGCCACATATTCAAATGGCTCAATTTCTTTTTTTTAACTTTTATTTAATAAATATAAATTTCCAAAGTACAGCTTTTGGATTACAGTGGCTTTTTCCCCCATAACCTCCCTCCCACCCGCAACCCTCCCATCTCCTGCTGCCTGTCCCATCCCATTCACATCAAGATTCATTTTCAGTTATCTTTATATACAGAAGATTAATTTAGTATATACTAAGTAAAGATTTCAACAGTTTGCACCCACACAGAAACACAAAGTGTAAAGTACTGTTTGAGTACTAGTTATACCGTCAACACATTAAGGACAGATTTCCTACATGGGGAGTAAGTGCACAGTGACTCCTGTTGTTGATTTAACAATTGACACTCTTGTTATGGCATCAGTAATCACCTGAGGCACTTGTCATGAGTTTCCAAGGCTGTGGAGGCCTTTTGAGTTCGCCAACTCCAATCTTCAAATAGCTCAATTTCTATAACGATTTTTGTAACATCTTTTGCAACACAAGTAAATTTGGAAAATATATTCATGATCATCAACTTGTATAACTTATAGCTGAAAACAATGCTTAAGTGAACCCAACAAGTATAAATAGGAAACATGAATTTCTATTTACATATCTTTGCTGTTACTCAACTATTTTACCATATGTAATAAGTATAAAGCTGTAGCATCTTACCGTTGATTGCATACATTATGACACAACTACAACCGCAGGTACTTCAATGCATGCTCACATGTGATCCGCATGATCTTTCTTTTTTTATTTCTCTGAAGTGATTCAGATGAGCAACAGCTACCAAATTGTGCTTCAGATGTGACTTGTTTCCAATGCAGTGCACATAAGATAAAACTATGCAGCATCTTAAGTCATTCAATCTTTTTGTTCTACTTTGCTAATGGCCCATGAGGAGCAGAAAAAAAAAATATTTCAGGTCCATAGTGAAAATGGATTGACACCGTCAAGGCAAAGTGGAAAATAATACGCTGGGAAATTTCTTTTGTAAGAGCCTCCAATGCCTTCTTTAGCATAAGTTGCCTGATTTATTTAAATGATGCTGCTTGTATTTCATTTTGTCTTTTATATATTAGATTGAAAACATGTTTTTGTCCAGAAATAAATATTAATTTAGTGTGTACTTTTGGAGTCATATCTATTACTTTATTATGTACAATTTTATGATCATTTATAAAATATGTTGGGAAATATTTTAGAGATATATTTGGAACGGGTCTTAGTTCTGATTCACTTTTTTTGTTTGTTTGTTTGTTTTTTATTCACTGTTAAGATACCAGAATGATCTCATGCTGCCTGCTGATATTTTAAATCATATTTGGGCAAGTTTTTGAGTAAAAATGCTTAGCTCTTTTTAGTTTTGGTGGCTAAGTCATCTATACTCTGCCACTGTAGCATAAAAGCAACTGATTAAAGTATGCAAATCAATGGGTGGGTGTTCATGTCACAAAAAGAAGTGATAAGATAGAGTTGACCCAAGCCAGCAGTTTGCCATTTTCACTGTAGGGATAGTGTCCTGAATGTGGGGAGTCAGTGACCCGGGCTGTATTAATCTGGTGGTTACCCCTTCCAAATGAGACTACTGGTTCACTATGCTTGAACAGATGGCCAGGGGGTCATGCACTCACCCTTGTATACCTTGGTCACAGGTCCCTCCTACCCACAGCTATGGACCAGAACTAATTGTATGACCTTACGTAAGTGTCAAGGGGCTGAGAATTGTGAAAACAAGTGAAATATTAAATGGGTATATTGTTACTGCCATACTCAATATCTTAGAAAATAACTAACAGGGACAGAATTAGATAGTAATCAGCAAAATAAAAATTTGTGATAAAGTGACAAGCCAGCCAAATAATTATTAAGAAATGAACATCATCTAATATGTTTTTCTTATTTTTGATAATATGAGTCACAATAATCTTTGTAGTGTTAGAAAGTAGCTGAAATATTGGATGCTGTTACAAAAGAATTTCCCAGCATAGTATTTTTCACTTTGCTTCATTTTCCAAAATGGTTGTGTTAATTTATATTCCCACAAACAATGTACAAGTATATGTAGATTCCCTTAAAAATTAGAAATAGAACTTCTATTTGATCCAACAATTCTACTATCATGTATATAGCCAGGAGACATGAACTGGTTGTTATCAAAGAGAAACTTGCTCCACCATTTTTATAGCTAAACTGTTTACAATAAACAAAATCAACAAAGATGTCCCCCTTCAGAAATGAATAAATAAAATGTAGTATATACACACAATGGAGTATTATTCATGTATAAAAAAGATCAAAGGGAGTCGGCACTGTGGCATAGTAAGCTAAGCCTCCGCCTGTAGTGCTGGCATCCCATATGGACTCTGGTTCTAGTCTCAGCTGCTCCTCTTCCTATTCAGCTTTCTGCTTGTGGCTTGGGAAGGCAGTGGAAGATGGCCCAAGTGCTCGGCCCCCTGAACCCACGTGGGAGACCTGGCAGAAGCTCCTGAGTCCCAGCTTCAGATCATCCCAGCTCCAGCCATTGAGGCCATTTGAGGATTAAACCAGTGGATAGAAGACCTTTTTCTGTTTCTCCCTCTCTCTGTCTGTGATTCTGCCTCTTAAATAAATAAATCAAATCTCTAAAAAAATGAGATTTTGTCATTTGCAGCAAAAATGGATGGAACTGATGGACATGATGTTGAGTGGAATAGGTCAGACATAGACAAATACTCCATGTTCTACCTAATATGTGGGAGCTAAAATTAAAAAAAAAAGGTCAATCTGAACACAGAATATTGATTACTAGAGGCTGGTAGTGAATGGAGAGATAAAAAGCTTTTCAGATTAAAAAGGTGGTAATAAGTATAGTCCATTAATTGTGACAAAGGTATTAATATGAAATGATAATGAGGAAATGGGATGAGGGGTATATGGGAACTCTTTGTATTACTACATCACAGTTTTTGTTTTGTAAATTTAAGACTATTCTGAAATTTAATGTTAAAAGAATGCCAGCAAAAAAGGGCATGGTCACTTGTTTTTTCTTCCACTCCCAATTTTCTTTACTCATCATAATAGTGTTCCAAGTACCAGTCCCCATATTGATTCCTCTACATTTTTCAGGATGAAATACTTAATAAGACAAGTCAAGATTGTATCAGATGTTGTTGGTTAGCAGAATAAAACCTTGAGCAGATAGAGCCCTCCATCATTACTAATACTGATATGGTGCCTGTTTATGATATGCATTAGGAAAGCATTTTGCATATTGTTTGTCTACCCTGGCAATCTGGAGCATATTTTATTCCTGCTTCTCTCATCTTTTATTCTCCACCAAAAGGTTTTCACTGCAATTCCACTTTGTGAATTCACTCTTTGTGAATTTTAATCTAAGAATACATCTTTTTGACGTACAGTCTTTGTAGTAGAAAAGCCATCAGCTTTGGAAGCGAATGGGCCCAGGTCTGCATCTGGCCTCTGAAATCTGCCAGATGGGTGCCTTTTGACAAGTTGACTTAACTCTCTCAGCCAATGTTCTTTATATAAAATCAAAATTAGATGTTTAATATCAAATATTTTCCAATGTATTAGGGTACATTTCTACTAATTTGGAATTTTGCACCTTTTCTAGTTCAGTTTGAGTTCATTTTAAAACATATTTCTTAAAAATATATTCTAACTCCTTTAAATTTCCAAGTTTTATGAAATTTTGGAAGTATTTATCTGCTGCATTGGAGAAGCTGAGATGTTTTTTAAAAAGCTTCTAATTATCTATTATTATACAACCATTCCCTCCTGTCTGAAATGTGAATGAGGGACAATTGCTAAATGATGTTTGGGAAAGAAAACAAAAGATGAATTACATTTTTTAAAAAATTTCTGATCCATCTCTTCATTCTTGAACAGCAATAAAAACTATAAACTTAGAAACAGAATTTTAAAACTATGCAAATAATTTACTGAGTTTTCCATATTTTGCCCATGGATAATTATTCATAAAAATTCAACTGAAGACAAATAAAATCAAGGGTAATTCAAAGTCAAAAACTAGTAGAATCATAACTTCTAAATTCCTTTCTCAGGAAATTATTATCCTCTATCTCATGTTGCATAACTCTCAATAATGATAAAGGTGGTTATTTGTATATCAAGAATAAAGTAGGCCTTTTAGTGTTGGCTAATGCAGAGTGAGATGGCCATTAACCATTCATTTTTCATGATGGAAGGAAAGCATTTATACAACTTGTAGGATTTTTATTCAACCATTTATCAAGTTTACTTCTTTCAAGACGTCACAATTTTTCTTAGTTATCACCATTTGAAAAGTTGCTTGTGGCATAAGTTCATTAAAATGTAGTATGACCAAATGAGCCGTGTATAGGATAGACAGCTGAAATTCTGTCAACCATGATTTGTGCAAAAAATTTGTCTCTATATAATAGCATGATATTGTGAGTACTTGGCTATTATGTTCCTGGTAATTTTTCCACAGGAATTACTTTTCACTTTTGGAAAATAGAAACTTCTTAGCCTTGAACATGACTCTTTAAAAGTATAAATTTCTCAATTAGGTGTTGAAATTTAACTGAAAAGTGACCCCTGTTAAATATAAGAGTGGGAATAAGAGAG
The DNA here is from genome assembly GCF_033115175.1 of Lepus europaeus. Classification (NCBI taxonomy): domain Eukaryota; kingdom Metazoa; phylum Chordata; class Mammalia; order Lagomorpha; family Leporidae; genus Lepus; species Lepus europaeus. Next base: position 41,703,667 of record NC_084832.1, on the reverse strand, counting down.
GGAGGAGAGGTACAGTTTGGGACATGCTCAATCAGACTTGCCCCAAATGGTAGAGTTAGAAATGTGCCAGGGGATTCCAATTCAATCCCATCAAGGTGGCATGTCCCAATGCCATCTCACTAGTCCAAGTGATCAATTTCAATTCACAATTGATCACACTGATAGGTCTAAGAGTCAAAGGGATCATACAAACAAGACTAGTGTCTGTGAATACTAACTGATAGAATAAAAAAGGGAGAGAACGAAACAATCCAACATGGGAAGTGGGATACACAGCAGATTCATAGAATGGCAGATGCCCTAAACAGCATTCTGGCCTCAGAATCAGCCCTTAAGGCACTCTGATCTGGCTGAAGAGCCCATGAGAGTATTTTAGGCATGGAAAGCCAAGACACTCTGGCAAAACAAAACAAATCAAAACAAAACAAACAAAAACAAATGGACCTAAATGAAAGGTCTCTGTGAGTGAGATCCCAGTGGAAAGAACAGGTCATCAAAGAAGGAGATACCTCTCTGAAGGGAGGAAAGAACTTCTACTTTGACTATGACCTTGTCTAAATAAGATTGAAGTCAGCGAACTCAAGAGGCTTCCATAGCCTTGGAAACTCATGACTAGAGCCTAGGGAGATTACTGACGCCATAAACAAGAGTGTCAAATTGTTAAATCAACAACAGGAGTCATTGTGTACTTACTCCTCATGTGGGATCTCTGTCCTTAATGTGTTGTCCAATGTGAATTAATGCTATAACTAGTACTCAAACAGTATTTTTCACTTTGTGTTTCTATGTGGGTGCAAACTGATGAAATCTTTACTTAATATATACTAAATTGATCTTCTGTATATAACGATAATTGAAAATGAATCTTGATGTGAATGGAATGGGAGAGGGAGTGGGAGATGGGAGGGGTGCGGATGGGAGGGAATTTATGGGGGGCGGGGAAGCCAATGTAATCCATAAACTGTACTTTGGAAAATTATATTTACTAAATAAAAGTTTAAAAAAAGTATAAATTTCTCTCTTTGGTCTTAAAATGGGAGTGTACTCAATGCAACTTTAAGTAAATCTTTTTCTTTACTGGATGATGTTGAGTACAAGCTATCTGTTTTTGACAGGATGCAGACAGGGCTTCCTTACTATTGGTGTCAACAGTTTTGTTCTATTTCTTGATTATTGCACATAGTATTATCAGTCAAGTCCATATAAGATATTGTAATTTCCAGAGATATTTGATGGATAATAATTGTATTGTCATTCAAAAATCTGATCAGTTCTCTTCAAAGTATGTTAGTCCTGAAATTTAAACATAAAAAGAGACCTGGTTGTGTAAATAAAGTAAAAAGAAACAATTATTGATTAAAAATAAATTCTGCAAAGGCACTCGGATCTTGCTAAAAAGCCCACGAGAGTCTCTCAGGCATGGAAAGCCAAGACACTCTGGCAAAAATATAATGACCTAAATGAAAGATCTCTGTGAGTGAGATCCCAGCGAAAAGAACGGACCATCAAAGAAGGAGGTACCTTTCTCTGAAGGGAGGAGAAAACTTCCACTTTGATTATGGCCTTGTCTAGATAAGATCGGAGTTGGTGAACTTAAGAGGCTTCCACAGCCATGGCAGCTCATGACAAGAGCTTCAGGTGATTATCATAAATAAGAGTGTCAATTGTTAAATCAACAATGGGAGTCACTGTACACTTGCTCTGCATGTAGGATATCTGTCCTTAATGTGTTGTACTATGTGAATTAGCCGTAACACTACTACTCAAACAGTACTTTATACTTTGTGTATTTGTGTGGGTGTAAACTGTTGAAATCTTAGTATATACCAAGTTGATCTTCTGTATATAAAGATAATTGAAAATGAATCATGATGAAGAATGGGATGAGAGAGGGAGTGGGAGAAGGGATGGTTGCAGGTGGGAGGGAGGTTATGGGGGGGGGGAAGTCACTATAACCCAAAAGTTGTATTTTCGAAATTTATATTTATTAAATAAAAGTTTAAAAAATAAATCCTGTAAAGAGAGCCTAAAAGGAAGTAAATTCAAAAGAAAAAATCTGACTCAATCTTTAAGATTTTGAATAAATTAAATGATTTCTTTTAAACTTTTCATATTACCTAAGTGAAATGTGTTTCACTCGTGCATTTTTAAGAGTAAGTGTGTGGAAAGTTTGTAGGTAATAAGCATACTCAAAATTCTGAATCTTGTACAATAGTGTGTACTGTTCACTCGACTTCCACCATGGAGTTTCTTTTTTTTTTGGTATAAAATAACTTTTATTTATGTAATTTATATCTATAGAACCTGAGTTTCAATATTTACAGGTGATTCTCTTAAACATAGTGATGAGGGACACAGGCACTTTCCAGTTTGTAGTTCTGCCTGTGTCTACAGAGTCATCTGTACCAAGCATTAGGAGAGGAAAACAAGAAGGATTTCAGGTGAGTGAGCTTTAAGGGCAGGGCCCAGGACTTGGAAGCAGTACCTTACTCACCTGTTCCCATATCTGTAGATAGAACTCAGCCATAAACCCACAACTAGCGACACAAAGAGCTGGACTTGCAATCAGGCTGTGTGCTGAAGGAAAACAAAGAAAATAGGGTGATAAGCCAGCAGACTTTGATACACTAATAATCAATCAGAAAAAAAATCCATACACAGAGATACACACATACTGCATGCTAATACAATCAATCAAGTAAAGAAAAAAAAAAACACTGCTATTATTTTGTTACATCTTTTTTTTTATTTAAAATGATAATAGTACACGTACAAAAGTACAAGAGATTCTGTGTAACATGGTAATTTTAGGGCTACTTGTTAATTGAAAAAAGACAAGAAACATTTAAAATTTGTAGTAGTAGACTTAAAAATATTTAGATCGTTCTATGGTAAGCAGCTATGAAAAGAATGGAGCAGTGTGTTCTGTTTTGGATTGATGTCCATAATACTTCACTGATTTCAGCAAAAAAGAAAAAAAAACTACAGAAAAAATTATAATAAAAATTGGATATATTTCTTTATATGAGAATATATGTCCACAGCAGAAAAGGTTGTATGGATATGTAATATTCTGATGCTGGAATAAGGCAGAACAAGGGTGCAGACTTAATTTTATAACTTACCCTATTATTTGATACCACTAGTTTTTTGTTTCTCTAAAAACATTTTGTATTACTAATGTAATGACAACAAATGAGCAAAAATATTTGATTACAAAAGGAATGTCCAATCTAAGAGACATAGAAATGGATTTATCTGCTTGATAATAAAATTCCTTTCTCTTTGCCTCTAACCCTCTCTGTTTGTAACTTTACCTCTCAAATAAATAAATAGAATCTTAAAAAATTTTTTGGACATTCATATATTAATCCCCTGATGACCCTGCTATTATCTGTAAAACATAACTAACGAGTGTGGTTACACATACATCTCTTAAGTAGCATGTTTATTCAGGGAAAATTTTCTCTTGTGTCTTTCCCATCTCAAAAGCTAGGAGAGTTTCAATATGAACTCCTTCCTGGAACAGTGCTGCATTTCTATATTGCCTTATGGAAAAGGCCCCTATGATCATGCTAAAGTTAATAACTCCTACTGAGCGTTGTTGTTAGAACTCTTACTCAGTGGGCTCACTAAGATATTGCTTCCTAGATTCCTACTCTGTCCCCTTCCAGTGGCTACTGTTATCAAAGTATATGCACATTTAGCAAAAACCTCAGATGAATGCAACAGAGAAACACATGAGGGAATCTCTGATAAACAGGATTTAACCCTGGATTTGAAACTTAAACAGAACCAGGCTTGGGTTTAAGTGTCTCCCCACAGATCATCCTTTCAATTTTCTTGTCTAAAAATGGTGCAATAGCTTTATTCTGTTTCAATGCAATCAATAGTAGTAGCATCTACCTCAAAACACCCTAAAGGAGTGAGATAATGCTTAAAAGCATTTAACAAGGCCAAACTAATCTGCCATACACTCATTTAGGCCATTCTTTCCAATGTTATTTGAAGATCCAGAGGAGATACCTGCATTGGCTCATGGGAGAGATGTAGCCTGGGCCGAAGAAGAAATGGCTCCAAAGCTTTGCTCTTCTAGTGTCAGCAGGGGTCAAAGCTCAGTCCAGTCATTCTGCCTGTACTTACTGGGTTGCTACTCTGTGCTGTTGACTTTGTATCTTGGGATTTAAAAATGATTGCATAGTCTTTGTGGATGGGTTTCTGCAGAAACATTGAATGCCCAGGAAAAGCTGTTCAGGCTAGGCAGGGCAGCACCTTTTGAGACAAAAAGCAATCAAAGCTCTTTCTCTGCCTTTGACCTCACACCACAGTTGTCTCCTGCTGTCTCTCACATCGTGCTCCTTTGTGCTCAGGGACAGAGGTGAGAGCAGTAGTTGGGAGCAGTACTTATTCGTCATCCTTTCTATCAGAGGTGCCCATTCACATGTACCCTTGCCTTTGCAGACTGTCCTGTCCTCCACGGTCACTACATGTGGGCTGTGTTGCAGACACAATGAATAATGAGACGTCTTTCAGTTGGTCTGAGTAGTATAGATGATCTCTTCCCATCAATGTAATTGTATTCCTGGTGACCTCACAGATGAACAGGAACAGCCCTGTGGTCTGCTATTCTTTCACCATTTATAATACTTTGTGAATTTATATATTTGGTTATCGCAATCCCCTGGAGAAAATCAGAAAAATAAGAAAAATGTAAATTCATTTTGATTTCATATGAGGAAAACATTGAAAAGCTGTAGGTATTCAATATTCAGGTCAGTTTAGATGTTGGTGTGACTGGCATATCAAAATCTAATCTTAATTAAAGCCTTGGAATGATTAAGCAGTGTAGAGAAGAAAGTAAAACAAAGGAATTTGTAGTCTTCCTAAGAAGCAAAAATTTTTCCCATTACATTTAACCCAACAAAATGTACATGTAAATGCAAAAATCTGAGGTCATGGCACGTGAGAATAAGATTGTACATTTCATGAATATGGGGAAACTTGGCATAAGTCCAGAAATGGGGAAATATTTATTGTGTAGTTTTGTCTTTCTCTTTTATAACTAATTCACAATTAGACATGTAATTATAATTCAGAAAGGGACAAAATACATTCAATGGTTTTAACCATTGATAGATTTGTAAACAAAAGCAGCTGGACTGGAATTTCTTCAAGGGAATATTTACATGCCCACAGTTTATCAAACTGAAAGTCTGCTGATAAATTCACACATGGGCATTATGTTAATGATAGTGCAACAATGATTCATTCTGTGTCTCTCTCTAGTTCACAAGGCACCAGATGTAAAAGAATAAAATTTGGGCACAAAAGGAGGAAAGGTCCCTAGGCTTTTAATTCTTTAAGAGGAAACTGTCATTACTTTGGAAATCATTCTTCATTCCTTAGTTTGTTTCATATTAAATTACTTCTTGAAGAGACATTGCAAGAAACTAACACAAAATGAGTTGAATTCCAAATCTTAGAATTTCAGGTTTCCAAAATACTCGAAAACACTGTGCTAAATGACCAACAAGCTAGCACCTAATTTTGACAATCTGACAATGCAAGTGACTATTTCCCACCCTGGTCTAGTATTCTCAAAATTTCAATGATCTTCAAGTTTTTAGCATGAAGCTGAGATGAATGATGTCCATAGACCTTCTTTCACCTCCATAGGGAAGAGTGAAGGCGAGGAGGGATGCAAAATGGGGAGAGGTCAACTAATAGAATTGAATTCAGGAAAATTTAAAAAAAAAAAGTACAACATGAGCATTCTTACTAAAAATAAACAGAGAAATGCAGCAACATACTAGGTTGAAAAGCATAAGAATCAAATTTGTACATGACTTAAGTATCATCTTTTACATAGTCATAGTAAGTTTGTGATCTTGGATGCTTTACAAAGTCTCCCTGAGCCCTCTATGGACAACTCTAAAAGACTGACATTCATGTCTACTGTTAGAGTTTGCAAGTCACACTCCCAGACACTAAGCTAGGCATGCTTTTATTTCATCTCCATCAATATCATCTCCATTTTACAGACAAGGAAAACAAGACCTCACAAAATTCACTACATAATCAATTCACAAATCAGATGACAGAGTGAAGACTTGAAACAAGCCCATGAACTTGACCATTATGCTGTATCAGAGAAGTTCACTCAACAGGAGAAACCCAAAAACCTGGTTAGTGCAATCACAGAGCAATGATTATTGTGGAATCTGCATTCAACATTCACATCAGGTTAAATAACTGGGGAAGAAGCCCATTGAGTTTTATGTTTTCTTAGCTTGTGAGATTGTTGCCAAAGTGTGGAGAAAAACTGAACTAAAATGATGTTCAGGACTGGCACTGTAGCATAGCAGGTAAAGCTGCCGTCTGCAGTGCCAGCATCCTTGATTTCTTTGTAGATTCTGGTTATCAACCCTTTATCTATCTGTAGTATAGTTTGCAAATATTTTTTCCCATTCTGTCGGTTGCCTCTTCACTTCCCTGTTTCTTTTGAAGTACAGAAACTTCTCAATTTGATGTAATCCCAAATGTTAATTTTGGTTTTGACTGCCTGTGCTCCTGGGGTCTTTTCCAAGAAGTCTTTGCCTGTACCTATATCTTGCAGGGTTTCTCCAATGCTCTCTAATAATTTGATGGTTTCGGGTCGCAGATTTAAGTTTTTAATCCATCTTGAGTGAATTTTTGTGTAAGGTGAAAGGTAGGGGTCTCGCTTCAAGCTTCTGCACGTAGAAATCCAATTTTCCCAGCACCATTTATTGAATAGGCTGTCCTTATTCCAGGGGTTGGTTTTGGATCTTTGATCAAATATAAGTTGGCTGTAGATGTTTGGATTGATTTCTGGTGTTTCTATTCTGTTCCATTGGTCTATCCATCTGTTTCTGTCCCAGTACCATGCTGTTTTGATAACAACTGCCCTGTAGTATGTCCTGAAATCTGGTATTGTGATGCCTCCGGCTTTGTTTTTGTTGTACAAGATTGCTTTGGCTATTCGAGGTCTTCTGTGTCTCCATATGAATTTCAGCATCATTTTTTCCAGATCTGAGACGAAGGTCTTCGGTATCTTGATTGGTATTGAATTGAATGTATAAATTGCTTTTGGGAGAATAGACGTTTTGATGATATTGATTCTTCCAATCCATGAGCATGGAAGATTTCTCCATTTTTTGGTATCCTCTTCTATTTTTTTCTCTAAGGTTTTGTAGTTTTCATCGTAGAGATCTTTAACGTCCTTGGTTAAGTTTATTCCAAGGTATTTGATTGTTTTTGTAGCTATTGTAAATGGGATTGATCTTAGAAGTTCTTCCTCAGCCGTGGCATTGCCTGTGTATACAAAGGCTGTTGATTTTTGTGCATTGATTTTATATCCTGCTACTTTGCCAAACTCTTCGATGAGTTCCAGCAGTCTCTTAGTAGAGTTCTTTGGGTCCCCTAAATAAAGAATCATATCATCTGCAAAGAGGGATAGTTTGAGTTCTTCCTTCCCGATTTGTATGCCTTTAATTTCTTTTTCTTGCCTAATAGCTCTGGCTAAAACTTCCAGAACTATATTGAATAGCAGTGGTGAGAGTGGGCATCCCTGTCTGGTACCAGATCTCAGTGGAAATGCTTCCAACTTTTCCCCATTCAATAGGATGTTGGCCGTGGGTTTTTCATAAATTGCTTTGATTGTATTGAGGAATGTTCCTTCCATACCCAGTTTGCTTAGAGTTTTCATCATGAAAGGGTGTAGTATTTTATCAAATGCTTTCTCTGCATCTATTGCGAGAATCATATGGTTTTTCTTCTGCAGTCTGTTAATGTGGTGTATCACATTGATAGTTTTGCGAACGTTGAACCATCCTGCATACCAGGGATAAATCCCACTTGGTCTGGGTGGATGATCTTTCTGATGTGTTGTTGCATTCTATTGGCCAGAATTTTATTGAGGATTTTTGCATCTATGTTCATCAGGGATATTGGTCTGTAATTCTCTTTCAAAGCTGCATCTTTTTCTGGCTTAGGAACTAAGGTGATGCTGGCTTTATAGAAAGAATTTGGGAGGATTCCCTCTTTTTTGATTGTTCTGAATAGTTTGAGAAGAATTGGAGTTAGTTCTTCTCTAAATGTCTGGTAGAACTCAGCAGTGAATCCATCTGGTCCTGGGCTTTTCTTTGTTGGGAAGGCCTTTATTACTGTTTCAATTTCTGTGTCAGTTATGGGTCTGTTTAGGTTTTCTATGTCTTCCTGGCTCAATTTAGGTGGTTGCATGTGTCCAGGAATCTATCCATTTCTGATAGATTTCCCTGTTTACTGGCATAAAAGTCCTTGTAATAATTTCTGATGATTTTTTTTTTATTTCTGTGGTGTCTGTTGTTACGTTTACTTTTTCATCTCTGATTTTGTTGATTTGTGCCTTTCTCTTCTTTTTTTAGTTAGTTGGGCCAATGGGGTGTCAATTTTGTTTATTTTTTCAAAAAAACCAGCCCCTTGTTTGGCTGATGTTTTGTAATGTTTTTTTAGATTCAATCCTGTTGATTTCTTCTCTGATTTTAATTATTTCTCTTCTCCTACTAGATTTGGGTCTGGTTTGCTGCAGATTTTCTAGATCCTTGAGATGAATTGAAAGCTCATCTATTTGATGCCTTTCCTATTTCTTGATGTAGGCACCTATTGATATAAACTTTCCTCTTAACACTGCTTTTGCTGTATCCTGTAAGTATTGGTTTGTTGTGCTGTTATCCTCATTTACTCCCAGAAAATTTTTGATTTCTCTTTTAATTTCTTCTATGACCCATTGTTCATTCAGGATCATGTTGTTCATCTCCATGTGTTTGCATATGCTCTAGGAATTCCTGAGTTGCTAATTTCCAACTTCATTGCTTTATGGTCTGAGAATCTGCATGGTATGATTCTAATTCTTTTGAATTTGCTGAGACTTGCTTTATGGCCTAGTATGTGGAATATCTTAGAGAAGGTTCCATGTACTGCTGAGAAGAATGTAAATGCTTTATGTGTAGGATGAAAAGTTCTGTAGATATCTGTTAGATCCATTTGGGCTATAGTGTCATTTAAAATTACTGTCTCCTTGTTGATCTTCTGTCCTGTTGATGTGTCTATCTCTGAGAATGGAGTATTGAAGTCCCCTAGTACTATTGTTGGGGTCTAAGTCTCCCTTTAAGTCCCTTAACAAATCTTTTAAATAAACCGGTGCCCTGTAATTAGGTGCATATACATTGATAATCTTTATATCTTTCTGTTGAATTGATCCCTTAATCATTATATAGTGCGCCTCTTTGTCTCTCCTAACAGTTTTTGTGGTAAAGTTTATGTTGTCCGATATTAAGATGGCTACGCCTGCTCTTTTTTCATTTCTGTTGGCATGGTATATATTTTTCCAGCCTTTCACTTTCAGTCTGTATGTATCTTTGTTGGAAAGATGTGTTTCTTGTAAGCAGCAAATAGATGGGTTTTGTTCCTTAACCCAGTCAGCCAATCTGTGTCTTTTAACTGAACAGTTCAGGCCATTAACGTTCATTGTGACTATTGATAAGGAGTAACTTTGCCCTGCAATTTGCCAAAGATATTTCCTAATATATGTTTTGAACTTCCTGTGATCTTTTGCTGTGAGGTTTCCTTCCTTTACCTTCTTTCATATTGATGACCATGTTTCTGTGTTTCTGTGTGTAACACATCTTTAAGCATCTTTAAAGGGCTGGACAAGTGGCAACAAATTCTTTCAATTTCTGTTTGCTGCAAAAGGTCTTTATTTCACTTTCATTCACAAATGAGAGCTTTGCAGGATATAATATTCTGGGCTGGCAGTTTTTCTCTCTTAGTACCTGGGCTATGTCTCGCCATTCCCTCCTAGCTTGTAGGGTTTCTGATGAGAAGTCAGCTGTGAGTCTAATTGGAGATCCTCTGAGAGTAATCTGGCGTTTCTCTCTTGCACATTTTAGAATCTTTTCTTTATGTTTCACTGTGGTTGAGTTTAATTATGTCGTGTCGTGGTGATGATCTCTTTTGGTCATGTTTATTAGGGGTTCTATGAGCTTCCTGTACTAGGATGTCTCTGTCCTTCTCCAAACCTGGGAAATTTTCTGCTAGTGTCTCACTAAAAAGGCCTTCTAATCCTTTCTCCCTCTCCATGCCTTCAGGAACTCCTAGAATCCGAATGTTGGGTTTTTAATAGTATCCTGTGGGTTCCCAACAATATTTTTTAGATTTCTAATTTCCTCTTCTTTTCTTTGGTTTGCCTGTTTCCTTTCCTGTTCTCTGTCTTCTAAGTCCGATATTCTCTCTTCTGCCTCACCCGTTCTGTTTTTAAGGCTCTCTAATGTGTTTGTCATTTGATCTATTGAATTCTTTACTTCATTATGATTTCTCATCACTATCACAATTTCATGTTCTACTAGTTGTTTCATTTCATTTTGATTCCTCCTAAATATTTCATTTTCGCAAAAGAGATTTTCTATCCTGTCCATTAAGGATTTCTGTAGTTCAAGAATTTGTTTTTGAGAACTTCTTAATGTTCTTATCAATTTTTTGAGGTCCGCTTCTTGCATTTCTTCGATCTCATCATCTTCATAATCTTGCATTGGGGTGTCTTTTTCATTTGGGGGCATCATAGTGTCTTCCTTGTTCTTGTTACCTCGGTTTCTGCGTTTGTTTGGCATTGTAGAGATATTCTTTGATTTTTTCGCTGTGGTGCTTTTTCTTGTTATACTATGACTCCAGATTAAGTGGACTGTCTGCTTTTGATGGATCCTTAGAGGCTGTGCTGGGTGTGGCCAGAGAAACCTGTTTGGTTCCTCATGGTTAAGGGTGTGCCAAAGGTGACTCACCCAGATTGTTCTCTCGCTTGCTTTCTCTCTCTTTTTTTCTTTTTTTTTTTTTTTTACTCAGTTGGGAAGTAATTCCACACAGCTGAGTGGAATTGAGGGTACTTGATGTATGAAATCTGGCCCCTGTGGGTATTCGTCTGCTCTACTCCTGGGACCACATAAAGAGTTTATGCAGCCCTCAGTGTGGTCTCAAATTTCTCCACAGTCTCTCACCAGGTTGCCAAGGTTACCAAGTTTGTGTACTTGGTGAGTTCTCTTGCCCCTCTCAGATTTTCACAGTCTCAGTTCGTTAGCTCCACACTTTCACTAAGTCCTAACCTCCTGTTATTTCTCCCCACCAGAGTCAGGATTTTCTGCTTGGCTGATGGTGTGCACCACTTTACATTTGTAAAATGGCACCTGCTCTTTGTATTGCTCGGCTTTGTAAGGTGAGTGGAGAGAGAGGCTAATGTCCGTGCCGGTTCCCCTTATTTATTCGTTTTTTTTTCTCTCCTCCAGTCAGCCTGGTGAACTTTCCCCAGTGGGGCTTCAGGCCTCGTTCCCTCTAGGTTCTTTCTGCCTTTCCCTGCCAATGTCTCGGGTTACTGAGGATTTTGTCTCACCTCCCCTTCCAGTGCTGGCGCGCAGACTCTGTGGCTTGGCTTCCATGAGGTGGGCGACCTTGCTCTCTCCATAGGTCCTCCGTGTCATATCCATTAGATCTGGAAAAGTTTCCTCTGCAATTTTTTTCCTGATCCTTTTCCTGAGGCTACAGTAACTCCACTTTTATTAAACTATCTTTTCCCGGACTATCAGTGCGTGCCCTCACTATTCCACCATCTTGGATCCGCCTCCCTGATTCCTATTTTTTAAAGTGATATATGCTTGCTATGAATAGTCATTATTCTGTATTAACTTGTAGCACCAGAGAGATAGGTACATTCTACTTGAATGATTATAGAAACACTTTACTGAAATAAAATTGAGGTTTTTTTTTCTTTTTTAATTTTTTTTTGACAGGCAGAGTGGACAGTGAGAGAGAGAGACAGAGAGAAAGGTCTTCCTTTGCCGTTGGTTCACCCTCCAATGGCCGCCGCGGTTGGCGCGCTGCGACCAGCGCACTGCACTGATCCGATGGCAGGAGCCAGGTGCTTCTCCTGGTCTCCCATGGGGTACAGGGCCAAACCACTTGGGCCATCCTCCACTGCACTCCCTGGCCACAGCAGAGAGCTGGCCTGGAAGAGGGGCAACCGGGACAGGATCGGTGCCCCAACCGGGACTAGAACCCGGTGTGCCGGCGCCGCAAGGCAGAGGATTAGCCTAGTGAGCCGCGGCCCCGCCCTCTTTTTTAATTTTTAATAATACAAAGAGAATAGAGCTCATGTATTTCCTAGGTACAGTTCTAAGAAGATAACCATGGCCTGTGCCGGGGCTCAATAGGCTAATCCTCCATCTTGCGGCACCAGCACACTGGGTTCTAGTCCCGGTTGGGGCTCCGGATTCTGTCCCGGTTGCCCCTCTTCCAGGCCAGCTCTCTGCTGTGGCCAGGGAGTGTAGTGGAGGATGGCCCAAGTGGTTTGGCCCTGTACCCCATGGGAGACCAGGATAAGCACCTGGCTCCTGCCTTCAGATCAGTGCAGTGCATGGGCTGCAGTGCGCCAGCCGCGGTGGCCACTGGAGGGTGAACCAACAGTAAAGGAAGACCTTTCTTCCGATGTCTCTCTCTCTGTCTACTCTGCCTGTCAAAAAAAAAAAAAAAAGAAGGAGAAGATAACCATATTTCCCACCCTCTTCTTCTCCCTCCCTGAACCCCATTCCTTCCTTCCTTGCTTTTGTTTTTTCTTTAATTTTTGGAAAGGTGCAATTTCAATCCCTTCTATAATTATTGTGATTATAAATTATTATTAGTGGCTTAATTCACCACTAACCATACCATTCAACAAGTGAAAAGTAGGAAGACCACAGTTCCACAGGAGTATAAACAAGGGCTAAAATGACAGTCATAACACAAGATGTCTGTTTCATTCCAATACATGTTTGGATTCCTGGCTCCAGCTTCCTGCTAATGCAGACCCTGGGAGGCAGTGGTGTTGGTTCAAGAAATAGGTTACCACCACACACACCTGAGAGACCTAGACTGCAATCCTGGTTCCCAGCCTTGCCCTAGGCATTGAGGGCTAGCAAGTAACAATGAAAACAGAAAGACTGAAAATAGCTGGAGACCTGAGTACACTCGCTGTACGAGGGAGAGCAGGTCAGATATTTTCAGCAGCTCAAGGATGTCCTTAGAGGTCAGACATTTTCCTCTTCTCATGTCCTGGAGTTTTTGTGTGAAACACTTTGTACCTCACTCCTTTTACTTTACAATTGCAAATATGTTTGCATCTCCACCACCCCCAAAAAAGAAAACAAAGCGGAATGAGGTAAAATACTTTCTTCCCATAAATTGCCTACAAAGAGCCATACGAGGTCTCCTGACTCATTGGCCAGAACTCCACAGGCTTATCTCGAGACTAAACTCTGTCTAAGGGATTAGTATTCCCAGAGCAGACTTAATATTATCCCTCAAATGTAACCATAACCATGGGGCTGGGTAAGAATCTTCTTGCTCATAGGGCTAGGTGATTTCTGCTTGCTGGCTCTTTAAAATCGTTGCTATAAGCAGAAAATGAAGACTGGAATGTTGCTTGGTTGCCAATGAATAGTGCCTGCCACATGTAGTAAACATGCATCTTAAGCTATTATACACAGAGATAATTTTGTTAGCAAGATAAAAAATATCAGTGATGTCTAGGAAGTATATTTCAAGCCTTGGAAAAATACTATGCATATTTAATTTCAAAGCCAAAACATTAACCAATGTGTAGTAATTTTGTATCATCAGCTTCAAATAAATCAATGACAGTAGTAATTAGAGATGGTGTGAATCGTTCATTTTCTTTGTGAATTGTTCATAGTTGTAATTCAATAGAGAAAAAATAAGAAACAACAATAATAATAACTTTTTATTAGTCATGGTAAAGTAGCAAACCAGTGGCATGGATAATTGAAAATAGTAGATTATATGCATAATGATGAACTACTTGGGTTATTTGCCTTACTAGAGATCATTTTGCATTCCCAAAACATATTATCACCTATTTATTTGAGGAAGTAATCACTGAGTATCTTGGGTGTAAATTTCTATAAATCTAGGTCAGAAAATTTCCACAGTTAAAATACAATGAAAGCATCAGAGTCACTATAAGGTAAAAGTGAAAATTTATTTTCAGAAAGTCTCTTTGCTGAACCAAGTCAATGAATGCACTTTTGGAATGATGGTAGAGCATCACAGAAAAGCTAGAAAAATTATGAATTTAAAATTTTACTGGGATAACCTAGAACAGTAGTGTTTCAGCCTAGTTTTCTAAAGGTTTAGATTGCTTTTTCTAACTTGTGTTTTGTTTAAAGATATGAGGGCTCCAGTAATCTCTTGAATAGACTCATGAGCACAATTCAAGCCACAAGTATAGATGTGCATCATTCTACCCAACATTTTACATTATGTTTCTTCTCTTGGTCCCTCAGTTATGTTTAATGATTGTGGTGGCATTTAATGTCTACTTGAGTTCATCTAGTAGCTTATACCTTGGCATTCTGATTGTTTTAGTGTTTCTTTATTAATTTTTTAATTTATTTGAATAAGAGTAACAGAGAGGGAGAGATATTTTTCCATCTTCTGGTTCACTCCCCAGATGCTTGCCTCTGCAGCCAGCAGGCAGAAACTCCATAAGGATCTCCCACCTGGCTGGCAGGGATTCAGTACTTCAACCAGCAGCTGCTGCCTCCAGAGTGCATTAAGCACAACACTGGATTGGAGCAGAAATGGAGCTAGAAATCTGTCCAGGCACCCTGGGTGTGGGCATCCCAAGGGGTGGCTGACTCACTGCATAGCAATGCCTGTTCTGATCTTCTGGTTTGTTTTTATGGTGGATGTATCTCTTATTTCCCAGTCTAGCTAGTGTATTCTACAGCATATTGTAATTCTATGGGGCTGGAAATGTCTTTTTACTTACCCTTTCAATTACTTAATTCAAAAAACTTAAATGAACATGAGAATAGCATCATAATATAATATATAGTCTTTCTGTTAGCTACAAGTCAATGACAGGTGCTAGTCTTTAACTGCACATTATCTTCTTTTTTAAAAACTGCTACTTGGGCAAATGAAACAAGAAATAATCCAAAAAGCGTAAATGACCACATTGACTTTAAAACACATTTCAAATATAAGAAAATTGACTGGGCTTTTCTCCATAGTGTTCTTTGTTTGAATCTTTGTTGCTCTGAGATAGACACAGCCATGTCGTCAAGAAAGTACACATCACATGCATTTGCTTAATGAGGAGATTGGCCACAATAATCGCTTATTTTACCCATAAACACAGAAGAATGAAAAGTGGCACCATGAATGGATATTGTAGGAAAATATATATAAACTGGGCTTTGCCCTGAGCATACCAGAATGTATAATCACCCTTGAGATAATTAACTAAAGCACTTGTTTTTTTTTTTTTTCTTGCTCCCTTTAGCTAGATTTTTTATATAGTTAAAGAGGCAAATTAGAATTAAAAAAAATAAAATCTCATAATTTAATTTCCTAAGAAAAATCCATAGGGATTACACCAGGCAATCATGAAATGAAAGCAAAATTAAAAGGAGTTTTTTTTACAACTTGGTGCAGGAAAGGGAAAGTTCTGTTATCTTCTATGTTTTAATAGAGTGATCTATCACAATATCTATCGTTGGAATAGGGAATACCTGATTCATCTTTAAATTCTAACTGGCACTTTACAGATAGTTTGCACCTGTTTGTATCGGGTAAGATCAATGACTAGATTCTCTTATGAGTCAGTTGTTATTTTTTTTTTAAGACTTGTTTATTGATTTGAAAGGAAGAATTACAGAACAAGAGAGATATCTACTTGCTGGTTCACTCCCTCAATGCCTGCACTGGACAGGCTATGCCAGACTGAAGCCAGGAGCCAAGACATCCGGGTCTCCCACGCGGGTGCAGGGGCCCTAGACCTGGCCTTCTGCTGCTTTCCCAGCTGGATTACCAGGAAGCTGGATCAAGAGAGGAGAATCTGGGACTAGAACTGGTCCCCACATGGAATGCCAGCACTGCAGGCGGTAGCTTTACCTGCTATGCCATATCGCCGTTCCCAAATTTTTTAACAATTAATAAAATTTCTAGTACTTCTTATTTACTTCTCATAAGGTATCTAGAAATATAATGATGGTTAAGGGCTAATAAAAATTTGTTAATTGATCTTTTTGAGAAATATTTTCAAATTACATGTGATGGCAATTGAACACATTTGTATATCTGTTAAAAACTTATGAATCGAATATTTCAAGTGGGTAAGTTTTATGGGATATGGACTTTATCTAAATAAAAACTGAGTTTTAGAGGCCGGCACTGTGGTGTAGTAGGTTAAGCCTCTGCTAGCAGTGCCGACATACCATGTGGGAGCTGGTTCCAGCCCCCGTTGCTCCATTGTCAATCCAACTCCCTGCTCTTGGCCTGGGAAAGCAGTAGAAGATGATCCAAGTCCTTGGGCCCCTGCACCCATGTGGAAGACCAGGAAGAACCTCTTGACTCCTGGCTTTGGATCAGCATAGCTCTGGCCATTGTGGCTATTTGGGAATTGAACCAGTAGATGGAAGACTTGTCTCTCTGTCTCTCCGTCTCTCTTTCTAAAACTTTGCCTCACAAATAAATAAATAAATCTTAAAAAAAAAAACTTCAGTGTTAGTGTTAAGCAAAAAAAAAAAAAAAAAGCCTTTAAGTAGGATAAATATAATCATATGGCATTAAAATTGAATAAATGAAATACATGAAATCTTTTTACTTTGTACACATTTTAAAAATTAAATTGGCAAATAAAAAAGTGGTCTGCACATTAATGATTATTGCAGCTCAATTCACAATAGCTAAGACCTAGAATCAACCTAAATGCCCATCAACAGTAGACTGGATAAAGAAATTATGGGATATGTACTCTATAGAATACTATACAGCAGTCAAAAACAATGAAATCCAGTCATTTGCAACAAAATGGAGGAATCTGGAAAACATCATGCTGAGTGAAATAAGCCAGTCCCAAAGGGACAAATAGCATATGTTCTCCCTGATCCGTGACAACTAACCGAGCACCAAAAAGGAAACCTGTTGAAGTGAAATGGACACAATGAGAAACAGTGACTTGATCAGCCCTTGCCCTGACTGTTGATGAACAACTTAATACTTTATCCCTTTTAGTATTTTTTTCTGTTTGTTCTATTTAATACTATTGGTTGAACTCTGTAATTAACACACAATTATTCTTAAGTGTTGAAACTTAACTGAAAAGTGATCCTGGTTAAATATGAGTGGGAATAAGAGAGGGAGGAGATGTACAGTTTGGGACATGCTCAATCAGACTTGCCCCAAATGGTAGAGTTAGAAACATGCCAGGGGATTCCAATACAATCCCATCAAGGTGGCATGTACCAATGCCATCTCACTAGTCCAAGTGATCAGTTTCATTTCACAATTGATCATACTGCTATGTCTAAGAGTCAAAGGGATCACATAAACAAAACTAGTGTCTGCTAACTGATAGAATTAAAAAGGAGAGAACGATCCAACATGGGAAGTGGGATACACAGCAGACTCATAGAATGACAGATGTCCTGAATAGCACTCTGGCCTCAGAATCAGCCCTTAAGGCATTCAGATCTGGCTGAAGAGCCCATGAGAGTATTTTAGGCATGGAAAGCCAAGACACTGTGGCAAAAAACAAAACCTAAATGAAAGGTCTCTGGGAGTGAGATCCCAGTGGAAAGAACAGGCCATCAAAGAAGGAGGTACCTTTCTCTGAAGGGAGGAGAGAACTTCCACTTTGACTATGACTATGTCTAAATATGATCAGAGTTGACAAACTCAAAAGGCTTCCATAGCCCTGGCAACTCGTGACAAGAGCCTCGGGTGGATGCCATAAACAAGAGTGTCAGTTTGTTAAGTCAACAACAGGAGTCACTGTGCATTTACTCCTCATGTAGGATCTCTGTCCTTATTGTGTTGTACAATGTGAATTAATGCTATAACTAGTACTCAAAGAGTACTTTACACTTTGTGTTTCTGTGTGGGTGCAAACTGTTGAAATCTACTTAATATATACTCAACAGATCTTCTGTATATAAAGATAATTGAAAATGAATCTTGATATTAATGTAATGGGAGAGGGAGCAGGAGGTAGGAGGGTTGTGGGTGGAAGGGAAGTTATGGGAGGGAAAAAGCCACTATAATCTATAAGCTGTACTTTGGACATTTATATTTATTAAATAAAAGTTTAGGCCGTCGCCGCGGCTAACTAGGCTAATCCTCCGCCTGCGGTGCCGGCACACCAGGTTCTAGTCTCAGTCGGGGCACCGGATTCTGTCCCGGTTGCCCCTCTTCCAGGCCAGCTCTCTGCTGTGGCCCGGGAGCGCAGTGGAGGATGGCCCAAGTACTTGGGCCCTACACCCCACGGGAGACCAGGAGAAGCACCTGGCTCCTGGCTTCGGATCAGCGTGGTGTGCCTGCCGCAGCAGCCATTGGAGAGTGAACCAACAGCAAAGGAAGACCTTTCTCTCTTTCTCTCTCTCTCACTATCCACTCTGCCTGTCAAAAAAATAAATAAATAAAAAATTATAAAGTAAATAAATGAATAAGATAATTTATGACAACAGCACAATGCAAGAGAGGTTTTTTTCTCTGTTTTTTTTTTTTCTTTTAAAGATTTATTTATTTACTTGAGAGGTAGAGTTACAGATAGAGGGAGAGACAGAGGTTTTCCATGTGCTGGTTCACTCCATAAATGACCACAACAGCCAGAACTGGGCCTATCTGAAGCCAGGAGCCAGTAGTTTCTTCTGGGTCTCCCACATGGGTGCAGGAGCCTAAGCACTTGGGACATCTTCTACTGTTTTCCCCAGCCATCAGCAGGATGCTGGATTGTATTTGGAGCAGCCGGGACTTGAACTGGCGCCACAGGTGGATGCTTAACATCCTATGCCACAGTGCCTGCATAAGAAAGGCCTTGTAAAATGTTCCTTAGCACCAATGTTCTCACTTGTGAGAGGGCAGTTTAGGGTGTCCAAGTGTCTTCTGATTTTGGTAAATCTATCTCTTAACAATTACCCGACTATTTAAAATGAAAAGGATTAAGAAACAGTTAGTTTGAACTTGTGAATAAACTATTTCCAGGCCACTTACCTGACAAAGAATATATCAAGAATACAAAAAATCCAACAACAACAACAAAAATCACTCCAGTTAAGAAAGGGAAAAAAATTACCTGATTAGACAGTCCTCAAAAGAAGAAATATATATGGCCACCAAATATATGAAAAAATACTCAATATCACTAGCCATCAGGAGATAAAAATCAAAACCATCTTGAGATGTCCTCTCACCCTGTTAGAATGGCTATTATTGATGATCTTTCTATTTACTATTTGTTGAAGTCTTTATTTAGTGGAGGACTAAGTTTGTGATTGTAAAGATAATTGAAAGTATGTCATTGCAAAATTAGAAGAAAAACAAGAAAGAGGAAGGAGGAGGGAGAGAGGGTGAAAGGAAGGGTGAGAGGTATCATTATGTTCTTAAAACTGTATACATGAAATATATGAAATCTGTTCCCTTTATATAAATTTTTAAATGGTTATTATCAAGAAGACCAAGAAGTGGAGAAAGAAGACCTCTTTTTCACTGTTGGTAACTGTAAATTAGCACAGCCACTGCGGAAAACACTACAAAAATTTTTTAAAAAGCTAAAAATAGACCTTCTATATGATCCAGGAATCCCACTACTAATTATATAT
This sequence comes from Lepus europaeus, assembly GCF_033115175.1. NCBI lineage: Eukaryota > Metazoa > Chordata > Mammalia > Lagomorpha > Leporidae > Lepus > Lepus europaeus. Next base: position 41,683,967 of record NC_084832.1, on the reverse strand, counting down.
CCAAAGACATGAAATCTCCATATGAAAGAGATGTTTGTACCATGTGCATAGCAGCACTGCTCACGACCTACCAAAGTGTCCATCACCAGATGAATGGATAAATGAAATATAGTTTATATACACCTAATGGAATTTATTCAGTCATAAAAATAAACTCGTGTCATTTGCAGCAAAACAGATAGAACTGGAGGACATCAAGTTAAATGAAATAAAGCAGATGCTGGGAAAAAAAATACCACATGTTCTCCCTTATATTTGGAAGCTGAAAACAAACTCTCAATGTGAACATAGAATATTATTTAGAAAAGGCAGGAATGAGTAGGAGGAGAAGCCTGAAACTCCACCTCCATCTTTCTTGTGGGTGGCAATGACCCGAACACTTGAGCTATCTTCTGCGGTTTTCCTGGGTGCAATAGCAGGGTGCTGGATCAGAAATGGAGCAGCCTGGACTCAGACTGGTATTCATATGGGATGCTGGCATTGAAGGAGGCTGCTTAACCTGTTGTACCACATTGCTGGCCCAACAACATTATTATTCTTACCAGTAATATGGCATAGTGGACTAAACCACATCCCACATCAAAGTATGGATTTAAGAATCAATTTCTTGGCTTCAGATACAGCTTCCTGCTAATGCACCTGGGAAGGAGCAGATGGTGGCCCAAGTACTTGGGTCCTTGTCACTTGTGCAGATTCAGCTGTAGTTCCTGGCTACGGACTTCAGTCTGGCCCAGCCATAGATATTGCAGGCATTTGGGTAGTGAACCAGCAGATGGAAGACCTTTCTCTGTCTTTCCTTTCTCTCTGTCATTCTGCCTTTCAAATAAATAAACATTTTTAAATGATTTATTAATAACAAACAGATAAATATCCCCTCCTTTGTTGATATTTTGATTGTTTTGAATTCTTTTAGGTTTTCCATTCATTAATCCTTTTTTGTTTTAATTTCCTGTAGAATTCTTAGTTTCCTCTCTTAGCGTATCAGTGGAAACTTCTGTACTTCTTTATAGATTTACACAGCACATTTCTCTTCTGCTTCTTTTTGTTGTTTCCCATAGAGTAAATGAGCCAAACTAAAGTTTCCAATGGCAACATTTTCTCCTTTATCACACAACTAAGATCTTAGGGTTAGCAGTAAAAGCTTTATAAGCTGACTAATAGAGGGGAGAGGAGAAATAGAAAGGGTTAGAATGGGAGCATTCTGCCATCATTTCACACTATGATTCTAAAGGAAGAATAGAACCACAAGAATCCCTCTTTAAAATAGGGGTCAAACAGTTATGCCAATCACATTCATTGTGTTTTTGCAAAGCTAGGTTTTGTCTGTGAGCACCAGTGTAGATTTCCCTTATGCTAATCTGCACATAGTCACTTTCTGGCCAATTTTCTTTTCCTGACAAATACATTGTATTCCCTAGCATCGCTGTTAGGGTGAGCTGAAACAAACTTAGTACGTGCCAAATGTCAGGAATCTTCTTTATTGTGTTCACTTAATATAAGCTTCTTCATGCAACTGATGGCAATAGCACTGTTTTTCAAGTGGTTGCTGTTGGTGTGTACTGCTCAGTCACAAAATTATTGCAGAGTGCTTTAGGTGGGCAGTTATAATGCAATAGTCAACTGAAATGAACTTAGTTTCTCCTGCTGGACATTGCAGATCTTGTATTATCCTTTAAAATGAAAATGCAACGTTTAGAAATTGTTCAAAATTCAGTAGAACAAATTAGCTAATACACACAGTCCAGAAAGATGAGCAAAAATTGAACGTAGTTCAATGTATAAGCAAACCATGGTATGGCCAAGAAAATTGATTTTCAAAGCTGAAAATGATCTTGTTGAAAAGAACTGCAAGGAATACATAAATTTGGAGGCTTCAAAAAAAGCGGTCATTATGGAAAGCTAACTGGATGGGAACAAACATTATGGTTTGTTCTCTTGAACAAGTGATTTGTTCAATAAAAATCAATGCTTGACTCTTACATTAATTTATTAGCCAAAGATTATACAATTACTGAAATTATATTTGTAGAGAACTTTTTCATAAATTGATTTGAAGCTTTTTATTTATTTTTCCTTTCTTATTTCTCCATCAGAAAAAATTTGATCCAGATTATTTAGGCAATTTAGTGGCATTCCAAAGATTAAGTTTATGTGGACTTGAGGATTCAACTTTAAATAAATGGTATATATTTTGATATCATATTTTAAGATCTTCCTCTGCTTATTGAAAATAAAAGGTAAATCATCATTTTTTAAGTAGTGAATCACTAACGTCTTATGAATCTCTGGGTGTAATTATTTTCCTTGTTCCATTCTCAATTCTCCTCCATTTTAAAACTGAGTTTTGCTATTCCAAGAGTTCCATATGGCATACAATTATTATCATTGCGGGAAAAAGACATTGCCAGTAGCATGTGGAAATCTAGCTTCAGTTGGGTCCATGCACACAAGAGAAGCCCAAATGACTGTGCGTTGTTTCCAACGGGGTCAGCACAACATCTGCTTTCCCATGTAATCATGCATCTGATTCCCTTGGCTTTGAGGATAATAGTAAATAGAGTTTGAAAAAGAGTGGGTGGAATAATTTGACACTGGTTTTACTTGGACTGAATCCATTAGAAATTGTGAAATATTTGGAGCTTTTAAAGTAATCAATAAGACAGGATGGTTCTACAAGATACATTATTTATACATAAGTAAAAGGTATATCATCATATCTAATTTTTTTTGCAAAAACTCACATCAGTTCAAATTTTCCAGAAATGCAAAAGAAAAATAACTCAATACTAGATCTAGATTTCCTGTAATGAATAGTTCATCATATTTAAATATAGATACTCAAAATGTGACAGATTTGATGGATGGACCTATGGAAAGGCAAATATCAGAAATCTCTTATTCAAATGTGCAAATATTGAAATACAGAAAACTGATATCTGCATAAACCTAAAAATAATTATTCTGGAGATTATAAGTGAATGACAGTTCTCTAACATTGGTAGTGTACAGAGTCTGGACCAGGGTTGTCAAATTGGATTTCTATAAATTCTGGATCTGATGGTTTATCTTTTTATTTTTGAACTTTTACTAATAATGTTAAGATAGTTCAATATTTTATGAGAGCAAACATGTTGATATAATTGTTAATAATAATTTAGGACAAAATTGCTCTGAATAATAATTTATTGGTAACTATGAAAGACATTTTCTAAGTGTTAAAATATACTAAATCTTAGTGACTCACATAAGTCCATGAGATGCCTACTATTTTTATTGCAGTTTTATAGATGAAGAGATATAGAAAGTTGTATGTATACCGAGTTATCTGCCTCAAAAATGCTTTTTAATAGTGCAATAAAAGTGTAACATTTAAATTCGTGCTTTGCTTTACATTACATTGTTGCCATACCCTTTTCTTGAACTGACTCACATTAATAAGAATGAACTGAAGAAGACATAATATATGAAGGATTTGTCAAAGTTCATGGAAAAATACATATTGTAAACAAACTATGCATAGATTTAAAATTTGTTTTACACCCAAATCAGCATTCTATTTTTCTACAAGCTTTTTGAAGTACTCTTATTTGACTTTAATATTTTCTAATAACCCTATGCTTAACATGATCTCCTAATTAGTTCATGCATAGATAAAAATAAAAGGTAACAAAGTAAAAGGGACAGCTTTTATTTTTTATTTTTATTTTTTTACCCAGAAACCTTTTATTTAAGGTATACAAACTTCATACATTTCATAAATACAACTTTAGGAACATAGTGAGTCTTCCCACTCTACTCTCCCCCCACCCACAATCCTACCTCCTTCCTCTCCTATTCCCATTCTATTTTTTTACTAAGATATATTTCAATTAATTTTGTACACATAAGATTACCTCCATACAAAGTAGAGTTCAACAAATAGTATGAAACAAAACAAAACTGTTCCTCAACAAGGAACAGTCGAGACAAGGGTTGTTCGAAGTCATCACATCTAAGTGTCGATTTCACTTCTAGAGATTACCTTGCAGGTAGTCTTATTAGTTACCACAGATCAAGGGAACATATGCTATTTGTCCTTTTGGGACTGGCTTATTTCATTAAATATGATGTTTTCCAGTTGCCTTCATTTTGTTGTAAACAACAAGATTTCAATTTTGTTTAACCACTGTTTAGTGTTCCATGGTGTACATGTCACATACTTTCTTTAACTAGTCTTAGGTTAAAGGACATCTGGGTTGATTCCATATCTTAGCTATTGTAAATTCAGCGGCAATAAACATAGGGATACAATTAGCTCTTTCATAAGCTGATTTCATTTGCTTGGGTAAATTCCCAGGAGTGGGATGGCTGGGTCGTATGGTAGGTATATATTCAGATTTCTGAAGTATCTCCATATTGTCTTCCACAATGTCTGTGCCAGTTTACATTCCCACCAATAGTGGATTAGGGTACCTTTTTCCTCACACTATCACCAGCATTTGTTTGTTGATTTCTGTACGAAACCCATTCTAATGGGGGTGAGGTGAAGCCTCATTGCGGTTTTGATTTGCATTTCCCTGGTGGCTAATGATCTTGAACATTTTTTAAAATACTTATTTATTTATTTGAAAGGCAGAGTTACAGAGAGGTAGAGGCAGAGAGAGGAGAGAGAGAGAGAGAGAGAGAGAGAGAGAGAGAGAGAGAGGTTTTCTATCCCCTGGTTGACTTCCCAGATGGCTGCAACAGCCAGAGCTGTGCTGATCCAAAGCCAGGAGCCAGGAGCTTCTTCTGGATTTATCACATGGGTTCAGGGACCCAAGGACTTGGGCCATCTTGTACTGCTTTCCCAGGCCATAGCAGAGAGCTGAATCAGAAGTGGAGCAGCCAGGATTCAAACCGGCACCCATACGGGAGGCTTTACCTGCTACACCACAGCGCCACCCCCCCTGAACATTTTTTCATGTGTCTGTTGGCCACTTGGATCTTCTCTTTTGAAAAATGCCTGTTTCAGTTCTTTGTTCATTTCTTGACTGGGTTGTTTGTTTTGTTATTGTTGAGTTTCTTGAGCTCTTTATATATTCTGGATATTAATCCTTTATCAGGTACTTAGTTTGCAAATAATTTCTCCCATTCTGTTGGTTGCCTCTTCACTTTGCTGAGTGCTTCTTTTGCAGTGCAGAAACTTCTCAATTTGATGTAATCCCATTTGTTAATTTTGCTTTGATTGCCTGTGCCTCTGGGGTCTTTTTTTACAAGAACCCTTTGCCTATGCCAATGTCTTGCAGGGCTTCCCCAATGTTCTCTAATAATTTGATGTTATCAGGTTGCAGATTTAGGTTTTTGATCCATTTGGAGTAGATTTTTGTATAAAGTGTAAGGTAGGAAGGAGTCTTGCTTCATATTTCTGCATGCAGAGATCCAGTTGAAGAGACTGTCCTTGCTCCAAGGAATGATTTTAGCTCCTTTATTAAAGTTGATTGTAGATGCATGGGTTGATTTCTAGAGTTTCTATTGTGTTCCATTGGTCTATCCATGTTTTGTGCCAGTATCAGGATGTTTTGCTTATAACTGCCCTGTAGTATGACTTGAAATCTGGTATTGTGATTCCTCTGGCTTTGTTTTTGTTGTGTAAGATTGCTTTAGCTATTTGGGGGTCACCTGTTTTTCCATATGAAATTCAGCATTGTCTTTTCTAAATCTGAGAAGAATGTCTTTGTTATTTTGATTGGGATTGCATTGAATCTGCAAAATGTTTTTGGTAGTTTGGACATATTGATGATATTGATTCTTCCAATCCATGAACATGGAAGATTTTTCTTACCTTTTGCATTAATAAGCATAATCCAAGTAAGATAACATCTTGAGTCATTGTTGCTTCAGTCCCAGATATCCAGTATTGCTTATTTAGAAAGTGATTACATATTCTTGGAGTCAGTAGAGTTGCTTTACAACATTTTCATCTGTCAGAAAACCATAAAAAATATACTCAAACCATGAGAGAGAGACTCATAGTGAATAGAATGATATTGTAGGGCAAAGGTCTAGATGAGACCTGAGTGATTGGAAAAAGGTATTTCACCATTCCTTGCCTGTATCAACCAGCAATGTGGAAATATTAGCCAATGGACTGAGATGATCAAAGGTAACAGAAAACTGGTCTCTGAATTTTTGTTGGGTGTTACCTCACTTGGATAGAATGTTTTGCAAATAAGAAGAAAAGAGATATCTGAGCAATGGGATTTTTTTTTAAGAAATATGGACTAAAAATTACTTGCAACCAATATGTTTTTAATCTCATAATAAAGAGAATTTGGGCACATAAAGATGAACTGTCATCATTGGGCATTACTCTCACTGAGCCTCAGCATTACCTTTGGGACATCAAAATTTGTCACCAGGGCTGTGGAAAGAGTGAATGTACAAGAGGTTGCCACGATAAGAGTCACAGAAAGAGAACGTTGAATATAGTACTTACCCAAGAGCTATGTACTATCTCTTCCTTGATCAACCTTTTCTGCCCCTACTTTAATTCCTTGGAAACTTTATATGATTACGTAGGAAAAAGCCACATAGGAATCAATATAACAATTGTATTCTATTTCCATTTATATCAAATATGTGTGCTAATTCACCATGCACCAGAAACACATGTTATGGTATGATAGATTATCTCCAGTATTTATATTTTTTAAGATAAAGGTAAACATTCATATATTGTTTCAACCTTATTTTCAGACTTTCACCTGTAGCACAATGGGTGCAGTGAGAGAAGCAAATTGCTGCTCTGTCCCTGAGATACCAGTAATTGCGAAGTGATGCCTTGCCTGCCACCATGGCTGGTCTTCCGCCATTATTTCCTCTTACCTCTTTCTTCTCTGTTCTATCTGCCTTTGAAATCATGCAGGAAACTTGGCACTGAAGAGAAATTCTGGAAGATGTGCCTCGGGGCCATATTAACCACAATTTATTAAGTAATCAGTCCATTACTGTGGTGTACATAAAACATTATCCATTAGTTAAAATTTCAATATTGAAGTTTAGAGATTGGTAAACTCTTAGCATTCAATGTTATTGCTGTGTGTATATAAAAGTCTACAAGTAATTTGCAAAGTAAAAACAAAACTCATAGACAGTATTTTTAGGTACTTCAGAGTAAATAGAATATATTTAATAACATGGTAAAGACTAAACATGTTTTTGAAAGACCATTCTTTTCACTGTTGATCTTCTTTATTGGAATCCACTAACTAATCCAATTAGTTGTTGTGTAGTAATTTGTTCCTTTTATTTGTGAATCATAGATTTCTTGAGCAAAATCACTTGAAATATGTGGAAGATGGTTAGGATTAGCTTACTTAATGCACTCTAGAAGTTAGGACAACTTTTCTAAGGTTCTCTTTACCTTGGATTACATATAAGACTTATCTTCCAGGGCCAGCGCCGTGGTGCAGTAGGTTAATCCTCCAGCTGCACCATGGACATCCCATATAGGCGTGGTTCTAGTCCAGGCTGCTCCTCTTCCTATCCAGCTCTCTGCTATGGCCTGGGAAAACAGTAGAAGATGGCCCAAGTCCTTGGGCCCCTGCACCCTCATGGGAGACTGGGAAGAAGCACCTGGCTCCTGGCTTTGGATTGGAGTAGCTCCAGATGTTGCGGCCACTTGGGGAGTGAACCAACGGAAGGAAGACCTTTCTCTCTGTCCCTCCCTCTCACTGTAACTCTCTCTCTCAAATAAATAAATAAATAAAAATCTTAAAAAAAAAAAAAGACTTATCTTCCACAAATGGGGCCACCCATGGGAGTTTGGCAGTAAAGGAAATGAATACCATGAGCAATGTTTTGCAGCTTCTCCCATTTCTGCTGTGTGTAGCCTGATGAATGTGGTCTGATTTCCCTGGAAAAGCTGGACGGGAGGCCACCGTACCTCACCCATAGCTTTTTAGTGCCAACAGAGAGGACAAGTGCTGTCCACATTGCTAGTGTTGTGGCAGAGACTGCTTCCTTCCCTGACTTCTTAATCATGACAGGTGAAGCTCTTCCGATGGGCCAGATCCATGCTGTTATCTTGGAAATTATTCCTGGAAGTTAAACCTGGAGCCAGGTATAACAATCCTTCCAACCATTTAGTAAACATCTGAATGCCTATTTTAAATCTTCTGAAACTCACAATGGCTCAAATATCTATAACCTAATGAACACAAGATTTTTGTTTAAAATGCAAACAGAGAATACAACCCCAAAATAATTTAAACAGAACCTCTGAAAGTTATTATTATTTTAAATTATAGTTCTTTAAAAGGACTTTTCATGTCAGTGAAACTTGAGAGCTCCTGATGTGTGAAGTATTTGGAAGGGTAAAAATCTGTAAAGGGAACCCGCAATGAATTAGGCAATGAACTTGAGTGTAAGTTAACCCCTATGGAGCAGCATATTAGTTCTTGCAAATATCCTTATAAACAGATCACCATGTTATATGCCCTGTGATCTCCTTAATTTGGCCACATCAAAGTCTCAAAGGCAGTTATTTATATAGACCAACTCATAATAGGATCTGGCACAAGAGACTGGCTCAAGAGATACACTTTATCTAGGAAGGTAAGAGTCTAATACAATAACATTCTTTCAGAGAAGAAATTCGTACGTGAGACAAAAAAAGCAGATGGTACAGTCATATAGAGAAGTAGAGAGAGCCACAGAAAGAGCACTGTTTACCTCTAAAGCCTTAGCTGTGATGAATAAAAAGATAAATTAACCAAGAACAGCCATAACTGGAACAACAAAATCATAGACAAAACATAGCTGAAACATGAAGCAGAATGGAAAAGTAAATAGCATTAAGTATATTATGAGAAAATTTACTAATACCTGTTGATACAGAGGTGCCATACTCTAATCTATGTTGCGGTTTCTGAGTCTGAATTGTGCAACAATGTAGAACATTCCTAGGCTTCATATTATAATAGATGCTGTGGTTTGCCAACCATATTCTCCCTTCAAGGCTCATTTCCCCAGCTGTTTGGCTTATCTCCTGGTAACATCTCTCATTTGAGTACCTGTCCATTATTGCCTGCAACTGAAGAGTAGTATCAGCTCACCCAGTGTCCTGTTAGCCTCCTCGAAAAAAAAAAAAATACCCGCATCTAACATCTTATACTCCATTCAAGGGTGTGAGGTAAAACTACCCTCATCTTCACATGGTACAGCTGTACACGGGAGTGTTACCCCAGATCCCATGGGATTGGCTGATGCGTTTATTGTGACAAGACCAAACCTCAACTTCTTCATTTTCCCATACGTGTTTTCTTTGCTCTCTCGTGGTAGTTGTTCTAAAGAGAGTATCCCAATAAATATCTTGCATGTGAATTTCTATTTCAGAGTTTGTTTCTCAGAGATCCCATTCTAAGATATGTTTCCTAAATAACCTCAAGAAATTCCATCTGAATGAAGAAATCCAAGCCAATCTCTGACTTTTCATCCAAAAAGAACCAAGAAACTATGTTTTAACAAAAAGTAGTTGTAAGCCTCAACTAATTATTTTAAGTACTTAAGATATTACTTTCTGACTCATTTCCTCAAAGATTTCACTCTTTTAAAAATGTTTGCTGTTATACTTGAAATTTCCTAATTAAAGTAACCATAAATTCAACTGAAATCAAACAGCCATATTACAAATATTCATTTCATAATACATTTAAGATTCTCAAATAATACAAGAGTTTAAAAGTGAAATGGTTATGTTTTACATTAAGTAACTAAGAATGTGTTTGTAAACACATTATCAAACTTTGCCTTCTACAAATACGAGAATTTATTATTTTAGAGTATATGTAGAATGTTACAACAGCTTTTTGGCTTTTTCTATAAGCCCAAAAGTATAGGGAAACAGGCATAAAGTCAGTTTTTAACACAACAACTTATCAATGGTGAAAACACTTTTAATAGATATATATTTTTTTTAAAGATTTACTTATTTATTTGAAAGTCAGAGTTACACACAGAGAGGAGAAGCAGAGAGAGAGAGACAGAGAGGTCTTCCATCCGATGGTTCACTCCTCAATTGGCTGATCCAAAGCCAGCAGCAAGGAGTTTCCTCTGGGTCTCCCATGTGGATGCAGGGGTCCAAGGACTTGGGTCATCTTCTACTGCTATCCCAGGCCATCGCAGAGAGCTGGATCAGAAGTGGAACAGCTGGTCTCAAACTGGCACCCATATGGGATGCCGGCGCTTCAGGCCAGGGAATTAACCCACTGCACCACAGTGCCAGCTCCTAATAGATGCATTTTCTAATATTGACTCCGTTTGTTCAAAAGACAGGAAAATAATATATATAATGCAGAATAATCTACAGATATAACTACTCATTGGGCAATGTATGAGTTGAAAATGCTAAAAAAAAATTAACCTATATGAATTAAGGCTCCTGTAAGGTATAATGCAAATATAGGTTGCATACTGTGTCAATAAGAATGGTATATATCCTCGGCCCAAATCCAATGCACTTCATGGCTATTAATGTATACTTTCTAGGAAATGCTATGAATCTCTTTAGGGATATACTTTCATTAGGAATTCAAGTATAATGTCTGCTTCTATTTAGGTAGGATTTAACTGTAGAGGCCAGGGATAGAAATAGTTTTACTGCACCTCTATTTGCTTAACTTTCAAATATGTGCATGAATTTTAAGGTATATCTAATTATAACAACATTAGTTCATTTAATGGTAAATATAAAATTTAAACATCACTATTTCAATAGTAAAAAAATAGTTTTAAAAATTGGAATACTTAGTCTTGGTCCTGATAGTAGAACACAGAATTATGTAAACACCCTCCTTCTTAACATTGTTGCTAAACTACAAATGTTTTTCTTTTTTCCCTCACTGTAATTGATAAAAACACTCCCAACAACTTTGCTATCACACATTGTCTTTTTACCACCTGTACTTTCTGGCTCTGATAATTATTCCCAAGTTAATCTTTCCTCCCCCTCCTTCCACTACATCCTCCTTCTCATCCCTTCCTATTTGTTCTCCTTCTTTTGCTCCTTCTTTCTTCTCCCATTCATCTTATTTAGTCTATGTGGGCATCAAAGATCTGAAAGTTCATGCCCCTTCCCAGAGTTGGAAAGTTTTTTTGTTATTTTATCAAATATGCTTTCTGTCTCCTTTTCCTTTTTTTGCCCCTGTGGAATGTGGTCAAATCTACTGCTAAAGCACTTTTCAATTCAATCATTGGATTCTTCAGCTCTGAAACTTCTTTTCGGTACTCTTTTATGATTTCTATCTCATTGCAGTCATTACTGTGTTCAAGCATTTTTGCTTGTTTTAATTTCATTGTCTGAGTTTTCTGGTAGGTAATTCACTGAGTTTCTTTAACATGTTATTTTTCTTTGTCAGAGAGATCCCTATTTCTTTGGGATGAGTTACTGGAAAAACTGCATTCTATGAGTGGTTTCATGTGCCCTTGATTTTTCCAGTTTATTATTGGCTTTAAGAGCGTGGGCACCTTTTCTAAACTTTTTAGACTGATTTGATGGAGAAAGACTTTTACCTAAGGTGTTTGTGAGGTTACCTGCTAGGTATGGTGAGGCAGTTATGGCTAGAGGGAGGGGCTCTGTGCAGCTCCAACATCTGAGACAAACATTGTTGAAGGCTATAGAAGACCATGGTGGCTAGGACTTCAGTTATTCACGATGATGGTAAAGGCTGCTGGATTCCTCCTAGGGTATAACATGGCCAAAGAGATCCTTTTTGCCACTAGACAAAGCAGATACGTGTCTTCATAGTAACACTAATCAAAAAAAATTTTAGACTGTCCATATGAAAGTAAAAAATATATTTCAGAGAAAATAATATTACAGGAGGGAAATAAAATCATGTCATAAGTATAAATATCTTAATTCATCCAGAGGTCTTAGAAATTCTAGAAAGTTTCTGTTGAAGATTCTAAATATAGATTCTTCAAATAATTCAGTTTCCAGGTCTCAAGTACTTAAAGTATCAGCTAAGAGAGGAACATCTTAAGCCTCAAAACAAGTAGTCAACAATTTGTGGAAATGTGTTGAAAGGACCTACAAGCAATTTTTGAGGGACTCTTTTTGGACATAATATGGACATGTTAACATACAAATTGTAATGCATTATAACACATCAAACACATTTTTCATAATTAATGGTCCCTTACAAACTTTGAGGAAAAGAGAAAGAGTGTGTGAGGAAGTTACTGGGACAATATGTTAATAATTAGTGGTCTTAAATAATGGATATGAATATTTCACATATTCTATTAATTTAATATAGTTCATATAAAATATACGTTCAAATTAACTACAAGATCATGATCATCCTACTTTGAGAAGTGCAACTACTGCATTAATATGTGTTTTATAATAATAAGTATTTTCATGTCTTACAGATTCTATGTATATTTATGGTTGTGATGGCTTTTAATGTTTATCTTAGTAAGAAATAGTGCCATTTGGTCAAATTCATTGAAGTTCTGCCCTTTTGATGTGCTCATGATAAGACTAAAATAAAGAAACAGAAAAACAAAATGAAGTAGGTTAGAAAAAAAAAGAGAGAGTCACTTCTTGTTTCTATATCTAACTAAGAGAACAGCATTGTTCATCCCAGACTCTTTGAAAGGTAGTAATAAAGGGTATTGAAGTAATAATACAAAGAGTTCACATAAGCCTCATACACCCCCCTTCCCCTATTATTATTTCATTTTAATATCAGACACAATAAAACAAATACTCGCAATGTAAGACTATCTCCAAAGATTTTTAGAAAGACAAATACCACACAACCTCCCTTATATCAGGAGGCTAAAATATTAAACTGACATAAAGAGAATAAAATAGTGTTTCTCAGATCTGGGAAATGTGTAGAGAAACGGAGAATGGAGAGAATATCTTTACTGAGTATGAGTATGGGAAGACAGTTGGATGGGTGAACAACTTTTCGTGTTCTATATGTAACACAGTAGGGTAACCAGGGTTAACAAAAAGTAACTGACTATTTCAAGAGAAGTAACGGAGGATTTTGAGTGTTATGAACACAAAGTAATGATAAATGTCTAAGGTGATGGATTTTTCAATGACTCTGATCCTTTCATTGTACTATATATACATGATTGAGATGTCGCAATGCATCTGATAAATATGCACAATCACTATGCATCAATTAAAATATTTTAAAAGATATTTTAAAAATCTAAGCATTTTAAAAAGAATGAATAAAATGAATATCATGTTCTGAGGTGAAACACAAGACTACCAAGCATAATTTGCAAATAGGTTATTTCCAAATAATTTTGTGAGTATAGATGTCCATCACTCCAAATCGAATGACATGTTTAAGATGTAGGATAAAGAATTATGGTAGCTAAAGATAGGTGTGGATTTTAGGGCCCAAATCCATCCCCCACAGGGTGAGACACATATCTGCCTTTCATCTCAAGACCAGCAAAAGATCCATCCCTAGGACAATTCAGAGAATGTATTATGTCCTAGATGTTAAGAGAAATTAGTGGACCATGGTCTGTCTTACAATTGAATTCGAACATGTCTCACTGCTCAGATAAAGGTACAGTGACAGTTTGTGGCATTAGGGGGAATACTCCTGCATTCTGGTTTTCAGAGTAACAATGTCTGAGTGTTTGCTATGGTTATATGAGGCACAGATGCAAGAATCAACAGAAGACATGTGGGCCTAAAACACTGAATAATTAGCAGATCAAAGAGGAGTGCTAAGTGACCAGGCAAAAGGAATTGCATTTGGTGCGTCAAGAATGACACATCGGGAATTGGGGGGGCTGCTCTCAAAACCTACAAGACAAATAGCAATAAATATCTATTTAATGCAGGTGTGAAATCATCATTTATGTTCACAAATTAAGAATTTACTCCCTTCTCCTTTACCTTTATCCCATTATGCTGTTAGATCATTTACCCATTTGCCCTTTGACCATATTCTCTACTCCTGCTAGGTTTTGTTCCATACTGCAAGAAACTTCATCTCCATTGCCCATTATTACTTAGGACTGATGTGTGTTTATATGCTCACAATACCTATCTGCTGTAAAAGGAAAAGCATACATAAAGCATATATTAAAGTGTCACAGACGTGCAATGCACTGTACTGGAGATGTGTCAGCCAACTTATCTATCTGTTGTCTAATGTAGAAGACAAAGTTTGTTGCACAACAAGCATTGTAGAAGGAGCTGCTGAAGCATTTGAGAGAGAATTAGAAAACACTAGTAAAGTAGCTTAAAGCTCTGGCTCAGTAACAAAAAATATTCACTGTTTATCTGGAAGCCAGACTTACTATAATGGTGAATTCTATGTTGTTTTATCTAGGTGTTTTTGAGTGTAACATGGCATTGTTAGAAATTGCTCTAAGTATTGCATTGTATTTATAAAATTTATCATAGTCTATTTGTATTGATTAATATTTTATCAGTACAAACTTACACTCCCTCATTGATGTAATTATCTTAAATTTTTTTGCTTGTGCAGCTGGTGCTTGGATTAGATTTATTAATAAATGTGTTCATATCACATATAACTCCATACATAAGTACAATTCTTATATTAAATTTTAATAAAACATTTTAAAAATAATTTTTTAGAAAAATCATGAATTTATGGTAGCTGAGTAGGAAAATTGCAAACTCACATTCTATTCAGAATTAAGCTCACAAGTTTAAAATTACTTTTCAAAAACATGTAATTGACTTTGTGGAACATTTACTTGGCTTTTATAGTGTCTATCTAGCTCATAATGCTCCCCATCTCATCCTCAACTACCTCTGTGACAATAGCAGAAATTCATTGATTGCATTCAGTAAAGTAATACATGCATTCCTCCCAGAAAGTAGTCCTCAGTCAAGTGAAGAATTTTAAAGCCTGCTGGCCTATCAAAACCAAGAGATTCCAATTTAATTGTATATAATAGGTTCTAAAAACTCCAATGTATCCAGTGTACTGCCAAGGTAACTACTGACATGTGTTCTGACATGAGATCATCAGAACTCTCAGAAAACCTGTTGCAGGGCAAGAGAGAAAATTATTGGCTCACTTTTGTGGGCTGGACTTTATGCTCCTGAATAACACTTAGAAATCAAGAGAGGAAAAAGAGGAGTAAGCAGCCGGCGCTGCGGCTCACTGGGCTAATCCTCCGCCTTGCGGCGCCGGCACACCGGGTTCTAGTCCCAGTCGGGGCACCGGTCCTGTCCCGGTTGCCCCTCTTCCAGGCCAGCTCTCTGCTGTGGCCAGGGAGTGCAGTGGAGGATGGCCCAAGTACTTGGGCCCTGCACCCCCATGGGAGATCAGGATAAGCACCTGGCTCCTGCCATCGGATCAGCGCGGTGCGCCGGCCGCAGCGCGCCAACCGCGGCGGCCATTGGAGGGTGAACCAACGGCAAAAGGAAGACCTTTCTCTCTGTCTCTCTCTCTCCCGGTCCACTCTGCCTGTAAAAAAAAAAAAAAAAAAAAAGAGGAGTAAGCATGTGTGCAGGGAGAGGAGCAAGAGGCAGAACTGGTGAGTAGGGCAGAAACACGGAGTTAGAAGAGGACCCCTGGGGGCTGGCTGTGTTCCTATCTTCTTGAGAATCCCTCTATGTTTCTTCTGTTTCATTTTGTTGGTAATGGTGGTGATGCTGGTTTTGTTGTTGGTGGTGGTGTTTGTTTTGTTTTTTAATGTGGTTGGGTCCATCCACGCCTAGCAGCTCTGTGGTAAATTTTTCAACTTGAAGTCTCTTGCTTATTACTCTCTAAATGTGAATCATGCTTCCACTGTCATGTGACTCATTAACAAAAGCATTCATTTGACATTTAGAAATTTATTTTTGGGGCTTTCATCGTTTTGCTGCATTACTTACCCTGCAGGTATATAAATGCTGAGTCATAAGGATTAAACACTGTGCATCGACATTCAATGGTTTGAACATACCAAGGATTTGTTGACACCCCCCCTTTTTTTCTGTAATTAAACAGGCTACTAAAGCAAAGTTGATCACCTTTGGTGATAAAAAATATGCTATTGTATTTAATGAACACATGACATAAAAATAATAACCAATATGGGATCTTAAGGGAAAATATATATTTCCATTTTCTCAATTCCTAACCAATCATCTGGTTCCCAAATCATCTAACATTGCCCTCTAGAAGGATAAGGTACAACATGGGTCATTAGATTATTACTAACTATTAGAAAGGTGGATTACGTCAATACCCTCCTAATATCTCTTCAGCTCTATATCTACTAAAGTGAAAAGGTGTGCAATGACTCCTTTCTTCCTGGACAGAAGAGTCCCTATTCCAATAAAGTTACAAGCTACTTTGGTAAAACTATGTTTTCCTCTTCAGTCATTACAACATCTAGCATAGTCCTTTGTGCAGAATAGATGACTTATTAATGAATCTGCTTAAATGCATAAATTAGGGGCAGTTCAGATTTTATATACGAGTTACTAAAGATAAGAATTAGCACCAAGCCAGCATGAATGAAAGTGATATTGTATTGAATACTGCAACCTATATAATTTACATCTGTAAGACACTGCCCTCTAGCAATAAATGGCTTCTGCACAGATTTCAAGATTGTTATCCCAATGAAAACACATGTGGAAAAACCGAAAGCTTTGCTAAATCCCACTAACATTCAGAGACTGATGTTCTAGTACAAGTCTCATTGACATAAACATATGATGACAGGAGACAAAAATGTGTTTTTAATGGTCACATAAACATTTTGGGCTTTTATTAGGGAAAATCATGATTTGCTAATATACTGTTTCACGAATTCCTGGAAATAATTCATTTAAACAGAAAAAAAAAATTCCATTTTGCATTCTCTTGGGAATGTCAAGAATATTCACATAAATAGCAACTCAGTATTTCTTCAAATGCTGCACTTTGGATTTATTAAAATTGCTATATATTATTAAAGAATATTGTAATTTCAAAGTTACTAAAGGCATTTTTTCCAGTGATAGAATAGAAAGCAAAACACTGAATTAGAGTTACAAATCTACACTCACATACATATGGGAATAATATATTTTGTTCCATCAACATGTCTACTTTACATTATTCAGCACAAAGCTTTGTGAAATAAGAATCATGGGAATATAAGAATATAAAAGAAAAAAGGTACAAATAACAGCTTCATAAACTGAGAAATGTACATAAATAAATCATGTATATGTGGGCAGTTTGCTTAGCTGGCAAGAAACAAAATATGGAAAATCTGCTTGTTAAACAATAACTACAGAGTGTGCTTTTATGATGTTTTTCACCACAGTAATTCATATTAGAGATAGAAGCAGTTGCATGTTAAATAAAATCATTGAGCATTGTTCCCATCGCATTGCAAAGAGCTGACTTATGTTGTTTTTAGATGCCTCCCATTAGAAAGTAAATATTCCTTCAATGCAATGCATTCACAAAATTTAATAAAGACGAACTGTAAATAAAGTCACAGGGAGATTTCAGACGTTTTTATTAGGAGATTGTTGGAAAGAAAAAGAAAATTAAATACAATAACAGTAAATGTGGTTCTCACATTGAAACCAGGCTCAAATAACTAGGCTACCATAGAAAAATTTCCAATTCTTGCATTATGATGTAAAAACAGATTTTTGTACAGATTTTGTACAACAAAATTCGTAATAACCTTTTATCATTTTTAGAAAACTTTAAATATATAGATAAAAATAGACAATTTTCATAGGTCCTACATGAAGATGAGTATGTTCTGTTCCAAGGGCTTGCATAGAGCGCAAATGTGGTTATAATATAGAACAACCAGACATTAATATTTTTAGGAGTACAAAAAGCATGGAAACAATAAAATGGGCACAATATTACTTGCTTATGCTGAAACACAAATTTCCAAACCAACCTGCATAACTAAAAGAGGGAAAATTAAGTTACAGACTTACAATAACATTTCATGAACTGTAATATATACAACATGTTAGTAAGAATCTCTCTTAACATATAGCTGATAGCTTTATTCTTTAATCCTTGCTAAAATTTCCTTTTATGTCAAACCAAACACTAAAGCATTCTCAAAGGTCTTGAAAGTATGTATTTTGAAACTATTTAACCCACTTGACAGGTGACTCTATGCCAGGAGCAGAGCAATGGCTGATTCTATGACATATGTAAATTGTAGACTTAAAAAAATTTTTTTTCAAAAAATGAATGATTCAAAAGCTTGCCACAAATCTGTCCAATTTTAAGTGTAGGAATCCTTTAAAGACTGCATATAGGGAAAAATACATATAACTAGGAATAAAATCTTGTGCTCAAATAACAAAAGATGGTCATGGAAGAACTATGTTAGAAAGCCAAGTTTCTACAAAGCATTTGCCAACAATAGTTTAAATAAAAATATTGCTCCCTTTTTAAGCAAGCTAAAATAGGAAGTGTACTCATAATCTTTCCATTGTATTAAAAATGGACTTAGCTGGTTAATAGTGAGCTACACAAAAGAATGATGTTCCAGCATTGCAAGGAAGACCTAGAAAGTACAGAAGCTTAGTGCCAGAGTAGCTATAATGCTGATATTTTCTTAACCAAATAATTCATACCCAATCAGAACTATCTTTAAATGTTTTAAGCTAGTTTTCTTAATGTTTAATATTTTGCTGTTTTATGGTAATAAATAATGTTATGATCATATAATTGTAAGGTGACAGAAAAAAATCATAAAATGTACAGACTCTACTGATTAAAACCAGTCTTTAAAGGTGTAACTCCAGATATGTAGAAACAAAGAGAAGGTAATTTCAGCGTGTAATAAGCACTGTTGGCAGCTTTACTTCCAGTTATCTGCACAAAAGTGAAAACACATACTGTAACTTTCAAAAAGACAGTGGGAATCACACGTAGCCACCCTTCCCTCTGAGCAGGGTGGGAAGCACAGCACATTTTAACTTCATCACTCAGGGCTACATGGTATTGGACTGATACATCGAGGGTTTGCTAGGGTTCGTTTTTCAGCAACATTAACATAATATGACATTAACATATAAAAATATTTCTGGTGTTTTGATTTACTGAACAGCCACAATCCATCCTCGTAGTGCAGGTTGGGCACTATCTAGGGTTCAATATACAAATAAAAGTGGCTGACACAGAGTTCTGATGTCACCAGATGCTTAAGATCTCATTCATTAATACTGTGACTCAGACAAATATTTACATGCCTGCATGCGTTAAACCAGAAAGACGTCTTTCTGACCAACAGGGTGACAAAACATATTTTCTAAAATTTTCATTTGTTTTCCTAAATTCTAGTATACTACTGCATACATAATACCTTCCTTGTGTGTTTTATGTTTATATACTGTACATGTGACCAACATTTTGATAAAGAAGCAACATTATTATTTTAAATGCTATATACCACTACCAGTTTGGAATGAAAACAAGTTACATTTATATATTTTGTAGGTTTTTAAGAAAAAAAAAAAAGACCTTCAGTCAAACCTTTTGGCTTATATTCAATGCTTCTTTAAAGATACACAAAATGTGATTTCATTGGGTTGTTGTCAACATCCATTTGTTGGTCTTTTGGAAAGTATGTCAAAAAAAAAAATCTTCAGGAGAAAACCCACAGTTAGTTTAAAACTGAATGTAACAGAATATTACTCTTTATTTTTCGAATCCTCTATGCCCCCTACACGTTCATCTCCAAGTGTTCTTGCTGGTTTCTGGAGGACGTAATTCTGTATGTCTGGGTGATCACTGCTACGAGAGTCTCTCTGTGCTCAGATACAGAATGTTCAGCAGAGGAAAACGGGTCATTCCATTAAAAAACAAAGCAAGGCCTTGGTCAGACCTGCCTTTAACTCTGTATACAAGTGTCCAGCAGCAAAGTTGCGGTTATTAACTGTAAGAAGTTTGATACTTGTACATTTACAAACATTCCCAGGTCTCTGGTATGAACCACAGGTGAAAATCAATGGAAGAAACTTTTTTTGTAGAATACTTAAATTTGAAAGAACATTGATACACAAAATTGAAAAAGTTCCCTTAAAAGGACTTTATTTTTTTATGAACTTTCCAATGACGAATGTCTGGCTGCAAAGTTCTTCACTATAACAAGGATTTCTTCAACAGGAAAGATTCAGTACATGACAGTAGTTTTCAAATACAGTCTTCCATCTACAAATGGAAAATAAGAAATCATTAGTAACAGCATTTGGGGTACAAACATGGACATAGATGTGGCCTGACATAACATTTTTCTTTGTTATTTTATCCTCCTTTGCTTAGGAAGTTAAATTTTTCACATATTGTTGAAAGCTAATTTTATAATTACTTTGACTTTAAATGATAGAAAAGAACACAGCCTCTCTAGTTCTCATAAATAAATATTTGCCATGTTGATATCAGTTCCCAGAGCACTCAGAATATGGATAGGAACATGTGTGTGTGTTACACTGATATGCAGAGCTAGTTGATTTCTGTTGAATGACAATTATTTCCTCCAAGCTTGCAAAACCAAATTTTCTGAGAATCACTCAGGTGCATCTCCATCATGAAAGATTGTGCTCCCACCTTACTCTTTAGCAGTGCTGTTAAATATACCATGTAATGTAACTGTTGTGCACATTTGTTGCCTTTTACATGAAAGTCACCCAGGTAATTTTACCACCGTAAATGAACTACAGCCTTTCTCCCCAGAAATGAGATGAACTCAATAATTAAATGTTTAGATGTAAATATATTATTCAGCTTTCACCAATGAAGAAACACAGCTATGTGAGAAAGGAACCAAATATTTTTTTATAAACTTTTCTTCTTTTTTTTTAAACTTTTATTTAATGAATATAAATTTCCAAAGTACAGCTTATGGATTACAATGGCTTCCCCCCCCGCCATAACTTCCCTCCCACCTGCAACCCTCCCTTTTCCACTCCCTCTCCCCTTCCATTCACATCAAGATTCATTTTCAATTCTCTTTATATACAGAAGATCAGTTTAGTATATATTAAGTAAAGATTTCAACAGTTTGCACCCACATAGCAATAAAAAGTTGCTGTGAAAAATACTGTTGGAGTACTAGTTATAGCATTAAATCACAATGTATAGCACATTAAGGACAGAGATCCTACATGATATTTTTTAAAAATTGATTAATTTTCTATGCAATTTCCAATTTAAAACCAAGTTTTTTTTTTATTTTCAATTATCTTTATATACAGAAGATCGATTCAGTATATACTAAGATTTCATCAGTTTGCACCCACATAGAAACACAAAGTATAAAAATACTGTTTCAGTACTAGTTATAGCATTACTTCACATTGGACAACACATTAAGGACAGATCCCACATGAGACGTAAGTACACAGTGACTCCTGTTGCTGACTTAACAATTTGACACTCTTGTTTATGGCATCAGTAATCTCCCTAGGCTCTAGTCATGAGTTGCCAAGGCTGTTACAAAATGTCTTATTGTTCCAAGATTTATAATATGGAAGATTCACTAATAAAAATATTATTGAACAATGATTTAAATGCACATACAAACAGTTGAATAATGTACCCAGATAACACAGTCTCAAAATATTTTATATCCTTGGCCCTAAACCTCAGTTTGTCACTCTTACCAAATGTTGCTATAGTTTACTAGTAGTCATTGTGATGTTAAATAAAGACAGGAGTCTTCTAAATAGGCATCAATCAAATATCAATCCAGGTAACATAATTTTGAAGGAAATTTCTTTATAAGTAAGGATATGACAATATCACACCGAATACTGTGAAGTAGTTTGTTTTTGCATGGGACCCACTCTGATGTATTCTCTTTGCCTTGTTTGATAGCATCTACTTGTAGGACAAAATTTCTTTTCTCATTTAAATGATTTAAGAATACTAATATACAATTATTTGTAGTTCCAGCTTAGCAGGAATTTCAAACACCTACTTTGTAAATAAATTTAATCAACTCGATGTTATAAAATTAAATTTAAAATCTTATTCTCGATAAATTTTCCCCTTTAAAGGTAATTTTGATTTTGATAATTTCTACTATATAGAGCAAAATAGATTTTTCAAAAATCTAATAATACAGAACATAGAAATAACTGAAGAAGTACAGCATTGATACTTTAATTTTTTTTTGTAATTTTCTTAATTTATTTTGAAAAAGTTAGAGAGAGAGAAAGAGAGATCTTCTATCTGCTGGTTCATTCCCCAGAAGGCTGCCAATGGCCAGCTCAGGGCCAGGCTGAAGCCAGGAACCAGGAGCTTCCTTTGTGTCTCCCACGTGGGTGATAGGTGCCCAAACACTTGTCCCACCTTCTGCTACTTATCCCAGCGGTAGCATGGAGGTGGATCAGAAGTGGAGCAGTTGGGACACAAGCTGGTCATATGGGATGTTGTTGCAGGGGTGGCTTTACCCACTATACCACCAGCAGCAGCTTTCTAATTCTTAATTCCTTAATTTATTAATCCCTACTTAGCTGCTCTTTCAATTGTCTCATTATTTCATTCATGTGTTCAATTATATTGAAAGTATCATTCCTATTCCAATTTTTGAAAAATATACAATATTTCTTAGGATAAGATAGAGGAAAGAACACATTCAACTTCTCCATCATTCAAATCCACCAATTCTGTGAAAAAGTAACAATTTGCTCAAAATTCATTTTCATTGTTCATTGTTCACTAAGGATCTCTTAATTTTCTTGGCACTGCAGAAAAAAATTGAAAGTACAGAAAGATTTCTCATCTGTGATATCTCCAACATATAAAACAGAATCCAGGAGTAAAAGAGTGAATACATAAAAATAATCCATTGAATATGAATAATTGATTTAAAAGATCCACATTTACACTACTAGCCTAATTCTTCAATTTGATCCACAAGGTGGTGCACTCATTAGTACTGGCTTCCATGTACAATCTTATCTTCTATCACTCTCCTCTTATCAATGATTCTGGTCTACCTCTCCATCTACAGCATATCAAGCTCTGTACCATGTTGGAATACCAGGACTACTTTTCCTTCTGGGAGTATATCAGATAAATACTCTCCCGCTTAGCTTACTCTTCTGCTCAACACTACCTAAATTCTCTAAATGGAGTCCCCTCCCCCTTTTTTCTAAATAGGAGCATAGCAATTGATCACTGTGAAGCTATTCAATGAGATCACAAAAGCAGCAACCCTACCTCCTTTCCTGCTGGTGTTGGAATGAAGATGCATTAGCAGTATACTTGCCTTAAAATATTTAATGTGTGGGCCAGTGCTGTTGCATGGTGGGTTAAAGCCCCGGCCTGCAATGCAGGCATCCCAAATGGGTGCCAGATCATGTCCCGGCTGCTCTACTTCCAATCCAGCTCCCTGCTAATGCACCTGGGAAAGCAGCGGAGGGTGGCCCAAGTCCATGGGCCCCTGCACCCATGTGGGGGACCTGGAAGAAGCTCCTGGCTCTTGGCTTCAGATTGGCTCAGCTCTGACCCATTTGCTGCCATTTAAGAACCAAACCAGTGGATAGAAGACTTCTCTCTGTCTCTGTCTCTACCTCTCTCTTTGACTCTGTCTCTCAAATAAATAAAATAAATATTATAAAAGCATTTAATGTGACCTCAAATATCATTTTAAAGAAATTAATTAATGTACCTATATAATAAAAAGAATGAACATATTTGAAATGTTAAAGTCTATCTCAGGATCACTAGCCATCAGGGAAATGCAAATAAAATCCATGGTGAGGTTTCATCTCACCCCAGTTGGAATGGTTATCGTCCAAAAATCAAAATAATAGAAGCTGTCAAGGATCTTGGGGAAAAGGAGCCCAATACACTGTTGGTGGGAATGTAAACTAGTACAACCATTATGAAAGACATTATGGAGATCCCTCAGAAACCTGAAAATAGATCTACCTTATGACCAAGTCCTTCCATTCCTGGGAATTTAACCAAAGGAAATCAAATCGGCATATGAAAGAGTTATCTATACCACCATGTTTACAGGAGCTCAACTCACAATAGCTAAGCTATGGAATCAACTGCAGATGACCACCAGTTGATAACTGGATAAAGAAATCCCCTCTTTTGCAACCGATGGATGCAATAGAGCCCATTATGCTTAGTGGTATAAACCAGTCCAAAAAAAGACAAATGTCATATCATTTCCATGATTTGTGGCAACTAATATAGAAAGTCCAAAAAAGGTAATGTATATGAGCGAAACTGTCACCTTGAGATTTGATCATCTATAGCCTTTGTCTATACTCCTGAGAAACAGTAGCTTTTCTACTTACTACTTACTGAATTGTTTATTTAGTGGAGGGTTAAGTTCATGATTACAAAGTAAACTGAAAGTATGTCGCTTTAAAAATTAAAAGAAAAAATAAGAAAGGAAGGAGGAGGGACGGTAGAAGGAAGAAAGGGAGACTAAGGAGGGAAGGATCATTATGTTTTTAAAACTGTGCTATGAGGGTTGGCACTGTGGCTCATTGGTTAATTCTCCACCTGTGGCGTCTGCATCCCATATGGGTGCTGGTCCTAGTCCCGGTTTCTCCTCTTCCAGTCCAGCTCTCTGCTGTGGCCCAGGAGGACAGTGGAGGATGGCCCAAGTGCTTGGGCCGCTGCACCTGCATGGGAGCCAGGAGGAAGCACCTGGCTCCTGGCTTCGGATTGGTGCAGCGCCGGCTATGGCGGCCATTTAGGGAGTGAACCAACAGAAGGAAGACCTTTGTCTCTCTCACTGTCTATAACTCTCCCTGTCAAACTAAAACAAAACAAAACAAAACAAAACAAAAAAACTGTACTATAAAATACATGAAGTTTATTCCCTTTATATAAATTTCAAAAATTTTAAATACTGTTAAAGTCCATAGGTTATATATAAAGTATATTTATTAAAATTATTTATATTATATATTATATATAAGCATATGATCCACTATAATTCCACGTTTAAGAAACTTTTATCTTCTTAAATTCTGGACTAACTTTTTTTTTTTTTTTTTTTTGAGAGGCAGAGTGGATAGTGAGAGAGAGAGACAGAGAGAAAGGTCTTCCTTTTTGCCGTTGGTTCACCCTCCAATGGCCGCTGCAGCTGGCGCATTGCGCTGATCCGAAGCCAGGAGCCAGGTGCTTCTCCTGGTCTCCCATGCGGGTGCAGGGCCCAAGGACTTGGGCCATCCTCCACTGCCTTCCCGGGCCATAGCAGAGAGCTGGCCTGGAAGAGGGTCAACCGGGATAGAATCTGGCACCCCGACCGGGACTAGAACCCGGTGTGCTGGCGCCGCAAGGTGGAGGATTAGCCTGTTAAGCCACGGCGCCGGCCTTGGACTAACTTTTCTAAGAGAAGGACAGATGCATCCAACATTGAGGATATTAACTATGAAACAGTCTATATCTGCTTCAGTTAAGGTTTTCATGATTAAATAACTTCATAATTAAATAATTTCCTAATTAAATAATTATTAGACCTCTTCCTTACAGTCAACCACAGGAAGAAATACACCAGGTATAGACAAACTGACAGAGTGACAGTTTGCCTTAATTTACAAAGCCTAACTTTAAAAGCAATTTTTACCTTTTAATTTTGTCATTTACAGAAATATACGTTTGAATTCTTACAATTCTGCATGAATAAATTCTGTAACTAATTTTATATTGTTCCAGAGAAGTTACATTGGCCTTGCAACTCACAGTAAATAACCTCCTAGGAACATAATTCAGAGACCTAACAGGCCCCAAGCTTCTGATAGCAAAGCATGTAATGAAAGTTAAGTGGCAAGAGTGCTAGATACAGTACATGGGTCCATAACTCAGTTGGTACCATGTTTTTATCCTGAATAATCAAGGTTCCAACATTCTCTCTTTCCCTCAATCTTTAAACAAGGGAAGCCATGAAGCCATAGAGAAGTCTCTTCAAAGACTAGTGGAAGAACAGTCATCACTGGAATCCCTGGGGTGTTTCCATAGTACAGGCCCCAATATTCAGAGGTTTTGCTCTTTGCATTCACAAAGTAAAAGGGCTAATTAATGCATTTTGCTTTCAGAGGTTCCCTTGGTGTATCACACTTATTCCCAAACTGGATAATTTCACAGCTGTCCACCGTTTCTTACATTGCCTTTATTTCTGCGTGGGTCAGCCACAGGAAACTGTTTTCTCACTTTGTTCCTAATTGCAAGGCATTAACTAAACAGTGACTCCCTGGTATCACAAGTAGATGACAGCTCTACTTTAAGACCGAGTAAACTGGCAATAATGTCAATAACAATTATTATTATCAGTACAGCTAATATTTTCTGAGCTCTTACTGTATTCAAGGTAATATATAGATTTTAAGTCTAAACTTTCCAACAATTCAACAAAAGGTGTATTCTTAGTGCCTTTTACAAATAATGCTATTAAAGAGGTTAAGGACTCTGTTCATTTTCAAAGAGCTAACAAATGGAAGTGCAGTGATTTGATATTTGTGAGAATACACATTTCATGTCCACATTTTTTTTTATCATTCTTTCTCTAATAAGCAGCTGGCTGCCACTGGAGTAAGCAAGATGCTTGCGACTCACAGAGTTAAAGGATTCCTTCCCAACACCTCAGTACCATAAGGCTTTCTGCCCTGAAGATCCATCTGCTCCTTGCAGTTCTCCCAGGGATGGGAGCTTTTTTGGGGACAGTAGAGCATCAAGTAAGCCACTTGAAATCAAAACTGGAATCATTGCAGCCTGGTTTCTGAGAAAATACCTTCCTTTGACACAATGATTATTGCTGTTGTCGGGGAGGTTGATATGACAGGAAGATCATCAAGCTAAACTTTGTGCATGGGAGTACTTAATTAAAAAGTCTTTTCTAATTAAAAGCATTTGGGAGGAGGGGATGAGTAAAACTATTTAAATTACAAATTCCTAATAGTTTTAAAGTTCATTGTGATTTGATGCTTACAGCTGTAATTTGGTGTTAAGACAGTACCTAGATCACTGAATAGTTTATTGCAGGTGCAAATTTGTAAAAGCTGCTTGTTTTTATTATGCATATTTAGAACTACAGATAATGAATTGAAAAAAAAGTTTAAATTCTTCATAAAATTGATCTCAGACTTTAATATTAAAATTGAAGCCATCAGATCTATTGAGTAGGTAGATCTTTTATGTTAATTATTTTCTGTGGCTAGATTGGGAGAAATGAAGACCCAGAAAATTCCAAGGTTGTTTTTCTTTGTGTCCATGTATTAAGTTTAAGGCAGTTAGTGATAATGTCTAACACATGTAAACAAATGCAGAATTCAGCTCTTATTCCATATGTAAAGATTACCAAATATCTTAATCATTTGTTTGTAAAGCTAATAAAGTCTGTTTGATATAATCATATAATATATCAAGATTTTATATTATGTGGTAGAAGATGACACATAAAGTGGAGTAACTTAAAATTGCTTAGTTTGGTGTCCCCAGAAATGAAATTCATTTGTTGTGTGAAAATCATATATCTAATTAACAAGGGAGTTTACTAGTGTTAGATATAACAAAATGTACACATAGACATATATTTCAGTTTTGAACAGATCTCTCTGGCAAACATCCACAATGATCTCTTTTTGCACGAGGGGCTTAATACATCGTATTTTCTGTTAAGAAATAGCTTTATTAAAGATGGGATATATTTGTTCAAAACTTATATCCAGAAAACAGTGATCTAATGAAAGATGTTGCTTTTGCAAAACAGTTGTGCGTGCACGTACCTCACTACTCCAGAGCTGAGGAAAATATTAACATAGCAGAAGGTAAATATATAAGATCATATATCTAGAAAGTTTAATATTTACTTAAAGAATATGAAGTTGATATAAAATATGGTAGCTGAACCTCTCTCAACATAATGTCTTAATCATATGAAGTAAAGGAAAGCAAAACAGTGATGAAAACAAATGTTAATGATTCATGTGATATTTGATAAGACAACGAAAGGAAGTCAAAATAAAAGCAAACAAATAGGAACAGATGGGAAGGATCTTTGTCAAGTCATAACCCCTCTTCTAAAACCCCCAGAGGAAGAAGCTAATTAAAGAAAATATTGTTTCTTGCTTTTTTTATAATTTTATATTTGGAGGAAGAACATCCTGCAACTCCTAAAGCAAAGGAGAGACACAAAGTCTACATTGAACATGAGAAATATTTTTGTGAAAGAGTGATGTTCAGTACAGACCCATTTATAACAGAATACTGAGTGAAGATCATTTTTTCCTCACGAAATGCAGATAACAGTGTAAGTTCTTCCAGAATATTGAATACTATTATATTTAAAGTTGTGTTCCATATAGTTATAAAATAAAAACTGGAAAGACTGCACCAGATTTTGCATTTTTTTTAAGTTCAAAGCTGTAGTGGAGAAACCTGAAGCCCACTGGTTGAGTGGAAGTGAGAAAGGACCAGACCCCTTGCTCATAGGCCCCTCGGGCAGTTCTAGAGAATCAGCATGGATTGTGCAATCCAAATGTGCTGCTATGACAGATCTTCAAAAAAGCCCATAAAAATGCATACTATGAAAAAACTATGCAGAGATTTCAAAAATTTTTTGCACCAAAATAAACTGTACTTTAATTCCATACCTAATGACATTTGAAGTCCTTTAGTGACAAAATCCTAGGTAATAGATTAATTCATAGACCAGTATGGCCTTGCTCATTCAAAATCAGTAGATAATATAATTTATTTTTATAAGCCTAGCAAGAAGTAAAGTACTCAATTGTGGCTAAAAATGACAAAAATTATAATCAAGAATTGTTTTCCTGTTTTTAGTTCTCCTCAAAGAAGATATTACATGAGAGAACAAAGGCTAGTTGAAGCCATATTCTGAGAACAGAAGATCATCTAAAGCTATAACACATAGGTTGATAAGGGAACTAACAAAAAAGTGAAACTGAAACTCTGTCATTCTATAAAAAGGAACTTTGCCCCAGATTCTAGGTAAGCGTAAGTTATAAACAAACATGCGAACTTTGCCAAATGGACAATCTGAAACAGGTGGAACCAGGTTTGGGAATTGTGGAGCTGGATAGGCTCCTCGCTGGGCAAGTTGATCAGATCACAACACTCTTTTAAAAACTGTTTCTAATTATTTCCATTTTTCACGTGAAAAGCAGGGGAGGAGGAGGGGGGGGGGAGGGAGAGAGAGAGAGGAAAAGAAAGTGCTGATTCACTCCCCAAATGCCCCCAATAGCCAGGAGTAGGCCAGGCCAGGCAGAGCCAAGCTGAAGCCAGGATCCTGGAACTCCATCTGGATCTTGTCCCCTGTGGCTGGCAGGGATCCAAGTACTTCATCACCTGATGCCTCCTCGGATGCACTTAGGCAGGAAGTTGGATAGGAAGCAGAGTAGCTGGGATTCAAAATGGGCATGCCAATGTGGAATGCAGACATCTCAAGCAGTGACCCAACTATGGGACAGATGCCCACCCCATCACATTCCTTCTAAATGGGATAGTAAACAGCTTAGCAATGAAGCCGAACTGAAGAATGTGAAGAGAAGGCATTTGAAGATTTCCAGATGGCTATGGTTATTCTTAGCCATATTGGAGTTATTTAGTCAAATCCAGCCCTAGGCAAAATACTTTTCCTAAATGATTAGATCGGTTGCAGTACTTCAATTCTTCCTAGAAGTGGCACCCTTGTTGTCAGTATCTTAATAAAGATGCCATTTTCCTGAATTTTAGGGTCAACTATGTTGATGTTCTCTGTGGGCAAGAAGGACTTTACTTCCAAAAGGATAATGATCTTGCCATACAAGGTATCAGAGATGGTTTGTTTGTTACTCAAGAAAATTCCCTTACTGGGGTGGAAATTTGCACATTGTGGTTCTATGAATTTTTTTACCTGCTAAATCCTGAATGGTCTTAAAACCACATCAGCACAAGAACACCAGAAAAAAAACTGAGAAAAAATAATCACCATTATCCTACCTACTGTCTGCCCATGCATTTCATAAAATCTTTTAGTAATGCATGATTGCCCTATAATCATGGAAACAGGGTTTGGATCCTTATACTGTGTTGCTAGATTCCAACTGCTGTCATAAGATTCAAACTATTATCTCCCCCAGGTGTCTTCACTACACTGACAAGTACCATGTTTCACTATTCTGGGAAAATCCTTTAAAGTCTGGCTACTATCTCCTTATGAGCAGATATAACTGTGTATTTCCAATGCCTCAAACAGTATCAAATACCTAGAAAGTGCTCACACAATTAGGGAAACATGTACATTATGACTCCATAGGTTATACTCTAAAAGAACACAACTTCACTTGGTGACTATAAGGGATGAAAATATATGATATAGCTTAATCATTTTATTTATGAACTGGACTATATTCTTCAAAATATCAATTTTGCAAGTCATTTTAAAAGAGTATGAAAATGTTCAAGATTAAAGAGACTAAGTAGAAATGACAACTAAATAAAACTCATGATTCTAACTTGAGTTCACTAATGAAGGGAAACAAATGCTAAAAAGGATATTATTGGGTCAAATGACAAAGTGGGAATTTGAATGTCAGATCAGATCAAAGCACTATGTCAATGAAACATTCACTGAACTAATAAATATATAGTGTATACATTTGAGTGCATTTTATTGCTGGCAAATATACCCTGAAATAAGTATTAGTCACTATTACAGGTAAAGGGTCACCAAGCATACATCTCAGTCTCAAATTGTGCAGAAAATATTAGAGAAAATTATAAAGTGAAAGAGAATAAATATTAATATGTAACAGATGTGAGATGGTTTTTATCCTGTTATTGTACTCCTCTGTAAGTTTGAATAGTTTTTAAATACAAATTTTAAAATATAAAATAGCTTTTCTCAATGAAAGAAAATTCAATGTATATGCAATGTCAACTATGAATAAGTAGTTGAACACTTATACTGTTCAATATTCACATTTTTCACAATATTCACTAGTTTTACTGGCTAGATGGATATTATCTACATGATAAATATGTTCTCCGAGGAGCCTTATTCAAGTATTGGAGAATAAATAAATAGTGAGCGATTTTAATAGAGTTCTCCAGAAAAACAAGCTTCAGATTCATGAAGCTTACTGGACTGAGGGTACAGACACAGCAGTATTCTGGTCTATTGATCCACCATGTTTTAATGGTAAATTTACAATTGTAAAGTTTATGAAGTTGGCTAAACTGTATTACCATTTACTTAGGACTGTATACACAAATGTGCATTTGTTGGTATAAGGAAATTACTGCCCTGTTTAACTGTGTTTAAAGCAAACATTAGGTTGTCTTTTAAAAGTTTATCATAACAAAAACAAAAAGCCTCTTTAAATCTTGTTATGTTTCTGTAAATATGGAAAAAATTATATCACTGGTAGGATTGCTTTGGTAAAGTATTTTTGTGTGAGTGATCTAATTAAGCACTCATTAGTAAGAAGCAAGAAGCCATCAGAGTAGTTAATGTACCAGCAAGTGAGAATTGGGTACTTTGCACTTAGGCTACCTTGTCCTGATTGGAAGGTGAGACCTCCCAAATTGAGCAAAGTGAAATACAATGAAATCTCTCATTACTTTATCAATTCCTCTATTCCCTTCTGGAAAAAAGAAGACTAAGAAATAGAGATGGAAGGAAATAATTGTTTAAGGTATATATGAACTTGAATGATGAAGGAACAAAATTATGTATTGTGTATACTTAGAGCATAGATGAAAAATGTGTTTTTTAATAAAATAAGATGCTGCAGAGAAATGATACAAGTATCTTTAAATCAAGTCTTTGTATCCTTTCAGAACTACAAGAAATAGGCAAAATCCTGTGAGTAAATTTGAGTTTTCAAAGTAAATACGTTATTTCTAGGAGAAAAACAAACAGAGGTGACAATTAGAAGGGCAGTTCTCATCACAGCCTAGTTATTTTCTCTTAAGTTTGGAGGAAAAAAGTCATCATCTTCCTTTTAAAAGTGTAGCATTTTCTACTTCTTCTATTTTCTATAGCATGACTGATTCAGTAATTTTACGCAGGTTATATTTGTACAAGGGGTAATTGTGAGTGAAAAAGTTTCTAAATCTGTAGAGCTTTATTTAACATATTTATACAATGCTGAACTGAAATGCTGGTCTAGTGCTGAACATGACAAATGATAAGCAGACTTCAATGAAAGCACTCTCCAATTTTTTCAGCCTAAGACTTTTTAACCAAAAAAGTGATACTTTCATGGGGAATATCTTTTTGTTATATTTTATCTAATGGAATCACCAAATGTGGTTTGGATAGTTTGAGAATGATAGTGTGACAAGAACTATCAAAACAGGTGGCTCTCTCTATATTCAAACTTAAAATAGCACATAAAGGATTGGTTCAGAGATGTGCAAGGTTATATTGAAGAAACAGATTAGAAGACAGCCAGGAGAGTATGTTGACAGATTATAGTGTTTGTCCTGAAATAATCTAGTGAGAGCAAAATTAATCAGACAAGTTTCATTCATTCAACCAGGAATGAGTCTTCCACAGAAGACTGGCATCTATAGCTTGTTATAAAATATATGAACTACAATACTCTTTATTTTGATTCCACTCTTTCCAGGTCCTTTACAATTTGATTATCTGCATAACCCTCTGATAGACATCTTCTAAGATGGACAGCAATGCCTCCTGCCTCCTGTATTCATATCCTTAAGTGATTCCTTCTCCTTAAGTATGGGCTTTACCTGATGTCTTGCTTCTAACACAGAGGACGTGGCAAGGTGACAGAGTATCTTTTACAAGACTAAGTCCTAAAAAGATTGTAGTTTTATGTTGCTGGCGTACAGTCTCTTCCTGGATCTTTTTACCTATTCAATCTGCTGAAGCAAGCTGCCATGCAGTGAGCTTCCCTGTGGAGACTACCATGTGGAAAGGGACCAATGACAGCCTCCAGTTAATAGCCGAAAGGAAATGAAGCTCTCAGCGCAATCTCTTTGAAGCTGTGCAGTCTGCCAACAGCCACACTAGTGAGCCTGAAAGTGGACCTGCCTCACCAGAGTCTGGAAATGACTGCAGCTTCTCACAATATATTATTTAGCCTGAGGGAGCATCCAAAGTGGAGAATCTAGCTAGGTTATTCCCAGAATCCTCATATGCAGAAACTGTAAGGTAACAAATAATGTTTTAAGCCATGAAGTTTTGAAATAATTTGTTGTGGTGCTAATAGCCCTCCCTGTATAAGAAAGAAGTGTCAGTCAATGTCACAGGTAAGTGACTCAGCACTTCTGAGTTATAGTGTGTGGGTAAACCTCAGTTTGCCTTTTTCTGCAATACAGAGAAATTGATAATCCAGCTCCAAGTCAAGTAAACATACCAAGAAGCCTGCTTGTTCTTAACAGAAATGTAACAAAGCCAACATGCAAGTTTCTAAGAACATTTCTTGTCTTATCATGCAAAAAAGAAAACTAGAAAACCAAAGTGCCCTCTGATTTGCTATTATTGGATAACTTATTTACAATCACAATATACTGATTTTTATACTTAAATGCTCTCTCTCTATCTTACACACACACATTTATTACTAAGTTGATATAATTTTACTTACTACCCCAGAGTGCTTTGATTCTTTTCCTTAAAAATTGATATCATCTCATGATATGTGGTAGCTTTCTCGGAAACTTATCAATAGTCAAATGTCAGATTCAATTTATCTAACAATGATAATGATTAAATCAGATGATCTAAGGCACTATGACAGAAGGGACCATCATAGACAGTTGAGTAACTGTCCACTGTTAAGTCTAGTGCTATTTAATGAACCATCAAAAAAGGAAAATATATTTTAGACCCATCCCTTAAAACCACGTAAGAAGACACTAGACAGAACAAGAAACAAGGCACTCTATTTAGTATCCCTCTGAACTTTTGATTTAACAGTGGCCATTGGCTGAAATCAACTTTAGTTCAATCTGGTATCTGGCAATTTTAAAAACTGTTGTTTACCATACTGCATGTTTTCTAAGGAAACAAACTTAATCCTTTGGAAATTAATCATGACAATATCAACAAACTGGCCACAAGGAATAACAAATATGAGACACTAAATGCTTTCTAAAATGGAAAGCAATGAAAAAAAGATAAAATATGCTATCACAAAAATATGCAATGCTAATAGATAATTTTGCATTTTACAAATTGTTTTTGTCTTTAGAAACAAAGAATTTCAGGAAACATCTGAGCACTTCGTCTTAGAATTTACATAAGTTCCAGTTTGTTCTCAGCATACATTAAGTTCCATGAGATAGCCAAAAAATTTTACTACAATTTCAAAAAATAAAAACAAAAATTTTACAACTAAACAGTAAAGTATATTATAGTAAATGTGTATACATCTATAAAGGAGATAAATGCTGATAAATGTGCATTTCATGCCCATTGTGAAATTCTGCTCTTGGTCATGGTAACATAGACCACTATTTCCATTAAAATTAATCCCTTGTGGTTGTGGTTACTGTCAGTATTGCCTTATTTTCCCATCACTAGCAATTGTGACATGAATAAAATTACTGCACTATGTAGATCATTAAATTCTGAATTAAGGTTCAATTTCTAGGAACTCAACTAGGCTTATGTCAAAATCATTTTAAAATACAATCTTTGCTTTCCATCAAAAGGCACTCTGTACTACTTTTTTAGGGCTAACTCACAGTTGCACTTGGACAATACCAAATTGTTCAAACAAAGATGCCTATTTCTTTCATAAAATCCCTGGTCCTCTACCTCCATTTCAACTGGAAAGGCTTCAGAACCATTTCTTCTTAGGAAAATGTATTTGCATAGTTAAAAGAATATTAGCTTGAAAGTCTTGCCTATTTTACTATCTTGTCTATTTTCCCGATCTAGTCTCACCAATTTTTCAATTTGCCTATCATCCTGTCATGTCTTTCATTGCCTAAATATACCTACTTGCATGAAGAGTTTCCAACTTTATCAGATATCTTTAACAAGTCTGCTTTTTGACTAGTTCCGGGCTCAAATGAAATTCTCTAAATATTGCAGCCCTAAACAGACATTTGAAAGTCTATTACAAAATGCACTATGTGTTGAGAAATCAAGATCCTCTGAACATTTAAACTTCAGAAGAAGATTGGTATTTTTTTGTAGAATATACACTTTGTTGTGATAGTTCTTTATTTATCTGTCTAAAGAATAAGTGTAATTGTTTTTTACTTTCCCTTCATTAAAATAAGAATGCATTATACAGTTCAAATGATTTCAAAGAAAACCTATGCATTACAGGGAAAAGCTTACAATGAGAGTAAATTGCTGTTGTTTTTTGTTTATGGCTCCATTCAATGTAGTTTGATTACTTGAAAGGACTGGTATCCAACATATTGCCATATGAAACAATATCATGAAAAATACATGTCTCTTAATGCAACAGTCAAATTGACACTTTGTCATAGGTAAAATCTGCAGAATCAACAAAGATGCAAAACACATAAATCAAAATATATAATCTAACATACCACTATGTATTTTTATCATTCTCTATTCTAATTTCATGTACATAATCTAACACGGTAAATATTTTGGTCCTAGTTTTATTACCCTCAGTTTCATAAACAAAATTCTATGCTGAATAATCCATCCCTTCTATTGCCATGAAAAAAGCCACATGTTTTTTCAAGTTTTAAAAAAGTTAGATTATTCATTACATATACAGGTAGTGAAATATGTTACAACATGCATTGACTCATAGCTGTTTGAACATCCTTGTGTTCTCAATGTTTCATTTGTAGTTTTTATTATAATCTATTCTTTGGGGAATGGATGCGAAGGGATGAGAAACCATTTGACTCTTGCCTTCTCAAAACGCTGACAATATCAAGATTATGCAAATATATTAGGTATTTTCAACAGAAGGGATATTTTACAAATTCAGTGGTATCCAAACTGTGCCTCACATTTTAATTCCAGTTCCATATCCACACAGGTGTTTATTGTACACTCTAAGCTACCCATTGTCTCATGCCCAGTACCAGCAAGCCAAATTTATCAACATGTATTTGAGCCTGAATCTCTTTCTCAGATTATTAATTTCAAATTTCCAACCATTGTTTTCCTTTTCTAAATCCTACAACTTCATTTACTCTTTGTATTTCAAATGTACCTTCCCACTCCATTGCTTGTGTGACATCAAAATTCATATCCATAGTACCTCATTTCTGAATTAGTGACATTCTTCATTTGTTTTAGTCTTACTCTTTATGAATATTACTTATGTATGTTTATTTTATATAGAATTTAGTATATTGATTTCAGATTTAAAAAAACAGGAGGCCAAGTTTTTAATAGATATTAAAATATCTATTCTGGTCAATATTATATTCAGAAGCAACCATAATATTTATTTCTCATCTTTTTTGCAAAAGTTATTTAAGTTATGTTAATAACTAACTTTTCAGAAGATCTGTATTTTCATATCATGACTTATCTTGACCAATCATCCAATCAGGATGAATTGCTTTATGCACTGGGTCCATGTTTACTTTATTAAAGGAGAATGATAGAGGTTTCACTAAAAAATCCCAAGGCTGGCACTGTGGCATAGCTGGTTCATCCCCCACCTGTATTGACAGCATCTAATATTGGTGATGGTTTGATTCCCTCCTGGCTTCATCACTTCTTATCCAGCTCACTGCTAATGTGCCTGAGAAAGCAGAGGAAAATGGCACGAGTGCTTGGGCCCCTGCACCCATATAGGAGACTTGGCTTCTGGCATCAGTCTGGCCCAGCTCTAGCCATTGCAGTTGCAACCATTTGGGAGAGAAACAGCAGATGGAAGAGCTCTCTCTCTCTCTCTCTCTCTTTCTCTGAAACTCTACTTTCCAAATAAAATAAATAAATCTTTAAAGAAAAAGAAAGAAAAAAATTCCCAAATTTCTAGCTTTTAAATTATATCTATTAAATTAAATTTTGAAATGCATGATCCCAGGAGTTAGCAAATGAGTTATTATACCCAAAAAGCTAAGTTATACTAAAAATAATCTCAAAAGTATGATTACCTAATATATATAGTCATATTTAACTTCTTTAAAGTTTTCTGTTTATATAGCAAAATCTAATGTACAAGTACTTCATTTTTATATGTAAATCAAACTTGACTTGCAGTTTTCACCATTCCTGAGCCATGTATTGACATTCAGATGTGTATCAACAATAATTAACTAAATATGAATGGTTACTTGATATCTGAAGAAATAGACAAGAGAATGCAATGAGAAAGGATACTTTCTTCAACAAATAGAATTTGGAAAACTAAATTTCACATGTAGAAGAATGAAATTGGACTGTAATCTCACATAATATAAAAAATAAACTAAAAGTAGATTAAATACTTAAACAGAAGGCTCAAAATTATAAAAAACTAACAGAAAAAGGGGGACAACTATATAATATTTGACTGGGCAATGATTTTCTTCTATTTGACCCCAAAAGTTTTGACAATATAAACATCAGTAGACAAATAGGATTCTACAAAAGGCCTCTGAATAGCAAAGGAAGTAATTAAAAATGTGCAAAACAGCCTTCAAACTGGAAAAAAATAAAAACATTTGATAAGCCCTACATCCAAAATTAAGGAATTCAAACAATTCTGTAATAAGGAAACAAACAAACAAAAATCCAATTATAAATTAGGCAAAGGACATAAATAGGCATTTTTATTTCGAAAGAAGACATACAGGGGCAGGAACTGTGGTGTAGTGGGTAAAGCTGCTGCCTGCAATGCTGGCATCCGATATTGGCGCCAACTCGAGACTTGGCTACTCCACTTTGGATCCAGCTCTCTGCTATGGCCTGGGAAAGCAGTAGAAGATGGTTCAAATTCTTGGGCCCCTGTACCCACATGGGAAGATCCAGAAAACACTCATGGCTCCTGGCTTCAGCCAGCACAGCTCTAGCCATTGCTGCCAATTTGGGAGTGAACAAGTGAATGGAAGACCTCTCTCTCTCTCTCTCTCTCTCTGTCTCTCTCTCTCTGCCTCTCCTTCTCTCTCTGTGTAACTCTGACTTTCAAATAAATAAATACATCTTAAAAAAAAAAGACATACAAAATGTTTAACAAATATAAGAAAACATGCTCCACACTGAAAATCATTAGGGAATTACAAATTAAAAGCATAATGTGAAAGCAACAGAAGATGACCCCAGTCTTTGGGTCCCTGCATCCATGTGGGAGACATGGATGAAGCTCCTGGCTCCTAGGTTTAGCCTGGCCCAGCCCTGGACGATGTGGTCATCTGGGGAGTGAACTAGCAGATTGAATATCTCTTTTACTCTCTCCCTCTCTCTTAACTCTGCCTTTCAAATAAATAAAATAAATACTTTAAAAAATAAAAAAATATAATAAAATCTGGATTTTTTTAAATAAAAAAAAATAATAAACTAAAGAGGTGAGTGTTGAAGCGCAGTAGTTAAACCACTTCTGGGCCTGAATCTTATATTGTAGAGTGTCAGAGTTTGAGTCTAGCCTCTCCTACTCATCCGGGCTCCTGATATTGCATATCCTGGGAGCCAGCAGTTGACGGCTCAAGTACTTGGGTCCCTGTTATCCAGGGAGGAGACCTGAATGGAGTTCCAGACTCCCAGCTTCTACCTGAACTAGCACATATGTCTGTGCATGCTCTCTCTCTCTCTCTCTCTTTCTTTCTTTCTCTCTCTCTCCCTCCCTCCCTCTCTCTCATTTCAAATAAATGAAAATGAATAAATAACAAAAATTTTACCCATAATTATATCAAAAAATGTGTAATTCTTGGTTCCTTTACAAAAACAAACATAGTTATAATGAGTTTGCAGATCCACCAGGGCAACAGCTAGAAATTAGTATCACTCCCTACGTATTGAAAAAGAATGTGGGGGTCGGTGCTGTGACATAGTAGGTTAAGCCTTGGCCTGTGGCACCAGCATCTCATATGGGTGTCACCTCATGTTCCAGAGGTTCCTCTTGTGATCCAGCTCCTTGATTATGGCCTGGGAAAGCAGCAGAGGATGGCCTGAGTGCTTGTGCCCCTGTGCCCACGTGCGAGACCCAGAAGAAGCTCCTGGCTCCTAGCTTAGAATAGGCCCAGCTCCAGGAGTTTTGGCCATTTGTGGAGTAATCAGTGGATGGAAGATATCTCTCTCTCTCTCTCTGTCTCTCCCTCTCTCTATAACTCTGCTTCTCCAATAAATAAATAAATCTTAAAAAAAAAAAAGAAAAAAAAGAATGTGAATTCCATTTGTGTTGTCCTGTGTTTACTCTTTTCTCCTGTGAAAGCTCCCTCCATTCACAATCTTTTAACTAAGAGTAAGGCTTACACTGTGTGATTACATGCAACTCCTCTGATGGAGAAATTTATTAAAACCAGTCAAAAGATTATAACTTAGAACAAGACAGATCTTAAACTAAATTAGCCAGTATAAGCCATTAGGAAAATAAAATGAGCTATTGAAATTATTAATAAAAATAAATATAATTTCATCTTAGAAATAAAATATTTAGTTCTTAGTTCTATTAAGATGACTTCATAAGTAAATGTAAAATCATAGTAAAAAAAATCAAAGTTAAACACTGCATACCTGAATATATATAAGAACAATTTATGGTCTACAATCTCCCCATCCAGCACTCTTTCTCCCAGGGAGAAAATAAATAAAGAATGAGAGTCAGACCCAATAATTTGTAGCCATCATTCATCGTTTTATAGGTGTAATTAGTAAGCTTAAGTAGAACTAAGTTTGGAGATTTACTATCTCTGGAGTGTGATTATATATGAATTAGAAGGGCCTGAAGTTACTCCACACTATATAAAAATACCAATCATATTAGCAGAAATTTGTCAAAATAATATTTAAAAATTAGGAAGCTCTAGCACTTCCTTCTTAAATTTGAGTAAAAAATTAGTTTATCTTTAATTTGAAGAGATAAATAATTGTACATAATATGTGGCTACAAATCAATTTCTTCATACTATATTGTTTAAATTGACATAAATATTGAGATTCACACCCTGTCATGAACTTTTAAGTGTTCTGGAAAATCTGGTAAGTATAATTTTCCATTGCCAAGTTAAATCATGTCTAGAAGAAAAGGTAGGAGTCACATACTGGGAATTTTTTATTTTTAAATGCAACATAGGTGAAGTAGGATTCTCACATCGGATATTCAAATGCCTGCATTAACTCCTGGCTCTGTTTCTGACTGAAGGATCCTGCTAATGTGCACCATGGTAGGTAGAAGGTGTTGGCTCAAGTAATTGTGTCCTTGTCACCCAGATGGGAGACCTGCATTGAGTCCTTGCCAACAGGCATTTGATCAATGAACCAGCCAGTGGGTAGTATCTCTTACCTACCTATCTATGTCTGTCTCTCAGTTTCTCCAAAGCAAAGCAATAAAGCCCTAAGATATGTTTACTTTTTTTTTTACCAAAAATGAATAATATTGAAAGGACTGTTACCTGAAATTTGTCCATAATTGGAAAAATAGCAAACTGTATTCAATACTTAGTCTCTACCAGTTAGCCTTCTAAGTTCTTTTCATAAAAGTCAACAGAATCCTCCTCATAACTGTATGAGGTGGATATTATTATCATTTGAGATGTACAATTTGGGACATGCTCAAGCTGACTTGCCCCAAATGGTGGAGTTAGAAATGTGCCAGGGGATTCCAATTCAATCTCATCAAGGTGGCATGTACCAATGCCATCTCACTAGTCCACGTGATCAATTTCTGTTCACAATTGATCATAATGATAGGACTAAGAGTCAAAGGGATCACATAGACAAGACTAGTGTCTGAAAATACTAACCTATAGAATAAAAAAGGGAGAGAATGATCCAACATGGGAAGCAGGATACACAGCTGACTCATAGAATGGCAGATGCCCTAAACAGCACTCTGGCCTCAGAATCAGCCCTTAAGGCATTCGAATCTGGCTGAAGAGCCCATGAGAGGATTTCAGGCATGGAAAGCCAAGACACTCTGTCAAAAAAAAAAAAAATGACCTAAATGAAAGATCTCTGTGAGTGAGATCCCAGTGGGAAGAACAGGTCATCAAAGAAGGAGGTACCTTTCTCTGAAGGGAGGAGAGAACTTCCACTTTGACTATGACCTTGTCTAAATATGATCAGAGTCGGTGAACTCAAAAGGTTTCCATTGCCTTGGCAACTCATGACAAGAGCCTAGGGTGATTACTGATGCCATAAACAAGAGTGTCAATTTGTTAAGTCAACAACAGGAGTCTCTGTGCACTTACTCCTCATGTAGGATCTCTGTCCTTAATGTGCTGTACATTGTGATTTAATGCTATAACTAGTACTCAAACAGTATTTTTCACTTTGTGTTTCTATGTGGGTGCAAATTGTTGAAAGCTTTACTTAATATATGCTAAATCGATCTTCTGTATATAAAGATAATTGAAAATGAATCTTGATATGAATGGAAGGGGAGAGAGAACGGGAAAGCGGAGGGTTGCGGGTGAGAGGGAAGTTATGGCGGGAGAAGCCATTGTAATTCATAAGCTGTACTTTGGAAATTTATATTCATTAAATAAAGGTTAAAACAAAGCAAAACAAAACAAAACAAAAAAAAAGAATGTAATGCACCAGAGTTTTATTTACATCTCATTGTTGTGCAGAAAATAAACAACAGCATGGGAATTTGAGCCCAGAAATCCTGGATTCAGAATCCATATATATATACACGTATACGTGGACCATGAACATAATATGTATGTGTATGTGTGTATCTCTACCTTCATAGAAAAAAAGTAGATAGCTTTGCTATTCTGACATGATAAAAGTGACATTAATAAAATATGTCTTAGCAGTTAAAGTGGATAACAAAAGTCATAGCATTAATGAATGATGGTATTAGCACTAGAACATCACCTTAAGTCCAATGCTGCTCTCTTATCACTAATTAACATTAATGTAAATTTGAATCCTTTTGAAATCTATTATTTAAATAAGTTATCAATATTAATGCTAAAGAAAATCTATATTGACATTTATTTTGTAAATGATTTATTATTTATGTCTATAAACTGGTGGATTTATTTTTTATTTTACTAAACATTGCTTTATTTTAGGAAAAACTTCAGGAGAAAATGTAAATTGAGAGTGGATGTAGGGCCTGGAAATAACCCTTGCCTAATGAAAATGCCTTTGTACTAGTGATGAATTCTACAGGAAAAATTCTAAAGTCAATTTAATTGATTTTATCACATTACAAAACTTTACATGGAAGACTATACATTTGCATTTTGAATCTTAATCCATATAAATTTATGCCACCCTCATTATCTGGCTAACATTTAGCCACTTATAGCCACTTCATAAATTATCATGAGATGAAAAGATTGTCATCAGGTAACAAGCAAGGCTTATGGAAACAAAGGAACACAGAGGTCTGGAGGTCGGTTTGGGTTCAGGTAATTAAGTCTGTGACTCAGTTTCCTCAAATATGAATGGGCTTGTTTAATAAAATAGGTTAAAAAAAAAAAGCTGTGCAAACTCTAAATTGCTTTCAAAATATTAATTGATGTCCTTCTCTGTAATTTCCTATGTCAAAATAATGGATCCCACAGCAAATAAGCAATTTCCCTTCACCTCTGTCTTTTTAACTTCCAGGCTGTCTTTCACATACCTCCGTTCCTTTGGATATATATATTGTTTGGCACTCGATGAGATCTTGGTTTTCAACCTCTCTAAGACACATCTCTTGGTTTTCACTCTGCTCTTAGTTTGGGAGAAGAGAAACCCTTGCAGCAATTTTCAGTATATAGATTTAGAATGAATTTGGAACCATAGAGCTTCTCCCAGAAAACACTGTCAGTCAATCTAGCAGTTGTCAGTAATAACAAATGGATTTTTATGGAATAATTTCTTTGAACCAGCTAAAATATTTTCAACCAGAAAACATTTCTCAAACAATTAAACATTTGGATTTTCACATCCTTATCTTCAGGTTGCCACATATTTAAAGCCACAAACAGGTTTTGGAAAAATCTTATGTTAAAAACTAAATAGCTATATTCAATTACCAAATGTTTTGCCATCTTTGAGAAAGAGAAATTGAACTTTATCTTTTTAAGTGTCGCTGTTGTTAAAATGATACTGAATGCTAAATAATGTGTTTGTTTTTCAGCTGTTGTTAAGTCTAAAGAGATTTTTTGAACACTTCAATTATAAAAACGTTTAAAACATACAAACTTGTGCAATTTTTATTTTAATGAAGATGAGAAGTTCATTAAAGAAGATAAATATTTCATTAGATCTTAAATAAAACAAAAGAGATTTTTTGGCTTCTCTCAGCACAAAATTCCTTTGAAAGATTAATTAATACATGCAAATTATGCAAATTAGACCCATGCAAATATTTTATGAAGACAATTAAGGGAACCATTAATTACTGCTTTTTTTGCTTCAGTGAGATTCATTCATTTAATTTTAATTTCACTTTTAACTGTTTTGATGTATAATCTTGCAGCTAAGAACTTTATCTTTCCTGGCGGGTCACTTAAACTTATAAATTTCATCAAGTGAGCACACAGAAATCTGTAAAGATATTCTCAAGACTATGTTTAGTATCAAGAGAAATTTTTGACACAATGTACTCCCAGAAACAGGGAAACTGGAAGGGAATGTGAGCTCATTCTTGGACAAGGTTCAACTGCTGGAAAAGCAATTAATTTGCTTTGGCTGTGCTAATATAGGGGAATTAGAAAGTGTGACACAAGACAAATAGAAATAATTAGTTCTCCAAAATGATGTTCTCAT
Organism: Lepus europaeus; assembly: GCF_033115175.1. NCBI lineage: Eukaryota > Metazoa > Chordata > Mammalia > Lagomorpha > Leporidae > Lepus > Lepus europaeus. The sequence goes on along the minus strand of NC_084832.1, from coordinate 41,640,206 downwards.
TAATATGGTTCGAACAGTAGAAATAAAAAAACATTATTGTGGCATGTCTGCGTTCTGTCCCTAACCACAGGAGGTGGAATAACGCACTATAAGCATTTTTATATTTATAGTCTAAATGGTGTTTTACTTTTCCTAAACAATTTGTATCAAAGGGTGTTACATGCCTTGACTGTCTTAACAAATACACACTATCAAAATTGATAACATACTTTCCATAACCATGTGTTTGTGTACCAATTTTATCTTGCTCACCCAAATCCTGTATTTTAATGAACAGGCATAAAGATGAAATGGGAGTCATTTTCTGTCATTTAAATATTTTCTGATCATTCTTAAAACTACTGAAGTTAATACTTCACAGTAATTTTTAAAATTTTATTTATGCTTCATTTAAAGAAATTATTCTGTTAACTTAAAAAGTTCTTTCACTTGTCCCTGCTACTTTTGCTGTCAAAGAAAATACACAAGAAAGAGAAGCAGCAGACTTTGTGAATATCAACCACTCAAGTTAGTTCTAATCTATATTATTAAATGGCAACCTTTTTCAGCTTTGGTAGACATTATACACATTTCCAACCATTATGATCTTCAATGAGCAAGTTAATTGAATATACTGCTCATTAATTTTCCCCCTTGATAATAAAGGTAAAAACCTCAAAGCAAAAAGTGATTTTTTAAATCTGAAGATAATATTATACTGTATAAAGAATAAAGCATTATGTATTGAATATAATGAAAAAACAACTTCATAAATTATCTGGTATACTTGATAATAAAAGTATCACTGATAAAAGTACATATAAAATTAAAATGACAAAGTTTTATTCTGCCACCCATTCTCTGACACTTCCCTTAGTTCTTTTTCCTTTTTTTTTTTTTTTTTTTGACAGGCAGAGTGGACAGTGAGAGAGAGAGAGACAGAGAGAAAGGTCTTCCTTTGCCGTTGGTTCTTCCCTTAGTTCTACAGCCAATCACCACAACTGTAATACCACGAGAAAATGTCAGTGGAGAAACATTATTAATGATATGGCTGAGTTTTCTTCACATCGTTTAAAAGTAGGTCTTGAAGTTAAATTTCCTTTGCTACAAAGGTAAAGTTATTTCATGAACCACTTTTATAAATTATCCAAATTTCTTTTATGTTTTTTCACTGTTTACACAGATGTATATTAAACCTTCCAAATAAGAATCATCAGTGAATCTGAATGATACACTCTGTTTAGTCACTCATCCATGTCACTTTATGACATTACTTCAAAATGTATCTAGAATCGATCTGTAGGGTGCCCTGCTAATAACTTTCCCAATTTCCATTGATCACTATTCTTTGATTATAGATCTTCAGACAGTAGTCAAGCCAAACCACAAACATGTTCACAACCAAGCAAATTTAATTCAAATTACTTTGTGCTAAATTTTTACTGTATTTTCTATTAATAATGTTCTGTTTCAATGCTTAATGACAATTTACTTGCACAATGTACATTTCCTTCCTAAAATTCCATTTCCATCCATTATTCTGATACACCCAGATAAAAGTAAATTCTATATCTGCTACACTTGAGCTTAGCCAAAAGGCCAAGAAGTGATTCTATACCCCTTAAACATTCATAAAAGCCTCTATAATTGTATTACTCTTCTAGAAAAAATTACATTAACTAAATTATAAACTAAAAACAACAAATTGAAATTATTTTATGTAATAAGTAATTATAAGGAACTATATTTTCTACTATTTTGAACAGTTTCTACGTAACAATGCCTGATATGTCTAATTTTATATCCAATTAGTCTAAATGACATAAGAAGCTATATGCAACAACCACCTGCAGGAGGCCTTCAGCATTTTGAGTTTAAGTACATCCACCTACATTCAAACATATAGTTACTTTTTTAATATACAATCGTAAATGAATATTTACATAGAAATTGTGGGAAAAAAAGGTTCTAAAGTTTTATGACATTAAAATTCATAGGTATCTATCAAGCTCTCTAAGATTAATAATTATGATAGTCTAGTTAAATGTGTAGTTAACAATGACCTATGATAACTATGGAACAATATCCTGTTTATTGGTTTCTGCCTACAATCAATATCACCTTTTGTTCAACGTAATCAATGTTGTCTTAAATTGATTAGTTTCACTGAAATGCTGCCAAATACCAGATACCACTGCCAAGGGATTAGAAGCAAATTTATTATTGTTTGGTTTTGTTCATAGTAATATAATTCTAATATTTATATTTTAAGATCAAGAAAAATGGTTTGAGGTAATCCCTGTAGTAATTACTTATTTCTAAGGGAATAAAAAATTGTCAATATGCCATACTGGCAGCTCAGAAATAAGGTTTGTTTATTTGTTTGTTTTGTTTTACAGAAAGCTTTCCCTTTCATCTCCTTTTAATCTAATAAGACATCTTAAATACGGAAAATGTGGTACAGATAGGTTTTAAAATTCTTGTAAATCTTCACACTTTACTGTAGGAATAATTCAACACTGTATTATAAAAAACTTGGACTAATTTTCAAAAAAAGAAAAGGAAAGGAAAGGAAAGAAAATTACATGTTAGAGTAATAATAGCTTTAGTGTTTACCAGCTGCCAGGCCTTGCAGTATGTATGTTAATCTATAATAATAAAGCTTAATATTAACAACTAAAACTTAAATGTGCACATCCTACTGCCCAGCATGGGCTACACACTTTACAGTTTTACATAACCTGACAACTAACTACTCTCTGATGGTGAGCAGTTATTAAGAACAAAAATTAAGTGTGCAATGGAGATTTGAGCCTAGACGTAACTCGTAGCATTCCTCAACTACTAGGTTCTACAGAAGTACATAAACAGAATCGCTACTCCCACACTAAAGCTAAAGGTTTGGCTTTAAGCTTTAGAAATAGAAATCAGCACAACACAATTACATGACAATCACATTTGAATGCTAGTTTCATAGAGTTTGTAATATAGGTCCATTTAAGTAATGCAAAATTTAGGAAAAAGTACAAGTCTGAGACACCATTCAGCAACATAAATTTAAACACAAACTTCACAAGAAATCATGAGATTCTCCAAGTTTCATAACTATATGGAAATTAGATTTGTTTCAGAAATTTTAAAGTTTATGGAAAGTTCACTTCATGTTAGGTTATAGATAGCTAGATGAATCTTTTATCTCAATGTGATTATTTTGCTAATTTCTCTATACCACTTTATTTTCTCCACTTCAAGTGAGCTCTTCCCTACTGTGACTGGATGACTACAATTATAGCATAGGTATAGTAGATGACACAAGAGCAGGACAGAAAATATTTGCATAATTGTATATCATTCCCTAGTAGTAGGCTGTTTTGAAACTTTTAAGTCGTTAATAGATAAGTGCAAACTATCCAAAATGAGTGATATGGATGCAAGTGGGTATCATATGAGATACATATTTGTACAGGTAGCAAGGCATGGTGAAAAAAAAAAAAAGTTGGGAATATGAATCATGACGCAGATGTTAGCAACTCCACTAGTAGTGTGTCAGTGAGAAAGGTAATTGCACACTCTGAGTTTAGGTTACCTCACCTTTAAATTAGAATATAAAAGAAAGGATTGATAAATATAAGTTCCTAATAGACTTCATTACTTTAAGAAGGTAGATACTTCTACTTACTATATCCTTAAGTCTAAGCGAAATAAAGTATATTCTTAGGAGGCTCCTTGAGCACTAGAATATTTGTTTCAATAAAAATGCTTGACCAAAGCTATAAATTCCTTTCATAAAAACAACACACACTAGGATGCTTAGAAGCTATAATTTACTAAACAAATAATAAATAATCATATGCTTTAAAGGGGTAGAAATATATCATTTAACAATCCTAACCTGAAAATTAATTAGGAGAAAATAACATGATGTAGACCACACTATAGTCCAAAGTCTGATAAACTCCTGGTGTGACTTTTCACAGGTCATCTACTCCTAGTAAGTCTTAGTTTCCTCTTTTGCACAATAAAGAGATTTAATTTATTTTAAAGTCCTTTTCCAATGCTAAGGAAGTAACATCATAAAAGTGTACTTGGCATATCATCAATGTTGAATAAATATTTGTTGAATAAATGAATTAATTTAAAATTCAGCATGTATCGTCAAGCATCTAGGAAGTAGAAAGAAGATATTTTTAAATGGGAAAAAAAGATTGTTAATATGTAGGGAAGTCTTTTATGTCCTTTTATTGGAGGAATATTTGGTTTTCTATGATCTGAGATCAATCAAAAAAAAAAGAATAAAAGCCAAACAGTTTTGATTATGGCCACTGGATGTAAATAAAAGAGATGTACTTTCAAGTGAATTCAAGATTTTGCAAGCATAACTTTCAGATAGTCTAAGATGTCAGAGGAAGTATGGTCTATGTTCCCATTGATTTTAACAATTATTTTTGTTTTAAGCAGATGGGTTTATATTTAAAAAGTGAGCAGAAAACTGCTATTTTAAAAGATAACATTTGGAACATTTTACACATTTTTTAAAGCATGGAACTGCAATATCCACTATCCTTCCAGTTATCATTATAGATATGCTGATCAAAAATTGTTTAGGTAGTCAACATGTAATGATAAAAATCACAAAAGAAGTATGAAGTTAATGTTTAATGGCTAACCAAAAAAAGAAGTGATACTTGGAAAATGGCATTACATTGTGCTAAACATTAATTGAAAATGGAATAATACATATGAATGTTTGCAGACTACAAATCTTGCATCAAATGTGCAAAGAAAGTAACAGAAGGTGTGCACACAAAGAATAAACACATGTTATTGATTCAGCTACCATATATGAGCATTAATTCTGCCAGAATTTGTAATTCTGATTATCCTGGACTGAATCACATCATTTTTTATTTGCTCCCATTAGTGTATCCATTGAAAATCTGAGAAATATTAGATAATCAGGTCTTTGGATTCTCAAAAGATCTAACATAGGTTCTAGTAGTTCATCAATGGCTCATTTATCCCCTCAGGGAAGACAAAGGGTAGGTTGGTAAAAGCAAGAACAAGGTAGAAACCATTCATGGCCATGGGTAAAAGCAATTTTTCAGGAAAGCAATAATAACAACAAAATTCCATCACAGTAGGAATACAGAGATTGAAAGGGAAGAGTTGTGATTAGGTGTAGATAGTGATGAGAGGGTAAGGCGGTAAAATATAAAGCTCAACTCTTCCCTTGTTATAGGTTACAAAAGGTGCTGGACTGGATAGATGAGGGTGCTATAGAGAAGGAAGATGAAAGAAGACTGCTCTGTGGAAAGGGGGCAGATACTTTCAGTTTGAGGCAGTGAACCTTAAGGTCCCTTGGACCCTCAAATAAATAACAGGGTATTATTATCTGGAGCAACTAAGATGTGAATGAACTGGAGAGATTCCTTTATAAATAGCCAAAATATACATTGAAGAGTCTATTTAAGTTACTATCAGTGCCTAGGAAGAGAGAATAAAACAAGACTAGAATTTAACAAGAAGGCAATGATGTTATAGATTTTGTTGTATGGAGGGTACACATGTGCGCTTAATATTTGTTGGAGCAGAAGGGATTTTGGAGGCTATTTATGGACTAGCTGGCAAAAAACCTGCCTAGCAAGTTCTTAAATGATCCCCCAAATAGCTTTAAGAAGCCTAAAGTCAGATACATTTTTCAAAATCCAGCACAAATCATGACATTTACAATTTTATTAGGACTTGAAGAATTAACAAATTAATCACCATACAACTCAGTTCCTGAAATGAATTAAAAAAAAAAAAGTTTGATGTTATTCTGTATTGATAATATATCTACCAAAATCATAAAGTTTGAATCCGTTATTAGGAATAAAACAACGAGAAATGTCTCCCTGTGCCTCATGAGCTGATCTATCTTACTTGTCATGAAAAGTAGGGAAGGATTTTTGGCCTAGCAATTGAAGATATTGCCATGCCCCATATTGGAGAGCCTGGGTTTGAGTCCAGTCTCTACCTCTGAACTCCAGTTTCTCTGGTGCACATCCAGGGAAGCATTAGATGATGCTTCAAGTAGTTGGGTCCTTGATACATATGAAGGATCCCTAGCTTGAGTTCATGGTTCTTGAATTCAGCCTGACCTAGCCTACAGCCAAAGAGGGCATTTAAGAAGTGAACCAGTGGATGGAAGACTCTCTCTCTCTCTCCTTCCTTATAATAAATGAAAATAATTAATTAATTAAAAAATAAAAATGGATTATTTAGGGCTTATATCTTGGAACTGCTTTCAAAATCACTGTGATCTCTTTTTCTTCACCTCTTTAGTATAGCAGTGGTGAAGAAAACGCCGATGAAGCAATATTTAGTATAACCTAAGATGCTTATTTGGGGGTAACTACTTGGCACTTAAATGGTATTTAAGTGCCCAACTTCTAGTGACAAAACATTGGTCTAAATGTGACATTTATCTATTGTCAAAAAATTAAAAATAAGTAAATACATGACAAACATAAAAAAAATGTGAGCTTATTTTTTTTTCTTTCCCAATTAAGTTGAGTTTATTTTGGAATAGAGAATAATTTCTGTTATGGCTGGACTGGGAGAAAGAAAGAATACAAACAGTATTATAACACCTGGGCTTGGGAACCTGGGAGCAAGAAAGCAAAGGAGCAAGAAGCTACGTTTGTGCCACTCTTGAGTTGTGAGGCAGAAGATGCTCATGGCTCCCAGAATGCATGGCATAGACCATTTCACAAGTTACTAATGAGTTCTGGTTCTTTCTTCCCTGCTTTTCCCATTTTTGTGCTTACACAGAATTTGACTAAAGACAGTCTTCCTTCTTTGATTCCTTCTGTTCGTAGTTAATTGTGTTCTGTTTCTTAGCTTCCAAATGTATTAATTTAGTTTAAGGTTAGAAAAAGAAATCAAAGGGCTAAGTGAGCTGTAACTTAATGAGGTTAGAGTTGCAAAAGATGATCTCTAGGCTCCTATTTTTGCAGAATTGGAATAGCCTGACTACTGGTGAATTTTTAGCAACTAGCTGCTACAAACAGTTTCACCTACAGTCCTTTTTTTAAAATTACATTTGAGTAAAATTTTACTAGCTAATAAAATCATGAATTTTAATAAAGTATCTTATAACAAATAAACTGAATTTGTAACAATAGCTGACATGCTAATGAATGAATGGGTGAAGATTTTATACTAAAATGTAAAGAAAAACAAATCCATAATTATTCATATTTGAACGTAAATCACTATGTATAACTGTTGTACAAACATTTTGTTTCCCTTATCATGAAGTTACATGAGTAAATTTACTGTATTATCCAATTGACTGCATTCTGGAGAGCAAAAGGAAGGTAATTTGTGATTAATACTTTTTTTTCTTCAGAATAAGCCAATCACAAAAATGCAAATCAAGAATTGTTAATATTTCAATCTCATGCAGAAAGATTTTATTCATAATAAAGTATATGTTTGCATATTTGTGAACCTAGGTTCAAAGAAAATACCCACAGCTTTATTAGTGACCAAAATGTTGCTGACTGAATTCATATTATACATTTATTGCATTTATTGTCAACTATGAAAAAATGTTTAATCACTACTTAACTTACTTTGTAATGTTAACAATGACCTCCCATATATACGTAGGACTATATTGTCTTTTGCTTCCCCTTGAGTTTGAATCACCTTCTGGATTTTGAGTATAGCAGATAATTGATGTATCACACTGACCTGAAGGTTCACATGTATTCTTAGACCACATGGACACTATCTAAGTTAGTGCATGAATAGCCCCTCCCTACACAAACAGTGGCTAATGGTAACAACAGCCTTATTAAAGCTATTGCCCCTGATAAGGGGACTGGCTTGTTTCTAATGTGCATATAATATTTATAACATACAAATAATAATTGCTTTTTAATAATATTATACATACATATATACACAATTTTGTTGAAATCCATAATTCTCTAAAAATTGATATCTTTTTAAAATATACAGTTGCATTATCATATATATCTAAGGAGATGCTCAAACAACACATCATCCAATTGTTAGGATTCAAAACCTAATTATCACGGCCTCAGGTAAAATAAACTTAGGTGAAGTAATATAGTGTACTTTCCTTGGTACTGTTTCTTCAAGTTCCGATTTTTACTTTCTGCATACATGACACTACACTTTTGTTTCTTTTACACTAAGCAAAAAAAATGACACTTTTGGAGTTAAGTCATACAATTAGTGTCATTCAATATTCAAAAATGACTGAACTTAAAATGCAAAAAAACTGGGGGGATTAGGTAGTCATTTTAGGCTTTTCTTTGAAGAATTATCTTCATTTAAACAGAAAAACAAATGTTCTTTTTTACTGTTTAGTATTCATGTTGCTAGATTGTTTCTTGCCCAGAATACATGCTTGACTATAAATGGTACCTTCTGATTTTGTTCTTTCCTAACAGTATAGTCTCAGCAATATACATATTTAGCTCTTCTAAGTGTTTAATCAACTCTCTTTAGTATTCTATATATGATTTTGCTCAGCAGATTTGTGATATTAACTTGTATATAATGACACACAGAACATTTGGAAACCCATAAAGGAACTAAACAATCTTATTTGCTGATAACATTCAACTAGTTATTTTACATGTACCTCGCAGTAACTGTCACAAAAATGAGTAGTTAAATATTTTTAAGTTTTGTAAAAGACCTATTTGATTAATCTGTGATTTTACTTATGCAGTGTAGAACTTATAAACCTTTCCTGTATTAGATTGTACCTCAAATATTCAATAAAGCACATTTACTGTGTCCAAGATTAAATCATACATTGTTTAAAATTAATTATTCCTTTTTAATTGCATTGTATAAACAGAAATGACCTGTTAATTTAAAGAAAATCTATCAGCACAAAATGAATTCACTCACATAAACAAGCAAGATGAACTTGACCTTGTTTGAACTTGTTTTGATGTGGCCCAGATGGTAGGCTACATGCTTGAATAGCAGGCTAAAGCTGAGGAAAAACTCATATAGCAAGATCTAGATTTATAGCCTTCTGCAAATTCCTACCTTGTATTGTCCTTTCAGCATCTGTTCTGCCGCCACTGCGGTCAGCTTCTATCTCTGGGGTCAGAGAGTCTAAAAGCACAGAAAGGTAAGAGTGACACATATTTCATTTGATTCCTATTGTCCTTTGAAAAAAAGAGCAACCTGTTACTTCAGTGCTGAATTAAAATTACATAAATCTCTGTCATCTTAAAGGTTGAACAAAAAGTGTAATGAGAAGAATTTTTTAAAAATTTGAGCAGATAAGTAAGTAACACAACATTGTTCAAAAAATAGGATAAAGATTGTGAACAGATCACTGCTTTATTAGTTTTCAAAAGACATAGTTGCTTAAACAGAGAAACATTGCCAAGTCCCAGATACTTAAGTTAAGTACAAAGCAGTGGAAACACCTGAGAAATAATGTTTCCTACCACATTCCTAGCACCCTGCTTTTAGCTACAAGCATAGCTGAATGAATCAGTAAATAGCAGTATGTGGAAATACAATGTCTGAACTGCCTTTTGAGTATTAAAAATAAAAGTTATTCATGCACAAATAGATCCCCTCTTACCATTTAAGACCCTGAGACTTTCTGTTGAAGCTGCCTGTTTCAGCGTCTGCTCTGCTTGCTCGCGTCGTTTTGTCTCAAATTCAAGAGCTTCTTGTAATTTTCTCTTGGCCTTCTTCTCTTTCTTTAGCCTCTTTTGAACTATGGCTAGAAAAGAGTATATATATATTTATATCATTTTTTTCTAATTTTTGCAACATTGTTAGTTTCCAAAAGAGCTCAGATTTTATATTATTTTTTCCTCCTGGACTGAGTCTACCTACCCAGAGGAAGTTAAAAAAAAAAAAAATCTACCTTTACCTAAAACAATTCCCAGTAAAAGGTCTGAGGAGGCCAATTTTTTTATTTCAGCCTTGAACTATTCTAAAAATGCCTTTAATTGTCTTATGTAAAGATAAATTTAATAGGAAGCTAATTTTGGTAAATATTTGTATTCACTGATAAAGGAAGCTTGATTAAATGAATTTTGTGGTTTAGTTCTCTGCCCTGGAATCAGAACACTGCAGAGTAGTTTGACTAGTGCAGACCTTCATAAGCATGCCTCCTATCTCCTTGTGAAGGGTCAATTTTTAGTAGCAAATGAAGCATTTCTCCTCTTAAGCTTTGGAAAACAAGGTTACATCAACCAGATTTTTCACAAACTTCTTTGAAAGTTTAGAATATATAACAAATATTTTTGCATATGAGCAAAATACTCTTAATTATTACAAGTAGATGCAGAAATACATTTTTTGGATGAAGTTATCACAATTTTCTTAGAGAATGATTTCTTCCCTGCAAATTTATAGCATAATAATATGTTTTAAGCAAATTATAACAGTTTCAGTCTGCAGTAATCAGGTGAAATATAAAACCTCACTACTAACAGCAGTGTACTACTGACAGCAAAATACTTTTTATATAAAAAGTATATTGTAACACAAAATGTTGACTATAATACATCATTCTCCTATTGGACAATTTAAACATTTGTAAATAATATGTAATCAATATATAATAACAGATGCTTTTCTCAAAACGTATATTAATTATACTTTCAGTTTTATAAATTTTTAACTTTTGCTAAATATGGTAACTAATAAACTTACAGGAAGGATACATGTGTTTTTCTTTTAAATCATTTATTTTTCAATTGTTGATAAACACTGTCAATACCAATGTGACTGAGCCAATATATAAGAAGATTCTCTTGTTAGTTATGAAGGACAGTCATTCCCAGTTTACTATTTTAATTTCTTACTACAGATTAAATAGTAAGAATGCTTTCATCAAACACAATATTCAGTCCAAATGTAAATAAGTAATAATGAGTCAAGTATATTAGTTTCATTTATCCCATTTTTATCATTATTAATATTGCTAAGATGGCAGCTCATTAACTTACTGATTTTATACCAGATTAATGTATTTTCTTAAAATGTTTTTCTCAAGGTCCATTGGCCCCAATCTTGAAAGAAAAGTAATTAGAACTGATTTTAAAAACATGCTAATTTCTTTTATCTACTAGTGTGAAAATCGCATGATTATCTTAATAAAATTACTTGGCTACTAATTTCCCCTTCCAAAGATGATTGTTTATAAGTCTCTTTTAAAAGAGACAGCAACTTCTGAAATATTTATATGAGTTGTACACTCCCCTGCACTAAAAGCTCAATACCCAGTGCTTTGTCATTGACCACTCACTTCTTCCTGAGTCTGAACCAAATGAGATTGCCACACTCTCTCTTCAGAGTAATATATGGCTTACATAGACACATTAATAATAGGTAAGTATTGGTAATTATGAACTTTAATTTACTGTTCATAATTAATTAAATGGGGATTTCCTGGTGTGATCTGTGAATATTTTGCCCTCTAGTGGCTAAGTGAATAAAATAGAATGGAAATTCTTCCAACAGGCTTGAACCAATCAAACTTAAAGGTCTCAAAAGTAACCAAAGAATTATTGCAGTATTTCAGGGGCCTGCCCTTAAGACTTACAAAAAAGATTTGTCCATTTGAGTACAAAATCAAGGCATGGCTGCTTGGTGGAAGATGTTCCATAGATTGAGCTGTATGAGCAAGCGCCCTTATTCAGGTCCATTTACAATGTTTATTTGGTCTTGATTACTTTGGTACCTAAATCTACATGAAGTCACATTATTTAAAACTATACTACCTACCTATGTTGACAGTTTCCCAAATGGAATTCATCCTAGAAACCCCTTAGCTCTTGCCTCATAATAGCTCATGAAACAAACTGGTAAGCCTTGCTAGTTTCAACAGCAAAATAGAAACAATGCCTTTTAAATGACTATATCAATATATTTTAAAACAGAATATGTGGAACAATAATATTGGATAATATTCAATGAATGAAAATTAGTTCTTCCTATTTCTAGAATACTTAGTAAATACAATAGTTGAGGCATACAAAGGGAATAGGTTGTAAAGATAATACTTTACAAATTAATTCATAAAATGAACATACAAATATAAACTTCAAAATTAGCTATGGAGGCCGGCGCTGCGGCTCAATAGGCTAATCCTCCACCTGTGGTGCCGGCACGCTGGGTTCTAGTCCCGGTCGGGGCGCCAGATTCTGTCCCGGTTGCCCCTCTTCCAGGCCAGCTCTCTGCTATGGCCCGGGAGTGAAGTGGAGGATGGCCCAAGTGCTTAGGCCCTGCACCCGCATGGGAGGCCAGGAGAAGCACCTGGCTCCTGACTTCGGATCAGCTTGATGCGCAGGCCGCAGTGCGCTGGCCACGGTGGCCATTAGAGTGTGAACCAATGGCAAAAGGAAGACCTTTCGCTCTGTCTCTCTCTCTCTCTGTCTACTCTGCCTGTCAAAAAAAATTAAAAATAAATTTAAAAAAATTTAAAAATTAGCTATGGATACATCACACAGTGTGTTAAAAGAAACCTTTCATAGATCAATAATATCATTAGATTTATCCAACAAGAATTCATATCAATTTTCACTCTGTGTACTTGACCTCAATGAATAGGAATGAAACATTCAGAAAGAAAATCATACAAACACGTAACTTTAGTCATTTTCTCAGATAGTCATCAGTCTTCAATTTCAGTTGATAAGTATCTTACTAATCTTTCTTCACTTAAATAATCAGTGTTTTCTATTTTAGCTTTATGACTTTAACTCATAAGATTTTCAAAGGACAATTGTGAATGAACAGAAAATTTTTCTTCATGGCTGTCATCTTATCAGAGCTCATTCTTATCTTAAAGAATATGAATTCATTAAGCTCTAAAAGCAATAAAATTAAATGATTAATGCTATAATGGATATGTTTCAATTCCCTGCAGTAGGAACAGAAGAGAAAACATGTATTCTGGAGATTAAGAACTACAAAGAGCCCAAGATTCAAGTTCTGCTCTGAATTTCAGCTACAACTAAGTTAACAAGTCTCAAAGTGAATAACCAAGCATAGTATTATTATGTTGGATATTTTACTTAAAGTGTTAAACTTATTTGGAAATACCTCTGTTCTTTTGTTCCATAGCCAACTGCTTTTCAAGCGTTTCCCTTAGTTCTCTTTCCCTTAAAAAATCCATCTTCAGTTCTGTTTTTTCCAGTTGAACCTGTTTTTCTTGAGCTCTGGCATTATCTATGGCAACTTTTAGGAGCCCCTGTACAAAGAAGTTATTCAGAATGGTAATATGTTTTGATGCAAAACACATTTCATTCATTACTTAAAAGCATTTTAAAGGAGAAGAACCCACTTATCAAATTCTTTAATCCTCATGCATTCACCCTGCACTCACTAAGACAAATACCATAAGTAAAACATGAAACTTCTCAATCTAATTAAACTATTTTAGACAGAAAAATATTTATGGAATGCAGGTTTCGTCGAGTCTGATTAGAATATCCAGATCCAAAGCTAAACAAAAGCAGCACATAAGCACATCTGAAAAAAAAAAAAAAAAAAAGAACTGAGCAAAAATCTAGCCTGAAATCCTTCAACAGCTATGTATCTGACATGGTTTATGCAACCCCATATGATGCTTGCGGTACTCACTGCTGTCTTGGGGCTCATTCCCCCAGGGACTTCACGCTTCCTGTTAACTGTGCTTTTGAATGCTTTTCCTCCAGAATTGTGCATGGCCCACACCCCATTTCATTTCATCTTTTCTCAAAGTCACCATACCTCAGAAGACTTGTCTTACCTCCCTGTCTGAAACACTCTTCCAAATGTAGTTTTGTTATTCTTTAAAATTCTTCAAAGCATTCATTATCAGTTACTATTGTTATTTATTTCTTCATTGATACATGTTGTGGCTTTTCCACTAAAATGTAAGCTCTCTGAAGTATAGATACTTTCTCTCTTATAACATCATATCCCTAGGGAGCAGGGATGGCCTGGTATATAGTAGATTTTAAAATTTATGAATAGAAATCTTAATGTGACAGTATTTTTCTACAATATATAATATATTCAAGGGATCCTAAATGTAGTGGCTTTGTAGTGAATCATTTTTTAAAGCATTCAATATGTTTGTAACAGACTGGGAATAACTTTTAGAAAACTGATGGCATAATTTAAAGGGGCAAATGGTAAAAATAAATTTTATTTAATCATGCATCTAATTATTGAGATTATATAAATATAGATATTAAATATATATTGATTTACTCTATGCCTCTGAAAATGTAGCCATATTTTGAGATTTTTAAAAATGAGATTATGAGGATGTTAAATATATAAAAAACATTCTCTATGTTTTCTCTCCTAAAATGCTATACACCAGAAAAATCTGTAAAAATTAGAGCTAAACATTCTGACCAGTTAAGCAGTATGAAAGGCTTTTTTAAAGTAGAAAGTATTTGGCCTTGTGAATATGAGACTAAATTTTAAACTGAAATAGTAAATGAAACAGAAGGTTGTGCCATTTGTAGTTGTACTGGGGAATATGACTGCCCCCTCCGCCCCCCGCCCTTTTCGCCAGAGACAACATGAGCACTTTGCTTCAGGAATTTAAACTCCAGCTTGATTTGTAATCCCAACAGAGATGAAACTCTACTTCAGCCAACCAGTACAGCTTTAGCATTGTCAAAAGCCATTTTTATTCGCTTTTCAAGCACACATAAATTATTTCATATTTGCTATACCTGACCCTGAGTCCTGGCATAATTCTTGTGATATGAAACAAGCTGGAGAAGGATTTCTAAGTGGCAGCTTGCCCCTCCCTAGTCTTTTGTTGTTTTAACAGTAAAACATAGCTGCTAAGATAACTGCCATCTTAACTCAATTCAGCAACATTCCTGTGTATGTTTCTTCTTCATCAGGAACAAACAATTAGTAACAAATGAAAGAGATCATTACATCTAGTGCCCTTTTAGATCACCCCAATTAAAACTTTAGTTTAGCTGTATTTTAATTCTAAGATACCAAATTCTAATTTTCTGCTCTGATTGCTCTTGTTGACTTATCTTTGAAAGATGTACTCTCTGTGCAATGTCTAGAGATTATTTAGCAAGATGCCAATGTTGGCACCACTTAATGTGTTGATTGGTTGTATTATCAGTAGCTGTTTAAAATAAATTACTATTAAACTATTATTGTCCTTGGCTGACAAAACACAATATTTTGGTGTTCTTTAAACATGAAACAATCATTATGAATAAACATGTTGAATAATGTTAAACGGCAAGTCTAATTTGTGTAATTTTATATTAATATTCCTTTGTAAAGAATGAAGTTGCTAAGAGCATTTATGTTTACTGTTTCCTTTTGTTATCGTTGCTGCTAATGTGGCTAATGGCAATATATTACCTATTCCTGCTGATTATGTCTGAAAAATACTAGCTTTTAGTATCCAGTACCCTCTAGGGACTAATTATAAGCTATATAAAATTAAATTTCATTTTTAGATTTTATATAAGTGCACATCAGTAGGAGTCCAGTGTGAACAAAAATCTGTACTGGAGTCAAACTGATACATATGTAAAACTATATTATTGCAAGTGACAGCTCAGCTACGAAAATTACAGAAGACTGATTAAATTTCAGTGCAGCAAGGGGCTTGATAAACAATATCAAGTAGTGTTCACGAAATCTACAAATCATTAGGACAGTATGTTAACCATCAGTAATAACAGTATTACTTTCAAATTTATATATATATATATACATATATATATATATTAAAAAAACTTCTGTGAATTTTCCAGGTAGATTCTCTATGAAGTACACACTGAATTTTGCTCTCACTGGAACATATAGTGTTCAGTAAAACTGTCTAAATGTATTACAGTTGGAAGTACACATTAAGAATGTCAATGAACAAACTATTGGTGTTTTTTAAAAGGTATAAAAATAAAGTTAAAATTATTGCTTATGACTTTGACACATAAAGGTTTAAAGATGGATAATCAGAGTATTTCAGCCTTAATACTTAAATTCTTTTTTACTGTATTTCCTTCAACATAGAAGTAGTGAATACTTCTTAGACCACAGTTAGAGTATGTCCATTTATTAGACCACAGTCAATGAACATGTGGCTCCCATTTACCGTGTTTTTGACATCTCTTTAAGTCTTCCTTGTTTGCTTAATTCACAAACCATAGTGAATCAACTCCCTGATATATATTCAATTATGGAAAGTATCTTCAGTGCTAATCTTGTCCCTAACTAAATTTTATATTCTGTACCTTTTTAAAAATATTTCCACTTTATTTTTACTTATTTACCTATTCTTATTTTCCTATATGTGAGATATTCAAAATCCTTTTTGCAAAAAGATGGATGAAAAAAGTAAATATTTGCTCCCTATCCTGTGTACTCATAGATTGCAGGTATGCTTTCCAACATGTAAATTCAGATTTTTTTAAATTTTTTTTTATTTTTGGAAATTCAGATTTTGAATGGCAAGCAGAATCCTCCTTTTAGTGCGTTCTGGTGGTAGCCAAGATCTGCAGACAATGGCTGGTTGGCTCAAATTTGTTTTCTATAGTGAAACATGATGGTTATCATAAAACACAAATGGTAGCTGACACAAAATTTTATTTTCCTTGTGTAAAATCTCATGGGAAGTTCTCCAAGGACATGTTTGAATGGGGAAAGATGGCCCTATTGAAAAGAAAAAAAAGCCAAATTCTTTGTAAAATAAAGAAGTTTTAAAAAGCAAAGAAACAAAAATGTGTCTACATTCCTCACTAATATAAAATTAATATCCTTTACATATCTTCATCCATTATCACATTTAATTTTTAAAATATTCAATAATCAAGAAGCAGCAGGAAAATTCTACTAGTTAATAAAAATTTGTGGTCTAATTCTATATTAATATATATAATTTTTATTTTAAAGTACAAAAAATTACATTCATGAAAAATCAGTTTTGATAATGGTATCACAGAGGGAACACCTGTAGTAATCATTGCAAATTTAGCAATTCAGAATTGCTAAATTACAGTATGTTATGAAATTAAATTATTGACTATTAAAACAATAACATTTAAGGGGGTTTTAATAATTAATTCTAATTAAAAAAGCAGATTCTCAAAAGAAATATGGAGCTTCCAACTTACTACACAAAATTATGCTTCCTTTTTGACACAGAAAGCAGAGAACCCCATTATATACAATTGAAACTGCAGAGGAAATTGAGATAGGCAGAATGTAATCACCCAAATTATAATTTGGACAGCAAACATATTTATACTATATGGCTAATAAGCTGGGGTCATGACTGTTTAAACATTCTATACCATTTCTAGAATACTACCATAACTCAATAAATGTGACACTAATAGATATCATCTATCTCCTTTTAAAAAAATGATGTGAATTCATGACTAGATCTATACCTAGTATGTATGTATATATTTGTATAAGTGTTATGCATGTACACATATGCACTGTATATTTGTGTGTATATATATATGCATGTATGTGTATTTGTATACTTGTGCATGGAACTCAGTAAGATATTTAATCTTTATTTTACTTTATGTACACGCACATATATTCATATAGATATATTAAACATGTACATATAAATATATATACATATAAGTATATATATGTAAATATATATAAGTATACATAAGTATATGTACTTACATGTATAAATACATATACATAAGATCGAAGTAAACGACCATAACTTATTTTTAAGGAGGCATTCTTGTTATAGATATTCTAACTTTATCAGATGCAAATCTTATGATTTGGAAATGAGAAATAAATTAATTTGTCTTGACTATCCTATCATTAATTCTTACTAAAACACATCCACAAAGCATAGGAGAGTATGCCTTGAACCATTTCAGTAAGCACTTTTTTTTTTTTTTTTTTGGCTAAAATGTGTACATTTTAAATCTGGGCCTTTCTTTTCTCCTTTTTTTTTTTTGTCTTTTTAAAAGAGATAACTCTGGTTTTAAGTGATGTAGATAATATTCCCTGTCTGTGCACTGGATAGATGGATAGAAGAACATTCACGGCCGGCGCCGCGGCTCACTAGGCTAATCCTCCGCCTTGCGGCGCCGGCACACCGGGTTCTAGTCCCGGTCCGGGCACCGATCCTGTCCTGGTTGCCCCTCTTCCAGGCCAGCTCTCTGCTGTGGCCAGGGAGTGCAGTGGAGGATGGCCCAAATCCTTGGGCCCTGCACCCCATGGGAGACCAGGAGAAGCACCTGGCTCCTGCCATCGGATCAGCGTGGTGCGCCGGCCGCAGCACGCTACCGCGGCGGCCATTGGAGGGTGAACCAACGGCAAAAGGCAGACCTTTCTCTCTGTCTCTCTCTCACTGTCCACTCTGCCTGTCAAAAAGAAAAAAAAAAAAAAAAAAAAGAAGAACATTCACAAACTGGCAGTGAATAGCATTCAGGGGTCCCATACAGTGCAAGGGTCCATGTAGAAACTGCATCTTTCCAGGAGCACGCTGCTTTGCTCTGATGCAACCCAGAAATGTTTTCTCTCCTGAAATTCTCACTGGCCTGGGAAAGAACTCTGGGTGAAGACATATGGCTTTTTCTCTGCTTCACAGGGAATTGCATAAATAAGAAAGTGAAATATTCTCTTACTTTTGAAAACTTAGAAATGTTGAAGGATATTTCTGAAAGCATTTAACATCAAGAAGAGAAATTCACTAAAACTCTAACTCATAAAAACAATAATTTGGGTGAAATTTAGAAAAAAAGTCATGTTTATTTTAAAATATAATCAACTATTCAACTATGCTTAAGAGTTTAAGCTGCATTGATGATTTATTTCAATTGCTGAGATATGAAATCTTAAAATTGAATACAATTCTGGAGACTGTAATTACATTAGTATTAAAAATGCCATATTAATAGATGAGAAGATATGTTACATTAAACGCCTTCTGTTATGTCCTTGGAGAAATAAATAAAATTAATTACATTTCTACTGGGAGAAAGTTTAATATGAAAAGAAATGTGTACAGAAAACAATAACTGAGGATGAAGGGTTACAGTAAAAAAAAAAATTAAAGTGATTATGGGCACATACTCTGCAAGCTCATGCCTACAGCAGCTACTCCACATACAGAAAAATAGATGGCAAAAATCCCCATCTGGGAACCACATGATCACTTCATGTGTGGGCAAGAAAATTATGTTTTCTTCTATCCCAAACACTCTTATTATCTTGGCTCCATGCTCTGTGTTATTGTTAACTGTAAGTATTTTTGATTCATAATGTACTGTACGTAAAATATACATCCTGAAGAACACATAGGAAATCCGTGGAAAGTTTTGTATGGCTTTTTGAAGTTTCCTCTTTGAAGAAACCCTATTAATTGAAACAAACATATTTATGAAACACAGGGTTTCTTCTTGTGGATCCCTCTATATTAGATATATTTAAAAATGATTAAACAGATCATTTCCTCACTGAAAGGCTAGCAGTTTAAAAATAACTAAATATTTATTAGAACTGGTATGCCGTCATTTAGTAAGTCAGACAGAACTAAACAGTTAAATTCCTTCCATTAGTAGGCAATGAAAAGAGCACTTAGATGGAAAGATTTTCAAAATTCCCCTGTCATTTTCATGGAAGTTTTAATATGGTTTAATATACATATTTGAGTATTTCTGGGCCCATTTGATTTAGTATTTCAAGTTTAAAATTGAAATTGCAAGACAATTTTTAATACCATGGTTCCTTTAATCTTATGAATTAATTAAGTTGGAATATTGTGAATTTGGGGAGAAATATCTAAAATTGGGTGTTCTATGTTCCTTTCTTACATTTTGCACAAAAGCCTACCTGTATGTTAGTCAGAAGGGTTTCTATGGAAGACAGTCCATCAGGAAACAGAAAAGGAGATGGAAAACCTGGAGGTAGTGGTTGTCCATGCCCAGTTAGAGAAAGTTTGTCAAGGCTGTCTCTTGCAGTTGGCGTAGAAAGCGGGGTCTCATCTGTATGTGATTGAAACAAAAATATAGAACAAGTTACGCTTGTCTGTTTTTATTAGACCTCAGTAATGGCTTCCCTAGTGGTTTCCAGAACATTTATTGCAAATTGGTTCCTGCTATCAGGAGAAAATGCTTTCTGCTGAATTTTCTTTAATGAAAAAGCTGTGGAGATACAACAAGATAACATTAATGAGTAACTTTATAAGCCTTTTAAATGCAGTCTCTAATGAGACTGAGTTTACAGTGCCATAGAATCTTTTTAAAACAAATATTATCTCATATATAGTTGTGATAATATATTCAGACTGACTTTATGGGCACCTTCCCAATTATCTCATTTTAGTTTCTTCGGTTTGGATTGACAATAGGATATTTCTAGAGCTTCATATAAGTGAAAAGCTTTGTATGTTAGGAGGTTTTTTTCTCAATTAACCCTTCCTTTATGTCAATGATTTGTTCAAATATACTGTTAAGGAATTTATAAACATATGCAGTTAAAAGCTTTCATTCCATATGTAAAAAGAAAAACTAGAACCCCACATGTTATATCTAAATTTTAACTGAATTACTCATTTCATTAAAACTAAAGGACTAATTCACTTGAACTTAACCACCTTTTTCCCTCTTAACGAAATCAACTATAGCTTTTATACATGAAATAGGGTTCTGGAGAAACAGTAATAAAATAAAACTCCCATACAAGTATTTAGAAAATCAAATAAAAAGTCCTCTATGATAAATTAGTCATTAGTTTGTTTATTGGATATTTTTTCAACATTTTAAGCAACTGAGAGTAACATTTTAACAGAGTCCTTTTACGCTCACAGAGAAATCTTTTTATTCAGTTCTTTAATATTTAACTGTTTTACAGCTTCATATGCAATAGATACAAGTTATAGCTTATTTTATTCTATTATAATCATAGAAAATTTTATTCATGGCAGGATTTTCAATTTTATAAATATTTTCTTATTTCACCTCAGGAAAATTAATCAGAGCAATGTATTTGCACAGTCCTGATAGTATCTCTCAATTTTGCAAGTGGCTAAAAACTTCTGCACACGTGCCTTATGCTTATAATTTGATTCCACTGTTCTCCTCTATCATTCTTTTATTTTTCATTACAACACCTAACCACACAACACGTTTTCCAATTACTTCTCTCGGGGGTAGAAATATTATGGAAGCTGCCACACTTCCCTGTCCCTCACTCACGTCAAAACAAGTTAAATTCATCTCCCTCACCTCTCCGCATTTCTAGTTAATGAACCAAAAGGGAAGAAAGATTGGGCGAGGAGTAACAGACACAAGGTCTCCTATTCGCAGCATTCCTCTCTCACTCACTCACTCCTCTGCAGTTTCTCCTCCACCCCATCCTCTGTTAACTAACTGACAGATGATCTGAGGCAGCAGATACTGGAAGAAGAAACAGAGTAAGCGACTAAAATAGGGCTCTTGGTGTCATTATTTTCTTATCACACTTGTCATTAGGGTTAAAGAAAGACTGCAATGCAGGGATAGTGCTACCACATGGCTAATGTGAGCAAGGTGATCTTGGACACCATTTACCCAGGTATCATAAATTACTCCCCCAGACCAAGGCTGCTAGTGTTTTCTCATAATAGCTCCAAAAAGGCACTTGTTAAACATCTATGTGCATGTGAAATTGTTTAAGAATGGAAAGCAGTATTTTTTGATCAGCATCACCTTAGCTGTCACATGCTAAAGAAAATGTAGTTTAATAGATCATGGGGATAATAATTGCTTGTCTCTTGAAGAAAGGCCTAGTACCAGATGACCACCTGAGCTTGCTTTCAGCATTATAGCCTATCATTCCACAATCCTTAAAGACTTCCAAGAAGAGAAGTCCATGCACTCGTATGAACACACATGCACACATTTGATTATAAATTCTGCCATTCCCATGATTATTTGATTTAACTGCAATGCATTTATGCTTGACTATATTTAGCTGTCGTGTGAATTGAATCATTAAATCACTCATGATGTGCACATTTATATAGTCATTATTTACTTAACAAAAACAAAGTGGTAGACACTGGGGATAAAATGCTTATAAAACCATAATATTAAAGCTTAAATAATCTCATGTAGACTAGAGTAAACTGATTTCAATTGTCAAAAAGCTAAATCCTACAGTCAGCAGACAGTTTGCCTTCTATCACTATTCATTTAGAGATTCTACTTAGCCAAGTATAGGACTAAACTAGTCCTGTTGATGTGTAAGTCCGTGTCCCTGCGTGTGTGCACCTTGCTCTGCAGTTACTTCAGTGGCACGCTCATCGCAGTCCTCACTCTTCCAGCCACATGAGAACAGACTATGCTTTGACTCAAAATGATTGGGTTTGTTCCTTTACAATGTGAGATGCTATACAAAGCCACTTTAATTCAACATGTAGATAAGAAATAATCAAATTTAGGGGTGAAGGCCTGCTTAAGATATGTGGGGAAAAAAGGCAATTCTTAATATCCATTTTGAAAAAAGACAAAATAATAAATAATCAACACACAAATGAAAATATTTCTTGGAGCTGCAATACCCTATTATTTGAGAAAGTTGTTATTTAATGGCAATTAACTTCATAGAAGGCCTCTTTTAGATCTCCCTACAAAGATTGTAAAATTGAGAACATGGTTCTTCCTTTTGAAGTGAAAGTGACCTTTGATATCCTAAATATTCTCAAAAGATTAAAGCAAAAGTTTGAGAGTCCAGGCAATGTGGAAGAGAGTTTTGACATCCTATAATCCACGCCTACTTCAAAGTGTGAATGATGATGAAGCACAGATTCATAAAATACTTTGATATACAAAAACCTATTTTTAAAAGTTAATCTTTAAAAGAAAGTTGGCTTGTCAGATGCCATGATTTTTAGGTTATTACACTATTTGACATTACAATCTCTGTTTTAAATAATTTAGACTTATGGAAAAGTAGCAAGAGTTGTACAAGGAATGACCATCACTCTGTAGTGAGTTTAATAGTAACCCAAAAATTAAATGTCCATGTTAAGTTTCTGAAAGCTAGGGATGCTGTTTTACCAAGAAAATTGACTTTCAGAAATATAATTAAGTTAAAGATTTTGAGATTAAAATAACACCTTGGTTTAGGGTGGATACTAATCCAACGACAAAGTAACAGGAAGATTAGAAAGATCCAGAAGATGTGGCCAGCATTGTGGCACAGCAGGTTAAGCTACCACCAATTAAACTGCTGCCTGTGATGCCCACATCCCTTCATAAACTCTGGTTTTCAAGTCCTGGCTGTTCAACTTCTGATCTAGCTTCCCACTGATGTGCTTGGGAAAGTAGAGGAAGAAGGCCTGAGCGCTTGTGCTCCTGGCATGCACACAAGAGACCTGAATGGAGTTCCACACTCCTGGTTTCAGCCTGGCCCAGCTCTGGCTGCTGCAGCCATTTGGCGAATGAACCAGTGGACTGAAGATCTCTTTCTCTCCCTAGCCTTGTCTCTTTCTCTCTCTCTCTCTCTCTCTCTCTCTCTCTCTCTCTGTGAATTTGCCTTTCAAATAATATTTAAATCTTTTAAACAGAGAGAGAAACATACAAGAGAAGACACAGAAATGAAGACACAAATATTAGAATTTTCCTCTTCAGTCCAGGGATGCAGACCATCAGAAACTAAAAAAGGTACTGAATGGATTTTCCCTTATGGCCCCCTATAGGAGTTCATCCCTGCTGAAATCTTGATTTTGGATTTCTGCTCGACACCTGTGAGAGGAACAATTTCTGTGGTTTTAAACAACTAATGTTACTGTCATTTGTTATGACAGTCCTAGGAACATAACACAATTTCAAATCACCAACTATATATATTTTTGCCACTTACAAAATGTCTCCACCTCTCTTGCTATCTTATCCTGAGTGTGGTGTGTTTGTGTGTTTAAGTGTGTGTATGTGTGTGGGTGTGTATTGGGGGAGATAACATGTTTGAACCACCTTCCCCAGTTAATCTTTAAGTCCTCAGATTGTATTTCTTAAGCACAAAAGCATACTCTTACATAATATACATACTTACATAACTTACATATTCATACATAACTCTTTATGTATGGTATAGAATTAGCAAGAAATAAGATATGAAGAATCAGTTTAATTGCTTTTGAGCTATTACAGTGAAAAACTAAACAGTAAAGTCTGTATTTCTGTGACAAGTAGTTACCGAGTATTTTGTGTAAAATAGGATTTAGTGGCCTCTGGGCTGCTCTAATGATTTCTCCAGTTCTTATCCACACCCTGTCCAGGTCCTAGCCCTGGAACTATCCAACAGAATAGAACAAATGTGATGGGACATCACCTTGATGATTCAGTCATAAAAATCTATAGGTTCTATGCCTCTCCTTCTCTTTCTCTTGCATTACAAGTTAGCTGTTGTGCCATGAGACAGTAGTGTGCAGAGGTCCATATGACAAGGGACTGATGTCTGCCAATGAGTTGGCTTGAAACTGAATTCATCCTGCCCAGTCAAGCCTTTAGGTAAGGATGCAGCCTTGGCTATCTGACTGCCACTTCAAAAGAGAACTTAAGTCAGAAACAGCCATCTAAAGTGTGCTCTGCAATTGATCAATATGATAGGACTAAGAGTCAAAGTGATCACATAAACAAGACTAGTGTCTGCTAATACTAACTGATAGAATAAAAAAGGGAGAGAATGATCCAACATGGGAAGCAGGATACACAGCAGACTCATAGAATGGCAGATGTCCTAAACAGCACACTGGCCTCAGAATCAGCCCTTAAGGCATTCGGATCCAGCTGGATCCAGCTGAAAAGCCCATGAGAGTATTTCAGGCATGGTAGCCAAGGCACTGTGGAAAAAAAAAAAAATTAAATGAAAAATCTCTTCGAGTGAGATCCCAGTGGAAAGAACAGGTCATCAAAGAAGGAGGTACCTTTCTCTGAAGGGAGGAGAGAACTTCCACTTTGACTATGACCTTGTCTAAATATGATCAGAGTTGGTGAACTCAAAAGGCCTCCATGGCCTTGGCAACTCATGACAGGAGCCTAGGGTGATTACTGATGCCATAAACAAGAGTGTCAATTTGTTAAGTCAACAACAGGAGTCTCTGTGCACTTACTCTTCATGTAGGATCTCTGTCCTTAATGTGCTGTACATTGTGATTTAATGCTATAACTAGTACTGAAACAGTATTTTACACTTTGTGTTTCTATGTGGGTGCAAACTGTTGAAAGCTTTACTTAATATATACTAAACTGATCTTCTGTATATAAAGATAATTGAAAATGAATCTTGATGTGAATGGAATAGGAGAGGGAGCGGGAAAGGGGAGGGTTGCGGGTGGGAGGGAAGTTATGGGGGGGAAAAAGCCATTGCAATCCATAAGCTGTACTTTGGAAATTTATTTTTATTAAATGAAAGTTAAAAAAATTGAAAAATTTAAAAAAAATAAAGTGTGCTCTGATTCTGGATTCATAGATACTGTGAGATAATAAATGATTTGGAGATTAACCCTTAAATTTTGATATAATTTATTACACATCCATGGATAACAAAAAGTTATATAATGTTCTTTAAAAAGTTTTGGATACATAAAGAAAATTACTTGTTATCCATAAGTTTCAGTACTTTGAATGTGTAACAATATTTTTAGAACTCAGTTTTCTCAATTAAAAACATAAGTTAAATAAAAACTCACATTCTCTGTTAAAGTTACTTGCAATAATTAGTTTAGAAGAGATTTTACTGACAATGATCGGGGAATGGTAATATATCAGTTTGGAATTAGAAATTTCAATACTTTTCAATTACAACCCCCCAAATTATGGATATATAGATAATATTTGAAAAAGAGTGCCAGCAAAATACAAAATTTCAGGAAAGGCTGTTAATTACTAATGTTTTTAAGCTCCACAAAATTCCTAATTATCCTGCTTGATCCATCAAATTAGACAAAACTTCAGTCACCTATAAGGCAAGCACTGTAGATACCTCTGAAGGCAAATTGGAAGCAGAAAAAAGTGCATGTTCCTGGGAAGGAATCAAGTAAGCACTTTGGAAAATAGCATTTACCAGGGTATTTTTTTAACTGATACATAAAATTTATACAAATTTATGGAGTACCACATGAAGATTTGATACATGCCTTCCACTTACAATATGAAAATTAGAGTAAATCTGTCTCTTTATGTATCATTTCCTTAGGGTAAAAATATTCAAAATTATTTTTCTAGCTTTTAAAAATGTATACATTATGATTATAATCAGTCACTCTAATGTGTAACACAACACCAGAACTTCTTTCTCTTAATTAAGTTAACATTTGTTAATCAAGCTTTCATCATCTCTCCTCCCTCTCTATTGTCCCAGCCTCTGGTCACCACCATTCTACTCTCAACTTCTGTAAGACAAATATTTTTAGATTCTACAGTTCAGTGAGATCATGTGGTACCTGACTTTTTGTACCTGGTTTGTTTCACCTAACAGCATGATTTCCAGTTCTGTCCATGCTGTCACAAAACAAACAAACAAAAAAAAGAGTTTCATCTTCTTTGTGTGGCTGAAGAGTATTGTGTTCTGTATATGTACATTTTATTTATCCATTCAGCAGTTGTTTGAATATTCCTTGGCTATTGTAAACAGTGCTGCCATAAACAAGAGAGTGCGCCTATCTCTTTCACAGACTTAATTCATTTCCTTTGGTGTTGCTGGAATATAGAGGAGTTCTATTTTTAATTTTTGAGGAACTCCAATTCATTTCTTTAAAGATTTATTTATTTGAAAGGCAATGATACAGACAGCAAGAGAGAAGTCTTCCACATGATGGTCCTCTCCCCAAATGTCCACCACGGCCAAGATTGGTACAGGCTGAAGCCAGGAGCCTGGAACTCAGTCCTGGTCTTACACATGGGTGACCAGGATCCAACAACCTAAGTTGCTTCCTGCTGCTTTCGCAGGCACTTCAGCAGGGAGCTGGTTTGGAAGTGAAGTAGACGTGACTAGAACTGGCACTCCGATATAGGATGCCCACTTCATAAACAGCAGCTTTACCTGTTGCACCACAACTCTTGCCTCACCACTCCAATAAACCATGCCAAACCAAACCAAACAAAAACTTCACATCCATAGGGTCTAGGGTCCAGAAGTTACAGTAGTTTTCTAGATGAGTTATTTTAAAATTCTTAAAAAGAATAACTAGCTTTAAAGTATTCTTCTGGGGCCGGCATTGTGGCATAGCAGGCTAAGATTCTGCATGTGATGCCGGCATCACATATGGGTGCTGGTTCAAGTGTCAGCTGCTCCACTTCTGATCCTGGTCCCTGCTAATGCACCTGGGAAAGCAGTGGAGATGGCCCAAGTACTTGGGCCCCTGCACCCACGTGGAAGCCATGAAAGAATCTCTGAGCTCCTGGTTGTGGCCATTTAGGGAGTAAACCAGCAGATGGAAGATATCTCTCTTTTTCTCTCTCTCTCTCTGTAACTCTAATTTTTAAACAAATAAAAATAAATATTTTTTAAAAAGATTGTTCTTTTTAGTTTTTTTTTTTTTAATTTTTGAAGAAGAGAGAAAGAGTGCTCCCATTCTTCAGTTCACTCTCCAAATGCCTGTGAAAGCAAGGGTTGCAGCTATGAGCCAAGATCTAGGAATGTAATCCAGGTGCCCCTTTGGGGCAGGAAGTCAATGACTGGAGCCATCACTGCTGTCTTTCAGGGCTGCTTTTCAGGAGGCTACAGCAAGGAGATAGAACCAGGAATTGAACCCAGGTAGTCTGATGTGGGATATAGGCATCTTAACCTCTAGACCAAACATCCACTCCACATAGAGTCCTTATATTTTAACTGCATGACAAAGGAATACAGTGATTTTCTAAAGAAAAAATAGAGTAGTACATATTACAATGAAATAAATGATCTTTTTACCAGAAAAAGTACTGAATAACGTCTAAATAATTATATAACAAATATTTTGACAACTGTTACAACATGTAACCAATTGCAATGATAGCCAAGGGAAGGCAAGAATGGAAGGTGAAATATTTTTTAAATACTAAAAAGAATGTAGGATAAAAAAGCTTCACTTTTCTTGCCACATCATCTCACAATTCTACTCATGGTTTAAATTACTTATCAATAAGTGGCTATTAGTAAGATTGATGATTCTGGAAGACAAACTTTTTTCCTCTCCAACCTTATCTCATGTAACAATTTAGCAGGATATCCTAAAGAACAATGTTGTTTGAAAAACATGGGCCTCTACTTAAAAAAATGTTTTTCCTGTTAATAAAATCTAACTCAGTTGTTATTTTCATAACCAATTCTTTGGGTTTGGATTATACATTCTCTTTCAAGTGTATGTATATCTTGTGTCTGTGTGGGTGACTCTGTGTGCTTTTGTCTCTAATGTCTTTCATTACATCATAAATTCCAAGTAGAAAAATAATCACTTTTAGAAAACTGTACAGTTCAAGGGTATTCACATTTATGCATCTCAATAAGAAATAGATAGCATCATTATTAAAATGGACATTATTTTCATATTTAAAGCTTATAACATCCGGAAATCTGCATGAAACTACATTTTTATATTGGCAAAGTGAAAAATCATATTGACAAAGATATAAAGGGTATGACACTTCCCATTTTTATAAGTGAATAATTATAAAAGATACAATATTCTCTGTTATTTTAATGACGTTTTATGAAAAATATATAGAAGATATATTTGTAAGTGTTTTCTAAACTCATCAACCACATTATTCAACTAGAAGAGAAGCAAAAAGATATAAAACTTAAGGATTGGTACTGAGGATTTCTTTTGAAAACTATATCTACACCAAAGACATAGTTGTTTAAATTGAGCTCAATCACAACACTGATACTCATTCACTTTTTAAAGATGTGTTTATTTACGTATTTGAAAGGCAAAGCAAGAACCAGGAGAGATCTTCCAACTGCTAGTTCACTCCCCAAATAGTCACAAAAGCCAGATCTGGGCCAGGCCAAAGCCAGGAGCCAGGAACTCCATTCATGTCTTCCACCTGAATGACAGAGGCTTAGTTACTTAGGTCATCATCTGATGCCTTCCTGTCAGCAATTGCAGGGAGCTAGATCGAAAATAAAGTAGCCAAGACCCCAATGGCATACCAATATGGGATGCCACAGTCGCAAACCACAGCTTAACTCTCTAAGCTAAAAGCCCCAATACTGATTCATTGTTTCTTTAGGCACTGTGTGTTTAATTTTTTTTTAAAGAAACTAAAAATAGAGTTGAATAATTGAACCCTAAGAACTTAATGTTTAGTCAAAGATAGTTATACATATTTTTCTTTTTATTTTCACCCCAGAAAATAAATAATTTCTAAATATCAACATAACTTTCATGTGTCTATAAAATATCTAAGGGTACTTTGAGAGTTATTTTTATATATTTTTATTTTAAGCTCATTGTTTTCAAAAAAATTTAAAATTACTGTAGAAGTATTTATAAAATTAATGTTATAATTCTGCATGTGATACAGCTAAGGTAAAATGAAAAGTAAACCAAGTTAAATTCAGGAAATTTGGGATCAAGTTCTGGCTCTACTAAGTACTACCAAATTGTAGAACAACGAGCTAATCTCTTATATCTGATGAGGTTCATTTCATTTATTTTTAAGTAGATGATTACAAACTCAAGGGATTATAGTTTAAATCTGATTAGACTGTGTATATGAAAGTGCTTTATAAAATTTAAAATACTATAGTAACATAAAGTATTACTGAAGGAATAATGAATAAATAATTAAGTCTATTATAAATTTCGTTTTGGAAACTTGGCTTCAAAGTGCTGTGGAAGAAATCATATTCTTGTTGCATTAATGTGTGGTTTCTATAATAGTTGTTTTCAATAAGGCTTATGATGAATGTGTATTACATTGATAATGGAATTATTACTGTATACATAGTTGCCTTAAATAAACTAAACCTGAGTTAGTTTGGTGAACATCTAAAATAACCAAAGATAGAAATAAATTGAGTAATGGCAAAAGAGTATAAACTAGTTCATCAATTTATCTTCATAAAACAGGACCTAGAGGAAATTTGTGCTGACTTACACAAAAAGAAAACAATACAGATTTCATAGAAATGGAACATAAAAAACACTTAAACTCTAGATTTTGAGTTTTGGTGACTGAGGAAGGTTTAACGTGGAAAGAAAAATATTTTAAGTGTATATCTGCAGAATACTAGAGGTTTGCTTAAAAAAAAAAAAGTACAGCAAACTCAGTTTTACCTAATCTAAATGTACAATGAATTTGTTGCACACTTACAATGAACTATCATCGGTATCTTTACCCTGTTGTGTATCAATAGTTCTTAATTTTTGAATAGTTCACATTAAATAAATTGATGAAAGCTAGGGACCACTCCTCACAATCTTATACTTAAAATCTCAGCTATCCAACACAGAGTAAGTGCTTACTAATGTCTTTTGAAAGAATACGTGAAGGAGATAAGACAAGGTAAAGCTGGAAGAACACAGAATGCAGAAATGAAGAGGTTCGGCCTGTCTTGAGGTTAGACCGCATCCATGATAGTAGAACTAAAAACACCTTGTATTGGAAAGCCACTTTATTGATTACATGGTAATTCAGCAGATATTACCTTGGCTATGTAGGAAGCTGTGGAAAGATGACTTTTAAATGTATATGCAATTATATTCTCAATAAAAGAGCTATTTAAATGACACACAGTAGCTATTTAGAAAGGAAGAGATTATATTTAGATGATTTTAGAGGAAAGAGAAGATAAAAAAACAAAATCTCTTAGCAACACGTGGACATTGAGTTTGGGGTAAAGTTTATCCAGAGGGAGGTCAAGAGGTTGTTACTATGAGAAAACCATGCAGTAGTAGCAGCTCAAGGAAATCGGGGACCCTGATGCCCTAAAAGCAAAAGAAACGTTTTATGGAGAAAGTGTAATTAAAAGAGAGTCTTGAATTTGGGACTACTCTGCATTTGGAGAAATTTCCAACAATCTATATATTCAAACTTTAAAACTTAGCCTTGAAAGGAAACCCAGGACTATCGCAGCAAACTTCATCTACGATAGCACTTAAGTGCTCAGATATCTGGACATAGGTTTCTTTTTCCTATCACAACTTGTAATTTCTTGGCAAAAATGAAAGGGTATCAAGCATCACACACACACACACACACACAGGAACACACATTGATTTCACTTTTGATCATTTTCATTGTCTTTACCCTGTTGTGTTTAAAGTCATAAGTCACAAGTGTTTATGAAAGAGTTGGCAGAGCTTATGCTGAAAAGATCCACTTAATTGACCTTTCTGTCTTTTCCATGACCCTGTAGGCTTCACCACATTGCTGATACTGCAAGTGAACATGGGAAAGCCTTTATTGGAAGCTGCGTAACAGACACGGTTATATTTCCGAGGCTGATGTTTTGCATATCTGCACAGTAGGGCCATTAAGGGTTCTAAGAGCACAACGGAAACAATCATAACATTTGTTTTTAGATGACTGACTCAGGACATGTACACCAGGCTTTATATAGAAACTGTTTTTGTTTTATTAAGGGACTGTTTGCCTGTTAGTGATAACATCATTAAAAATAAATGAAAGGGGGCTGGTAAAATGCTTCCCAAAAGCAGAAACCTAATTAAAGGTGATATGCCTGCTATGAGGCTTTTCTCAGGACTCAGAAATAGAACAAGGTTAGCTCTTTCTCATTTTATAAAGCCCAAAGAAGACCTCACAGTAAAACATCACTTCTGATCTAATTTTCTGTTTCTGTGTACTTTAATAATCTATTTTACAGTCTGTGCTTGCCCATAGAAAGTGAACTAGTTTTGTTCCTACAGATAGCTTCTTCATCATGCCACACCACATGGAAAGAAAATCTGATGGTTCAGCTCAAACAAAAAATGCACTCTCTTTTCAAAACACACTCTATAGGTTGTAATATATGTAGTAATAGTTGAATAATGCGCACATAAACATTTCATAGCTCTAAAAGCTCACTTTTGAAAGTTTGATTTAATGGTAAAAAACATCTCCAAATACTGGTTTATAATTTCAGAAAGAAAAAAAATAGATCTTTTCATTTTAAGGGGTGGAGTTACTCTAATTTCATGGATGGTGGAAAAAGCAGGAAACTGCATTCCCTTGATAACTCTGCCCTTATTGTGCTGTGACCTTGGCCAATTTACTTAAATTTACATCTGCCAAAAATGAGTTTCTGAAATGTACTTTGAGACTTTTCTAGGGGAAGGAGGAGGAGTTGTCACATAAGTACTTTTCAAAATGAATATTACTTTAGAAGTAAAGTGAAAATGAAGAGAAACACCAGGCACCATCACAGAGTACCATAGTCTGAGATCCAATTCCCTTCTTGTCACCCGTGTGGTACTAATTCATTTATGAGGCTCCAAACTGAAAATGAATCTTATTGCTAATTGAACAAAACAGAACACTTTTTGAAATTTTCCTAGAATATATAAAACAGCTTGGATGCTGTGGATTAACTTAAGCTCTGATTTATACATAGGTTTTAGCATAAAATTGTATGGAATTAGGAGAAGTATGAGGTGGCTTTGGAAAGCACTGGGTCTAAATTTATTTTTTCAGATGAAAGAGCCCTAATAAGTGATCAATTGACCAACAGTGTTTCAAATCTGAATCACATTCACATTTCTTTTTTTCATTAAATGAAAATGGTGTCAATTGAGAGAAGATATAACGGAAGAACATTTTGAAGATCCAAAGAGTATGTACTCCCCCACCACACACAGACAGACATAAAACAGTTGGTAACAAGTGTAGCCTGAAAGGATATTTAATATATTTATTTAATAAATCCCTTAATACTTAAGGGATTTTAAGAGTAGTAATGACATTTTGATTCAAGAACTGTCCCAGTCTTTAAGAGATATATATGGAAAAATAAAGTAAAGTAAATATAAAAACATAAAGAAAATATGTACAGATTAAACAACACATTTGGGATTTGCTTCAAGGTTCTCTAAGGGGAGAGATATAATTGAGTAGAATAATGTATGAAACCAGATTGACATGGAGAGAATCATTGTTAAAGCTGAGTAATGGATGCGTATATAGGTATACATCATTCTATTCTAATTTCATGTATATTTGAAATTCTCTATAAATAAAAAATATGAAAGTGATACTATGCCAGAAAAATTCTATTAACTCATTCTTCTTTCAAAGAGTCAGGGTAGTGATTTGATGATCATTGTCATTATCATGAACATAACTAGCACTTTACTGAGTACTTCCTATGTGTGAAAAGCAATGTTCTAAGCATTTTGCATGCATTAACTCATTTAATCTTCACAACAATTCTGTTAGATTGCAAGTAATGTTATCCTCATTTTACACTTGAGTAGATAAAGGTAAAAAAGAAGTTAATTAACTTGCTAAGATAACTCAGCTAGTAAAGAGAGCAGCCTAGATTCAAACCCAAATAGCCATGTTTCAGGGTCCTCATTCTTTAAACACCTCAGGGGTAAAATAAAAATTATTCATAAGCTTTAAAAATGTATTAGATATGTATACTCAAATACTTACAAGAAACACATTGTCAAGAAAACGAAAAAATTTTCTCTCAAATTAGAAACAAGATGTAGAGATTTTCTGCTGTAATTCATTCTTATTTAAGGCTTGACTAATGCATAAAACCCAGTCAGTGGTCATTCTCGGTAGTCAAGATGTCCTCAAGTTGACTTCTTTCACTGACACACTTATGATTATTCATTTTTTAAACAGTTTTCCATCCTGGAAACGAAACTCTCAGATCTCCCAACTTGGGACTAGAGAACACCCAGGAAGGTCATGGAAATTTGAGATCAATCCTAACTTTCAGAAGCCCATGTAGGTGTTTTCTGGAAAATTCCTCCATTCTACACCTTTACTGAATGCCAACCATGTAAGGACTCTACTTCCCTAGTGAGAGGGATTTAACCGTGAAAATGATACTTTTAAATTGGTACATACATTCCATGGGGTAAAAAAAAAGAAAGCCTACTAAAGGATGTTTAAAAGAAAACAATTATTGTCCAAGAGACTCAATTAAAAAGGAGTAGGTCTCATGCCTTATCCATGTAACAGCTACAATTAAAACCTGAATATCAGCAAAATCTGTCTTCAACAATTGTTCCAGGTTAGCACCTCCTGAAATTTTTCCATCAGCCTAGCCATGAAAAACTTTGTTTAGTTCCCAAATCACCCTCTCTTGGTTCAGATGCAACCCCTCCCTTCACTGTACCAATGTGCTCCATCCTAGCACAGGTGTTCTGATAGTCTGCAGTTACTACTTGGCTCTGATAAGATACCATACAACAAGGTACTGGGATGTTGCCCCACACTCGACAGGAATTTAACAGTCTAGAATAATCAATTTTTATAAATTTGATGATGTACTAAGTATAATAATGACTCAATTCAAACTACAGGTATTTTTAAATATGTCCCTTAATTCTCACCTCCCCTAGCAACAATCTTTTGAGATGCAGAACATAGAATATGGATGAGAATAGTCTTTTGGGTGATACTAGTAATACTACAACTTTAGCTTTACTGGCTTGGATCAATTAATTTTTCCCTCTCAAACATTACAACTAATTACTAGTTTAAATTTCCAGGATTATTTCAAATGATCAAATTCACTGCAAATCATCATCAAATAAATTCTTTTACAAATGTGTTTCCCTCAATATGATAAACATGAATAACTGTAAGAGAAGAAAATTGAAAGCTGCCCCACTTGTTCACCTGTGTAACTTAATGCCTGGCACATAATATATTTTATGATTGATTGGTTGTCTATCTGAATAATTTATTTCCAAACTCCAAACTAATTAATTTGTTAAGTTCTTTTTTTGGGGGGATTTATTTATTTGAAAAGCAGAGCAATGAGAAAGAGAGAGAGAAACAGAGAGAGAGATAGAATCTTCTATCTGTTGGTTTATCCCCCAAATGGCCACAACAGCCAGATGTTGGCCAGACCAAATCCAGAGGCAAGAACTAATTTCTGGCCTCCCATTTGGGTGTCAAGGGCCCAAGCGCGTAGGGCATATTTCTCTGACTTAACAGGAAGGTAGATTTGCTGGCATTACAAGCAACAGCTTAACCATGGCACCACAACACCGGCCCCAGAGCTCTTCATTCTTATATTAATATAGATAATTTTTGGCTAAGGTTCATTTATATTTTAAATTAATTGAGTCTGTATGAATGGGAAGGTGTATGATAAGTGCTTTTGTTTTGGGTAGCCTTTTTGGAAAAGTGAATCTTGCATAAAATTACTTAAGATATTTAAATTCTAATTTTAAAATCCCAGTTTATTCTAACTAGTTAACTATATGTGTGGTTATCCTGTGCAGAAATTATTATATGAGTAATTACATATAATAGTAAGAGTTGATTTACCTATCTAAAAATAATATCGACTGCTTTGGGCAATATTAAGTGTGCCACGACCAAGTGTCCAAGCAAAGGTTGAAAAGTTTCTTTTCAGGTATATTACAGCTCCTATTCCCTAGAAATTGATAGGAGGTTCAGTTAAGTGACCTTTACATTCCTTTTACCAACTGAGATTTTATGAGTTTTTCCTTTAAAACTAACTGCTTTATAACAGAGTCATATAAAAATGCAACAGAGAGCACTAATTTTTAGAATTTAGGGAAATATAAAAATTAAAAGTGTATGTTTATGTCATTGTCAGCATTCTTTCCTCGGTGACAGGGAACACTTGAACAGCACAGCTGGTGTTCTGCAACTCTCAGAGCATAAAACCATAATGCAAGTTGTTGAAACTGTACTACAACACATATTTTTAAGAAATAATTTCCAATGTATAGCCACTCATTGTTTGTAGCACAGAAAAAAAGATCATGCCAGATTTATAAAATTGTAATTATTAGCTTTCTATTGTGTCATATTCAAGAAACACATATGATGACTTGCAAGTTACAAAAAATAGAGAAATGAGAAATCTTGGTTAACTTTTGCTTTGGAACTTAAATTTGATTTCAAATATTGCTTGACATTTTTAAACTACTTTGGAAACTCAATTTTCTAAAAAGATTTATTGTTTATATATTTATTAAGAAAGTAGGATTTACAGAGAGAGAGAGAGAGAGAGAGAGAGAGAAAGAGAGAGAGAGAGATCTTCCATCCACTAGTTCACTTCCCAGATGGCTGCAACAGCGAGCGGTGGACCACGCTTAAGCCAGGAGCTACGTCTGGTTCTCCCTTATGGGTGCAGGGCCCTAAGACGTGGGCCATCTTCTACTGCTTTCCCAGGCAATAAGCAGGAGCTGAATCAGAAGTGGAGCAGCCAGGATACCCATATGAGATTCTGGCGTTGTGGGCAGCAGCTTTATCCACTATACCACAACGCTGGCAACTCAAATTTTTACAAACAAGTTAGAGTATTTCTTGTTGTCCTGTGCTATATATTCTATGTATTTAACAGCATAGATGCCTCATATTCATTCTGAGGATTTCTTTTTTTAAATCATGGAGATGTATGCATCTAAGGGAGAAGATATAGCCTGTATTAAGACTCTAACATGGACAGACCATATGTGTTAGGGGAAATTGATGAAGGCTGATGTGTGGAACCCAGACAGTGAGGGGAGAGTGACCTAAGGATAAAAGTTAGAGAAGGCAGACACCTGAGACTTGAACAAGTGCCAGTGCTGAAGCAGTGGCTTCATCCACTGTGCCACAACATGATTCTAAACTAGCTTAGTGTGGCCAGATATTTTCTTGTATATTCCCTGTCTCTCCCAGTTACAGTGCAAACTCCTTCAGACCAAGAATCATCCACGTATTCTTATCTGTTGTGTTTTCTAAGCCTAGAATGGTGGTTGGCACCTACCAGGTTCTCAGAAATACATGTTCTAAATGACTCAAGAGATTGTTTTCAAAAGGATTTAAAAATTAAGTGAATAAATCTCCCTAGATACTTGTGTGCCTTTAGTTTTATTTTACTCATAAATCTCAAATTTATAAACATGTACCAGTATATTTATCAATTAAAGAATCTTAACAGTACATAAGAATGTGAAATCTATGTGAGAAGGAATAGAAAATGAAAAAAATAATTTATTTTCCCAAACACTAAACATTATTCATTTGTCTAAAGATTCCAGTGATAGCACTTAGATTCCTCAAAAATCTAAAAATGAATTTGTCATGGGACCCACATATCGCATAGTAAGATAGATGTACTATCTTACTACATGTATAGAACTATAGATATATTATTTTACTACATGTATATTTGGAACTTCAATGAAAAGTAAATCATGTGTTCTTGTACCCAAATGACTTTACATATACACATGCACATGTGTGCAAATACATAGGTATTTGTAGGTGTTTATATAAAATTATTCTATATTGTCAATTTGAAAATTGGAATATTAATTTTTATACTCTATATATTAATTTCCACTTATGAAAGAAAATATGCGGTATTTATCTTTCTGTCTGGCTTGCATCACTTATCATAGTGATCTTCAGTTCCAATCATTTTGTTGCAAACATCCAGATTTTGTTGTTTTTTATGGCATATATACAACATTTTCTTTATCTACTCACTGGTTGATAGAAATCTAGCTTGATTCCTTAACTATGCCACTGTGAACTAGGCTGCTATAAACATGGGAATGCAGCTATGTCTTTCACATGCTGACTTCATTTCCTTTAGATATATTCAAGGAAGGTGGATATGTGGGTCACATGATAAATTCATTTTTAGGTTTTTGAAGAATCTAAATGCTACCACTGGAATGTTTAGACAAATAAATAATGTTTAGTATTTGGGAAAATAAATTATTTTTTTCATTTTATATTCCTTCTCACATAGATTTCACAGGAATGCAAAAACCAAGTGAAACTTGGAATTTTACTACTACTTATATTGGCTATTAAGTTCTATTTTAGCTTATATGCTTCAAGATAAGTAAATTGTATTATATGTGTTGAAATAAAATGTCATGATACTAAATTTGATGGAAATTCCTGGAATAATTAACATATTCTAATTTAGGGGCCAGCATTGTGCCATAGAGGGTTAAGCCACAATCTGCAATGCAGACATTCCATTTAGGCACCAGTTCAAGTCTTTGCTGCTCAACTTCCAATCCTGGTCCCTGCTAATGTGCCTGGGAAAGCAGGGGAGGATGGCCCAAGTCCTTGGGTGCCTACACCCACGTGGGAGACCTGGAAGAAGTTCCAGGCTGCTGGTTTCAGCCTGGCTCAGCCCTGGCCAATATAGCCACTTGGGAGTGAAAAAGTGTATGGAAGATATATCTCTCTCTTCACTCTTTCTCTCTCTCTCTCTAACTCTTTCAAATTAATTAATTAATTTATAAATCATAAAAAAAGTTATTAGTGCTTTGTATTTGAACAGCAAATCAAATGGGCAAGTTTCATTGCTATACTCATTGGATAAACATGAACAACTTATGTTTCTTTTAAATATTATTTCACACTTAAAAACTTACAGAAATATCATAACTGAGAGCAAATAAAAATATATTTATATGCACTTTAGAAACTTATGTATAGCTCTTAAGATTCTGGTTTCTACTAGGCCAGTAGTTACAGGAAAACATTCATATAAATTCTACTCCTTTCTTTGGAAATCCCCAAAAATATAATGTGCTCTATTGTTTCTCCTATAAATTACTCCAAAACGTATTCCCAGATCCTTTTTGTTAGCATACAAATTCAAAATTTATAATTTGATTATAGTATCCAGTATAACAGTAGCTTCAAAAATGTCATGATACTCTATTGGAGTTATTTCTTTATTAAAATTATTTTCACAACTGTAAATATTTTGCCTTTTATTTTTATATTCATTTTATTTGAAAGATATATAAACAAGAGCTAGAGACAGATATAGACACATCTTCCATCTACTAGTTCACTCCCCAAATGCCCACAACAGCCAGGGATGGGTCAGGTCAAAGGAAGCCAGAACTCCAAGTCTCCCATGTAAGTGGCAGAGACCCAAGTACTTGAGCCATTACCTGATGCCTCCTAGGGTGTGCATGAGCCAGAAACAGGATCAGAGGCAGACAGCTTTTGAAAAAAACATTAGGTTATAAAGTCTCCCTGAAATTTATATTTGGTTCTTCACATATTCATATATTTTCTTATTCTCCATCATCTATTTATTGTTAATGACTAAACTTTATTTATGAATATTAATAGGAATATATCCATCATATTCTTATATTTCCCTAATAAGCAAAGAAAACTAGGTGAGACTGAATTTTTTCCTAAAGGATCTATACCATACCTAATGATTACTGTACTGCTTTCTAAGAAATAGTTTTTTGAAATGATTTTAGAATATTCCTTAGGGTAATTATCAAGATACTTCTTACACTGTATGCAAAATTGCCTCTATCCATTTTTTAAAAACCATAACTGCATTAGCATGTTTACTCATCGATCACTTCTCCTGTGAGTGGGCCAGAAAATTCAGCTATAAATTTAGTTCAAATATCTTGGAACATAATTCATTTGACCTGAATTCAGTTAAAATGGCAAAGTGCTTTCTTCCCCTCTTTTCATCTATCTTAGCTTTAATTCCCTCTCATCATGATTATTCTCAGTATTTTTATTTTCTTCAGAAAAATAATGAAAACAAAAGAATTCCTATGGTACTTCTTTGTTTCCTTTCATATGCATGGAAGATATTAAGAGAATCTGGAAACATTTTCATGTCAATAAAACTATAACAAAACTATATTATTACATGACTGCACTTTGAATATCTCCAGACCCCCAATCAATGAATATTTCAAATAAAATAAATAGCTTCCCTAAATATATCCAATCAACATGGTCTCTATTTCTCTTAAAGATATCACCACTTTCAAAATGATATAGAAACAGTTTTGATTTTTTAATGTTTTCTTCTTACATAAATTTTATCAAACCATCCCTTTATCGTGTTCCTACCATCCTATGTTTATGTCCAGTTATGACACTATACCATAATGTTATTATTAAGGTTAGTATTTTTAATCTAAACAGATGCATTCCTTTTAACTGGTCTCTTGGCCAATCGCTTCCTTCTCCAGTATCAAATAATTATAACATTTCACCCCCTGCTCTCTTTCACCATAAGCTTTATTCTCAACTTTTCAGAATGATTGTCAAAGAAATTGAGAACAGACAATTACAAGTGCATTCTCTACTAGTCTTATAACTCTGAAAACTATAATATAGTGTGCCAGATACAGTGAAACTTACACATGTTCTGTTATAGAAGAGTCCACAATCTTTGGGACAGGGAGATATTAAATACAACTCAAAACAATTCAAAGATATTATAATACAGAACTAACAGATGAAATTAGGAAAACGGTAAAGAAAAAATTAGAAAGAGAATGAGAGGTACAAACAATATCTAAATCAGAGGTTATCAGGATTCAGATTGTCATGAAAAGACACAACAAAGAGTTATACTCCTGTATGTGGAGTTTCAAATTTTAAGGGGAATAATTGTATTATATTTTCTCAAAAATTTTCTATCTGAATTCTAGATAAAGTTTTTCCAAAAAGTAACGATGATATTTTGTCATTCTCTTCTCTACCTCATATTTATTAAATTAACAAGTATACACTTCAGCAATCGTGCACTCTTTTTGTAGACCTCTACACATCTTTTTGAATGATTCCAACTACATATAGCGATGCTGTAACATATCTGTCTAATCCAAAACAGAGAATCTCCCAAGATACCATCATTTCCTCCAATGACTTTTCCATTTCCCTTTTCTATAGTTGTTTATACTCACTGTCATATCATCTTTCCCCCATGATTTAATCTTTAGCCCATCTCTCAAATATGACTACTTTTATCAAAGTTAATAGTGACATTCATAGTGACAAATACCATTGTCAGATCTCAGAACACCCCATACTTGACTGATCAGTGGCCTGGACAGGCTGATCATTCTTTTATTCTTGAAATCTTTGCATTACTTGACTTCCACAGTACCATTCTCTTATTCTTCAAAATCTCAATGACAGCTTCTTAATCTCTTTATCACTTTTACTTATGAATCTGATCTTATCAGCTGAATGCATCATAAAGCACCTTTTGATCTTTTCACTTTGCTGGACTAATTCCCTCATTATCTCATTCAGACCCATGCCCTTAAATACTATGTATATGCTGATGGCTCCAAATGGTATATCTTCACCCAGACCTTTTGCCTGAATGGCACTGGGATTATCTAATAAACACTCTGAAATTCACATGTCCAAAAAATGGACACTTAATTAGCCAATCCCACAGTTACTCCATTATCTTGTTAATCTCAGTCCCATTCCATTCTTTTTCCTATGCAGGATCAACTACTATGATGAATTTGTGGTGTGACATATGAGACATATACATACATATATATATGTATGCTATAGCTACATATCTATATCAATACAAATACTATATAAACACTATATCAATATAGATATATCCAAATTTATGGGCCTCCATGACTAACACTTCACTTATTTTGGGTAATATTTACATAAATAACATTATTATTTTTTCTAACTTTTATTAAGCCTTTGAGATTTTCCATATTCATTCATATAGATCTATTTATTCATTTAGAAATGTTTGATGGTGTTTCACTATATGATAATTCCTATTTATTCCTTCTTTCACTGCAACATTCAGTTTGTTGCAAAATATTTGCTTTTGTAAAACATTGCAGTAAAATGCTTTTATAGCTAAACTGGACTTTTGGATATATTATATTATGTGATTCTCACAAATAATCTTGCATAGAATTATTATCCTGTTCTAGCTGTAATAAGAACTGAAGTTAAAAGAGATTATGTAATTTTATTAATGTCATATAACTAGCCAGGTACACAGGCAGAATTTGAGATCACATTTATGTCATTCATTGGTCAGGGTTTTATGCTACAGCATTATCTTTTTTATCTGGTTCTAAAATTCCGTGGAATTCTCTCAAGAGTAATGCCAGCAGTATCAGGAAGCAATAAAGGAGGCTCCTAACCAGCTGCAATCCTTATTTCACTGAATAGGCAAACAAGAGGAAGAGAAGATGTGAGAGTGATGAGTATAGTGATGACAACCGATTTAAAAAAACAATTTTTATTTAAAGCCTTTATTTAAATTTTATTTAAAGCCTTGTTATCAACTGGTTAAGCACTCCAGTTCTAGAAAAATCTACAGAAACTCATGAGAACCGGTGACTTAAATAAAATAAGAAAGAAACAGAAGTCAAGTTGACAGTTTGCATTTGTATGCGTGAGAGCCAGTAATGTAAACCAAAATGAGGACATCAGAAAGAAGACTCTAGGGTGGAGGAATGTTCTGGGTGGGGGAAAATGAGTGCTTGATGATAATCTCTTTGAAATAATGATTTGCTTCACTTACCAAAGACATTTAGTAAAAAAAAAAAATTCTTAATTATTGGGGTCAGTGTTATGCTGTAATAGGTTTAGCCACTGCTTGCGATGCCTATATCCCATATTACAGCACCAGTTCAAGTCCTGGGGATACTTTATTTCCTTGTCCTGCTCCCTAGTATTGCAGAAAAGCAGCACATGATGACCCAAGTACTTAGGCCCCTAGAAACCACATGGGAGACCTGGATGGAGTTCCTGGTTTCTGGCTTCAGCCTGGACTAGCCACATCCACTGAGACCAACAGTGAGTGAAGCAGTAGATGGAAAACCTTTCTCTGTTTCTTTCTGTCTCTGTCTCCCTCTCTCTCTCACTTTCTCTCTCCACCTCACCCCCAACTCTCAAATAAAATAAAGATAAATTTTAAAAAAATAATAAACTGGGGCCAGCACTGTGAGGTAGCAAGTTAAATTGCTGCCTGTGACGCTGGCATTCCACATGGGTACCAGTTAGTGTCCTGGCTGTTCCACTTCCAATCCAACTTCCTGAGAAAGCAGTGGAAAATGGTGTAAGGACTTGGGCTCCTGTACCCATGTAGGAGACCCAGGAAACAATCCTGGCTCCTAGTTTTGGTCTGGCATAGCCCTGGCTGTTGTGGCCATTTGGGGAGTGAACCTAAATGGGGGGTGGATGGAACTTTTTCTGTCTCTGTCTCTTCCTTTCTCTGTAAAATCTTTAAAAACTTCATTTCCATACTGTGCAAATGATAAGTAAAAAGCCAGAAAGCAAAAAGAAGGGTAAAGGAGGAAGTAGGGAAGGGAAAGTAGGATGGTGGGAAGAAGAAAAAGGAGCAAATATTATTAGACCCCTTATAGATACAAGTATAAATCTAATATTGAAATGACTACTTTTCTTTCCCCTTCACTTAGCCTGTCAGCAGTCATTGAAACCAATTCTTTTCATCAGTAGAGGAAATAATATAAGGCATATCTAGAAAAGGTATTAAACAAACATAAATCCAGCATCAATTTGCCTTTGGTGATCTCTGTCCTTGGGATCCACTTCTAGTAATCAGATTTCTGCCTTGCTTTCCTGGAGGACTTGTTCTTTGCAACTGAAACCCATTGTATGCCAGAACTTGTACCTTGATTACATGTTTAATACTCTTGGATTCCCTTGGCCTATACTTCTCAGGTTTCCCATCTTAGCATTTATGGATTTGGAAATCCAATAACAGAACCCAATGATCAGGTATCCCGAATTCATTTGTATATTGAATTTTTTCTGGAACTACACTTTTACCTAGCACTTCTAGGCTTCATTTCTTACCTACTGCCTGACACAATCTACTTTCTTACACCTACCTCTTTTTTTTTTTTGATAGGCAGAGTTAGACAGTGAGAGAGAGAGAGAGAGAAAGGTCTTCCTTCTTCCATTGGTTCACCCCCGCAAGTGGCCACTACGGCCGGTGCGCTGTGGACAGCGCGTTGTGCTGATCTGAAGCCAGGAGACAGGTGCTTACCCCTGGTCTCCCATGTGGGTGCAGGGCCCAAGGACTTGGGCCATCCTCCACTGCCTTTCCGGGCCACAGCAGAGAGCTGGACTGGAAGAGGAGCAACCCGGACAGAATCCAGCACCCCAGCCGGGACTAGAACCCGGGGTGCTGGCACCGCAAGCAGAGGATTAGCCTAGGGAGCCACGGCGCTGGCCCTACACCTACCTATTTTGACATACATTCATACCTGAACGCTGCCTACCCTCCTGGGTATCATGTGTCTCAGATGTATCAATTCTAAGAATCTGGAATTGGTACTATGATTTTCCCTTTTGGTTTGCCACAAGGACTAACAAGCATCAATATGCAGAAAAAGAAAAAGTAATGGAATAGGGAGAGAAGCCTTGGTCATCAGAGACAAGAAGAAAACAA
This sequence comes from Lepus europaeus, assembly GCF_033115175.1. Taxonomy (NCBI): domain Eukaryota; kingdom Metazoa; phylum Chordata; class Mammalia; order Lagomorpha; family Leporidae; genus Lepus; species Lepus europaeus. The sequence goes on along the minus strand of NC_084832.1, from coordinate 41,595,848 downwards.
TCAGAAAAGAAAAATGCCAAGAGAGGCTAAAGTCAAATGCTAACTATTGACAATGGAGTTGTCCTTAAGAGCCCTGTGTTTGGCAAGAAACATGAATATTTGGTCAGGTAGACCAACCAAGTCCAAAGATTTGAGTAATTTCGATCTCTGAGAAACATTTCTTAGATTCCAGAGAATGAATAAAATCAATAACATCCTGACAGATCATGAATATATCAAAACCAGGAGTAAGTGTTAATGCTTTCATTTTTAAATTTGCCATAAAAATGCACAAATACTTTGCAGATACATTTAAAATAGATCCAGAATTTGTAAATTGTGTTTCTGAATTGATTCTTACAGGCCTTGTTGTTTTAAATATAAAGAATCTAATTTAAGACAACTATAGAAGAATCAGTATACCATTTTTGAAAGATTATGCATCTCACAAAAAAAAAAAAAACCAGGGACATGGGTGTTTTCTATAGCAAAGTGAGACAGTGATTTGTGAAAGTGGTGAAGGTTAAATTTAAGAAAAGTATAAGTTAGCAGACATTGCTAAGAAATACACACAGTACTTAGAAGTATATACAGTAATTAGAACCATCTGCCACCAAATACAGGTACTACAAGACATGTTTCAAAGACTATATTAGACTCATTTGTTATTAGCAGTATGCATTTGCATTCAATTAATGTGTAAAAATCCTTTAAAATATGCTCTCTTAAGTGGGTTAAACAGGCACATTGTAATCTTGTTTATACTCATAATTGGCTTAGCAAATCTTTTCTTTATATCTAGTACAAAGGTAAACTTTATCAAGCTGAAGCTGAATTATCATAAATTCCATATTAGCAGAAACCAAATTAATGAGGTTTGATTGTACCAAGAAAATTGCTTTTGCCATTTGCTTAATTTCATCTCCTCTATATAATAACAAAAAATTCAAGTGATGGAAGGAGGAGATAATACAGTATTTGTGGAAATATTAGAAGCAAGGCAAACTTTCAGAAACCCAATTTAGTGTTACATTTATTTGTTTAGGTTCAGTTTGTAATATGATGTTAAGTATATTACTGTACCCTGCTATTATGGAACAGATGTTAAATGCAATGTAAAAATGTCAGGGGTAAATGATTGATGATCCTCTTTGCCATTTCAAAGTAAACCATGATTATTTATATGCTCTGGACATTGCTTGAAAGCATCATATTAAATCTAAACAATTGATCCATTTTCAAGGGTTTTTGTGTAATGTATTATTTATGTGTTGTTTATTCTTTTGTGAAAATGTCCCAGGATAAGGAAGTATTGAGAGTCTCAAGTGCTCCACCCAGTCCATATGGTGGGTTTATTCTCTGTGTAATACTTGCCTTTTCCCTCTAGGCCCATATGGCTAGTCCATAGGCTGCCCAGGCCCCTCTGCCCTCCACAGGGGCCATATGGCCAGTTCAGGGAGCACTCATTTACCTTGTATTAATATTTTATCTGGCTCAGACAGAAAAAGAGATCAGATTAAGTAAAGGCAATCCCTGAAAATGGTTTAGCCATATAATCAATACTGAGTGTCAATGTGATATGAGATACGGGTTCTGTTATTTCATCTATATTAAAAATAGCAAGTCTACTTGAATAATTTATCAAATAATTTCATAAGCTCTTTTGATCACTTGATATAGGTTGACAAAATAATATTTAATTATGCTAATATTCTAGGCAATATTAACACATGATAGTATAAACTTACAAAGTTTAAAACTGCCTTAAACATATAGGCTTTGATATATCTAAAGAGATAAGACTGAATCTAAATTATAATCTATATTATAAAGTAATTGCTCTAAAATTAATTTGCAATTATAAAATTTGCAACTATAGGCTACACTTTTGATGTCAGTATAATTAAGAAATCTAACTGTAAGATTATTTGCAATTAGAATTGTAATAAATTAAAATATTTCATTTTTGCATTGTCTTCCACCACTATAAGTTCATTTAATGTTATGAAATCAATAAGCTTCATGGGGCAATTGTTTTTCTACTTTATGCTCTCGTAGTTGATAAAATTATTCTTTTATAACATCATTAACACTTTAGCTATGAAATTTTGTTTTCCTTAACACTTGATGGTATTCATATATCTTTCTTAAAATCCAATTGCTACTCCAAACATGTCACTCTTTTTCCATAATATAAAAATATGCATTTCCTTTATATTAGACACAACTACATGTGCATATTCCCTTCATTTCCTTAATTGAAAATGTCACATTAAAAAAAAATCTCAGCATAAACTTTTTTAAAAAAATTCTGGTATATTAGCAACCTCAGCTCAGTTAGTAAAAAAAGAAAAATTACAGCGCAGCCCATCAAATCATGGTAATGTATTTTTGCTAGATTTTAGAGTTCCTGTCAGCTGATGTATAAAATCTAAAGTGAGGAACGTTTAGAAGAGAGAGTTCATGCTTTTGATGCTCAAGCCTTACTTTCATACGTTTGCAATGTTTTCTTCTTGGGCATGTCTTTTAGTCAGTCAACCTTCCTTCCATTAAACAATTATAAAAAGATGTAGTTTTTATTAGATTTCACATAATTCATCTATCTTATTGTTGTGTTTTGCTTACATTTCCTTGAATCCACATATCTGTAATCATACTTATTATATTTCTCCAAAATACATTTTTCAGGCCCATGTAAATTCTGAGATCACAACTCATAGGCAATGCAGAATAGATTCTGAAGTCATTTGAAATTTTAAAATGATAATATTGAAATTAAAATGTTAATGTTTAGGTTTGTCACCTGTAAGTGCAAGTAAAGTCATAATTAAAATATAAAGACAACATCAGGATCCCTGACAGCTTATTTTAGGCTCGCATATACAGAAACATATTTTAATGAAAATATAAAAGTTTAATTTTATGCACTGAATATTTTCACGGAGTCAGCACTTTGCTATTTTGTGATAACATGTTAAAATTAATGGGATGTCTTAACTAAGTTCTTTCTGCATATATACATATAAAAAAGGGAAAGCTCTGAACCTGACTTCATAAATAACATTTGCTGTGATTTTGTTAAAGTTTAGATGGGTGGATTTGTATTTGAAATCCCCAGAAGGTTACAGGGTGCAGCCCTCCAACAATATCTCTAAGTCTTCAGGGACAAAATCCCATTATGTGGAGTTCAGTAAAGGGGGTAAACACCACCATAAAGAAATACAAATTGCACATATTTCCCATTTAGCTAGTGTCACCAAGGTTCACCATTTAGAATTCTAACCAGTTAGGACTTATTCTTGGAGGTCAAGTACCTTGTGAACCTTGTCATCTCACTGATGACATCATATCCCATCCATCAGTTCTTTCAGAAGCCCACTTGCCATCTGCTCGGCACACGTTGCAATAACTTATTAGAGAAATTCACAGGGCAACAATCTGCACAATGACACTGTTATCTTAATGCTGGCACATACTGAGATAACAACGACTGCTTCTCTGTTAGAGCACGATGACTCTGTTCTCCAACTTTAAAACAGAAGTGAGGAGGCTATTTAAACTTCTTCAGTCTTATGGAAACAATAAGCATATTGACAAAAGCATTTTTCTCCATTGCAGGATAACAAATGAAACCCTCTTCACAATTAGATAGAAGGTCTGTTTCGTTTCAATGGACCATCTCTGCTTAGAATCTGGTTGCTATGAATTCTTTTGATTTTCAAAGTACAAGCAAGTACCTTGTAGAAACTAAGCACGATATTCATAATCACAAAGCAGTGAAAAGTCTAATACCTTCCCCTTGCTAAAAAGTACAAAAATGATCCCGTTACTCCAGATGACTAAAATCTCTCCCTCTCTTTAATTTTTCCCCCACAGGCATTTAATTAGCAGAAAGAGCATCTCAAACATCTAGCTGACACTGCATACCTGCAGTTCTACTAGGTCCTTTGGAAGAACCAAGGACAGTGTCCAAGATCATGTATCTGTATTTTAGCAGCATATTTAACCTAGCATCTGTCAAAGGCCTTATGACTTAGCGAAGTCCAGCACAACAATCTCTCTATCTTCCAAGTTTAAAAAGTTACATATACTTATAAAAAGGTGGTACTTATTTTGCAATACATGAACTTCATCCTCTGTTCCTTCTTTTGGCTTGTCATTTATTCCAGCTTACACTGTGATCAACATTGTACTAAAATAAAGTCAAGTACAACAGCCGCTCCCTGCCCATCAAAACACACAGACGTCTGCCAAGCACTTGTAACAGCTGGTGTTACATTAATTAGTTTAAACTATTTATTTCATCCATCTCCAGAGCAGATTGAGCAAAAACATTAGAGATTATTCTAGCATCTGTAAGTGCCCTGCAAACATTAACCAAGGAAAGTTAAAATATTCATCAGTATCATATATGCATATAGATACACACATGCACTTTAGATTTTATATGTATGATTTCAGAGACTGAAAAGTCATTATAAATAAATGAGTAAACTCATCTGCATTTATGAGGGCGGGTCTTAATAACTATTCTCATGAATATCAATTTTCAACTTATATTCATCTTTTGTGTCCACAAAGTTTTTTTTTCTTTAGAAATTATCACTAGAAAGTGATAATAATTCCTGGCAGCATGGGCTATTAAACAATATATGACAGGGACTTGGTGACTCAGTGGATTAGTCACAGATTTTATGGCCACTATTGGAATGCTGCCCTAACTTTAGTGATCAAAACACTGTTATCAAATGGTTGTAAAAATCTCAATTAAAATTACTTCTATAGCTGCCACTAGGTTCTTAGCAAACTACATCCCATAACATGAATCTGCACATTATTGTCAAAATTAACTCAACTGCCACTTTTTGGCTTAAGAGAATTTAGAAATTATCTATCAAACTGACTCTACAAATAATGGCTGTCAACAGGGGCTTGGGTGATTATAAATGTGTGTTCATTAAACACCTGTCATTCTATGTTTTGTTGTAGGACTTTCAGATTTTCAATACTACATTACCTCTAGCCATGCCTTTTCTAGAAACTAAATACATATGGATTATATTAAAATTAAATGCACTGTTTATGAAAACAAAAAAAAAATTCTGAAACATTTGAAACCTGTTCACAGGAGCAGTGATAAAAAACAATCAGGACTTAAAATTTTGTAGCATATCAAAACAACACTATTTCAATTCCCACAAGGTTGATGATCCCCAAAGCAATCTGTCTTATTCCAGCAAAGCAATGCCATGAATAGAATGTGACACATGACTTAATCAACTAAAGACAAACAAAAAGGTCTACATGATAGATAGCAAACACACACTTTGGAAAAAAGTAATCTGATGTTCACTGAAGAAAGTAATAAAAAGTAGAAGGCATTAAGGAAAACAATACTTAATATGTTAGACAAAAGTTTTCTGTATGAAATCAGCCAGAAGTTGTGTAGCACTACTTGTCATTCCTGGAGTTTAACATGTTCACTACTGTAACCTTACTCAGGTTAAAAAATCAACCTCTATAAAGCAAATTAATTTTAGTCTTTAGCACTTTATTTTCCTGTATCAAATGCAAAAATAAATTAGTGCAACAATCAATGAAATAACATTCTGTTTAGGTGTATTTCAAATGAAAATAATCCATATTGGAGGCTAACTAAAGAAACTAGATTATAAAGTGAATATTCATGGTAACAATAGCTATCCGCTATGTTATACACTCCTCTGTCACTAGTGAGGGGAGTTAGCTGGGTTCCAAATCTTGGTTACTGGAAAATGTAATCACTGACATGGGATTGGTATGGACTGAATTGCACACTCTGTCCCCAAATCATGTGTTGAAGCCCTAATCCTCAGTGTGATTATGCTTGGGAGTAAGACGTAAAATGTAATTATTGTCCTGTGAAGAGGCAATGGAGGTAATGAGGTAGCTAAGGTGAGACCCTTGATTCAAAAGGACTGGTACCCTTCTAAGAAGAGGAAAAAAAAAGAGACACTAGGAACGTTATGCACAGAGGAAAAGCCATGTTAGGACAGAGAGAGAAGGCAGCCATCTACAAGCCAAGGAGAGAAGATTCAGCCAAAACCAAAACTGCCGACATCTTGACTTTTACTTTTTGCCTCCAGAACTGTGAAAAACAAGTTTCTACAGCCCATTCAGTCTGTGCTGTTCTGTTACACAGCTCCAGCAAACTAATACAGTGGGGTTCTCATATCTAAGAGGGCTCATATAGAGCTCATGTCTCATTTAGGGCCTCCTAACATATGATCATGTAAAACATGTTTGTTCCTTGTAGTGGTCTTAGTAGGTATGAAACTATTCCCTCTGCTTTCAAAATGAGAGCCTGAGTCTTCTTATTGAAGTTCCAAGTTCCCAAAACTCTTTCATAATTTATGTGTCTTTGAGCTTTTTGTAATAATAATTTTCAAGGCTTAGACCCTTATAAATCTTTTGAGAGGTAAGAAGCTGACAATAGTGGCTGGAATAAAACATGGTAGGAAGAAAATCCAAAAAGAGGCAAAAATCATATTTCAGATCAGGGTTAGAAGAACAGTGGACCATGGGTCAAATCCAGCCCACTACCTGTTTCTGTGTATCTGTGAGTTAAGAATAGTTTTTACATTTGATATAAGTGAAAAAATAAAATGAATAGAGGAACAACATCTTGTGCTACCTGAAAATAACATGAAATTCAAATTTCAGCACTTACAAAGTTTTGTTGGCCCAGAGTCATTACTGCTCATTTATATTCCATGGAACGGCTGTTTTCTCAAAACAACAGCAGGGTAAGTAGCTACGTCAGAAATCATATGATCCAAAAAGCCTAAACTATTTAGTATCTCACTCCTTATGGAAAAGGTTGCTGTCCCTTGATCTTTACAATAAGATTAGTAGCATTCCTTATCATAATTGCTTTAGTTAGCTCTGGTTTTTCCAGGGAATTTTTAAACCCATAACAATTTTATAGTGTATCAATAATGAGCTGATAGTATTATTTCAATCGCTCTAATCTACTTTCATAATGTTATTCTGTGAGAGAAGCAGGCACTTAAACTTCCAGACAACACACAAGTGAACTTTTGGAACACAGCCTGTTGCTTGATTTCTGGCTACAGTTTTCAGTTTGATCGATGATGATGAAAGATGACAGAAACAACAGTTACCCAAGATTACGCATTATTCAATTACACTTACAGATTTTTCTTAAAGCAGAGCTATTCCTATTTTTCCTAAAACTATTCTCATTTTTCACATTTGGAAACTGAAGGCGGCTTCACAATTTGATGACATACTCACTCTGTCTCTGAGACAGTGGTGGAATCCAAATTTCCCTGAATCCAGAACTCATGGTTTCAACCATTATACTTTTCTGTGAGGATTTTAATATTTTTATTAACAAACTATTATAAAAGCAACATAAGTTTCAAAATTAATTTGAATTTTTTCTTTACATAAATATTAATGATATTAAAAATTAATAGGAAAAATAGTACTAAGCACTGTTTAATATTTTGCCACAAACCGTTCTGATAAATTATTATTCAAATATTAGGTCACGACAAAAACAGGACATTCATACATATATAGTCATGCATTGCTTAACGACAGGGATCCATTTGGAGAAATGTGCCCTTGGACAATTTTGTCATTGTGTGAATGTCATGGAGTATACTTATACAAAGCTAGCTGGCATAGGTCAATTGGATGTGACCCCCTGATGCAATTCAGAGACGTGGTGACCATAAGCTACAAGAGCCTACTGTTGGCACAAAATGGCAAATGGCTTTGCACTAAGCTTTTTTATATAGAAAGAGATATGCTTTAAAATTATGATTAAAAGTACAGCATGGTAAGTGCATAAGCCAGTAACAACCATTTATTTTTATTATCATGTATTATATATTATACATAATTGTATGTGCTGTACTTTAATACAACTGGTAGGGTTGTGTACACCAATATCACCACAAACACGTGATGAATGTGTTGTGCTATAGACATGCAATGGCTATTACATCACTAGGCCATAAGAACTTTTTAGTCCCATTATAATTTTATGGCACCATCATCAAACATGCTGTTTTTTACCAAATTGTTAGGCAGAACATGCCTACATGAAATATATGTGTTTGGCTTCTAATCAGCACAGTATACACATATGTATAGGCTTAAAATTTTGACTAGGAATCAACATACCACCAACTGAGCAAATATATATAGTTACCATATTGTCATATTCACCTTTCCTAAACCTTTCATTTAAGGAAAGGATTTTAGCAATAAATTGAAATAAGCTAAGGTTAAAGTCAAAGTAATATAAGACAATTAAGAGACAAAAAACACTGGAAGAGGTCAAACCTGGTCTTCCTTCTGATTATGTCATTCTCAAGGTCCGAGTCTTGGATAATCTTTGCATCCCTTCTCCATCTCAGGAAAATGGTGCCAGCTTCAGAAAATTACTGAAGGGATTAAGTGTGATAATGCCATGGTCTTTGCATATCACAACTTGTGGGAATGGAGGGAGACTCCAATCCTAAGAGTTTTCATTAAAATGCTCACTGTAATTATGTCATAGTACTAACATAGAGGACACAAAGTAAGCTGAAGCTTGTCCCCAAAACGGACAAATTATCAAGGTTCCAGGACCTAGCATGAACACAGAAAATGAAAATCATGGGACTAAATCATTGATTACAACACAAATAACTAGTTTAAATGTAGAAAAATACTATGGGTTAGACTACAGACAAACAAACTATGTTTAACAGTTTAACAAATATGTATGAGGAAGCAGGTCATCCAAGGGAAAGAGTCAGACTTAAAAGGAAACTAAGACTGACAGTGGGAGAATTTGTATTTAATACCAGGAAGGATACAAGAGGAAGAACTTTGAAATCAGTATTAACACAGTGGATTTCTACCATCATAGTATAATGGGAGTTAGGTAAGAGGAAAGCAGACAGCATGTAGGCCAGACAGTATTATTTTTAATAAACACACCAATCTCTTCCACACTTATAAAGCATGCATACGTTTAAGCTATTTCACTTTGATTCTCACAGCTCTGTGGGCCCAGAGAACATGTCTGTATTGAAAGAATGCACTGTGGTTAAAAGCAAATATGGATGATAGAGCCAAACCCCCCAGACACAGTTCCCAAACCTGCCTTCTAACGACTGTATGGCATTGTGCACTCCTTGCTATTCTCATCTGTAAGATGGAAAGAATAGTAATGAGACCTTCTCCAAAGTTGCTGTGAAAACTAACATATTATACTGTATGTAGCATAGTATTTGGGATAGAGTATATGCTAGGTTCAGTTTGTTATTATTAGTACCCCTTTCACAAGCAAATAAAGATCAAGGACCATATTTTTCTTTTTGTTATTTCTATAATAATGATTTTGTCATTTTAAAATAGTTTAAAACATGAATGTACACATGTACATGTAATAAAATTCTAAATCTCATTACTATTTACTACAACTTGACAGGGAATTAAAACTCTTAAATCTATTGTAAAACACATTTTAAAGTCACTTTCTGATAAAAAAGGAACTTGAAACTGAGCTTTTAATCTTTCAAACTCGAGCAAACAAGTTCCTATATGCTGTCTTCTAAATAGATCCTCAATGGTTTTTGACATAGTGAGGCAATAATCCATCATTTTCATCTCTTCATGGTTGATCCCTCATGTCTCTCCATCACCCAGAAAATAAAGCAATCACCTGATGCCCAAGCATCAGATAAAAATGCCAAAGAACATAGCGCTCATCCTCTATGGGTTACTGAAACCTCACGTTCCTTCTCAAATGGCTGACACAGGAAGAGCCTGACACTTCCATTGCTTCATCCACTTAGCCATCATGTTTACCAATAATAACAAGATCCATGTAAAACTTGAAAATACAGTCTAAACATTGATTTCTAGGACAGTTTGAATTTCACATTTTCTCCTGATTTCAAGAGTCATTGTTTTTAAGTATTTATAGAACAATAGACTCTGCCATGTGACATTTATAAGAAATTGCAAATTATTACAGTGTAACAACCAATTCCAAATTGCTCTACCCTATTTGCAGGAGATTGTGGATTGTTCTGAAAAACTATGGAAATGTAAAGTATTTTGACCAAAAAACTTCAGCAGAAACATAGAGCATTCATAAGCAGGGCACAGAGCATTTGCTAACATAAACATTTGTTTCACAGGCAAGGCATTCTCTGCAATGTGGGATGAGCTGGTAGGAAAATACTCCAGGGAATGCCAGAAAGCTTGCCCAACTGTTCTATTCACATTGAGATACAGACCTCAGAAGTACCTGAACAATATACCTGAGGGCTGCAGATCATAACTCAGGAAAACACTTTCCAGTTCTGCTACAGCCTTTCCAATGATCCTCTCCATATCTTGAGAATAATTTTCTATTTTGATGAGAACACTACTTTGGCCCCAAGTAATCCATCTGACTACTTTTTGAAGGCAAGTTCCAATGGAAACATACTGATTTCTTGTAAGTCACAAATAAAACCTTTAGCGTACCCAAATGAATTCCACTGTAATTTCTTTTTCATGATCCAATACCATTACAATGAATAGTCTCTATACTTTTATTATTCTTTTAATCTCCTATGATACAACCCATCCAGGAAAGTGTTTAATGAATTTTGAGATTGCTACAGATGAAGAGTTAATTACAATGGTTGAATATTGCAGGAACTTCTTCGTTCTAAAATTATATACTATTTCCCTTTCTGATGAAATTATTTTTGACTTGAAATTCCTTTTTTTCTTTTACCAAAAAGTTCATTGTTAAACTTTGCCACAAAACCTTTTGTTCTTATTGAAGTCACTTTGCTTGTCTCTCCTACTGTAAGGACACCAAATCCTAAAAGCTGGCAAGAATGCATATGTTTATTTCACCATTGCTCTGCAATTACTGAATGCCACTTAATTATAGCAACAGATGCTCGAGTGTAGGAACCAGAAAAATCAAACGCCTCATTTCCAGGTTATTTTTTTCCATTGCTTCTGCCAACAGCAGATGTGTGAGCCCCTTGTGCTCTGGCGTAAATACTTATCAAATCCTAACAGGTCACCTATGTCACAAACAACATTTCAGATGCAACTGTTTCACCTGATAATAGGCTCTGAAAATAAAACTGTGAGCTGTAAATACAATGTATTCAGAATGAAATGCCATAATGTGAAATTGCTTTTTCTCCAGCTACAACTGAAGTCCTTGACAGTTTTTGGCAGTGATAAATCACCCTCCCATTAATTGTCTTCTCTCTCATTGTGAGGTGAGCTGCTAAAAGGGGCAGTCAACAAAAATGACTTAAAGGACAAATTTTGGCAAAAAGACAATGAAGAAATCTGTCATTGCTCAGCCTCGAGTAAACTGTCTTGAAGGAATCAAAATATATGTAGCTGAAGAGTTTATGTCTTTGTTAGGAGGATTATAGGATGATAAGTTTACTGTTAAGCAGAGGAAGAACCAGAGAAACTTATATTGTGGGTCCTTGACATCCTTTTCCAAGTGATTTTTCTTTTACAAGATGCATTACTGTCTCTTATACTTGAGCATTTCTCTAATCTATTCAGATTCACTCTCTGACCAAGAATAAATGAAACATTCCCCAGTGTGTGATCACAAGTTATAAAATCTTGTTAACATAATTTGAATTGGGTATAAAGTTAATTCAGAAAAATTAATTTCAAAAATTGTTGAATACCATGTTTTTGCCATAAACAGGCAAAAGAACTCACACATCCAAAAGTAGTTGCCACCAACAGACAATTTAATATGAGCATATGCAGTATGAGAAAATTATAGGTTATTACAGTGCTTATCAAATGCACCATTTACATTTTAGTTTAGTTGGTATTCAGCATTAGTAAGTAAAGATGCATTAAAAGTGGATCCAATGTTATTCCTGCATTAAAAATGTTCATATTTACTTCATGTAATTAATGTATTGTTTAAATTGCTCTATAGCAAGCCTAATTGAACTAGAATTCTAAATTTAAATTGTGCCATTTCCTGGAATGTGCCCAGGCAATTCTATGCAAACTTCAACAACATATTTGAAAAAGATGCAAGAGTAAAACATTAGGATTCAGTGGCCATACATGGAGAATAATTCAAATTAAAGCACAAACTGTAAAAGCAAAAGCTAACTTTCAGGAATCCTTAGGGATTAGTACCTCATCATATCAACATTTTTTCTGCAGAAATTAGAAATACTATTTTAAAATAATAATGTATAAATAATATTTAATATTTAAATAATACTTAAAATAATATTTTTTAAAATATGGGTATTTCAATTAATACAGGAAATCACTAACTCTAAAGAAAAGATTCAATGTGTCAACAAAGTGTTCTTTCTAATAGATAGGTGTCTCTGGTTTGCATTAAATGGATGAGATGGAGTTGTATTTTTGTGTTTCAACACTCAGATTCAATAAAGAGCCCAAGGTAAATAAGGACAATTTAAAATTACCCCAAGTCCCATTTTGTAGGAGCTCAAACGGAATGTTATCTGAACATTACTAAATATAGTTTGTAGACTATGACATTAAAACATCTTTTCAATGACAGAAATAAAAAAGGGGGGGAATGATTTTTTTTTTTTTCTGTTTTGGTGATCCGCCAGTTTGAGAGCTTACTGAGAGCATATGGAGATAGCATATTTGCAAGTCCATCTCTGGAGGATTGCAAAAGGCCCTTAGCTTGTGAAAAACAGCAATGTTATTTTTTTTTAACGTTCCCTATATTTAGAGATTAAATCGCTCACTGCACAAACCCATTTGGAACAGGCGCGAAGGTGAAAAGGATAATCAGTACAGTCACTGGTCCGTGTTTCCTAAACGCTTTTGAAAACATTACTGTGCGCAGGCATAAAATTAGCGGCAGGACCTTAAAAAGGCTGGCATTTAGCATGACTTTTTGGAAAGTGACACCCTCATTTTTTTCTTGTAGGATATCATTAAATTTCAATCGCCCTATGGCAGTGCCTTTCCATTAATAACCAATTCACTGTGTCACTTTGGCTCTCCTTTGAAATAATGAGCCTTTGCTTCGCTTTAATAAATTTAAACATATTCTCAAGGCCAGGGAAGATAGGAAACCGCAGATGGGCTGAGAAAAACACGATTCATAAATCCTTAACTGCCTGAGATCGTTGAGAGCAAAACAAAGTAACACTCGTAAAATATTAAACAATCCCAGCTGTATGAGGGAAGCTTCATTAACAAAAATGGACTATTTACTGCCTTGCTCAGAGCCTGTGGGTGGAGAGAGTCAAAGAAATCTTTAAAAAATAAATTCCCACTGCCATTTCTTGTGATTCTTTAACCAACTAATGGAATAATGAAAACATTATCTGAAAAGTACAGTTACTCCGAAGAATTAATAAATATTATTTAAAATGCTGTAAGTTACTTTTCCCACTGTTGCAATTTGAAATTTAACAAATAAAAGTGCGTTTATTTTTTTCTTGGAATCATTACCATTGTTGTGGCAAAGTTATTGGACAGGAGGACTTCCTAAGTACTCCAAACAAAATTATATGAATCAATGCAGACATCCTTACTCAAGTGGTTTCTGAAGTATTTGTCAGATTGGAGACAATTAGTTGTATTTAGTATTGTATCTGTAGTTAATTATCTAGTTAGTTGTGTTTTATTACCTAACACATTTTCTAACACTGAGTTTATCAAAAACTTTAAAATTGATAATATATTCAATATCATACTTAGATGTTGGAAATTCAATTTTAAAATCCTAGTATAACAGATGGATATTACAAGATATCACCATCCACAATAGCATTTTTACCATCCTGTTTCAAAATCAAGTGCAGCTTATTGGTGGTATACAGTTTTGAAGAACCAAGAGATCAATGTCAGTCTGTTAAATGCTAAGAACTTAGAAGCTCTAACCTTAAAGACAAGCTGACAATTTAGTCGACAGAATGTCAATAGTTCTAAACATTTCAAGGGCAAAAATATTGCTTTTTACAATCTGTGTCACATTTGTTGCAAGAAAAGAATTTAGATTTTTCTTCTGCATTCTGTCAGCACTTTTCCTTTTATTATACAGAGATACATAATTAAGGAGTTCAATATGGAATAATGCACAGACTGACCCTTTCAACAATACACAGAGTCTTATGATATTACATGCCAAAGCACAAAAAAATGCAAATATATTCATTCTTTTTCAAACACTATATATTTTACCAACTCAGCCATTATATATATATATAAAAACTCAGGATATGCACGAAAGCATCTAAATAAATACGTAAGGCATTTTCCTCCATCATTAGCAGTGCGATTTTCTCATCATACTCTAATTTAGGAAATAAATAATTGCTGACATCTTTTTCAAAAGACAGTCAAGAGTTGAAAGGTAACATAGGATTCAGTATAAGAGCATAAATTCTCACTATACATGCTCTGTGCCTCTCCATTTCTCAAACTGTAAGATGGGAAAAACGTATTTTCTATCTTCAAAAGTCATCTTCAGACTGAGACTGCACATGTAAATGCAAACTAGTGCCTGGAACGTAATAAGAACTACACACAGGTTAGATTATGACTTAATTTTGAAGGAAAGATTGTTCTTCCATGATCATTTACGTGTGTATAATGACTATTTCAAAGGACACTTATGATGTACATTTACCATGATGTAAGAACAGGATGGTTTGTACTCGTGTTACAAAGCTGTTCGTTGGCAATTCTTGTCAGATTTTAAGACCTGCTTCGAATCAAAATCCTCTTCTCTCAATTATGTTTTCAGGTTTAGAATGTGCCCAAGGCTAAATTCTTCCATGGAAGGTTTAAACTTTCTCTATTAAGTTCTCTGATATTTTTTCTGTTATTTACATTTAATCTTTATGAGCTATGAAAAGCATTCATTCAGTAAAACTGCTAAATTGTAAATAGCTACTAATATGAATGTGTACTTCATAGTATTCCCCCTTTTTCTTTTGAAAATATGAGTGCCCTCAACTGTGTTTGTAAAATCCATTTAATATAGATTCATAAATATAGAAGATAACTTGGGTTACAGTTGAATGTGTCACATCTAATTTACAAAAAGAAATTGAAATGCTGTTAAAAATAATAACATACATGTATATAACTACATTACATGTGACTATTATAACTTTTAAACTGCCAGCTACATTTCCAGCTACATATCTTATAATTAGGAATCACTGAAACCTTTTTTTTTAATTGCTTTTCTAAATTCAGAGTACCTTGAGAAGTCACAGATTATATTTTCCCAGAATTGAGGCAGAAAAGTTTAAAGGCCTTTGATAACTGAGATGGTACAAGGATGCCACAGTAAATCAAAGGTGAAATTGCATCTTATTTGTGGCTAACTAACCAGACCCTGAAAGTTGGTATTTTCTCCCTAACAGTCCTTCATCACTGAACACGGGAAACAATTACAATGAGAGGCATGTGAGCAGAGTCTTTGCCACTGGGCCCTCATAAATCTTGCCAGTTCCCAGTGAACAACACCAAATATTTGCAGCTGAGGAACATTTGGTCTGGCTTAAATTAACATATCTCAGCAGTCAGAAGTCATTAAGCTTTGCCAATGATTTGAAGCAATTTTTCCATTTCAAAAGTGACATTGGCTTTTATTTATTCTTCTGGATGAAGAAGGTAGCAGAAAGGAAAACAAGTGACATGAAACCGGAAGTTAATAATGAAAAAAAAATGAAAGAGGTCTTTGTACTTCCTCTGGTACATTTGTTAACATTTTTAAAAAGAATCCCTTAACTTTTATGCCTATAATCAAATAATAATTCAAGATGATATACACTAATTTTATAATAATCAATAATTACAATATTAAAATGTAGCTGTTGCAACACTAATTCTCTGTGGATTTAGACATTATGAATTGTAGAACTGATTTTTAAAGCATGAGAAAGGATAATCCAACATTTTTTTTTTTTTTGACAGGCAGAGTTAGACAGTGAGAGAGAGAGAGACAGAGAGAAAGGTCTTCCTTCCATTGGTTCACCCCCAAATGGCCACCACGGCCAGCGCTGCGCCAATCCGAAGCCAGGAGCCAGGTGCTTCCTCCTGGTCTCCCATGTGGGTGCAGGGCCCAAGCACTTGGGCCATCCTCCACTGCCTTCCTGGACCACAGCAGAGAACTGGAATGGAAGAGGAGCAACTGGGACAGAATCTAGCACCCCAACCGGGACTAGAACCCGGGGTGCCGGTGGGCGCTGCGGGTGGAGGATTAGCCTAGTGAGCCGTGGCACTGGCCAATCCAACATTTTTAATTAAAGTTTTCAGAAAGAAAGAAACATGCTAGTGTGTTTTCAAAGATCATTTTCAATATAGACTCCATTCAGATATAAGGGAATGAGTAAACTGTGGAGAGCAAGTCAATGACGGCGCCAGGGAAGTTTTCCAATAGGAAAGTATAGAGTGAAAAGATTCTGAACATTAAATTGCAATTTAGAACTCAAATCAATACAATCACCTGTTTATAAGTTAATTACCAGCTGTATGGTTTGTCTTTTCTTTGAGAAATAACATTGCTTCAGGAAAAAGCAGATTTTGAGGCCTGTGCTGTGGTGCAGTGGGTTAAAGCCCCGGCCTGCTGTGTTGGCATCCCCTATATGTGCTGATTCAAGTCCCAGCTGCTCCACTTCTGATCTAGCTCACTGCTAGCGTGCTTGGGAAAGCAGTGGAGGATGGCCCAAGTGTTTGGGCTCCTGAACCCATGTCGGGGACCCAGAGGAGGCTCCTGGCTCCTAGCTTCAGATCAGCTGAGCACTGGCTATTGCGGTCATTTGGGAAGTGAACAAGCAGATGGAAGATCTCTAACTCTTTCAAATACATAAAAATAAATCTTTAAAGAGAAAAAGCAGCTTTTTTTTTTTTTTTGACAGGCAGAGTGGACAGTGAGAGAGAGACAGAGAGAAAGGTCTTCCATCCGCTGGTTCACCCTCCAATGGCCGCCGCGGCCGGTGAATCGCGCTGATCCGAAGCCAGGAGCCAGGTGCTTCTCCTGGTTTCCCAGGCCACAGCAGAGAGCTGGACTGGAAGAGGTGCAACCAGGACAGAATCTGGCGCCCCGACCGGGACTAGAACCTGGTGTGCCGTCACCATAGGTGGAGGATTAGCCTATTGAGCTGCGGCGCTGGCCAAAAAGCAGGTTTTAAAATCAGATTCACATTTCAGTTCCCCTCCATGATTTGTGTCAGCCTGAACAAGTCCATTAACTTCAGGCATCCCACCTGTAAAGTGAGGTGAGCTTGTGCCTCGCAAGTCACTGTGAGGATTAGAGATAACTTATATAGTGACCGTCCCATGTTAATATCAATGGTAGATTATAGTTGTTAATATTTTTAAACAATAATCAAATTAGTACCATTATTGTCAGTTTATAACACATTTCTATACATTGTAATGCCTGGTGAATTTTATTATTTGGCAACCATACAAGTAGGAACAGATCTTTTAAAGATAACTGATTACAGAAATGTATACATGTATCCAACTAAAAATGAGAAAAATGGGAACAAAACAGTTATTATGTGCCTAATGTTGAGCTATGTGATTTCATGCAATGCATCAAAAAATTCTTATTTGAGTGCTTTTATTAGTCTGGTATTATACAATGCATAGGTGTGGTAACCGGACTTAGAGCCAGGTTCACCTGCCTCCAGGTCTATCTTTTTCTCTCCTAGAGTATGATGTTGGAAAATAACTTCAGAAGATATCTGCTAAAGATGCCCCACAACTTTGTGACATGCAATATTGTCAAAAGGTGTGATTAGCTGCAAGTGAATATCATGTTATATTAAATGCAAATTCTACCAATCTCCATTCCTTAAAGATCACTGAGATTTTAAGGTTTCAAAAGGTCTACATGCTGCTTATTAATATTTTACATATTTTTCCCAAGTCTAATGTCCAAATTAATACTATAGAACACAAGAATTTAGGGGAAGCAGTATTTTAGCAAAATAACTATTATTAAGTAAACAGGCACAAATTGATTAAAATCAATTTATAAACACTAAACAAAAGATACTTTAGAGACATGTTTCTGTCAAATTAGGTAGAAATTAAAAACATTATTCGCCGGCGCCGTGGCTCAACAGGCTAATTCTCCGCCTTGCGGCACCGGCACACCAGGTTCTAGTCCCGGACAGGGCTCCAGATTCTGTCCCGGTTGCCCCTCTTCCAGGCCAGCTCTCTGCTGTGGCCCAGGAGTGCAGTGGAGGATGGCCCAAGTGCTTGGGCCCTGCACCCCATGGGAGACCAGGAGAAGCACCTGACTCCTGCCATCGGATTAGCGCGGTGCGCCGGCCCCAGCGTGCCAGCCACGGCGGCCATTGGAGGGTGAACCAACGGCAAAGGAAGACCTTTCTGTCTGTCTTTCTCTCACTGTCCACTCTGCCTGTCAAAAAAAAAAAAAAAAAAAAAAAAACAGTATTTGCGGGTGGCACTGTAGCATAGCGGGTAAAGCCACTGCCCATTTAAGTCCCGGCTGCTCCACTTCTGATCCAACTCTCTGGCTATGGCTTGGGAAAGCAGTAGAAGATGACCCTAGTGCTTGGACCCCTGTACCCATGTGGGAGACCTAGAGGAAGCTCCTGGCTCCTAGCTTCAGATTGGTGCAGCTCCAGCCATTGCAGCCAATTGGGATGGAAGATCTCTCTCTCTCTTTGTTTCTTTGACTGTCCTCCTCTCTCTGTGTAACTCTAGCTTTCAAATAAATAAATAAAATCTTAAAAAAAAAAAAAAGCATTTGCACTACTTTGGCTGTTTTTCTTTGGCAGATTTTTTCAAAAAGATCTTTTAAATAAAATTCAAAATGCTATATTCGATACATATAAACTGAGTAAACATTACAGAGAGAACAATGAGGTGGTAAAAGTGTGAAGGAGCAACACAACCCAATAATGGAGACCAGCTAATGCTCTGTGGCTCTGTATACCTTGGAACACTAAGGAAAATTTAATGTTTTTTGTTTTGCTTCTTAGAGAAAGGTATGGAACAACAAATAAAGCTGAGTGCTGTATTTCAATGCTGAGTTCCTGTTACACAAACAGAGAAGGAAAAATAGATTTGAAGATTGCTCTAGTGTAGTCTTGGCTCTTCGGTTCTACAGTTGACGAATTTATATAGTAACAGATTTTTATATGTATTTTATTCTCTTCTTTGCTTAAAAGAAGAAAGGTACTTTACACTTTTGGACAAAATAACATTTTTTAAAAGTCACTTAAAATTTTAAGAGTTACAACATTGTTCTTTTCAGAAAAAAGGCAGAGGGTTGGCAGGGAAACCCTAGGGGAGGAAGTTAGCTATAAACATAATTTTCATTTCACCTCCACTTTATGTCTATCCAACTAAAAGAAAAAAAATGAAAGAATTTCTAAGGATAATTTCCAAGTTGTTTTAATTATCATCTCCAGACTTCTTTACTCCCTTCCTTATGATCAATACAAGGGCTGGAGGATACTAGGAGGCATGAGGTGGTCAAAAGTAAGTTAGAAAAACATATGACAGGACTTTAAAATTCTATGAAAACATGGAATTAAAAGATAAATTTATTTTTGGTGCAAAAAATCAAAATCCTCCCATAACTTTTACCTAATATATATTTCCCAATGAACATTTTGAAGTGCACTGGCACATAATAGCAATATCCAAAGTAAGATAATTATTATTAAGAAAGTTTTACAATTTAAGCATGTATCTTCCTCTTCTTGGATAACAAGCAACAGGCATCCATCAATGTGAACATTCAGACATCTATTTATTAGAAGGGAAATGTTACTCCAATTTTTCAGGAAGAGCTATTTACTTTTAAAAAGAATTACTTTTACATGGATTCTATGTCTTATTAAAGGTGCAATATTTATCATGCTTAAATAAACATAAGTTGCTGAATTCACTCAAATTATTTCAGAACATAACTGAATTTCAAATACATTATATTTGTATGCTTCTATTGGCAAAAGGGCTAGGGAAGTGCTTATAACTTTATAAACAAATAAGAGATGTTTGTCCTTGAATAAACACATGGGAGTTGAGGAAAAACTCACATGATAAATCTCTAAGAACCATTAAACTACAGATGAAGCCCTCCAAAATGAATTTTGAAACTCTATAGTCTCAGATGCATAAAGTAAAACTCTAACAAATTTAATTTGCATAATGAGATCATCAATATTTCTTTTTAAAAAACTCAGAAACAGGATGTGTCCTGTTAACTGCTGAAATGGTAAAACACATAGTGAAGAAATGGATTTGTAAAGCAGCCCCCAGTAGATAGCTGCATACATAATATTACCAGAAATCTAAGAGTTCGATTTCTAACAGTTCTTGAGCAATTTTGTTCTTAGTGTTGCCATCTTGTATGTTTGTCTCAGAAATGCTCTTCATTTCAAGCATGGAAAGCCAAGACTCTGTGGCAAAAAAATATCCTACACGAAGGATCTCTGTGAGACCTCAGTGGAAAGAAAGGGCCATCAAAGAAGGATGCACTCTTCTTGGAAGAGAGGAGAGAACATCCACTTTGCTTAAGGCCATGTCCAAATACCGATGGAGTCTATGGTCACAGGAGGCTTCCATAGCCTTGGCAGCCACAGGTGATCACTGACATCATAAATAAGAGTGTTAATTGCTAAAGGAACAACAGAAGTCACTGTGCACTTACTCCCCATGTAGGACTTCCATCCTTAATGAGTTGTACTATGAGAATTAACTGCAAATCTTGTTCTCAAACTGTACTCTATATGTTGAGTGTGTGTGTGTGTGTGCAAACTGTTGAAATCTGTGCTTAACATGGAGTTGGTTCACTGTATGTAAAATCAAACTAAAAATGAATC
The DNA here is from genome assembly GCF_033115175.1 of Lepus europaeus. NCBI lineage: Eukaryota > Metazoa > Chordata > Mammalia > Lagomorpha > Leporidae > Lepus > Lepus europaeus. The sequence continues at coordinate 41,574,981 of NC_084832.1, read as the reverse complement.
ATAATGAAGAAGGAGATGGGAGAGGGAGAGGGAGATGGGATGGGAGTTGGAGTGGGAGGGAGGGTATGGGGGAAAGAACCACTATATTCCTAAAGTTGTACCTATGAAAAAATGCATTCATTAAATAAAAACTTAAAAAAAAGGAATTCTCTCAAAGTAGGATGCTAAAATAGGAAACACAAACTCAAGGTCAACAATGTTGTTGAAATGCCTGTTCTATCACACACACACATATACACACATATCTATAAATAGATAAACACACAGAAATATATACATATACATACATTTTTAGATATGTACTCTACATCATCGCATCTAGCAGGCATTCAATGTCTTTGTATTACTGTAATGTTAATTTTTTTCTTGTCAGAAAACAAAAAGTAAGCTAAGATTTATAAGACCTATGACAGTCAAACAATAATAAAACCCTACCATTGACAAGTATTAAACCTTTAGACTTTTGCCATTTTGGAAATATAAGCCAAGGTAGCAATAGTTCTTTGGGTTTCCAAATACACTGTATTAATAGAAATGCAATAAAACAACTCCATAAGAGAGTTTGAACAAAGGATACATTCCCTTCTATTTAATAATTTGTTTTAATTATAGAAGTACAGGGAAGAAGGAATGAAAAATAAAGAAAATTATTTTTGAAATTTGGTAATGAATCAGTTTTAAGACATTCCTTTGTTGTCTTTAAAAACTTACAATTTACATTAAACAATTCCACAGAAAGGAATTTAGAATGAGCCTTTAGACCATCAACACAAAAGTAATTGGAAAACCTTTACCAAAATAAAAACTCACAAATCATGAAAAGTTTATGCTCTTGATGCAGAATGTGATATTAAAGAGAGCTGAAGTGAAAGAAAATGATCTAAAGTGTTCATATGCTTAAAGATTCCTGCTATAGAGAGCATTCCACAAAGACCTTTAGCTCCTTTCCCCTTCCTATTATTGATTGTATCAGTCATTCCTAATAGAAGAACAACAATAGCCTTAGGGACAAAGTGCTTCAAGGCAAATAATCTTTGACCACAACTCTAATTATCTCTTCCAGTCTGCATTTGCTTTAGTATCTTAAAATAATTGAGATATGTCTTAACTTTATTTCTACGAACCAAATGAAGTTTTCTAATTCACAAATACACAAGATTATGCCTAACTTTAAATAATGATTAAATTAATGTGTACATTTTGGGATGGGTATTCGGCACAGTGGTTAAGATGCCATTTCAAATACCCATACCCCATATATGAGTGCCTGGGTTCATGCCTCATCTCCATTTCTAATTCTAGCTTACTGCTTATGTGTACCTTGGGAGGTAGCAGGTGATGGCTCAAGCACTTAGGTTACTGCTATTCACATGGGAGACCCAACTAACTTCTAGGCTCCTGGCCTCAGCATGTTAAGGCCCTTCCTGTTGCGGACATTTGAAGCATGAAACATTTGGAAGATCTCCCTCTGTCTGTCTCTGTCTCTCAAATAAATTAATAATTTTTGAAATACTCATATAGTATCCTAAATATGGGATGGATCTTTATATATTTAAGAATTAGTCCCAATTACATTCAATAAAGGGAAATTTTTTAATCCAGTTAGAAACTGCTTTTTACCAATAAAATATTTTTAGAATAACAGATCAGAAAAGTTTAAAATTTTTCTTAAACCTAAGAAGTGATATCAATAGCCCCTTTTAAAAAGTTTTTATTTGCTTAAAAAGCAGAATGAGACAGAGATCTTCCTTCTGCTGTTTTACTACCCAGATGCCTGTAGGACTAGGCTAGGCCAAAGCCAGGAGACAGGAACTCCGTCCAGGTCGCCTACCAAGTTGGCAGAGACCCACTTACTTGAGTCATCCCCTACCTCCTTCTAGCATGTGCATTAGCAGGAGGTCCAAGCAAATGAAGAACAGACAGGAAAAAAAATAGGCTCTCTGATACAGCATGCAGGAGTCCCAAGCAACAGCCTAACCCACTGATCCACACGTCCACTTATAACATTAAAAAAATAATAATAAAATAAAAATGGGTAGGAAAATATAGTGGAAATCTTGACTCAAACAGAAACTCTTGAAAGAATATTTTATAAGATATGTTTCTACATTTTCCATTAATTGCAATTAAAGTACTTTTCCTGTTTCATTTATCACCCCATTTGGAAATTATTTTCAAAGGAAGTAAAAAAATATCATATGTATTGTTTTTATGTCAAATGGAAAAATCACCATGACAAAAAAAATAGAAATATGATAGTGGAGCTTAAATCTGTTAGGAGAAAATAAGTGCAGCCATTACTTCTCTCCTTATTCTCCATGATTTAAATTAGGCCTAAAACCTGTGATGTTGATATCACTATGAAAGCTTGACCACAGTTATTTCAAGACTATATTAAAATCTAATGACATTCAAAATAATTTCAACAAAATTATTTTAAAGGTTTTCTTATACACTTCCACCATTAATACAAAGTAAGTTTTTCTTATACACACATATAATTATGGTTTAAAGTACTGATATCCATGTATCCAGAATAAAAGAGCATTAAAGAAAAGCAAGAAGTCTGAATCTTTATTTGTATTTCTGTTTCTGAGCTGTTTTTTTCTCTTTTTCTCTACCCCACCCCATGTACGAGAGAGGGAATGGGGGAAGGGAGAGGGAGACATTCATACAAACACACTAGAAGCTTGATCAGGAAATTAGACACCTTATCTTCAGGTCAGCTAAATAAGGACCAATAACTTAGGCCTGCAGCACTCTTGGTGATAACTGTCTTTACAAATGAAATTTTTACTTCCTCACAGCTTAGCTACAAGAAGACACTATCAGCAAACCAGCATTTCTGTGCAATATGAGCAGTGGTAAAAGATTTCAGTATCTGACAGAGGAAAATAAACCACTGATAAAAAAAAAAAAAATTCTGAAATGTGCTCTCAATGCCAGGCAACACTTCTGATGTTGCTTTACATTGTTGTATTGTTTACTTTCTTGATGGACTGAGGGTATACTAAACAAGAAGTCTCTAAACGGAAGGAAAAAATTCAAACATCCATAGCAACAACAAATGGAGGAGAATCTTTAAAAAATAGTTCATTGTCTTTAAAATCTAACTATGCTTGCTAATTTAATGGCATGTTTATCTTGATATTTTTTTTTAAAGGCTAGTACCATTTTTTTTTTAACAGGCAGAGTTAGATAGTGAGAGAGAGAGACAGAGAGAAAGGTCTTCTTTCTGTTGGTTCACTCCCCAAATGGCCGTACAGCCATCCAAAGCCAGGAGCCAGGTGCTTCCTCCTGGTCTCCCATGAGGGTGCAGGGCCCAAGCAGTTGGGCCACCCTCCACTGCCTTCCTGGGCCACAGCAGAGAGCTGGAATGGAAGAGGAGCAACGGGGACAGAGTCCGGCACCCCAACCGGGACTAGAACCCAAAGTACCAGTGCCACAGGCGGAGGATTAGCCAAGTGAGCCGTGGCGCCGGCCTACCTTGTTATTGATTTGGAATCATTGAAGAGCATTTATTGCCTTAATAATCATATCATTATAAATATAATTAAATAAGAAAAAAGTCATGACCATACTGCTATTCTACTTCTAAAAATAACCAAAATATCAACACCAGAACTTTTAGCTTGGAAGTGTAAACATTACTTTAATGGCCCCCAAACCAGTAACTACAGTTATGTGGAAGAAAAGACAGGAAGAAATAACATCTGGCTTTTAATACAATATATAAAAACATTCTAAATCTTTTTTACATCAAAAATTTTAAAAAGCCCTTCTGAAAGAGGAAAGGACTGTCGATGGGAATATTATTTAAAAGATAAAAATTCGAGTGGGCCTTGGTTAGGACACCCTGGTTCCATTTTGGAGTGCCTGGGTTCATTTCTTGGCTCTGACTGCCGACTCAAACTCCTGGTAACACAGATCCCACATGGCAGAGATGATGGCTCCGGTGACCGGGTTACTGACACCCAGGTGGGAGACCCAGATTGAATTCCTGGTTCATGCCTTTGAGTTGGGCCTAGCCCTAGCCATTGCAGGTATTTGGGAACAAAACAGCTAATGGGATCTCTCTCTCTCCCTCTCAAATTAATAAATAATTTTTAAAACAAAAAAATTCAAATTACATCATATAATATGAAAACATTAAAGTTATCATTCATTTTAATAGTGCATTATTTAAAGGCAGAAAAAGTTGAAATTTATCATTAAATGAGCCCCTTAAATCAAATTCATGTTTAGGTTTATTCTTGTTTGTGGCTAACTGAATTTTTCAAACAAGTAGGGTTGTTAAAATTCTAGATAAAAGTAGTTTTCTTTTTAGATGAAACAGGTAAGGAACAATAAGCTAAACCCACTTCGAGAAAGAACTAGTGATTGACTCTTTAATTTCCAGGACAAGAGCTTAACAAATCTGAGCATTTATATTTTACTGAAAGTCACTCTAGTAAATATAAAATGTTTTCTATAATTTAGTTAACTTTACAAAATATAAAAGATATTTAAAATGCCAAGATTGCCATTCATTATCAATATATTAATATTTTATTAAAACATTAATGGTATAATTAAAATTTGGTGTTAGAAAAAAATTTTAAAAGTACACTTACAGACATTGTTTGTAATCTTAGATCTTGTAAACATAATAATGCAAACAAATCACATAAACTTTCTTTTAAAAATCTAAAACTCGGCCTGCGCCGCAGCTCACTAGGCTAATCCTCTGCGGCGGCCATTGGAGGGTAAACCAACGGCAAAAGGAAGACCTTTCTCTCTGTCTCTCTCTCACTGTCCACTCTGCCTGTCAAAAATTAAAAAAAAAAAAATCTAAAACTCATGACTTAAGAATTTCTAAATTAATCTATTATCAAGATTTTCAATTAAAAATTGGAATGTTTTAACTAAAGAAGTTATCAGATCTAAGGGATTAACAGGGATTATCACAAGTGTTGATCATGAAATAAGGAGACAGTCTCAGCAGATCTCATGTAGACTATAAAACCGTAAATATGCCTTAATTTACAGAAATGGAAATTTCTTCAGAAAGCCAATGTGCTATAAAAGGTTAAAATGAAATCAGTTACCTATCGTTTATCTCCAAATAGTGCTTTGATGCTTATTGTACTTTGCATATAGTTTTGTAGTGAATACTTGTAATAATTAACTTTTCATGTGCAAACTTGACATACCAATTCAATTTTATACACTTTTAATGATTTCTCAAAACACATAAAACTAAAGGAAATTCTATAACAAATGTAGATATTTGTATAAATATTTTGAAGACTTAACAAGCTATTGCAAGATTTTTTAAAAAGGCTTTTCAACAATGATTTTTCTCCCAAGTTGACTAAACCAAAGGGAAAATATGCATGTCACCTACAATCATTTTAGTTTGCTGATGAGTTTCTCAAGAAAATAATGACTGAAACTGCTGCAATAAAATTAAGCAGATGATGGTTAAAAATAGTCATGAAGTAAGTATTAAAATAGTAGATTTTTAAAGTTGATTGATGTCCCTATTTTATTTGTTAAAGTTATTTACTTTCACTTCATTTTGAGAGTAAATGATTAAAAAGAATTATTAATATTCCTAAACTTTACTGTAGTTAAAAATTTAACAAATATAGATTTGGTTAAATTTATCATCCTTTAAATAAGAAAATGCCTGGGCCACTGTTGTGGCTCAAGGGGTTAAGTGAGTGTTTGCAACACTGGCATCTTATATCTGAGCAGCAGTTCAAGTCTCTGCTTGCTACGACAGCATCCTAGATGGGTGCCAGTTCCTATCCTGGCTGCTCCTGCTTCTGATACAGCTCCCTATTAATGCGCTTGGCAAAGGAACTGAAGATGGTCCTAGTACCTGGGCCCCTGATACTCACATGGGAGACCAGAATGGAGTCCCTGGCTTCTGCCTGGCCCATCCTTAGCTGTTGTGTCACTCTGACTTTCAAGTGGGAGTGGGAGGCATGGAGAGACAGAGAGATAAAGTGATCTTCCATCTGCTGTTTCACTCCCCAGATGGCCGCAGTGTCCTGGCCAAGTGAGGAGCCAGGAGCTTCATCCGGTTCTCCCACGTGGGTGGTAGGGACTCAAACACTTGGCCCATCTTCTGCTGCTTTTTCCAGGTCATTAGCAGAGAGCTGGATCAGAAGTGGAGCAGCCAAGATAGGAACAGGCATCCACATGGGATGCTGTCATAGCAAGCAGAGGCTTTACCCACCACAACACAATGGTGGCTCCCTAAAATAAATCCTTTCTAGAAAATAAGAAAATGTAAGTCAGAGTCCTATTTAAATAATTATACTGTCAGAAACATCAAAATTCTATTCTAAATATAGGTTCAAAATTACATAAATACACGCATAAAGCATGTTCATTGCTTTCCAATAGTTTTATCAGGAGGAAACTCTTCTCAGTGAAATTTTTTCTTAAGGCTCTCCACAGAACTACTTGGGTTAAACAATTAGTCTATGGAATCCTGCTGGCTCATCTCTAGTGAAAGTTATCTCTCTTCTCAAAACTCTAGTGCTTGATGTAAAGAGTTAGAAGACCAGTGTTCTCTAGACAATAGGGCATAACAATAAGAAAGGGGTAGTCTCAGTAAGTAATTGTATTTTTCCTGTGCCTTGATTGCACCTTCTGCTCAGTGGCTGTGACTCTGTATTCCACCTTTATAGGAATTATTTAACTGAACCTTATTCTTCAAATCAGTGTAAAATCTTTTATCATGTATTCATTCAACAAACACCTAAAGTATTCAGTCCGTGTGGTTCGTTAAGAAGACTGGTGGACTGAGAGTGGCAGGAAGGATGGCCTTCACAAATCACTCACACCTCAAGAAGGAGACAACCCTTTTCTCTCCACTTCAATTCCAATACCCTCCCCCCACCAAAGTCATCATCAGTTCCTACCTAAAGGTATTTCATAGCCTCTTAATGAGGTTCTTCTTTCATTCTTACTTCCCACCCCATTATACATTTGCAATACAGAAGTCAATTAAAATCATGTCACTCCCCTCATTAAAATTCTCAGTGGATACTCAAAACACACAATGTTTATATCAGCGAGTACAAAGATCTGCATGATCTGCTCACTCCCAGCCTCCATGACATCATCTTACCATGTTATCTGCATTAATTCTTTTCTTATAGCCAACTGATTTCATGTCTTATTCATCCCTCTTCAGGGTCTTGGGCTGGCTGGCCCCTCCATCTAAAATGTCTCCTCAGGTTCCCTCTTCCAGATTTGCCATGGCTCCCTTAGTCTTGTCATCCTTGCCTCAGTTTAAATTCTATTCCAGAAAAGATTCTTGGAACCCTCCTGTTTATGATGCTCTACCCTGCTTCCTATTACTTTATGCAGACTTTTATCAGTTATACACAAAGCATCTTCCAATAGGAGATCTTATTGGGCTTCCCTGTTTATTAATTATTTGTTTAATGTTTGTAGCTTTGATAAGAATAGGAATTCACTGAGAGCAAGGGATTTGTTTATCATCTTCAGCACTATGCACCAGCAGCTGGAACAATGCCCTGTCCTCAGGCTTCAGTGAATATTCCTTGGGAAGAAAAAAAGAATGCTTAAAAAAAAAAAAAAAAAAAGGAAGAGGGAAAAGGAAAGAAACTGCAGAAATATCTGTGTGTCTAAGTTATTGTAAAGTTGAGTTCTATAGCAAGATTGAACAAAGTCTTAAATGGCTCCTTCATAGTTAATCACTCCTAAGTATCATCTTGAACAGTTGATTGCAGTTGTGAGATGTACTGCCTAAACTTTGTCTATTTGCTTTCCCTGTTAGAAACTCTGCCTTACAAGGTATCCTTTTCATTTGTGTATTTCTTATTATCTAGTTGGAATTACTATTCTGATCCAGAATAGTTGCTCGATAAATATTAGCTGTTTACCAGAGATGCATAAAAACATGAATATGTATTCGATACATTTGATATTTTCCTATAAAGTTCTTTTTATGGATATCATAGGTAAACTACTAATGTCTCCTTATGAACTGAAATACAACCCACAAAAATTCAACTAATCTCTACCAGTTAAGTCAGCTTCTGATTTTTCCATAAACCCTTTCCTACTTCTGTAGACCTGCAAACAAAATCACCCATAAAGTGCATCTCACATGCACTATTGTTTCTTGAACTTTAAAGCGAGATACCCCTCCCTAGGCCAATTCTGTTTAGACCTTCCACACTGATTGTTTCTCAAGACTGGAAAAATAAAGGAATAAAAGTAACACCAAAGGTAAATATTAATTATTCAAGTGAGAGGAGGAAATGTTTGATGTCATGTTAAATTTCATCACTCTATTACAAAGGTGATACATAACTGTAGTTCAATAATGTGAATTTTTTAGTTTGTTTGTTTACCTCCCAGGAAAAGCAATTGCTTTATGCAAAAGTGATTCTGTAGAGTTTGAAGAAGGAAGAGTGGCCAAACCTTGAACAATCTTACCTAGGTAGAAATTCTGAGTGAGGAAAAGACTTCAGATAGCAGGCTTAAGAGAGAGACTGGGAACTTCAAGGGAGACACTGACACTCCATTTACAGCCAAACGTTTCCTATAGTAACCATATCTTCTCTTTCAAGTGGCCAAAGAATACTTTGGCTAGCTTGAATGGTATACAGTTCATGCCTTCTCCACTACAGTAGCCATTAGTCCTCTGATGTCATTAAATATAAGAACAATGTGATGCTATCAGGCCATAAAACTGGATGTAACCCTTTATAGTAGCTCAAGAGGACCCTAATGTCCAAACAGTGAATGTGACTGCTGAAGAGCAACGAGAGAATTCCTTAGGGATGGTACTGAAGTAATGGCAACATGTGTCTTCCTTTAACACTAAGTCTGTAGAAAAATAGATCCTCCAGTTTTAAGATAAATCAACAGCACAAAATATTCAGGCACGTGAATTCTCCAGGAAATTACTAAACAACAAGTGCCTATGAGGGTTTCAGGAGATTTTTAGGAAGCGCCAGTAACATGACATTTTCAGTAACACAAAACAAAAGCCAAAAAACTTCAGTGAGAGTTAGTTTCAAATGTATGGTATCTTTCTTACCTAGGCATCTCTTCTTTTTTCTTTTTTTTTTTTTTTTTTTTTTGTTAGGTTTTAGAAAGCATCAAGATTTCAGGGTCAGGTTAAATCATGTATTTGTTGCATTTCTATTCTGTTTAATCTTCCCTGTTCTATTAAAAGGAGGCACTAACAATGTTAAATTGCCAGGGTAATTGAAGAGTTTAGATTATTTTAGGCAGTTACTGTACATTTACATTTAACTATCATACTAATTCATTTTTCACCCTACAATGTTGTACAGTTACTTATATTTTATTGTTTAGCCTTCTGAATTAGAATTAAAATGCTTAATATATATTCAAAATGCAATGTAGCTGAAATTGCTATAGTTTTGACATAAACACAGTTTTATTTGTCTAGAGGAAAGAAATTTAAAAAATAATTTTCTCATTCACCATTCTATAAAAAGCAGTCTCATATTGGGTCAAGCTGTTATTATTTTTTTGTCAACTCCTCGTTTGCTTCTGTCTCTTGAACTTGCATGTTCTATGGCCCGTGGTGATATTCATTGATGGATGCTCTTGATATTCAGAAAAATGCTTTTCTTTGCCTCTTTACCATAAAGTTCAGCAGCGACAACCAGAGATTAGGTTATGTGCACCCTTTCAGTTTTGGATTACATGGGATATTTCCTTCAAAAGACTTGCTAGAATAAAGCAAAGTCATTAAGAAATACCTTTAAAATTACTGCTTATTTCTTAATCATGAGTCTATAGTATCTTTGGCCAACAGAAGTCTACAACCTGCAATAGATTCACAAATTCTTTAAACATTTTAATGATCAGAACCCCAATCAACATAAGAATTTACAGTAAAAATGTGACCTATACCTATTTTCTATCTATACATAAAAACTCCCCAAGTGTCTTCCTTTCCTAAATAAAGTTTGTATTTTTGCTTTTCTTAAGATATATTTTACACATATTTTACTTTTGTTAATTACATTTGGACAAAACAGAGTAACAGTTACATTAAATCCTACTTTTATACTGTAATTTTTTTCTCTCAATGCAAGTTAAAACTTTCATGAAAGCATTATAGTCAACCAATATATTCATCAGATAATCTATCAAAAGAAAATGCAAGTAGAAAAGCAAGGGCAATAAAAAGAGTGGTCATGAACAAACTTATTCTATTTTAAGGGTATCTTTTATTTTTGAGTTTGGTTTAGAATAATATCTAAAATAAGCATGATTTAAAAGATGCTATTCTTAATTGTCTTGCAAAATATTAGAAATTTGTATATCAATCCAGCATCAGCTTATGAATTTACATTCCCACATAATCTACTCTATATGATATGACCTGTTTGTTTATAATATGAATTCACACATAATATAATTGAAAAATATTTCCAATTAGATTTATTATTATGTCTCTAAATTGCATGTATTTCTGTTACTACAAAAATATACCTGGTACATTTTATCATGCATTAGAGATTTTAATCAGGTAATCTACACAGCATCTGGAAACCTAAGCAGAGGCAAAGTCTGCTATAACAAAGGCACTGTAACAGTTCACCTTCAGTGAAGAACAATAATGCATTATTAAATTCACTTTCCTGCTCAGTGGTTACACTTAGCTGACCACAGCAAATTTGCTCTCTGCCTGGTCCTCACAAGTTGGCAGAAAAATAGATTCTGTCACATTTTACGGGTTTAGAAAATGACAGGATGCCTCTTTTGTTTTAACTATAAACCATAATCTTTCAGAAGTAAATATAATTACAAATGCCTTTGGTCATGTCACTCTTAGGACAGATATTATATGTGGGTTATACCAGAAGCGTATATCACCATAACTATCATTAATAAATGGAACTGATAGTACATATCAAAAAATCCAGATTTTTTATGGAGCTTTCATTCTATATAACATCATAATTCTTATAGTGTAATAAAGATCACTTTGAAATCTTATAGCTATATACATTATAGCAACCTGTAGATTTTTGTTTCATCTTAATTTGAAACACAAAAATTAGAAAATCTGGACTACCATGAAAGTAGTATCTTTAGCAAAGTCGACTCCAAATTCTACTATTTTGCTTAAGTAAAAACTGGGAGAAATACTAAAATAATTCACCAAGTGATCACCAACATAAAAATCTTTATGATTGTTTATCTACTAATCCCATAAGCCCTTTCTACATATGCATATGTTCCATAAACACATCTATAATAAAACAAATACCATGTTAAGTACTATTAAATATAGATTATATACTATCTAGTATTTTTATATAAAAGAGAAATACTATGTAATGATGAACTATCTTACTTTCTTAGAAAGATTTTCATAAGTAACAAGTCAAAAATATGATACACTTACTTAGGATAATTAAGTTCATGGAAAATTTTATTTTTAAACATGCATGTTATCTAATGCCCCCACCCCCAAATTTTTACTTTTAGATAGCTTAAAACTATATACAAGGGATACACTAATAAGTACAAATAAAAGATGGATACCTTACTTGAAAATAATATTGATTTCTCAAGGAAATACTGTTATGGTTTTTGGAACCTTGTTCTACTGGCTCTTTTTTTTTTTTTTTTTTTTTTTTAATTTTTGACAGGCAGAGTGGACAGTGAGAGAAAGACAGAGAGAAAGATCTTCCTTTTCCATTGGTTCACTCCCCAATGGCCGCTGTGGCCGGCGCGCTGCGGCTGGCACATGGCGCTGATCTGAAGCCAGGAGCCAGGTACTTCTGGCCTCCCATGCAGGTTCAGGGCCCAAGCACTTGGGCCATCCTCCACTGCACTCCTGGGCCACAGCAGAGAGCTGGACTGGAAGAGGTGCAACCGGGACAGAATCCGGTGCCCCGACCGGGACTAGAACCCGGAGTGCGGCGCCGCAGGTGGAGGATTAGCTATTGAGCTGCAGCGCCGGCCTCTACTGGCTCTTAAACTTTATTTTTATCCCTGAGATAATTTCTTTCAATGATTATGATTCAGGGCAAAAGAGAAAAAAAGAAACAATTAACAAAAGAAGCCCTTGTCATTTGCCTATAAACTACATAATACTTCAACAAAATGGTAAATGTTTAAATAATTAAGAAAAACAAATGTATAACTTAACTTTGTAAGGTCTAAATAAAATTTTTTCTTTGCAAGAATCATACTTAGTCTATCATTTGTATAAATATCTTACATTTTCTATGTTTATGGATAGCATTTTACATCTTAATGTTTAAAAATACGCGTTATTTGGTGTCACAAAACAGAAGTTTTAAGTCACAGAAACAATGTTAAAAACATAAAACTTTGCATGGGATTTCAGAGACATCAATCTGATGTTAGTTTTTTTCATTATCTGAAAAAAACACGCACCTTATGAAGTTAGCTTTGCAAGTGATTTCAGTTGTGCTGATTCAATGGGTCCTGAAAATGAGTGATTGCACAGTTCTTTGGAGCTTTCTTTCAACATTTATATCCTTTAGTTTGCTATGCTTACAAAACTACATTGACATTTATTGTAATATCATTGATATTTGCCAATTCTTTTTATCAGCATTATAATTTTCAAAACTGTAGATCAAGTATAGAAATGATATTATGGTACAGAGATAAATCCATTATGTGCCAATGAGAAAATGCACATATGCTTTAATCATCTGAGTTAATTCCATACATACTCTAAGTTTCTTCTTTTTTATGCAAACTTTAAATTAGTAATTATAAATAAACAGTAGAAAAATCAAATATAGGGCCAGTGCTGTGGCATAGCAGGTAAAACTGATGCCTGCAGTGCCAGCATCCCAAATGAATGCCGGTTCAAGTTCCAACTGCTCCACTTCCAATCCAATACCCTGCTATGGCCTTGGAAATCAGTGGAAAATGGCCCAAGTCCTGGGGCTCCTGCATCCACAATGGAGACCTTGAAGAAGTTCCTGGCTCCTGGCTTTGGATTTGCCTAGCTCCAGCCCTTGCAGCCATTTAGGGAGTGAATCAGCAGATGAAAGAGTCTCTATCAATCTCTCACATTCTCTCTCTCTCTCTCCCTCTGCATCTTTATCTCTGTAACTGTGCCTTTCAAATAAATAAATATTTTTTTAAAAAATCTCAAATATATGTGTTGATGACTTAACTATTGATAAAATTATTATCATGATTCCAAATTTCCCTCCTATGTTTATTCAATGATAAATAAATTTCTCTCTATTGGGGCTTGAAATAGATAGACAAGGAAATATTAGAGACCCATAAGGGACAGGAATTAATGGCAAAGGTAGATTGTATCCAATATTGTTGGCATATAAATCTTTTGCCCACTGCCTAAACTTGAAAGCTGCATTTAATTTGGGATACAACATATTCACTGTTAATGGTATCTAAAAGAATGAAAAGAAATGAACTTTGGTTGCTTTGTTAACTAGAATTGGAAGGACTTAGATTCACTATTAGAAGGTCAAAAGTATAAAAATTTTAATTATACTGTATTTTGTTTCTAAATAATATCTGGAGGGGGGCTGTGCTGTGGCATAGTGCGTAAAGGTGCCGCCTTCAGTGCTGCCATCCCATATGGATGCGGTTCGAGTCTTAGCTGCTACACTTCCGATCCAGCTCTCTGCAATGGCTTGGAAAAACACCAGAAGATGGCCCAAGTCCTTGGGCCTGTGCACCTGTGTAGGATACTCAGAAGAAGCTCCTGGCTCCTGGCTCCTTGCTTTAGATCGGCTCAGCTCCAGCCTATTGCGGTCATTTGGGGAGTGAAGCAGACCCTCCCCCTAACTCTGTCTTACAAATAAATAAATAAAAAAATAAATAAATAACTTTTAAAGAATATCTGGAGGATATACTGGAATCATCACACAATTCTCATTGGAGTCCTACATAGACTTATAGTCAATGTTTCTTTCCTCAAATTGAATAATATTTAAAATTATGTAAACTGAAAAATCAAGTTCTTTAGATGATTAGAACATCCAAAATATTTTTGAGACTAAATGAGTCAAATTTAAATTCAGAGGAAATTCTACTGGAAAACAACCCTACTTGATTTGCATAATGTTTTGGTTTCCATAAATAAATAGGGATATGGTTATAATTCTGCTTTATTTCTCAATAGACAAAGAGCAATAACAGTTTTGATCACATAATCTTGGTCAAATACTTTTCAAAATGATCCGCAGAGTATCTAATTTAAATCTTTGGAAGTGAATAGATACGAGTATTAGCCTTAAACAATCCACCTGCTTCGATTTTTTTCTTATAAAAATCAATAAGAACAACAGTCACTTGGAGAATGTAGCATTATTCATCCATAAAATTTTCCCATGATTATAATATTTGATTTGTGAAGTCATGTCCAGTCTTCTGTACCATCTGTAAATGATGGCAAAACTCAGGAAGGCATTCCATCACCAGCTCTTGGTTTACAGACTATTTCTGCTAAGGTTCCCTGAGAAAAATCACATCTTTCTCTTCCTACTCATTACAGCAATTTCTCAGATGTCTTTTCTCTAAAATTGAAGGGAAAAGCACAAAACTAAAGGATACAACTGTCTATGATAATTCTCAAACTAGCTCAAGATACAGAAATGCATCTGTTGGCTGGCGCCGTGGCTTAACAGGCTAATCCTCCACCTTGCGGCACCGGCACACCGGGTTCTAGTCCCGGTTGGGGTGCCGGATTCTATCCCGGTTGCCCCTCTTCCAGGCCAGCTCTCTGCTATGGCCCAGGAAGGCAGTGGAGGATGGCCCAAGTGCTTGGGCCCTGCACCTGCATGGGAGACCAGGAGAAGCACCTGGCTCCTGGCTTTGGATCAGCGCGATGCGCTGGCCGCAGCGGCCATTGGAGGGTGAACCAATGGCAAAAAGGAAGACCTTTCTCTCTCTCTCTCACTATCCACTCTGCCTGTCAAAAAATTAAAAAAAAAAAAAAAGAAATGCATCTATTGAGTAGGTATGATAGAGATGGTTCTGAAACCTTCCTGCATAGTATTGTCATTATGGCCAATAAAATGGGAAGGGAAAAACAAACTATGAAGCAGGTGGCCACTTTTGAATATAGGTTACAATTTAGGAAACCAATGAAGTATGAAGATTTTAATACATCCCATAAGTTTATTCCTTAATATCATAAATTTTCTTCAAAAGCTTCTCATTAGCCTGTCATGAAATTACAACAATGTCTTTTGTCTATTATTTAAAATTCATCTCCAGTTCTTAAAAAACAAGTACTTCTTTCCACATAGTAGGAAATCATAAATTGCTGTGGCTGGGGGGAGGCAGGAAAGAACAAATACAGAGAAAACTTTGCTTTTTTATAAATGGGACTTCATCAGAATGCTGTTAAGAAACTATGTGCAGTTGTTTTGTTTCAACATATGAGATCATAGATGTAAAACTACTGCATATCCTTCCACAAATGTTTCCTGGAATTATGTTCTTCTGCATCAAATGAAAACTGATTGGATAAATCATTTACTCTTTTATTCAACACAGTACAGTGCACCTGTCTTTGTGAAAGACATTGAAGACATAGTTATAAATAATATAGGTCCAACCACATGCTCACCGAACTTGCAACCTTGTGAATTATGACTCCTTTCAGGCCGCTCCAGATTCACTGTCCACCCTCTCTGCCTTGCTCTCTGATCTGTGTGACTTTAAGACAAGTCCATGCCTTCCAGATAGATCACTTAATTGAACACCCCAGCAAGATCAGATGGAGCACCAGCATGTGACAGCCTGGCTTCTATTAAGCCCAGGATTACTGCATTATCCTCTAGACCCACACCATGAATTATCTTATTCCCATGTACTGTCTAGATTTCTGAGAATCCTGCCATATACAGCACAACATGTATACAGTAGATCTATACAGATGTAACATTTTTTTAGGTATCATAACAAAACTGTTTATTTTTAGGAACTATTAATCTGGTTTTTAAGATGAAGAAACTGAAGGTCAAGGATGTTATATAATTGACCAAGTTCACATTTTTAACCAGAACTTGAATACAGAGATGTCTGATTCCAAGGTTATGCTCTTTCCCCTGTGCTGGAGTGTTTCCAATGATAACTATTTCTTAGGCAAACATAAACTTATTTTATAAATTCAAGCTTTCTCACAATAGCCTTAAATTACGTGCCATGATAAAATAGATAATAAACAAAGATAAATAATAAGGTCAACATAGAGCAACTTGATAGAGTTCAAATGAACTCTATATTTGCTCTAATAATCCAAATTAATAGTTATTCCAATTTTGCAATAATAGAAAGATAATATTTTTCTATAGAATTATATTTAAATCTGTATGCATTTACTTCAGAAAGATAGGAAGAAAGGAGAGATGAACCTACAAACTACTCACACAATCTTTTTTTCATTTTCTAGAAGTTTGCGTTAAAAAAGTTAACAAAGGATAAGCCACAAAATGATTCAGTTTTGTCCTCTTCCAAATGATAAACCATAAAGACAAAAGTACACATTTGGAAAATACAGCCATCAGGAGTCCCAACCTAATTTCAACATATTCACAAATGAAAGGAAAGTTTAACCACTTGTTGCCTTCACTAGCAAGGAGGAGATTAATATCCTTGAATTTTCCTGCAGCACATACTGTGTTGCTATCAAAGCACAGAGGCAGGCCAGTATTTTCAAGTTTAGGAGGAGAGAGCAGAATTACAGAGACTTTGAAAAAGTCCATCCACTTGGGTCACTTACTACAGACTCTTGATTGGAAGAAGAATTTCTATAAGGTTGAATTCCAGTAAAGGCTGATTATAATAATGCAGAAAATTATATCTTGTATAGTTTTAAAGTAATTTGGCCCCACATCATACATGAAATAAGGTTTCAAAAGCTTATGCCACTTGCTATAGAAGTTTTTAAAAAGTGTCATCAACTCTTTCCTCTAATACTGGCTTTAAAAGTATACAGAATATTCAGATTGGTTTTCCTCTATAAAATATAAATTTTCAAGTTACTATAAGAAATATTCTATTTTCCAAAAGATGGAATATTAACTTACAGGCATTTTCAAGCAGATTTTCCTTATGTGCCTAAAAGATGTGTGTTAAATAAATGAAATGGATTTCTAGCAATGTCTTATACAAATGACTTTTCTTAATCTGTAAATTTAGCAATAAAATAATCTCAGTTATTACAATTTTGACATAAAATTATATGATATTACTATCCATGTAACTTTACTAAGAATAGAAACCAAGAGTTGTTTTTTAAGAATTTAGAAACATGTTGAGCATTCATTCCTAAAGTTTAATTACCACTTATGTAGAGCTATGTTCAATTACTTTTAAAAAGCATCTCCATAACACAATATATTGCATATAATTAATTCAATGAATTATCAAGGCTATAAAGATTAAATAAGAAGGAGAAAATATCATTAAAAAAACCTAAACTATGGTCTAAAAGTTAACTAAGCAAAGTGATCTAGTGAATATTCCTAATTAAAATGCTGGATACAAACAATGCTTACCAAAAGCACTAAAAACAATTGAATACTTATTTTATTAATCTAATGAATCATGTATCATATCATTACAACTTTGTATATATCATTAATTTCATTCCTTTCACTTAAGCCTTTTATTGGGATTACTTCAGTTATTAGTTGGTCTAATGTATTGGTTACCTCTAAATCTCGCTCTACAATCTCTTCTTATCTTGTTGCATAAACCCTTGCGTGTTATTCAAATTGCTTCATTTATTATGATAGCTTCCCCATGTAAATTGTGCTGACTGCTCGCCCTTGCACAGTCCTCATTAGACTAATGAAAACCTTCAAACGAAAAAACTAAACAACCTGCCAAATAAAGGTCTGAGGTTATTATGAAAATTACAACTCTGGGAGCTGGAAGAAGCTCTGTTCATTAATTCATGCTCAGCAAATTGCTAACTAATTTAGTTGCACTCCTCTGCATTAATGGATTATTTTATAAAAATGTTTTCCACAGCCCAAGACCTTTGGTGCATGCTTTTGAGAGGCTTGAATTCTAATCAACCTTAACAGTAAATTAGGAATGTAATATCTAAATAATAATTGGGATGGCATATGGAGGAAAATAGTGTTTAAAATCCCATGAAAGGTGCTTTTGGTTTTCAGCTTCATCTGTCAATTTCACAGTAGTTAAAACAATTGTACTTGTTTAATATTCTGAAACTGTAGCATAAGATACCAGCAATGATGGTAATGTAAAATTGTAAAAAATTTAAAATATGGCTTCTACTGGAACAAAACTAATTAAGATGTACAGAAGTTACCACATAAATCTCTAGGAATAGTTTGTCCAAAGAACAAGATTAAGTGGTACTAGACAAGAAAAAAAAAATCAAAGCAAAACACTGTATTCAATTCTTCACAATAGGTGAGCAATTATCTTTTTTAAAACATGTTCAAAATATCAGGTTACTATGTATTTAAACATATTAGCCACTAGTTCCATATTATCTTCTGATCTGTTGTGTCACAGAAACTTCTGCAATCTAGTTCCACGGGAGCTTTCTGTCATCTTATGGGTTCTGCAAACGAGGCTGAATGAATGTGTTAAATCATCCCATCAGTTCGATGGAGGAATTCAAACTGCTCCTAGTGCAGAGCTATGGGGCTATTACTCTGCTTTTTAACCCATACTATAGCATGCAAAACAAGATTGCTCTGTGATCCAACAAGTAAAAGTAAAGCAATGCTTGTATGTGTATGTGCCTATGTGAGATTATAAAACCTTTCAATAAAAGTAGACTGCTCAGTAAGATTCAAAAGATAATATTAGTTGGCAGTCTGTTCCCTTTTAAAAATTATGTTTTTAGAAGAGATTTTGAATTAACAAGCCTATGCTTTTTCAGGAAACTGAACTGAATTTAAATAAGATTAGGCATAAGATAAGCAACTTTTTTCAGGAAAATCAATATTAGGACTAAAAATTGCATGCCCATTTTGTATTTTATATATCAGCTTATAAAACCTAAAAAATATTAGGTTAAAATGTATGCATTTTACTATTATACAAAGACAACAATATCACACAAAGGAATCTAATATCTATGGGAACTTGACATTTGTACTTTGTAATTCTTTCAGATAAAAAGTGATAAGAAAGTTCTTTGAGTCAATGAACTTTTAATAACTAAATTTTGTATATTTCTAAATAAATCAAGGAATGAAGGAAAGTGTTTCTGTACTTTTTGAGGGAAAAAAAACCTGTTTATAAAATTAAAATGTAAAAAAAAAATAGTTTCAGCTGCACTGAAAATTTTTCAAGTTAATATTTCCAAAATAAGGTTTGAATTTACAGTAAGTTCTCAAACAGACATATTGAAAAATGTATACATTTCTTTTAGAACACCAGACTATGTCATATTTCAACAGGAAACTAGTAAAAATATAAAGATAACCAGGCTTAAGTATTTATGCTGATAAGTTATGGAATAGAAAAGCTAGAGATCATCAATTCATCCAATAAATAACTTATATGTAAAACCTGAAACACAGACATTTATAGTGATTGATAAATCATTAATTGAAAGAAAATTTATACATGTGGAACTAATATTATTTACCATCTTTTATTGCTATAAAATATTATCTTACAATAAACCATGAGGAAGTGAGTCCTTCCTTGTCTGCCAAAATGGTATCTACAAAATAAGGCATATTAATCAGAATAATTACTATTATGCTTTTTTATGAGTAAAAATTATTTTATCTGATCACAAATAAAAGAACCATAAATGTATGTAGTACTTTTATATATAGTTTATGAAATTTTCAGTAAATTTTAACATATTCAATTTTCTAAGTACTCCAAAAAGTTCCTAAATCTAAAATTAGAAAAGATATACTAAAGACATACCACAGAAATAACTAAAGACTTCTACATTAATAACTGATCAATTTTCAAATTATATTCATATTGATTACATCATAAATTCCTAGAAAATGTAAGCTTTACTCTATGTAAAACTGCGGCAGTTTATTTTACAAGTGGCAGTTGTGAATGATCCAAAGACAGAATTCCTACTCATCAGAGAAGATCTCATGCTATTTTACCCTGTTCATATCTAATCCCCAGTACATCTCCTGTGCTTTAAGTTAAATACATATATTTGTTTCCTCGGTACATTTATTAAATAAATTTAGGTTCAATAAAATTGTATTCAATAAATAAGGACTGTTTTTAATACTTTAAAATGTACTAGGAAACGACCCTCACAATCACTAATAGGAAAAATAACTAGTTACTTCAGTGATTTTTTTCCCTTACAACGTTGTGCACATTACAATCTTGTTATATGTAATCAAAACACTATAACATTAGGTTTTCAAGTTTACCATTTGGGATCAAGTATAAATCATGATAACTATGATATAATGAATTATAAGCAGATAATATGCTAACTCAGTGGTTTGCAACATGTATATTTCCCCATCTATATAATCAAGCTCCACATTCATAAGCTAATTTGATAGTTCCAATGGTTTCCATTGAATATTTATATAGGTCAGTACTCCAGACATACATTATCTCATTTAAATTTGAGAAGACTTATTTATTGTACCTACTAATTTTGGGCCTGTGCTAGACATACAAAGAATATGAGAAGATAGAGCGTCTGACTTGATGTAGAAGTTTGAGCTGAACAAATGACCATTTAAGAACAAATAAGTAAAGAACACAGAAATCACTGGAAAGGACAGGGGATGTTTGAGAAACAAGAAGGTTCACCATGACATGAGGGTCATCAATGTGCCTGAGGTAAAAAAAAAATAAACTATTAAAGCCCATATTTTACACCATTAACCCATTATTACAGGGTTGTTATGGAATCTCATATTAAGAATTTTCCTAAGACATCACTAGAATATTCCCTCAAACACTGCTTCTGGAATGAGAATGCACAAAATAGTAAAACTAGTATCTTAAGAAAATTCCATCCTGCCTAGGGTTTTGCATATGAAATCTGCTATTTACTCAAAAAGAGCTCTGAGGTGCAGAGAAATTTCTTGTTGTCCAATGTTATGAATCATGGAGTTAAAATACTGGCATTAAGTGCAATAGCTATATTTCAAAGGATTGGAAACTGAAGAAACAGTTACGTGAGTAGGATATATTTAGGGTAAAAATTCTATATGAGGTTTTGAAATGTGCAAGAAAAATTATATCTAAAGAACATACGTGAATAAAAAGTTGCACGTTAGAGATTTTGAAAAAATGGAGCTATTCATGGACCTATAATGTATGTTGTTAATATTATCAAAATTTTGAAAATTCCAAAGAAAAAAGTTTTTGGTCTATGTATATCTATAAAGTAACATGATATATTTACTAATGGATTCAGCTATACTTGTATGTACCCTTTATTATTAATTTCTATAATGTCAATGTAGAATTTTAAAAGGAAAGCCATTTGTGAAGACACTATCCTAATTTGAATAAAGTTAGAATTTTTAAACAATGAGAAATGTGCAAAATATATTTCAAAAATATTTCCATAAACTTGAAAAAATGATTGCATACACATTTAAAAAAACTTTTTTTTTTTTGAGAGCAATTGAGAGAACTGAAGAGAAAGAGGGAGAGAGATTTAGATTTCCAGTCACAGATCTCTCCCTAAATGTTCAACAGCTAAGCCGGGCTGATGCAAAAGCAGAGAGCCTAAGACTCAACCTAGGTCTCCCACCTGGGTGGCAGGAACTCAATTACTTGAGCCATTGTTGCTGTCTGCAGGGTGAGCATTAGCAGAATGCCGCAGGCAGGAGCTGGGTAAGAAACCAAGGCACTCCAATGTGGGACACAGGCATCTCAACCTCCAGACTAAATGCCTACACTGCCATGGTTATATTTTTCAAAAAAGATCAGTGAGAGGGAGGGTTGGGTGGGAAGAATCACTATGTTTCTAAATTTGTATACATGAAATGCATGAAATTTGTACACCTTAAATAAAAGCTTTCTAGGTTAAAAAAAAAAAAGATTTTGTATGAAAATAGTCCACAAGATTGCATGCTAAGAATTAAATTGTAGGGGCCAGTGCTGTGGTGTTGTGGGTAAAGCCTCTGCCTGAGGTGCCGGCATCCCATATGGGTACCAGTTCCAGTACTGGCTGCTCCACTTCCGAACCAATTCTGCTATTGCCTGGGAAATCAGTAGAAGATGGCTCAAGTCCTTGGGCCTCTGCACCCACAAGGGACACCCGAAGGAAGCTCCTGGTTTCTGGCTTCGGATAGGCACAGCTCCAGCTGTTGCGGCCATCTGGGGAGTGAACAAACAGATGGAAGACCTCTCTCTCTCTCTTTCTCTACTTCTGCCTCTCTGTAACTCTGCCTTTCAAATAAATAAATCTTTTAAAACAAATAATTAAATTGTAAAAAACAGAAACTTCAAATATGACCAACTTGCTAACTACTCCCCTTACTGCTCTATCATTTCACAATACCAAAATGAAAATCTACAACCAACTTATCTTTGACAAAGGAGCTAAAATCAATCCCTGGAGGAAGGACAGTCTCTAAAACATATGGTGCTGGGAAAACTGGATCTCCAAGTGCAGAAGTATGAAACAAAAGTCCTTTACACAATCATGTTAAACAATAGAAATCTTGAACACTGAGCTTTAAGCAGAATGTCACAAAGGAAATTTTGTATGGCTTGAAGCAAATCCCTTGTATTTTCTGTTTCTCCTTAAATTATCCTGCTTCTAAAATTCTGGCGTCCTGTAGGAGTCACCAGTGAAAAAATTTTTCTTACTTCTTATAAAAATAAAAGAAAAGGCCAGGAGCTGGCATCCTGGTGCAGTGGCTTGAGTTGCCACTTGTGATACCTGCATCCTGTGTGGAAACAGCTGCTTGAGTCCTGATGATGTTCTTCCTATGCAGATCCCACCTAATGACCTCAGAAAGCAGCAGATTATGGCCCAAGTGTGTAGTTTCTGCCACTCACATGGGAGACTCAGATGGAGTTCTGGGTGCCTAGCATCAGCCTGGCGCAGCCCTGGTCAATATGACTGTTATTAGGAGTGAACCAACAGATGGAATTTCTATCTCCATCTCCACCCGCATCTCTGTCTCTCTATTTCTGCATCTCCCTTTGTCATTCTGCCTATCAAGTGAATAAATAAATCCTTCAAAAAATAAATAAATGAAGGGAAAAGCCCTAAGCATCAGAAAAATCAGGTTATATGTTAAGGAAATAAATCTATAGAATTACCACAAAAGAAGGAAAGAAAGGTGGTTGTGTGGTTTCTCTCACATTACTGGTTTTCAATAAATATTTTGCAATCTTTAACCCAAATCTGAAATATATTAATATGAATAGGCATTCAATGGTCCTGGTGCTGGCACTGTGGCGTAGCAGTAAAGCCGCTGCCTGCAGTGCCGGCATTCCATATAGGCACTGGTTCAAGTCCTGGCTGCTCCACTTCAAGATCTCTGCTAAGGCCTGGGAAAGCAGTAGAAGATGGCCCAAGTCCTTTGGGCCCCTGCACCTGCGTTGAGACCAGGAAGAAGCTCCTTGCTCCTGGCTTCGGATTGATGCAGCTCCGGCCATTGAGACCAATTGGGGTATGAACCAGTGGATGGAAGGCCTCTCTCTCTCTCTCTCTCTCTCTCTCTCTCTCTCTCTCTCTCTCTCCTCTCTCTGTATAACTCTGATTTTCAAATAAATAAGTAAATCTTTTAAGAATTGTTGGTCCCAACTATAAAGACTTAAGTTTTCCAAAATTGGAAGAAACTCATATAACAGACTTAGCTCTGTCATTTATTTAATTTTTATTAATATTAAAAGTAAATAAATTTTAACATGACAAAAATGTGAATATTAAATACTTGTCAGGTAAGAAGCTTGGTCTGACATTTGTTGAAAGAGCAATTAAAAAAAAAGAAAAAAGAAAAAAGAAAAGCAACCTGAGGCTGGTGGTGTGGTATAGCGGGTCAAGCAGTGCCTGGCATACCATAGAGGCACCAGTTCGAGTCCCAGCTGCTCCTCTTCTGACTCAGCTCCCTGTTAATGCACCTGGGAAGGTAGCAAAGGATGGCCCAAGTGCTTGGGTTCCTGCACATACTTGGGATACCCAAATCAAGCTCTTGGCCCCTGTCTTTAACCTAGCCCAAACCCGGCTATTATGGTCAATAGGGAATGAACTTGCAGATAAAGATCTCTCTCTCTCTCTCTCTCTCTCTTTCTCTGTCTCTCTTTCTCTCTCGCGTGTCTTTCCCTTTCTCACTCTGTAGCTCTGTCTTTCAAATAAATAAAATAGACTTTTAAAAAAAGGAAAAACAAATTATGTATGTGAGAACAACAGCATATGTTAGCATCAATGAACAAATGGAGAGAAGATAAACAGAGGCATAGCATCAAGAAATAGTCTACTTATGCAATTTAAGTATCAGTTATCATTGCCTATACCATTATATATAGACTAAGAGCAAAGACTAGTGAGTATTTTTTAAACCCAAAAAGCTCTAGAGAACTTGGAAGTTTTGGCACTATGAAAAGAAACAAAATTGTTTTTTCAACTGTGCTATAGCACTGCTTTTCTCAGCATACAAATTTGACTGACTCCTGATTTTAATGAAAGTTTATAATCTTAAAAATATCACTCCTTACACTTGGGATGACTGAAACAGTAGCACATGTCTTTGACTTCTTAAAACATTAATGGTACTTTCATATTTTTGTTTTGAATATGCTTTAATTAAACTCTCCCTAGGCTCAAAACCCTTTTAGACCATTTTGTTTTTTTAAATGAAAGAGGGAATTTACGCAGCAGTTAGTGTCTCTGAACTTTCATGCTATTAAAGTTACTTATCCTTTAGCTGATGGTGATGTAATCTTTTTGTCTAATAGAAAGGAGCCAATAGCTGTTCAATATAAGAACATAAAATGTTTAAAAGTTCATGATGATTAAGGTTGTAGACCATAATGATTCTCAGCACACCAATGGATGTTGGTATATGTTTTTAGTCTCAATGTTTTCTTAAGAATTATTGCTTTTTGAATGATTTAGGTCATAGCAAACTACATATAAGAAGCTCAAGCAGAAAATGACATGGCCATATAATTAATTTCTCTTCAAATGTTTCTAAATAGTTACTTGTTTAATACAGATATGAGTAGTAAAAAAAAGTTAGAGGGTTATTATGAGGCACATGATAAATGTAGTCATGAAAGAAAAAATTTTAATTTAGTAGACACTATCAATCTAGAAAGCCTATGAATATTTACTATTAATTCAGTATGCTGAAAAGTAGGTAAAAGAGGGAGCGTTTATGCAGGAGAGGATTGTATAACAAAAATACTCTAAGGGTATGAAAATCTAAGACAATTTTCATGATTACACATCCATATTTATAAACAATGGTAGTCCTATATTCTTGAGAAAATGTTAAACATGCATTCTCTTAAAAATATTTGTTAAAAATGGTTGTAAGCTGTTAGTATGTGGTTTAGGTCTTTATTCTGACAGTGAAACCATTTAGAAAATCTTGATGTGATAATATGTACCATTGGTGATATAGTAAGTTTTTATGTAATTCATGGTATGAACTTTTCCTATATTCCATACAAATATATTTTCTAAAGGTCAGATAACTGCATCTTTTGCCTTGCTATTAATCCTTAAATAATGTAATCATCACAGTTTTAACTCTCCTTCTCTATCTCTTAGATCTTCTAGTATATCAACCCAGATCAATATATATTCATAGAATATTTGATATTTTTAAAGCAAATGTGAGTTTACAATCTAATCATGAAAGCACACAAATGAAGAAATAAATTCCAGGCCAGCGCCATGGCTCAATAGGCTAATCCTCCACCTTGTGGCACCGGCACACCAGGTTCTAGTCCCGGTTGGGGCGCCGGATTCTGTCCTGGTTGCCCCTCTTCCAGGCCAGCTCTCTGCTGTGGCCAGGGAGTACAGTGGAGGATGGCCCAAGTGCTTGGGCCCTGCACCCCATGGGAGACCAGGAGAAGCACCTGGCTCCTGGCTTCGGATCAGCGCGGTGCGCCGGCAGTAGTGCGCCGGCCGCGGCGGCCATTGGAGGGTGAACCAACGGCAAAAGGAAGACCTTTCTCTCTGTCTCTCTCTCTCATTGTCCACTCTGCTGTCAAAAAAAGAAAAAGAAAAAAAAAAAAAAGAAAGAAAGAAATTCCAAATAGCAAGGTTAATGCTATAATGAAGATGTTGGAGAAACGTAAGAAAAATAGAAACAGGAAACCCAGGTTCACCTAGCATATTATTACAAGTAATGTGCCATACTGGCAACATCACAATATTAATAGCAAAATCATGAATAGATAGAATAATTAAATTAATTACTAATGAAAAAGTAATACTATGAAAATTTTAGGTCACCTCAACTTGAAGCATAACGTTGATTCAGTATGCAGATTATAGTATTGGATGTGCCTTTACTGTTGTTTTTTGAATGATTTAGTTCCTAGCAAATTACATATAAAAAGCTCAAGCAGAAAATGACATGGCCATATAATTAATTTCTCTTCAAATGTTTCTAAATAGTTGCTTGTTCTTCTGAACAAGTTACTTGATCTTCTGAAACTTTTCATTTCACTCCCTAATTGTTCTTCATCAGAGTTATGCAAGAGAATTAAGTTCTGATTTTCTGATATTCATTTTGTATCATAAAGTAACTTCCTTCTTGTATCTCAACTTAAACTAGATACATAGCATCCATGTAAAAATCAGGAAAAAAATCATTCATATATTTTTCTGCAGAGTCTTATTTTTGCTAAACCCTGGTGGAGAATGGGCTGTTTAACCCACACACTTATTTCTTTATTTAAATATTATTATTTAAAACTGGACTCTTCCATGAAACTTTGTGTTTCATCACTGCTAATTTTCATAATGGACTTGTGCATGGGTGTTTGATTAATATGAAAGACATATGCCAAAATAATATAATACACAACAGATATATTTTTCTTCATTGTAGAAGAAGAGTCTATGGAAACACTAGAAATTTAGAGACCACTTGGTCCAAGTGATGCACTGCCTATAGTCCATTTAAATTAGTGATAACATTTGAAATCAAATTTCAAAATACTTCAAAATACTTACCTGAGTACTGATATTTCTCAAATAGTCCTAGACTTTAACATGTTTTCACCCAAAGAGTATAGTCATTTTCTCATTGAAATTGCATAGTTCAGATAATCCAATTTGTAGAAATATTGTTCCCTTAGAACATGTTTTTATGCTTCATGTACCTATTTTTACTTTTCTATAATAAACTTCATTGGAAGAAAAACTGTCTCATATATAATATCTTTGAGTACTTCTATTTGATTAATTAATTATTAGCCAGTTTTATTTTCTACTTTGTCAGCCAATCAATTGTGTCTTTGGTAAGTATGTTTTTCAAAGAAATAATTCGTGTTTATAACACCAATATTTAGAAAAATTAGGCAAAGTATTCAGTCTATACAATTTGCAAATAGTAATTTTAAATTAAAAAGAGAAGGTTCCCATATTCATAATTCAAAATTTATAATTTGAAAACATATATTTATATCTACCAGTATAAATTTTAATATGCACACTAAAACAATATTTCAATGACTCTATGAAAGTATTTCATTCAGTGAGGTAGAAGATATACATGTAAATGGGTTGGGTTGATACCATCAAATATAAGAAGGGAGTTTTTGCAGTTCTCACAGTCTTGGCTTTGTTATTTGTCAAATATACTTTGGACACAACTACCTTGTAAATTAAGTGATGAGATTTACTTCCATTGTCTTCATGATTCAATGACCATGAGTCTTTTAATCTAAACAAAACTTAACAATAATATTTTCTAAACTGTTTTTCTATTGCTCTAAGCAAAGTGAAAATGGCCCTGAAGGCACCGCAAAAGAAAAAGAGCAGACCCAGAGTTACAAACATTAACAATTAGGAAAAACAATTCTCTTCTGTTTAAAATGTACCGGGAATTGAATTCTCACCTACCTGTACATAGAGGAAAGCAGAAGTCTTCACTCATACTTCATTTTTGCTGACAAGGCTTAATTTTTACTCAATACTGTAGGCTTTCAGATGCTTTTACATGATGTAGAAATATGCCTCATTCTGTGATTAAAATCTAGTCAATGTATTGAGCAGAAAAAAAAGGGTCATATAGTCATCCATTACCTTTATCAATATGCATCCTTTTCGAATCATGTCCCATGTCATGGCCAGCCAGATCTCCCTCTTTTGGACCAGGTAGTACATTTGGTGATAAACCCATCAGCATCTGGTTCATGGACAACCCATTCTGATGCACAGCTGTTCAGAACAAAGCAAATGAACAGACACAAAAACACCATACCATACAAGTTCAAACAAATCTGCTGAACTCTTGGACTCAAAAGTAAAAAAAAAATGTAGTGGTCTAACTTTACAATTATAATCTATCCCTGAAAACCCTGCAAAGATTTATGAATATGTATTTTTAACACTATGATGTTAAAACATAGTAAATAATATTGTAGAAGAATGATAGGGCAAATATAGTTTTCCAAGTTATGCCACTCTAATCACAAATTAAATAGTAATATTTGATTGTAGTCAATGAAACACAGTGTCATTAATATCAAACCATTTCTATAAAAATTTGCTTTGAAATCAAACTTGAAAATAAAATTGATGAAGTATTATCTATTGAATAATTTTAAAACAATAAGTAATAGTAATCTGTTACTACCATAACGATAAATCTTTCACAATTGTTAACAATGATGATCACTTTCATAGTTTTTGCAACCTGTATGTTTACTAAATGAATGCCCTATAAAAAACTGGTTTTGTGCAAAAATTGATGAAGAAGTATCCTTTTCTGTAGAAAAACGGTTTCTAAATATCATAAGAATATATTAGGAATTACCAGTTGGCTACCACCATTATTTTTTAAAATATTTATTTATTTATTTGAGGCAGAGTTACAGAAAGGCAAAGGAAGAGGCAGAGAGAAAGAGAGAGATCTTCCATCTGCTGGTTCACTCCCCAAATGGCTACAATGGCCAGAGCTGGGCCTATCCAAAAGCCATGAGCTTCATCAGGTCTCCCACATGGGTGAAGGGGCCCAAAGACTTGGGCCATCTTCTTCTGCTTTCCCAGGCCATAGCAGAAAGCTCAATCAGAAGTAGAGCAGCTGAGACTTGAACTGACTGCCACATGGAATGACGGCACTGCAGGTGTTGGCTTTATCAGTTCTCCACAGTGCCAGCCTCATTACCACCATAATTAATAATTGCTTCAGGGACCAATGGATACTTCTTTTTTTTATTTTTTTATTTAACAGATAGAGTTAGACAGGGGGGGGGGGAGAGAAAGGTCTTCCTTCCATTGGTTCACCCCCCAAATGGCTGCCACGGCCAGCGCACTGCGCTGATCCGAAGCCAGGAGCCAGGTGCTTTTTCCTGGTCTCCCATGTGGGTGCAGGTGCCCAAGCATTTGGGCCACCCTCCACTGCCTTCCCAGACCACAGCAGAGAGCTGGACTGGAAGAGGAGCAACTGGGACTAGAACCCGGCACCCATATGGGATGGCGGCACTGCAGTCATAGGATTAACCAAATGAGCCATGGCTCCAGCCCCCAATGGATGCTTCTAAAATAAAATATAACAAAGAATAGGAGAGCTATATAGTATAAGATACATGTGCACAAGCTACTAAATATCTACAAAGGTTAAAAAAATTTGATAGTTTCCACCCTAACAAAAAAATAGAATTATCATCAGTATTGCAAAACTCTCATTTGTCTCCTGAAATTTTTCCTTGAGAAGGATACAAAAAACTATAGCCTATGTCCAATCATGAGAAAAATATTAAAAAAAAAAAATCCAAGGTAATGGACAGTACCCCTTAAAAGTGTTAAGGTGCTTAAAGACAAAACTGGGAAACTGAGGAAATTGTTGGATACAACTAATTGTAAAAAATGGGATCCTGTATTATCTTCCGGACCAGGAAAGAAAAATATGTTATTATTAAAAACAATGGAGGTGCGGGCTTTCAATATGCCAGCATCATATATTAGAAAGTCTGGGTTCAGGTCCTGATTACATTTCCGATTCCAGTTTCCTGCTATGTGCACCCTGGGAGTCAGTAGGTGATGACTTCAGTACTTAACGTATCTGCCAACCACATCACGACTGTGGGCATTTAGGGAGTGAACCAGTGGATGGAAAATCTCTTGGCCTCTCTCTTCCTTTCATATAAGATGAACATAATTTTAAAAATTTAGTGGAAATTTTTTGTGAAAGTTGAACAAGGTCTATGTTGAGGTAATAATTCTGATGTTGATCACTGTTTTGTAGTTATGTAAAAAAATTCCTCTTTATTGAAAATAAACAATTAAGTATTTGAGGAGTCAAGTATTTTGTTCATAATGGTGACAGTAGTTGATAGGTCTTTTTAGACCTATCTCCTTCACTGAGACTGACTGGCTGATTGAGTGAGTGAACTGGGTAACAAACATGCAAGAATTATTTTATTTTTGAAAATTTTGTTAGTCTAACAATTGTTTTTGAATGACATATTAAAATAACTATGTACCTTTATAATATATGTATATATGTATATATATGTATATGTGTACTGTTTACAGTTATGGTAATCCAAATATACAAAAATTTCTCCTCTATTTCTATCAAGAATAAAAAAGTATATAATCATTAATAAAATAATATGGATTCATAACAAACTATAAAATCTTCTCCATTGCAATACTATGAAAAAAATCCCTTCTAGGAGGATGGTAACCATCCAATGACAATAACTTATAAGAACATTAGAAATTAAACCTATAGGGGCTGGCACTGTGGCATAGTGGGTAACGCCACCATCTGCAGTGCTGGCATCCCATATGGGTGCCAGTTCGAGCCCCAGCTGCTTCAATTATGACCAGCTCTCTGCTGTAGCCTGGGAAAGCAGTGGAGGATGGCCCAAGTCCTTGGGCTCCTGCATCCACATGGGAGACCTGGAGGAGGCTCCTGGCTCCTAGCGTCAGATCGGCCTAGCTCTGGCCATTGTGGCCACTTGGGGAGTGAACTAGCGTATGGAAGACCTCTCTCTCTCTGTCTACCTCTGCCTCTGTGTAACTCTGCCTTTCAAATAATAAATAAATAAAGCTATATTCATCATTAATTTTTATTCTAATATCAGCATAGCAAAAAACATATGAAATATACTTTTTTTGGAAAGCGCTTTGAAGTAGTGGGAGCTGATGTTTGCCAACCTTGGAGTTACTATTTGTTTGGGAACAGTTATCACATTATACATACATTTTATAAATAGCTACAATCATTTCATAAAATTAAGGAAATACATTTTAGACAGGACAAATGTTTACATTTAGTATTATATTAAACTATGTGACTGAGAATAATTGATCATTTTCATTTATAATTATGTTACATATTTTCAACCTAATATTTAAGTTATCCTTTCCAATAGCTCCCAGATGAAGAATAATATATTTGCTTTATGTGAGTATTCCTTTATAACCTGTAAAGACACTTTCTAGAAATGTTTTTCTGTAATGAAAACATTCTCAAATAACTCCAATAAATTTTGTGAAATGAGATGAAGCCTATACTATAAATATGATTTCATAAAATAATAACTAAGCCCTGGAAATAATACAGTGTGTATCGATGTTATCCGCCTAGCTAGTCTTTTTTAGTACATTCATTTTATTAAAAAACCATCTTAGATTCTTATACAGACAAAAAAATCATCTGCTAACTGAACGGCATTTTAACTTTAATCTTAATTTTCTTTTCATGAGGATGAAGATTAAACATTGTGGAAAATGTGAGGAAATAAAATACATTCCAGCTTTTAAAATTTAAACAAAATATATTACAATATGTATTATTGATTGATACTGACTCAAATCCTAAATTTTCGCTAACTTCAAATTCTTTGATTCATTATTCATTTGAATATGTTATTTAAATATATTATTTAAAAAATCTATTGTTTTGAATTTCATTTATTTTATTTCACTTGTGAATATGTTCATTGATACAATGATGTATTTTAAAAACCAGTGAATTACAAAATTGACAAAGGTGGCATCATAGGAATGAAGTCCATTGAGACTATACTGGGACACTAAATGTTTGAGAATGGTTGTTTACCTCAGATACTGCTCTAGAAGGTTCCTTACCGTCTGTGTTTCAAAGCTCAAATCTTTATGTGCAGCATCAAAGAGAGGGAGTTTTATCAGAACCTGTTAATGTAGTATCATACTTCATGATATTGCAAACTGGGAAACATAATTTTGAGAGATGGCTATTGCTACATAGCTTCAGAACATGATACATCTGAGATCTATTTGGAATGAGGGCATTTTGATTAGAAAAGCCAGCTGCACCTAATAAAGTTGAAAATGGTGACAAGTAAAAGCATGAGACCTACGGATTCTGTCGGAAGAGCTCTCGGTTCGTGCTGGGGAGCTGGACACGCTGCTGCTGCGATGTGATGATGGGTGACTGCCAGGCCTTCGGCCCTCCTCCAGAGAGGGAGCAGGAGAAGGGCTGTCAGGAACACGTTCCTACACCACCATGGCAGGGGAGGGAGTAGAAAAGAAGGAAATACATTGGACATTCACATTAAAGTTATTTATTTTTCTTAATAAAATAGAACATGAAGAGTGATATACTATTTCATCAGCGTTTAACTGATTCAGTAAATACATCTTTTATTTTGAGCAAAACCATTCCTCTATGGTCTGAGAAGCTGCATCGTATGATTCTAATTCTTTTGAATTTGCTGAGACTTGCTTTATGGCCTAGTATGTGGTCAATCCTAGAGAAGGTTCCATGTAGACTGGATAAAGAAATTATGGGACATGTACTCTATAGAATACTATACAGCAGTAAAAAACAATGAAATCCTGTCATTTGCAACAAGATGGAGGAATCTGTGAAACATTATGCTGAGTGAATTAAGCCAGTCCCAAAGGGACAAATATCATAAGTTCTCCCTGATCGGTGACAACTAACTGAGCACAAAAGGGGAAACATGTTGAAGTGAAATGGACACTATGAGAAACAGTGACTTGATCAGCTCTTGTCCTGACTGTTGATCTACAATGTAATACTTTATCCATTTTAGTATTTTTGTTTTGTTCTAGTACTATTAGTTGTTACAAATTAAAATGAGGTCACAGTAGAACAGGGTGAATTCTTACTCCAATATGACTAAGTATCCTTATAAGAATTTTTTGTGAAGATAGATATAAGAGAATATGTCAAGTGAAGATGGAAGCAGAGATTGGAGTTAGCAGCTGCAACCAAAGGATGCCACAGGTTGTTAGCCACCACCAGAAGCTACAGAGGGTCAAGGCAGAATTCAACCTGGAATGTCAGAGGGGACATATTTATTTTGACTTCATTTTGGACTTCTAGAGTCCAGAAATGGGAGCAAATAAATTTCTATTGTCTTAAGCCACCCAATGTGTGGTTCTTTGTTACAGCAGCCCTCGGAAAATAATACTGTATATCTGACATGTGGTTCAGACTAAGAATTTTTAAACACTTCATGTGATTTTAATGTGCAACCAAGATTGAACATCTCTTGCATCAAACTCTCTTAAGTTTTCAAGGTTCTACACTGTGAATACATATATTCAGCTGGTATACTAAAGCTTCATTTTGAGAAGCATGACAAATAAATGAATACATGCATGGAAAATGGCCAGATTGTCTCCAAAATTTATTTCATAAAATGGTTTCTCAACATTTACTACATGGGATAAAAAATAGTCCTATTATAGGAACCTTTTTGACAAAAATGTACATGATCAAATAATATTATAAAAGAAAAAGAAAATGGCCTGCTAAATTCTACTATCAAAAGCTATTGTGCATATTAGTCTTCTAATGACAGTTGTTTTAACTTGAGGAACTTGTGGACTGGTTTATAATGTGTGGATGGGACTGTGCAAAGGACAATAAAAGCTCCCAAAGGACAAATCTGTTGCAACTATTCTATCACAACAATTGCCTTTTACCTTAATAGATCAGAGTTTAAAAATCATGTGCTCCATTTTATGCAAATAGCAAAACTGATATTTAGATAAATGTAACCTACAGACAACATATTTTCCAACTAAAGGTATTTGAAGCTACACTCCAAGCACTGTAAATGGGAAAATGACTATCGGAGATGGAGAGAAAACTGTGAGGGAGGGAGACAGCCACATAGCCCCAGATACTGAAATTTAAAATGCGTTTTCGCAAAGAAGTTAATGGTACTACAGGATACTAAAGAAAGCATTTAAAAGCACACAATGTAGATTAGGCTCTTTTGAAATCTGTGTCTCAGATAAGATGAAAAATGAACACACTATCAGTGATTTTGCAAACTAAATAAATGAAGCATAGTATGCTTTTAACATGTCTAAGTTCTTTGGTCCACATAGCAAACAAATGTCCTCAATTTTTAAGAAGTAAACACATATATGATTAAAAAGACCAGAAATCCACATCTGGATGCCAAAAGTTACTTAATATCTTGTAATTATAACTTAAAAGCAATTGGAATTAAAAACTTTTTTTTCAGCATTCATCCCTCTTGTAAACTACAAAGGAGTTTTTCAATAAGACTCATAGCATTGAAAAGTTAGATTCTATATTCCTTTCAGAGTATTTATGTATTTGCTACAGAGTATGTATAATAGAAATTTTTAAAAAGATTTGTTTATTTAAAAGGGGGAGAAAGAGAGAGAGAGAGAGAGAGAGAGAGAGAGTGAGCGCACTTCCATCTGCTGGCTCACTCCACAAATGACTGCAATACAAAGGACTGAGAAAGGCTGAAGCCAGGAGGCTGGAAGTCCATCCAGGTTTCCCATGTGGGTGGCAGGGGCCCAAGTACTTGAACCTCTTCTGCTCCTTTTCCGGATGCATTAGCAGGGGACTCAAACTAGTGCCATCATGGGATGCTAACATTGCAAGTTTAACTTAATCTGATACACCACAACACTGCCCCCTTTTTATACTTACTTTTATAGAACTATTTTAATACCTGTATAAGTCAATTTATAAGCTATACTGTAATTATTTGTATACAGGGCCAGAGATTCACCAAAGGGTAGAACTTGAATTTCTTGAAATTCTGATACATAGGCACATAGGTTTTCTAAACTTTAAAGCTAAATCCTGATACATTTATTATTAACATGTAGATTAAAAAGAAATACATTGTATCTGAGAAACGGTATTACTATTTATTTTTATAGTTTTCAAAAAAGCATTCCTTTTTTCAAAAAGTCACTCATATCAATGTTTATCTATCAATACATTTTAGAATTTTTCTTAATAATTATGTTAGTAATCTTACTTACAATGTAATGCATTTTGACAAAAAGATAAAATGGAATCTTGAATTAAGGCAATTTCTCTAAAAGCATTTTGCAGGGCAGATATTTTGCCTAGTTCAGCAGCCACCTGAGATGCCTGCATCTCACTGTCCCACAGTTAGTATGAGTCCCAACTATTCTCCACCCCAGCTTCCTACTAATACACACCCTAAGAGGCAAGAGTGATGGCTCAAATACTTGGGTTCCTGGCACCCATGTGGGAGACCTTGATTGAGTTCCAAGTTCCTGGTTTCAGTCAGTTCGAGCTGAGGCTGTTGTGGACATTTAGGCAGTGAGCTAGCAGAAGGGAAGCTCTCTCCATCTCTCTCTCTCTCTCTCTCTCTCTCTGTCTCTCTCTCTCTTCTTCTCTCCCTCTCTCTCTCTCCTCTCTGTCTACCTCCAAACCCCCATCTCTGTGCCTCTCAAATAAATAATTTTTTTTTAGAAATCAATTATGTAAAATCTTAATGTGACATGCCTTTAAGCATAGGTAAGATTATAGTATTTAACTTAGCTTCAGCTTACTTTAATTGTATTTTTGTGTTTAAGAACAAAGAACGAGAGGACAATATTTAATACTTTTATTTGAAGAAAACACTAATTTATGCAAATTTTTATAATTCAAAAGATTAATTATTCAATTGAAACTTTCTATAAATTGAGATACACAACATATTCAGCCATTTCACTTAATGTATAATTTCAATCGTTTAACATGATGTATTGTTCTTTGAAGAATTTCATTAAAGCAAAATCCATTGAGCAAGTAAGAGTTGAATACATTGTTGCACAATAAATTAATTTATTTCAACAGCTTAATTATTTTATCGGATTTATATGCTTGCCTTTCCAGAGTATTCCATAAGATAGAGAATAATGTAGACAGTAAAGAATTGCTTAGGAGAGAATCTTATAATTATTAGTGAAACAAAATAGATAATGAGTTTTATTCGGACATACTAAGAAAGAAGTAGTTCGATGTCTATAGGGAAACTATGTACGCTGAATTTATCATTTCATTTGTGTAATACACTTTAACCTCCAAGATGTGCCTGAAGTATGACAGGGATGAAGAATATTTAATTTAATACTTCAACACATTGCTTTACAGTCCTGCATCAACTCCAGCAATCAATAAAACACAATCTTTTGCAATGTTCCATCTTTATAAAACTCACCACTATAATAAATGAAAATTTAAGAGGAGTATTCTTTGATAGAAAAAAAGGTCATACTAATAAACTAATGGTAACAGAATAACAATAAAGGAAAGGTTGCTTTTAGTGCCTCTAAGTAGAACAAGAAATAATGGTCTCTAACTCAGAAGCAAAGAGGGATTCAAAGCCAAAGTCCTATAATATTTTAAAATAAAAATTATAAAATGTTTAGTATTGCTCATATGTGATTAAACATTTCAAAATTGTATTAACTCAGCTATCTCCTCTCTACCACAAAAGTGCATAGTCTACCAATTTAAAATATTTTATTAGAGCAAGTATACATAATCACAACCCCTTTTACCCAAAGATTATTTCATTTATCCTTCATTCATTCTGCTTTCTTATCTGTTTTCCAGTTAGAATCCGTAGCAGACATAGCATCAAGTAGGGGGACAGACATTTTAACATTAAATATGCTATTTTGATACAGCTTTCAATTTGCAAAATGTACATAAGCAAAACTTCTGGGCCTCCAGACAACCTAGACTTAAACCCAATAATTCGAAGAGAATTTAATGAACACCTACTGTGTCAGGAAGATGTTACACTCTGACTATATCTAAGTAAGAAATACTGAAAAAACTTCTTTCCCAATGGAGCACATATCATAAGTTTGCAAATATTGTAAGTAAGTTGCAGAATCATTAACACTGATTATGTATGAAATTCAAACTCCCTTACTTTCGAAAAATGTGCAAAGAAGATTTATAGTAGCACTGGGATTCTGTATTCAAGAGTGGACAGTGAGAGAGAGAGAGACAGAGAGAAGGGTCTTCCTTTTTGCTGTTGGTTCACCCTCCAATGGCCGCTGCGGCCGGTGCATCGTGCTGATCCGAAGCCAGGAGCCAGGTGCTTCTCTTGGTCTCCCATGCGGGTGCAGGGCCCAAGCACTTGGGCCATCCTCCACTGCACTCCCGGGCCATAGCAGAGAGCTGGCCTGGAAGAGGGGCAACCGGGACAGAATCTGGCGCCCTGACCGGGACTAGAACCTGGTATGCCGGCACCGCAGGTGGAGGATTAGCCTATTGAGCCGTGGCACCAGCCTAAAAAGTACCTCTAAGAGACATAGTAAATGATGCTATAAACTCACATGGTTGAAGACCAGAAAACTATTCTTAAAAGTCCATTGTTTGGCCGGCGCCGTGGCTCAACAGGCTAATCCTCTGCCTTGCGGCGCCGGCACACCCGGTTCTAGTCCCGGTCGGGGCACTGATCCTGTCCCGGTTGCCCCTCTTCCAGGCCAGCTCTCTGCTGTGGCCAGGGAGTGCAGTGGAGGATGGCCCAAGTGCTTGGGCCCTGCACCCCAAGGGAGACCAGGATAAGCCCCTGGCTCCTGCCATCGGATCAGCGCGGTGCGCCGGCCGCAGTGCGCTACCGCAGCGGCCATTGGAGGGTGAACCAACGGCAAAGGAAGACCTTTCTCCCTGTCTCTCTCTCACTGTCCACTCTGCCTGTCAAAAAAAAAAAAGTCCATTGTTTAAAGTCCTAAACTGAAGTTTAAAAGGTTACTTATACCTCTTTTAGCATTTATTTTGATTGTAAAACTCAAAATATACTGAAAAATGCTAAATGTGAAATTTAGGACTCAGGAGTATAATCTTTAAAAACTTAACTTCTCTTCCATTGTTTTTTTTAAAACTTATTTGGTGGTTGCAAGCAACTCTATTTTGCTCACATTAACATGAAAATTCAGGTATCTTTGTAACTTTTCAATTACTACCTGGTAATATAAAGTTATTTTAAGCAGCAAATAAAATCTTGACTCAGGAATTAAAAATCATTGTGTGTAATAATAAATACTGACACCTTTTTTAAAAGGTAGAACTTCTTTTCCACAGCCAAGAGGTGGGGTACCTGAGGCCATGCTAAATTCTGTCATGGCCAGTGCAGCCACTGATTAGCAGCACCATCTGCATGGCAAATGTTGCCAGCCAACTGCTCATCCAGGAAGACACAGTGTACCTTCTGAGAGGCCACCATCACCATGAATCTCTCATCTGAGTTCCCTTGATGGATCTTACTTATCTGTATGTCCCTTTGTTTCTTCAATTTCTTGCATAGTTTGATCAAGAAGCTTGATTTAATTTAATTTGGGGGCCAGATTACATCATAGAGACCCACTTTGTGGCACAGCAGTTTAAGCCACCATATGAGACACCAGCATCCTGTATCAAAGCACTGGTTCAAGTCCTGACTATTCAGCTTTTGATCCATCTCCCTGATAATGTGCCTGGAAAAGCAGTGATGATGACCCAAGCACTTGGTCCTCTACCACCCACATGGGAAGCCCTGGTGTAGTTCTAGTCTCCTGACTTTGGACTGATGCAGGCTAGCCATTGTGGCCATTTGGAGGGGTGAGCCAGCAGATGGAATCTCTTTCTCTCTCTCTCTCTCTCTCCCTCCCTCCCTCCCTCTCTCTCTCACTCTCTCTTTCTCTCTCTCTCTCTCACTCTCTCTAGCTTTGATCTGTCACTCTGCCTTTTAAATAAATAAATAAGTCTATAAAAAAAGATTACTTCATGGATGTGTTTCATGCTTCCATCAGGAACACATAATGTCTGCTTGGTTACCTTTTATGATGCCAGCCACTGTTGATGATCATGTACTTGATTCATCAGGGCACTAGGACTTGCAATGTGATGATACTATCATTCCTTACTCATTTATTTGATAGAAGATTTCAATGACTATAAAGCTCCCCTCATGAATTATATAGCTGAGATACATTCAGTTTATATAAGACAGAAAAAATTCTTCATCTCTTGCACCTATTTATCTTTTATTTAAAATGTTATTGTTTTTGTTGAAATAATCAATCCCATAAAACTCTACAAAGGTGAGCAAAGATATTTTTCAGTATTACTATGAATTCATGGATTTACACCATGCTTGTGTTGCAATACACTGATGCACTACAGCCTTAGTAGTTGTGCTATAATACTTTTCTTTCACATATTAGTATCCTCTTCTCACATTTATTTTTCAAAATCCAAGAAAAATAGTTCTCAGTGAAAAAATTGTAAATTTTATAAATCTAAGAGTGATGCATATATTTAGAGTTCTTCCATTTTTATATCCCAAGAATAAATTGTTCTATAACTTAACAACAAATTCAATGCATACGATGTCACATTGCTCTAAGATTTTAACCTACCTTGAGAATTAAGTCAGTCTGCTTCAACCTTTTATAATCTTTTTTAATTTTCTACTTCATGCTAGTAAAATCCTATTTATAAGTAAAATATTTTTAAAACTGGCTTTTAAATTATTAGAAAGGAAAATTAAATTTTAAAAAACTTCTTCAGTGATTAATTTTTACATGACAATCTCATAAAGT
The DNA here is from genome assembly GCF_033115175.1 of Lepus europaeus. Taxonomy (NCBI): domain Eukaryota; kingdom Metazoa; phylum Chordata; class Mammalia; order Lagomorpha; family Leporidae; genus Lepus; species Lepus europaeus. The sequence continues at coordinate 41,534,987 of NC_084832.1, read as the reverse complement.
CTCTCTGTTTCTCTCTCTCTCACATACACACACACACAAGCACACACACCCAATACACACACAGTCAGTTAGCCACTTATTGTAGTCTTCATTCTCAGAAAACTTTATTATTGTTTGGTGGGAAGCATGGTTATTCAACAGTGTAGAATATTTTGAAGGTTGCCTGTTTTCTCAAAAACAATTCTATATTACCTCTGAAGAAAAAAAAAATCTACAGATGCATTTTAGAACTTGCTTTGTATACTATAATCACAACCTACAAAAGTCCTTAGTTAAAAGTACAAAGCTTTTGTTAGGTGGAAAGAGCTGAATAAGAGAATGTGTGTGGGACAGAGGTCTCACTGTAGAACTGACAGCCTTCTTTTGTGAAGTTTTTCTTGGAATCATTGCAAACTGTTAGAGCAAATTCTATGAATACATGGAGAGAAAACAACATCACTGATAAGATGAAAGTAATGTCAGTATGCAAAGACTTCTCAAGACTTTATATATACTAACTCAGTCCTTATGAAAACTTCATGAGATAATATTGTCATTTCCATCATCATGCAGAACACCAATACAGATAATAAATCATTTGTTTAAGGTCACATGGCTAGTAAATATAAACCCAAGAAATCTCCTCCATAATCCTTTCAATTTTACTTCAATTTCAATATGAACCCTTTTGTCAGAATCCTTATGATATCATTTGTGAATTTCCTAAATGAAAAGTGAGAAAAATATTGATTCATTCAGGGGTATTTGGTTACTTGATGAATGCTACTCAAAGAGAATCAATTAGAACATTTCAACCTATTAACGAACTCTCTAATGACAAAAGGAATTGATCCCTTGATTAATACAGTTTATTCTACTCAGTAATTTAAGGTAATAAAGAAAATTATCCTATCCTTTTAAAATTTGGAAGTGTGGCATAAATAGCTAATAAGATAGTTTAGGTTATTAATTCTCAAAAGTATTGACAGACCCTAAATCAATGGAGTGAAAGCTAAAAAAATGTGAATAAGGAGAAAATTATTAGCACACATTTATTTCATAAAAACAGGTTACAACAAGGATACACTTGAAATATGTCACTTGAAATATGTCACTCTGAGTGTCATATTTTTACTTCCCTTTTGTCCTACATATACTTCCGACATTCTCATTTGGGTTGAACTGTAATCTGAATTCTTCTCATCACTCTCAAAAGATGTAAATGGCATATTCTAGAATATGGGAGATGTCTCACATTTCTGTCTTCTCGTTAAAGACAATTTCTTGGGACCGGTGCTGTGGCAGAATGGGTAAGGCCATGGCCTGCAGTGCTGGCATCCCATTTGGGCGCTGTTTCTATTACTGGCTGCTCCACTTCCGATCCAGCTTTCTGCTGTGGCCTGGGAAAGCAGTAGAAGATGGCCCAAGTCCTTGGGCTCCTGCACCCACATGGGAGACCCTGAAGAAGCTCCTGGCTCCTGGCTTCGGATGGAAGCAGCTCTGGCCTTTGCGGCCATCTGGAGAGTAAACCAGTGGATGGAAGACTCTCTCTCTGCCTCTCCTTCTCTCTCTGTGTAACTCTGACTTTCAAGTAAATAAATAAATCTTTAAAAATACTATTTCTCTTATTGTTTTATCATTCCTTCATATGAAGATAAATCTCTGGCATTTAACATTCCACATTCAATTGTTCTTCATACTAAGAATCTTCCTGTGTAAAACAATTTGCAAGCTCTATTCAAGTCAATAACATGGGCCCAATTTTGTTTGATAGAACATAGAGGTCAACTGTTTTTTTTATTATTATTTATTATTTTTTTACAGGTAGAGTGGATAGTGAGAGAGAGACAGAGAGAAAGGTCTTCCTTTGCCATTGGTTCACCCTCCAATGGCCGCTGCGGCTGGCGCATCGCACTGATCCGAAGCCAGGAGCCAGGTGCTTCTCCTGGTCTCTCATGCGGGAGCAGGGCCCAAGCACTTGGGCCATCCTCCACTGCCTTCCCGGGCCATAGCAGAGAGCTGGCCTGGAAGAGGGGCAACCAGGACAGAATCCGGCGCCCCAACCGGGACTAGAACCCGGTGTGCCAGTGCCGCAAGGTAGAGGATTAGCCTGTTAAGCCACGGCGCCGGCCGAAGTCAACTGTTTTTTTGGAGGGGAAGACAAAAAATTAAGCTATTCTCCCTAAATGTGCTTCAAAAAAGATCATAGAAAATGCACATTATGAAAAATCTGTATTTGGATTATTATTTTCTAGAGGCAACAGGAGAGGGAGAAAAAAGAAGAGTAAGAGGAGGAGGGGAAGGACGAAGAATAACAAGAGAAGGAAGGAGAGGAGAAAAAGAGAAATAGGAGGTAGAGGAAGAAGAGGAAGAGGAGGAGGACGATGATGAAGTTCCCATTCACTTGTTCCCTCAAAGGCAAGAGTCAGGAATTCAATCTGGATTTCCCATGTGGGTGACAGGCATTCAATTCCATGAGGCAGCTCCACTTCTCCCAGTGTGCACATAACAAGGTATAGATGAAGTGTGAGCTAGGGATCCAACACAGGCACTCCCACGTGGGAAGCAAGCATCCTTAAATAAGTCTAAACCAATATGGCAAATGCTCAATCCTCAAAATATTTTTATATTGAAATGTTTTTTAATTCCATTTTTACATGAACTTAAAAAAAACAGATTATTTATTTGAAAGGCAAAATTACAGAGTGGGGGTGTGGGGTGGGGGGGGGAAACAGAGAGAGGTCTTCCATCTGCTGGTTCACACCCCAAACGGTCACAACAGTGTAAGCTGGGCCAGGTTGAAGCCAGTAATCTAGAACTCCTTCCCAGTCTCCCATGTGGGTGGCAGAGGACCAAGTACTTGGGTCATCTTCCATTTGCTTTTCCAGGTGCATTAGCAGGGAGCTGGATCACAAGTGTAGCAACCAGGACTTGAACGGGCACTCAAATGGAAATGCTGGCATCACAGGTGGTAGCTTAACTTGCTGCACCACAACACTGGCCCCTATATGAATTTTTAAAGCTTCCTGTGTTTAGGACTTACTACAGAACCTATTCCTCACTCTTATTGTCTGAGGTCATGTCCTTGATTTTTCTTAGATTTTGTAGAAATCTTGAAGTCCCTAAAATTATTAGAATAGTCTAACATGGTTTTAGAAATGTTTTTCTGTAAACCCTACCTGTCGGTGTCAAATTTGAAGATACTGGGAAGCCCTTTCACAAGGAAAAGCACTCTGATGCAAAGGAGCCTTTCAGCAGTTCTACAAAAGCCAACTGAGCTTCACTAAAATCTGATCTTATGTCATATGTTTGCCTTATTCATTTATGTAAATCATACCTAACTGAGATATTAACAAAATTTCTCAGGCTTTGAAAGTGCAAACTATATTATCAATATTATGAGATGAGCCCTTAAAATAATTATTATTATCAATTTGTAAAATGAGAATAATCACAACTTATAATTAATATACAGTAGCTTTTACAGTATTATTGATGTAGCCACCACCTACAATATTACGTTGTCACCTAAATTAAAATATTATTATATTAAAACATTTTTGTCACCTAAAATTTCAGTGAAATGATACAAATGTCAATGTATAGGTAACAAATATTACCAAAAATTAACTTAAAATAAATAATATAACATACCTATTAACAAATCAACTAGTCATAAAAGACAAATTTTGAAGTCATTTAGAATAAGGAAGATATTCAAAGGTTTTCTTCCTAGTTCCTTTGCTGGTAACAATGTGGGCCTCTCCTCCAGTAAAAGATTTTGGTATTTGAATAAAGTCTTCTGCAGTATGTTTTGCTATTTTTCCCTCCAGTAAAGACACTTCAGGAGTGATTGAAGGGGCTGGTATACATTATATGAAAAAAAAAAAAAACTATATGCATATTATTTCACATGGTATGTAAATAGTAACAGGAATTTTTGTATAATACACTCTAAATTTAACTGTATTGTATTCAGAAAAAACTTAGGTAATTATTATACCATATAAGAATCATGCAGCACAAAGTATTTTCTATTTAGTTTAAAAATTTACAATCTGGGATGGATGTCTAACTCAGCAGTTGAACCGCCGCTCGGGCACCTGTACCAGCATCAGAGTCCCGGGGTGTGTGTCCTGGCTGCACTTCCGATTGCGACTTCCTGCTAATGCACAGAGTGGAAAGCAGCGGGTGATGGCTCAAGTCCTTGGGTCCCTGTTACTCAAGAGGGGGCCCTAGACTGAATTAGCCCTTCTTGACTTTGGCCTGTCTGACACCTGACTACTGCAGGCACTGTGGAGTCAACCAGGGGATGGGAGATCTCTCTGCCTTTTTAAGTAAGTAATTAAAATTTAGTAAAAATTTGATAATTTAATTTTTTAGCTTCTTATTCCTTAGCCAATCTGACAATGGCAATTCAATAGTTTGATTTAAATACACATTATAAAAACAATATAAGTGAAAAAGATACATACACACAGACATATATTCAAAGGCACAAAAAGAAACTTCAAAAAACTCATGGATAATGGAATTAAAATGTTAGCTTATTTTGGTGCAAAAAATATGAAATCCATGCTTAGTTTTTTTTTTATACTACACATTTTCCATGAGCTTTCTGAGAACATGTCATACACATATACATGGAAATGGGAAGAACCGTGAAATATTCACATGTAAAGTTTACATTACACTAACTGGCCTTCCATTTACAGTGCTTTTGTCATTTATAAATCTTTTCATTTTATTATTTCTTTTAGTTTTAAAGTCACATTTTATTATCTATATTTTAGATGTTGAAAGGAATAATACAGATTAAGACTAAGATAAAGAATAAGAGAATAAAATAGTATGACACAGCTAGCAAGTGGTAGAATTTAAACCTTTCAACTTTCCAATTTTCTATGCCCATAGGCTCTTAACAACACACACATACACAACCAAACATGTAAGAACACACACAATATGAACTAAATCATTTATTGTCTTATGGTGTCTGTATCTTAGTAGTCACAATAGAGAACGTAAAATAATCCTGTCCTGGCTAACTATTGTATCTTTGGGGCTACTCCGTACAAACAATTTTTTCACATAACCTACTCACTAACTTTTAGCATTTTAGAGTTGAAATTGCCCATAGTATAACAAAAATGTATTTACAAGATGGTAGTTTAGAATAAGCATGCAAAAAACAAGTTGTGTAAGAAAATTACCTTAATAACAGAAGTCTCAACTCTGGATGGGGGACTCTGAACTTGTGCTGCTGCCGCCATATTTGCAATAGTGCTGAGGTGGTTCATCTGGCTCATTGCCATGGTGACAGATGCTGGAGGTAGGCTGACAGGAATTAGAGGGTGGGGCATCATCATAAAAGGAAGTTCCAGTCCTATAAAAAAATACACAGACATCATCAGAGCTCTGCTATAAATAAAATTATAAAGTATTGCTTACTTATTAAAATCATTAAGGACATAAATTCTTGAACATGGAAACATTTCAAAATGTCCAAATAATGGCAATCAGAACAAAAATATTTGTCCTCTTTGTATGCAGTCATACTCAATCATCACTCAGGGAAATTAGACTGATAGCTAAGCTGTTTAGTGTCATCATTTGTCATATTTCCCTTCATGTGCTTTACAAATGGTCAAGTATTGCTGTATTTTTCTACTGAGCAGCCTAAAATTGTATTTAAAATACAAAGGGCTTCTTTAACTTACCACAACCAGTTATCTAAATAAAGGCTATCTTCTTATTGTCTCTTATTTTACTACCTGATAATTATAGAAATTGTGTTGAAAACTGCCATTTTTAGCAATTAAAAACTGCCCTCACGCCCTTTGGTAGAAGGTGACTCTGCAGAAGATGGTGAGAGGATGACTAATTGGAAGGCTTTGCACTCCAGCTACGTGGGGTTGGGGAACAGAAGTCTGAGATCCCTGGGATGGGGAAGAGCATAGTGCTTCCTTATCCCCAAAACCATCACTGCTGCCTGTGGGGAATGAATATGAATTATTTGGATACAATATTATTGCAGATCTTCCAACAATTAACTTGAAATGAGATTTTTAAGAAGTGAGTCACACTTAATAGTTGGCAAACTTATTTCTTAAGGAAATACAGAAAAAGTAAGTAAATTTCTCCTGAACTATTTTTCTTTTGATTTTTCTATTTCTTAGATAGGTTCCAAATTTTTGAAAAATATTTCTGTAAACTATTGTAGCATCTACGCTAATACTGTACTTCTACCTACTTAATATGAAGTGGGATCTATTACAAAACTAGATAATTAGTTACTCCTTGGGACCGAACTACACTGATGGTTACAGAATGCAAAGTTGTCCTTGTAGTAAATAGTATTCTAGTCACCATTTAGAGTACGTAATTTCATAGCAAATGGCAAAAATGCAATCATTAAGTGTCCAGCTTGGCTAGAATACATACAGAGAATACAAAAATCACTTTATAAATATAATGTCAAAGCAAAAGATTAGATGTTTATGAATCTCATTTTTATTCAAATAAACATAAATTTCCAATTGTGGCAATATAGCACCAACAACAAGATCATACATTTGGAGGTCTGGATTTCAATATTTGTGGCAATGTCTTGATTTAAATATATCTTAAAATACTTTAACAGTTATTCTTTGGAAAGTGTTTATAAATCATTTCAATTTATAAATGTCCTCAAATTCAATTAATTAAAGAACAATCTTCTGCATACACAAACTACCCACTTTGTTTACAGCCCTTGTCTTGAATGTTGAGGAACATTGTTTTTTTTCTTCATACTATTTATTGAACTCTTTACTTAGTATAGGGTTAATCTTATGAGTATAAAGTTAACTGAAAATAAATCAAAAATTAGATGCAAAAATTAAGAGTAGGAATAGATGTGCAAGGAGGAAGAAGAGTGGGAGCATGGGTGGGATGTATCACTATGTCCCTGAATCTATATATAGGGAATACATAAAATTTGTATACCTTAAATAAAATTTTGAAAAAAAAGAAAGTTCTACAATATCCTTGTCAGATTATGAGTTCTTTATTGCTAAAAAATCCTATATTTTCACATTATATACATGGAAACAGTAAAGTTGATAAAACTCCAATTTAATGTTTTAGCTCCACTAAAAGCTTCATTGTAAAATCTCTATGACACAGTTTTAATGAAGAATGCTTAGTGACTGCCATGATTTTTTTCCATTTGCTTCATGAAGACAGTTAAGATTCAATATAAATTCAAACTCATTAGCTCAATACTGTCTGGATCTCAGAGTAAATTGTTCAGAAGTGGGTAATGAAAACTCAATTCAAATTCTTCAGCAATCAAACAAAGTAATTTTATTAAACAATGAAAAGAATCCATTAAAATGGATCTCTTTATTATCTTTATTATTTTACAAGAAACCATGACAGCTTTTGGTTTAAAAAAAAGTTTATAGCTTCATACAGAAATGACTCACATAAAAGAAATTTCTCCAGCTTGCTCATATACTGCGATACAAAACTTTAGATTCATATTCACAAATTTATATGCCTCATTTTTGTCTGTATGTGATTTTTTTGGATGCCTATACTAAGATACTAGATAAACATGCAAAATTATAAATAAAATCATTTTTAAATGTATGATGTGCAGAGAATACTATCAAAAATATTTTAAATATCTTCACTTTACATTGCTTTTGTCAATGGGTAATTTTTTTCATTACATAATTATTTAAAGAATTTTTAAAATTTTTTCATTTTATTTGAAAGGTAAAAAGAGGAAGAACTTTCATTCACTGACCCACTTCCTAAATATCTGCAACAGGCAGAACTGGGCCAGGCTGAAGTTAGGAGCCCAGAACTCACCACTCAAATGGTTGGTAGGGGCCCAAATACTTGAACTATCACCTGCTGCACACTAGCAGGAAACTGGAATCAGAAGCAGAGGGGCCAAGACTGGAACCAGACATTCTAATATGGGATGCAGGTGACACAAATAGCATATTAAGTTGCTGCATCAAACATCTGCCCATTACATATTTAAAGTACAAAATCAAGGAAATTTTAATTATTCGAATTCTATGACATAGCATTGGTTTCCTTTTTATGTTTTCATTTAAAACAGAATAGAGGAATAATCACTGGTCATTGGAATACAGAAATAAAAGTTTGGAATAAATATTTTAGTATGAGAACTGCATTTGAGGTTTAAATAAAAAAGGTACTTTTCTCATATGTCATATTTCATATAAAATATTCAACAAAGACAGCCATTGCTTACAACACTAGCATTCTATATAAAAGGACTGGCTCAAGTCCCAGATACTCTGCTTCTAATCCAGCTTCCTGGCAAGATGACACAAGTACTTGCACCCTGGCCATTCAGACAGTGTTTCTGGCTCCAGGCCCAACACTGGCTGGTACAGACATTTGGGATTTAGCAACTAGGGAGTGAACCACCATTAGACAAGCTTGATCGATCGATCTCTCTTTCTCACTGTCTCAAATACATAAATAAAACCTTTTAAAAGTGAAAGATTAGAAATACATTTCCATAGATTTCATATTTAATTTATCAATCTATAGAATAGAGAAAAATCCTTCATTATCTTGTATTCAGTTTGGGTTCCATTTATATTCATGATCTATTTTGGTTTTTCCTCTTTACTTGAACTAATTACCACTTTTATTGGAATCCTTATTGGGAGTCAATAAATGGAAAATAACTCCATATATATTTAAATTTAACTCTCATATAAGTAGGGATATCTGTAATTTTATTTTTCACATTGATGTGTAAGATATTAAGCTTCAATTCTGACTAAATCACTGCACACAGATTATAGACAAAACACAACCTATATTCTTATCTTTCTTGTATCACAAGATATATGTTTGTTGCATATTGGTAAATATCAATCCACAATTCACATGTGAATTTTCTGTGGCAAGACTAAATCTAGGGGCTGGTGTTGCGGCGCAAGGGGTAAAGCCACTGCCACTTCAAGTCTTGGATGCTTCATTTCTGATCCAGCTCCCTGCTAATGTCCTGGGAAAGCAGTGGAAGATAACACCATTATTTGGATCCCTGCCACCCTCATGGAATACCCAGATGGAGTTCCTGGCTCTTGGCTTCAGTCTGATCCATCATGGCCATTGGGCCCATCTAGGGAGTAAACCATTGGAACAAAGATTCTCTCTCTCTCTCTCTCTCTCTCTCTCTCTCTCTCGATGTAACTCTGTTTTTCAAATAATTAGTTAACTTTTTAAAAGAAAGGCAAATGACTTATTTTTAAAAAAGACAAAACCTAGATAGGATTTTCTCACTACATAGAATGCTTTTTCCCATCTCCACCAATCATCATTTGTTATATACGCATGATGTTAGTTCATTTGGGTAAAAAATACAGTAAACAACTAAGAAACTAAGTCTGATGAAAAATACATATAGTATAAACAAGTAAGCTGTAAGTGATTTTTGCATTATTTATAACATCCTCCTCCTTTATTAGCATCAACAAAAATGAAACAAAAATAGGCCACAACACAATAAGACATGCCCATAATTATTAAATTTATAATTTCAAAGGTTTACCTTGAAGCTAATATATATCACAATATAAGCTAGTGTATGTGTACTTTGCCTACAAACAAGTATACTCGAAACATATATACTTTTAATGTTTACTAGAAAGACAATGAGATTGCAGCAGATTCAACATATAAGAAAATTTCTAATATATGGTAAGAGGAGATAGAAATGAAAGACCTGATTTATTTCAATCCATTCTTGTGAAACCATGCTATTTCTCTGTCTTCATTGTGGAATAAACAGATGAATTATGTATAGCCCAAGTTTCCTCTAAGAAAGTATTCTATATTATGACATTGAGCATGCATCAGCAAGATTCATAAAGTATGTCAGAAGTATAAAATGATGAAGAGCCAAAGAAAATAGCATAAGATCATGAAAGACAAACTGCATCAAGCTGTTTGATTAATTAATTTATAACCATATTTTGATGCTGAATGGATGGTAGTAAGGAGAGAAAGAATCTTTCACATTCAGCCTACATGCAACATTGCAGAAGCCCTGGAACAGGTCTCAGGCAATACAGTACACAAGTGTAAGCAGATCTGAATGTGAACAACATCGGAACACATAGGCCGAAGTCTGATGAAACCAAATGGTAGTCACATGCCACATGCACCATAAAATCCAGCTACTAATGCTATGGTGTGATTTTGGTGAAACATGCATGAACAAACACAGTCTTGCAACAGGCCACTGTAAGCAAGTACATGAGTATAAGAAGGAAAATGAAAATTAATATTTTATTAACAAACTGTTAACTTATGTGTTTACAAGAGATCTTGAAATAGTTTGTGGAAAATGCATATTATGGAAAAAAAACTGTGAAGGGATTTAAAACATTTTTCCTATCAAATTAAACTTATTTTTAATTCCATTTTCCATGAATTTTTGAAGGGCCTTTGCATACTTATATTATCTCAAACAATTAAGTACTCTGGATAATTATATTGATATTAAAAATATTTCAATAATTACACAAATAGATGGAATTTACATAAAAGATGATTGTATATGAATAAAGGATGTGCATTCCACAGGGACAAGCAAGGTTATCTTAAAATTTAGTAGAACTGAAAGTCAAACAGAGCAGATTAGGTAAGGGTAATTTCCACATTAGTGCCTCTCCATGCCCACATTAAAACATAGGTCTAGATTCTGGAAAAGCAAACAGTGTAATACACTATCTCAACCTCTTCATAGGCTCAGAGTATTTTTTGCTCATCCTCATTTATAATTTTTTTATATTTTACAATTCATATTTTATGATGAATCAAGCTTTAAACACAAAAAATATACCCTCAACATTTTAAAGCCACCCTTCTGTAGGGTAACCAGGCTGTTGAACAGTCAGATGTGGTGGGCTACAAATATAAAATCATTTTATTTTTTTCCTAATTGTTGCCTTCAAACATTTTTCCAGGTTCCCTTTCCTGTCCCTTAATAGCTGTGAACAGTTATTGAATGCAAAAAATTCATTCTTGATAACACACATCTCTGGCTTTCCCATTCTCATCAGTATTGGCCATTCAAGAGCTCATTAACTAGAAGATAAAGGGCCTTGCTCAACTTCTCATTCATTTTATCTTTCTCTTCTCATTCCCCTGAGTAGAACAATAAATGTTTCTTGTTCAACTCATTTCTGCTTAAAAATATGACACTTCCATCGTTGCTATTCAATATTGTTTTAGAAGGTTTAGCCACAGCCATTAGGCCAAAAAAAGAAATCAAAGAGATACAAATTGGAAATGAGGAAGTAAATTATCCCTGTTTGCAGATGACCTGATCTTATATATGAGAAAACCAAAACACTCCACTAAGAGACTATTGGAATTCATAAGAGAGTTTGGTAAAGTTGTAAGACATAAAATCAACATACAAAAATGGGAGCCAATGCTGTGGCATAGCAGGTAAGGCCTCCTCCTGCAGTGCTGGCATCCCATATGGGTGCCGGTTTGAGTCCTGGCTGCTCCACTTTCAATCCAGCTCTCTGCTATGGCCTGGGAAAGCATTGGAGGATGGCCCTAGTCCTTGAGCCTCTGCACCCACATGGAAGACCCGGATGAGGCTCCTGGCTTCTGCCTTCGTATTTGTGCAGCTCTGATTCTTCTAGCCAGTTGGGGAGTTAACCTTCAGATGGAAGACCTCTCTCTCTCTGCCTCTCTATCTCTGTGTAACTCTGACTTTCAAATGGATAAATAAATCTTTTTAAAAAAAATACAAAAATGAATAGCATTTTTATATACAATGAAAGAACTTGTAAGATCAATACCATTCAAAATAGCTATAAAAATTTAAATACCTGGGAATAAATTTAACTAAGTATGTGAAAGATCTCTACAATAAAAATTATAAAACTTTAAAGAAAAAATAGAAGACACAAAAAGTTGAAATATCTTCTATGTTCAGGGATTGGAAGAATTAATATCATCAAAATGCCCATACCTCTCAAAGCAAATTACAGATTCAATAGATCCCAATCAACACACTAATGCCATTCTCATTTCTAGAAAAAACAATGCTAAAGTTTATATAGATATTCAAGAGACTCTGAATAGCTAAAGCAGTCTTACACAACAAAATCCAAGCCAGCAGCATCACAATACCAGACTTCATTACATACTACAAGGCAGCTATAATCAAAACAGCCTGGTACTGGAACAAAAATAGACATGTGGAAAAATAGAACAGAATAAAAATCCCATAAGTTAATCCACACATCTACAATCACCTAATCTTTGTTAAAGGAACTAAAATCAATCTCTGGACTAAGGACAGTCTCTTTGGCAAGGTGCTGAGAAAACTATATTTTCTTGTGGAGAAGTATGAAGCAAGATCACTATCTTATACCTTACACAAAAATAAACTCAAAATGAATCAAGGATATAAATCTACAATCCGATACCATCAAATTACTAAGGAAAACATTGGTAGAAACTACAAGATGTTGGCATAGGCAAAGACTCCTGTAAAAGACCCCAGAAGCACAGGCAATAAAAGCAAAATTAGACAAATGGGATTACATCAAACTTAGAAACTTCTGCACTCAAAGAAAACACTCAACAATACTAAGAGGTAATCGTTAGAATGGCAGAAAATAGTTGTAAACTATGCAACTGATAAAGGATTAATATCCAGAATTTATAAAGAGCTCAAGAAACATAACAAGAAAACAATCCAGTCAAAAAACGGGCAAAAGACATAAACAGGCAATTTTCAATGTTTGCTGCAGCTCAATTCACAATAGCTAAGATATGGAATCAATCCAGCATACATCAACTGATTACTGAATAAGAGAATGTCGTATATATACACTATGGAATACTGTTCAGCTGTAAAGAGGAGAGTGAAATCCTGTCTTTCTTGTACAAATTTCAGAAAACAAACATGATATTTGTCTTTTTGGCACTGGCTTATTACACTAAACATAATGGTTTCCAGTTGCAAATGCCAGAATTTCATTCTCTTTTTTATAGCTAAATAGTATTCCATAGTGTATATATATATATATATATATATATATATATATATATATCACATTTTCTTTATTCAGTCATCAATTGATGTAATGTACATAAGTGAAATTGACACTTTGAGATTTGATTACTGCTTATAGTCCTTGTGTATACTCTTGAGGAACAGTAGTTTTTCTACTTAATACTTGTTGAATTCTTTACTTTGAAGAGGGTTAAGCTTGTGATAATAAAATAAGCAGAGCATATCAGTGTAGAGATTAAAAGAAAAAAAGAGAGAAGGGAGGAGGAGGGGTGCAAATGTTAGCAGGAGGGATGATGCTGTGGTATCATTATGCTCATAGATCTATGTATATGAAATATAGGAAATATTTTCACATTAGATAAATTAAAATTTTTAAAACAAAAAACAATAAATAAAATGTTAGGCTGAAAAATCCTAATAAAAGAAAAAATAAAAGAAAATATTCCCTAAACTGCAACATCTGTGACCATGCCTAATAATAAGCCATTGATATCTTCCACCTGGCAGATGCCTAAGTGCTAAGCATGTCCTCAAAAATATGTGATCAAAGTGGGGCCTTCCAAGGGAGCCTATTCCCTCACTAATGCCTGAGAGTGGAAACCTACTCCAGACTCATGGCCTTCAAAGCTCCCATTGCCTTTTTATATGAAGCTCTTTTTTCTTCTGTAGGTCTTCTTTGTCTAACAACTTAACTGTCTCCACTCAGCTGTCTCTCCACAATTCTTTACTCTCCCCCTAAAATACGCACAGAAAGAAGATTAGTAGTTCACACCAAGGCAGAATCCTGCTATGAAATGAGGAGGAGGCATCAGCAAACCTTGAGTAATTTTCTTGGAAATCCACTCCCTGTGCACTGGCAGTGAAGCAGCAAGCTCAAAAAAGGCATGCGGCTGCCCTACCCTTTAGTCACCATTTCTTCACTAGGATGATTTCTTCAAATCCCCTCTCTTAGTGGAGGTATGTTATAAATGTTATAAATGAAGGAGTCTGGAGTCTGAGATGATTGTTATCAAAGAAGAGATTGCCATGAATTAAAAAAGCATATAAATGTGAAGATAATCACTATTAATAGAAAGTTGGTCACTTCAATTTTATAAACACAATTTTAAGATAGGAAAGGAAATAAAAATGTGTTGGGGAAGGATATTGCATATTTTTCTTTATTTAAATGCAAAAAACTATAGCTGTATGTTTGAATGGCAGTAGCTATATTAATATCACAAGTAATTCTATTTATTATTTAAATAATTCCTTTAATTTATAAATGAATTCAATGAGGAATAGATTTAGAAAGAGAGAGCTATATTACTTTTTTTGGAATTTTGGATAGAACATATATAAAATAAACACAAAGTTAAAAGAGATCTGTCAAAAAAAGTCTTCTAAATTACCACCTATTAAAATAGTTAAAATATATTTAAGCATTTTATTCTTTATACCTAGGTGACATGCAACTTGTTCTGATTTTCCCACAGGCTGACCCTGATAAAAGAGCCAAATCTCAAAGGGAGTAACAGTCACACCACTGCTTAGTGAGTGACACTGATAGATTGTGACAGGAACCTGACATTGTCAAGATTCGTTTACAATGAAAATGACTGCAAGAGCAGGCACTTACTCCATACCATTGGAGACCACTTAGAAGGATGTCAACTCCATCTTAACAATGGAAACAAGACTACTAAGTAAAAGCAAAATACTAGTCACAGGTGCTACATGTATTCAACTGTCACTTTACAGCAAGGTGAGAATAAATAACTTACTATCTTTCAGTAGATTATCTTTGCACTAATAAAATATGAGATGTGAAAAGCCATTAATAATGCTAGTATTATGTATATACAGACATTTCATTAGTCCTTTAATATAGTCTTTGAATAGAATAGTTTTGGATAACTGAGTTACTGTTGAACCACTTTAAGGATATGTAAATACTGAAATCTGGTATTTTGGTTTCATATCATCAAATTGTTTTGTCTAAACTTAAAAAGAATATATCTTTTTAATTTTTCATTAAAATTTATTTTATTTTTACAAATAATTTGATAGATTATATATAAAATATGCTTTTGGGTCCAAATTAGAGGCATAATTCTGGGACATTTAAATTCTGTCCCTAATAAATACAGTGGGTTAAACAAGTGATTAGAAATTGATGTTTAAAGATAATATCCACAAAGTAGGCTATTTTCAAAGTCTAGGAATTATATTTGTACACATGCTATGTTTGATTTGGAATTTCCTGGAAAAACATAACTGCTTGGCTGTCATGTAACCAATCCTGCTTCTTTGAATTTCCAATATCAATTTGTGTTTTTCTTAGTGAGAAAGAATAGTATTGTTATGAATTCTAACTACCTCATTATCAATAAATATCATTCAGCAAAATATATTAGTTTCCTAGAAATAATTATATATCTTTTCTTTTGCTATTCATCATGAACTAAATGTTACCTTGTGTTACACAAGTGTTAACTATTTGTTAACTAGAGATTTGAAACTCATGTCATACAAGAAGACTTCTTTTCCACTGTGGGTTTTTTTTAATTTAATGCAGAGTTATTTAAATATATATTATTTTATATTAAATGGTGATAATATAGTATAGGTGCTATTAGTATTCTTGGATTCATCAAAACTGTTCTTATCTTAAATTTCTTCACAGGATTTTCCTATTGCCCCACAAACTTCACAATATTGTTGAAAACAGTAATAAATTAATAGGCTATACAAAGTGACACACAAAGTATTGAGACTAGAACTGCTTATTTCTTAATTTTGCATAAATATTCTTCACCAGGACACATGAATGCTGAATTATGAAGAACAGGAAACAAATTATAAAACCATAGTTGATATTAAAATTATTGGAGATGGAATACACAAGAAGATACTTAACAAAGTAAAACAGTTTTGTATCCTGATAATCTGTGGAATTATGAAAAACAGGAACAGCAAAATGAAAATTAAAGTAGTCAATGGTTTCAATTTTATACAATCTTGATTTTTTTCAATCTTGATTCTTTGACTCATGGAAAATTTATGAATATATTACTACAAACAGAATGCAATTCTTTATATATTTTCCATTTACTTTATGCCAAATTCCATGAAGTTTTGATGCTACTTAAAAGAAGTCAAGGCATTTCTATAAAAATAAAAGGTCAAATACAATATGTGCAGAAGAAAGAAATAATTATATCAAGAAACTCTTTGCTTTTGATGCTGTGTTCTCTTGGTACTCATTAGCACTATGCTCTAAGTGTTAACCAGATAAAGTAGATGCCCAAAATAAAACAAAACAAACAAATTCAGATTTGAATTGACTAAATCAGTGCAAAGCATTTGGTATAGGAGAAGAAATAGTAGCCAGGTTAATTTATATTCACTAAATATTTGGATGTCTTGCTATATGGACCATAAACAATTATAAGCTGGAGGCAAAAAATGTTTCATTCAGTGGAAATAAGAGAGAAAATTTGTTAATTCCACAGCTTTACTATAATCCTATTACAGACAATAGTGTAGAAATTACAATGCCAGGTGCTTTCCAATCTAAATATATGCATAGAATTATTCACTCGGCATTAGGATCATTGGTTACTATCCTCACCCTGTCTTTTATGACCTTGTCTAAATATGATCAGAGTTGGCGAACTCAAAAGGCTTCCATAGCCTTGGCAACTCATGACGAGAGCCTAGGGTGGTTACTGGCACCATAAACTAGAGTGTCAATTTGTTGGGTCAACAACAGGAGTCACTGTGCACTTGCTCCCCATGTGGGATCTCTGTCCTTAATGCGCTAAACATTTTGATTTGATGCTATAACTAGTACTCAAACAGTATGTTTCACTTTGTGTTCCTATGTGGGTGCAGACTGTTGAAATCTTTACTTAATATATACTAAATTGATCTTCTGTATATAAAGAGAATTGAAAATGAATCTTGATGTGAATGGAAGGGGAGAGGGAGCGGGAGAGGGGAGGGTTGCAGGTGGGAGGGAAGTTATGGGAGGGGGAAGCCGCTGTAATCCATAAGCTGTACATTGGAAATTTATATTCATTAAATAAAAGTTAAAAAAAGTTTTATATAATGCATCTATGTTAATTTTGCCTTTAATCTTTTGGCCTTCCTCATTACTACTGTTAATGAATTTCTAACTTTTCCCATTTAAACTTACCAAATTATTTTTTCTATTAGGCAAATAAATGAACTAGAAATTCCTCTAAGTATATTATGCTTTCCCTATATTCCCTATATTATAATCAAACTGAATAAAAACTCAAGTTATACCTTCAACTATTAATAATCAATGTGAACATGTATGATACCAATGATATTAGGCAATATACAAGTGTGGCCTTGGCAAAATGAAACCACTTTAA
The DNA here is from genome assembly GCF_033115175.1 of Lepus europaeus. Lineage (NCBI taxonomy): Eukaryota > Metazoa > Chordata > Mammalia > Lagomorpha > Leporidae > Lepus > Lepus europaeus. The sequence goes on along the minus strand of NC_084832.1, from coordinate 41,517,539 downwards.
ACTTCTACTAATTTAAACAATGTTTTCAGTTTTCAATTATATATGTTGAAGTTGAAAAATAATCCCATGTGATCCAAAATTGCTCTAGTATTTTCCAAAAAAGCACAAAACCCTCAAGGTGGGATTACAGGCTAATGATAATGGTCTTGACATCTCTCATCATATGGATCTGAGTGTTAAATTATCTCCTCTCTAAACTTAGTTATCCTGTAAGAATGATACCACCAGCTAGTTCTATTAATCAGAAGCCTAAGAATCATCATCATCTCTTCCTCTCTTACTGTGCATCACCAATGTTGAATACCTTTCAATGTCCTGTTGGCTTCATCCATGTGATTTATCTCAACTCTGTTGGGATAATCAAACATCATTAAAATACAAACCTTACACTGTACCTCCCCTGCTTAGAGGTCTTCATTTTTTTTCCATTGCTGTTAAGCAAATGGAACTAAATTTTTTGGCCTAATATCAGCTCCACATGTCTAGGCTTGGGTCTCTTGCTCACCAATATTTGACAGGACTGTCAGTTCTTGAGCTGAGAGTTACAACCCCAGACCAAAGATTACATTCACATGTGTAAACATCAATGTGGCATTCAAAACTGATAAGGTAAGGCCTTTGTTATTCAACATCTTAATAGTATGAAAGAGGAATACATATATGTATAGCATATATGTATGTATTGATATAATGTTATTCTTTTTAATATAGTTTTTATTTATTTAAGGTGAATAAATTTCATGTATTCCATATATACAGATTTACTAGCATGGTGATTCTTACCATCCCACCCTCACTCCAATCCATGCTCCGAACCCTCTCTTCTCCCTCCTTTCTTATCTTTTAATTTTTACAATAACATACTTTCAGTTGATTTTATAATCAAAGGCTTAACCCTCCACTAAGTAAAGAATTCAACAAACAGTAAGAAGAAAAAAAAAAAAACACTGTTCCTCAACAACAGAGACAAGGACCATAAACACTAATCAAATCTCAAAATGTCAACTTTGCTCATATACATTACAAATTTTTTTGTATATATTAGTTGACACAGATCAGGGAAAACAAGATATTTGTCTTTTTGGGACTGGCTAATTTCACTGAGTATAATGGTTTCCAGTTACATCCATTTTGTTGCAAAATACAGGATTTCTTTCTTTTTTTAAAAAACTGTTATTCTTTAACTAGAATTAAAGAGAAGATTAAGAATAGGAAATACATTTGACTTTTGGAAGTGTGTAAACTTGACAGAACTTGTAAATCAGTTGAACACAAATGGAGATGAAGTGAGTAAAACTAAAAGATGACTTGAGCATCTAAATTACAGCATGTGTACAGTTGTATCATTAATGAGGCAATAATGATGATGATCATGATATATGGTTTGTCTCATGTGCTTTCAATATTTCAGGACTGAGTTAAGCTTTTATATATACTATCTCATTGACTTTTTAGAAACCCTGAGATAAATCCCCATTAATGTTATAAAATACACGTCAGTGTTATTAGTGTTAACTTGCTCCAGGTTTTGACCCCCAGAACTCTGAATTCACATCCCAAATTTTAATCACCCTTATGAAGATAATCAGATATTCCAATGAAGAATAATCAGTTAGATTTTTAACTGGTTGAATATGAGATGCTTCAGGGATAGTCACAGAGAGATGGATAACAAACAGAAACATGGGACAGAAATTTGGAAGAAAAGCAGATGCTCAGCTGGACAGATTTGGGAGTCATTGGTTTCTAGTTGGTAGACTAAGACATGGCATTTTAAGAAGATATAGAATGAATTAAGATGACTCTACTAAAAGTCACAGAGTGATTCCCAAATAAGCTAAGCTGGATATATATTTTTTAAAAATCTAGAGCAGTTGAACAGGAATAAACTGATATTGGTACGTGAGTCATACAATTTAATATAGGTTACATAGGTTATAATAAATTCTTAACACAAAGGGTTGTGTTAATGTATTTTTATAATATGCAAATTTCTACTTCTTGTAAGCTAAACTGTTCTTTTATATCAACAAGAAGCTACCCATGGCTGACATATCTTGTTCTCAGTCAATACTAAACGAATCAATGTATAACACTGTGATAGAGGTTGAAGATTTAACAATCTGAATTACTATTTAAGGTAGACTGTCAAAACAAAACAAAACAAAAAAAAAGGGATACAATTAAGCATAACTTGAAAAGTGCCACTAGTCCAACTTGTAGTATGAAAGTTAGTTATGATATTCAGTAATTGTAAGGTTCTCCTTAAGAATATTATGGACAGAGATGGCTTTGAGTGGAAGGACTGCATACATAATAGAGAACTCTGCATATTTGAAGGATCTCTAGAATAATACTATATTATAGTGTAGATTACATGCAGATGGCAGACGTGTTGAAAGCTACTGTTTATATGAAACCAAATCATTCTTCCCATGGATTCTATTAAATGTGGTGAAGACATTCTGCTCAAGCACTTTTCATCAGTTCTTCATGGGCAGGCAAAGAGGAGGTTTTCAAGGTCAAAATGACCGATAAAATTTTGTTTGCTTGCAACAGAAAAAACACTTAGGAAGATTGGCAGTAATATGGATAATTTTATTTTTACCTTTTATATTCCAGCTTGGGAATTAAATACAAGCAATAGTTTAGGTCCCAAGAGCAAAAGAGCAATTGGTTACAATATTCTTTTGTAAATTGCAATGACAATGTGAAATACAGTAAGAAAAATGGTTACAATTTGTCTTTTAAAATCAGGATTAATTTTCCAACAACTACAACACCCATAGATCACTGCAAATTGAAATTTAAAATTATCTAGTGTAATTATTATAGTTATAATGTGAACAGTGAAGAATATAAGGACGTGTGCAACCTCCTCAGCAGCACCCAATGATTCGAAGTCAGATCAAGTGCTAAATACGGGTTTTAAATTTATTAAAAAAAAAAAAAAACCCTCAAGGTATTTGACAATCTATGGCATGCATTTATTTTTGCTTTTGCCCAACATCAATATTACACAGGAACATGTCTTGTTAAAATTTAAATGATGAAAAAAAAATTTAAATGATGAATGATGAAATCTTTTCTAGAGAACCAGGATTTCTGAAAATATTCAACTTATAAAAACAACATCTATTTAAATTATCATTATTTAATAATAAAATCATAAGGCTATTGTATTTTAAATATTTTTCAGTGTGCCATCAATTAAAAATATTTCTTAGAGTGTCCTTCATTATTGAATAGCAAATATACATCTGATTATAAAAATTACACTTTGTATCATTTCTTGGCCTTTTGGCTAAGATCAGGTGTAGTATCTGTTCTTATCAGTTTAAAAATTATAATTTGTAAATTGAAAAACTATGATTTATTATTTTTCCTTCTGGCTATGCAAGCTCTCTTAAATAATTTCAGTATTTCTTCCAATATAAAATACCATGCTTTTCTGACATTTTGCTGGTTCTCCTACACCCTTTCTCTCACTTTCATCAGAAAATCCTAGAACCATTGTAACACCACATAGGTGCTCTTATTTATATATACCTGACAAAAGACTTGTACAAATGTAACTCTTAATAAAATAATTTATATAAAATTACCATTTAATACTTCAGCTACCAGACAAATCATGATTTTTTGAAACAAAACTTGAAACTTATAAATTCCTTTAGCTAAAGTAATCTGTACAGAAACAGTTTTTGTTTGTGATAAATTTTGAAAATTCATTCTATTGGCTTCCTATGAAGAATTGCTTTCCACAAAGAAACATGTGGAGTACATTTTACACCTTATTATAGGTATTTTTGGATCAGTTCACAAAGAAATATAATTCTATTATAACACAATAATAAATGAAAGCACAAAGATGACTTGTTTTTTAATAGTTTCATGTGCAAGTTACTGTGTTAGATAATTTTCAACATTTATCTACATTTAATCAAATTAATTCACAAAAGTAGCAAGACTTTAAAGATAGAAGAAAATGATTTTTGAACTGCATCAAATCTCTACTAAACTGTAAGAAACATTATTTGAAAATCATTTTACTACATATGTTTATTCAGGTTAATATTAATATATTTTAGAAATTTTGGATGATAAATAATATGCTTTTGAAAAATACTACATGTTCTCTTTATCCCAAAGTTAAGTTTACATGCATATTGGAAATCTTGGAGAGGTACAGGAAGAAACCAACAGACTTAAAATTATGACATAGTTACTTCTAGTAGAAAAGAAGAGAAGGGCAGGAAATAAAATGTTTTAAATATCAGTATATAATAACATACAAAAATAGATGCCAAGAATGCTGTAGCATACAGGCCAAGGATCAAGGAATTACATTCAAATTTCACTAACAACATATAATACATTTTTCTGTATGTATTTAAATCATAATTTATTAAAGCAAAAAGTAAACACTGGAATCATTCATTAATTTCAGTATGGATTGAACATATATCACATGTCAGTTGTAAGCCCTGGGAAAATACCGGGAGATAAAGCACATAAAAATCTACATATGTTGTTTGTGTTCTAGTTGGTAGATGGTAGGGAAATAATGAGCTAATACATAAGCAAAGAGCCATGATGTATTAATTGAGATACCAATCATGGAAAGAAGAAAGTGAATCCTTGCATGTACATGTGTGTATGTGTACATGTGTGAGCTTGTTATGTTGGGGTGGGCTCTTTTTAAATGGTGTAGGAAGGGAAGACTGCTGAGAGGATGGTACCATAAAGTGCAGAAGAAACAGGTGTACAGTGATTAAATATTTGAGGTCACAAGGCTCTCTAGAAAAAGAGTTGGTCTTAGAACGTATTTGACTTACTTTGACCCCAAACCCTTTCCACCGCACAACAGAGCACACCCAGTACACAGAACTGCCTGGGTTGTGCAGTGAGGCAAACACATACATAAATGGCAGGTCTTGATGACAGCAAGGTAGCTCAATAGACTGGAGGAGACAGCACATATTAAGGAAGCATCAGAAGTTAGAAAGAATTAGGTAGGCTAGGGCCAGATTATGAAAGTTCTCAGATGTCAGGATGATGAGTTTGGTCATCATCTTAGGCACGGGAGAGATATGATTAAAGTGATGTATGAGATAGTCAGAAAGAGGAGAGGAACTCATCATCGGGAATAATCATCTTGAGTTCTGTCATCCACAACATTGACAGTGATAGGACCAGGGCAGGAATCCTGATTCTCATATTTCATGCCACTGTAAAATTGATAAAACAGAAAAAAAAAAACTTGTGTTCTCTATCATTAGCTTTTTCTCAGAAGATGACTGAAGAACAAATTGGTTTCCAGAGCCAGAAATGACAAAACAATTATGTTTTGTGAGGACATGCAGTTATTGTGTACTCCATTCAAGGTCTGAATCCAGTGGCTTGTAACTAGTTCTTTGTATAAATGCAGTAAAAAAAAAAATGAAAATATCTCTATATTGTTGGGAAGACTTCCCACATGCATATAGTTTACTCTTTCTAGGCAGAGGGGAACAGCTCTAGCGAATGTGAGTCAGCAATGTAGAATGCTCATTAGAAAGGCAACAGGATACTTCACAGATTCATGGTGGATGGTCATTTGTTAGACTCTCCTTGAGTGACACAATTAGAGCTGGTGAAAAAGGAATATTCCTTCCAGATTCGAGATTTAATAATAAAGTCTATGAAGTACAATTAAATTGGCTTTAATCTTTTATAGTAAAATTAAACTTGGGAATATATTTTAATGCTGATATTTCTATTTGTTCCATAGAGTATATTACAGTTCTATAGCATTTTAAGTAACTGTTATTGCACTGAATATTATGCACATTACTAGATAGCAAAATAGTGTTTACTATCCTGACATCAAAAAATATGCAGAAGTAAAATACACATCTCAGACTTATTGACTACTTTCCTCAATATTTATTACTATTATTAACTATTCTTGATTCTTATATTCACTAGAATTCCTCAATATTGATTCCTCAAAAATTACATTGTATAATATGTATCACATAGGCAATAGTTATGAACATGTTATTTCCAATACTATATGTAACATCCTATCTAAATTGTATACCAAAAATCTACACATGCAGTAAATACATATTTTCTTCAATCATAAAATCATGGAGAATGATGAACCCTCATTGTGTGCAAGGATGCTTTTATTTTTCTTTTCAAAACCATAAAGTGAGCATATTATTTTAAGTTTCAAACATGTAAAATAATGAACATAAGTTTTTTCATCTGTATGAGAAGTCTCTTCATGGTACACTACTTATTTTTGTGATTTTTGTTTTCATATTCCAAAGTTTCTAGGTTAAACTCTATTCTTATCTAGAAATGTTAAAACCTGGTACAATTTAACATGCTAAAATAAATTTTCTAGCAGCTTACTATGCATAGATTGCTTTAAAAATTCAAAACAAGCCCAACAGCAAATGCCATTTCTTTCATAGTTACGAAATGCAAACTCCAAGTGTTTTATCCTAATGAATAAATGAGTTTGTCCTTTATGTATAAAATATAGTTTGTGTTTGTTGCACAAGTTTTTAATAATAGATGAATTTTAGGTTTGCTCCAACGTATTCAATAAAGTGTGATTAATTTGTTTTTTCAAAAATGCAAACTAGACATTACTATATTACTTTGCAAAATGCACAGCTTGCAACATTATTGTCTCAGTGGGATCTTAAATTGAATTGTAAAATGTGTCTTATTTCCAGTTTGATTTATGTAAGAGATGGCAGTGGATAATGCCCCTTTTGAAGTTCTACTGCTTTGTGTGAACAAACAACAGAAACCTAAAATTCATGATACAGATTATTAAAATGCAAGATAAACTTTTGACTTACACAATGTTTGACTGTAATGAAAACTTACAATGCACCAAGAATACAACATTTTCAGTGAAACAACTTTTTGAAGTTTCGTATTATGACAGATTATACAACACATTTTTGACATTTTCTGTGATTTTATTATGATATTTCAAGTAATTACCAAATCATGTTTTTCTCTAAAAAAGCTTTCCTGTGCCCTGAGAATTAATCTATGATACCATTTAACTTGGCTTTTTGAAGTAAATATCACCAGATAAAAGCCAGCTGGATCTGAATAATAGGATACTTGAATGAATGTATTAGTGTTTGGAAAAGAGAGTACAAATCTTCTAAAAAGATTAATTTCCATAAAAAAAGATAGCTCCCAGATCTACAAAAGAATAAATTCAAAAACATAATAAACTCTCAGAAAGAAAGGTAGATTAAAGTAAAAGCTGCAGCACCTTGTTACTGCAGCTGTTGTGTAGCAATGATTCTGTATCAATTACATTTGGTTGGTCCTGTAGGGCTCTTCAAAGCTGTCTGTGAAAAGCCTGAACGTGGAATACATGTGACACCGTACGTAATCACTTCAGCAATTAATTTTGATGCAACACCACATTCATTCTGATCTCAATATTTACAGTTTGCGAGAAGGTATCAAGCTTTGGATGGGAACATATGAATCTACTAAGTACATTTTTTTCTCCATCATTTATTAAAAATGTGGATATGAATTTTTCTTTGTCATGAAAATATTGCACCTTTATCACAACACATAGTAGCTGACATCATCATGTAAAAAGACTCGAGTTGGCCAACAGACTTTATTTTCAATATCCTGTTTCAAAATGTGTCCTCGAAAAAAAGGCCATGGATTCTGTTCACACAACTTCCCTAGTTTGTACAATTTCTAATAAAAACAAAGTTTGACCATGCATAAACTCCATTGGGAGGTAAAATGCACACTTTCATCTTGAATGGCTCTCGTGCTATTATAATTTTGAATAAAAAAGCAGAAGAAAATGTGGAGATAAAACTGATTTTTAAAGTTTGATTAAATCCTAGAAAATGTGAATCTGCTGAGAAGAATTAACATGAAAATGCCATGTTTTATTAGATTTTTTCAAATGCAATTAACAATATAGTAAATAGGGAAAGATTTACTATTGTAGTATATTTTAATTCTAAAGTCAGTTCTTCGTAAGAAATAAAAGAAAAACAATGAACAAAACAAGAAAATTACTGTGAAATGATAACAAAATTCCAATAGCTGAAATTAGTAAATCCTTTTGTTAATCATATTTTGACAATACTTTTACTGGGTGTATATAACTAAATCATTTTTTTCTCATTCCTCTCATTTCTTTTATTTTTTTTTCTGCACTTCACTGTCAAAAGCAACCCCAAAATGAAATGTTCCATACTAATTAGAAACATGTTCATTTAAACTGGGCAAGTTGCTTAAGTATAGTGGGGTATTTAAATATTAAGCTAGGGTCAATCACAATAAAGACATAAAAAGCATATTGCCATTATTTGTAAAGTTTCACTATTTATGAAATGCTATGGAGACCTGATACAAATGTTTAAAAGACAAATATACTCATGTTAACTACTAAGGGATTATGACAATTTTCAATAGTAACTGAAGAATTTCTCTATAATACTTCTTCCAAAAAGCTGCTTTTAGTTAAAACACGAAAATGGTAGTTACAAGGTTTCTGCAGACATAACTGCCATTCCATTAAGGAAATGGTGCAGCAAACAGTAAATAGTGGCCTCAAGGGAAATGTAAGTATTGATTTTATTACTGTGTTGGTTGGTTTGTATTTGCAATTGTCAACTCTAATTTTGGGCTATGCTTTAAGTGTCCTTAAAACTGCTTAAGGAAAGGAAAAATATTAATTGGGAAACACTGATAGTTACTGTTTTTTAGCTTTAAATATCATGAGATTATTCTTTTTCAGTCATATTTTAAAGTAAAAAAATGTAATTTTAATACACATAGTAAATAAATGACAAACTTCTTTTCCTTTAGTCAAATTATACATTCATTTTATATCTTATAAATCAGTATTTGACTCCAAGAATGAAGTTAATCCCTACGAAAGGTATAAACATGGTTATATACTTTCTTAATTTAGCTTAGAAACTATGCTTTTAATTCATTGAAAATGAAGTTTTGATTCACTTGAAAAGACCTGAAATGACTATGAAACAAATTATAAGCATAGAAATTTCATCATATTGAAATAAATTTCAACTAATAGTCTCATTAACATTAAATGCTGAAAAGAATAAGATTTGCCAACTTATTGTAATATTTTTATATTATCACCATTATCTTTATCCTCATTGATTTTCTTTTTGCATTTCAATAAGTGAAATTTGCACATTTATGCTAAAGGTATAATTAAGAACACAGATCATTTTCTTAAACCAAGCCAGAGAGCAACTCTGTTTAATATGCAAATTATCAACTATACCTACGGGGCTGTAAATACAGTTAGTGTTAAACTTCCACAATTAACTAAAAGTGTTTATGCTACATATAAATTTTAGGAATGTCCTCTATGGAGATCTAAAGAGGTGAAATTAATATAAAGAAAACATTATGACTGCTCTTCACATTACAAAACAAGTATTCTTGGGTTCACAAGGTACATAGTACACACTAAATAGCAAACAGAGGAAGGAAACCTACCTTAAATACCAACATGTACACAGACACACCTACCTTAATATTACTAAATGCCAAGTCCCTACATCATGAAACTAACAAGGTGAACAGATAACTTTTTCACAATTTCAACATAAAAGCCATACATTATGTTGTGTTTTAAAATATTAGAGTTGAAATGTCTCAATAAAGTAAAAAATTTACACTGACTAAGATGGGAATTCTTTATGCATACTAAATGTCCAATAACGTTTACTGGACTAAATTTTAGAATTCCAAATATTTTTTTAAAGATAGGTAAATATTTATACTAATTTCACTGATTGTATGATGGGCTTGAATATTTGTTCTGCTATTTATTATGGAGTTAAGAAAATTGTGAAGAACAAATGTTCATATTCCCTTTGGAATTCATCATAGAATAGAAAGCCTTACACAGAGTCCGCCATTTCTAAGAGTCAGTTGAAGGAAAGATTGAGTGAAATGCATAGGATAAGTTCAGCACAGATACCTAAAGGAACTGAAGTTTAACTACAATGCAAGGGATAGAAAAACTGAATATTATGTAATAATAATCAACAGATTTTGAAAACAAATTTTAGTTCACCTTTACTGCCACCCTTCCTGAGATCATTATATATATATATATATATATATATACATATATATATGTGTGTGTATATATATATATATATTTTTGACAGATAGAGTTGGACAGTGAAAGAGAGAGAAAGGTCTTCCTTCCTTTGGTTCAATCCCCAAATGGCAGCCACAGCAAGAGCTAGGCCGATCCAAAGCCAGGAGCCAGGTGCTTCTTCCTGGTCTTCAACGAGGGTGCAGGCACCCAAGCACTTGGGCCATCCTCCACTGCCTTACCGGGCCACAGCAGAGAGCTGGACTGGAAGAGGAGCAACCAGGACTAGAACCCGGAGCCCAAATGGTATGCCAGTGCCGCAGGCGGAGGATTAACCAAGTGAGCCATGGCGCCTGCCCCATTATATTGTTTTATAATATCTAGGACTTTTAGTTTTTCTCATTTGAGACTCCATCCCTCTTCCCACTTCTACCACTGATTGCAAGCAATTTCAGAGAAACTGTTAAGTAAAACTCATTCTAAATATATAAGATTTTTAATGTAGATGCTAAAAATCAAGAGTATTATTTATAGGACTTTTGGTTATATTATCTTGCTAAAATATGAATTATATTAACCAATATTTTCATCAGAAATGTAAAAATTGAGACTTTAAGATATTTTATTTAAGATGATAATTCATTGAATATTATGATAAATGCCATATTTAATTTGGGAAAATATATTTCCAAAAATGTAATTAGAAGCAAAACATTTTGTCTTACACTTTTGCAAAACTGTAACGACTATCTTGAAAGAAATCATTTGAATTATATATGTGCATTCAATCTGCCATAACATCCTAAATCAAGTAACCTCTACAAAACCCCAAAGTATACTCACAGAGGATGGGAATTTTAGAAAATTAAATGTGTTAGTATTACCATGAAAAGAATTTCCACTTCTTGGATCCCTGAGTTTTGGGAACCCTTCCTTTCATGACTCCTGGGACCACACTTCAACAAATGCTGTTGTATCTGATAACATTTTAGAATAAGAACATTTTAGAACATCTCAGAAATACATTAGTTTAGTAGGTCCAATAATAATACCCTGATAGAACTTCAGACGAGAAAAACTAGATTCGAAAAGTCACTCTCACGTTTCTTATAGGAAACTTTGTACTTCTATGACAAAGAGCTGAAATTAAAAAGCTACTCATAAGAAAATGTTTCCTCACATGGATCAACTAGTTATGATTACTTCCGAAGTGGTAGGCAAAGCATAGAAATTATTAAAAGTTGGGTGTGGCTCTAATACTACCTTTGAAGTCTTGAACATAAAAATTCTCTGTGCCTGAAATATCTGATATAGGAGTTGTGCATAATACCTACTCCAAGCAAGCATGGGAGTGAGTGAGGTGATGAACATAAAGCACAAAGGATTAGGTCTAATGCAGTGAAGAATTTTTACACAAAAGTACATTTTAAGTTGAAGATACTGAAGTCAGAAATAGAACAAGGACAAGTTAAAGAAGCTAGGTGCACCTGTAGTTCATGTGTAATAAAGCAGTAATCAAAAGTACCAACCTATAACACAGATTAGATACTTAGTACACATAAAGCACTTGTCATATATACAACATGTAGAGGAAGAAGTGCATGAAAAATCTATCATCTGAATTTCAAGTTTGTACAACTAATCATAGAAAGGAAATCATGGACATTCTTTTTTATTAAAGATTTATTTTATTTATTTGATAGTCAAGAGTTACAGAGAGGCCAGCACCTCAGCTCACTAGGCTAATCCTCCTCCTGCGGCACCGGCATCCCAGGTTCTAGTCCCGGTCGGGGCGCCGGATTCTGTCCCGGTTGCTCCTCTTCCAGTCCAGCTCTCTGCTGTGGCCCGGGAAGGCAGTGGAGGATGGCTCAGGTCCTCAGGCCCTGCACCCGCATGGGAGACCAGGAGGAAGCATCTGGCTCCTGGCTTCGGATCGGCGTAGCTCCAGCCATAGCAGCCATTTGGGAGGTGAAACAATGGAAGGAAGACCTTTCTCTCTCTCTCTCTCTCCCTCCCTCCCTCCCTCCCTCTCTAACTCCGCCTGTCCAAAAAAAAAAAAAAAAAAAAGAGTTACAGAGAGAGACGCAGTGATAGGAGAGCAATCTTCCATCTGCTGCTTCACATGCCCCTAATGGCTGAAATGGCCAGGGATGCCCCAGACTGAAACCCGAAGCCAGGAGCTTCTTCTGGGTTCCCTCATGGGTGAATGGGCCCAAGCACTTTGGCCATCTCTGTTGCTTCCCCAGGAACATTAGCAGGGGGCTAGATAGGAAGTGGAGCAGCCAGGACTTGAATCAGTGCCCATATGGGATGCTAGCACCACAGGCAAGTGGCTTTAACCACTTATGCCTCAACACCTGCCCCAGGACATTCTAATAACAAATATTAGACTTGACGGGAGCAAATTTCAAAACAAACAAACAAAAAATAGTAAATGCAGTATGGGTATTTAAGTAAAAACGAGAATAATTTGGAACTGACAAAGCCTAATGTTCCAAGTAGTATATGGCAATCTCCATTATAACAAGGAAAAATGTAAAATTCCTCTAGTATTGCAGAATTAAGTTCCTTAACATATTGATCTTTAATTTCTGCATTGCCTAGTCTAACCTGGTATATTCCAGGATAGGCATCCAGTGAACTAACATTCAAAGTGAAAGCAATGCATTATAATTAACATTTCTACCATGCTTTCAAGTTTAGGGAGATATTGCAATTTAATAATATATGCAACTGCTGGGAATGGGTTTAAATTTAAGATTTTAGAAATAATAAAAACCATGCACTAGAGCACGCTTCTATAGAATAACAGGGAGAATTAGTAGGAAGTTTTAAATATAACTTGGGGTTGATTAAGATCAAAACTTCAACTGGGCAATATAAATGGCTTTGGATATTTATTTTTATTATTTTTAAGTTAGCAGTGAATGAAGGAAAATACCATTTTAGTGAGGATAGTAAAAATATTCGAACCATCATTTTATGAGTTACAGTGTTTAAATCATGTAATGTGAATACATTGGCAAACTGGAAAAATGCTTTGTGATCATTTAGATTCTAGAAAATCAGTAAGATATTTCATATTCTAACAACTTATGATCAGTTTTTCCAAAAAAAAGGATCCAAATGATCTGTTATATCAATGATTGAAAGAATAGATGCCAACCCATTTCCAGATGACTTGGCTAATATGTTTTAATTGGTAAATGAAAAGTCACACATTCTAGGTAATCAATAATATTCCCAGTGGGGTTTTTATTTCTATCAAAATTTCATTTCTAGGTTCCCAGATGCATTTAAAGCAAGCATGAAAATTTAATTTTTAGGCTGCAAAATGTCAAATGAATGTTATCCATTTTAAAATTCAGAAAAGTGCTGTTGAGTGGGAATATGTATACAAAAAAAGAAAATAGCAAGATTATGTATGCTTTAAACCAAGTCGTCATAATCTTTAACTTAAGAGAATTTAAAGGTCAATAATAATGGAACATTCCCATTTTTACATCATCACTTCCCATGGTAAAGCAGGTATAATATCTTGGATGATTCCTAATGACAATGAAGAAGAATGAAGGAGTAAAATTCTCATTAAATGTGACTAATTAATATATTTTTTGAAAATTCAAACTTCTAAATGTTCCTAAGAAAGATCAAATCTTGAATATTTGAATTAATTACTTGATTAGAATAAGAAGAGATTAACAACATAATTTCCAGTTAATGCTGTATTTGTCATTTAAAAACTGACTAAAAGACAATAATAATATGAAAGACCTTTTTATAACATTTTGGTTACTAAGGGCAATATCAATGATACAGGCATAAATACTGAATATATTTTAAAATATATTCTCAGACATGAAGTATTTTTAGTAAGTCTTGGGATTCTACCTATGAATTAATTACTATGGTATTCCCAAAAGATTAAATAATATGTATATATACATATATATATATATATATATAGTACATTTTACAATTTACTTTGTAACAGATTGAGGACCATTATCATTGATTCTTTTTTTTTAAAGGACGTTATTTAATTTAGTAAATATTCATTCTCAAAATGAATTTATTTATAATTGCACACTCAGAGTTTTGGAAAGATATAACTACCTACTAAGGAAACACTATTTTGCTTTTATAGATGTTTTATTACATCAATGGAAATTTCTCTGCATCCTTCTATGACTAAGCTCATAAGCTATAACATAAAAATTACTATCAACAATGTAGACCAGCCATAAAATTCAATTAAAAATCCTTACATTTTAAGCAGTTATAGTAGCATAATGTATAAACATGTGCTGAAGTGATGTGAAACTCCTAAAGCATGTCACATTTAGGAAATAAATGTTTTAACTAGTTCATTGTCACTGCCTAAGTTCAAAGAATTTTAAGGGCATTTTTTTCCATTTTAGATACTGTTACCTCCCATGCACACAGTTCTTCTTATGTTTTTGTGCCACAAAGCCTATCTCATAATTTATTCTTTTAGCAAATATTAGTTGAAGACTCTGTTCTAGGCACAGGGATTAACAGTGAGCAAAGAGGATAATAAAGTTCCAGGGCTCATGGGGCTGACATTCTAATAATTATACACTAGGCAAAGTACATGGCCTGTCAGACTGTGATAAATGCTGTAAAGAAAAACACACTAGGAAAGGAGGATAGGGAGTCTTTACCTACTGAAGAGGCAGTTTGCAATTTTAAAAATCATTGTTTATAACTGTTAATAAGAAGGTAACACTTGAAAGAGATGAGATAACAAGATATATGGGTCTCTGGGTGAAGAGGATTCCAAGAAAAGGATAGAGTTAATGCCAAGACCCTGAGGCAGGCACGTTACTGGAATATCTGAGAAATGACACAGGGGCCAACATGAGTGAAGCTGAGAATAGCAGGGCCACCCAGCAAAGGAGAAGCAGCCAGAAACCCAGTTCTATAGGTGATTCTATACTACTGAAGGGCTTTTGCTATTATACTCAAATGAGAGAGAAGATTTGGGATGGTTATAGGCAGAGAAGTTCCCTGGTCTAACAAATACCTTAACTGGATTACTCTGGCTGCTATAAAGGAGAAGGAAAGACACAGGGAATTGGGTTGGGAGGATGTATAATAACGTGGCAAGAGATGGTGAAAGATGTAAGAAGATGCTGGATGCATGGACACATTAGATGTGGGTGTGACAGAGGCCAGAATTGGAGATGGCCCTTCACGGTTTTGGACATTAACAAGAGTTATAGTCAGTTTGGATGGCAATAAAAAAATTACCATAAACTGAGATGAGTGTTTGTCCTGCTGTTAGGATGCTGGTCAATATGTTGGCACCCCACATCAGAGTCTCAGAGTTACGTCCTGGCTCCAGCTCCTGAACCCAGCTTCCTGATAGGGCAGAGTCTGCAAGGCAGCAAGGGATGGCTGAAGTGACTGGGTCCTTGCCACCCACGTGGAGACCTGGATTGAGTTGCTGGATCCTGGCTCTGGCCTCAGGCGGTGTGTGCATTTCAGAAGTGGGCTCGTGGACTGGAGATATCTGGCTCTCTAACTTCCAAAAATTAAAACCTTATAATAGACTTTATGGCTTGAACAACATTTATTTCACATGGTTTTGGAAGCTGAGAGTCTGAGATCCAGTGCCAGCAGAGTCAGAATCCTGTGGGCCTTTTCCTGGCTGCAGATTACTGGCATTTCATTGTATTCTCACATCATGGAAAGGGAGTGAGAAAGCTCTTTGTCTTCCTCTTAAAAGGGCGCTAGTTTATTCATTATGGTTCTACTCTCTAGACCTAATCAGTCTCCAAACTCCTGACCTCCAAATTCCATCACGTTTGGATTAGGTTTTAAACATATACATTTTGGAAGACACAAATATTTAGTCTACAATTGTAAGTAGAAAAATGAAGTTACTGACAACTGACAAGAGAAGAGTGAAGGATAAGCAAGTTTGGGGTAAGAAAATCACAAATTCTTTTTAAATATTTTTAAAAGGAAAGGTACTGAAATGAACTCCAAGTCAAGCCACCATTTTGATACTAAGAGTCCACAGAGAGAGACGCTAACACTAACACTGAAATAAAGCACTTTAATATTCCCTTTTTTCAGGATTCACATTGCTTAACCAATTTATTCATTTTATGCATTTACTAAATGATCACTCTATGCAAGTCACTGCTTCAAATACTGTGGGATACAGACAATATATGGTTCTGCCATTAGGTGCTCATAGCTCCCAGAGTTAAAAAAAAAAAAGTAGTGTTTATACACTTTGAAGAGTGGGGGGTAGGGAATATCTGGTTTATATACCCTGTGTTTATTACATAGCAGTTGTCACAGCTGTACTAGAAATATATGTGATTTTTAGAAAGTATGCGAACAGAAAAATGGATGAAATAAGGAAGATTACAACCAGTTTTTGAAATTTAAGAAAATGCATCACAAAGCCTAGGCCTCGCACAGTTAAAATATTTCCTAATGCTAAATTAGGGCTACATCTCCTTTTGCTCTTTTACAGATATGAACAAAGCATTATAGGCCAAGAATATACTCATGCAAGTGTGGAAGGTCGTCATTGAAGAAACAACACTGAAAATGTACATCAATGAGGGGGGAACTATATTTTTGGCAGAGACAGTAGCAAATTTGAACTCACTGAGTAATATCTATAAAAGTACAGTTTTAAAGGAGGGGTTGGAGGCTTTGGGATATTGTAAAAGGAAGATGCAACATTTAGTCAAAGATGACTTAGGATGTCAACAGACATTGCATTTAAATTTATTATAATTATCCCATAGTACCTATAGAAGATTAGTCCCAGGACAACCCTTAGATGCCAAAATCTGCAGATGCTCAAATATCTATCAAAAAAAGGAATAATATTTTCAAACAACCTACATATATCCTCCTGTATACTTTAAATCATCTCTAGACTACTTATTATACATAATGTACTGTAAATGCTACGTAAAAGTTATGCTACTATAGGAAGGGTCTGCAAAAAGTACACAGAAATGTGCATGAAAAACACTGCACATGGATTCCAACAAGTTATCATCAAAATAAACTTTTAATTCCCATGATCTTTTTGAAGTACCCTTATATTGTTTATGGAATACTGACAAGAGAAAAAATTACCTTGTTCATGTTCAGTACAGGCAAAATTATTATTATTTTTATTAATCAGCAGTTGGTTGATTCCATTGATGAGGATCCCACAACTACAGAGGGCAGACTGTATGTGTTTTTTGTAGAGAAATATTATACAATACTTACAATTTGGCCCAAGGGTTTAAAATATACATTATTTTTTTCTTTCAATAAAGACATTATTGGAAAAGCCCTCCACCCATATGCTTTCTCTACTTCCTTAAGTATGATTTCACCACTAGACTCTAATCAGTGTACCCTGTAGTTAAGTCTCCAGACATTGGCATCAGGATTCCAATCTTTGTTCTTGGGGAATATATTTGATTCTTCAATGCCTCAGTTTCCTCCTAAGCCAAGAGATGAGCATCATTGTCCCTGCTTCCTAGTTTCCATGTGTATAAAGCACAACAATTGTTCACAGCAATTGCTTAGTTTTGTTGAAATGGGAAGATGGACGTAAGACATGAAAGGAAGAATAATCTTAAACACATGCTATTAGTAGGCAGTAGCTATAATTTTGTTTTATTGTGCCCTAATCACTGGGGACTTGGGAAAAACTAGACCTGAAGACATGAATAATACCAAGTTTTAATATTTAAAAATTATTAATACTTACTTATCCATTCTATACACTAATTCTGTATTATGCAAAACATATATGAACAACCTCTGCTTTACAGACATTAACATCATAAGATCAACATTGGTCAATTGGGTCATGATTGAGTTACCAAGAATCAATACATATTTAAACTCTTCTGTATTTGAAAAAATTCATTTGTTTAGCCATCTTTCAACTTAAGCTATCACCTACAACATATTTAAAATAGAAAACTGATTTTAATAGTTCTACTTCCAAATCAACAGAGAATTTCCCTAAGCAGTAGTGAAAATTATGTGGGAAATATCCTCTTAGCACCAGAAATTTGTTAATTTTCTACATTTGTGGAAGGAAAATAATCTTAGTACAAATTTAACTGCAATTATTCTTTCTCATTATTTATTCTCAAATCATGGTCATCTTCCCAAAAGAAAAAAATATGATTATGTATGCACATAATAAAATTGACATTGATTCTCTCAAATGAGGCACCCCCTCACTTTTTGTATTTACATTATGTTTTTATTAGTAACTTGAGGAACATTGGAAATAGTCAATAGCAGTATGACTGATTCCATACTCAATGTGCTAATGTTAACATTCCATTTACATGAATAAAACAAAAATGATTAGGCCAGTGTTGTGACACAGCAGGTTAAGCTGCTGCCCACAAAGCAGATTCCAGTCTGGCTGTTCCACTTCCAATACAGCTCCCTGCTAATTCTCTTAGGGAAGCAGCAGAAGATGTTGAAGTTCTTGGGCACCTGCCACACACATGGGAGACCTGGATGGAGTTCCAGGCTACTGGCTTCTGCCATTTACAGCATGAACCAGAAGATGGGAGATATCTCTCTATCTCTCTCTCTCTCCCTCCTTTCCACCCTTTCTCCATATCTCTCTCTTTCAAGTAAATAAATACTTTTTAAAAAATGTTATTTTTTGGTATTATATCTTCATATACAAAAACCCAATTCTATATACACAAAAGAATATTTAGCAGACTAAGACATTCTGGGAGAATGTGTTTGAATAATAATGGTATTTAGGATATCTGCAATGAGAAAGTAGGATAAATATTGTATCCTTACCATGTTTTCCTTCTTAGTATAAATTTGTAGTCACAGGCATCATCAAGGAATGAGACCAGCAAATCATGCAAATATCTTAGTATCATAATTAGTTTTTTGAAACTCACAGAAACAGGAACTATGATTATTTGCATATTGTTTATCAAATATATCTTAAAGATTCAGATATGCTTGATCACCACCACCAGTGGGAAGGGCACTAAGATGCTGCAGAAAGAACAGAGACTTTAGAAATTAAAATTACTGTATTCAGGTCCTTCTGTGCGCTAGTGTGATCCCAGGCAAGACAACTTTTAGGGTCTTAGTTCCTTTCTGAAAATATAGCAAAGCCTATAGAAAAGTTGACATTTAGTTTTACAAACTATTTCTGCACAAACTCTGAGATAAATATATTTGATTTAACAAATCCTTTCCATATGTCTTAGACTGTGTGTATTTATCACTATAATTATGTGTTTTAAATTGTTAAGTCAGCAACAGGAGTCACTGTGTACTTACATTCCATGTGGGATCTGACCTTAATGTGTTGTCTAATGTGCAGTGATGTTATAACTAGTACTGAAACAGCATTTTTACACTTTGTGTTTTTGTGTGGGTACAAACTGATGAGATCTTTACTAATTATATACTGAATCAATCTTCTGTATATAAAGATAATTGGAAATGAAAAAAAAACTGGTGTTAAATTGGAAATGGCATAGAAAATTAATTTTTTAAAAAATATTATGTAGGATCTCTGTCTTTAATGTGCTGTACACTGTGATTTAATGCTATAACTAGTACTCCAACAGTATTTTTTTCACTTTGTGTTGCTATATGGGGGCAAACTGTTGAAATCTTTACCTAATATATACTAAACTGATCTTTTGTATATAAAGAGAACTGAAAATGAATCTTGATGTGATTGGAAGGGGATAGGGAGTGGGAAAGGGGAGGGTTGCGGGTGGGAGGGAAGTTATGGGAGGGGGGAAGCCATTGTAAGCCATAAGCCGTACTTTGGAAATTTATATTCATTAAATAAAAGTTTAATAAAAAAATTATATAATAAAAACATATTTATAAGATGTAATATATATACCTCACACACCTCCCAAACACACACATCAACATATAGGTAGAAAATGAGGGTTCAGGAAACCACATTAGATAGAAAACACCCAGGAAAAGAGCACTTCAGTTTTCTTCAAGCACTCACAGGATTCTCACATTCTGAATGATAATTGTGTATAGTTCACACAGTACTTTTTTAATATTTGTATATTTTATTTGAAAGGCAGAGAGAGAGAGAGAGAGAGAGAGATATCTTCCATCTGCTGGTTCACTCTCCCAAATGGCCACAGTGGCCTGAGTTGGGCTGCTCAGAAGCCCGGAGCCTGGAGCTTCTTCCAAGTCTCCTACTTGGGTGCAGCGACCCAAGCACTTGGGACATCCTCTACTGCTTTCCCAGGCACATTAGCAGGGAGCTGAAATGGAATTGGAGAAGCCAGGACTCAAACTGGCACCTATATGGGATGCCAGCACCATTACCTGTTCCACCACAGTGCCAGCATCCACGTACTTAGTACTTTCTAAGAGCAAAGATATCCACAGATGGAAAGATATAGTGGACAAAAAATAATTAATGGTTCTCAAGTTTATAATAGCAAAAACATATAAAGGGGTTTCAACTCATGTAATATTAATAAAACTAGAACTCCTTCAAAACTGCTTTTCATCGGAGTCACTGGAACTTTCAGAAAGTGCGTATCACAGGCTGTAAATGATTCTGATTTTATTGGTTTGGAGTAAAGCAGAGCATTTTTTGAAGCTCTCATGAGATTGGGATTTAAAAACCCTGAACTAGATGAACTCTGAACTAGCTGGTCCTTTTCAAATTAAGTTCCCTGATTTCAGGAAAAAATACAACTTACATATTCATGTGCCAATCACTGTATTCTCTATCCAATAACAATGAAACAAACTATGAAAGCAAATCAAATAATTAACAAGTGAATAACATAGTGTTATTTTGTCGCACTTATCCTCTGGAAGTGGTTTTTGTTTATATTTATCCTGCTCCTCTGCCATGTCTTTAGCAACTTGAAGCTAGCTGGACATGAAGTTCTGGAGTACACAGGGTGATGGTAAAACCTCCCAGGCCTTCTCATAATGATTCATATATTAAATCCTGCTTTCTAAGTGAAAAAGTATATTCTGATAAGAAGGAAATATTTTGGGGACTGGCTTTGTGGCATAGTGGGTAAGCCATTACTTTCAACACCAGCAATGCCAGTTAGAATCCCAGCTGCTCTACTTTGAGCCAGCTCTCTGCTAATGCACCTAGGAAAGCAGTTGAAGGATGGTCCAAGTGCTTAAGCTCCTGCTATCCATGTGGGAGCCCAGGATACAGTCCCAGGCTCTAAGCTTTCACCTGGCTTAGCCCAGCCATTGAAGGCACTGGGGAGTAAACCACAGGATGGACAATTTTCTTCTCTCTGTCTCTCTCGCTCTCTGTCACTCTGCCTTTCAAATAAATAGATCCATTTTTTGAAAAGAAATATTTTGTTCCACTTTCTTCATCACATAATGGAAAGAACATGTTATTTTAAAATTATTTATGTTGCTTTATCTACCTTTTAATGTCCTTCAACATATCACATAGTCATTTATGACTACATCTTGCTTTCTGTGTTTTTTTAATTTAACTTATGATAGCTCCTGTTGACATATGAGTGTTATGCTTCAGCTATAGAGGAGAATTGAAAATGGGTTTACATATTTTTACCTATTTTGTGGCATTAGATAAAATACCTGAAAGAATATATACTCCACCCATCTTTGGCTAAACAAAATACAACATCTTACTTTGTTTTAAAGGTTTCTGAGGATTTTTCCTGATGAAAATAAAGTACATGCCAGTTCAGTACTCTGTTATCATTTTGCAATGTTTTACAGTTGGTAGTCTAACAAGAAGGAACTATGAAAGTAATATAGTCACTAGATTTCCAGCCTTAAGAAATACAATTACAAATTGCCAACATATACTATTTCAACATTTGGCTCTTTTTTTTCATATTTTCTATATAATATGTAGTATTCTTTTCCTTGATTTGTGTAATGCTAAATGAGGAGAACTAACTGAACCAAACAGTTCATTCAGTGAATAGTTCCACATTTAATAAGCATTTGATATGAAGGAACCACTACTGGCTAATGATGCAGGGGTGACACAGTTGAAATTTGAGGATCATGCTATGGATATCTGACTAGCTGACTATACCAAATGAACTTGATTCTGTAAGAGTAGCATTATCAAACAGAGACCTGCTATATCTTTTCAATATTTCCTCTTACAATTCAATATTATTTTATATATATAAGGGTGAATATTTCTTAAAGTGTTTTATAAATAAATAAAGCACAAACTCCGTCTTTGCAAATCACTAAACTATTTGGCAAAATGGGAAATGTTGTTAAAAGAAAAATCTGTGTGTGTTTTCTTTAATTACAAAAACCATATCTAATTTTAACTGCCTCCTTTTTTTCTTAATAATGAGTTGACCTTCTATTCTCCTTAACCCTTTTTTATCAAAGCCATCTACACCCACTTTGCCTTCTGTTTCTCTAATCTGCAATTATTTATGTTTTCTTCATGCTGCTTTGTCCGCCATGGGAGCAAAATTGTATTTGGTGAAATATAGAGCTAATTATGCCATGAACCCAGCAACAAAAAGACAGAGCAGATGTTACTTCAGACGTGCTAAAAGTCCTCATGCTTAATGTGCATATAGTAAAACAGCCAGCAGAGTAGTCACAAACAATATCTAATCAAGGCAGTTTTAGACATGCAAATCTTTTTAACACCAGAGTTAAATGGAGAAATTCTGTCAATAATATTTTCAGTACTCACCATGTGCTTGCCAGAATAATTATATTAGGTAGTGATTTCTAATTAATATAATAAATGTGTGAGTCCACATTGTTACTATCCCAGGGGGGGTAGAAAACTAGGGAGGAAGAAATGAAGATCATATGCTGCGAGTTAATAATACAATACACAATGTTTTCATTGAGAATGTGTTTCCATGATGCCAAAATAAGCTCTTTGAATATGTTCAAGTTAATCGGCAGAATATATTTTATTTAATTATAGACTTTCTTATTATTCATAGTGAATCATTTAAAGGATCTATTTGGGTATTTTGACTGATAAAAGTTAAGATCAGTTTCTCTTTGTTTAACTTATTAGATTTTCATCTACAATTAGGTTTTAGTTTTGTTTTTTAAATATGTAAGCACACAGACCATATGTACATCATAGGATAATATTGCTTTTTTTTCTTTTTTTCTTGCAAAAACTGAATTTTTTTTTTTATATATTGAATACAATGAATACTACTTGTCATGAAGAAACTGATTTTCCCCCATTGTGATGATATAGATAGTGAACTACTCCAGGAAAATACTAAAATCCTTATCATGTTCTGTAGTGACCAAAAACAATTACAACTATAGTAAGAGGGCAGTGTTTTAATGACATTCTTTCCACTGAAAGAAGCATTCCTACCCCACAGGGTGTAAAGCCCCATCTGAGACCTAAATTGTAGTGAGTTCAGCACACCAAACCTCCCTCCCAGTGAGTGTTAAATGTGTGCATTGAGTGGCTGGGCTGGGCATCACTTTCAATGTTTATTTTAGGAAAACAAAACAAAACAAAAAAGCACCTCTGCAGAGCTGTGATAGTCTAGCTAAAGAATTCCATCAAGTTAAGAAGTGTCTCATTTGTTCCCTTTTCTGCACTATATGCAGTCTTAGGTAAAATAGTGTTTAGTTTATACAAATAATAAATTTTAAAACATTATGTGTTGGTCATCTAACACGTAATATTTTATACAAATTACCTATCAAGAAAAAATATACTTCTATGGTAGAAGACATATTATTCAAAAATTTATGCTTTAATTAAACTCAATTTGATATGTGATATAATAATATATAATGCTGAATGTAAATAAAATTATGAACATTACAAGTTGTTGTTTTTTCATTATGAAGGAGAATGAAGAATTTGTATTTTCAAATACAAGGTGAGAATACTTTAAAAATACTGAAATGTCTATCAGTGCTAAATGTAATTGTTGAGAAGAT
This sequence comes from Lepus europaeus, assembly GCF_033115175.1. Lineage (NCBI taxonomy): Eukaryota > Metazoa > Chordata > Mammalia > Lagomorpha > Leporidae > Lepus > Lepus europaeus. The sequence continues at coordinate 41,493,430 of NC_084832.1, read as the reverse complement.
ATATTCAGTCAGTCTTTTCTGGTTGGTGCCATTGTGTCAGATTGCTAGTGAGCTGATGAAATATATTAAGAATTTTATCTGATATAATAAATATATTATCATATTATGAACAGTAAAATGTAACATATTAATGTGACAATATTGTGATTGTTTATATTTTCAAATCTTATTTTCTAATTGATTAATTTTCATTTATCTTATATATATGTAAAAAGAATTTAAAACTTAAGTATATATTTATCATAAAATACTTTTAGATCAATAAACATCAAATAATTATTCATTTAAAAATTAACTAACAATTATAATAGATAAATAAAACGAGACAGATAAATCTTTCAACTTTCTACCATGGAACTAAACTACTTTGATACTCAATAGAACAGAACCAGCTGAATACTGACTACTGATTATAACCCAACTATATTAGAAGAATGGATAATTTCTCATTAGGACTAATTACTAAGCATTATTTTCTCAAGTTTAGGGATGCTAATTTCATAGCTTCTAATAATCTGGGTCATTTCAAGGAATAATCAAGATGATATAAATGAAACAGAAAATTAAAACATGCAATCGTCCCTTGGAGGATTGGTTACAGCATCCCTGTGAATTCCAAAATTCAGGGGTGCACTAGTCCCTCATATAAAATAATATACAGTTTGCACATAACCTACACAAATTCTCCTATATACTTCATATCATCTCTATATAATTCACAGTACTTAATACAATGAAAGTGCTATGTAAGTAGTTGTAATAAAGTATTGTTTAGCGAATGATGACAAGAAAAAAAAGTCTTCACAAGTTCAACACAGCCATCATTTTTTGCCCTAATACTTTTGAACCACATGTGGTTGAATCCCAAGAAAAAAGAAGCCTACGTGTGTTTTGACTAAGCTAAATACTGGTACCTAAAGAGAAGATATGCACCAGTAGATGGACATATTTAAGGCTTGAAGCATTACAGATCCCAATATCAAATGGCAATGAAGCTATTTACTTATTTAGCTCTTCTGTATCACAGGCATTATCTCATCATTTCTTGTACCATATCCTGCTACTAAGTCAAAACAAAGGGACTTTCAGAAGAGCTATTTTGCATACCAGTGTTTTAAAGAAAATAGCCAATTAATTAAAACACTTCTCAAAATCTTATTTAGTTTCACGTAAACTGAAACAATTCCCTTGTCATTTGATTTTCTCCCTATCAGTAAAGTGATCTATAAATATATACATGTTTGAAGTAATATTTATGCAAGCTGGCATAAATTTGAAAACCACTTTGGATATAGCTCATTTCAAGTAATCTATTATATTAAAATTTTTCCTAAGAACTACCTTCACTTAAAACTTGATTGGAGGGGCGGGTGCTGTGGCATAGCAGGTAAAGCTACCACCTGCAGTGCCAGCATTCCACATGGGTGCCAGTTTAAGTCCCGGCTGCTCCACTTCAGATCCAGCTCTCTGCTATGGCTTGGGAAATCAGTAGAATTGGGCCCCTGTACCCATGTGGGAGACCCAGAAGAAGCTCCAGGCTCCTGGCTCCTGGCTCCTGGCTCCTGGCTCCTGGCTTCAGATCAGCACAACTCTGGCTGTTACAGCCAATTGGGGAGTGAACCAGCGAATGGAAGACCTCTCTCTATCTGCTTCTCCTTCCATCTGTGTAACTCTGACTTTCAAGTAAATAAATAAATCTTTAAAAAAAAGAAACTTGATTAAACACTAGCTTCACATAAAATACTTCAGAAAAGACCCATAAAGATGGCCATGCCTATACACTAACAGAAACTAATGTTTTACATTTTTAATATATTTAGTTAACTGAATCAAGAATCATGTTTTATACATTAAATTCGAACCATACAGATATTCTAATGTGACATGATTTCATTTTTTGAAAGAAACAAATAACAGGTTGTTATATGTAATACCAAAGGAAGTATTTAGCATGGTTGATATCTATTTCTAAAATCACAACAAGATCAGTAATAAAAAACATGTTAAAATTCAAAGTGTTGAGAAACATTTTTTAGTGTAAACAAAGTACCAATTCTAAGGAAATAAAACTTAGATAACTATTGAATATATTAAATGTGATAAAATACTTCACCATGTAAAATGTAGAAATAAATTACTTTCCATGTAATAAACACAAAAAATCATATAATATTCTTAAACTTTTTTCAAAGGACATTTCCCACAGAAAAACTTGTCGACAGTACGTTAAAGAGATCGATGTCATGATATTGTGAAGAACGAAAATTTGATTCTCCTTCACTAACTCTACATATTACAATTATTAAAGAAAAAAAACACAAACACAATATAATGTCCCTTTTCTTTCGTCAGAGTCTACCAAATACCGATTTCTGACTAAAGAGAAATGAAGAGAGATATTCTCTCTCCCAGACTCTCACTCTGTATAATTGAAAGTGATTTTTCAACTTCCTGATGAGGACAAAATGCAACGTATTAAATTAATAATAACTCAGACTAGACAGGGACTGTGCATGACTTCATCTTGTCTGGTAGCACTTCATGGCTATTATGTTGAACTGGCAGAAGGGATCCACCTATCACTAAAGCCACATTATTATGACATAATGATGAATAATGTTGCCCTTCCAAATTAGTACTCCTTTTGCTAATTTACTGACATATTGTTTTTCTACGAGTATTGAAATAAGTGATATCCTATAAAGTAATTGGATCTGGAACAATGTTTAATAAATCATATTGATTATGCTACTTATGTATATATTGAATATATACACACATGAGGGTTTTTTTTTTTAAGATTTCTATTTATTTGAAAGGCAGAGTAACAGAGGGGCAGAGTCAGAGAGAGAGAGGTCTTCCATCTGCTGGTTCACTCCCCAGATGGCCAGGAACCAGGAGCTTCTTCTGGGTCTCCCACACAAGTACAGGGGCCCAAGGATTTGGGCCATTTCTACTGATTTCCCAGGCTATAGTAGTAGAAAGCTAGATCGGAAGTAGAGCAGCTGGGACTTGAACTGGCACCCATATGGGATGCCAGCACTACAGACAGCGGCTTTACCCACTATGCCACAGTGCCAGCCCCACATCTGAGTTTGTATATAAATACGTACAACAGGTCTTCAAAAAGTTCAAGAAGAATGTTTATCAAAAACTATGTGTGGATTCCAATTATGTTTTCACCAAAACAAAATCTTTTAATTCCATTTTCCATTAACTTTTTGAAGTCCCTTGAAGTGTGTGTGTGTTTGTGTGTGTGTGAGAAACAGAAAGAGATTTATAAAGATGCAATCAATAAGCAGTCTAACTTAATACTGTTTATTGTTTTTTTAAATGTTACGAATCAATTCTTACTAAAACAGTTAGATAAATGGCCAATACAATGAAGTCAAATCATTGAAAAATTTAGTAAATGTTGAACTTATTCTCAAGAAATAAGGTTTCTAAAATAAAAATACATTCAAAGCTTGCAGAATCTCAAATAGGAGCATTAAAATGATTACTTGCATGACAGATATGAAAAACCTTCTTGGTAGCTGGAATACAAAGGTATCAAGAGGTAGAATGAGTGTTGAATTTATGTTGTGGAAAATTGGTCCCAAGTTGGTTTTCCACTTCATCAGAAAGCACTTTTGTCTTGTATGCAAACAGTTAATGAAGCATGCCAATGCTGAATAGTTTTAACTAGTCTGAGAAATATTTCACCTTCTTCCTTTCTTTTTCTTTTGAGAACTTTTAACATTATCACAGTGAGACACCCTAAATGTTAGAACTTCAATTTGATTTTTCAGTTCAAATGAAGGAATAGTGTAATTATTCATGATTTAAATATTTTCATTTTCATTTATGAATTATTCTCTAGTGAAAGGTAGCAAAAGATCCATCAATTCTACCACACAGTAATAAATGTGTGATGAGAATGATCTAGTCATTACATTTCCTCCAGAAGCCTACCTTTAGTTTGAGTATTTTGAAGCAGTGAGCCTTTTGATTTAGTTTTTAAAGCCTTTGGCAGGTGGCAAAATTTTGTTCCAACAACACTCATGTGATTGGGAACAAAGGAATTCTTTCAAGAGGTTTGTGGTTTTACCTTTATACCACTTTCAAAGAAAACGGGATGATCATTTCTTTCATATTAAAATTAAAGCAAACATAAGGGGCAGGAAAAATTATGCATTATAGAAAATAATTGCACTTAAAAAGAGCTTTTCATAGATTTATTCAGAATATACTTTAAACTCATAATGAAGTGTTCACCTGCATAACTTTTTTACAATATGATAATTTAATCCTTACTCTGCATTTCTTCTATTTGATATTAAAAATTCTCTTTTAAAATTCTAGTGTACAGGCTCATTATTGTTTTTATAAAATATTATACTTTATATTTTTAATCTTAATGTAAGAGTTAGATTATGTAGTTACTAAGCAATGTAATTCTAAAATGCTTTATTTCAAAGTGCTCAAATAAATGCAGATCTGATATCAGTATTACACAGAAAAAAAAAATCTGCAAAAAATACCACATTGAAAAATCTTGACTTTAAAAGCCAAGTTTAACTCAAATGATCAGCAAATATGAATAAGATTTGTTGCCTAGAAGTTTGCTTATTAGTGTTTTCATACTGCTAGGGAAAATACTCTTAAAGAGAGTGACTACTAAATTGCGTCAAACTTATTCCTTTGAGAATATTCAAAGATCTCCATCAGTAATAGCACATGTGAATCTAGTTCAGTGTTGGTGCTTTGTCGAGAACCATTTGAACATGTTAAATATAACAATACCAACAGTTGAGAATACATGTCAGACATACCAATTTAAAGGAACATAGGTAAAAAATAATTAAATGATTTTTAAGCAATGAAAAATTTTGAAAATGACTGTGTTTGTTTCCTCATTTTAGGAATAATCACGCTGGTGCCCAAGACTATTGAGTACTATCTCATTATTCAGACACTCTATAAAACTTCCAAATTCATGAGCAAAATTTAGATTATAAATAATATATTTGTAATAGAAATTAAAGTTTATATTGGAGGGTAAGATATATTTCCTTATGAATTTATTCTTGATAGATGACTGACAACAATTGACAACTGCGTGACTTGTAAACTATTTTTTATACACATCAAGAAAATATTTTTTCTAAATAATGTAATTGGTTGATATTATGAATGTGTGTTTAAATTATGTAATAATAACATCTTGAACTTTTATAAAGAAATTCATTTACAAAAGACTTTAATATACATGAAAATTTATGTGAATTAACACTATTAACAAGATATCATAGTGTGCATCTTACAAGAGAAAATTGATATGTAGGTTTGCTATGAATAAAAAGTACAAATGCCCTTTGACTTGTGATGAGCTCATTTCCTGAAACACTCATCAGAAGGTGAAAATATCATAAGTTAAAAATACACTTCTTGGGCCAGCATTGTGGTGTAGCGGGTAAAGAAGCCACCTGCAGTGTCAGCAACCTATATGGGTGCCAGCTCTAGTCCCGGCTGCTCCTCTTCTGATCCAGCTCTCTGCTATGGCCTGGAACAGCAGTAGAAGATGCACTAAATCCTTGGGCCCCTGCACCTGCATGGGAGACTCGGAGGAAGCTCCTGGCTCCTGGCTTCGGATCTGCTCAGCTCTGACCATTGTGGCCATTTGGGGAGTGAATCAGTTAATGGAAGACCTTTCTCTCTGTCTCTCACTCTCACCAAATCTACCTCCCAAAGAAATAAATAAAATCTTTAAAAAATTGCACTTTATACATCTACTAAACATCATTGCTTAGCAACACTGTACACTGTAGAGTATCAACAGTCTCCCCTCATGATCACATGACTGAATGGGAGCTGGGAATCCTCGCCCTGCCCAGCATCATGGGAAAAGGTCCAACTTCAATATTTGAACTATGGTTAATTCATATTGCTCTCACAAAATGATTGGGTCGAATAATCACAAGGTGTCCCTTCCTAATTTGGAGTCTGCCTGGGTAACGTAAAATAACTGGGATGAAAACTTACAAATTCTGACTTTACTGGATTACAAAGCCTCCCTGAAGATGCCTCCACTCCACGCTGGGGAACATTTATTACCATATGGCAACTGGAAAATTCTTAAAAATAAACGTGACTTGCAGGTCAATTAAAATACTATTTAAAAAAAAAATTCTCAGATGACCTAAATGGTGAATGATATTCCAAATGAAAGCATGGTGTATCTTTTCAGCTACAATTAGACCTAAAACCAACTTTTCGTGGCATCAGTAAGGACTGAAGCATAGGAGCCCTTCAAGGGAAATGCACATGCTTGAGAATGCCAAATTCATTCTATCGTTTTTTTGTAAAAACTATTTAGTAACCTGTGTCTACAGGAAAACAGAAGTTTTTGAAAAGTTTTGATGCACTGGCCACAGTGAATTTTCTGAGTACACACCATGAAATACATTGATCTGCTTTGGTGATGTAAGATAAAAGCATCCTTAAGAAGATATTTTGTAACAAGGAAAATATGACATATATCAGACACTTTAACCTACAGGCAAGTGGACAAAACGTGTATGATTTATGGGGTTTTGAGTGGCTTTTCTACTTTGTTTTAAATTTTGAGAGGAGAAAATAATAGGCCTTTCTTTAAAGTATATGGCATTTTATAATAAATATGTTAACCAACAACACCAAAACCATAGTCAAGTTCATTTTAAACCACTACGAAATATGTAGATTGAAAAATAGGAAGTGGATCCTTGTGTGCCCAGTCTTTGGTTGGGAACCATGGGAACTACATTATCTATATGCTTATTACAAAACTGATCTTTCCCTTTTTGTCACCATAGATGCTTACCAACTGCATTTATGAGTATTTTAGTCATGCATAAGCACATACATACATAAAATGGATGGGTGTACAATAATGATATATAGCTATGGCTATATTCTGATAGTTTCTCAGTCCTGTGTACATACTACTAAAAGTGTACCATACTCCTTTATTCTAGCTTGAAGATTAAAAGAAATAGACGGCTGGCGCCGTGGCTTAACAGGCTAATCCTCCACCTTGCGGCGCCGGCACACCGGGTTCTTGTCCCGGTTGGGGCGCCAGATTCTATCCCTGTTGCCCCTCTTCCAGGCCAGCTCTCTGCTATGGCCCGGGAGGGCAGTGGAGGATGGCCCAAGTGCTTGGGCCCTGCACCTGCATGGGAGACCAGGAGAAGCACCTGGCTCCTGGCTTCGGATCAGCGAGATACGCCGGCCGCAGCGGCCATTGGAGGGTGAACCAACGGCAAAAAGGAAGACCTTTCTCTCTGTCTCTCTCTCTATCCACTCTGCCTATCAAAAAAAAAAATTAAAAAAAGAAATAGACAAGTATAATATTAGCTATTCTTGTAAACACAACTAGTTAGTAAGCCAAAATCCTCAAAAGTTGACTTTTATCTTGCTCAATGAAAAATTTATATTATTAAAAAACCTTTCCTGTTAGTAAGCTAGTAAATGAAGGAAGCACTCTCATCTTGGTAAATACATTTCCATATACCCTGAGAGGACACTGCTTCAGAGAAATGGGATATATTTTCCATAAACTCAAATAAGAATCTAATATTCAACTTGGTTCTAAAAGTCTGGTCAATTTGTTAAGATGAAATAAATGCTATAAAAGTAAGAAGTAAAGTATGCTGACAGAAGAGAAAAAACTGCTCTTGTTGGTAGTTGATATTATTGTCTTTTTAGTATTTCTAATCAGAAAATATGTAGTTTGGATAGCCTAGTAAGCTATTTTAATGATTAAGAAGAACTAGAAGATGATACTTACCTGATCTGGAATTAGATGAGAGGAATACAGCAGCAGGATATGTGCACGGTTTATAAAGGCTTACAGATTTATAAGCTGTGATTTATTTCACAGAACAGCATTTCACTTCCAGAATATGAAAGTGATGATGGTCATATGCTAAACAATTTCAATCAAGGCTATGTTTATATCCCTTTATTTAATAATTAAAAATGTGGAAAAATGATTGTGTGCTTGGTTTTAGTAATTTAATAGCATTGTACATGAAAGAAAGCTATAGTTTCCCACAGTTGCCAAGCCTGATTCTTAAAAAGGGAGCATCCTAGATCGCTTGCTGACAATAGCAATATTACATGAATACTCAGCAAACCGATTCAACCATTAGATAACAACTTAAGAAAACATTTACCAGAAGGTCCAATGCCTTCTATAAATTTTAAGAATCATGTATTTGAAAACACCTCTTAAATATCTAACATGGTGTAGATTGTTTAACCAGTAAACTTAAGCACAGCCATGTAAAATGTTTTTAGTTTCTTTCTACCAACAAGTTTAAAACATATGATACACAGATTCAGGTCACACAAATTAAAATGTATCTTTGATTGATTTTAGCAGCTTAAATTTATGGACAATCTTATCTATAAGCCATTTAAAATAAAACTCTTAATAAAATTTCCTATGTGGACATACAATATGTACACACATATAACATAGCATAATAGACCAATATAGCAATTTTAATAATAGCTTTTAAAATCTTTAACTCTTTTTGTAGATTGCCAATTGATTTGAATTGCTTTTTGTTTTTAGATTACTTTAACACATTGCTTTAACAGAGCATCAGAGTGTAATTCTATGTCAAAGAGAAATTGAGCTTCCTATTTCTCTATTCTAAGCCCAACTTGTTCTTTCATTTCTCTATTCTCTTCAAGGTAGGAAACTAATTCTATTATGAAGGAATCTGTAGGACGCACAATTTAATCTTTAGACCTTATAAAAGAGATGGCTAACATTTTTCTGTAATAGCATAGCCAAAATAAGAATTTAAATAATAATCTCATAACTAGATTCACTTCGCCATCAGCGAAGTATACAGTAAGTAGAAAAAACCTCCCTTTCAGACCAAAGGGAAAGAAAGTTTTAAAGTGAGAATATAATTTTCCTCATGGGCATTGTCTACCTTAGAAAAACTACTACAGAACATGCCTGTGACTATAGACTTGTAGTTCAGGCCACCGAAGATTAGAGATGGGATACGGGCACTCCCTTGACTTGCATCCTCTGGTCTGCTTTAACACAAACCAGGAGGAAAAGAAAGCTAGGCATCAGAAGCAATGGGTGGCAGGCCTATTAATGGATGATCTGTACAGTGATCTGCCCTCAAGGAGACCCAACAGGCCAGTCCACTGCAGTGGCTTTCAAAATGGTAAGCCTGGGCTTTAGCAGAAGTCAGCTTGTGAAGAGCCCTGGCAGCTCTGCCAAGAGTTGGATCACTGGAAATGGACCTGCCCTGGAGTTGAAGGATGCCCAGGTCAGAGCCAAAGATCTTATTGGCTCTAAGCTGAAAAGCCCTTCACTCAGCCCAACTTCCAAAGTGACCACTGCAGCTGAGGGGATGGTCAAGTAGGGTCAGCAACATTGCAGGCAGAACTGTAAATTTCTTGTTAGAGATGCCACCTGCCTTTACCTGGCCAGCTCTCCTCCCAGGCCAGCCAAGTAATGAAAGTCAACAGAGTGCCTTCCCCTAGGAGGTTCACACCTCCCTTAGGATATACCCCATGTGAAGAGATAGATAGGTCTGGGCCTCTTAACTTACAAGGCCTAAAGCCCAACAGATTATTATCAAGCCCCTTCTATCAGGTTCTATTTGCCTCTCAATCAGAAAACTTAATTGTAGCTTAGACAGCACCTTTCTTAGCACATCTAATAATGACTCTGTCCTTTGTTCTAGACCCTGTCTAATGTACTTGGGCCTCATTCCTGTGTAATCATAACCTCTACTCTACCACCAATGGCTCTACTCCCAACCTGTGTGTACTGATGGGCCTCTTCCCCACTTAATGCTGTATAATTGTTCAAACCTGGTAAAGGCCACTCTTAGGATCATTGGTTACTATCCTCACTCTGTCTTTTATGACCTTGTCTAAATATGATCAGAGTCGGCAAACTTGGAAGGCTTCCATAGCCTTGGCAACTCATGACGACAGCCTAGGGTGGTTATTGGTGCCATAAACTAGAGTGTCAATTTGTTGGGTCAACAACAAGAGCCACTGTGCACTTGCTCCTCATGTGGGATCTCTGTCCTTAATGTGCTGTACATTTTGATTTAATGCTATAACTAGTACTCAAACAGTATGTTTCACTTTGTGTTTCTATGTGGGTGCAAACTGTTGAAATCTTTATACTAAATTTATCTTCTGTATATAAAGAGAATTGAAAATGAATCTTGATGCGAATGGAAGGGGAGAGGGAGCGGGAGAGGGGAGGGTTGTGGGTGGGAGGGAAGTTATGGGAGGGGGAAGCCATTGTAATCCATAAGCTATACACTGGAAATTTATATTCATTAAATAAAATTAAAAATAAAAAAAATAAAAATGAAAAAAAAAGGGAGCATCCATGGAAATCACCAAGAGCAAACATGTGCATGTACACTTCTGTATACCTACATGCTGGTGAACATTCAGTATACTAGCATAACAGAGGGACACACAGTCTGCATAGAATACAACTTTTTAAGAAGTTTTCCACATACGGATTTTTACATTGATCAGAAGAAAATGTATTGTTTCTTTAATAGACATCTTCATTAAACTTGGTGTTTTGGGTATGAAATATTTACTTATCCTTTCAGCAAAGAAAATGAGAAATATTTTAAGGTTCTCACAAGTCTCCATAGAACTTCTGGTATTAAACCTACCTAGATAAAAATATATTGAGAAATATCTCATGCGGATAAATCTTAAGGAAAAATATTTGATACTGCCTAACCCATTTTTCATTTGTTTAATGTGAATAGGAGGGAAATTTAACTTGATAATCGCGCACTCTATATCTCCCTCTCTTTCTCTCTCTCTCCCTCTCTGTCTGACATTTGAGACCCTACATACAAAGCAAATCACAGTCAGAATGAGATTATGATGCAATGATCTCATTGTGAACGTTGCATTATGGCTCAGGCAGTACATAAGCGGTCCCTAGGCACTTGTGTTTACAGAGATTTGAATTTCTCTGGTAGCTGAGTATGATTTATGGCATATTTCAGATGTTCTCTTCATCAAGGGAGAACACTGTTAAACTCATGAGAGTTTTGCAACTAAGATCAAGAAGGGAAAGGAGTGTGGAGCAAACAGGATTTTGTGGTTTGTTACAATTTTGGGTTTTAAAACTGAATTGGTTACAAAATTATATTTGACACATTTCATTCATTGTCATCTTGTGTCTTAAATAGGAAAACCAGTGGTGTTTATTAGTGAATCATCCATGGATTTATTTAGCCTCCAATTCACATGCAATACACCTGTGCAGAGACCAAGTGTTACGTTCTTAGTATTAATAGTAAAATAGAGCTTCAATAAGGATTCACATAAAACTCTGTGTTTATCTTTTTTGAAACTCTTGTTCTGACAAACAGGTGGTTTCTTATACTTGCAGTATTTCATTTCCTCATGCACAGCTGTGTAAGAAAATGTTTGATTTTATGAACCACATGCCAGACTTAGCAATATTTCATAATAGACAGGAAAAAGCAAATTGTATTGCTTCATTTACTTTTTCTATACCAACAATGGGACTTTTCAAATTTAATATTACATGGTTTCTTCATGGTAAACTTCTGTAATATAAACAGCCCTTTCTCTAGGAATATAGACAATAGCATGAATTCATCTCCAAATTCACATGCAAAATAAAACATTGTTGATGAGGGCTTTTTTTCATCCTTTTTATTATTATTCATAAAGTTCCCTAGGTATGCATGGTGCTTTATAGAGCATATAAAAAGACAAGGTCCTTGCCACCAAGGGTTTATAGTATAATCTAAGAAACATACTGTGTAAAAGAGCTCAGATATAGAGAAAACATATTATTTGGATGACAATCATGTGAGGAAGGGAAAAAATAGATATTAAACAAGGATATAGAGCCACAAAAGATTTTTGTTGTTATATTTTAGAGTGATTTGTTGGAAAAGCATAAAAAAGTGAAATTGATAAAAAATAAAATTGATAGAGTACCGACTTAAACTTTATTTTCACATTTTCTGTAGTGTTATGAATTAAGTTCACAGAAATCTAAATGCTTTTTTATTGTGTCCCTGAAATGCAATAGTAATATCCTATCTCCTTGCTCCATAAAATGGAGGTTGAGTTGAGTGACTTAAAGATACCATTTACTGATGTTCTATTACACTATACCATCATAAGGTTATATAAATTGAGACATTTAATTTCAAATCCTGTGACTAATGAAAGTAAAGTATGAGACATTGTGGGTTACATCACATCTTCAAGGTCACTGAGATAAATCAAGACACAACATAAAAAGAACTCAAGTTTTTCTTGATTTCTAGATTTCTAGATTTAATATTCTTACAGAATAAATCCTCTTTCACCTACCTTGATAACCTGAAACAAACACTAAAGTGGACATCCGTATAATAGATCCTGTCTTCAGTTATACTACTGTAAAAGTTACAGGATATCAGGCAAGAAATTATCTCCGCTAAGATCCAATTTGCTCATCTCTAAAATGGAAATGCCAACAGTATTAACATTTTATGTTTCAGATTAAATGAAAAGAAAAAAGACATAAGACATGCTTTCTATAGCAAATGAGAATAAAAATCTTTCATAGGAAAACTCTGGAATGCTGACATTGATCAGAAAGCAGCTTGGAATGAAGGAAATACTCTATTTGTTAAGAATGCAAGGGGCCGGCACTGTGGCACAGTGGGTTAATGCCCGGCTTGAAGTGCTGGCATCCCATATGGGCGCCGGTTCTAGTCCCAGCTGCACCTCTTCCGATCCAGCTCTCTGCTATGGCCTGGGAAAGCAGTAGAAGATAGCCCACGTCCTTAGCCCCTGCACCTGCGTGGGAGACCCAGAAGAAGCTCCTGGCTCCTAGCTTCAGATTGGTGCAGCTCCAGCCATTGTGGCCATCTGGGAAGTGAACCAGAGGATGGAAGACCTCTCTCTCTCTCTGTCTCTACCTCTCTCTGTAACTCTGTCTTTCAAATAAATAAAATAAATCTTTAAAAAAAAAGAATGCAAAAGACTTCTGTGAGTAAAAAGAGAACATTCAGTAAGCAAGGATAATGTGTACAGAGTATGTGTGTCTACCTAGCCACTATCTCATGAAACATTCAATCAGGACTTTTGTTTTGTTTTGTTTTGCTTTGCTTTGTTTTGTTTTGTTTTGTTTTGTTTTGTTTTTGACAGGCAGAGTTAGACACTGACAGAGAGAGACAGAGAAAGGTCTTCTTTCTGTTGGTTCACCCCCAAAGGCTCCTATGGCCGGCATGCTGCACTGATCCGAAGCCAAGAGCCAGGTGCTTCCTCTTGGTCTCCCATGTGGGTGCAGGGCCCAAGGACCTGGGCCATCCTCCACTGCCTTCCTGGGCCACAGCAGAGAGCTGGACTGGAAGAGGAGCAACCGGCGCCCCAACCGGGACTAGAACCTGGAGTACCAGCGCTGCAGGCAGAGGATTAGCCTAGTGAACCGCGGCACCGGCCTACCTGCGAGGTCCATGTGGGCTGGAGCTGTGGTGTAGCAAGTAAAGCCGCTGCCTGCAGTGCCAGCATCCCATATGGACACCTGTTTGGTTACTTGTTGCTCCACTTCCAATCTAACTCTCTGCTAGGGCCTGGGAAAAGCAATAGAAAATGCCCAAGTCTCTGGACCTCTGCACCTGCATGGGAGACCCTGAAGAAGCTCCTGGCTTCAGATTGGCATAGCTCTAGCTATTGCAGCCATCTGAGGGATGAATCAGCAGATGGAAGACCTCTCTTTCTTTTTCTTTCTCTCTCTGCCTCTACTGTTCTTTCTGTGTAATTTTGACTTTCAAATAAATAAATATTAAAAAGAGGAAGAGGAGGAGGAAGAAGAAGGAGAAGTTTAAGGAGAAGAAGAAGGAAAAGGAGAAGGTGGTCTAGGGCATAAAGGAAGTAGTATTATTGAGGAATTGGTGAGAGGCAAGTCTGGCAGGGAGAACAAATGGCAAGAGTAACCAAAAAGAGTTTTGAGGGGGGAAATAAAGTGCATTCCATATTATCCAAGGTCTTTTCAGGCCATGTTTAGGAAGTTGAATTTTATTCTTAGCCCAAGGAAAAGCCTTTGAAGGGCTTTTTATTTATTTATTTATCTTCATTTTATTTCAACGGCAGAAAAAGACAGACAGAGAGAAAGAAAAACAGGGATAGAGATCTTTCATCTGCTGTTTCACTCCACAAATGCCCTCAACATCCAGAGCTAGGGCAGGCTAAAGCATGGAGCTCTAAACTCTATTTGGATCTCCAGTGTGCATAGCAGGATCCAAATATTTGAGCTATTATATGCTTCCTCCCAGGGTGTTCATTAGCAGGAAGATGGCATCGCAATTGGAGGAGCCAGGCAAGAACCAGGTGCTTCAATATTGGATGCAAGTGTCCCAAGCAGCATTTCAGCCACTGTGCCAAATGCTTGCCCTGTGGTAGGTTTTTAAAAGGCAAAATTTGTGAACTGATTTAAGATTTATAATCATTACCATAGCTGCAATAAAGTGAGGGGTTCCTAAGCCTAAGAGTGAGAACAGGAAGGCTGGTTTACGGGTTATTACTATGACCCTGGCAAAAGGTGCTGATAACATGAGCTACCACATTGGTGATGGATGCAACAGAAAGAGGGTAGGAATGCTAGAAGTGGTTTGGAGAAAGAATGAACAGCAGTATTACTTAGAAAAGTAAGCACAGGGCAGGGGAAGAAGAGCATGTCGAGGATGATTCCAAACTTTCTAGATTGAGTATCTCAGTTTTATTTGTTTTCTTTTGTTTTTTAAAGGTTGCTATGCACTGAACTTGGAGAAGACACCAAAATCAGAGTCCATCTTAGAGTATAAGTGTATTTATTCATAATTAATTTTGCTTGACTTTGTATTTATTTGTAATTAATTCTTCCTGGAACCATACTAAAATTCTTGTTATGGATCTTTAAATGGAAGTGGTTGTGTAATCATTTAGAGGGGGTTTTACAGTACTAACACTATCTATAGAATTTAATCACCAGATTGCATAACTTTTGTAGGATGAAAACTAAGAAAATTCCACTGTTTTGCCATTCTGGAGCTTCATGGGTAGTTGAACTGCTTTCAATAATATTAATTCAATAATTATAATTGTTCTGCAAGAACAGTTTTTTTTTTGGTTTTTTTTTTTTTTGTTTTGTTTTTTTTTTTGTTTTTGTTTTTTTTTTGACAGGCAGAGTGGACAGTGAGAGAGAGACAGAGAGAAAGGTCTTCCTTTTGCCGTTGGTTCACCCTCCAATGGCCGCCGCGGTAGCGCGCTGCGGCCGGCGCACCGCGCTGTTCCGATGGCAGGAGCCAGGTGCTTCTCCTGGTCTCCCATGGGGTGCAGAGCCCAAACACTTGGGCCATCCTCCACTGCACTCCCTGGCCACAGCAGAGAGCTGGCCTGGAAGAGGGGCAACCGGGACAGGATCGGTGCCCCGACCGGGACTAGAACCCAGTGTGCCGGCGCCGCAAGGCGGAGGATTAGCCTGTTGAGCCACGGCGCCGGCCTGCAAGAACAGTTTTAAGAGAATGTATGTTGAGGTGGATAATACAGAAACTATTTGAAGAGTCCCGAGAAACAGTTTCACTTTATATACATGGTCCAAGAAATGATGCATAGATGAGAAAAAAACAAAACAAAAACGCAAAACTAGCCAGCGTTCAGTTATTAGTAGTTCCTCATATGAAAGGGAAAATAGATGCTAAGGCCAGGGATAAACAGAATTAATACAGAAATTCTAAATTGTTCACAAAATCTTTTCAAACTAGAAGAAATAATTTGGATCTATTAGTTACTAAAAAAGAAGCAACTAAGTGTTTTGATGATAAGGCATAATTAAAATATCAATTTGTTTCTAACTAAAATCATTTAACCTAAGTCAAAAAGATAAATGTAACAACTTCTATACACAAATTTTAGAAAATTATCCAAAGCAATATTTCCAGATTATCCCTTATTCATGGAAAAACTTAAGGAGGCATAAAACCATAAAAGCATATGTTCCTTTGCTGCGCATGCCATACACCCCAAAGTCAGTATTAAATTTTAAATCATAAACACACTAAAACTTCCTTTTAAAAGCTTCAGACTACTTTTCAATTCATAAGTATAGGAATAATTTAAACCATTTTTTGCACGTTATTTTATCTATCAATAGTAATTAACACAGTCTTAATCTGGCTAATGTTAATGACCACTGTTCTTCTGTAAATCCCAGTTAAACCAAGCTTATTAAGGGCTAATTAAAGGAAGTCTTATGTGCACTGAATAAAGTAATGTCTGTTTTTAAGAGTTGGAGTAGGTATTTTGTGTGATAACATAAAATGGAACAAAACTTTTCAATTAAAAGTTAACAACCTGATTATTGATTTTTAAGTATGCAAGTGAAATAACTGACAACATTCCTTTCCTGTGTGCATTTGATTTTTAAAAGTATAACAATGTGGGCCAAAACTGCTAATATATTTCTTAAGTACAACAGTAGTGTTAGATTGCAGCAAAATATGTAATACTCCATTAGGATCAACAAGTGAGGATCATGGATAAGTAAGGAATGTTGAAGACATGTAGAGGAGGCAATATTACATATGGGTTCATCTAAAATTGAAACAATAGGAATAATGAAAAAATCAGCTTTTTAGAAGATATTTATGAATATGTGTATAAATATGTATGTATATGCTTTATTATTTGACATTTATTTTCTACTTAAGACATTTTAGCATAGTGCTTACAATGGGTTCTTAGTGGTCCAAGAACCCAAATAATCCCTAAAAAGCATTATGAAATCAATTAAAGTACTATACTTTTGTTATAGATAAGCAAACTCAGAGGTTAAGTAAAAAGCCAAAATGTTCTGACAGCAGTGAAAAGGGATCCATGTTTTATGCCCAGTCACAAGTTTTCTCATTCCCTCCTTTCCCCTCTCAAAGATTTGGTCTGAGGGATAGCAGCAAATATTTTAGAGTACTAACAAAGTTTTATGCAGTCAAGATTAACTGAAAAGGAAATTGGTAGATGATGGAAAGTGGGAGACAGGAGAATTAGGTATGTGTACATCATGGAATTGGGTCAGATTTGACTGTACTTAGTCTATTTGTGGCTTTAATAAAATAAAATGATAACTATACTGTATGCGAAATTATTGTTTGTTATATTTTTATTGAAATGAGGAAGGGATAAGGTATTTCAGTTGTGAATAGTAAAAAAGTTGGCATGTATATATAGAGAGAGAAAAAGAGAGAGAGAGGGAGAGATGGCATTTAAATGTTTGTCCCTAATACAATTTTAGGGTCAAACTGAGAGAACATCAGGAATAAATTTAGAATTGAGGGACATTTTCATGCAAATTTGTTTCTCAAAAGGAACTTGCATTGGGTAATGGATTTTTTTTTTCTTTTTTCTTTGACAGGCAGAGTTAGACAGTGAGAGAGAGAGACAGAGAGAAAGGTCTTCCTTCCGTTGGTTCACTCCCTAAATAGCCGCTGAGGCCGGCGCACTGCGCTAATCCGAACCCAGGAGCCAGGTGCTTCCTCCTGGTCTCCCATGTGGGTGCAGGGCCCAAGCAATTGGGCCATCCTCCACTGCCTTCCCGGGCCACAGCAAAGAGCTGGACTGGAAGAGGAGCAACCAGGACAGAACCGGTGCCCCAACTGGGACTAGAACCTGGAGTGCCGGTGCCGCAGGCAGAGGATTAGCCTAGTGAGCCACGACGCTGGCTAGGTAATGGATTATTTTGACAAATCAGATAATATTGTCTATGGGAAGACTTCCTTACCTGCTTTTATCCACTCATTTCTTTTTATTCCTTGCTTTAATCACCTTTATTTCTCAACATTAGTGATTTATACACAACTAATGAGAATTTCTGTTTATTGACTAAATGTAATATTGCCTGCACTGCATGAGTTTATGATACAGAAATTTCAAACCACAAATGACTCCAGTCTCTTGAGGGAATAAGTAGATGTTATATAATCATACTACAGTCTTCTTTTTCAAAAGAAACATTTATAAATAAATGATTCATTCTGGATGATCGTACTTTGAAATAACACATTATTCAATTGAATCACACTTGAGAAAAATTACACAGAATAGCAAAACACCCAGAAGAATAAAATGGATGTAAAGTTTTCAACTACACTATGAATCCATTTCTAAGAACCACTACCACAAAATTACTATTATACAAAGGAGAGACCCAAATAAGCCTTGTATATTTATTTTCCGTGTACATTGATCTCTTTTCACTCACAGCAAGTAGGTTCCTCATTAATCATAGGACTATATATTCAAAAGTAATCAATAAAAATAGTACAGGAACTGACAAACAACTAGTCAATGGTACAATTTTTCCTGAAATACTTAGCAATAGCATTTTAAAATAATTGCTGTGGTCAATGCTCCTTGCATGTTGGTCAGCTTACTTGTTAAAAGAATAGGTGTCACATACATTACATTTTTAGCTGCCTGACGAAGTTTATCATCACTACCTTCAACCATTAGGGGACTGTGGTATTAATATATCTAAATTACAATCTTCATTTTGTCAGGTTTACTAAACAAAGTTTTGAAGGCCATTAGGATGAAAATGAGAGAGGAGAAGAAAAACATAACATTTTTGCTAGTCCATAACCTCCATGTTAAGAATTTCTGTGTGATTGACAAAAGTGAAGTATCTACTTATTTTGAAGTAATCGTTATGAGAATTTATATCTTTAGAGATATTGAGTCTATATGGACGGTTCAATATCAACATGAATTAAGCCAGTTATGGGACACATCTTTCTTAGTTGATAGAACTCAGAAACTGCTGAGTTACACTTTGTGGTAAACATTTTGGAATGTTGCCAAAACCGTAATAAACATTTCTGAGCTCCTCTTTCCAGGGAACTCTTTTAAAAATCAATTAGAAGTGAAAGTCTTTCAATGCAAGTGTTTTAAAATGTCAAGCTTGTATTATTTTTCCTGGTTGTGTAACAATGGCAATATTTCACAACCTGGATATTAAATTGATTATATTCTATAATTAAGCTATTAAAGGGAATAGAATGTACAAGTGAACTAAAATTAACACTACAGCAGAATTGGTTTAGGTTTAAGAAAATAAACTCAGGTAAAAAATGTGGAAGGCAAAGGGAGACAACATGACTAAGAAGGAGATATAAATGGTGGGTTATATTTTATTTTAAAAGAATACTCAGGTTATATTTTGATTTTGAGAAAAAAATTTTCACTTTACATGTCAATATTAAAATAATATCTGCTTTGTTTATAATTCCTGATTCAGGATTTTTGAAAGTTTTCTATATACAATAGCAGAGGATTAGGTATGAGTCTAAATGTACAAAACAGAATTCTATTTGGGAATTTATTATAAACAGTAAATATGTTTCTTTTAATATTAATGTTTATTTTTAAAATGTGTAATATAAACAAATACCTTATATGCACATATGTTTCTATATGTGTGAATATATAGCTAACTGGTTTCTATGAAAAGGGAATTCTGTCAAACCTTTTAAGGGGAGTGTAGACAATTTTTTACACACTAGAAACAACTTGAATATACCACTTACCTACATACTGATGCCATATAAAATTATGCATTTTAGGAAAAGTAAGAATGAAAACTGTAACTCTCAGAAAGTGTGCTGCCTTGCTCAACAAATGAACCACAAATTTACTATAGAGAGCAAAGGATTAAAATTCCTCATCTATGTGTAACAAACACATTGATATTAATTGGTTTGTCCTTTCAAGTTGTGTTTATCTCTTCATTTCCATCACAGTTTCAAAGGTCACTCTGTTCCATTTATAAATCCAATATGACAGAGATTAGTAAAAGCAAAAAGCAACAACTAAATGAGGACATCATCATGCAATCACACATCTCACAATTCATTTATCCAATTAATAAAAAATACCATCAAATGCTTCATGGTGAGTTTTTTCAAAGCATCAAAATGGTTCATGTCAAGATGACTTAATCATCAACGTTTAGGTTAGACATTATAGGAAGTGTGGAGAAACAGTGATATTACACTTCAGTGGAAAGAAAGCCAAATAAATACGTCCATAGTTTTCCAAAATAAATATACAGGTAAATTCAATTTATACTTATAACAAGCTAATGAGAAATTCTTAGAAACCTAAATGGGATTCGAGAGTGTGTCTGTGTGTGCATGTCTAGATATTTATTGCTAAGGTCATATATAACAGAGAAAATAAATAAACATAAAGGAGTGAAAAAGATACCATTGTATACTAATAGAAACAAGAAATGCTTTAATTTCAATGTTCTTTTTTATATGTTTGTTTTAAAATATCCTACAACACCATGAAATAGAAGCAAGTTCTCTTAATGTTAGCACAGGTTTGGACAGTGGTAGGCAGACATATGAAAGAACAAGAAAAAATGAAATATGTGCCTGTGTGCATTAAAATGAGAAACTCTAGGAAGCAAAATTTAGAGTGCTAAAGAATGTATTTATATAAAAATTTGGTCATATTGATATGATGAGCATTTTTAACTTTGATATTTGTAAAGATAAAATTTGGACTCATATAACCATTATCTGATAGATCCTGTTTTAGTAAGCCCCTCTCCAAAAATGTATTTGGGGTATGAAAATGTAAGCCAAGAAAAAGGAGATATTGAAAACCAAAATCTAAAGCAAGATGATCCAGAAAACTTTGTAGCACAACAATTTCAAGCACTTAAATTACAGAAAGATGAAGAAAAAAGTCTATTTCCAAAAAGCAGACTAAAATACCTAAGCTGGATTATATTTATTTAGAATTTTTCCCAAAAACAAATGTGAGTGAAATAAAAAGCATTAAGTTCATTTTTAGAAACCAGTCTGTTTCTCTCTTTCTCTTTCCTTCTCTATTCTGTTAAATTTGTCTGTGTGTCTCAAACATTATACGGTTATAGAATCCAAAGCCAGAAGCAAGAATGTTTTTAAGATTACTAAGTTTTCAATTAGGCTAAAATATATAAAGCCTAGTACAAATTAAGAACCTCATAATATTAAATTATTTCATATGAGGAGTCTTTTAAAAACGGATAGAATTGGAATTAAAAGATAAATGTATTTTGGAGTAAATATTTTGAAATCTTTGCATAGTTTCTTTATAAAATGAATTTTTATAAACTTTAATAATGAATTTAAAAAATTTCTGCACCAAAATAAATTTTAATTCTACTTTCCTAGGACTTTCTGAAGTATTCTAGTATACTTTTAAATTCACTTATTAATTTATGCATACTTATAATTTTGTGTGTGTTTAATTTAGTTGTCAAGCCATAAGCTATTCTTTTAAGTAAAATATGCCTCCTGGAAAAGATTAAGTAAAAAATATGGTTATTAAATGTTTTGTAAGTTGTTGTGGTCCTTCGTATCCTAAATGTAATATCTTCTATAAAATTGAAAATCCTCCCCAAATGTTCTAATCTGTGGCCAGTAGCCAGTTAAAATACTATATGAATTATTTACTTTTAAAATTTTCACTTAGAAGAATGGAAAATCTTTCTAAGAATTCTTGTAATGGTCCAGTTTTACATAAAGCTAATCAATGGAAAGACTTAAATATATGCCATAAAAGCATGCACAGAATTGATTAAAAATGCAGAGGTCAAATTTTCTTATAGTGTTCTAACTTTAAAACACTTATATATGTTTATCTACCTATATGTATATATCTCCCTTCTCTGTTCTTTATCCCTGTAAAGATTCTTACTGTCAGCCTACACATGACCCCAAGGAAGTAAGTACACTTCTTGGCTGAACAATTTATCAACAGCTTGAAGTGACAGGAATGGTGATCCTATCCCTGCTTCACCACATATCAGATGTAGGCCACATTCTTCAGTCTGCAGAACCAAAAAGAGAAAAAGTCCCTGTCGCATTTGCCCTTTCATAGAGATGGAAATATTATTAGAAAGGACATAAACAGACTAATTAAATCACAGCAGTATGGCTGGGATGACAGCTGGTACAGCGTGTGACTGAGAAGATCCATATCTGTGAACAGGAGGTACTTCACTTCCAATCCATTCGCTATTAGGTGCTTTCAAGCTTGCTGTGCAGACATTAAATAATAACATATCATTTCCAAGACTAAAACGATATAAAGAAATAAAAAGGCTTTCTAACCAAGAAACCTTTGTGCAACACAGAAAAAAAAATCATTTACCACTCAGTTCTGCTTTTGAGATAAAGATGTAATAATGCCATTACCTTTCATCAGCAGGATCCTTGAAAATCAACACTCTTTGCTTATCATGCTGTGAAAT
The DNA here is from genome assembly GCF_033115175.1 of Lepus europaeus. NCBI lineage: Eukaryota > Metazoa > Chordata > Mammalia > Lagomorpha > Leporidae > Lepus > Lepus europaeus. The sequence continues at coordinate 41,471,076 of NC_084832.1, read as the reverse complement.
ACAAATAGAGCTAAAGGCATGGTCTGCGAGGCACTGCTGCAGCGATATTAACTAACAGATCTGCCCTTTGTGAAGGAAACCGTATCCGTTTCATTAGTGCAGACTCTAATTCAAAACTGTTGAAAATGAACTGCACATACTGTTTTAATAACAACATTCCTAATCATTATCAAATTGGTAATTCTCTCAGCATTGAATGTAAGGGTCTGTGTTTCCATTACAACCTGCTGTTAAAGAAAACCATATTTAAATCCCCCATTCTTTCCTATCTTCCAAATTATATGGGTTCATTTTGGGGAGGTTGAGCATGAAAAGAATGCAGAACTATGTATGTCACCTTATTTCATCTTAAGTGAATTGACGTTTTCAGACATTTATGTCAACTACCATATTATTTACTTATTATCATTTAGTTATACTATTTTATATTCAATTTGGCATGCCATGATTCATACAAATGACCTTGTACACTTTTGAAATATTTGGACAATTTAGATAAAGATCACAGTCACACCAAGGTGAAACACTAGGTCTGGTGACAGGTGCATTGGCTCAGAGCTATAGACTTGGGTGTGCACTCCCACAATAATGTTGGGCCATGAATATCCTAGTGAGGTCTCAGTCTCTTTTCTAATATGAGGACACAATGAGATACGTGAAAACATATCTCTGCAAACATTATAATGTATGTAAAATATAGATGAGATTTATTTAAATCATACATATTCAATAATATGAATTTAAAATATAATGCAAATAAAACACAAGTGATCACATTAATGAATCACATAAAAGTTGAAAAAATTGCATATGACCTGGGATTACTTTATATATAAATACTGCTCTCACTGTGTTTCTGAAGCTCACAATACATTATAGCATGTTGGTGTAGCTTGATAATCATCATTTCCAGGGCTTTCCATATGTTTTATGATTACACAAAGACACAGAGTTAAATAAAATATTTTAATTTATATTTCTTAATATGATATGCTTGAATTATCAAGGTTACTTCATTATCCAATAATTAGTTACAGTAAACAATGTCGAAACAAAAACAAAAACATAGCATAATATTTACTAATTATATTGTCCAACTGTCCATACAGATCAAGATGAAACAAATGAAATGGAACAACTGCATAAAAAATGAAATTATTCTCAGCATTCTGCTTATTTGCATTATAAAATAAATTTAAGAGTTCATATAGGAAACTAACATGTTAATACTCACACTCCAATGATTTCATTAACATACTGGAATGCATTTAGGAATATATGTTCAAATATTTTAAAGTGAAAAAATGTTGCATTAATTCTGAAATGTGTGGAAGTATTATGGATCTTTTAAAACTAGAGTTTACAATTAGATTCTTTTTTTAAAGGCATATATATTAACCAAATATTTGATCAAGCTCTTTTTCATGATTTTCTGGAAAGTGAAAGGCATCCTTCTGCATTTTCTTATAGCTTGATTTTTGATCACTGGCTTTTTTATATAAATAATTAAGATTGAAACATAGAAATCACTGTAAAAATGCCTTTGTCTTTTTCTTTTACTGAAGTTTCAAAAACCGAAGAATTTCAGAGCAAGAGAGAAATCAAGTATCAAGCTATTTAGTTTCTAAATAAGAAAGTTCAACAGTTATGAAACTTCTGTAAGTAGTTGACTTCTCTATTTGCTGCAATATTACTAGAAGCTAAATCTTCTGATATATTTTTTGTCTGCTTCCCCACCTGGGTTTGTGGACTATTTTTTGCAGGTTAAAAGATGTTCAGATTTTGCACAATGATTTTTGATAAGTTGATGTTAAATTAGCTCCTTATTCTTTAGATTTCTCCATTAGAATACCATACCTAAAGTATTCCATGATGAAAAAGTACCAGAAATATTAAATATTTATAAATGCATTCTATCTGATAAAAGAATAGTTTTGTAATTTTTGTTTGCTTTTTAATGTTAGGGTAAGCAACTTTGTGTAAATGTCAGGATATGAAGACATCTTTTGCATAGAGAATGATGTAAACCATATGGCCTATTCACAATCAATTGAATTACAAACCATGGCAGTTGCTACACTTTTAAGAGATGCTTATGTGGTCTTCCATTAAAGTTCCACTAATGTGACATTTGTAAAAAGGTTTATATTTAGATATACTTCCCATATCATATGTGAAGCCACAAAGAGCAAAAGCATCAATTCAAAGTGTTTATATATAAATTGACAGGTATCAACTCAAAAATTTCTCACTTCATGTGCCAGAATCTTTTTGGACTTTCAGGTTAATGTATGTTTCCATGTTTACAAGACCCTGGCTGTTAATAATGTTAAATTTTACTCATTAGGCAGGAAGAAGGATGTTAAAAATCATTGTTAGGCAGAGGAACATTAAAGTTAAAAATACTTTCCATATTTCATCTGTTAAACAATAGCAAATTTCTTATGAATCAGTGATACTGTAATTGAACTGGAGACATTTTTAGAGCAAGCTTGCTTTGGCTTTTTCACCCTCCGATTTGGAATCTGCTCACAGTACTGCCAGCTTAACCAAAAAGGATTAACTCTCATATCCAACTGAGAACACAGATAATTCTCAGTAATTGGTAAAAAATGAAGATGAATGGGGCTGAGAGATAAGGAGCAATTAGCTCATCAGCAGTTACAGCTGTGCACTCAATCCGGATCCATCTCTTGAGTCTCGGCCCCTTTTAAAAAACCTAAGCAGAATAAGCATAGGACACCCCCTCCCCAAAAAATTGCTATACCTGCCCATCATTTCTCTAGTCTTCCATTTTATTTCTTTACTATACAAAGACACCTGTCATAGCATGCTATGTAAATTACTACCTCTCTCAGGACCTATGTCTAAAGCCAATCTTCTTTTTAAACTTTTTTTTTTATAACAGAAACCAAATGACTACTGTAGACACTCTTAAATTCCCTGTCAATCGTTTCATTATAGCAGCATCATCTGTTTGAAAATATAAGCAATTCCCTCATCTAATTATAGGAAGGATTTGAGGTTCATTAACATTGCCAAGGCAGAGAATCCAGTGTGCAACTGCAGAGCTCTGCTTGGTGGCCTGCATTCTCAGTTTCCTTTTATTTGCTTTCTCAAGGTCTCCAAGACTTTTTCCTGAAATCATAAAATTAATTTTTTCCTTCCAAATGGACACGTGTGTTAGAAGAAAGGAAATGACTCCAATGTATTCTATTTCTGCAGAAATTCCTTTAAAAAAAAAAAAAAGGATAAGGAGATGGTCAGCAGGCAAAGACAATTTTATCTCCCTGTCTGCCTGTTGTTGTTTTCATATATATGTTTGTTTTGCTTTGTTGATTAGGAGACAGGAAAATTGAGGACTAAAGAATACAACCAAAGAATATGGCTATTAATCTCAAATCCAAACTCGAAACTTTTACATCTTTGTAACTATTCCAAGTTTGGCAAAATAAAAAAAGAATCATTTATTTGGGGCATGTGAACCATGCTTCTGTTTGTAGGTCACTAAATAGTATATATTTGCCTGTATTCCACAGTGTTCAAAAAGAGAAAATACTGAAGTCTTAAGATCACTTCCTTAAAGAAATAACAGCAGTTTGGGGGTTACAACTATAGTTTAAACAATGAGATTTTCTTGGGACATCTGTTTTGAGATCACATTTTGAATAGATATGAACTCATTTCCTACTAAGCAAGCAATCTACTATTGTTGATAACTGTTTACCAGCTCTATGACTCAGATATTAGCTAGTGGCAAAGGTCCCTCTTAAATCCTCTGAGTATTTTTTAAACTGTGTACATAGTGTTTTCCTTAAATTAAATGTTAACAGAAGTAAAAATACAGTCTTTTCCTGCCTCTTGGTAAATTGTAGTTCACAAAATTTTGCGCTTGGGAATAATATTTAATGTATTTACCTTTAAAGACTTATTTCCTTTGTTGTCATTAGTGAGGGGAGTAAGATACTAGGTTTAGCACATAGTTAAATAACATAGAAACTATTAAGAGATGCTCACTATGTCAATATTTATGTAATATTTAGAAACTAGAAGTAAAATTAAGTTTCCTTTATTTAGATTAAAATGACTGTGATTAATTTAGTATCCTCAAAAGTATGCATAATGACAAAAAAGGATAAACAGATAAAAACACAGCTATAGATATTATCAAATTGACCTTGGGTTCACCGGTTTTAAATTCTGTCTTTTCAATATCCCAGTTCCAATTTCCAAGCAGCATTTTTTAAGCTGGTTATGCAGATCAGTCCTTACAGCAAAAAAATAGCAATTTATCTGGCCTGTATGTTGTGGATAGTGTTGCCACTAAAAAGAAACCAGGACATTTTTCCTTCTTATCTGCTATGTAGCTCATATCAGCCAACCTGTCACAAGATAGTACTTGATATAAACAAGAGATTGCAAAGACATCTCAGTAATCAATATCAGGATGGCTACAGTATGGAAACCCCAACCAGTGCATATCATTTGTCTCAGCATCTATTTCTATGGCCAAATGAAGCATTAATTCAAATCATAAATCTATGGTGATTTAAATCTGGGAATGAGCACCTGCCTGCTTTAATGATTTATTTTGTACATTTCAGTAAGCAGGAGATTTGTCCATATGAACTGACAGGTCACCTTCAGATGCCAGGAGCAGACTGTTTATCACCATGCAGACTAGCATCTCATCTTAGCAAGTAAATATTAAACTAAAAGAATCCAATTGATTGTGGATGAGGGAGAATGGCGACATGGTCATATATTTTACTCAGCAAACTGCTGCTTCTCTCAGACTTATCCTGAGGTCCTCACTTCTTCCCAAAGTGATCACTCTGTTGGGAAGATGTAAGCTCAAGGTTACCACGTAAAATGAAGTATAAAATAATTATTTCTCAATGGCAAAGGTTTCTTCCAACGAATTTAGTGGCTGGTTTTTAAGATTCATATTATGAACTGAAAGGGTCATCTATACTAAAATTTTCCTATCAGTTCACCAATTCACATTGAGGCAAACCACACGAAAACAAAATCTGTTCTCATGGGCTATTGGGATTTACTTACAATCAAAGTGAAAAACAAAAGCAAAACAAAAAAAAATAGTGCACCTGTAAAGAAAAACCTAAAATGTTTAACAGTACTAGTGAGCTAGAAAGAACAGGAGGAAAAAAAAGAATACGGATTTGACTTCAGAAATGTCACTGACATTTGGACAAAAGTGAGCAGCAACATTCTATCATTTAAGTATCGCCTCTCTTAAGGGTTTTACTACTTCAAAGAGCCAACTAACAGCTTGATGAGAGTGGTAAGTTCGTGTTCTAAAATACAGACCCTGGAGATTCTTGGGATTCCTTTAGGAAGCCATATGCTTCAATACCACTTTCTAACTACTGAATGATACCTAATCCTCCTGGAGAACCCAGCAACCCTGTTATGACTGCCTGTTTACCAGATTGGATGCCTGTATTGTGATAACTTTTGTATTTTTAGACTGAACTAAAATTGAACCTACAACAAAATTAAAATGATGGAACAGCTGCCCCCCAAATTACACACAGAAGTGCATTTTAACAAGTAATACCTACCAGAAGGGGCAGGAAATCAGTGGAGGAAGCAGTTGATGGCAGTAAAAAGAGGAAGAAGGCATTTTCAGGAGGGAAAGTTTATGTAAACAGTAAGAGCAAAAGCAATACCAAAACTACGATTAACTTGACCAATGAACAAACAATGTGGTAAACAGACACTGCAATCAATAATGTGATAAACACTTGACAAACATTTTAGTTCTTGTGACGTAGATACTATGATTTGTGCTGTCTTCCACGTGTGCAATGTTAGGTTCAGAAAGTTTACATAACTTTTAAAATCACAGAACAAGGAATTATTGAATACTTACCAAGAGGCATGCTTTGTCCTCAGAACCACGGAATACTGGGGCCATAGAAGCTGCTCAATTCATCAGCTGCTTTAATTGATACAAGCTCAGCCTTCCATCTTCCACACCACTCTGCAGCCTCCCCAACCTACCCAGGACTCCCCAAACTCACGTTCCCTGCTTTCTAGATTCATGAGTGAGTGGAGGTCCTCATGAAAGACAGTGCTATAAATAGCCAACTTTCAGAGGATATCAGTATGTGAGAATAGGGTGAAAATGACAATGACGTCATTTTCTTTAATACTAATCCTTCTAGGAACATTAAAGTAAATTTCTACTCCTGGTTCAAACTGATAAAAGGAATTCTAGTTGTTTCTTTTTTAAGCCATTATACAATAATTGAAGTAATCTATAATTTGGTCACTAAACAAAGACTTCTATATGGTATTGAAAATTAAATGTACACCAATGCTTAGTTAAGAGACTTCTTTTTTCTGGTCGCTGGTTTCCCCACAGCCTACTTCGGCTTCACTGCTCAGGAAAATACAGAGGTACCATGTTTACACATATTTTTCTTTAAATGTTGTTAACTTGGCTATTTTAGGAATACTCCACCACAACATCAACCACCAAGAACAGTCTGTAGTGGAGACCTACTCTGTTAAAATTTTGAAAAAATCCAGACTAGGTTTTGAATGACAACTGTGATTTATAATAGCTAACTGCTTGGTTTTAACAAGTGTTCAATTTCGCCCTTGAGCCAAAGTAAAAGGTTTTCATTTAAAGAAGCATATACTTAATAGTTCTGAAAGCAGAACTGTAATTCTTTCATTTTATTTCAAAAGTGTATTAACTTTTAAAACTCTAAATTTACCCATGCAAACCATGATATAAACAATTCTCTGGCTTCACTGTTTCTCCAGAGAAGAATTCACAAAGGCAAGTGCTAAGCCTCTCGTAGGTTCTTTCAGTTTTACAGTCATCTCTCTGGGCTCTCCCCCCTGTTACTGCGACCTTCCAGGAACTGCCACCACCATGGACTCTTGGTTCAGGCCTTTGCTGCCAGGTCTTTTTAGTTCTGTTTATGTAGTTCAGCTGAAATCTTCTATGTGCCTCCCCCCATCATTAAAAGCTGTCCTTTAGCATCATTGAAACAGTGATATTTTGTGCTTTACATATGTATCTAAAACTTACTTTCCACTCTACAATTCATGTCAACCATATGTTTTCAGAGAGTTATTGTGAAAATGATTATTACTACAATCCATAGTTTTCCTTTGTATACCCTTAACTATGTCTTAATGAATTGAAAGTAGCGAACTACTGATTAACGTAACAAATAATCTGCTAACTTGCCACATGGGAAAGAGAATTACTGTTTCCTCCATGAGCATATGTCAAATATAATCTCATCCACATATCATACAGTGTCCAAATTTCTCTTATTGAATAGTTTCTGCATGTTAAGCAGGAACAATACAGGGTAGAAGTAGAATAAAATGTTTTACCACAGCAGCATCTATAGATTTAATACAAAAATGAATCCACATTTGAAGTTCTGCTTGAAAAAATAAATTGCTGAAATGGATATATTTCATTGTAAAACTATTCCATTTGATTTGACTGTGACAATTAACTTTTCATCTCTCTCCATGTAGTTGTTTTTAAAATGAGAGACACATTGACAATGATTATGAATAAAAATAACTAATCAGCAGCATAATTCTTACATTTCACTGTTTGCACAGTTTGCAGTACTCCTACTTTAGCCATGGGTTCACTTTCCACAGTTTGAGTGATCTGCAGTCAACCAAGATCCAAAAATACGGAATGGCAAATTCCAGAAAAGGAATTTAAATAACTTTTGCTTTAGTATTTTATTATAATTGTTCCATTCATTATTAGGTTTTTTTTGTTAATCTCTTATCATGTATAACTTATAAATTAAACTTTATCACAGGTATATATGTATAGCATAAAATATAGATATAATTTTAGGGAACCACTGGAGGTCTTAGAAAGTGTTTCTCATAGATATATGATATATACTACATACCACTATATATGTTTTGCTGCTAATGGTAGTTAATTTGTTACTTGATAACAAATGCATTAACAAAATACAAAAATAAAGTATAGGATTTCATTTGTACATATTTTCTCTTACATATACTCAATATGTTTTCCTATTTATTCAAACATTTATGCAATGAGATGTTAATTCAAAACTTACAATAGAAGCTTCAGTCACAAAGTTGATCTTATAATAAAAAATGTCACTAATAATTTATGTAGAGTGCATGTTGTTGGAGATACAAAATATTATTTTAGAAATGTACACTTATTTCAAACTAAATGACCAAAGTTTTTGATTGAAAAGTAAACAATTCTGTAGCAGAGTGATTACAAGAAGTTTCGGTGAACATAAAACTTACCGACACTTGAATTCATGTCCCCATTTTCAGAATCTGCTCCATGTTGGTTATTACTGGCATGATAGTTGCTCATAGCTTCTAATTTGATTTTTTTCACCTTCATTGCTTCGGCAATAGCTGCATTGGTAGCGGCGGCAGCTGCTGCAGCTGCTGCTGTCAGACCTTAAAAGAATAAATTAAAAATGAGGTAATATAAATTTTATTTTTCATGAAATAGTCCATGTACTTTATATAATACACATAAAAACATATATTAGAAAATCTGATTCTTTTCCATAATGCTCTGATAACATATATTCATTTCCAACTAAAGAAACTACATCGATACAAGGAGTAATGTGCTCTTCAAACTCTCAAATTAGATATTAGCAGAAACATAATTCATACTTAAAGGACAGTAGTGAAAGTACAACCAATATTGTTTTTCAAGGAAAGTAACCTGACCATGTCATTCCCTGTTTAAAATCCCTAGAGCCCAGAAAGAAGGGAAAATTCTGACTTCTTGCTACATCTATAATAGTTTTCATTGTGAAGTGTAAACCTGCTTCATTACTATGTCAGCTTCCTCACCATATCTTGTCCCATGTTGGTTGATATCAAACATGCCGCCATTACCCACACGAGTGCATGCCTTGCCTCAGCTTTCTTCCATGCCATTCCCATTGTCTGGACTCTTCTTGCCCCATGACGCACTTCCCTGACTTCTCATCCTCCAGAAAAACCCTACTCTCTTTAGGAGTCTTACTCCCAGCTGCACAGATGCTTTGTCTACTTCTCTCCCTGTGGAGCACGTGTATACTTCTATTAGGGTGCATGCTATGCTACAGTGTAATGTCTGTTTGCCTGTTTCCCTCATTACATTTTAAACTACTCAGTTGCAAGGACTACATCTTACTGAATAGTTTGGTATTCCTAGCATTCAAGAAAAATAAAATACAGTAGCTAATACTTTGCTTCTACTCATTAAATTTAAGTGGTGACACAATGATTTAATCATTTTAACAGCTCTATATGATTGATTAACATCGCCCTTACTTTACAGTTTAAGAAGCACAGCATAGGATTGAAAACAGTATGATCTGGAGTTGACATTTCTCGCCATGGCACCAGGAAGTTTGTGGAGAACAGTTCGTCTCTGTTCATCCAGACACCAGGAGGCAGAAGTAGTCATGAGATAGAATTTGAGGCCAGAATGTAACAGCCATGCAATTTTGCCTTTATATAAGAATATTTATATAGATAAATAGCCAGCAGATGTTTTGAGCAGGGGAATGGTTTGTCTTCCATAAATATGAAAACTCTTACCAAGTCAATTCTCTGCAGCCTGCGATCCCTGCTCTGCATAATGACAGACACTGGAATGTATGAATCATCTCTCCTAATTCTAAAACTTAGACCATGTATGAGACACTATATATCTCCTCTGCACCCCCACCCCCCTATTCTTTGTGCCATGGCTGCTTTAGTATTTCTAACTACAGTGTTCCAGCCCTGTTTGAATTTATCTGTGTGATTTATTTCCACTCCCAGCTGGTGGATTAGGGACTGAGCACCCTTCTCCTCTTTTTCCTCCCCACTAATCATCCCTTCTAGTTACTACAGCAAATAAGTTACAGCCCAAGGAATTCTAAGAAAGTCTTTGTCAGTGGAAGTCTCTACTGTGTTGTTAGAGGTGAGGCAACCTCATCTTTTCCTTAAGATCAGACCAAAAAGGCCCCTTCAACTTTCACCCCAAAGCAACAAGAGGTTCAGATGGGATCTTCGCATGGAAAACTGTTAAACCACTCCTTAAAAGGCACTGATCTAAATTCAAAGACTCCATCTGGGTTTGGTCTGAACATTCATTACCTTTTAAGTCACAATTTGAACTTATTCTCTCATCTTCCTATGATTGAATTCTCTCCCCCAATTACTCATTTCCTTCAAAGATGTCTCAGAACATTCTCTTTCCTGTTCTCTTAAAATTCTCTTTGTGTTTCCCAGCAAAATCTCTTTTCCTTGATTTTGTTTTGAGACCAATAGGAACATCCCAGTTATCCCCTCTCTCAGTCCCCTGATGTTGACCTATCTCCAGTTTATGATATTCCTGAAATCTTTGTCTGATTTATGCTGCAAGCAAGTCTTGTTGATTTTATTCAAATAATATAAGTAAACCTACAACTTGATATATGATTACTATTTTTGTATAGATCCATCAAATTAAGTAGCATAAAACAAAATTATACATGATATGGCCTCATAAAAGCCATCAAATCTTCCGGGTATTGTTTATCTGTAAAACCATTCTAAATCCCAAAGGGAAAATATAAGTCTTTAATACTTTAAACTATGTTAAGCATTCCACATACTACTTAGCAAAAACTAGACTTGCTATACATTCTAGTTCCTCAACAAGTAAAGTCCAAGCCTAGCTATGATTCCTGAAGGATATCTGTAGACTGGCACAGATATGAAGATCTGGAAGAATTAGACTTATCTTTACATGACTGTCTTTGCTCTTGGCTATTTTCCCAAATATACATATCTAATATATATTCCTAATATATAATATATATGTATATGTGTATATATACGCATATATATATACACATATACATATATATGAAACAAGAGGGTGAGCCCCAGGCTGTGACTTACAGTGGCTACCTGATCCCTAATGGAACAGTGAGAGAAGGTGGCCCTTACACTCATCATGATCAACACAGGTCTCCCTCTCTTCACTCTGCTACAGCACCCAAAGCACAAGGGCCCATCTTCCCTGGAACTACACATCAGTAACCCAGCCTGCTTCATCCCAACCCCTGGTCCTGGAGGAGGGGATGCCAGCAGAACAGACAGAGGCGATGAGGTGCTGACAGCAGCAGTGATGACTGATGGCTAAGAAAAAAACATTAAAAAAAAAAAAACAATGCAAATCTCCAGATGTAGCTTGTAAACAGAGGAAATATGGAACCAGAGTCTTGGGGGTGGGAAGAAGCAGGAAAGGTGGGAGAGGGGCAGGACTGCTTCTTGTTACTAGTGCCCCACATGAAGGGGGAGAAGGCCTCCAGCAGAAGCCCAGGTCCCCCTTATGTGGTTGCCACAGGGAACCTGGGCCTCACCTTGACAACGGCTGACCCCCTGCATGTCTGCCACTGCAATAGATCCTCCTCAAATCCCAGGATGATGGCAGTGTGGGCTGGGGGCCTAAATGAAGAGGGGGTAGAGGATTCAAACAACTGCCTTCCTTCCTGTACTCCAAAGAAGGCCTAAACTTTTAAAAAATAATTTTTATAATGTTATTATTAATCAGATCTCATTTATAGTAATTCCTTTTCAAGTCACAAATTCCAAAAGATATACATATGTCAAACACACATGCACATATACATGCTATAACTTATCTGAAGTGCTTTTTAATATCCTATTGTTAGTCCAGTGTCATGAAGGAAGAAACATATGCAACAGTTCCTCTATCTCATCTAGCTGTTTGATAGGTGCTCGGTTTTAATTCTTCAGCAACTTCCATCTTCAATATTCTCCATTTCCATTGCTGTCTCTCATACCCCATGCAAGTGTTCATCTTTTATTCTCCTCCATTTCCAGTGCCTTCCACCAGGTACAAGCTAATTTTCTTCCTAAGGGTCCTGGTATAAACTCTTAACCACTTCAACTTTCTCTACTTCCATTTTTTTATTACTCATGCAAAAGTCTGCATAACCACATGAAAATGAAGATCTGATCATAGCACTCCAGGCCTATGCTTAGGATCAAGTTGAATGCTTCAGATGGCTGTCTGGGTCCATTGTGCTCCATTCTCTTACAGTTTGTATGGAATAATATCTCCTTCACCTCTGTCTTGAATTTTTGTGCTCCAAAGATAACACCTTCTTTACTTCCTCTAGTAAACTACACAATTAGTCTTTGCATGTGATGTTTCCATTCTCAAGAGAAAGTCTCCAGTCCCTACTCCAGATACGCCCAAGCCCCTCCATTGACGGCTTATATACTGCACTTGCAGAAGAGGCTGAGTTTCCTTCACAACATTCCAGGAATGAGCTCAAGGCTGAGTCTTCCCAAGAGCCATGCTAACCTTCCCCAGTGTATGCCTCGGGTAGAGTCAGGGACCCAACTGCCTGTGTTATCCCCGCTGCTGGCTGTGAGTGTACCATCCTCAGCTGCACAGCACCATCAGCCCTGGAGCTTTCAAACCTTGCAAAAAGCTTAGCCATACAACCTGAGATTCTGGCACAGCACTTACTTTCTGTAGGTTTATCTTTGGTTGATTTTACTATTATACCCATACCACGTGGGTAGAGATAAGTGGTCCTTTGAACTATTTCTTAGTCCTCTTTTTCGGGGATGTTACTGAAGGAGGTGAGATTAAGACTAGCAGTCTACTTAGATTATAGCACCAAAAATGCAAAAATATCTTCATAGTATATATTTCCAAAAAAATCTACCATAATACCTGGCAAAAACTGTCAGTGAAAGAAAACAGTTTCAAACTATCTTACTTGGAAAACCACAGGAGAAATGTGGTAATTATTTTGACATTGTCAATGAAAAGCCATTTACAATATTATTTTATACTATTAGAAATGTGAACATATTAGGAGTAGCAAATCTCATTCATAGTATACCTTGCCTAAAGCTGCAGAGAAACAGAAAAGATTCATCTCATCTACATTTACTGTACTTCCTATTGGCCTTTCAAATCCCTGATGTAATTCGTGAATCCCCTCCAACTTGCTGTCCTTAGTATAAAATCAGGTTATTTTCCATACACTAGCCTTTTTTACATAAAGGTTCCATTGTATATGTCATACCTTAATGGGATTGCCTAAAAAAAAAAAAAAGAAAAAGAAAGAAAAAAAAAAAAGAAAACAAATGTAATAAATTAAAAAAAAAAAAAACTCAAGTCTTCGGTCTATACTACATAAAGAGTTCAAAAAAACAGAATGACTGCATTTTCCAAGTAACTTCAATTGTCCACGTCTATAAATTTTGGTAACTCCTAACATTTACCATACTTTTTAACATCCGTTATCACCCTTTTCCTGCTTATTATGGGTCTCCCCTTGCCTCAGATTCATGGACTTTTGGTATACACTACTCCTTAGCCCATTCTGAAGTACTTTATACTGCAAATTATCACTGGTTCTAATTTCCCAAAGAAAATAAATCAATTTTTTCAGAGCCGCATTATAGAGCACTGTGATAAGCCACCACCTGTGATCCTGGCATTGTATATGGGATTCAGTTCCTGTCCCCAGGCTGCTTTACTTCCAATGCAGCTCCCTGTTACTGCACCTGGGAAAGCAGAAAATGGCGCAAGTGCTTAGGCCCCTGCCACCCACCTGGGAGACAAGTTAGAAGTTCCTGGTTCCTGGCTTCATACTGGCTCATCTCCCACCATCGTGGCCATTTGGTAGTGAGGCAACAGATAGAAAATCTCTCTGTCTCTCCCTCTTTCTGTAACTCTAGCTTTCAAATAAACAAATAACTTAAAAAAATTAATTTTCCCTCTAAAATAGACAAAACACTGTTTCTCAGAGTGACATCAGACAGCAAATTCAGCAACAGTGCACAGGAAAAATGGAAGGTGAACCTTCCTTGGAACCACAGAATCAAGTCTATTCTGCTATAGCAGGGGAATCTCCATTTTGCATTTCAAGCAATTAGTTCTGCTGCTCATTCCTCTTAGATGTTGACAATAACCTGAATTTGTATTTTAGCAAGCTCTCTTTTTGATTCTTAAAGCATACTCACTTTTGAAAACCACTGCAATGGTTATCTGCTTGATTAATAAGCATTTATTGTATAATACACTTGTTTTTATTTTTTATTTCATAAATGTGAATTTACAAAGTGCAACTTTTGTATTGTTGTGGCTTCCCCCCCCCAACCTCCCTCCCTCCCGTGTCCCTCCCCTCTCCCTCTCCCTCTCCCATCCTTCCCTTTATCGAGTTTCATTTTCAATTACCTTCATATACTGAAGATCAACTTAGTATATACTAAGCAAGGATTTCAACAGGCTGCATTCACACAACCGCACAAGGTATAGGGTACTGTTCGACTAGTAGTGTTTTGATGTTTCATAGTAAAACACATTAAGGACAGAGATCCTACGTGGGGAGCATGTACCCAGTGACTCCCGTTGTTGATTTAACAATTGGCACTCTTATTTATGACGTCAGCAATCACCCGAGACTTTTGCTATGAGCTGTCTAGGTTAATACACTTTTGTGTAAGTTTTCCACCCAGATTTCTTTTTCCCATTGGAGGAAAATGATATCTATCAAGAGAGATGATAGATTCATAGATAGATAACATATATAATGAACAAATGAATGATTAAATGATCTGTTACATTAAGGACTGACTTACCCATCTATTTTACCATGCTAAACTTACTTTCACTCACTCAAAGAATATATGTGCTATCTCATTCACCAAGACAAAAACATGTACTGAACTGAGAAACCAAATGTAGTATAACCTAATTTTATTTTAAAAGATTCTGTTGCTTCTTGGCCTTTTGGCTCAGATCAAGTGCAAAAGATTCTAAACCCAGTTTTATCACCAACAAGAGGGAAATTTAACATGCACTTAAAATTAATTTTCCATGGCTAAAAATAATAGATTGAAAAATGTTTTGTTTTAAAAAGGCACTTTCCCATGTATTACACACTCTTAGACCTTTCCTGAACACCAATGGAGCTGTGCATCAAACTTAGGTTAGTATCTAGTATGCCTTCTATGATGCAAAAATATTTGTGCTTCTTTTTCTTTCCTATTTGAACTTGACAGACAATCATCACTTGCAATTTAACACAATGAATATGTTTTCTACACAGAACTAAGAATCAGGCTTCTATATCATTGCCTGAATTATTATGTAAACTCACTGCCCTGGGTATTATTGTGCTTGGCTTTTTCAGAACAAATTCTCTATTATTTTCTAAATTGGCTACTATCAAAACTTTTACCTTGGGTACTCAATTTATTTTACTTTTACTATTTTATGTTCCTTTCCTTTAAAGTTATTGTTGAGTAAGTGATTGGCATGGACATTACTATGTATCTAAGCTCACTATCCTATTACAAATAAGTATAATATGGAGGTTGGAAAAAAGCAGAGAGACTTTGAACAATATGCATCAAGCCTATTCGGGATAGTGTAGCAAGTTGTATAATGTTACTGGCTTAAAAATTCCCATCTCTAAAAACAGAGATAACAATTCTGACTCACAAGAGTGTTGTGAAGAATTAAGGTGAAATAACATATATAACAGTATGAGCAAATTTTAAGTGCACTGCAAATGGCAGACAATAATACAGTACTAGTACCTAATTATATCCATTATCTCCTTTTGTTTAGTATTGCCTTTGTTCAGTTACAAACAAAAAAATGCAAATATGACAAAAGGCATTTAGCCACATAGAATTAGAATGTAGCCATTTGACAAAAGGGTATCTAAATACCATGTTTCTAGCAAATCACTTCACTTAGTTGTCTCTGTTGATCAAATTTATTATAAAATCACTAAATCTACTCTTGTGCTAGACTGATACAAAGTCTTTGCTATTTCACATAAAATATCCTAAGACTAATCCATGAATTTATCTTTTGGAAGGTAAGCAGGCATTGCTACCATTTAAGAATACCTTTTTTTTTTTTTTTTAATTTGTAAGGGTTGCATTTTCTTCTGCTTTCAACTTTAATAAAACATCATTTAAATTCTTCAAATGTCATCATACAATTCTTATTATTCTCTTTAAAAACAAAAAAAGTATTCCAATTCTATTTTTTAAATAAGTTAGTACCCTTAGTTATAAATAGGAGATTACAACTGTAGATTATAAATATCAATAAAACAGACATATTGCTGTCGAATTCTTTCTGTGATCTGTTTGTTTGCTCATTAACTTGAAAGGTTCGATCTTTGATCTTCGGTTTCAAAGACATCAAGATGACTTCCAAATGTTTGATATGTTGTCTACATTTACATTGCATTCCATATAAAATGTATTTCCCAAAAGCTAATGGTTAAATAAAATTGGTTACATCCAAGAGATGTTGAAGTATTCAAACCTTCCATATGATAGATTCTTTATTAGTCTATGTATCTTTTCTCAGATTTAGAGGATACAATTTTAAAGACGCAGTAGAATCGCCAATGGTACTTATTATTAATATTCTGGAATTGATAAGTTATTTATGTCTGGCATTCTTCCTACTGATTATTCAGGGAGACAGGCGGCTTATAAATATCTCATCACTCTACCGTCACAGAAATTTCATCGACAGTGCTCATGCACAGCTATTAGCAATATGAATCTAACCATTACAAGAAGGAGGAAAATCGAACATGTGGCATTAATACGCAGTCCTGGTTCCTAACCATCTGATAGGCAGATGGTGTGAAGCGGATTCTCCAGCTGAAATGAAGGGGCACATCATTTAAAACCTTGTTTGCATTCTAACTGATATGAGTGCCATATTGATATACATGATACATCATGGCAGTATTTGAACAATCTAGTTTGTTTCAGTCATAAATGTTTACAGCCTTGTTTTTTTAATCTTATAAGCATGTTCAGAAGAGTGTATTTTTAATTTATGAAACCTATTGTTTACTTCTGTTGAACTAGAAGATTAGTGGAAAGCAGGAATATTAAATTACTTCAACCAGAGCAATATAAACAAGACAGATGAATAAAGTGGGTTTCTATTTTCAATAAGATGTTAGCAAAGGAATTTTAAAATTAGCCCAGGCATTTTGTACATTAAATGCATTTATTCATTTAAACCTTCCAGCTATTTTTTCCCCAAGTGACATACAGAGAAACTTAATGCTTTACATAGTCATTCATTTAAAACTCTCACTATGTGCAATTAATCTTGTCCAACAATTCAATTCAGAAAGTAAAACATCAAAAAGCATAGTTCAATTCAACAGTCATTACTGTGAAGTAATCTTTTCTGCTCCTGACAGTTTCTATAGACTGCAAAACTCCATTGAAGGTACACTGTAACTTCCATATGAGTTTGAAATACAACTCAATTGAAATCACTCCAAGTCTTAGAACTCTTGGCTCAATATAACAACTTGAAAACATCATTAGATTTTTTTCACCCTATTTTCCTCGTATCTTCACTTAAGTACCATTTCTTCCCCAACAAACTAACACTAATTTTCAGTTATTTTGTTTCTCAATGCTTCCCAAATAAATTAAAATTATGATTGAAACATGCCTGTCCTCACTCTTCCGTGATTAAATAACCAAACGATAAGCTAGAATAAGTAACTTAATTGTGAATGTGGTTGCATTGAAGACTTTCAGTGTGAACTTATCTTAGACTCATTTTTCTTTCCTTTGAGACATATTGTATTTTGCAGTAAAAAAGAAAAATTGATCCTTGAATCCATTAATGGAAACATTCTGTATTCCAGTTTTGCTTTTCAATTGTTCACAATTTTTCAAATGTTTAATTTAACAACAAGAAAACCACTAGTGTAAACAAATACACAATAAGAAAGATGTCATTATAATACTGATCATTATTAATAAATAGACATCAGGTTTGACACTCTTTTTCTGTCTAATTTAAAATTTCAATTTCCCAGAGTGAAGAGGTTATAACGACGGTGAAGTCAAAGGTAGAAAACACCATTAAGGATGCCATTCAACTAAACTGAAGTATCGAGGAATTATCTAGAAAGTTTTTTAAATATCTCACCTTCTGATCACTGACTCATAGAAACAACATAAAACATAATCAATGGCATTTTTAAGCTACTATACTTGGGATTAAATACAATGTCAACTTGTTTGTAAAAAGTTGAACTTTGGGGGAGAGAACTGGGTGTTTGGTGCAGTAGTTAAGATTCTGTGTCCCCCATCAGAGTGACTTGGTTTGATACTTGGCTCCAGCTCCTGTACCAGCTTCCTGGTAATGCAGACCCTGGGAGGCAACAGTAAAGGGCTTAAATGATTGATTTATTGCCACCCACATGGGAGACCTGGATTGCATTCCTGGTTCCCAGTTCCTAGATCCAGCCCCAGCTATTGCCAGCATTTGAGGGATGATCCAGCAAATGGATCTCTCTCCCTCTCCCTCTCCCTCTCCTGCTCTGTGTGTTTGTATCTTTCTCAAATTAATTTGAAAGTATCAAAATTGTTGAAATTGGCACCAATATCTTTTTTAAATATTGATTTATTTATTTTAAAGAGAGAGAGAGAGAGATTGCCCTTCCATCTGCTGATTTACTCCCAAAATGACAGCAAGAGCTGGTGGGAGCTAGCCAGTCTGAAGCCAGAAGCTTCTTTCTGGTCTCCTAAGTGGTTTCAAGGTCCCAAGTACTTGGGCCATCTTCCATTGCTTTCCCAGGCACAATAACAGGGAGCCTGATCAGAAATGGAGCCACCAGGACTTGAACTACATGCATATGAGAAACCACCACTGTAGGCGGAGGCTTACCCTTCTATGCCACAGTGCTAGTCCTAGCACAAATATCTTGAATATGCAACTTTTATCTCACCTTTAACATTATTACTCAAAAAAAATTCCATACATCCACTTTTGCTCTAAACTTTCAACACATGGAGATCTGGAAGATGTTCCTTAATGTGACTCTCCTGTTGGTCTGATAATGCAACTTAGTGAAAATGAGGTTAATTATAGTGATTAAGTCACAATATTAAGTAATAACAGAGTAACTCCCATTTTTCTAACTCCTGGTTCAGCAGTGACCGCACTGACTCTCATCAATGTAAAAAGATAATTATGAAATACAGTAAACTACAGAGTCTGTGAGTGAAAATGAATCCCTTTTGGTCAAATAGCTTATGGATTGTCTAGGAGGTACAGGTTATAGACACTCATATAATATCATAGATATGTCTACTCCAGTTAAAAATATGATCAAAATGTTCATATGTGTTTCAATGCTATACAGTTTAGAATCCACCTGTCACAGAAAAAAATGTCATTTAAATTATGTGTAGATTTAACCTGCACTAAGGTAAAGGATAAAGTTGATATTTGCCTGAATGCTATATTATACATGCTCCAAGAGAGATAAATTAGAAAGTGAATAAGTCACTCTCCTCTGCATATATTGTACATAGAACAAATTCTAAAACCAAATTGAACCTTAACTCTAATTTTCTTTGAAGCACACACCTCCATTATGTCTTATTAACTATTTTGTAATAAGCTAAGCATTAAATGTTCTCATGTTTTTCTGAGGCCCATTACTACTTGCTCCCAACATCAGTCATCATCTCAAATTTCTCCATGAACTCCCCTAGCAGATGGCTCTAATAGTATGAGAGTCACTGACATTGTGTGACATTCTAAAATAATACTTTTTAAAGATAGTACATTAAATATATTGGTAATTGAATAAAACTCATCTTAATTTTCTGCAAAAGAGTGACCTCACTGACTTCCTGGCCTAAACATCATCTTCCAAAATTTTCCAGTTCTCTCAATATCAAGAAAGACCTCTTCAGGGCCAGCACTGTGGCACAGCAGGTAAAGCTGCCAAGTGCCAGCATCCCACGTGGGAGCTGGTTCAAGTCCCGGCTGTCCCACTTCTGATCCAGCCCTCTTCTATGGCCTGGGATAGCAGTGGAAGATGGCCCAAGTCTTTGGGCCCAGGCACCTGCGTGGGAAGACCTGGAGGAAGCTCCTGGCTCATGGTTTTGGAATGGCGCAGCTCCTGTCGTTGCAGCTATCTTGGGAGTGAGCCAGCAGATGGAGGACCTCTCTCTCTGCCTCTCCTTCTCTCTTTGTGTAACTCTGATTTTCAAATAAATAAATAAATCTTTAAAAAAGGAAGTCCTCTTCTAATTATGTTAATAAGTCAATAGATACTTTTTTTAATTTTTTCCAGAATCCAGGTAAAAATGTGAGGTTGTATCAGTATCTAGTGGTTGATGAGAAAAGGAGAGATGATGACTAAAAGCAGTAATAGTGGCAATTTTGGCAAGTAATTCATATTTGGAGGGAGTTATCCAATGAAATAAAAATAAATGGAAAAGACATTACTATAGAAATTTTCTCTGTTTTTAAGAATTATTTATTTATTTGAAAAGCAGTGTTACAGGGAGAGGGAAGGACAGAGAGATTTTCCAACCAGTGGTTCACTCCTCAAGTGGCAAAAACAGCTAGGGTTGGGACAGACCAAAGTCAGGAGCCTGGAACTCCATGTGGGACTCCCACATGGGATGCAGGGATCCAAGGAGTTGGGCCATCTTGTGATGTTTTCCCAGGTGCATTAGCAGGGAGCTGGATCAAAAGTAGAGCAGTTAGGATTCGAACCACTGCCCACATAGGATGCCAGCATTACAAGCTGCAATTTAACATACTGTACCACAAAGCTGGCCCCATAACAACAAAAGTTTTCTGATATAGTACCATAAACATTTTTCAAGGGAAATACACATGAAATAAATGTGTATTTGTGCATGCGTCTGTGTGTGTGTGTGTGTTTATCTCTCTCTCTCTCTCTTTTTTTCTTTCTCTCTGAGAGGTTCTGAGTGAGTTAGGAATAATGTACCCACATAATCATCTAGAAATATAAACAGAGGGATCAGTGCTTGAGATATTCTTCACATGTTTGATATTAGGATTTTATTTTTATATCAACATCTTATTTTATCTCCATCATCAACAAGGTAGGTGTTTTTCCTCAACTGGTTACAAGGAAAATATGAATGGTGATAGGTCCACTATAATGCTTAGAAAAGTAGATTTTTGGTTGCAGTTGCAAAGTTGGCTCTCAAAAAAGAATCATCCTGAATAATTTAGAAAAAAAAAAAAAAAACAGAAACCACCTTCCTTGTGACATTGTGATGGGGAAGATTCAAAAGAAATATGGATCTTAGTCCATAATCGCAAGTAATGATCATGTACAAAAGGGTAGCATGTTAAAATAAATTAAGCCTTTATTTGGAAAATTTGTAATCTTAGGTTAAGTTACTTAATTCTTTGAGTGTAACTTGGGCATATTAAGATTGTCTGATTATGGCTGGCACCTCGGCTCACTTGGCTAATCCTCCACCTGCGGCACCAGCACCCTGGGTTCTCATTCCGGTTGGGAGCCCGATTCTGTCCCAGTTGCTCTTCTTCCAGTCCAGCTCTCTGCTGTGGCCCTAGAAGGCAGTGGAGGATGGCCCAAGTGCTTGAGCCCTGAACCCACATGGGAGACGAGGAGGGAGCACCTGGCTCCTGGCTTCGGATCGGCGCAGCATGCCAGCCGTGGTGGCCATTTTGGGGGTGAACCAACAGAATTAGGAAGACCTTTCTCTCTCTCTCTCTCACTAACTCTGCCTGTCAAAACAAACAAACAAAAAAAGATTGTCTGATTATGAGATGATGTTACGCCTTATTGTTTAATAATGAAGTCTGCCCAAGTTTGAGACTATTTCTCCTATAAGATTTGTCTAGTGTTCAATCCAATCACCTAGGAGCAGACCAAGTGGATGTCGAGGAAGAATTAGCAATGGTTATGATTATGTTATTCATTTCCCCTTTTTTTTCGCTGCAAAAAAAGTGATCATTCTAACAGTAAGAAATGTTTAATTCCTAACATGGATAGAAATGTTACACTCTTATGTATTCTGATAAGACTTTTTATTTTTTTTCAAAACAACAGAAAGTCACAGCAAATCTTCAATTTTCTTCATATCTCTTCATGTTAGGAGCTACATCTCTAGTTATATTGACCCAGTATCTTCCCTTGAACAAATTTATGTTGTGCCATGAGATTCCATTAAAAGGAACTAAATCACTACAGATTTATTCACCTTAAATAATTTAGATTAATTGAAAAAGAACTAAATGAAAACTAAAGCACTCCGTTCAAGCATTCAACTTCTGCATGTCAATTAGTAATTTAAACAACCGGCAAATCACAACAGCTTTGTGGGAAACACAGCCCTGTTGTATGTACACATCTTTCTACCTCCACTGAGCTGCAGATAGAAGTAAACAATAATTCAGATTATGCGAGCATGTGTATATATCTTTTGTGAGTGTTTAAGTAATTCCAAAAAAAGTTTTCAGGGATGAATTTAAATTTTTCTAATTTACAAAGAATACATAGAAAAATGAAAAAGTCATATTTAATCAATGTTTTGACAATGAGTTATAATATTTCAAATTTATAACATAACAAGCAAAACATAGTTCAAAATATTACTGAAATCCTTGAAATCTTTACCTAATATACACTAAACTGATCTTCTGTATACAAAGAGAATTGAAAATGAATCTTTACATGAATAGAAGGGGAAAGGGAGTGGGAAAGGGGAGGGTTGCGGGCAGGAGGGAAGTTATGGGAGGGGGGAAGCCATTGTAACCCATAAGCTATATTTTGGAAATTTATATTCATTAAATAAAAGTTTAATAAAAAAAATATTACTGAAATCCAAAATGTTTATTATGCCATAATAACCAGGGAATGAACCCACAAAGGTAGACTGAAAAATTAAGAACCCAGTTAATCTTATTACTGTATTTTACTATTCTTGATTTTCCTCTAATTTTGAAGTTATTCAATATCATTTTGATTTAAGCCATGTTAATATGGCACACGATGTTTCTACAAATTACAATATCCTAACTGCCACAACGTTTATAATTTCAAATTTGTAAAATCATTGGTCATTTTTCTCACGCATTTATTTAATTTTATTATTCAGATATCTGTAATATTTGGAATATGTGGCATAATCACAAATATGACAATCTGACAAAGAGTTTCAAAGCTTTTTCAAATCTTTTCCCTTATCTTTCTTACAAGAATTAGAAAATTCAAACACAACTTTGTCTTGGAAGGAAAACCTTTTGAAATATTGCTAAAGTGCATACTGAATAAAGACAACACACTTAAGGGGACTTCCCCCACCTTTAAACAGCATTCATCTTTTCAAAAGCAATAGATTCTCAGTGCACACAGAGTCTGCTGCATTATTCATTTCATGTGCAACCTCATGCTGGACCATAAATTGTTACTTTATCTAATCAAAGGAGACTTAACTCTACAGAAGGTCAAAGGTTTAATTTTGTGAAGTATTATCTTACGCTATGAGTTTAACTGAAAAATAGAAGAAGAAAAACAGCCAAGAAACTGGTAATAAATGAACCTTTATTGCCTCAGGCATTGGCCTAGTTAATAAACTTTCATTGAAGGTTTCTTTCAACTGTTACGGACAATGAGAGGGAAAAAAAATCTTAAATTACAGCCATGTGTGACTTTTAAAGCAGTCATTCTTTTTTATCTCAACCTCCTTAGCTCAGGAAAAAAAGACAAAGAGAGATTGTCTTCGATCTCTTAACCAAAAATGTATGTTTCTAAACAGATGAAAAAGTGCAGATAAACTTTCCTAAAAGCAGAGGTCAGCTTTGAACAATATAAAAAAATGCATTCTTTAGGTGTTGAATCTTAGAGAACAATCTCTCCAGCTCAATGTAAAACTACAAAGGGGAGGAAGAAGACATGCTTTCTTACTCACAAGTCTAACTCTTACATTGTAGTCTTCTGTTCAGCAAAGCACAATGTTTTATAATGTCACTGTTATTGCACAAAGTCAATTGCAGCTTTAGTATTAATTAAGTGCATTGTAAATAAGACATTATCTAGGTACCACCTGATCTGTTTTAGTATAGAAATCCTCTTGTCAGAAAAAAAACACCAGTAGTGAAATAACTCATTTTATTAATATGCACTTAAGTTTGAGGAAGAATTATATCTTTATAGCTGATACTCTCAATCAACAAGTCTGTGCACTTTTATTTTAGTATTTTACAGAGAAGAAAGTGAATTAAGTTACTCTGAACCGTACCCATTTTTTCAGTAGGAACTATGTGAAGGATGAACGTTACCATGCTTTCAGTTACAACATCTGTATGTCCACTCTGCAGAATAAATAAGATAGGTCCTTGTGTTATAAACAGAGTGCACACAAGCTGTGAAGAGGGAAAGTAGTAAGGGTCCACATCTTCAGATACTCTTGAACAGAAAGAGAAAGATAACCTATCCTCCTGCAGGGTTCCACTCACAAATCACAATGCTCTCAGCAGGACACCCAAACCTCTTCCCACATAGCCCTATCTGGACAGAATTGGGGCTGCATTGCAGTCCAGAGACATGTCCCCAGGATGCTTATCTAGGCCACCTTTAAATGTAAACATGAGGGCTGCTTACAGCCCTGGAGCACCAGGTGAAAGCAGGACCAGGCTCCCTACTAAGAAGTAGGGAGGCAATGTGCTCTGCTGGGGTCAAGGAAGAAGCATGTTTTTACCAGCAGCTTTGCTTCTTCTCTCTATTTGCCAAGAGTAGCTAGAGATACTTCTGAAAGAGAAAAAAAATAGGGAGATTACAGGCAACTAAACCCAAATCCTGAATAGGAAATAAATCTAAGTCTATGAATATTATATTGCAACTACAAGGACAAGAATACAGCGTTTCTAAAAATATAGTTAATTCTGGATACCACAATCTGAAGCAAATTGAGACAACTAGTTTTCATTAACTTGTAGAGGATTTTATAAATCAATGAATAACTTTTGATTTCATATAAGAAATCATAAAATACTACTCTAAGGTTACATGGGATGCATTGTCAGAAAAACAACTGATAAACATGATTTTTGTCCCTTTTTATTTCTGCATGATTCAGATATAAGTATATAGTGAAAGAGCCAAAGAATGAAAGAGTAAAGAAAAATGGAGAAATGTCAACTACTTTCTAGAAAAGAAGTACTATATTTGAATGAACATAGTGAATGGCTATTTATAGTATATGTATATATGCAAATGAGTATATGGCTAGTTATATGTAATGTACTTATATATAAATATACATGTATGCATATGTATATATATATGTATGTAAATGATTTAAGATCAATGTAGGCTCTGCTTTATAATTTCAGTTTTTTATATTTTTTGTTCTTAGAAAAAGACTGAAGTACATTTAGAAAGTAACATCAAGGTCAGAGACGCATGGGAGAGTAACGAAAGCAGGTATCTGAAGCCTAATGCTTTGTTCCATTAATCAAAGTTTTATGGGTTTGGGAAAGTTGTGCTACAGTACACAAGGAGGATAAGAAAAAAGAAAGATCAAGGGAATTCAAAGGATTTATTAAAAGTGCAGACAGTAACTCTGACTAGTGTTTTGGCTAGATAGACACAATTAATTAATTGTAACATTGTGAAACTCCAAAACGCTGAAAGAACGTGCTCATGCCTGCAATGCAGTAATGTAGCAAAATACTTATAATCTTTCAACCACCAGGAGCTTTTGTTGGTTTTTTAACTTAATCCACAGCTTGACATGGATCCTAGGGTAATGGAACACAGTTCTTTGATTGAAATAATATCTAAACATTGCTGCACTAGCCTGGTGGCCTAATAGAAATCTGTGTCTCTGAAACCCGAGAAAGTCAAGTTTGGAAACAAACTCAGACACTGAGTTCTGGCTTGAAAGTCCTTCAAGAAAATCTTTGGAGACAGAAATATGCCCTTTTTCGGTTGAATAGGACCAAAAACAAATATAAAATGCCTCCAATATATTTCTTTCAAGCAGTGTCACAGTCAAAGCAAACCATTTTCTTCACCCACTAACATGCTACTAATAAGATGACATTATATTGCTGACAACCAGAGACCATTTCTTACATATCCTATAAAATCCAAGAATTTCAGAAGGATCTACTGCTCTAATTTTCTACACTTGGGTGTGAAAATGTGAAGTTTTGTCATTGCTACAGATAAAGTTTATCCATGTAGTTTATAATGTTTAGTCATATGGAGGTTTCAAATTGTTCAAAAACACACTAAAAATACCTAGGAAGAATTCATGCACAAAATTTAGTGAAACTAGTCCATTTGTGCATAATTTGTGTTATTCAACAACCTTGGCTTGAAATAAAAATAAAAACAACATAAATGAGCATTTTAGTGAGAAAGGAATTATTTATGCCTATATTTGCAACGATACCTTTTTATTAAATTCTTCATCTCATTGTGTATTTTGATGAATTTCAATAAGCAAGTAAAGTACCCTAGTACTATTTATCAATAGTCAGGCATCTTGTAGAAACCATTAACAAAAAGTAGATGATTAAAGAAAAAAACGGCATTGCGTAGCATTAAGTATACCTGAATCTATGGGAAAGTTATGAGTATATGTTTGGACACCATACTTACAATGTGTAAGTAATGAAAATGATTTTTACTTAGTGTTTGTCAGCTCTCAAATCATTTCATAAACAAGTTAATAAAATGATATTTGGATGGCAACTGATGTAGTCTGAACATTGTCACAAACATGAAGTCTTGGCATATTTTATCATTACATGTAAAGGAGGGAAGGAGACAGCAAGTAAGAAAAATCCTGAAGTAAAATAATAAGTATATTATTCTAAAAGTAGAGTAGCCTTTGTAAAAAAAAAAAAAAAGCTTCCAAAAACACAACTACAGTTGATTCAATCAGTAGATCAATGAAATCTAGGGTACAAATTTTCCTCAAATTATTGTTTCGCTCTCTGTGTGTTAGAAGATGCCCCATGTTAACAAGTTGCTACACCAATTCCAGATATTCAACAACAACAAAAAATCTTTATTCTACATGTTTCTTTTTATATTTCAAAGAAGTCTTTCTCAGAGGATGTTAGAAAGACTACCCTGATAACACCTTTGCCATAACGGTATAATCTGATAATTCTTAACCCATCACAGGAAGAGAGAGAGGTACCACTCTGACACATCTGGGATGGAATGAGAGGCTAGGACCTCTTAACTACATGAAGGAAAAACCTGAGTACTCGATAAAATCAAGAATCTGTTAGAAAGGACGACAGTGATAAGCAGTTATTAGGTAGCAACTAACAAGGCCTGTGAAAAAGCAGAATGGGGAATATCTTTAAAAGAAGCTCAATGATTTTGCTATTGCAACTCTTCCAATACTTTTCATCTTTCATGGGCTTCCTCAACATTTAACATGTACCTCCTAGGTTGGAAGATATATCATTGTTTTTCTCAAGGCACTATTTTACTACTCATAATGAAAGTTTTGGTCCTTGTACAGAAAATTTCCCTAAAATTAAGATTGTGACCTCGATTTTTATATTACAGCTACTGCGTAAAAACACATGAAACAGTACTCAAAGCATTGGGTTTCCTTTGCCACATCAAACTGTATATATAAATGGAATAAATAATATGAGGGTATGTCCACTGAACTTGTAATAGGACACTGTCCTTCATTTGATTACCAGATAATCAAATATGTACCAGACAACTGAATGTGCACACCAACTGGCCACTATTAAGCCATATCAAATAGATGTTTAAACACTTCTAGTGACAGCAGGATGGCTAAAACTGGTAACGACAGTCCTTAATACTATGATCCAATACTAGAATTATTTCTGTCATGGTTTTCCTTCTTAAGGATGTAGACCACTATATAACAACTTTGAACAATAACTGCAGAGCTCAAGGGAAGGAAGAGAAAGAGGAGTGTAGGGGGAGGCAATTGAGCTGAGTGGGAGGGAACAACAGTGGGCAGCTTTAGCAGTATATATTTTTATTAAAGTCACAGCAGCGCTATTTGCTATTCTTCACTTCAGCCCATCTTTTATATCACCAACAGAAAAAAAAATAATCCTTTCAAAAAGTATTCAAAATGATAGCAGTATGATAAATAGGGCTTGGGACAAAGAGCTTAGTCTTTAAAATCTAACATCTGAGACCCATCCTCTCTCAGTTAGACTCTGTAAGATCTAATTTCTGTCTAGCTCGGTTAACTCTTCTCCAGGTATAAAAGTGAAGATCACATTTCCTGAGTATCATCGAATACATGAGAACATTAAATGACACAGGCTGAGTTAGAAGCATGCTGCACAGGTGTTTCCACAACAATTTCTACACTTGATCTTAGCTGAGAAGTGATCCACACAGTTTCTTTCTTTGTGTTGCTATCATCTCATCATAGCAGGTTGTCCCCTCCTTTGCATTATTATACCCACTTCTGATGAAGCTGCCGCTACTTTTTCAGAACAGATGGCAAAGCTAGAGTCATGACATCACTCCCATAAATATGCTTCTTCAACTATATATCTTAGAATCAATAATACAACTTAATAGGTAAATACTATATTTCTCATAAGGAACTTTGTTTCATAAAGAATCAAATGGATGAACTGTGTATCAAATTTTAAAAATATATAAAGTTTAATCCTACAACTTTCTGAGGAAACTTGGGCAAGGCATTGTACTGCCCGGGAGGTGAAGCTGATAATAGTAACCATGGTGGGTTTGAAAATAAATGATGAAATACACATGAAAATCCTGTTTAGGTACTAAATAAACTGATCAGATGTGCAGGCTATTGATACTGTCCTCTGACATCAGAGGACATTGATATTTATAATTCCATATGGAAAATTATTTTAATGATGGAAACTGAATTGTAATTAATTATCTAATCAAAAGGCAATTAAACAAATATAAAAGACAAAATTATCCACATTATCATTATATTATATAATTTCATTTCACAAATCTTGATTCAAAGCATATTTTACTGCAAGAAATAAATAGACGTAACATAAAAAGAGATCCAGTTAAATGGCTATAAATAACATTGCCCTAACAAAAATTCTAAAGGGTAAATTTCAATTTTAAATATACATTCATGAAACTATTGGATTCAGATATAAGGGTTGGTGCTGTCTTGGAAATTCACTTCTCTCTAACTCTTGATTTACATTATGAGAGCCTGGAACCAAGCTGGAGTCCTTGTCCCTCCACTCGCAGGTCAAGTACTTAAACTTTCATACAAAGTTAACCTACCACACATGCGCAGGTTCTTTAAACACACATTTGACCTCTTAAGTACATTTATCATTTCTATACTTAGTGTATAGTATTTCTAATCTCAGAAATGTATGATTTCCTCCTTCCTTACATTATTTACTTTCAATATCAAGCTTCCATCATAAATCTGTAGATATTATATACTGAATATAAATTAAAATATTTAAGTAATCAATTTATTATTTAAGCATTAATAAGACATTTAAATTTCAGAGTATTTGGTAAACAGACCTTTTTTTTTTTTTTTTTGACAGGCAGAGTGGACAGTGAGAGAGAGAGAGAGACAGAGAGAAAGGTCTTCCTTTTTGCCATTGGTTCACCCTCCAATGGCCGCCGCAGCCGGCGCGCTGCGGCCGGCACACCATGCTGATCCGATGGCAGGAGCCAGGTGCTTCTCCTGGTCTCCCATGGGGTGCAGGGCCCAAGGGCTCTGGCCATCCTCCACTGCACTCCCTGGCCATAGCAGAGAGCTGGCCTGGAAGAGGGGCAACCGGGACAGAATCCGGTGCCCCGACTGGGACTAGAACCCGGTGTGCTGGCACCGCAAGGCGGAGGATTAGCCTATTGAGCCATGGCGATGGCTAAACAGACCTTTTTAAATATATTTATATATAAGGAATATCCCTACCTTTCTCTCTGTGTAATAATGGTAGGCCAAATCAAATTTAAAAACAGGAAATCAGGAACTTGTAGAATTCCAAGAAATTCTAGTTTCTGTCCTCCTGAATTCAAATTATTATAAAATCATTCTTATAAAAGTTAACAACTATATATGCTCTTTCGACACATACATTTATTCACACAAAAACTAAAATTGAGAGTGTGTCTTCATCATAATAGATTTGAAAGAATTATTTAGTGTTAATTGTCATGACAAAGTTTCAATCTAAATCATTTTAAAACCCACTTGTAGATACATACAAACAAAACTGGCTCTGACATCCACTTATGAAAAGTAATTCATTATAAATGAGGTAAAATTCACTGGAACTTGCAATTACTTCAGCATCTTGCTACTTTTTATTGCTAGTAAAACTTTTCAAAGGTCATTTGAACTATTATATATCTAATTAATATGTTTTTCTAGACGTAAAACACAGTTTGTGTAATCACTGTAGGAAGGAATATGAAATTTAGGGTGGGTATTTGGCCTGGTTTTAAGACACCACTTGGGATGTCCCTGCCCCTGTCCTATATTGGAGTGCCAGGTACCATACTGACACCCTGATTCCGCTCCCCAATTCCGCCTTCTGCTAACGTCACCCTGACAAGCAGTAGGTGATGGCTGAAGTTTCTGGGTCACTGTTTCACATGGGAAACCTGGACTAGGTTGTTGTCTGCTGACTTCAGCCTGCATAACCCCAGACGTTATAGGCATTAGAGGAGTTATCCAGCAGAAGAGAGAGCTCTGTCTCTTTCTGCCTCTCAAATAAGTAAAGTAAAGAAATAAGAAATAATTTAGAGAGAATATAAAATATCTGATGGAGCAGAAAATAGGCAAAGTCTAATTAAATATGAGCATTCAATCAAGTATTTATTTCATCATAATTATGGTCACAGGGTCTTTCCAAATTCTGTAAGCAGGCTACAGCTATAGCAATTTCCATTTAAATATCAATCCTCATAGACATTAAATTTAAATCATAATTTCTTAAGTTGGCTTTCTGTTTCAGAGATTAAAAAGAATAAAAAATATGCATATAACATGACTCCCACCATGAAAAATGTACACAGTGATAGCAGAGAATTTGTCTTGCCTATTCATAGACACATTTGCAACAACAAAAACCAAGCTGTATACAAAGCAAATGTTTAATACGTGTGGAAGAGAGTTATGATGAAGCAAATGAGGGAGTACAGGAAGGAAGTAAGGGAGGAAAAAAGAAAGAAGAAAACATATAGGAAAAAGGAAAAGGGGAAGGAAGATGGAATAAACTTAGATTTTAGCTGGGGAGAAACAGACATATACAATTATCTATAGCACAAGAAAGAGTTATAATAGAAGTGTGTAATGCTTCTCTTATAATTCATTCAGAGTAGGAGATCTATGAAAGTTTTAGCTAAGTGGTGGTAAGTGGGATAATATTTCTTCCCCAGCACCCTCCCCACACACAAAAGATGTTCTAATTCCTAGAATCTGTCAATGTGTTATCTTACATATCTTGCAAAAGAGACTCCGCAGATGTGACTACCTGAGGTATCTTAAGATGGAAATATTATCCTAGATTATCCTGGTGGGCCCATAAAAATCACAGAAGATCTTTTAAGAGGTCAGATGGAGGGTAGAAGTAGAAAAAAAAAAAACACACAGAGATGTGATGACAGAAACAGAGTTTGGAGTGATGGTCTAGGGTGATGAACAGAGGGGCTGGTGAGCCAAGAAATGTGGGTGGCCTCCAGAAGTTGGAAAAGACAAGGAAATGGACTCTCCCTGGAGGATCCAGAAGGAACACAGCCCTGTCAACACTTTGATTTTACCACATAATATTTACTTCAGACTTTTGACCCGAAGAATGTCAGATAGCAAGTTCGTGTTGTCTTAAGCCACTAAGTTTGTGGTAATTTGTTATAGCCAACAATAGAAAACTAATACCTCTGTGTGTGTGCATGTGCACGAGTGTGTGTAAGGAACAGACTAGATGTTTAATAAACAGTATGCTTTCTTACTGAGTTAAATATTTCCTATCTGAACTTACTTTTTGCATCATCAGGATAAATTTAAAGAAAATTGAAGTACAATGAGGTCATTCTAATAGAAACACATTGTACCAAGCCAAATAGAACAGTGCCAGATCTAGGCAGGAAGGGGATAGAAGAATAGTAAGGAAGGGACAGGTGTTAGAAAACAAAGGGTGATCCCTTGGTAGGGTAAATGACAACGAGGCCTTAATGATAACCATGAAAGTCTGGAGTGCAGGACTACATGAAGTTACTTCCAATCTTGGAAATAACCAAGGATACAGAGAAATTTGAGAGATTACATTTTAGGTATGTGACATTTGAAGTGAGGAATAATTGCCAGAGAGTAGATTTTAGCTATTTTGGGGGATACTCTTCAGGCTCAGGAAGTTTCCCAAAGGAGAAAACGAAAGGCTATGGCAAGAACTCAAACACTGCCTGGGCCTAGAGTTAGGAGATGCAGCTTAGGCATGAGCAAGTAGGCTTGCAAGAGAACAGTGTCACAGAAATAACAACTCCAAATCTGATCATGAGGGTTCAGGGACAAACATGAGACAAACAGAAAGCAACAGTCACACACTGTCCTTTCAGGAAGCCCACTGAAGAAAACCAGACCAGTTGGCTAAGGTAAACATCTTGTCGCACAGTAAAGGCTTGAATGTAGGAAACTCTTCGAAGTGGGAAGACACTAACTGAGTAGGAAATTAACAAGGAGAAAAAGAGAGGGGAGAATTAATGGAGGAAGGAAGACAGAGCATCAAAAGAAGTAATGAAAGAGTTTCTTCAAGAGAAGAAGCATCCTATGGGAGAATATCGCTTTATTAAGCTGTTGACATTATCACATTTAAACAAAAATGTATATTAACAGGATAATTTTCTAATACCTCTTTTTAAAATGCAAATAAAACCTAATCTTATATAAAATGCATTCTTTTAGGCTTGAGATATGCATCATAAGATTCTGAAACATTATGAAAATATTTGAAATATAATTTTAGGTAACTGCACACTGTATTTGTACTGGAATCTCACACATACATACACAGACATTTGTGTATTTAGAAAAATTTTATCTTATGTATGTTCATGAGGAAAGCATGATGTCATGTTCAACATTTTATTCTAGCTCCTAGAGCTATACCTAGTATGTATTAGACATTCATCAAATAAATGAACCCATGATGAATTTTTCCTTGAATTTCTGAGAAGCTGCTTACTTGGCATTGGTCATGCTAGATTATTTTCCTACCTATATTTTATATGGCATGGGCACCTAATAAAATGCACATGAATATACAGATTACATGAGATATCACTGATTGGCTCCTTTAGAATCACAAAGACATGAGGCCACACAAGTGGAACAGTGAGGCTGTCTCTGCATCGCCTAGATCAGTTTACAGCTCTGTCAGCACACTGATAAGTATTTCCTCTTTCTCTTCTGTCTTCCCAACTACAAACTCATTTCTCTTTCTATATCACAAAATTAAGTCATTCTACTCCCTTGCATTAATATTTTTAACATTGCCCAACACCTACAACAGATTAAAGTAATATATCTACAGCACTGCTGAAGTTTTCATAACCTGTCTCTCTTCTATCCCTCCAGATACATTACTGACCAGTCACACTGACAGCACTTCATATTCCACAAGAAACTACAAAGAACTGTCCCAAATGTAGTGTCCAATCCTTTGTATTCACTGTTCTCTTTGCCAGGAATGCTTTTCCCGGCTTCTCCAAGTAGTTTAAACGTCAACATAAATTATCACCTCTGAGTAACTGTTGATTGGATTATGTGGCATTCCATTCCACTCCTTTGTCCTCTAAGTTCTGAAGAAATCTCAACCTCAGATATTGTTTAATTATATTGTAATTATTTATTTATCGAGGGATGGTGCTGTGGCATCATAGGCTAAGTCTCTTATTATATTATACTGAATCTTCAAATAGTTGTGTCACATTCCTAATAATGTAAGAGCCAATCTATTTTTTCATAAAAACTGTTACCGAATTTCTTATATACTTGTGCCATTACAAATGAATTGTTTAACTACCTATAACCATTTTAAGTCCATGTAAAATGTCACATTCCTCCATGACAATGACCATTCCCTTAACCTCCAGTTTTCCTCTTAAAAAACAGATAGTGCTTGGGGTTGGCGCTGTGGCATATGGATGCCGGTTCATGTCTAGGCTGCTCTTCTTCCTACCCAGTTCTCTGCTATGGCCCAAGCACCCATGTAGGTGGCCTGGAAGAAGCTCCTAGCTCCTGGCTTCGGATCAGCCCAGCTCCAGCCATCGAGGTCATTTGGGGAGTGAACCAATGGATGGAAGACCTTTCTCTCTGTCTCTCCATTTCTCAATAACTCTGCCTCTCAAATAAATAAATACAATTTTCAAAAATAAAAAAAAGTCAGTTTGACCAATTTTACCATTAATTCCATGGATGTAGAGGCCATGATTCATTAAACTTTTTTGCCCTTCTGTGTCCACCATAAAGTAAGAATTCAGTTTTTGAACAAATGAATGATGGCATTACTATAGGAAAAAATATCGGGAAAATGGCCTGAGGTGGTTATGCAACATATAATTGAAGACAATCACTAAAAGGGACAAAAGCTTAACCAAATGTTCTCAAAAATGAAAATTAATGAGACTTAATCTTCCTACACATCACAAGTCCAAATGCTAAGCCTAACAAAATCACACATTTGGTCAAATGGTATCAAATTACTGATATCTCACCAACTTTGACCTATAAAATCATAATTTCATGTGGTTCAACTTAATTTGTGTCAATTCATGACAAAATGTCTCTCTGCTAGCAAGTCCTTTGAAGAAACCAGTGTAATAAATCCAGCCCCTTATATCCGTGCTCAAAAGAAACATAATCTTGCAAATTTACTCCCAAGAAAAAACACTGTTCCAGTACCTCCAAACATTAGCTTGTAATAAAGTCAACACATCACATTAACCAAAGAACTAAAAGGAAACTCTAACAAACGAACAACAAAAACAACCCAAGCCTGAGTGAAGTATGATTGTCAGGAAGTTCAATGCCAGTGCTGCTCCCTAATCTGTCATTTCCTCTTATCTCAGAAGGCTATTTCACTTTGCAGGCAAAGAGCAAAGGCAGACACTGCTCTGCCCAAGTCCCACAGGCTTTACCTTCAGTAATGGTTACACCTGACACCTGCAGTTATCACACCCGCTAGGATGCCATTTCCTTCTTAAAGCTTTTCTTTATGGTGCTTTCTCATCTTGATGTGCTTGAAATATTGCAACATTAAGGCTACAAAACAAAGCCTAAGGTTTTCTATATTTCTGTATATAAACCTTCTGTCTATTTATCTACCTGCATATACCAAGAGATTACTGCCTTGAAAAGTAAACATATTTCTGAAATATTTACTATAATTTATTATAAATGCTACTTTCTCAGAGTTATAAAAATTCTCAAAACTGATAAACTACACTGAGTTTTCAGAACACAGGAAAGGAACCACTGTTACTATAAGTAACAATGGCATGTTGTACATTTGAAATTTGCTAACATGGATCTTAAATATTCTCATTAGAAAAAAAGAACCACCACTTATACATGCACTTTGTGCTCAAAAC
Source organism: Lepus europaeus (assembly GCF_033115175.1). NCBI lineage: Eukaryota > Metazoa > Chordata > Mammalia > Lagomorpha > Leporidae > Lepus > Lepus europaeus. The sequence continues at coordinate 41,435,578 of NC_084832.1, read as the reverse complement.
TATGTTAACAACATCTATACAATGTATAGATATGTGTATAAATACATACACATATACTCATATACACACTGACAATTCTCGAAGAGAATGATATGCAAAGGCATAAGCAGCAGTCTAAAATCATACAACTAATAAATGGGACAGTCAGAATTCCAACTGGATATGCCTAACTCCAAAGTTTACACTTTCCTGCCTGAACTGTACATAGGGTTCAACAGATTAAAAAATTGCCTCGAGTGAAAGTGTAATTTGTAAGTACAAAAAAAAGTATATAGGAAATCAAGTTTTCCTAAAATTGAATTTCACAACTATTAAATTAACCTAAATCTCTTAAGTCTCAAATGCCGACACTCTGGCTTTTACATCAAAGATGGTATGAATGAAAATATTACAGATGGTTTAGGAAAACCTCAGATATATAGGTGAAGAATGAAGACAGGCTTAAATGAAAAGTGGAAGGCTTGTTTCCTGTTAAGGAAAGCATCCTGCTTTATCACGATATACAAATATCTGATTCTTTCTGGATCCTATGTCAGCACTGGTAATTTCTGTGTGTGGAATGTGACCTCTAACCATAGCTGAGTCAACACTAAAGAATAAAGAAGCAAATTTCAAGACTGCTCATTGAAACTATTGAAAGCAACCTGCTTGCTCAACTTTGAACAGAAAGCCTTCCCTGATGGCTATATCTGAGATGATTAGCACTCTGCACTGCTCCGGTCATTAGACACACATGTACACACCATGATGCTCTGCCATGTTATTGTGTTAGTTTTACTGTTAGTTACTCTTACATATAGCATCTGTCCCCCCAGGGAAATCTTGATCCCTGGAATATACAAATCAAGACTTCACTTGGTCAACCAAATACTAAGACAGAGCAGGTTGATGTTGATATCTCTTTCTTAAACTAAGCAGCACAAAAAAAGCAATAAATATCTTGGAAGTGACACTTAAATTCTTGAGTGTTGGGGCCACTGCTGTGGCATAGCAGGTTAAGCCATTCTCTGCAGTGCCGGCATCCCATATGGGCTCTGGTTTGAGTCCTGGCTGCTCTGCTTCTGATCCAGCTGCCTGCTAATGCACCTGAGAAAGCAGTAGAAGATGGCCCAAGTGCTTGGACCCCTGCACCCACCTGGGAGACCTGGAGGAAGTTCCTGGCTTCAGCCGGGCCTGGTCGTGGCCATTGCAACCATGTGGGGAATGAATCAGCACAAGGAAGCCCCTTTTCTCTCTCTCATTCTCTCTCTCTACATATAACTCTGCCTTTCAAAGAAATAAATCTTAAAAAAATTTTTTGAATGTCTTGATTCATACCACATCTGAATAAGAAAAAAATTTAAATTTTCCTCTGTCATTTGATTTAATTTGGTGTTTGAATTTCATTCATATTCTCAAGAAAATTTTGCTTACTAAATGTTTCCCTGATCTAAATTAATCAACCAAAAAAAAAGAAAACACTATTAAAGGAAAAACCTGGATGAGTCACAATTTTTATGAAGCACATAAAGAAGAAACTAAAATGTAATTTTTACAGGCCAATAAATTGAAGGGCTTGGCAATTTCATGACATATTACCAAATTTGTCATTAACAAGCTTTTTTTTTTTTCCAACAAGCTATTTGAGAATTAGAATACAGCTCTTTATTTAGAAGCACATATTCTTTCTACTTTCTTCCTATTCAATTTAGTGCAGATCCATGTTATTTTTGGTGACATTGTTAGACTTCTTCAGATCAACCTTGAATGTGACTTCATAAGCCTATATCATTTCTAACACATTCCCTGTTCATTTTAAATTCATCCATGACTGGATGCTCTGATCACACTTCCATTTAACCCAAACAATGTCAGATTGGGCAACTCTCTTGGCTTTTTATGCTTAATTTGATCATGGGTTTATAAATTTGCTTTTGCCTACTGAATAGGGTGTCTGGTCAAAATTTCTACTTGGAAAAAAAAAAAAACCTTCTATTTGTCAATAGGCAAATCCTTAATCCTGGAAAAATAGCTAAATGAACTGCTATTTTAAGGCCAGAGATCCAAGTCTAGTCTAAATCTTTGTTTCATTTATCCTACCCAAAATTTGAACACATTTGGTTGATTATTTTCTAACCAACTTTGTCTTCTTCTTTCCAAAATCTTTTCTCCTCTGTTTCTCCTTTCCAAATATTGTTTAGCTTTTCAACTATAAATGTTAGTTCTTTTACATAAACTGTCATTCTGTCTCGTTAGCGCTGACAAATTAGCTTTCCTAACAAAATCAAAACATCTTTTTATCTACAAACATTCCTGAGAAGCCCATCTGTACTTATGGGAAAGAACAGTTTTCAAGTCGGAATACATAGATAACAGGATGAGATAGACAGAGAGAGAGAAAAACAAAGAGAAAATCAAACATTATTCTTGTTATTCCTTAGCTATGGATCCTTAAGAAAGTACCTAATCAAACTGCAACTCCTATTTCTCATCTTGGGTACTAATTGCACATACTGTATAGAATTCTTATGCATAGTAAGTGACTGATAACATATAAAACATCTTTTATACAATGTATGGATATGTGTATAAATACATGACTATTCATAATTTTCTCTGGCACTCATCTGAATTTCTAGCATACACATGTACAGATGTTTTACCTAGGCATGAAATATCAAAATAATTAACATACATGTCCACCTCATAAGTTTAATTTTGCTTTAAAAGCACACTTATAATTTTAGATAATTGTGGACAGGTCAATAAAAATATATTTTGATATCCAATCCCAAAAGAGGAAAAAGACTGTTTTCTATTAAATACTCTAAAATGGAAGTGTCTGATAGCTTAAAATAAATAATTCTGAATTTATATTCTGAGTTCTTAAAAATAGTGTATGTATGATATGTCACCTGAAGGTTTAATGTTTGAAGATACTGTTGGATAATAACATATCGATTTACCCTAAAAATAAATTATATAAATTTGTTCACAGGTCATGAAAATCAAACACATGTATTTGTTCCTTATGCATATTAAGTGTCATATGTTTCCAATGACAAAGTCAAAACTGACTTAAAATTTGAGTAAAGTTCAGTACACAATCATGTGGTATGTTGCAAATCATAGTTATTTATTTTAATCTCCTTCTCTTTGCCTGAATATTCTCACCATGTCAGAGATATTAGCAGCAATGTAGGCTAACTTCAAAATTTAAATGTCAAAAATGTACACTTTCACAACAAACTAGAAACTCTGCTATTTGAAGAAAACGACTTGCATTTTGTAAAGGGCTAAAACCAAAAATGTGTACAGTTTCAATGATTGTAGTCTCTATAAACATGCACACACACACACACACATTTCCTTGAAAATGTTCACATTTTAATTTCTACAAACATTGCTTTCTGCTTCCAAACATATTTTCCACACTGTTTTCTTAAGATAAAAATATAAATATTAACACAATTGTTCAATTAAGGGTTCAAAAATCTCAGAAAAGTTCATTCCTTCATAACTTTGCAGGTATAAGCAACATCTTCATCTAGATTCTTAGACCATAATACAAATCACTGTTTTTTGGTATCATCAAACTTAGGAAGAAAAGTACACACTTAAAATTAAACTGTGAAACAAAAATTAATGTACATTGAGGAATATATTGGGAGAGGAAGAAGCAGGAAGGAAGAGAGGGATGGAGAGAGGGAGGAAGAGAGCGATGGAGAGAGGAAAGTGGGGGGGGAGAGGAAGGAAGCAAAGGAGAGAGGATGGGAGGATGAAAGTCTATGTTTATAACTTTCAAAAAAATGTAATACACAGAGTAGAATCAACATCATGTTTTCACTCTACTGGAAGTAGGGCAGCCATTCAATTACAAGCAGCTATTGTTACATTAGAGCAATTTTAATGTTCTAATAGAAGGTTATATATCTGCAATGGAAAGTTACTTGAATTTCACACTACAGAGCTGTTAGTGGTAAGTAATTATACAACTGTATTTCCAATGATGGAGTCCCATCGCTGTGCTTGTTCCCTTCCCAGTGGAAAATATGTTGAGAAGCAAAGAGTAGCTAAGGGATTCAAGAGGGGGAAAACACATACCATAAAATATAATTAAAAATTGTGGAGGCTGCATATGACAAGAATAACCATAAAAAACAGATACAAACCAGCTGGCTGTTAACAACTTCTGAGTTATAAAAATCTTAAACCTGCTGTAAAGCACTCAATTCGATTTACATAACCACAGAGCTGACATTCCTTTTAGGCTCCTCTGTTGGGGATTTTTTTTGACATGTTTTAAGGCAACATAAAAAGCAACTGTGAAAAGAAGACACGTATCATCTTATACAGGAATTCATTCCTGCCCTAAGACTGGATGTCCAAACTTTAATCTCAACCTCTCCCCTTGAACTGAGTAATATCTTTAATGGACACTGGCTCTCTGATTTTAGAGCATTATTCTTCAGAGTTCCTTGTTCTCAGTACACTGGTGCCTTTTCTGTATGTGTTGTACGCAGCTGAGTCAATGGCATTACACAATTTCAGCTCAGTGGCACACATCCTAGAACCAATATCCATGGTCCATAAGAAGAGAATAATTTTTTAGTCAACCATGACTGAAACAACTATAATTTCTTAGCAACCTAATGATGCAGACATCAGTCTACAAAACTAACATAGCTTGCTGTAGGGAATTAAAAATAAACAAAATAAAATAAAATCAATCGTACATTGAGTGAAGTTTTGATGTATAAGTGCTGGCAGCCGAAATTGCCCAAAGCACACAATGAGCTTTGCTGTTTGATAATTTGCTTGATTCACTATGTTGCTACATGCAGGGCATTTTATGCCTGACTTATATTTAATCCAGTCACCTGCTTAATATTAGAAGGGTCATAATTATGTACAAGGATTTTGAACATATAACATGTCAATATTTCAGATCTGATATAAAAAATACATATGCACATGTTGAGGATTAACCACTTCAAATATTTTTGGTAATAATTTAAACTAAAGTTATAACAAAAATATTTTATTTTCACTAGGAATAAGATAGGAGATTGTATAGGGGTTATGGAAATAACAGTTCCTTAAATACATATTCTAGGCAGAGCAGAGGCCTAGAGTTAGGGATTCAGATTCTCACTCTCCTTTTTACTAAGCTGATTTTGAGCAGAAAACTTGAGTGTAAATTTTCTCATGTGGGAAATGTGGTTTTATCAGGTGCCATGAAAAGTTGTTGGCAGATACTATGATATAATTTATGACACTTAAAATGTAATTTATAACTTTGAATGAATCTCTGAAATATTTCTATTATATATTTAAGCTATTTTTGTTATGCTGGGTTGTCCTACCAATTATAGTAACTTTGTTCCTTTGTCTCTGTAATTATTTAAAACAGAAATTATCATGTTAAAAAATAGGAAAATTACCCTCATTAACATGGAGAATTAACAGCAGGTTAATTTTTATTCAGTGAGAAGTTTCACATTACAACAGGAAATTCAAGTGAAAACGTCCACTAGCCAGTGATGGATGTAAAACTTTGAAGAGTATTGTGGATAAAGTGATGATAATAATGAACAGGGATAAAAAATCATTATGGAACAGTACCTGAACAGTCCAGACACGTCTCCTGTGATAATGAAGAATTTATCTGTACATTCTGTTAAAGGTCCAAGGATGACCATCATGTCAAAGTGCAGAACACCGTTTCTGCTCTATATGCTCATTTCCTCTCACCAACATTAATAATTTCCAGTCCTATTACCCAATCTGGACAAACGGCTTTCTATTACCTCTCAAGACATAATAGTCCTAAATGGATCCTGGACTGTTGAAGTAGTCTAAGCAGGCAAGGACATTGTCAAAACAATGCCATATGTAGAGTTCATTAGCACCCACATAACCTACCAATTCGAAATGGTCTTAATTCAATCATCATATTGGCAACAGTACACTGACGTTTTGTAACCAGATGTAAAAACCTCACTTAAGTTGAACACATCAACTGCTATCATTTAAACTGTCCAGGAGGAAATGATTTGGTGAAAAATGTATTTTTCTTAAAATCATGATCAAAATATAATAAACATAAATAGACACAATGCTGCTGATAAAACATGCAAGGCTGTTACATAGTGATTTAGAGTCAGGGTTGGCAGGCAGGTTCACCTCTTGAGCAAGAAAAATCAGTACCAAGATTTACTCACCTGCAAAATGGAAACATAATAACTACTCAAAGACAGCCTACCAGGATTAAATGAGCTAATATTCATAAAGGAACTTAGTAACAGAAATATAGTAAATTCTAAGAGATGAAATAAGTACTAATACTCTAATGACCTAAAAAGTATACATACATTAATCAGTCAGTGATTATACTGCATCTTCAAATAGTTGTTTCACATTCTTAATAATGTAAAACCCAATCTATTAGTACATTCTTTAATAATAAATGTAGCAAACAATTTCAACATTAATATATAAATAATTAGTTTTTATTTGGAACTCAAAGTATATGACTGGAGTGTGTGTGTGTGTAACTCTTCCAACTGAGATAAATATTTATAAAAAGTAATGAAGGAATTACAATGAGAAGCAGCAGAGGCAATAATTTAATAATACCAACCAGTTATATTTAGTTACTTTGTTTCTCTAAACAGATATGAGCATGGGACACTGGTCCCATTAACAAACGTATTAAAAATATTCTAAATAAAACACAAGAAGAAGAGGAAGAAGAGAAAGAAAAAGTGGATTGGGAGAACCTATCAGATTTGGGGAGTAGAGCTTGGGTTAAGACATGAAACGTGAACAGATCTTTAATGTAAAGATATATGCCTTCTGGTCAAGGAGTTGTTGGAGAAAAGCATAAGGGTCGACAACTAAACAACTACTGAACATAGGGTAACTCATGTTCAGAAATTTAAGGCAATTATCAGTGCCACACAAATATTTAGTGGTTGAGGTTAATCAAGGACTCACATCCTCTTAAATAAGAGCCCAGTTTTATGAATTTCCAACTATTAAATTCTCTAACTCTGCTGGCTTTTCCAGAAACTCATTTTTCAATATATTTTAAATGTATTACTTTATAATATATTATAATTATATATTGATATAATTATATTTATATTACATATAATATGATTATATATAAATATATTCTATACATATTTTTCAACTCATCATTCATTAATATATATATATATATTCACATGCCATCTCAAATAATATGATCATACAGATCTCCAAAAGGTACAATATGTAAAGTTTATTAATAGCCATAAAATTTTTCAAATTTAAAAAGATTTAAGTGAATCTCCTATTGACAATGGTGTATTTAAGTTTTATTCCCAGATGTAAAACCTTAGTTAGGTTGCAAATACTACATACTATTGTAAAATAATTCTCTTGTGTGAAGTAGATTGGTGAATACATGTCAAAAAAAATCATGATCAAACCTGGCATTTTTGTTGACAGACTTTGTAGTGAGGCCAAAGGTGTAATTAGGCCAGAAAATTACTTTCTCACCACTAGAATTGTTCCCTTCAGGTCTTGAGTTATCAGTCCAGAAAATTTCATTAAACACTAAATTCACTTTAAGACAACTGTCAAAATTAAGCAGAGGTGAGTCAAGTCAAGGTCCTAATATTCAAATCTTTCATTTGGATTTTGAGATTCAATACAAAATTAAAAATGCTACTGATTCACTTTTGTATCAAGACTAAACTTTCTGTGAATATGAGAAATAACTTGTTCCTTTGAAAGTAGGATAAAGCGAAATAATAAAATAAATTGGAATTTTAAATGCTTAATAGTTACGAATGTTTGAAACAGTTTCATTCTCTGTTCATTGAGATCTTGATTTGAACATGGTAAAAACTAAAATACAACCATTAGACACAGTGCAGAAAGGGAATGATACTAAAGATAGAATGCATTTGTCATATTTTCGTTAAAATAAATAGGAGATAGCTATAGTATATTTTTGTATAAGTGGTTTGTTACATTTTGAAAAGCGAAAAGACACAGAATGTTTTGGTGCTTATTTCATGGAGAGGTGACCAAGAACCAGCATTAATAAATAAAAAGGACAAAAGGGAAGAATATGTTAAATGATATAGTGAGTTATGTGCAAGGCTTTTCTATTTTGTAAAATGTTATAATAGTAACTTAAAATTAAAACCTTGAAAGATATTTTGACTACTTTTCATATTGTATCAGTTTTTTAGTATTTGAAATTGTATATTGAAAAATATCAGTAGAATTCTCAGAGCCAAAGAACCTACCCTGAACTGCTCTTGGGTACCAATTGTTACACTGCTTCAATGAGGTAATATATAAAGCACACAAACAATACGGTGGAGATTTACAACTCATGAGCAATAGGGCAAGTGAAAACCCTAAGAGTGAATGAGTCATGAAAGTTAAGAAATTAACTTTTTTATAATTTAGGCTTAAATAATATGCTTGGTACTTACAGTTAACACTCTATTGTGTTTATTCACAGTATATAGAAACAACTTATGTAACATAAAATATTTGCAGCCAGTATGACATCATTTTACAAGCAAATGCAATGCAAAAAAGATGGAAATATTTAATAAGCTTATCCATAGGGAAAGTGATAGCCAACTTAGAATAAAATTCAAGCATAATGGCTTATTAAGGTTGGTCAGAAAGTTTGAAATAAAATTTTTAACATCTCTCATTGTATCCTTTCACTGCCACTATACCAAGTCTGAAAATCCATGGAACTGACCATTTTAACTCTCTAAAATATAATTATTTTTAAATAGTCTTTTAAGCTTCCCAGCAATGTTAGAAAAAAATATATTATCAAGGAAAATAGGATACTGTAAATTAGTTACTAGAATGTCAATTACATAAGAATTTAACTTATTTTTCCAATTTAAGAAGTTTTATTGTTAGAAGTTTTTTAAATTAAGATAAAGTGTTTTATCAATAATTTCAAGTGTTCTTTTACAACTTAACTATGTTTAAAAAGATGATAATTATTTCAATTATCCTGTTTCAATTCTTCTCAAAATATGGTTGTTACCTACAGAGGTTAAGGGATTCTTTGCAAATAGCATGGCTGATATAGCAAAAACAGAATTTATAATTATTTATCCAAATCTCACTTTCAGTTGTGTCCTTTGCATTAACTTGAGAAAGTTATTTAAAATTTATATGTCATATACCTGTAAAATAGAATAAATAATATCTTCTTTATGGTTTGTCACAGGAAATAGTTTGAATGCTATATCAGCTAAAGCAAAGATCTTACCATATATTGGTTACTTAATAATTTTTTTACTCCCCTCTTTTTAAATTTTTGTTTATTTATTTTCATTTTCATTGAAAGGCAGAGACGCAGATGGAAAGCAATCTTCCAATTACTGGTTCACTCTCTAAATGCCCAGCACAGGCAGTGTTGGGACAAGCTGAAGTCAGGAGCCTGGAACTCCATCTGGGTTTCCCACATGGGTGGCAAGGACTCAGGTGCAGGAGCCATCATCTGCTGCCTTCACAGGTGCAGGCAGGAAGCTGGGACGAGAATCCAAGCACCCAGATCCCAGGCACAGCATTCCAAGCAGCAGCTTAACCATTGTACCACAAGCCAGCTTTGACCCTTATTTTAACCAATTTATGATACTACTTGATTAAATTACATTTAATTAAAAATGTTGTGACTGGAGGCTGCTAGCAATTGAAGATATTGTGATGAATAATATAGTCATATATTGACTCCATATAGATATGTGAGATATGTGAGAGCGGACTGGCGCTGTGGCATAGAAGGTTAAGCCTCCACCTGTTGGGCTGGTTCCCATATGGGTGCCGGATCAAGTTCCAGCTGCTCCACTTACAATCCAGCTCTCTGCTAATGGCCTGGGAAAGCAGTGGAAGATGGATCAAGTGTTCAGGCCCCTACACCCACATGAGAGATCTGGATGAAGCTCCTGGTTCCTGGCTTCAGATCTGGCCATCTCTGGCTGTTGCACCCATTTTGAGAGTGAAACAGTGGATAAAAGATTTCTTTCTCTCTCTATCTCTCCTACTCCCTCTTTCTGTAATACTGTCTCTCAAATAAATAAATAAATATTTTTTAAAAGAGAGAGAAAGACATGTGAGAATTACTGTGTAAATAAACTCAAGCAAGTATTTTGACACAATGTTTTGTGTGTATTTTGACACAAAAATCTAACATCTTTGGCTTGCAAAAATATTACTTCTTGTGCTTTGAAACAGAAATTTAGTCATAGTCTTTCTTTTTTTTCATAATTTTTTTTGACAGTGGAGTTATAGACAGTGAGAGAGAGAGACAGAGAGAAAGGTCTTCCCTCTGTTGGTTCACTCCCCAGATTAGCCATAGTCTTTCTAAATCACATGATCAGGCTTATACATTTGAATAACCTTCCATTCACTTTGAATGTATTCATTGGTGTTCCAAATACTTTAGGAATGCCAAAAAGATACTGAAGAATAAAGTGAAAATAAATTAATTGCAAATATAATCATTAATGGAAAGTTGGCATAAAAATATTTCAAAAAACAAGGAACCTAGCATGCTAGTTGATGCTCCATTCTTGTAATAAAACTAAGAGTAAGTAAAAACTGAAGCAGCTACTGATGACAAATTATATCAATAGATCTTTTTCATATATAATAGGAATAAATAACAATATACTTGAATAATATTTTGTAAAGATAAATTAGAGAAAAAATCAGTAGCACACTCAGTTCTTTATACAGTTAAGGGCTTATAGATAAAAGAAATTTGGACAGATGATGAATCCATGTGTTTAATTTTAATCCTGAAATTGAAGACATTAATGCAAAGGAGCCCCAGAAGTGCTTGAATTCAGGTCAAGAGCAAGAATGGTATAGGCAAGTCAGCTGGATGAGCAATTGACACAAACAAAGAAAAAGAAAATTATTGTTGAGATGATGAGATGATATAGTAATGGGAGTGATGATGCTTGATGCTGACTTTTTTTTTTTTTTTGTAAATTAAATGAAATCCAAAGAAGCAACCTCTCCATTTCATTAAAATAACAGTATTGGTATTTGGGGAGAGTGCATATTCCTGAAGAATCTACATTCCAATAGTCTTCTCTCATTGATACATATGGTATTTTATTATAGATGATTGATGTGGACCCCACTATAATTTCAAAAATTCATAGAATATTATTATGTCATGAAATTCATGCAGGGAAAGCAATTGCTGTTATAAATCAAAAAGACAACTCATATGGACAGGTCATATGGTAACAGATTCTCCTTGGAATGGTATCCTTAAATTTAATTTATTCAATAAGTAACTTAAAGGTTAGGTATGATAAGATGAATCTCATGCTCAAATAACTTCAAAATATCATTGTATTGTATTTTAAAAGATTCATTTTCTTGGAATTTAGAGATACTTGCATTTATATTCATTTGAATCAACACAATTCTACGTAATTCTACTTAAATATTCTCTCCCTAGTATAATTCCATAGAAGAATTTTATTAAGTAATATAAGATAACAGATAACAAAAAGGTCACTTATTGCTTTAATAGATGCATGAAGCTATCTAAATAGTAGGAGGAGTTCTGAAAACCTTCACAATGTTCCAAATTTAGAAAATAGATGTTTTAATAGGAAAAAGAATAGCTCCAAAAATTGGCTTCTAGGGAATAATGCTTTTCTAGAAGTATTAAATATTTTATTGAATTTAATATTAAATATTTTACATAAAGAGAATAATGATTTACATGCTTAAAGAGAATCTTGCAACTCTAACCCAAAATAACATATGTGCCTAGCCTTTTTGAACAAAAAGTTACATCCCTTCTAATCCTTAAAAACTCAACACTGTGTTTTCTTTAAGTCATATGCATATATCCAATGCATATGCAAATAATTAGAATATATATATACATAAATAAAAATAATCTAACCATAGCTATTGCATTTCTTAAATGAAAACTAATGGAAATATTTTATCTGAATAGAATGATATTCTATCAAAAGGTTTGATTTAAGACATATTTCATTAAATTAAATGTGAATCACAAAATTGCAAATGTAAAGTTCAGAAAATCATTGACATGGAAAGAGGATGAGACCAGGGCAAGAATAATTAAACATACAAAAGTAATTTCTAAAAAAATAAGTAAATAATTACAACTGGTACTATAAATATAGAAAATGACTCATCATTCCAAGAACCAATGTGTTCAGAGAAGATAAGTCACTGCTATTCTATTTGAAACAAGGCAAAAGACCAGTTTTGAAAAATCCTCAAAATAAAACTCATGGTACAATATCTTTCTACATAACACTTTGCAAAATGCATTGTAATGCATTAGTTCATTTTGTTCTATCAGGTAGGAGATAAGGCAAATCTTATAATGGATTATAAATGATGAAGGTATTTCAGAAAGTAATTTGATGTAGGAAAATAATCAATATATGGAATCAAAAAAAAACTTGAATTGGCTAGCATATAACAGTAAAATCTGGACAAGAGTCTTAGCATTATTTAATCTTTGAAATTATATTTTAGGTATCATTACCTATCTGTGGTAGGTGAATAAATGAAGCCATAGTGTTACTCAATGTCACATAGCTAGCAAGTTGCAAGGAAGAAAAGGAAAGAGATCACTCCATTCCAAATTAAGTCATGTCATATCATTCTTTTTAAACAAATGTCATTTGAAGAGTCATAACCCCCAGTGTATTCTAAAATTAGGAAAAAAGGAAAGAAGGAAAGAGAGATGGAGAGTGGAGGGGAAGGAAGGGGAAGAAATCCATGCTAATCTTCTCTATCATTCAGATTTATAGCAAACTTAATTAAAATGTGAAGTGACACAAAAGATCTTTAAATGGTTTGTTCTACTGTATACATATCTTTAGCCATATCTCAACAAAAGTATATGACAAAAAGCTCCCCCATTAAGTATACTGACTACTTTCTAGGTGAAGTGCAGAAGCATATGCATAATCTGATTTGATTTATTGAATTAGGTTATAGTTTCACCATTTTGAAAATTAGCTTCATTGTTTACAATATGTCAACTCATTTCCAACAATTAAATAGCTCTGTATATAACTATAATGAATCGAAAGTTATCTAGATTTTTAAGGTTTACTTTCATTTGTAATATTCATATTTCTGAAAGCAATATATGACAGTTTGAACATATATTACAACAGTAACAGTGCCTACAAACACAGATTTATAAAAAGAATTCAATATTATTACATCCTGAAAGGTAAACATGTAATAATCAAATCTGTGTTAACTGCCTCTAGTAGGAATACCAGTAGCGTGTATTTATGAATATGAATAACTTGCTAAACTGACTTTCTATAGCTATCCTATAAAATAAAACAGAATCATCAACTGCTATAAGTAGAAGAAAGCAAGATGGTCTTGTTCAACCTACTTCCCTCTTACTACAAAATTACCTTCAAACTTCCCTAACAACAGTGATTATCAAAAGGAGAAATGGTCAGGGAAGGAGAAAAATTTTTTCACTATAACTGTTTTGCATCAGATATAACAAAGCCTACAAAATAAATTAAAGGGTGGCATCAAGCGCAATAGCTAAGACACCTTTGGGATGCTCACATCCCACTTGAGAGTGGCTGGTTTGTCCCTCAGCTCCACTTCTAACTCCAGCTTCCTGCCAACATGCACTCTAGGACACAGCAGCAATGCCTCGAGTACTTGGTTCCTGCCACCCATATAGGTGGAACCGATTGAGTTCTGAGCTGCTGACTTCAGCAGGAATTACACCTGTTCATGAGAGGTCAATAAATGTTTTAGGACACAAAATGCAATGTTTTATTAGAACTGCCTTTAGTAAATTTCTCCAGAAATCTTGGTCCTCTCAACTAGCAATCCTTTTGCTTCACAAAGGAGAGATTAAAGCAGTGAAATTTATTCTTAAGAAAGTATGGAGAAAACAAAAAGAAGTTCCAACATGGGTACAGCTAAATCAATGTTAACAAACCTAGAGTGCACTATAAAGAGAGGAGTTGAAGCTTTCAAGTTAGCTTCCAAGGGGAAAGCCTCTCAAAAAGACAAAAAGAGAGTAAACAAAGCATGATGTTAACGTTGTTTTGCATATCCTCTGTTTCACAACTCTTTTAAGAGTATTCAATACATACATTTAATAGTTGGCCATTTTCCTCTCAATAAACAATATATACTCATATTTTTACATTTCTCTGTTAGGAAAAGAGCTTCGTATCTTACTATTGCACTTCGTCTGGTCAAAAAATTACAGCAAGTAAAAGTGGACAACATGTGATGTAGAACCAAATAATTAGAGCACTATGAATTTCATAAATGAATGAATAATATACAAAGTTCCAGCTAATCTATATAACAACCACTCTCATAGTCAAAAAACTGACTCAAAAATATGTTTTTTCTATTCTTACTGTAAATAAACTTCTCTTGTCAAAGGAGGCATATTACTAAGGAAGAAGCACATAATATCTTGCAATTAGCCAATTAAGGACATTAGCAACTTCATTACTGCAAATCTACTGAGAGAGAAGTGTAAGCAAATTATAATTCTTAGTACAGTTCAGTGTAGGCATAAGAGACTACAGAACTCAGTAGAAACTTGGAAAAGAGAAATAAATTAGGGATGAAAGGACAGTAATTTTCTTCTAAATTAAGTAGATGAGAAGCCTGTCCAGAAGTTTAGTAATATGTGTTTATTCAATTAAGTCTAAAAATAATAAATCTTTGCTCTAACAGCTCAGTAAAAAATTTTTATGAATTTCTATACTAGTAACAAACTCACAGTATATTGTGTTTAGACTGTAGTGCAGTATTATAATGAATATTACATGTAAATGAAATAAATATATTTTATGTAATTCCTTACTAAAACTCATATTTATATTCAGTTAAATTAAATCCTACATTTTATTCAGAAATGTATTAAACTAGCTCTATACCATGATACCAAGGGTTTAATAAGAAGTCTAATCTTGAAGGATTAAAGGATTCAGTGCAAGAATGGTGACATATATGCATATGTATATATAAATATGCAGGCACTATAAAGACTAATCTGTTCTCTATTTGTATATTGCCATGCTACCTCTGTAAATATTGCTTCTCTAGAACATCAATCTGGAGATACAAATTTCATGTGATATTGCTTAAATGTAGCCAGCATCATGTATAAACAAATAACCAATGGCTCCATATACATAGTATACGTCTGTTAGTCTCTAGACTTTAAATATTTAATTTAGAGCCTATCTGTGCCTAGCAGGAATTCAGAAGCTGCATTAACACAGTGTTTAAGTTTATAACTATGAGGCATAATAACTCCTCTCAGAAATCCTTTACTAAATATTTATTAGCCATGTTCATTGAGCAAATATTTGTTTTGAATATCTGCTCTGTTCAAGGCAATATTCTACACATTGGGATACTCCAGAGAACAAAATTGACTGAAGTCTCCCAGAGGCTATATTTGTGTACCTGTTTCCCACATCACATTTGGCCCTCTCGCAATACCTTGCAAAGTCACTTGTTGGGTGTGATAGGTAGATAACAGCCCTCAGAGTCATGCCTGCACCCTAACTTGGGAAATTTGTGTATGCTACTTTATATGGAGAAAGATTCTGGCAGATGTGTTTATGCTAAAAATCTTAAGGGGAGATTATCCTGTATTAGCCAACCTGTCCTAAATACAATCACCAATGCTCTCACAAGGAGAGGCAAAGGGAGAATACACACACACACACACACACATTCAGAGAGAGAAGCCAACATGGTCACCAATACCAGACATTGTAGTGAGGTGGCCATGAATTAGGGAATGGCAATAACCAAAAGCTCAAAGAAGCAAAGAACAGATTCGCCCTTACAGTCTTCAGAGGGGCATGTGACCTAGCTAACACGGAGATTCAGCCCAGTGATGCTGAACTTGAACTTTTGGTATTTTCAATTATCAGAATAAACGGCTGTTGTTTTACAATCAAGGTGAAGACAAAAAATTCCTATTAACAACCACAGGAAACTAATAGAGGGCTCAACGTAAGTTTTAAAGTTGCATAAAATTGCATGATGAAGTGTTCAGGTTGATTTTCCAAAAAGGAAAAAAGCTATTTATTTTCATGGAGGGAGTCATGTAGTAAATAGCTACACTATACTTCCTTCAATGTGTTTGGTGATCACAAATACCCTCTCGGTGTAAAAGTATTAAAACACATGCAGGGGCCGGCGTCGTGGCTCATTTGGCTAATCCTCTGCCTGTGGCGCCGGCATCCCATATGGGCGCCGGGTTGTAGTCCCAGCTACTCCTCTTCCAATCCCGCTCTCTGCTGTGGCCCAGGAAGGCAGTGGAGGATGGCCCAAGTGCTTGGGCACCTGCACCTGCGTGGGAGACCAGGAGGAATCACCTGGCTCCTGGCTTCAGATCGGCACAACGCCGGCCATAGCGGCCATTTGGGGGGTGAACCAACGGAAGGAAGACCTTTCCCTCTGTCTCTCTCTCTCTCACTGTCTAACTCTATCTGTCAAATAAAAAAACAAATTATAGCTTTAAAAAAACACATGCATACATATATTGTGTGAATGTGGTTTAAATAGTATTATCATATTTGCTCTTTGAATAAGGACTTCAGCAGAATGTTACATTTATTAGTGAAGACAATCAATTCATTTGTGACTGTTTTACATTTTTCTGTTACCTTTGCTTGTGAGTCTCCCTATGGAACACAATACATTCAGTGGAATTAATTTCTCAATGTACAAGGTGCAGTTCCAAACTGAATTTTCTTCCAAGAAGCATAAATGTTTCACATATTTAAAACATTACAAATGCTGATACTACAGGAGAGGCAGTTTGGATATTTTTGCTGGTTCCTGATATTTAGAAAGAAAAGTCAAGAACATAAACTTTGAAGATACTTTTTATTACATGAAATTACATGAAAACATTTTTCTTTAAACTTGCTTTTATAGATAAGAATATTCAAATGAGATTTACTCTGGGTTAATATTATACTAGACCAGTTTCTTTTAAAGTCATAAATTTCCAATGTATACATTCATACCTTTTAATCAGACAGTATGTGTGTGTGTGTGTGTGTGTGTTTACTTTTGTTTTCTTTACCCTGAATGAATATTGGTTGTGTTTCTCCAAGGTGACAATGAGAGCTAAGATAAGTCCTGGAAGCAAAAATATAAACCATTCATTCATTTGATCTGAATGTATTTGAAAAAAAAAATAGGCATCGAATAACTTTGCCTTTAATGTCAAATGCAAATATTTGGGACTCAACAAATTACCTCTTAATACTGATAGAAAATTATATTTCACAAGCTTGTATTCTTACCTGAAGCCAAATATTCTATACAAATTACACTGCTGGCACGAAAGGGAAATATTTTTAATTCTTAAACAACCCTTTCCTAGATTGTAAATTAGACATGTTCTATATAAAAGTTCTATAAAAGTATGAATGGTTCTATATAAAAAGTATGAATGTTTTTGGAACTCTGTTGCTAGGATGAATGCATTCTAAACTTTATCTGCAAAAATGATTTATGACAGGTGCTCCGTCAAAATAAATGTAGTGACCACTGCAGGAGGTACTGCCTTGTGAGACTCTACAAAGAGCCTTCTTTCTTTCATTAATTTCAACTTCTGGTTGCTATGGCATCCAGTGACAACCATAACTTTTAGAAATTATCACCATCTGCCCACACCCTCTTCTAGGATTATATATAAGCCCACTCAAGCGATAAAAATAACAAAATCTCCATAAGCAACCTATAAGCGTTTTTGGATTGTAAACACATAATATAAGGACTGGGAGAAGACATTTTTTAAAAGAAAACACAAATAAATTAGAGAATGATTAAGAACAAACCAATGAGTAGTTAATAAATTTGTCAAAGTTGATCAATTTTCTTTCACAGGGTAAGGTGAGGCAAATTTGAAGGTAAACTTGCATCTTTTTATCCTTTTCAAATGTTACTACTTTGGAATATGTAAGAACAGATCAATGTACATAGGTAGGCCACAATTTAAATTCCAGACAAGATCTGAGATTTGGGGATATTTGACTGCTTTTTTATGTTTTGAGGTTTATGTTTGCATCTTTGTTTTGCTAGCTTTAGAAACATGAAATATAAGTCTCTTTAGGAATCTATGAATTTTTGTAAACAAATTTTGAAAATTGAAACTTACATGTTAAAAAGATAGTAGAAATTAGTTAGCTTTATATCAATAATACAGAGGTATGACTTTTTCATTAATTTTTAATACAACTTTACTTTCTCTATTTCAGGAAGAAAAAAAATGACAGCTTGCTCTTTTAAAAAAAGTACTAAATATAAATAAAGTCCTGGGATAAAAAGGTCTACATAATGACACTGAATTGCATACCCACAATCCACTAAGTACTTCCTAGGGAAAAGGCATTATACTCCTTGAGAACTATCACATTTGTTTACCATCATCAAATTTGCAGTTAATATTTTGATATAATTAAAATTTCCCCAGGACATGGAGACATTATTTTGTATTCCCTAAAATCTAAACTTACTCATGTAGAAAAAAAATCTATGTAGTAAAAGAAATCATGTTGAATATATTAACGTAACACCATTCATGTGCAACTGTCAAATTTGTGATAAGCTCAAACCTTTGAACCCATGTCCAAAAGCTGAAAGTAAATAAAACAGACAGCAGTGAGCTCACATCACCTGTTCCAAAGCTATTCACTAGGCTCCGTAAGCACTGAACTGTCCAAACCCCTTTTCTAATCCAGTCTACTAAAAGGCCTCCATGGCCTCATTCTTCGCTAGAAGACAACTGTGAAAGGTCTTTTTTTAAATAAAATACTTAGTAAGCTTGACAAAAGTCCTGATTTCTGGATTCACACCACATTACCAAGAACAATAGTAAAACGTACATTTGAGAAGAACGGCACAGTAATAAAAATACATAAAATAATCCTCCTTCAAAAGTGACTAAGCACAATCACGAGTTAAGTTGAAGCCATCTTCAGTGTTTCTGTTCACCTAGCCAGGGAGATGTATAATATCTTACAAGAAGTATACAAAAAAAACAGGATTTTGTTTTTCAGTTTTGGCCTATGAACTTCCTTAGTTTAAAAACTCCACTTACCTTAGAGTTACTTGGTGGTGTTAATCATGTGAGGTGTAACTATATCTAAATCTTGATAGCATCATCTTATTTCATCATTGCTTTGGTTACAAAGTATTTATTATCTTTACTTCAAAAGATTAAATATTGGCAAATAATTTGGAAATCTATATTTTAATAGGGATAAGATCTAGAATACATTTTCACTTAGGATTACTGATTATGCAATACTTAAGAGTAAATACAAGCTTACCAAATACAAAAATACAATCTTTTAAATGGTCACTTGAAAAAAATGTAAAGCATAGTTCATTGAGAAGTTAATTATGCCAAAGATTTTAGGCTTTTGTTTTTTTAAAAGAAAGTTCTAAAAAATTTTAAAAAATAAGTTTTTAAAATTAAAAAAAATTTCCTATGTAATATAAAACATTTTCAAGTGTAATATCAAGCACAAATTTTCAAAACTGGAAATTTTCTCATTTAGTTAAATTTAAGTAGCATAGGCTTACCAAGTACTACCTCCTTGTTCTCCAAAGACTTAAACTTAGAATTTCAGGCAAGAGGAGCCAGTTACTTGAGAAATATGACTAATCAAAGCAAAGGAAATTATAGCACCTGTGTTATAATTGGATAATTGATTTCACTTTTGTATATCTCAATTTTTCATCTGCAAAACTAACATAACATGTAAGTGTCCAAGGGAATTTCAATTCAATTACTTACTATTAAGAATTTTAGATGCCTTGCTGAAGTATTAAATATATAAAATGAAGAAATATCTCAACATGGAACTCAACTACTGCTTCGTAAATATTCACAACAGTGAATGAAATGTTTAGACATTGCTACATAAATAAAGATGAGTTAGAGATAGTCATTGACTTAGATGAACTTTCACCCAAATAAGGAATGTGAAATCAGATTATCTATGGCTAGATAAGAGCAAAGAAAAAGACAAATGTTACAAAGAAAACAGGAAATACAAAATGGAAATTCAGAGAAAAAAAGAACACTCTCTTTCCATCTTGCCAGGTTTATCCTGTTAGCTTTGTTATATGACATTTATATATACTTCCATGAGAGCAAGGATGGACACAAAGGTTATATATGTTAGACAATATCAGTATTAGTTTAATTTGTTCATGAATCTGGCTCACTTCCTGATAAACACTAAAGATGAGCAAATGATTCTAACCGAAATGTACAAAGTTTGAGAAAAATTGCAGATATTTCTAGTTGGCATATTATAGTCTTCTGTTTAGAAGGATGTCTATTTATTTCTGACTTCTTATAGAAACAAGAATAAGTTTAGAATCCAGAACCAGGGTTTGAATGATGCCCACTAAGACCTACCAGATGACTGACCTTGAGAAAGTGTGATTTTCTCTGAATTTCCATTCTTAACAACAAGATAGGTACAATAACTTACATTTTTTGGATTTGTGCGAGTATTAATTTAAATAACTCTAGCACTGTGTTCAGTTAAACTTCCTTTCATTTTATTTTGAACAAAATGATGTCAATCATAATGTAATATTTAAGTAAACTGTCATTGTTGGCATTATCATACTGTACATAAAATGCAATTGGTGCGTGTAAATATCAGTGTCAACAATGGGTTATATAAAAATGAAGATATTGGCTGATTGCTAATATTTCTGGCATAAATAAGTAGCACTTTTACCTGTTGGTGGAATTATTCCAGGAGACATGAGGCCGGGGACAGAATGTGGCATGATATGAGAGTTCTCTGGGGAGGTGACACTTTGAGTCCTCTTAGGAGGCCTTCCAGGTCTAGAACTGAAACAAACAAAAAATTTTTACAATTAAGCTGTTGTCTTACACATCATTTCAAAGTTGTTTCAAGTGGTAACATGGACTGTAAATAAATTTGTTTCAAGGACGGTTGCTTTTGCAGTTAGATGTAATAGACTTCCATCACTAATTAGATTACATGCTGAATTCATTTTCCTCATTGAAGATCAGCCACTCCTGATGCATAATTCATAGCCTGCACCTCGTTACCTGCTTCTTCATATTAATATCTATACACAGTTTGAATTGCCTCGTTTGCATATGCTAAAGTTCTGCATGCAGCCTTCAGCACGAAAATTATGCACTAACTTGTAATAATTATTACAGTCAGCCTGCTATTGATTTATGAGACTTTTAAAAACCAAATATGTGTAGTACTTGTAATGAATGATATTTTAAGGTTCTTCAGGAAATTAAAAGGCAATGGCTGCCTAAGGAAATGTTCTGCTTGTTTGATTTAATACTACAGTTAGCTGGGAGGTGGAATGAAAGAGTGATTCAGACCTATAGCACATTTTTCGATGATATGTTTTATTACTTCGCACTGCTAGCCTGATATCTCGATGATAAATGACAATACATATCTAATATGTGAAAAGGTCTTGCAATTTCTTTATTTTTGTCATTTAAAAGATAAGTCAAGTTATCATTTAACCCTTATTCTATTTAAATGAACAATCCCACTAAGTTGCCTTATTTTTAATATACTAAAATTAATTGGAAAGGCTTGGGATTATTTGCAGGACTGAGAAACTGCCAGTATAGCATCTTACATCTGCCTCTCAGATAAATAAAAGTACTTTGAGATTTAGCAGTATCTGCCTTTACATGTTCATTGCACAAGATTAACATCTTAAATTATGAAAGCAGGAGATAAAGAGGAAACAAGCATTCACTATCCTGGTATGAACATTTCATCAAGAATAGAATAGTAGCAATTTTAGAAACACCCTATGTTAGCTTTAATTTTCCTACTTTTTGCCTCTGCATCATGAATGTGTTTTTATGAAATGTTCTTCCATCATTCATCCGGCAAACAGGTGCCTAGAAATCTCAAAACTGTTTGATACAACTTTCATAAGTAAGCATTTCCATGTTGCCACAGCCTAATTCCCTTCCATTATCAAAATATTCAAGGATCCTATCTCTTTTATTCTATGTAAGTAACAGAGATGGGTATTGAACAAATAATTACTAAGTACTTGCTTTTTTCAAGGCAGTGCATTATGGAGGCTAATTTGGAGGAATGGATTCTTAGTCATCAGGAGCTTATGCTCTTGCCAAGGGTAAGAATCTACTGCAGAAATAACTGGAACAAACCATAATGTGCTCTATCCCATAAAAAAGTTGCAATCCATGTATTAACAGTAATATAGGCTGCATTTACTTCCACATTCAGGGAAGAGAAATGGTAATAGAAGCACTAGAAGAGGAAGCTGAAGGAATGGGCACAAATAAGGAAAGAATGAACAAAAAAACCCACTCCACTGAGAATGTGAGAAAGGAATGAAAGAGTGAAAGTGTATGGATGTGCAGGATTATTTCAAAGGAACCGAAACACATCAAACAGGAAGAGGAGGAGAGAACAAGTCTGCTGGGCTTACTGCCTGAGGCCAGTTCATGAGGGCTTTGGAATAAGAGCAAGGAAATTGTTTGCATGCTTGTCTGTTTTAAAAACCAATAAGGTTATTCTCCTGCTCCTTGTGCTGAAGTATCTCTCTGGCTGCTTCCCCTTATTCTTCAATATTGCTCTTCTTCTTCAGTTGGTTTTTTAACTCTTGTTATTTGCCTAGGATTAGTCATCAGTCCCCAATACTCTCCAGTTTCCCCTGAGTGATCTCTTCCATTGTCATCACTTACTTAGATGCTAAGGACTAAAGGCTAAATATACATCTGCTGTCTAGATCTTCCTCCTGGGATTCAGATAGATTAATGCCTAACTACTGGACATCTCTGCTGGGTTGTTCCCTAATAATCTAAGACTCAGCTTGTCCAAATCTGAACTCAGCATCTACTCCCATTAAAACCTATTTCTCTTTCCTTGGTTCAGCAAAATTACAACTAATGGACTATGCCAAAAATCCAGGACTCAGCTGTGTCCTTGCCTTCTCTTAAAACACTCCATTATCACCCTTATAAAGATACTGCTCTAATCTCTTCCCTTCTGAGTCCCCATTCCTACTTTCCAGGCCAATCCCTCAGTTCTTATTTGATCTGCTGTTACAGCTTTCCAAACTCTATCAAGATCTGTCTCTAACCTTTCCTACCTTACCTTACAGCCTAGACTCTACAGCTCAAATTTCCATACTTAGAAGGATTCTCTGAAATACAAAACTGACCATGTTTTCCATTTTGGTTAAAGATACAAGGGGCAGACATTTTGTGCAGCAGCCAAGATGCCACTTGGGACATCGGCATCTCATATCAGAGTACCTGAGTTTGAGTCTCGGCTCTTCCAAACCAGCTTCCAGCCAATGCACACTCTGAAAGGCAGCAGGGAACCACTCAAGTAATTGGGTATCTAAAACCCATGTGGCAGACTCAGATTGAGTTCCAGCTCCTGGCTTTAGCCTGGCCCAGCCTTTGTAGACATTTGGAAAGTAAACCACTGTGTAGCCAAACTCTCCCTCCATTTACAAATCAATAAAATTTTTTAAAAAATTAAGAGAGCAATGTTCCCTTATTGGATTCATACTCATTGCCATGATACCAAGGCCCTCTAATATTTGGTCCTATCCTACTTTTCCAGATTCACTTTTTTATTCCTATGTTCATGCCTTACATTCGGCTCCCGCTACATTTCTCAAGAATTCCTTGCATGGTTTTGGTCTCCTACAATACGATCATTGTAGATGCTTTTGTCACCAAAGCTCTTTTCTAACAACAATCCATCCTTTGCTCCATTCTGCCTGACTGAACTTTAATCTTCCTTCTCACTTACAATTTCTAGCTAATAGTCTTTCTATGTACTGATAGTCCATAGCCTATGGTGAACAACTCTATTACAACTCTGTACTGATCATAATAATCTGTTTATTTGTTTCACTCCTAAGATTGCATGGCAGAAAGTGCATAAAATATGCTTCTGTGTCCCAAAGACATTAGCTCAATCTCTGGCTTACTTTATGTATTTAACAGATTTTAATGCTTTTCGTGAAGCTATTTCCCCCAAATTCCTCAAATATTCTACCTTGTCAATTCCAGTGGTCACAAAGCTTCCAGGAAATGAAAGTAAGTCACAAAGATAATATTGGAATACTGAGTCTAAACGTATGCATCTCAAGTCCAGAGAAACAGAAAGGAGATTTAAGGAGATCACTGGGAACATACTATGGAAAGAGCAGGAAAGAAAAATGAAGTTAAAATTTTGTAATTCTTATCCCTTTAAATTTGCTTGTAAAGAAAATAAAACCAGTTAGGAGCACTTTATTATTCAGGCCACAGGAGTTGTCCTCACAGCTTTCACTGGAAGTCAAAGAAGTCAGGCTACTAAGTAGGAACACTTTAATTCACGCTGTGATTAGAATAGACCCAGTGGGCTCCTTTCAGCACAGATATCTGCAGCCCAATCTATCACATTGCCTCAAACTCCACCAATAGAGATTTATTGCTTTCAGTCTTGAAGCTTTAAGTTCTTTTAAAACCTTCCATTAAAATGCAAATACCCTTGGTGGTGGTAACACCCTAAAGCCATCCACTAACACCCTACTGGGGCTTACTTTACAATTAGGTGAGAGCTTGGATACCTAGTAAAGAATGGAAGGAACTGAAAGAAAAGATTTAGAAAGAAAAGTCAACTCACTTACCCTTTTGCCTAAGAACTAGACTAAAGGGAACTTCTCAAAGTTATTCACAACTTCTTGGCCAAAGGGAAGTTGTAATTAACAGGAATTTAGCCCTTTAGCCCATGGTGACCTGAAGTATGGTCCCATGATTGACACGCTTGTATTTTACCCTTACTGCAATCTTGATCACTAACTTCTAGAGGGTTTCAAGGAAAGATAACTTAATTGTAAAATATATAAATATTTAAATTCCATTCAAAAGCGTTTTAGGGAATTTCCAAGAGACATATGTAGTTCTGTGGCACAGATTGTATGACCTGGATAGATCTGGCTATAAGATGGCATCTATCAATTTACTATAATGTGTGGCCTTGATCAAGTTCCCTGAACCAACTTTTCTGAATACCTGATTAAATCATGAATTTTTCAATAAATGTCTCATTACAAATAAGCTACTTTTGTTCCAACAAAATAAACAAGAAGCATCCACACAATAGAACTTGAAGTGAATTTAAAAAAAAAAAAAAAGCAGTTATTCTTGGAAAGAGGGAAAAAAAAACTTAACCAAATACAGCAAGTGAAACACTTAGCAAAAATATTTTCTTTTGAAAAAAATCAATTGCCTCAATAGTTTTTCAACCCAACCTTATGCACAATGTTTGAGCTCTTCCTCAGAGGATAAGAGTAAGTTAAAATCTCCTACTTGGAATCAAACAGAAGACATCACTTAAATAAATGATCAGACTTAATAGCTTGAATAAATCAAAATTTATGACTATTAATTTGTTTTTGCTAGCTTCAAGCATTAGGCAGAATACAGCCTTTAGCAGTTTCAACCACCTGCATTAAAAGAGCAATGGCTAAGAGGTGTCCAAACCCGTACTTTCTGTCCCAAACATTGAGAACTCTCCCCAACACAGCCTTGCCTTCTGTTCTGAGTAAAAAGGGTTTCTTTTCCTGACAGATCACCTGGCGGTCTTTTGTCTTGTAGTTCACATCCCTAAATCAATCTCAGGCTAATTTCTGTCTCTCTCCCTCAAGGATAAAAACTTCACCAACTCTCCTTAGCCTTAATCTAAGGTAACAACAACAATAAAAGAGTTGAATATAATATAACAAGAAGCTAAGTGCATTAAAAGACAGAAACATTAGAAATTTTAGAGGGAAGATATTTTGCAGATTTTTCAATCACCAACTTTCTCCAAAATACCATCTTCACCTAAACTCTAGTAGTTTTTTTGAGAAATTAAGTTCAATTCTCTCCTTGAGAGTTGAAGCAAAAAAGAAAAAAACAAAAACAAAAACAAAAACAAAACAAGTTAAGCCAGAGACTACAATGGCTACAAATTAGGAAATGTGAAAGTAGTTACCCCGCAGAAATTTGGGGTCCAAATCCTAACTGCTTGGAGAAAGGAAAGAAGAGTGCCACTCAACCATTCATTAATTCATTTATCCAAGAAAAAAGAGCTACTGTATCCAAGCAGTAGGCCTGACATGCAAGAATAGACTGAGCCCTTCTTTCAAGAGGAAGGGGTTACCCTGTGGGGTAACAGTGCAATAGAAAAATACGTGGCAGTAAATGAACATTGACATTAGTCATTAGTCACAAACAAGCATTTAGGAGTGAAATCAGCTTGCTCTGTTAACCTAAAAGAGTTCATTTGCCCTCCCTAACCTATTCACCTCAGGAAGCTCCAACTCTGTGCTACTACATACTGCATACACTCTTTCCCTAGTAAATTACTTCATAAAACCAAGATCAGTGAGTACTTTACATTATGTTTATATACCACTATGTTACATATTTATATAATTTATTTCTTATTAAAAAGGTACAATTTACTTAAGGAGTTGCATATTCCTTTGAACATTATAGGATCATGAAGAGTGATGTTTCTAAGTTTATGATGACATGGGAAAATGCTGATATTATAAGCAATGTAAAAAAGCTAGATAAAAATCTACAGATACAGATATTTTACAGTGGAAGAAGGATAGAGAACTCAAGTAAAGCAAATAATAAATATATAAAGACAGAAGACTCACAAGAAACATGATATTAAAAGTGGTTATCTCTAAATGGATAACCACATATTTTCCTACATCTGATGGTTTTAGTTTGTGTCTCCTAAGCAATTCAGTGGAGCTTCAACAAGTTCATGGAAAATGCCCATTATAAAAACATTAATCATGGATTTCAAAATTATTCGCACAAAAATAAATTTATTTTAATTCCATTTTCCACAAATGTTTTATGTACCTTCATATATTTTGTTTAAAATATAAAAAT
This sequence comes from Lepus europaeus, assembly GCF_033115175.1. Lineage (NCBI taxonomy): Eukaryota > Metazoa > Chordata > Mammalia > Lagomorpha > Leporidae > Lepus > Lepus europaeus. The sequence goes on along the minus strand of NC_084832.1, from coordinate 41,408,541 downwards.
GAACGTTTAAAATTAATTTAACACTTCATTGATTGATCATATTTTCCAAAGAATTCATTGTAAGCAACCTGTGATACTTGCTAAACTTTATCAGTGCTTGGATTACCACCGCCTACATCAGCAACCATATATAATTTGTCCACTACTAGTTCTCCCCTTTCCATTTGTGTTTCAAGATAGCTGCTAAAAAGCAGATGGCTCTATGTAAAAATGTTACCTTTCCAAGAATTCTAACATGAATCTAAAATATGAAAACAACAAATAATCACTGACATCTTCCAGATTAAACTTCAGGCAATAGATCCATCGATTTTGTAAAGGATATCCTAAGATTAATGTTTGTATAACTATATTTCATCAAAATAACTGGCTGATTTATAACCCTCAGTTTAAAAATGCATAATTTCCCCCTCAGATACTGTTAACTTGTTAATCAATTGGGTGGGTTTGTTTGTTTTGTTTTGTTTTTTTCAGCTTTCTGAAAGGCAAGGATTAATCCAAACAACCCAGAAGCTCGCTGATTAGCAGTTTTTTTCCCTGTGCATGGGACACTCTCACCTGTAGCTGGTAAAACATGAAAGGAGACATTACTCTTTTTGAAAACAAGCAACGTGTATAGTCACTTGGTCACTGTCCCACATTTGTGTGAACTTTTTGTCTTACTGTAGTTATGTTGCCCTGACAAGTGTACAAATGGACTATGAACAAGTCCACCAAAGCGATCATTCTCTACATTGACCAAAACACAGAGGGCAGACTCTTAAAACTATCATCAGCAAACAACTGTAGGGTACATTCAGCAAACTGGCTCAGGAGCACAAAACACAGCATTCTCTTAACTATGTACATACATCTACAAGCAAACAAAATAAAAATTTTTAGTGGGAAAAAACTTTAATGTATGTTAATAAGTTTCTGTGCTCAAATTAATTTGGGAAATGCCGAGTTAAACTTAAAGTGGTAGTTAAATCTGCATATGATTTATGGAAGAACTTGGCAAATCCTGAGGCTTTTAATATTTTTCTTTTGTGGGACAAGTTCTCAGAACTTTCACTAGGCAAATGTTCTTTGTTTCTATGAGTGCGGTTAAATAAGCATTTACCAAACTTAGTTCATCATAAAACTTGCTATTTCAAAGCAGTTTGTCAGAGAAATGCTCTAAATGTGTGTGTTCTACCTAACAATAGGGTTTATATTCAAATTATGAAAATCCCTTATCTCTCAATATAACCACGTTACATGTTACATGCCCTTATGTTGTACTATACATCACATGAGGATTATTCTTCAAGCACAAGAAAACAGCAATTCACACATTCTGTAGATGCCAAAACGTGGGGTTTCCATACTTACATCCCTATACTAATCAATATACTCTGAAGATTAACTGTTAATATTATTGTAAATGTATTTCAACAAATTCATCAGTTGAGTTGAATACTGGCAAATGGAAGAAATAACTGGGTCCAAAGAAAAGGTCTGTAAAGCAAGTCATCACCTAACTTAACAGATTTTGACTCTTCAGTGGAAAAAAAGCAAGTATGGGTACCTACTGAAAGCACAAGGTTATTTGATTTCGGCAAGCTGAAATCATCATTAACAAAAACATAAATAGGAATTGGAGAGGAAGAATTATTGTTGTCCTAACCACAAAATTCTCACTCTTTAAACCTAGTGTTATCATTTGAACAGAATTTAGCTCCCCAAAATCACACAGGTGGTTAAACCACAAAGTCTCACGTTAAGGGTTAACGGGTTAAATGTCAGTGGATTCAGGGTGGAGACTTGACGTAATCATAGCATCTCTTGGAGGTGAGCTTACTGGGAAGCTGGTTCTCCAGAGAGGTTGGTGAATTAAGCCAAATCCAGTCCAGTTCCCTCTCTGCTTCCTAGCTCACCATCTGATAGTTCCTCTGCACATACTCTGCCACTGCTGCACTAGGAGCTGCCCAGTCTTGGACTGTGAACCTTTTCTCCATAGGCCAAAATAAACCTCCTTCCCTCCTAAGCCGCCCTCATGCTATTTTAGTTAAACAATGAAATTGACTTGTACATACAATAAATTTACATAACACAAAATCTGTTTTAAAGACCAAAGACAAAATACCTTAAATTTCAGCTCAGTTGGTGCTATTAACAGTGAATTACCTCAATACAGGAATGAAAACATACTGAGATGTAACTAAGCCACTTTTTAACAATTGTATGTTGACTGCTAATTATTTGTAGCCTAAAATACTGAAGAGAGTTCCTTTTTAGCAGATTATGTACTTGGAATAATCTAGTCCCTAAAGTTTCCCTGTTTTTTTAGGATCTAATCATGAGGGCCAAGCTAAGACTCTTTAAAAATTCATAAACATGGGGGCACTTCAAGAAGTTCAAGGGGAGTGGATTTAAAAGGTAAGTTATTTTGGTGAAAAAAAAATTGAAATCCAAGCATAATTCTTTCATACTACACATTTTCTATGAACTTTTTGAAGGCTCCTCATATACCAGAAAATCAAAAGTTTTTGTGTCACAATAAACTAAATTTTTAATTCCATTTTTCAGTGATCTTTGACTTATTCTCATATTTTATTTTAATAATCTTAAAATTAATGTTAGTTTTAACTTAAAATACTTTAGTGAATTTTTTAACATAAACATTAGAAAATCAGGAGTCTTGATATATTCTTGCCTCAATTTGAAATTTTTACATTATGGTAAATGCCTCCTTACAAAGTATATCAAGTGATTTATCAGTAAAAATATATTTAAATTTATGAATATTTTGAGAAAGTAAAAGGGATCTAATGTAATTTAAAGTTTTAAAGAGATGAATATTTAACACTATATCAGTAGCATATATTATTATACGTTCACACACCAATATTGCTCACAGAGTACATACTTTTCCCTAATTTCATTTAGTGACATATTTAATTTAGATAGTTCTATGTTTTTAATCTCTTAATCACGCACAATTTTCTTTTAAGTATCTAGGCCACAAGTGATTCTATGTACAACACATTTTTCTGACAATTTCGGGCAAAGACATACTAGAGTCTACTAAATGACAACTACTGAAATATTTAGAAGCAATTATAGATGACTTCCTTAAAGTTTTGCGAAAAGCTAGCATTTTACTAGTCTTTTTCTAGCAGTTCCTGTCAAACCTCAAAAAATATTCTACAAAATTTAAATTTAATATTAAAAGATATCCGACTAAAACATGTGATATCGACACTAATCTTTTATACATATAGGTTTATAACCTCAAAGAAAAAAGTTGTATTTCTTGTAATTTTTCCATTTGAATTTCAAATGACTAGATCTTCTCAGCAAGAGCTAGTTGCTATACTTTGATCTGATCTGTTGGCTACACTTTGAACCAAAAGCAGGTATTCTGTCTCCTATTGCAATGGTGCATACCAAGACTCATCCATCAATGTGCAGTGGCTATGGCTGACCATCATTCTATTTTTGCAGATCACCTTTAATTTGTCCCCAAAATGCACCCACTGCTCCCATCTAGAATAATATCCATCTGTTATCTGTGGGATGGGCCATTTCCAATCCTCTTTCCAAACGTTTTCATTTTGTTTTGAAATCTTAAATAATAAAAATCATTACAGTTATATTACATTGTCTAACTGCCAGGCACTGTGCTAAGTTCACTATGTAACCTAACTCTTTTAATACTTATAATAAACCTTTCAGATAGGTAACATTAAACTTATTTACTGTTGGGAACATTGAGAAACTGGAAAGTGAAATAACTAACCCACCATCCCACAGATAAATAGTAGAGCCGGTTTATGAACCAAGGCAGTCTGATCCATGCTGTGACACCACTGTAGCACATCTGCTTATTGATTTTGTCAACAAGCTTTAAATGAACATGTCAATGTGCCTCACCTTACAAAATGTGTTGAAAATACCAATAAAATACTGTTCCCAAATTCAAGTAGCTCACAAGCTATTTGAGGAAATAGACAGGTATATACAGAATCACAGTAAATCCTGTCAAAGATTATAGAAAATGTTCAAGAGAGTGTTGGGGACACCATTATGGGATGGAAGTAGTACAGGAAAGATAAGGTGTGAGCACGCACGAGTTAGTCACCTGAAGAAGAGGAAAGGGTACCAAGTAAGGAGACATCCATAGAGGCTCAGTCTCTCTCTCCGTCTCTCTCTCTCTCCCTCTCTCCCTTTCTTTCTCTCTCTCTCTCTCTCTCTCTCTCTCTCTCACACACACACACACACACACACACTTCTGTAAAGAAGCATGAATTATTCAAACCCATGTCCATTTTTCATATGGTAGAATGATTATGTTACACAACCCAGCACATAAGCATTCTCTAATAGTTTTATAGGTCATATTTTATCTCTCCATATTTTCTCAATACTTCTGATCTTAAGGGATGTTATGGACATGAGGTAGGCATTGATTTTTTTAGTCAAACTGGTTTAGGACATCCTAATTTGTTTTGCAACTTTAAATACATCTATGTTATGATGTCTTATTTAATGGAATTTAAAAATTACTTGGTGTTATATAATCAACTAATATACATGAAATCTGAATCTAACTAATAACTAACTCATCACCCTTTAGTAGTTTACTGTACTTTTTGATACTCCTCCAGGATTCTAGACCTATGCATTAATGAAATGTTGATATTAAGACAAAGATATGCTATCTGCAGTCTGCAGAGATTAAATAGCTTGTTTAATTTGCTACCTGACATAGATGTTATGTAAGTACCAAACATTGCTATTAATATAATTTATATTCATTGAATGCTATTTAATACTTTATGAAACTGTTTGCTTAAATGAACGGCCTCTTAATTCTAATTTTAGGTATAAAAAATTGTGACACAAACTACCCAAACCACAGAGTAGGAGAAGACATTGGCAATTGTCTTTTCAAGCTTACATATTTTTTTTCACAGTGAGAAATGAGGATACCCAGGGCTTTATTTTGTACTGCAGAGGCTGCACCGAAGCTTACATATTATTTTATCATGAGTTTTTTTCCCCCAGAACACTGAGCAGAAGCTGCTTTTTATTTCAAGTGCTATACTTTATTTTACTTTAATATTTTATTTACATAAAAGGAACAGATTGCATGCATTTTACATATAAATCTTTAAGAAGATGCTTTTAAAATCCTAATCATTATAAGAATTTCTGTGTCCCCTTATTTACTTGTAGCTGAATAGTCATCTAAAATAATCAAATGCATTGCTTTAGTAGTGTTGTTTAAATTGACTAATGCATAATAGCTTATATTTGGAGATGATATATTTCTATAAAGCAGGAATTCTTTTGAGCACTTTATGTTATTTCATTTACTTCAAAGAAATTTGTGAAATGGAATTATTATTTCCATTTTATAAATATGGAAACTAAGAAAAATGTGTTGAACTATAATATTACTAAGAACAAAAAGCAAAGCTTTTCTCATTATTTAAAATGAAAAATCCTTTCTTGATTAAATCTGTGTCCTACATTACATTAAAAAGTAGAGGAAATTACAGCTATTGTATTTTGATTTCTTAAAACACAAAACAGAATTAAATATTTCAGCCAATTTATCTGAATGCTTCAAAGGATGTTGTTAGTACTTAAAACTTTGCCTCAGTCTCTGACAAACTACCCTCAAAATCCTGGAGCACAGATAGTAGATCTGATGACAACTTATTGTGGTTCAGAAGTGCTAACTTAGCTAGAAGAAGTAGACCTGAAAACTATAGATCATATTTTAAAAGGCAAGGCAAATTACTGCAATGTTTAGAATGAGGCTTTCAAAGAAGAGCAATGCATGATCTGTTATAAAATTCAGACTTTGAGGACAGCATTGTGGCACAGCACATTAAGCAACCACCTTCAATGCCAGCTTCTCATGTGGGTGTTGGTTCAAGTCCCAGATGCTCCATTTCTGATCCAACTCCCTGCTAATGTGTCTGGGAAATCAGTCCAAACCACCCACAAGGGAGACCAGGATAAAGCTCCTGGCTCCAGCTCCAGGCTTCAGATTGACCAAGCCCTGGCATTGCAGTCAACCAGGGAGTGAACCAGCAGTCCTCTGGGGACTGAACCAGCAAGTAAAAGACCTCTGTCTCTTCTTCTGTCTGTAACTCTGATTTTCAAATAAATAAACAAATCTTCCAAAGAATTTTCTAAGAAAAGAATTCATATTTAGCAAGTGAGAGCTTGTGAATTCCATGTGCTCAGAATTTTGTAAGTCAGAGATTAAAATCATGAGACTTAATAATAGCTGAATTTGCTATGCGATTCTAATCATAATACTTTGTTATGTATCATATGAATTAATTTTCACAGTAACTTTTTTTTAACTTATGGATTATACTCTTTCTAAGCATATCATTCTGAAGAGCCAAGACACAAACAGGGTCTTCAGTTAGAAGTAGAATAATGCAAAGAAGGTAGTAACTCAGAAACTTTCCACTTTATCATCATCATCACGTTGGCACTGCACATAATTTTATTAATAGCTTCTGCCATTAATGTCATGCTTACAAAGACTCTCTGTGTCCCAAGGATAGTTTCTAAGATGCCTGCCCTTATTACACCCACTTTACAGGTGAATGGAATGGTTCCTGGTGAGAGAATAAGAAACATGGATAGGCCACACCATGCTAAGGTAGCAGAACTGATGCAACCAGGACTACCTGAGCAAAAGTTCATGCTGAATCGCCATGCTAATGATACAAATCTTTCAGCTTTCAAGAAATTTACATCAGAATAGGCATACCTACGTGATTTTTGAAATTTACCTTTAAGGCTGCATTTATATTCCACAATTCTGATGCATTTATTATTTTAAAAAATGAAATAGTTGTCTTCACAGCTTTGCACATATTATTGCTACTCCTAGAATGTTCTGCAGTAAATCATTCCCATGTCTCACCTTTCCTAATCACCATACCAAGTGGCCCTGGTCCACCTACTAACACCCCTCTTGCACCCTCATTGCTTTTAATCTTGAGCATTGTTCTGAAGTACTGTGAATTTATTTGCTTATTGATAATTATCTGTCCTTGCAGATTTCATTATGGCAGGCATTTTAAAAGCTCTGTTCTCTTGTATAAACCCAGCATGTAAGAACAGCTCTGACACACAGCAGGGATTCACTATTTATTGAGAAAAAAGATGAATGAATAGGTAAAAGGAGGAATGGGTGATCATTGCTGATCTGTGGTCATCAGAATCTTCATTGCCTCTTTAGTTATTTAAGTATCTGAAAGAATGGGACTATGGATTGTCTGAGTACGTTGTACAGTGCTAACGTGGTCATGATGATAAAAAGTGGAAGGTTTCTGAGTTATTGCCTTCTTTGCATTATTCTACTTATAATCAAAGACTCTGTGTCTTAGCTCTTCAAAATGATGTGATTGGAAAGAGAATAATCCATAAATTTTTTAAATGATGGTGGTCTGTAATGTTGGAAATCATCAACCAAATATGTACACTTTTGAATTAGGTTTAAAAATCTAGACACATGTACTTGAAAATTTAACTCACACTTCCGTGATATAGTTTGCATTTCTAATCATGTGATTTAATCTAGGCTTCTAGATAATCAAAAATAAACTCCATTCAGACTAAAACAGCACAACTTAGTCTAATATAATCTTTCCTATACATGCATAATTATATATGAAATCACTAAATACTGCATTTAATGTCATTGGGAGGCTGTATTATTCAAAAAATGTCATTGGAACAATTTGGTAGCTATTTGAAAATTCATGATATATTCCCATCTTATGCATTTGTAAAAGTACATTAAATAAGTCCATGTTTGAAAATTACAAAAGATAAAGACTATCCTTAGGACAAGAAAAGTTTTTCAGCATGACATTAATGGCAGAAGCTAATAAACTCTCTGATTGAATTATGTAAATATCAATTAAAATATTTTAGGTACCTAATATTGAATAAATAGGAAAAATAAAATAGCAAAAGTTACATATCAAATACACAGGATTAGCATCCTTAATTTAAAACACAAAGTATTTCAATATTCAGTGGAAATGAATAGAAATTAGAAAGGAACAAAAATATATGATTAATTAATATGCATATTAAAAATTTACCACCTCACTAGTAAATAAGGAATTAGGAATTGGAGCAAGCATTGTAGGTTAAGCACTCTTTGATATGCCTGCATCCCATATCAGACTGCCAGGTTGAGTCCCAGTACTCTGCTTCCCATCCAGCTTCTTAGTAAAACACTTGAGAAGGCAGCATATGATGGACCATGTACTGGGTCCCTGCCACTCACATGGGAGACCCAGATAGAGTTGCAGTCTCTTAAGTTTGGCCCAGCCCCTACTACTGTTGGCATTTGGGAAGTGAACCAGAGGATGGGTGATCTTACACACCGCCTTTCTCTCTTTGAATCTCCCTGTCGCTCTGCCTTTCAAATAAAAGCAATGAGAAGTGAGAGTTATTGTATTCAATTAAATCAAACACAAAATATCACATTATGTTCATCACTCTGGCAAAGCTAAAATATATTTACACTACATTGGTAGAAATGCATATATATACTTATACATATTCACCTTATATATATACAGTTTTATATATATACAGTTTATATAGAGAGAGTTTTATTATAAAACCTCTCACATTCACTTACATCTTGAAACAACTTGACAAATTTTGAATTGAATTTCATTACTTGGTTAGCATTTATTCTGACTTCTGAAGTCTAACTTTACATTTTTGCAAACACAGAGCTTTTTTTGGCCTCAACAATGCATTTTATTAAAATCTCCAGACCTCCTGGTGAATGACAAGGAGTAGTATAATACATCTTTCTAAAGGACATTGACTTTTGAGTACACTACCCATAGTCTTTTATTGGGTTCACTGATAGTATTTATGCTACCTGGATTGGGTGGTCTGTTGTGTCAAGTTTATGAGTAAATTCTTCCAGTATGTAAGCAGTCAATATAAATAATGAAAATAGACAATGATTGAGTTTTGTTATGGCAGATATTTAGAGCAAGACCAGAGGATTTCTTGTTTTGATCTTTGACACAAAGCTTCTCATACATATTTGTCACATTTAGAGGAATTCGCATGTAAGAAATATTAAAACTTCTGTTATCTCCTGCAACTAAATTTCACAGCCGAACATTTAAAACTTTTTTTTATTTGACAGGTAGAGTTACAGACAGTGAGAGAGAGAGAGAGACAGAGGGAAAGTTCTTCCTTCCATTGGTTCACTCCCCAAATGGCCGCAACAGACGAAGCTGCATTGATCCGAAGCCAGGAGTCAGGTGCTTCTTCCTGGTCTCCCATGCGGGAGCAGGGGTCCAAGCATCTGGGCCATCCTCCACTGCTTTCCCAGGCCACGGCAGAGAGCTGGACTGGAAGAGGAGCAACCGGGACTAGAACCGGCACCCACATGGGATGCCGGAGCCGCAGGAGGAGGATTAACCTAGTGAGCCACGGCGCCAGCCCCCAAATATATAAAAATTTTATGGCCTCACTTTACATCAAAGTGTAGATTAATTTTCTTCAAAATTTTTAAAAGCAAAGTTCCTTTTCTTATTCAGCTACATTTCTGAATTTAGAATGCCTAACATGATCAATTACACTATCTTAACTTGAATCACCCTTTTCTGTTGTTTTCTAGTCACTGTTTGCTTGAGTTCTGAGTTCCTGTGAAAAGCACACAGGACACACACAGTTTGGACACATGTTGGCATTGTCTACATATGCTTAAATCAATGGAGTTGGAAAATTGAGTAAAAACAGGGAAAAAGAAAAGGCAAAGAAAAAATTGATCTCAGCATAATCTGGAAGACACTTCAGGTGTTAAGAGAACAAGCTGAGAAACCTGTTGAGAAATAAGCGTAATTATTCCCGACATGCCACGGAATAATTTAGGTCACTGGAACTACCTGAACTAGCCTTCCATGCACCAATATACTAATATTCTACTGTTTTGGAAAGAAAGGTATCCATATCTTTTCCCTTCTCTGTGTAGAGAACGTATCTACACAAATCTTATATTTGAAAATAAAAATTAATGTAAGTTGATACTTCCACGCTGTTCACCTCTCTCTATCTTAGCTTTCAATTGATAAAGTGAAATCCAAAGTACATTGATTTTTTTAATAGCTCTATATATGAAATACAAAAAAGTTATTGAAAAATTAAAGGGAAGACAAGAAAGGAGAGGGATTTGAGAGAGGAAGAAGGGAAGTAAGGATAGTTATCATCTTAGAGTTGTATCTGTGAAATATATAAAATATATTCTTTTTATATTAATAAATGTTAAAAATAGAAAAAAAGAAATTTATAAAAAATAGTTAAAATCAAAATCCAGGAATTTTACATTTAAACTAACTGTAATTAGTATAAAGACTTCTAAATTTTAACTTTAGTGAATACTTTTAGAAACTTATGCCCCAATTATGGATCAAAAAATACAAGATGGGAACTTTGCGTAAAATTTAAAATCAGATTGGATTATAAACCTCTATCAACTTTTCTTGATCTTAAAGCATACAATAAATATTCACAATTCATTAACTGATCTGTGACAGCAGTTTTATAGAACAGAAACTCAGATTCACGTAAACAGGTTTTTTCCTATGATTATATATGTATTTACTCATATAAAATCAGTAAATATGAATGACTATTAATTTAGTACATGATTTGGGCAATTTCTTAGGCAAATACATGCTTAAATGTGTGATCTTTATAATTCAATATGATGCTTGGTAATTATCATATTTATAATTAGTACATCTACATTTAGATGTAGTTGTTTTCCAAAAATAATCATTTCAGTCATTGATGATATAATTACTTGATATTTTATTACAAAATATTTTCTAGTTGATGATACCTTGTGCAGATGCCTGAAAAGCACCTAAATAGCAATGATGGAATCCAGAAAAATCAAATAAAAAAGGAAATGAGAAATAGTGATAGCACAGAATGGAGATTTAAATGAGGTAGTCAAGGAAATAAGTAGAGTTAGAGAATGAAACTTAAGATACATACTACAACAATGGAATAAAGTAAAATAAGGATAAGTCATATTTCTGTAAGATAGAAGAATGAAAATAAATACATATCAGAAATGATCCTGTATGAAATAAAAAAGTTGGTGAGTAACAGAAAAATAAATTAATCCAAGAAAAATGTTTAAAGAAAACATTAGGTTTCATAATGAGAAGTGTTTGACTATACTTTATGTTGAGACATAGGAATCTAAACTCCTTGACCACTCAAATAGTGTTTAATTCTCTATTTGTAGATCAAATGTAAATATGTGTATATTCTCTCTCTCTCTCTCTCTCACACACACACACACACACACAAGCACATTGCACCATCAGTAGGCTTCAATTTCTGCAATTTGCTTTTTTCTTTTCTTCCTCTTCCTTCTTTTCAAAAGAATTTTTTTTTTTTAACATATGTATTCTTATTCTGTTCTATGTCAAAACATTTAAAACTCAAGCAGGGCAGGGTATGCTTTGTGGTGTTCTGGATTAAGCCACCACCTAGGATTGGAGCACCCCTTATTGGAGCACTGATTGGTTACTAGATCTTGCTAATGTGGACCCTGGGAGGTAGTGGATGATGGTTCAAGTGCTTGGGCCCCGGCTACCCCCATGCAAGACCGGAATGCAGTTCTAGGCTCTTGGTTTCAGCCTGGCCAAGCTGTGACTGTTAAAGGCATTTGATGAAATGGACCAGTAGATGAAAGATCTCTCTGTCTCTGTGTGTGTGTGTCTTTCTGCCTTTCAAGTAGATAAAATGCAAAAAAAAAAAAAAAAAAAAAAAAACACAAACTTTTTTTAAATTAAGCAAGGCACAAAAAACATGCACATTGACTCAAATAATTCACATCCAAAGGCTTTCAAAAATGTAAATTAAGTTCTCAACTCCAAAAAGACTCTGAATTGCACATCATTTTCACATAGACTTCACCTTTTAGCAAATTAAACTGAAAATCATAGATTATATTAAAGTCTATATTTTTATGAATCAATTCTCAAACATTTACTACCACTGAATTATTTTCTTGATTTCTTTAACGTACCATAAAATAGGGAAGAAAGGAAGTGATTCTGGGCTTACATAAACATCTTCCATCAGTAAGCTTAGGAAGCAAACCCTAACAAATGCTTCACATGCTATTTACCTACAGCACTCCTATGAAACAATAAACTTCTAAAAGCAATTACTTTAAATTTATTTTTTCTCTACACTGAAGTAGAAAATATTGTCATGCAAAAGGTAGCATTGAACTTGTATAATAATAGAGATTTATTGAGACAAGGAACAATGCAGATTAAAAAAAAATAAAAGCATTGAAATATACCCTAACATCTTTCCTGAAACACATGATAATAATTATCTTAGGAAAAGGTGGTGCTGACAACAGCATAAATGATGCTGCCAAAATGGAGAGTTAATTTTATTTTAAAGGATTAAACCATAAATTACTTCTTTAAAATTAGTGAGGAAAAAAATAGATCCCTTCTAAAGTCAATTTAATCAATTCACAAGAATTTTGAACAAGAGAAAAAATTATTAGACCATAACATTTCAAGAGGTTATATGAGAATCATATTAAAGAGCCTTGCCACTCTTATTCAGAAACTAATTAGGAATATATATGACTGGATTTTCAAACATCTGCTTAACAACCTATATTATAACATATTTATTGCCATCTCAATCTAGATTTTAAAACAGTAGTTGGTTAGTGTGTCATCACATTTAAAATATCCTCTTTTCAACAATTAGTTTCTAAATCATGTAATGTTCTTAATTGTATGATGTATAGTATCTCAGCAGATTCAAAGGATAATAGGTATTGAATAAACTCGTGGTGATGAGTAAATGCTCCTTATTATTCAGTTAGCTGTTCCCAGTCTACTTTTCTATAGGTAGTATAAGAAAAATACATTTCATGGCCGGCGCCGTGGCTTAACAGGCTAATCCTCCACCTTGCGGCGCCGGCACACCGGGTTCTAGTCCCGGTCGGGGCGCCGGATTCTATCCCGGTTGCCCCTCTTCCAGGCCAGCTCTCTGCTATGGCCCGGGAAGGCAATGGAGGATGGCCCAAGTCCTTAGGCCCTGCACCCGCATGGGAGACCAGGAGAAGCACCTGGCTCCTGGCTTCGGATCAGCGTGATGCGCTGGCCGTGGCGGCCATTGGAGGGTGAACCAAGGGCAAAAAGGAAGACCTTTCTCTCTGTCTCTCTCTCTCTCACTATCCACTCTGCCTGTCAAAAAAAAAAAAAAAAAAAAAAGAAAAATACATTTCTTCACCATAGAAAGTTTTCCACTCCTTTGACGTGACCATGGGACTTGCTGTGGCCAATGACATGTGCGTAAGTGGGACATGTGCCATGACTGAGAAGGCTGACATGCACCAGCACAGCTCTGCCCCCTTCCTGAGCTCCTGCTGTCCCACGGGACACATAGATCAGAAGATGGCAACAGAGTCAAGCAGGGTGCTTGACCACTAGTCCTCAAGTAAGGAGAGCTACAAATTAAGTGTCTGTTTTCAAAAACCAGTGGGATTTCGGTGGCGTTTGTGGCTGCAGGTGAAGCTGATTATGCAAGATGCATCACAGATCTCACTGTGTTGTAAGGACTTAAAATGTAAGAGAATATTGACCAGAGCTTAGTTGCAGATAGAACACATTAAAAGTAAACAAACTTTTTTGTGAAAAGAAATCCAAAGGCTTCAACGACTATTGGCAGAGTAAGGAACCTGCACAGAAGAGTAGACCCACAATCAGGGTTAATCTGCTCCTCCCACCTAATTCTTGATTCATCCTTAAGAGAGAAGAAGAGGAAAGAATGTTGGAGTCTAGATAACAGTACAAATTATGCAAAGCCTCTATGTTAAGAGTTGGATGGTTTAATAAACAACAAATGGTTAAAGATTGCATTTGATTATTGACAATAGATCCAAATGTATACATAGAAGAAGAATAAGAAAGGGAGGAGTAAAAACAGCTCTCTAAAAGTTATAATTTAAGCATTTTTACAGAGCTTAAAATACAGTGGTTAAAAACTAAACTTCAACTTATTTAAAGATGCTATTTAACCTCTTTTTAAATAAAGAGATTCAGAGATTTTAATAAAAATCAAATTATATATGAAATATTGGTTTGTTTCTCAAATCAATGCAGTAATTTATTTGATCAATTTTGATTAAAGATTATTAATGCACATTTATTTTTAGGGTCACAGTGTTGAAACTACCACATAAGAAAAATGCATTGTGTTTGCAAATAATCTTGATTAAGTCATTAGTTCTACAACAGGAACAAAAATTATCTGCTAGCTAAGAATTATCCATGATTATTATCCAAATCAACTGTCATAAGTGTTGAATTTTATTTTCCTCTAGTAGTAATATTTTGTGTGATACTTAGATTTTTATTTATCCAACAATGACAAGCTGGGAGGAAAAATAATGTCCATGACCAGAAACAATAAAGTAATGGACTACAGCACTATTTAGTTTCCAAAATGTAATTGGTTACAATATTGGTACATTGAGGTTCATTTGGAGAAACTAACCTATTTGCAAATGAGCATACACTTATAGTAAGGAGATAAGGACTGCTGAAGTGTATGGAAGACAGTGGTTTAAACATCATTAAAAAATCATTAAACATCATTAAAAATGAATTTATTTAAAAATGTTTTTATGCATTTGAATTCTTCATTGAATTCACATAGCTTAAGCTGATAAGTGGATGAACAGGCAGAAGTGTAATTTGTTAACTACCAAAGAAACTCTTCCAATCCTTTGATAGCAAAATCTTCTTGTACATTTGCTGTCAAGTAGCCAAAAGATCTATCGAACGATCACTTCCATACATATATCAGTCTTTTTTGTCAATCAAGTATATCAGATCTAATCTTTTTTCAGTACACCATGAAGTCTTCTCCATTAAAACAATCATTAATGATCACAATGTCCACACAAATTTTGAACTCTGCTTCTTAATTCATATCTTCTCCACAGCCCACTCCCTCCCCAAAACGAATCTTAAATGTAGATTAGTAATTATTCTGCATTCCCTTCATACACTATCATAGTTACTTTATACTTTACTTGTTAGAAATGGGACATTTTTCCATTAATCAAATTATCTAGCAAATGATCATAATATTTTTATCAGAAATATCCCAAGCCTTATCAACAATCCTTAAGTAATATAAAAATTGAAATATTTCCTAACATGAATGTCAAGATCTCACAATAGAACCCCGTTAAAATTTTAAGTGAAATTTATTATGTACATCTTCCTTGACATTCTATAAAGACTTAAGAAACAGAAAGGACTAAAAAATTAACAGTAAACAATATTAATCATTCATAAATGTAAGAAGTTAATATTGATCAAAACTTATTGCATAAAACATTTATATTTTATAATTATTTTGATGCTTTTTAATAACATCCTCCTTAATTAAAATCCCAAAAAGATAGCATATTTGCAAGTATTCAGATTGGAAAGAATCAAACCAGTGAGATATAACTTGTCAATTTGCTCTTTCTTCTTTAGAGTCTAAAATTTAACAAAAATATATGATGTGATTATTTGGTCATCTTCTATCCTGTTTACATACTAGCTCAATAGAAAAATAAAATTGTCACAAATAAGAAATCTGTTTTCTTTATAACATAACCCACTAAAATTTTTTCTTCATAATTTTATTTGCCTATAATAATTTTCACCCACTACAAAATGTTATCCTACTTTTCTGAATAAACCATAGGTTTGTATTTTAAGTATTAACTAATGTTGAACAACATTAAAATGCATTCATTTTCATATCAGAGGCAACATAATACCATATGTTCTAGCATTGTTCTTTCAACTCTAATTCAAAATGAATTGTCATACATTTATAATGAATCTGCCTCCATAGTAAAGTTTACTTTAGCTACTGAAATTGTTTCAAATGGTTAATATCTATCAAAATCTATTTCCAACACTATTTGATATTAAAGCCTTGCAGAAATACATATTTTAATGCTTTTCTGCCATCACAGATATTTTTATATTTAATTCAATACAATTTAATAAGCTTTTCTCTCTGTGTGGAAATTTACTAGAGTAAAAGCCTTCAAAGATTAAGACATGGTCTTTCTCCTCCCTGAATTCACACGCTTTGGGTTAACAAACACACATACAGAAGAATAAGCATTATGTTATAAATGCTACATAATTAAGTGTGAACCACACACTATGGAAGCATTTCTTAAAGAGTTTGAGAGGCATGCAATCTGTGCAGTTGCACAAAACACATGGTTGGACTGAATTTAGTGCTCCGCTGTCTCCGTCTTCCTTCTAAATTCTTACCATTGTTTAATAAAGAGCCACACATTTTCACGTTGAATTTGGTCAGTGCTGAACGTGAGCCTGTATACATGGCAGCCAAAGTTAGATGGCAGACACTGAGGATACTGAGTACTTAGAAGCTTCCCAGAATATATGAGATGTGATTTGGATCTTGAAGATGAATCAGAATTTGGTTAGGAGAAAGAGGGAGGAGGGAGGAAAATAATTTCATAGGGAAAAAGTAACAAAGGCATGAAATAAAATCTGCTTAGAATCTTGCATCTAGGGAAGATACAGTCAAAAGGTTAATTGTAATCTAGATTTCTGAGCCCTTAAAAGGCCTAGCTAGAGGGTTACATTTTATTATAGGAAAACTGATAACTTTAAGCAAGGAAATGAAATGAAATGGAAATTGGCATAAATGTGAAATTGTAGAGAAAGATTACAAGGTAAGATTTTTGTTTGAATACAATCACAGAAACTTCAACCAAAAACCATAAAACAACTGGAAGGAGGATGAAGAAGTGAGGAGGCAAGCCAACATTCAACAGTGCACAGTGTTTGATGAATAAATCCTTAACTTGTCTTCATTCTTGAAAGACAGTACATTAAAAAGTTCTGTCAGGTCTACAAAACTGGGAAAAAATTATAATATATTTAGAGGGTAATCCCAATACAGTTTTCAAAAGTAATCACACATAAATTCATATCAAGCACTGAAGTGTTTACAATGGGCTAATAATTTTTACTAAGTCCCAAAATGAAAAAAAGCTAAAAAAAAATCCTGATTAAGGATCCATTTAACATATATAGTGCAAACTATCTCTTCTGCATGTTTTATTACTCTACTTCTACTTATAGCACTGAATCAATCAACATGCCCTCTTTGTTAAAGACAAATATAAAAATGTGTTTTGCGTGTTTGAATAAGTGTTTGATTTATTATTATTTTTCACTTTTCAACTTAATTCCTTTG
The DNA here is from genome assembly GCF_033115175.1 of Lepus europaeus. Lineage (NCBI taxonomy): Eukaryota > Metazoa > Chordata > Mammalia > Lagomorpha > Leporidae > Lepus > Lepus europaeus. The sequence goes on along the minus strand of NC_084832.1, from coordinate 41,391,195 downwards.
AGATAGAATATGACCATAACTAAGGAAATGACTTCTTTTATGGCAAAATACTCAGAAGTCCAAAGCAAGCTCTTTTTTCAAAAAAAATCTCGATCATCACTGTATAATTTTATTTTCGGTTAAAATGCTTAGCTTCAAACTATTTAATAAGGTATTTAGTTAGAATTTTTCTTATGTCTTCCAATTCCAATCACGACCCTTCTTTTTGTATAATAGCATCAATATCCTATATGAAATTGAAGAATATATTATAAAATATATTATAAAAAGTATGAAGATTACAAAATAACATTTATTGAAGATTTAAATATAAAATAATGATTTTCACAATGTAATGGCATTGGCATTTGCAAAACATTCACATAAGCCAGCTAACATTTTTGAAGAACTGTTTTGTCATTTCAATCTATGTTCCATAAGATGTTGCTTATGATTGCTATTTTGTGAATCATTTTCTCAGATATCTTAAAAATGAGTTGAATGTATTCAAATCAAGTTTTATGTACTATTTTAAGATATTGACTCATCATAAAAAATATATAAAAGTTGACTTTGAGGAATAAAACATGTATTTTTAAAACTTGCACATCTTCTTTTAGATGTGATTCTAAATACTCTGCTTATTGAAAAAATAATACAATTCTGAACAAAATTTGCCTGAAAAGAGGGAGAAAAGAAAGAAAAAAAAACAATCCCTAACTTCAAAATGGTATAATGCTTGTCTTTGAAATACAGTCAGCTATCCATATCTTCAAGTTGCACATGCATGGATTCAACAAACTACTGACTGGAAATACTCAGGAAAAAAATGTGTGTACTAAGTCCAACTTTTTCCATGTCATTATTTCCTAAACAAGACAGTATGTCAGTGATTTACATAGCATTGTCATTGTATTAGCTACTATAAGAAATCCAAAGATCATTTAAAGGATATGGAAAGATTGTGATGTTATATGGAAACATTTTGCCATCTTTAAATAAATTAACTTATTTGAATGCTTATTTAATATTTTCATTTTATCTGAAAGGCAGAGAAATACAAGAGGTAGGCAGAGAGATCTCCCATCAGCTCGTTCAATCCCTAATGCCACAACAGCCAGGGCTGGAACAGTCCAAAGCCAACAGCCCTAAACTTGATCCATGTTTCCCAAGTGGGTGGCTAAGACCCTACTACTCAATGCCATCATTTGCTGCCTTCCAAGATAGCTATTAGCAGGCACCTGGACAGGAAACAAGTAAGCCAGGACTCAAATCAGACAATCAGATATAGACAATACCATTTTGCATAAGAGACCTAAGCATTGCCAGATTTTGCTTAGAAGGTCCTAGAGCAAATCCTCTGTGAATCCCAAGGCTCAACTGTATTCCTGTGTAAACAGTTAACTTGTTTTCTCTTTTAAAAGGACACTTCTCTTCCATCTCAAAGACCTCCCACTTTTGCCAAATTACAAAGAAAATTGACAGAGAAATTGAAACATTGAAGGAGAACTGCAGAAAGCCTCAGATACAACTAGAGCTGGCATTTGAGGGCCTGTATATGAGTTTCAGGAATGAAGCTATGTGTATACATAACGGACAACAGGAGATTGTTAAAAATAGATAGAAACACAAACAAGAGTTAATCATAACTGATCATGTTAAGTCACATTAAGGAATTTAGATTTTTGAATTGCTCATATTTGAAAGACATTGAATGGTTAAAAAACAAAATGGGGGCCAGAGATGTGGCATAGTGGGTAGGTAAAGCCATTGCCTGCAATACCAGCATCCCACATGGGTGCCAGTTTGAGTCCCTGGCTGCTCCACTTCCGATCCAGCTTTCTGATATGGCCTGGGAAGGCAGTAGAAGATGGTCTAAGTCCTTGGATCCCTACACCCACTTGGGAGACCCAGAAGAAGCTCCTGGCTCCTGGCTTCAGATCGGCTTAGCTCTCACCCTTGAGGTCAATTGGGAAATGAACCAGTGGATGGAAGGTCTCTCTCTCTCTCTCTCTCTCTCTCTGCCTCTCCTTCTCTATCTGTGTAACTCTGACTTTCAAATAACTCAATAAATCTTTAAAAAAAAAAAAAATGAAGTTTCGAACAAAATTGTTTGAGTTGGCCAGGAAAGAAAACTCACGACGAGTAGCTAAAAAGCATCCAATATTTCCTTTCCTCCCTCTTCATACAGAAATTTTTAATAGCAAAAAAACACAATAAGCAAGTTCAATAGTATATCTGTAAAATAAGCAATTACTAAAAAAATTGTATCGGGGGCAGGCATTTGGCCTAGCTGTTAAGCCACTGATAAGACAAGGCATGCTATATGGGAGTACCTGGGTTGAAGTCCCACCTCTGCTTCAGATCCAACTTCCTGTTAATGAGCACTCTGGGAGAGAGCAGTGATGGCTTAAGTACTTGGTTCCCTGTTATCCATGTGGAGACCTGAATTAGTTCCTGGCTTTTGTGAGCATTTAGGAAGTGAACCAGTGGCTAGACGCACTCTCTCTCTCTCTCTCTCTCTCTCTCAAATAAAATGAAAAAATATTTTAGAAAATAATGTAAAAATAAAGAAAATAAAAGTAAAATTTATATTGTTTTTTGATTGTCTCTGAAAAACTTGTCTTTGGATGAACTTTAAAGTTGACTTCTGGAGGAAATTTTGAAAAAATTGAATATCTCTAAACGAATTCTTAGAATTGTTTAGTGCACTGGGGGTATGAATGGATCAACAATACTCTAGTCAGTCATTTGATATAAAAGTAAACAATTATATCCCTTTAATAATGGGGAAAATGATTCTAAGGAGAGAGAAAACATGATTGTAAGGCCACTGAAGTTAAGCAATGTACATTTAGGTCACATACTAGGCTGGATCCTTGAAAATGTGTGAGATTTATTTCTAACTCTTCATGCACTGGGAAAATCTGGCCAATAATAAATTCAGAACACACGGTAATAAAGAGAAGGAAAATAACATTAAAAATAAGTATCAACTCTTAAACTGCAACAGGAGGAATGTAGATGAGATATGAAAAAATAGTTCTTCCTCTCATTAGAGCAGTTAAACATTAGAATAGGTTATCAGGGAAGGTCTCTGCAGACTCTTCTCTTGAAGATTTTTAACATCTGAGAGGCAGCCATTTATCTTGAATGGTTGAGGGAAGTCCTGTCTGCAGGCAGGTGAAGGACTAGATGACCTCTGAATTCACAAGTCTTAAGTTACTTGTTATCAGCTGCCTGATTCAGTTATTCAGAAGTGATAATCAGCAATGTTCAGCCTTCCACAAATTAAATATTTCTCAATTTTAACGAATGAGGAAGCGTATGGGTCACAGATTCAAAGAATCATTTGTAAATATAATTAGAATTAATTTTATAAAACCTGTCAGATAATAAAGTAATAAACTGTACAATTTAAAGTATGTCACACAGCATGATATCGGAAATAGCAAGCATTTATGAGAATAGTGGCACAAATATTACTTATTGTTAATATAAATAATATGATAACATTTATATAATGAATATTTGTATACTATCTGAATTCTTTATGATCAATTTAAGGAAATACTTAAATCTTTCCCTTTTCTGTGATTACAAGGAAAACAAGTTTATGTTAATCAAAATAGCACAGGATCAATAACCAATTGTGCATATAACATAGTGTCATTCCAAAGAATCACAAAGGTTTAGCTTAATCTCTTAACAAAGATTCATTCTACAACTTGAATCCATGTAACTCTTTCTCTTCACTTCCACTCTGACAATCAAGCATTAGCAAGTGTGACAAACAGAAATTAATATAGAATTTGTAGTATAATGATAGAAATTCCAGAATGAAGAAAGATATAATGTAGATGCATTATTTCATTTGAATATACTATTTTTAAATAATGTTTTCTTAGAGCTTCTACCTGGAAACCTTTTTTCCCTGAATATAAATTCATATTAAAAAATAAAATGTGGCTAAAAATCAGATTTAACATCATCAGGCAATGATTATGTTATATTACACAGATGAAATTCCTCACTATAGTATCATTAACATTTTTAAAATCTGTGTAGCTACAGCTGTATTGCTTTAGTCATAGGATTTTTATAGTCTCAAGACAAAATGTGAAATGAACTAGATTGCACTGAACTTTCTCAGAACTAACAACTGACATATTTTCATAAGAAAAATTTCCAAATATTTAGTGTACAGCCTAAACTTTAGAATTCTGAATGGGTTTAGGTTTTCTTCTATGCTCAAAAGGCACTTAGGTTGCTCTGAGAAAGTTAATGTCGGTTCATTAAATATCAAAACTTCTGATCATTTAAAGTAAAAAAAAAATCTTTAATGAAAAAGATGCTTTACCTTACATCTCCTCCTTTAAGTTAAAATAGCACTTATTTCAACATATTAAAGGGAATTATTGTATTCTTAGAATTCTATGGGTTACATTGAATTTGTTCTCTTTGTATTAATATCACATTAACATGAGAAATGATGAGAATTTTGTTGTAATAATTATCATGCAATTGCTATGACCATGAGAACCTAATGTATTAAAAAATTCCTTAAAAATCAAATAAAATAATAAATATTAGCTAAAACATTATTTTAATAAATTACTACCTTTACCTTCCCAAAGAAATAAACAATCTTTTCATAGCACAGTAATCTTACCAATTTAAATTTTTTTACTGAGGAAAAATTTCAGTAAAGTGTAGGTGAAATTAAACTAATCTAAACTCTCATTGCAATGGCACAGTTAGTCAATATGTCTGAGGATTAACTACAAGTGTTAATAGAATACTCTCGCTTCTATTCATTTATAGGTTATTGTAAGTTTTAATTTTCTCCATTGCAAAGTTTAATTGACAAAAACAAAAAAAAAAATCCAGTAAAGGGCTCATGGCAGCAAGGGGTCACAAACCCAAGATTCTTCTTTTCTTCTTCCTTTTTTTTTTTCCCCTTCTGTTTTGTAACCATGGTAAAACAATAGAAGTGAACTTTCCCTGAACTTTTCTCTTTAAAGGCCTGGGTCCACACTGACCCAGCAGGGCAAGCTGGAACCTGATACTATCAACCCCAGGGCTGCTAAAGCAATCAGGTTCAACAACAACCATATATGTTCCCTAATGTCACTGCTACAAAGCCAAGGCAAAAGGAGGCTATTTCTAGTAAAGAATTTCTTTCTATTGTTTCCGAGATTAATTCAATGGTCTAAACGTGCATAAAACATGGACTAAACAGTAGACTACAGAAATATATTATTGTTCTTTTATAATTGTATCAATACCAAGTTTATTTGTAGATAAGGTCTAATCCCATACACACAAAAATAAAAGCTCCCAGATGTATTATTCAAGAACAGATTATTTAAATCATTATATATTTAAATGATCTAACATTTAACTAAGTCATTTTATTAAATTCTCATGATAACTTGTCTTAAAAGGTAACACTCTGTAAGAAATTGTATTATTAAAGAACAGATTGTTTAAATCATTACAGATTTAGATGATCTTACATTTCACTAAGCTGTTTTATTAAATTCTCATGCTAACTTGTCTTAAAAGGTAACACTGTGAGAATTTTTTCATGTTCTTCTACAAGCAATGAAGGCATTAAGATATAAATGATTAAAGCCGCTAATTAAAATATTTGTTATTTCTCCAACTATACCATGACAGTGTATCAGACTGATTGTGGTAAATCATTTCACTTCTTATATTCAAAGGGGTATTAGCATTTCTGTTTCAAATCCAGTTTTCAAAAATTTGTAATATTATAAATATATCATTTTTAAGATAGTGATAATATCCAGAAACAATTAGAGATAAATATAATTGCTATTATTAAAAAATAATTATTAAGGAAACAATTTAGATTCAGTCTTTTTATACCTCCTAATTTACAACTACAAAGTTTTTTATAAATTTAATAATGACAAAATATAACAAAGTTATTCTATAAATTAAGTTTATATACAATTTAAATATCACATATTATTTATCATGATTACATCAAAATGCTTATTGCTATGCTAATGTAGATAGCCAATTATGTTAAATACCTGAATATTGTTCTATATGAGTTACTTATAGTACATTCTCATGGAAACAGAGTCAATGGTTAAAGTAGTAGAGTTGTATCATGTGGATATGGAGTAAGGTCTCTGCTATGTAACAATCATCCTCTGTACACATGGAGAAGGAATCAGAATTTTGCCCCACATACAAAAGGAATTCAAAATAACTGAATGAAGAAATGAGGACAGTTCCAAAAAATCTAGGACATAAGCCAGTTTATCAATAGCTGTTCTTAAAATCGTAGTTTTCCAAAATTACATAACAAAAGAATCTGTTTAGGAAAGTAAAATGATGTTGGTCAAGAGAATTGTGGTTCATACTTTAACTTGTTAAAATAAGTCAATTACTAGTTGAGATTCACCTCTGTCGATAGAAGTATATGTAGGCATATGTAAATGTATACTTGAAGATAGACTGCTATATATTTTACAGATGGTAAGACTAAATATAAATGATATTTGTTCAAATTTACTAAGTATATTAAAGATCCTTATGAAAACAATTAATTTTTTTTTATTTGACAGAGTTAGACAGCGAGAGAGAGACAGAGAGAAAGGTCTTCCTTCCATTGGTTCACCCCCCAAATGGCCGCTATGGCCAGCGCTGCGCCGATCCGAAGCCAGGAGCCAGGTGCTTCCTCCTGGTCACCCATGCAGGCACAGGCACCCAAGCACTTGGGCCATCCTCCACTGCCTTCCCGGGCCACAGTGGAGAGCTGGACTGGAAGAGGAGCAACTGGGACTAGAACCCGGCCCCATATGGGATGCCGGCGCTGCAGGCAGAGGATTAGCCAAGTGAGCCACGGCGCCGGCTCCCAGAATTAATATTTTTAAACTGGCTTTCCAAGAAATTATATGAATAGCATGATTTAAAGTGCAACTTAAATGCTAACTGGATTTTTTTCAAAGCAGAATGACAGCAAGAGAGAGAGAAGAGAGGGGGAGAGAAAAAGAGAGAAAGAGAAAAACAAGGGGATAGAAATCTCCCATTCACTTGTTCACTCCCTGAATGCCTCCAAAACCTGGGATGAGGCCAGGTTAAAGCCAGGAGAGCAGACTCAATGCAGGTCTTCCGTGTTTCACATTAGCAGGAAGCTGAATCAGAAGCGGAGTGGAGACTCAAACCCAGACCTTCTTACCCAGGATGCAGGCTGTGTAAGAGACACCTTAACTGAGGCATCAAATGCACAACCACTACCTGGATTTTAAAGGGTGTTGTCATTGATAAGAATAAATATATGGAGGACAATATGGGAGTGTTTTTTTAATAAAAAAATGGAAAGACAATAAAACCAAGAAATAAAATTAGCAGAGAGATTATAGGTCCAACCTGTGAGGTCTCAATAATGAGTTCATTGATTCTCTTCTCAGTTTAAGACAAGGAGTTAGGATTGTGACTTTATTGAAGAAAAAGAGAAAGCTCACATATGCAGAAAACCTACTGCACACCAGGTAAGTAAAATGTCTATTTCATTGAACTTCCAACAACCCTTTTAAGACAGATATTATTATTTCCATTTCTCAGATGCGTAAATTAGACCTGACTGGCCCAACAGCATGACTCCTAAACTTCAGATCTCTGTCAAACCCATGCATCTCTGCCTTCAAAGTCTGTGCTTATTCTATCATATCTTGGTGCCTCTGAATAATGAATACAGAAAGTCATTTTGCCACGGATCAAGACAGAAACTGTCACTTATTAGGTGTGTAACCTTGGCAAGTCAACTTTTTGGAAACTACATCTTCCCTTCTCTGACACTCTCAAGGGGTTGCCATAGAAGATAAAATTTTAAAATCTGAAATAAATAATCAAACATGCTAATATTATCATATGTAGCTAATAGAATGTGAACAGAAGAGAAAAGGAAAAAAATGAATCCATGTAATCTGCAACATTCAAGGGTACATTTTTCCAACATAAGAAGATAGCTTCCTGTATTTGTGCCATTTATCTTCATCCCATTTGTACCTCAGTATCCATGTTTTTCCTGCTGCCCTGATTTCTATGAATAAGGACATTAAATGGGGATTTTAACTGCTATTCATACATATTAAAATAGTATTGGTAGATGTCTATTGATGAACAAAGATTATATATGAAGAGCATTTTCGGTGAAAAGAGCATATGAAACAGACTGTATGTGAAAAAGTAAAAAGAAAATTTTCAGGGTAGTGGGAGAATTAATGAGTGCTAAAGAATAACTTTCTGTGGTAGCTTGGTAGTTTTCCTTAAAAAAGTAACAAAAACTGTAGTCTCAGATGAAAAGGTTTGGATCTCTCAAATAATTTTTGATCAGTTTAGAAACAACATTGATGTCTTATTTAACATGTATACAACAAACTTCAGGGAACACAGAACTGGTGTTTCCCCTTTTCTCTTGAGTTCCAAATTCATCTTCATGTAGGTATAATGAAATCTGGACATTTCTCATCCTAATGTTGACTTCTTCAACCTTAAACCTGCATCTCATTACCTACTGAATCCCACATATCTGATAAGATACCAGCATTCATCCAATGCTGAAGGCCAGTACCCAAGGAGTACTCCTAATTTCTCTCTCTCCTTAGTGTACCTTCCACATTCCAGTTCAATTATCAACAGCTTCTATTCATTCTGCTTATAATGTAAACTCAACTCATACTATTTTTCATCCACATTGCTCCTGCCTTGTCTCAGGATCTTCTCCTCTCTTTCTACAGTATTATTTAATATTGACATTAGCGATCTACATATAAAGCAGATTATAACACCTTCAGTGCCTTCTGCAAATCTTCGAGAAACTCAAATTTTTTCTTATAATATACAAGATTCTAAAAGTAATGCCTCAGCTCCTTTATGATATGATAACTCCCATCTCCCTCTATAGTTGGTGCCTAATTATTTTCACAAATCCTTGCTTCACAAATACTAATCCTCTGCCTAGAATGCCCTTTCCTTTCTTTGTGCATGTGTGGAACCCTACATCAATTCTCACCATCATCTTCATTAATATCTCCAGGTACACTTGCTAACCAATGTTCCTAAAGCTCCACAGTATAATGAAACATATGATAATCACTATGCAGTTAGCATAATGATCTATACATCATTTTTCTCTAGATTTACAAAGCCTTTAAGTGCAGTAAATTTTTTTTCTATATATGTCTTTTTCTGCAAAATTCAACAATGTGGTAAAACTAGAAAATTAGTACTATGTTTATGGGTAAATCAACTGGAGAAAGAATCAATTTTTTTAGGGATATCCTTCCAGATAAATAGCATTTCTAATTAAACTAAAAGACATAAGATAAAATGCTAAGTAAAGGATTCCTCTAAAGAAGACTCTGTATTTATTTTTCATGAGCAATAAATCATATGCATGCCTAGAAAATTTCACATAAGATAAACTAAAGCAAAATTATATAGAATTTGGTATGCTACAAAAAGCTTCAGTTTAAAAATGCCCTTAAGTGTCAATCAAATAATACAAAATATTAAGTCATCATTGCCCTTTAAAATCCTTTCAACAAGAATTCCCTAATTGTACTTTCACTTTATCTCACTGTACCAGTAAGTAAATAAATTAACAAAATAGCTTTTATCACACAGAATAACCTTTTAACTGAGGGATTATCTCTGGTTTATTTTTCATTTCTTTCACTGCAGATAGCAGTTCATGCCTCATTGATTAGTTTGCTAAGGTGGTGACCAGAAATGAAAACACAGTCTCTCAGATATTGCAAGGACCTGTGTGTATAAGCACACACACACATATACACACACACATTATACTACACACATGCATACATTCTATACCTAGAGCTAATTTAGTTTCCAAGAGACAGAGTCAAGTATTATAAATATTTCATTTATATTAGCCCATAACCAGATACAACTCTATCTCTCAGATTTGTTTGTCATGTACACTTTTTAATGCTTTTTATTAAATTGTATTTGTTTTCTATCATAACTTAGATTGTCCATTACATTACCTCCAAGGGAAGAGAAATAAAAGGCCAAAGGGAACAATTCTAGGTTTCCTCAGCTTCCTGTCACTGAAGTATTCAGTGGTAGCCTGTATTTTGATAAACTCCATGGAATGTACAGCCTACATTTGAGACTTGCCATATGGATCATTAAGCTCTACACTGAGATCTTGAAACTTAACATTCATTTCCATTCTATAACCAAAAATGTCTGGAATTATGGGTCCCCCAATTTTCTGAAGACAAAAAGAAAGCACAGGCACTTATTATGACAAAAAGTGTTCATTGAAGAAACCAGAACCTGGGAGAACACGCCACTTTCACCTGGTCTGCTGCTACCCAAGGCCTCTGTTAAGCTGTGTCCTGATGTTTGAAAATCATTGATCACCTATGGTACTCCTAGAAAAGAACAGTCACAGGTTTGAAGGGTTCATAGCCCAGAACAAAGGCAGAAGGAAAGGGACAATGTGGTGCCACTTGGGAAACAAAAGCTTTAGGAGATCAAAACAGAATAATAACTTTAAATTTTGAATAAAGAGTAAGCAAATAAAACAAAGATTAAATTTATTCCTTTTACTTCTGAGATCAAAGATAGAGGGAAACACATTTTGGCAGTTTGTCAACAAAGTGCAAAAAAAAGTTATCTTTCCCCAAGTTCCTTTGTCCATTCAGTAGTCACACAAACGCTGAACACCCTAAGCCAATTTATCTACTATACAACGAACATTAGGATTTGGTACAGATTTTAGCTTGCTTATTGCTCAAGCTTCTTTATGATTCCATTATAATTTCCATGACCAAGTACACTTAGGGACATATTTCCTTTAAGATGGTCCACCTCCTGAAAACCATGAGTCTATTAGCATTACCAAGTACTAGTCACCCCACCAATTGTCAACTCATCAGGCAAGAAGATTCTGAGTAGGAAAATCACAATGTGGCCATCCTCATGTCTTTTTTTTTTTTTTTTTTTTTGTGGAGCCTGCTGTCTTATTGCTGTTCTTACTCCTCCTATTGACATTAAAACCTGTTACTCCAGTCATCTATATTTCTCAGTATTTTCCTTTTGATAATAAACTAAGCTCTGCAAGAATTTAGCTGATAATGAAGTCCAAAAGCTTAAATTATGAGAATTTACACTTAAAAGAGGCTTCTTCTTTGTGAATGCAACCTCTGCTTCTGTTTCTTAAGTACAAAAATAAGTGAAGCCCTTGCAGGTCACCTTTGAAAGGTTGCCTTTGACCCAATGTTCGAGAAGCTTCTTTCATCATAGGATTTGCTGCTCAAGGAATACCACAGATCCTTGTCTTACTGTAGAATCTCTTAGCCTCTTCTTTCTGTCCTTCATCCTCTTAAAAAACTTAACACCTCAAATTCTCATTCATTTGACTATAATCAGATTCTATACTATTTCATGTATAGAACAGAGAAGAAAAAATATTTATTGTGCTAAATTAAATGCCTGGTCAATGCTTCTGTACTTTGTATAATGGCTCATAGATGCCAAAATTTCTATGTAAAAGATGATTACCTATATTTTCCTTTTGAGTAAGGGAGGAGGATTCAAAATGTAGCCTCAAGATGTTTTATTGAATTATATTTAACGATTCTACTTTTAGTCCCACATTTTCCTTTTTATTCATTTGCTCACCAATATTTATTGAGAGTTTATTATGTACTAGGAGAAGATCTAGGTGGAGACACATAAAAAACAAACACAAACAGATGCCTTTAAATTAGTAGGAAAGAGAAGGCATGCAGGCTTCTTATTGCCTACTAATTTCAAGGCATCACAGTTATTTTTATCTTGGTGTAGGGGCATTCCGACAAGTGTGTGGGATTACTACTTCATATAAACTCAGTACTAGAAGAAAGTGAATGTGTTTTGATGAACACATCTTAGAAATGATAAGTTCAGAGACCATAACCAAATACACTGTATGATTTTATATATCACCTTATTACCTTTATCTTGGTCTTGATCTTTTGTATGGATAGCAAAGCACTGCCAAAGAAAGACTAAAATGATTCCTTTAGATTAGTAGGAAAGAGAAGGCTTTTCTAAGAAGATGAGGCTTCAATACTAAGAAATTTCTCTAGAAGAAAATCAGAGGAAATTTTTAGCAAGTACAAAATTCTAATGTGGGAAGTCTTTTGCCCGAGAAGGAAACCAAAAGCAAGGATGGATTTTTGTATCTTAGAAAGAAAAAAAGGCAATGTACTATGCAGGAGTTTAGCAGTATACAAAGTTTACATCTCTACTGACCTATCAATATTTATTTTTGTGTTCTCCTACAAAGTCAACATTTTTCCTGTGCACATCACACTTTTGCATTCCCCAAATATGATATATTCTCTCTCTCAGGCAAGAGATGCACCTTACTCCCCTATTTTCAGCAATAATATCAAGATCAAGGCTCATCCTATAATCATGTTTAACAAATGTGTTTAACTAAATTAGAATGTTATATACATGGAAACCACTTATTTAAAATTCCAAAGCACCCCATGGTCTTTAAGTTTTCAGATTCTGTAAAGAATACCATCAGTATTTTTAATTAAGTATGAATTCTTTGCCTGCTAACTAGTTTTTTATATAAAGATGATGTTATGCTAAAGGTGTATAATAAAAATGTCTACATTTAGTCTTTCTTTGTCAGTGCTTACTTTATATAAAAAAGATCAAGACCAAGATAAAGGTAATAAAATGATACATAAAATCATACAGTACATATGGTTATGTTCTTGAACTTAACAGTTCTAAGACGTGTTCATCAAAACATATTCAATTTCTTCTGGTACTGAATTTATATGAAGTAGTAATCCCACAAACCAGTCAGAATGCCCCTACACCGAAATAAATGTAACTGTGATTTTATATTGAAAGAAAAATGTAAATCTGACTTATAAAAAGCAATTCTCTATTACTTGATGAACTGTAGCTATTTCCTATTATGTATACTATAGAGCAAGTAATAACATGGGTTTGGGAAATTAGGGGAAAGTAACCTAAGTATGCTTAAGAAATAAATCTAATACTGGTCTTCTGTATGAACAAAGTAAAAAACATGTTTTTAAATATGATTTCACTGTAGCATACATATTAAAATATTAGGCCTGGTGCTCTTATGACACATTTGCCAATTACCACAGTAAGTTTTTTTTTATTGTTTTTCCCCAACTAGGATGATAACTACTACCTAACTTACATAATATTAAGCAGACATTTAGTTCCACTGATGTGAACAGCCAAGAGATTAATGCTGACAGAGCTAAATTACACAAGAGTCAAGAAATGTGATCCAACAATGCAATGATAATTATCACTGTGGTGGGGGCATATTAAGAGGTGAACATACTCTCATCTACTAAGGACTCTGATTTAAAGGGCCAAACACTTCAATGCCACTTTTACTCATTAGGTAAGCAGGGCTACTTCAAATTCCATAATTACCTAACTTTGTATACATTAAAAGCACCTTGGTTTTAGAGGCTCGGAATAGAAATGTTACAATCTTTTTTTTTTCATTTTTAGTCATGATTTCAAAATGATGACCAATAGTCATATGAAGAAAAAAAAAAGAATTAGTGTTCATTTTCCCAAAATTTTGTTTCACTGAATCTGTAGGACAAGAAGTCATTTTTTAAGTTAGGTTGTTTTTACTTTGTATGATATCAAATATTTCAGTAATTCTAATAGCATTTTTCATCTCTAAAAATTTACCAGAAAAATAAAATATACATTTTTAAAATAAAATTTTAAATGAAAGTTTTTAACATTATGCTAAGGCATTTTGCTTCTTGAGTGGCAGTTACAAACATATATCTGAACACTTCAATAATCCTTTTGAATAGTATCTCTATTATAATGATATTTATTATAAGGATAAAATAATAAATATGCTCTTAGGTACTTATAGATCTATACCTTTATTTTTACTCCAATATATATTAATCATTCTGAACAGTTTGTATATTAGAGAGACATAGTCCTTAGCATATACAACCTACACATGCTAGTTGCTATAATTAGGACTTACAGTCAGTATGAAACTGAGGAAATCATCATCTGAAGACATATGGCAGGGTTTTAAGTTCAGTAAGTTTTAATTTTTCTTCTGCAATATATTAAGTCCCTCTAACTTGAAGTTTGTTAAGCCTGTCAGTGAGTACAGATTTTTTAATGAAACTGGGTAGAAGTTACAAATTAGCTGTTTCTTTAAAAAGAAAAATCCAAAACCAATATTTACTTTTAATTACTATTAGATGGGGTAAAACAAGTTGCCTCTACTGGAACCACCTATGGTTTTCCCGTGCAGCCACTCATGAATGAATCTCACTAAAACCAAAGAACTCCTTTACTTAAGAGCTTTCTCAATAGCACTTGAAATTTGGAAGAGGGGTACTCAAAGATAATAATAATTCAAAAACACAATAGCAGTCTGGTTTATAAATTTTTATGAATTGAAAATTATCCCAAAGAAGATATTCATCCTATGCTCATGTATAATTTTATCTCCCTGGAAGCAACAGTTCCACATATGTTGATAAAGAACTGAAGGGCCAGCCATATAGTACCAGTCAGGTTCACAGGATGAGGAAAACGATTTGGATTTTAAGTCAGGAGTTAAAGGTTTCCGTTTTTTTCCTTGTCTGTGTGATCTCCGTGTTTCTGGAGTCTGTGTCTGCACTCATACCCAGGGGATTAAATACACGATTGTTGGCTTTTTCATAACGCAATCAGAACGTGTGGCCCAGCAGCAACAGCAAAGTCCTGATCATGTCCTCCCTCAATGCTTGGCTAGGGTGAGAGTAATTGATATTTGGAGATTTTGTAAAGGAATATCTAATACCATCTAAATACTTCCGTAAGTGAGAGGGGCAGAATACGGTAGGTGTTCCCAGGTGCCTTTTCAACTCTCTCCATAGACAGTGGTAACAAAATCAGAGAGCAGCCATACATTTACCTATCCTAAATGAAACAAAAGCACTGAAATGTCTTAGTTAACATGTCACTCCAAATATTTAATCTCATGTATTAAGATATTTTATAATTTCAGACAGCACAAATATATAGGTGTCAATAACACTGAAAATCTCTTTTGATACTGGCTTGCACTTAACACAATGACAAGGAAGGAATTTAGTTTTAGTAAGATATTTTCTTTAAAATTTGTTTTCTAATCCCACATCAGTTTTTCTCTTTAAAAAAATTTTGATTCAAAAATAAACTTTTAAAACTTTTATTTACTTGACAGAGACACACACATATATCTTCCCTCTCTTGGTTCACTCCATAAATGCCTTCAACAGCTGAGGCTGGGCCAGGCGGAAGCTGGGAGCTAGCATTCAAGACTCCCAGGTGGATGGCTGGAACCCAATTACTTGAGCCAACACTGCTGCCTCCCAGGGTCTACATTGGCAGGAGGCTGGAATCAGGAGACAGAGGGAAGAATGGAACCCAGTTACATCAAGGTGGAATGCCAGCATTTTAACTGCTAGGCTAAACACCAGCCTCTGTTTGTTAACATTTAAACAACAGGTTATTGTTTTGCATTTTCGTTTTCACTTTCAGAATAATTTATTGGGTAGTTATAATTCTTAGATTACTCTGAAGAGGTTTTTCAGTATTGAAAACAACTTGCAGGCATTTAGTAATACCTAAGATTCTTTAAAAAAAAAAAAAACTAATTTGTTTCTAACGGGAAATAGTTCAAACTCATTAATTTTCAAAGTAAAGCCATTAAAGTAAATGGAAAGATTTCTATCATCAAAAATTTCTAAGGGGTGTATGGTTGTATTTATCTTGTTGAACTCAAGTGAAAAGTAATTTAACCTTTGAAAAATCTTTTTGAAAACAGCTTTCTAAGCTGACACAATTACATTTGGTGACTCGAAACTAGGCAAAATTTGCTACCCTTCAGCAAATATGATTTCTAAGTAACCAATACAATTACTTACAATGATTAAAAATAATATATACAATGTATGCCAATTTAAATCGTAATGTATTTGAACTGAACAACAGAAAAGCAGGAGATAAAATTTACAGAATTCTGCAACCTATCATTCTAAACCATTCAGAAACATCTCTGAAATGACACATATTTATCATATGCTTCTTTTTCTAAATTGTTCTTAGTTTCACACTCAGAGAGGTAAAGTATTTCAAAATGAACAATGTATCTAAAAATGTGTAGGAAATTTATCTTAGTTGTAAGAACAAATAAGCTAAATCATATCATGCCTAGAGTTTTAAAGAGAAACAAATTATAGGGCCAGCATCGTAGTGTAGCAGGTAAAGCTGCCACATGTGATGCTGGCATCTCAGATCAGCACAGGTTTGAGTCTCAGCTGCTCCTCTTTTGATCCAGCTCCCTGCTAATGTGCCTGGGAAAGCAGCAGAAGATGGCCCAAGCATTTGGGCCCCTGCCACCCAATTGGGAGACCTGGATGAAGCGCCTGGCTCCTGGTTTTGGCTTGGCCCAGCGCTGGCTCTTGCAGCCATTTAGGGAGTGAACCAGCAGATGGAAGACTTTTTTCTCTTTCTCTTTCCTTCTCCACTTCTTCCTCTTTCTGTAACTCTTTCAAAATATACAAATATTTTTTTTAAAAAGAGAGAGAGTGAAATTATAAAGGAAATCAGCAGCTCATATAGTTTATGATATATGGCCATATTTGAGGAATAAAAATATTCAAATATTTGGCAGTCTAAAACACTCATCCTAGAAATTTTTATTCTTGGAAAAATCATTATGTTACAATGAATGTCAATCACAACTAATTCTAACTTTTAGATTGGCAAAGTAACAGCAATTTTAACAATTCCAACTGCAAGTGCAAAACCTTAAAACAAGTGATATCACAACTAGAAAAGAATGTGGCCTCCTCAGCTTGAAGTGCTCTGTCCAGTGCAGGTATTAAGAAGGTGAGGAACAGATTCAGTTAAGTTTTAAAAAAGAAGGCAGAAGAGAAAGTAAATATACCATAAATTAAGCAGAATATGAAATTCTTTTAAAACTCTTTTGGAAACTGTATGTATTGGTTCTTCTCTTCTTTGAATCCACTGTGTTGCCCTACTTTTAATATTAGAATAAAAATACTTTTGTTTCATAAGTCTCAAGGAAGTGATATTATATGTATCATATGATCATATATATGATCAATATAACAGTATATTGATCAAACCGTATATAGACTTTAAAGCCAGCTAAATCTTAATGCTTTCTCAAAATACTTTTAAATATTTGTTTTCTCTGAAACTTTATTGTCATTTTAAGTGACGTTTATAATGTTACCTTGTGCAACAGATGTTCTTTGTATGAAATTTTTGGGTATAGAATTGATAATATCTATTAGAAACATGAATTCCTTCATTCATCACATTGTTTGAGATAACAATCATCATTGAAAATAAGACAAAAATGCAAGATATTTTGATTGGATACTGCTCTGAAAATAAATTACACAGTATTGAAAAATTAACTAAAGAATATTTAAGGAAAGCATGTTTATACAAGACTGATCTGTTTTAGAAAACTGCTTGGTTTATAAAAGCATTGGACTATATGTTATGTTTTTCCTTTCTGGTTTCACATACACACTTTGTTCCATGAAATTATGCACTTTGTATCATTTTTTGCATCACAGTAGTTTATCTTTTCCGATAATGAATCTCCGTGGAGAACCTGTTGAAATTATAGAGCCCTCTAATAATAAATGGACACAATCATCTACTCAAAATTATGTACGTGACTTCAAGGTCTTCACAGTTAACCACACCCCAGAGCCTCACTTGTGGACTAAGACACTGTTGGGAATGTTTAAAACTCCTATGCTTCCCAGTGCCTTATATACCTGCATACTATTCAAGTGAATAAACTGCATTTTGAAGAGATATAAATCTGTGCCCCTTAAGAAGGGAAAAAGTGCATTTTTCTACTAATTGTCACATAGGCAACCGTGTAACAATACTGAGAGAAAAATTAAAAGAATACATTTATGTCTGAGTTTTTAAAACTGGGTTACTTGAGTCAACTAATGAGTACGAAAAAAGCAAGCTCCTTGTAACAAGACATTATTTTCAATGAAAGAAATAAATAAGTATATTTCTAAACACAAAGTCATATATATATATTTTATTCCTACAGAACAAATTCTAATTGAAAAAGGTAGATAGGTAACATAAAAATAAAGTGGTATTTGTTATCTAATACACAGTCAGTGAAAAAAGTCTATATCCAAGTTCAAATATTAAAGTGAATTAAGGAGGTAACAATTCCACAGGAGAATACATCATTTCAGTCTAATTTTAGTATGCAATTCTCCTTATTAAATATCATGTGTGAAATAGTCTTATTTATCATCTTATCTCATTAGGTATTGTCTAGAGAGGCAATTTTGAAAAAGAAAAGATGGTTAAGAAGACCTTATTTAACTCAAATTAGATTTGATACCTTAAATGTTTATCTAATATAATCTTTTATTAAACAATTTTTGAGCTCCAGAATATTTTTGTAAAGTTTTAATAACTTTCCTATAATTAAAAATAGCATATGATATCAGAGACCAGCAGTAATTAAAAGTAACAGTAATTAAAAGTAATCATATGTAGAGAAATGTTTAGAAAATAAAGAGATCTGTACATATTTTGTTAAGGATTTATCCCTTGATCTGCTGCTTTCTAAGTGAAATGAAACAATGCCCATTATTAAAATATAGGCTAAGTTCTTGGCCTGATTTTCTGCTTTTGTAAAATGCATTGCTTGAGAAACAAGTCTTCAAAAAACAAGGCCTAAAAAAATCTACTACTCAGGGTGCCTTTGAGGATATTTAATTAAAATCTAATCCTGCATTCATTAAGGCTCACATAAATTAAGCTGTCATTCATAAGATTTATGGATTCTCATTTGCATATTGCATACAATTCATCAATTACTCAAGTATGAAAGGAGCACATTTCCCTTGGAGCTGCCTGCTACCCTGCCAACATTTGAAATGAGGGAAAGAGCAAGACTGTCAGGCATTCACACAAACTTTCTTCCAAATGTCTGCTCCTTGATTAATCTAATTTTCTAGATATTCCCTACAAGATACACCAACAGCCCTGGTGCACATTTCTATTATTTCTCCTGTCTTCATCACCAGAATCTTCTAGTCACTGAATACTTCTTCATGTCTGAGTGATTATTATTTATTTGCTAATGATATTGGGCATTAATGATTTCTCTATCTCAAAATGTGTCTGATACGTACAAAGAAGGAAGCTATACATTTGTTGATTTTAGTATTTTTTTGCTATCAATGATCAGACTGTTTTATGTAAAATCTGGAGTAAATAGAATAAAACAAAATATTGCTCCAGAATGTAACTCACATAGAACCTTAGCTTTCAGAGAATCTTAGCATTTCAGAAGAACCTAAAACAAAGCCACATAGTAACTTGCTGTTTCTATTTTTTAATATAAAAATAAATTTCACTCAATCAGCTGAAGGTATATACTAGTGCACTTTTCACAGTTTTAAGCAAAGCAGCAATCCAGATTAGTTTGTTTTCACTGTACATAAAGCATACTGTGCTAATTCACTTGTCGTCTCTGGGGAATAAATCTTAATTTCAGTGGTACAAGTTGGAAGTAGCACTCCCTTCTCGACCTTGTTCTGGAAACTTTCCCAAAAGGCATATGATTGGATGTGGAATTTGATGCAAAACACTCCCCACATCCAGAACTTCTACAATTAAAATACATGGATGTATCAGCACTCTCAAAAACCACTGCTCCTGCAATGCCGCTTCATTTGTGTCTCTTACATGAGAAAACAGGAAGAAGTGTCTTTCAAAAAGCAATAACTTGCTATGGAGTGCATATACTTTACTACAAAGAAAACACATTTAATTCTGATATTTAGAAAACATACTTGGTAACAAGAGGAAATTTATTTTGTGATACAACATTTGACAAAACTATGATCTTTCCTATTTTGAAACACTTTTAGAATCCAAATTTGAGTTTCTAAATTAAGACATAAACATCTTAGGTTAAGTGTTAAATTATAGTAAGAAATACCATCAGGTTGGTATCACTAGCAAACAGTCTAAGGAAATGAGTATATGGCTCTAACCAATATATCAGCATACTCATAAACATTTTCACTTTACAAAAACTGCTTCATACGAGAAAAATGTATTCATCAATAATAATTGCCACTAACTCTTTACAAATACACTTAACATAACAGATAAATGACTTTATATATTTAAGCAGAAAGATGAAATCATTAGCATGCTCAGTTTATAAAATGACTTTAAAACAAAGCAAACAACAGATAAGCTCACGGTTTTCATCGATTCAAGTTGGATGGTTCATCACAACTTTCAGATATCCATACCTGAGACACTTCTGTGTGTATTGTCTGTCTTTTTAACTCTTGCATTCTTCACATTTCAGTCTTCTCAGCATGAGCTGTCTACTTTATTCTACCTAAGTAATATGTAATAGAAAAGGAATGTGCTGCCTGTAATAATAAAACTTATTTTTATTTCTTCAATGCAAACCACCTGTTTGGGTTTTGTTTTGTTGTTGAAATTCTCAACTATGTAAATTAAGCATGATAATCACTTACCTTATCCAATTTAATAGAAAGTGAATGAAAGCATATGGAAAGCTTTTTAAAAATTTTTAGATTTGGATTGTCCCAATGAAGAATTCAACTCAGACTGATAAAGGAAAACCAAGAAAATGCAAAGAAAATCTAACAGTGGTGGACAAGACGGAAGAATGATTGACCAGATCACCTAGGGCACTTCATCTAAACTGAAGATTTTGCATTAAGCACTTTGTATAGAGTAAGTGAAATTGATTCACATCCCAGAGTGCAAATTTGTTTAGAATAAATTATTCTCAAAATGGATGTGCATTTTTATCTTTCATAACCTTGTTTTGATTAATCATCAGTTCTGAACTGGCATTTCTGAGCCAAACCCCACATTCTCAGGCATGCATATGCAAGAAAATTCTAATAGATTAAATGTCAAAAGGAGTGGGGAAAATCTAGATTGTGTAAAATTTCCTTTCAAGTATATGAGTTTAAGAGAGAATTATTTCAAAACCGTATACAGTAATGAAGAGCTAAGGATACTGCTCTGTTTTAGTAAAAAATAAATATATTAAGGAAATCATCAACACGGCAATAACCTTGATAAGAACCTTAGTTGATGATGATCCACTGCTGGTAATGAAGATTGATATCCATAAAATGAAGATATCACAAAATCATTCACATGCTGGCACGTTGCTATTTATGCTATGTTACTTAATACTACTAAATATTAGTCAGGGCTTATGGAATTTATGAAAAATAATAACAGCACAATGGAAGACACGAAAACAACAGAATGAAACTTGCTTAGCACCAGCTGACAATAAAATAGGCATGTGTAAATTCAATTGTTATTGTATTATGTAAGGTGATGAGGTTTTCCATCTCTACAGAAGAACATTAGGTAATTAGCATCATTCAACATACAGTAAAAACAATAAACGCCCTCAAATTGTTTAAGAAGCTGTAAAGCAGATTAAACCTGTTGGTTACCTGAGGTAAAGAAATATATACTACTAATTCTATCTTTATTTGAAAATCCCCTGATTTAGCAATGTATCCTAAATCCAATAATGGGAAGTGAACATCATATTGTAGCTCCTCTCAAAAATTATTCTACCAAGTTATTTTGTATATGTGTATCACTTCTATAAAGAAGCATATAAGAAAGAAGTCATTTCCTCATGGCACAGTGAAGGTTGATCAGCTTTATTTATAACCAGAAAAATAAAGCAGCCAAAAGGACAGAGAAGCTCCAAGGAAGGGCAAATGTCATTACCTGGGGCTATCAGCCTCATCTGACCTGCACAAACCTGTTCTCCAAGAAGAAGCAAGTATCTAAAATATTTACACATTTCTTTTTCCAAGGTTAAAAATTAGTTACACAAAAGCAATGAAAAATGTGTAAAACATACGGTTTTTAGTCACATGAAGAACAAGTCCTTCAAATCCAAATATATTTGCAATGAGCATAGGAGTCATGAACGAAAGCCCCAAAAACCAATTCAATCAAGAAATATTTACTTCTTTTGAAAAATGCCATTTGATTTAAATTTGTTCTTCTACGTACTGTATATGTATTTGAGAATGCTTATGTATATTTACATATCTGTATGCATACATATTACATATGCAATATATATGCTCACAAACTTCATTATTTTGCAATATGGACACAAAAATGCCTAAAATATTATGTACTCTCTCACTGATCCTGAGAGCTCATTTAGCAAAAGACAAATTTTATTTTATCCAGAAATTAATATTTCTGTTAGAAACCTTATAATTATTTTCATTAATTATAATTGCCATGTAAAATATCTAGGATTATACACATCAGTATTATTCTAAAAAGTGAAAATTTTATTTAAGGAATATTACCTAATTTCAGAATGCTTAAAGCTTTCAAAAGACAGTAGAAGTCTAAAATGGTATATTTTAATTAGATTGTAAAAAAACATGGTCTTGGCTGGCGCCGTGGCTCCCTTGGCTAATCCTCCTCTGTGGTGCTTGCACACCGGATTCTAGTCCGGGTTGGGGCATCGGATTCTGTCCCGGTTGCTCCTCTTTTAGTCCAGCTTTCTGCTGTGGCCCCGGAAGGCAGTGGAGGACCCGCATGGGAGACCAGCGGGGGTGGGGGGGTGGGGTTAGCACCTGGCTCCTGGCTTAGGCCCTTAGGGGAGTGAACCAACTGAAAGGAAGACCTTTCTCTCTGTCTTGCTCTCTCTCACTATCTAAATCTGCCTGTCCAAAATCAAACAAACAAACAAACAAAAAAAAAAAAAACACAAAAAAAACAAAACAAGCACAGTCTGTTTCTTTTTTAAAAGGAATGTAGTTACAGTAATTAATCATTATCTTCTTAATTGTAGTTTATCTACTTTACAGAAGGGTGTGGTAAGACTGAACACTTTTGCAGTCTGAAATGTGTGTGGAAGCTCTAACTTTGCAAAGGAAAGCTCTGTAAGTATATAAGATTCTTCAGGGGACAGAAATGCCATTATGCAAGCAGGCCTGGGTTAAAAACACAACAGAATAAGACTCTAATTGTGAGTCTATCCCTAAGGTGCAAACAGATATTGAGCAAACCACTTAACTGTGATTCCTTGGTTTCTTGATCATTTTAGAAAACATAATGCAAAATAAAAATTTTATCTAATTTCCATGGTTTGTAACATTAACCTTCAAATAATAGAATAAATTCTGATGCCAGAATTTCTTTAGGTTAAAATATTGGGAAGTTTGAGAATGGATGGCTCAATCCTAATGGATACCCTTTTTTCAAAATTACATTTTCTGTTTTTTTTTTTTCCCAAGATTTGTTTATGTATTTATATGAAAGGAAGAGGACACAGAGAAAGAAGGGTCTTATATCTTCTGTTTCACTCCCCAAATGCCTGATACAGCCAGTGCTGACCGATATCAAAGCCAGGAGCCAGTAACTCCTTCCAGGTCTCCTACATGGGTGGAGAGGATTCAAGTTCTTGAACTATCATCTGATGCTTCTGAGATGCATAAGTAGGAAGCGAGATCTGGAGCAGAGTAGCTGAGACTTAACCCAGGCAAAGTGATATGGCATGCAGTACCCTAAGCAGCACATTAATCCCCTGTGCCACAATGCCTACCTCCTTTGTTTTGTGTGTTTTGTTGGTTTTTTTTTTTTTTTTCGTATTGATTTGAAAGGCAAAATGACAAAGAGAGAAATATTTGGTCCACTCCCCAAATGCCCACAACAGCTAAGATTAGGCCAGGTCAAAGCCTGAAGCCAAGAACTCCATCTAGGTCTCCCAGAGGAGCGCTAAGTACGCCAAGTGTCTGGCCCATCCTCTGTTACCTCCCAGACTCAATAGCAAGAAGCTGGATCTGAAGCAGAAACAGAACTCAATCCCTGACACTGATATGGGAACCGATGTCCCAGGTGGTGGTTTAATGCGCTGTGAAACAACACAAGAGCTGAATGCCCTTTTTAAAGAAACTTAGCCCTAAATTCTGAAAGATCCCTTCTCTATCAAAAGTCAAATTTTACATTCTTTAGAAGTTACTGTAAAGATCAAATAGAATAGTTCATTTGTGCCCCTGTAGTTCCAAAGGTTCTTCTGAGGTTACTTGTTCTCTCTCCAAACTGATAACTCATAATTGAGTTTGCAATCAATTAAAATAGCTAAATAATGTGCACATATAATATTGTAAATGGCCAATATTTTAAACTCTTTCAATGAGGGATCTTCCCTACACTTTTAGGAAAATTGTGTTATCATTATCTGATTTATCATTTCAGTCTGCCACTTTTAAAAGATCTTGATTCCCTCATTATCTGCAACTCCATCTACACGCAAGAATAAGAAAGAACACTTCCATTTTTCCACTTTGATTTTTTTCATGAAATTTATCAGCTCTATTTCAAAGGTTCTGTTCAACCTATCCACTCCTTCATTATCTTTTCTAATGCCCTAGGTCAGCCTTTAGTTTAATTACCACTCCTCTTTGCTTAAAAACCATCAGTTGGCTCTCTTTTCCCCAGTGCAAAGGTCAGCAAATTGCAGTCTGCAGGCCAAATCTTGCCTACGTGTGTTTATAAATATGGTATTATTGGAAAACAACCACCATCATTTGTTTGTGTATTATCTACGGTTGCTTTCACTCTACAATTGCAAAGTTGAATAGTTACAACAGAGAACATATGGCTTGCGAAGTCTACAATATATACTATCTGGCCCTATCCAGAAAAGTTTGCCAACCATTCTCTTACAGGATAGTTGCAAATTCTTTCTCACCTTTATATACTCTATCATATCTTTTCCTCCAGCTGGAATGCCTTTCCCCAATACGACTTCCAGACTATGTCATAATCATATAACAAGATCCGTTTAATAGAAAATGCCAATTCCTACATAGTAGGTTATAACAATATATCATTCATACCCATGTTTTATTTTAACCTCTATTGCTATTTGATATTTTTATTCTTTGGACCCCCTTTGCTAACTTTCACACTGCACTCATACATATTAAGAGTTATAGAAAGCCTTTTTCCAACCAGCAGGAAGTGATTTGGACAGCACCAGGCAGCAAAGGCTCCTTATATAAAAAAGAATAACTCAACAATCAGATTATACCAACGTGTTGGTGACCTCCTCAGAGTAAGCTAATTATTTTTGCAGTTTCACATCATAGGATAACATTTCATGAATAAGTTGTGACTAGCACTGCGGCATAGTGGGTAAAGCTGCCTCCTTCAGTGCTGGCATCCCATATGGGCACTGGTTCAAGTCCCGGCTGCTCCACTTCCGATCCAGCTCTCTGCTATGGCCTGGGAAGGCAGTGGAAGATGGCCCAAGTCCTAGGGCCCCTGCACCCACATGGGAGACCTAGAAGAAGTTCCTGGCTCCTGGCTTTGGATAGGCCCAGCTCCATCCATTGCAGCCAATTAGGGAGTGAACCAGTAGATGGAAGACCTTTCTCTCTCCCTGCCTCTCTTTCTCTGTGTAATTCTGACTTTCAAATAATTAAATAAATCTTTGAAAAATGATTAAGTAGTCATCATATGGAATTCATACTATTCCCCTAAAATGAATACTTATATATAATCTTGATGCATGAAAATCCTTTCCTGGGTGCTGGCGTTGTGAAACTGCTTGTGACACTAGCATTGGATACTGGAATGCCAGTTTGAGTCCCAGCTGCTCTGTTTCTGTTCCAGCTCCCTGCTAAATGTGCCTAGGAGGGCAGTAGAAAACGCCCCAAGTACATGGGCCCCTGCACCCACATGGAAGATCTGTATGAAGTTCCTGGCATCTGGCACAGCCTGACCAAGACCTGACGGCTGTGGACGTTTGGGGAGTGTACCAGTGGATGGAAGGCCTCTGTTTCTCTCTTTCTCTCTCTGTCACGCTACCTTTCAAATAAACAAATCTTATAAAAATTATTTCCTACTAGTAAAACCAAAGCACATGCATTAAAACAGATATTTTTTTAAAAAAATAGAACACACTTACATATGTACTCCTTCCTACCTGTGAATGGCATTGCTCAGATGAATTAATGTTCTTTACCAAACATTTTGTGGGAATTAGGACTCAAAAAATAATTTGGATTATCAAGAAAAGAGTCTGATTATTTTTACTTCCCATGAAATAATCCATTTCAAAGTTTTACCTGTTTTTGTTAAAATACAATCAATCTATTTTTTATAACACAACACAGAATAGAAATTTGTTAGGCCGGCGCCGTGGCTTAACAGGCTAATCCTCCGCTTTGCGGCGCCGGCACACTGGGTTCTAGTCCCGGTTGGGGCACCAGATTCTATCCCGGTTGCCCCTCTTCCAGGCCAGCTCTCTGCTATGGCCCGGGAAGGCAGTGGAGGATGGCTCAAGTCCTTGGGCCCTGCACCCGCATGGGAGACCAGGAGAAGCACCTGGCTCCTGGCTTCGGATCAGCACGATGCGCCGGCCGCAGCGGCCATTGGAGGGTGAACCAACGGCAAAAAGGAAGACCTTTCTCTCTGTCTCTCTCTCTCTCACTATCCACTCTGCCTGTCAACAAAACAAAACAAACAAACAAACAAAAAGAATAGAAATTTGTTTTAGATAATGACAAGGATTTGGGCCAGATTGTGGCTATCAGTGAAATTAAAGGCACGCTGCATGCCATTTTTGGCAGCTGCAAGTGATTGCTGGGTATTTCACATTTCTCTTTTTAATAAAAGGTCATATAAAATGCTTTAAAAATATGTCTTTGTGAGAGTAACCACCAAAAGCACTGAGTTGAGTCAAGAGAGTACGGGAAGTGTCAGTAAAAAGGTAAAAGTAAGCATGTATTTTCTAGTCATAAACCCCAAACAACAGGAAAAAGTTTTGAAGAACCAGAGCCTAAGAAAATAGCTGTGGCTGCTTCTAGAGACTAAAGAATAATAACTATTGAAGACAGAACTTAGAGGAAGAGGACAAATCTTCCCCATGTTGATTGTGACTTTCCTTAGAAGATTAGATGACCACAAGACACATAAGATTTGCTCAAACATTTACTGAGTACTTATTACGTGTATGGCAACATATCTGTGCTGAAATACAAAAGTCTAGAAAAGATCTTGAACAGGGGACAATTTTGTTGATTAACCCAGAAAGGCACATGGAAAAGCCTAGTAAATAGGGGTTTTTTAAGTTTTTTTTTTTTTTAAACCAACTATCACAATGAGGAATATGGGTTCAAAAATGCAGATGATAATAGAAGCAGTTTTTCTCAGAAAGACAAGAGAAATGTAGCCTGGCTTAATAAGGAGAGTTATATAACCAAAGTGGAAAAGTAAGAGCATTCTAATATAATACAAGAGCCTTGTTACTTCTTGTAAGAATCAAGTCAGTATGAACATTCACTCTTTTTAAAAACAGCTAAGATGTATACCTAAACTAGATGATCACAATAGGCTGAGTGGTGACTATGTTTTCTTGGTAGAACTGATGGACAGGAATACATTCATCCTTTTCAAAAATAGTTAGTGAACTATAATAACGTATAATATATTAAGTACCATAAGCTCAGCTCTTCAGTACAGAAAAGAATATGACACAGGTCCTATTTTCTTAATAGAGTGAATAGTATATACATGTTTATTTGAAACTATGACACCATATACAATGTGATAAACATCATTTCAAGAGTTGAAACGAGGGGCCAGTGTGGTGCTGTAAGGAGGTAAGCCACTGCCTGCAATATTGGCATTCCATACGGGCCCTGGTTCAGGTCCAGACTACTCCATTTCTGCTCCCCATGCCCTGGCCACTGTGAACATTTCAGGAGTGAACCACTGGATGAAGATCTCTCTATCCCTCTCTCTCTGTTGTAACTCTGCCTTTAAAATAAATAAAATAAATCTTTAAAAATAAATAAGAAGTTTAAGAGACAAAAACTACAGAGTTAAAGAGAGAATAGTGATCGTGTGAAACTATCAAGGTATTTTTTGGAGGAGGAGGCCGTTGAGAGACTCTGGAACCTAGGTGGGAATTGGAATTCAAGACCTGGGTAAGGGAATATGGAATTAAGTTGGAGAATGTGCATTCCCAGCCAATGGACGAACAACAGCAAATGCATGAAATGTTTTTCTTTATGAAAAAGGACAAGTAGCTTAAGTTAGTGATGGCATCATTTAAACTGGAGAAGAAATAAATCTAGAAGATGTTTGTCATTGTTAGTTGGTTTCAAAGATAAATGAGGAGACTGAGCAAGGACATCACTTCCATGTATTTGTCCTAAAGCCTACTATGTTGTCCCAAACTACATTAGCAATACTATAGGCAATAGGAATGGAGAAATTGGGAGAATATGAAGTTATAATCAACAACTCTTAATGGTTTATAAAATGTAGCAGTCAAGTGAATAAAGCCTCTTTATTTTTATTTATTTTTATTTTATTTTATTTTTTTTGACAGGCAGAGTGGACAGTGAGAGAGAGACAGAGAGAAAGGTCTTCCTTTTTGCCGTTGGTTCACCCTCCAATGGCCGTCGCGGTAGCGCGCTGCGGCCGGTGCACCGCACTGATCCGAAGGCAGGAGCCAGGTGCTTCTCCTGGTCTCCCCTGGGGTGCAGGGCCCAAGCACTTGGGCCATCCTCCACTGCACTCCCTGGCCACAGCAGAGAGCTGGCCTGGAAGAGGGGCAACCGGGACAGAATCGGTGCCCCGACCGGGACTAGAACCCGGTGTGCCAGCGCCGCAAGGCGGAGGATTAGCCTAGTGAGCCGCGGCGCCGGCTATAGCCTCTTTATTAATAATGACTGAAAATGTTAGAGCTGAAGTACTTGGCTGAAACTTATGGGATTCTGCAGGATGAGCAAGCATATGGTGAAGTTCAGTTTTGAATGTATTTTGGTGGAGACAGAAGTTATATGTGATGTTAATCAAGTAGTTGGACAAGAACTACTGACTAGTGCTCAGGAAACAGAAAAAATATGTTTGGACGTCATCTGCAGAGGAACAATCATTTAAATCAGGAGTTCTTTGATATTTTAAGACAGCATGACTCTTAATGGCTCCAGCATGCCTTCCAGAATTGTTATTTTTGCGATAGTAAGAAAAGTTCACCATGGAAGTGATTCTCAAGTGAGTAGAAGCCACCATCAAGAAAGTGAAAAGACAGCCTCAATCATGAGGGGTACAGGTGATCCAGGTGTGTTGGCAAGGGAAAATGAGGCAAGAAGGAAGTTTTGTCCCACATTATTTCCAAACTTAACAGTTTGTAAAAGGACTACAAGCAATTCCAGAGTGAAAGAGCCGTATTAACAGCATTAATCAAGAAATAAAAGTTAGGGGTAAAGAGGTCAGAATTATAGGATGAAAACAAGTAAGGTGAAATTTAAGAAGACAGAAAAGTTTTAAAGGGCAATTGAGAAATTTAAGTACAAATGTTTGTGGAGGCCAGTATTCATAAAGTTGTATATTTGAGACAGAAATGACAGAAATTGGTCAATGAAAATAAAAGAGGAAATCATGATTTGAGGTGTTAACAGCATTTGAGGAAGATGAACATATATCTAGAATAGCAATCTTCAATAGAATATTCTAAATACCCTACATGAAATTTTAAATAAAAATTTTAATTTAATTAAAAATTCAAAACAAGGAAGTAAAATTAGGAAGATTTAATATATTCAATATATTCAAGATATCATTCAACATGTAATTGATGTGAAATTACTGATACTATACATTTTTCGCCTATGTTTTCTAAAGATGGCATGCACTTCACACCTATAACTATCTCGGTTTAGACTGCCTACACTTAAGTGCTTTTAAGAGCATATGATGTAGAAGCCACTCTATTGGGCAGGGCAATTTTAGAAACAGAGAGTTAAAAGCCTGGAATAATGGCTTTTGAAGTTGTCACTTGACTGTTAAGTTTGGTTAGCTGGCTGATAAGAATTAATACACATGTATTTATTTTCTCCAATTTTTATCTTTACGTACAAATGAAACTAATAAGATGTTCAAACTGAGAATCCAGAGTATTGTTAGAATTTCTTTGTAACTAAAACCAAAATAATTATTTTGAAATAGGAACTTAAACACTGAAGCTAACCACAAGCACTTTTAAAGATACAGTCCAAAAGTTAAAAATGGAAAACACTTCCAGGATTTCTGAAGTAAGACACAATATAAACACAGAGCGAGAATTGGTTTAAGAATTTCAAAACCATTTCTCATGAAATCATAATTATATCAACTTGTACAAATAAAAGGTCAAGAACTTTCCAAATAATTGCATCCAGACATTGTCTCATTAACTAGAATCCCACATGCAAAAGTAATTCAACATCTATTGGATTTATCCTCTGCTCACTCTGTTTTCTCAAGACTCATGAACACAGCCAGATTATACACCTGGCATATCTTCTTCACATCGTTTTTTACTACCTACATCAAATAAAATGAATTCCAAATACTTCACTCTTTATCAATCAACCAAAGAAAAATTCACGGTAAAATACTACCAATAAACACATTATTTCAAAAATGACTTTTAAACAAATATTTTTCTTCGCAAAATATGTCCACCATTTTATTGGCATTTCTAAAGTAATTAATAATGCAGAAAATTTAATGAAAAGTTAGACACATTAGAATGTAAATACTGTTTTAATTTAAGTGCACAAAAGCAAATTTGGCCTATTTGCTTTAAAATTCCTTAGTAATATTGTGATTTATTAATATTTCAAATGATTGTGCTTCTAAGAAAAATTTTACTTGTGCTAAGTCAACTCAAATTGTTGGAGCAACTAGCAAGGAGTTGGATGAGGAGATTCAAGCCGAGAGCTCAATAAAATATAACTGTATGTGCTAAAGTCTTTTTTTTTTTTAAGATTTTTTTTTTTTTTTGAAAGACAGAGTTACAGAGAGAGGTAGAGACAGAGAGAGAGGTCTTTCATCCGCTGGTTCACTCCCCAGATGGCTGCAACAGCCGGAGCTGCACCAATCTGAAGCCAGGAGCCAGAAGTTTCCTCCGGGTCTCCCACATGGGAGCAGAGGCCCAAAGATTTGGGCCATGTTCTACTGCTGTCCCAGGCCATAGCAGAGAGCTGGATCAGAGAGGAGCAGCAGGGATGAGAACCGACGCTCATATGGGATGCCGGCACTTCAGGCCAGGGCTTTAACCCACTGCGCCAGAGTGCTGGCCCCATGCTACAGTCTTATATATGTGTGTATGTAAAGTTAATATCTGATAGTGATGACATAATGAATCATTTTAAAGCGAAATTATTAGACTTTATTTTGATGTATTGTCACATAACTATACCATTTTTAATATAATTTTTTCAGACTGATAGGATAAATTTAAACAACATGGTTTTGAATATTCTATTCAATGCTTTTAAATGTATTTTATAATAAAAATCAGCACCCTACAATTTGGCCTTAACATTTAAATGAAGTGTATGACTTCCTACTGGCTTTTTTTTTTTGACAGGCAGAGTGGACAGAGAGAGAGAGAGACAGAGACAGAGAGAAAGGTCTTCCTTTGCCGTTGGTTCACCCTCCAATGGCCGCCACGGTAGCGCGCTGCGGCCGGCGCACCACGCTGATCCGATGGCAGGAGCCAGGTGCTTCTCCTGGTCTCCCATGGGGTGCAGGACCCAAGGACTTGGGCCATCCTCCACTGCACTCCCTGGCCGCAGCAGAGAGCTGGCCTGGAAGAGGGGCAACCGGGACAGGATCGGTGCCCCGACCGGGACTAGAACCCGGTGTGCCGGCGCCGCAAGGCGGAGGATTAGCCTAGTGAGCCGCGGCGCCGGCCCCTACTGGCTTTCTTAAGAAAAACTAGTATTGACGGTCACAACTCAGAGAAGAAATGGAATATATCCCTCTCTTCTTTATAAAAAGTACCTCAAAATGTTTGTGAAAAATGTAATTAAAAGTTGTTTATTTTGGTGACAAACACGAAATCCAAGTATAGTTTTTTCATAATATATACTTTCTTTGTACTTTTACCATTCCACTTACACAGCTGACTTTTTACATTTAAGTTTTTTTTTTTTTTTAATTTTTTTCTTTGACAGGCAGATTTAGATAGTGAGAGAAAGAGAGAGAGACAGAGAGAAAGGTCTTCCTTTTCCATTGGTTCACCCTCCAATGGCCGGTGTGGACGGTGCACCGCACTGATCCGAAGCCAGGAACCAGGTGCTTCTCCTGGTTTCCCACGCCGGTGCAGGGCCCAAGCACTTGGGCCATCCTCCACTGCACTCCCGGGCCACAGCAGAGAGCTGGACTGGAAGAGGAGCAACCAGGACAGAATCCAGCGCCCCGACCGGGACTAGAACCTGGTGTGCCGGCGCCGCAGGCAGAGGATTAGCCTATTGAGCCGCGGCGCCGGCTGACTTTATACATTTATATTATCTTTTTTCCATCTATGTGCAAACAGCTTCCTTGAACCTATGCCTAGGGCATATTTGTCACACCCTTCCATTGCAGCACACGGAGCACATGGAGGACATTGAATAATTGATTTTTAATTTTGATTATTGGAAGAAGAAAAGAAAGTGAAAATGTAGACCAAAAAGTGTCTTGTTAGATAATGCTAAATAAAGACTAACTGGCATAAAAACATCAATCAAACAAGAAATTTGTTCATTACATTCTTTTTTTCAAGAATAGTATTCAACTGTAATTATTGCTAATATCATTGTGGAAGGGGGAGCATTAAAATAAAAAGAAAACCAGGATATTTTATCAGGGAAAATATTACAATATAGTTGCTTACTTGATTTAACATTATATTTTCATTTTATTTTTCCTGTTAAAGATAACAAGATTCTGGATAAAATTAATGATACTTCTGAAAATATGTCCAAAAGATATTATTTTTCTGCTAAATTTGAAATGTGAGTTAAGCTATTAATATATTTAAATTTATAAGATATAATTATTAGGCAGGCGCCGCGGCTCACTAGGCTAATCCTCCGCCTTGCGGCGCCGGCACACCGGGTTCTAGTCCCGGTCGGGGCACCGATCCTGTCCCGGTTGCCCCTCTTCCAGGCCAGCTCTCTGCTGTGGCTAGGGAGTGCAGTGGAGGATGGCCCAAGTCCTTGGGTCCTGCACCCCATGGGAGACCAGGAGAAGCACCTGGCTCCTGCCATCGGAACAGCGCGGTGCGCCGGCCGCAGCGCGCTACCGCGGCGGCCATTGGAGGGTGAACCAACGGCAAAAGGAAGACCTTTCTCTCTGTCTCTCTCTCTCACTGTCCACTCTGCCTGTCAAAAAAAAAAATATAATTATTAAACACATTTTATGGATAAAGATGTAAAATAGTTATCATTCCTAAATCCCTTTATTTGAATCAGAGCAATTTTTCTTTCATAACTTTCTGGCTATTCTGGCAGAGAAGGAGAAAAGAAGTAACTCAGCCAAAAAGTGAAATAGGAAATAATCTTATCACCCAGAACACTGAGGCATAATCACTGAAAACAGAAAAATGAAAATTACAAGGTAACCCATCAAATTCACTGGGAACTAGATTTTTATTCTATTCTATGAAAATTAAGGAAACTAATATTTTTCTCAATTAAATTCCCAACTATTAGCGGTCATTAGCCTTTTACTCTTCCTTCTCAACCCTCCAAATGTCATTTTCTTTTTTTAAAAAAAATATTTATTTATTTGAGAGGTAGATTTACAGACAGTGAGAGGGAGAGACAGAGACAAAGGCCTTCCATCTACTGTTTCACTCCCCAAATGTCTGCAACTGCCAGAACTGAGATGACCTGAAGCCAGAAGCCAGCAGCCAGGAGCTTCTTCTGGGTCTCCCACGTGGGTGCAGGGGCCCAAGGACTTGGGCCATCTTCCACTGCTTTCTCAGGCCACAGCAGAGAGCTAGATCAGAAGAGGAGCAGCCAGGATAAAACTGACGCCCATATGGGATGCCAGTGCCGCAGACAGAGGATTAACCTATTGTGCCACATCACCAGCTCCCTCCCCAAATGTCATTTTAGTGTTCAAATGTTAGCACATAATTTTTCTGATCACTAACAACAACAACAACAACAACAACAAACAACTTAGTTTATTTAAATATGAGATATTCCCAAATTTTATACTTTTAAATTTCAAACTCTATACTTACAATATTTGCATCCTTGGAAAAAAATTTTTTAAAGAAAAAGGCAAACAATTGTTTTACCAGACAATATTAGAGCTGATAATAAAAAACAGAAATATATTTTACTATCAGTAAACATGTCACTACTTTCTTTCCAGGATTTCAGTCTTATCCAAATCTTAACATCATCTATACTTTAAACTTTTTTTTTTCCTATACAGCTGGCAAAATTTCATTCTTTTTACCTTTGAGGATTCCAAAAAAGGTCAGTATACCAAAGGATTAGTATATAGAATTCTTCAATATGATGGTTTATTTTTACTTTTTCTTTTGTTCTTCCTTAGTATTTCCTCAAAAAAATCTTAATATTTTTTGTTCCATATTCTGTATCACCAAAAATATTTATGATGGTTGTAGCAAAGTTCCTCTCCTAAAGTCACATTAACAAACATGAGTGCTGAAACACTGACTGCGTGATTGAACAACTCTTAGAATTCAACAACCATTATTGAAGTCCTGGGAGTCACACATTGGAAAGGTAGACAAAGTATAAGAATGAGTTCAATTGCATGGATAGTAAGACACACATACCCATAAGACAACTTAAACAAGAATATATAGTACACTTAACTCAGTGCCCAAATCACTGGTAAGCATATTGTTATGGTATTGCAAAAGATAGACAGAACACTAAAGAGAGGTGCAATCAAGGAATGCTATTTATGGACCACAAAACAGAATAGGCTCTAGATATGTGGAACATATTGGAGAAGAAAAAAAAAAAAACATATCCAAGGATACCAAGAACATTAATATGAGCACAGAGAGTTGAAAATCATAACAGTGCAGTCTGTCTGAAGCCAAGGGTTGCTATTAGAATGATATTAAAGACAAGGAACAGCACACTTTGCTAAAGGTTTCATTTTTTTTTATATAACCTTATGACAATTCTGTAAGACAGATACATCCTTTCTAGCAAAAAAGGAAATGAAGAAAATTTTGAAATATCTTGTAGGGGTAGGGGTCAGGCTGGTGTTGTGGTGTTGTGGATTACCTCACTTTCTGTGACGCCAGCATATCACATGAGTGTTAGTTTGAGTCCCTGCTGTTCCATTTCTGATGCAGCTCTTCTGATCCAGCACCTTACCAATGCATCGGGAAGGCAGCAAATGATGCCTCAATGACTTGAGTCCCTGCCCTACCTAGGAGACCCAAATAGAGTTCCAGCCTCCTGACATTGGCCTGGCCCAGCCCTGGTTATTCCATTTGTGGAACAAACTATCCAATGGAAGATCCGGTCTCTCTTTTCCATCTCCCTGCAACTCTGCCTATCAAATAAATAAATAAATCTTTTTTAAAAAGGCATCTTGCCCAAATCACATGAACTGGTAAATGGCAAGGTCCAGGAATGTAGCTGATTTGAAGGATATTCTATTCCCAGCGATGTGAAACTTAATCCCTTGCATAAGTTGCATTTCCTAAGTACCTTTAAATAGTTATCATGACTTTAAATTACTAGCATTTGGGGAAGGTTGATGCCGGTCTTTGGGGGAAAAAAAACTTGTTTTCTAATTATTGAATTTAGCAAAAGAGAAATATATATTTAAAAGGAACTTTTCATGTCTCTTTCAAATGAAATGATTCAATCTTCTTGCATATATATATTAGTTTCATGTTATCTCAATATCTCCTAATTGTTTCAAAAATTAACCAGTTTACAAAGAGATCTGATGAGATTGATATAAGCCACACACCTTGGAAAGTAAAGAGAAAATATGACTAAGGAATGTCATGCAATCTTTTCTTTTCCTCATTCCTAAGTTTCGACATCACAGAGGATAGTGTGAATGAGAAAATGCATTATCCTGAAATCTGTTGAAAGTCACATTTTATGAAAAGTATTTATTTATTAAGTGCAGTTACTTAACAAATTTGTTTGTTGCAAAGACAGATTACCACCTACGTGATAGAAAAATGTTGGGTTACTTGATGATTTGAAAGTGATAACCTTTGGATAGACTCTCTGCGTTATATATTTTTATCAATTAAACAGAAATACAATTCATGGATTTTAGAAGCTTACAAAAGAGGAAAGCACAGTATCCCAAAGAAGACATGGAATTCTCAACATCTTCTGCATCAGTTACCTCATCCCTGATACATATTAAGAAAGACACAGATGAACTAGAAAGCATCCTGGGGCAAAATCTGAATGCTATGGCTGGGAGAATACTGAAGGAATGCGTGATTCTGCTTGGAGGACAATAGTCAGAAAAAACATCTTGTCCTTCTTCAAATTCCTGGAGTTTAGGGAACTAGTGTGGCCAAACAATTGAACCCTTATTGCTTCCTCAAAAGATCAAGACCTCTTGTGATCAATATGGCCAAACGATAAGAATATCTGATAATAATATTCCATCATAGATTTAACAACTACCGTGGAAGAATGTTGTTCATGGATCCTCACTTCAATTGAACCGTAAGCAATTTTATGAAAACTATAAATCAAACTTTATATGACTTTAACAAACTTCAATGATTTTTAAATGAATTAAATGTTGTAACTTAAATGTATATGTAAGCTTTAGTAAGCTCAAGAATTTTTCTTAGACATTCTACTAGTTTTTCTTGGATACAAGCATGAATTATTTGATAACCTAATAAGGTTTGGTTGGAAAGGGCACTACAGTTAGTATCTGAGTCCTTATTTATTAATTTACCATTAGCTAGTCCATATTTATGAATCTGCTTTCTCATTTATAAACTAGTAATAATACTGTTTGCATTAAAGATTGCTGAAAAATCAGAGTGAATCACATTTATATAACTAGGTTGCAACTTTATAACACTGAATATTATTTTAAAAATAAATATGAATAAATAGTATATAAAATATAATATATATTACATGATAATTAATATAATATATGATAATTACAAATAGTTTAACTAGATTTTTTCAAAATAAGTCTATTATTTCTCCCCATAAATCTTTAAGTTATTAAAGACTTTATCTGTCCCCATTTTTTGCTGAAAGTTTCATTCTTTCCTTTTCAAACTCTATCACAGGTTCTTCATCATAACATGTAATAGCCACATAAATGTCTATGAAAAATGAAAACTGTGCAGTAATGACATCTATGAAAGTTAAAACTTGTCCATGTATGTCAGAAGAAAAACAATCATTTCTTGCTACTTGGTTAGTATGCAAATCACATTTGCTATTATAACATATAAATTATAACAGACTTGTAAGTTACAATGCCATGGCACAGAGGTCAGATGAAACATATATTCACGGATTTCAGCTTTCCTCCAACAAATCTACCTCGTTCAAATATTTCATCCAGATTAAGACATAGTTCAGTTTGAATCTTAATAGAGAACAAATCACCAAGCAAGACCAAGATTATATAATATAGCCTTGGGTAACTGTGCAACTCTGCACCTAAACGAGAATGTTACTAAGAAAATGATGCTTTCAGATTTCACTAATCTCAGTGAAACTAAAGTGAAAACTGACAATATCCAAACAAAATAGTGCACTCACCCAAAGAAAACTAAAA
Source organism: Lepus europaeus (assembly GCF_033115175.1). Lineage (NCBI taxonomy): Eukaryota > Metazoa > Chordata > Mammalia > Lagomorpha > Leporidae > Lepus > Lepus europaeus. The sequence goes on along the minus strand of NC_084832.1, from coordinate 41,353,425 downwards.
CACAATCGAGAATCTTACAAGATTAACAAGGTGGTGACCATAATACTCTATTGTATCTCAGAAGATTAGAGTTACCCATACTTACTAAAAACTAAGAGAATGCTTTTAGCAGTAGTTGCTATATTATAAGCAACATAATGGACAAGGAAAAGTCATCTAAAATGTACATCTGCGAAGAAGAAACTCATAGATAGGAATGGAAGAGAATGTAGAGATTAGTCTTTCTCCTTCTAGAAGAGGAAGTGGAATCTTACAGCCTAAATATAAAACATCAGTCATGCTTGGAAGTGCAGATTTGGTCACTGATGAAGTAAGCTCACTTAACTGCAATTTTTTTTTAAAACTCAACATTTAAAATGCATAATGATTTTAATAAGATGAAATGGCTTTAATAAGATGAAATCAACTGCAACAATTCCCAAATCACTGCTACAACCTCACTGCTAAAGTGCTGCTTGAAATTCTCCTTCTCCTTCTTAGCACCAGCAACCTGTTCCATGCTGTGCCTATCATTAGCACCTTGGATAAAAGAAGTGGCAAAAAAAAAAAAAAATGCAGAATGGATTAGCTTTGTTATCTAACCAAGTCTAGGATGATTGCTCTATGAGGACTGGCATGAACCTTGACCCTTTGCTCTCATTAGTTTACAGAATTTTCTAGGATTCTTCACAAAAGTAGTAACTTGGACTTCTCTGAAGTCCTTACTAATTATAAATTAAAGCTATGTCAACTAAATCAATCTACTTATTTAAATATATTTCAAGACATACTATCAATACAGTGTAAAATCTTCCATACAAGAAAGATTAAACTTCATGGAGTACACAATTCTCTAGCAGTAACACATATGTATTGATACTTTATATTTGAACCTGTAAACAATTATTTTTGCATTTATGGCATTATATAATGTGTTTCTATATTCAAGGGTACTTCACAAAGTTCACAGAAAATGTATATTGTGAAAACAGCATGGGCCAGCGCCGTGGCTCAATAGGCTAATCCTCTGCCTGCGGTGCCGGCACACAGGGTTCTAATCCCGGTCGGGGCGCCGGATTCTGTCCCAGATGCCCCTCTTCCAGGCCAGCTCTCTGCTGTGGCCCAGAAGTGCAGTAGAGGATGGCCCAAGTGCTTGGGCCCTGCACCCCATGGGAGACCAGGAGAAGCACCTGGCTCCTGCCTTCAGATCAGCGCAGTGCGCCATTGGAGGGTGAACCAAGGGCAAAAGGAAGACCTTTCTCTCTGTCTCTCTCTCACTGTCCACTCTGCCTGTCAAAAAAAAAAAAAAAAAAAAAGAAAGAAAGAAAGAAAGAAAGAAAGAAAACAGCATGTATTTCAAAATTACTTGTAACAAAATACATCAAATTTTAATCCCATTTTTCTTCTTTTCAATAGAATTATTTTGTTTAATTGAAAGTCAAAGAGGGAAAGACACAGAGAAAGAGATTGTTTTTCATCTGTTGGTTCACTCCTCAAATAGCCCCCAATAACTCAGTGGGTCCAAGTTGAAGTTGAGAGCCAGATGCTCTATCCAGGTCTTCTACACAGGTGACAGGGTCCTAACACTTAGGCCATGTTTTGCTGTTTTCCCAGGCATATCAGCAGAGAGGTGGATTGGAAGTAGAGCAGATAGGACTCAACACTGACCCTAATTCCACTTTTCACAAACCTTTTGAAGTATCCTCCTCTGGATAACTATCATATATAATAGTTAAAATATTATATAAGAGGGACAATAATTTGTATGTTATATGTGTATGTATATACACATATATATGTATGTATGTATAATATATATTATACATATAAAAGATACAATAATTTGTATAGGAATGTGTAAACTCCAATTCAGAATACCATGATGAGCATCAAACTAAATTACATGATTTACTTAGTACACTATGTAGAATTAATAGGAAAGAATTGTTCAAATCAAGTTTTCCAAATGAAAAGGTATTGACCTGCATACAGAACAGGGATGCTCTAGAGAATCCTGGGGCTTTCTTCTGAACATGCTTGATTCAGAGAAATTCAGGAGTTATATTTGTCTTGGGAGTATCTCTCCTGGGTCCGTGGGAGGAAGCAAGAAAACTTGAATTCTGTCTTCCAAGCCTCATTTCCCTAGGGATTCTAAGTGACTTCTATCCTAATGGACCCTTGTAAAGCACTGTAGAAGGTTTCTTTTGAGGTCACCTTGGTCCACTCTCACATTCCTGAGGTACAGAGAGGGTCTGTCCAAATACATGAGCCTGTCAGATAAACAACCCAATTATTCTGAGAAAGAATGAAAAGCAATAGGTAGATTGGTTAGGGGGCACAGTATGGTGACTCATAACTATACAAAGAATAAGTGAAGTTAGATTATCTCTGCCATCCAAATTAAACTTCAAATTTATTACCAAATGGCCAGCCTGAAACATGCCTTCATACAGATTAGCCTGAGTGAATCATATTCTGTTAATACAACAATGAATCAATTAAAAAAAAAACACTAAACAAAAGCCACAAAAAGCCATAAAGCAATAGTGAGGAGGACCAAAACAATGTCATGGCTCAGCAGAAAGGGGCAGGTGAGGAGGTCGGGGTTTTGGCACACTGGGTTAAGCCCCTGTTTGGGACACCAGCATCCCATTTCAGAGTGCTGGTTCAAGTCTTAGCTATTCCAATTCCAATCTAGCCTCCTGCTAACTCACCAGCCACCCCCATACTTCAGTTCCTGCCACCGGTTCCTGGCTTTAGCCTAGCCTAGATCTGGCTGCTGCAGAGTGAATCCGTGGATGAAAGATCTCTCTCTTTCTCTCTGTCTCTCTCCCTCTTCTTTCTCTCTCTCATTCTGCCTTTCAAGTAAGTAAAAATAAATCAATGTAACTTAAAAAAGACAAAGTAACACAAAGTATAACATTGAGACCATACACTGAAGTTCACTAGGGCAAAAAATCACAGTGAGTAATTGCTAGAGATATTAGGGATGAAATGGCATTTGGGGGATCATTTTATAGGTGAAGGAGCAGCTCAGTTCTTATTTTTAAAGAGATAAATTTATTTCAGGGAGAGGGACTGCTTGTGCTACTAGAATAATATTCCTAGAGGGGTTGATACTGTGGTGCAGCAGGTTAAGCCTCCACTTTCAACTCTGGCATCCCATATCAGAGCATGGGTTTGAGTACAGTGTAGTCTGCTTCCCATCCAGCTCACTGTAGATGCACTTTGGCAAGGCAGCGGACAATGACTCAAATGTTTGGGTTCCTGCCACTCACATAGGAGATCCAGTTATGGTTCTTGGTTCCTGGATTTGGCCTGAATGAACCAGTGAATAGGAAATCAATCAACCAATCAATCAGTCAGTCAATCTCTCTCACTTTTTCACTCCCTCTCTCTCTCTCCTTTCAAATAAATAAAATATTTTTTTAAAAGAATGATATTCTTAGAGTTCATTTTCCATATTATCCTCAGAACAACCTTTACCTCTGGGCTCACCAGTGGGGCTCCACTGAATGAAGATCACCATGTCCATCTCTATCTACTACTGCTCCAACCGTTGCTCCCAGAGTTTCCAAGTCTGTACCTGGTGTGAACTGACTGGAAATATGTTTCCCAAGTTTTCAAAAAGTGGTGCCTTTTTTTTTTTTAAAAAAAAAGAGATTGTTCTATTGTTATTGAAAGGTACAGCAACAGAGAAGGAGGGAGGAAGGGAGGAAGGGAGGGAGAGAGGGAGAGAGGGAAAGAGGGGAAAAGGGAGAGAATGAGAGAGAGAGAGAGAAAGAGAGAGAAAGAGAGAGAGAAATCTTTTATATGCTGGCTCATTCCTCAATTGTGCACAACAGGCATGTCCAGACTTGGTTGAAGCCAGAAGCCTGGAACTCCATCCTGGTCTCCCCATGTGAGCAGAAGGTACCCAAGTACTTGGGCCTACTTCAGTTGTCTTCCCAGGCATATCAGCATGGAGCTAGATGGGAAATGGAGCAGCAAAAGACTCAAATGGATACTCAATAGGAGATGCCAGCATAGCACGTGGCAGCGTAACACACTGCACCATGATGCCAACCCTGAGCAGTGCCTTTTTATTCCCTCAGAAAATAATACAAGAATTTCAACTATACGTTAGAACATTCTCATGAATAATATAAAATTCTTCATAGCATCATTAAATTTTACTAGTTATATCTTTTTACCTGAAATATTAAAATATACAGAAAAGTTAGAATAACAAATGATTTTAAATATTTCTAATTTTTTCTCCTCCATAAGCCAAAATATAAGCCCTTAAACAATGTGAAAAATATCAAGAACAGTTTGCCTAAACATGTACAATGACTAATTTCCATTGAATGTATAATTTGAGGTCACACTTTAGATTTTCCTTGGACATTTGTCAAGATAAAGTTGAATATATCCGATAACCATCTGTGAAGTCATCTAATGAGTGATTAGTGATCTTGTAAATCTCAGCACAGTGCCAGGCACAGACTCAATAAATAGGAAATACTCCTTATTATTGCTAATAGCTTGACAAATTTACCTCATGCATCATTCTTTAACAGGAGAGCATTCCAAGGATACCCTCCTGAAGTGTACGATTAAGAAAACATTCTTCAGATTTAAAACATGACACCTGAAGACATGTGAATATTGTTCGGAGGAGCAATAAGCAGGAACAGATAGTGACTTATACCATTCTTTGAATCCAGTGAGGGACCAGGAGTTTCATGAACTTTTTCTCCAAGTTTCATAACTCAACGTAAGCACATTGGAAAACAGGCACCAAGAGGGTAATAAGAGTAAAGTGGAGAGTTGATTCTTTGGAATAGGAATAAAGAAAAGAGAACATCAATGCTGAAAATGGCCAAGTTGAGGACAAAAATCTACATGTTTCCTTATCGCAAAATTTTCTACTATGTATTAGGCATTTTGTGGGGCATAAGTAAAAAACAGAATTCACAAATTTGGTCATATTTGCACTTCTACCTTGTGTTCCCTAATGCTCACTGTCTGCATGGAACATCCTTCTTTATCTCATTCTACCCTCCACACTCCAATAAATCTACACTTAAGCATTATGTCCTTAAAGAAGCTTTCTGAGTTTCTTGGGACACTCTGTCATTGCCCACCATTAGCAACCACCTACTCTATCATGCAATAATTGTTTCTTTTTGTCTGCCTAATCTTCAGGCTAAGGAACCATCCCTTATATTTCTGCCATGACACACCCATGTTTCATTAATTAGTAAGTATAAGCATAAATGAAAAACATAAGAAGAATTAATGCTCTGACTAAAAAAATGAGAAAAGTTAGCATTTCAAGTAAATGGACACTTTAATAGCAATCTAAGGTACTATTTCATTTAACATGTGTCTTAACTGTACTGCATTATACTTTACTTGTTTAGGATTGCTTTAAAATGCAAATTGTTTATTTAGAATTCAATAATTAAATACTAAAGTGGGAAATGAAAGCATGGTTTCATTTAATTGTCCTCACTATTATTTGCATGGCTTTTTCATGCTTTGAGTAATGAGCAAAATATAAATTAACCTTAAAACCAAGGATAAAAGAAATATCATGAAAAAATGTTATCTAATATTTCTACACTATTTACTTTTAATAACTCAATAATTACAATAAGAAAACAGCAATATGTAGTTCACATAATTAGCTCTTGTAATAATTAGGGGAAGGGGTGGAAACCATAAATGAAACACACACATTGCTGTCCAAGTTAAACCAGAAATTCTTGATGACTAACATTAATTGAGAAAAGACAGCTAAAAAAAAACCCTATGTGAAATATTAAACAAAGTTATCTGATGTTTATGTTTTTCTCCTTTAATAATTAATGGAATGTAAATAGTCAGGGAGACTTTAATTTTGCATTGTAACTATCCACCATTATAAATGGCAGTCAGATGTTTACATAATACCCAGAACCCTTCTGTATAGCAGGAGGTTACAAATCTGCCCCCTTTCCCTGTTCAAAGTCAAAAATAATGGTGCCTGATCCCCAGAGCATTCACTGCAAGGACTGTTTGCATATTCAGTTATTGTTTCTGCTGCGTCAGTCATCTGTTGAAGTTCACTCTAATGTGGCCCTGATCAATTCTGCCAGCTGTGCTTAAGTGCTGTTTACTATAATAACATCACACTGCCTTCTTATTTGGCAACAACGGCTATGACAGCACCTAAATGCATTGAGAAGCCAAGATTTTTATCATGAACACAGATCAAATTGAAACAGTTTATAGAGGACAGTGATGTTCTATTTCTGTCCATTCTAGTGAATACCAATAGCATAAAAGCTTTACAAAAACAGTACTGTTCTGCCCTTTCTAATAAAGGAAGACATTGTTGATCTAAATTCTCAAAATGAAAAAAAATTATTTTATAATTATACCTTATATTCTTGACCAGATAGTAAGTATTTAAATATGTTGATTCACTGCAATAAAGCTTCACCTGCACCATGTCCTAGTGTAAGGAAAGGATGTATAAACCATCTTAAAAAAAAAAAAAAAAAACTATGTTGTTCCCCCCAAAAAAGTAGCAGCTATAAGAATAAATATGAAACTGAGAAAGCAAAAACTAACACAACCTTGTACAATAGAGTATGTCAACAAAATATTAAATCGTATGGTTTTTCACCTATAATAAAATACACACCATCTCATATTAAGCAATAAGACAAACTAAGCTAAATAAGTCTTTTTCTACAGAAAAAACTTACACAGTTTTTGTGATCAGTATATATTACTATTTTACCACTTATATAAAACCTTAATATGTGAATTCTACAATTACATATCATTAGAGTATTGCTTATTGTGATAGTTTTAAATTCCCATTCTGTGTCTGTGATTCATTTACTACTTTCTTTATAATAAAATTGATATAAATAAATATACTGGTTGGGGAGAGAACAGAGAAGTCATTGAAACGCCATCTTCTCAGAGATTTTAATCCTCCTAAATCAGAACCCAATCAGTGGGTATTTCTAAGAATTGCCTAGAAAACATATGGAATTTAACCTAAGTGCATGTCACAGCTCATAGATGGTTTGAAGGGCTCCCTCTGAGCTATTACAGTGCATGCTGTGAGTATGTATTAACAATAGTTCACAAACATATGTTAAATTCATACAATATTTGCATGTGGAGCTCTATTCAACTGCCATTTTTTTCAAAAAAATGTACTTTCTCCAGAGTATTTATAGTCTTGGTTTCCAGTAGCCATAATTTTTACATTAGTGTCTATCAAAATAGTCACCTACTTTGACATCATTCAACTTTTAAAACTGCATTTAAACTCCATAAACTATGACATTCTTTTTTTTTTTTTTCACTCAGTTACTTAGCGACAGCTGAAATTATAGTTACTGGGAATTTCAGGAACTGTTCTTCCTTATGAAGCTCAACACTTCATACACTTTATATTAACACTCTTTCCTAGATAATAATTATTTCCCCAAATAAAATCTTTCATTCTTGCTCGTATTTAGAAAGCATGACATTCTATTAAAATCATTCTGCTGCTAAGAAAGAATTCTAAACAAAAATAATTCACTCAACTGTTTAATCTAGTCATTGAAGACTGACAGTATCTTTTCACATTTTTGAAAGCTCTTTTAACATTAACTGATATTTTAGTGTAGGAAGAAACCAGAAGGTTTCTACATATAAAAGTTCATCTTTTACCTCCTTACCACCATCAGATAAAAGCATAAGAGACTTGAAGCCATAGCTCAGATGTACTAGTCCCATAGGAATAAGCCTGATGCATCAGTGTCAGAACAGGCAGCAGGTGTGAGCAGTGACTAGAAAAAAGCAATGATACACAAGGAAAGCAAGCCAGAGAAGAGTTAAACCTAGCCTATTAATACCACTATGCATGGGATAATAGAAAGGCCCTCTTGTTACTAAAGGTGAAGCTATCCCAGCTAGGAAAATAAGCGAACCACTGCAAACATTGTAGTGACTGTCCTGTGAATGGATTGCCACACCAAATGACAGAACTCTCTCAATTCCACTTTCCAATAACTCCAAGGCACTAGGGATGTGACAGTATGATGAATACCACAACAGACAGCTCCAATATGGTACCATTTTACCAGATCAATATCACACTGCAATATAAGAAAAAAGGAGCTGATATTAGTCTACACAGTGTATTACAGATGAGGTACATTTCTTCTTACTGCACTCATGCTGAACCAAAGCAATAATTCATAGATCCCTTAAAAGGTTCATGTACCACCACATGCAAAAAAAAGGCTAATCTTTATTTCAACATCTGCTTGCAGGTGTAATAGCTGAAAGCAATACGTATGCAAGTTTCAAAATGTCTTTTTATCTATAATTTTATCTAGATATATAAAAATAACAAAGTAAGTATATACAAAATCTGAAAAAAACAAAACATTCATGGCTTGTTGACACTTTTCTAGTAACAATGTGAAGAAAATTGTGCTCAATATTTCACTACTGGCCTACCTTACTCCTTTCACAAGTCGAAGAAGGTTTTAGAACTTCCCACATTTTGAGTGTTTGAAATATAATCAATTCTCAATTATCTGCAATGGTTTATTCTTTTTTGGATTATTCCATATTTCCTTTTTAAAATCAAAGTCACTGTGTGATCAGCTAGCTACCCATACAGCTGCCAAGAACTCTAACCTGCTCTACAAGAAATATTAGTTGCTATGTGTACAAATCATACAAAAGTAGCATAAAGTAATTTTAATACCATAAAGAATAAATAACTAAATGTTTTATTGTTTCAAAATATTCTAATTGGTTTAAGCCACAGGTGTCAGGAAAAAACAAAGTAACATACTAAATCAGAAGTTGCCCAATTCTGATTTAACTCCTGACTATCTTCTTTAATGTTCTTCAGACGTCATCTACTAGAATACTTCTTGTATTTTTCTTCATTCGCTCTTTTATTTTTTCATATCCTGTTTCATCAAAATGAATATTCACTTCCTGAAGCTAAATTCTAAATTTTTCTATTGTTTTGAAATAGAGGAATTCACAGCCAGCTCACCTGATTAGTTCTTCCACTCTGACCATGCCCATTTCCCTTCGGGCACCACCCACAGGTCTTGATAAGGAGACCCTCAGTTAATACCTCTGAAAACCTGAGATTGGTTTCCTGGCTTCTGTTCAACTGCAAATAATAATTTACCTCCACTTACCCCTTCCATGCTATGCAGTGCAGTGTCTGCTCTGTGGCATTTGAGGTCCTTTTGAGATGTGGGAGTTTATACTTTACAGGGGGATGCTCACTCCAAATATTTTTCTAGCTGCTGCCAACCTGAACTAAGAAGTAGGTCAGCACTGAGAGTTTTGTTTTACATATGAGGAAAGTGAGGTTTATTGAGGTTAAATGGCTTAGCCTGGTGACCCAACAGCTGTCAGAATTTAGTAACCATTCTCTGGGCCAGTGCTTTCCAGCCTAGATTTTGTAATACCCTAGGGGCAGTCTCACATTTCCTAAAGTATTTCATGAAATTCTCAAACAATATTCAATTAGAGAAAAATATAGGCCAATTATATCTTTTTGTCACAACCAGAAAAAATTTCACAAATGCATAGCACATCACCACTCTGCAGAATTTGAGAAACACTGCAGTCTGGCAATGCTCTAGACTGCAGCGAGTCTTATAAACAAGACGAAAACAAGAAGGGACTAAAAAGTCAAGTATGTTACCAATTAACACAGATTATTTTCCTTTGCTCAATCACTTTTAATACCATTCTATTTGTATTCGGTAGAAGGACAAAAAGACCAGGGGGAGAAAAGCATCACCAAATAGTTTATCTCTTAATCTCCTCTTTAAACATAAACAATAAAAATTAACTTTGTCTAATAAAAATGATTAATTTTGTTTCACCATATTCAGAGTAACTATACATACCAAATTATTGACTGGAAACACTACACTCTGCTAATACTGAATAACAGTGTTTAACGAGTGACCACTGGTATCTCCCCAGCTGTGGTAGCTTTAGGTTTTTTTTTTTTTAACACAGACCTCTATTATGTATGACTTAGTAAGAAAAATCTGTTTATTTTATGGATATCAACGTACTCTGAACATTAAAACTACTATAAATGTAGTTAGGTACTTAAATATGGACCCTAATCAGAATGTCAATAGTAATGAAAAGCTACTTAAAGAAACTATTTTCACCAGGCTGGAGCTGTGGTCTAATGGGCTAAACCTCCACCTGCAGCATTGACATCTCAAATGGGTACCTCTCTTCCAATCTAGCTCTCTACTGTGGCCTGGGAAAGGACTAGAAGATGGCCCAAGTGCTTGGACCCTTGCACTGGCATGGGAGACCTGGGAGAAGCTCCTGGCTCCTGGCTTTGGATAAGCCCAGCTCTGGCCACTGCAGCCATTTGGGGAGTGAACGAGCAGATGGAAGATTCTCTCTCTCTTTCTGTGTTCTCTCTCTCTCTAATTCTACCTCTCAAATAAATAAATCTTTAAAAAAAAAACAAACAAAAACAAAAAAGAAACTGTTTTCATAAGAACTGCCAATTTCAAGTTTAAATTGCTATAAAAGTAGGACACACCAAACTGGTATTAACTGTTACTCTGACTACAGTGAGCAATGAATCAAAACTCTCTCCCTTTGCAGTAGAGGGAATTGAGTTCCAGAAGTGTGAATCACTTGCCCAGGATCCCAAAGTTAGTGGTAGAACTAGGAATGCTTAAAATATCCCTGACACTCAAAGAGTTCTAGGGCTGCTGGATAGCAGAATAAGGGCTATAATGCATGTATCCTAACTTTGAATTTCACAGATTGAGAGGATATAATGTAATCATTCATTTCCACACATCTGTCATTAAAAATATGAGATACCACTTTCCACAGACTAATGTGGAAAAACAGAGATAGACTTGCATTTCAATTATTCAAATTAAACTAGATCCGTCTTTGCTCCTTTCACATGTATTTCACAAGTACTTATTTTAAGTAAAGCACTGGAAATAGATATATGCAAACTCTTCCTATTAAAATTGTTACATTATAGTGAAATAATGGAAAAGAATATTCACTGCATACCATTCATTTGTTAGTTGACATAGTATGGGACAAAAATACGAAAATGTGAGATATTAAAGCAAAGTAAGAAAATTATTAAACTATTTAAATTGAAAAAACCTAAAATACCTAAACTTATTTAAGTGTTGTCAACCACACTTGCAAGAAATTCCATTTTATTCACTAATAATTCGTGTTCAGAGTGTTGAACATTCACCCTTACCATTCTTTCTAAAGATTTATTTATTTATTTGAAAGGCAGAGTTACAGAGAGGCAGAGGCAGAGAGAGCGAGGTCTTCCATCCACTGGTTCACTCCCCAAATGGCCACAATAGCTGGAGCTGCGCCAATCCGAAGCCAGGAGGCAGGAGCTTCCCCAGGGTCTCCCATGTGGGCACAGGGGCCCATGCACTTGAGCCATCCTCCACTACTTTCCCAGGCCACGAGAGAGCTGGAATGGAAGTGGAGCAGCTAGGACTCAAACCAGCACCAACATGGGATGCTGACACTGTGGAATAGGGCTTTAACCCACTGCGCCACAATGCCGGTCCCACCTTACCATTTTAAGACTCCTATTTCTGAACAGAATTAGATTATGATTTTGGGTTTGTTTTCAAAATGATGGGAAAATATTTTAAAAGATATATTAGGCATCAAAGAAATATAAATCAACATAGGGCAAGAGTCCTCACACTGCATGAACCTGCAGCCTAATAAGGAAGACTAACATTAAAAGGACCATTATTATACAAAATCTTCAGGATACAAATGCAAATTAAGAACTTTTGAAGCACAGTAGGGTTAATAGCAAGATCAAAATCCATGATCGATTTTCCAAAGGAAATAATCATAACTCAGCACATATTTAGAAAGTTTGCTTTGTACCGAGAAACTGAATATCTGACTGTCATAGAAATGTCAAATTTGGGATATATGATTGCCTGGCCACTTATCACTTGTGAGAGTGGCACAACAAATTTAAAGGATCAGGAGAAGCAATGGCTCATATAACAAATTTGTAACAGAAAATTCATATACTGCCACTGTTTGAGTTCTTGTTAAGTAAAATTTAATGCATAATACATGAGAAATAGGTATTAAAAGTTCCAGTAAAAATGTAACACACGTTTGAAGATTTTTTTGAAAGGGCTTGTTATTGACATAAAGCAAAAATAGTTTATTTAGCTTGAATAATTAATATTATGCCTCAGTAACTCATAATAAACATGCATTCAATTAAATGTTAAAATATCACTTAAATCAATACTTGGTAATTCAAGACTCAGGATCAAAAGAAAAATTAAGAAAAAACTGTTTTAATGTTCTAAATGCCATAAGCAATAGAGCAAAAGCAATATAAGGAAATTATTTGATTTTTAAAGTATTTTCTTTGGGACTTTAGTAAAATAAATGGACCATTGGACAAGTCCTGGCTCTGTGGAATCCTTGCCTTTTAGCTTGGGCAAATCGCATAATCTCTCTAGGGATCATTTTTCTTAGCCACTGAAATGGGTGTAATAATACTGATTGTACAGTCTATTGTTGAAAAGCCAAAACATTGCTTTGAAAGCAGCAAGTCAGTTGTTGATAACCACAATAGGATTTCTATATCATCATGCTTTTCAGGGTCCAATCAGTGAGGCAGATTTAGAAAGATGTGATCTCAAGTTCTCTAAACTAAGGATTTAATTTACAAAATCCCCAGAAACATAAGTTGAAACTTTTCATTTTTGATTAAAAGAAAATCAACCACACTGTGGTGCAGCAGGTTAGGCTTCCATTTGGGATGCCAACATCCCATGTCAGAGTGCTGCTTGAGCCATGGCTACTCCACTTCTGACCCAGCTTCCTGCTAATTCATCTGTGAAGGCAGTGAATGATGGCCCACATGCTCTGGCTCCTGATACCCATGTAGGAGATGCAGATGGTGTTCCTGACTCCTGACTTGGCCCAGTCCTGGCTGTTGCAGCCATTTGAAGAGTGAACCAGTGAATGGAATCTCTCTCTCTCTCTCTCTCTCTCTCTCACACACACACACACACACACACACTCTTTCTCTGTCTCTTTCCAGTCCTCCTTCCTTGCCTTGCTTCTTGTGTGGATCTGTCTTCCAAGTAAACAAATAGTTCTTTTAAAAAATGAAAATCACAAAATAGAACCAATATGACAATTCCACATATTTTTACATCAATCACTAAAAGTACTATTACAGGACAATAACACAGAGATTAAGGACTGGAAACAACCATAGTATGGTATCTTCATGGTGGATGATCTGAGTTTGTTAAAAAAAAATAGAAAACAAAACAAAAAACAAAACTGTGTGACATTCATTCAGAGGGATTGCCAGTTTTTCTGTAGAGACTGATAAACAGTGTGTCAAGTGTGATATTTGCTGTTAAAATAAATTGACATAAGCAGAAATATTTTCATATAAAGGACTGACAAAAATCAGTTTATTTAGCGAATGAGACTATAAAAAGAAACCAATGAAACACATCTCTGTAGGTGCCTAAAGAAACAGAGAGTGAGAATTCAGAAACAAAATACAGCATGATTCCTTCTATGTAAATACCAGGTTATAAACCTATAAAAGGTCTTCACTGACAAGAAGAAAATGTAAATGCAAGTGAGGACAGACTGTTAAGAAGCTCAGTATAACAACTGGAAGTGCATTCAGATCCTCCAATCTTTTTATAGAGAAATAACCCCTACAATGTGTCTATATATATTTTAAGAAGTAGTCTGACATACCTTGATAGGAGCCATTTAATTAAAACACAGAATCTCCTCTGCCAGAGAATGATACATCTGTAAACCAATGTGTTTCTGAATTCTTAATGGGCCTGCTGAAGTTAACAACAAATAAAGAACATGTGAGCACAAATATTAGCGATATTCAAAGAAAACTGAGAGGCACGCAATTTCTGCAGGTGCCCCTGTTGAAGTTTAAATTAGTATACTGTTAATGGCTGCTTTGCCGAAAGTTATTATGTACCTTTAAACTACAAACCAGTAAACTCCCTCTCCCTCCCATTATGTTGTTGCTAGTCTTTGTCTTTTTTTTCCTGTGGTCCTGTTTAAATTCTCACCTTGCTCTGCCCTTGTCATCAAGTCGTTCAAGCACAAAGCAGGGAGCATGGGGAGTGTTTACTCATTTCCCAAGTCCATTATCTTACACATTAATCACTGGTCTGGAACTTTTGGACAATGCTGAATCTGTTACCTTTTTTTTTTATTCCCCTTTCTGGCTGCTTTACTTGTGAGTCTGATAGTTCACCAGTTTCAAGCTGCACTTATACTTGATGACCTTTTCATCTGATTAACTATTTTTGTCCCCTAAAAAATGATAAGTATTTACAGTCCAGTGAAACCATAATGAACTTAAAGGTGGAAGGTAAAGCCCTTATTTTTCAACCAGTGCTTTGTATTTATGCAAAGACAGCCTAGGGGGCCTGAAAATTCTAAATATTGTCATTGTTGGGATTGAATTAGTTCTCTTTTCTTAACCTCATTATTACTGAGGTTGTTTTTCAAAACAAAATATTGGTGAGAAATTCTGTTTACCTTTTGAAAGCAAATATTCCAAAATTTTAAAACAAACTTTTTACTCTCTAAAAATTTTCATGGTTCTTAGATAATATGAAGGACTTGTCTCCAGAATCCAAAGTTAAGCTTCAATAATGATTACTAAACCGAGAGAAATAGATGTAAAAAAGCAGGACAGCTGGAGGCTCTTGAACTATAGTTGTCAAAAGATTTGTTTGTGAAACATGCATTTTATTGCCTTGTATGCATGTTATAATGAGGCATGGACAACTGCAACATTACACTTAATGATTGCATTTCTTGTTTCAGCCAGTTTCCTTGTCCTCTTGCAATTAACATTTTCCCAGATCACCCAAGGCTACTTTGTCAGGGGGGGGGAAAAATCTGAAATTCACATAAATGAGCAATGTCAATAGTTTAGAAAGAGTTTACTTAGAGAACAAAGGGCCCTTATGAGGCACTAGTGAGAAGAAATGGGGAAAAAATGAGTCCTCACAATGTAAGCCTTTTCTTAAAGCGACTTGTTATCAAGCAGTTCGGGATATTCCCTCAAATCTGCATTAAAATGCATTTCATTCCATTGACTCATTTGCATTAATTTCTCCCATTATATCTAAAAATGGCTGAATGTCTACCCAACACAATGCCACAGCCTATCACAGGCTACCACGGCGGCCCCAGGTGCCAATTTACTCCTCTTAGTTCTTTTCATTCTGTTTGCTGATTCTGACAACTGGAGTTCTCCTCTCAGTCCAAGGGACTTTTCAATTGGATTTGCTCGTGGTGACAAAATTGTTGCTTTGCTGAGAGGAGGGGGTTCTTTGATTGAGCGTCTATCACGCTGCCATGGGAAAGCGAGAAGCGAATGATTCTCAGTGGCTTCTGATTTCCAGTATTTGTTCAGCATTAGGCCCACTTATCTCCAGAAGAAAAAGCAACATGTAGAAAGAAAGTGACAGGCAGAAACACACTCACTTGCTCGTTCATTCTCACTGCGTTCTGTATTCAAACAAGGGAGACCTATTACACTGAAAGCTCCCGATCAGCCTCACTCAATTATCACAGTTAATCCTTATAGCTCTATAAAGTAAATATTTCATTACAATTTCAAATAAACAGTCACCCAATCTAATGAAGCAAGAACTCAAAGTGGCAATGTCATAGAACTCGTTAGCGTCATCAAAGGAAAGGACACAGGCTTGTCTACTAATAATGAAAAAATGGATACAGGCATATTTATGAACTCCAGGGTACTGTAGTTGTGAGGGTTTTTTTTTCTTCCCCAGTGCCATTAAACAATTTATCTTTCCAAATACAATTCAATTATCAGAATTCTATTTGTCTTTATTTTCTCTCCCTTTATTTCTTAGTTCTATCTGACCCAAGTTTCTTCACTGGGATCACTATCTGCAGCAGACAGGCCATCAGTCACACAGTTTGCACTTGGCACATTCACTCTTTTTTTTTTTTTTTTCATAAACATCACAGAATTTAGATATGGTATTTCAAATTCAGGAAATTTACTGAACATAAAGTGATCATTTTCGTAATCCACTGTCTCTGCATCAATGTTATCTTAAATCCTTCATCTGGTATGTCCTTTTATCCTTTATCTTCTATTATACTCTGGAGCAAGAACATCTAAAAATAACTCTCATTTCACCAAATCTTAATAATTTGAGAAACGCTTGAATTGAATAAAGATAAGTAGATTAAGTCCTTAATCAAATGTTGAATTACCTCTATGCTATTCTAACTCTCATTTTAATCCTAATCTTTAGTCCCTTGGGGAATCGTTTTACTTAAATTATTATTTTATCCTTCTTATTAAATATTCTGGTAATAGTCATTGTGTTTTCACACTTATAATTCACTCTATAGGACAGAGGGTACAATGTGTATAATAGGACAATTTTGCATGCACTTGTAAGAGCTTATTCAAAAGGGACCCCACACCATACAATAAGGCACAAATCTCCTACAGTTGGATAGCTACTCTAAACTGTTCTCTTCTCATTTTAACAATTCTATACTGAACTCTATTTACTGAACTTTGGAAGTTAAATTAATTGTCTTTACTTAGTGGGGAATATTTTTCTTTTTTTCTTTCTTCTGGCATCATAAAGTATTTATCCCCTTTTTAAAATATCACCTAAAACTCAGAACTAGCCAACATTAGTCCCATGGGACCAGTGATACACAGCTTGCTAAAATGCAGGTCTGAGTCAGTAGGTCTGAAGTAGGGTCTGAAATTCTGCATCTTTGTAAAGTCATTGTTGATGCTGATGTTGCCTGTTCTAGGATCATGCTTGAGAAGAACCTCAACCACTCTTGCAAATTTATAGCATTTGTAATAAAATCAGGAATAGGAGGTTCTCAGAAAATTACCAATAATTTCCAACAGTAGTTTACTAACTTCATTAATAAAAACATTGAAAATACAGATGATTTAATAGATGTTAAATATATTAACAAACTTTCTAAAATATTGATAGTTTCAAAAAGAACATTACTACCATTACTGAGAATTAGGTGTTTGCTACATATACTTAATTATTAACTCACTATCCTCCTCCTCATTACCTTAAAGACCATATTATTATGTTAATTATAATCATTATATACAGACCAGAAAACTGTGATGGAGTGAAGGAACTTGTCCAAGGTAGGAGCTGGAACTTCACTTAAGTATTGTCTACAAATGCACTATCAATTCTATTGTTCAAAATCAACTTTACTTCCCCATGTCAAGCACACATCATGAGATCACAGTCTATGACAACACATGTATTCATCCAACACTTTTTATCAAGGGCCTACTGTCCCAGGCCCTCTTCTGGGCCCCACGCATTCAGATGTGAAAAGACAAGTAGAATTCCTGCCATTCTGAATTTCCTCTACCACTGAACAAATGAGTGAGCAGGAAAATGTCAAACATGGGAAAGCGCTATGAAGACAAGAATTAAAATGATGTGATAGAAAATGATCTAGAAGAGTGCATCTAAGGCATAGATATATCCTCAAAATCCACATTTAACATACGATATTATTATTGAATAAAATTAATAATGTAATGTTTCTCAATCATTGCAGGTCACCTAAAAGTACGAACAAAGACAAATGGCTTATTATTGACATGGAAAACTCTATTTACAGTACTGATGTATAAAGACAAGTGTAAATACTGCCATATATTGGGATAATCCCCCATACTTGTTCCTTTGACTGATAATCCTGTCCTAGCTCAGTATCATATCACCAACCTTAACACATATATATTCTACTTTATTCAATGGCTAGTTTTTCTTGAAGCAGCTTACATTTATTAATTCATGTAATAATCATGATTGTTTTATTAACTAAGCATATTGTATTCATCTTATTGAATTATAAAACTGAGACATAGAGAAGGTAAGTAATAAATCTAGGTTTATATCAGTTGGTAAGTATCAAAATCAAGGTTGAAATCCAGGTAGTTGGATTCCAGAATCAGTGTTTTCTTTTTAAATTTTGTTTTAAATTTTATGTATCTATTTTGAGAGAGAGAGATCTCCCATCTGCTGGTTCACTCTCCAAATGCCTGAAACAGTCATGGCTGGTCTAGATTGAAGCCAGGAGCCGGGAATTCTGAGTGGGGTAGCAGGGACCCAAGTATTTGAGCCATCACCTGCTACCTCCCCGGGTATTCATGAGGTACAAGTTGGCATCAGAAGTGGAGCCAGAACTCAAACCTAGGCACTTCAGGATGGGATGTGGGCACAGTAAGTTAGGTCTTAACCTCTATGCTAAATTCCTGACTTCAGAGTCTGTGCTCTTTAACAATTTGCTACACTACTTGTCACTCTTGTTTATAAAATCTCATGGCAGTTACATTACCTCTTTCTGTTCACAAATGCTAAAAAATCTATGTCATTGATTTTTATTTTTAAAAAACTTTTTACCTCAGAATAGTTTTAAATTTACAAAAAGAAATTGTGAAGATGTCCAAAGAGTTCCCATATACCCTGCACCCAGCTTTCTCTGTTGCTAACATTTTATATTACTGTATTTGTCACAATATGACATTGATTTAAAATATAAAATCTGAGTGATCAAATTATGTGTTAGTCTGTAGGTTGGAATATTTTAAGTGCTTAATTTTATGAAGATCTCTGGATCAAGTTATCTTAATTTGTGACTCAGTATTCCTTTCTTTATATGCCTTTGCATGGAAGATTGTAATTACAGACAATAAAACCTTAAATTGATCATTTAAAAGTGACAGAAATATCATTTATAAAAGCACATAATCAGCATCAAACATTGGTCAAAACAGTTTACACATGAGATTTAATGAAACTCTTGGACTTGAAATACCAATTAACCTTTTAATAACATTCAGGAGCAAAATGTTCTCCTTTGTTGTAATGCAAAATATGTATTTATCCATCTATCCCTCTAATCAGATTTTGCTGAACATCTATTTTGTGCACAACAAATTTAGGCACCAGGTTACCAAGGTGAATCATTATAGAGCAAATACTATTGCTTAGGAGACTAAAATATGGGTAATTTAAGTATGCATATAATTACTGTAAATAGTAAAATTAATATTTAGTTACATTTATGTGCATTTGATTCTCAAAAAATTTTATTCCCACCACAGTATTCAAGGTTGTTAGCACAATACTATACTGTATTACTTATACAATCTGAAAACTTTCACGCACAAATATACTCAAAGAATTATAACACATTGAATTGTGTGAAAACTATAAATTTTACAAATGAAATAAAAAAGTATTTAGTGAAAGCACAGAGAAGTCCACAGAATTTCCAAACTAAAAATAAAGAATGGAGGCAGTGATGAAGTCTACTAAGACTGTTTGCCTTGAGATGTAGTTCACAAAGGTATCAGATGGAACAGTTTTTACTGCACTCATGTAACAAGGGCTTGGTTTAGTGCTGTGCTCACGGTAGGTACTTAATAAGTATCTACATAACATAAGAAAGCTAGCATTGCACTTTTTACTTAGTTTGAGAATATATCAATGTGGTGATAATGTGACTATTCCCTCTCCATTAAGAGAATCCTCTGCAGACTAATTTCTTAGGACATCTGAACAACTGTTTATGTCTTGAAATATATTACTAGTTCTTTGACTTTAGCGATGATGATTTGATTGTCTTCTTTTTTAATTTTTAAAAGTTTACTGATTTAGGGCCAGTGTTGTGGCACAGCAGGTAAAGCCTCCACCTGTTGTGCTGGCACCCCATATGGGTGCCGGTTTGAGTCCCAGCAGCTCCATTTCTGATCAAGCTCGTTGCTAATGTGCCTGGGAAAGCAGCAGAAAACAGAGCAAGTCCTTGGGACCCTGCATCCTCATGGGAGACCAGGAAGAAGCTCCTGGCTCCTGGCTTCAGATCAGCCCAGCTCTGGCCATTACAGCCATTTGGGGAGTGAACCAGCAGATAGAAGACTGACTCTCTCTCTCTCTCTCTGACTCTCTCTCTCTCTCTCTCTCTCCCCCCACCTCTGCATCTGTGTAAATCTGCCTTTCAACTAAATAAGTAAATCTTGAAAAAGAAAGAAATTCAATTATTTGAGAGACAGGAAGCAAGAGCTTCCATCTACTGGTTCACTCTCCAAATGCCTGCAACAACCTTTACAGGGTCAGAATCAAAGACAGGAGGCCTGGAACTCGGTACATGTACAGGTCTCCCACATGGGTGGCAGAAATCCAATTCCTGAGTCATCTCCACTGCTTCCCACGGTCTGCATTAGCATGAAGTTGGGCTGAGGATCCACAGCCAGGGGTCCAACACTTGATATCAGGCACGGATGTCTTAACTAGCATCTCGTGATTGTTTTGTTATATGTTTAGCCATGCCTCCCCCCACTATTTTTTTCACTAAATTCCATTTTTTCCTAAAAGTAAACACTACTCAAAGTTTCATTGTTAACTTTTCTCTTTCTCTTAAATTATCACACTTAGGAGGCCCTTTGAATTCCAATTTCCAATCATCAAGTGATGTTGTAAATGGCTACCCAATGATATCAACACAGGGAACTAACAAGGTAGTACCACACAGCTGTTCCACAGCTGTCAGGAAGACAACATTTCCATGAATTTATCATCATTTTCTCAATTCTGCTCTTCTTTTGCATTCCCTGCATGATCCAACAAGACATACAAACCAGACATGTGATGTCTATTAACATATGACATCACCTGTTCTATTCTCTCCCAGCAACAAGCATCTCATCTAGGACCAAATTCCCTTGCAGCACTGTCAGGTCTATTTCTTCTTGTCGTTCCTGTAGTCACTCTCTTCCCAGTAAAGCCTTTTTCATTTCCTACATGGACTTTTAACGATAGTCTGCTAACTATTCAGCTCCGTTTGTCCCACACCTTCCAGTTTGTCCCACACTGGCTACTATGCAAATTTGATTATGTAATATACTGTCTGAAAAAATCTACAATATTTCCTCATTTATTTCAAGATAAAATCCAAAGTCAAGGAGATATGAGAGTCATTATTATCTAGTCTCCACTCATGCCTCTTGTCATCTTTAAACAGCAGTAAAAGTGATTTCCATTGTATGAAGCTTATTGACTGTTTCAGGTGCGTTTAAGACCCTAGCTTTATAAGCCATGCTTCCAGAGGTAACACATGTACTATCAAGAATTAGAGTATGCCGGCGCCGCGGCTCAATAGGCTAATCCTCCGCCTTGCGGCGCCGGCACACCGAGTTCTAGTCCCGGTTGGGGTGCTGGATTCTGTCCCGGTTGCCCCGCTTCCAGGCCAGCTCTCTGCTGTGGCCAGGGAGTGCAGTGGAGGATGGCCCAAGTGCTTGTGCCCTGCACCCCATGGGAGACCAGGAGAAGCACCTGGCTCCTGCCATCAGATCAGCGCGGTGCCCTGGTTGCAGCGCACCAGCCACGCCAGCCATTGGAGGGTGAACCAATGGCAAAAAGGAAGACCTTTCTCTCTGTCTCTCTCTCTCTCACTGTCCACTCTGCCTGTCAAAAAAAAAAAAAAAAAAAAAAAAAAAAAAGAAGAAGAAGAAGAAGAATTAGAGTAACAGAACCAAGTTCTGGCTAAATCTAAGGCTCTCGTACCCTACTTCTCCCCCAAACTTCTGTACTCAACTCTCTCTCCCTCACCTTCTCCCCTCTCTCCTTCTTGTTTTCAGCTCTTACCCCTAGCCCAGCAGATATCAATTATAGAATCAGATTGGAATCTATAGGGACTGTGCTCTCTGACGCTGTTGGTTAAAGCCCTGGCCTGCAGTGCTGGCATCCAATGTGGGTTCGGGTTCTGTCTTGATCCAGCTCTCTGTTCTGGCCTGGGAATGCAGTAGTCCTTGGGCCTCTGCACCTGTGAGGAAGACCCAGAAGAAGTTCCTGGCTCCTGGCTTTGGATCAGCTCCAGCTCAGCTCTGACCCATGTGGCAAATTTGGGAGTGAACCAGCGGATGGAAGACCTCTTTCTCTCTCTCTACCTTTCTCTGTAACTCTTTCAAATAAATAAAATGAATCTTTTTTAAAAGAGAGTAGAATCTATAATTCTCTAGGAAGACTTTACAAACTATGATGGCCTGGTTTCACTCACCCTTTCAGATTCTTAGTTGTTCTAAGGTGCGGTCTTGGGCATTAGTAATTTTTAAAGTAGCCTAGGTTTTTCTGAGGTGCAGCGAGTTTGAGATTTGCTACATAGCAGAGGCAAACTACATAGAGTTGTATTCATCGTCATGTAACGTCTATGGGCCCTGACCCAGTGATTGCAATTATTTCTGCCATTGTAGTCCTGGATACTAGATGTCTGATGCTCCTTCAGGTAGAAGCCCATAGTTTCTATGTGATGGGTACCCGCTACACCACCAACAATAACTTGTAAAACAGATACATCAGAAAGCCTTGTTCACTGCTTAGAGGACTTGCAAAAATTATTCATGTAAGTACTAAAATTTAATATTTGAAGTTCTTCAAATTTCTGAGAACATAAGGAGGAATGCAAGCATTAAAAAAAAAAACAATTTCGATACATGAAATTACACACACATAAAAAGTTTCAATTTCCTCCTGGGAAAAGAATAGAAAAAGCTCTCAAAAACCAAAAAGATTTTTTTCTCCAAGTTATGTAGCCATTAGCTAGCACCTTGCAGATAAGTGAAAAAATAATAAGTGAAAAATTATAGTCTAGACAAAAGTAAAAGTTGGAGATATCTTTTTTTTCTAGTTAACACCTTCCTTCTTTCACATAAAACAGACTTTAACAACTGTACCTTTATGCAGTTGCCAGCATTCCCCACTGAGAAACTGCTTTTTTAATGACTATTTAATCACTGAGAAAACTATATTACTTAGCAATTCATATATCATACTAGTTAACATTATCAGTAAACTAATGTAATATTCACTATTTCAACACAATGACAAGATTCTATTACTATGTATTCATATAATTTTTAAGAAAAAGGAAATTTCAGAGGCTGTGTTACCTTAGATTGTGTTAGAACTTTTATAAGGATCTCAAATCCTGTGTTTCTGCTATTATGTGAAAAATATAAGTTTTAGTATTTCAAGGGGTGATTCAACAGGGGAATAAAAAAATAAGAATATAAAGAGAATCTGAATGCCCACATAATAAAAATTAATCATGGTGAATTGCTTTGGGGAGAATCATACACTTGACCCACATTGAAGACTGAAATATTAATCCATTTCTAGGACAGAGATCAAGCTTCATAGTCGCTTTTTATCCTCCTCATAATAGAAGCAACAGTTGTAAACCATAATGTTATAGTTCAAACAATGCCCCCCCAAGACTTCAAATTTATTATAGCATTCATCTCCAAGACAAAAGACCTGGTGTAGGAAAAAAGCTCTTTTTAGCAAAAAGCATGGCTGTTATTTATGGCTCAGATGCAAAGAATGAGTTTGGGGAATTTACCAGAGATGAAGGCATGAAATGTTTTAGCTTGTTCTTCTCTCTATAATCCATAAACCATTTTCTCAGCCACCCAAGTGAATTCTAATGGAACAGGAACGATGAAATAATATTTTCCTAGCCCTTTAACACTTTTTCTTCTGTATAACTTTCAGTGGGAAGAGAATAATATGGGTTTTAAAAATTAAGAATATTTTAAGCAGCAGATAAGCAATATTTTGGAATAAAATATGATTTAGCTTTATAGGCAAAGTTTAGCATTTTTTAACCTTCTTCTATGTACTTCTATGTACTTAATTCTACTGTTATTATTCCTAAAATTATTACTATAAGTCTCTATTATTAGTAGTATCAATATTATTAAGGGCATTTCAGAATGTTAAGTATATTCTTATTAAAATAATTTGAATAATATAAGCTCAGCTACTGCCTGCAAAACCCAAATGACTGAGTTTTGATACATGGTCTATTTTATTTTAGTATTCTTAATTATTAATTATATCTTCATCACTCTCCTTGAAATAAGATACAATAAAAAAAAGATGACTCTCTGTCCTCTATTTTTGGAATTAAAGTGAAGCAATGAAATGCATGCCTATTTCCCTAGTGATTAGTCCAGTGAGAAGCTCCAGGCAGGTAAGAATGTTTGGGTTATGTCAATGATAACAAATATTCTTCATTCTTTCATATTGCTTTCTTGTGAAGTTGCTTTTCTTGTGAAAATATTCAATAACTGTGGTTGGGGAAAACATAAATTGTATAGTATTTGCCCCCAAAAAACAAAGTGTTGTAGTTTACTTACTTTTGAAGGTTTTGTACTGTTTCATGCCCTAAGCACAACCAGGTAGCTATACAGATGTCACTTTTTTTTTCTTTTTAATAAAAAAAGGTAATTTTAAACAAAATAAGGCAGGTAGAATAAAATACAGAATAATCTTTAAGCCGAAACCTTTCCTGGCATTGTTTCATAGATGTTATAATACTACCTCTATTGTTTGCCAAATGCCATTCAAATGGCACAAACAGCTCAAGGAAAATGTGGACTCTATCTGGACAATTTTTAACATCATATTTGAAGAACAATCCATTGAGTTATTTGATCCTATACATTTTAATTATATTTTTTCTCAGTCTTAGAGTTCTTTCCCTTAGTTTTGATACTATAATTCATTAGATACAGTTTTCATCTGTATTATGCAACTTTACCATGATATAAGAACAAAAGTTAATTGGTTTCTATGATGACCTGTTCATTAAGCATTATAGTTCTTTCAGCTTTGTAAATATATTCCTACTTAGTAATCAGAATGCAATATGTATAAGCATTCAGCATAAACAGTGTGGGTTTTATTCCAGGTATGATAGAATGAAATCTAGAGAAAGATGATATAATTCATTTGAGTATGGTGTCACTGAAGTGAATTTGTCATAAATTTAATATTTATATACCACATACATATCATATTCACAGTCTCACATGTCTTTCTAAGAATTTCTCTAACTACTTTAAAGATTTGGCAATATCATTCTTAAGTGATTAAAGATCTTAAAAATCTTAAAAATGTCTTAAACTCACAGGTTCATTTTCCTAGGTACAAATACTAAAAATGGACCCTTCCCATTCATAGTGTTGTATAAACTCTAAAAATAGTAGTCCTGAAATTTTTATGTGCAATGGAAACACCTGTGGAGCTTCTCGAAAGAGATCAGTTTACAGACTCCACTCTTAGTGTGTGAAATTCAGTATGGATGAGACCAATGACTCTAAACTGAAAACAATCACCTTGGTTGATTATGATGTACATTTTGTGAGAATGACTTTTCTGAAAAATAGTAGATTATGAATCAGGTATGTTTTAAGAAATGCAATAAAAAAATACTTATTTTAAGTTATCAAGTTATCAGCATACTGTGATTTTAGTACTATTATTAAAAAATTTTTCCTTATATTGAAAGTATAAAAATCACAGTTCTCATAGCATTACTCTGATTTTAACTTCTTGGAGCAATAATTGATAATCTTTAGAAAGAAATCTTCAAGAAGACTAAATAAATCAGTTATTGTTTGAAATTAATAATATGTGACACAATGCTATGCATGAAGGCTGTTCACAAAATGCAAATGATTTACATGAAATGAAAGGCAAATTTTACTATCCACTGTTTTATACAGACAATATTCTTTCTTCTCATTGGAAAGGCAAGCTGTAATACATTATGCTTTGGGATTCTAATCAGAAACCTATAAACAATGTATAACTTACAGATGCCCTTCAGTGCATTAGAATACTTTTAGCACAGCTTTAAAATTTTAAATCAATTCTGCCATTCACCCCATATTATTTATCTTCAATTTCTCCATATTTTAAATGTCACTGTGTCATATTAAGTAATAAAAAGTTTAAAAGATTATAACCTGAACTTAGCAGACACTCATTCACTTTCATTACTAGAACTGAAATCCTTGCCTTCTTACATTTTCATTACCAAAAACTTTTACTTCTGGCTTTTTTTGTCTGCATTCTTGAATACAGCAAAATCTTCACATTTGTTGAATGGCCTAAATTATCACAGTGTCATCTAAAGCCAAATTTAATGGTAAGTTAATAGTGTTTAAAATATTTGGTTCTAAATCAGGCTATGTTATGATCTATTTTTAAAATTATTCCATTACATAATATAAAGTGAAATTATTTATCTATTATTCTACTAGCCTTAAATCACCATTAATTCTATCAACTTTATCATCTGTACGTCTGATAATCCATCAAGGAATTTCTCCAATCTGAAGATCAACAAGGAAACAAGGCATTCAAAGATTGACTAATTTTACAAACACAAATTATAACCTAGTTACATAATGAGCTTTCTTATAACAAAATCATCTATACAAAAATATACTTGAGTAATAAATGATTTATTTTCTCAAAATGCCTTCCTTTCAATGAGTATAACTTCTTACCTTTTAATGGAAATATGAATCTATATTAATTAATGCCAGTAAGTATTGCTACTCGGGACTCAGAATGTTATGGAAACGAAACTATGGACAGAATAGCCATGTACCTCTGTCCTTCCAATACAATACAGATCTTTCCTTGACTACATGGTTTTTGTTGTAACACTACTCTCATTAGATTGGAATTTGTATTAACTTTCCTGTACTAGAACTTACTAATAGGATTGCTAGCAATTATTATACTGAAATGAAATCAGCACAAACTATTAGATCTGTTTAAACAAGTTAAAAATAAACCTTGATTAAATGTTCTTTTATAAGAAGCTGCTCATTAGGGCTACATGGCCTTCAGAAAAATTGCTGTTTCATTAACATCAAAGAATGTATTGAGCTTAAACTCCCTAGCTTAAAAAGTTACTTAAAAAATCAAGTTTGAAAATATTTTGATAATGAAATTTTGAAACAGATCTTCCTTAGATTTCTTGGTTTAGTCAGTAGAAAGAAATATAATCTTAAGAATGAGGCGTATTCATAATGAGATTACAACGAACACCATCAACAAAAAGCAAAATAGAACCAAAACAAAACAATCAAAAAATTCTTTCCCAGAAGAGCAAATGATAAATTTCTTCTAAGCTGAGATACACCCTCTCACAAAATAGCTGAATTAAAAAGTCAGTTGGTGGTGCAGCAAGTTAAACTGCAACACTGGCATTCCATATGGTTGTCAGTTCTTGTCCTGGCTGCTCCACTTCTGATTCAGCTCCCTGCTAATGTTCCTGGGAAAGCAGTGGAGGATGGCTCAAGTTCTTGGGCCCCTGCCACCCAAATGGGAGACCTGGCGGAGTACCAGCCTCCTAGCTTTGGCCTGGCCAAGTCCCAGTGGTTGTGGCTACTTGGGGAGTGAACTAGCAATAGAAGATTACTCTCCATGGCTCGCTCTGTCTCTCTTTCTTTGTGCGTATTTGTATGTGTGTCCTCTCTCTGTAACTCTGCCTTTTAAATAAATAAATAAATCTTTGGGTATGCAAATGAGAATATGTACTTAAATGTCCCTGAATCCACTTTGGTAACAAATCAGTAACTTCTGAATCAAAGGACTCTAGAAAGTAAAAGTATGACATTCTAGAAAGTAGAAATAACTTTTTTCTTTTACACTGAATCAGTAAACTTTTATGACCTGACTAGGCAGAAATTATTCTGTTAAAATAGATTACCTCATAAATATAGTATTGGAAAAATTTACATATTTTGGATATGGTCTACAAACATATAGAAATCATTTGGGTAAAATTTTTGTATATTTCCGTCCTCCTATTTCCAACTATTACACACATGCACACACACACAATTTATCTCACTAGCAAAACATATATAGGATTCGCATTAAGGTAAATGTTCATTGCCTAAAGCTGATGATGTGCTTGGTTGAATATGGATAAATGACAACAAAAACCCACACTAGAATTAGAAGACCAAGTAAATAATGAAACAGTGAAATTGACAGTAACATGTTATCTAACATTAACAGCAAATTGATCTCTTTACAGTCATAGTTTTTGAGGGTTTTCATAAAATAATTCACTTATCTGAATAGTACCTGAACAAGCCATGCAGTAATTACTACTGTAATTTAATATCTTCATATAGACTGACATCCTCCATAGTAATATGAATACATTCTGGTTTTTAAAAAGTTTAAGTAATTAATATTCCTTAATTAAACATACAATGGCATAGACAATGGATTCTTTATAAATCTGTGAGTATGCCTAAAAGCAACAATATCACACTTTTGTTAAAGCATTTGTGTGTATTTTGCACAATTTTTTAAAGTTTAACCTCTGTAGATCAATGTGCTTCCTTAAAAGACTTTAATAAATTAAAGTGCAGAGAGCTTTTTTTCACCAGGCAGAAAAAGCTGATGAGACAGGTTTAGTTTAATCTCAGGCAATAGAAGTCATTAACCATTCTCTCAGGGATTAAAATATAGCTTGCCCTTTTCTTCTCTCACTTATCATTAGCATCACTTTAATCTCCTAGCGTTTCACACTGCTATTTTAATCATTACTTACTGCCTTTTGACAAGTGCAGAACATGCTTTTTCTCATTGAGGCAATATCCTGGTTTTAGCTGACAAATGTAGGACATAATGTAAAAATATCAAAGTGACATCTCTTAAACACACCTTCATCATAAAAATCTCTAAAATTACAATATTCCTTTGTCTAGTATTTCTATGAAATTATCATTTGAAAGGTTTATATCTTAAATAAAGAAAAAAGTTTTATTCTAGATACAACAAAAACGAGTTTGGAAAAATATTATGCTGAGTAAATGAGATTCAAAAATATACACATAAATGCTATTCTAATGCTATTCTATAGCTAGAAACTTTCAAATATTTACAAAAGCATTTTGTTGTTTCAACATAACTTTAATAACACAATATGTTGTACTGAAATGTCTACGCTATTACAATCTGATGCTTTATCATCATATAGTTTAATACATTTTAGATTGAACCAAAACAAAGTGCTACAACTCTATGCTACTATTAGTTTGTAATACCTACCACAGGTTTGCTGATCAACAGATATTAAATTATTCTTAAACAAAAATTAGGCAGAAATTAAAATAGTTACAACTATATAATATGTAACATCTGAAAACCTACTAAAATGTTACAATTAAGCTTTTCGCTACATTTTCTAAATCACTATCTTAGATGAAAGAGAAACCATATGATGTTTGTTAATGCTCTCTTATCTAATGACATTTAGTTTAATTTACAGAATCTCTTTAATCTAATCTGCCTAAACCTGATGTGGAAAACAAATTTGTAATAAGTCCCTTGGGGTTTAGGAATTCAGGTTTTCTATTATATTTAGATGTAAGTATTAAGAGAATATATTCCAGTATCTTTGTAATATTGTATTTTAACTCAAAACTAAACCAATGAAATATTTGGTAATTATGAAACCAGACTTTAAACTGAAGCACCAATTTTTGGTAACGATCACTCACACTTGGCCCCAAGCCCTTTAATCTAGTCCATCTGTAATGATCTCATAGTACTTTCAACCATTATTTAACTGTTAGAAGAAAAAATATGTCGCACTATATGTTTCGACAATAAAATCCCTTCTTAAGCTTCACAAAGCAGAACAATTCATTATTTGATCTCTTTCCAGGTTCAAAGTCTGTCTTATTACAGTACTTCAAAGAAATATGTAATCAAAGACAAACAGCTGTGAAAACAATCTTTTATTACTTTATTATCATTGAGAATATATCTTTGGAGTAAGCCAATGGAAATGACATACAAATAATCTTCATAAAAGGTTGTTATTTTGCATTTGTTCACAAACTATGCACATTTATCTTTAAGGCTTTAATTTTACTTCCTATAAATAGAATAATGGCACAGTCCAGTCACTATTGTTTTTCCAGAAAAAAGTCACCCAAAAGAACAACAGCAACAAAATCAAAAAGAGTGAGTTGCTCTAATGTCAAACAAATGTTTTCAATAAACAAATTTTCAAAGTGATATTCAGTGACGTGACTGAGTTAACATTACCCTGAAGTGAAATCTTATTTTCTGATGTTCCTGCTAATCA
Organism: Lepus europaeus; assembly: GCF_033115175.1. NCBI lineage: Eukaryota > Metazoa > Chordata > Mammalia > Lagomorpha > Leporidae > Lepus > Lepus europaeus. Next base: position 41,323,317 of record NC_084832.1, on the reverse strand, counting down.
GAGAGAATTGCAATTGTCCAACTACAGATTGGTATATATAATCTAACTAATCTATTCAAATCTAACACCGACATTGTATCTTGAGAATTCAAGCAATCACCTTCAAAAGTAGTAGCTACAATGCTAAAATTATTCCCATATTTTACACATCACAAAATAATCTGGCCATGTCTCTACTTAGCATGTAGGGTTTCCATTACCAATGCACAAATAGACCAGACAAAATAATAAATTTTTTTTGAAAACAGTTCCTTTCATACACAGGCTTGCAAAACTCTGCAGGCTTCAGAGTAGAAGTAATGATGTTCTACCATCCCATGTTTAATAGAACACACGTTATAAGGTAAAACATATACATTACTTAATTTTGTTCTGACAACTTTCCCTGGAAGGCGTTATTATCCAAATTTTACAAATATGGAAACTAAGTTAAAAACTGAGATATTTTGACTCATTCCTGGATTAATCTAACTCAACGGTTGTGTGTTCTTTGCATTAATTCAGGATGTTGTCCATTCCAGAATAGGCTTTCTTGGTGCACAATCTTAAGTACTCCTGAAAAGCATTCAGTTCTCCAACTTTTCTTCAGGAGACCCTAGTGCATGATTACACATTCAGGGACAAAATTGGCCATTTTGACTTTGTATGAAATTAAACAGATGATTCATCATCACAGGCCACAGACAGAAAGACCACTGTTTTAGGTTTTTACAAAAATATTGCCGGATCAAGAGTAATGAAGAATTTGTGCCATCATTTTCACCAAAATATATGTCTAAAACAGGCATCAAAAATGCTACTCCAATTGCCAAATGAAGAAAATTGTACTATGGTCATACAAACTCTGTAATTAATGCTGTGACATGAATTTTGAGAAGACAGTGATAGTCTACTTGACTTTGTGCTGTCTCAGTATTATCATGAAAAGCCTTCATATATTTGCACTGGTTTGAAAATTCTGGTTCTATTAAGAAGTATAGATGCATAATAACCCTACATATATTCATGTAATGACACACACACATTGGCTATCTTGTGTTCTTTTCCATGTATCTGTAGCATCATCTTGTAAAATGTGAAGCCTGCACTGAACATAGTTGCCACAGTTTTCCTTCTGTATTATTTAGGTGATATAAAGCTCACCCAAAAAGGACTAAAAAATAAAGCAACAACACATAGGATATAGAAAGAATTGAATTACGTTTTTAATTCTTGCAGGTAAACTTAACTAAAACTCCAAGGACATACTAGCGTGAATATGAGTACTATTCATTTTAAATAACAATTTATAAATTTAAAAAGTCCTAGAGACTGTTTGTCAACAGAGTATAATAGTAATGAGGAAAATGGAATTGCTTATTTGAAGTCATGATCTTTCAAATCATAGCACAACTCATTTCAGTTTTACTGGTTACTAAATAAACAGTATCAGAATTGGAAATGCATTTAATGCATGACTCAATTTCCATAAAAGTTAATTTCCTGACTTTTCAGTTTGATTGCATCAAAAGTTATTCAGTAAAAGAGGCAAAACAAAGCCAGTCACTTCAGCTCTGGAATAATTAAGCAGTAATTTGACCAAACATTTCCTTCCTTCCTGTGTATTTCTCAAAAGTCACTATTACACTACAAATTTTAGCAGAAACATTTTAATGGGCACAATCTATAAGGGAAACAGTCCATAGTAAAATGTTTCACAATCAGTGTTGGCAGCACCGTCATGAGGTCACTTTTTATTGCTATTTTTAGGGTGGATTCAAGATAAACTTTTGATTTTCAGATTTTAGAAAGGTCAGGTAACAAAGATAGAATCATTACCACTAACTTTCACAAACAGCCATAAAGTACAATTCAACTTATTAATATTGGCAAGACCCTGAGGAAAATGAAACAGTTTAATGATGTAACTTTGGGTATTAATGCAATATTTATTCACATGTTGATTGATAAAGCAACAAGAGGGAAGAATAATAGTTTCAAGTTCCTAGAGTCACAGATCACTTGTCTTCATTGAAAATATATCATTCATAAAATCATGTGAATCTATCTGGTACAGCTGCCTTTAGCTTTTTGAGAGCATCTTCTTACATAACATTTCATTTCATTTCATTACTGAACAGAAAAGCATGAGTATTTGAATCTTCTTATCCGGGATTGGAAAATTGGCATCTCTTCTACCCTCAAGTAAACTCTGTTACTGCTTTTACTGTCACTCATTGGCAACAATTTTTAATCTTCATCTTTCACTTCCAAGTAAGTGACTTATCATCTGACTTGATCTGTATAACTTATTTTTTTCTCATCTCTCCCTGCTGGAACTCTGTCTCAGAATTCTCAAAAGCCTCTTGGCCTATGATAGAAACATCTGATAAACTTCCTCAATGCTCTCTGTGCCTACATATTACTTTTCTATTTTAACAATCAACCCAAACTTTGCTATTTATTCTCACAGCACCTCATAAAGCCCGTTATCAACTTTACCCCATGCTCTTGCCTCCTTGGTTTACAACAACCACCTTCTTGATAATCTCAGGGATGTTCCTTCAAATGGTAATGGGAGCTCAGGTAACAGACATGAACCTCATAGTCAGGCAACCAATGCACATGGCTTGTCCCCACCAAGCTCTCTGGAACTTAAACAACAAGTCTCACTTTCCTTATTAGTGAAATTGGAATAGTGATCACTACATCACAGAGTATTTAAAGATTAAATAGAAAAAAATTTCCTGGCACATGTAGATGTTTATCCACCCATATCATTTCCCCTCTTGTAGAAAATTTTGTGAGACTAAAAATGGTAGTGTTCTCAACTATAATATCCTAGCTGACTTTTATTAATCTATGTGAACTTTTTGCATAATTATAAATTCAAATGGAAGCACATATATATAGATATAATATTTCAAATAAATATTAATTCAAACTACAAATTTATAGATTGAAGCAATATTTTTCTCTAAGTCTTAATTTTGTTTTGTTTTTACTAGACTTATAGAAGACTTATTGAACTCTGCCACAAATTTGAAATTTTATTTATTTGTGTACAATAGTCCCACCAGTCTCCATGTCCATTTTCAGTATATATAAACTATTAAATTAGTACATTGGGGACAGCATTGTGGCGTATCAGATTAAGATGCTGCTTGCAATGCCACCATCCCATGCAAGAGTGTTGGTTCAAAAAGTCCTAGCACTCCACTTCCCATCCAGCTTCCTTCTATGTTCCTGGAAAAGCAGCGAAGGATGGCCCAAGTACTTGGGCCCCTGCATCACATGTGGGATACCAGGATGGAGTTCTTCGCTCCTGGCTTTATCCTGGCACAGACTTGGCTATTGTAGCCATTTGCGTTGCAAGACAGCAGATGGGAATGCTCTCTCTTTCTCTCCCTCCCTCTTTTTTCTGTTGCCCTGCATTTCAAATAAAGAAAGAAATCTTTTAAAAATAATGAATTTTAATATATAACTTTTAGAATTCCACTGAACCTTACAAATCAGCCAGTTAATCTTCTCAATTTGCAAATGAAGACCCTTTGGTACAATAGATTCTTTAACTCAACTGGTAAGTCAGTATTAGAAGCCAGATTTCTGACAATTGATTTTTGTTCAGTGTTTTGATACTTTGATTTTTATATATAACTTTAAAATAATTAACAGTTTATATATTTTACTGAGACCAACATTGTGGTTCAGTTCAAACCACCACCTGTAATGCTGGCTTCCCATATAGGTGCTGGTTCAAGTCTCAGTTACTCCTTTTCTGAACCACCTCCCTGCTAATGTGCCTGGGAAAGCAGCAGAAGATGGCCCAAGTTCTTGGGCCCCTACCACCCATGGGGGAGCCCTGGATAGAGTTCTGGACTCCTGTTTTCAGCCTGGTCCAGTCCTGGCCATTGCTGCCACTTGGAGGGGTGAACCAGCAGATGGGAGACTGATCTTCCTTTCTCTTTCCCTTTATTGCTAAATATGCCTTTCAAATAAATAAAATAAATCTTGAAATATATATATGTATATATATTTAATTTTACTAATTTACTAGTCATTTCTTCTGACCACAGAGCAATTACTAAAGGAATGAACTCTGTGATTTACATTTTCAAATTTCTCCTTAGAGACCAATGAAAGTGCTCAATAGTTCTTTAATTCACTTTCTCTGGATGATTACCTTAAAATGCTGACCAAATACCTCCAATTTCATGAAAAATTTAACTTGCAAAATTTAATGAAAACCCTATCTTACAAAAGACATAACATCTTCTTTTAGTTTATTTATAAGTTTCTTCTTAGACTAAAACCAATAAAAATGCAATTTTTCCTTTACTAATGTATATAGATATCATACCTCTTAAGCTTATTTCTGAAGAAACATAGTGATATCGTCTCATAACTAAATGTATTTATTAAAGTTGTTTTAGGAACAAGATTTCCAAAAAATTAAAACTTTGAAGATACAAATTTGTTCTACTACACTCCATAGGATTATTATCATAGTACAAACAGAGGACTAACATGTCATTTATCAGATGATTACTAAAGGAAGGCAGACACCAGAAATTTGGTATTTTATGTAATATTTTCATTTTGGCAGTTCAAACAGATAGATCTAGAAAAGGAAGCTGTACCTAACTCTCAGACAGATTTGAATGCCATTCTATAAAATTTAGCTTTGATGGCTCTTCTTCTGTCACATCTAATTCAAACTTTTTTTTTTACCCAGAAACCTTTTATTTAAGGTATATAAGCTGTATGCATTTCATAAATACAACTTTACGAACATAGTGATTCCACCCTACCCACCTTCCCACCTGCACTCCTACGCCTCCTCCTCTCCCTCTCCTATTCTTAGAGTATTGATATACTGAAAATACAAGAACTTAACATAAACAACAGGCTAACTACTAACACATATGAAATAAGCAAAAATAAGAGGGAAACTTTCAAGGGATTGATTTTGGCTTTTAGAAGAAAATGACCTCACTCTATTTGCAAAAGAACAACGGTATATATTTTTTTCCATTACAATTAAGAAAATAGGATGCAGGAAATGACAAGGTGCAATATACTTTGAGGAAGGCACATTAACTTCTCCAGACCTCAAGCTCTTCGCCTATAAAAGGTACCTACTTGATTGAGTCACTGCATAAAATAAATGAAGTAATTCTTCCAGAGTGCTCCACATATAACCTACATCATACATATTAGGAGCTCAACCAATGAAAATGCAAAACAAAACCGTCCTATTTCACAGAATCACGGAAGACCTTGTTCTCCCTCAAGCTTTTCTCCTTTCCTTTCTATGCACAAATAACTCCCCTGAGGTCCTTGAAACTCAGTGAAATTTTTTCCTATTCCTCTACCGCTCATCTCCAGCCACCTCACTCAATGGCCTCCACTTATTTTGCATTTCCACTTGTGCAAACCTCAGCCTTTGATCTCACCACAGAGAATCACACAGACTAGTTTCTCCTCCCTTCTGAATTGTGAGCTACCTGAAAATAAGAACTCTTTATTCCACCTTGGAAAACTGCTCCTCTATATCAGTGCTTGCATTAGAGTGGCTGCTTCAAATATTTTCTATCAATAAGTGAATGAATGAATGAGAATAATGAAAATCAATTGGGATGGTGTATGTCAAAAGGGTCTATAAGCCATAAAACATCACATACTCTAATTTTAACTCAGCCTAGGAGGAGTCACGGAAAGATGAACAGAGGTTATGAAAGCTAAACTGTGACCTGAGTAAGAATTACAGTAGCATGGGGAACAAGTGGGGAGACTTCCAGATAACAAACATAAATAGCATACACAAAGACCTAAAGTTTAGTAAGAGCTTGGCAAGTCAAATGGACTGAAAGAGATCTAGAAAAAATTACAGCTTCTTCTTTGTACTATACTAGTTTATTTCATATCAGTGTTGTTTTATATGTGATCAGTCAAAAATATAACTTTTAATGTTTTTTTCACTGACACTACCATTTATATTTCAGAAAACTCTAAATCACTTAGCATTTTAGATTAACTGTATTATTTTACTTATCACTGTTATAAAATATACTTAAATAAAATACAGAAGACATTACAAATAAGGGAAAATATCTTGCTGCATTTTTTTCTTTTGCTTTCCTCTTTCATTCTTTGAATAGTAATTTTACTATATTTACATTTTTAAAGTGCTGCTAATTAATCAACTTAGACTAATTTTCAATTTGACAGCATCCTTATTGTTAATAATGCAGAAATAAACACAAATTTAAAAAACTAACCATGGAGCCAGTGTTATGGCTCACAGGTTTAAGCCACCAGCTGTGACACCGGCATCCCCTATAGGAGTACAGTTCAAGTCCCCATGGCTCTCCTTCCTATTAATGAGCCTGGTAAAGCAGCAGAAGAAGGTCCAACTTCTTGGGCCCCTGCCACTTGTATGGGAAACCTGGAAGGAGTTCCGGGCTCCTGGCTTCAGCCTGGCTCAGATTTGAATGTTGTGGCCATTTGGGGAGTGAACCGCAGGATGAAAGAGCTCTCTAGCCCTCTATCTTCCAAATAATAAATAATTCTAAAAAAATAAAACTAACCAGAAAATAATGTTAACATAACCAATGAATATACATCCAAAATTCTATTATAACTACTATTTTCAAGGATTTGTGTATGGTAAGTTCAGAACTTTGACTATATCTTCCCTTTCACTAATTAGGTTACAACAAAGGCAACGAACTCAATGCTCAAGAAACAAGCAGGTAACAAACAGATTTGTGGGAACTTCAGTAAACCTGCACACAGGTTCCATAGAAAGGAGATAGCCTCTACTCACATTTAGCCAATGGTTGCCCTGCCAATATGGAAGCAGATCTTTAGGATCTTCAGAAGATGGGAAAACCATGATTTTTCTTTGAAATTGCCAATTTAAATGTGATGCCTAATTCATGCTTAAAAATCTGTCTGGATTGAACAAAATGTGTCTATAGTTACAAGCCGGAAACTTCAGTTTACCATAACATTTCCTTATTTATTCCTTTTTTTGACATACTCTTTCCAAAAGGGTTATAACCCTTCACTTATATATCTAAACATTAAATTGGATTAAATCACACCATCTTCAGAAAACTTTAATGTTGTCATACTGCTTGCCAAGTACGAACCAGCCACTGAACGTTCAAAAAATGTTTTCCCATTGATTTAAGTATTACATCATCCTGCAGATTCTTAAATTTCAGGTGAAACATACACATTCTAATCATGCTTTTATCATCCTATTTTTCAAAACCCATCTTAAGCATTATCTCACTAGAAAATAAATGTTTATTTTCTCATCTTTCTAAATTTTTCAGTGCCTAATTACTTGAAATAGTGATGAAAGGTCTACTAAATATTGCTTTGTATTAAAGTTACTAGTATATTTACTAGTCTCTCACAAAAATCATTGCATCAGCATTTTAGTCATCTGTCTACATCCTATTTCCTACATTCTGTGTACTCTGGTAAGCACCAAACTGATGTGTGTTAATTGAATTGAACTTTTTAGATTTACTTTCACACCTAACAATCTGAGAAAGTCAAAGAATGAGATATTTCTCAGTGTCCATTTGCTTGAAATTATGTATGAAGGCTAGATAGTATAAATAATATGCATTATTGTAGTCTAATCATGGTGGTAGGAGATTTGATAACCAACATTGAAATTATTTTATCTAATTTCTTCCAGGTAAAAAGGATTTCTTCATCCCAAAACAAAAATGTTTTTCAAAATCTCTCAAGCCATTAATACAGGGAGAATCAATAAATTCTGGCATTGACAGTGAAAGATATCAAAGGCATTGTTTCATATGATCAGGCAGTGACCACATACACACACACACACACGCATAGAAATTAAGTGATAACATCACCAGAAAGATTGGGATATATATTCTTAGATCTAACATCCCAACAAAAATCATATAAACTAGCTGGTCATTGTCAATTTCCATTTTCATTCTGAATTTATGGATACTTACAACTTAAATCTTGGGAAAAAAGTATGTTAAATATTCCTATCGAAAATGAAATGAAGAAATTTAGTTACCACATATATAAACAAGAACAGGATCTCTGTTTATATTTTCCTATCAAAGGATAAATTGAGTCCCAAAAATATAAGCTAACAGTAATTATAGGAGTATTTAATTCAAGCAATATCTCCTGAACTCTTAAGACTCAGATACAAGTATACTATCAGATAATCAGAATATAGAACTGACATCAGATAGTACCTGCATCCAGGAGTACAGCCTCTAGTAGAACAGGCACAGGAGAATGGATGGTTACAACAGGTAGTAAGGGAAAGTTTCAGAGGGGATATTGAAATTTCAATGCTTTTCTATGGTGTGTTTAACTTTTTCTCAGACTGATGCAGCAGGGAATATTTCAGAGATAGTATTGCCGGAGCTGGCAGGTGAAGAAGGAATGGAGGAAAATATGAAGGAAAGACATAAAATGAATGGAAGAAAATATAAAGGAAAGATAGAAAATAAAACATTAAAATTAGAAAAAGTATGTATTGGGAGTTACAGACTTCTAACAGCATAGTGAATGGTAAGACTAGTGCAAAACATTTATTTCTGACAATTAAAGACCATTATTGCTACCAAAAAAAAATTAGAAAAAGACACACAATGTAATTTCAGTTATATTCAAAGGGGTTTTTTTCTATTTCTAGAGTCAGAAAAATTAAAACGGGATAAAATTGTCTTCTGTATTTACTAACAGAAACTGGGTCTTATCCTAGACAATGTAGTATATATTCCTCAAGGTAAAATAAGATAACCCAATGGTGATGGAAGTATTAGCATGATAGTAAAAACATATTATGGACAACTGAGAAACTATCACCTTGATATGAGATGGATATATTATAGAGAATTTGAATTTGAATTTCCTTTTAAATTTTTTTTTCTTCAAGAGGCATAAATTCCTACATATCGATATCTATCTATCTTATCCTTTTATCTATCTATCAGAGAGAGAGAAAGAGGGAGAGGGAGAGGGAGAGGGAGAGAAGGATATAGAGAGCTCCTATCCACTAGTTCACTTCCCAAATGCCTACAAGGGCTAGGACGGGGACAAGTTGAAGCCAGGATCTGGGAACTCAATCCCTCAGGATGACAGGGACACAATTACTTGAGACATGACTGCTGTCTCCCAGGGGACCCCTTAGCAAGAAGCTGGGATCATCATCCAGAGTCAGGTTCTTCAATACAGGATGTGGGCATCCTAATGACAGGCTAAGTGCCAATCCCAGAAATTTTATTTTGAAGGTGATGAATCCTTTAACACAATATTTATATGTTTAATGGTGATATCAAGTAATTGAATAAGGGATTTGTTATAGGTAGGCATATATTTGTACTAATTTCAAGTCTTTTATGATTAAGACATGATATTAGAAATTCTATTTGTATGCACACAGCCTATTCCATGTAAGCATCCAGTACACTGTGTTTGAATAAGTAAATACATAGGAAAAGGATAATTGATTAAAAATACTACTGCAATAAAACAGAGGTGGAACAATAGAGTAAGAAAAAAAGAAAAGTGGGACATTTTAACTCAAGAGTTCCTAGGAATTTTATAACTTTAGTTCTGAACTGGTGCACAAAAATGGCTTTTTTCCCTTTATGTTCATATGACTTACATCCACTCCCATAAGAAAACAGAGTGTGTTTGGGTTAACAAACTGTGACCTCTCTATCACTTTTTACTCCTCTCAAACTAATTCCAATCATTTGAATTCAATCACTGCAACTATGCCAATTCTTTTAGAAGTCCACTGCCCTCTTCTACCCTTTTCTTTATATATTAGAATTCATGTAGACATGCTCATTAGCCAAGGAAAGTTCTGTCATTATGAAGTACTAGAAACAGAGATAAATCCCCTGCAGATTTTCTGATCCATTTCTTGACCTATTTAAAAAAAAAGAATCAGGTTCCACAGCCTTCATGGAAAAGCATTTCCATTATAATAAAATGTGGTGATAAATAGAATAGCTACTTGTTGAATTATCTAGATCTGTTCTTAGATTTCGGCTATGCATAGATCCTACTGACAATGTTTCATCCTTCTGGAACACCTAAGTAGAGTGACTATCATTAGAAAAGGGAGAAACTCTAGGAAGTATTTATAAAAACACATCATGGGATTCAGGAGAAATAGAATAAGCTGACAGAGTCAACTGAACTCTAAAAATGTGCTTTGTTCCTTATTTTCAATTTTAACATTTCTAAGATATGAGTATTCTAAAGCACGAAATTGATAGGGATCCAATTAGCTCTTCAGTTATGAACCTTAAGCACACACATTACTAAATTTTTAAGAAATTCTATTGTATCTCTCTCATATGTTTCAATTTTACTTTATTTTTCCTTAAGAATAAAATTATGTAAGTATATCTCCTGTATCATCTGCCTATTAATCATTCAATAAGAAACAATCAAACGCTGTTAGTAATCATTAAATGCAAACATTTAAAAATTCACTATCTTAAAGGTAACTAATACATTTCTTAACATTCAAATGTATGTTATACATTTAAATTAGCTTTGGGTGGTTCTCTTTGCATTGTTAAGCAGTTTGAAAATAACAAAGCAATGCACAGGCTGTTGTTAATGGCAATCTTATCCATCTTATAATGTGAATGTGTTCTTAAAGCCATGTGTACCTTTGAATCATGGAGTTATGTTCACTTCATGTGTTGGATCACTGCTTTTCAATCACTGTAAAGACTGTTGACTGGGTTCAGCTCATTGCACAAAGACTGAAAGGCCCAGTGATTCTAAAGAGAGGAATGGTCAGAGCTAAGATCCATAATCTCAATCCCTAGAAAAGTATCTTCACTTTCTGCCCAACATCTTTCTTCTCCTCAGCTATTCAGACTCCTAGATCTCCTTTTTCTCTTACTTCCTTCTCAACCGACTACTCCCATGCTATTTCCAAGCACCTATTTTTGCACTTTCTACCTCACTCCTTCTCCAAATCCTACTGCTATCACCAGAGAAGCACAGTTCTTCTCTCAACACACAAATGGACAAATACCAGAGATCAGACCATTCAGGAGTACAGTGAAGAGTAGGTGTTGGAACAGGACAAATGTGAACATAAAGCAGATGCAAGAGAAGGAAACGAAAAAGAGTGGAAACATACCTTTAAAACGGAAAACTGTCTAACATAAGATGTAGGAGGAAGCACAGGAACAAAATAAGGCCTTGTAAAATGAAATACATGCTAAAGGAATCTATTTCAGTTGGAATAACAAGACACAGATTTTAAAAAGACAATTAGCTCATGTATATGTGCATAAAACATTTAAGTTTCAAACAATAAACAAGCATTGCTGCAAATACAAATCAATATAGCTTCCATATTTAAGATACTTGGAATTGAAAATGTTAAGTAGATGCCATTACTGTCTTGCCTCCTCTCAGGATGCAAAATACAAGCCAGGCAGCAAAGCGTACATGTCAGGTGATAAGCAAATGAAAATGTTCATTTCAGATACAATGATTCAGCACATAGCTTATATGTTCATTAAGTCATAATATAAAGTCAAAGAAGGTTAATTAAACTAAGTCTTTATAACTTGGCTGAAAATGGCATATATGTCAACGGTTAATATTATCTCCAGAAATAATCCTTTGACTATACATAAGAATAGCTAAAAACAACACAAATTAAGCCGTTTTTTTAACTTAATGGTTATTAACAAATCTAACCTTTTTGCCCTGAGGACTGAATCAGATATTATACACTAGGTTATTTAAAACTTCCCCAAGAATTTCAGGGGGAAAAAAAAAAGCATTTCTATTGTCTCTTCTTTGTGTTTATTGCGCATGGTAAACTGACAATACTTATTTAAACACTTTTTAAAAAAATCTGACCCTTTTCTTCCTGGACCAAGGAATTTTCTCCGTCACAGAGTAATAGAGCTTGAAAACTTCAGCATCAGCAGGGAAGGCAGGCACTCCTTAGCCAGCCACTGTGAGAGAGAGAAAATGCAATTAAGGCTCCCACCAGGGAGAGAGAACTAAACAAAACCTGCGGTCTTCACACAAGAGCCTTTTTCTTCAATGCGAACTACAAGGCCTCAAATCTTGTTGGTGAGATGCTAGCATTTAGAACAACACACTTTCAGATTTTCTCACAGCAGATCAAAGTAAATAATGCAAGGGCAGCAAACAAAAGGGAAAGCTCCAGTGTGCTTACATTAAAAAGAGATTACAGGGGACTTACAAGTGATTGAAGGAATAGATGACATTTTTAAAAACATAAAACCAAGATCCTTAAGTACAGCTGGCAAATAAAGTCTAGTTGTGTTACTTTAGCTGGAGTGACAAACCACAAGCGACTTACGATCAGTGGGAAAACTTTAAAAAGCTATTCTTACTTTTCTATAGCATTTTCTACATCTGTAGTTATGTACATTCCTGTTCTTTCCTTCCTAGATTTTAAGATCTCAAAGCCTAGAGTAACACTAACTGACAAAGTGGGACTTAAAAGTTATGAGCATCCCCAATCAGCACCATAGAATATACACAGCACTCCGTGGATTGGAGAGATGGAGCAGCGCTCCACTTCCCTTTTTCTCCTGAGGACAGTAATCAGTCATAAAAGCGGCTTTCCTTCTCCATATCAAGCCAACAGCTGGAAACTCTTCTGCAATGTTAAATTTAGTACAAGCTCCTTACCAAGCACTGAACTTAGTCTGTGGGTCTGTTCTACGGTCTTAAAATGAGTACTCCAGGGTCACAGTTTATCCTTTATTTTTGCGTAAAATTCTCATTGACTTTGGTGCAACTCTATAAAGGAAGCAAGGATTGGATATCATCCTTTAATGCCAAATTTACTACAGCTAAACAAAAGGAGCGGAAATCTGGAAAACCCATGTCAATAAACAAAAGATAAATGTTTGGGAGACTTAATAATTGAAAGAAGATTCAAATAGGACTTTTTCTGGAATCATTTTTTGAAATATAGTGACACAATGATGTCTAAGAATTTAGTGAGAGTTAAATTAATAGTTATATAGCTTCTATATCTATATTACATGTATATATAGTATAGACACATACACATGATGTATGTACACACATAATCAAGGGTACTTCAACAATTCTTAGAAATGCAATTAAAAGGTAAGCATTTTTCATGAAAAATTATAAAATCCATGCATACTTTTTCAGTATTTGTTTACCATCAACTTTTTGAAGACTCCTCATATGTATGGATTCCAATAGTTTAGCACCAAAATAAACATCTTTTAAATCCATTTTCCATGAACTTTTTGAATCACCCACATGTGAGTGTGTAGGTGTATGAGTGTGTGTCTGTGTGTAATGTGTATATACAGATGTGTGTGAGTATAAGTAACTACTCTTGTGCTTTGGCAGATGACTTCATCTTTGGCAACTGAAACTTTGCAAAACAACTCATTGATAAAATAAATGCCGAAATTGAAGAAGCAGTATGAAGGAAAGATGTTAGGATTTAGACGCTAGCTGTGAAATCTTGTTCAGGTGTATCATTCTAACTTTTCTGTGAGTCAATTTGATCAATAATCTATAAAACAGAGGTTCAATTGGGGCATTCTAGTATTCTTTTCAATTCATATATTCTCCTAGTCTACATACACTGTAAGTCTACCTGACTTCAATAACCATATTCTGGGCCACACTTGTGACTTTTATGTGTGTGTGTGTGTATACACACACGTATGTATGTACATGTTTGCATGTGTATATTCATATATATATATATATAAAACACAATGATTTGTTGGCATATATATAACTTGAATCAAAGAATTGAATAAGTGATAATTTCCAAATTTAAAAATCCAGTGTGTAAAGCAACATATCTATACTAGTTGCTATAGCATACTTTATTTTACACACAAACCAACCTTCTATCTCTACATCTGCTGATAAAATACAGAATACATTGCTACTTTTAATTTTATATGGTCACTCTTGAAGAATTCAAGGACATTTGGACAGACTTGGGTACCTAATATATCTTAACAAAAATAATGTACCAAAGTTGATTTTTAACTGTTGTTAAGTTATAATTGGAGAAAATGCATTAAAAAATGCATTTTTAGTAACTTAAATAGAATGTATGTTTCTACACCCTTATAAACATCCCTTCTGAAGCACTACTAAAGTTGATTTTAAATGTCTGTATCTCACACTTACTTTCATTCATCTACAACTCATTTAGGGAAATTTATTCTCCAGAAAACACATCAATGTTGACAAACATGATGCTAACTTCTGTTTTAATTGCACCAATGAAAGAAAATAAATATTATGTATTACTTATTAAAATTCTTTCTTCAGAAAACCAGAGTGGAAAATAATCAGTCAGTATTCAATTCACAAGACTCCTTCTTCTCACTTGAAGTAAGCAAAGTTAATTCTTAAGGCTTAATATACACATTTATTCCTAAAATTATTTTAATAATGCTCACCTTGTAAAATATGTGATTTTATTCTGTTTGGAGCACAGTATATTTAAGTAGAAACCAGAAGGTATAATATGAAAACTGGCAAGGGCAAATGTGTATAAAACTGTCAATCACAACTGATATGGCAGAGGTTCATTATTTCACTGAATATGAAGATTATCCACCCTACATTATGAATATTATTTTACATGTGAAAAAAAATTTAATCCTATGTTAGAAAAGTGCATAAAGATTTGTTTGAACAGATGCAGTTCAGTTTATTCCACATATAGTAATGTTTCTGGGTCTACCACCCATATGTATTAATGTCTATATGTTTACACATACCCAAAGTTTTATATTTAAAAGCTTAGACATTTGAGTTGCCTTTTATTATCTCCTATTTGCACATCTCTAAAAGTATATTATTAAAATTAACATTATATCTATTGGGAAGAAGCTGTTGCAGATTAAATGCTAAAGGGCATTTTAACCCATTAGTGGAGTTCTGTCTGACACATAGCAGCATGCCTATGTGATTGTTGCACAAGAAGCCTGGGAAACATGTAAATTGCATTTCCTCATGGCATATTGCAACTGAATTAGAATATTGGGCAGACATAAACAATGCAATCAAATTCTGTGTTTTATTGAGCTTCTATTTGACTTAGTATTCATTTGAAACAAAAAAAATTGTGTTTCTCAGGGTCTGTGACATTGCAGGCCAAGAGAGATTCAATGTCAGTGCCGGCATACAAATTTATTAGTCTATAAAATTTGACATTCTCTTATTTATTCACAGAAAGGACAAATAAGATATTTTTTCATACTTACCAGAAATATCTGGGAGTGTTTATATGCCGCTCCATCTGGAGGATGCAAATAGTCAGAACTGCTTTACAATTCAGTAGGCAAGAGCCTGCTGAAGGATAACAAATGACTTCATGGTGAAACTGCTATTGAAATTCTTTCAGTATGTGATATTAAAAACAACTGAACAAACAGAGATAAGGGACAAATAGGATTTAAAACAGACATTTTTTTTTCTTGCAGTGCAAAAGAAAAACAAACGAATGCTCCAGTAGAACCTATATATGCCTTTTAGTGATTTCACTGCACGAATGTGCTTAATACACACAAGTTTCTATGTGAAGCATCACTAGAAGTCCCACTAAAGCCAATGGAATTAACGCTATAATGATTTTTTTGCACCAAGAATTATAATTTTGAAGCTTGCAGGAGAAAGATGAGTCAAAGTAATTCTTTAAATGGTTTGATTTGCACTTTTAGTCATTGGCACTTGGTGTAATGCATGGATGTGGAGATTAAAAAAAAAATCTGGTGATTACAACATTGTATTTCAGGAAGGTCTTTCTCATTATGTAGCACATAAAGTTAAAAGAAAAAGCTTAAAAGTTAAGTACTGTGAGAAGGAAAGTATTAAAATACAAAATACAAGAAAAGGTAATTGAAAAATGTTATGTAATTCAATTCGGTTTCTCTTACATGGAATAATTTCTGTATGTGTTTGGCATTGCAAGTTAAACTAATGTTAGGAATTTCCAAGCCATCAAGGAAGTCAAATATAAAAAACACAAAAAGCATTACTTCGCAATGATTATTTTTATTTCTTGCTTTGAAGGAAAGATGAAAGGCTATTTAGTTGCTACTTGGTTAGGTGTTCTTGTTTTATTCTATGGCTGGATCAAAGAAACTATCTCCAAATTTACAAAGCACTTCATAGAGCCCTGGTAATTGAAGTATAGGGTAAACGATCTTCATCAATAGCAGATGAACATAAAATCTACCAAACTCAGATCATTAAGTCTTCAAATGACCTATTTTTTTTTCTGAGAAACAACCAATAACCAAATAGCAGACTGAAATCTTGAAGTGACAATGATTTCCAGATAGTTCCCAAGTTAGCATGTACATATGTTAACACACAGTGGAGCAAAATTATTTGTAAGACACTATAGTGATCATTCTTTAGTCCAGTCTAGATTCTTCAGGACTATTTCTCCATACTTACACATAAAAGCATGTCAAGTGCATTTAGCAGGCCTGAAACAACCTATTTGGATATCTAATAATGGTTTACAGTAGATGAAGGAATAGTATCTTGTGAAGCTAATGCTAAATCATCATTGTCCTGATAATTTATTTTATAATAATAGTGTATAATTTTCTTCCCCCAATTAAATTCATATTTAACTGTGTTTATAATATTCTGATGAGCAATAAAATTTCATCAAAACATACTAGTTTTGATGATTGCTCAATTACAACTTGTTTAGGCATATAAAGAAATAGGTCTAACACAAGTTGCTCATTCCACATATTTAACATTAAATCATGTCTAGTTTGAGATTCCTAATGTATAGCCCTACCTAGTACCACCTCTCCACCTCTACTAATACCAACTCAGGCCATAGAATGTGTACCTCTCCTCCATCAAGGGATAACATAACTGTATTATTTCTTTGGCACATAACTGAGTATGTCTTTGCAAATCTTATGTTTTATCCTTTCAGTTATATATATTCTTAGCTTTATATCCTGTAGATGTTGCTTCTTTACCAGAATTCTATACCTAGTATAGTTCCCTGAAAAACTAGAAGAGCCTACATACCTTTTGAGGCTTGAAAATTGAGATATCACATTGTGACTTCAACCTGGTCAGATGTTTATATATTTCAACCCACAGTCATTTTATGTTTGGTAATAACCTCTATTAAATATAAATATACAACCATGTCATTATGAAGAGGTACACATTTTTAGTGGTGGCTGGCCATCATTCTACTTCATGTAGACCTCACATTACTTATAAGACACTCAGGTCTCTGTCATTTGTGTTGACATACCACGTTCAGTGGAGAAGAAACAGTAATATTAGTTCACTAGAACTAGGAGAAATTGCATTAATTTTATCTTACTCTTCATGAAAGGAAGAAGACATAATGAAAGAGTTAAGTAGAACAAAAGAATCTCAAAACTGACAAATACTGGTTTTCTAAGATTATTATTACTATTCTAAAAGCCCTTGGAACAGTCTTGATATTTCTAACAGGCTACTTCATTCAATTATGTTCACTTCTGCAATTAAAGGAGTTTTAAACATATTGGGAAAAATGACTGCTGTAATATTTAACTTAAATAATGACAATGATATATTTATTCCAAAAGTTGTATTAGGGTTAAGCAAAAATTAGAACAATCTTACATAACTGACTAGAATTTTCTGTAACCTTTATGTTCAATTTTTTAGGAAAATAAGTTAAAACAGGTATTTATTGAAGTCAGAACAGTTATCACTCATTCAAAAACTAACTAAATCATTAAGACTAAAAAAAAAAAAAAACAAAGTGATACAAGATTGTTTATAGGCTTCAAAATGGGCAGAGAATCTGAATTAAATTTCTAGCCCAAGGTACCCTTTACAGGTTAGCTTCTTTCCATCTAAACTTCTTGATTCCTTGCTCTTGACGAAAAGGAGAAAGAGAAACATTGAATATCTATTTTATTTTTTACTTCTCAATCTCATCAGATCTCCTTCCAGTAAGAAAATGGAGGCTCTGTAAGCTAAAGCAACTGGATGAAAGTCTCACAACTAGTAGGTAGAAGGACTGAATATGGAATCCAGATCATCATAATAGTATTAAAGCCTCTTTGTAGGGCCGTTGCTGTGGCATAGCAGGTAAGGCCACTGCCTGCACTGCTGGCATCCCATATGGGTGCCAGTTCAAGTCCTGGCTGCTCCACTTCCAATCCAGCTCTCTGCTATAGCCTGGGAGGGCTGTAGAAGATGGTCCAAGTCCTTGGGCCCCTACACCCATATGGGAGTCCCAGAAAATGCTCCTGGCTCCTGGCTGCTCGGCCCAGCTCCAGCCATTGTGGCCAACTGGGGAGTGAAACAGCAGATGGAAGACCTCTCTCTCTCTTTTTCTGCCTCTCCTTCTCTGTGTAACTCTGACTTTCAAATAAACAAATCTTAAAAAAACAAAAAAATAAACAAACAAAAAAAACTCTTTGTTTCCAATAACATACTCTTTGTTTTTTACAAATACTTGTGAGGTCTTTTATGGGGCAGGCATTTTGCTAGGTTTTTACATGCTACAAGTTAGTTGTTGCTATAATTTATGAGGTAGGTTCAATTATTATCTTTTCTTCTGAAAAAAAAAAAAAGAATACAGAGATAAAGTGTTATAAAAGTTACGTAATTTTCACAAGCCCCATGAGCTAATCATTGGTACAGAAAGGATACTAACCCAGCCACTCCAGCCCAACTATCTACCCATCTTAGAAGTTAGAAAACTGAGTCTGTGAGATGTCCTAGACAAACACAGTTCCCATTACTCAGATTCCTCTAAACTTTCAAAATGACTCGTCCTGTATCAGTCTTTCAAGTGCATGGCTGTGTATGATTCAGTACAAAATGTAGTCTTTTTATAGCCAGTATTGACCTCATATGGCAAAATGGCACAATATCCCCATGTCAAAATATGGTTACTTTTGCATGAATTTACTTATTAATCTCCCTTAAAAATAATGAGCAAACATTTTAAAAGACAAATAGAGGCAGAATTCCTGATGCTAATTTTTAAATCTTGAATTGTTGTACAAGTACAAAAGCACTGGTTTCCTATAATTTTAACTGAAAGGTCAAGAAGCAAAAAACTAACTCTTAAAGGGGTACTATATTTTATAGTGTACAAGATCTTTTCCAAGTAATACTAACCATATTTCAAATCTTTCTAGCAAATAATAAATTTAGAATGTAGTATGTTCAAACCATAGTCATTAAAAGGAAATTTTATTAAATGAAACCATACTTTGAATTTTTTTTTTTAATGTTACAAAGCATGAACTGAGATAGTATCACTATTTCCAGCAAAGTCTACTTCTTACTTAGAGACACATGTCTAGGTTGGCTTCTTCATGTACCAGGAAAAATGATCAGAAGATAAAGGAATGAGTTTTTTTCAGCTAACACAACACTAATAGGCATCAAATACTTAAAGAATGCTGTAAAGGTAGAAATAGATTCGTATTTCTAATGTAACAGCCTCATTTCTCAACGCTTCTCCCAAATCCCATACAATTCACTAACGCAAGTTCTTTATATTCCCACATTGTGCTATGTTTATTTTCCTGTTTCTTTGCAATCCTTTGCCTTTTTACTTACACATCATAGTCCAGTTCAACTCCCAGCTCCTTTCTGAGGCCTTCAGTTCCTCCAAGGGAGAACTGGTAACTCTTTGTCCATAATCCCACAGCATTCTCATTTTACACTGAAATTGTTTATTCAGAGTCAAATTCCTCCAAATGAAGTAAGGAAAACATTTCACCTCTATGTTCACTAAGTATGGTGCCTGATATAGGGCAATAAATGGTCCAGGGGCAGTATGCATTACTGAGAAAAAAACAAAACCAAACAAATCAAATTTTGAAATCAGCCAAATAAGAGTATACCCTCCAAGTCCCAAGTATATAAGTTAAATAGCTGATGTAACTTACATAACTTGATCCAGACATGTAACTTATGTAACCTATTTCACCTTCTATCTTGCAGCTCTGATACAAGTACTGAAGTATACATCCTTTAAAATTGCTTAGAAGCATCAAATGAAATGTACGTAGCAAAGCATAGTAAATGCCATGCAGTAGATGCTCAGGTGATAATTACCCAGATGAATACCTTACAGCAAGAAGAAATCAGGCTAACTATTAGGAAACTATTTCTTATGAAGGGTATTGTGAGACATGAAAGTTCCAATAGGTTTATTACATTTTTGTTTTCTCAGGAGTAAAAGTAGGACAAGCAACTCTTGTTTTACAATGCCTTATTTTGGACAAGACAGCTTTAGATAACTCCTTTAGCTTTCAAAATATATAATCATCAACCTTCCTAATTCTACACATGACTTCAGAATTGACTCGATTTTGGATTTTGCCAATTTCCTCAAAAAGCAGTTAGAAGAAGAGTGCTTGTCCTTTTTGTGCCAGAATATAGTGAAAAATAAATAATGGAATCATTCCTTATAATTTGAAACTATAAGCAGGGGGCTGTGGCACAGCTGGGATCCCACATAAGCAGGGGTTCGAGTCTCTGCTGCTTCACTTCTTATTCTGCTTCCTGTAATGTGCCCTCGAAAGCAGCAGAAAATGTCCCCTGACACGTATGTGGGAGACCCAGATGAAGCTCCTGGATCCTGGCTTTGCCCTGGCTCAGCCCCAGCCACTTGCGGCCATTTAGAGAGTGAATCATCAAATGGATGACCTCTCTCTGTAATGCTGCCTTTCAAATTAACAATTTTTTAAAAAAGAAAAAACTACAAGCAGTTAAAATTTCAGCTATTACAACAATCTTACTTTTTTTTTCTTTTCAATGACATGCAGTATATGAGTTATACCACCACTTATACAAATTTGGCTAGTGACAAAGCTTATGAACAACTACCAAACCTTCACTATTGATAATTCCCACTGGAAATGCCATTCTATATTTCACTTTAATGATTTAAGGTTGCAAATGTTCCTTCCAGAAAGATTTCCAACATCTCCCAAGGCATATTTATTACAAAAAGTGACTCATTTAGCAGGTAAACACACAGGAAATATTATATTTCAAACTAATTATAAGGACTATGATTAATTAGGAAATCATATAAAGAAAAACACATAAAGAAGAAAATTACATTGAGACATATCACATGCTTTACATAGGAGACAAGTAATATATTGTGCTAATTTGTAAGCTGGACATTTCATGTAAACATGTTTAGTTAGAAAATCACCATTAAACTTTGTCTTATAGAATAACATTTTATTTTCTAAGGATATCTAAGGATATTGAAGGGGGAGAAATTGGTTTTTCATATTGATTCTCTTTGCTAACTATTATTTTGAGTGAAAGGTATTTATAATAAAAATAGAAACCAGCTGTTATTTTCCCCAGTAGGAAAAATTAATATGCTATTTCTTGTTTTTTTTCTCTAACATAGAACATAACATAAACTGATATAACCCTCCCATATGTATCAACAGTTCTAATATTGTATGTAGTACTTTGTTACCTCAGAAATAATCATTCTACTAATTAAGGTAGCAATCCTTAGTTGTACAGTGTCATTTTAAGCTACTTTTTTTACTTACCCTGTGTTCATTTACATCTGCTTTAACACACACACAAATATACATATCCTTAGCCTTCTGCTTATTAGCTTAAATATTGTGAACACATGTCCCAAATTAACACTGAAGGATTTAAAAATGAAAATGTTCTATTTGCAGGTGATCAATTTCAGGTAAAGGAAAACTTAGGCTGAAAATGAGGAATGTAATCCTAATACAACTTAACACAGTTTATAGAAGGAGGAGACCCTCAAGATAATTCTAGATAATTCTAGATGCCTTCCACCAACCACATTGCCTAAACTGGCTTAGCCCTTAAAGGGTCAAAATTTATTATCATTTCAGTTCATCTAATAAGTAATGTTTTTGCCGAACAAAACCAATTCCCAATAAATTCTCGCTGTATTTGTGTGCTCTGATTTGATTTAGAGGCCTATAGGGAGACACCATTTGGTAGCACAGGATCACAGAGGGGTAGGTGGTGCTGAGGAGAAGTAGGGCTCATGTGCCAGAAGTGTTATTGTGTCAGGTTGATTTATTGAGTGAGCTTCACTTCACCGAATGTTCCGAGATATTTATTTCCCTAAAGGCTCCGCAAAGATATGAACAGACCCGCATCCACAGATGTCATCATTGCTCATTTTACCGAGTCATGAAATTTTCTCAACTGCAATTTGTCCATCTAAAATTGCTGTAACAGAACAATGTCAATAGTAGCATCCTACTCCAGCACCTCCTTCTACATAAAGCTCTGTTGCCAAATTCTGTACTTCTGGGCAACTTCATGGTAATTAAAGTGACAGAACAGTTTCACTGTTATTTCAAAAGAGTTTTTCAGAGAAGTTGCTCCAATTTTTAAACTTCAGTTTGAGTACTGTGATAAAATGAAACCATTTAAGAGGAACTGGAGAGGAAAACATAAGCACAGAAGGACTTAACCTGGTAAAAATTAAAATAAAAATACTTATAGACAAGTCAATGAATAAAGATAGCACATGTGTGTCACTAAAGCCAGAGTTCCAAAAATGCCCCTCTCTGAAAGCCTAAATCACCCTAAATCAGGTATTTTACTCTTGGGATTCACTTTTAATTATTTTACCTTTCTCCTTCTCCAACATCAAGTAATTGAACTATAAAATGAACAATGATTTTAAAAGGAAGTTGTCAGATACTCACACACACATATACACATAGTGATAAAAATACATAGTTATAGATATATATACTTAAATATACATAAATACTTATATATACATATAGGAATATATGAGGGTACTTCAAAGAGTTCATGGAAAATTAGCATTATCTTTTATATTATATTTTAATTCCATTTGTCAACCAACTGTTTGAAGTACATCTCTCTATATATATATGTATATATATATATGTACAGATGTGTGTGTGTGTGTGTGTGTATATACATTGCCTATTTTCTCAAAACACTTAAACAAAACAAAAAAGTTCTTAAGGTACATTTATAATATCAAGCATTATTATGATTTGAGTATTTTTCCATAATTTCATCTAAAACCATGGTCAGGACCTAACAGAATTACAATACCTGTGTTAAAGAAAAACTGCATGTCTGTGTTGTATATGTCAGAATTTCTAGGTTTATTTAAATATGTTAATATTTCTCATTATGCCATTAACAATAACCTTCATCCATTTGTGAAAAACATTTTGCCAAGCATGCACATAAAAAATTAGCAAGTGAAGCAAAATCACCTTAATTTGCTTTGGACCAGCAAATAACCAACTAATTTGCAGAAATCCCTGCCAAGCACTCATATTAAATGCTTCATGCTTATTTTATGACCTCTGCTGCTCTTCTCCTTCCTGGGCCCTGAATCATATGATCATTAACATATTGCAAGGTCTGAAACTTTATTTTTTACATTCTTTAATTAATGCCTGTTTATAGAAGGCCATAGGACTTCAGATCCAGTTAATGAAACTTCGCTCCCCCAGGCCTCTGGAGCCCAATAGAGAGCTCTCTCCTCTGTTGTTTTAGTAGCTTTTTTCCAACTGTTTGTTTATACACACTTAATTGATCTCTTTAGTCCCAGAAGCATTCCAGAGACACAACCTGTTTTGAGGCAAGCTAAAGTTTTCCCCCTTCCTTTATAAAAGCCTTGAATGCCCAAGGTTATCAGTTTTAATTTGAAAGTTGAAGATTCAGCTTTATTTACACTATCTAAAAGTAAAAACTGATACAGGCCCTGAAGTGTTTATTTTTACATTCATATATAGCAGAGGGGATCACAAGTGCATACTGTATATAATTATTTTGATGTAGAACTAAGTAATTACTAAATGTTGCTATGTCTTATTTTATGGCATTGAATAAATGCAGTCTTTATAACAAGTTGAAAATAAAAACAAATCAGGCTGCCAATGCATGAAATTTTCATGGCTCTTCAATTTACATTTTACATATTCCCTATGACAAGGATTTCTATTATGCTATTCTCTTTTTTCTGCTATAATTAAATTAAAAAAGTAATTGGCTGGTGCTGCACACTGCAGCAATGTCTTAATCACATAGACAAACAGTTTTACAATAGCTTACACCATTTGCCACATGGGGCAATGACATTATTGTACCAGACTATAAACCCAAGACAGATAGCACATACCAGCTCTCAACCACTGTTTTAGCAAGAACAGAACACAAGGCTCATTCAGCACCACTCTGATTGGCACCTCTATGATGGAATTACCAGTTAAGTAAAAGTGGCCCAAATCTGGCCAGTTTTCAAAGCTGCCAAAATTTAAAGATTATGAATGTACAAATATATCTTTACACTTTAGCTATAGAATGTGTACTATAAAAGTCACAAAGAAAAACATGGTCATGAGTTTTAAATGTTGTACACATTATGAGTATTGACAATGAGAATTATGTCTCTATTTTCTAATGGGAAAAATGTGTGCTTGTGTTTTACATGTATATACATTCTATTTTTAATTATAGCTCCAATTATGAATATTTTTCCATTTATGGCTATGATGGTTACTGAGGGTGGGGGTTCAGAGGCAAGAATAATAAGGTATTTCCAGATCTGGGTCTTAATTCTGGCTTTTCCAATAGCTCACGGATGGCCTTGAGTAAATTGTTTAAATTGTGTCTTAGTTTCCTCATCTATAAAGTGAGAAAGTGGGATTAGATAATCTCCAAGGTTCTATCTGCTCCCAAATGCTATGATTATTCACAGATCTAATCATTTTTAGAAATAATATATGAGAAAAAAACTAAAATAAGCACTTAGGCTTCCAATGGCAACATGGAAATAAGAAGGAATAGAAAACTGAGATATCTAATTCACCATGGCAGGAATGCTAAAGAGAAAAATAAATACAATAAATACAATTAATAAATAAATACAAAATAAATGAATGAAATTTGGAAAATACAAAGTGGAAATGGAGGGAGAGAAACAAGTATATTTTATGGTCAACTTTGTTGTTCTCAGTAAAACCTAGTTTAAAAAAAACTTAGTTAAAAGCTTTAGAATGGAGTTCTTTCTAGATGCATAAGCTGTCTAGTGATAGCAGCATTTGTACTTTTACAATGGACACCTTTCTCTCCCCACTTTATAAAGTAGTTATAGCAAATGCCTAGAGTTCAGATAACTAAGGTGTTCTCTGCCACACCTACACTCATTACTCAACCAAATCCTCATTTGGTTGGGACCTCTGAAAAACATTAAAATGACTCATTATGATAAAAAGTAAGGCTGTTCTCTGCAATAATTTGCTTTACCCCAAAAACCTACATGGAATTTTAACAGAATTGAAAGCTAATTTGAAGTTCTCAGATATTGTTCTTTGATAGCTTTAGTTACTTTTAATAATTTGAGAGGTCTCTTTGAAGATATTGCTGCAACAATAAAACAAAATGTATACTCTGTCATATCTGAGGAATTATTACACAGAGTTAATATCTGGTTTACAAATTAGTGTTAAAGGAAAGAAAATGAAGGAATAAAAGTGAATATATGCCATTAGCAATTATGGACCTTGAAGTAGACAAAATACTAGGAAAAGTTTCTTCAATACACATTAAACCAAGACACAAAAAGCTCATTGAAACGTATTATTTTCAAAAATGAATGTGTATCAAAAATTTTTTGCACAAAAACAATCTTTTAATTTCGTGTTTCCATGAACTTTTTGAGTACCCTAGGAGACATGTAACTTTTGGGCAAGCACACAGCTTCAGCTTCTAGACTTAGCAGCTTCCTCTCCTTCATCCTGCTGTCCTCCATCCTTCCCGACTTCCTCATTCTGAACTAGCTGCCTATGTAAAGCAAATTCAGTCATCGCTGGCCAAGTGCTCAGTAATAGAAAGTCTTCAATCTCCACATAAATAAGGTGCAAATCAAATCTTATGATGGTATATTCAAGCTTTCAGGATCTCTTTTTGCCACCAGAAATGTCAGAGTTTAGTACCTAGTAAGCCATAGATTTATGAGGAAATGCTTGTGGATTGACAAGCAATTTTGCAACAAATGCATCTTCAGCGTTAGCTTCACAAGAATGTTTAGGACATGCCTAAATGATTTAGTATTTTATACCTCTGGTCAAAAGAACAGTTCATAAAGCCAGTTCTATCTGAAGACTGTCAATCAAGCTGAAACTAAAAGTAATTTTAGAATTATCATGATTCATATACAAAAAAAGTTTATCCCTAGAACTCAGGAGTTTGCAGTTCCAAGTCATATACCAATAGGCAAAGTTTGAAATGCTTAATTGAACCAAGGCTAGTGCCTTTCTTATTTAGATATGAAATACAGATCATTTCTAGTAATTGTCACTTACGAGCTGCCAATATTAGAACACATGCAAAGTTTGAATTGTTTCCCATTTGCCCCAGACTTTTAAACATAATTCTTTTTCTTTATGTGCCACCCTTCAGGGCCAGGAGTTGTAAGGAACACCTCCCAGTCACACAGAATTACAACGTTCTTTATCTTACTCAGTACTGAAAAAAAAACTTCCAAAGGTTTGGAATCCTGAAACCTGTAAACAAAATCTGTGGAGCAGATAAAATTTTAAATGGCACAATGCAATTAAAGCTGAATTCAATTTGAGCGCACCCTGTCCATCTGTCAGAGAGAAACAAAAGCCGAGGAGCTCCATTATTGCTGAATCCCTGCTCTTGTTAATTTGCTTGCTGAGAGATTTCAATTTCTAGGAAGTGCACAAATTAGTGTTCAGTCAGGGCTAGATCCTCAGTAAGTATAAGCAGATGGTGGAAATCAGCCCTAATCAAGTGGCCAAAGCCTTTTTTTTCTGTCTGATTAAAGCATTTTAATCCTTTCAGATTGTCTGCTTTTTTAGCAAATATTCACCATCCTTTATTTTTCTTATATTCCAGGATGGATTTAAATTTAGCCTATGGACATGAGAGACGAAATAACTTTGAGAAATACAGCTATCAGCATCTGAGTCACTAGCAGTAGCCAACTGGATCTGTGAATTCTTTTCATGCCCTCTTTTTCTATGATATGTTAAATAATTGTTTGAATCATTATTAATTTATATGTTATTAAAAATAAGCATACTTAATCTGTTGTGGTGAAATTAAATAATTCACGTAAAGACGAAGAATTAGAAAAACTTTTCGGCTTTAAGATGAAAGTTGGCAAAAAACAAAACAAAACAGAAAGGGTAACATGTATGTGCAAATCTCCCAGGCAGGGAAAAGAAAAAAACATGTTATTCTTTACATCAACACAAACTAACAAATGCATTTTAATGAAGAACATGTTGAAATCAAAACAAAGAAGATCTAAGAACCAAGAGTTATAGTCTTTTGTGAATAATGCGAACAAATATTGATTTTGAATTTTAAGAATGGTTTTCAGAATATGAGACAAACTCAAAATGTAAGACTGCTACAGTCATTATAGATATGTTGAGAATTTTGTTATCATAAAGACTCACATACATAGTTACATGCCAAAGAATATATGATGTAAAAATTTAAAAATTACTCAGAAAAGCAGTATTATGATTTAATTGTGCAGGTTTACACATTTAGCTGGCAAAAACTACCATCCTTCTGAGTCTGCCATTTATCCAGGCTACATGAAAAATAAACTTTTCTAATTATATGCAACATTTTTGTGATAATATCTTGTGGGTAAAATTTCAAAGAGTATGAACATATTTTAGGTTAAGTTCATTTATATTCTATTTTGAAAACTTCCTTATATGTAGCCACATCAATGAAAGGTATTTATGGGAATAAAATGCCAGTATGATATCTGAAAGCATTTTTGAACAAGCTAAAACTTTGAGCCCAACATTTGTATGGCTTCTGATATGCTGAAGATGTGTAAGATTCTTGGTAGTCTTTAGCATCCTGTTTAGCAACTCATTACACAACCGGATTCTTAGCAAACACCCAGCAGTTTGATAAAATTTTAAGTGCGTTAATGCTTATTTTTCAGTTACCAAGTAATTAGAATTTTCACTTCTTTATTTGAACATTTGTGTTTACATGTCTATACTTTAAAACTGAAGTACCTTTTATATGCCAATCCCATTTATATGGTTCTGACTTCTGACATTTCCTCATAGTTATAAATAGAAAAATCGCTCACATTTAATTATTTTAACTATTACACATAAGAATAAACGTTCCTTACATACACAACTTTACATTTGATGCTTCTATTTAAATGGCTCCTAAACTTCTCATTCAAAAGAAATCATTAAAAGGAAAACCATCAAGGCTCCTAGCCATGCATTTCATTGAAAAAGCTTTAAATTTTCTTCCCATTTATAACGAACAGCTCATGCTTAAATCAGCCCACAAAGAAACAGTAAATTTGTTTTTCCTTTTTATCTTCCCATCCATTCACTGTCAATATAATGTAGGAATAAAAATCATGGCTCACTTCTCAAGCTTCTCCCTTTAAAAATGAGCCTTAATGCTTTGGATTCCACAAGACTCTTAGAAATTTTCTGACTTATACCTGTTTTTGCCTAAGCCTAGGACCTGAAAATAAATCACTATGAAATACAAGTAGCTGCTAAGCAGTAAAGCCTACAGGTGTGCTGGAGGAGTAGCTGGGCTTTACATTCCCTTTTAAAACATTTGCTACTATGGGAGACAGCAGTTGTGAGGATTGTGCCCAAGACATTCATGTCCACCACCTTCCTTTCGTTAGCACTGCTGCTACTAATTCTGACCTCATACCTCTCTCCTGGTCTATTTTATAATGGCCTATTTGACTTCTGTGTATCTTTAGAGATTCCCTTAGGCCTAGTCATTAAGACTTACATGCTGGAGGCAGGTGCTTTGGCTCAGCAAATTTGCCAAAGTTTGCCACACTATCGGAGCACCCTATTTGAAAGCCCAAACTGCTCAGCTTCCTATCCAGCTGCCTGTTAACGGGCCTGGGAAAGCAGTGGAAGATGGCCCAAGAACTGGGGTCCCTGCCACCAACATGGAAGACCAGGACAGAGTTCCAGGCTCCTGGCTTTGGCCTGGCTCAGCTGTGGTCTTGCAGCCATTTGGGTAGGCAACCAGCTAGTGAAAGATCTTTCTCTCTGTCCCAGCATTTGGCTCTTTTTCACTCTTTTTCACTGTGCCTTTCTTTTTTTTTTGACATGCAGAGTAGACAGTGAGAGAGACAGAGAGAAAGGTCTTCCTTTTCTGAAGGTTCACCGCTCAATGGCCACTGCGGCCGGCACACGGCACTGATCCGAAGCCAGGAGCCAGGTGCTTCTCTTGGTCTCCCATGTGGGTGCAGGGCCCAAGGACTTGGGCCATCCTCCACTGCACTCCCGGGCCATAGCAGAGAGCTGGACTGGAAGAGGGGCAACCGGGACAGAATCCGGCGCCCCGACCGGGACTAGAACCCTGGGTGCCAGCGCCACGGGCGGAGGATTAGCCTATTGAGCTGCGGCGCCAGCCCACTGTGCCTTTTAAACAAAAAAAAAAAAAAAAAAAGAAGGAAAGAAAGATAGAAAAGAAAAAACTTACCCCGTTTAAGTCCTGGCCAGTTTTCAAAAATCCTCTCTCTTGACCCAACCTGAAAGCTTTCTCACTACATGATAGTGGCCTTCTCTCCAAAGCTGTCTTCACTCAAAAAGCTTCCATCATCCAAAATACCATTATAAACAAGCTCCACCTGTCAAGGTACTAACCAAAAACAGCCTGAATTTCCACTTGCATACACCTTTCTTTTCCATTATAAACTAGGATTCATTTTCCCCCACTTTTGTAGCAATGTGTTGTTCTAGGTTTTTTGGTATCATCAAAGCACAGCATTCTGATTCTTTCTATAATCATTTGTGGACACATATCTTTCCTACTACATGTGAACTCTTTTTTGTTTGTTTGTTTATCGTCTCTGGAACATAGCAATTCACTTTCCTTATAATGGAGCCGTTATGCAATACAGTGGCCCTAGCTGCACATATACATTTTAACTAAATGGACTAAATTTTAAAATCCAGTTCCTCAGCTGTACTTGCCACATTTGGCGTGCTCAACAGTCACATGCTCAACCAAGGCCACTGGTTACTGAACCCAACAGTGCAGACACAGACTAGTTCTACCTTCAGAGAATGTTCTGTCAGCTCCATTGTAGACAGTCAGCGAGGCTTCGGTTGGATTGCACACAATGATCATTCAGACTAGGAAACAA
This sequence comes from Lepus europaeus, assembly GCF_033115175.1. NCBI lineage: Eukaryota > Metazoa > Chordata > Mammalia > Lagomorpha > Leporidae > Lepus > Lepus europaeus. Next base: position 41,293,040 of record NC_084832.1, on the reverse strand, counting down.
GGAAGGAATCTTGAAGGCTACTTTCTTGATAGTTTGGAGAACAGGCTGATGCACTCAGCCCTGTTCTCTGGAAGCTTTTGGTGGCCTCAGAGCATTCAACATTTACTATCTCTATCATATTAAAAACCACCCAACGAGGCCAGGACAATTTTCTGATACTTCATCTATAATTAATAGTGGTTAAGGACATTTATATAGCAACTGTTTTGCAGAAGCTTTAATTCACACTTTCAATATTTAAAAAGGCTGCTGTCATGGCTGATAGGAATAAAATTAAACCCGCCAGCTGTGGTTTGTTTTTTGAGGGGAAACACATAACATTTTATTTCTGCTTTGTCTGTCGTCCTTGTAAATGTCAGAAATACAGAATACAAATGTACCGAATATCCAGGTTTACTATGAGAGTAAGCTTTTGAAATGCGTGGCTTAGTTAAAAGCATATTTTAGTAATGTTTTAGTGGGGGGTTCTTCTTTCTTTAATAGCAATACAAAGCATACAGTTCTTATATTTGCTTGGGAAAAGAAATGTGATGATAATAACCATTTGAAGTCTTTATAATCTTCACAATCTTTTCATTGTGAGATATTTTTCATCACAGGATAACCAAGGACAGTTTTTAAAGAGCAAAAATTTTCAAATATTTCATTTATTAGAATTTTGAGCCTATTCCAACAAATGTCATTCTAGATTATTTTAAATTGACCAGGTGTTTAGTCATAAAGGTCAAGAGTATTTTGCTGAGACTTAAGTAGTTTTCATGAAACATTCTCAATCACAGCACTGAATTATAAAGTTTCCTTTTAATCTGTTTCATTAATGTTACACACTGACCTAACAACATTCTGAAAAAACACAGATAATTTTATTTTTTCCATTATTTTTAGCTAGGAAAATTATTATATTTTAATGTTTTTATCTTATGAGCAGTTAGTTACTAGTCATTACTCTTAGTACAAAGACTAATATGCCAAGACTTTGGCAATAGGTACTTATATATCAGCATGTGTTAGTATCATTCTAACAAAAATCAAATTATTTAAATCCAAGCAGTGCTGCATTTTATCGAGAGCTTTCTGATCAGATTTCTCAAGGTGCTCATTATCTCAAAATACTATTAATCTACTCTTGCTTTACCTACTCTTACATATTCCTTTTACTAACTTGTATGGTGTCACCATTCTGTTCTACTTAGTCTAAAACCTTCATGGAGATTCTGACTTATTTGAATTAGATCCAAAATGATGACATTGTCATCAGCATACCACTAGCTGTTTTCTTCCATCAACTGATGATGAATTTAAAATTATAAAGTAGAGATGGGTTTACATTGTTGTATGGGAAACAAGGTGGAAACAGCATCCCAGGTTTCTAGGATACGAGGAGATGGATGGGGACAGTGTGGCAACTACTGGCTAAAGGTGGGTGAAAGAAACTTCTCACACTTTGCAGTTTTACCCAAAGCAGTCCCTGCTTTTGCAGAACAAAATAACTTAAATCAGTATCCTTAGATCAGTACAAGTAAAATTCATCTAAAGCAATAGCTATATATGAAAATGGTAGGTTTATATCCAAAAAGAACTCCAAATTATGCCAACAAAATTGTTTGCTAATATATTAACAGTTTGGAACTGCAGCTTTGTTGACATTAAAATAAATATTAGAACTTCATGTTTGCCAGTTCATTCTCACTTTCAGCACCCCTGTCATTTTATAATGCTCTGCCAGTGTATATCACAGACTACAAAAAAGAAAAAAAATCCCTGAATATATAAAAATATTAGCTGCAATTTGCCATTAACAGGCAACTTCATAAATCTGTGCAAATTCATAGAAATATAGAAGTGCATAGTTTAAGATTGGCCAAAATAAATTTCATTCTACCTTAAAGCCAAAAAATATTTTCTTTTATTTTAACTGGTTGTTTTTGGCTAATAAATATTTCTAGAAAGAAGAAACCAATAGTGTATCTTTGATTATTATATCATATCAATGTTAATATCAACACATGATAAATTAATTTCCTAAAACTTGACAGATAAAATTAAAAATATTTATAAAATCAAGCCACATCCCAATTTTACTCTCATTCACATAACTTAGCAATAGTTCTCAGTTTAACATCTCAAATATTTCTGGACCTCTGTTTTCTATATCCAATCATTACTGGCCTTGCAAATTAATCTAAAAGTCCCCAGAATTTCTAACCTTGATTACAGTTGTCCCTGAATATTATTCCTGGTACTACCAGCAACCTCATCAAATAATGTTGTCAGAGTAGATTATTTAAAAACACAACTCAAATCTTTCTTGCTTAATGCTCAAGATTGTAGCTCTGATATCACCTCCCGTCATGACCAACATATCCAACAAACCAAACTACACATGCAAAAGATGTCAAATAGATTTCCCTTACATTGCTATGTCTTTGAAATGCCTTTCTCTCTGCTTTACACAGGTATCTCCAGATTTTCAGAAATTAATTTAAATTCTATTTCATATCTGTAATCCCTCTTCAAAACTCTCCTAGAGATTTTTGTTGTTGAAGTTATTCTACAAATGTGTTTCCGTGACCTCAACTTTCATTATTGACCAGAATTATCCATTTTATAGTCCCCCATGATCAAATTAAACATCTGTCTGCAGAATTTCTACTACATTTTTGCTGTGGTCAAAGCCCTAAACAAATTTTCTAGTAGTTTGTAAAGAATTTTCATTATTTTTATAAACACAAAAGTAATCAAAAGAGAAATATAAGCATCTTTGGAGGCACTAATGCAATTTATTCGTGCATCCTTCATAGAGGTGATTTTAATATAACATCATAAGATAGAAAATATCATGTTCCCTATTCTGTTCAAGGTCATTTGGTCACTGATTTCAAAAGAGTCAATGTTTTAAAGCAGTTTGACATCCTGCTTGTATGTCTTTAGTGAGGTTTAGTCAATACACTAGGTAGAATCATTAGTTGTTCAAGGTAAAACTTTCAAAAAATGCGACTAAGATACTTTGACCTTCTCTGACTCAGGATATGCTCTGTGCATCTTTATGCTCTTTTAAATATAATTTGTCTAAACTGTCTAAAGTAAATAAAAAACTATCACTCAACCCTCTTAGTAAAAAGGGTAAATTTTAATTGCAGAACTTAAAACCTCACAATTAAAAGCTGTGCTGTTAGTTAAAGCCAACACAAACATAGAAATAGAAGCTGATGCATACAAATTAGATTTCTTGACATATTTGTAATTCTGAAGGATACTCTAAAGCATAGACCATTTATATGCTTTAAGTGTTTACATGGGGGAGAAATAAAATGGATGATTGTCACACTTTATAAAGTTTTGTCATTCATATTCTTAGAAATATCTTTATAACTATCACATTTTACCTGATGAGGTATTCATAACATATTTCAAGCAGAAAACAAATACATGAAATTAAAATATATATTTCCTTCATCTCAAAAAAGATATTTATGCTATTTTAATATTGTTTAACATATGTGTTTTTGAGATTACATTGAAAATAGTGCCACTAATTAATAAATAAAACTAAAGAAAAAGCATACAGAGCATATAAAAATGGTATAACAAAAAGATGAATGTCATTACTGCTAAACATGTAGTAACGTCAATTTCTTATTCCTTCCAAATAAGGATGTATTGCCTTCTCTGTGGCATATAGTCTTACTTAACAATAATTTCATAGAAAAATATATGTACTCAAATGATATAACTCCTCATTAGCAAAACTAATGGGACATAAGAGTATAGAGTCAGAACAGAAAGGACATAAACTACAGAATGAAATCATAATTAAAGATTAACTAATACGAGAAGGTCCCAGCTTTGGAAAAAACTAAAGCTACAGATTTGAGCACCCACTTTTTGAATGTTAAATTCTTAAATTCAGAATTTTCAGGTGAAATAGACTGAGGAAAGAATGGTGGAAATTAAGATAATTCTCTAGGATGCCATAGCAGAAAATACAGAACACACAGTGTGTGTGTGTGCACCTGTGTGTGTGTTCATGTGTGTTTGTGTGTCTGTGTGTGTAAAGATGTAGATAGAGAAATGAATCACTTTTACTGAAAGAAAAATATTACACAAAACTGTAGAAATAGCTGATTTGAAGACCAGCTTTGCAAATATCATCATTGTAAGTTAACAATTGTTAATATAATACAAACACCTTTTAATGAGGATATTAAGTGTCAAACACTATACCAGACACTTTGGTTACATTATTTAACATTCACAAAAACATTATCATTTACAAAGAAGTAATTATAAGAACTAATTTATAGTTGAGAGAAGGAAAAATAGCATGTAAGAGGCCAAGGCTGAAATTCAGGTTTATGTAATACTGAAAATAGTGTCTATTACACTACACATCACAATAATAGGAGAGTCTGTTCAAGGGGATTTTTTTTTGGGGGGGGGCAGGCAGAGTTAGACAGTGAGAGAGAGAGAGACAGAGAGAGACAGAGAGAGAGAGTTATAGATAGTGAGAGAGAGACAGAGAGAAAGGTCTTCCCTCCATTAGTTCACTGCCCTAATGGCCACTATGGCTGGCGCTGCGCTGATCCAAAGCCAGGAGCCAGGTGCTTCCTCCTGGCTCCCATGCAGGTGCAAAGACCCAAGCACTTGGGCCATCCTCCACTGCACTCCCTGGCCACAGCAGAGAGCTGGACTGAAAGAGGAGCAACCAGTACTAGCACCCAGCACCCCAACCAGGACTAGAACCCGGGATGCCAGCGCCACAGGCGGAGGATTAGCCAAGTGAGCGAGGGGGCCAGCCCAACAAGGGGATATTTTTAACATCTGCAACTACCAAGGTCTAAACATTAACAGGAGTAATCTAATTTAGTGTAATACTAAGTACCTACAACAAATCACTAGATTTCTGAGGAATTTTATTTTAACATGGTTTGTTTTATGAAACAGTTGCATTCCCAATGAATTCATTAATTAAAAAATCAGCAATAAAAGCATTGTTAAGATATACAATAGGCTCATGTGACTTTTTTATCCTAAAAAGAAGAGAAAATACTATGAATTTGCCTGTAGAAATGGTAGACAGAAGATAAACTAATTGCTGTAATAATTTAGCACAATGATATTTCAAAGTTCATATAGCTTCAACTTCATTATTTGTTAACAAAAGGCACTATGTTACAGTTACTTGTGGAGTACACAGTACCATAAATTATTTAAACTACACTTGTCAAAATAAATGAACAAGTAGGTTTTATGGTGCAGTACATTTTATGATGCCTTTGATTCTTTAATTTGTGTGTTTTGCTTAGTTGCTAATTCCCAAAATACTATAATCTGCAATGGCTCTTGTACTCATTAGTATAGATTACCAATGTCCCAGCTCAACAGAAAAATCAGTTTGAAGAAATACTCGGTTAAACCAGAACACTTTGTTTCATCGATATTTTGAGAATATTCTATAAATATCAGTTTAAAAGAAATAGAAGAAATAATTCTCTTCTGTTCCATACTAATTAATTCTATCCATACTTAAGCTATCTAATTATATTTTGCAATCAAAAAAATTTCTTACTAACGTATTAATTGTGTCCCACTGTAATCAGTGTTTCAAAATTTAGATTATGAATTTCTTTGATATTCTTGAATTACAAACTTATACTTACAACATAAAGTAGTTTCTTCAAAACTGTTACTATAGTTCTCTAACAAAATCTTAATTATCTCACAGTAAAATAATTTTAAAAGGTGATTTGAAACTATAAAATAAGTGGCTGAAACTGTACCAAAGAAACCTCTAACAGAAAAATATTGTTAGTTCATTACATATGAGGGGTCTTCAGAAAGTTTGCAGAAGATGTGTATTATGAAAAAATGGATTTCAAATGGAAAATGTCAAAAATTTTTGTACAAAATAAATTCATTTTAAATTCCATTTCCCTGAACTTTATGAAATAGTCTTATGTCACAGACTGAATTGAAATAAACCAATTTTCTATGAAATAAAATGTTTCTAAGATTAGCACAACTTACAAATACCAAATATGGCCTATTTGACTTTTTCAATCACAATTTATGAACCAAGAAAAAATAAAACTCTCTCGGAGACTCTCATTCTTCTACAAAGCAGTACCTTAGTAGTTGTTTATCATTTAATTATTGACCCTCTGACACCACGAAATCATATAGATTTACAATTGGAATTATGATTTATTTATAGATCTTCCAATGGATTACATTCAAGAAAGTATATTTAAATCAGCCATAAAAACCCTAGTTTTATGTGAATTTTATTCCAAAGGGTAAAAATTGGACGCTCATGATCCTTAATCTTGATCTCTACTTTCTCTCTTGCAGAATACACCAGCACAGTACAGTCTTCTGTCACATTTTCACGTCAGTTCTCTTCCTTAAAAATTCTAGAGCTATACAATAATTTTGCACACTTTCTACTGTACTGTACTTAATAAACTTCTGTGCTTGTGTATTCTTTTTAATTTAATGAATTCAGATTAAAGACATTAACTTCATTCCAAAATTATATACGATAATCAGTTATGGAGGACAAGTCAGAGGTGGTTACATGGCATCAAAATAGCACCATCAAAAACATAAAATAAGTAGAGGCCAGCACTATGGCACAGTAAGCTAAGCCTCTGCCTGCAGTGCCAGCATCCCATTTAGGTGCTAGTTCATGTCTCTGCTGCTCCTATTCCAATGCAGCTCTCTGCTAATGGCCTGGGAAAGCAGTAGAAAGACGGCCCAAGTGCTTGGACCTCTGTATCTACGTGGGAGACTCAGAAGAAGTTCCTGGCTTCTGGCCTCATATGAGCGCAGCTCAAGCCATTGCAGCCACTTGGTGAGTGAACCAGCAGATGAAAGACCTCTCTGTCTCTTCCTCTCTCTGTCTGTAACTCCACCTCTCAAATAAATAAATAAAGCCTTAAAAAATAGGCTAGGTAACAATTCATTGAAGTCTTTTTCCAATGGACTCCAGCATTTAATATATGTGAGTTCCTCCTATGTGCATTTTATATATTATTATATTTTAATCAAATTTATGCTATCATTTAACCTGTGGTTTCTTTTCACAAAAAAAATTTCTAAAGTCATTTGTCAGAAGAAAATAGATACCTGAAAAATTTTGCTTATTCTCCCCATCATTTCAGAACTTATAAATCAGACTTCTGTATCACCTGTATTGCCAATGCTGTTTAACTCATGGTTCCACACAAATTCAAATGTTAAAGAACAGTGCAGTCAGGTCATCTCAAATTGCTGGACCTGTTCCAGGCCAACTATTTTGCAAGATGGGAAAACGCAAAGCTACTCTTCACACAATCACTGCTTAAGCTAAACTTCTTCCTACAGATTTCACATATGACTTCTACTAAAATGTAGTCTGATATGCCTAGTTTTGTAAATACATTCAGAATTTTCAAACAAATATAATGGACTTCACACATTTACTACCTTCTAGGCTCTACACTCAGTCATCACATGCATTCCAGCTCCAAGTAATGGGTTTTACCACTTCTCTTTGAGATTGAATTGAACTTTAAAATACTCTAAGTTTAATAAATTATAGTCATAACAACTGTTTATAGAGCTCCTACCAAGGGTCAGACCCTTTGTCCACAATTATATCATTTCATATTACAAAATCTTCCAAGGTTGACATTATTCTACATTTAGGATAAAGAAATAGAAGACTCTACTTGTTCAGTCACTTGCCCAAAATTTTGTCATGTGATCAGGCCAGTGATTATTACAGTGTGTCAAAGCCAATGGGTCAACCTCAAGCTGCAGTTTCACAATTCCTCAGATATACAGACAGGTGTTCTCACCTCTACCCACAGAAACCCTCCCATAATTCCACAAGTGAGGTTCTTTTCTTCATTCTGTGAGAGAATTCACTTCTTCAACTCAAAGGCAATATGACTGGAAAGAAAAGCAATTATAACGTAGCACAGATTTAAGAAGAAACCTAAACTATGATCTCATTGAACTACTTCTCATTCAAATCATCCAGTGGACTACTGAAGGGCAAGAATATTCAACATTCAAAATCACAAGTTCTATGAGACATATCATATCAACATTGAAACAACAGACCTTTCCAATCATAATGTAAATCTATAATTTTGGAGTTAGAAGAAACATAAGAGACTATCTAAACCAATGACTTCATTTCATAGATCAAAACTCAAAGCCTAAGCAGTTGAATAAATATATTCATTCAGTGTGCGATGTCAATTTGAGAGTGAAATGGTGGCATGATGCATACTTCAAGGCTTCAAGCAGGGGCCCCCTCCAAAATGATGTATTCTTGTAATAATTATTTGAGAGCAAAGAATAACATTAATGCATGTGATTAATTGACAGCTTATGATGCTTTCAACAAATGAATTGACAGTGGCACTATTCGCAAAAAAATAAACTAGACGAATTGAATATAAATCAAAAAATGATCAGAAATTTCACTGTGCTTTTCTAGAAAATCTAAGTTTCTTGAATTGGGTAATTTTTTTTTTTATTATTTGAGAGGCAGAGTTACAGACAGAGAGATGGAGAGACAGAGAAAAAGCTCTTCCATCCACTGGTTCACTCCCCAAATGGCCATAACAGCTGCAGCTGAGCTGATCCAAAGCCAGGAACCAGGAGCTTCTTTGGGGTTTCCCATATGGGTGTAGGGGCCCAAGCACGTGGGCCATCTTCCACTGCTTTCCCAGGCCATAGCAGGCAAAGATTTAGCCTACTGTGCCACACAGGACCCCAACTAGTTAATTTTTACATGATAATCTTTAGTGAATGAAATATTCTGGTTATTGTCGCAACTTTGTACCAAGTTATAACTTACCCATTTTGCTTACCTTAGTTACTATACATCAGCTGAAATAACAGGAATTATATAAGAATACATTGTGTATATCAATTCACCTTCTATATCATAAACGTGCATTTGATTCTTCCTTCATATTATGTAGTACACTAATACTTTCCATAATTTACAAATGTGGGATTGGTATAACTAAAGAACACATTACAATGAAGAAGAAAGTATCTTATAAAACATTTTAAATGGGATTCTATTAATAACAGTGGTAAAAACCTGGCATCAAACAAGTTGCATATAATTTAATACAACTAAAACTGCCAAAACATTAAAAAATTGAAATTAGATTGTAATGGACTCTTTGGATTAAATCAATGCAATTAAGAATATGATAAAGTATCCCATGATCTGTTTTCTGAACCTCTGAAAAGTGGAAATATTAATGGAACTGCACTAGAAATTAATGCTGGCTAAATTAACTGCCATAGCAATTGTCATATTATAAGTATGCTATTTCTGACAATTATACATCAGAATAATGCACTTGTCATGTTACTTGAACAATATTTAGATTCTGAAGAAAGATCATCAAGCATTTCTTCCTTTCCAGCATTACTGCAAATTTAGAAGAGTTTAGAGGAGGAATTTGAAATGCTGCACTTACAGCATATGTTTTTAAAAGTTTACCAGCACTTCAACTAGTAAGTTGGCAGAAATTAAGCAGTAAAAATGCAACCTGAGGAAACCTCAACAGGAATGTAAACTAAACGGGTGGGGAGGTCTGGAGGTGTCAATCAAGAACAAAATGCAACTGTCAAGCTTGCTTTGCTAACAAACTGTCACATCAACAATATGGAGTTAATGACTACAAATTAACTGTATACCAGATGCTTGACACTTTGTTATGACACTTAGCAAGCTAGTTGACATTTGGGGATCAAAGCTTCTTTAATTACACTTTGTATAACATGTGCAACCTTTATGCTAATGTCCAAATATTCCTTGGAGCAAGACTGTCCAAGTAAAAACGTCCACAGACTGTTTTCTAGGTGTGGATTTGAAAGTATTCATGTGACTCCAAAAGACACGGGAAGTAGCTGAGTGAGAGCCAGACTTCAATGCACAATGTTATTCGTCATTATCATTGCCTAAAATAACACTGTTTCTGTTTTTTCACTTGGTGAACTAGGCGAGCACTTTTCTAACAGACAGTTTGTGAAGTGACACGTTTTCAAACAAGGTGGTAATAGTCTTTATAGCCATTTATAAAGGAAAGGCAACTAGAGATATCAGAATTCAAAATAACTGAAAAAGACATTAGAGTGATAAAAAATCATAACTGCCTTTTGGAACAGAGTTGAGTGATTTGTCAAGTACTTCTTTTTGAGAACGAGTTTGAGGTTTTTCCCAAATGAATAAAACTCAATAAAAGATACAAGCAAAATTTCACATAGCAGACATAATATTGAATACTAAGCATATAACCTTGAGCTATAGATTATATCAACATAAAGGAAGGTTTATGTTTCTAGCAGGTCGTAACATGTGTTCAAATTGACAAAAATAAAGGTTATCTTTAGATTAACTATATTTAGAAAACAGCTAATAAATCAAAGAAAAAACTATTTCAATAAAAATATCTCCAAGTCTGCACTAATAATAATAACAACAAAAATGCAATCAGGGCTTCCTTTGGAAAAGATACCACTTTGGCAGAAGTGACAGAAATTGTAAGAAACTGTTCTAAGAGTCAGTGGCATCTAACCTTTATCTCATGTTTGCCATGATTGTACTTCTTGGGGAAAGTAAGATTGCATTATATATATATATGGAGAGAAAGGAAATATATATATTGGAATTGGAATTGACATTGACACTCAGGTAGTCCAAACTTTTCACTCTGCAGATAGGGCAAGCCATGGTCCAGATAAGAAGAACTTTCCCAGTCACAGAGTTATTGAAGGACTGCATATTAGATCCCAGCACAGTAAAAATGTAGAATGTTGTTTCTAGTACACTCTGGCTCTCTTTGCCACAATTACAGCTCCAACACACTAAGATTTTGTCTAAGAACAATGCAATTCTTCCACTTGGTAAATCAATAGTGGGTATTTACTGTTGTTTACGGGGAAGATACTAAGCTGTAGCCACTTCAGCTACAGCTTGAGACACCCATATGACATATCAGGGTGCCTGGGATCAAGTCCCAATTCCGTTTGTGATACTGCTTCCTGCTAATGCAAATCTTTGGAGACAGTATGTGAAAACTTGAGTCCTGAGGTCCCTACTACCCACATCTAAGACCTGGATGAGGTTTTGGGATCCTGGCATTGGCCTGGCCCAGTCCCAGCCTTTTTGGGTGGCTGGGTGAGGGGAGTAAACCAGCAGCTGAAAGAACTCTCTTTCTCTCTCTCTCTTCCTTTTTTCTTAAGATTGATTTTATTTATTCAAGAGACAGAGTTATAGAGAGAAACACAGAGAGAAAGGTCTTCCATCTGCTGGTTCACTCCCCAAATGGTCGCAATGGCTGGAGCTGGGCCTATACAAAGCCAGGAGCCAGGAGCTTCTTCCGGGTCTCCCACGTGGGTATGGGGCCCAACTCCTTTCCCAGGCACATTAGCAGGGAGGTGGATTACAAATGGAGCAGCCGGGACTTGAACCGGTGCTCACTTTGGATGCCGCTGGTGCTGCAGGCTGGGGCTTTAACCCACTGTGCCACAGTGTCAGCCCTTCTCTCTCTTTCTGTATCTCCCTCTCTCTCTGTTACATTGCCTTTCAGGTAAATAAATAAATAAAACTTAAACCACCACCACCACAACAACAAAATGGCAAGCACTCCTCTAGGTACCAGTGATTCTGGTGGAATGTCAGGGAAGTAGGCTTGCACTGAAAATTGTAGCAACCAATTGCAAGGCATATGTAGCTACTGGGAACTGGAACTGTGCTTCCTTGAAATGCTTGCACACTATAGACCATTTGTATAAACTACAAACTGGATTTCTAAGATGCACTATGGAAAAATAAAGAGTAAAACATTTTATTTAATATTTGTTAAAATTGACTACATGTTGAAAATGATACTATTTTGGTTGTATGGAGGAAATTAAGTATGCTGATGCAATACAAAATACATTGTTAAAATTACTCTCTCCTTTTTCTTTGAACTTTCTTAACGTGGCTTTTGAAATTTTAAATTAAACTGATGTCTCATTTTATATTTCTATAGGTCACCAGAATCCTGACCTTAAGAAACTAGAAGAGTTGGAGGCAAAAAATAATAAAATAAACATATGCTATCTTGAAGCTAAAACAGACTGTCTTTGCAGAGAATAGCTGGGCTATGGTCATGTCTCTGCTAGGTTGTATAAGTAGGTCATTCTGAGAAGGAAGTGGAGAAATGAGTAATGAAAAAAAGACACTGAGGAATGAACTTGAAGGCAAGATCAGAAAGTTATCGTGGATGCAGCTTGATTGTAGAGGAAGTTGGAGAAGGCCTTGGTAAAGGGCACGTCTTGCGATATCTGAAGTCCCAGTAATGCATTTGGATGCACTTTGCTTGTAGTGAGAAGTGGCTGAAGTTTGTTCATTTTCATAATCTCCAGATCTGTGACCCTCATCAAAGCCACCACCATTTCCTGTTGCTTCTAAGCAACTGCTTCCTCATCAGGTGTCCTATACAAACGCTCGCATATACAGTCCAGGTTAGGCACCAGTAGTAGCCAATACTCACCAATAAATGTCCAAATGTTTATTTTTAGCTTCCAGTTAGCAAAAAATAATAATGGTAATACTAAAGTCAAAATAAATAATTTGTATTTGCTCAAAGGGAATTCTTCTTGGTGGTCAGGACAATAAAGAAGCTTGGTTTTGACAAAGATGCAATCAAGTGAATTCTAACCCAGATAAAGCTGCAAAAGCATAGTTTAATTTTAGGTTCTCATTCTAGTTTTCTAAATACATCTTCATGAATCATGAAACTCCCAGGAATGGACCTGTATCCATCACGGACTTGATAGAGAACATGGTCCCTTTGAGTGTAACTAAGGAGAGTTAGGCAATGTCAGGGCCACAGTCGAAAGGATCAGCAGAATTGAAGTAAACAAGTCAGGCACAGTGTATGACGCCTTGAGTTATCATATAGGAGGCCTAAAAGAGCAAGGAAGCAGAGCAGCTGTGGCAACTGAAGAGTGCGGCTGAAGGTATGGAAAAGAGAATCCCTACACGAGTTATGAATTTTGGAAGAAGGATGAAGCTACACTTCATTAAGCAGCGAAAAGGAACAAAAGAAATTAATACCCTGATATTACTCTCTCTGGCCTCTTTCCTCCAGCTAACACTTTTTACTGACTGACTACATCCAGAAGCCAGAGGGCAAGGGAGGCCAAAAAGATTGTCCATAAAAATCTGTTTCCCAGGGGACAGAGCCAAATGGCAAACGTGTCGGATGGGTCTGGAGCAGGAGTGGGGAACGTCTGGCCCGTGGGATATATGAGGTCCACAGAATCATTTTGTTTGACTCTGCCAAGGCAAGTACAGGCAAGACTCAAAATGCAGCACGTCTACATCAAGCTAATTTTTAAGTTGTTAATTTTGTATGGCCGATGAATGATGTTATAAATATTCAAATAGCCCTTGGCAGAACAAAGGTTCCCCACCCCTGAACTCAGGAGGATCACATGGAAAATATCCAGCGCCTACCTTAACAAGGATGTCATGGGATATTCTCTGTCTCTCAACTCTTTTTTTTTTTTTTTAATGTGATCCTAACTGGCGACTGGCAGTCTCTAGATGAAAGTGTTTTTCATGGTCACAGGTATTATAAGGCACTTCTCTAGTGGACACTGCAAAGATGAGGAACCACTTTTTTCTATAGCCATGTCCCCTTTTACCATAAGAAATATAATAAGAATGTACAACCTCCATTTTCCACTACTAACAGAATAAAAGCAAATAGGAAACTGTAAGGCTGTTTCATCATTCATTTAAGAAACATTAATTAATTCCTTACAAAGTGCCAGGTGCTGTTCTCAGCACTAGGTCTGCAATAGTGAAAAAAACAAAGACCCTGTTCAAAATAATTTGCATACTAATGAGGAAGAGACAAAACTCAGATATCAAATAAGATCATTTCAGATATTGGTAAGGGCAAAAGCAAAAACAAAACACAAGACAGTAAAGGGTACTAGGATAAGAAGACGTGAGTAACACTGGGCAGAATTGGCCCAGTTTCATTTAGCTGATCCCAAAGGATAACACTAAAGTTAATCACAGGAAGATATGAGAAGGCAGAGTTTCTAAGGAAGAAAGAGAAATAACAAGAAGTCCAGTGCATCTACTGTACCACTATAGCGGTAGGAAGGGTCCAAGAGACTTGAGGGAAGCCCAGCCCCTGTCTCCATGCCCATACCTTAGGATCCAGCCCAGGGAAAACACGCATTTCTACACTCAGGGTCAGCAGCAGCACCTTCCTGTAACCACGGGATCGCAACTGTTCATAAAATGAGGGTTCTAACTCCCAAAGACACCACAAAGTCTAGCAAAAGCCTGGAGGAGGAATTTCTAGACTCTGGTAGGATAACTGGATTCTACTTCAAGTGCTAAAGAACACTGGTTTTGAAATTTTAACTTCTGTAATATTCTGTTGATGGCTTCACTTTATACTAATACATTAAAATTCAGGTCTTAAAAGAACAAAAACAGTGTATGTCAATTTAAAATATATTTTTGACAATGTAAATCCAATAAAAGTGTAACCATAAATGGACCACGAAAGAGCTATACATCCATAATCTAAGTAGAAAGCGCATCAGAAAATGTTCTTCTGTAATAGATCATTTTAGTAATAGTATAGGCTTTATGGAGAAAGGCTAGGATTGTCAATCATCCCCTAAAAAATTATTCCATAAATGTGTAAGGGCAGTTGTGTCAGAAGGCAACAGTCTAAAGAGAGGACAAAATGGAGAGGAGAAACATCTTTCTTATTTCTCCTCTTATGACCTAATGACACCACTGAATCACGCCTCAAATATATGAACCTTACCCGTCTAATTCCACAATTCTAGATCAAAAGAGTGGATCATAAAATGCATGTATGCCATGAAGACACTGCATGACAAAGTCAAGACTGACTCTGGAGAAGTTCATAAGTAGACATAGTAGAAGGTGTGTCTTAGATTCCTAATCAAACCAGCAGGAGTGATGAACCCATGCAAGAGAATCACCTACTTTGCTAATTCACGAACATGGGCTTCAGTAGACTATTAGACTATTACTTTCCTTTGATAATTGGTTTTTTTGAATGGACTTAATTTTGATATTTTTTATACTGTATTAGAATTGAAAACTGACCTACTCTATCCTTTTCCACCCATGAGCTCACTTATAATAGTTTTCTACTACTTCTGTTTACAAAGTTCCTCTGTGTACCATCAACCCATTAACCTGTAAATTGGAAGAAGTTGATTGGATGATACTGAAATCCATTTCACTTTGATATCCTGAAATTTCAAGTATCAGCCTATTAACTTCATTTTTTTCTTAAGTTTGTGTATGTCTCATTTTTCTGCCTAATATTCAGCTTTTATTTCTATTTGAAATGTCTGTAAGGTGTGAATAGCTATGTTATTTTTCTTTTTAGGTCTTTGACTTAGAGGATGATAATATAGCTTTTTTTTAAGTTAACACACAATTTTCATCTTTACTATCCCATCAAACAACCATGAAACACTTAAGATATTCACAATGTTGTTTAATAATTCCCTTTTGGTGAGCAAACAAGTGAAATTACTATCTACCTACTAATCTCCCTTAAACTTTAAATCAGCAGCAACCAGCATTATGATGCACAGTTTAAGCCACTGCCTGCAGTGCGGGCATCCCATATCAAAGTCCTGGCAACTTCACTTCCAATCCAGCTTCCTGCTGATAAGCCTGGGAAAGCAGCAGATGACAGCTCAAGTGCTTGGGCTCTGTCATCCACGGGAGAGGCCAGGATGGAGTTCCTGGCTCCAGGCTGCTGCCTGGCCTAGACTTGGTTGTTGTGGCTATTTGGGGAGTGAACTAAAGAAGGAAAATGTCTCTCTTTCTCTCCCTCTGTCTTTCCCTCTACCTCCAGCACTCTGCCTTTCCAGTAAATAAACACATCTTCAAAAAAATCAAATCAATAAAATTATAGATACATGCATACACATAAACCACATATTCACATACACACATTTCAGTGAAATCTAAGTGTGTTTATGAATTTTTGAATAATTTATTAATATCCTATAATAAATAAGCTAATATTATAATTAGAAATGTGACTTTCACTACTTTTGAGGTGAAGAGAGGTACCTACAAAAGCTAGATTGAATCTTGCAGAGTTTTACTTGGATTACTAGCTAAACTACCACCAAAGCAAGAAAACCAAAGTCTGTCTGTATTTTCTTCACACCCTCCCTTCAGTTCATAATTGATCAAAATGATAGGACTAAGAGTCAAAGGGATCACATAAACAAGACTAGTGTCTGCTAATACTAACTGATAGAATTAAAAAGGACAGAACGATCCAACATGGGAAGTGGGATACACAGCAGACTCAGAATGGCAGAAGTCCTAAACAGCACTCTGGCCTCAGAATCAGCCCTAAAGGCATTCGGAGCTGGCTAAAAAGCCCAGGAGAGTATTTCAGGTATGGAAAGCCAAAACACTGTGCAAAAAAAAAAAAAAAAACCTAAATGAAAGATCTCTGTGAGTGAGATCCCAGCGAAAAGTATGGGCCATCAAAGAAGGAGGTACCTTTCTCTGAAGGGAGGAGAGAACGCCCACTTTGACTATGACCTTGTCTAAATAAGATCAGAGCTGGCGAACTCAAGAGGCTTCCATAGCCTTGGCAGCTCATGAGAAGAGCCTAGGGTGATTACTGACATTATAAACAAGAGTGTCAATTGTTAAATCAACAACAGGAGTCACTGTGCACTTACTCCCCATGTAGGATCTCTGTCCTTAATGTGTTGTACTATATGAATTAACAGTAAAACTAGTACTCAAACAGTACTTTACACTTTGTGTTTCTGTGTGGATGCAAACTATTGAAATCTTTACTTCGTATATATTAAATTGATTTTCTTCTATATATAAAGATAATTGAAAATGAATCTTGATATGATTGGGATGGGAGAGGAAGTGGGAGATGGGATGGTTGTGGGTGGGAGGGAGGTTATGAGAGGAAAAAGCCACTATAATCCGAAAGTTGTACTTTAGAAATTTATATTTATTAAATAAAAGTTAAAAAAAATCTTTTAGTTTTTTTTAAAGATTTGTTTTATTTATTTAAAAGCCAGAGTTACAAAGAGAGAAAGAGGTATGGAGAAATAGAGATCATCCATCCATTGGTTCATTCCCCAAAGGCCACAACAGCTGGGGCTGGGTCAGGCTGAAGCCAGGAACTTCATCTGGATCTCCCACATGGGTGCCAGGGCCCAGGGACTTGGGACATATTCTGCTGTTTTCCAAGGTGCATTAGCAAGGAGCTGGATCAGAAGTTGAGCAGCCAGAACCTATATGGGATGCTGGCATTGCAAGTGGTGGCTTAACCTGTTAAGCCAAACACAGGCCTCTAACAGATTACTTAAGGAAAAGTGGAAAGTGACTACTTCTTATAGGCTATTGCTATTTGGCTCTCATAATACTTGTGTATGTTATTAGATCTAGCACAATACATGTTTCCAAAATGGAATGGATGTGGAAAGACATTTATTGGAAAAACAAAAAATAATTTCATGGATTAGGGTTCATTTTCTTGATATAGAATTTCTAAAGTCAGTTTGATTTTAGTTATGTAGAGTATGTAAAATATAGCATATGCTCAATCAAAACTGAGTTTGAAATTAACCTGTCATTTTAGACACCACAGATTAAGAGGAACCTTAGAATGTAATATTTTTCAAAGTCTTCATGCTGAGATAAGTGGCTAACAGTCCACCAGTGCCTCACGTTATAACCAGGAGAAAAGGGAGAGAATCAAGGAAATTAAGGCAAGAAACAAAACATCTTTTGATCTTATTATTAAATGTAATAGTTCTCTAAGATATAAAATAAGTCATATAATAATTTCAAAATAATGTGGTATACATAAAGAATAAAGAGAAACTTACATGAGGATATTTTAAAAAGTCCATGGAAAACTGTATTAAAAGTTGCTGATTTTGTAAAAATTTTGAAATCTAGGTATGTGAGCAGATGTTCTAAGAGTTCATGGAAAATACATGTTAAAAAATCGTGCCTGGATTTCAAAATGTTTTTGTGTAAAAATAAACCTTTTTCTACAAACATTTCGAAGAAAACCAGTATCTGAATGTGCAATTTCACAGTTATTAAAAATCTATAGAAAATTTATCTTTGGGAATTATAACCCAAAAAATAACAAGTATCAGTACAACTTTCTGTAAAGCTGAGAATCATTAATGGTATTCATAAATAAGAAAAGTAAAATATTCAAAAACAATTACTTTTTCTATTCCATACATATATATATATATAAATAAACAAAAGCAATGCTTTCATTAAAACCTTTTATACGGGCTGTAAAGATAAGAGCAAAATTATTCAATCTTTTATTTCCATTAAAAAATTCAGCAATCAGAATTACTCTACTTATTAAGACAAAAAAAAAAGGGTCAATGTGTTAAAATTGGAAATTAAAGGAATTTCATCTCTTAGCTAAACCTCCTGTTTCTAGATGCATGCACATAATGATACTAAAAAATGACAATGGAACTTTAGAGAGCCATCCAGCTATAAAATGAAAAGCCTCATAAAGACAAGTGATTAACTTATTTTAAGTTTTTCACTGATGCACTGAGAAATGCATTTCTTTTTATTTCTGGTATTACAATCGAAATCATTATATGATGCAATAGTACTGGACATAAAGCCTGTATCTAAAATATATAACAGCTGAGAAAGTCATCTGACATATTATGTCATAAATAGCCAAAGGTGGCATTAAACATCAGAATGGAATAAAGCAATTATAGATAAAATGTATGCATTTCTTGATTGCTCAAAAAGTCACTTCAAGACAAATTATCATAAACTTGAAAAGAAACACATAATGCTAGCAATGGCAATATAACTAAAAGGTAACTACTGCCAAATGATTATATGAAGATATTTCAAATCAGTAAATAAATGGCAGAGTTTAAAAGGTTACAAGAAACAGCAAGAAAAATTATTGAAATACATTTCCCACACTGAAAACGGAAGTCTATTTATCAGGAATTACATCCAATACCTCCCAAAATCTGCTGTGTATATTCCATTAATTCCTTGGTTATCCAGGAGAAACAGGTTACTAAAATTTCTCCATATGGAATGGCTCAAAAGTCTTTGAAAATGTTGCCAGGTACCATGTAATAAAAGAAGTAATGCTCATACAATTTTATTATTCCAAATTTTAAAATAAAGAAATGATATGTGTCTAAGGGTCAGCCTAACATTTTAACATCTCTTAGCTATTGTTACTTGGTGTGATATTTGAGGACAGTTGTCACTTATAATCTACAGTAAACTGAGATTTAAGCTCCACACATCAAATCACCATACTTGATTTGCATAATAACAATTGACATTTTATATTCTTATTATTAATAATATTATTAAGATGAATCAGGAGGGACTCAGAACAGTATGTTCAAGGTCAAATAATCACTCAGAAAGTGAATAAATAAAATAGCACAACCTGCTTCCCAAAATAAATTGAACGACTGAAATTAGGGAAAGAGAAAGGAAACTTTCCTTAAATTCTATACAAAGGCTCAACTAGCAATTGAATGTTACATAAACAACATAAACATGCTAAGGAGTAAGAGGCCCTGTTGCCACAGTAAGAGTAGCACATATCCAGTCTGTGGCCGGGATTCAGTGAGAGTTTTCAGAATGAATGAAAAGTAAGTGACTAAGAGAGGAAAGGAATGATTGGCAAGGGAAAGAGAGGGGAGGAAGGAACTGGGCAGGCAACCATGGCAGACTTGATTTTATTTAGTTAGTTTTTTTTCTAAATCTGCAACTAGAGTTTCCCCTTTTGGCTAAAACTACAATTCTCCATTTCATTTCTTTAGCAGCTTTCAAAGATAAGCCTCTCTAGTCACTAGGGTATTATTTCAATTACTACTTCATCAAAAGAGTTAATATAACTCTTACTTACTCCCAGGGAGTAGTTTACACAATGGGGGAATGTGCCCTAAAATACATTTATGTTTCCTTTCATAAATTCAATAAAGTAGAAACTCTGTCCAAACACATCCATTGCCTTGAGCAATTTAGGACTGAAGATAGCACTATTTATACATTTGTAAACACTGGAATTTTAATACTGTTCCTTAAAATTTATTTTGATAATTGAACAAAAACATACTAAGAAATTCAAAGAATGTCCCAAATAATCAAACGTTAAATTAAGGAGATTCTCACAGGAGGAAGAGATGGGGAAATCATCATTGATTGGCCTGGGAGGTAAGAGAGCTATTAATTTATTAATTTTCATGCCCACAAAGACTGATGGATTAAAGGTTAAAAAATATTTAAAATGAAACAAAAGGTGCCCTTAAATGTGTAACAAATTATTTCTTTTATATTTAGATTTTACTTTTATTTGCTAAATGTAGTCCTCACATTTTATTTTTATTCATTTATTTTTATTTTATTTGAAAGTCACACACACACACACACACAATCTATTTACCAGCTCACTCCCAAAATGCCTGCAACAGCAAGGACTGGGCCAGGTTGTAACCTGCAGCCAGGAACTCCATCTGAGTCTCTCACAAAGGGTGGCACAGAAAGTACTTGAGCCATTTTCTGCTGCCTCCCCGAATGCACACCAGCAGGAAACTGAATTGAAAATGGAGAGGCCAGGATTGAACCAAGCACTCTGATATAGGAAGCAGACATCTCAAGTCGTGACTGAATCATGGCACCAAATATTTCCCCCCCTCATATTTTATTTGATCATTATAAAGAATAAACAATCACACAGGTGATAATCTTACAATAGTTAATTCACCTCCTCATCCAAGCTATTCAGTATCTTCTTTTATTCACAGCTTTCACTGAGAAATTATTTATATATTTACATTCACCCATTTAAAGTATACAATTCAATGTTAGAATATTTATAGAGTTGTGCAGCATCATTACAGTGTAATTTCAGAATGTATTATTCCCCTTAAAGGAACCCTGTACCCACTGGCAATCACTTTCTACTTGCCTTCTTGCTCCCTCTCCCCAGGCTACCAGTTATCTACTTTAGATCTGTGTAATTTTCCCTATTATGATCAAGTTCAATAATGTGAATCATATAACTGGTCCTTTGTGTCTGGCTTCTTTCACTTTGCATAACATTTTCAAAGTTAGTCCATGTTGTAGGCGGCATCCTTTCTTACTCACCCTGAGTAATATACCTCTGTATGGATATACCACCCTTAACTACCTGCTCAGCAGTTGATGTGCATTTAGGTTGTTTCCTGTTTGGGGGCTGTTATGAATAATGCTGATGTGAACAAGTTTTTGAATGGATCTGTATTTGTTCAATATGTTTCTGATTGATACCTAAAATATCTGAAAATAAAGATAACTTGCATTTATATTTCAAGAATATTATTATGCACTATAACATTTTACCTTTGGGAAGCAGCCAATATATGAAAATATGGAAAAGCCTCCTCAAGTCCCAAATCTGACATCTGGCAACAGCACAAACATCTGTACCTCTGCACACATAAGAGTGAAGTGATGGAGAGAATTAACACCCGGAGTCCACTGACACTGGCATATCAACTCAGACTCAAAATCCTTCATCTTAAAAACGGGAAGTTAAAAACATTTAATAAAATGCCAATCAGACTGCTTCATATGAAAAGAAATACTTTTACAAAAAAGAAAAAATGCTGCATATAGTATATACAAATCAACATAAAACATATTTGTTAAACTTATCATTTTCCTTCCTAATATTGATTCTATATAACAGATTTTAGATAAACACTAGTTTTAGCTTCCTTTGAATGATTCCACATTAAATCAGTCTGAAAATAAATAAATGAGAGAAAACTTCTGTGATCTGGTCCTTCTCTACCTTTCAAGAATTTTTCCCAGTACTCTATTTTATCATCTTTGAAATTTTCTGGGCTATCCAGGAATAGTTCTTATCAACAGTTTTCTGTTCACTATGCTCCATATGCCAGATTCTGTTCCCTCCCTACAATCCTCCTGGAAGACTAAGTTCAGGTATGATGACCTCACCCAGTAACATACATATCTTGTCTCTCTCCCACTTCCGCATTTGTTCAAGCCATCCCACTGAGATTTCTTTTATCTTTCCCAGTCTGCCATAACACACTAGATTGAGCATAAGTAAAATATGGTTTCTTATGCATATTTGCACCTATGTGTTTATATGTATATTACACTCAGCCATATAAAAGTATACTACAAATATTGTGTTTTCCTTGCATGTTTATAGGTGTATGTAGTCCAGAGTAGATCCTTGTGGACAGAAACTGCTGCTTTATTTACCATTTTCTCTTCGGTACCTAGAGGAGTGCCTGGCTAAAATGCCA
Source organism: Lepus europaeus (assembly GCF_033115175.1). Classification (NCBI taxonomy): domain Eukaryota; kingdom Metazoa; phylum Chordata; class Mammalia; order Lagomorpha; family Leporidae; genus Lepus; species Lepus europaeus. Next base: position 41,270,609 of record NC_084832.1, on the reverse strand, counting down.
CTCACAGAATGTTTGTTGACTGCTCAGCTGGGGCTAATTGCTTGAATTCTCATTAACTGTGAGTCGGAAGACAGAAGCATCAGTAACCCTGAACCAAAGTCTTCTGAATGCTTTACAATTAAATCTGAACAGGGTTCCCAAAAGGCATTCAAATTCCATGAGGACAATGATTAAGAACATCCAAGAAAATAGGATTAGTATTATCATCTTGATAGTGGATTCAAATGCTAGTCTCACTTTAATCATCTAAATTTGAAATTATTTTTGGCTGCAAGAATAAAAAAATAGAGTTGAGAAAAAGTTGGTCTCTACAGCTTTAGATTCTGAACACTAGCACAAAAATCCACTTTTACACCTCTAAACACAGCTTACTATTTCCAACTTATCTAGGGTTATGTTATGATCACTGCGTTCAGGGATATAGGCAAGACCACTGACTAACAAATCCCTAAACTATATTAACCCCCTGTTATATAACATATTGGTGTCAGGAATTTAAAACTAATCATTACAACATGGGCTTCATTAATCTGGAGAATATAGCTTTCAATGCCAAGCTGGTTAAAAACAAAACCAACATGCAACTTAATTGGTGAGGCATCCTTGGATTGTGCACTAAGTTCCAAACTTGAGAAAACATTCACTGAACCAGGAAATGATGCCATAATAGCAGAAGCAGCAGCAAACCCAAAGAATGAGGCTGAGAGCAAGAAAGTAAGGACTACATCAAAAGGCTGTCAGCACACTACAGAAGAACAAGGCCATTGATAAAATGCTCCTTATTAAGTTTATAAAAACATTGGATTCACCTTCAATGGGACAGTGCCCTTCCAACATCTGTAATTTAATTTATGTCACTGATAATAAAACTTCAGACTGCGCATGCCAATTGAAGTAGTGAGAAAAGAGTGAGGGGAAAAGTCATGAATTTATAGCTGATTAGGGCTTCCAATGTTCCTGATTTTAAGGCATGGATTAAGTAGCAAATCCTTTATGAAGGTAAGGGCCTCTGGTCCTTTTTGTAAAAACTAGCTCCTGAAATCTGCAGCAATTGCACTGTACAATGCACAGTAACAAAGAAGAGCATTATTAATGTTTTAAGACCATTTAATATTCACTTGAAGTTATCCATAAACTTATAATCCTCCTGCTAGCTTTTGATGCATTGAGTAAAGAAGAGGTTCTGCAACAGATAGGTAGATGTGGGTGCTGGGTCAGTCACTGCAGCACAAGTTGGTTAACCTAAATGCCACCAATCAGAAGCCGTCCTCTGTCTCCTCTGTGAACAAAATGTATACAATCGGTAAGACTAAGATACAGTGACAATAAAATCCCATGCTGACTTTTTTTTTGGCATTGTATTCTCTGTTACAGCTCTTCAGAGGAAGATTTGAACTCTGAGGATCAGGAAACCACAATCTTGCAAAAGTGGACAACTGCGTCACAGGGTAACGGAAAGATACTGGACACAGTAATAAGATCTGGGCCTGCTGCTCTCTCTGCAGCTTTCTGTCCTTAACTTTGAGCAAGCTCTTTAACCTCTGAAACCAGTGTTTCCTTGCTGGTAAATCAAACTGATCCTACCTGGGCTATCTACCTTCAGATGTAATATGAACTAACAAAGTTTTTTAACATCATATGAAGCATATATTCAACTGCAAAGCATTAGGATAAGCAAATGTGTTGGCCACAAAGCAAATCTTTTTAAATAGACACGCTGTTAAAAATGCTCTCCACTTTTCACTTAGGTAGGCTATGAGGTTTGAGACTGGGCTCAGGACAAAACTGGGAAAAACACGGGTGCCTCTGTGGTTTGACTTCCCTCTCAGTTTGGTGCCCGCTCTCTAGCAGTGGCTCATCCTGGAGCAGCCCACTCTCCCTCACCTCCATCCTGGGCTCCAAGTCCTTCACCTCTACTCAGCAATCCACTCTCCACTCTTCCCACTCTCATTCTCCAGGTACATGTATTCAAATCCTGTTCGTTGAAGACCAGGTATTTCGTTTCCAAACTAAATAAGGTCATGTAATCTGATGTTCAGTCCACACAAATGTAGGAAAGTTAAGAGTTACTCTCCTCAAGAACGGAAATACTTCAGTTAATTTGGTCCTTCTGAAAAAAATTACAGTTTGGAAATTTTAGCAGTTGGCTAGTTGATGGAATATTTTATATCTACGTGTTGATTAAATATAATTTCCATCTACAAATCACCTAAGATAAATAATTCTTTAATTCCTAATAGGTTGGTTTTATGTATGTGTGTGTTTCAAAACATAGAAGAAAAAGAATACATCTTGCAGTCTGTAAAGGCCAATAAATAAAATCCCGTTTAGGAAATTATTTTTGAAAGATATAACAGAATGACTTTATACTTCACCTTTGAGCACAATCTGACCTTATAAAAAATTATCTAATTGAATTAATTTGATATCAAAGATAAAAATGTTACTGCAACCAAGTATATAGTAGCAGCAAAAATTCAACTTGTAAATTCATACAAAATCCAATTCACTTTATGAATCTATCTCTTCCTAAAAACGAAGCTTTGGCTTCTTTAAATTCGAAACAAGTAATTGTTGACTGCTCATCCATTATCTCCAAGCACTCTTCCCCTGTACAGGATCCACCATGGTAATAGTTCTTTCATCAGAGCCTAATGGTTTGTTTCAAATAATCAAAGTAGTGTTTATATCACTGTCCTCAGGTGCAACCATTTTGTTTCCCCGAGAGCAGCATGGTACATGCTAATGTCAGAAGTGATAAATCAAAGTAAGTACATTTGTTTTTCTCCCTTAACCAGTCTATTCAGCACTACTAACAAAAATACATGTTGGCATTTGCACTTATGCACTTTCTATTTGAGCCCTTGCAGTAATAAAGATTGCCAAGAAAAAATGCTTATGTAAAACAGATGACTATATGCTACTCTTCCTTGGCTGTGTGAGAAATTTCAGTGTAAGATGACAGTTTCTCTGAATCAATTTGTACACTTTACCTAAGCAGAGTGTGGAAATAGAAGAGTATCTCTCCTATTAACGGTAAGAATGCTTCTGCTCCTAAAGTCACCAACTATTTCAAGTGGATATATTCACTTATTTGACTACCATAAATGGTGAAAACAATAAGAACAAGAAATACAGATTCAGGAAAGGTCTGAGAGGCTGAGAACAAATCAATCTTATTTCTATAGGCAAAATTCTTATGTCCTCCAATGAAAGACAAAGTGAAGTTAGCATAAATTTAAAGAAGAAATGTGGTACTATCTTCCTGGTTATTTTCAGCTTGAATTTGCAATGACACTCAGAGCTTGTGTTCTTTTAGGCAGGATAGGCTGCAAAAGTCAGAAAAAGTAATGTTTTGTACATTCAGAAAAGAATGGATCTCGCCTGGAAATTGATCATTTCCAGTTTCCAGTTCATGTGGTAACGTTTTTAGCAGAACTGGAGAAAGTATAAGGCAAGAAGACACAGCGAAATCTGCCTACTCACCTACTTAGGCATATATAAATGAAGAAGAAACAAAGAGAAACTGACAAGTGGAAAATAAACTGGGATGAATTAAAGACCCACTATGTTTAACCGACCAGTCTAATATCCTTCGAGAGTCAGAATTCCCTTTCACATTCATCTTTGCTCAAGAAAGTAAATGAGAGCAAAACCAGGGGGCCCGTGACTCCTAGAGGGAAAAGAAGACAGACAATAAAAGCAGCCTGCAAAGTCCATCTTACGCCTAATAAAAAATGAAGATCTGCAAACTCCATCTTATTTACCTTTGGGTTTTGGAACCATAACATAAAATATATCCTTAGCAATAAGACCTCATTCTGTTTCTCTCCACTCTAAGTGATGGCTTCTTTACAATCAAAATTCACTCAATAGTCCAAGACTGATAGGACTTATCTCGAGATGTCAGCATGGTTCCAGAGGAACAAACTGACAAAGCAAAGGCGATAAGTTACGAAATAAAATCCATTTAAATGGTAGGATGCCTGATTATGGCCCAGAAATGTATATAGATCAAATAGTGTTGAAGAAGCTTATGTACAAATGATAAAATGGTTGAAGAAAAGTTAAAAGCTTCTTTTCACCACCATATGAAGTGCTGCTACAGCAAATGAAAAAGCAGGTAGCATTTTAAAATGTCATCAAATCTAGAGTTTTTCTTCCAAATTCTAGCTGTCATTTTCTCAGTAACCCTCAGTGCAATTTTCTCTTCCTAAGTATTTTAAAGATGGGATTGTTAACTTTTCTTGTGTCAAAATGAGTCCTCTAAAATATATAATAACTACAAGGTTTGTTTAAACATAAACTAACAAATATAAATTAGTATTGTAAAAACACTTAAGGTTTAAGAAAGTGAAAAATCTCCTAGTAATTCAATCCAGACTTTATGTCTTTACCACTTACACACATTTCTATATAAATGCTTGCTTTCTTTCACTAAATTATGCCCCCCTAAAACCAATCCTAAAGTCACTTGTTATACATAGGATATTTTCCCCATATTAATATATACCCACAAGAGTTAATTTTCTGATTCTGTGAAAGACCCCCTTCAAATGAGCAGCTTAATAATCTATCAACAAATCATGATTAATTTTCTACCTCCATGCTATATACTGGGATGACTCCCAAATGTTCAGTTTAATTTAAGTATTTTCTGATTCATGAACCCAGGGATAACATACAGCTATAAAAGGTAATCCAATCCTAACATGGCCTTAACCCCTATAATCTGCACTTCAATAGCAGGGAAACTGTATAGTTTTGAAACTGTAATCAAGAATTTTTTTTGCAAACACACACTGGAGCTGTCCTTTGCTCCCATCTCTTATTAGATTACAATAAAACGACCATGCTCTCTTTATGGTGGGAACAGAGCGACCCTGGGGTGATTTATAATCTTGTGAAACCCTGTCCACACCGCTGACCAGACTTTTTTTGAGGTCACTATCTGTTTCTTCAACTGATGTCTTCCTGCTGTGACAACACTGTTGGAGAGCTGTCAGCACACAAGAATTTCTCAGGCTATGTATTGTCTTTGAACGCATTTCTTGTGTTATTTCTATTGAGAAGCATTTGCGTGCTTGGTGTTTAGACAGTAAAGGATCTTTCTAAGATTTTCTCATTAGTCTAAATCCTCACAAAGAGAAGACAACTAAATAGGAATAAATGAAGTGGATCTCTTATTGACAAAAGAAGTGAATATTTATTCCTTCTAAATGGTTAGCATTACTGCTGAATACAAACAATAAGGCAACAATTCATTTTTAAAAAGGGAGCATTGTTCTCCCCAACAGCAAAATAATTTGACTCCAACCTGTTAGATACTGTAATAAGTAACTATTAGGTGAAATGCCTGGAGTTTAAATAAACATAAAATTATCTTGCTATTTTTTAATGCTGAAAAATTGAGGAAAATTAAACTAAGAAAATATTTTGATGGTAATTTTTCATAAAGGAGGTTGCCGTTTCCATTCTTGTATAAAATCTGCTGTACAAGAGTAGACCTTAATCCAGTTTTCTCAAACAGTAAATGATATTTAATAATCTTTTCAGTATATAACAAACTTAAGTAGACTACAGATAGATTTTAAATCAGCTAAGTATTCTTTATGATAGAAGAAAAGCTTGTTCAAATAACAGATCTTGATCAATTTAGCCTCTCAGAATAAGACACCTTCCATTATTAAAAATGAAAAAACTGTTAATGAAGGCAGGGTACCCAGGCTGTTGGGTTCAACTGAATCATTTTGTTCTCTTGCTTTGTTTATTCTCATTTTAACTGCACTTGATTAAGTTAATGGGCACGCTACTCTGGGTTATTTTGTTTTAAGACTTAAATATTTCTTATTGATATTTGAAAGAAAGAAACAATAGTTTCTGTAATTTTCTCCTTTTTTTTGAGAGAGAGATGGGAATTAAGAAAAGTAATCTGGAATCTGCCTCTCCATCTTTTTTAAAAGAAAATGAAGCCCTCATGTCTTCAGAAAGACACTAACAGAGAGGTTATTCCCTCTTCAGAATCTTCTTAGACTTATCTGAGTAAAAAGCATTGAAAGCTACAAGAGAGTACTTTGTACTGAAGAGTCAACGTTGATCTAAATGATTTCCAAAATATGAATCCATTTGTAACACTTGGATCAGGAAGATTGGTGAGGCTGAGCTGAGAAGCGCCTGTACCAAGACCACTGAATCCACCAAATTACAGATTCTGCAGTCTGATGGGCATGGATCACTTTGTCTGATACACAGCTGAGTTATTTAGAGAGCATTAGCATGCCTTTTACTTTATTGCCCTATGTTTAGGTAACAAAGACCCAAAGTGTACCTTCTACAAATGAGAAGTAAATAAATGTAAACTGCATATTATTTGAACATGTGTGTAGAACTAATTTGTACACAGCATCACTTCACATATAAGTGGAATAGTGGAAAACAACACCACTGATACACTAAAACAAAGATTAATGAACATATCCTATGATCTTTTTTGGAACATTTAGATTTGAAGTTGCTATGATGCCTATTGAGTTTAATTCTGAAGACTAGCATTTGGTATAGCTGTTAAGGCATTTCTTGGGACACCCACATCCTATTTAGGAGTGCCCAGGTTTGAGTTCCGGTTCTGCTGCTGATTCTAGCTTCAGGTGAAGTCTCAGACGGTTGAATCCCTGTCATTGAGACATGGACTGGGAGACATGGACTGAATTCTGTCTCCAGCTTTGGCCAGCCCAGTCCCAGATATTGTGGGCATTTGGGAAGTAAACTAGCAGACAGGGGATTTCTCTCACTCTATCCCTCCCTCCCTCCCTCCCTCCCTCCCTCCTTCTCTCCTTCTCTCCCTACCTCTCCTGTCTCTCACTTTCTCTTTCTCTCCCTCTCTCTGCCCCTGAAATAAAATAAGCAAATAAACAAAAAATTTAACTCCATCTGAACTTGTATGAACATCACAAGTCAGGCCTGGGATTTCTAAAACTATAGTCATCTAATGTTTTATAATTTGGGGAAGTGGGAGAGTCCATCTAAAGTCCTTAGTGTCACGTGGTGTGGATTTGGTATAGCCTTGTGAACGTAGAAGAAAATGTTTTAATAGTAATCATATTTAATACAATAAATTGTAATGCCTCGTTTTGTCAAAAAACTACCATAATACGTAAAATACGTTGATTTTCCCAAATAACATATGCTACATAAAAATCAAGTAATGGGTAGTCATTAAGATGACTCTTGGGATTCCCTCATGCCATACTGAAGTGCCTAGGTTCAAGTCGTGGCTCCTTCACTTCCTATCCAACTTCCTGTTAATGGGCACCCTGGGAGGCAGCAGATGATAGCTCAAGTACTTGTGTCCCTACCACCCTCATAGGAGACCCAACCTGAGCTCCAGGCTCCTGACTTGTGTCTGCCCACTCCAACTACTGCAGGCAGTAAAACGAATGGGAGATTTCTCTCTCTTTGTCTCTCTGCCTTTCAAATAAAAAAGAAATGAAAGTAAATAAATTATTTAAAAATCAAGTAGAAACTAGCTAAAGTTTGAAGCAACTGTTCCTCATCTTTAAATTATCAAAGTAAGCCATTTCAAAATGATGCAAAAATGTTTAACCTTACAGAATTGGTAGTCACAACAAGTAAGTTAAGTGTTCTTTTGTTTCCAGGAGGTAACTTGCCATTTACCTTCTCCAAGGACTCTTAACAAAATATAAGGCAAAAAAATCAATTAAAATAGTGAAACATCCCTTAGGATAAAGTTACTTCAACAGTCAGTGCGTTTCTTAATAATCTCTCTATCTTGTGCTGAAGTAATACACATTTGTGCCATGTTTTTAAGTACTATATTTTTCATAATGAGACTGTTTAAAACTGAGCACTGGAAAGAGAATGGGTGCTGATACAGCAAGTGTTATGATATAAAAACAGGGTTATGAGCAAAACACACACCAGAAATGAAAAGCAAGATTAGAACCAAAATGGATGATGTGAAAGTTCTCAAATAACAAACCCACAAAACAAAACAGCCTCAAAGACCCCTCAAACATCCACATACTTTTTTTAACCTAAGGATAAGTGTGCTGTATTAGCATGAAGACTAACGACAATGTACTACAGTCATAAGCAGGATACAGATATAGATACTCTCTATAGCTAGAAAATAGATTAAAAAAAAGTTATCCTTGCTTTGTTTTCCATCCCAAGAGGAGACTAACATACAAGGTAATTGGACAGGTGTATCCACCTACTTTCTACTATGCAGAGCTATTGTGATGGGAGCACCTCTTAAACACTATTGTGGAGCAATGTTTCTGGAATCACTGTCTATATAAAAGATAGTAGTCCCATGGATGAAGTCAGAATTTTAAGAATTCAGCATCTATTTCCACTCATGTTTAAAGGCTGACTTACTGCACTGGATCCCTCTCTAGCCTGTATCTAACCCATTCTCTCACTTTTTATTAAGGGGGAACCCACTTCAGCACTTGAATGACAGCATTTTTTACATGCACATTTAAAATGGGTTTTGTTTTTTCAAAGATTATGAATCTAACGTGATAATGGAAGCAATAATCACTTGAGATCACAGAAATTCTGCACATGGTTTTGTGGTAAAGATCAGAGAAGCAGCATAATTTCGGGAAGCTAAACAGATACTTAAGATATCTGTCTGACAATCTCACATACTGTGTTTTTCCTTCAGCTTTTTTTTCTGCTCTTCTCTTTCCCCAACTTACCTTCCCCTCGGTGGCACAATGAGAGATATTTTATGTTGAACCTCAGCCCACGGACTTGTAGGGCAGACTGAGAATAAGGAGACAGAAAAGCAAGCGTGCCAAATTTTTTCCCATTTCTTTCCAACACCTCACCAAAATTCATTACTTTTCCAACATATGTACTATTGAAAACTGTGGCAAAAGCTGTGGAGGTGTCAGCTCCTATTGTCATAAAAGGAGTAGAACAGACCAACACAGCTACTTGAAAACAGTAACCAGCAGTCTACTAGAAAAGAAACTGGCCTGTACACTTCATGAATAAGATACAGAGGACTAAAAAAATAATATGTAGGATCTCTGCCTTTAATGTGCTGTACACTCTTATTTAATGCTATAACTAGTACTCCAACAGTATTTTTTTTTTTCACTTTGTGTTGCTATATAGGGGCAAACTGTTGAAATCGTTACCTAATTTATACTAAACTGATCTTCTGTATATAAAGAGAATTGAAAATGAATCATGATGTGATTGGAAGGGGAGAGGGAGCGGGAAAGGGGAGGGTTGTGGGTGGGAGGGAAGTTTTGGGAGGGGGAAGCCATTGTAACCCATGAGCTGTACTTTGGAAATTTATATTCATTAAATAAAAGTTAAAAAAAAAAAAAGATACAGAGGACTTGCCAAGGCAAATAGAGGCTTGTTTGCTGAGATGTGTAGAAGTACAAGAAACAGCAAAAGGACTCGAAGGCTAAAGAAAGGATGTTATATGGAGAAGTCTGAATTAAAATGAGTTTTTAATCAATTTTGTAATCATTCTCATTGACAAAAGCTCTATAATGCTTATTAAAATTAAAATAAAAAATAAGGGCAATAACTCTGCTTTCCTGGCCTTACTCCAAGGAAGGTAATTTTGTTTTGTTTCCTCAAAGTATCCCTGTGGTAACAATTATCTCATACTTTTTAGAAACTGCTCATTCCTAAGCTACTGGCTAGATTCTCTATGTATTTACTAGTGAAAAAAAGCAGTCTTGTGGCACCATGGCTGTACATCCCAGTTTGTAACAGATCTGGTTTACACCTGTTGTCTCCACATGATTATCAGTACTGACTCAGTTCATTCTAAAGGGTGTTCCAGTTTGGCCAAAAATCTTTATTGTTACCCTACCTGTACCACCCTAAATGGACAGGCAGGGTGTTCAAAGCCAATCTTTTTAGCAAATGAAACATCACAATAAAGAAGTTTACATTAGCATATATAAGACTAATTTTCTAACAATCTATTAGAAAAGTTCTATGTTTTAAAGTAACCTAGACCTAGAAGTCCTCTTTTGTATTTCGGATATTTACACATCTTAACAGAACTAAGTGAATGGTAATCACTGCAGTATATTTACCAACTTCAGAAAATAAAATACTTACATGAGACTCAGAACAAGGACAGAATCTCAAATACAAAGTTTATCTTGGGTATCCAGATTAGAGCATTGGTAATAGTCTTACCTTGACTTGGTCAAGTATTGTCTCACAATAAATATAGTCAAAGTGTTCCAAATCACAATTTGGATTCCTTTTATCATATGGAAAATAATGTATCATTATAGAATATTCTAGATACCAGGTTTCTCTTTAGAAAGAAAGCTAATTGGCAGGCTTTGAGAAATTTTGCAAGGTTAAAAATATTAAACAAAAAGTTAATAGTCAATGTGTATTGCATATTATGTCAATCACTGTGCTAAGTGTTTAACATGCACAATTTCATTTATATAACACAAGTATTATTTTTGCCCTCTTAAAGATGAGCAAACTGAAGCTTGTAGACTTGCCTAAGATCCTGGAGCCAGTGAGTGGTACAGACAAACATTAAAACCTGGTTCTTATCTGCAGCACAGTGCCGTCTTCTCCCTTAGAATGACAGAACAAATTTTAATCTTTCTCTACTTCTACATGTGAAAACCTTTATGGCATTCCCTCTGATCCATACTTCCTATGTCCCTCCTCTACTAAGCTGGAAATCAAAGCCAGAGAAAATGCAGGGAAATAAGCTTGGTTAAAAAGCTGTTGGGCTCTTAACATCTCCTTCAAATATTGACACAAATGCATTCTCAGTGAGCTAGGCCACATTCTGACAACTATATTCAGATTTCAACTGTTCCACCTCCCACGCCATAATCCCCATCACCCTGATGTGCTTTTCACAATGTTGATCACCTTTAAACTTCATATTTTGACCAACTTATTAATCCTAAATACTCTTTCTTCTGATTTTCCACCCCTAGCCACTGCTAGAATGAATATAAGAATTTTTGCCTATTATTTTTATTGCTGTATCCAAAACATCTAAGAGAAATGCTTGATAGATGCATGTTAGGGGTATAAAAAATATGCACTGCATAGACAAAAGGTAGTTTTTCATCACTGCATAGGTCGACACTCAGGCGCACACACACATGATTCCAAGGCCTGCTAATTATCGTACTAAAAGGAGAATAATAGCAATTTCAAGTAAGAAAAGACTTAAAGGACATATTCTTTTCTAATGGGAAATTTAAGCTAATATTTACTAAATTTACTTCCTCATCTGGAATGTATTTTAAATTAAAGCTATATGCATTAAGTCATTTTATGTTACCCATATGATAATATCTAAACATCTGCTTTCTTGAAAGTTTTTCAGTGGAATTACTACTAAATAGCTGCTGGATTTCAACAACTTTAGTGGTCAAGAAATGTATCTTACATTTATATACGTTCAGTAAGTGCATTATTTATTAAGTTGTAAAGTAGTGTATCTAACATCACTGAAGTGGTAAGAGTATGATCTGGTAATTAAGACTCCCATTATCATTACTTATCCCATGAAGGTAGAAACTATAGTCTACATCTGTAAACCCTGAACGTCAACACTATATATACACACTAGCCCAGTAAAATCAATAGTCACCTTATTAGGAGAAAGGAATGATGGCAGGCATAAGAGATATTTCAATATAAAAAAATTAAGAAGTGCCCACCTACAAAAGGCCAGAACAACTTATACCTCAAAATCATGTTGATATCACTTGTAATTATTAGTGAATAGATATAACAGAAATACAAACACAAAAACACACACAAAACTGGTAGAATCTAATTCCTATATGGAAAAATGTTGTTAATAGAGAATTGATAAGTGTATTCAAGTTTGCATATGGAATTTTGTTTGTGCAGTATTAAGGAATCACATTAATCCAGGAGTTTTAGTAAAAAGGTGTTCAGTGGGGAAAATGTGTTATTCTCCAACAGATACAAATATGATAACTCTGTAGGTTACTTTTGATTATACCTATGTTCTCTTATTTGACAAAGACTTTCTGTGCACACACAAATTAAGGAATTTAGTGAAAACAGTCTTTATTCTGCATAGCTGCTGAGAATTAAAAATGCTAAATACAATCAACAAGTAGATGAGGATACAGTGAAATCAAATTCCTATATCAATTCAGTGAAAGGATCATGTCACCAAAAGTGATGTACATTATTGTTTACAAGCCATTTGGTGTGAGAATGCTGGGTTATAAAGTAACTTTCAAGCAATTTTAGTTTGTTAATGCTGAGACGGATTTACACCAGATCCTGCTCTCTGACTTTTTCAATGTTACCATGATTTGCCTCTTCTGTTCCTGATTCTCTATGCTTATCTTGAAGGCACAACTTTTGACAATTCCTCTACTCACCAGCACTGAATTAAATCAACCAGGGTCAATACACAAGCACACTCTGCAGACTGAATCTGCTGCTTCCTTCGTGGGAGCCGACCTCTGTGGTCTGCAGCGGCTTTCCCACTAAAAGGTCAGCTTAGAGTTTAAGGTGAACTCTGTTAACAGAGCTTTCATTTTTATTCAATGGTATTTTTTAAATTCTGGTACAGAATGTTCCCATCTTTTGACACTAGTTATTATCCCAAGTTTGGAATCAAGCACAATAAAGGTATTTCTCAGAGTCACAATCGTGACTCAGCAGCAGGAAACACTTGCTGTCTTCTCTGCAGGTCTCTGTGTTTGACTTCCATTTAACTTTGAATAATTCATAATGGGAAAGTAATATTTGACCTCAGAATTATTAAGAACATTTTTCTTATAAAAGTTGATATGTGATTTTCAAAAAGCTATGTGAAACTAGAAGCCAGAGAGAACAGGTCAGAATTTTTAATTTCATAATAAAATTATTAAAATATTTTCAATTAATGGACTATTTCTGAAATCCGTCCAAAACCATATTCGTTATTTTGTGGCTACAACGCACAGCTCCCACTTCAAACTTTAAAGATCATGCCAAAAGCTAGGGATCCTGCCCTGACTTTTCCCTCGAATTCCAGTTACATATTTCCAATATTGCCAGGACAGTTCTCAAGCATCTCCATCTCAGAGGCTTCAAAATGGAGCTACTGATCACAGTGGGCATTTGTCCCATCAGTTAACACTCACGTCTGAATATCCTGCTTCCAGCTTTCTGCTATTGGATACCTTAGGAGGCAGCAGGTGACAGCTCAAGTCATTGGGGTCCTGTCACCCACAGGAAAGACAGATTAAGTTCCTCATTCTCCACTAAGGCATTGCCCAGCCTCGATCACTGTGTATTTGAGGAATGAACCATGAAGTGCAAGCACTCTGTCTCATGCCCCTCAAATAGAAAAATAATTTTATTTCATTTAAAAATGAAATTACTTTTCACCACCAAAAGTTTCTTCTCCTTATGGTCTTGGAACTGAAAATTCTATTTGCCAAAAACCAAGGAGTTACAGATCTCAACATACTACTCTTTCCCCAAACATCTCATTCAGACATTCCATTTTCGCTTAATTTCTCTTTTATTTGTTTCCTTCCTCAATTCTCTCTAGGGCTCTTCTGCACTAAAGCCCTTAGTTACTTCAAACTGGATTATTATACTCATCTTTAGTTTAAATGCCTCCAGTTCAGCCTTCTAAGGGTATCAAAGATGTCTCCAAAATATCCTGGACAAGTGCTGCGGTGCACACAACAGATTATGCAGCAGTTTGGGATGCCTGCATTCCACTTCAGAATGCCAGTTCAACTCTGGGCTCCTCTCTTTCTGATCCAGCTTCTTGCTAATGTGCCTGGGAAGGCAGCAGCTGATGGCAAAAGTATCTGGGTTCCTATTACCTACGTGGGATGAACTAGTGGAAGAGTGAAAGATTTCTATTTTTCTCTCTCTCTCCCTCTCTCTCTCTCTCTCTCCCCTTCTCCCTCTCCTTCTCCCTCTTCCTCTACCTCTCCCTCTCCCTCTCCCTCTGTAACTCTGCCTTTCAAATAAAAAGAAATCATTTTTTAAAAGTATTCTTTGCTAATACTACAAAGTTAGGACAAAGAATAATGAAAAATGAATAAAAGTGGTAAAATGAAAATGTAGCAAGACAGTTAAGTATGTAACAGCAACAACAAAAAGCTGTAACCGCTAACTGCTGCATCAGTACACAGTATCTGAGCAGATAAATTTGATTTTAGTTTTCTTAGTATTCATGTCCTAAAGCTTGAGTTTCCAAGAAAGATATGATTTATGCACCTGAATAGAGAGTTCATCACTTCTCTTTCCTTTTTACAAAAAAGGCCATGGAGAAAGCTAAGAGAGAGCACAAGAATCTTCTTCGTCTATCTCTAAACTGTGGTGACACGGTTGTGTCACAAGCTCAAGGGAGTATTTTATTGTATGTTTTAGATTAAATCTAACTGGGGTAACCAAAATAAGGAAGGCCCTCATTTTCCTTACAGTCATTTATTTTCTGAAACTCAAGATACATAAATTCCATGAAATCACAATATTTTAACTAGAAAAAGCTTGCAAATCTTCAACCAGTTTATTCATTATCTTCTAAACCTGCCTTTCATCTACTGCAATATTTTCTTCCCAGGATTGCTGATAGCATCAATACAATACCTTAATATTTGTATCTGCTATATACAGCAATTCAAAAACATAACTTTAATAAAATACTATTTCTAATGAAGAATCAGTTCCTTACTTAATTTTACCTCTAGCAAAACCTCCACGTTTAACCTCTTTGTCGCAGACAGCACATGTCTACTTTTCTGAGTCCACTGGAAGGATGCTAGAAGTACTTCTCACCAGAAATAAACTGTGAAATACAGGTGAAAATTAAATTTAGCTACAACCGCTGGCCTTGAATCTGCTCTTGATGGCTGCTGTCTCCTTAAACAAGCACAGCTGCTTGTGACACTGGAGATAAATACCGCTACTGAGTAGAACTGGACTGTCTAGGAATAGGAAAAACCAAACTACAGACTAAGATCACTGCAAAACTCCTGCTAGGAAGGTGGGCAGTGACTGACAGTGCAATTCTGGACTCCTCTTTCCCAAGTACGTCCTGGAAAATAGAGGGAAGGGCAGCTTATGTAGCTCACAAATACTGTCTCTTTTATTTTTAATAATTCATGCTCCTTTCCTCAAACCCCCATCTTATTGATTAGATATTAGGCTCCCTGAATGACCAATGAGAAAACTGAAGCTCAGATATGTTATAAAACTCATTTTAGGCTGGAAGTATGAGGATATTTCAAAAAGTTCATGAAATATGGAATTACAATTTTTTATTCTGGGGACAGGCATTTGGCCTGGTGATTAGCACATGCACATCCCATACTGGACTGCCTGGGTTCAATTCCCAGCTCTGCTCCCATTCTAGCTCTCAGATTCTGTACACCTTGAGAGGCAGCAGGTGTTGGTTCATTCTGTTAGGTCCATGCTACCCATGTAAGAGACTTGGATTGAATTTCCAGCTGCCGGAAGGCATCAGCCTGTTGCAGGCATTTGGGGAATCAATGAATGAGAACTCTATCATTCCATCTCTTTCTTTCTCTCTCTCTCTTTCTCTCTCCATCCCTCCCTCCCTCCCCCTCTCCATCTATCTCTCTATCTTAAATTATTTTGTTTATCTGGCACAAAAAATTGAAATCCATACATAATTTTTTCATAATACACATTTTTCATGAACTTTTTGATTTCTCATGCAATGTAGTATACTGTGTAGCATTTGTGGGACTGGATTTGTAAGGCAGTGGGTTAAGCAGCCTCTTGTGATGTCGGCATCCCATGTTGGAGTGCTGGTTATTCCACTTCTGATTCAACTTCCTGCTAATGTGCCTGGGAAGGCAGCAGAAGATGGCCAAGCAGTTGGGCCTCTGCCATCCATGTAGATGGAGTTCCTGGTTCCTGTCCTAGTCCTGGCCCAGACTTGACTGTTGCAGGTATTTGAGGAGAGAACCAGCAGATGGAAGATGTCTCTCTCTCTATCTCTTCTTCTCTCTCTGTTGCTCTTACTCATAAATAAATTAATTAATTAAAAAACAAAAAGGAGTACAGAGAAGACAGTGCTGTGGCGCAACGGTTAAGCCCCCACCTGCAGTGCCAGTATCCCATATCAATGCCAGTTCAAGTCCCAGATGCTCCACTTCTGATCCAGTTCCCTGCTAATGCATCTGGGAAAGCAACAGAACATGACCCAAGTGCTTGGGCCCCTGCACCCAAGTGGGAGACCAGGAAGAAGCTCTTGCCTCCTGCTTCAGCTTGGCTCAGCCCTGGCAACTGTGGCCAATTGGGTAGTGCTACAGTGGATGGAAGACTTCTCTCTCTCTGCCTGTCTTTCCCTCTCTGTAACTTCACTTTTCAAATAAGTAAATAAATGTAAAAAGAAGAGAGAGAATACAGAATTTGGAATCAGAAAACCTAATGTCCACGTAGTACCAATTATGTTGGGTAATTTAACTTCTCTGTAATTTAGTACCCTGTAAAACGAAGACAGAAATACCATGAGGATTAAGTGAGATAACAAATGCACCCAGATTAGTGCTTGGCATATAATCAGTGCACAAAAAAATAATGTTGACATCAGAATAGAAAACAAAATCCAGGATGGGCATTTTGTGCCCAATTAAGACACTACTTGAGAAGCCCACATCCGGTATCCGAATGCTTGTGTTCAAGCCCTGGCTCTTCTTCTGATTCTAGCTTCCTGCTAACGTTCACCCTGGGAGTCAGCGAGTGATGGCTCAAGAACTTGCATTCCTATCACCCACGTGGGAGACCTGGAAGGAGTTCCAAGTTCCTGGCTTCAGCCTGGCCCAACTCTGAATGTTGCATCACTGAGGAAGTGAACAAAGGGGAGACTCCTCCCATCAGCCCCCCTCAGTCTGCTTCTCTTTCTTGGTTTCTTTGCCTTTTAATAATTTGAAAAAGAAACATCCCATGGTACAGATTGACAGCAGGGTCCCGTGAGGAGTAAAAGGAGAGCATGCATTACAAGGACAGCTGGAAATAAAACAGTAAAGAATTGAAGGATTATGAGGAATTGCTTGCTAGTGGACGTGAGAAGGGGAAAAAAAAGGAATACTTAAATACTCACCTATTACTCAAAGTTAAACCTTAAAATACTTCTTTTTTTAAGATTTATTTGTTTATTTGAGAGGCAGAGTTACAGATAGAGAGAGGAAGAAATAGAGAGAAAGATATTCTATCCACTGGTTCAGTCCCAAAATGGCCGCAAAAACCAGAGATAGGCCAATCCGAAACCAGGACCAGAAGGTTCTTGGGCCATCTTCCTTGTTTTCCCATGCCATTAGCAAGGAGCTGGACTGGAACTTGAGCGGCTGGAAGAATTCCAACCTGTGCCCATATGGGATGCCAGCGCTGCAGGCAGAGGCTGAACCTACTACCCAACACTGGCCCCAAAATATTTCTCCTTATACTCCACTCAGAAAGACTGGCAACAAGCTGAAAATGATCAAAACTCCCCATTCTTAGAATTTTTGATGAATGCTTAGATAAGACATTGTTTATTTAAAAGAAATATTGCAGTTCTGTACTACTTCGTATAATATATCAGAGAAGTGATTCTATCATTTAAATACTGAAACTACTACACTACAAAAAATGTGTATGGCTGCTTTTTCACAATTCTATATTACCTTATATATAAAGTATAGTATAACAATGATCCTTTGAAGGTTGTCTTTGGTTTTGAAAAACAATAGTACTCCAAATTCCCAATCTGTCACACTGTAATGACATTTACAATTCTTCAAGGGCCTTTTCTTATTTATCAGACACATACAAATGAAGATAAAAGTTCACTCCAGATATATTATATACTAAGACCCAATTTTAAAGCTCTTTGTTGTAATACAAGTGCTATCTTGAACCAAGGGAAAGCATACCAACCATACATCGTATTAAGGTCATTTAGGAAAATATATTTATGGTGAAGGTTACAGACAGCTTTGCCCATTGCCTACACTGGGTATAGTTAATCCTTACAAACATTTTCGTGGATATACTATTTGCAAAGCACGTTGAGATTACTGCCCTGGGGAGGTCATAAATGCAAAGAATTAAATTTTGTAGGAGAAAAAGGACAAAGCCAGCCCATTAATATAGAAGCTTGCAGAGAAAGTGAAACTGGTATTGCTTCCTTCAGCACCCCTGTCTTTCCACAGAAGGATCTCTTACCTACATTTTAGCTCTGAAAGTTATAAAAGTAGAAGCAAAGGTTTGAGATTCCCAAGAACATACTTTAATAGAATTTAAAACCGAACTATTCTGGTATGCTTAAAATGATCATATCAAGGCACAACTACTGAGGTTTCCACTTATTTAATTACTTTTATATAATGTTTTTTAGTTTAAAAGAACATAAGACTATTAGTAAATAAGGAAAATAATCCTGGATAAGCCATCAAGGCAAGGATAAGAGAATGGCAATGGAAAATCCTTGCAATCAATCCACCAATGAGTTCAATAAGAATAGACAAAAATTTTAGAAGCATTGAGGCATATCTACTTTTTCTACCTTCAGATGTAATTCAGCAAACCATCATAAAAATAGCAGCCAAGGTCAGGGCTGTGGCTTAGCAGATTAAGCCACCACCTGTAGCATAGGCATCCCATATTCAAGTCTCAGCTGCTCCATATCTGATCCAAGACCCTGCCAATGCACCTAGGAAAGCAGCAGAGGACAGCTCAAGTGCTTGGGCCCCTAAACCCACATAGGATACCTAGATGAAGCTTCTGGCTCCTGCCATCAGTTTGGCCTAGTTCTGGTGGTTGTGGCCATTTAGGGAGTGAACCAGCCAGTGGAAGATCTCTCTCTCTCTCTCTCTCTCTCTCTCTCTCTCTCTGCTTCTGTCTCTCCCTCTCTGTAACTCTGCCTTTCAAATAAATCTTAAAAAAATAAAGCAGTCATCACTAAATGTTGTATATATAAACACTATACCTCCTTAACTAAATTTAGTGACAAATGATACTCTTTTGGTCTTCATTTATGCACTCATGCATTATCTATTTTTTCCTTAGATTTTCATGAGACTTAACAGAAAAACTAAAAAATTTAGCTATGCAAGCTAACTCTTTACCTTAACTCTAGATATCCTGGAATAGGAGTTCCATTACTTTTCCCACATAATAATCATCCTAGTGAAAAAGCATTAGTATTTCCCACATACGATTTAAGCATATAAACAAAGAAGCAAAGTAAAAACTTATACTACCTCACCAAGAACATGAACATCGCAGAATATACTAACATAATAAGCATGTTCTTTATGTGGAATGTGGAAATGTCAAAATACCAAAGTACTTTTACTGCTGTAAAAAATTTAAAAAAAAAAATAGTGATCCAAAGATATACAAAGAATGGTAAACTGTTTGAATAGAAGAATGAATTCAGGTAGATTTCATTCATAACCTACATCAGGGCCAACAATGCTGTCACCCCATATGAACAATGATTCACGTCCTGGCTGCTCAACTTACAATCCAGCTCCCTGCTAATGGTCTGGGAAAGCAGTGGAAGATGGTCCAAGCCCTTGGGCCCATACACACATGTGGGAAACCCTGATGAAGCTCATGACTCCTGGCTTCAGCCTGGCTTAGCCTTGGCCACTGGAGACATCTAGGAAGTAAACCAGCAGATAGAAGATTTCTCTCTCTTTGTCTCTCCCTCTTTCTTTGTAACTCTTTCAAATAAATAAATCTTAAAAAAAAATAATAACCTATATAGGGGCTGATGCTGTAGCATGGCGGGTAAAGCCATCACCTGCAGTGCCAGCATCCCATAACGGCACCAGTTTGAGTCCCGGCTGCTCCACTTCTGATTGTGCTCTCTGATATGGCCTGGGAAAGCAGTGGAAGATGGCCCAAGTCCTTGGGCCCCTGTGGGAGACCTGGAAGAAGCTCCTGGTACTTGGCTTTGGATCGGTGCAGCTCCAGCTATTGCAGCCATCTTGGGGAGTGAACCAGTGGTTGGAGGACACCTCTCTCTCTGCCTCTGCCTCTCTCTGTAACTCTGCCTTTCAAATAAAATAAGTAAATCTTTAAAAAATAACATACATATATCTAGTGGTGATTATAAACTCTCCGTGGTAGGACTGGCTTCCTCTGACACAGAACTGTGAAGCAGATATGGAGGGTGGATTATCATCTGTCAGGAAAGGACTAGAACTATAAAAGATAATAATCCAGTTATTACTGTATATTACTTTCTACTCACTGATAATTATTGATCAAAACAAATGGATTAGATTAATAAACTACTACTGCAATTTTACATTTTACCTAATGAACAAACTATGACCTTAATTGGTACTGTTTATTGTGTGGTAAGAGTCCCTCTGATGATGATGAACTTAAGAATTTTCAAAGTACATTGTAACAAGATCTAAGGAATAAAAGTGGAAGGAGAGAACATACTTTTGTTATTTGGAAGAGCATACAATAGGTTGTTAAAGATATGATGAAAGTTAATCTACATTGCTAATGGATATTAAATTTAATGTCACTTCTGTATTTTGCATAAAGAAATAAATTACAACTAGCTTGCTCTACATTTTAATTGCAAAAGTGTTTCTAAAAACATTAGAACTATAAACAATGCTAAAGTTTTCTCATAGTACTAGCAAATTATTGCGATGCATAATAATTAACCTGGTTAGAAAACATTATTGCTCACACTTGAATTCAAGACACATAGAACACACACACACACACACACTGAATAATTATAATTATAATCTAGATTAGAGTCATTGGTTAAGGATTATTTGAATAGAACAATATAGAAGGAAATACAAGTTATACAATGAACTTCCAGGTGCCTTGTCCTAGCTCTGTAACCTTGACAGATAAATTAACTGATTTGATCCTCAGTGACCTTATCTTTGAAAGCATTTAAAACCCACTTCTTATGGCTGTTACAGAGAGTGAAGCAACAATATCCCTAAACAATGATAATTCCTAGCAAATAATAAACATTAAAAATAGTAGCACATAGTTAGCGAACGAATACATACTCATACAATGAATACATACTCATTACAATGAATATATACTCAATACAAATGAATATATACTCATTTTAGGTTTGATCACTCAATTCAAGTGTGTAGGAATTTCAAAAATTTTTGCATTAAATGATTTCAAATGTGTAGGAATTTTAAAAAATTGTGCATTTGATGATTCTTAATATGACGAATAAACCTTAATTAATAATCATTGAATTGAAGACAAAGCTTAAACCTTATAAAATCATGTGTCTAGGAACATACATGAAGTTTAAATATCTGTGTTATAACTACCATAAGAACAGGAGAAGCATTCAAGAATTAAGGACACCTTACAGTACACCTAAGAAGGAATTTTAAATATACTTTTGTTTGCTTTTTATTTTTACATAAAAACTTTAAACACATGTAATCCTATTGGTGCTTTAACTTCTTGGTCATAAAAAAATGCTCCATAATATCTCAGAAGAACATTTTAATATAATTCAATAACATACAGACAAAATCTCCATAAGGAAGTCAAATATCCTTGAAATGAGTGCCTACCACGTGGAGGAAAGTACATGATGTTGGGCCTGCGTTGTGGCATAATGGGTAAAGCAGCTGCCTACAAGGTCAGAATCCCATATGGGCACCTGGGAAAACACTGGAAGATGGCCCAAGTGCTTGGGCCCCTGCCACCCACATGGGCAACCTGGTTAAAGCTCCTGGCTCCCAGACCCTGGCTCTGGCCCGGCCCACTCCCGGCAGTTGTAGCCATCTGGAGAGCAAACCAAGTGGATGGACAATATCTCTATCTCTTTCTTTCCCCCCCCAACTAGTAACTCTGACTTTCAAATAAATAAGTAAATATTTTAAAAAAGTAAAATAAAGTATATGATGTAACAAAAAACAGATGCAAGATAATACTGTATAATAATCCAAGGGAAGTAATTATTAGTCATTAGAAATTAAATTCATTCAAGTAATAAGATATATTGGTGAGATCAAAATATAACCAGGCCATTTTCTGTTAGCAAGCACCCACACAGCTACATTCAAAACTGTTAATAGCTGATAACAAGTATTTCAAAGTTTTCAATACATAACAGAAAATAAAACAAAAGAAATCCACCTGGATTTCTCCTCTGGTGAATTTTAGACATAAGATGCTTTTGTAGACAAATGCCAAGGAGAAAATCAATCAGATCCAATTTCAACAACCTACTAAATTTCACAATATAACAAGGGAGAAACAATGTGCATTACATAATTTACAAAAAACGTCAAGACATTGTCATAAATCTACTGATAAAAGCAGAACAATAGTAGTCTGATATAGGGAACATTATATTATATTGATAAGTTCACAAATTGTTTGACAGACACCAAATCTTATCTCAAGAGGTTTGGATGACTAGTCCAAATTTATTTTCAAAACAAGAGTCTACTATAGAAAACAATCACCTTGGGGGATTTTGAGATGCTTGGTAGAGAATAATTGCAAATTATGCACTTCACTTAAGAAAATTTTGAAGACTTAGTTATCATGTATTGCTCTAGCCAACTTAAGAGGAAATCAAAGATTCAATAATGCCTAATTTCAATTTTATACACTCCTGCTTTCATATAAAATTGCATAATTTTACAGATATTGAAGCCTTCTTCTCCCCCAAAGTAAGATACTACTTTCTTTACATATACTGTAACTGTATTTTATCTGATCTTGTTGCTTAAAGGTTTAACTATGTTAATCGGTTATTCAAAATATCTTGAAAGTCAATGTTAATAAAATTTTAGTAATTATTATATGTATAAAGGACTTTACGGGACAAGCATTTCCCACAAGACTTAAGTCACCACTTGGGATACTGGCATTCCATATCAGTGTGTGTGGTTCTAGTCCTGGCTACTCTGTTTCTGATTTAGCTTCCTGCTAATGCACACCCTGAGAGGCAACAGTTGAATGGTTAAGTACTTAAGTCCCTGCCACCCAAATGAGAGACCTAAGTGAAGGTTCTAGCTCCTGGTTCCAGCTTGGCCCAAACTCTGCTGTTGTGGGCATTTAAGTAGTGAATGAGCAGATGGAAGCTATACCTCCATCTGTCTGTCTCTCTGCCCTTCAGATAAAAATGAAACTAAATCTTTAAAGACTGTGATTTTTCAGAATTCACAACTCATCTTTAATTGTTAAGATTTAATTGGGGCCGGCGCCGCAGCTCAATAGGCTAATCCTCTGCCTTGTGGCGCCAGCACACCGGGTTCTAGTCCCGGTCGGGGCACCGGATTCTGTCCCGGTTGTCCCTCTTCCAGGCCAGCTCTCTGCTGTGGCCAGGGAGTGCAGTGGAGGATGGCCCAAGTGCTTGGGCCCTGCACCCCATGGGAGACCAGGAGAAGCACCTGGCTCCTGCCTTCGGATCAGCTTGGTATGCCGGCCGCAGCGCGCCGGCCGTGGCAGCCATTGGAGGGTGAACCAACGGCAAAAAGGAAGACCTTTCTCTGTCTCTCTCTCTCACTGTCCACTCTGCCTGTCAAAAAAAAAAAAAAAAAAGAGAGAGAGATTTAATTGGGATTTCCTTAGAAAAAAAGAGCAAAGTGTGATTCTAAGAATCCAAACGGATTTGTCTCTGTGCTTTGTAAACTGTTCTGGTAAAAGGTTTTGAAAATTCAACTGGGAATTCTTAAACGGGTTAACAACTCTTGAAAAACAACTCACAATTTGCAAAGCACTTTAAAATAATTATTAGCACTTTCCTATCCTCATAACCATCTTTTGAAATAAATATAAAAATTACCTGCATTGTCCCCACTTTATATTTGAGAATTTGGAGCTTTGGGTTTACCATTCCAATATCTCTCAGCTGGTAATTGATGCACCTGGAACCCAAAGTCAAGTTTCCTAATTCTTCCCATGACTCCAATATATTAGCAAATCTCATATCTACAACTATTGTAACAATGAAATGCTTCCCTTTGATATTAATGACAATTTTCCCTTTGAAATAACAATGATATTTTTGTGCTGAACAACTGCTAAAGGTTACACTTGTTGCTAATGCTTTAAAAACTCATATGTAGTGAGATTTAAATTTTCTTGCTAACATAATGAAAGTGAAAATATTTCAGTTGACAGCCACAACTGCTTGAGATGTTAGAACTATGCCTCTGCAACCTGAAAACATTCATTTCAACATTTGACAGCATCTAGCAGTCTTAATATTGTGGACTCCCACTCAGTGTGCTATGGGTAAGAGACCATGCCTTTACAGAAGCCACTGGATCGATTGGTCTTGGTAGAATCCTATTTTAAGACTCTTTGAGGAACTGATTTATGCACAATTGATCTGATCAGCCAGGCAGTCAATGTGATTTATTAGCTAAGATGGCCAAAACCCTTTTTTCTCCTTTTTCATGCAGTAGTAATTCACCTCATTAGAGGTGGAATCATTATAGGAAGCTACTGAGAAATAAGAAGTTGAACCTGCTGGCCTAACTCCCTATTTCCCCCAATCTATGGATCTATCAAACAGCAATATCCAGATATTAAAGGGAGAACTCCTATGCACATATGCAGAAGCTTCAGTGTCCACACTGTGGTTAGAGGTAGATTAAAGGAGATTCTAACACCCCTCCACTCTCAGACATTTTCAGGTAGCAAACTTGTTCATTTAGCTTCATGAGAAATCTGTTTAGTTTCTAGAACATTTTTTTCTTTGTTTAACTACAGCAAGGCAAATGACTGTATTACTTTGTAATTACAGAGTTTAACGAAATATAAGGGGTTAACTAAACATAAGAATAACAACAGGTGTAACAAAGGTTAGTAACCTACAATGTACATGCAGACTTGTGTGTACACACACATACACTCACACACAGTACCAGTGTTGCACGGGATCCAATTTTAAATAGCTCAAACAGGTTCATCTTTGGGTAAAATACACATTTGAATTTGTCAGGCACACCTATTTTCCATAACCTGTTGTGGGATTGAAGAAAGTCTGTAACCCTTTATGGTATAAATACTCCTTTTCTTTTGGTATGGACTAGCCTCCAGCCAATTCCTATAAACTATCTATGGACTTTCAGATGCCTCCTTAAATTTTATCAATAAGCAGTTAAGTAATGAAGGTAGTGTAGACCTAACGAAGGTAGTGTAAGACTGTTTCATGAGAAACTTCTACTTTAGAGTATTACTAAATATCCTATGCTCCTCCACTCAATCTGTGGCTAAGAACTCAAAGGGAGGAACCTTAAGTCTAGTGGCCTGAATTATGCATTTCCTTTAACCTGATAGAAATTCCTCACATCACGGTGATTTCAGGAGAAAAGAACTGCTACAGTTCTCTATATAGCTTACCTTTCTCTAAAAGAACACTCTGCGACTTCTCTACTCCCACCCCTCACCGGGAAGGCAATAAGTGACTACGCAGAACCTACTACTAAAGGGTTGACAACCACACTTTAGAATGATTATTCAGAACAAAAATGTTGGGAGGGGGTCAGCGCTGTGGTATAGTGGGTAAAGCCCCTGCCTGCCGTGCAGGCATCTCACATGGGTGCTGGTTTGAGTCCCAGATGCTCCACCTCCAATCCAGCTCTCTGCATGGCCTGAGAAAGCAGTAGAAGATGGCTCAAAACCTGGGCCCCTGCACCCACGTGGGAGACTGGAGGAAGCTCCTGGATCCTGGATTCAGATCGGTGCAGCTCCGGCCGTTGCAGTCAATTGGGGAGTGAACCAATGATGGAAGACCTTTCTCTTTCTGCCTCTCCTTCTCTCTCTGTGTAACTCTGACTTTCAAATAAATAAATAAATCTTAAAAAAAGTTTGGAGATAATATATTATTTCACCATATGTGCTATATAAATTGTGAATAACTTTGAAAAAATCCAAATTTACTTGCTGCTATATAATTTCTTTATAAAACTACATATGAATGTTACATTTGATTTTTTCTGAAAATTTACTCCTTTAGCATATTGAATGAATGCACAATTTGTAAGCTGAATCTTCTTTCAATAACTTTAAAACAAATAGATAATTTGTGAAAAATATGAATACTGTTTTAAATCTAGCAGGAAGTACGATAATACTTGTCCTTATTACAAAATCAGCAATATCAAAATGACAATAAGTTTAGCTGTTGAGTGGGTTCAAAAGAAATGTGTTGTAAATGTGTGTGTATGCATTTCTACTGGGATGTGTGTGGCAGTGTGTTTACAATTGCATATCAAAAACTGAAAACCTTACTGAAAGGATCTAAAGTGAGAAATTTGCATCAGAACCAAATCAGTAAGGGGAAACACATTCTAGGATCTAGAGATCTTATTCACATCAGATCTTTGCTGTTGACTATTGAAACTTTTTCTTTAATCTCCCTCTTCCTAGAGATTAATCAAAAGTAGCCTCACCTGATTTAGATTTTTGTTTCAAAACTTTGGCTGGATTGACACTTTGACAATTACCTATTTGCTAAGATGTTAGATGCTCAAAGTTTCAGATTTCAGAGCATTTTCAATTTTGAATTATTTGATTAGGAATACTTGGTAAAATCTATCAAATATTCCATAATCTGAAAAACTACAAAATCTAAGACACTTCTGATTCCAAGAATTTCAGAAAAGGAAACCTCAATCAGTAATATAATTTAAATTATAACTTACTCTGTATTTGGTCCATTAGATGATAATTGACTAAAGAATGATGTATTATTTGGTATCATTTGTTTAGTTCCATTCTTTAAATTAAAAAAAATTATGTGAAAAAGAAACAAAGTCAGATAGTGATCTCCCATCCACTGACTCACTCTCCAAATGCCCACAACAAGCTGGTGTTAGACTAAGCTAACAACAGCGGCCTAGAACTCAGTCTGGGTCTCCCAGGTGGGTTGCAGTGATGAAAGTACTTGAGCCTTCAACCTGCTGCTTCCCAAGGTGCACAGTAGTAGGAAGCTGGAATCAGAAGTGAAGTTGGGACTTGAACCCAGGCACTATGACATACATAGGATGTGAGCACCCCAAGTGGCAGCCTAACCACCACATCAAGCATGTACCCCTGTTTAGTCCACACTTTAAATGAAACTTTGCCTACATAATTAATGGCTTACAGGAATAGTTTCTTTCCCTTTAGTTAACAGTGTTTCCTTATCACCAGTTTTATAAATAGAATAAAACACTCCAGGGAGAATACTGCACTAATACATAGTGGCTTTTTGGTTGTTGAAATCATTCACCCTTTGGACTTGTGAACCACAAAGCACCCACAACTCAGTAAATCCCAGTACAGTACATGCTATGTCATGTCTTGTTCCTTCACCATAGCCCTCACATTCTACCCTCCCACAGCTAAATAGCTCAATATTGATGAGCAAATCAACAGCTGATATCATAGCCTCTGAAATAGATTCCTGCCATCATCAAGCACGTGTTGACGCTGTATAGAGAATACAAATTCATCTTTACTTTGGGACTACTTTTGGGATGAATATTTTAGTTTGGAGGTCCAAATTGTTTGTTCGTCACGTTGCCTTGTGCAGTTTAGTTCTAAAGTGGAGCTACAGTCTGCTGATTCTCAGTTGGTGTCTGCCCATTGGCTTAAGCAGTGAGTATACAATCTGCAGAGTTAAACTACACATTTACATGGCAAGAGTGCCAATGAGTAGGTTTCATCAGACATTCCTGGAAGCTGTCTGGCCAATAGGAGTGGTTTGAAACGGTTCCCTAATCACTGTTGAAATCACTGATAGTACTGTCTGTCCACACTATGACAGACAAAAGCTGAAATGTATTAAACATAGCAATCCATCATCCTGCAGATGGGAAGCAGGAGCCAGCCGAGTTCAGAGGCAGTGACTACCCGCTGCTTAACAAAGGCTGGAGTCCTGACAGTTCAGTCCCTTCTGAGCTCCACACTAGCACCCCTCCATCTAAGATGAATGAGTGTAATCAATGAGGGGGAAAGCCTGCTGGGGACCTCAAATTCAAACATTGTTACACTTAAAGTGCCGCTCCCTCCCCCCCCAATCTGAACTGTTGCTTTAACAGTTTTCTCCAAACAAGAAATGATAGATATTTAACTTAGAAAATACTGTACTAGTATACCATAAAGTTTGGAGGAATAAGGCCATGCTATCAATTCAACGGAAGTTAAAAAAAAAAAATAACCCAGTTAAGGGTAAATTTATATCATCTGAAGGAACTTATTTAGTGATGTTCTTTTCTAATGATAAAAAATATTATTATTTTTAAATAAGCACCAAATAGAAATGAAATGCCATTTGCTAAGGCTCAATTCATTTTAGATACTTATTTCTAATAAGGACATATGAGCCACAAAATAGCCAAAGGGAGGGAAAAAGTCCTCAACTGCTAACAGCACATTAACAAAGTATAGAAAGGAAAGACACTTTTCTTTGGATTTCAGCCTTGTCATTTCCAATTTTCTGCTCCTTGGACATGCTTGTATTCAAATTCTGGAACATCTATTCAGCATATCAATCCTAATTAGACAATCTGGGTCTGGAAAGGATGAGAGCTGGGTCATTTGCATAATTTAATCATAAATACTCAGTGATACATATTTCCAAATGCATTTGTACAATTATCTTTTCATCCTTGGGGCAATGGTATTAATATGATTAGGCAATATTTCTGGAAAAAACAGACAAGTATGCACTCTTTTTAACTGCAGCTTAGGGCGATATGAAAAATTAATTAATTTCTGAAGAAAATCAATTTCTCTACGTGACCACATTAGACATTGCTAAACCAAGACTCAGAAACCTCTCTCAATCACTACATTTTATCAGGCCCTTCTAAATTCTGATTAGTATGTGAACAGTTCAATAAGAAAACTGGTAATGTATCAAAGAGCATCTTAAATTTTGAAGAAATCTTTCTGCCTACTTTCCTTTCACAGGTATACCACTCTGCTTTACTTCAATGCATTGTTATTTCACCAGTCAGTGTGAGACCTGTGATTCATTTTGAGTGATCTTTTATTAATGTACATTAACCAATTTCAAGGACAACAGGATAAGGTTACTTTTGAAATGCTTTCCCAAGAAATGGATTTATATTCATCTAAAATAATCTTAATTCATGTGAGACTATTTATTATGAAGGAGATAAGCCAAGTCACCTTAAAGATTGCCATTGTCATAAGGAAAACACTGGGACATACTCAGCAACGATATAAGAACCCAGGTGGCTAATCTGATTTTTTAAAAAGTGATTCTGCTTTGTATGTTAATTAGTACAAAGGAAAGAAGTCACATTTGTGGGTTTAAATGCACTATTCTTTTCTTTTCAATCAAATGAAAAGTAGAAATTACTGCATGCAAATATTCAATATTCATTTAATTTGCATAAAGGTGCTTGAACAAATTTTTGATTCTAACAAGCTCATTTTTCATGCGTTTTGTCTTTCATCCTAATCTAGCATCTGTCATTCCTTTTTGAAGTTATTATCGGTCCAATTCCCTCTTGGACATGGTTGCTGGGTGACCGGTATCTTAGCACCCACTTTGACAGGAACAGATGTGAATCTGATCAAGAGATTTCCCAAGGGTACCTAAAATCACAAACAACTTTTGTGAAAAACAAACAGCATTCCTGTCATGGCCCCTTATTTAATCCACTCCCCAAAAGAAAGAGCAAAAAGAAGTTTACTCCAGATCAAATATACAGTTTTAATTCTATTTCCTAAACCTGGAATAATATATCTTAAAAATTCATTGTATTTCACACTGTTGAATTGGGAGAATCCAATCTAAACATTAACTGCTCCAGAACCCTGACTGTGTTCTGTTTAGTGGTTAGATGCTTATAGGTAAATTTCATAAGCAAGTGTTTCTACTTCATGTGCAATTTCACTGAAGTTTCCACAAAAAAAAAAAAAATAGGACTACTATGAGGCTATTTTAGATGATAAGGATGTTTAAGAAGATAAAATTTAGTTTGGTATCCAAAGGCTTCCTATATTGATTATGTAGAATTTTGTGCAGTTAAGGATTATTCTACTTTTAGAGGATTACCTAAAAAATAAAAGTTTTATCTCTTCATTCATGCATTTTATAGCAAGATTTTTTAGTATGATTTTTTCCAGTTCATATGGTATGTGTTATCAATCATTATTGGAAATACAGCTACACAGTGTCACAGAAAGACAAAAGAGGTCATAGAAACTTCATATCATCACCATTACAAAAGTCAGAATGGGTTGCCTTTCCTGAAATAGATTCTTCCCAAGATCAGCATAATGACCTCATAATCTACCTACATTCCCTCCTTCCATCACGGTGAGACAAAGCAGGGAGCAATCAGCCCCAGGCTGTATCATCATAAAACAAATTGGTGCAAACTGTAAAACTTAAGTAAAAATATGACCAGGTGTTTGTAGTTTTTAAATATAACATCAAAATGATGTTAGAAAATATCCAAATGGCCGATTTAATTTCTCAGTTTCACTCAGATGCTAAGTGTCAAGGCAAGGTAGAAAAACAGCTTATACTGCAAGTACTTTGCCACCCAACAGCCAATGAAGAAAAATTATACAAAACTTTCTTAAAACTCCAAACATTTTTTTCTTTGATGATCATAACTTAGGACACTATAACCCCCACTGGAAATGTCATTTTTTTTCTACTCAAAGTGTAGACTTATTTTAACTACTCTTACTGGGAATTTTTATGTTTGATTGGTTCTTATAAGAAAATAACCTTTAATGATCTGTCCTAAAAGTTTTATGTATGTTAAGTGAAAACAAGTGAGAGGTCTTTAAAATTCTTTTTAAATTCTAAATTAAGAAAATAAATCCCTCACCTCAGTTCTAAAATCCAATGTTTGAATTATTTAACTAATTGTAGTGCCATGTGTATGTTGCTTTACCATGTATAAAGTGATTTTGTGTATAAAAGATTGAGCATTTGTCATACTATATAGAAAAGTAGGTCTTCATTTAATCTAATGGCAGTCACTTATTCTTGTTAATTATAAGCAAACAGATATTATGGCTCAATCCATTTATACCAGTTATTATTTGTGTGTATATGTATATATGAAGGGTCTTCAAAAGTTCATGGAAATGTTTTCAAAGAGAAAACTGTGGATGGCTTTAATTCTTTAATTCCACTTGCTATAAACTTTCTGAAGTGCCCTCATATATTGATATTCTAGAAAATAAGTAACATTTTATACACTTAAATTCCTCTTTATTTTGAACAAATGATTAACTTGTTTTTTAGCTTAAGGAACTAAAATGACTCAATGTTTATGCATCCAATTTATCAATGACCACCTTCATTTCATACTTGCAATGGTCCAAGTAAAAACAAGAAATATACCCATGTAAAATGTGACTCTAAGAAAAATTAAATACAAAACTATTTATTCTGAAATGCTACCACAAGGAAAAACTCCTTACAAAAGTTTCTTCTACTTGGGCTAACTGATTAGTGGAGAGAAATTGATTTTAAAAAGCACAAAATAGGGGTCAGCACTGTGACTCAGCAGCTTAAAGCCCTGGCATGCAGCACCAGCATCTCATATGGGAGCCAGTTCAAGTCCTGGCTGTTCCAGTTCCAGTTCTGATCCAGCTCCCTATTAAGATGCCTGGAAAGGCAGCAGAGGATGGTCCAAGTGATTAGGCCCCTTCACCAATGTGGGAGACCTGGAAGAAGCTCCTGGTTCCTGGCTTCGGCGTGGCTTAGTCCTGGCTGTTTGGGAGTGAACCAGCAGATGGAAGATCTGTCTCTCCTGCTCTCTCTCTGTAACTCTGCCTTTCAAATAAATAAATATTTTTTTTAAAAAAGCACAGAACAAATGTTTTCATATCCAGCTAAGTAAATTTTTCCTTATACTGCTTACATCAGTATATATATGTAAGGAAGTAGATATTTGGTTTTAAAAATTAACATGTTAACACAACAGAGCTTAAATAGCTGCAAAATTTTGATGGCACTTTGGCTTAACTCTGAAATATCATTGATGAACAATATTTTAAAATTACTTAAGAATATCAGATCACTAAATATGGTAGCCAAACAGGTGTTAACAGAAAGAAAAATCAAATTTGACCCAGAAGGCTGCAATATTAAGCTTTGAATTGCGATCAGTTCATTCTTTTCCCATGGGATAACTTGTATAAATGTAATTCTATGGTTTCATAAAAGCAGGTCAAGTTTCTATCCCTGGGGGTCTTTTGGCAATTTGAAGCATGGAAGCACTCTTCCTGGCTACAAGTTCAAATCTGCATGTACTGTCAATGGTGTGAAGAAAAAAAATCAGTGAACAGCAGACATATATTCATCTTTGATTATAATACACACTTGTCAGAGCATTCTTAGAGGGTAAGAATAAAGGTGTCAGAGCTCATAAGTCATAAAATATCACGAACTCATTTCTACTACTCCTTTTTCCTCTTAAAATACATGCATACAACATCATTAAAAAAGTAATGTTAAATGTTTGTTTTCATTTATTAAATGCAAGGATGAACTTCTTACCACTTTGTACAAGACTTATTTTTTATGTGCAGAGTTTTGGTGTTTTTTTTTTTTTAATTCCACAGCTTTACATGTGCCAGAAACTTTGAGTCACTATTTTATGAGCTTCTTTCTACTCTACAAAAAAAAAAAATGTATGTATGCATGCACTTCTACAGATGATGTAAGGACTTGACAAATGCCACGGAATGATTGAGAAAGTAATTGATTTCAATTTAACTGGACCTTTACCAGGTGTTTTCAAAGACAATTACAGTCCACTGCAAAAAGCTGTAATACACATCTCCTTATGTAGACCTGAAGATTAACCCATTGACCTCATTCCTAACTCATCTCCTTGATGGCAAAGCTTTTAGATGAGTAGTCATTTTATATTTTAAGGTTATGAAATTGTTTTCTCTTCATTCATTCACTGATTCTAAAATGGGTATACTTGCTCTAAAATTCAAGAAGCAACAAAATAAAACCATGAAAAAATGAAGCAAGGGTAATCAAGCACATTAGTATTATTCAATAATGTTCAGATTCTACCACCTAGTTGTTTATTATCTATTTCATACAAATAAAATAATTTCCAGATAAAGGTTTTTAAACAGAGAATAAAAAGTAGACTTAGTTATTAAAACAGCTAGGAAAATTAATTTAAGTTTTTAATTGCTATTTAACCGCATACATTATATTATACTTTCAAACTTTCAAGTATAAATTACTTCTACTCTAAAGTTAATTTTGGTTTTCTTTCCTATTGTCATTCAGTAATGTGGCATGCATTTCTTAATGTGCTATTTTTCTATGATTCAAAAAAGCAAACCTAAAGCCACTGCTATTGGTAAGTTATTTGTCCCAAAATCCTATGTCCTACAGGGTTGCAAACACGTGTCTGTGTATACACACACACACACAACTTTCTATTAAATGTATTATAATTTGTAGAGCATATGGACTATAAATGGGTTAAGACTGATATAAATAAGAATTTCAAACACAGAGAACTCTAAAATACTGATATAACTTTTACACTTGTTGCACACATAACACCCACCCTATTATGAAATGTATGACTGCTGATTTGGAAAAGTCCCTCAAGATATTCCTATAAAATCCAAAGACACTATTAAACTAGACAGTACCTAGTACAAGAAACAAGTATCACTTCCAACACATATGTTAAAGAAAATTCAGAGACCTTTAAATATACAATAGGAATTAATGCTGTGAGGCGAATCACTATATTTTAGCAAAACTGTGATGAGTTCAGACTTACTATATCTTCAGTGGTTTCATGTGTTCACATATAAACAAAATATTTTAATGCTTAGTTAATACAGCCATTTACAGTTGTTATTAATAAATAAATAATCTAATAAACTAACATAATTATACATTTCTTGACTAACATAGAAATTTATGTCCATTGCCTTTACTTAAGATATGACCATCATGCCTTAAATTGAATTAACAATTGTTTGCTGCAAATGCTCCTATATGCTTCTATAAAATAATTCCCTTTCAATGAGTACACTTTCTTTTTTATGATAAACTTTCCTTTTCCCTTGAAAAATAAGGGATTTTTCCCTGTGATGACTGCAAAGTTAATGTAATTATTTTAAAATATCTGAAACCATATAAATCCAAACATAATTTAACATTGTGACTTTGTGATACTTTCTTTACATATTCATTTATTTATACTAAGGAAAGAAAAATATTGTTCAAATATGCAATGTGACAAATCAAAACGATTATGTGTCTATTTCAACATTTGCTTTGCAAAAATCATGCTTTAAAAGTGTATTTAATCATTGTCAAATGTATTCACTATCTTCAGAATATGCATGATTCTTAAAGGTCTACATAGAGTCAAATTAAGTTACATTTATATCTTCCAAATCATAGAAAGTGTAGTAACCCTGCTGTACAACAGAACTCTTGAACTTATTCCTTTCATCTAACTGAATTTTTATATTCTTTGACCAATATCTCCTGATCCTCCGGTAACCACCATTCCATTCTTTACTTTTATGAGTTCGACTATTTTAGATTTCACACATAAGTAAAAAGATGCAATATGTGTCTTACTATACTGGTCTTAGTTCATTCTGACTTCCTGCTCAAAATGTGTAATGTATTTCAAGTATTGTATTCATAGTATTGTAGCTGGTTAATGTAAGCATTCTCTCTCCCTCTCCCTCTTTGTCTGTCTCTGTCTCTCTTTCCCTCTCTCTCTCTTCCAAAACTTTTTTTAAGTAACTATTAATGTGTCGCTGTGCTGTGTAGCTACAACACTTCAATGTACTTATAACAAAAATAAATGAACAATGATAGAATAAGTGTTTCCATTTAATGTCATCTTTGGCAACTTCCAGTCAAGTTACATACATTTAAATGTATATAAGAATCTCACTTGGAAATCCTGAATCAACTCCAAAACAATTTGGATGAGAAAGCAACAGGGCATCACATCTGTACAAACTCTGGCCACTGGTAAATCCAGTATTTAATTTAGAAAACTCAAATGATGAGTTTTTTCTAATGGGGGAATTAATACATTCTTATCTTACAAAGAAAACCTGTGCCAGAATACAGCAAGAAATTTTAAGTGCTTCCAGTTCAAGATGCTTGACTTTGGATCAAGTAGTGATTTGGGTCACTTTTTCTATGTGATCTGACATACATTTTAAAAAATTGGACATTTATCTGCTATGTTATTAAACTAATTTTAATTCTATTATTAATTTGAATAACAATACACTTTCATTGACTAAGTATCTGACTGATTAATTTATTCTGGGTTGAAAATTTTGTTCGTTATAATTTGCACATTTATATAAAGTTAATCATTAACTGCCTGCAACTAGCAGCAATGGTCACACTTAACAGATCCTCAGGAACCTTGAGACAACTAGGTGCATCAAAATAGACTGATCCGCAGTTACTCAAATAACAGCTCATTACAAGACCAAATATAAGCACCTTATGCTTGATGGTTTACATTCCAAAGCAATAATTTGGTAAACTAGGTACACCATTCTAATGAAGTCATTCCCATATTCATCAAATGCCAAAAAAAATCAGCAAATAGAAGTTATTTTGAAAAACAGCTACGATAGCATAAAATTACTTTGTACTAGAAATACTTTCACAACTGGAAAAAGTAGAAGAATTCAAGAGCAAAGCAGGTTTGTACGGAGCCTTTGGAATGCCTAAAATACATGTATCTGTGCAGTCCAGACTCTTTCATATTATACTTATCTGAGCTCCATTAGGTGGGCTTTTAACTCAAGGTTTTCTTCATTAAAAAATTAATTACTGGACATAACTAATGTAATGGAGAAAGAGCTTCTTAATGCAGTTCCAAGGCCTAAAAATATAAATGTAGTCTTAGCTAGAACATTTAAGCTGCAGCATTTAGACTTTTAACACATATACTTGTATACACACACATACACACATAAGGGGACTTCAAATGATTTATGGAAAATGCATTTTTAAGAAAGTTTATATTGATGCAAAAAATATTTTGAGTATCTGAATAGATTTTTCATGAAATGCATTTTCCATGAAGTTTTTGAAGACCCCCTCATATATATCTCATATTGACCAATCACAATCATTATCTCAATCAAGAAAGTGGCACATGTTGGCACACGCTGACAACTGCTAACATCACTCTATTTTTAATAACAATTCAAACGTAAAATTATAAAAATTTATCTTCGCTACATTAAAAATATCCTAATAGTCATATTAATTTTTATATTTCCTGTCATTTTAAAGGCATTTTATAACTTGATGTGACTTTTTGGTGAACAATCTGAAAATGAAATCTTTGAAAGAAGAAATGCAAAGTTTAACTTTTTAAAAGAACTAAGTAATTAACAAAAACCTTAAAATCAAAGTGTTCAAAGAAATCTGACACTCACCTGTACCTATTTAGAAAGGATACTTCAAACTAATTTGTTCAGACAAGGATTCTAAGGGAGACCGTTTATAACCTGTGAGAGTTTCATTTCCCAGTACATTCTGCAATGGTTGTGCTCTATGTTGCTAATACAATGAAATTTAAATGACTATTTTACCTGATTGACAAAGGCATTGCATGAATAGGTTAGTAAAATAACTTGGAAAAACGAAATAACGCTAATTGACAGTCATAGCACAAATTATTCTTAAAATAACAACTTGGTTGCACATTGGGCTAATTTGTAAATGCTGCTTACATTCCAAAAGAAAACATCAAATGAGAAACAATAAAGTGTATTATGCTTTCGTATGCTGGTGAATCACAGGTAGTAAATAGTCAAAGAGAAGATTGATTTATGCTCAAATCCTGCCAAGACTTTAATCAATATTGGATGTCACATCTCAGGGGCTAGAGAAACAGTGAGGGGGAAAGAGGGTGGCTAATATTAGCCTCAGTAATGTATACATAACTTTGGAAAAATGTAATAGAGTAAACAAGAATAACAGCAAGTTTGGTCTAATAAAATGAAGAGTTTAAAATTCTGTTGAAATACCAACAATAGTGTGCAACAAACTCTGAGGGATGAAAACCTGTCTTGGAGCTTGTTTCATGTAATATTTGAAGCTTCCCAGAATAAAATGCCATTCGCAAAAATCAAATTTCTTGCCTCAGAGCATTAACTAATAAACTGTGGAGTTCAGCAAGTACATAACAATGTGCACTTTTGACAACAAAAACTATGATATTATTGAAGACTAACTCCAGTAAAAACAACAGTTTTGAAACTAAAAAATTTGTGTTCTGTAATGTAATTAAACTGGATAAAGTAAACCCTAGGTTAGAATGTTCCTATATTTTATTTATGTTTTAGTTGTTAAACTGTAATTTGCTAACATTTTAAAGCACACAGAATATGCTGTGGAATCAAACGAACTTTCGTATTTTATGTCTTAGTCTTCTAATTATGCCACATTCTTTTTGAAATGTTATAAAATGAGACATTAGGCTTTATAGGAACCATTAATCTACTGTAATACAAAAACTTCAAAAGCATAGTCTCTCTTCATTTGAAGTAATTCTTCAATTTCTCTGTGCCAAGTACGTAATTATCTGTTAGAAGTAAGTGAATCTGTATTTGTGTTGAAACTTTCTATATCAGTGTCTAAGACCATGCCTTTGAAAAGCGAGCTAAAAGGGAAATGTTAAATAAATATAGACTGTTTCAGCTTCCAATCTTTATTAAAAGTCCTGGCAAAAAGATTAAGTCAATGGATAATATTTTGCTCATCCTATTGAAATATAAAACACCATTTATATATTCCTACTAAAACATAAAAGTCTTGGAGAGTCTTTCAGTTTTCTATCTATGGATGATATTGACTTTCAAGACAAAAGCCTACTGTTTGTGAATAACTGTAGGTGCATATAAAATGTCTGATAAAACTAACTGGGATCTAGTCAAATTTAATCTCCACAAATGTAGCGCTATATTGGACCTAAATGACTATCTGGTTTGAAAAGATCCCAAGACAAAAATCATCCTCTGAAAA
This sequence comes from Lepus europaeus, assembly GCF_033115175.1. NCBI lineage: Eukaryota > Metazoa > Chordata > Mammalia > Lagomorpha > Leporidae > Lepus > Lepus europaeus. The sequence continues at coordinate 41,232,565 of NC_084832.1, read as the reverse complement.
AGAATACATATTATAGATAACACAGCAGAACAGGGTCACTTTTTATTAAATGGATCCACAGAAAACTGAATCCTAACCCAAATCCACAAACAATCAACTGACTCATACAAACTGAGAATTGACCATGTAGATAATTACTTTGTTTTCGTTGTTATTTAATGGTTAGCAGTTAATTAACTGACCTCTGTTGCAACAGCCAAGTTGATGCAACTAATGTTTAGTTTTTTAAAAAATAATACTTGAAGGAAACTGATCAAGGTCAGACTTTGCCCTTTGACAACTTTTAAATATATTTCTTTACATTTTCTTTCATGTTTTGAGAACTTTATTTTTTAGCTTTCGTATCTAACAGATAATCTCATTTTCATCTCCTTGTGGTCATGACAGATGGCGTCAACATTTATTCTAGTTTTCATAGATAGCATACTAATGCAATAGCCCCAAGCAAATTAAATTCACTCTAAGCTTTCTACTAACTTACTGAGCCACTTTGAGCAAGTTTTTGAATGCATCATTTTGGTTCCTCAGAGTTCCTCGTATCTAAATTCTATTAAGAGACATAATGATATACGTTCTATAACAAGCTGAGAGTGCTAAGATTTGATTTCTCAATCTCTCTCTCACACACACACACACATGCGTGCACACACACACTTGCTCTCCCCCACACACATAATATATATATTTTGCAGTTTGCCTTCTTGCATAGTTCCTCTTATATTTTGCATAAATTATTCCCCTATTGTATTAAGTAGCTAGAGAAGAAAGGCACCAAAGTGAAAGAAATCAATATATCTAGATGAGTTAAAGAGGATTTTAAAAGCGAAGTCTGGGATGTAGAAGGTAATTTTAGCTTTAGTAAAGTCAGGAAGGAAAACATTAATATCATTTTTAAAGTAAAGAAGTAAGATAATATTCGTAATTATCATGAAAATAATAATGCATAACAATCAAACAGTATAATTTGGTGAAAGTTCAATTATAAATTCTCTATTTCCTTAGTCCGTGGCAGAGTTAGGATAACCTAGGTATGCATCTGCAACTACACATCTCATGTTAATGGCAACAACACTGGTGAGTATTTCAGGTTGAGCAAGCTTTTTAGTTGATAAACGATCAAAATTCACTAGAATATCAACAAACTGTCAACATTTAGCTAAAAAACAACCTGAAATAGGATTTTAGAACAGCACATTTAATTGCAAGGTATCAAGGCCAGGTGGTTGAAACACAATTAGAGTAGAGAGGAGATAGTTTTGAAAGGATAAAGAGTTCCACTGGATTTAACTTATCTTGGTCCTACAAGACGCTAGTGCTATTGTTCAACTGGTGAGGTGGGAGGAAACTTTTAAAAATTTTTTGGTTACTAACTCTTAAAGTATATTCTCCAACCATATGGCAAGGACTTCAAAATCTGGGCAAAATTTCAGTAAATAAAGATGATCAAGTTATAGATAGATTAGAATACAATTACTGGAAGATGTTTTCTTGAGCAATTGTGTGGGGGGGGGGGGGTCTGTGTGTGTAAAATGGCCATTGATTATCTACAGCAGTGTGTGCTGTAGGAAGCACACAAAGAGGATTCGGAATGGAGTGGCTGTCTACTTAATGACAGTAGCATAGCACTTCACCAATTTGCGGAACAGGCAGACAGTTTTCGAACAATCTTTGTCTGAGCGGACTTCAAATTTCACCTAGCATTCTTCCTAACAACTCCAGGATACTTTTCTTCTCTGATTCAAATGTTTCAACAGTAGATTGGGGGCCAATGGTGTATAATCTGGACGAGCAAGGACACCAGTTGTCCAGTAAATGATGGTGAGAGATCTTGATCCTGCCGCTCCATCTCTACTGCCACCTGTCCATTCCCTTGGACACGCTCGCACGCATGCACACCACACACACACACACACACACAGAGAGAGAGAGAGAGAGAGAGAGAGAGAGAGAGAGAGACAGCATTCATCCCAAAATAAAAGAATGTCCAAAAAACAAAAAAACAGGCACACAATAATGTCCTATGGAGAGAATGGCAAATAAACGAGGAACAGAATTTCTGGATAGGACAGGAGAGGACATTTGCTGGGTTAGAACTCGAGTCCTTTTCGGTTTACACCCTTCTCCGCTATTCAGCAGTCTCTCCAAGGCAGAGATAACCAGCGGCTCTCCCATCCCCGCGGTGTCCCGGTCTCGCCCTACACCTCCTTCCTCCCCACCTGAGCTTCCCCAGCTCTGCCAGGAATGCAAACACCACCCCGTTCCCTCGTTCACTCTGCAAACTTAGTGGGAGGGTACCGAAGTTTCTGCGCCAATGTTGCGCCGAGTTCCCACGCGCCCGTTTCAGATCCCCAACTTTCCCTGGTGCTTACTCTCGGAATCAGAACTTTTCCCCCTGCTCTTCCCTGAGATGAATAACAGGGACGAAGCGCCACTGTGAGAGGGGGTGAAACGGTTGCCTCTACCCCGAAACGGTCACGCTGCCCCTCTCCCGCCCCCTCTCGGTGGATCCTCCCCCACCGCGCGTTCATTTGCATAAAACTGGCCCGGCCCGGGACCGGCCGCGCGGCCTCCACCCTGCGCGCTCCGTGCGGGGCTGAGGAAGCCACAGCCCAGACAAGTCAGGCCCGCAGAGCATCCTAGTGCAAAGCGTGCACCTGCTCGTTGCGTGAGCTACTAACCTTAAGAAAAAAAGAAAACAAAGAATTGAAAACACACAAGCGCGCGCGCACACACACTTTAGAGAAGGAGAGAAAAGGCAGAGTGCGCGCGAGCCCCGGGGTCTTCCTCCGGTCTCCAGGTCATCTTCCAGGTCTCCGGCACCCGGCTACCTCTCCTTACAGACGGAAACCTGCGGGTGCTCTCGCATCTGCCCCGGGGCAAACGCACCCCTTTCTTTCCTTTGCACACGCACCCTCACACGCGGACACACGCACACATGCGCACGCACACACACACAGACCCCTCCCCTTGGCGGGCTTCCTCTCTGGGCTTCGGGGCTCAACTCCCTGCGGGTCCCCCGGGACTGCGCCGGGCCTCTCTGCCTCGAGGTCGACCCCCCTCCTGACCTCCAAGTGCCCCCGCTGCACTGCTGGCCCACTCCCTCGGCTTCCCAACGGGCCCCTCACCCGGAGCGCGTGTCCCCGCTCCCCAAACCCTACGGGACAGGGTCACGAGCTCCTCCCGCGCCCGGGACGCCCCTGGGTGCCGTGGAGCAGCTCCGTGGGTGCAGGGAGCAGGGCCGTGGAACACCGGTCCCTAGGCTCTCACCCGCGGGCAGCAGCGTCCCGGGGGACCCCAGACGCCGGAGCCCCAAGAAAGGGGCTGTGGCTCCTGGAAAGGCACTGTCCTGCTCCTTCCCGCCCCCTCCACCCTCAGGGTTGGGGTCCCCGCGGCCCCACAGCAGCTAAGCTCCGGTCCCCGGGCGAGCCAGGAACCTCTCGGCCGGAAGAGCGCGGTGGAGGCAACTTCTCCGGGGGTCGGGCGCTGCCGGAGAGCGCTGAGGAAGGGGAGGAGAGGCCCGCGCTCGCTGAGGCGCGCGGCTCGCGGGCGCGCGGGGCGGCCAGCGCCCGGGAGGGAGCGAGGGAAGGGCGAGCAGGCCGGTGGGAAGGGGCCGCGGGCCTCAGGGGCCACCCCCGCTCCTTACCTGGCATTGGTGCAGTCATTGTAGAGGGTCTCGAAGTCCTTCCTGGAGATGAGTTTGCAGCGGTTCACTCCGGGCTGGATGGCGCCCAGTCCCCTCAGGATGCGAACCTGTTCCACATTGCACACCACCGGCGTGATCTCCAACCGCTTCAGCTTGGTGTAGACCGTGTGCAAGCCCCCCACCAAGTGCTTCAGGAACAGGTCGAAAGCCTGGGGCAGGCAGATCAGCTCGCAGCCCTCCACGGTGAAGGAAGCCACTTTGGCCCCCCTCAGATCCACCATTTTGCACTCATTATTCTGGGGGGTGTTTTCCACTGGGGACGGGGTTGAGTACACGGGTTTCCCGGGGAGGGGGCCGCAGCTGCTGCCGCTACTGCTGCTGCTGCTGCTACTGCTGCTGCTGCTGCTGCTGCTACTGCTGCTGCTGCTGCTGCCGCTGCCGCTGCCGGTGCTCGCGTTGATGGGGGTGCTGGAGGCGCCGCCGCCGCCAGCGCCAATGCCGCCGCCGCCGCTGCCGCCGCCGCCGCCGCTCGCGGCTGCCAGGCTGGGGTTGCAGTTGCCGCCGCCTCCGTTGCCGCCGCCGCTGCCACCGCCGCCTCCGCTGCCGCCGCCGCCGCCGCCGCCGCCACCGCCGGTAGAGGTGACTGTGGCCGCCGCCGCCGCCGCCGAAGCGATGGGCTCCGGCCGGAACAGAGTTGGCCCAGAGGGCGCCGGGGGTCCGATGGACGGAGCCGGAGACGAGGTCGCCGAGGAGGTGGAGGTTGTGGTGCCAGAGGAGGAAGCAGACGTGGAGATCGGGGGCTGAGGGGGGACCAGCTGGGTCGGAGGGATCAAAGCCGCCGGCACTGCCATGGTCACATATACGGGGGGAAAAGGGAAGGAGGAGAAGCGAGGGGGGAAAAGTTGCCACACAGCCCCGGGAGGGGACGGGGAGACGAGCGGGAGCGGGAGCGAGGGTGGAGGGGGGGGGCGGCGACCCTTGCAACTCCGGGCGAGCAGGCGAGGGAGCGGGGGAGCGAGACGCGGGAAGCGGCGAGCGCGAGCGGCGCTCCGCCGAGAGGCGCACCAAAGTGTCCCGCGAGTCGAACGGCGAGCGCTCTCCGGGGGCCGGCAGCGAGGCCGGCCGCGGGGGCACGGGCGGGGGCGGGGAGGGCCGGCCGCCGCGGCGTGGGTCCCGCTCTAGCACCGAGGGAAGGGTGAAGGTGAAGAGGAGGAGGACTGAGGGACTCGGGTGCTCCCCGGCAAGTACATTGATCAAAGATTGAGAGCGGAATGACAGAGAGAAAATGAGCTGAAAAGTGCAGGCTGCCGGCTGGACGAGTTGTTGTTGTCACACGGTGCAGAGGGGAGGAGCTCCGGAAACTTGAAATACCCTTTGAAGCCGCAAAAACCTCACTCACTAGTATTAACCCAAATTATCCAACCAGGAACTCGCAGCGGAGACTCGCGGAGCGCGCGAGACGGAGAGGGAGAGGAGGAGGGGGCAGAGGGAAGCGACCGCGGGGGGACGGGCAGGGGCGGCCGGGGGGCGCCGGACAGCGCTCTGCGGCCCCGGCCCGGCCGGCGCACAGCCCCTGCCCTCTCTGGTCCGCCCCAACTCGCCCTGCCCCCCTCCCACGCCCCCACCTCCACACCCCCACAGACACCACCCCTCCCCAAAGCTTCCAGGCAACTTAGCGAGGAGCCAGCGCGCTCAGAGTTCCCCTTCGAGGATTTAGGACGCGTCTCCGCGCGTCTGAGCGAGGAGACGGGAGCGACAAGCCAGCCCCGCTCCGCGATTAGTAAGGAATTAACGCTGAGAAAAAGACTCGCACGGAAGCCAAGAGTCGTATTTTTTTGGGCATCCGACTGTTTTGATCTCCTTGTGAAAAGTATTTATTTCTCCGAAGACAGTGACCATTCCAGGAGAGTTTTTTCCAAGTTGTGGGAACAAAGTGGGTCCGAAATGGCTTCAGGATCGTGGGCTGCTCTGTATTGGATTCCGTATTGCCTAATAGGTTTGTGGAGAGAAATTTCTTGCCACGAGGTAGAAGGTTTACAATAAGTTCACTTTTTCGCCCCAAAAGCGGGTCAGAAACGTCTGTTTTGCCCAGAGAACTCAGAAACCCAGCACTCTTGAAGACTGAGAAAGTGGTAAACAAGAACACTGATTTTTCTAACCCCCAACTCTGTAATTAATTCACCTGTCTCGCACAGTAACCGACTGCGCTGGTATCCTTTAAGAGACATTAAGGCTGGTTGCTCAGTGCGAATGTATCGTTTCAATAACATAGTAGTTATATATTTTTTTCATATTGGAAAAGCACCACTGTAATTTGGAAAAGTCCTTTTCTGTTTGTCAGTGCAAATGTGTTGTGTAAATAATGAGAACAAAAAGAAAGCACACCAGTTGACTTGCAAAAGCGGAGAGGGTGGCTATGTTTAAAAACAACATTAGGCTGTTTAGACTGCCTCTCTTCCTCCTTTCCTTCCTGTCCCCTCTTCTAACTTGTTGCATGGAAGTATTTATTCCAGAATTCTTGACCAACATAGGATTTGAGCACAGGTCAAGTCTGTTTGCTGCTTATATCTCTAGGAATCTTAAAATAGTTAGGCTTCGAACCTGTCTGTACACGTTCGGTGACTTCACGAGATGTGAAGCAATGCTTGAGCATCTGACAGATTTTTAAAAACAAACTGTTAGTGGCAGGTTCACAGTGTTGGGAAATTTCATAATGAAAATTTCTGCCATTTGGGTGTTGAAATGATGATTACGTTTCTCTTTATCATTTTAATCCTGTAAAGTCTTTGATGTTTAGTGTCAAAAGGTGCAGGAACTATCTACAGAGAAAAATGACACTATTGGCTAATTAGTCTAAGTTTATGCTATACTTTCTGGGGCACAGCAGTTCTATTAGGAGGCTTTCTTGAGTTGTACCGTTCAGAAAATTGCTGCTGAATAATAGACAAACTTAGGATAGCTAATGTTTGCACAGTTGTTTGGCCTAGTTAGCCAATGTATTTTAATATCATCAGAAATAACTTCTAACTTTTCTTCAGCCTTCAAATCTGTCCACAACTAAAAGTGGGGATTCAATGTATATCACACACATGAAAACACTTCAAGTGTTTATGCAAGTCTTAGAAAGTGATACCTTTTAAAACGAAGTGCCGAATCAGTATGGGAGAAGGAAAGAGGAAAGTATTAAGCCCAGAAAAAGCTAACTGTATTTTGGAAATGCATGCCTAGCTTCCATAAATCCTGACTTGATTTTAAAACACTAGACTACAATATCATTTGCAATTCTAGACCCACAAATGGAAAAAAAAGAAAATGGGAATTAAATGCCCCAAATCTGCCCTTACCATTCTCATTTCTCACATTTCCTTAACCTATCACTCACCCAATACCCGTCACATTCAGAAGCCACAGACAGGAAGCAATGCTAACAGACCAAGCCATAATTCCACTCTGCTTCGACGCCAACTCTCAATTTTCTACTGCAGGGAAACCTGCATCTTGGAGCACGTGCTCCGCTCAGAAGCAGGGCTTGGGGGCATTTGACCCTACTTGAATGGGAGCTTTCTGGGATTCAGGTCTCTAAACCATTTCAAGGAACCACCACTTACCCCTTTGATCAAACAATAGGATTAGAAAAAGCGTATAATGCAAATTAAAATATCTAGGAAAGAAAAGCCTTGAAAGATGTTAAGGTTCTCTTTCTCTCTCTCTCTCTCTCTCTCCCTCTCTTTCTCCCTCTCCCCCGCCCTTCCCGTCTCTCTCCTTCTCCCCCACCTCATTGAGAAATGTTGCTCATGATTAAGGCAAACAGTATTTACCAATAACAGATAAATCAATTTCAGAGAAATTTCAAATGCTCACTCTGCTGCACCTTTAGCTTTCAGAGCTTTTGTCTTGTTTGTTTATTGTTTTACATCTCTGGTTGTTTCAGGTCCTCTTTCTCCATCTCGTCTTCCCCAACCTTCACTCAATTTGCATAAGTAAAACTCAAAGTACTGTAACTGATATTAGAAAATTCTCCCTGTGTTTTGTGAAGACGTATTGTGCTGAAATCAATAAGACTGTTTAAAATTCAAAGACCTGCAAATCGTTCTGTTTGTCCTTTGATAGGGCCTGTGCTGATTAAAATGCTACCAAGAAAGCTTAATTGCTGCACTAATTAAGAAGTCTTTAATTTCTTTCCTAGGATATCGTTTGAAGCTTAGCTTGTACCAGTTCAGGGAAGGTATTTTCTTCCCTCCCTCTGCCCCCTTCTGGCCCCTCCTCTCTCTTTCCTCCTCTTCCCTTCCCCCCCTTGACGAGATCAGAGATCCAAGATCCTTACGAATGGGAACTCATAGAATGAGAGGTCTCAGGTCTCAACATCTATTACTTAAAAATCGGCACAGGATACAGAGTTCAGTGCAGTACGAAATGCAGTTTTGAGAAGAGCTGTAAGGCTGCAGAAGACAGTGAGAAAATAAAAAGTAGCTGTTGCATCTGAAGTCCTGGTGAATACCTGGATGACAGCAGGCAGGCACTTTAGCCGAAGGATGAGGGCATCTTTTTTGGTTCAAAGGGGCAGAGACAGGGAAGTAAAACATACTTTCTAAACCTGTGGTTTAAAAAAAAAAAAAAGACTAAATCTCTAGAATGATGAACTTACAGTGAGGATTTGGTGAATATCATTTTATTTTATGAGTGTAAAAACATGAATTCTATTGGGATTTATTCTTTACCCTTTTTAAAGCCCAGGGAAGCAGGCACTGTATTGCATCCATTCAATCCTTACCTATTGACCTATTTTATTCACTGATTTCTCAAGTGGGGAAACTGACTAAATGATTCCACAAAGCTTTCTCTGTAATCAATAGTCATTTTTAAGGTTTATTCATGCTGCATTATAATTCTGGTAAACGACTGCAAAGCAGAAGATTGTAAGAAAGATACAAATATTGACAAAGCCAGAATTAAGTCATGTCTTTAAATCTTCAGAGTTTCAGCATTGTGATTGAAATAGTTATTTTTTAAAAAATGAAAATGTGTATTTCATAGCATATAAAAAGCTAAACTGATTGAGTAACTTAAAGGCAGCATACATCTGAATGTGTTCCTTGCAGATCTCAAAATTTCCTGACAGTTTGGAGCATCCTCTTCTTATGGCGTCACTACGTAAAACATAAACACTTAGGGTATATGCAGAAAGGGCAACAAGGATAGCTACCTTGCAATCTGACTCTTTTAATTTCTCTCAAATTCTATTAGAAGCATGCACAGAAAAATGCAGATATATCCTCCAGATATGTACTCAATTCCTTTTAGTGACAGGACAAGGAGATAACATGCTTAATAGATTCAAAGGGAGATTTACCATTCCAAGCACGACGTCACTCTAATTATGTTTACTCTAATTGAAAGCAAGGTTTTTTTGGAATCTGAAATTACTTTCAGAATTTTTTTTTTAAATAATGCAAGTGGATCAAATGTTGATCACAAGCTTTTCAATCTTTCAAAATGTATTGGAAAATTAAATGAAAAGTAGAGTTTGGTACAAACAATGCCCCAGGGCAAAAAACAACTAACACTAGATTTTCCAGTCCAGCCATAACACAAATCAATTTGAGCACACTTCTATGGCCAGACTGCCAGATTGTTATGACTGCTAATTCACTCAATCAAAGAGTGCATTAGCACACCCGGCACAAATAGCCTTAACAATAGATTGCATTTCTCAATGATTCCAAGATATATCACAATGGAGAAGTAAAGAGGAAGATGATTTTTACATCTGCATATTTCTTAATGGAGTTGTTCCTTAATATTAATAATAATAATACTGAGATACACTTCAGGCCTAGGTTTATTAAAGAGCTATCAAAGTTTGACAAATCTAGAAAGATACCAGGGTACCAATAGTTCACTGACTTTGTTAAACGTTTCTCAGGAGAGAGTCCAAAATTGATGTTTGCACTCTAGTACTAAATCATTGAAGATGGAGAAATTATGCCAAGTAACTCTCCCAAGTCTTTTAACTCGGACGCACAGCCTCACCAATCAGTTCAGCAGATAAACCTCAACCACCTTAAGTGAACACATCCTTACTTTTATACCTTCAGTCTCTGTACTCCCCCACTTATTATAACAAATTCTGACTTTTGGTGGCTCCTCCTTCCCTTTCTTTTCCAATCCCCCTGGCTCTCATCAAGAAAGAATAAGGGATAAAACTTTTATCTCCTGGATGCATTCTCTAATCAAGTGCAGAGAGCTTGGTGATAAATTGCTCAAAGGACAGAAGGTGAGGAACTGAAGGTGAACAGACCATAACTTTTGGCACTCATATTTGATATTACAAACTTTGATTTTTAATAAGGAAGTGGTTAAAATGGTTCTAAATAATGGAGATTTGCTTTACAACATGGAAATGCATGGATTGTATATATGCTTATCAGCATACATTCAGTGTATATATAGTAATTATTTATTTACATTCACATTTACATAGATCCAAGAGCCAAATGGTGCAACTTGGTCTTACTGTTGCTCCCTACCCTTCTGTCCTCACCACCTGTGCTCCTTATTCAGAATAAAGGTGGTATGTGGTAGAAAATACATTGCTGGTCATGGAGCATATTATAAGAAATCTCAAAGCCCATTTTGGGGGAGAGTGTCGTGGCAAGATGAAGAATATTTAGGGAGAAGAAGAGTCATCATGGAATTGCTTTTCTGACTTGTAACTGCATCATTTTCATGACAGGTAGCCAACTCTACAAGATAATTTAGTTATACTTTCCTATCACTACTTCCTTCCAGTGTAAGGTCCTTAATTCCATCTGTGGGTTGGTATAAAGGGTTGCCCTGCCAAATATTTGATAAAAAAACAAACACAGTAAGATCACTGTGGAATTGGATTGTAAAAGGAAGCAGCAACAAGAATAATATAAATTGAGATCAAGTCCTTTCCTCTAAATCAAGCCATTGTGAGGGGAATGGAAGACTGGACTGAAGTAAGATCAGAAAATCAGATATGCAAACTCCTAGTTATCAAGCAAATATTGCATCTTTAATTGCATCTTTTCATAAGCAGAATTTTTATTGTCATATCGCTTTCTTTTTTTTTAAACTTTTATTTAATGAATATAAATTTCCAGTGTACAGCTTATCATATCGCTTTCTTTTTAAATAACCAAAAACTCATTTTTCTCTACAGAAGGTCAGTAGTAAGTGGAGTGGAAAGAAGAAATATAATGTGTTATAGTCAAAAATGTTTACTATTAAAACATAAATTACTGTATAATTTTGTAATGCTTGGAGAAATGTGTTTTAACTTGATTATAAAAGTTTGTATTGATTCATTGTCCTCTTTGTCGTTGTTGTTTTAGTATCTTGGTCCTTTTTCTTTGCCTTATTAAATAAAGAAGAGGTTCTTGTCCAACAAATAGCCTATAAGATTGCTTTATTTGAAGTCAGAAATTTTGAGGATTGTTAGAAAAGAATAAAGTGTTTATTTATTTATTGCCCTTCAGAACAAAGAGTTTTTTTTTAAAGTTGAAAGAACAACAATTGCCACCTTCTAGCCCAAGATCTTGTATGTCAAGTTTCAGCCCAGAGCAAATTTTTACAACAAGTTATAAACCCCTGTAACAGAGGGTTTATTATAATGGAAGTGCTGACACAACCTTAACTATAGCGTTGTAAACGGCTATGCTATAATATCCATTAAGCAGAAAGAAAAATAAGCTGGCTGATCAATAATTTATACAAAGAGTACCAACTGCAGACATAATAACTGTAATGTTTGCAAAGCAATCTCTCTGCTCTCCAGGCTTAACAGTAAACGCAAACTAGCAACGCTGTTAATTTCCAACTCCTACAGATAAGAATACAAACAAATTACTTAAAATTATATTTTGCTCAACATTTAGCATGCCTCGATGGGATAAAATAAAATTTAATTATGATGCAACTTGTGCCGGATGCAAAGCTGTTTTGTTTTCTAGCACATTTTATTATGAAAGGACGTTCATTTGGAACATCAATTATGGGGAAATAGTATGTTTCAATGAGTTGACTTGGGTCAGGCAGGCTCTTCTAAGAGTTATTCAGACATGGAAACAGATTGACACTGTTTAACTTCAAAGAAAGTTACAAGGTTTTACAGAGCCACAACCTGAAATACAACACTGCATGCTCTGATCCGAGTCAACTCTCAGTAAAAACACACCTTGTTGTTAGAGTTCATGGGAAAAAAAAGACACTGGTTTGGGAAATGCGACCATCAATAGTTTGATCTGGGATTGCTCATTTGTTTTTAAGCATTATTTGCATGGAAACACAGTATGTCATTTCTATCTAATAAATGAGTCGTAAACTTTGAGCATTATTTTCTTTTCTGGACAATTTCAAGAAATATGTTTTAGTTGAGCCTCATTTTATTAGTGCCTGTTTTTCATGCTATCTACAAATGTGGAATCTGTTGTTTTTGCTATTTTCATTGATGATGGCTTTTAAAGCAAGAAAAGAAGATTTGAGAGAAATTGGAGTAGGAAGTAGAAGAACTGAAGGATCCCAAATATCCCACTATGTAAATAGCAAAGATTGAGCCAGAACCTTACTGCTTCTAAGGTTCACATCTTCATTAGTCTTTTTGTCTGTTCATTTCCTGGTGGTGGGGTTGAGAGGGAGGTGTGGAACCCAGTAGAATGAAGAGACTTTGCTATCAAGAGTTGTAAAATGGTGTATTACCCTGTGAGCAATTGCACTTGGAAAGGAACCAGTAATTTATATGAGAAGTGTTTAAGATTGCCTGCTCACCCAGTGATCCATGCCAGGTCAGTTCCAGTAATGCTAGAAAACAAAAGGAGGTGCACATCACTGGGAAAGAGACACCTTAGACGCCTTAAGATCTTGTGAAGGGAAGCACTAAAATGCCATTTTCTCAAATGAACTGATCATTACCATTTAAAATCTTGAGGGCTGTGGGACTGGGGAGGAGAGAAGGGATTTTTCTTTTGATTTAACAGGGCTGTGAAGTACTGGTTTTAAGGGGGAGGTGTTTTATTGTGATTGTGTCTCAGCCCCATGCCTCAGCAGAGGTTAGATCTTGAAACAAAGATGCATTTCTAAACAATGTAATGGAAAAGATAGACACAGTGACTCTGAGAATATATCTGTCCCATTTTTAAACTTAAAAATAAATTGTTTTGAAGATTACCAATACAAAGAGGAGTGCAGGTCTCTACTAATGATGTCTATGGATGGCTTTAGAATGTTGTTAATTTTTTACTTGAATAGATTTTCCTGTCTCATCCACCCACTCCTCTAGTTTTCAGAAGAATGTGGGGTGTTGGGAGGGCATTGTAAGAGAAAGCACAGCATGAGAATTCTTCACAGATCTCTTCACTCTCGTTTGGCATAGTACAAGTATAGACTCTGAGTGTGCTCCACTGGGGGAGAGGTTGCAACATTATCATCCTCAGGCACATGATTTCCCCATATGCTTTAACGTTATTTTAGTTTTTGAACTAGAATTCAGTTCACTCACATGCTCAGCATGCCCTCATAATACACTCTGGTGTATTTGGAGAAAGGAACTACAGAAAAAGTGACCATATTCTGTATAAAATGGGAATTATAACTTACTGGTTAGCTCAAGATTCAGAATATCAAGGGATTTTTCCCGATTTGCCCCTGTGATTTGTAATAATGTCTATCTCTCATGCTCATGAGAAAGACAACCACCTCTGTCTGCTTTTACACTTGTTGCTATGTTTCTCTTAGCTGCTTTCAAATCATTTTTATTCCTTTTTGATATGTAGGATAAAGTTTAGCATTGATGATGTGCTCAGTAAATTTCAGCTAGACAATTAAAAGTGCTTCTATTTTTTGCTTCCCATTTCCTTTGCTGTAGTCTGTAAGCTGCTCACTGTTCAAAACCTGTGATTTTATACAGACCAAGATATTATTTTAAATATGCTTACTCATTTCTGTTCTAATATACATCTGATTTAGGAAAATCCTCAAGGCAAAACTTTAGAGATACAAATAAATTGGGTTGCATATAGCTGAAGAAGAATATTAGGACTGTAATTAATGCTTGTATTTGGGATCCTCCAGAAAGTATCTTCTTTTCTTAGTCATCAGATTAGTCATTAGGGAGTCTTCACCAAGAGTGAAAATGTAAGTGATGATATATGCCCGTGCTGCTAATAGACACTGAGAAAAAGTTTTATTTAAAGATTTACTTATTTATTTGAAAGGCAAAGTTACAGAGAGAGAGACAGACAGACAGAGAGAAAGCTCACAGATCTGAAGCCAGGAACCTAGAGATTCTTCATGGACTGCCACGTGGGTGCAGAGACCCAAAGACTAAGGCCGTCTTCCACTGCTTTCCCAGACCGTAGCAGAAAGCTGGACTGGAAGTGGAACAACCGGGACTTGAACCAGCACCCATATGGGATGCCTGCACCACAGGCAGTGGCTTTACCAGCTACACCACAGTGCCAGCCCAGGGAAAGTAGATTTGTGTGTGAAATTCTACTTCCTAAATGTGAGTAGAGGGTATGTACAACAATTCCTGAATTTTTTTCTCTAATATCAACAACACCTTAATGCATATAACAGCCTGTGTATGTGTGTGTGTGGGGGGGTGTCTTTGTTTTATTTTAATAAACTTTATTTAGTTTATTTAAATAAATTTTATTTATTTTTGTTTATTTGAAAGGCAGAATGAACAGAGAAAGACACAGAGATCTTCCATCTGCTAGTGTAATCCTCAAATGCCTGCAATAGCCAGGTCTGTACCAGGCAAAAGCCAGGAGCCTGGAACTCTATCCATGTCTGTGTGGGTGACAGGGCCCCATGTACTAGGGCTATCACATACTTCCTCCCAGGGTGTGCCTAGGTAAGAAGCTAGTTAGGAGGCACAGCCAGGAGTCAAACCAGGCACTTTCACACAGCATGTAGGCATCCCAACCAGTGCCTTAACTGCTGCACCAAGCACCTCCCCCTCCCCAACATTCTTTGCAATACAAAGCACACTTGATCTTTTGTATTGGCTGAAGGCTTATTGCTGAGGAGGCAAAGGAAAAAAAGATACGTACCCTGATCAGACTTACTGTACACTTACTCTGCAAAGTCTCACTGCTGTAATATCATTGAAATGTTGTGTTACGGAAGTTTAGAAAATTATCTAATCCTAGGATTACAGAATTTATGCTACTCTTTCCTCAAGACCTTGCCAGATATCACAAGTGTTTGTCCAATCCTTCCCTTCAACCACATGGGCAATCTCAATAACATTCTCAAGGCAGAACTGTAGGCACCTCTTCATTGAGTCCATCAGATGTGTCCTTGTGGATCATCCCCGATCTTATAAAAGAGAAAACACAATTAGCAATATGTGATAATTTCCCTTAATACTCATGCCTACTTGAGGCTTAAACCAAATATTGGTTTAAAAAATTTATTCCTGGAGGCAGATATTTGGGCTAGCAGTTAGGATACATATCAGAATACTTTGGTTTGAGTTCCCATAATGCTTCCAATTTCAGCTTCCAGCTAATGCACACCCTGGCTGGCATCAGGTGATGGCTCAATTGATTGGGTTCCTGCCACCTACATGGGAGACCCTGAATGAGTTTCTGGCTCTTGGATTTTGTCCAGCCTAGTCCTGGCTGTTGAGGTCGTGTGGGTAGTGAACCATCAGATGGGAAGTTCCTCTCTGTGCCTCTCTGCCTCAGAAATAAATAAATGTCAAGTCCTCACTGATTTTTCTCAAATTACCCTCAAAAGAAACTGTTTTGAAATAGAGGAAAATATTTTTATTTCATTCCATATGAAAAGTTACTAAGCAAATAATAGACCACCACATGGTGGATCCAAATTCATGATTTTTTGCTTGCTTCTACTCTGGAAAATCTCTCCTTGCTGTCCTGGAGCTGCCAATGTGTTCTCAGTGGCTGCTTAGATGTATGAACTGGTGTGCTACAATGAAACATGGAAGAGCCAGGAAAAAAAAAAAAACAAAAACTTGTGGAAATACTGTTAATTCAGGAACAAGGAACAAGTCTTTGGCGATTTTGAGAAATATTTCAATGGAAGGTGATGTTAGTATGTAAACTACAAAAAGCCCTGAAGTTTTGTGACTTTCCCTGCTTTTCTTTGGTTAGAAAATGGCAGCATCCATCATCAGTGAAAGTCAACCGGTTGGAGTGCTCTGCAAAGCAGGCAGAAAACCACCACTTGAATGGGCGAGCACAGTAGCCTGTGGCCAGTCTTAATCTGCTTTTCTACAGAGCACTGTCCAGTCACTTTCTCGGATTTTTCAACCTGATTTCAAGAGAGGTCTCTTTCTACTTCTTTCCCAGGAGATAATTCAGGGATCACTCACAACTACTCCTAACAGCAATAGCTGCCCTCCTGCTGCCCTATTTAAATTGTCTGAACTGCATAGCTATTTCATTTACTCTCCCTTTAGAGAGAAGCTGCAAAGTAGGGAAGACTTGAATGGCCTTGTGTCTTCAAAGAAGCGCCTTGCGCTCTGGAATGCAACAAAGTTGGAGAAACCACTGCACACCAGGAAGTGTCAACAATGAGGCGGGAAGCCTGGCCAGGTGTATGGTGCTTTTCTATGCATTTTCTCCACACAACTCAGCTAAACAAGAAAATGGATCTTTTTCCCACAGAAACTAACGTAACTGATTTTAGAGCACATTGCCACCTGCATTGGCATAAACTTAAGGACATGCTTACCATGAAGTTCTTTGTAATATTTTAATATAAACTATTTGACTGAAAAAAGTTAATACTAGTCATTAATAGTCAAAGATTTAAATTTTCAGTAGTCTCAACCTTATAGTCCTAATAGGAAGTTTTAGATCTTAACATAATAAAATGTTAAAAGAATTATTGAGCTAATGTTTATAGATAGCATGCATTTACACTTACATGTAGAGCATTTCAAGGTGAACCTTAAAGAAAGCAAAAGTACTCCCAAATGCAATACATTAATAGGAACAATGGTAATTTTAATTATTTTTAAGCACAGAATATTAGAGGGAAATAAGGAATTAATCTATAGTTGATGAGCTTCATTGTAAATATCACAGATATCAGTTGGATTGAACATCCAGCAACTAAGCAAATAGTATTTTAATGCAAATCTCAAGGGACAAACTTCTACCTTATTTGTTTCTTTTACCACTGACATTGAGGAATAATCATCATCAGTGTGTTGGTAGGTTTTCTTGGTCCAAATTTCCTCTAGTAAACTTGATAACTATTTGTTGAATTTCCAAAAGAAGTCCTTGAATCAGGAATTGTTGAAGTTAAACATGCAAAGTTTTGTTTATACATGTTGGGTTTATAGATATGAATATTATTAGTTATCATAAAACAAGAAACATTCCAAAATCAAATTAGTGCTCTATTGAAAATCTGCTAGATGTGGAAATTATTTTATGCTGAAAAACTTTTTAAAGGATATTTTTATGCTTAGGTTTTACAGTATGATGATCTTATTTTAATTCTGTAATCATCAAAGTATTGTAATTTAGCTACACAGAAACAGTTACAAGGAATTGCTATATATACTACCCCACACACATACACATACACATCTATTTCCAGATTTTCTAAATAATAATTTTCTTTAAATTTATAAACTATAACTCAAAGTATTTTTGAAATCCTATATATACATACATACATATATTTTCTATTTCTATTTAAATAATTTTAGTCTAAGAGCAGTTGTTAATCATAATAAGACAGCAGAGGTTTGTTTTCTAAACATTTTCTTTATTATCAGCCTTTGTTTTCCAATACAATGCTTTAAATATATCCTCTGTTGTATAAAGGACATTGTTGCAAAAAGGCAGCTCAAAACTTGTCCTTCCCTTCCTTTCATTGATCTGTTGCCTCTTAGGCAATATGAACAGCTGTCTCCAGCTCACCCACAAGCAAGCTGAACATAATAATAAGGTAGTGTTCCTGGCCTATGTCTATGAATGATTATACAGAGGGTGCCAGCTCTTTTCCATTAAAGATAAGGTAACAAAGATACCACAAAGGAGAAAACTGCTTAGTAAAAACAAACGGGTGCTGTGCCTTTAAGGTTTAGTCAATTCTCTGGTACCCACTGAGTTTCTCTTTCAGTTGGGTTTGCAATAAGGTGAAGGTGCCCTCTGTAGGAGACTCCCAGTAAATGCTGCTGCTTTGTATTTGGGTGAAAAGAGATAAGTCTCTTCCCCCGCACCCCCCACTCCGCCTCCAATTTATAAATAATCACAAAACTCTGCATGAACACAAATTTGAATTCTCTATAAATCTTAGGAGGAAATGAATGTAAAGCCCAAATAAGCTCCGTAAATCTAGTGCCTTTTCAAAATGAGGGACATTGAACACTGAGAAAGCTGTGCAGCACTCTGGTGCTTGATATTTACTGATATTGCAGGGTATAATAGATTGAATATTATCAATTTGTAGTGCTTAATACAGAAAAACAAAAGGTCCTGGCTAGTTGAGTGAAAACTAGATCTAAACAGAAAAATCCACATTCAGAGAGACACATTCATCACCTAATAAATACACCTCCCCAAAAGGTCTTCTTATCTTCCCTTCTTGCAAAGGTTACCATAATGCAGATTCATTATCAGTCCCACTGAGCACCATATAGCTCCGAAAGAAATTGCTTTTGTTAGCATGCTCATAGAAAGAGATTAGCTATTTCACTAGATCTCTTGGGGCTATTTGAAATTTTGGGAATTCTCTCTGCAATTTAAAATGGAAGTTAAAGCCAATGTGAATAGACAAGGGAAAATCTCACAAATTAAACCTCTCCATCTGGAAGTTTCTTCATCACTCATTGTAAAAATACAGGTTGAAATCACATTTTTTACAGGCAGGAGATATTTCATCAGTGATGATGTAATTACTTGTTTACTAATGTTTTAATAGTTAAACATTTGATTACAAAGAAAATTAAAATACAAATTCTTAAGTGTTTTGAATTTAATTTTCTGTTTTCATTGACTGAAATAGTACTTAGTATAGTACCTAGATGTTATCACTGAAGTTATATATTTACATATTTTAGACTATGACTTTAGGCTCTAGGGAATGTGTGTAGGAGAATATAATATCACCTGTATTACAAATTAGAGGATGAACGGAGAGAGCATAGAGGGATTAGAGCGAGAATATTTTCCTCCTTTTACCTATATGATCGTATTTGCCATACAATATCAGCTTAAATATCCCCTTTTCTATGAATCTATGTTTCCATGCCACTGGATACACATCTTGGCTACAACAACTCACAGAGAAATTACTAATACACCAGGCACTGTACTAAATTTTTTATGTGTTATCTTATTTAATTCTCCTAACACATGAAAAAGGCTCATGTGTTGGAATAATTAGTCTTATTCCAATATAAAAATGAGAAAACTGAGGTTTGGAGAGGTTAAGTCACTTGCTGAAGCCGACCCAAGATCTTCTTCATTTTCCATTATAATATGCTTTCTTCTTATCTCACTTATTTTCCCAGCTGATAGTCTCAAATGCTCAACTTATGTGTGCCCCTTTGGTCATAACACAACTGCCCTGTGAATCCCCAGCCAGCACTAACACAGCAATCTGCTAACCCTGTGGATGACTGAGCATTGCTAAAGACTCTCCCACAGCTATGCAGATTGGTACCCTTAATTACTCATGACTCTTAGTTGTAAGCTTTAAGCCAGAAAGGAGATGAATAAGCTTACATCATTATGTTAATAGAAGGTCAGGGCTCCGGGTAGTCTCTAGGATGACTGCAAGCGTAGACTCAAACATTTCATCATATCATCACTCATCTCTGAAGACACATTTGTCAGGATGTCTTCTCTAGATCTTTATTCTGGGTTCTACACAGCTGGCTTCATTCTTTCTAGTAGCAATCATGCTCAGTGCTTCTAACTCCAGCACCAGACTTGGTTTGAGATTTGCTTCCTTGGTACCCAAGGTCAGAAATCCAAGGAAAGACTCTGATTAGGTCACCTTGGCATAGATATACATTTCTGGATGAACAAACTGGTAGCGGTTAAGAGTGTGGGATGTGAAGCCAGATGCCTGGAGTTTAAAACCCATGGGTCTGACGTTGTCACACCGTGGGTTCAGTTGTGGTTTGCAATGGCAGCACAGTATATTGAAGTTCCTAATCCAGTCCCTGTGGCTCTGCTTCTGATGCATTTTCCTGCTAATTGACTAAGAGAAGACAGCAGAAGATGGCTCAAGTATTTCCTCCCTGCTACCAACGTGGGCGACCAGGATGAAGTTCTGGGCTCCTGGCTTCAGACTGGCCCAGACCTGGCTATTGCAGCCTTTTGGGGAGTGAGCCAGCAGATAGAAGATCTCTTTTTCTCTGTTTCTTCCCCTCTCTCTGTTGCTCTTCCTTTCATTTGAATAAATCTTAAAAATCAAAACACCTGGTCTCTGATTAGCGTGTGACCTGGGATAAGCTTGCATCTCTGTTCTTTAATTTCCTTATCTAAAAAAAAAAAAGATAATAATTGTACTGACTTCACAGCTCTCTCATGACAATTAAGTGAGTTAAGTGAGTTAATATACAGCACTTAGAACAGTGACTAGTTCTGGGTATGTTAGTTAATTCTTTTCATTCAGCTTTTAGAATTGATTTAGCTTTAGCCAGATTCTTACTCATGGCCAAATGTGACCAATGAGGCAAACTAACTCAAGATCCCTGAAGCTTGAATTTGAGGGATATTATTAGTATGGGGAGCTGAGAAACCTTCCAGAGAGAAACATTTTTTCCAGATGAAAGGATGAGGAGTGATAGACAAATAACTAGATATCTAGTATAAACAATGACAAATATGTCCTCTCCTATACTAGTGGGAGACTGCTGATGAGCTCCATCTCTTTTTCCTCTAAGTGAAAATTTGAAAAGAACTTCAAATACTAGCCCCAACTCCTCAAATCCCAGAATTGTATTCTCTAATGACACTCCTTACATTGTAAGAATAAATTTAAGCTTATCAGAACTGTACCATGTATTTATTTGAGAGAGGAGAGGAAAGGAAGGGAGGGGAGGGGAAATGAGAAGAGGAGAAAGGAGGGGAGGGAAGGAAAGGGGAGGGGGGGAAGAGAGGGAGATCTTCCTTCTGCTGGCTCATTCCCCAAATGACCACAACAATTGGAGCTAGGCCAGGCAGAAGTCAGGGGCCAGTAACTCCACCCAGGTCTCCCACATGAGTGGCAGGGACTCATGTTCTTGGGGTGCACATTAGCAGGTAGGTGGGACTCAAACCAGGCAGTCTGATATGGAATGTGGATGTCTGAAGAGAGGTCTTAAACCCTGTGCCATACAGTTTTTATTTTAGAAGGTCTAAACTGTTGGATTTGCAAGTTAAATCATACTACTAAGGGCAGACATTGGGCTTAGCAGAGCTGCTAGGAACACACATATTCTATACCTAGTACCTGAGTTCAAGTCCCAGATTTGCTCCAGATTTCACCTTCATGGTAATCTGTACCCTGGGAGGCAGCAAATGATGATTGGAGTACTTGGGTCCCTGCTACCTAAGTGGGAGAGCTGTATTGAGTTCTGGGCTCCTGACTTCAGTCCAGCTCAGCCTTAGGAAAGAACTAGTGGGTAAAAAATTTCTTTCTGTCTCTCTCTGCCTTTCAAATAAAAGGAAAATAAATAAATAAATAAATAAGTAAAAGTATTTATTTAAAAAATTATGCTGCTGCTTTCATGAAAATATTTTTTCTCACTGGATTTTAAGCAGTAATCTTTTTTTTCTTCATAGCATTATTCCTAATTTGTAATTTCACCTTGGGATGTTGACTTTTTACTGTGCAATTATTCCCACTGGTAAAAAAATTCCTCTACACAATTGTAATTTTATTCTTTACTGTATTCTACTTAATACAGTAGTTGGAATACAGAAGTTATTCAATACTCATCAATTACTACTACCAATATAAATTTATCTTGTTATTTCATATGTTTTGGTTTTTGGTTGTGACAATTTATTTGCTTAACTAGATCATCCTCATTTTCCAGAACATCACTCCAAGAAAGATTCTCCTGACAAAAAGTAAACTATTCCACTTCTATTTGTTATGATATATTGATGGTGTCTGTCTTTGTTAATGGTGGGGAACAGGTCATGATCATCTTTTAATTTATAAGGTTTAGTATGTGGACAAATGTGTACCGATCAGGAAGCTGAACTTTGATTCCTTTGGAACACAGTTCAACACCACCTGAATGACCAAACTGAAGAATGTGATAATAAGCTTTTCATTACTACAGTGAAATAAGTAAGGCAAGCTCCTTATGAAGGAAAGAAGTTTATTGACTTTGGTTCATGATTTTGGAGGTTCACAGTTCAAGAGCAAGTTGGCCCCATAGGTTCAGCCTCTGATGAGCCTTGAGGATCAGTGGAGGAGTGTGTGCAGGGGAAAATCAGACAGAAATCCAAGAAGCAGAAAGAGAAGCAAGGACCCACTAAACTTTTATAACCAGCCCTCTCTTGTGAACTATTTTCCAAGAGCAAGCCCCCAGTGACGTAGAGACTTCCCACATCCTAGACACCATAATATAAATCAAGTCTCCACCCTCACAGTAATATTAATTTATGACATTGGGGATTAAATATTTGTGTGGATATAGAAAGTAAATCCTACTCAAACCAAAGCAAATAATAAATGATTTAAATAATATATTCTACATCTTCTTTTTAGCATTCCAGATAATCTAGTCTAAACATTTTTTACTCTTCTTACCATTTATTTTATCTACCACTTAGCTAGAATAATTTATTATCTTATAAAATACATAAAAATTGTGGATGTGGATGCTGGCATTGTGGTACAGGGATTAAACGCTGTCATCCAATATTAGAGTGCTGGTTCTAATTCTGGCTACTCCACTTCCAAAGTAGCTTCCTGTTTATGAATCCTGGGAGGCAGCAAATTCTTGGGAGACTCAGTTGGTGTTCCAGGCTTCTGACTTTGGCCTGGCCCAGCCCTGGCAATTGTGGGAGTGAATCAGAGGATGGAAGATTCTCTCTGTCTCTCTGTCTCTCTATCTCTCTGTCTCTCTTTTATTCTGCCCTTCAAGGAGATTCAGATAAATATTTAAAAAATTATTGCCAGGACCAGTGTTATGGTATATTGGGTAAAACCACTGCCTGTGTCTCCAGCATCCCATATCAGCACCAATTCATGTCCCAGCTGCTCTACTTCCAATCCAGCTCCCTGCTAATGGCCTGGGAAAAGCAGCATTGGATGGCCCAAGTATTTGGGTCACTACCACCCATGTGGGAGACCAGAAAAAATTCCTGGCTCCTGATTTTTACCTGGCCCAGCACTGGCCATGTGGCCATCTCTGAGAGGGGGCAGCTAATAGAAGATCTCTCTGTCTCTCCCTCTGCCTCTGTAACTCTGACTTTCAAATAAATAATTTTTTTTTAAATTTTCATTTCTTTTTAGAAAATGAACTCCTATTGTCACCTTTAGCCATTTAAATTTAGAATGAGGTGGGTAAGGAATTTGGCACAACAACTAAGAAACTGCTTGGACACTTGAGTCCCATATCAAAGTACCTGGGTTTGAGTCCTGGCTCTGCTTCTAATTCCAGTTTCCTGCTAATGTGCACCCTAGGAGGCAACAGTGATGGCTCAAGCAGTTGGGTCCCTGCCACCAACATGGGAGATCTGGATTGAGTTTTGGACTCCTGGTTTCAGCCTGGCCCGCTCCTTGCTTTTGTGGACATTTGGGGCATGAATCAGCAGGTGGAAGATCTTTGTCTTTTTCTGTTTCTCCCTCAAATAAAATTAAAATAATTCAATTTTATGATTTTTTGAATGAGTTTACATCTTATTTTTTCTTCTTACCAGCTAGAGATTGGGGATTTTGTTTTATATAAAGACAGAAAAAGGCACATATGCATATACAAGTGTTTGTCCATTTTAATTAATTCAAACAAACATAAAGCAAGTATAAATTCAAGAACATTTAGAATGTCTTACTTACTTTATCAGTAGTCTCTGCATAAAAATGCAACTCAGAACTTAGTGATGAAAAAAATCACTCATTTAGCTCATGCCTTTGTGGAAAGGATAAGACAGCTTTTCTGGTCTGGGTCAGTTCAGCTAGGTTGTATGTTCTGTTATGGCTTCATCATTTATCTGGTGATTAACAGACTGGCATGATAATTGGGCTGGGGTTTCACCAGCTAAATATGTTAGCTATAAATGTTCTTATACATCTTAAGTGGTGGACATATGTAAAATGTTCTGTATATGCTGTGGACTGATTTGGTTCCCCTCAAATTAATTCATTGATGCCCTGTCTCCCAGTGTGACTGTATTTGGATGCAAGATTTTTGGGAGATAATTATGGTTAAATGAGGTTTTAAGGGTGGTACGCTAATTTGATAGGATTAGTGGACTGATAAAAGGAATAGGAAGGGCTCTCTCTCTCTCCCTCTCCCTCTCCCTCTCCCTCTCCCTCTCCCTCTCCCTCTCCCTCTCCCTCTTTTTCTCTCCATACACATGCAATAAGAAAAGGCCATCTGAGAATACAATGAGAAAGATGCCATTGGCAAATCAGGAGAGCTTTCATATGAAACCTAATGACAAGCATCTTTAAAAAAAAAAACCCAAAACTTTTATTTAATGAATATAAATTTCCAAAGTACAGATTATGGATTACAATGGTTTCCTCCCCATAACTTCCCTCCCACCCACAACCCTCCCCTTTCCCACTCCCTCTCCCCTTCCATTCACATCATGATTCATTTTCAATTCTCTTTATATACAGAAGATTAGTTTAGTATATATTAAGTAAAGATTTCAACAGTTTGCTCCCACATAGCAACACAAAGTGAAAAAATATTGTTGGAGTACTAGTTATAGCATTAAATAACAGTGTACAGCACATTAAAGAAAGAGATCCTACATGATATTTTTTTAAGAACTGATTAATTTTCTATGCAATTTCCAATTTAACACCAGGTTGTTTTTTTTTTTTTTTTTGACAGGCAGAGTGGACAGTGAGAGAGAGACAGAGAGAAAGGTCTTCCTTTTGCCGTTGGTTCACCCTCCAATGGCCGCCGCGGTAGCGCGCTGCGGCCGGCGCACTGCGCTGATCCAATGGCAGGAGCCAGTTGCTTCTCCTGGTCTCCCATGGGGTGCAGGACCCAAGCACTTGGGCCATCCTCCACTGCACTCCCTGGCCACAGCAGAGAGCTGGCCTGGAAGAGGGGCAACCGGGACAGGATCGGTGCCCCGACCGGGACTAGAACCTGGTGTGCCGGCGCCGCAAGGCAGAGGATTAGCCTAGTGAGCTGTGGCGCCGGCCTAACACCAGGTTTTTATTTTTCATTTTTAATTATCTTTATATACAGAAGATCGATTCAGTATATGCTAAGTAAAGATTTCATCAGTTTGCACCCACACAGACACACAAAGTGTAAAAATACTGTTTCAGTACTAGTTATAGCATCACTTCACATTGGATAACACATTAAGGACAGATCCCACATAAGACATAAGTACACAGTGACTCCTCTTGTTGATTTAACAATTTGACACTCTTGTTTATGGCGTCAGTAATCTCCCTAGGCTCTAGTCATGAGTTGCCAAGGCTATGGAAGCCTTTAGGGTTCGCTGACTTTGATCTTATTCTGATAGGGTCATAGTCAAAGTGGAAGTTCTCTCCTCCCTTCAGAGAAAAGTACCTCCTTCTTTGATGGCCCCGTTCTTTCCACTGGGATCTCACTCGCAGAGATCTTTCATTTAGGTCTTTTTTTTTTTCCCAGAGTATCTTGGCTTTCCATGCATACAATACTCTCATGGGCTCTTCAGCCAGATCCGAATGCCTTAAGGGCTGATTCTGAGGCCAGAGTGCTATTTAGGACATCTGCCATTCTATGAGTCTGCTGTGTATCCCACTTCCCATGTTGGATCCTTCTCTTCCTTTTTGATTCTATCAGTTAGTATTAGCAGACACTAGTCTTGTTTGTGTGATCCCTTGGACTCTTAGACCTATCAGAGTGA
Organism: Lepus europaeus; assembly: GCF_033115175.1. Classification (NCBI taxonomy): domain Eukaryota; kingdom Metazoa; phylum Chordata; class Mammalia; order Lagomorpha; family Leporidae; genus Lepus; species Lepus europaeus. Next base: position 41,206,873 of record NC_084832.1, on the reverse strand, counting down.
TCAATTGTGAATTGTAATTGATCACTTGGAGTAGTGAGATGGCATTGGTACATGCCACCTATGACACGCATCTTAATCTTGGAATTCAGAACCATGAGAAATAAATTCTGTTGTTTAAGACACTGGGTTTACGAGTAGTCTGAGTAGTCTAATACATTAGAGTGTATACATATAGGTGCTCTTAATTGGTGATAGGTTATTATAATTTCAATTATAGTTTGTAAATATCCCAAAGGCCCATGTATTTGGAGCATGGTATCCAAAGTCTATGTTATTGATTAATGGGTTAAAGGCAGAGACTTGATCTATATATGGCATCTAGGAGGTGGGCCCTGTGAGAGGTCTTTAGGTCATTGGGACATGCCCTTGGAAGGTGGTTCTTATGTAAGAATTGACTATTTAAGTTTGACCTAACTTCTCTCTCTGCTTTCTGGATCAGCATGTGACCATTCCTCTGCCATCTTTGACCTTGCCTAAATCAATGTATCTGTTTGATCTTGGACTGTGAACCTTCGAAATGGTAAGCTAAAATAAACCTTCCTTCCTAAGAAGCTTTCTCAGGTGTTTAATTAAGGTATTGAAAAGTTCACTAGTACAGAGGTTGTCTACCTGTTCAAATTTATTATATAGGGTTAAATTGTTTTCTAAATTATTATATGCATTTACATTTCAAAAGTTATTCTACATCCTTCCTAATATCTGGTATTTTAAAACATTTGAAATTTTGCCAGCCAGATGGGTATGAAGTAGAAACCTATTGCAGTTTTTAAAAATATTTATTTATTTATTTGAAATGCAGAGTTAAAGAGAGGCAGAGAGAGAGAGAGAGAGATAGAAAGACAGACAGAAAGAGAGAAAGAGAAGTCTTCCACCCACTGGTTCACTCACCAGATGGCCGCAACAGCCAGAACTGCACCAATCCAAAGCCAGGAGCCAGGAGCTTCTTCCAGGTCTCCCACACGGGTGCTGGGGCCCAAAGATTTGGGCCTCTTCTACTGCTTTCTCAGGCCATAGCAGAAAGCTGGATCAGAAGTGGAGCAGCCAGGACTCAAATTGGCACCCATAAGGGATGCTGGCACTGCAGGCAGTGGCTATACCACAGCGCTAGCCCTATTGTAGTTTTAATTCATATTTCCTTATTATCAAGATTAAGTTGTTTCACATGCTTTTTAGTCATTTGAATTTATCTGTTATGTCAAGTGTCTGTTTTTGTCCATTGTAAATTTTGTCGTTTATTTTTTATCTGTGTGTTCTGAATACTAATCACTTACCAGTTATGTGTTGTAGAAATATATTCTCCCAGTCTATGGTTTGTATTTTTTAAATTTTTGCAATAGCTTTGATGAGCAGAATTTTTTTATTTCAATTAATAAAATTCTTCTTCTTATTTTTTTTTTACTTTATAGATTTCTCTTTTTGTATCTTACCTAAGGAGTTTCCCTAACCTAAGAACATAACATACTATCTTTTGATTTATACATTTAATCTTTAATATGCTGGGAATTGGTGGGCTTAAAATCAGAAGTGGAGAGATGGAGGAGAGTGGGGAAAGGGTATTGTTACTGGTATGTAGTGGACAGAGGCCAGGGATGCTACAAAAGATGCTGCAATGCACCAGGCAAATCCCCCACAACACAGAATTATTTGGATTAAAATGTCAATAGTGCTGAGGTCGAGAAATGCTTGGAGTAGTGGTGTGTAATACAGCCATAAACAGTATTCTTAAGTACTTTATGTGTGTGTGCTTAAAAAGAAAGTATTCTCTATAACTGTGGGTGTAAATTGATTTCTGTGTTCTGAGTGTTTCTTTTAGTTAATCTTGTTAATTTTGTGGTTCAAAGCTTTCAAAATCTTTCTTATTTTTTGACCACCTCATTTCTTGTTATTGAGAGAGTTTTGCTAAAATCTCCTATTATGTGAATTAGTCTAGTTGTCCTCATAGTTCTGTTAACTTTCATTTTTAGGTGATACAAGGTTAGAATTCTGGTGTATTTCTGGTGAAATGAAATGCTTTTCAATTAAACATCTGTCATTTTCTTTAATACATTTCCTTAAGTTTCTTTTATCTAGTGTATATATATACATATATATATATACATATATTTCTTTTTGAAGATTTATTTATTTATTTGAAAGCAGAGCTACAGAGAGGCAGAGGAAAAGAGAGAGGTCTTCCATCCATTGGTTCACTCCCCAAATGACCACAACAGCCAGAATTGCACCAATCTGAAGCCAGAAGCCAGGAGCTTCTTCCAGGTCTCCTACGCAGGTGCAGGGGCCCACATCTAAGGCTATCTTATACTGCTTCTCAGGTCATATTAAGAGCTGGATCAGAAGTGGGGCAGCCAGGACTCGTACTGGCACTTATGGGATGCCAGCACTGCAAGCGGAGACTTTACCTGCTATGCCACAGCACCAGCCCATATCTAATATATTTTTGTAATTATCTTTGAATTTTTAATTTTCAACATTCATCTTTGAAAGTTCTTACTATCTATTTATTTAGTCTTTAAACACCATTCAGTACATTTACATGTATAGAAATAACTACTATTTTTGTATTTATAACTTCTTAGTTTGTTTTTATAAACACATTTTTATATTCTGTGTTTCTTCCTTTGCCTTTTAATATCCATTCATGACTTATCTGAGTCAACCACCAGTGATGACTGTCAAATGGTGCTCATCTATTTCCATTATTCCTTCTATATTTGTAAGTTGTTAAATGCATTTACATTTCAAAACGTATTGTAAGAAGGAGTTTTTTTCCTCAAATTATTTATTACTTCACTTAAATCTTTGTAACTCATTTACTATTCTTATTCTTTTTTCAAAAAAAATATTTATTTGAGAGAGAGAGAGAGAGAGACAGAGAGAGAGAGAGAGAGCTCTCCTATGCTGGGTCACAGGAAGCCAGTTGCTTAAACCATCAGAACTCTTTCCCAGGGTCTGCACGAGAAGAAAGCTAGGGGCAGAAGCCAGTGCCAGGAATCAAACGTTAGTACTCTGGTGTACAATATGAGCATCTTAACTGGAAGGATGTAAAAGTTCTGGAGATAGATGGTGGAAATGATTCCACAACACTGTGAAGGTACCTAGTGCTACTGAATTGTACAGTGAAAATTGCTAGCATGGAAAATTGTATGGTGTGTATATTTTACTATAAAAACTCTATACTTTAGCATAACATTTGATGCAGGCATTCAATGTTAAATACTTCAATTTTTATATTAAATTGGCAGTAATTATTTATAAAAGGAAAAACCCATAAAAGCAGTTGAGTATATCTCTTCAAAGAGTTTCTGTGACCTCACCATCTGTTTGCATTAAAGCAAACTAGATCTCCATTTTCTCCTTCAACTTCTTCAGAATATCCTGTTTACTGGTAATATTTAAGAGCACAAGCGTGAAGGAAATTCATAATCTTGGCCACTTTCCCTAGACGTAACGCAATGAACCTCACAGAGTTCATTCACTGCACAAGTTCTGATGCAGTAGAAATTGAGCTCTTTCTCTTTTTGATTTAAGTAAACTATTGAGATGTCCTATTTTATTTATTTTATTATGGGCATCTTATCTCTGATAATAGTTTCAGTTTTTCACATTTAGACTAAGTGTCTCCATTTTCTTACTGGCAAAGGATTATTTCCCATTAGTTCAATATGCAGATAATAGAGCCTCAACGTTATTCTTGTTCTTTTTAAAGATTATTGGCTTATCGCATATGATTTGTGGAACACAAATGAGACTTATTAGATTAAATGAGTTAGCTGTCTATTTCTAATTGCTCAGACTCACAAAAACCAAAAATGAAATCAGATACTGATTTATAAATATTTTATATAAAATCTATACTAATTCAGTTTTAGAAGATTTGTTTATTTATTTATTTACTCATTCATTCAAAAGGCAGGGAGAGAGAGAGAGAGAGAGAGAGAGAGATCTAGCATCTACTGATTCACTCTCCAAATGATTGTGACAACCAGGGCTGGGCCAGGCTGAAGCCAGGAGGCAGGAACTCCATCTGGATCTCCCTCATGTACCTGGGTAATCATTATCTTCTGCTTTCTCAGACGCATTAGCAGGAAGTTGCCTCAGAAGTGGAGCAAAAATGACTTGGACTGCATTCCAATGTGAAATGCCAGGGTCACAAGTAGTGGCTTAACCCTCTGTGCCACAATGCCGGTTCCATTTATACTAATTTTTCATCCCCGTGAATATATTATTATGTAATATGGATTTATGAGAAGAGAGTGCATATGATAAATGAAGAGTTCACAAAACTCAAAAGATTTAAAAATGTAAATGTCCTTCCAAAGGTTTGTGGAACAATGGAATTAAAAGATAATTTTGTTTCAGTGCAAAAATATTTTAAAATGTGTATATACAAGACGTCTAAAAAGAGTTTATGGGAAATTTATATTATCAAAAAAAAAAAAAAAAAACTGCCCAGACTTCAAATTTTTTCCACCAAGTAAACTTATCTGTTAATTCTCATCTTCTTTAACCTTTTGGAATTCCCTCATACTTCACTCAGCTACTGTGAAACTCTCAATTTGAAATGTTTTATGTTGATACCAGTTTGTTGATGTTCTTTCCATTCTTCATTTCTGGATTTTTAAAAACCTAAACAGAAGTTAAAAGTTTATTTTTGACTAGTCTACGTCACTGTATTTCTACTGTCATTAAAGATCTTAAATTCTCACTTGAATTCCCAAACTTCCAATAGACTATTCTTTTACATCTGCCTTATTTTCTCTTCATCATGCTAAGGAGAGCAAGGCTTACAGAAAAGACAGGATGCAAAGCCCTTCAAATCAGTTTTCTGAATGCTGTTTACCCAAGCACCAAGTGTTTACTACTTCCAAGAGCAGCTGTCTCAGAGCTCACACACTATTCTAGCAGTAGGTAAGCCTTAGCACGAATTGTCTTCATGAACTTTTAGCTTGAAAGGCTCTGTTTAGTGCCATTTTTCTACTCAGTAGAACTTCACCTTAGAACTTTTTACAAAGCTAAATTTAAATGTCAAGGAATAGAAATAGAAAAACAGATACCTGTCCTGCCCACTCATGCATTACTGCAAACTAAATTAAAAAGCATTAAAGTTATTTTATTTTTAACTCATTTGACATGTAACCTGTAGTGCTTACAAAACTAGAATTTGCAGGTTAATAGAATATCAAACATTTAATATCTCAGTAATCATAACTATTAAAATCATCATAATAACACTTTGCACTTACTGAGTACCTTTCATCCTGGGATCTCAAAGCCCTTTCTAAACATTAATTAATTCTCCTAACACTTCCACCAGATAGATAAGTATCATTTTCCCCACTCCCCTGGTGAGGAAACTGAAACAGTGAGGTTGTGAGTACCCCGGGGCCATTCCGTAAGGGCTGTGGCGGCTTGAGAGTGAGATCTTAGTGAACCAAATTCCCACCCTGTGCATTACTCCCTCATTACTTCACATTCACACTAAGCATGCTGAGTTCCCAGACAATTGTCTTAAAATTGTCAATGAGCTGTAAAATAAGTGTAAGCATATATGAAAAATTCCCAATGAAACTAATAAAAAATAGGGCCATAGGAATAGGATACCATGTGAACATTTCCCTGCCATTCACTTCTAAAGCTTTGTTCCCTAAATGTCACAACAAATAAGACGAAAGCCTATAATCAATTTGTACTTGCCACATTTCTTCTCCAAGTTTTTGTAATTATGCCACATCATCGTTTTTACTTTTTTACACTTGTTCTTTTTTTTTTTTTTTTGGTGTTTCACAGAGAATTGTTTAAACTCTCTGGATGATTTGATTTCCTTTAAGATGGCATTTTGTAGATACAAAGGGGGAATGTCTGCATCCATTCCTCATGATGAGGAAACCTTTAAATCCAGGTATGTTTGCACGGAAGAAAAAGACAATCCTTCTGAGATGAAGCCTTTGCTTTATCTCTGTCTCTGCACATCTTGACATGCTGGCTAACACCTAACTTTCTGTCTTTTCTGGGTGCTTTCTATACCTCCAGTTGTGGAGTAAACTTTCACGTTCATAGTGGATATTCAGTGTGAGTGAATGTCCATTACAAATATGACATCGCTCACTACAATGACACAACACAAAAATCCACACATACGTATAATTAAGTATGAGATAGAATTTTGGCGAGTCAGATAATTATGTCCCAGACAAAAATTTATAGTACCAGCAGGGTATAGACAGTGTCATGGATATTCAAATCCTATAAACCAATTCAGAACTAGTTATGCTAATGGTTTATGAACTTTAATTATAGAGTCTGGGACCTGCTAATGTTTAGTTCAAGTCTTATAAACAGATAATATGAAGTTTAGTTCCAGAGCATCTGCTTACCCATGTCTAGAAACAGCAGGGCTGGCAGATAGAAGTGAGCTGTATTTGTTCTGTTAGTTGTTTATGGATATCCTAAAAAGCTAATCAAGCAAATCTGGTTTTACTTAAAGCCTACACATCTTGCATTATAAAATTTTATCATATTATCTACCATCTTAATTCTATTAGAATATGTCTCATCTTTTGTCTGCTTTTCTGTAGTTTCCTTCCTTTTATTCTATATCTTCTATCCACATTCTTAGTATTCTATTTCCTAAAGCCTCAAAACCAAATAGTTCATTTGAGAATACCCTCCACCAAGTAATTTAGATTCAAAATATTTTTAACCTGTAGTGAGATTCATGTAGGTTTCTAAATGCCAATGATGTTATTTATTTAGATTGCTTGTCATCATCATGAGCGTAACTCTTGTATGTAAGAGGTAACCTAATTTTAGAAGCCACAACTGCTATTTTGTCCTAATGGAGCACATTTTCAATTTCTGTGTAGGCAACTGTCACTATCCTGATGTCTTCACTTTCTAGAAACCCTATTTTTGAACACTACGTAATTTCCCATATCATCCTAGATGCATATGGAATGATTTGGGAACAGTTTTTATGACACAGAAATGGAAAACTACATGAACTTAAATTTCTGAGAGATGCCAACGTTGGAAAGTTAGAGGAATGGTGATAACGATTACAGTAATGTTGGCCCACTCAAGGCACAGAGTGAAGCTTGGAAACATGTTTGTCTGTGAACTATCCTTCTAGAAACTAAATCATTCCTTAATGCTGCTGGGACATCTTTTATCATTTGCGATCTGCTACAAAAGATGGCATATATTTCACATGCTAATTGATTCAGGAAAGCCTCTTTCCAACCATCCCTTTAAATACTGTTTCACACATCTGACATCTTCAGCTAGCTAACCCCTTGAGTCACCAGGAGCAGATTCAGCTCACTCCCTTCCTCACCTCGCACCCCAGGTTAGCAACGCGGCCAGACTTGCAGGCGGAGGGCCCCAGGCAATCTTTTCAGCCTCCCACAAAATAATTATTGAGTAATCACTCAGGGCAAGGATTAAGTTGTTGCAGGTTAAGAGGAACAAGAAAGGGTGGGCAGAGAATAATTGGGTTCTGCTGAAAGCTTTCCTGAGATGATAGTTACAGACATTTCCTTTGGTGGAATATGGTATACTCCAGGAAGAAAAATTTCAAGAGTTAAGATATTCATATTTTAAAAGAAAATTATGACATAGTTGACTTAATATCATATAATTTAAGAATGGTGAATGGCAGAAGTAAAAAAAAACTTTCTTAAAAAATTCATCATGGAAAATATATTTAATATATTTAAGAGTTCTACAGAAGTAAAATGAAAATGACTTCTAAAAGAAAAAGTAATATATAATGAATTACACTCACTTAAGTAGCAGAAATAAAAGAGGGCTTTAACTTTTTTTTTTTTTTTCTCCAAATGGATGTAGAGATTCTTAAGTTCAGGTATTGTGAATATTTGAGAGGAGACTAGAAACTGCAAGAGAGAGAAGAGAGACAACTTTAACTTCAGAAAACAAGAGAACAGATATGTGCAAATGGAGGCTAGAAGAAACTAGAAACACTTTAAGGTGAAAGGTCATCTTCGTCATTTCTCAAATCCTGGCTACCTGGGTCCCAGCAACTCCCCTGATCCAGTTTCCTGAGTTGTGAGCTACCTCTGCCAAGAGCAAGGAGCCACAGCCTCGGTGAGCTCTAACAGCTTGGGCAATCATCCATCGCTACTAGTTTCAACGTAGGTCAGTGTACTTACTCCTCTCCTCCACCTACGAATGGGCCTCTGATAACTGAATTTGCCCTAGTCTTTCAAATCTATGTATGTGACTCCCATGAGACAAGAAATAAGTAAAGAAACTAAATCTTGCCATAAAATTTAAAGAAACTCTTCTTTAAAAAAAATTTATTTATTTACTTAAAAGGCAGAGTTACAGAGAGAAAAGGAGAGACACAGAGAAAGCTAGGGTTGGGCCAGGCCGAAGCAAGGAGCCAGGAGCTTCATCCAGGTCTCCCAAGAGGGTGCAGAGGCCCAAGCACTTGGATCATCTGCTGCTGCTTTCCCAGGCACTTTAACAGGGAGGTGGATCAGAAGAGGAGCAGCCTGGACATGAACTTTCCCATATGTGGGTTACTGTCATTAAAGGCTGCAGCTTAACCTGCTATGCCACAGCACCAGTCCCTAAAGAAAACTCTTGGCACAAATTTTTCACTCATTGGTTACTTTTTTTTTTTTTTTTTTTGACAGGCAGAGTGGATAGTGAGAGACAGAGAGAAAGGTCTTCCTTTTTGCCGTTGGTTCACCCTCCAATGGCCGCTGCGGCCGGTGCATCACGCTGATCTGAAGCCAGGAGCCAGGTGCTTCTTCCTGGTCTCCCATGCGGGTGCAGGGCCCAAGCACTTGGGCCATCCTCCACTGCCTTCCCGGGCCATAGCAGAGATCTGGCCTGGAAGAGGGGCAACCAGGACAGAATCTGGCGCCCCAACTGGGACTAGAACCCGGTGTGCCGGCGCCACAAGTCGGAGGATTAGCCTGTTGAGCCACGGTGCCAGCCCTCATTGGTTACTTTTGATGACTGTTAAGATTCCATTCAGCCAGAACCATCCTCCTAGCATGTAAAGTAGTATGTTTGATTTACTCATTTATGTATTTAGGACCTCCAATTCCTCTACAAAAAAAGCTATGCATTACTGAGGCATCCTTTTATTTTTTTAAGTCTAGCCTGGAGCCTGGGGGTGGGGGGAGGGGGATGGGAGGAGAAGACATTTGGTGCAGCAGTCAAGATGCCATTTGGAACCCCTGCATCCACAGCAGAGTACCTGGTTTGAGTCCTGACTCCATTTCTGACCTAGTTTTCTAAAACATGTACCCAGGGAACCAGCTGGTGATGGCTCAAGTGGTCAAGTTCTGGCTTTGGCCTGGTACAGGCTAAGCTATTGCAGGTATTTGGGTGGTAAACCCAATGATGGAAGATGTCTCTCTCCTGACCCCCACTACCTTTCAAATAACATGAAAATCAGTCTTTAAAATGTAAAGCCTGAACGAAGTACATGCTGAATATAATGCTTAATGAGGTCACAGAATGACAAATATCACATGATTTCACATATGTGGAATCTAAAATTTGAACTCATGGAAGCAGAGAGTAGCATGGGTGGTCACTGTAGGCTGATGGGTGGGAAACTAGGGAGATGTTGATTAAAAGATACAAAATTTCAGTCAGGAGAAATAAATTCAAGATGCCTTTATTATATAACATAGTGACTGCTGTTAATAATAACAATGTACCATACACTTGAAAATTGCTAAGGGAGTAGTAAATTTTAGGTGTTCACACACACACAAAAAGTGACCGTACATATTTCAAAACATCATATAACATACTATAAATATGTATAATTTACATTTGTTAATGAAAATATTTATGTCATTGATTTAATGAGGTGACAAAACTTATTCAGAAGATACATTCATTCATTTATTCACACAACTATTAAGTGGCTTCTTACCGTATGTCAGAAACCAAGGACAACGGTGGCACATCAAAAGCCATCAGAAGGGCCGTAGCAGCTATTTGGGGGTGAACCAATGGAAGGAAGACCTTTCTCTCTGTCTCTCTCTCTCACTGTCTAACGCTGCCTGTCAAATAAATTTAAAAAAAGACCATCAAAAGAAAGTCTCAGTTCTCTGGATCCTACATAAATGCCACAGATACGGCAATGCAGGTTTTGTGGCAAACAATTTAGAAATGCATGCAGATTTGGGAGAAATCGCAGTATGATCTTGTTGTTATCCTGAGAGTAGATTAGATTCTGGAAAGAGGGAATGAATAAGCCCAACAAGAATATCAAAGACACAATGAGTGTTCACCATCTAGGACATATATGCGATTTCTTCTAACTTTTTTATAGGCATCTAAATAAAAATAGTTACTCTAATAATAATTGTTAATAATTAATAAATATATTCAAAGAGCATAAACAATTATATTTGAAAACAATAAACAACAACATTTGATTCCAGGGTTAACTACCACAATGATTACCTGTTTTAAAAAGCAACCAATTGAAACTGATTTGAAAGAAAATTTGTTTCTTTTTTTTCAAGTACCTAGTTAAAATAAAAAATAAAGGCCGGCGCCACGGCTCACTTGGCTAATCCGCTGCCTGCGACGCCAGCACACTGGGTTCTAGTCCCGGTTGGGGCTCCAGATTCTGTCCCGGTTGCCCCTCTTCCAGGCCAGCTCTCTGCTGTGGCCCAGGAGTGCAGTGGAGGATGGCCCAGGTCCTTGGGCCCTGCACCCGCATGGAAGAACAGGAGAAGCACCTGGCTCCTGGCTTCGGATCAGCGCATGCGCCGGCCACAGCGGCCATTGGCGGGTGAACCAACAGAAAAGGAAGACCTTTCTCTCTGTCTCTCTCACTGTCCACTCTGCCTGTCAAAAAATAAATAAATAAAAATAAAAAAATAAAATGTATGGTAACTTCATAAGAGTTATTTTATTATTTGAAGGTTTTTTAACTCTTTGCAACATAAATGGAATATTTATTTATAGATCATATTAGGTGTGAATTAATTATGAAGAGAAAAGTAAGCATCTTTTTTTGAACAAATGAATTTAGAGGGCTTATGTGAGCAAAATTATCAATAAATTAATAATTCATTCCTTAAATCCAGATTTTTAACACTTACTTTGAAAACACTAATTATAAAAGAAAATACTAAAATGTATATATCTTCATTAATAAAGATAAAAAAACAAAGCTTTAAAATGGTCTTCTGCAGAATAGACAATGAAAATCCAAATTTAATATCTGTGAGATACCTTGGAATAACTCAAGAAAATACAGGTTTTAGATGACTTTTGTCTAAATTATAATTTCCTATTCTGTAGCCATAATTTCTAGGTTTAAGTTCTGCTTTTGTCCCCTGCTGAACAAGTTAATTAACACTAGACTAATTATGTTTATTATCTCTAGGCCTCAACTCTCTCATCTGTAAAGTGGAAATAATGATAGATTTGTCTGGATAATTGAGGGAGATAATCCATGAAAGGCACAGCCTAACATTTACATACCTGCATTCTGATGATTAAATTACATATGAGGTTATATACTATTCCCCATTCTAAGTAGTTTCCCTTTAATAATGCATCTTATAAATGTATTAATGCAAATGTAGAGTTCAATGTTGTAAGTGTAAAGCCTCATTTGTGGAATGAATGAATTCTTCGACACATCAACATTATTTTTCAATAAGTTTCATGAATTTTATTATAATTTAATATAGAAATATATAAAATATAATAATTGATTCACTGATATTTTTGTAGAATATTTAATCTCTTGCATTTCTATATTTTTTAATCATTATGTATCCTGTTAGTGCGACTGACATCCTGACTGCTTTGCAGAGGCCTAGGACTTCCATTCCTTTTTAAAAATAGTTTCAGCTGGGGCCGGTGCTGTGGAGCAGCAGGTTAAAGTTCTGATCCGCAGTGCCAGCATCCCATATGGATGCTGGTTCAAGTCCTGGCTGCTCCATTTCCAGTCCCGCTCTCTGCTGTGGCATGAGAAAGCAGTTGAAGGTGGCCCGAGTGCTTTGGCCCCTACACCTGCTTGGGAGACCTGGAAGAAACTCCTGGCTCCTGGCTTTGGGTCAGTCCTGGCAGCCATCTGGGGAGTGAATCAGCAGATGGAAGACCTTTCTCTCTCTCTGCCTCCGCCTCTCTGTAACTCTGCCTCTCAAATAAATAAATAAATAAATAAATAAATATTTTTAGTTTAATTTTAATTAGTTTTTAACTGATTCAATGTGATTTGTAGACATAATTCTAAGAACATAATGATATTCCCTTCCTCTCTCCCCAACTCTCCCTCGTGCTCTTTTTCCTTCCTTTCTTTCTTTTTCAGTTTTTGAAATTTACATTACAGTAAAAAGGCTTAATACTTTGCCAAATAAGGAATTTAGCAAGTAAAAAGAAAAGCACACTAGTTTACTGGGAATGTAGACAATGACTATAAACAATAATTGAAGGAAAAATGAACATCACACCCATATACAGTGAATTTTAAAACTATAGTAAAACTATAGTAGCATAACATTCTTAACCATTAGCTTGACGAAGGTATAAAACAAAGTATACAAAACTATATAACAGCAATACTGATATACACAGACTTTTCATTCTTTGTTTTTTTTTCTTTTGTTTTGTTTTTGTTTTTTAAATTTTAGCTCCCACATATAAGGGAGAACCTGTGGTATTTGGTTTTTTGGGTCTGCCTTATTTTACTCAATACGATATATTCCAGTTGCATCCATTTTGCTGCAAATAGTAGAATTTTTTTTTTTAGAGCTCTATAACACATTTTCTTTATCCATTCATCTGAAGATAGACACCTTGGTTGATTCTAAATTTTGGCAACTGTGAACAGTGCTGCTATAGACATTGTGGTGCAACTATCTCTGATAAATTGTGTTCAAGTTTTGGGTATGAACCCAATAGTGGGATTGCTGGATCACATGGCAAGTCTATTTCTAGTTTTTTAAGAAGTCACTACATTGTTTTCCACAGAAACTGCACTAATTTGTATTCTCACCAACAGTGTAGAAGTGTTCCCCCTTTGTCTACTTCCTTGCCAGCATTGTTACTCTCTGTGTTTTAGATTTTAGTCATTTTGGCAGGGGTGAGGTGATACCTCATTGGGTTTTGATTTGCATTTCCCTGATGGCTGGGTGATGTTCACATTTTTTTCATATATTTGTTGGCCATTCCATTTCTTCTTTTGGGAACTGTCTATTGAAGTCCTTTGCCCATTTCTCAACTGGATAGGTTGGTTTTTGTTTTTGAGTTTTCTAAATAGCTGTTATTTGCGATATTAATCCTTTGTCGAGTGGTCTGGAGATATTTTTTCCCATTCTGTTGCATATCTCTTCACTCTATTGATGGTTTCCTTTGCTGTGCAAAAGCTTCTGAGTTTTATATAGTCCCAATTGTTTAGTTTTGCTTTTGTTTCCTGTGCTATGAGGGTCTTGTCCCAGAAGTTATTCCAATGTCTTGGAATGTTTCCCCTATGTTTTTTTCCAGCATCTTCATAGTCTGAAGTTTTAAATTTAGGTCCTTGATCCATCTTGAGTTCATTTTTGTATATGGTGAGAGATATGGATCTAATTTTATTTTTTTACATATACTAGCACCATTTGTTAAAGAGATTATTCTTACTCCACTGTATTATCTGAGAACTTTTGTCAAAAGCATTTCAGGCAGAGAAAGCCAAGACACTGTGGCAAAAAATGATCTACATGAAGGATCTCTGTGAGTGAGATCCCCGCGGAAAGAAGGGGTCATCAAAGAAGGAGGTACTTTTCTCTGAAGGGAGGAGAGAACTTCCATATTGCTATGGCCCTGTCTAAATACTGAAGGAGTTTGTGGACTCAAAAGGCTTCTATAGCCTTGGCAGCCCATGACAAGAGCCTCAGGTGATCACTGACATCATAAATAAGAGTGTCAGTTGTTAAATCAACAAGAGGAGTCACTGTGCACTTACTCCCCATGTGGGACCTCTGTCCTTAATGAGTTGTACTATGAGAATTAACAGTAAAACTTGTCTTCAAACAGTACTTTATACTTTGTGTGTCTGTGTGGGTGCAAACTTTTGAAATCTTTACTTAGCATAGAGTTGGTCTTTTATATATAGAGATAATTAAAAATGAATCTTAATAAAGGATGGGAGAAGGAGTAGGAACTGGGACAGGAGTGGGGATGGGAGGGCAGGTGTAGGGGGAAGAACCTCTGTAATCCTAAAGCTGTACCTATGATATTGGTAATTATTAAATAAAAGCTAAAAAAAATAAATAAACCAACCAGTTGACAGAGTCATCTTTGTGGCATAACGGGTTAAGCTGATGCCTGAAATGCTAGCATCCACTATGGGCACTAGTTCAAGTGCTGGCTGCTCCACTTTCAATCCAACTCCCTACCAATGTGCTTGGGAAAGCAGAGAATAGCCCAAGTCCTTGGACCATGCACTCATGTGGGAGACCCAGATAAAGCTCCTGTCTCCTGACTCCTGGCTTCGGCTTGATCCAGCCCCAGCTATTGGGCCATTTTGGAAGTGAACCAGTGGGTGGAAGATCTCTCATTCTCTCCCTCTTTCTCTGTAACTCTGCCTTTCAAATAAATCAAATAAATCTTTAAAAAAAAATCAGTTAGCTGTATGTATACAGATTAATTTCAGAGTCTTTTGTGATTCTATATGAATTTTAGGATTGCGTTCTCTAATTCTGTGAAGACTGTCATTGGTATTTTGATAGGGATTGCATTGAATCTGTAGATTACTTTAGGTAGTATAGACATTTTAATGATGCTGATTCTCCCAATCCATGAACAAGGAATATCTTTCCACTTTTTTGTGTGTCTGTGGTGATTTCTTTCATCAATGTTTGATAATTTTCATTGTAGAGATTTTTAATTCTTTGGTTGTGTTTAGATATTTGATTTATTTTTTGTGGCTATTGTGAATGGGATTTCCTCCTTGATTTCTCCTTCTATGAGTTCATTCATACACAAAAAGCTACTTTTTTTTGCATGTTTCCATTTCACTCACCTTCTGTAGTAGAAAGTTAAAAACTGAATTATCCAGATTCTTTTGAAGTGAATGTTCTTGTTGCCAATTATGTTCCCCTAAAAGAGTATACCTGTGGGAGCCGACGCGGTGGCGCAGATTAATCCTCTGCTTGCAGTGCTGGGATCCCATATGGGCACCGGTTCTAGTCCCGGCTACCCAATCTAGCTCTCTGCTATGGCCTTGGAAAGCAGTAGAAGATGGCCCAAGTCCTTGGGTCCCTGCACCCATGTGGGAGACTGGAAGAAGCTCCTGGCTCTTAGGTTCAGATCAGCACAGCTCTGGCCATTGTGGCCATTTGGGGAGTGAACCAATGGAAGAAAGACCTGTCTGTCCCTCTTACTGTAACTCTACCTCTCAAATAAATAAAATCTTTAAAAAAAAAGAAAAGAAAACACCCATGAGAGATTTGGAAGAAGTATATGAAGTAGAGGTTGTTTTCCTGCCTACCATGGTCATTTTTTTTAGGAAAACTAAGTTGGTGGGATCCCTGAGGTATGATGAGCGCTACCCCTTGCTGTCATATTAATGTTTGCTGCTGGTACAATTTATAGCCAGGACTCTCCCTTGACTTGATGTGGGTCTGGTAATTTGCTTTGGCTGCCTGAGCCCACTCTGCTTGCTGCTAGTGGTGGTGGCTAAATCAATCATATGATAAGCTCCAGTAGTCCTCTGTGCATTCCCACATTAGAGGCTCGTCTCAGCTTTATTGACTCTGAGTGTGGATAGCTCTGCCTGAAAGATGTGTCTTTACAGTGACTAGGTGTTTCACTGACACACCCCCGGCTTCATGGTTGGGTGGTAGCAGTGGCTTCCCATTTCTGAGTCATTTCAATGCTGGCATGACTTTTAGCCAATAGTCTTCCAGTCTCTTCACTTTCATTCCTCCAGCCTATCTCCTTTCAACAGATTTTATAAGCAACTAATTCCCTATACTAAATCCATTTCAACTTGATATGCTTGGAATAATTTCCTTTTCAGGTGCTGAAGTCAGGTTAATAAGTCCATGTTTTCCATGTGACTCATGTTCTCAGATAAATATCATTCTAAGCTGTAGGAAAATGCAGCAATATAGAGACCTCCACTTATCTTCTATGAGATGCCATGTTCCCAAGCTGTCTGCCACAACAAGGAGGAACACATGGCAAAACCTCAATACTCAGGATTAATCCTAGAGCGTCTGTCTGTCCTCATCTAAGGTATCATCTCTATAAAGCCATTTCTTTTGTTATAAACATTTGCTCTAGTTCTCCAATGTTATACACCACACACACAAAAACACTCACACACTCCATCTTTGCCTCAATATCTCTGCCATCTGCCTCTTACTCTCTATCATACCATGCTGATCATTTTTTAAAATGTTTGTCTATCCTCATTATTTCTCATCTCCCTTGAATTCCTCAGTCTTTTCCATTCCAAGTTTATCCTCACCACCACAAAACTAATCTTGACAAGATCATCAACCATCTCCATCTGCCATCAGACAATGTTTCTCTGCTCTTTCTAATTTGACCTCTTAGAAACATTGGGTATAGCTGACTATTTCCTCTTCTGGCCACATTTGATTTCCAAAATACCACATCCTCTTGGTTTTTCTCCCATCAGTTTGCTTACTCATTTTCAGTCCCAGTAGCTGCTTTGCCAATGTTATGCTGTTTTTCTACATGTTGTTGAACCTCAATGTTCAGTTTCTAAACCTCTTCTTTATCTTTCAAGGTTTCTTTACCTTTTGTTCTTGATCTTCTAGATAAATACTTACATGGTACTTGCTAATGTACCATGTAAGTAAAACTCTCAAGTTTTGTATATAATACTATTTCCACTGAGTTTCTCCAGACTTCTATGTCCAACTGCTTGTTGAATGTCTCCACATGGATACCAAGTAAATATTTCTTTTTTTAACTTTTATTTAATAAATATAAATTTCCAAAGTACAGCTTTTAGATTACAGCGGCTTTTTCCCCTCATAACCTCCCTCCCACCCACAGCCATCCCATCTCCTGCTCCCTCTCCCATCCCATTCACATCAAGATTCATTTTCAATTATCTTTATATACAGAAGATCAATTTAGTGTATACTAAGTAAAGATTTCAACAGTTTGCACCCACACAGAAACACAAAGTATAAAGTACTGTTTGAGTACTAGTTATAGCATTAATTCACATAGTACAACAGAATAAGGACAGAGATCCTACATGGGGAGTAAGTGCCCAGTGAGTCCTGTTGTTGATTTAACAATTGACACTCTTGTTTATGGCATCAGTAATCATCCGAGGCTCTTGTTATGAGTTGCCAAGGCTATGGGAGTCTTTTGAGTTCGCCAACTCTGCTTATTTAGACAAGGTCATAGTCAAAGTGGAAGTTCTCTCCTCCCTTCAGAGAAAGGTACCTTCTTTGATGGCCCGTTCTTTCTGCTGGGATCTTACTCACAGAGATCTTTCATTTAGGTTTTTTTTCTTTTTCTTTTCTTTTTTTTGCCACAGTGTGCCAAGTAAATATTTCAAACTTAAAATTTACCAAAATAAATCATTCACTTTCTCCATTAAAATCTGCCTCTCTTCTGTCTTGCCTATCTTCATACATATTGTACATCTAATTCTTCTACTCACAACCCCAAAGTCATCTTTACTTCTCCTTTCCCTTTACGGGTCACACTTACCTTGCCAGCCATATGCCATAGACTATTCATTTATCTCCATCTCATGTCACTCTAAGCTACCCTTAACTGTCAATGGGACTACCGCAATGCTTTGGAGAAACTCTCCTTCATTTTGTTCGTTGCTTGTTCTACAACCCAGCCTAAATACAGAAAATAGAATCAGAAAACTTTTTTGAAAACATATTTAACCAGTTACTGCCCAGTTAAAAGCTGTCTATGGTTCTTCTAATACTGAGGCCCAAATTCTCTTTTACTTTTCCACAGAATAACACAATGCGGTCCTTGCTAAACTTACAATCACATAACTCATTGACTGCACACCACACACAATGGCTTTCTGTTTTCTTCTTTGGAATCAAGATTGTTCTTAGCATGTCATTATATTTCAGCTTGAAATACTCTTCTTCACATTCTTCACTTATTTCTTTCCTTTTAATCATTTTGGTCTAATGTCACTTTCTTCATGAACCATTGTATTTACACTAACAACAGCTGAAATGACCAACACTGTTTATTTCCTTTGGAGTACTGACTAAAATATGAAATCACTTTTACTAATTTAACTTTTTATTAAATGTAAACTAAATGAAACAATGAACCTAATTGTCTCTTTTCTCTCCTCTATCCACAAAACCTAGTATAATGCCTGGGACAAAGGTTGTATTCAAAATACATTTGTTATAAGAAAATTCATGTCTTCTCATTTCCAGAGTAAACATTTTTTTTTCACCAAGACCAACAAAAGATGATTGTGAATAATTCATTTGTAATTTGTGAATGTTAGTTACTTTCACCCTTCTCTTGTGTCTCCATTGTGTATTAGTTATCTTCACTAATGGGTATTTTGTTATCAACATTACATTTAAAATATCTCTTGTATCAATTTTTGAAAAACGTCATTTCATCTTTCTCATAGCTAATGTTAATCTGTTTATCTTTTTATTACTGGCAATGTTTTCTTAAATCCCTTATCTGTACTGGTATCCTAATTTCAGAATTTTTTTCTTGTTTGTGAAATATTCTTTAGTGGATGAAGTTGGAAGTCAAAAAACACAATTTTAAATTCTAACTGGGTGATTTTCAGATAAATAATGTAAGCTTGGGATTCAGTTTCTTCATCTGCAGAATTCAAGTTTGAATTAGAAGGTTTCCAAGGTTTTCAGGCAAATTGTTCTAGGAGGTTAAAATAAAGCAGGAGATGAGACACCTGCATGAAAATAAGGGCTAAAACTGAGAAGTCATGAAAAAGATAATGAGATATAAATATGAAGAAGGAAACTTTAGTCATACCCTTACTACTTCTCAGTCATCTAATAATATCTTGTATTTTATCATCCTGGATTACATTGTGGTTTAGAATATCGCAATACTCAAATGCTAAGGTAGGTCACCACCATGACAATAGCATTACATAACACCTTTCATCTTAGGCTCCCAAATCACTCTGTAAACATCAATTAAATCTCAAAACTTCCCTATGCTAGTATTATTGCACCCATTTAACAGATGGAAAACCGAGCCATATTCTTATTCAAACCATAAACCCAAGCTTTCTCATTTTAAACCAGTCGACTTCTTTAAGTTAATAATTAATATGTTAGCAGAGACCTGGGATTGAATTTAATAAATGAGAGTTTCTATATGTGCTATTGTCATGCCTGTGGGTTTATAAAGTCATGTGTGGTGTCTGTGAATTTGTGTGGGTGTATATATGGAGTATGGGTGGGTATGATTATAAATGTATATAGTCTGTGGGAAAACTGAGTATGCATGAGTATGTGTCTGCATAAATACAAAGTTACATGCTTTGTAGATGTCTAAGTTTTCTTTTTTTCTTATTTACTACTTTTTAAATTCCTTAGCTGCATTTAACACTTCTGGCATTTCCTGGAAGACTTTTTAATGCTATTTTTGGATTCTGACATTCTCCACAATTTCTACTTTCTCTACCAATCTCAGAGTTTTGCCCTCCAACATTTTTGCTCATCCCACATAATCACTTTGGTGTTTTGTGTTCCTTCCCATTGTTTCCTTGATTTTCCCTATACTGATCTTGCCCAAATCTACTCCTGCAGCTTGGCACTCATCCCTAGGTGTCTCCACTGATTGGTAAACACCTCTCTGTTTAGAAGTCCCACCACTGGCCTAATCTCAGCACATCTGGGAATACACTCATCACTGAACCCTCTCTCCACGGCAGACTAACCCTCTTTTTCTTACTGTACTCAGGAGAGTTTGCCAACTACTTAGACAACAAATACAAGAATTCACGATTGACTCCTCTTCTCCTTTTCCCCACTTTCTACGAACAAATATTTAGTAGATCATGCTTTCAAACTAAAATTCTAGTTTTAATGTCTCCAAGCTCCTGATTGTTCTTAAAAGTCTTGCCATCTCCTTACTATAGGTCAACATTATCTACTGCCTATATCACAACATGAGCCTTCTAAAAAATTCTCTAGTCTGAAGTTAATGTGGGTTTCATAAAAAAAATTGATCTCATTTCTCCCCATAAAGCCCTTTAGTGCTCCACACTACTGTCCTACTACAATTGAACCCAGTCTTTACATGATTTCCAAGATTCTGTTTTCTGCTCACCATAATTATCACTTGTTATTTTTCTTTTCAAATTCTACCAACAATAATTTTATAAAGAAATCTTAAATATACAAATAGCATGCACATACATTTTTTCTTGAAATTGAATGTTTGTTTTTTCTTTTTAAAAAAGACTTATTTATTTGAAAGGCAGTTACACACACACACACAGAGAGAGAGAGAGAGAGAGAGACCATCCATTCACTGGTTCACTCCTCAAATAGCTGCAACGACTAGGGCTGGACCAGACCGAAGCCAGGAGCGATGAGATTCTTCCAAGACTTGCACATGGCTGCAGGGGGCCATGCACTTGGGCCATCTTCCACTGCTTTCCAGGCACATTAATAGGGAGCTGGATCAGAAGTGGAACATCCGGGACTTGACCTAGCACTCAAGGGATTACGGCATCGCAGGCAGTGGCTTTACTTGCTACACCACAGGGCTGGCCCCTCCATAATTTTCCCACCTTTTTGCTTGGCTAATTCCTATTTTTTCTTCAGGTCTCACCTCAAGTCTTCCTCTGTGAACCTTCACATGTTTTTCAAGGCATCCATCTAAGTGCTCTCAGAACTTGCTGTGTCTAGGCTATAATGTGGTATTGGTATTACATTCTTCTGATTTCTTTGCTGGATTTTTAAGGTTGGAGGACTAGGAAATGGAGTCTATTTTTGGAACACTGTATCCCAGTTTTGGTCCTATTCCTGACATATAATAGATGCTTTGTGAATAAAAAAAAAAGATGCTTTGTAAATATTTATTGAACAGTTGACTAACAGAATGAGTGACCACACTGAGCTTGTATAAGTCAGTCTGTGAAGTCACTGTTGTAGGGCAGCTTGTGGGAATCAGAAAGATCTAAGGAAAATGGGCCAGAGGTATATTCCTCTAAGACTGTGTAATCCAGGAGCAGCAGATCATTCAGTTTAAATCGTGTGTTCTAATAGAGGAATATTCATTATGGTCTTACATCATCCTCCTATTGCATAGCTACTGTGACACTAAAGAGATGAGTCTGCCCTCATGTGCGGTTTGTGAAAACCATCTTCTTGTATTCACAGTGCTGTTTATCAGTAAACTCAGGTGGGAGAGGGCCCTTCCCTGCTCCATAAGATGAAAAATCCATGACACTATGAGGAATAGCTACATGTGTAGGCCTAGAACTCCTTCTCCAAACAATCCAAGTCATGTTTCCTGAAGCAGGGAAGTGCCAACGCCTGGGATCTACCTCCTTAAGTACTGAGGCCAGGCCATTTTTAGGTCTGATAGGTTCATGGGCGGCTAGCGAGTAGGGATTTTTGAGAGAGGTGTAGATTGAGTGTAGATGTGAAGGGTGAGACTTCTTTTTATTTTTTTGAAGTATTTATTTTATTTGAAAGAGTTACAGAGAGAGAAGGAGAGGCAGAGAGAGAGAGAGGTCTTCCATCTGCTGGTTCACTCCCCAGTTGACTGCAATGCCCAGAGCTGCACTGATCCAAAGTCAGGAGCCAGGAGCTTCTTCCAGGTCTCCCACACAGGTGTAGGGGCCCAAGAACTTGGGCCATCTTCTACTGCTATCCCAGGCCACAGCAAAGAGCTGGACCAGGAGTGAGAATTCTTATTCATTTCAAGGCAACTCATGGCATTGGCCCTGGTGGGAAAGGAAGGGCAGGCAGTGGAGGACAGATGCCTAGAAATAGAAGTCAGCTGTGGATATCTAAGGTCCTCTGACGATCCTATTACATTTGTATCTGGACAATGTAGGGTGTTATGAAGTCTATTTGTCAAGAAGGAACATACATTTTGTTTAATAGTTTAACAATCCACTTCACAGCCCTTAACTTTAGACATATGGATCTTCAGTTATGTACTTTCACAGTCTCCATATGTTTTTTTCTAAGCACTAGAAACTTTAAAATTTATTTTGTTTTTTTTAACTGTGCATATTTATGGAGTACTATGACATGTTTCATTACATGTATACATTGGGCAATATCCAACCAGAGTGATTCTAGTTATTTTTCAAGTATCTAATATTTCCTTATAATGAATTCACCCAAAATTCCACTTTAAGGTTTTTTTTTAATCTATATAAAGTGAACAAATTTCACGTATTTCCTATATACAGATTTAGGAGCATAGTGATACTTCACACTCCAACCTGCCCTCCCACCCATGCTCCTACCCTCCTTACTCCTTTTCTTATTCTTTCTTATACTTTTTACAATAACGTATTTTAAGTTTATTTTATAATCATAACCTTAAGGTTTTTTATTAAAAAAGATGTGTTTATTTATTTGAAGTGCAGAGTTACAAAGAGAAAGAGAGACATACACACACACACACACACAGAGAGAGAGAGAGAGAGAGAGAGAGAGAGAAATATTCCATCCACTGGTTTTCTCCCCAAACGACCACAGCAGCTGAGCCAAGCTGAAGCTAGGAGCCTGGAAATCCATCAGGGTCTCTCACGTGGATGAGAGTGGCCCAAGCATTTGGACAATTTTCTGTTACTTTCCTAGGAGCAGGGAGCTGGGTCAGAAGTATAGCAGCTGGGACTTTAAACTGCACCCAAATGTCATAGGTGGTGGCTTAAGCCACTGTGCCACAATACCAGCCCATCTTCTAAATTTTTACTTAAGTAGAGGAATATACAGTAAATTGGTATTATTGATAGTTACCCTACTGTGCAATAGGATCCCAGGACTTCTTACCCTATTTAGCTATAACTAGTATGTGTCAACCTTTCCCCACCCCTGTCTTTTCTCCCCAATCTCTGGTATCCACCATTGTATTGGTAACTTCTATGAGATCATCGACTTTTTAGACTCCACATATGAATGTGATCACGTGATACTTGATGTTCTGTGCTTGGCTTTTTTTCAGTTAACATAATGACTTCCAGATCCATCTATTTTGTTGCAAATGGTAGGATTTTATTCTTGCTATGGCTGTATAATATCTCCTTGTGTTTATGTACAACCTTTTCTTTATTAATTCACCAGTGAGTAGTCATAGTTCCATTTCTTGTCTGTTGTGAATTTTGCTGTAATAAACATGGCAATGCTGATGTCTCTTCAACAGCTGAATTTCATTTCCCTTGGATAAATATGTATGTATAAATAACGTATGTGTACTGGATCATGTGGTAGTTCTATTTTTAACAGAACTATTTTTCTCAATGGCTGTACTAATTTAAATTCCCACCAACTGTGTGCAAGGGTTCCCTTCTCTCCACATTCTCACCAACACCTGTTATATTTTGCCTTTTTGAAAGTGACCAGTCTAATGAAAGGGACTTGAACTCTCATTATGATTTTGGTTTGCATTTCCCTATTGCACAGTGATGTTGGACATTTTTTAATTTTTTTAAACTTTAATAAATATAAATTTTGAAAGTACAACTTTTGGATTATAGTGGCTTTTTCCTCCCATAACCTCCCTCCCACCTGCAACCATCCCATCTTCCACTCCCTCTCCCATCCCATTCACATCAAGATTCATTTTCAATTATCTTTATATACAGAAGATCAACTTAGTATATACTAAGTAAAGATTTCAACACTTTGCACCCACACAGACACAGAGTATAAAGTATTGTTTGAGTACTAGTTATACCATTAATTCACATAGTACAAAGCAATAAGGACTAAGATCCTACATGGGGAGTAAGTGCACAGTGAGTCCTGTTGTTGACTTAACAATTGACACTCTTGTTTATGGCATCAGTAATCATCCGAAGCTCTTGTCATGAGCTGCCAAGGCTATGGAAGCCTCTTGAGTTCACAAACTCTGATCTTACTTAGACAAGGTCATAGTCAAAGTGGAAGTTCTCTCTTCCCTCAGAGAAAGGTACCTCCTTCATTGATGGCCCGTTCTTTCTGCTGGGATCTTGCTCACAGAGATCTTTCATTTGGGTTTTTTTTTTTTTGCCACAGTGTCTTGGCTTTCCATGCCTGAGAAACTGTCATTAGCTTTTTAGTCAGATCCGAATGCCCTAAGGGCTGACTCTGAGGCCATTGTGTGCTGTTTAGAGCAACTGCCATTCTGTGAGTCTGCTGTGTTTACTGCTTCCGTGTTGAATGTCTCTCCTTTTTAATTCTTTTTTTTTTTTTTTTAAAAGATTTATTTATTTGGCCGGCACCATGGCTCAATAGCTAATCCTCCGCCTGTGGTGCCGGCACTCCAGGCTCTAGTCCTGGTCGGGGCGCCGGATTCTGTCCCGGTTGCCCCTCTTCCAGTCCAGCTCTCTGCTGTGGCCCGGGAGTGCAGTGGGGGGATGGCCCAAGTGCTTGGGTCCTGCACCCGCATGGGAGACCAGGAAGAAGCACCTGGCTCCGGGCTTTGGATCAGCGCGGTGCACTGGCCGCAGCACGCGGCCGCAGTGGCCATTGGAGGGTGAACCAACAGCAAAGGAAGACCTTTCTCTCTGTCTGTCTCTCTCACTGTCCACTCTGCCTGTCAAAGAAAAAAAAAAAAAGATTTATTTATTTATTTGAAAGTCAGAGCTATACAGAGAGAGGAGAGGCAGAGAGAAAGAGAGGTCTTCCATCCACTGGTTCACTCCCCAGATGGCTGCAATGGTTGGAGCTGCGCGGATCCAAAGCCAGGAGCCAGGAGCTTCTTCCAGGTCTCCCCCATGGGTGCAGGGGCCTGAGGACTTGAGCCATCTTCTACTGCTTCCCCAGGCTATAGCAGAGAGTTGGATCAGAAGAGGAGCAGCTGGGACTCCAACCAGCATACATATGGAATGCTGGCACTTCAGGCCAGGGCGTTAACCCACTGCCACAGTGCAGGCCCTTCTCTTTTTTATTTCTATCAGTTATTATTAACAGACACTGGTCTTGTTTATGTGATCCCTTTGACACTTAATCCTATCTTTTTAAATTAACCTGTTGGCTATTTGTATGTCTTCCTTTGAGAAATGTCTCTTTAGAGACATTGCAGTTTTAACTGTATTATTTATTTTTTTCTGCTATCAAGTTGTTCAGGTTTCTTACATATTCTGGACATTAACCTCTCATCAGATGTACAGTTTGTAAATATTCCCCCCATTCTATAGGTTGTTTCTTCACTTGTTGATTGTTTCCTTTGCTGAGCAAAAGCACTTTAGGTTGATGAAATCCCATTGATCTACTTTTGTTTTTATTTCCTGTTCTTTTGGTCTGTGATCTAGAAAATCCTTACCCATTCCAATGTCCTGAAGTGTTTTCATTACTTTTTTTTCTAATGATCTTGAAGCTTCATGTCTCACATTAAGGTATTTAACACATTTCAAGTTGATTTTTTTACATGTATTATATGGGTCTTCAATTACACTCTTGCACAGTGTCCAGTTTTTAGGGGTTTTCTTGCTATTCACAGGTTTTTTTTTTTTTTCAATGCATGGAAACGGTGGTAGTTTTTTGAGAATGCCTATGTGAAGGGTGAGGAGGCTGTCTTTGTCACTAGCAGGAAGTTCCAAATGGACTAAAGACATTGTCCTTAACAATTAGTAAGTGACTGAAGTATTCTGAAAGATTCAGATTATCTGTCCTCAAAGGAACTATTAGAATTTAAACTCGTAAAGTTCAATTATGAATTTTATCATTTTGACTTCAATGCTATGAAATTTTAAAAGCTGTTTACACCAGTCTGCTTTGTAGTGGCTGAAATATGGAATGTTTTGCAGCATTATTTAACCCCTGTGGAGCATGTTTCATTGACCTCAATATAACTCCCAAGTATAAAACGCATATTTATGGTGAGATAAAAACAATTTATATATTTTTAAAAAAGTTATTTTCAAGAAGATTTGACTTTTTGTAGGACGCTTATTTTTTTTTACACAGCATATTGTGGAACTAAATATTAAAATTAGTTAATTTTTTGATAACTATAATATTTATATCAACAGAAAAATATATTTACATACCATAAGGCAAAGCACGGTCTTTATCATAACACAGATGACCAACAGTGCATAGGGCATAGGTTCTATCCATCTTTTGACTAATGACAATGAAAATATGCCAATAAAGTCCCTGCTGTTGATTTTAATGGTAAGGCAAAGATAGAAGATACTTCAAATCACACCCTGTTTTCTTTAACTCCTCTTTTTCTAGGAGTATTATGTTTCAGAACATCTCATCATTCCAAAACTCTGCTTGTAAAAAGAAAGTCAGTTATTTTATTGTTTTGTGTAAATTAGTTTTATTTTGGTACAAGGATGCTATTTATTTATTGAACAATAATTTATTTTTTGAATTCATTAAGAATTTTATAAATACTAACTCATTTAGATCTCACAACACTTTGAAATAGGTATTATTATCCTCATTCTACAGAAGAGAAAACATGGGCAAAAAGAGGTTAAGAAACTTGCCCAAAGTCACTGCCATATTTTTTTTCATTTATTAAACTTTTATTTAATGAATATAAATTTCCAAAGTACAGCTTATGGTTTACAATGGCTTCCCCCCTCCCATAACTTCCCTCCCACCCACAACCCTACCCTTTCCCGCTCCCTCTCCCCTTCCATTCACATCAAGATTCATTTTCAATTCTCTTTATATACAGAAGATCAGTTTAGTATATATTAGGTAAAGATTTCAACAGTTTGCCCCCATATAGCAACACAAAGTGAAAAAAATACTGTTGGAGTACTAGTTATAGCATTAAATAAGAGTGTACAGCACATTAAAGACAGAGATCCTACATAATTTTTTTAAAAAAATTAATTAATTTTCTATGCCATTTCCAATTTAACACGTTTTTTTTTTATTTCCAATTATCTTTATATACAGAAGATCAATTCAGTATATAATTAGTAAAGATTTCATCAGTTTGTACCCACACAGAAACGCAGAGTGTAGAAATACTGTTTCAGTACTAGTTATAGCATCACTGCACATTAGACAACACATTAAGGACAGATCCCACATGGGATGTAAGTACACAGTGACTCCTGTTGCTGACTTAACAATTTGACACTCTTGTTTATGGCGTCAGTAATCTCCCTAAGCTCTAGTCATGAGTTGCCAAGGCTATGGAAGCCTTTAGAGTTCACTGACTTTGATCTTATTCTGATAGGGTCATAGTCAAAGTGGAAGTTCTCTCCTCCCTTCAGAGAAAGGTACCTCCTTCTTTGATGGCCCTGTTCTTTCCACTGGGATCTCACTCGCAGAGATCTTTCATTTAGGTCTTCTTCTTTTTTTTTCTTTTTCAGAGTGTCTTGTTTTTCCATGCCTACAATACTCTCATGGGCTCTTCAGCCAGATCCAAATGCCTCAAGGGCTGATTCTGAGGCCAGACTGCTATTTAGGACATCTGCCATTCTATGAGTCTGCTGTGTATCCCGCTTCCCATGTTGGATCCTTCTCTTCCTTTTTGATTCTATCAGTTAGTATTAGCAGACACTTGTCTTGTTTGTGTGATCCCTTTGACTCTTAGACCTATCAGAGCCATCAATTGTGAACTGAAATTGATCACTTGGACTAGTGAGATGGCATTGGTACATGCCACCTTGATGGGATTGTATTGGAATCCCCTGGCACATTTCTAACTCCACTATTTGGGACAAGTCCGATTGAGCATGTCCCAAATTGTACATCTCTTCCCTCTCTTTTTCCACTTTTATATTTAACAAGGATCATTTTTCAGTTAAAATTTAAACACCTAAGAATAACTGTGTGTTAATTACAGAGTTCAACCACTAGTACTAGAACAACAACAACAACAAATACTAAAAAGGATAAAGTATTACATTGTACATCTAGAGTCAGGACAAGAGCTGATCAGGTCATTGTTTCTTATAGTTTCCATTTCACTTCAACAGGTTTCCCCTTTGGTGCTCAGTTGCCACTGCCATATTTTCAATTACAAAGACGAGCAAGGGCTTAAACATTAGCAGTCCATTTCTAGTGAGGTGGCCTTAAGAACCACGCAATGGCCTAAAAGACCATTTACTTCTTCAGGACATGAATCATACGGTTTATTTAGAAACCAAGAATGTAAAAGTATAATTTTTAACAACTAAAAGTCACTAAAGGAGCAATTACTGATTTGACAGCTTACAAGAGATTTATTTTTGCATTGTATAAATTACATTTTTGAAAATTTCTAATATAATATCTTCAAACTTCTATGAATGCTAAACATTATAACTTAAAGGCAATATGACCAGAGAAAGAAATGAGTACATGAAGCTGTATTGCTTTATTTTTTAAAATTTTTCAAAGATTATTTATTTATTTATTTATTTGAGAGGTAGAGTTACAGACAGTGAGAGGGAGAGACAGAGAGAAAGGTCTTCCTTCCGTTGGTTCACTCCCAGATGGCTGCAAAGGCTGAAGCTGCACCGATCCGAAGCCAGGAGCCAGGTGCTTCTTCCCAGTCTCCTATGTGGGGGCAGGGGCACAACACTTGGGCCGTCCTTCACTGCTTTCCCAGGCCATAGCAGAGGGCTGAATTGGAAGAGGGGCAGCAGGGACTAGAACTGGCGCCCATATGGGATGCTGGCGCCTCAGGCGGAGGATTAATCTACTATGCCACAGCGCAGGCCCTTGTATTGCTTTAATTTTTAGAAAAAACCAGATGAGTTATACTTTAAGGAATTCATGATAATACAGTGATCTGTAAAGATTTCCTTTCTTAACTTGGTATTATTAGAGAGATGTCATGTTTTAAAATATATATAAACAGCAGCACCACCACCACAGGCACCTGGATTTCATATCTAAAATGTAAATGAATGAGTGAGTTTCAGTGACCTTGATAAAATGAATCTATCTAGCCGAAAGAAACAAATCTTAATGGAGCAAGTAATACTGAAATATTTTATTCTGCAATAAGTGCACATTTCCCTTAGCTACTGAGGTAGCTCAGGTTTATCTTTAAGACAACTACGTGTGCTGTGAAGTGAGTTACCTGCTTTCCATTTTAGCTGTCTACATAACAATTACTTCACGTTCTTAGAAAGATTTAAAATGCATGTTACACAAGTTTTGCCTATAATTGATTCTAAAAGAATATAATCTGTAAGTATACATAACGGGCATTCACCTACTTGATTATACAAAAAAATCCATTTCACATTATATGACTTCATTTTGCAACCCAATAGCTAAAGAAAATGTTATGAATTTCCAATACAATATAAATGGCATTTCATAATCTATACAGTAAGAACTGTTCTTGAATGTTAAGTTGGTTTCTATATTCTCCTCCAGTATAAACACAGAAGAATATTATTTGGCCTAGATCAGTTCCTCTTATATAAATTAGACTGGAAAATTGCATCAGCTTTATTTAGAAATATCCACAAGAGAGAGACTCTGATTATTGAGGTCATTGCTGTGACTACAGTAGTGACTTAAAAGCCAGTCTCAGAGTTAGAAACTTTGTTATGGAAAGTAATTAAACTTAGCCAAAATTAGGAGAAATTATAGATAAAAACTAAAACAACTTTTGTGTTTCTAAAATCAATACATAAAAGAAAATAAACAAAATGTATTTTAATTGCAAATTATATTTTGTCCATAAGAATTGCAGTTATATTACTTTCTTCCAAATAAAAATTACTGCTTTTTGCAGTGTTAAAGGTGACATATGTTTACCTCTGCTTGAGAGGGAAGCAACACATATATAATTTATATACAGATGGTGACTTGTCTCACTCACACACACCCCTTCATATATATATGTGTGTGTATGTGTATATATATATATATGTATGCATATATGTGTATATATACAGAAATATTCTGAACCATCTACTATTTTCTGCTTTAATTAGAATGTTGAGGCTGGCGCCACGGCTCACTAGGCTAATCCTCCGCCTGTGGCGCTGGCTTACCGGGTTCTAGTCCCGGTCGGGGCAACGGATTCTGTCCCGGTTGCCCCTCTTCCAGGCCAGCTCTCTGCTGTGGCCCAGGAGTGCAGTGGAGGATGGCCCAAGTCCTTGGGCCCTGCACTTGCATGGGAGACCAGGAGAAGCACCTGGCTCCTGGCTTCCGATCAGCCTGATGCGCCGGCCACAGCGTGCTGGCCGCGGTGGCCATTGGAAGGTGAACCAACAGCAAAGGAAGACCTTTCTCTCTGTCTCTCTCTCACTGTCCACTCTGCCTGTCCAAAAAAAAAAAAATGTTGCTAGATGAGTTTTAAAAGAGGGCATTTTATAACAACAGATCTCAGGCATTTGGACGTCACTAAAGTAAGATCTTGCTTCAACATCTAAATATGTATGTGATATGTATAATCTGGATACCAACATTTGATTACCATATTTTAATTTTACTAATGAAAGCCATGAAAAAAAAGTTCTAATGCAGTATCATTGCCATTTCATTGGAGGTCAAAGAATGGTTGACGTCACTAAGAAGGACATAATCTAAGAAATGGGATAGTTTGGGGCCAGCACTGTGTCGCAGTGGGTTAATGCCCTGGCTTGAAGCACTGGGATCCATATGGGCACCAGTTCGAGATCCGGCTGCTCCACTTCCCATCCAGCTCTCTGCTGTGGCCTGGGAGGGCAGTGGAGGATGGCCCAAGTCCTTGGGTCCCTGCACTCACTGGGAGACTCGGCCTGGCTCTTGGCTTCAGATCTGTGGCCACCTGGGGAGTGAACCAGCGGATGGAAAACCTCTCTCTCTCTGCCTCTTCTCTCTCTGTGTAGCTCTTTCAAATAAATAAATAAATCTTTAAAAAAAATGGGATAGCTCTTTGTAAAAACACAACAGACATCTTTATACCATTTCCTATTAGAAAACAAAAAATGCTTTGTGTCCTTCTTTGGTTTCATGAATTAGAAAATAGTATTTAATTCCCTATCTTAAATTAAATGTCTTTATTTTCCTCTCTGTCCCTCTTTTATTCACTCACTCCATTTACACATCATTATAGAACATGTATGATGTTCCAGGACTTATTTTAGGTATTAGGAATCCACAATGGACAAGAGAGAAAATTCTTGCCTTCGTGGAGCTTATTTTTAGTAGGCTCTTGCCTTTGTGGCGCTTGCTTTTAGTAGGCTGTATTACACAATCAGATTGGTTGTACCGTCATATACCATTAAATATCATCCCAATGTATGTACTTTTCCATTTCTTCTGCAGTCACCAGCATCTCTTGTCTATTTTACTGCAAAGCCCTCCTAAATCTTGCTGCCATGTTCTGGCCTAAATTTATTATTCTCAAATTAGCCAAAAAGATCAGTTTAATGTGTCTCCCATGCTTCAAATCCCTCAGAGCTTCTCATTTTTTGTAACTTTTGAATCTGCTGTTGCATTGAAGGTAGTGGGGTCTGGCCCCCTCCTATCTCTTCTGACAACTCAGCTCTAAAATTGAGTCACTTTGTCTTTCTGTCATTCTTACCTACAACACTCATTCTTATTTCAGTGTCTTTATATTATGTGCCTCTCTGTTATTTTCCAAGACCTGCAGGAAGTTTACAACTGCTTACTAAAATGTTACAGGACAATATTACCACACATAAAAAGAAAAAAAATTGAAGAGATAGTTTCTGAGATGGTTACTTCAGTATCTCCTTATTCTTGGAGCTTATACTTCAGTGAGGAGAGAGAGAAGAGCAAGAAAGACGATAAATGAACACAACAGATTGTGTGCAAAGGACAATCATGTTATTTATTCATTTATTTTTAATTGAGAGAGAGAGAGGAAATGAGCGCCTATCCACTGGGTCACACTGGAAATGTCTGTGAAGACTGAGGTTGGGCCAGAACAAAGCTGTGAGTCAAGACCTCAAATGGATGTCCAGTGTGGGTGGCAGGGATCTAAGTACTTGAGCCGTCACCACTGCCTCCAAGGGTGCACCTCAGCAGGAAACTGGAGGTAGAGCCAGGTACTGAACCCAGATACTCCAATATGGACAGTGGTATTCTCATCCAGCATCTTAACCTCTAGGGCAAACATCAACCTCTGAAAAGTGGTAATAACCCCATGGAGAAAAGTGAATTCAAACATGTGATAGAATGGAAGAAGAGGTTACATTTTAAATAGTGAGCATAAATTCTCAAAAATGTTAGTGTTATTATTATTATTTATTATGTTTCCATTATTTTTATTGAATAGAACAAACTGGAAAGATTCATATTTCTCAACTCAAGTAGTAATGTCGGTTTTTAAGTATTATAATTGATAGTTGGGATGAAGTTGGTAATGAAAAAGATACAAACTATAATCAGCCTTCCACACATACTCCTTTACCACTTTATATAACCAAGAAATTATCTGAAATAATGAACAGCTCATTTCATTGTTGTTCATTCTAACAAAACTTCTTATTCTTCTATTTCCTGTGTCCTAATAGTTGCCATCATTTAATAAAGTTCAAAAATCAAGAGAATGTTTGAAATATGCAGCAAAAATAAACAATAACAATTGTGTTTAGCCATAAGTGAATTTGCTTTTCTATAAAAGATTTATTTACTTATTTGAAAGGCAGACTTATAGAGAGGGAAAGCAGAGGCAGAAAGAGATTTTTCATCCACTGGTTCACTCCCCATTGATCGCAAAGGCCAGGGCTTGGCCAGGTCAAAGCCAAGAGCCAAGAGCTTCATCTGGGTCTCCCACATTCTTGCAGGGGTCCAAGTACTTGGGCTATCTTCTGCTCTTTCCCAGGTGCGTTAGTAGGGAGCTGGATCAGAAGTGAAGCAGCTGGAATTTGAACCAGTGCCAATATGGGATGCTAGCAGGGCAGAACAGCTTAACCCACTGTACCACTATGTCACAGTGCTGGCCCCCTAATTCACTTTAAAACAAGTAAAAGTCCTTTAACAAAAAGTGTATCAGCCTACAACATGTTGAAAAAATACTAAAATGAGAAAACTTATAATTTGTAAAAAATTATATTTCCCATAAAAATTATATTTCCCATTTTCAAGAGTAGACCAGCTGCAGAAACAAGAATCCTATGTAAACTTTTTAAGAATATTTATTTTATCAGAATGCTAATGACTATTGAATCCTTTTGTGCCAACGGACGGACATGAAATCAGTACACATGCAATTGTTATTATAGCTGATATTAAAAAACATATATCAATTGTCACTTTCTTTTCCTGTTTCTAAAGCAAACTTGCCAGATTTTGGAGTTATTAGAAAATAGATTTTAATTTTCCAAAGCAATCTTTCTTTTTCTCCTTGACCTCCCCATATCTTTATACAAACACACAAACATTTTCAATAATTCCTTTCATGTTCATTTGACGTATGTGATGTGTTCTGATAGCTTCCTAAATCATTTAATAAATATTAAGATTGTTCTACTATGTATTTGCAGGTTTTTTTATTTGCCATGTTTTTTAACTTAAAAGACTTTCTAAGTCTTTCATTCAATGGCAGTGGAATTCTCTGTCTTTGTAAATAGCTTGTATAGAAATATCTCTAAAAATTGAATATGATTTGACAATGTAAATGTATGAATAAAACTGAGATTTCTTGTGTTCTTATATTTCTACCTTCCTTTTGAATCATAAAATTTCCCTTTAATGGTCTTATTACTTTCAATTCACTAAGATAAAAATGTGGCCCCAAAAAAATTCTGCTGCAAATTTTTTTTTTTAAGATTTATTTATTTATTTGAAAGTCAGAGTTACACAGAGAGAGGAGAGGCAGAGAGAGAGGTCTTCCATCTGATGGTTCCAATGGTTCACTCCCCTAATGGCCGCAAAATCCATAGTGTAGTAGGAAGGCATACAGGTTAAAATCAATTAGGTTTGTGAGCTGGAAGACCACACCTTCACCATGCCCCTGTGTGACCTCATGCCCCTACCTGGCCACACTTGGGTGCCCACCAACCAATCAGATTAATTAACCACTCCCCTTTGGAAGTGAGTTAAAAGCTTGGGACAAGATGTGTCTCAGACCTTCTCTTTTTCCCTGGCCTCTGGCCAGGAGGGGGCTTGCTGTAGCCCTGCGCCTCCAGTGCACATGGCCTTCAGGCCACCTGCTCTAGGTGTCCAGGCCTAGATGCTCCTCCACGTGGCTGGTTCCTGGTGCTCAGTATGAACCCAGATTTACCTCTCTCTCTTAGATAAAGTTCTCACTCTCCTATGCATCTTGCATACTAAATAAAAGCCTAAAAGGTACCATGCTGCCTCGTTTATGGATGCCGGTATTTGGAATTCTTCTCTAAATATTAGGCAAGAGCCCTCTTGGGCTTATTAATATTGGGGATTTATTAATAAGCATATGGTGATATTGTATGGCACCCCAAATTCCGGTAGCATATGTGGCACCCCAGATGGCGCTACTGGGGAACTTTAAGGGACCACATTTTTGTATAGATTTTAGGGGGTCATTCCCAATATCGTTGATCTGAAGCCAGGAGCCAGGAGCTTCTTCTGGGTCTCCCATGCGGGTACAGAGGCCCAAGGACCTGGGCCATCTTCTACTGCTTTCCCAGGCCGCAGCAGAGAGCTGGATCAGAAGAGGAACAGCCGGGTCTCAAACTGATACCCATATGGGATGCTGGCGCTTCAGGCCAGGGTGTTAACCCACTATGCCACAGTGCCAGCCCCTGCAAAAAGATTTAAGCCAAGCAGTATAAATTAAAATTAAAAATATTCATTTGGACTTGGACATACATTCTAGACTATCTGCTATTGTGAAGTTTCCTTCAATCAAATATTCTCTTTTTTTAAAATTTTATTTATTTATTTATTTGAAAGTCAGAGTTACACAGAGAGAGGAGAGGAAAAGAGAGAGGTCTTCCATCTGCTGGTTCACTCCCCAGTTGGCCACAACGGCTGGAGCTGCGTGGATTCAAAGCCAGGAGCAAGGAGCTTCCTCTGGGTTTCCCACATGGGTGCAGGGGCCCAAGGACTTGGGCCATCTTCTACTGCTTTCCCAGACTATAGCAGAGAGTTGGATCAGAAAAGGAGCAGCCAGGACTAGAACCGGTGCCCATATGGGATACTGGTGCTTCAGGCCAGGGCGTTAACCCGCTATGCCACAGCGCCAGCCCCAACAATCAAGTATTTTCTTTGTCTTCCTCTTGTGATATTTTTCATTTAGAGAAATACTTAATATAGTTCTACTTGTTTATTTTGGCTTTTGTTGCCTGGGTTTTGGGGCTCTTGTCCAAGAAAACATCCCCTATACCTATGTCTTAGAGTGTTTCCCCTACATTAGAAAGTGAGAAGGAAGGAGAGTGAAAGGAGAGAGGGAGAGGGAGGGAGGAAAAGAGGGAGGAAAGGAATATTATTATGTTCTTAGAACTGTATCTACAATTGTATCTACAAATTGTTAGCAAAATGGTGCCGTCTTATCTGGGGGCCATCTCAAGCTCCCAAAGCCATCTGGGACTCTGGCCCAGCTGCCACCTTGTGCAATGGGTTCGGCCTCTCCAGGACCCGACCTAGCTTTCTAGGAGTCAAGTGATCATATGGTCCAACCCTAAGTGACAACTCCATCTCACTCTAACGGGACTCGCTGCTTCCATTTCCTTACCTCTGCAAAGCCATAAGAAGGACTGTTTTTCCACACAAGCCCCCTCTTTCACCCTCTCCCTCCAGCCTATTGGGTTTCCCCTCACCCGACAATAAACTTTTCCTTTAACTCCCGTGTTTCATGTGTTTTTTGGTGACCTTTCACAAATCACATTGGATCTGTCAAAAGCAAATTAAACAATAAAAATTTTTAAAAGTTTTTAAAAAAGAAATGTTTAATTACTTGAACAGCTCCACTTTAAATTTCTTTTGTCCTCTCAGATTGCTGTTTTCACTACCTGTCCTCTCAACTTCCCTTTTTTGATGCCACATTTTAAAATTCTGCATTTGCTTGCTTACAAACAATAATGAAGAATGAGTATATTTAGAATATCGCTTTCATTGTGATGATATCCCTGGATTATTGTACACTGGATTTCAAATGAAAATTATATTTGGGGTTGTTTGATTTCCAGAAATAAGAAGGCTAAATGCTTCAGTTTCTAATGGTAATTAGTTTTCAACCCAGACAGTCTGGATAGCTACATATTTACTACCTTGTAAAGAACTATCATAACAAGCCCTTAAGCATTATTTGAAAATTAATAAACTAAAGTAGGAGGAAACCCTTTACTTTCCCATAGCAACATGAACTGAGTTATATGATTTTATTGCGAAATTTCACTTTTCAATTATAGGTTTCCTAAATTAAGAGGCTTGAAAAGCATAAAAAACAATTATTAGTTTCTTAATACTGCAGATGACTAATGCAATGAGTACACTTTACTATAAAAAAAGAGCTTTCTTTTTTGTTAAAGAAAATTCCTTCCTTGAATTGCCTGAGAATAAATCCTGATTCAAAATAAATCTTGTTTCTATTATGTTAATAGAATGCATTACATATTTAAAAGGGTTTTCTGAATTAAGTAAAAATAAATCTTACACAAGAATCTTACTCCTAAGCTATTTGTAGGTTTATATTTTTATTCTCTAAAAATGAAACTTGCAAGTAGAGCAATGTAACTGCTAAAACTTGCAAATGTAGAAAAGATTCAGTAATTTGGTTTTGCTAGATAGCAATTGCTATTGATGATTATACTAGATTTAAAAGCTAAAATTGTGTATAAATTGGGTTAATTGCATAGACGAGCGTTTGGAAGGAAAAAACTACTTAACCTAATTCTTCCCATCACAGACTGAGGGTAGAGAGTCCATGTTAATGCTCCCTGGCAGAAGGAGAGCTGCAATCCCCACATTACCTGATCTAGGACTGTGGCTTTGGGTCATCCAGAATGCCGACATTCTTGGAGCTCTGATACCTGACTCCACGTGTATGGTGTGAGTGTATTTTTGTGCACGAGGGTGTGTATTAGGTCAACATGGGGTGTTTACTCTGTAGTACATTATGGCATAGTGCTGAAGAGCAAGAACTTTACCAAAACACAAGCACGTTCAAATTCTGGCTTCAATGCTTTCCAGCTGTGTGATTGGCCAAATCTACTAACCCATCTGTGACTCCACATATTCACGAACAAAATAAAGATAATATCCCAGGATTGTTGCAAGAATTAAATGAGTTACTAGGCATGAGTTTGCGAACAGGACCTAATACACACAAGTAAGGATACCCCAGTCGAGGCACAATGAAGTGATTTCAAAGGCAGCATTCACTTTCTAGCAAATTCTGTTTGTACTCTTTCAAGTACTTTTTAAATATTTTGTTTCCTAAGTCTTTACATCATTAATTAGTGTCCATAAAATGGAAATAAAGAATACGTTTAAAATAAAGAGTTGAGGGGGAAAGTCAGAGAAGGGGATTGAGGGTATGAATTATTGAGTAGAATTGCTACGCTGTAAAATTTAGTACTTTTAATTTTCAAACCACTATCCCTGAGTTGCTATGGGTTGCTAAATGTCAATGGAGGAACGAGATACCCAAGTATATGTTCCCGTTTTAATAGGAAAAGCTTCTAAGGGAATGGAAAGATATCAATCATTCAATCAGTTCAAAACACGTTACTAAGAATCTTAGAACAGTCTGCTAGGTCCTCAATGAAGGATATACTATGAAGGATCAACAAAATTTCAGGGAAATAAAAAACTATGTAAGTTCCTATGCCCCTATAAACTAGTTATCTTCCAGCCGGCTAATCCTCCGCCTGCGGCGCCGGCACACTGGGTTCTAGTCCCGGTCGGGGTGCTGGATTCTGTCCGGGCTGCCCGTCTTCCAGGCCAGCTCTCTGCTGTGGCCCAGGAGTGCAGTGGAGGATGGCCCAAATCCTTGGGCCCTGCACTTGCATGGAAGACCAGGAGAAGCGCCTGGCTCCTGGCTTCGCATCAGCCTGATGCAACGGCCGCCGTGGCCATTGGAGGGTGAACTAACGAAAAAGGAAGACCTTTCTCTCTGTCTCTCTCTCTCACTGTCCACTCTGCCTGTCAAAAACAAAACAAACTAGTTCTCTTCCACACTAACAACACAGTATGTTCTCACTGTTTGGTAAGTGAATGGGATGAATGAATATTGCCATAACAGTCTGAACTGGGAACGAGGATGGAAAAACCAGGAGCCAGAAAGAATAATTTTGCTTCATGGGTGTATTTTGTTTGCCTTTCTTACTCTGTTAAAATAGAATTATTTAGTTAGAAACATTTGAAATTCTTGGGATTTCACATTTTAAAAATATGGATTTCTGGATGATCTTGAAAAACTAAAAACTCTGGGCCGGCGCCGTGGCTCAACAGGCTAATCCTCCGCCTTGCGGCGCCGGCACACCGGGTTCTAGTCCCGGTCGGGGCACCGATCCTGTCCCGGTTGCCCCTCTTCCAGGCCAGCTCTCTGCTGTGGCCAGGGAGTGCAGTGGAGGATGGCCCAAGTGTTTGGGCTCTGCACCCCATGGGAGACCAGGATAAGCACCCGGCTCCTGCCATCGGAACAGCGCAGTGCGCCGGCCGCAGCGCGCTACCGCGGCGGCCATTGGAGGGTGAACCAATGGCAAAAGGAAGACCTTTCTCTCTGTCTCTCTCTCACTGTCCACTCTGCCTGTCAAAAATAAATAAAAAAAAAAAAAGAAAGAAAAACTAAAAACTCTGAAAAGAATAGGTCTCTGTTTCTGCTTGGCATCAGTTCCTAGAGGTGGATAGAGGCTGCTTCCTCAGAACAGGCAGGTGATCCCATCACTCTAACTGCTTGACTCAATTATATCACCTGCCAAGTCCCTCGTGGACTGTTTGTGTATCTCTTTCTAGAACTGCCACACTTCACTTCCTTTACAAGATTTCATTGTGACTTATAACAAGTGAATGAACTCCTAAAACCACACAGAGGTGTTCTCTCTGATGAAAGCATGAGGACCCTTGAGTTGGGTATTAGGGTTTCTCATCCTAGACACTACTGACATAGGAGATCAGAAAATAATTGTTGTTGGAGGCTTCCTGGACATTGTCAGATGTATAGCAACATCCTTGGCCTCTAGCCACCGGATACCTGATCATCCAGTGTGACAGCTGGAAACATTACCAGGCTTTGATAAATACAACCTGTAGGGTAAAATATCCCTAATTGAGGACCACTGAGTTAGACACCATGCATCAAAAGTTATGCCAGATTTGCCTTAGAAAGTTATTGGCTAACTCGCTGATTGGGAATTGGCTACAACCTTGGCACTGTGGCCAAGTTCTAGATGTAATAGTTAGGCCACTGATTTGATAAACATAATTAAACTTAAGCTATTTAAACTTGAGGGTGATGATAATACCATGGTTTTCTACAACTATTTATTTTTGATGGAGTCCATTAGTGAAAAGAAGCATAATTAATGAAGTGATGTTGTACAATGCAACATTCTGCACATGGTAACAGCTGGACAGCATTCGTAGGCTAACAATTCATTCTGGTTCCTACTCACATGTTGTTCCTGACAAATTATTTTTAAAGTATGACTAAATTATGCATTACACAGGATCACCATTATTTATGCAACTGAGGCTTACCACTAACATTCCAATATGGATTTTTTTTTACTAGGGGATTTCAATAAAGCTTCTAAGAATAGAAATATACACCTAGAATTCAGTAATTCATGTGGGGAATACTTTAATGGTACAGAAGTGGCACAGTAATTGAGTCTTTAAATCTTAGGGGAATCTTTTTTTTTTTTTTTTTTTTTGACAGGCAGAGTGGACAGTGAGAGAGAGAGAGAGAGAGAGAGAGAGAGAAAGGTCTTCCTTTTGCCGTTGGTTCACCCTCCAATGGCCGCCGCTGCCTGTGCACCGCGCTGATCTGAAGCCAGGAGCCAGGTGCTTCTCCTGGTCTCCCATGTGGGTGCAGGGCCCAAGGATTTGGGCCATCCTCCACTGCACTCCTGGGCCACAGCAGAGAGCTGGACTGGAAGAGGGGCAACCGGGACAGAATCCGGCGCCCTGACCAGGACTAGAACCTGGTGTGCTGGCGCCACAAGGCGGAGGATTAGCCTATTGAGCCGCGGCGCCAGCAGGGGAATCTAATAATAGAAAATTTGAGAAAACATTATTTACAATAGCTAAACATACAGCTAAATTTCATGTACATTTCTCACACTGTCTCAAAGTAATCAAACAGATGAAGATGTCAGACTGCAGCTGATTTCTCCCACAGGTTATCAGCTGCCTCATATATTTCATTTAAATAAAAATTAGGTAATACTATGAAACAGTAAAAGTACAAAAGCATAAAACTATAGTATTTAAATTTCATTTCCACAGAATCAACAAAACGAATATATCAAAAGCCTCTCAGTAATTTTAACCTATTTTTTTTTCATCTTCTTTATATACAACTTTGTGTTGAGGAAGACATATTCCCCACAGCCTGTCCTCTGATGCCTTGTCCAACATCAATTTAAATGACTCAAGTGATGACTTCAAGTACAGTACAATTCTTTCTTTGGGAAGCTACTCCATTGACTAATATTAAGTAGGTTACTTTTGGTACGTTAATTTGCAGCTTCACTCGGCATGGACTATTTATGTACAATGTACCTTTCATCCAGGAATTGACATGTGAGAAAAAGCCAATGATAAAATTTAGGGATTTTTCATATTCTACATTTTTCATTATTCACATATTGATGTGAGGCTCTCACAAGTATCTTGAAATCTATGTCCCTTCCCCCACTAAATTTATTTTTGCACTGAAAGTTAAATATAATTTTCATCATTTTGATATACAGTTTTTCAAGTTAAAAAACAAACAAGGAAACAAAAATATATGGCAGGTGTTATGGCACAGTGAGTTAATTCTCCACCTTGGATGCCCTCATCCCATATCAAAATATGAATTCTAGTCCCAGCTACTTTGTGCTTCCAATCCACCTTCCTGCTAATGTGTCTGGGAGGTGTATATATATATATATATATATATATATATATATATGAAAGAAACAGTTCTGGGTCAGCACCAAAAAAATAAATAATTAAAAAAGCAACCAACCAACCAAAAAAAAAAACAAAACCACTAATCAACAACCTCAACACAGCCTCAAAATTTCACATAATTAAAGTTAACTCTTCCAGGTAGTTAACATACAAACAAGAGTGGATAAGCCAGAGTATTCATCACATAGGCTTTCCTACCCCACTAAAGGAAGAACATTTTTTTTGACTTTGCTTTAGAAAGTGTTGTCTTACTGGAAAGTAGTTTCAAATCAAGGTAAATACTGCTATGAAAATGAATTGTGGAGCCCCTCAGGTGGCCTCAACATTTTTTGTCTACAAATATGAAATGACTTGTATACAATGCAAGCTCATACTTTTGTATTTAATTAGAAGCATTGGATTTATAGATACAAGGTAAATCTGATGTATTGTGATAAGGTTTTTTATTTTTTATTTTAAGCTAAGCACTGAAGAGGGAGTTAACTGTCTTTGACCATAAAAATTAACACAGAAGAATCAACTAGGCTATACCTTTAAAGTATCATGTTATCAAATATCCCCCTTCAAATGCCCCTTCCATTGCACTAGACTATTGAAGGCTGAGCCATGGGGAAAAAAAAGAGCATCTACTTACTTCAGCCTTCAGTGTTAAGGGAAACATATAAAAGATGCTAGATCTGAGAAGAGAGACCCACCCAAGACCCAGACTCCTGCAGATGTCGAGATGAACCAGCACACTGATCACACCCTGAGCTCCAGGGATCTAAATTTAGATAGTGGAGAGCAGGCTACAAAGGAAAATAAGTTACACTGGGCCCTCATGCCCAATGGTATCAGCTCAGATGGCTATTTTTAAAGCTACCTCAGTAAATAATTCATACTAAATCATGAAGACAAACCTTGACCAGTCTCCCATCTTTGTTCCTACAAGTTTTATTTTGATCAAGTTTTATTTTTAAATTTTCTTTTGATCAAGACAAATTTAAGTAGCCTTTATGCTTTAAAGAAATAGCACAAAGAAAATACAATTTCTGAAAGAGAGGCCAGAGATATGTGTGACTACCTTATTACAAACCAAGCCTGGAAAGGAACATGATGTGTGAGCTAACGAACTCACAAATAACTACACTGGATATTTTTATGCTGCCACCAGACCTTTTGTAAGGCCATATAAACTGATCTTAATTTTGTTACACTGACCCCAAAGGCACTTCCTATTGTAAAATAGTCTATTAAGAATTTGTCTATATTTTGGAGAGCAATAATATTAAGTTCATTATGGCCTTTTGCCATCCAAGCACAAACTTAGCTTGTGTAATCCTCTTAAGATTTTAGTGGGTAAAAGCTATTTTAAGAATTTTTGCAAGCCAACTATATAGGTATGCTTAGAAAGGTACTTCTCTTTCAAGCTCTTTAAAATATATAGAAGATATTTATGTGAAATTGATTCATGTTAAAAATGTAAACACACCTAGTCAGAAAGCCCTAATAAGACAGACTTAAGTATAAGGTTGTATTATTACTCAACCTTGGCTCCAGAATCTTGATTTTAAAAGCCAAGTACGGCCTATTGCAAGCATATAACAATATATTATTATTATTATTAGAAAAACTTTTTTTATTGTGGAAAAAATAAGTAAAAATAGATAAACAAACAAAAGGTTAAAAACCTCATTATTCTCATAATGACCTCTCACCGAATGCATATTTTTCACATATGTTTAAATACATTACATCCTGTCAATAAATAAAATAGAAAGATGTTTTAAAGCATCTGCTCTGTTGTATGAATGTCACAACTTACTTATCTAATATTGTTGAGCATTTTCATAATTTCCTTGTTTTCTTTTGTTAATACAAATAATGAAATTCTTTATAGATAATTACTATACTTGAATATTGAAATTTTGCAATATTCACAGTTGCATTTCCATGCCCTTATCCCTATTTAATTCATAAATAAAGCTCCTGGCTTCAGATCAGCCCAGCTCCTGCAGTTGCAGCTATTTGGGGAGTGAACCAACGGATGGAAGATTTCCCATGTCCTTGACTACTACTCTTCCAATCCAGCTGTCTGCTAATGGACTGGGAAAGCAACGGAAAAATGGCCCAAGTGCTTGGGACCCTATGTACCCACGTGGATCACTCAGAAGCTCCTGGTTCCTGGCTTCGAATCAGCTCAGTTTCCACTGAGCTCAGCTCTGGCCATTGCAGCCATTTAGGGAGTGAATCAGTGGATGGAAGACCTTCCTCTTTGTCTCTCCCTCTCTCTGTCTGTAACTTTACCTCTCAAATAAATAAATAAAGTCTTTTTTAAAAAGATTTATTCATATGATTAATTCTCTAACCCTAAGGAAACTAAAGTTGACATCCTTTAGAGTTATAAATTCCTTGCTGAGTATCATAGACTATATTATCTTAACCTAATAAATGGGTCTCCAAATGCAGAATATTTTATTCTTCAAATCAGAAGTCTAGATTCCTCATTACAGAAAACTTTCTCATTAACTGTGACACAATAAGCAAGCCATATTGACAATTAATTTGATTCACTTGAGAAGTTTCAGCAAAACAAGATTTTGGTAACACCAAGCGGAGCTATTCTGCCCAGGTACATTAGCTAAATAGAAGCTACTTCCAGCCTCATCTTTGCTGGATCTTAAAGCCAGTGAAAATACAGTATGATTGTTAAAAATCTTTCTGTAGTCATTGGTAGGACTGCAATAGTCTGAGGATTTGGCCTGATATATGTGAGCTTGAAACTGGATCCTGTGACCTGTGAATGGTGGTCCTACCTTTCTGACCATGTCCAAGAACATCTATATGCTAAGCTTCCCATGATTCCTTTCATTCCAATTTATCAGTGGAGTGCTGACTGGAATGCATTCATTTGAAATATAAGACTCTCTCCTCCTGGCCTTATATCAAATTTTCTCACCTCTGCCTCTCAAAAGTGATTCCCTGGCAATGCTGCACTGCTCAGAGCTCTTCACACACAGTATCTCTGTGCCTTGCCTTATTTACTCCACTTGCTCCAACTATGCCTTCTTGCTTACCAACAACCATGAATCACCCTTGGTTGAAATCACATGCTATTTCGTTCCCTGAATGCATGATTTAAATTCAGTCCTATGTGTTACAACAGTCATCTCTGTTACTCTTTACTACCTTGGGAAAACTCCCCTCTTACGATATAATAATGGTTTCATTGGAAATTCCTACTTGTCTTTTTATTTTAAAGGAATTTATTAATACATTAGATTTTCAGGGTCACAGCAAATGCA
Organism: Lepus europaeus; assembly: GCF_033115175.1. Lineage (NCBI taxonomy): Eukaryota > Metazoa > Chordata > Mammalia > Lagomorpha > Leporidae > Lepus > Lepus europaeus. Next base: position 41,162,478 of record NC_084832.1, on the reverse strand, counting down.
TAATTATTACAACACAATTCTCATCAATTCTCATGTTAATGTGATATTAATACAGAGACACTTTCTATGTAATTCATATACAGTTCTAAGAATATAATGACACTTCCTCCTCCCTCACTCTCTTTCTCCCTTCCTTCCTTTCTTTTTTAAAAATTTTTGAGATAGCATTTTAATATACATTATAGTTAAAAGCTTAATGCTCCACTAAATGAAGAGTTCAACCCTACCTGTCTTTAGAGTTCCTCAAGGAACGCACATTGCTTTAGCATCTTAGAGTTGAGGGAGGGCTATGTGTTAAATTTTCAATAAATATTTCTTAAGTTAAACTGAATCTGGCCTTGAATTCTAACTTTACCAGTAAAAATGTAGGGATGCTGATCTGAATACACAAGAAGTATCAGGTTAAAACACTTTTCAAGACTTCCTACTTTCAGATTCAGGCCTAGGTTATGGAGATCTGCCTTAATCATACTTGAACTCTCTACATGCCTTAGGTTTGAAAAAATTATTCCCAATTTTTCTGCAGAAAGAGGAAGTAAGGAAGGAATAGGGATCCACAAAAACATTATACTAATTCCTGTATCATTGGAACGTATCAAGTCAAGCTTTTTCTCAATATTGACCTTATTTCATGCAGAAAAAATTAATATAACTTGCAATGACAGCAATGTTCTTTTAAAAAAAATTTCATTTTTATTGTAAAATTACATTATTTTGTAAAAAATTGTGGTAAAATGTTTATGAAAAATTACAATTATGTGTACTTATGGGTAAAAAGTGACATTATGATTTTGTTATGACTTATGATTGTGGCAAATCAAGCTAATTCACATTCACTTCCTCAAATACTTATCTTTTTGTGATGAGAACTTTGAAATTGATTCTCTTGGCAATTTTAAAATGTACAATAAACTACTACTAACTATATTTACCATGCCACACAATAGATCTGAAACAAGTCTGAACCTCCTGGCTAACTGAGGCTTTGTACCCTGTGACAATCATCTGCCCGTTTTTCCTAACCCCCAGCTTCTGGTAGCTGCTGTTCTCTGCTTCTGTCACCTTGATTGTCCCAGCTTTCACAGATGAGAACATGTGCTGTTGGTCCTCCTGTGCTTGCTTTGTTTCACTTAGCATAATGTTTTTCAAGTTCATCCTGTTGTCACAAATGACAGAACTTACCTCTTTTTAATGGCTGAATAATATTCCAATGTGTATGTACATGTTTGTGTGTGTGGAATAAAAATATATATAATGTGGAATGAAATTAAATGTGTAAATATAAGTTTGTAAACATGTATTTGTGGAATTTAAATATGTTTATTTTGGTGTAATTTTATTTAAATCCACCCATGGATTTTACATAATATATATTTTCATAAATTTTGGAAGACCTGTCATATGTATGATTTTGGGTTTTTTTGCAACAATAGTAGCTTATCTTTAAAGTCTGTTTTCCATGAACATTTTGAATATCTTTAAATATCACATTTTTTTATCCATTCATCCACTGATGACACTTAGATTGATTTCATAACGTGGCATATGAGAATTGCTGCAATGAATATGCTAGTACCTATAAGAACCAAAACACTAAAACCCTAATAAAATGTATATCTTTATGTTCATAAATATACAGAGTCTGAAGAAATATTGCAAACCATCTAGATCCACAAATTGTCTGAGATTTAATGTGCAATAGGAAGTGAGCATTTTGTGGATGTTGGTCCTCAGGTTGTTATCTATAGCTGATTGTAATTAAATTCTTCCAATGCCCAGATGTAATTAAATTTTTCCAATGGCCAGAACCTGTTCTAAGTGATAAATATGTATATATATGTGTTTTATATATATATATATATATATATATATATATATATATACATTTATCTACCTACCTATCTATCTAGAGTAATGCAACCTGCTATTGTCTTAAAAGATAAAGACTAGTCTCACCTCCATTTTATAGGAATGGAGTGCTAAAGATTTTAGAGAAACTCTCCAAGAACACTGACCTTCTCATAATTTCTAAATCTATGATCCAGATGAATAAATTGACTCAAAAATAAGATGTCCCTAGTGAGTAGGCTATAGGACCACTCAGTAAATTCCAGCAATATGGTACACTTTTTTTTTTCCCATCACTTTGTGATGTGAACTCATCCATTCAACATGAATTTATTGCAGGACTTCCGTTTATCAGGCCCTATACTAGGTTCTAAGACTTGAACCTAAAATGTGATATAATCTTTTCTCTCAGGGATATTTTCTCTCTTTTCTTTTCCTTCCTTCCTTCCTTCCTTCCTTCCTTCCTTCCTTCCTTCCTTCCTTCCTTCCTCCCTCCCTCCCTCCCTCCCTCCCTCCCTCTTTCTTTCTTTCTTTCTTTCTTTCTTTCTTTCTTTCTTTCTTTCTCTTTATTCCTTTCCTTTTCTCTTTCTCTCTTAAGATTTATTTATTTTCTTGAAAGGCAGACTTACAGAGACAGAGGGAGAGACAGAGAAAGATCTTCCATCTGCTGGCTTATGCCCAAATGGCCTCAAAGGCCAGGGCCGGGCGAGATGGAAGCCAGGAGCTTCATACAAGTATTTCTCATGGGTATTGGGATCCAAACACGTCAGCTATCCTCTGCCACTTTTCCCACGTGCATTAGCAAGGAGCTGAATCAGAAGTGGAGCAGCTGGCACTCGAACTAGTGGGATGCTGGCGTTGCAGGCAGCAGCTTAACGCATGTGCTACAATACCACTCCCCCTTCACCTTTTTTAAAAGATATATTTATTTATTTCAAAGGCAAAGTTTCAGAGAGAGAGAGACAGAGAGAGAGACAGAGATCTTCCATCACTGGCTCACTTCCCAAACGGCCTGAACAGCTGGGACAGAAGTCTGGAACTCCATCCAGGTCTCCCAGATGGGTGCAGGGGACCAATCATTTGTTCTATCTGCTGCTTTCCCAGGTGCATTAGGAGGGATCAGGTTTGAGATGAGGCTGCCTGGATATAAACTGGCACCCATATATGATGCTGTCATCTCAGGTGGGGCTTAACCCGCTGGCCTGCTGCTCCACAGCACTAGTCCTGTCTCAGGGACTTTTTTTTTTTTATTTAACAGATTCAATTAAATGGTGTAAAAATACAATTCTAAGAATGTAATGATATTCCCTTCCTCCCTCCCTCCCTCTCCCTTTCTTGTTCTAATTTTTGAGATAACATTTTAAATTTATATTATGGTAGGAAACAGAAAAAGCAGATGAAAGTATGATACATAGTGCTTAGTAAGGACTTGGTGAGTGAATTAATAACTTAATAATATATTAATAATAAATTAATAATACATTATAGTGGTAATGCAGATAAAGAAATGAAAGCAAAGGAAATTTATCTCGATAAGACTTGAGGCAGTGGCTCAACAGGAAAGATTTCCTGGAAATTAACAAGATAAACATAATGCAGGAAGGTATAGTCCAGAAAGAGTTAATAATACGTGAGGAAGTCTAAAAGCATGAGACAACCTCACACACTCCAGGAAAAGACATCATATGAGGAAGTGGTAAAAATCAGTAGAACAGGGATCTGAGATGAGGCTAGAAACAAGTCTGGGGTCTCAGAGTGAAGGGCTTTGGATGTTAAGCTGTGAACTGTGAACTATAGCATGACAGTCTTGAGAACCACTTAAGGTTTGAAAGTCAGCTAGTGACATGATCAAAATGGCATTTTAGAAAGGTCAGTCTGACAATAGTAAGAAAGGTATATGAAAGGGTCCAGACTGCACAGAACCAGAGGCTATGTAGCAAATGAGAAGAAAAACAGCAGAGAGTGTGGAAACAAAATGAGAGGAAAGGACGCACATGGAGGCATTAGTCAGATCTACTCAGACTCTCTGCTCATATAACCCATTATGCATTTTCCTAACACTGAATCTACACCATTGTGTAATTTCCTATCTATGAATCTTACTTCTGTGGTAGTAGCATGTCATTAATAAGTGGTTTTTGCAAAAATGAGATAATACATTGGTGATTGAGCAGATATAGGGAAAAGAAGGAGAAGGAAATACAAAATATTCTCCACTCTCCAGACCAGGACAGCATGATGCCATCCTGGGACGGGCAACATAGGAAGAGGAGGAGGTTCTGGGGTAGGATGAAGAGTTGACTTTCGGCAGTGACAAGAGGAGATTCATATGCTTAGAGACATCTCTAGATCAGTATGATACAGAAGAATGCTATTCATATTATTTCAGCCTGGAAATCCATAGTCATTAATGCAGGTGTCAAAATTGCAGCTTTGAGTTTATATAAAGTCCTTTAGGGAGAAGATATATAGACCATGTGCAATAGAGCATATATGGAGAATATATAGAGAGAATATGTACAGAAAGAATATATGATATGATGTGATATGTAGATTGTAATTTGGTGGAGAAACTTGAGCACACAAAAAAGAATAGAAAAAAAAAAAGCAGAAAGGAGGAACTCCAGAAAAGAAAGTTCATAGAAGACCAATGGAAAGAGGATTTCAAAGAGGAATGAGCATTCAACGTAGCAGTGATAATTGTTAATAGAGATGAGGTAAGATGAGATCATAAACACCTTGTTGAATCTAATGATACATAGAGCCATAAAGGTATTAAGTGAAAATAGATGCAGTGAAATATTGGTATCAGAAGCCAGAATACAGAGGTATGAAGATGAAAGGAATGTAAAGATGTCAAAACTGCTACTTTCTTCAAGAAATGTTAGGACTTTTGCCTAAAAAGGAAACAATAAATAGTAACTCGAGGAGGATATGTGTTCAAAAGTGACTATTTTATGATAGAAAGGGCTGAAGCTTCTGTAGGTGCTGTTATAAAAAAAAAAAAAACCACAGGAGACTAAAATCACAAAAAAGGATAATTGCAACCAGGTCTTGGAAAAGATGGTCCATGGAGTCTCTAAATTACATAGACAAGGAGAAAAAGAGCAAATGGGAGACAGAGATTGTCTAGAGGTGGTTTAAGAGCAAGAGAGTGTAAAGAATAAGGGAAAATCACCGGAAATCTGGATCAGACAATGAGAAGCTTAAATTCTGACAGTGAGTCTGATGAAAATACTGAAAATGGGTGATATGTTATCCAAACAAATTTTTTTCATGTTTTAGCTCAATGATATGTGTGAAAAATACATTTGTAGACTTCAAAATATGAGGGACTTTCAAAAAGTTTGTGGAGAATGTGTCATGAAAAACTACACATGGATTTCAAAATGTTTTTGTATCAAATATACTTACCTTTTAATTCTATTTCTTTCTATGTAATTTTGAATTCCCTCAAACATTTTTGAAAGGCAGCAGAAGATGAAGAATAAGGAATTGAAGGACTACTAGTTGAACTTTTTAGCAATGTCAGCTAGTGACATAGATTAAAATTGAGATTGGACATTTGGCACACAGTTACGACACAGGTTGGAATTCTTACCGCCCATAATCTGAGTGTCTGAGTTTGAGTCCCAGTTTGATCCCAAATTCAACTTCCTGCTAAGGTGAACCCTATAAGACAGCAAGTGATGGATCAAATAGTTGGGTCCCTACCATTCCTTTGGGAAACCCAGATTGATTTGTAGCTCCTGTTTTCAGCCTAGCCGACCCTGAGCTTTTTGTAGGCTTTTAAAGGGTGAATCATCAAATAGGAGCTCTGTCTATTTCTGTCTCATTCTCTGTCTGTCTTCAAATAGATAAATGGAATTTAAAAAATAAGAGTAGTAAGGGAGGGCCAATTGAAAAATACTAGAATTACCAAAATTGTGGCTATGTTAATAGAGCACACCTAAAACATATGATGGAGAGAGTTCACACTCAGGACTAAGGTAGAACTTGACAACAAATTGGAGGAATAGTGATTTTATTGAACTCAAACATTGAAATAGGAGTCTCACAAAGAGATACTTTTAGCCAGACTTAGAATCTGAAAATAGATTTTCCATACAATTCAGCAATCCTACTCCTGGGAATTTACCCAAAGAAAATGAAATCAGCATATAAAAGGTTATCAGTATCCCAATGTTTATAGCAGTTCAATTCATCATAGCTAAGATATGGAATCAACCTAGCTGTCTATCACCTGATGACCAGATAAAGAAAATATGGTACATATACATGATGGAATACTACTCATCCATAAATCCTGTCTTTTGCAACAAAATGGATGAAATTGGAGACCATTATGACTACTGAAATAAGCAGGTCGAAAAAAGACAAGCAGCATATGTTTTCTCTGATTTGTGGTAACTAATATATACAGTACAAAAAAGGAATGTATTTAAGTGAAATTGATATCATGACACTTGATTACTGTTTATAGCCCTTGTCTGTATTCATGAGGGACAGTGGTCTTTCTACTTACTATGTGTTGAATTATTTATTTAGTGGAGGATTCGGCTTGTGATTATAAAGTACAATGAAAGTATATCATCACAAAAATTAAAAGAAAAATAAGAAAAGAAGGAGGGGGGGGTGGGAACAAGGGAGAGAGGGTGGGTGGCTGGGAAGTATCAATATGTTCTTGAAACTGTGTATATGAAATACATGAAATCTGTTCCCTTTACATAAATTTCAAAAAGAAAGGAAGCAACGAAAGTAAATCCAGGTATAATATGCTATTAAACTATCTACTATTTATTCTTGAGGTAGTCCTACTACCCTTGAGCAACTCTGGTTGCTAGAATGAACTTTCTCATTGATATATCATACCCCTTCCTATACCTTTCATTCATCCATCAAGTTTCATGTGTCAGACTCACATACCACACACACACATACACACACACATTCTTCCACGTTGAAGACAGGTATCATGTGCACCCAGACTCCTTTTTCTCTGAACACACATGACACTTCACTGTTGCTACCTACCATGCATTTGTTCATCCTACTCATTCTTTGAAGGGTTCAACTCACTTTAGTTTATGGTAGATTCTTAATATAGTAGCTTGAAATGTACCCAGTACCTAGAGTGTGTTCTAGCAATCACACTATAGAATGAAATGATAAAAAAAGCAAAGCCAGCATTTATTGAACACTTACTGTGTGCCTGGTCCAATTTCAGTCATAACCATTCACAACCTCACTCAAGTGAGATCTCTTGTCTGTGACCATGGGTTGGAACTTAGGTTTTGTTGTATATTCCCAGGTTGACCTCAGAAAAAAGCTAATTTGCCTTATTAAGATTCATTGTTTTCCTTTATTTAGCAGAGTAATTATTGAGGTTAAATGAAATATGACATATTACTTGTCATGCATTTTCTGGTACACAATAAACACATAAAATGATAATTATCATTATTTCTATTTTTACAAGTGAAAACTTGGCTGTGAGTTAAAGTCAGATGATCAAGATTCAAATCTAGATTAATAAATTCTCAGCCCATTATGTTGTATTGTTCCACATTTTACATTTTAATGCTTGTCTGTATTTTTTTTAAGATTTGTTTATTTGAAAGTCAGATTTACACAGAGAGAGGAGAGGCAGAGAGAGAGACAGAGAAAGAGGTTTTCCATTCGGTGGTTCATTCCCCAATTGGCCACAATGGCCAGAGTTGCGCTGATCCGAAGCCAGGAGTCAGGAGCTTCCTCCGGGCCTCCCACGTGGATGCAGGGGCCCAAGGACTTGGGCTATCTTGTACTGCTTTCCCAGGCCATAGCAGAGAACTGGATCGGAAGTGGAGCATCTGGGTCTTGAACCGGCGCCTATATGGGATGCCGGTGCTTCAGGCCAGGGCATTAACCCGCTGCGCCACAGCGCCGGCCCAATGCTTATCTTTCTAATACTGTAATTCAAGATGATTGTTGATTAATGCTGAGTATATTGTATTGTGAACCATGACTCCTGTGATTTTTGAATGCATGTTTCAATGTTAAGCATGTTTTCATCATTCTATACTTGTGAGTGTTTGTTTTTTAGTTTAATGAGGTTATTATCTTACCTAGGATTAATGTTATGAATAGCACAAAAGATGATAATAGCAGAAATTAAAAGAAAGTGAATAATATGAAAAGGTAATAAGAAGAAAATAAGCATATATAGAAAAAGTCCAGAGCTATTTAGAGAGACTGAAAAAACATGATGAATACAGAATCATAATTATTTATTTAAAATATAGCTATGCTATTAACAGAAATGGAGAAATTTAGGGAAAAACTGTTTGGGAGACAAAATTAACTTTTACTAGGAGATTGGTTGAAACGATAGTTGGAGTGATTCATATATACATTGGCTACTACAAAAATAATCCTTTATTCCTGGATAAGATTGTGATAAAGAAAGCTCACAACTGAAGCCATAATTTTCTTTAAGAACTAAAATATGCATATTCAACTTTATACAACAAGATAAATAAATTGCTAATTTATCAGAAAAGCAGAATTATAAAAGCAATATGGATCTCAGGTCAAAAGGAAATAATCTGGAAATGATTTTGGTCTAACTCCCCAGTTATTTTGTGAGAAATTGAGAAAAAATACTCTATATGTATCTCTATATCCAAAGTGCTAATATTAGTTAATTAAAAAGTACCTTAATGTTGTGCAGTGAGCTATAAACATCCTAGGTCTTAGTTGCTGACCTAATTAACGTGGAATTCATAATGAATTCTTATCTGAAAGAGAATTTTATTTCATTGGAACCTCAGGAAGAACTTATGAGGATGATCATCAGTATCCTAGGAGAAATGATAAACCAGCAACAAAACAAAGTGATGAAAGTACTGAAAAGAAGTTCTAACATCCTATTACACATAAAGAGTGATTATAGGTAACAATAATATACCATATATATATATATATATATATATATATAAAGTGGCATATATAATGTACCACAAATACATATATATATTTAAGTTTATAAGAAAGAATTTTGAAATTTTTCACCATGAAGAGATGATGATTATTTTAGGAGATAGATACGCTCACCCTGATTTGAACATTACACAATGCATCCATGTATTAAAACACCATATGGTACCCTATAAATCTATTAACATTTTATCTATTGAAAAAGTTAAATGACAAAAAATAATGGTGAAACTTTTCCTTCATTGACCACTGTTAGTCCATTAGCAACTTAATTCCTTTGAAATGTAACTTGTTCAAAACACTTAAGGTTGTCATTTTTTATCACTGTTCATCAGAACCTGTCAATCATTGTCAAAAGTCATCAATCACAGTCAAAGGAGACCATTTTCAGAACTAATGGATAAGAACTTTTTGACCTTATGTTTTTCATAACCTTAAAATCATATGCAAAAGAACAGAACTTAGACTCCCGTCTCTATTGTTGGTAACTTCAAGTAACTTTAGAGGTATTCAAAGTGAATTTTGGATATATACTGCTAGATTGGTATATGCTTTATATTTTAAGAAATCAGATGAAAAATACTAGAAATGAGAAGCATGAGGTCTAGTATAAGTATAGACTGTCCATTCCACTGTGACATGTGACCAAGGGTAATTTTCCTACCCTCTGGGAGCTTTGTTGTCTGTCCTCTAAAAGAGGTAACTGGTATCTTTCACACGTATCTCCTCCCACTCTGAGATTTATCACTGTAAATCTTTTATGCAGCTGAAATATACAAAAATAAACTGAAACCAAAACAAAATAACAAAAGTCAAGCTCTTTCTGTAGGTATATTTCTTCTAAGGAGTAAACCTCTATCTTCTCTTTGTTGCCTTAGTTTTTATTTATTTATTTATTTATTTATTTATTTATTTTTGACAGGCAGAGTGGCCTTAGTTTATTTTTAATGTCCTACTCCAACTTTTTATTTTGAGGGGTGGGAGAACTAAATGATAAATGCCACAGTTAGTCCACAGAATTTCTGGTGGAGGTAACTGGTAACGGTGTTTTTAGTAGCATTTGGTAGTTTTCCAAAGTTTAGTTGCATACTGCATGGAGGACCAGCATTGCAAAATTATGGAGAAAATACCAGAAAACCAGTTTTTACTTCTTCCATGTCTACAACCACAAAATCCTGGTTGTAGCTCTGTGCTATGTTCCACAAATACTGTGTATGCTTTATTCAACGTTTACACCTCAAAATTAAGATTCATCTGTTAATTGTTTTTTAAATAATTACTTATTTATTTGAAAATCAGAGTTACAGAGAAAAAGGGAGAGACAGAGAGAGAGATCTTTTACCTGTTGGTTCACTCCCCAGATGGCTACAATGGCCAGTGTTGGGCCAGACTGAAGCCAGGAGCAAGGAGCTTCTTCTGGTTCTCCAGTGAAAGTGGCTGGGGCCCCAACACTGGGGCCATCTCCTGCTGCTTTTCCCAGGACATTAGCAGGAAGCTGGCACCTATATGGAATACTGGCATCATGGACAGTGGTTTTATCTGCTACTCCAAAATGCCAGACTCCATCTGTTAAGTTTTATAGTAAGTTATGGGGGCAGGCGCCGCAGCTCACTAAGCTAATCCTCCATCTTGCGGCGCCGGCACACCAGGTTCTAGTCCTGGTTGGGGTGCCGGATTCTATCCCAGTTGCCCCTCTTCCAGGCCAGCTCTCTGCTGTGGCCTAGGAGTGCAGTGGAGGATGGCCCAGGTCCTTGGGCTCTGCACCCCATGGGAGATCAGGAGAAGCACCTGGCTCCTGCCTTCGGATCAGCGCGGTGCGCCAGCTGCAGCTCGCTGGCCGCAGCAGCCATTGGAGGGTGAACCAACGGTAAAGGAAGACCTTTCTCTCTGTCTCTCTCTCACTGTCCACTCTGCCTGTCAAAAAACAAAACAAAACAAAACAAAAACAAACAAACAAAAACCATACTGGGGCCGGTGCTGTGGCGTAGTGGGTAAAGCCGCTGCCTGAAGTGCCAGCATCCCATATAGGCGCTGGTTCGAGTCCCGGCTGCTCCACTTCCAATCTAGCTCTCTGCTATGGCCTGAGAAAGCAGTAGAAGATAGTCCAGTCCTTGGGCCATGGCACCCATGTAGGAGACCCGGATAAAGATAAAATATTAAAAAAATACCTATTGCTTTTGCTCCTCCAATTTTTAAAAGCATTTTCAACAAAATTACACCTCCTTCTCATATATATATATATATATATATATATATATATATATATTCCTTTTCTATATTTTTTATTATTTTTGTCTACTGAATTAAGTTTATTAGGTTGAAATATCTCCCAATATTTTTCAAATTCTGAATTAAGAAAATAGCCATCCTTCTGCATCCAGGCAAGTTCATGGGTAATCTAACAAATTTCCTTGGGAAATTTTCATAAGTAATTCAGTATCCCACTACATTGGAAGTTCATGTCATAAAGAAAACTTAAAATATTTGTGTGAGTGGCTACTGTGAGTCAGATACTTAAACAGTTACAGCTCCTAAGGCTCCTACTATCAATAGGCTCATCTTTCTCTTCAGATTTCTGGTGTGTTTTCCACTATTTGTTACCTTTTTACCCCCTTTTTTAAGAATTGGGAAAAAAAGGGGATGTGGCATGGAGTGTTTTTAAGGTTGACCTAGCTTTGACAAAGCAAATGGAAATAAATGGCTAAGTTTCTATAAACTATACAAGCCAAAGATTACCATTCTCTATTCTCCTGGAGTCCTCTCAGATATTCAAAATACAAATTACTCCACACATCACTGGACAAGTGCCCCATCACCCAGGGAGAGTTTGATTCTCCTTAGACAAAAGCCAAGGAAGCAAGAATTAGGGTTTCAAAAGACATTATTTGAGGACAATAAGTTAGTTTTATGAACTAGTATCTAAATTTTTAAAAAATAATTTGCAAGGTTAAATGTATAAACATATGTGTGCTAAATAAAACCATTACTGACAAAAATTTGGGGGTAAAATGTGAAACAAACAGCATTGTATTTTATTTATCCTCACTCCTGCTGATCAGATAAAGGTAAAATAAAGTAAAATTACTTCCTTGACTTTTTGAAAATTGTTATAATAAGCATATAACACATAAATCTTATTTGAGGTCATAATTTTATTAGTATAAATAGTACTACTACAGATGAAATTTTATTTATATCATCTTGAAAAGAATACAGGCCAGCCAACATAAAATAAAATTTAAGTGTATTTTTATGTAGGTTATTTCTAACAAAAGAGGCAGTATAACTGTCTGCTAGTATGTACCTTTAAAAACAATGCAATCAGATACTGATTCTCTGGTGATCTCAGTCATCATTTTCACTCATAAATGCAAAAATAATGAAAGCAAAAAAAATATATGTAGTACGTGGCATTTTTACATGTTTTACTCTTTGTGTTAACATATTATCACCTTTTTATTTTAAATATAATACAATCAATGACATGTTATTGTAGCCCATGTACTTTACAGTTTCAAATCATTTGAGTCTTTCATATTCCCTATGAGATGGTGACTGAAACAAACTGAAGTGATTATGCAATAAAGGAGGATTGATTTCTTCCAGGTATTTTTGTAAGAGGAAAAAAGTACATCAACTGTATCAGTTAGTGTTCATTTTAGAGTCCAGGTACAACCCCAATTATTTTATGTGAAAAAATTAATATTAAACGTTGTTAATCATGTAATGAAAAACGAAGACAGCAAAAAAAGGCACAGCAGCTACCTCTTAAAGTTATTATTACAGAGTTATATAGTAAGTCAGTTATTACAGGGGTAGCAACCCCAACAAACTATTCCTACTGCCAGGAAAGGAAAGAATTGCGATTACTGAAACACGAGTCTAACCAAAGGGCCCCACAAAGCTGTAAGTCCTTTGAAACTATGTGCTAGTTAGGTGATGGAGGACATTTCTGAAAAACAGGACTTACCAACTGTAGGGGAGAGTGACTCCGTGTTTTCAGGGGGCTTGGGTATCAGCCAACTGAGACTGCTGCCTCTGGTGACTGAATGAAGCTATTTCTAGGAGTGTTGGAACAACTGCAAGTTGGAATTACTCACTGTTACAAGAACAAACTGTTTTTGGCAGGATGAAGAAATGTTGCTAGGTATCACCGAAAGGAACTAAAAGCAAACAAGAAGCAGAAAGAATGCAAACAAGAGAGAATTCTCTCCTCCATCAGGTTCCCTCTAGCCTCTGTGATTAGCAGTCTGAGATATAGTTGGTCAAAGGCAAACATGGTTTGCAGGATCCCAGCCTCAGCACCAGAGTAGAGCAGGTGGATAGATGGGAAACTTAAAACCAGCACTAAGGCCTCACCTAGCTACTGGGATGTTTTATGAGAATGTCTAACAAAAAGTGACCAAATAGAGCGTGTGGTTTATTGCGAACTCTTTGTCTTCCATTTAAATATAAACCACATTTGGAACCTGAGGTAGATGAAGATGTCCTGGGTCATGAGCATGAGTAGTCACAGGTGGTCATAAAAGTGATTTTGTTCCTACCTGGATCTCTTTCAGGATGCTTTTGCTTAGAACCTAGCCATCGGGTTGTGAAGAGACACAGGCCACAAAGAGCTTCAGCTAAATTCCTCAGTGACAGCCAACATTCACCTCCAGGCTCATGAGAGAGCACGCTTTCAAGATTCCAGCTCCCAAACTTTGAAATGCTGACTATGATACTGAAATAGTAACAGATGAGCTCATTTCTGCACCAAATTCAAACTGGTGAACAACATATCAGCCATCACAGATTTGACCCATAGTGTTTTGGGGTGGCTTATTTCACAGCCTTATTGGGCTAGTTCATTTCACAGAAGAAGTGTGTATTCACATGTATTTAGCAATTGCTGAAGTAGCTAAAGTAGAGAATTAGCAAAGATAAAAGTGAAAAGGTGATCATCCAAAGGACAATGTGAAATCAAAAGCTCAAGTAGGATGATTAATGGCAAAAGATCTGGGGCATTACTTTCACTAAGAAAGGGGGATAAAAGAATTGACAATTTAAAGATAATTGCAAAACAGGAAAATATTTAAAATATCCACAGGAACTTCTTAAATATAAGGCACATGGAAAAACCTTTAACTTTTTTGCAATCAAGTTTAAAACTATTTCATAGACTTTATTCATAGTGATAAATATTACTTACCTTTTCAATTTTACACTGTTCCTGGTCTACTGCATATTTTAATTCAAATTTTTAATGTTTTTCTAAATGGCTAAGTAAGGTAAGCATAGTTTGCTTTAAAAGGCAAAAACTTCTAAGCAGTCCACCCCAAATTAATCATCATGCCCCCTTTCCTCATATTTCTTTCCTTAATGGTTTAGAGATGAGCAGTCACATTACCATTATGTATGAATACTACTAAGCATAAATAAGTAGGACAGGTTGCCCTGCAAACAAATTTCATTAAAGTCCCTAGATTAACACATTTTAAAGGTCTCTTTAATGAATCTTTGTCCTTGTGATACAACACAAGCAGGAACAGGGCAAACTAAGTTGTAGAATTTTATCTCTCCATCTCTAGCTTCAAACAATTAAGGGAGTTATAAATAAGCTCTAGTATCTTTATCCCACTCAAAAATAATGAATGAGCCATCCTCATGAATCACAAGACTATCGCATCAACCCATCACAACCCCAAGATCATGAAAGCAAGACTTTAAACCAGCATTACATTTTAGAATAAATCATGGACTTGGTAACTATTTCAGAATTGTAAATGTTATGATTTTTAGAGTTATAGCATAATTCATATATCAAGCCATGGCATCTATGAACCCTATCATAGAATCCCTAGAGCTTTTCCAATTTTTAGAATGAATCTTTGCGAGTTCAGATTTTTAAAAATTGCTACAATGAGAAAAGTGATTGAATAGGATTCCTTGGAAATATTAAGATGGAATTGAGGTAAAAATTACACCAAACCAGCAATAATTAGGGGATTATTGCTGAAACAAAGCATCGTTTTGAGCTTTTATTGGCGAAAGATAGAAAAGGTTAAAAAAGATAACTCAAATACTAAAAAGGATAAAGTATTACATTGTACATCTAAAGTCAGGACAGGAGCTGATCAGTTCATTGTTGCTTATAGTGTCCATTTCACTTAACAGGTTTCCTCTTTGGCGCTCAGTTGTCATCGATCAGGGAAAACAAATGATATTTTTCTCTTTGGGACTGGCTTAATTCACTCAGCATGATGTTTTCCAGATTGCTCCATCTTGTTGCAAATGACTGGGTTTTGTTGTTTCTTACTGCTGTATAGTATTCTATGGAGTACATGTCCCATAATTTCTTTATCCAGTCTACTGTTGATGGGCATTTGGGTTGGTTCCAGGTCTTAGCTATTGTGAATTGAGCTGCAATAAACATTAATGTGCAGATGGCTTTTTTATTTGTCAAATTAAATTCCTTTGGGTAAATTCCAAGGAGTGGGATGGCTGGGTTGTATGGTAGGGTTATGTTCAGGTTTCTGAGGAATCTCCAGACAGACTTCCATAGTGGCTTAACCAGTTTGCATTCCCACCAACAGTGGGTTAGTGTCCCTTTTTCCCCACATCCTCTCCAGCATCTGTACAATGTAATACTTTATCCTTTTTAGTATTTGTTGTTGTTGTTGTTGTTCTAGTACTATTGGTTGAACTCAGTAATTAACACACAATTATTCTCAGGTGTTTAAATTTTAACTGAAAAGTGATCCCTGTTAAATCTAAGAGTGGAAAAAGAGAGGGAGGAGATGAACAATTTGGAACATGCTCAATCGGACTGGCCGCAAATGGTGGAGTTAGAAATGTGCAGGGGATTCCAACACAATTCCATCAAGATGGCATGTACCAATGCCATCGCACTAGTCCAAGTGATCAATTTCAGCTCACAATTGATAGCTCTGATAGGTCTAAGAGTCAAAGAGATCACACAAACAAGACAAGTATCTGCTAATACTAACTGATAGAATCAAAAAGGGAGAGAAAGATCCAACATGGGAAGTGGGATACACAGCAGACTCATAGGATGGCAGATGTCCTAAACAACACTCCGGCCTCAGAATCAGCCCTCAAGGCATTCAGATCTGGCTGAAGAGCCCATGAGAGTATAGCAGGCATGG
This sequence comes from Lepus europaeus, assembly GCF_033115175.1. Classification (NCBI taxonomy): domain Eukaryota; kingdom Metazoa; phylum Chordata; class Mammalia; order Lagomorpha; family Leporidae; genus Lepus; species Lepus europaeus. The sequence goes on along the minus strand of NC_084832.1, from coordinate 41,146,510 downwards.
AAAGCCAAGATATCATGGGAAAAAAAAAAAGACCTAAATGAATGATCTCTGTGAGTGAGATCCCAGTGGAAAGAACGGGGCCATCAAAGAAGGAGATACCCTTCTCCGAAGGGAGGAGAGAACCTCCACTTTGACTATGACCCTATCGGAATAAGACCAAAGTCAGCGAACTCTAAAGGCTTCCATAGCCCTGGCAACTCATGACTAGAGCCTAGGGAGATTACTGACGCCATGAACAGGAGTGTCAAATTGTTAAGTCAGCAACAGGAGTCACTGTGTACTTACACCCCATGCGGGATCTGTCCCTAATGTGTCGTCTAAAGCCAAGTGATGCGATGACTGGTACTGAAACAGTATTTTTATACTTTGCGTTTCTGTGTGGGCGCAGACTGATGAGGTCTTTGCTAATTATATACTGAAGTGATCTTCTGTATATAAAGAGAATTGGAAATGAAAAAAAAAAAACAACCTGGTGTTAAAATGGAAATGGCATAGAAAATTAATTATTTTGAAAAAAAAATTATGTAGGATCTCTGTCTTTAATGTGCTGTACATTGCTATTTAATGCTATAATTAGTAATCCAATGGTAGTTTTTTCACTCGATGTTGCTATATGGGCAAAATGTTGAAACCTTTACCTAATATATACTAAATTGATCTTCTGTATACAAAGAGAATTGAAAATGAATCTTTACATGAATGGAAGGGGAAAGGGAGCGGGAGGGGGGAGGGTTGCGGGCGGGAGGGAAGTTATGGGAGGGGGGAAGCCATTGTAACCCACAAGCTATACTTTGGAAATTTATATTCATTAAATAAAAGTTTAATTAAAAAAAAAAAAAAAAGATAACTCAAAACACTGATTTTCCACCCTGACAGAAATTCCTTTTTGAAGAGGGGGGATGCAGATATAGGCATGCAACTGAATTACTAAATACCAAAGCTATGTATGCACTAATAATTTAATCCTCATTATATGTTAATAGGGGATTTCTTTTTGTAAACTGTATAATATTAATATGATTTTTCTAACATTGGTATTAGTGATAGGTATGGCATTATTGCAGGGTACTGTAAATAAATTTCAAAATGTTGAATGATTAAAGGGGAAATAATCTCTGGTTTAAACTTGCTGCCACAAGGCTGTTGAAAACTTTATTTCTTCATTCCTGAAGCATCAGAAAAGATGCAGATTATGATGCTTTTCAGAACAATTGTTTTGATTTTTTTTTGAAATTCACACATATTTTCAGTCAGCATCCTAGATGGCTACTTTTCATCCCCTTAAATAAAATTTTTAAATATGTTAAGCAGGGGCTGGCGCTGTGGTGCAGCAGGTTAAAGCTGCCGCCTGCAGTGCCAACATCCCATATGGACGCCAGTTCAAGTCCTGGCTGTTCCACTTCCGATCCAGCTCTCTGCTGTGCCCTAGGAAAGCAGTAGAAGATGGTCCAAGTCCTTTGGCCCCTGAACCCATGCAGAAGATCTGGAAGAGGCTCCTAGCTCTTGGCTTCAGATTGGCTTAGCTCTGGCCATTGTGCCATCTAGAGGCATGAACCAGTGGATGGAAGACCTCTCTCCCTTTTTCTCTCTCACTCTGCCTCTGCGTTTCTGTAACTCTGTCTTTCAAATAAATAACAAGAAAATCTTAAATAAATAAATAAATATGCTAAGCATTTGGCACACACATAGTAGGTGTTGTTTTCATTTGACTTGAAGTCTCAAGTAAATTGATACAGCAATATTTCAAAGGTTATATCAGAGTTTTTGGCTCATATTACTCTTTGTGATATAATCCAATTTTATTAGTAGTTTAACATTGGTTTCTTATTGGTTTCACACTTGGTTCCTCATATACAGAACTTAGGGGTACAAATCTTTTTAGAAATAAAAAAAGACCACTTATACCTCACAATATTACTGAATTCCAGTGCAGTACAATGTTTTATGATGCTGATTTCTTTCCCGAAAGAGAAATTCCCTGTGGAACAAAAGGCTTTTGGAATCCAATGAAATTAATAGGAAATTTCAGTAGTCTCAGAATAGCCACAGATACTGAATTTTCCATACACAAAGTATAGTGAAACTAGACAATTTATTGATGTGTTCATAAAAATGAGAATTCAAACACAAAATAGAAAGCCAGACATAAATTTAGCATTTAATATAATTTATAAGGAACTCTATTTAAAGGAACATCCTATAACTTTACCTGTTTCAACATTTCAGCATACCTAGTCTATAACTTTGCCTATTTCAACATTTCCTTTCAATTTCTAGCAGTTCTGAATTACTCCTGCTCAAAGTTCAATTTGTTATTACTTACTGACTTTCTTTATGTTACCAATTCTTGTCTCTGAGAAAATAAGAACATCACCACTCCTACCACAAAACAATGTGTGCAAGTGCATAGACACACCAATTCAACCAGAAAGTCCTCAGAATTCTCAGGTTAATTATAATCTATCTTATTATTATTAACTGGTAATTTTAATATCATAAAATATAAATAGTCTATACATATTCTCAATTTCAAAGGAGCAGACAGTGTATTTTCTGTAGGATCAACAGATTCTAATTTAATGTGAAGAACTGTTAATGTAGAGAATTAATTTTTAATGTGAAGAATTTAAGACACAAGAAAAACATTAAACATGTTTTTTTCCAAAAATCTAGGCTTGCTGCATTTCTCTCTTATTTGCTTAAAACTTTGATTACTAGTATTTTGCTCAGAGAATATAGAAGCAATGAAAACCAACTAAGATTAAATAGTGTTCAAATGAATATAGACCACAGACCTCCCCATGTTAATTGTTGGACATTCCTGAAATACTTTTTGTTTTTTTTCTCTCTTCACCCATTGTCGCTTAGAATTTGAGAAAAAAAAAAAAGTCCTTAAAGATTTATTTTAGTTCACTAAACTTGAATAAGTATCATGTGACGCTGAACTATGTGAAGGGTTACAAAAAATTGCTAGAATACAATTATCATCATGTTTCTTGCATCTCTTGCTTCTCTTATCTGCCTTACTAAATAAAGGTCTGGAATTATCTGAGATATTTGAAATGCATCCAAGTTCATAACCAACACCTTGTATTGTAAGAGAAAAAAGAAAAAAAATATCTGCCTTTATGGGACTTAACATTCTACTGTGGCAGGGACATAAAACAAACTAAGTAAATTATGAAATATGTCAGAATTCCAGGAAGAGAAAAATGAAAAGGAAATAAGAAGTATGATTGGAGAAATCAAGAATATAGAGGCAGAGGTGGGTGAGGAAGTGGATTGTAAATTTGAAGCGCTGGAGATGGTGAGTAGGATTCATGTAGAAGTTGCCATACCAGCAAACACTTGCAAATGGTGAGAAAGCTATGGGTCTCAGTTCCTGGGGAAGATTGTTGCTGATTGAGGAAGCAGCTAGGGCAAGGACCCTAGGGACATTAGTGACAGTAATTTTCACCCACAGTAGGTCTCAGAAACTCATGTTAGGTGGGCAGAGAACAAAAACATTCTAAGCCGGGAGCTTAAGAAGAAGGATAAGCACACTTTCTTATTTTTCGTACATTGAAAGCCAAAGCGAGAGACTGAAAAAGACAAAGTTTCATAGTAGTAAAGCTTTCAGAGATTATCCTTCTATCTAGCATTCTTCCCTCTCTCAGACACAAGTAACACAAAGACAGTTTAGTTTCTGTTTGCTTTATAGTTTTAAAACTCTAAAAAGAAGTTACAAGAGTAACTTAACTTATTAAAGTGCTATGAGTCCTTTGAAGAAAAGATATTTTTATTAGATATATTTTCAAGGCATTCTTTCCATCTTTGCAGTTTTGTCTCATAAAAGATATTCTCTTTCAAATGGATTTAAACTATGAAATGTGTTTTCACTTATGTTTACTTCCATCTTCTTGAACGTGCTAGGGCCCAACTGCAGTAATAAGCTCTTTGTTAAAATTTTATCTCCTCAAAACCTAATAAAACCAAGAAACTCTAACAAGTCAAATATACAATGTATTTTAATATATGTATCGATCACTTTATTGATTAATAATGCTGACTTGAACCATCTCTTCTCTTCCTTTCACCCTCTCAATAGACACTGGACAGATCATCTTCAAAAGGATGTCTACGTGTGTTGTAGTCAAAGACTAAACTGCAGACAACTAGCTGCCCCCTCCTCTGCCAAGGCTTAAAATAAATTTCAATTCCAGACATTGGAAACACAGAAACACCCTTTGTCCTCAACATGTGATTCTTTCAATAGTACCCCAGTGGCCTCAAAGAGTCAATGCACTTCTTGAAGCCTAATTTATTCCCCGAATATGACCTGGGTACCGGGGAGGATAGAACATATTATCTGATGTTCAGATTGCTCAATGGCACCCTTGAGACTCAAAACATTAAGAAGCATATGGTATGAATATTGTCCTGGTGAAGGCACATTGTTCCACTCTGGAATTTGAAACAAGCAATGCAGTGATCTTTATTAACTAACTCAGATCCGTTTTTCCAAATCAAAAGACTGTAAAATTTCAAGGAATAGGATGATAAATTCCATATTCTAAAGGTTTTCTGTCCCCCGCATCACAGTCAATAATTCTACAAAGAAATAAAAAAAAATAATTCTACAAAGAAAAAAAAATTGTTAGCTGTTTCTAGAGACAACTGAAAAACAAACTAGAAAACCAATACCATTTGGTTTTGCCTTCCGTGCATTTTGACGGTGGCAATGACAACATACAGGAACAAAGGCTTTGGCTGGTGGCTGATGCTGAAGTTAAATGTGTATGACAGAACTACCAGCACTGATGGATGGCTCTGGACCCGCTGTGCTGACAAAGGCCTGGGATGTTCGCAATGGTTGGTTATCAGTGAAAATGGGCATTACCTGACTAGGCATTTGAACGCTTTGCAGAACCTGAAGTGGTGGTCAGCGCTGAACCCTGAAGACATGATGCTAGCAGGGTTAATAGATGGGCGAATCCATCTGTCCACTGTGCTGACATATTATTTACTGAGGCCCAGAAACAGACTTTTTGATAAGTAAAATTTCCAAGGTCTTTTTTTTTTTTTTTTTTTTTTTTACTTGAGAATACTGGAAGACACACATAGTTCCTTACTGGCTTCTAGTATTTTCTTGTGAGATCTGATAGTATGATAAAAGCTTTCGAAATGTCCTCATTTTCACCACTCATATTCTGCCAGAACCACTGTTCATTTTGAACTTGTCTCTCAGGCAAGGCATTATTATTTTTATGAATCTGTGCAAATAGAAGGATGATTCTGCATGCTAACTTCATAAGGTATATTTTTTGTATTTAATATGCTTAGAAAATATAAATGGAACTAAAGACTTTTTGTAAAAAACAAAACAAACCAAGGAATCTGAGAGTGGATAAAATAAAGCCATAAAACAAGAAGACAAAAAAATCTCACTGGAAGTATTTCAATTAAATGAATTTAACTTGGGATTCCAAGTAGTTCAAACAAAAAGGAAAACATGGAATGTAGGCCATTTTTTACTTTAAAGCAAATGTATCCATTTACTAGAAGAAGCAAGCTTTTTTCTTGATCTGCAAAGAAACAAGTTTTCTGAAAATAAAATTTCCTGAAAATAAATTTTCCAAGTGTCTTAGCTTTTAAAATAAGGGCCATTGACTAAAATATTGTTGACTGTTCACAGTGCAAGTTTTTATACAAACTACCATGGTATTCATTGCATGGCTATTTCTTTTATTGGCCTTAGTAGGAGACAAGAACATAATGATAAATCATAGTCCTGTGAATGAATAGAGAAAATTGATTTAGTTTTGTGAGATTTTGGCAACCTACTTACAGCAAGATTCAAATCTTGCTGCCATTCTAGGAAGCAAAATGAAACAAAGGTTCACTGAAATAATCATTCAAAATTATAAATACAAGCAATTTTTATTTATGAATAATTTTAGTAGCTTTAGTGTTTTTCAGGATAATTATTAGATGAATAATACTAAACTAAAATAATAATATAAATTAGTAATATTTCCTTCAGACATATTAGATATCTTTCCTATTCATACGCAGAAGGAAATTTTATGTGCTTTCAAAACTCTGCTAAATGTTGTCCACTGTAGACCAACCATAGAAGAGTGTAGGCTAGAAATCTTACAGTTGTTACCAGGTTGTGCCAGTGAGTTACAGGAAATCAGAATTACATCCTTTTGGAATATCACTTCTGCAGTATATGCAGAGATAGCTTTTTAGTCAAAATTAATATAGGTATTCTAGTGTCATCTTCCTTATTATAATATATTCTCAATGTAGACGAGAAGATGCTGGGTAAAACAGTTGAAATGTCTTTGAATAATTGTGAATTCTAGTGTTCATATTGAACAATATTAAATTGCCACTTTTTAAATCAAAAGAAATTGATTATTAGCAATTTCACAAGCTTCTATCAATGATAGGTCTCATGGCCCCAACCATTTGTGTTGTGAAAACCCACATGAGTTGTGAAAAATAAAGATAGAATCACTCTCTCATGGTATAATACTCAAAATGTTGTGAACACTTATAGGAAAAGGAAAATACAGTTTTACTGAGAGATTGTGATGTCTAGAAGAAATGTTACAACAAAGCATTTTTCTTTTGTCCACATAATTTAATAATATACTTCACCCTGCAAGGCTGATACTCTTTCTGTAAGAGAAAAAGTAGACAGAAAAATAGATTGCAAAAAACAAACTGATTGATTACACTTTCATAAACCTTAGGGGTAGATATAAAAAAGTAAACCAAATAAATTTGTCTGAAAAAATTTTTATCACAGATCTAACCTCTATTTTTTAAATTGTATTTTAAAAAGTAAGCTAATGTATAAATTGCATGCTATTAAGTAGTACTTTCCAAATTGTTAATCTGAATTACAAGAAGTATATTCAAAGAAATTGTTCTATGCTCAAATGTGAGAAAACACAGGTTAAATCTAATCTGATTGCTCTACAGAGTTATTTCTTTATGTCCTTTATATGATAAGGCACTATTCTGGGGAGGGTAATACCATTCAGAATTTTCAATACAGCTTTGATTAAGGAGAACTTTATTAACTGAATATGTATATTTCTTGGGTTACAGTTTGGTAATTGTTTTCTTAGGAAGCCTACCAAAGGAATCCAAATTCTCAATGAAAAATAATATCATTGAGATACTGCTTATAACTAAGGACATTATAAACCTATTTCCATACTTTCCATCTGAATAATTCTCTATATTCAATATAAAGATATATATTAAAACAAATTAAACTCAAAGATATCTACAAAAATATCTTGTACTTTTGTTGTCTGAAACAAACATAATTTATACTATACCAATAATCTAACTTTCTGATAAATATTCACATGGAGAGAAGTAAACCCCTAAATTCTTTTATATTTCTCCATAAAATACCTACAAAAAACTCAAATATACTGAACTTCCTTTGATATACTGTTAACATGATTCCATAATCTGACTTTACACTTTGTATTTAGAACAAGTTTCATTGAAGATCAGTCTAAGTCTCTATGATAGATGTCTAAATGATCTCCCACATAATAGTTCTACTTTATAATCAAGATACTCATTTAAATTGTGCAAATTGTTACTGTTAATTGACAAAAAACAAGTATCTTCCTTTACTTTTTAAAAAATTTACTTGAAAGGCAGAGAGAGGGAGAGATCAATGTCCCGTCAGCTGGTTCACTGCGCAAAGTCTCACAATTGTTAGGGCTAGGCCACACTGCAGCCAGAAGGTGGAAACTCAGTCCAAGTCTCCTAGAGAGGTGGCAGGGACTCAAGCTGAGCCATCACCTACCAATTCCTCGGGCATACATTAGCAGGAAGCTAGAATCCGGAGCAAAGCTGAGACTAGAACCAAGGCTCTCCAATATGAAATCTGGTTGTACCGAGTGACATCTTAACCACTGTGCCAAATGCTCACCCTCAAGCAAGTAACTTTTTGTTTTTTTTTTTTTTTAAGATTTATGTATTTATAAGTCAGAATTACAGAGATTGAGAGAGAGAGAGAGACAGAGAAAGAGAGGGCTTCCATCTGCTGGCCCACTCCCTGAATGGCTGCAATGCCTGGGGCTGGGCCGGGCCGAAGCCAGAAACTAGGAGCCTCCTCCAGGTCTCCCACATGGGTTCAGGGGCCTAAGCACCCAGGCCAGCCTCTGCTGCGTTCCCAGGCACGTTTGCAGGGAGCTGAATCAGTAGTTCAGCCAGGACCCAAATTGTTGCCCGCATAAGATGATGCTACAGACGGCAGCTTAACCCACTGCCTCATAGCTCTGGCCCCCACACGTATCTTTTCTGTACCAGACAGGTTGGTCCCTAAACCCAAGTCAAATACTTTATCTGGGATCAGTATTAACGGGAGTGTTTGTGTTTGACTTATTGGAAGGTGATAAAATAGCAAAATTATAAAGCTTGATGAGATAGAGAGATGACATATGGATATGGAACAAAATTAATCAGAATCTAAAAATTCAAACAACATTACAGTCTGAAATCTAAATTGCCTCACAGTTTCTATAATAAGTGTAACTTAACTTTTTAAAGCTCTTTTCTTGCCTAGGACAAACCTAAGGTTGCACCAAAATCCTGTCTATACTTTGTCCTCCACTCTTAGCAGAGCAGTGAAAAATCATCAACCTCATAAAAAATGGGACGACTCTTAATTTTATTTCTATGTATTTTTGTTGATTCATGGCGATCAGTGTAAAAAATCTAGAGAAACAGTGTGCCTATGCATATGTCCTTTATACATCCCTTCTCAATCTTGGCTGATTCCTAGACCACCAGCCAAAGTGCTCAGGTCGGGCCCAGGGTCTCTGTTTTCCTGTGGCTGTCACCATTTTGCTCGTGTCTGAGGACTCCAGTTTCCATCCTGGGATGCTGGCTCTCATGATGTGTCACAGTGGAGACTCAGGCAGCTTGTCTGCTTGTCTTTCAGTTCCAACTAGCCCAGGAATCTACTTCCACAGGTTGACCTCAGGGTGTCAGCTGCAGGATCCTGTCACACGGCCAGGCATTCAAGATGCCAGCCTGGGCCTGGAGATAGACTTTGTGTTGTACAGACATAAAAGATAATAGGAATGTTTTCATGGTTCTTGGTAATTAAGTTGAACTTGCTTATTGTATTATTAGGAATATACACTGAAAATTTGTAGGTAAAACAAGGAAAATAAAAACAAATGAATTTACTTTATGATTCCTCTTTAAAAATAATGACCAATAAAATGTAGGTAGAAGTAGGTTTAGTAGTAGCTATAAGAATAAACACTTGAAAATAATGAGGTCCTTTATTCCCTTGGACAAATATATTATTCAGATACCAACTATATCTTAATGCAATGTTTTTCACTTAAAATAACTATTAATAAAGTAAACAAATGAAGCATTCGATCCTTGTTTCCCAAATGTAATTGTGATATTTAAAATAATGATCCAAATACATATTTGGTGTAACCTGTCTTTTAAATGATTCTAAAGATTAAATGAAATCATTTTGTCTTTTCCCTTTTTTCTACTGCAAGATAACTAAAACAGGGTAAAGGTTTTGGACTTTTTAGTTCAAAATATTATAAGATGCTGCAAGTTTGACTTCAAGTTTAATTTTATATTTTGTTTAAATACGCAGCATGTAGAATATTTGCATCTATTTTATTTCTTCCTTAGCAAAATGCTTCAGTTGTGGCAATTAGTTGACAGTTATCCAAGATTTCATAGGAAAACAAGGCTTACTTCAGCTACATATGTAATCAATTGGAAAATATTTATATAAGAAGTAAAGTTATTTGCATTCTTTAGGTACATACAACAACTTGTTAAAAATTGCTAGCAAATATTACATAAGTCTAAGGCATATAAGCTGCTAAGTAGTCCAAAAACTTTTAGAGCACCAAAAATCCTAGATAAATTATTGGATTGGAACATACATACATATATATTTAAGATTTATTTATTTATTTATTTACTTAAAAGTCAGAGTTACAGAGAGAGGGAGAGATACACACACATATACATACAGAGAGAGACCTTCTATCCACTGGTTCACTCCCCAGATGGCTGCAACTTCCTGGACTAGGCCAGGCCAAAGCCAGGGGCCAGGAGCTTCTTCAGAGTCTCCAAAATGGGTGGCAGGAGCCCAAGCACTTGGGGCATCCCCCACTGCTTTCCCAGGCACATTAGCAGGGAATTGGATGAGAAGCAGAGTAGCTGGGACAAAGTCGTCACTCATATTGGTTGCTGGCATTTCAGTTGGTGCTTTTATCCACTATGCCATAAGGCCAGCCTTGGGGATCTGAATAATTTTTAAAAACACAAAATTCATTCTTTACACTACCACTCTACCATTGTAGAAATTTCCAATTGAATTATACAATTTCTGGGGTCCAGCGCTGTGGTGTAGTGGGTAAAGAAGCTGCCTTCAAAGCGGTATTTCACATGGGCACAGTGTTGTGATGCAGCAGGTTGAGCCATTGGCACCTCTGCCATCCCATATCAGTCCCAGTTTGTGCCCAGGCTCTCCACTTCCAATTCAGCTCCCTAATAATGTGCCTGGGAAAGCAGCAGAAGATGATCTAAGTCCATGGACCCCTGTACCCATGCAGGATACCGGAAAGGAGCTTCTGGCTCCTGGCTTCTGATTGGCTCAGCTCTGGCCTTTGTGGCCATTTGGGGAGTGAATCAGCAAATGAAAGCCCTCTCTCTCTCTCTCTGCCTCTCTGTAACTCTGTCTTTCAAATAAATATCTAATATATTTTAGGAAAAGGATTATATAATTTCTTAGGATTTCAGCCCATTTCTTGGAGGTCAGAAATTGACCCAGTGCCCGTGCTGATGGTTGTGACTCAACATGGAACCTACTGATTTTCTCTACCTACCAAATTACCACATGTCTTTCAAGGCCTCTTTCAAAAGCTCTTTTACACAGGACTTTCCCCACCATACAAGTTAGAAGCAATTTTTTCTTCCTATGGGCTCTCAAAGCACTTTGCTTTTTTTTTTTTTAACTTTTATTTAATAAATATAAATTTTCAAAGTACAGCTTTTGGATTACAGTGGCTTTGTCCCCCCCCCCCCCCCCCATAACCTCCTTCCCACCCACAACCATCCCATCTCCTGTTCCCTCTCCCATCCCATTCACATCAAGATTCATTTTCAATTATCTTTATATACAGAAGATCAATTTAGTATATACTAAGTAAAGATTTCAACAGTTTGCACCCACACAGAAACACAAAGTGTAAAGCACTGTTTGAGTACTAGTTTTAACGTTAATTCACATAGCACAATACATTAAGGACAGATCCCACATGGGATGTAAGTACACAGTGACTCCTGTTGTTGATTTAACAATTGACACTCTTGTTTATGCCGTCTGTAATCACCCGAGGCTCTTGTCATGAGTTGCCAAGGCTATGGAAGCCTTTTGAGTTTGCCAACTCTGATCTTATTTAGACAATGCCATAGTCAAAGTGGAAGTTCTCTCTTCCCTTCAGAGAAAGGTACCTCCTTCTTTGATGACCTGTTCTTTCCACTGGGATCTCACTCACAAAGATCTTTCATTTAGTTTTTGTTTTGTTTTGTTTTTGTTAGAGTGTCTTGGCTTTCCATGCCTAAAATACTCTCACGGGCTCTTCGGCCAGATCCAAATGCCTTAGGGGCTGATTCTGAGGCCAGAGTGCTCTTTATGACATCTGCCATTCTATGAGTCTGCTGTGTATCCTGCTTCCCATGTTGGATTGTTCTCTCCTTTTTAATTCTAGCAGTATTAGCAGATACTAGTCTTGTTTATGTGATCCCTTTGACTCTTAATCCTTTCATTATTATCACTTGTGAACTGAAACTGATCACTTCTCAAAGCACTTTGAACCTCTAAATGGCAATTACTTTTTTCTGCCTCCCACTATTTACATATTTAGACACGCATGCCTCACAAGATTCTGGTTCCTTGAAGACAACATCTTATTTTTTTAAAGGTTATTTATTTTATTTGAAAGAGTTACAGGGAGAGAGAGAGAGAGAGAGAGAGAGAGAGAGAGACAGAGAGAGATATCTTCTATCTGTTGCTTCACTCCCCAAATGGCCACAATGACCAGGGCTGGGCCAGGTCGAAGCCAGGAGCCAGGAACCTGGAGTTTCATCAGGGTCTCCCATGTGGGTGGTAAGGGACCAAGCACTTGGACCATTTTCCACTGCTTTTCCCAGGAACATTAGCAGGAAGCTGGATTGGAAGTAGAGCAGCCAGAACACTAACAAACACCCATATGGGACTCCAGCAAACACCAGCCCCAAAGACAACATTTTGACTAACTATTTTTCTGTGTTTCCACCTCAAGGCTTTCTTCTATCTACATGTTCTTATAGTTTGGAAAATGGTTCCCAGTCACACAATTAATGCTCATTAACTTTGGGTTAAAAAGAACAGAATTGAAATTATTGCATTTTGGAGTCCCTTACAGTTAGTTCTGACTGTGAGATACCTTTCCAAGTTGATCCTTTTGCACCTTTGACAAGAAGTCAGTAATGTTAAAACTGTGCAAGGTATTTTCCAGCATTCCTTGGACTCCTAAATGCACCCTTTAATATATCATACCTGAAGAATGTCTAGAAATGTCACTTAGATAACTATCTTTTCCCTGTGCTTTACTAAGATTAACCTTTTCAGTCATATAAATCAAAACTCAAGGAAAGAGAGAAAGCTAAAATGGATGTCACCTTTGTTCCTTTACTTTGTGAAACTTTCAACGTGAATGCTGTATCACTGGTGATGTTTTAAGATCTTAGTTATATGTCTAGGTGTTTTTCTCCATGGAGTAAATGGAAAATATTATTCTCTCTTAGACATCTTTAATTTGGTGACAGGCAGGCTGCAGTTAGAAAATATATATATGGAGCTTTAAAAGTTCCCCCAAGGAGTTCGAATAGTGGATATCAGTACTAAAAATAGATCGCAAATTTTCACTTCTAGCAAGCGTCTATCCTAGTCTCTAGACCATGTTACAATACATGGATGACATAAAGATTTATATATCAAGGCCAGCATTATCGTGTACAGAGTTAAGCCTCCATCTGCAATACCACCATTCCATATGGGCACCCATTAGAGTCCTGGCTGCTCCATTTCAATCCAGCTCCCTGCTAATGCACCTGGGAAAGCAGTTGAGGACAGCCCAAGTGCTTCAGCCCTTACAAACCTATGGGAGACCCCCAAAAAAAAAAAATTCTTGGCTCCTGGCTTCAGCATGGCCCAGCCCTGAAAGTTGCAGCCATCTGGGAAATAGACCAGCAGATGGAAGATCTCTTTCTCTCTGTCTCTCTTTCTTTTTCTGTAACTCTACTTTTCAAATAAAATAATCTTTAAAAAAATGATTTATGTAGAGCAGAACAATTAAATCTCACAGGGCAAGGTAAATTCACAGAACATGATCTCCTAGCCTAACTATATTGCCTACCCAAAAAATACAGGTCAGCTCCCTGGACATTTCTAAGAAATGTATCATAAGGAATTGTTATGCAAAATAATTTATTTGAAGCAAACAAGGAGAGGTCACCGGGAATAGTTTCCAAAGCCATGCCTCTCCAAGCAGCAGAAATGGGTCCTTTTTATTTTAGGGAGAATGAATACATAAGAGGGAATGTTATCATCACATGTATGGCTGGATACACGTCCACACAGGCACAGTTCAGAAACAAGAGTCAAAAAAGGTTGCATTTTAGGTGATACGGCTTAAGCTCCTACTGGTGTGGAGATCTTAGTACTAAAAGCAAAGGCTTTTGACCCATCTTCATAGGCACTGATTTGGACTAGGGTCTGGACCAGGGCAGGGTGGCTGATGACTGAATCTCTCCCTGGAATGCTGGAATGTGACTGAAAATGTGGAAGACTTTGGAGAACATCAGGAGCTGAAAACATCTTGAAACAGAAATAGGTCACAAAAAAAGACTCTTTTTCAATCTTCCCCAAAGCACTTTTGAGCAGCTTAGGGCATTAACCTGTGACAAAATCCGTCGTGTTTTCACTGATACCAGTTTCATGCAAGAGCAAATAAATTTCTTCTCTTAATTTAACATATTTACCTTTTCATAGCTTTCACTTAGTTTTTTACCACTTGATTTTCTGATAAAGAGAGTCAGATGGATATCTGCTATTACATTATAAACCAAAGAACTCACATTCGATGTTTAATGTTAAAAAAAAAAGAAAACTGTCTTTCCTATTCCAGGATCTTTCCTTCTTGTTAAACTTAGTAACAGGAAAAGAAATATTAGAGACATGAGTGGGTGAAACCTAAAAGCACTTTAGGAGAGATTGCCTTCAAATTTATTGCAATTTGATGATTATATAGAGATTAATTTGGCATGTGCTGATATTAATTTTTAAGTATCTTTGGGGTTCTGGTGCTGCAGCATAGAAAGATACTGTGCTGGCATTCAATGTGGGCACTGGTTAGAGTCCTGGCTGCTCCACTTTGGATCTAGCTCCTGCTAATTTGCCTGAGAAGGCAGCAGAAGATGTTCTAAGATCTTGGGCCCCTGCACCCATGAGGGAGACCCAGAAGAAGCTCCAGGCTCTAGGCTTCAGATAGGCCCAACTCCAGCCATTATGACACTTTGGGTAATAAACCAGTGGATGGAAGATTCTCTCTCTCTCTCTCCCTCTCTCTTTCTTTCTCTCTATGTATCTCTGCCTTTCAAATAAATACATAAATCTTTTTTTTTAAAAAAAAGCTATTTTTTATTTATGAAAAACTACATGAAGCACATGCAATCCGTTGCAATTCTTAGGTTCTTTATATTTTATCTCTTATTTTAAATATTTACATAGGCCTCTTGCATTTGTATCTTTACAACCATGTATTAAGCTGGGTTCAAATAAAAGAACAGCAAATTTTAAACATCACTAGTATTCTTATGTAACTTCAATTTATTTTCAATACCATTAAAATTTGTGTCTATGTTTTAATACCTAATATAAATATTATTATGAATTGCACCAGAAGCTACTGGAGGAAGCATATAAAATATGTATTTATATATATATGGACTGAAAATTGTGTTAAGTCAAGGGACACAAAGCAATATTGTACCTGTAGAAGTTCAGATCTAAACTTAAATTTCAAAATATCAGTGGTTGGAATCAGTGGCAACTGAGAAATAACACAACTAAGCAAGAGAAAATATCTGGAAGAAACATAAGCTACTATTTATTTTATATATTGTTCTATCATTCATATTTAGGAAGACATAGAAATTTAGAAAAATAGAAAGGTTCAGTATGAATTTTTAACTTATAGAAAGATATGCTTAAAGGCTACACATGACATCATCATAGCCAAAATTATATTGGAATCTAAATAATTAAAATTGTCTAACCATGGAAACAGTTAGGACTTTAGTTGACAGTAGGAACATCATTCAAGTTTGTAGTTTGCAAAGCAATATTGCATACATTATATTATCTTCTGGAATGCTAGGATAGGCACACCAATGATATCAAACTTCAGAACTGTTTAACAAACTGATATGGGCAGATGCTCTGAGAGCTTGTGTATATGATTAAAGTAAAATCCCTCTGCACACACGGGAAGCATATGCTTTCATAGTTGCACTTACATCAAAAGGATAGAGAAAAATCTAACGAAACTGCCTTTCTAATTGTTGAAGTCATCTGATCTCTAGTTTCAGTTACTCTTAAATCCCCCTTTCCCATGTCACTTACCACTGGGATATAGATATAAAAGAAAACAAAACAAATAAACAAATTAAAAAAACACAAAAAATAAGAAGGAATGAGAATGGGAAAATTTTCACCACATTTTAAAAGAGGCGAATAAGTGTGTTATATATGAGGTTAGATCAAATTTTAATTTTTTTTTATTTTTTTTTATTTTTTGACAGGCAGAGTGGATAGTGAGAGAGAGACAGAGAGAAAGGTCTTCCTTTTGCCTTTGGTTCACCCTCCAATGGCCGCCGCGGTAGCGCGCTGCGGCCGGCGCACCACGCTGATCCGATGGCAGGAGCCAGGTGCTTATCCTGGTCTCCCATGGGGTGCAGGGCCCAAGCACTTGGGCCATCCTCCACTGCACTCCCTGGCCACAGCAGAGAGCTGGCCTGGAAGAGGGGCAACCGGGACAGGATCGGTGCCCCGACCGGGACTAGAACCCGGTGTGCCGGCGCCGCAAGGCGGAGGATTAGCCTAGTGAGCCGCGGCGCCGGCCCAAATTTTAATTTTTATAAAAAGATGACGTCTTATTGAACCCTAGTCTATTTTAATTGTAACAAAAAATGAAAGTTCAAAATGGGGGCATTTGATTCTTGTACTATGCAAATTTTACTGAAGTATAAACACTATGTAACTTCAATTCATAATACTTATAGACCACGTATCAACATTACTCCTTATAAAAATACAATATTATTATTATTTCTATTATTACTAACCAATAATAAAATTTACTTAAGCACCTACAATATGTAAAGTTTGATGACAGGTACCAGATAAGATAAAAAGAGGCTTCAGATAGGAAGCTTCTTACAAGAGCTTACAATGAGCAGAATTATACCTTATTTGTAACAAATCCTCAGCCAAACTAAATCCAAATAGAACAAAGAAACACTCTGTATTTACAACAGTCTTATTACTAGTGATCAATATAAAGATACAAAAATGTATGAAATGAAATAAAAGAGCACTAATAAGTAAAATACAGGTAATCCTAAGGTATTTATAAAAAATCTTATTATATTTCAAAATCATTATGCTGCATACTCATTAAGACACTTTGGAAAAAATACAGCATTTTCCATGGCTACACAAGTATAAAAATTGAGGCTTCCTGTTTGAATTCCTTTCCGCACTGAGGATTTCAATATTTGTGTAGTAAGAAATATGTAACAATACTATTGATGAAAATATTCTAATCCTGACCAATCTTTTTATCTTGGAAAACTTGATATTATATTGTGAAATTCTGTGATGGTCATGTTGACAAATTATTCAGGCAACCACTGAAGGAAAGTTGTTTATCTCTTAATTTCTAAATTGATACTCAAAGAATCTTTAGTGTTCTGCAAATTTTAACTAAAATTTTAATTTTGATGTAGACAGCCAGTAAAATGAATATTTACATTTGAAAGATGTGATTTTTCTAAAAACATACATTTTAAATATATAGGTATGTATAAATATATAAGTAAGTAGTGTTGAACATATATTATATAGTTAATATATATATTTTTGGTGAATTGAAGAACTCTAGGAAGTCTATGTCGTTCACATCATTCTGGATTTTCTTATTATATATACTACTCACTTAAAAAGATTTTTAAAATCTTATTTCCCTGGACATTGGGAAACTTAATTCAACTTTGTGGCAGTCCCTTTGTGGGAAGTTCTTTGCTTTCCAAAGACACAAAAACATCACATTTAACAGAATTACAGAATCTATAAAAAATGTTGCTCATAAGCCATTATATTTTATCCTGAAGTCCCAGTGACCATCTCTTGTTTTCTCTTACGTCTTTGAGATATAACTAGTGGTTAGCCATTGAGTTTACTTTATTACTGAACTTAACTCTCAGTCTCAACCTGGGGTTCAAGTTCTCAAAGATGGGCAGATTTAATATATTTGTCACCACCTTGATATTGCTTAACTCCCGATGAAAGTGATGGCTGATGAGTCCGTGAATTGAGTAGCATTTTTATGCTACTCAAGAACCCCAAATATTTACTTTAAAGTTACAATACATCTTGTGAGATCCATATTAAATGATTTTAAAATAAGTGTCTTTTTTTTTCAGTTTACCCAGTTTTATTTTGGTCATTAACCTGGAACCAGAATTTAGGTAAAAGAGTCTATTCCCTTTAAGTAAAAGAAAAATTGTAAAGTTCTGTGCCCCCATTAATGGATAGATTTTGAAGATCAAATAAGGAAGGATCAATTTAGTACATATCAGGTGATGTACCTAAAGTTTGCCTTTAAAAATAAATTTGCAATTTGCTTTTGTCTCTATTTCCGAATTCATTTTTAGGGCTTTAAAGATCTGTTGTAACAGGACTCTTGTTACATTTAATAAGTGCCATGTTGATTGGCGTTCTCTAAGTAGGCTTTTCAGTTTGCCTGTGGGGAAATTTAATATAAAAAACATTCAACATTCTTTTATTAGTGTTTTTTACTATTCCCAGTCCCATCAGACCTTTGGTGCAAGCAGTGTATTATTGAAAAGCTTATCTGTAAGAAGTGAGCCAAGGGGAAATTCAGTCTTTATTAATATTGACATCATGTTCCTACACAATGGCTGTCTAAAGAAACTTTTCAATTGGATTTCAACTGCTTTGATGCAATATAAATGGAAACAACTGAATGCATGGGTTAGCACAGAATAGTGAATTAGGCTGAATCCTGCACACCCAAAGATAAAGTTGGACTTGAGTGGAATTTCAGGTCCATGTTCAGTACTCTCTCTATATAATGGTTAGCAGAAGTTTAAGTTGTATTAATTTGGTAGATTCTTGAATGCATGTATTTTGTTTGGGTTCTCTTCCTCCTCTCCCCATGCCAGTTAAAGGACAACTAATATATTTTCAAAATGGAAATCAGATATAAGGAGAAGGTTAAGACTTAAGTAAGGTTGTAAGATGTGTGAGAGGGTATATTAAGCCAGAACTATTATCTATATTTATTACTATACAACATCAATATCCAGAAAACATAAGAGTTTAGGGGCATCAGATCAATTTGTTAGAAATACTAAATTCTAGATATTCCATTTTTTCTACTTTGACAAGTAAAAGGCCACTGATGTGAATTTTTTTTCTAGAAATATAAAATGCAGATCTAAATCACTAAAGTGAGAAGATATTTTAAAAGAAAGATATATTTGTTGCACCATCACCAAATTAGACTACATTATATAACTTTTAGCACAACCAGGAAACCTGCACTCAAGGAAAAAGCAATGAGGTCTTCAAAAGTAGGAAGTGTTAGTAGAGAGTTTGCTCAAAATCATAAATGTAGTTTATTGTAGAGTAAATTCCTGACTCAATGAATGCTATCATTTCTCTGGTTAAACAGTCCAAATGTGACATCTAGAACATTTCTTTAAAGTCACCATTTTCCTGGAAACACTCTAATATTGAAGCGTCTGGGGCTATATTTAGTTTTTGAAGAGTAGTCTTTTAAAAAATATGGTTATGAAACAGATTGATTTAGAGGAGCATTATAATTAGCTGCTGAATATGTTAGAAGGATAGATTATTCTACATGAATCACAGAGCTCACTTTAAGTGTCATACCCCATTCTGAACTGCCAGCTTAATTTCTTCTCATTTTTCACCACGAGAACATTTTTTCTATTACGCCAATAATAAAGGTGTAGTTGTCACAAAATAGGCATACCTTTGTGAAATAACAGATTATAAACTGTTTTGTTTCGATTTTTGAAATAACTGACTCATGATTAGTTGATTTAACAGCAACCAGGAAAATCCACCTAGAAAATAGCCCCATTTTAAAAATATATATCCAGACTTAATAATTTTGTGAGCCACTGGAAAACATTTTTAAACTAATGGAGAAAAATCTATAACGTAGACCAGCATAAAGTGATAATAAATCTAGTTGGTTAAATAAAATCTTTTGGAAATAAGGAAAAATAATATGTAAAGAGCTACCGTGACAATACTAATGATCAATATTTAAGAAAAGTTTAAGATGATACACAAATTAAGGTAGACTTTTAAAAATAATTCTAGAAATTAATGTTTTGACAAAAATGAAAATGTTATTACTCTTTGAAACTCTTTAAAAATTGTGTCAGTTAAAAGTGATAGCATGGGAACATAATCGGTAGGGCTGGGAATGCCAGCATCCCATCGGGGTGCCATTTCGTGTCCTGGGTGCTCCACATCTTATCCAAATCCCTGCCAATGGCCTGGGAAAGCAGAGGATGATGGCCCAAATATCTGGGCCCCTGCCAGCCATTTAGGAGACCTGGAAGAAGTTCCTGACTCCTGACTTTGGTCCTACCCCTCCTTGGCTATTGCAGCCATTTGGGGAGTGAACTAATGGATGAAAGATTCTCTCCTTCGCTGTCTCTCTCTGTCCTCTGTCTGTCTGTCTGTCTGTCTCTCTCCTCCCCCCCGGAACTAATAAATCTTTATAAAAAAAAAAAAAAAGAAGAAAAAAAAAAACTAAAGCAATAGCATCATACTAGGTGATTTTTATAGAAGAATCTACATTATACAATTTTGAAGCTATGCTAAGAAAAATGATGCAAGATATTTAACTTTGGTGTTCATCTCGAGTGTAAGATAAAAAAAAATAAGATAGGCTTTTGGTCTAAGACTCCTGCCTCCTACGAATCCAGTGCCTGGATTTGAGTCCCAGGTCTGCTCCTGACTGCAGTTTCCCACTAATGATTACGCTGGGAGGTACCAACAATAACTGAACTAATTGGTTCCCTGCCACTCATGGGAGACTTGGATTGAGTTCTGGGCTCCTGGATTCAGTTCCTGACCCACCTCTGTCCACTGAGGACAGTTGTGGGGTGAACCAGAGAATGAGAACTCTTCCTAATAGTCTCTGTACCTCTTTTTCACTGTTATTCTTTAAAATAAGTAAGATAAAATAAAATCTGTAAAAAACCTCACCAATATGTAACACAAAAAGAATATTGTAAAACATTACTCCTAACATATCACATGGGCTAGATGCATAGTGGATATTTAGTAAATAATAAGTTGATATTAAAATATAAATAACAGATTAGCCATTTATTATTGATTAGAAATGCTTATTTTCTATTTTTTCTTGCTTTTTTGTTTGTTTGTTTCCTAGTTCAAACAAAATGTCTCAAAGTCAATTACATTGGAATAAATAATAGAAAAGAATTTGTTACTAGAACCCAGACTCATAATCAATATAGAAGCAGTGTTGCTGTAATGAGGATCATTTTGGACTGGCTTTTGTTTCATTGTCAATGAACTGGTAAGTTTGTGAAGGAAAAGGTAAAGGAGGAAGCGTGCACACACACACACGAACACATACCCACACACAAAAGAAAAGAAACTTCTGCAAAGATATTCAACAAAATTCTGTTGTGTTACCAAAATGTAGGTACTGATAGTTGGGCAGAACTGCCTTATATCTCCACTAAGAACTCTTTGAAAGTTTGTTACAATAGATTGCTGCAGCACAACCCAGAATTTCTTTCTTTTTTACATTTTAATTTATTAATATATAGAGAACAGATTTCATGATTTCATAGATATGATTCCAAGAATACAACAATCCTTTTCTCCCTCTTTTCCTCCCTCCCTACCTTCTTCCTTTCTTTCCTTTTTTTATCATAATTTTTTTTGCAGAATTTCAATAGGTCTAGGGATATCTAAGAATTTTTGTTTCTACCAAACTCTCTGGCATTGTTAAAAATGCTATTCCAAAAAACACAGGTTGAGAAATCCTGAATTAAAGAAAGGCCTTGGTATAGACTGATAATATTTACACTCTTGTGAGATACTAAGCCTATACCACAGATAACTGAGACATATAGAGTAACATAGATCTTCCATACAAGTTATATAGGCCATAGTGGTGTTGGAATATAAGTATATTCTTACTTCTATCCTGGAACTGTATAAATTATCTAACTAACAATCAATAGAAAAATGCTCTATTCAATTATTCGTAGGGCCCTATGTCACCATGCAAAAACTCCAAGTATAGTAAAGGCTTTCTTAATTAATCTCCATTTAAATAAACTCCTTAAATTAATTGACATTCAGTATTCCCTTAATAAAACACAAGGATATTCACAATTCTCGGTGGATTTCTAGAATTTACAAATCCTTCTCCTTTGCCAGGAAGGCTATGTGCACATGCAAGCTCAGTTGTTCATTTCTGAGACTACTATGCAAGTTGTACTTGTTGTAATATAATAAGATACTACCTGAAGTTATTTTTCATATAAAGAGTGACAAAACTTCAAACAGTCATTATTAAAATGGTATCAAATCAAACAGAGACAAGACAGATGTTTTACATCTGTATTTTTAATGCAGGTGACAATAATAATCATCATAATTATTTTATCAATATATTGCTTTGTAATGATTTTAAATTGTGTCTTCACTATAAGTAGATCACTATAACTACAGTTTATGAAAAAAGATAGTGTCGGATTCCATTGGTATAAATCCATTTTTAAAAAATGCTACTGACAGGCAGAGTGGACAGTGAGAGAGAGAGACAGAGAGAAAGGTCTTCCTTTGCTGTTGGTTCACCCTCCAATGGCTGCCACGGCCAGTGTGCTGCGGCCAGCGCACAGCGCTGATCTGAAGGCAAGAGCCAGGTGCTTCTCCTGGTCTCCCATGGGGTGCAGGGCCCAAGCACTTGGGCCATCCTCTACTGCACTCCCTGGCCACAGCAGAGAGCTGGCCTGGAAGAGGGGCAACCGGGACAGAATCCGGTGCCCCAACTGGGACTAGAACCCAGTGTGCTGGCACCACAAGGCGGAGGATTAGTCTATTGAGCCGCGGGGCCGGCCTCTCTCTCTCTCTCTTTCTTTCCATTTCTCTCTTTCTGCCCTTCAAATAAACGTAATAAATAAACACTTTTAAAAATGTTTCTGGACAAAGCTATGTGTGGTCTTACTGTTTCCTCTCTTCCTAAGAGCAACCTGAATGCAGATGTGCTTTGACTCAGCTTTCATGGAAATCAGAAATAAGCCCTAGGAGATGAGAGAGTGGAGGGAACATGGGTTTGTGAATGATGGCATATGCAGGAAGGAAGCCTTGCTATATGAAGAAATACACTTGGCTCTTTAAGCAATGAATATTGGATTTTTTATGTTATTGCCGCTACCTAACTCTACCTTAATCGGTGCCCTTGCTTTCTTCTTTTTTACCATTATTATTAAATTACTAAATACCTATTCATTATGAAAGAGAATTTCTCTTATATATCAGGAACTTTATAATGGTGGTCTCCAGATTCAACTACATGAGAATTCCATTAAAATTTTCATTTTCATTACATTTTAGCATACAAAAACCTTTTATCTTAAAAATTATTAAATTTAATAAAAATATATTGATGTAATAGGTCATAAAAAACAGCATCAAAAATCCTAGTAAAATATGGAGAATGTGGCTTATATCTTAAAGTGTTTATTTAGGAGTAGTTCTCATTTGTCCATACAATTGATGTAAAATAATTCAATTAAAGTTAGTTATTTTTAAAGTTGTTAAAAATTTTAAACCTTGAAATTAAAATTGGTTGTTTTGACTGTTGGATAATTCTTAAACAAATATATTTTATAGAATATTACACGAGTAATAAGTGGTAATTCCATAAATTTTGGTGTGGTTAATACCTAAATAGAATCTCAGCAGAAGGAAATTCTCACTGCTAAACAATCAAATGGGAATCTGCTAGTCCATTCTAACAACGTTAAAAAGAAAAATATAAATGTGGCCGGTGACTGTGATATGTAGAATACTACATTTTGAACTTCATGACCCTTGCTCCTTGGCTTTAATGCTTCCATTCTGGATATAAAATCAGTTCTTGTCCTAGATCATCCCCTCCTTCATTCTTCCTGGTTCTCATTTTGACTTAGGAAATGAATCAGGGAAATTTTCTTTTGGTGACTAACATATTTTTTATGTTTTATGTAACTATGTTTCAGTAACTAACATTTTTTAATATGTTATGTTATGAAACTGAATGATATGTATTATCTAGTGGAAGAAAAAATATTTAAATTCAGCCTAAAATTCAGTTCCTTGTACATAGTGAAAGATTTATATGTAGCAATTATTGTTCCGAGTTACTTGTTACAAATTGCTTTACAAACACATGGCATCACTGTGTTAATATAGTATCTCTTCAAATGTCATTTGTGATAATGAAACTCTATCTGAATATTTAGATTACAATGGGCTATATAAAGGAAAAGAAGAATCCATCAAAGGAAGTGAGAGGCAAGAAAAAAAAGTGGTGTCCTTTTGTTTAAACTTAGACTTGTTTAAATTTTGTGCTAATACCCCAGGTGGTTCACTTATTTTTTATCAAATCAAACCTTGGAGCAGGTGTTGTGGCACAGTAGGTTAAGCCACCACTTGGGACACCTATCTCCTACATTGGAGAGTCTTCAAGTCCTGACTACTCCACTTCTGAAGCAGCTTTTTGATAATGCTTCCTTGGAGGCAGCAGATAAAGGCTCAAATGGTTGAGTCCCTGCCACCTATGTGGGAGACCCAGATGGAGTTCCTGGCTTCTGACCTCAACTTGGCCCAAACCAGGCTGAGTTGGAATATGGGGAATGAAATGCAGTTGAAAGATATCTCTGTCTTTCAAATAAAAGCAAACAAATAAAACATATCTATAAAAAAGACATTAAATCAAACCTTAACTACCTTTACCTAGAATAAAAATTCCAATTCCTTTGACTCAAATTATATTCTAATGCTTCAATCATTTATAATTATTTTTAAATTTGGAGATTGCTAAAATCTAAAAATGTACTTAATTATCATTATTTTTAACACATCCTCTACATTCTGTTATAAAGGATAAGAATGGAAAATTTGGAAAACAATAGGCATGTTAAATTTTAGTACTTTTATAATTGTCAACTCTTTGTTAAACAAATACACTAGATAAAATACTAATGGCTGTTTCAAATGTTTGAATTTATATTAGAATAATGGCAAGAATAGAGTTTTGCAAAAAGAAAGTTGATGTGAAAAATTTTAGTAATATTTAAAATAGATAAAATGGTGAGTTTAAAAGTCAAATTAGATATCCAAAACAAGGGGCTTAGTACTGACCGTAAAGGAAATCTCATTGTAAGCAATGCAGCCAAGCTAGAGAAAACACGCATGAAAAGAAAGGGAATTACTGAAGCTAATACTCGCACAACACACCCAGCTGGGAGTCCAGCTGCTCAAGGAAGCTGGTGGCTCTTGATCTTTGGGAGTTCCTAATTAGAATACAAGTTAGAAATATAACAGGAAACATAAAAGAAAAAGAAATTTAATATTAGACTTAGCTCTTGTTTTGCCTCTTTACATGTAAGCAAAGAGCGGCTTAAAACAGCCTGGCAGAGTAAGCAGTCAATAATTTTTATAACTGCTGACTTTTGATATCAATTATATTTTATCAAAGTTTCCATATTCCATCTCGTATTTATCCCTGCTTTCTGCTAGGTGTGGCTAACAACAGCTTGGGGACTGTATGCTGTATTTTAAAACTGTTGTATATGAATCAAATGGTATGCACTTAGGATCCATTTATATATTACTTAAAAAGCAGAGTTTTCTTTCATTTAGCTCTCACTACATATTTTCCCAAAGTTTTTGCAATAAATGATTATTTATAGGATTATAATTCATGGCATGTTAACATAAATGCTATAGAAATCAACTTCTATACATGGTCTAAGATTTTTGCATATTGATAATCAACTATTAGCCTTGAGAGCATATAAGTATATGACAAATTTATATTTTTATTCTGAAAATCCAAATAAATATGTGCTTATATACACTATGATCTATGGCATTTCAAATTACTGCTTTATAAGTTGATAGAGCTATACAACCTTCTGGAGGTCTTTGCCAACAAAAAAGAGATCCAAAGCAGTTATCCAGAAAACCAAAATTAAAACAACAACAAAAATGTAACAATTCTTACTTTTCTGAAATTACTTGGATATTTCACTTGGATCGGGTTTAGGTCTAAATTTAAGTAGACTATTGTTTCCTTCTGCTTTTCACTGTTAGTGAAGCTTATTTTGCAGGATTGATCAGTATGTAGGACAATGCATTTTCTGATTGATCAGCATGCAGGATTGGATTACCCCAGAGAACATTTGGGTATTTTCACTATGTTCTGTGGATTAACCTGCCAAGTATGCATCTTGGAGGGCAGGTATTGAGGGAAGAAACAAAAATGAGTTAATGTTCTGGCACTGTGGAAGTTTGACCAGCTCTTGAATGGAAGTTATACCGTCTCATGAAATCTCTTTCCATATGACAATGATTCAATGGCTCTTTAGAAAATAAATGTACCTTTTCTGTCAGGGTAGAACAATAAAAGTGATTAAATAAAGAGTAGCATCACTAATTTTTAACTGTAAAATTCTCCAGTCATGCAGATCTTTATCCAGATATGTTTAATTTCTTTTTTTAAAGATTTATTCATTTATCTATTTGAAAGACAGATTATCAGAGAGAAAAGGAGAGACAAAGAGAGATCTTCCATTTGCTGGTTCACTACCTTACAGGTCTCAACAGCCAGGACTGGGCCAGGGTGAAGCCAGCTGGCAGGAATTCCACCCAGGTCTCCTGCCCATGTGGCATGGGGGCCAATCACTTGGGTCATCTTCCACTGCCTTCATAGATACTCTGGAATTGGAGCAGGCAGGATTCAACTATAGGATGCTGGAATTGCAAGCCGGGTTTTAACTCACTTTACCACAATACAGTGCCACACAGCTACCCTTCCCAGCCAGATACATTGTGCAATGTTTCTGTGATATTTTTAGGATTAAAAGTATCTGGACATCTATTACATTATATTCTAGGACAATGATTGTAGACTTTTTGTTGGAGCTGGTAGAACAGTTTCTTCAAAAGATTTTATCAGTGCGCTCTCTGCTGATCTTCCCCTTACTACATGAGGATGCAATTGATAATCTCTGCAGAATACTTAACTTTTCCCAAGCATAGTTGTGTTTTTTTTTTTTTTTTTTTAAGCATCTGCTACAAAAGGAAAGAAAGAAGGAAGGTGGGTGGAAAGGAAGGAAATCCTTTATCAGTAATGCACTGTAGCTTCCAAATATTAAATTAAAGCTAAGTATTCTAAATTCTAGATTGAATTTTATTTACAAGTCTTCAAAAAAAATCTTGAACTTTTACTTATTTTTGGATTATCTTAAATCTTTAAGCTTGAATAACTTCAAGAAAATATGCAAGCTAGGGGAATAAAGATGTTCAAAGGTAGGGCAATTTTTCTGAAATACGTTTTATTGTTTTATATAAAAATAAATTGAGATATGCTGATATAGAAAGTGCAACTATAGACTCTCAGAAAAAAATACATGGATATAAGAATGCTATTTGTTGGGGCTGGCATTATGGCACCACTGGTTAAGCCACAGCTTAGGATGCCAGCCTCCAATATCAGAGCAAAGGTTCAAATTCTAACTGCCCTACTTCTGATCCAGATCCCCAGTTATTCACCTGGGGAGGCAGCAAATCATGGCTTAAGTCCTTGTGTGGGAAGACTAGATGGAGTTCCTGGCTCCTGGCTGTGGCCTGGCCCTGTCCTGGCTATTGCAGCCATTTGGGGAGAAAACTAGTAAATGGAAGATATCTCTCTCTGTCTCTCTGTCTCTCTCTCTGTCTGTCTCTCTCTCTCCTTTTTCTCCAATGCTCTGCTTTTCAAATACATAAACTAATAAATAAGTAATAAATCTTTAAAAACAAAGAGTGCTGGGGAAGAATGTAGAAGTTACTGTTAAGGGTCTTATAAACTTGCACTGTGAAACAAATGCACAATACAGAGAGACTTTTGAATATCAAAATGTTATTGATTAAAGTATATTCAACTAACAATTACTGATTGACCCCTACAGCTAAAGCATCCACTTGCAGAAGAGTGTCAGATAAACAACTTCTTTTTCTAGGCTATCCAGTGTGTTCTCAAAAGCAACACCTATAAAACAGGATTGCATTATTTTTTTAAGATATATTTATTTATTTGAAAGGCAGAGTTACAGAAAGACAACGGCAGAATGAAGGGGAGAGATAAAGATCTTCCATCTGCTGTTCATTCTCCAGATGGCCATAACTGCCAGGGCTGATCCACGCTGAAGCCAGGAGCCAGGAGCTTCTTTCAGATTTCTCATGTGGGAGCAGAGGTCCAAGGATTTGGGCCATCTTATGCTGGTTTCCCAGGTGCATTAGCAGAGAGCTGGATTAGAAGTGGAGTAGCTAAAATGCAAATAAATGCCCATATGGGATGTCAGTTGGCTTTACCCATTATGCCACAGCACCAGCCCCAATTACATTAATTTTAACCATTCCATAATTATCTGAGTCCAGCCTCTATTTCTATATTGGAAAAATCCCCTTCAAATAAAATGTTATCCAAAAACAGACTGACACATTAACCCACCATTAACACCTACTAATGTATTAAAATTTCTTTTATCATATGGATTTAATATCATAAAACCTGGAATGTGGTGAGAGTCTCTGAAGACAGGAAATATGTAGAAAAGTCCCAGAAAAACGCAATAGAAAATTTTCTGTTACCTAACATGGGATAGTTTGACTGACCGTCTCTGCTGGATCAACTCAAATTCATTGTTTTTTTTTTTTGGTCAAATAAATAAATCAGGGGCTGGCATTGTGGCATAATGGGTTAAACTGCTGCCTGAAATGCCAGTATCTCATGGGCACCAGTTCAAGTCCTGGCTGCTTCTCTTCTGATCCAGCTCTCTGCTAATGTACCTGGAAAAGCAGCAGAAGATGGGCCAAGTACTTGGGTCCCTGTACCCATCCAAGGGACCTGGAAGGAGCTCCTGGCTTTGGACTGGCCCAGCTTTAACCACTGTGGCCATTTGGGGAGTGAAGCAGTGATGTACAACCTGTCTCTTTGTCTTTCCCTCTCTCTCTCCCTCTCTGTAACTGCCTTTCAAACAAAATAATAATAATAAATTAAAATTTAAAAAAAAATGGATGTGGAGCAAGATGGCACCTGAATAAGATGCTCCAATGACTATCTCCCCACATAGATACCAATTAGAACAGGTATGCATGGGGCCAGCATTGTGGCACAGTGAGTTAAGCCACCACCTGAGACATCAACATACCACAAGGGTACCAGCTGAAGTCTTGACTGCTCCACTTCTGATTCATTTCCCTGCTAATGCACTTCGGAAAGCAGTGGAAGATGCCCAAGTGCTTGGGACCCTGCATACATGTGGAAGACCTGGATGGCATTAGAGGCTCCAGGCTTGGTCCAGACCAAACTATTGTGGCTATCTGGGGAGTGAACCAGCAGATGGAACATCTCTTATCTCTCTGATTTTCTCTCTCTCTCTAACACCGTTTTTCATATAAATAAGTAATAAATAAATCAAAAAATATTTTTGAACAAAAAAGAGAACAAGTATCCATGTACATGACAACTTTGTGAGAACTATGCAGCCAGTTAAGAGACCACAGTGTCTGGTTTTCAGATAATATTAAGAAAAATCACATTAAAGAACATAGGAAGAAGAGTAGCCTATGACACTCTTTCCTCAGCTGCAAGTAGTTAGCATGGGCAGATACGTATCTTGCACGGGGGAGAGAGAAGGAATTAAGTTCAATTATCAGATTTAATTATCTGTGGCAGTCCTGCCACACAAAAGGCCCCATATCCTGCCCATGGGCCTATACCTTTAGCTCATATGGGATGTTGATATTTGGATTCTCCATAGCTGGGTGGTTACCACCATTCCTCTAACCTCTGGCAGAAGGCAGAGCAAGACTCCAATCACTTTAGGAGTAGGGCAGCTTGTCCAGTCCCTCATCCTGAAGCAGAGCACCTGATAAAGCCCAAAGGCCTTTTTTTAAATCTTTTTTAAGGATTTATTTATTTATTTAAAGGCAGAGTTACAGAGAGGCAGAGACAGAGAAAGGGAGGTGTTCCATCCGCTGGTTCATTCCATAGATGGCTACAACTGCCTGAACTGTGCCAATCCGAAACAAGGAGCCAGGAGTTTTACCTGGTTCTCCCATGCAGGTGCAGGGGTACAAGGATATGGGCCATCCTCCGTTGCTTTCCTAGGCCATGGCAGAGAGCTGAATGGGAAGTGGAGCTGCTGGGACTCGAACCGGCGCCCATATGGGATGCTGGCACTGCAAGCTGCGGCTTTACCTGCTATGCCACAGTGTTCCCCCTCCCCTCCAAAGTCCTTTAATTCTAGACCAAAGCTTGCAGACAGAACTTTGAGATTTGCGCCAGCAACAGGTGGATACCAATGCTCTGGTGAGACATACTCATTCTGTTACCTGTTATATCGCTGCCCTCAATTGTGACACATACTCTGCCTGAGGCATGCTATCACTGCTCTCAAGTGGGCCTGGGGTACACTCTGAAGAATTCACAAGGTCTAATGACTATGAGACCCAAGTGTGACCCAGCCCAATACCAGCCTGGATTTCTAAGGAGCTGCCTTGATTCCCTTTCTTCATCTTGGGGAGAACAACAAGACTGACATTGGGAAGATCCTAATCGTTCTTGTCTCTAGGCCAGGGTTTGTGGTCATAGTACTTGAACTTGCCTCAGTATCACATGGGGATCTATACCCTTGTGCAGTGGATTTTTTCTAGCGTGTATCACTGCTAGCCCCATATAAGCCTGGTGAGCATCCCCAAGAATGCACAGGTCCTGGTAACTGTGAGACCCAGATTTAACCCATCTAGTACTTGCTTGGGCAGCTGAAGGGCTGCCTCCATTATCCTTCCTCCAACATTGGGTGGACAGCAAATAACCCAAGGGCTGTATTGAGGCCCAGTGCCAAGCTGGTAAAACTCAACATTAAGCAGATCTTAATGATTTCTGTCCCCAGGGCAGTGCTTACAGATGGAGCCCCTGGACATGCTTTGGTGCCAGGTGGATTTGCATGGCCCCAGCTGATCAGTCTTCTATTCGAACCTACTTGACTGATGGCCAGTGGGAACAAGTAGCAAATTTACTTTAGCAACATACAGAACATAGCATGGTAGTCTTTGGTCTTACTCCTAGGCTGCACTGGTCTTAGACTATGGGTGTAATCTTGTATTATGGCACCAGTGTCCACAGGACTAGGTACCTGGGTTTAATCTAGTCCCCAAAAGAGGCTTACAGAGCCAACAACAGCTTCATTCTGAAAAAACAAACCAGCTGTGGTTGGGACAAATCTATAACCAGAGTCTAAGTTAGGACTGAAACAGTGAAAATACTCCAACAGTGGACCTGTGGCAAATGCAGACTTAGGACATCATCTAGCACTGAAATAACAGAAAACTCAGAGAAAATAAATAGGTAGGATTTCTGAATGACAGCCACAAATGAAGTCAGATAATTATAAGGAATTCTTCAATGTGCAGGTGTCGAAATACACCAAGTATCAAGTCATGACTTAATGAACAGAATAAGGTGCTAGGAACAAACTATTTGGGAAATGACATTTTCAAATGATGAGACAAATATTTGAGAATATCTCTTTTAAGGAAACTCTATAAATTTGAGGATAACAGACAGACTTGATAGAGAGATAGAAGGAATTAAAATCAATCAAATTATTCAACTGAAAACTAATTAATGAAATTTAAAATGCAATAGAAAGTATCAATAGAAGAACAGAATAGAAGAAAGAATTAATGAGACATAAGGAAGGATATTTGAATGTAAACATTGGAAGGGAAGAAAGAAAAAAGAATTAAAGGAATGGAAAGTATGCATGGGAAATTTGGGAAAGCATTAAAAGAGTAAATATATAAGTTATTAGGGTACGAGATGGACTTTAGAATGTAAAAAGGGATAGAACAAATATTCAAAGTGACAATAGCTACCACTACACTATACCAGTCTTACATGAATTGAAAAAGGAATTACTTTAAACTGAAAGAAAGTGATGTGAATAAATAAGAAGAAAATACTAGAAGATAAAAAATTCACTGGTATTGTTAAGGCATGGAAAGCCAAGACACTCTGAAAAAAGAAAAAGAAAAAAGAAGAAGACCTAAATGAAAGATCTCTGTGAGTGAGATCCCAGTGGAAAGAACGGGGCCATCAAAGAAGGAGGTACCTTTCTCTGAAGGGAGGAGAGAACTTCCACTTTGACTGTGACCCTATCGGAACAAGATCAAAGTCAGCGAACTCTAAAGGCTTCCATAGCCTTGGCAACTCATGACTAGAGCCTAGGGAGATTACTGACGCCATAAACGAGAGTGTCAAATTGTTAAATCAACAACAGGAGTCACTGTGTACTTATGTCTCTTGTGGGATCTGTCCTTAATGTGTTGTCCAATGTGAAGTGATGCTATAACTAGTACTAAAACAGTATTTTTACACTTTGTGTGTCTGTGTGGGTGCAAACTGATGAAATCTTTACTTAGTATATACTGAATCGATTCTGTATATAAAGATAATTGGAAATGAAAAAAAAAAACCTGGTGTTAAATTGGAAATTGTATACAAAATTAATTAATTTTTAAAAAATATCATGTAGGATCTCTGTCTTTAATGTACTGTACACTTTTATTTAATGCTATAACTAGTACTCCAACAGTATTTTTTCACTTTGTGTTGCTATGTGGGAGCAAACTGTTGAAATCTTTACTTAATATATACTAAACTGATCTGCTGTATATAAAGAGAATTGAAAATGAATCTTGATGTGAATGGAAGGGGAGAGGGAGCGGGAAAGGGGAGGGTTTTGGGTGGGAGGGAAGTTATAGGTGGGGGGAGCCATTGTAATCCATAAGCTGTACTTTGGAAATTTATATTCATTAAATAAAAGTTTTAAAAAAATTCACTGGCAAGAGAAACTACACAGGCAAAATTAGTACTAATATTGTAAACACAGTGCACAAACTGATCATCTCTTTAGAATGAAGACGAGAGACAAAACAACTAAAAATAATTATAACTACATTAAAATATTAAGAGAGGCAATATAGAAAGAAATAATATGAAACAATCTGAATTTAATAGGTGGGGAAGTATATAGTTCTTTGTTAGTATTTCTTATCACTTTCTTCTCTTATTGTTTCTTTTCCTATCTTTGTAATCAATGGTTACTTGCTCCCATTTCAGAATAGCTTGTTACAACCAAAAGGAGATTTTTATAAGCTTCATGGTAAGCTCTAAGCAAAAATATACGATATATTTACCAAAACTAATAAGCGAGGAGTCAAAACACCCTAGAAGAAAATCACTTACCACAAAGGAAGATTGCAAGAGAGGGAGAAAGAGAGAAAGGAAATACAATAGAACTAGGGAAAAAGTGCTAACATGGTAGTAGAAGCTCTCTATTGATAATCACACCAAAATGTAAGTGGATTAAATTCTTCAGTTGAAAGATATAAATTGACTAAATGGATTTTTTAAATGACCCAATTATATGCTGCTTATAAAAAACTCATTTTACTGCACAAGGACATGCATAGACAGAAAGTGAAAGGGTAGAATAAAGTATTCCATTCCCATAGAACCTAAAAGAAAGCAAGAGCAGTCATACTTATGTCAGTTAAAATAGCTTTTAAATCAAAAACAGTAAAAACAAACAAGGAAGATTTTTATACAATGATAAAATGTTCACTCAAGCAGGAGAAAATAACAATTATAAATATATGTAAGTGCCTAATATCAAAGCACTCGAATACATAATGCAAACAGAACTTTTGAATAATTGCAGAGGATAAAATATTTTTCAATACGTATAAACAGTAAAACATATGGAAACAGTATTGTCTAGAATTCTAAATGGAACATGAAGTATTATAAGAAGCAAGACAGGCCCAGACTCATAAAAAAATTAAACAGATGTATAAAAATAAGGGAGGGACATTTTCCATAGATATAACATCATTGTAATTTTCTAGTGAGATTAGCTTAGCAGTGAGTGTCAAAATTCTATGATACATTATTGGTTATTGGTTATATAAATGAGTTGTTGATGGATTTATATGGTTTTCAATACAGAGTGGAAGTTTAGTCATTTTCAGTTTTAGTACATGTATTGATTTAGGTAGCCTTTATGTTGTAGAATAATTTTAGGCATAAATATATATGTATATTTAATAGCCAAGGAGATATTTCTTCAGATCCTCCTCTGTTTGTGAGTCCATTAGACACTTAGGAAACAAAAACAAAAATGTGTAAACCATGGTGTTTCTCTTTAAAATTATCAAAGATTATTAAGAATATTTAGTATTATAGTCTTTTTGATTGTGAGTTAAACAAAAAATCCAGACCCAAACTGTCCTAAGCCAAAGGAGAACTGGAGTGTTGGATCGTGAAACCAGAGATATTTAAATAACTAGATTATTGTGGGCAATGTGATGACAATGACAATCCTGTGGCTGTTGGAAAGCTGACAGGAAATTTTCAAAATGGAGGATAACATCAAATTTTTTTCTCTCTTTCAAATAAAAAATATCTAATAAAATGGTTCAATAAATATCTACAAAAATTCTTCTACCTGAAATGTGCAGTTAAAATTGTGGTGCTGTTGCTCATCAAACCAAGTAAGCAGGATCCTTTTAAAAATGCCATAATTCATTTCAGTTCTATGCAAGTATACACTTCCATTTACAGTGACGTCACAAAATGTGGAAAACAGAGAAACACAAGAGAACAAAAAACACAGAATATCTGTACTAAACACCACCACATACATGATCAAATTTTAAATGTTGTGATCAATTTTATCATATGGATATCTATAACATTTTACTCTATGATTTAGATGTTACTAATATGTTCAGCTTACTAGTGGGACATCAAAGCCTATACATAATCAATGATGTTCTTAATGTTACTTATGTAGTATTTGACTGAACCAGAAAAGTAACTTTGCTCTTTTAAAAGCAAATGCTGCCATCTTTCCATTAGGCTACATCACATCACTACGTAAATTAAGAAAGCTGACACTGAAGGATTTATGTTGATTCTTTACTTATCTAGTTGTTTACAGCCCTTGTCTCTACTGTTGAGGAACAGTGTTTTTATCTTATTATTTGCTGGATTCTTTAGTTAGTGTAGGGTTAATCTTACGAGTATAAAATAAACTGAAACTAGATCACTGTGAAAATTAAAGGAAAGGACAAGAAAGGAAGGAAGAGGGACAGTGGGACTGTGGGTGGGCAGGAAGGTTGGGTGGGAAATACCACTATGCTCCTAAATCTGTATATATATATAATTCATTAAATTTGTTCACCTTAAAAAAGAAATAAAAAGAACCCAAACACCAGATCAAGAACAGAAAGCCACACACCTGCATCTGTACGTATACATATTTTGCTTTCATAACATGATTTTTTTCAAATGTAGTTTTTCTTAAAAAAATAAGTGTTTATTTTAAGTACAAAAATAAGCATAGAAATATATATATATATATAACAGTTTATTTGTCATAAATAAGAAATGTTTATGTTTTCATCTACAGGAAACATTATGAGAGAATCTATCATAGAAAAGCATGGAGAATTTTAAATATCTATTTGTTTTCTTTTCCAGTCCACATCTTTTATTCCTGACTTGCTTTGACGAGAAGAAAATCAGTGAACTCATTGCTTAGAGTGTTAATACACTATTTAGGGGGCCAGCGCTGTGGCGCAGTGGGTTAAAACCCTGGCCTGAAGCGCCGACATCCCATATGGGCGCCGGTTCTGGTCTTGGCTGCTCCTCTTTCAATCCAGCTCTCTGCTATGGCCTGGGGTAGCAATGGAAGATGGCTCAAGTCCTTGGGCCACTGCACCCATGTGGGAGACACGGAGGAAGCTCCTGGCTCCTGGCTTCGGATCGGCTCAGCTGCGGCCATTGCGGCCATCTGGGGAGTGCACCAGCAGATGGAAGACCTCTCTCTCTGTCTCTACCTCTCTCTGTAACTATGTCTTTCAAATAAATAAAATAAATCTTTAAAAAATATGCTATATAGATTTTCAGGAGGGCAGATTTCTGTAATCTGTAGGTAATGGTGGCTTCACTGCTTAAATATGAGTTTTTCCCAATAAAGTTTGAGAATCAATAAAGAAGAAGAAAGAAGGATTCTTCTTTAAGACACCTTAGTGGGACTGTTGCTATGGTGTGGCTGGTAAAGCCACAGCCTGTAGCGTTGGCATTCCACATGGGCGCCAATCCAGACTGTGCCACTCTAGTCCAACTTCCTGCTAATGTGACTTGGGAAAGCAGCAGAAGATGGCCCACGTGCTTGGCCCCCTGCACCCACATGGGAGACCCATATGAAGCTCCTAGTTCCTGGCTTCGGCCTGGCTCAGCTCTGGCCATTGCAGCCATTTGGGGAGTGAACCAGTGGATGTAAGATCTCTCTCTTTCTCTCTCTCTCTCTTTCTGCCTCTGCCCCACCCCTCTCTGTAACTGCACCTTTCAAATAAATAAATACTTAAAAAAAAAAAACCTTAGTATTACACCAACTTTTGTTTGCCACAGTTTGTGGATGAAAGATAATGGAAACTAGATCCAGAGGCCTCTGGGAGTTGGCAGGATCTGCTGGGCTCATGTGTGGATGTGTGTGTGCCGGCTGGGGGATGTGGACAACTCCTGGAAGTGCTCAGATCCAAAGAGTGATGCACTTTTCTAGTAAATTTACCAACTAAAAAACTAAAGGACAAAGCCTCTTTAGTTCCTGATTTAAAGCCACTAAAGAATGATATATTTGAGAAGCTAATACAAACTGTACTGGGTATATATTCAGAAAGATTGGTTGATTTCATTAGCAGTCACTTCCCATGATTTCTAGAACACAGTGTGAGCAGACTGAATATCAAAAACTTTTGAATTAGATAGAGCAGAGTTCAAATCCTACACCTACCATCATAAGGTATGTGATTTGGGACAGCAGTCTTAGGTTCTCGGAGCCCTGGTTTTCTCCCCAAAAGTGGAAATAATACTTTTTAAAAAGCTGAGTTAGCTAATTTCTTGGCAAACAACACTCAAGTTTTAGTTTCTTAAGATAGTGAAAGTTTATTTTTTCATTTACTTAAGTATCTATCACGGATAGCTCTGGATGTGCAGATCTCCTACATTTCTCGTTGAAATGACAGCTCAATGACTCGGTTTCCAAACTTGTGGCTCTGCTCATTCTATAACATTAAATCTCTTTCTGTTCTCCTAGAATATAGAGAAAAGTATGGAGGATGATACTGGTGCCAATTAGATACTCTATTCCTACAAATGTACATGTGAGATTTATTATGAGAATGGGTTCATGTGATTATGGAGGGCCAATAGTCCCACAATGTGCTGTTGGCAAGCTGGAGAACTGGAAAAAGCCAGTGATACAATTCGGCTCAAATCTGAAGGCCAGAAAATGGGGAGGCCCACTGGTGTAACTCTCAGTCCAAGACTGAAAACCTGTGAGCTGGGAGATAGCTGGTATGTGTACCAGGGTCTAAAGACCCAAGAACTAGTCTGGAGGAAGAAGATTGATGTCCCAACTTGAGAGAGAATTGACTTTTCCTTCACTTTTTGTTCCAGTTGAATCCTGATATGTGATTATGTCTTCTCAATTCATCCACTCTCAAAGCCTTACCCAGAAATGATGTCTTACTGGTTTTATGGCCATCCTTTGGCCCAATCAAGTTGACATATAAAATTAACCAGCACAGGGCTTGACTTTTGTAGATCATGACTGGAAGGGGCAAGTACTACAACACAGCTTTATTGTATTGGGTAGAACTCTGTCACAGGAGAACTCATTGATGAAGCTTAGAAAGAAACATCATCTAACTGCCCAGCAAGATCAATTGTCAAAACCAGAGTGAGGCAAACCAGGAGCCCCTCACTCTCAGTGTCACGGCTGTGCTGTTATGCAAGTGCGGGAGAGGTATTTATAGGAACCTAAGAGCAACCTTGCATTTTGCAGCCCGGAGTGCCTTGCTTCCCTTATCCTAGTGCCAGATCAAAGCAAACCATTTGAAGAGGAAATAGTCTCCAGCAAATCCATCTACCTAACAGGACAGCCATGCAAATAAATAGAATATTCAGTATCTGATACTTAACTATTTCCTTGTCACTATAGGAACAAAAATATTTCCTTTTCTTTTCTTTCTGATAAGGTTTCAATAATATTTCCATGTTTAGAAAATACCTTTTGGGGCCAGTGCTGTGGCATATTAAGTTAAGCATCCACCAGCAGAGCTGGCATCTCACTGGGGTGCTGGTTCGAGTTCTGGGTGCTCCACTTCCGATACAGCTCTCTGCTATAGCCTGGGAAAGCAGTAGAAGATGGCCCAAGTCCTTGGGCCCCTGCACCCATGTGGGAGACCCAGAAGAAGCTCTTGGCTCCTGGCTTTGGATCAGCGCAGCTCCAGCCATTGAGGCCAACTGGGGAGTGAACCAGCAGAGGGAAGACCTCTCTCTCCCTCTCTCCCTCTCTCTCTCTTTCTCTCTCTGTGTAACTCTGACTTTCAAACAAATAAATAAATCTTAAAAAAAAATAAAATAAAATGCTTGGCAACTTTTATTACAGCAACTAAAATATTTACAGGTCGGATACTGACAATGAGGAAGATATGGCCAGAGATTTTTTGGAAGTCAACTTCTTTAGGAATAATTACGGTCTGTACATCCTGATTTCTCATAGGCTGTTGGATGCAGCGTTTCTTTCAA
The DNA here is from genome assembly GCF_033115175.1 of Lepus europaeus. Lineage (NCBI taxonomy): Eukaryota > Metazoa > Chordata > Mammalia > Lagomorpha > Leporidae > Lepus > Lepus europaeus. Next base: position 41,108,090 of record NC_084832.1, on the reverse strand, counting down.
CCACTGCTCCCTTAAAATTCAGTGAGGCATTGTTAGGGCATTCTTTCCCATAATGAACACATTACAGCAATCATTACAGAAGAGAAAAGACAAGAATGGCTGTGGTGTAATCTTCAAAATATTTACATGGCTCTAATGTTGGTCATTTTAGGGAAACTGCCAACAAGCTCATGAGGCAGTAAACATGCATTCTGTATTTAGAGAAGTAGTTTAACTTTCAGGATAGCCAATTCCAGCTTCAGTTTATCTTGCTTTATGTACAAAAGAGCTGTTGGGATTTTGACAGCTTATGAGCAAACCATTCTGCAAAATGTGGCCATTGATCTGCTATTGAAAGAAAAGAGGATGTTCTGCAGAAAGGCTGCAGCTAAACTCGTGGCTGTTAGGAGTTGATGAAGTTTTTATTGTTAATTAAGTCTGGAGAAATCTTTTCAACTACAAAGACTACAGAAATCCAAAGTGATACTATGGTTTTGTTTTTGCCTTGCTTTGTCTGAGAATTTTGTACTCGCAATTTTACCGATGTATTTGTTCATTCACAGTCATTTATTTATTAAGAGCTTCATGAAGCCCAGCAAGGCACTGGGTGGCGCTGCTATGAAAACAGATTAGGTTAGAATGAGCCATGTCCTCAAGAAGCATTTGGCTAAGTATAGGATATGAACACAAACATTTACGCAGAGCTACAATATTTTTTTTAAAAAGACAGATTTATTTATTTGAAAGTTGAGTTACACAAGAGGAGAGGCAGAGAGAGAGAAGTCTTCCATCCTCTGGTTCACTCCCCAACTGGCTGCAACGGCCAGAGCTGCGCCTATCCGAAGCCAGAAGCCAGGAGGTTTCTCCAGGTCTCCCTCTAGGTCTCCAATGAGGGTGCAGGGGCCCAAGGACATGGGCCATCTTCTACTGCTTTCCCAGGCTATAGCAGAGAGCTGAATGGGAAGTGGAGCTGCCAGGACTTGAACTGGCGCCCATATGGGATGCTGGCACTGCAAGCGGCAGCTTTACCTGCTACGCCACAGCACCAGCCCCAGAGCTACATATGTCACACAGCATGGAAATGCTATAAAATAGGGCAAGATAAAGTGTGACTGAGGTAAGAGAGCACAGTCCTATGTGAGGTTTTCTGAAATGGTGGCATTTGAATTGAAGTTAAACCAGCATTTGAACATACAGAAATGACAGTGAAGTGTTTCGGGTGGTGAAATGGAGGGTGCAGAAAATGATCAAGAATACAGAAATATCAGTCAAATTCTCAGAGTTCCTATTTTCTAAAGTACATGGTACTAAATATAAATGAACAAACTAAAAATTGATATTAATAGAGACCTCTGAAATGTTGCCATAAAGTCACACAAGAAACACTATTGACTGTCTTCATAAAAAAAGAATCGAATCTTCTGAACCCCTTACTTTGAGATCAAGTGTTTTCCTGGGCCCTGGAATATTTACCATATACCTGAATTTGCCTATAATTGCTCTACTTTGAAGAAAATCTCAAACATCATATAATTTCAAACTGAAATAATTTGATATGGGTATGCATGGTTTTCAATTTTTTTGCACCTTTTAATTTCATTTCCATAAACTTTTTGAGGTACTCTCATGAATCACTGAAAGTTAAAGCGCTATGAAAACATTGCCACAATGCCATTGTCCCATCTTACACATGAACAATAATTCCTTAGTATCATAAAAAACTGGAGAAATTACTTCCTAATGCTTTCATTTTTCATTGGGTTAATTTGTTCAAATAAGGATACAAATATTGTCTAAGCATTGCCTTTGATACATTTCTTGTATCTCTTTCACTGTATATGTTCCTTGGGAAAATTGTTGAATTCCAACATTGAATAGCCAAATTTCTCCATATACTCCCACCTTATGCTACAAAATATACTCTCCTAATTTGGTACTGTTTCTCTCTCTCTCTCTCTCTCTCTCTCTCTCTCTCTCTCTCTCCATTTAAGGTACATAACACATATGATGGCATGATTATCACATGTCAAGCATCTTAGAATAATAACCATCTCCTCTTGTGTTTCTCTTCATAATAACAATGACTCAACTGCTCCCAACCTCAGTCTTCAAGACTATGCCTGTGCTTTTCCAAATGTCTCAGTGCCAATAAGGACCAGTGACTTCTTCAATCAAACCACCCTCATTTTCCAAATGTAGTGATTTTAGTTTGTCCAAATCCCATGCTGGGTTTTGGCTTCTGCTCAGCCTAAAACATTATTACAACTTCTTTACTTGTCAGAGTTTGCTTTCTACCTGACTGAAATCTAGGTTCTTATTTGTCTTTTTGTCCACAGTCTCTTCCATTCTCTCATACTCCTCTAAAACTAACTTGCTAATATCTTGCTCAGTTCTGACTCCTTCTTTCCACATTGATTACAGAAATTCACAGCCTTGTTGCTTTATGTTCTTCATACTGAGAATGTAAAAAAGTGAAAAAGACGTTCAAAAGGACATATACCTTTAAATGTACACAAGTACACCATTTACAAGTGATAGAAATGTATATACCTCTTACCTAAGTCAAGTTTAACTTATTTTTAGGAGAAAATAATTAGTAGAGCATTAAAGGTTAAAAAAAAAACCCTGTTTTCATTATCCAGTCAATACCAAAATTCGATTCAAATTCTCCACTTTGAAAATAAACTTTGCAAAAGGCAACCCCTCAAGCTGACTATTCCTCCAATGTCTTCAACACCTTCAAAAAAATTAATGTAAAAGGTGGACTTTTTTCTGTGCTCCCTAAACAGGAAGTCAATATTAGCAATAGCTGAGGCTATGTGAAAATAGCTTCCCTGTGGTGGCTGAATTTATTAGTCAGGTATGCTGATGTGTTGACTAGTGCACTTTTGAAAAAAATACACTTTGCTCTTTAAAATTAACAAACAGCATTCTACCATGTGGTATGTGTGTGTAAATAATTTATATGTGAACAATGTGTATGGATATATACATATGTTTATATGTACACACACATACAACTCTGTTTTAAAAGAAAGAGATATCTTTTTCACTGTCTTGCATCCTTTTGAATTATTCTAGACCAGCTGCTCATTCTAAGTCCCTCTGTTTGGACAACTCTAGAGCACAATTCCTCAAACTGCAAATTGCAGTTCATTCATTAAATGAATTTAGTAGACCATGATCATATTTCAAATACTGAAATGAGTAGAATAGAATTTAAAATGTCTTATATCACCTGCAATATAGTTATACTTTGTAAATTTTCTGTTTCAGTGTGCTATGAAAGTGTATATTTTATGGTTTGTGTTATAAATATTATTAGTTTGTGTGTTACAGGTCTGGGTTAAAGACAGCCTCAATTCCAGTTTATACCTATGTCTTTCCAGGAGCTTCAATTTAGTCTTTAAGTGGTACTGAGAGCCCTCAATAGTGCTGCATTAGTGGATGAGGAATTTGGAATGAGATAGGCTTAGCAGCAGTCCATCATGGTTATGGGTAGAAAATTAGAAAAAAAAAAACTTATAGCAAGTACTTTTCCACATGGCCTTTATTTTTACTTGTTACAGCAAAAGAAACAAAAGGAGAGGTGTACATGTAGGGAAAGAGAAAATAAAAGAGTGAGGGATAAAAAGGAAGGCTAACAAGACACAACACAAGCAGTAAAGTCGAATCACATAAAATGCCTGAATGTGCTTTTCTTGGCAGGGCTGAAGACAGTCATTGTGCAGAGTAATTGTGAATTGGCTGAGAACTTGCAGATGTTTAAAAGATGTCAAAGTGATCCTGTTAAATTTGTTTAAAAACTTTTTTAAATGATAGAAATTATAGATCAATCCATGTTGACTTCAGGATATGAAAAAATACTGGAGCATATCATCAGAAAATCAATTTATAAACATTAAGATCACAGGCTAATAACTAACATGAGTTAGCAGAGCAAATTATCAAAGACCAATCTAATAGTCTTTGCTGACAGAGCAGGGGATGCTGCATATAGCAGAAAAGCAATAAATGTAATACACCTCAACCTCAGAATGGCCTTTGATTTTGTCCCATATGACACACTCATCAACAAGCAGAGAAAATATAGCTTAAGCCACTATTTCTCAAACGAGGCATTGTGACCCCCAAGGTTATCATGAAAACGTACCAAAGAGGTTGCAGAATTTGCAACAGCATTTCTTCTCCACAGTGCCTGAGCCAGAGTAAGTCCCAAGACGGAGAGAATATACCACCAAGTGAGAGCACAGGAGGATGTGGGAAAGGAGAACAGACAGTTTCTGACAAGACACTGCTCATTCTCAGAGTCTCAGAGAGCCAAGCACCTCACTCAGCCTTCCTCCAGTTGTTACAAAAACATGCTAGCCTGCAACTGGCCAAAAGAGAAGGGAGGTCTGGTTAAGCCAGAGCTCTACCTATGAGCATCACGCTTGCTTTCATCAGTCCACGTCTCAATTATCAAGCACATCGAAAGTATCAGAAATCTGTACCTAAATTCAGATCACTAATAAGTAAAGCTCATCCAGTATTTATGATATTCTTGTCCTTCTTAAGTATGTAAGGAATGAAAGAAGTGTTAATCCTCAGGAGGATTAAACATACTCATTTTATCCTCATAACAGCCCAACAAGGTAGGAAACCATTGTTTACGGATGTGGAAAGTGAGGAAGAGTGATGAAGTAACTTGTCCACCTTTAAACGCCAGTCATCGGTGAACTGATCATGATTTGAGACCATCTAAGTTTGAACTCAAACCCTGGGCTGTTTGCCACTGTTATGTGCATCAGTGAAATAGCAAACCCAGTGCTCTACTTATAATACACTCAATAGATGTAAGCCACAGAGTATATTATTATTAATAATAAAAAGAAAATGATTGACTCATGCTTAGGCAGCAGTGTCAGGGTCTAATCTACAAGAAAATCTAATAAAAATTAAAAAAATAATAATCAATTCACATATAGCTCTATATTAACACACATATGATGAGTTTAAGTATTTATATAAAGATTAGAATGTTTTCAGATGCATGTAATTAGGATGAAAAGCAGATTCCTGATAAATCCAGCTATGGTAATAACCTGTGAGTTCATTTGTAGGAGAATGAGGAGAGCTGTAAGTTATTAGACAGTGGTCTTGAGAGGGTTGATAGAGTCATAAAAGCAATGGGAAAGAGACGGCCTGTCCACAAACAAGTAAGAGTTTTGCTGAGGGCAACAAAGTGTTTGGATAAACGAAAAGAGATTGTGCAGTTTTTGATAGCATCAGTCTAAACATTTGTGGGACTTTCATCAGAAGAGGTTTGCTTCCTCTTGAAAAAAACAATCATTAAAGAAGAACAGACAACTTTGGGTATTTCCCTAAGAAGAAAGCTAATTTTGTGTTTCAATTGAATTTTAAATTTAAAATGCTTTGAAAAAAAAAAGAAAACATCTTCTTTTGAACTTATTTCAATAGAAGGCTGAAACTCTTGCTATCTTAAAGGGACCAAAGCATAATTTTAAGCTATCTATACAAATTTCTCATATTCCTCAGTAGTAAATTAAATTTACACAATCGCTCTTAACTTTGTCACGTCTTCATCGTACTTTCTATTCATTCTAGTAAACTTTGTGCTTGGAGGTTCACAAAGCAGTGTAGAATAAGAATAAAAATAACAGCATTTGGGGATAAATGATTGTTTCTTCCCTAGGTAGCGGGTTTGTCTGCAGCAGTAGTGTGCTCTCGCCACAGCACTGCTGCTCTATTCTGTATGTGACAGACTGTCAAATGAAATGTTTATTCTGCCCTTTTCCATTTTCTCTCTTCATTTGTTATCCTAAAAATAGAACATGTAGCTTTTCTTTGCTACAAGAGGCCATCCTTTGTTTTTTAAATGTACCAATTATTTTCCTAAGTAAGTAAACAAAACATGGAAAAAGATTTTTTTTTAAATCTACAAATATTTTGGGGGTTAGCTAAAAGAAGACAAACTCATGAGGATTTGTACAAGTCTACTTAATATTATTTTAGAAAACAAAATAAGCTCTATTTAATATAATGCTCAAATTCTGATCTCCAGTATTTGAATTTATTTGAAAAGGAGAGAATAATAGATGCCTAATACGTTTTTGAATAAACAAATGTATAACTCTTGTATATCTGGGGGTTTGAGTGAAGCTTTGTGCGGATTCTGATAAAAAGAGTGCATCAACTGAAATAAATGACAAGCAATGTAGTTTGTCCCCAGTATATTTCAAAGACAGGTAACAGAAGAAAATGAATTTTAAATATAAAGTGAAAGATTATCTAAAACTATGGTTGCTCAGTGTTTTCCCATAGTCTCAGCATTTGCTACTTAAATAGTGATCGCTCCTCTAAAAAACAAGCCTTGCTCTATTTTCAACTCTATCTGTAATTCACTCCCATGTCCAGAGAGCCTATCTCAAGCCCATTGCCTTCCTTTCATTTCCTCTTTTATTCTCTTGTCCATTGCACACAGTTCTTCACTTATGCATACCATGAAATTTACCACTTTAAATCCTTTCTGTGTAGAGGTCTGTTGCATTAGGTGCATCCACACTGCTGCGCAGGCATCACCACTATCTTTGCCAGGAACTTTTCACCTTCTTGAAAAAAAACTCCATACTTGGGAAATAATAACTGCCCATCCCTCCTCAGCACAGCCCCTGTCAACTACAATGCTACTTTCCGTCTCTGTGAATTTGACTACTCTAGGTATTGCGTATAAGTGAAACCAGGTAATACTGGTCCTTTCATGACTGTCTTGTTTCACTTCCCATAGTGCCTTCAAGTTCCATCATGTACGTGGCATGAGTTAGAATTTTCTTCTTTTTATGACTGAGCAGAGCAGTATTCTCTGATACTGCGTAGCATACTGCCATCATTCAGTGGATTCCTGGGGTACTTTCTCCTTTTGACTACTGTGAGTAATGTTCCAGGAACATGGGCATGGAAATATTTATTTGAGTTTCTATTGTCAATTCTTTCAGGTGTGGACCCAGAATGAGAATGACTGAAATATTGGTAATTTTATGTTAATTTTTTTGAGGAAACACCACACTCTTTTTTTGAAGATTTATTTTTTATTTGACAGAGATACAGAAATAGAGGAAGAGACAGACAGACAGACACACACACATACACACAGTTCTTCCATACACTGGTTCACTCCCCATATGGCTGCAACAGCCAGGAATGGGCCAAGTAGAAACCAGGAGCTAGGAGCTTCATACAGGTCTCCCATGTGTGTGACAGTGACCCAAGCACTTGGGTCATCCTTCCCTACTTTTCCAGGCTATTAGCTGGGAGCTGAACTAGAAGTGGAGCAGCCAAGACCAGCACTGCGACATAGAAGATTAAGCCAATGCCTGCAACACCGCCATCCCATATGGGCGCATGCTCTGGTCCTGGCTGCTCCTCTTCTGATCCAGCTCTCTGCAATGGCCTGGGACAGCAGTGGAAGATGGCCCAAGTGCTTGGAACCCTGCACCCTTGTGGGAGACCCAGATGTTCTGCTTCATGGATTGAGTTTTGCCCACCCCTGACCTTTTGGCTATTTGGGGAGTGAGCCAGTGGAAGGAAGACTTCTCTGTCTGTCCTGCTGCCACTCTTTCTCTGTAACTCCACCTTTAAAATAAATAAATAAATCTTAAAAATAAAAAGAGAGAAATGGAGCAGCTGGGACTCTAATTGGTGCCCATGTGGGAAGCCAGCATTGAAGGCTGTGGCTTTACCCACTACACCACAATGTAAGCTCCAACCACCTTTTTTTAAATGATAGAAAAGTGATTAAATTTATCTGAAAATTCAAAACATTCACTTAAGCGATAAATATGTCAATAAAACTATAAAAAGAAACAGTTTAATGTAGTTAATAGGTAAAATTCTAACAATATAATATTTCCCTTCCTAACTCCGCCTCCACCTCCTTCCCTCTGCTTTTTTATCTTTCTCTTTCTTTTTAATTTTTGAGATAATGTATTTTTAATACACGTTATAGTCAAAGGCTTAGTGGTCTACTGAATAAAGAGTTCAACAAATAAAACGTAAAAAGACCATTTTCAGCAGGAATATAAAATATGGCTATAAACAATAATCACATGGAAAGATGTTGATTTTAAATTTTAAAAATAATCACAGATCATTAAAGCTGTAATAGTATATCATTCTAAACTATTTCTTGACAAAGAAATAAAGCCAAGTTTGACAAAACTATATTTGCAGCAGCATTGATACACACAGGCATTTTTTCTTTTTTTAAAATATTCATTTATTTGAAAGAGTTACAAAGAGGGAGACGCAAAGGGAAAGAGAGAGGGAGGGAGAGAGAGAGAAAGGGTCTTTCATTCACTGGTTCACTCCCCTAATGGCCACAATGGCCAGGGCTAAGCCAGGCTGAAGCCAGGAACCAGGAGCTTCTTCCAGGTCTCCCATGTAGATGCAAGGGCCCAAGCACTTGGCCAACTTCTGCTGCTTTCCCAAGCATATTAGGGGGAATCTGGATCAGAAGTGGAACAAACAGGACTCAAACCAGCATACCATTTTGGATGCTGGTACTGCAGGCAGTAGCTTTACCTGCTACACCAGAGTGCCGACCCCCTTTTTTTTCTTTTTTAATTTTAGCTCCCACATAAAAGGGAGAACATGCAATATCTGCATTTCTGTGTCCATTTCATTTCACTCAACATGATGTCCTCCAGTTTTATACATTTTGATACAATGGAAGACATCATTCCTTTTTATTGCTGAATAACCTGCAACTATACTGAATTAGTTTAACAGTTTGAACAATTTTTGGGTGGAATGTTTAGAATTTTTCCATGTACAAAATCTGTAAACAGATATTTTGACTTCCTCCTTTCCAATTTTGATTCTCTTAATTTCTTTCTCCTCTAAATTTGCTCTTGCTAATGCTTCCAATACTATTCTATGGAATAAGAGTGGTGAAAGTGGACATCCTTGTCTTGTTCCAGCTCTGAAGGGAAATACTTTCAGCTTTTCAATGTTCAATATGATATTGGCTATTGATTTGTTGGATATAGCCTTCATAATTTTGAGGTATGTTCCTTCTAAACCTAATTTTGGAGGTTATTTTTTAACCATGAAAGGATGTTGAAAATTATCAAATACTTTCTCTGTACCTGTTGAGATCACCATATGACTTTTGTTTTCATTCTGCTGATGTAATGTATGGCATTTATTAATTTATGAATGTTGAACAAAACTTGCATCTCTAGGATAAATGCAGTTGATCGTGATGTATGATATTTTTGATGTTATTTTGGATTTGGTTTGCTAATATCTTGTTGAGGATTTTTGCATCTGTGTTTATCAAGGAGACAGTTCTGTAGTTTTCTTTTCATATTGCGTCTTTGTTCAGTTTTGGTATCAGAGTGATGCTGGTCTCATAAAAAGAATCTGGCAGAGTTCCATCCTATTCGATACTTTTCAATAGTTTAAAAATTATTGAAATTAATTCCTCTTTAAATGTTTTATAGAATTCAGCGGCAAAGCCATCAAGTCTTGGATGAACTTTTCCTTAATTGGAGATCTAATTGCTGCTTCAATCTCATTGCTTCTGATGGGTCTATTTTGATTTTCTATATCTTCTTGATTTAATCATGGCAGGTTATATGTATCATGGAATTTATCCTTTTTTTTTTGAGGTTTTCCAATTTGTTACCATGTAGTTGTTCATAGTAGTGTCTTATCCTTTGTATTTTAGTGGTATTGGTTGCAGTGTCACCTTTTTCATCTCTAATTTTATTTATTTGACATTTTTCTCTTTGTTGTTATTAGTCTTCATAAAAGATCTTCTATTTTGTTTATCTTCTCAAAAACCAACTTTCTCTTTTGTTGATCTTTTATATCTGTTTTTTTAGTTTCAATATCATTTATTTCTGTTCTGATCATTGTTTTTTCTTGCCTCCTGCTAAGTGGGTTTGGTTTGTTCTCGTTTTCCTGAATACTCAAGACGTATTATTAGATAATTTATTTGAGAACACGATCTCTTTTTTTTTAATGTGAGCACTTAATGTTATAAACTTCCCTCTTAATATTGCTTTTACTGTATCCTGCGGGTTTTGGTATGTTGTATTTTCATTTTCATTCATTTTAAGAAGGCTTTTTATTTGCTTTTTAATTTCTTCAGTAGTGTGTTGTGTAATTTTTATGCATTTCTAAATGTCCTATTGTTCTTTTTCTTGTTGATTTCTAGTTTTATTGCTTCATGATCTGAGATTATACATGGTATGAATTCAATCTTTTCACTGAGACTTCTTTTGCAGCCTAATATATGGTCTATCTTAGAAAATGTTCCATATGCTGATGAGAAGAATCTATAGATTTTTGTATCTTGATGTCTATGTTTTTATAAGATATGAGAAATTTTCAACTATATTTCCTATAATAGGTTCTCAACACTTTTTTCCTTCTCTTCTCCTTCAGGAATCCCTGTCATAGATATATATATATATATATATATATATATATATATATATATATATATATATATTTGATCACTTAATAGCACTCCTGATATTGCATAGACTTTCCTCTTTTGTTTTTGCCCTTTTCTCTTTAATTTTGTCTGATTGGCTTATTACAAAATTCTTGTCCCCTAAACCAGAAATACTTTCCTGCATTAGTCTATTGTGCTGGTGAAGCTCTCCATCATATATTTTTTTTTTATTTCACTAATTAAAGTTTTCATATCCCAAATTTCCATTTGGTCCTTTCTAATGCTTTCTATCTACTTAGAGAAATTTTCATTCATGTTGCCTATTGATTTCCTCATTTCTTTAAACTGTCTATATGTACTCCCTTGCATCACATTGAGTTTCCCTACAATCGTTATTTTGAATCCTACTTCTGGCATTTCATAGATTGCATTCAGATCAGGGTCTAATTCTGGAGAACTATTGTGCTCTCTTGGAGATGTCATGCTTCCTTTCTTCCTCATGTCTCTCGTGTCCCTACGTGGGCATCTGTGTCTCTGGTCTAATAGTCCCTTCATCTTTATGAAGTAGGTTTACTGGCCTAGAGTTTATGATCTGTATGGAATGTAGAGCATCACTTGGCTTGTTGCTTTGGTTTTGGTTCTAGGTGTCCCCAGAAGTGCAACCTCTGATGAGTTTCTTTTGCTTTAGTCAATGTCAGCTGTGTGTATAAGTGATACAGTGGTCTCGTCTATAGCAGTTCCCAGGGGTAGAATGTGACTCTGAGCTGAATGTGGGCTTCCTAGATGTATAACTTCAGTCCCCAGGGAGTTTGGGATCAGTTTCTCTAGAGACTGTGATAGCCAAGATCTCATTCTTGGTGTTGAGGTATCACAGGCAGAGGTTTGATCTGTTGTGTCACAACACCAGCCTCAGCAATTTATTTCACAACTGAGTGATCTGTTTGTTTTCCTTGAGTTGTAGAAACTGATTATATATTCTGAATATTGATTTATTATATATATGATTTGCAAATATTTTTTCCCTTTTTTTACTATGTTGGTAGTGTCAAGTTTTTAACTCAGATGAAAATCGACTTATCTATTTTTCTTTCTTTCTTTCTTTCTTTCTTTCTTTCTTTCTTTCTTTCTTTCTTTCTAGACTTTATTTATTTGTTTGAAAGGCAGAGTTACAGAGAGGCAGAGGCAGAGAGAGCGAAAGACGTCTTCCATCCTCTGGTTCACTCCCCAGAGGACTGCAATGGCCAGAGCTGTGCAGATCTGAAGCCAGGAGCCAGAAGCTTCTTCTGGGCCTCCCACACGGGTGCAGGGACCCAAGGATTGGACCATCTTGTACAGCCTTCCAAGGCCATAGCAGAGAGCTGGAATGGGATTAGAGCAGCCAAGACTCAAACTGACGCCCATATGGGATGCCAGCATTGCAGGCGGCAGCTTTACCCACTACACCACAGCGCTGGCCCCCTATTTTTTCTTTTGGTGTTTATGTTTTTATTGGCAAATGCAAGAAATCATTGCCAAATCCAATCTCATAAAGCATTTCTATTTTTTTTTTTTTTTAGTTTTATAGTTTCCACTCTTATATTTGGTTACCTCTTTGAGTTAATTGAGTTAGTTTTTGTGGCTAGCGTAAGAGTCTAATTTTATTCTTTTGCATATGCTCATCCAGCATTCCCAGGACTATTAGTTGAAAAGACTGTCTTTTCCCCCATTGAACGAATGGCTTTGTTGAAATTTGAGCTCTACGCTAATCCGTTTAACTATATGTCTGCCTTTATGTTTGAATCACATTGTTTTGATTAGTGTTGTGTTGTTATAAATTTTGAAATCAGGAATTGCGATATCTCCCACTTTGTTCTTCATTTTTCAGAATTATTTCAGTTATTGAGGGTTTCTTTAGAGTCCATGTAAATTTTAAGATGGAACCTTCTATTTCTTTAAAATGGCATTAAGATTTCCATGCAATTGCACTGAATTTTTAGATAACTTTGGATAGTATTGACATCTTAAAAATATTAAGTCTTGAGCCTGACGCTGTGGCGTAGCAGGTAGAGCTGCTGTCTGAGGTGCCAGTGTCCCATATGGGCGCTGGTTCAGGTCCCAGCTGCTCCACTTCTGATGCAGCTCTCTGTTTTGGCCTGGGAAAGCAGTGCAGGATTGTCTGAGTCCTTGGACCCCTGCACCCATGTGGGGGACCTGGAGGAGGCTCCTGGCTCCTGGATTTTGGATAAGTGCAGCTCTGGCTGTTGCAGCCATCTGGGGAATGAACCAGCAGATGGAAGACTTTCTCTCTCTCTCTCTCTCTCTCTCTCTCTCTCTCTCTCTCTCTCTCCCCCCACAGACCTCCTTTTTCTGTGTCTGCCTCTGACTCTCTGTAGCTCTTTCTTTCAGGTGAATAAATAAATCTTTAAAAAAAAAATGTAAGCCTTCCAGGGCTGGCATTGTGGTACAGCAGGTGAAGCCACAGCTTGTGACATCAGCGTCCTATATGAGCTTCAGTCTAAGTCCCAGCTGCTCTACTTCTGTTCCAGCTCCCTGCTAGTGTGCCTGAGAAAGCAGCAGAAAATGGCTCAAATACTTGGGCCCTTGGCACTAGTGTAGGAGACCCAGGTGAAGTTCATGGCTCCTGGCTTCAACATGGCTCAATCCTGGCCATTGTAGCCATATGGTAAGTAAATCAGTGGATGGATAATTTTTCACTGTCTCTCCTTTCTCTTAACTCTATCTTTCAAATAAATAAATAAATCTTTAAAATAGTCTTTCAATCCATGAAGAAAATTGTCTTTCCATTTACTTGAAATTTATTTATTTTTTCAGAAAAGTTTTATACTTTTCAGTATAATAGCTTTCAGCCTATGGTCAAGCTAAGATATAAGTTATTTCATTTTTGATGTTATTCTAAATAGACTTGCTTTCTTGATTTCCTTTTTAGATTGGCTTTTGTTAACGAATAGACATATAACTGATTTTTGTGTTGATTTTATACTTCCTAACTCTTCTAAATTTATTAGTTCTCATGAAATCTTCAGGGTCTCCTTGCATATCTGATATTTAACAAAAATATTTAAATAGTAAATATAAATTAATTTTCCCTTTCTAAATATTGTGAATTTTTATTCCAATTTTGATGTCTTTTATTTATTCTCTTGCCTAATTGCTGTAGCTAAAACTTCGAGGATGATCATAATAGAAGTGGTGAAAATCTTACTGCTTGTCTTGTTCCTCATCTTAGCAGAACTTTCAATATTTCACCATTGAGTATAACATTGGCTGTGGATTTTTTAATTTATGGCTTTTATTATGTGAAAGTAGCTCCCTTATATTCTTGGTTTGTTGAGTGTTTTTTATCTTGAAAAGGTATTAAGTTTTGTCCTACACTTTTTCTGAACTAAGATAATCATGCCACCCCTGCTTCATTCTGTTAATGCAGAGCATCACATTGGTTAATTTTTATATATTGAGCCATCCTTGCATTTCAGGAATAAATCCTACTTGATCATGATGAATACTTCTTTAAAAATATGTTTTTCTAAAATTTTGTGGAGAATTTTTCATCAATGTAAATAAAATTTGTGTTTTTTTTTTGTTTTGTTTTGTTTTTAGTTTCTATTTCTGGCTCTGGCATCAGGATTGTTTCTCCCCTTTGAATTAAGCAAAAAACTTAGTGATGCTTATTCCTTTTCACTTTTCAGTTTTCACGTTACATGATAGATTTATTTCCTCTTTGGAGGTACTTTTGAGGAAACTTGAGTTGATGGGGAAGTGGCAGATTGCACTTATGGTTTATTATCTTTCTTCTATTCTTGTCAAAAACAAATTCACAAATCAAACTGCATTCTACAATTGAGAAAATTCCTCCAAGAAAAGATTTAAGGAAGAGGCAACATTGGCCAAAATATATTTGAGGATACAAGCCAATTTTACTCAATAAAATTTTTTATTGTAGACTTCCAATGCTTTTTTTGTTTGCTGTTATTTTATTTAAATGTCTCCAACCATAAAACCATCCTTAAATCTACATATCAACTACTCTTACACAAAAGCAAAATAAATTTAGAAATGAAATACAAATTTTACCAAGAAACACAATTGAAATTAACAATTTTATGTAACAAATGATATTGTTTTCCAAGAGCAAAATGTTAGTTAGCACACATGATATTAATTCCTACCCCAAAAAGTAGTTTGAATTCATCATTTAAAAAATTTTTTTTTATTTTTATTTAACAGTTATAGACAGTGAGAGAGAGAGAAAGGTCTTCCTTCCGTGGTTCACTTCCCAAATGGCTGCTACGGCCGGCACTGCACTGATCCGAAGCCAGGAGCCAGGTGCTTCTTCCTGGTCTCCCATGAGGGTACAGGGGCCCAAGTACCTGGGCCATCCTCCACTGCCCTCTTGGGCCACAGCAGAGAGCTGGACTGGAAGAGGAGCAACAAGGACTAGAACCCGGCGCCCATATGGAATGCCTGTGCCGCAGGTGGAGGATTAGCTAAGTGAGCCCTGGTGCCGGCCCCAGAATTTATCATTCTTCGTTGACTTTGTGGTGACTCCATTTTCACAGCATTTATCTTTATATGAATTACTGCAAAAATAATTATCTGCATAATATTCCATCCATGATGTTATTTGGACTTCACTTCACTTGAGAGAATAATTTACATATTTATTCTGCCTTTGTTATTTTTTCATTAGCTTGAGACCATTAAATCATTCTGTTTGGCATTGATACCATGATACACAGAAACTGAAATACAGACACCAAATCAGTTTGGCAGGACTATAGGTATGAGGTGGTGATCTAAAGCATACTTATGCTAATTCTTAAATTAGCAACAAAATGAAAACCTCAAATTTAAACTCCATACTGGTGATCTCAAAGACCTACACTCAAACCATTGGAAAACAGTCATTAAATACAAATAAACAAACAAACAAACAAACAAAAGAATGATATTGATTTGGAACAGGGTAAGAAAGAAAGCTGCAGAGAGCGAAAGAACTTAAGGCAGAATGAGGGCCAAAGCTGCTGATTTAAAGGCTCATGAGTTGCATCACTTCAAGGCAGGTAGGGGGCAGAGTAGAGCACTGGGGCAGTGGCACTCTGGTGTCAGAGATGTGGAGAAGCAAGTTAAGGAAAATGTTGAAAGGTTTGTGTTCAGGGACAAAAAAAGGCTGAAGAACTAAACTGATACTTGCTGGGAAGCAAGCTGCTATTACTAGGGCTGGCAAGGAAGAAAGAACCAAGGTGGCTCTTTTCTGCTTACCACAGTGAGAGGCACCAGCAGCAGCACAGTCTCTCATGATATCCTTTAGGAGGCTGGGTGGGAAGTCCTGCCCCCAAGTGGTGCAAGCACCAGATGTGCTTGGAAACAGTGGAGCACCACATCATCTGGGGGAACTGCAACCCCATGAGGACAAATGCTTCTCTGTCACCATCAGATTGAAGTCCACGCCCAACCTCAAGTTCTCCATGCCTGTCCTGAGGGATTACCAGCACCAAAAAGAGACTAAGTGTGTTGATATCCCCCAAAAGGCATCAAGGAGCTGAAGAAACTCAACAAGAATCAGAAGCTGGCCATAGGACCTCAAGGTTTGTAAGCAGATCCCACAGATCCTGAACCCAAGCCTGAATAAGGCTGGCAAGTTCACTTCCCTGCTGACACACAATGAAACTACAGTGGCCAAGTCCATGAGATGAAGTCCACAATCAGAAGAAGAGGATGCCGTGTCTGGTGATGGCCAATGGTCATGTGAAAATGACAGATGATGAGCATGTGTGCCACATCCATGTGTCATGGATGACATCTGTCAGCTTCCTGGTGCTATTGTTCAAGATGAGTTAGCAGAATGGCTGAGCTTTATACACCAAGAGCACCATAACCAAGGCCCAACACATGTCTTCTGGTATTTACAGTAACCTGAGTACCACCACCAGGCAAAAGAGGACCAGGAAGGGGGCAGAAGGACTGGAATATTAGAGGTCCAGACCAGGGAGCAGATTTGGGAAAAGTGACGGGAGTAGGAGTTTAAGACTGAAGCCTGAGTTGACACGGTGTCACTGTGGCTGGTCACATTCCTGCAGGTAGGCTTCCAGGGGGTAGAAAGGATGAAAAACAAATGGGAACTATGGGTTCTAGAGACAAATAGGTAGCTTCAAGCATTTATTAAGGCCTAACTTTTACTGAAACTGATATACAAATGGGAAGTATACAAGACAATCAAGTCAATGCAGGAAAGGAGTCAAAGTGACCACAGAATAATAACAAGGCATATTTTCTGGCTCATTGCCCTTCTCTGCAGAGTGGTGGGAATTTAATTATCCACCTACTCAAAACCCAATTAATTCATCCATTCCTTCACTTACTAAATTATCAAATGCAAATCCTTGGCACTTGGAGTGTAGTGATGAAAAATACATGGACAATGATTTCTTGCCTCCTTCAGAAAAAAAGAGGGCCATAGATGAGAAAACAGGCAATTGCCATACACAATGGAGTACAACCACATGGGAGGCTTTGATAGAGTGCAGAAAGCTTCATGGAGGAAGTAACGGTTTGGATGGGATGTCAGTTGGTAGGCCCTGGGGAGCGAGGCAGTACTGCGGGAAAGGGCATTGCGTCATGTAGAGGGAGCACAATGAGCAGATACCTCGTAGGGACAAGGAAGATATTTATGCCTCTGAATCTTGGAAATTGTTCAATCTAGCATTTATACAAGAGCTGTAGAAGGGTGATGGGTGTCAGTGGCAAAAAATTATACTGGAGAGTTAAAGAAAATCCAAAGGAGCTACTTCAGTGCCAGTGAAGTACTTGAAACAGGGGAAGCAACTATCTATTGGAAAAATCTTTAAAAAACACATATGGATGCATTCAATTGACAGCTTCTCAACAGCAACATGAAATCTTCATTTTATGTTCCTGCTCTGGCTCTGGGAGTAGTATTTTTAGATGTTCTCAGTATTTACCATGGATTTCATACAAGTCTTACAGGTAGATAAATGCATGAAGTAGGCTGATATGAGACTTTAAGGAATGACAGTGACTTGGGTAAAGGAGAGAATTTGTGCTTATTTCCATAGCAACCATTACTAAGTTCCAATTGAATATTGATATACAGTAATACTGGCCATACATTTTGGTTATTCTGTATAGATTCCTTGTTTTTGAGTGCAAAAAATATCTATGAGCAAGAATTTGTTCTCAAGCCACTGGTTTGTGGTGTTTGTCATAGCTAGGAAGTAGCATTTATTTGTTGCCAAAGAAGACAATATTATCATTTATTCCAAGGAGATAGCAATTAGTCAAATTTTCCTTGTGTGTTATTTTTAAAAAATCTCAACCTATTCAAAGTTGTTTAATTCATTGTTGAGGTAAACACTGAAATAAATGGAGAAACACAGAAGGAAGGATGATTTCAGTATGTTCCAAAGAAAGCTAAGTATTATACAGAGAATGAAGAATATGAGAAAGAGCAATATAAACTTACTTTTATACAGCTAAGCAAATATTTTTGTGCTTCCCATGGAATATAAAGTATATACTTTCAAGGCAAAACTAAAGTGTTAGAAGAGGATGATAAAAATGATACAAGAAAGCTGGTGGTATAAGGAGAAAATTCATTCTATTGGTCATTAATATATTATATAACATATATAATATATGGTATATATTATATACATATACATGTAATATATATAATATATATTAGTGATCACTACAATATATCTATATATATATATAGATATATACTTATGATGAATATCGGCTGCCTGAAATTTAAATGCTTTCTGTAATGACTTAATAAAATCAATAGTGAAATTTTATTTTTTTTATAATCATAATATCAATGGTTTAAATTTCCCTTGTGTTTTATGGCTTAAAGAAGAGGAGTTATTCAGAAGGATATGGCCAAAGTGAACTGGAATTGAAGGCAAATGTTCTAGTCTGCAATGTAGTTCCAGCAACAAAATTTCATTTGCAAAATATAAATGGTATCCTTGGATTTTACTGTATTGGAAGTCTTGTCTCAAAAAATTTATATAATCTATGTCAAGACTCTTAAGCATCAGGGATTCTCAGCTTCCTATCTAGAAAAAAAAAAGCTAGGCTTAGGTTATGAACAGTTATGTAAAACTTAAAAAATAAGACAAAAAGTTGGGCAGTATATTCTTCCAGTGTCATTTGGGGGAATTGTATAAGAAGTTCTGACTATAAACTATAGGTATAAATCACTGTTTAAACTACCATGAATGTAAAGTATTTATCAAAAGTTATATATAAAAAAATGTCTCTGCTGCTGCACTTCCGATCCAGCTCTCTGCTATGGCCTGGGAAAACAGTAGAAGATGGCCCTAGTCGTTGGGCCCCTGAACCTACACGGGAGACCCGGAGAAAGCTCCTGGCTCCTGGCTTCTGATCGGCACAGCCCCAACGGTTGTGACCATTTGGGGAGTGCACCAGTAGCCTCTGGCTCTCTGTAACTCTACCTTTCAAATAAATAAATAAATCTTTTAAAAAAATCCCCTGAGGGAAATTGGGACATCTATTTCACCCCAGCTTGATGCATCTGTTAGTGACCTACTTCTTACATTATATTCTAAATAAAAGCCTAAAATTTTAATTATGTATTGAATCTGACTTTTTCACAGGCTTCAACAATGTTTTCTCTCCCCAAGAAACGTATGAAATTATTCTGGAAAAAAATACTTCAATAAAGTTTAAGAAAAATCACCAAGGGCATTTGTTTTTCATAAACAATATACACAGCTGTAGCAATGTTGGCAAGGACACATGCCAGAGAGCTACATATTTGCTACTACAAACTGCTCTGTTTACCCTTTACCCAGTAACAGCTGGTAAAATGGTGTTTAAGAACAGTTTGATTTAATCTAATGAGAAACTATGCTGCAATGCATGATGTTGTCTGCAGAAAATAATTGGACAAACATTGATTTTTTTATGTTGCTATAATAGTTACATTTTCAATAAATAGGAATTTACATGCATACTTATTTGGCAACATTCCTCACTACATGAAAGCTGGTGATTGGTTCTATACACACACACACACACATAAATGAACATCCAGTGTACACAAGTATACTGCAAAACTTTACTGTTATTGCTGATAAAAAAAATGGGTTGGAATATAGTTTTAAATTATATGATTATTTTTGAAATCATGGTTATTTGCAACGAAGGTACTAGTTTTGAAAAGAGTTTTGCTAACAAACAATCCTAAAACCAAAAGAGCATCAGATACTGAGCAGAGGGTTCATAGGACCAAACAACAAAGGAGCACACACTTTAGTCTATTTGGAATGACCAAAAAGCAAAAAAAGGAGTCTCTTGAATCTTTCCATATTACACTCAGAAAATGTCTTGTATAATAGAACCTCCTGTAAGAATAAACACAGTGTGTGGTTGTTCGTATATGCATGCATTCTCTCTCCTTCTTTTTCTTATATGTTCTCAATTCTAAACTCTGCAAACACTGGCATAAGAAAGCCTACCTTGGGGCTGGCATTGTGGTGTAGTGGGTAAAGACCTGCCTGCCACGCCAGCATCCTATTTGGACACCAGTTCATGTGCTGTCTGCTCGGCTTATGATCCAGCTCCATGCTAATGACCTGGGAAAAGCAGCAGAAGATGGCCCAAGTGCTTGGGACCCTGTCACACATGTGGGAGACCCAGAAGAAGCTCCTGGATCCTGGCTTTGGCCTGAATTTGCCCTGGCCATTTTGGCCACTTAGGGAGTGAACAAGTGGTTGGAAGATCTCTCTCTCTTTCACTCTCCCATCTGTTTCTCTCTCCTTATGTAACTCTGACTTTCAAATAAATAAAATAAATATTTTTAAAAAGAGAAAGGGAAAAGTAAATTAAAAGACAATTCACAGGGCCGGTGCTGTGGCACAGGTGGGTTAACGCCCTGGCCTGAAGTGCCAGCATCCCATATGGGCGCCAGTGCAAGACCCGGCTGCTCCACTTCTGATCCAGCTCTCTGCTATGGCCTGGGAAAGCAGTACAAGATGGCTCAAGTCGTTGGGCCCCTGTACCTGTGTGGGAGACCTGGAAGAAGCTCCTGGTTCCTGGCTTTCAGATCGGCACTTGCGGCCAATTGGGGAGTGAACCATCGGATGGAAGATGTCTCTCTCTCTGCCTCTCCTCTCTCTGTGTAACTCTGACTTTCAAATAAATACATCTTTTTTAAAAAAAATAAAAAGACAATTCACATAAGAAAAGAAAGGCTACCTCAGTGGTATTCCTGACATCATTTGAAACAGTGAGTACTTACAACCACAGATGACCATATCTCACCAAAATTTGAGTCTCAACTTATTGATGCCCAAGGTTCAAATAGTTTGCATAAAAATCGAAGCCTTTAGATAAAGATCCAAGATACACCCCTTTTTTCATTTTTTTTTTTTTTTGGACAGGTAGAGTGGACAGTGAAAGAGAAAGACAGAGAGAAAGGTCTTCCTTTTTTTTTTTCCCGTTGGTTCACCCCCCAAGTGGCTGCTGCAGCCGGCGCACTGCACCAATCTGAAGCCAGGAGCCAGGTGCTTCCTCCTGGTCTCCCATACAGGTGCAGGGCCCAAGGACCTCGGTCATCCTCCACTGCACTCCCGGGCCACAGCAGAGAGCTGGACTAGAAGAGGAGCAACTGGGAAAAGAATCCAGGGCCCCAATTGGGACTAGGACCTGGGGTGCCGGTGCTGCAGCCAGAGGATTAGCCTAGTGAGCTGTGGCGCCGGCCAAGATACACCCCTTTTAAAGAAAAATATAAATTCCTTTGTAAACCATCTTTTTTATCCTCTAATTATTTCATATATTTCTGTCCTATATTTCATTCCAGACTGTAGCCTTTTGATGATAGGATATTATACCCACATATAGCTTAAGAAGGATTTGTTTTTGCTAACATAGAAAATATGAGCATAGACTCAGGGAGACACTTGTTAGAAGAAGCAAAATTTCAGTTAGACATGAGATCTATTGTCCAACTTGGTAACTATGGTTAGTAACAATATATTATATGGCTGAAAATGCTAAGAAAGTAGACAAAAGTTCTCACCACACAAAAATGATCATGATGTAAGGTGATGCATACGTTTATTATCTAGTAATCATTTCATATGTCCATAAAATAGCCCCCGCTTATCTGCAGGGAATATGTTTCAATACTTCCAGCGGATACCTGAAATCTTGCATGTAACTGAATCTTTGTGTACATACTACGTTTGTCATGTACATAAAAATCTACAGTGAAGTTCAACCTGTAATTTAGGCATATTAAGAGATAAACAGCACTAACTAACAGCAAAATAGGACAACTACAATAATGTACTGTAACAAAAGTGATGTGAATGTGATCTTTTTCTCTCTCTCAAAGCATCATATTGTACTGTTGATTAGCTTCTTCAGCATATGACCTGCTTTCTTAAGTAAGTCAAGAACCTTCACTTTTTCACTTAAAAGAAGCACTTTATGACTTCTGTTTGACATATTCTAATTGTGAGCATCACTACTCTTGTCCTTTGGAAATATTATCAAGTAAAAGAAAGATGACTTGAACACAAGCACAGTGATGTCCTGGAGGTTGATCTGATAACCATGACAACTACCAGGTGACTAGCTGAAGAGAGGTGTATATAGTGTGCATGGCTACACTGGTCACAGAAGTGATTCATGTTCTAGGTGTCAGGAAATGTGACAACACAAGATTGCATCATACTGCTCAGAACTGTGTGCAATTTAAAAGTTATTAATTATTTCTGCATTTTCTACTCCATATTTTTGGCATAAATTTTTAAAAGACATTTATTCATTCAAAAGGCAGAGCTACAGAGAGGCAGAGAGAGAGAGAGAGAGAGGTCTTCTATCCTCTGGTTCACTCCCTGTTTAGGAGTGAAATGGACATTTTGAGAATCGATGATTGTTTACAGCCCTTATCTATTCTGTTGAGGAACAGTGTTTTTTATTTTTCCCTCCATATTGTGCAAATCTTTTACTTAGTCTATATACTTACTATAAACTTTCAGATATATATATATATATATATATATATGTATGTATGTATGCTTGCTATACACTTTGGCATACTTACTATACAATCATTAAGTAAACTGAAAATAGATCTTTGTAAAAATTGAGTGAGTATGTGCTAGGGAGGAGGAAGAAGGATTGGAGCTTGGGTTGGAGGGAGTAGTATCACTATTTTCCTAAGTCTGTATATATGAAACACATGAAACTTGCATAACAAAATTTAATAAAAGAAAAACAGCATGTTGCATAATATGCATTTATATAGTTTACCAATAGAAAAATAAATAAAGGATGAAATCTCAAAAAGAAAAGAGCCAGGAAAATTAGAGCATGATCAAGAGAAAAATTATTCAACAAAGACAACTATAAATAACAGTCCTGAAATACTCAGAGAAAGATTTTAAAAGAGCCATCACAAATACTTTTGAACGTAGAATGTGGGAGTAATGAGAAAAGAAATGAAAAATGTAAAAAAGAACTAAATGGAATTTCTAGAAATGAAAATACAATACCAAAATAAAACACAATAAATGAGGGGGTTAAAAACTAATTAGATAAGTCAAGAGGACAATGAATGAATTTTAAAAATTTAATATAAATTATTCAAACTGAAACTCACAAATAAAAAAAAAGGGAGATTGAAAAGGAATGAGGAGCTCATCAGTTCCAGTGACTTGTGGAACAATATCAATAATGCTAGCACACATGTAACTGGAGCCAGGAGGGGGCAAGAGATATAGCTAAAACTTTAATGTCTGAATTTGTTTCTGAATTCTTGTTCCTGGCAAGATAGATACAAAGAATGACATACCTGCAGGATCAAAATTTTGAAGTAAATAGTTTTAAAAAAAAAAAAAACCTCTTTAAAAAGCCAGAGGAGAGAAAAAGACACATCATATAAATTATTAATTATAATTATAATTAATAGTTATGTATAAATTATAATTAATAATTACTATTAATTATAAATATATTATTATGTCATGTGGTTTCCAAAGCCATCCAATCACAGCCTGTTGCCAGGCAGTTTCTGTTGCCAGCAGCCATCTTGGCATGGCCTTCTCATTCCACCACAGGAGACAGCATACCTGCCAGCACAGAGGGAAAAAAAAGAGGAGGGGGGGCACATTTCTCTCTCCCTGACCATCTAGCTCCAGCATCCTGTAACTAGCCAACAGGGGCAGTTGCAATTTTGGACATACTTGTCCTAGCGCCCAGCAACCAGCTGAGATGAGATACCTCATTCTGGCTGGGAGAACTGATGGGGCTAGGTGCTCGTGATTGTGGGAACCATGTGTGCCAGGATTGTGAAAACACTGTGGTGGTATGTGAGGGTGCAGCGTGTAGCTGGGTCTTTGGGCAGTCACTGTGGGTGGTTCCACATGCTCGGGGCTCCCTAATTCCCTGCTGAGGGATTTGTGCTCACACTGAGAACTGCTTGGATCTTTTGTGTGCTTCTTGTGGCAGCATGAACAAATATTATACCCATTGGGGCTAGCAACGAGAAATTGGCCTCCTTGAAGGTTGAGGAAGTAGCATGAGACTATGCCAATAGAGCAGATTAAACCTACCCTCTGATTAAAAAAAGAGGGAGATTTACTACTCCCAATTTGGATACTCCCCTCACCCTGGAGCACTTAACAGTGCTCCCTGACCATACCCAGCATACATTTCAGGGTATTCATTGAAGGAGCAGACATTCCATTCCACAGAGCTACAGTCCAAAGATAAAAGTCACCACAGGGGAAAAAACAGCAAGTATCTCCACAAATGCCTA
The DNA here is from genome assembly GCF_033115175.1 of Lepus europaeus. Taxonomy (NCBI): domain Eukaryota; kingdom Metazoa; phylum Chordata; class Mammalia; order Lagomorpha; family Leporidae; genus Lepus; species Lepus europaeus. The sequence goes on along the minus strand of NC_084832.1, from coordinate 41,083,830 downwards.
AAAATAAATGCAGAAATTCAAGAAACAAGAATAAAGAAGACATTATGCTCCCAAAGGAACACAACTCCTCCATACTAGAATGTGAAAATGAAGAGATTGAAGAAATGCTGGAAACAGAATTCAAAAAATTGATCATAGATTACTTAGAAGCAAATCAATGAACTAAAGAAATTCATACATGACATAAATGAACATTTTTCTCATGAAACTGAGATTTTAAAGAGAAATCAAAATGAAATACTACATATGAATAATTCAATAGATCAAATAAAAAAATGCAATGGAAAGCCCTAACAACAGACTTGGTGACGCAGAAGAAAGAATATCCAAGATAGAGGACAAATCTCCAGAAATTTTACAGTCAGACCAAAGAGAGAGAGAGAGAGAGAGAGAGAGAAAGAGAGAGAGAGAAAGAAGAAATTAGAAAACTAAAAAACTAAAAAAAACAAGGTTGGAGATTTATGGGATACTGTCAAATGACCCAACAAACAGGCCTTAGGAATTCTTGAAGGCGTAGAAAGAGAGAATGGATTAGAAGGCTTTTTTAGTGAAATAATTACAGAGCACTTCCCTGATTTGGAGAAAGATGGGGATGTCCAAATTCAGGAAGCACATGGAACTCCTAATAGACATAACCAGAAAAGATCTTCACTACAACACACTGTAGTCAAACTTTCTACGGTAAAACATTAGGAAAGGATTCTAAAATGTGCATGAGAGAAACAACAGATTACTTTCAGAGGATCTCCAATTAGATTCACAGCTAACTTCTCCTCAGAAACTGTAAAGCCTAAAGGCAAGGAGAGAATGGTGAGATATATTTTAAGTCTTAAGAGAAAAAAGCTGTCAACCCAGAATATTGTACCCTGCCTAGCTCTCATTTGTGAATGAAGGTGAAATAAAGACCTTCCATAACAAACAGCAATTGAAAGAATTTGTCATGTCACCACGTGTCTAGCCTTACAAAAGATGCTTAAGGATGTGCTACACAGAGAAACACAGAAACATGGACATCACTATGAAAGAAGGTGAAGGCAGACAATATTACAGTAAAAGTACAAAGGAAATCCAAATTAAACAAAAGGAATATTTATAGAAAAATGGTGGGCCAAGTGTTTACTTATCAATAGTCACCTTAAATGTAAATGGCCTCAACTCTCCAGATAAAAGATGCATACTGGATTAATGGATTAAAAAAACAAAACAAACATCTGTCTATTGCCTATAAGAAAAACATTTCACCAACAAAGATACAAGTAGGCTGAAAGTGAAAGAATGGAAAAAAATATTCCATGCTAACAGAAACCAAAAAAGAGCTAGTGTAGCCATCCTAACACCAGACAAAATAGACTTCAACACAAAAACTGTTAAAAGAGACAAAGAAGGGCCAGCGCCGTGGCTCAATAGGCTAATCCTCCACCTGCAGCACCGGCACTCCAGGTTCTAGTCCCGGTTGGGTCACCGGATTCTGTCCCGGTTGCTCCTCTTCCAGTCCAGCTCTCTGCTGTGGCCTGAGAGTGCAGTGGAGGATGGCCCAAGTGCTTGGTCCCTGCACCCGCATGGGAGACCAGGAGGAAGCGCCTGGCTCCTGGCTTTGGATCAGCACAGTCGGTGCACTGGCTGCAGTGTGCTAGCTGCAGTGGCCATTGGGGGGTAAACCAACGGAAAAGGAAGACCTTTCTCTCTGTCTCTCTCTCTTACTGTCCACTCTGCCTTTCAAAAAAAGAGAGGCAAAGAAGGGCACTATGCAATGATTAATGGATCAGTTTGACAGGAAGATGTGACTATAATAAATGTATATGCACCTAATCACAGGACACATGGCTATTTAAAAGAAAGTTTAATGGATCTAAAGCGAGATATAGACTCCCATACAATACTATTGGGGGACATCAATAACTCACTTTCAGCAATGGACAGATCAACTGGACAGAAATTCAGCAAGGAAACAACAGTTAATCACCACTATAGACCAAATGGATCTAATGGATATCTACAGAAATTTTCATCTTACAGTTACAGAATACACATTCTTCTCACCAGTGGAAGGAGCTTTCTCTAGGATAGACCACAGCCTAGGCCATAAAGTAAGTCTCAGCAAATCAAAAAAGATCAAAATCATACAATGCATCTTCTCTGACCACAATGAAATGAAGCTGGAAATCAACAACTCAAGAATCTCTAGTACCTTTCTCTTAAGGGAGGAGAGAACTTCCACTTTGACTATGACCCTGTCGGAATAAGATCGTAGTTGGTGAACCCTAAAGGCTTCGATAGCCTCGGCAACTCATGGCTAGAGCCTAGGGAGATTACTGACGCCATAAACAAGAGTGTCAAATTGTTAAGTCAACAACAGGAGTCACTGTGTACTTACGTCTCATGTGGGATCTGTCCTTAATGTGTTGTCCAATGTGAAGTAATGCTAAAACTAGTACTGAAACAGTATTTTTACACCTTGTGTTTCTGTGTGGGTGCAAACTGATGAAATCTTTACTTAGTATATACTGAATTGATCTTCTGCATATAAAGATAATGGAAAATGAAAAAAAAAAAACTTGGTGTTAAATTGGACATTGCATAGAAAATTAATCAATTCTTAAAAAAAAATCATGTAGGATCTCTGTCCTTAATGTGCTGTACATTGTGATTTAATGCTATAACTAGTACTCCAACAGTATTTTTCACTTGATGTTGCTATGTGAGGGCAAACTGTTGAAGTCTTTACTTAATATATACTAAACTGATCTTCTGTATATAAAGAGAATTGAAAATGTATCTTGATGTGAATGGTAGGGGAGAGGGAGCGGGAAAGGGGAGGGTTGCGGGTGGCAGGGAAGTTATAAGGTGGGAGAAGCCATTGTAATCCATAAGCTGTACTTTGGAAATTTGTATTCATTAAATAAAAGTTTAAAAAAAATCAAATTAAAAAAAAAGAATCTCTAGAACATATGCAAACACATGGAGACTGAACAACATGCTCCTGAATAAACAATAGGTCATAGAGGAAGTCAAAAGAGAAATCAAAAAACTGTTGAGGAACTTCTTTTAATGCTATTTGTTGAACTCTTTAATTAGTATAGAGTTAATTTTCTATGTATAAAGTTAACTGAAAATAAATTTTAGTAAAAAATAAAAATGAGAATAGTTGATGGAGGAGGAAGAAGTATGGGAGGCTGGGCCTGTTGGGAAGAATCACTATGTTCCTAAAGTTGTATTTATGAAATGCATGAATTTTCTATACATTATACAAAAATTTTCTGAAGAAAAAATGGTGACTAACTCTTTTAATCATCATGAAACATTGTACAAACCCAGCCTGAGGTGTGTTACACAGAAAACTTGGTCCATTCTCCAACTCAAGAACTGGCTGAGAATGGTTACAGCTCAGAGACTGGGGACATGAGAACAAAACACAGCATTGTAGCCTAGATTGGATTCTGATAAAGAAATGAGAAAGGAAAAACCGGTGGAACGCAAGTAAAAGACAATCAGGGTGCTATTAATATGCGTTTCAGTGTCCTGATTGTGACAAGTGCACTACGCAAATGCAAGATGTTAACAGTATAGGAAGCCAGATGAAAGGAACCATGGGAACTCCTGCTATATTATGTGTCTTCTCAACTTTTGTATGAATCTAAAATTGTCCCAATTCAAAATGTAATTTAAATAAATTATGGTAGAGGAAAATGTTCAATCTAGTAGTTAAGACATCACACCCCACATCAGAGTGCATGGGTTCAATTCCTGGCCCCAGCTCCTGACTCTAGTTTCTTTCCATTCAGAACCTGGGAGGCAGCAGTGGTGGCTCAAGTAATTGGGTTTCTGCCATCCACTTGGGAAACCTGGATTAATTTCCTAGCTTCTGGTTTTAGCAGTCTGGTCTGTTGTTGGCTGTTGTGTGCGTTTGTGGAGTGAACCAGTAGACAAGGTATAAGCTTGCATTCTGTGTGTGTGTGTGTGTGTGTGTGACTGTGTCTCCTCCCATCTCTTTTCCATTTAAATATGTTTTCAATGTAAAAATAAATATATGGTGATGAAATAGAGGCTTTCCTTGTTTCAGGCAAACAGAAGCTGAAAAAATTCATGGTCAATTAATCACACACTGCCTCCTAACCAAATATTACAATGTCTTCGAGCAGAAGATGATACTAGATGGGAAAATTTAGGCAAGGAATGAAGAGCACCTGATCATAGATATGTTGATAAACAAATTATTTACATTATAAAATTTCTTTAAAGGAATATTGACTGTAGTGAAAAGTACAAATGTTTACTTTTGATATTATGTACATATGATTTCTGTATATGTATAAAAGGTATAGAAACAATAACACAGAAAATGAGAAGTGGAATTACTGTCAACACTGCATATTCTCAGGTTCCACATCCACAGATCAATCATCCACAGTAATAGCATAGATCTATATAAAGGTATCCAGTAGTTATGCAAATACCATAGGAATACATAAAGGTATCCTGGAATTATGAAAACTTTTGAATTAATAAGTAGAATTGTAATTTAATGTTAAAATACTAATTTTTCAGTTTCTAGGAATTGAAGAATTGATAATTTATACATGTTTATATTGAGACATTTTACAAAGGAACATTCACAGGAGAAAGCTCACATGCTATTATGAAATAAATGAAAATTTCATGTGACAATGACAATATAGTGATGATGATATCAAAATAATGATGAATACAATTTTAAAGTACACATTATCTTAAATTCTAATCCTCAACAAAATATCAAGGTCAGCATTATTATTTTCATGTTATGAAGAAAAAAGTTGAGGGTGAGAGGAGTGTATTAAGTGAAACTGAGAAAAGTGTACCAAATAATCTCTTAAAATACTCCAGAGGCACAGGCAATCAAGCAAAAATTAACAAATGGAATTACATCAAGCTGAGAAGCTTCTGTACTGCAAAAGAAACACTCAACAAAGTGAAGAGGCAGAATGGGGGAAAATATTTCCAAACTATGCAACTGATAAAGGATTAATTTCCAGAGTTTATAAAGAACTCAAGAAACTCAACAACTACAAAACAAACAATGTAGTTAAATGGGCAAAGGACCTGAAAACATATTTTTCAAGAGAAGAAATTCAAATGGCCAACAGACACTTGAAAAAGTGCTCAGGATCACTAGCTATGAGAGAAATGCAAATCAAAACCACAATGATGGTTCACCTCACTTGCCTTTGAATGGCTCTCATATAGAAATCAAACCATAAATACTGGCATGGATGTGGGGAGAAGGGTACCCTAATCTGTTGGTGGGAATGTAAATGGGTACAGCCACCATATTATTGGCTGTATGTACAGCCAGTCTATAATAGGATTGGGATTAAAACTGTAACCTTGATTGTCTTTTCTTTCTGAATCTGAGAGATTAAAAGTGGTCTTTTCCAGAAGCTTTTATCAGAAACCCCTGGCAGAGTTAATCACTCTCATCTGGATTCCCAATAGATTTTGGGCACAGTTTTATTAGTTAACTTTTACTATTCATTTGCCTGAGTCTTTTTTAATAGATGCAGCTCCTTAAAAGGAAGGTAATAGTTCTCAGTCATTCCTTATATTCTCAGCAGGCAACAGTACCTGGTACATATTTAATGGGCACTAAACAGCGTTTTAGGTAGCAAATTACTGAAAGATATATACAAGTGAGTATTGAGAAATATGATACAGGCTTATTATAGCATATAAAATGATATTAAAAAAGAGAATCATAAAAGCTATTAGTAAAAACCACACAATATGCCAACCATCATAGTTACTAAAATGTAATTTTATCAATAAATATTTGCTCAATTAATATAGAACAGCATAAGTTTCTTTCTTATTGAAGGTTATCTGGTTCCATAACTGAGTAGCTGCAGACTGAGGAGTTAAAAAAACACCCCCAGTATGGTAATGAAAATCACAACATTGAGGAAGTTGACTTCTGTATAACTCAACAGATCCTGAAGTTTTCACTGCAATTCAATACAGCATTTAAAACAATAAAGTCATTTAGAGATAAGCCACTTCATTGTATACTCAATAATGATGCAATTCCAAGGGATTAAATTGTTTGCATAAGAATGCATCAGTTTGAATTCTGATTCCAACTATGACTGAGTAATTGCTATTGGACTAGACTTCTATCAGTAAACAAATAGAGAAATGGAAAAATATATGAGTATTCAACTTTGGATAACAAGTATTACAGAACTGTGTTCCCTGGCCTAAGAAAAACAAACAAGATAGATCATCCAGTTCTCTGCCTGGAAACTGTTTTCCAACTACAAGAAGAAAATTGTGGTCAGCCCATAGACAACAGTGCCACTGAACTCAAAAGGCAGAGATCAGAGCAGGACATAGAGGAAGTGATAGAATCTATAGGGATTTATGAGGAAGGAGCTATGCAGAGAGGTGCAGAAGTCCACATAGAAACCTCCTGTGAGTCCGCATCTGAGGAGGGGGTTACACTTGAGCGGTAAAAACTTCCAGAGGGTTACTGAATGGCAACTTCCTTGAAGTTGAGCATAGAAGGGAGATAACAAAAGCTGAGCAGTGCTAAGATATTGGCTCTCTGGGGTTCTCATCCTGATGAGTAGAGATGTCAGCACCCTTGTAAACAGCTCTACCATCCAGCTGAGAGACCAGAAAATCTCTGCCTTGGAAGCAAAGACCATCTAGGGTAGATTTACCCTAAACCTACATTAACATGGCTAAAAACTGCACCCCAACGTATTCCATAGACTTAGGAGTTGAGCCCTGCCAAGTTAGAAAAACTTGGGAAAAAATTTTTCGAACTTTCTAGATACTGACACTAATAAAAATAAAGCATGCAGGCACTAATAAAAAACATAAAATCAAGATGATCAAGTATTAATTGAAATGTATGTGCTTAATAAGAGTACTATAACTCCTCAATGTATGATTAGAGTTCAAAATCTCGATAAGGTATCACCTGTGTATCAAGTATTAAATTAAAAAATCATTAGATATGAAAACAGAGGGAAATAAAACCCACTGTGATATAAACATCAATTAGTAAAAACCAAATCCAGGGTGCTCCAGCAGCTGGACTTGGCAAGTAATGACTTTAAAATGGCTATTATAAATAGGTTTGAAGGGCTGGTGCAATGGCGTAGTGGATAAAGCTGCCATCTGCAATGCCAGCATCCCATATAGGTGCCTATTCGAGTCACGGCTGTCCCACATCCTATCTGGCTCTCTGCTATGGCCTGAGAAAGCAGTAGAAGATGGTCCAAGTGCCTGGGGCCTTGCACCTGTGTGGGAGACCTGGAAGAAGCTCCTGGCTCCTGGCTTTGGATCAGTGTAGTACTGGCCATTGCAACAACCTGGGGAGTGAACCAGTGGATGGAAGACCTCTGTCTCTTTTTCTGCCTGTCTGTCTCTCTCTCTCTGCCTCTCCCTCTCTGTAACTCTGACTTTAAAGAAATAGATAGATAAATCTTTTTTTTTAAAAAAAGCAAAAATAAGTTTGAGATATTAAAGGAAAACTAGCCTAAATGAGCTGGTGATGAATATCAGAAGGAATGGAAATTATTCTTTAAAAAATGGAAATTTTGTACTTCGCCACCAGTGAGGTAAACAGGAAAGAAAAGACCTCCCTTTCAGAACAAAGGGAAAAAAAGTTTTAAAGTGAGAATATATTTTTTCTCATGGGCATTGTATACCTTAGAAAAACTACTACAGAACATACCTGTGACTATAGACTTGTAGTTTAGGCCACCGAAGATTAGAGATGGGACTTGAGAACCCCTTTGACTTGTATCCTCTGGTCTGCTTTAACAAAAATCGGGAGAAAAAGAAAGCTAGGCATCAGAAAAGTAGAGATAGGTGACAGGCCTATTAAATGTAGCTCTGCACAGTGATCTGCCCTCAAAGAGACCCAACAGGCCAGTCCACTGCAGTGGCTTTCAATGTGGCAAGCCTGGGCTTCAGCAGAAGTCAGCTATGAAGAGCCCTGGCAGCTCTGTCAGCCAAGAGTTGGATCACTGGAAATGGACCTGCCCTGGAGTTGAAGGATGCCCAGGTCAGAGCCACAGATCTTATTGGCTCTAAGCTGAAAAGCCCTTCACTTGGCCCAGCTTCCAAAGTGACCACTGCAGCTGAGAGGACGGCCAAGTAGGGTCAGCAACACTGCAGGCAGAGCTGTAAATTTCCTGTTAGAGATGCCACCTGCCTTTACCTGGCCAGCTAGGTAATGGAAGTCAACAGGGTGCCTTCCCCCAGGAAGTTCACACCTCCCTTAGGATGTAGGCTATATGAAGAGATAGATGAGTCTGGGCCTCATAATTTACAAGGCCTCAAAGCCCACCTGACTATTATCAAGCCCCTTCTATCAGGTTCTATTTGCTTCTCAATCAAAGAACTTACCTGTAGCTTAGCACCTTTCTTAGCTCCTCTAATAATGACTCTGTCCTTTGTTCTAGACCCTGTCTAGCCCACTTGGGCCTCATTCCTTTGTAACCATAGCCTCTACTCTACCACCAATGGCTCTACTCCCAACCTGTGTGTACTGATGGTCCTCTCCCCCACTTAATGCTGTATGATTGTTCAGATTTCTCTACAGACAAACCCCGCTACCTGCAAAAGTTAAGTGGCTTTTCTCCCAGTCTTGGCTGGAATCAGCTTTAAGCCACATCCATCAAACTGTCCCCACAAGGGTCCAGAGACCCCTCCATTTCCTCTCTATAAAATCCTCTCATTACCTGGTTAATGCTACTCTTAGGAAAATTGGTTACTATTCTCACCCTGTCTTTTATACTACAGTGCCTAAGTGTTTACCACAGGTGATAATGGAACCAAACCAAGGCCTTCAACAACCAGGTGGTCAACCAAATGCTGCTACGGAAATATACTCCCCAACCAGGAGACAGCGGCTTGAGACATTGTCCCATGCCAGCGGAGAGTACCTCGTCACCCCCTGTCAGCAGGAAGTAGCTCTAAAGACAGATCATCATCCCTCTACCCCTCCTGGACTTTTGGGACTAATATAATCCCATATAAACCCTGCTTTATAAAAAACAGAAGGGGGGAATGTTAGGAAACTGGCACAGTTTTAGCCAGGTGGCAATATGGCCAGCTACCTGATCCAGGCTCCACCCCCATCCTAATGGGATTCCCTGCTTCTGCTTTCCTGCCCGCCCTCAGGTGAAGTTTTAAAAGGGCCTGTTCCTGAACACCTGCTCTCTTGCTTCTTCTCTCTTGATCCTTCTCTCCTGTGCTCTCTTGGCCTCTCTCGGCTTCTCTCCTCCTCTCTCTTCTCCCTCCTCTCTGTCTCTCTTACAGTCTCTTTCTCTCTTTTTCCTTTGCTGCCCCTTCACTCCAGTCTGTAGGGTGTTCCCCAATAAACTCTTTCCCTTAAAAAAAAATGGAAATTTTGTAATCCAAAAGCTGTACTTTGGAAATTTATATTTATTAAGTAAAAGTTAAAAAAAGAAAAAAAAGAAAACGAATCTTTATGTGAACAGGTTGGGAGAGGGAGCGGGAGATGGGATGGTTGCGGAGGTTATGGGGGGGAAAAAGCTGCTATAATCCAAAAGTTGTACTTTGGAAATTTATATTTATTAAATAAAAGTTAAAAAAAAAACAAAGAAACTTGTACCAATAACCTAAAATGCAGTCCCCATCTTAAATATGTGGAAGAACCTCACTTACAGAGCAGAGGTCAATGAACTACAACCTATGAGCTAGTTCTGACCATCTGATTCTTCCTCTGATTGTTTTTCTAAATAAAGTTTTACTGGAACACAAAAAAAGTGGAAATTCTAGATCAAAAATGCAGTACCTGAAATAAAAAATATATTGCAGATGGAAAAATAAGAATCAGTACTTTAAGGCAGGTCAATAAGAATTGTCTAATCTGAAGGGAAAATATGAAAAAAACTGAAGAAAAAGAAACCAGAGTCTTAATACAATACTAACATTTGGATAATTAAATTCTGAGGAGCTAAGATTGGACCAGAGAACTAGTTAAGAAATAATGGCTGGTAACTTTACAATTATGATGAAAACCCTGACTTACAGACCCAAGAAGTTCTGTAAACTTTCAAATAATTATAAAAAGAATCATAAGTAGGAATATCATAGTCAAACTGCTGAAACTTAAAGCAAAGAGAAAACATTTAAAGTATTCAGAGAATACATAAAAATCCAGTAAAAGTATCCACTTCTTTCTCATAACAAACATTGGAATATAAAAACACAAATGCTACATATTTATAGGCTGAAAAAAGACTAGCATGACTCATCAATCCAGAATTCTGTACAAGTAAATATATTCTTCAAAAACTCTGGCAAAATAAAAACATTTTCAGAAAAATAGAAGCTAAAAGAAATTGTTGATAACAGCCCTTTGCTATAAGAAATTCTCCATTAGACTGAAGGAAAATGATACTAGACTAACATTCAGACCCAGAGGTAGAACGGAAGAGCCCCAGAAATAGAACACAGATATCTATTTTGGAAATCAAATCATCACCAGAACATTGAAGTAACTATAATGCACATTATTTTCAATACAAAGCCCCTGAGAATAATTAATTGATAAGACATTAGATTGTTTTCTTAAGCACAAGTTCCTTATGGTTGTCATACTAACCACCTTCCCTTTGGATTTTGTCTTTTCACTCTTTTTTGTAATCTTTATTTTTTTCTTTTTAATCTTTGCTCCCTTTTTTTGCTATTATATATATTTAAGGTAATATAAACTGATTTTACAATGTTCAGATCACCATATAGGACATATACTACATTTTTTTTCCTCTAGTTTCAACTGCCATACATTTTAAAAATTCTACCTATTATGAAAAAATTTTCTAGATATGAGATTTTGTTGTAGGGGTAAAGGTTATAGACTCCTGACTCTATCAAGCCAGTTTTTTTTTTTTAACTTTATTTGAGTGGGAGAGACAGAGAGACCGTGAGAGCTCCCATCACTTGTTTCCTCCTCAAATGTCCACAGTAGCCTGGGTTTGTGTCCCTACTGAAGCTAGGAACCAGAAATGTAATCTAGGTCTCCCACAAGGGGGACAGGAAAACATTTACTTGAATCATCCCAGCTGCCTTCCAAGGTCTGCATTGGCAGGAAGCTGGAGTCAGGAGCAGGAGCCAGGAATCAAAACATTGCACTCAGGTAGAATAATACAAACATCTTAACTGCTAAGCTAAACACATATTCCCAAACAATTTTAAAATTGCAATGGAATTGCACTTACTATCACTAGAATGAATAAAGTTATAGGTTAATGATAAAAAGTATCAATAAAGATGTGAAATAATAGGAATTAACATACACTGCTGGTAAGAGTGTCAAATGCCACAATTTGGAAAAGAGTTTTGGATCTTTTTTATAGACGGAAACATACACCTATTTTATGATCCAGTAATGTCAGCCTAAGGTCCTTCCTCAAAAGAAATGGAAACATGTCTCCAGAATGTTGTGGATATGAATGTTTATAGAAGCTTTATTAATTGTAGGCAAACATTGAAACAGCTCAAATGTCCCTAAATATAAATGGATGAATGGTGTATTAATATCATTGAATACTACTGAGTGTAAGAAAAATGCAAACTATTGATATATGCAACACAGATGCAACTTAACAACATTAGGTTGAGCAAAAGAAGCCAAACACAAAAGACAGAATATTGTATGATTCTATTTATGTAAAGTTCGAAAATAGATAGACTCAACCTATGATGACAGAAATACTTTCAGAAGTCACTTATGTAAGTGGGGACTAATTAGCAGGAAGTCATTTCTTGAAGTCATTCGAACTATTTTGACTGGAGTGTTGATTACAGGGACATAAATGTTTGTCAAAATTCCTGGCCGGTGCCTCGGCTCACTAGGCTAATCCTCCGCCTGTGGTGCCGGCACCCCAGGTTCTAGTCTCAGTTGGGGCGCCAGATTCTGTCCTGGTTGCACCTCTTCCAGTCCAGCTCTCTGCTGTGGCCCGGGAGTGCAGTGGAGGATGGCCCATGTCCTTGGGCCCTGCACCCTCATGGGAGACCAGGAGGAAGCACCTGGCTCCTGGCTTCAGATTGGTGCAGTGTGCTTGCCAGAATGTGCCGGCTGTAGCGGCCACTTGGGGGTGAACCAATGGAAAGGGAAGACCTTTCTCTCTGTCTCTCTCTCTCTCACTGTCCACTCTGCCTGTCCAAAAAAAAAAAAAAAAAAAAAAAAAAAGAAAAGAAAAAGAAAAAAAAAAAAACTCCTTATATTTTACTGCTAAGATCTAAGCATTTCAATGTATAGATGGTTTACTCCAAAAAAAGTTCATTGAAGATTATCTAAACATAAATTATGCTGGTAATCAAGCCACAGATCTTTCAGGAAATAGTTTGGTTTACTGTATTAGGCAATAGTGTTAACGGAAAAATCGCTGATATTTTGGAAGAATACTCCACTAAGAAAATTGCTACTTTTTGAAATGGACACTATGAGAAACAGTGATTTGATCAGCCCTTGTCCTGACTGTCAATGAACAGCTTAATACTTTATTCCTTTTAGTATTTTTTTTGTTCCACTTAATATTATTGGTTGAACTCTTTAATTAACACACAATTATTCTTAGGTGCTGAAATTTAACTGAAAAGTGATCCCTGTTAAATATAAGAGTGGGAATAAGAGAGGGAGGAGATGTATAGTTTGGGACATGCTCAATCAGATTTGCCCCAAACGGTAGAGTTAGAAATGTGCCAGGGATTCCAATTCAATCCCATCAAGGTGGCATGTACCAATGCCATCTCACTAGTCAAAGTGATCAGTTTCAGTTCACAATTGATCATAATGAAAGGGTTAAGAGTCAAAGGGATCACATAAACAAGACTAGTGTCTGTTAATACTAACTGAAAAAATTAAAAGGGAGAGAACAATCCAACATGGGGAGCAGGATACACAGCAGACTCATAGATTGGCAGATGTCCTAAACAGCACTCTGGCCTCAGAATCAGCCCTTAAGGCATTCGGATCTGGCTGAAGAGCAATGAGAGCATTTTAGGCATGGAAAGCCAAGACACTCTAGAAAAAACAAAAACAACAACAACAACAAAAAACCTTAATGAAAGATCTCTGTGAGTAAGGGGTGAGATCCCAGTAGAAAGAACGGGCCATCAAAGAAGGAGGTACCTTTCTCTGAAGGGAGGAGTGAACTTCCACTTTGACTATGACCTTGTCTAAATAAGATCGGAGTTGGCGAACTCAGAAGGCTTCCATAGCCTTGGCAACCCATGACAAGAGCCTAGGGTGATTACTGACACCATAAACAAGAGTGTCAATGGTTAAGTCAACAACAGGAGTCACTGTGCACTTACTCCCCATGTAGGATCTCTGTCCTTAATGTGTTTTACAATGTGAATTAGTGCTATAACTAGTACTCAAACAGTACTTTATACTTTGTGTTTCTGTGTGGGTGTCAGCTGTTGAAATCTTTACTTAATATATACTAAATTGATCTTCTGTATATAAAGATAATTGAAAATGAATCTTGATGTGAACAGCATGAGAGAGGGAGCAGGAGAGAGGAGGGTTGCTGGTGGGAGGGAAGTTATGGGGGGGGGGGCAAAGCCACTGTAATCCAAAAGTTGTACTTTGGAAATTTATATTTATTAAATAAAAGTTAAAAAAATGTTAAAAAAAACAAAATTGCTATTTCTTTCAAATTAAGTACAGAAATGAGAGCTGGAGCCTCTACCTGCTTTTATCCCCTGGTTATTTATACATATATGTTTATGCTACAAACATGGTTGTTTCTACAAACCACTTGCTCATTTATTTCCTCTTCATTGTCTCTTCTATTCAATACAGTGGTCTTGTTACTGGTTATTTTTATTGTATGGCCCTAACTTGTCAGTTACTCAGGTGTGTTTGCAATGGGTACAGGTAGAAATGAACATCACCCAAATTTCTTTGCCTGAGAGTGAACATTTGGAAAATCTTTCCTTAAAAATAATTATTTTATTTTAGGTGAGAGCTTTTTAATTCAATCTTAGCATAAACTATGGTCCAATTTCAACCACTCTTATCTTATAAAATAGTATCATACAGATTAGATTGCAGACAGTAATAAAACGAGTGATTGGAGATAGTCTTCTTACTCCTCTAGAATTGTTCATGAAGGCAAAGTTGAAATTTGTTAAAAATGTCCTTGTGTGGGGAAGTCCCAGAACCTGTTGATTTACGGACGTTCAGGATTTCTGATCTCTGAGTTTTTCACCATTAATGAATTGAGCTAGTGTGTGAAGGACGTCCATCTATGGGGACAGACAATACTAAGCAAAAGACCCTGAGGAGGGTGATGAAGGTTCCTGCCCAGTAGGCTGCCTGGCACAGGCAGAATCTCTGGTCAGGAGGACATCTGTGTTCAGGGGTGAGAGCCCTTCTGTGGCATCCCTGCAATTGGTTGCTTCAAATGGTCATTGTTCTCAAAAGACTTCCCCTTTAATAAGCAGAGGTGAGCCTTTGAAGTTGTTTAATTTGATGACATTACAATTTTTGTATTTTTTTCTTTGCATGGCTATAGTATAAATTAGAAAATCATTTTGGGGCTCACTTGATTAATCCTTTGCCTGCAGCACTGGCATCCCATGTGGGCGCCTGGTTCTAGTCCCGATTGCTCCTCTTCCAGTCCAGCTCTCTGTTATGGCCCAGGAAGGCAGTGGAGGATGGCCCACATCCTTGGGCCCCTGCACCCACATGGGAGACCAGGAAGAAGCACCTGGCTCCTTGCTTCGGATCGGTGCAGCGCTGGCTGTAGCGGCCATTTCGGGGGTGAACCAATGGAAGGAAGACTTTTCTCTCTGTCTCTCTCTCTCACTGTCTATAACTCTACCTGTCAAATTAAAAAAAAAAAAGAAAGAAAATAATTTTGGATGCCATTCCTAATGCAAGTTGTTAACTGTTCCTCATTTAGGGATAAGTTGCTCAGAATTTATATCCCACTTCTAAGAACTCTACCTCATCTGTCAACCCTATCCCTAGTACTTATAAATAAAACTCTATCAGAAATGATAAGAAAACAAAAATTTGTAAAAAAAATAACCACACCAATATTTACTTCAGTATTGCAGACTGTTTAAAATCACTTCAAAATCAACCAGGGGTTGATATTTGGAAGTCTTAACATCTGACCTTGTCTCTAGTATATTCCTATGTTTCCTTGAAACCCTGACTTCTCAACAGTAAATACGACATCCTTCATTAGACAGAAAACAGTGGAAAAATATCAGATTTAATGTTCTGTTTAACATTTTAAAAACACCATCAGTTTGAGAGGCGGAAAGACAGAGAGAGACAAAGAGATCTCTCATACTGCGATTCACTGTCAAAATGTGGGCCACAAGCAGGGCTGAGCCAGCCAAAACCAGGAAGCAGGAACTCAGTCTGGGTCTCCCACCTGGATGGCAGCCCCCAAGTACTTGGATTATCATCTGCTGCCTCCCAGAGTGAGCATTAACAGGAAGCTAGAGTTAGAGGGGAACTGGGACATCAACTCAAGCACTCTGATACAGGATCACAAATGGGGTCCTAATTGCTAGGTTCAACACTTTCCCCTGTGCTCCTCACATTTTAAGTGCAAATGGAACACTACAGCTTCTGAGAGAGACAAAAAACTTAAAAGTCAACTTTTCAATTTGAAAGAACTAAATTTGGGGCATTTCAACATTTTGAAAGTTCTCAGGGTATAAATATTGTGTATCAGACATCAGGTTTGAAAGAATGGAAGATGATGTAAAATTAGTTTAGCATAAAGTCATTTTGGAAAGGATGAGGAGGGAGTGAAGGAAGAGGCAGAAAGATGATCCATTTTGAAGTTTCAGAATCCTTACGAAGCTCTACACCCATTTCCCTATGGATACTTGAGGTGTAGGTAAGTCCCCCAGTCTCACACTTCACAGCGTAAAGTCTGATTGAGTTTGGCTTCATTAGACTCTAGAAAGAGAACACAGTAGAAACATTTCTGAAATAATAATGAGTGGTCTTCAAAGCAGACAAGTTTGTGATAATTTGTTGCACATTGATAGAAAACTAATACAGAGAGTTTATCAGAAGCAAGTGTAGAGGGGTGATGAACATATTAAGCTTTGATCCATTTAAACCCTTGGAACTTCAATGCAAATGTGACACGAAGGAAGGATGGAGAAAATCCCAAAGTTACAGATGAAACAAAACAATAAAAAAAGATGTCCTAGGTTCATATGAGTTTACTTTGAGTAGATTGGATTAATGTTTTTACTACAAAGCAGGATGAAGCTTTAAATAGACATTGAATTAAGTTCAGGAAAATAAAGCAAAATATTCGTCATCCAGGGTCTCTCATCACATTAAACTGACTTTTAGACATCACTTAAGATTTAAAGGTCAAGATTATCCATGCTTTTTGGCAAAAGGTTACATTCTGGTCCATAGACAGCATGGTTTTCTGCCATGTGACTTATTGTCATAAGTATTTTGGGAATTCTTTTGTCTTAGAAAGGCTGTAAACATAATGGAGAGAGGTCATTTGCTTGTTTGCATTATTAGGTCCATTTCTGTACCATTGTGAATCAGTGAACAAGTGTGCCAATGATATACAAAGAGTTGGTTATCCATTCTCAACCATCAGGTGCTATAATGCAAAGTCTATTAGTATTTTTTTGTCAGTTAGTATCATTGACCTTAATTTTATAATTATTTCCATGAGAGACTCACATTGAAAGTCATTGGGTGTCACAGAATAAATGTGATTACAAGATTTGATTCATTTGAGCAAATGAAATATTCGGCTTTTTCTCAGTTAGGATCTCAACTTCCCAATAAATTCATGGATATAATTCTATTGTCACCTATTTTTGCATAGAATGACAAGAAGAGATTTTTTTTCTCCTCCTAAGTAATGTATCTTGTTTCTTGCAATCTTAAAAAACAGTTTTCTGAAAGGTTAATTGGAACTAAATTCTTAGACAAGAAAAAGGAATAAAATGACATTATTTCTTCCACTTCACATTAGTAAAATATAAAACATTATACACCTGCAAAAATTGTTCGCTGTTTCTGATGAAGCTTGTGATTATATTTTTCAGGTTTGGTTTGAAAAGCTCAGACATCTGTTTATCCGGTGCATACAGAATAACTCTCATGTCTCCTCATCTCTGAAGATTTCAAAGGCTTTCCTTCTGGTTTAAATCCTTTGAAGAAGCAGTAATCAAAGACAAAAATTATCAGAGGTACATTTTTGTTTCCCCAACAATGAAAATAACAACACTCACCCTCCTTGAATTTCAGGCACTAACGCAAAACTTCAAAATTGGAGATTTGCCATTTAAATAAAAAAGTGATATGGATAAACAGCAGCAAAAAAAAAAAAAAAGCAAACTAAGAGAGCATATTCTCTTCTTCATTTTATTGCATAAATTTAAATTCAATATGTGAATAATTTAAAAAAATACTATGATGCACAACATCAAACAGCATATACTAGCATGGTGTGACAGAATACATCTGGCTAGTGTATGGGCTCAAATAAAAAATTAGCTTGAGCACTAAGTTTCTTATTTTAATGTGTTTTGCAAGTTGAAAGGATTAAAATCGTAGTAGTGAGAACCCAAGGATGATAATATATCAGACAGTTCCACACAAATAAAGCAAAAACACCAGAACAAAGCCGTGCTTAGGGGGATGAGCCAGTGACCTATACTGGCCTTCAATAGCTTAAGAACATATAGTTTGACCCTCAGCACATGTAAATCCATATTTTAAAGGAATGCATTATCATTCATTCTGTTATCAATTTTTCAAAGACAATGATATAAAAATCATATCTATTGCCTTTTTGACCCTGTTTAGCTAAGAGTAAAGATTTTGATCTCTGACCCTCTGCATTAGGAAAATTGAAAGTGGGCCTTCGGAATATAGCACTGGTGTTAGCTTCACCTGGGGTACAAGGAGGTGGCTAGTCTGTATGGAGAAGACAAAGGAACTCACTTTCTTTGCCCAAAGCTCACTAAGAACAATTGGAAGACAGTAAGGGCCCTTCCCTGTACTGTGCTCATCTCCAATGGAGAGGGGCAGAGTTTCCCTTTACACAGGAGAGGTAAAATGATCTTTGGATTGGGGATTTTAGTACTGAATGCTACAAGTAGAGATTTTCCTGGATTTCAGAGAAATATACAACATCCAAAGACAAGGGAGTAGAGGGAACTCCTAGCATGTCAATAAGGGGAGGTAGATGAACCCGGGACAGAGTGAGGCCTTGTAACATTGTGGATGAGTGATTCTGAACCTTGGCCCTGAACATTCAATCACCCAAGGAGCTTTTATACATTGCAGCTCCTAGGCTGCACCTGAGACCAATTAAATCAAAATGCTAGAGGTAGGGCCCTAGCATCAATATTTTTTAAATCTGGTAAGTAAACTACTAGAGAACAAGGGAGGAAATCAGGAGTCAAAGAAAAGGAGCAATTGAAAAACGGGAGCCATCAATGGGGTGAAATGTTGTGGAAAGGTCAAGAAAGGTGAGGACTGAGAATGACCTCTGGGTTTAGCAATGTAGATTTCTCTGGTGCCTATATGTAGGTTCTGTAGAGAAACAGAGCCCAAAGGAGAAGTTAGACATGGATGGTACAGAAATGAATATATATACAAAAAGATTTTCTTTAAAGAAATGGTTCATACAATTGTGGAGGCTGACAGGTTGAAAATCTTCAAGGCAGACATTCAGATTAAAGACCCAAAGAAGAGTTGATGCAAGTCTAAAGGTTCTTTGGAGGCAGAATTCATTCTTCCGTGGGGAAGGTCAAGCATTTTTCTCTTAAGGCATTCAACTAATTTGATCATGCCCACCAATATTATCAAAGGTAATATATTGTATGCAAAGTCTACTCACTAAAATGCTAATCTCATCTCTGAAAATATCTTCAACAAAATATCCAGAGTAATATTTGATACCATTTCCTGTCAGGCTGACCCATAAAATTAATAATCACCGTGAGCTTAGCAAAAACTGCTGCTGTTTATTGGGAAGAATCTAAGTAATAAATACAGACCTTAAATGCAGTAGTCATTTCAAGAACATCTGCATCAAATAATGTTAGGCAGTGGTTGCCAAACTTGCTTTGACATTAGACTGGTGATTTAAAGAACATTTCAAAGCCCAGGCTATACTCTAGACCAGTTAACTCTCTGGGGCTTGGGGTTTTTGTGAAAGTCCCCAAATTCCAATGAGCAAATTAGTTTGGAAACTATTGACTTAGAACCTTCCCATTAAAGCACTCAACAAAGAGTTTAAAAAAACTGTAATGAAATTAACCTTGAAAAAAATTTCAACATAGTTTTTATTATTATTATTATTATTATTATTATTATTATTATTTGAAAGGCAGAGTTACACTGAGAGAAATTTCTTCCTTTTGCTGGTCACATCCCAGATGGCTGAACAGCCAGGGCTGGGTCGGGAGGAAGCTAGAAGCCTGGAATTCCGTCTAAGTGCCAACGTGGGTAGCAGGAGGCCGAGTACTTTGGCCAACTTCCTCTACCTTCCCAGACACGTTAGCAAGGAGCTGGTTCAGAAGTGGAGCCGACAGGATTTGAGTAGGCATTCATATGAGATTCTGGTATCAACAAACAGCAGCTTTACCTGTCACAACAGCCCCACACTGAAAAATATTTTGGATAGGATGGTTATATTCATTAATATTCTGAAGGTGGTTGACATTCAACCAAATTTGCATATGGGTCAAAGAGTATAATATTTAATTAAATGTATAATAAATTTAATTGTTGACTTAAAAATGACAAAGAAACACATTAAATGTTGGTTATATTCTGTACAAAGATTATTTTGGAATTCTTTTTTGGGCTCAAAATGTATTAGAGAATATATCTTTGAACTAAATTCTGATTTTAAGTATTTTATTTGAGGTTTTAAACAGTTGTCTATGATGTTCATGATGCTCCCTTGCCTTCCCCACCAAAAAAATATTAATGTTCACAAAGTACTCATATGCTCCCTAAATTGTAGATTATATATTAGTTTTTGTAAAACTTCTAATTTTATAGACAAAAGGTGACACTCATCTCTTAAAATAAAGTCTTTGAAACTAAATAATTTAAGTATGATCCATTGTTTGTGAGCTCTGTTTTTTTTTTTCTTCTGTAAATAAACTGCTCTGAGTGTATTTCCCTTAACTAATCTCTTTCAGTTCTATCCAAGTAGGCAAAAATGATGGGTTTCATCCATTTTTTTTGTAGCTGATATTATTCCACTAGGCATACACACACACACACACACACACACATATATATAATCCCTAGTGGGCACAGTAAGATAAATACCACAAGTTCTCGCTCATTTGTGGAGGCAGGAAAAGTCAACCTCATAGAAGTAGAGTGTAGACTAGTGGTCATTAGCAGCCATGAAGTGTTGAAGGCTTGGGCAGACAGGTTAGATAACAGGTACCAAAGTACATTGATATGAAGTATTAGCTCTAGTGTTCCAGCATAGACTGATGTTACTGCAGTTACAACAATTTGTAATATATTTCAGAATAACTAGTAAACACGGATCTGAAGATTCCCCAGACAGAAATGATAGATGTCTGAAGAGATAGAAATGCTAATTACCCTCATTTGACTATTACACATTGTATACATTTATCAAATTACCATACTGTAGATGGTATGATATATGTGTAAATATTATGTCAACAAAAACCAAAAATAAATAATGAATCAATAGAAACTACTCACCAAATGCATGATTTTAAAAAATATTCTGTACCTTCTTTCTCCTCAAGCTGCATCCCACAATTTTTAAATGTTAGGTATCACTTTATCCCACTGCTGCTATGAGCCTTGATTGACAGTCAAGTTTACATATTTTTAGACATTTGCGTTTCAGCATCAAGTTAAAATGAATAAGCTTCTCCTTTGAAAATGAAAAGGAATAGACAGAAAATATAAAGAGAAATAGAATCTAGGAAACTCAGAAATATTCACTTTTTGATTTGGGCTCTTTAATGTAACCCAAACATCCATGCCTATTGTGATTGTGTTTCTAGTCTTCCAGTTCTATTTTGTGTGGTTTATTATCTTGTCTTTGGAACAATACCATGCCTAATGATGGCTTTGTAGTGTGTCAACTTGGCTAGGTTAACCTGTTTACCAGAATTCCCTGTCCTGTGTATTTCAAGTTAAGGTGGGCCACTAGAGACATTTTGGGTGAGACGTGAATGGTGATATTTACACAGCAGCCAGATTATTTCCTGTGCTTATAAGGTCATGGGAGAATCACCTGGCACTTTGTAGTTCTGGCTCACCTTGGAGTGGTGTAGCAACCCAGAATGCAATTTTTCCAACTTGCCCTAGATCCTCTTCAGCGTTTCCAGGTTCAGTGCAAGTTTAAGTCCATGATAAAAGATGCCAGCTTCTCCTGCAGAACTCCTACTGTATCAAAATCAGAAGCAATGTGAATGGCAGGAGGGATGGTAGGGTGGGAAGTATCACTATGTTCCTAAGTCTGTACATATGAAATACATGAAACTTGCATAAGTTAAATAAAAATTATTTTAAAAAAGAAGCAATGTGGACTGATTCAAAGTGCAGTCTGTCCTTCTGTGTTCAGCATATGCTCTTAAGATCACCTTTGCCTTGCTCTACCTCACTTTATATCCCTCTTCTTTTTCAACTGTCTGCCCCAAAGACTTCAAGAAGCAGAATCAGATACAAAAACAATGGCCTTTCATAGACTTCTGTTTAACCAAGTCTGACAATCCTGTACCAAATGTACACATCCTCTCCTATATCTATATTCAGTATTCCATCAGTATCATTGGGGACTGGATCCAGGACTTCAGTGGTTACCAAATCATTGGATGATCCAATCCCTTATATAAATTGATGTCAGGCATGTTCATACGTAACCTATGCAAGTCTTCACATATGCTTTAAATCATCTCTAATTATTTATAATACCTAATATGATATACATATCAGGTTTATATTATATTGTTATTCAGTACTATTTAGGGGAAAAGCTTTACAAGTTCAGTACAGAGGTATTTTCCTTTTAATATTTTTATTCTGCACTTGGTTGAATCCACCGAGTGCAGAACCTACACATAGAGAAGATCTACTATATATCTATTTCTTAATGCTCTACTTCTCTGATGGAACTCTACACAGTCAATAGAGTACAGCACATTCTCATTCTTACTCTTCTCCAGGACTGTTACAGCTCTTCTTGGCCATCAGCATCTTACTTACATTTTAGAATCAGGATATTAATGTTTTCAGGTGTATACTCATTCACATTTGCACATATGCAAATGTTGGAATTTTGATAAATATTACATAAATCTATGCAGTGGTATAGAGAGAACAGAGGTTTTTTTTTTTTCCATTTTGGGCTTTCTAGAACACAAAATTCATAAAGGGATATTGCTAAAGCATAGCTTCTCATTCAGTAAGTCTGGGATGGAGCCTAAGATACTGAATTTCTTATAGCTCTCAGATATGCTGATGCTGCTGGTCAGTGGAACACATTGTGTAGCAAAGGTCTAGACAGGAATAATATCTCTCTATTCAATTTTTCAAATAATGTTTATGGTTTCCTGTACAAAGGTCTTGCACATTTTTTGTTCTTAGGTGTTTGAAAGTTTATAAATTATATCTATATTTAAAATTTTTATATTCCATTGGCTGTTGATTTATAGCCATTCAATTGATTTTTATGTGACTTTGTCTTGTTAAACTCACTTATTAATTCTAATAAATTATGTCTATGTTCTTTTGGTTTCTCTATAAATACAATCATAGTATAAAAATAATGACAATTTTATGTCTTTCTCTCCAAATAATTTGCATTTTATTTCTTTTCTACCAGACTTCAATGATGAAAATCTACAATACAATGTTGAATAGAGATAGTGATAATGGGCATTTTTATTTTGCCCCAATACACCAGTCTCAAAGGGAAATCTTACCATACTTAATTTAACTGTGGTTTTACTACAGTTTTTGTAGGTACCTTTTTTTTTTAATTTTATTTGAAGAATACATTTTATATATACAAATTTAGGAACACAGTGATTCTTCCCTGCTGGGTCTTAGTCCACCCGTACAAGGATGGACTGGGTCCGAGGAAAGGTAAGTGCGCTGCTTGCCCGTTCCCCAGCCTCCCGGTCCCGGAGACAATCAGTCGCAGCGGGGAGCCAAGTCTAGTTGCAAGGACTCATTTACCTTTTGCATAATAGTACCTTTTATAACACAAAACTGCAGAGTCATTGGGGCAGGGCTAAGGGCCACCCAATCACTTAAAAAATCACCTTATGGGGGGATTTCTATAGGACTAGCCCTATGTCTATACACTTGTTACTAGTTTTGTTACCTCCCCTGATGTTGCACAGCCAATTAGTTTTAGTGGTAAACAACTTTGGATTCCGCCCATCTTACTTCCTCTGGGCGCCATCTTACTTGGCTCCAGCTTGGGCTGGGGCACCTGGGGGAAGCTGCGCACGCGGAGCCCCCGGGCCTGGCCAGGCCATGCCATGGCCGCGCTCATGCCCCACACTTCCCTCTCTACCCTTCCTACCTACCCTTCATTTTCTTCTATCTCCTATTGCCATTCTTAGTTTTTGCAAAGATCTATTTTCGGCTAACTATACTCATAATACTGACTCTACACTAAGTAAAGTGTTACCAAATAGTACAAAGATTAAAAAAAAAAAAAAAAAAAGATGTTCCTTAACAGTGAAGACAAGGGCTGTAAATAATCATCAAAATCTCAAAATGTCCATTTTACTCTTACACATTACATTCATTTTAGGCACTCTTTTAGTTACCACAAACCAGTGATAGTGCATACCATAATTTCTTTATCCAGTCTTCAGTTGGTGGGCATCTGGGTTAATTCCATATCTTAGCTAATGTGAATTGAACTGCAATAAACATGGATATACAAATAACTCTTTCATATGCTGATTTCTTATGTATGGATAAATTCCCAGGAGTGGCTTGGTTGGGCCATATGGTAGGTCTATACTGAGATTTCTGAGGAATCTCCATACTATTTTCCAGTGGCTGCATCAGTTTACATTCCAACCAACAGTGGACTAGGGTACTGTTTTCCCTACATCATCACCACCATTTGTTCTTTGTTGATTTTTGTATGTGAACCATTCTTACAGGGGTGAGTTAAAACCTCATTGTGGTTTTGATTTACATTTTCCTGATGGCTAATGATTCTGATAATTTTTCATGTGTCTGATAGCCATTTGAATTTCCTCTCTTGAAAAATGCCTGTTCAAGTCCTTTGCCCATTTCTCAACTAGATTTTTGTTTTGTTGTTGAGTTTCTTGAGCTTTTTATAGATTCTGGATATTAACCCTTTAACAGTTGCATAGTTTGCAAATATTTTCTCCCATTCTTTTAGTTGCCTCTTAACTTTGCTGGGTGTTTATTTTACAGTACAGAAACTTCTCAGTCAGATGTAATCCCATTTGTCAATTTTGGCTTTGATTGCCTGTGCCTCTGGAGTCTTTTCTAAGAAGTCTTTGACTACACCAATGTCTCATAGGGTTTCCTCAATGTTTTATAGTAATTTGATGGCATGGGATTTTAGATTTAGGGTTTTTTTGGGGGGGTTTTAATCCATTTTGAGTGGATTTTGGTGTAAGGTATAAGGTAGGGATCTTGTTTCATATTCTGCACATTGAAATCCAGTTTTCCCAGAACCATTTGTTAAAGAGACTGTCCTTGCTCCAGGTACTGAGTTTAGCACCTTTGTCAAAGTTAAGTTGGCTGTAGATGCATGGGTTGATTTCTGGGATTTCTATTCTGTTCCACTGATTTACACTTCTATTTTTGTGCTGATACTAGGCCATTTTGATTATAACTTCCCTGTAGTATGTCTTGAAATCTGGTATTGTGATGCCTCAGATTTTGTTTTTGCTTTATAACATTGCTTTAGCTATTTGGGGTTTCTTGCATTCCCATATGGATTTTAGCATCATTTTTTGAGCTCTGAGAAGGATGTTCTTGGTATTTTGATTGGGATATCATTGAATCCATAAATCGCTTTTGACAATATGGACATTTTGATGATATTGATTCTTCCAGTCCATGAACATGGAAGATTTTTCAATTTTTATGTCTTTTTTTTTTACCTCTTTCTTTAATGATTTGTAATTTTCATTGTAGTGATCTTTGACATCCTTGGTTAAATTTATCCCAAGGTATTTAATGTTTTTTGTAACTTTTGTGAATGGGATTGATCTTAGAAGTTCTTTCTTAGAACTTAGAAGTCTTAGAAGTTCTTTCTCTGCCTTGGCATTGTAGGTGCATGAAAAGGCTATTTTTTGTGTTAATTTTATGCCCTGCCAATACCAAACTCTGATGAGTTCCAGCAATTTCTCAGTAGAATCTTTTAGATCCCTTAAATATAGAATTATGTCATCTGCATATAGACATAGTTTGATTTCCTCCTTCTCAATTTTTTTTTTTATTATTTTTGATAGGCAGAGTTAGACAGTGAGAGAGAGAAAGACAGAGAAAGGTCTTCCTTCCATTGGTTCTCTCCCCCAAATGGCCGCCACGGCCGGTGCTTCCTCTTGGTCTCCCATGTGGGTGCAGGGCCCGAGCACTTGGGTCATCCTCCACTGCCTTCCCAGGCCACAGCAGAGAACTGAACTAGAAGAGGAGCAACCGGGACAGAATCCGGCACCCCATCTGGGACTAGAACCCGGGATGCTGCCACCACAGGTGGAGGATTAGCCTAGTGAGCCAACGTGCTGGCCCCTCTTTCCCAATTTGTACACCTTTGATTCCTTTTTCTTGCTTAATGACTTTGGATAAAAGTCGAGGACAATATTGGATAGCAATGGTGAGAGTGGGCATCCTTGTCTGGTTCTGGATCTTAGCAGAAATACTTCCAGTTTTCCAAATTCAGTAAGATGCTGGCTGTGGGTTTGTCATAGATTGTGTTGAGGAATGTTACTTCTATACCCAATTTCTTAAGGTTTTCATCATGAAAGAATGTTGTGTTCTATCAATACATGCTTTCTCTGCATCTATCGAGATTATCATATGGTTTATGTTCTTCAGTTTGTTGATGTGATGTATTACATTTATTGATTTGTGAATGTTGAACTATCCCTGCATACCAGGGATAAATCTCACTTGGTCCAGATGAGTGATCTTTCTTATGTGTTGTTGGATTTGATTAGCTAATATTTGTTGAGGCTTTTTGCATCTATTTCATCAGGGACATTGGTCTATAGTTGTAGGTAACTTTTATCGCTAAGGAATTTCTTTTGATTCTTAAACTTCTACCAGTTTTTAAGATAAATGCTTGTTTAATTTTAGCAAATATATTTCTGAATTCACTGAGATGATTTAATGATTTACTTATTTATTCTATTAATGTAATAAAAATGGTTGATTTTCAAATATTGAATCAATATTATAGTACAGAGTTGAGCAAAATTTGGTCATAATACATCATGTTTTCTATATATTTCTGGATTAAGTTTGTTTATATATGGTTCAGCAATTTTGTTTGTATGTTACTCATATTTTCCTGTAATTCTCTCAACTTTTATTCTCCTTGGGTTTGTGTGACAACTTATACTAGCCTTGTATAAAGTTGGGGACTACCTTCCCTGTGTACTTCTTTTCAATTCTATGCAAAATGCTTTATATGATTGAAGGCATTTCTTCCTCAGATGTTTTATAGTATCCAACACTAAGCCATTTCTAAAATATTCTTTGGGAAGATGTCAAAGTTCAAATTTAATATTTTATATTTTTAATAAACTTTACTACTCTTGATAGCTTACATTTTTCTAAGAATTTATGCATTTTCAACCAAATTTTCAATTTCACTGACATAGATCTAGAACTTGTGGCTTTCAGTTCCTCATTACCTTTCGAATGTTTCATCCATTAGCTCTGTTCCCTTTTGGTTTGTTCTTGCTCCCCTTTTGTTTTTGTGCTTTATTATGATGCAAATTATACCTCATTTTATTTTGGTCTTTGACTTTATCTTTTGTATTTTCCATCCTTCTGTCTCTCTAGCCTATCTCTTGGATATTTTCTTTTGACCTATTTCCCATTCCGTTATTTTTTTTCTTAGTTTTTGTTTAAGATGCTTTTAAATATCACCCATAAAGTCCATATTTTAGTCCTAGACCTTCCTTATTGTTTTGCTTCCAGATAGCTGACAAAATTCTCAATCATATCTTTATCTTGTTGTAAATGGAAAAGATGATGATTTGTCTTTGATTACTTCAATCCTTAAAGAACATATAACATAATTTTTAAAATTTCTTATTTCTGCTAGTTTTAATTCAGATCATCTCACCTCTTTGTGTGTATTATTGTTTTTTATTCTGTGACAAACATCGTGTTTGCAAGAAAGTACACAAAGGAGCTGGTACTGGGGCACAATAGGCTAAGCATCCACCTGCAGCACTGGCATTCCCGATGGATGCCGGTTCATTTCCTGGCTGCTCCTCTTCAAATCTAGCTCTCTACTATGGCATGGGAAAGCAATAGAAGATGGTCCAGGTACTTAGACTCCTGCACTCATGTGGAAGACCCAGAAGAAGCTCCTGGTTCTTGGCTTCGGAATGCTCCAGCTCCGGTGTTGTGGCCATTTGGAGAGTGAACCAGTGGATGGAAAACTTTCTTTCTGTCGCTCCCTCTCTCTGTAACTCTGCCTCTCAAATAAATAAATAAAATTAAACAAAATAAAAATTACACATAAAAATATTCTGGGTACTAGTGTTGTGGAGTAGTGAGTTAAGCCACTGCCTGCAGAGCCAGCATCTCATATGATTCAAGTTCCTGCTGATCCACTCCCAATCCAGCTTCCTGCTAATGGCCTGGGAAAGAAGTGGTTGGTGGCCCAAATACTTGGGCCCCTGCACCCACATGTGAGATCTGGAAAAAGTTCCTAGCTCCTGGCTTTGGCCTGGTTCAGCACTGGCCATTGCAGCTGTTTGGGGGAGTGGAAGACCTTTCTCTCTCTCTCTCTCTGAACTCTGCCCTTTAAATAAAATAAAATAAATCTTAAAAAAAAGCAATATTCTGGAGTCTTGAAGAATTCTCCAGAGAGTATTTGTGTTTAATTCAGTTACAGAAATTGACAACTAACTCTCTAAATCATTTTAGATCATTTTCTTGGACTGCAATAATCTGAGGTTGGACTATACCCTCTTTTTGGATAATTGTTTCTACTAGGAAGTAGACTTTTAGAATTCCTAATGCAATATGATGGAGGTTTATCTGGGCTGTTTTCTTTTTTTAAGATTTGTTTATTTATTTATTTAAAAGGCAGAGGATCAGAGAGAGAGACAGAGCACGTGCGTGTGTGTGTGTGAGAGAGAGAGAGAGAGAGAGAGTATCTTCCATCCTTTGGTTTACTCCCCAAATAACCACATGACTAGGTCTGGAGAAGGCCAAAGCCAGGAACCAGGCTCCAGACTGCCATCCTTGTCCCTTAGCCCCCAAACTTTCAAAATGACTACTTACCTTCTTAGCCACTGCTCACCTTGTTAGCCTCAAATGAGCCCCTTTTGATTAACCGAATACTCACTGAATAAATGTGACCCTAAATGCCAGTGTCATTCCTTCCCTCAGGCTGCTGTCCTTCCATTGCCTCTCATTTTTTTTTTCCTTGCTGTCTTAAATTTTCTCTGATGCTATCAATAAATTTTTGAAATGATTTTTTCTAGATGAATCTAAGGAAGTGTAGTCTGAATGACTTATAGCCATTCACAGAAGAATTCTTCTCTTATTTTCTTCTTTAGATTACCCTTGAAATAAATTCGCAAACTCATTTATACCCTAAATTTCCTTTTTAATATGTACACATATGTATGTAAACTTGCTTCTTCTCTATCTAGAGGTTCAGTAAGGAAATATATGAATTTTTATAATTATTAAAAAATTAAAACCCTTGAATATAAAGTGAGAAAATTTAGTTTGAAGGAAAAAGAATGGCATGACTAAGTAGAATTAGTTGGGTAGACATCCACGTTTCTTGTGGCCCAACATCCAACTGTGTTTCCTAGTTGGGGGAAACTCCTGTGTGTCTAAGTAAAATGCAAGATCCTTCCTTTTACTTCCCCCTATGAAAACCTAAAAGGCTGCTCCAGTCTCTATCCACCTGGAGCTGGCAGCAAAAGTGACCCAGAGTCAAATAATAAATCTCTGTTTCTCAGGCCTTGACTTTCAAGGGGATGGCAGTAACTCTGAAGGTAGCTGAAAAATTACTTACAATGGAGACTATGGTATTGAGAGCATGGGAACAGAACAGACATGTGGTGTGAGCATCAGTGTCTCTATGGATGGTCAGAAGCAAAATGCTCAGGGTTCCAAATGACTAAAGTTTCCTGGTTTGCTTGATTGCTTGTCAAGCTTCCTTTTTCTCTGCATATTTGCAGAGCCTGACTCCTCAGGTTTTTATTTGATATCCTTTCAATAAATTGCTTTTCTTTTTAAATTAGCCAGCATTAATTCTGTTGCTTGAAAATGACTTAAGTAGAGATCAATTAACAAAATTCCTACTGAAGGATATAAAATAACTCAGTATTTCCTATAATGAATATACTTAATTTGCTAAGATGTATGTGATCTAAATTACAGGCACATATTTCAATAATAATCCTTTTCTTTTGATTTGAAAGAAATACATGACTACTTTAGAAGCTGTTATGCATTTTAAGAAGATTCTTATTTATGGATCTTCACAAATTAAAATTGAGTTAGAAGATACATAATTAATCATTGAGATAATTCCCTTAATGATGTGGCTTATTAACAATTGAAGGTATAGATTCAAGAGAAGCTATTAAGATACATTAAGTTCCATTTCCTTAAATTTATTGCAAAATTCTGTTTTACATGTGTCATTGTAGGCAATTCGAGCTTCATGGTTTGACGTTTAGTTGGTTGCAAGTGGCCAAGGAGAGCTATGATGTTATTGTGATCAGCTTGATAGGACAGAAAGGCAAAGGGAGTGAATGACCCAAATTAGGAGGCTGAAAAATGAGGTCTGGTTTGGTAGAAAAGAAGATATTCAATGGGGCTAGCATTACACAGGCTTTGGTCATGTAAACAATGCAAATGATGAAACATGGTCCAGGCAAGGTGCTTAGTGAGCCAATGCTGCTTTTGGGAATCAAGAGCAGCAGCTGATATTTAGGAGCTGGGTCTGTGTTTAGAAAATGTCTATCAACGTGACGGGAATAGGATTCTGTGGTGAAGAGAAGGATTCCTTTAGGAATACTGGTGGGGTAAAACCAGAAAGAAAGGAGCTGTAATGCAAACTTAACTCTCCACTCATCACCCTCCGGAAGGGACTGCCCAGTAGGGCACACTTACACACAATGTGGGGGCACTTTGAGAAAAGGGAGGCCGTGTCAGCTAAGGAGGCTGGGTTTCAGTGCACATTATGGGGATGGAGTGTTGTATTGTCCTGTCCCTGAGAAGATATTACAGCAGCCTGTTGGTTAGCACCGTCTGCCTCCCAGACAGGCCTCCAATAGCCCCTTTGATCTGTGGAAAACTCTGCCCTTGAGCCAAGAATTGCAGTAGAAGGTCCTCTGCTCCCTGATTGTTATCTCTGTTTATTGATGTTGCTTTGTGAAAAGAGATAGTAGGGAAGGAACCAACAAACTTTGATAAAAACACCTTCTGTGCCTTTCTTCTTGGTATTCTTGGGAGGAAACAGATAAAAACAAAGAAAATTAGTACAGCTCCAATAGGGCCTTTAACTTCAAACCAGTCATATAAGGTAAGATACCAGATCCTTTCTAAGCATTCAGGAAGTGATGGCTATTTTTCACTGGTTAAGTTGGGCAGGACTTTCTTCTTCCACAGCCTGTCTTAAGGCATCTCAATTAGTCTGTCTCTAACCCTCTAACCATCTTAGGGTGATAAGACTGACAAGCTTAGAGGTTTATCTACATAAATTCCTGAAACAACAGAAATTAATGCAAAACCCATTATCAGAAATCATGGGATAGCTGGTACACAGATCTGATCATTGCAAATGAGGTTTCGAATAGACCTGGGAGCACTTTAAGCTCTTTTGAAGTGTTTAACAAATCAGAAAATCTTTCCCCTAAAAGCTTCTCTAAAAATTAACATGGATTTTGACCAAGGATGATTGGTCTCTTCCCAAGAAAGTGTTATCCTCATTAGGTTATTCTGAGTAGCCTGACATGCACTGTATTCCTTTAGCATGTTCTCTAAGCTAAAATTAATAGGAAGTTAGTAAACTTTGATTTTAACCAATACTTACATACAAGAGTATGATCTGA
The DNA here is from genome assembly GCF_033115175.1 of Lepus europaeus. Taxonomy (NCBI): domain Eukaryota; kingdom Metazoa; phylum Chordata; class Mammalia; order Lagomorpha; family Leporidae; genus Lepus; species Lepus europaeus. The sequence continues at coordinate 41,052,504 of NC_084832.1, read as the reverse complement.
GTATAATATGGAGAAAGGGACATAATTACTTTTGGAATAAAAATATTGTGATTTTGCCATAAAAATTTTATTTGGGAAGAAAAGTTTTGGGATAGTTTCAATTACGTTTTTTTTTTTTTTTCTAATTGAAGTCACATGTGAAGTTAATCATATGACATGATATAGATACTAACTGAAAGAAATCTTATCTTTGAAAGATTTTTCATATAAAATGCATTTTTTTAAATAAAGGAACAAAATGAAAAAATGGCAGCATTGAACAATTGGTAAACCTTGACGAGTATCTCTCAGGTATCAACTGTACTCTATTTCTTTTCAAAATAGAGTTTTGATAACATAACTTATATGACCTGCACATTCCTTAATACATTTTTGGGCAATATAGTAAAAATTTTGCATATAGCAACACATTTAAATCTCATAATAGTGTATATGTTATTGTTATCTACTCTTTTTCAAATGAAGGCAACAAGGCACTGATTGGTCATGTCACCTGCTTAAGGACTTTCAAGAAAGTAATGAGATTAAGATGTGAATTACAGGTGTTCTTTAACTTTCTATGCCAGAATATTAGTGTTTTGAGTGACCGTAAATTATTCTGTTGGATGACTACACCATCCTCCTTATTACTGAATATTTAGGTTGTTTGTAAACTCTGCCTGATAATTCAATGAATTTTCATATTTGCAAGTATGACTGACATTAGATAGCTAAGACAAGAATTGCTTAATCAAAGATTTGAGCTTTTTAGGATGTTCAGAGTTTTAACATTTTAACATAGTTACACATGTTGATCTTTTCCATTGTGATTAGTTCTATTGTTTCTATGCTTGTAATAAATAAATAATATAGGGGCTGGTGCTGTGGTGCAGCGGGTAAAGCTGCTGCCTGCGGTGCCGGCATCCCATATGGGTGCCGGTTTGAGACCCAGCTATTTCACTTCCAATCCAGCTCTCTGATGTGGCCTGGGAAAGCAGTAGAAGATGGACCAAATGCTTGGGCCCCTGCACCCACGTGGGAGACCAGGAAGAAGCTCCTGGCTCCTGGCTTCAGATTGACGCAGCTCTGGCCATTGAAGCCATCTGGGGAGTGACCCAGTGGAAGGAAGACCTCTCTTTCTCTCTTTCTCTCTCTGCCTCTCTCTGTGTAACTCTTTCAATCAAAATAAATAAAATCTTTTAAAAAAAGAAAAGAAATAATATAATTTAGTATAGTGTGGTTAATATAGGAATTTCCAAAGCATTACAAACAAAAGTTACAGTACACCATATCTTGATAAAACGATCATTGCATAGGAGATTATGTAATTGGGAATACAGCATTATCTATAGAGGATTGACAAAGAGACTTCTGATTATTGTCCATGTATAACTTACACAGACAATGAATAAAAGTGATCTTGAAACTTCTTGACTCCTGAGATAGCTACAGTCTTCCTTGTCAATATACATATTGACCTGTACTGAATGTGACATTATTCTCGATTCCTATTGGCATTTCGAGATTAAGCACAGCTCTGAAACGTGAAGGCGATCTGTCAATGGTAAATATTAAGAAAAAAGTTTTGTTTCAGTTAGAATTCTTTGATTTCATGCAACAGGAAGGACTTCATTGAAAGGATACTGGGTAACTTGTGTATTCAGAGGAAAAGTTAACTGAAACTGCTATTGAAAGGAATTAGAGAAGCAGCTTTAGGGATCTCAATAAGGAACTCTTGATAGTTTCTTTTACAAACTGGTAATGGAAGGCATTTCGTCATTTTTTACTTCATGAAAGATTCTAATCCTTCCAAAGGAGAGTTTGATTGGCTTATCCCTTAGCAGAGACAGAGAAGGAAAGACTGAATGTGACAGTCCCACTGCTACCACAAGGATTTGAGGAAGGCTGAGCAAGCAAAAGCAACAGATGCCAAATTCAATTTTCATCTTAATGTGGTAACAGAAGCTCAGAAGTCAATAACTCCTTAAATATCCAGCTAGCGTCCTCATGTTGGCAACTTCATTCTATGAAATGTCTTAATCAGTAGGCGGTAGCAATGTATTAACTTCCCAAAGACATTGCTCTGATTTGTTGTAGATTACCAAATTTAGCCTCTTCATTCTAAAAAGGAAAAACACAAAGTCAAGTTAATGTAAGAGGCAAAACATTGTGCTTAAATGACCAGGATCAAACATCAGGAAGCAGTTAGAAATATCAGATATAGATAGGATCTATTGAACAGTCCGCCTAAAATGGTGGTGAAGCCAAGGTCAAATGGTGAAGGCTGAAGACACCAGGGGGATAACTCTTCATGTGGACGAATAATTTTAGGAATGGTTAACTGTAGAAACCTCAGACTGAGCACACAACATGAACACATGATTATATAGCATCGCTCACCAGAAAAAAATCTAAGGAAAAAACATCAGAAAAAAGTTCAACTTTTTCTCTTTCACTTTTCTTTTTACATGCATTAGAGAAGTTTTCTGAGTCATTTTAATGGTTTATATGTGTCTTTACTTTAAATCTACTGGTAGGAGGCACCTAAATTTTTCAGTGTTTAGTTAGCTAAATGTCTTACTCTGCTTCTATTCAGTCACTTCTCCAAGACCATGCTTCTAAAATTATGGGCCCCCTAAGAAAGCAACATAATTTAACTTCCACTGAGTATATATATATAAATCAGTAAATAATTTTGGTCAACAAATATTTGTTAAAAGCTCACAGTGAGCTAGACCCTGCAGAAATTAAAGTGAAAAATTCAAAAATACAATAAATTCTTGGGGATATCTGATTTTTGCCAGTAGTCCTTGGTATGACTAATGTGTCCTATAATTTGATATTCTGAGATTCTCCCTCCTGGGTGATATCAACTCTGCTTTGTGGTGAAAGATAAAAATGCCTGGGCAATATATATTTTAAAGTTTCTTCTAGGCATTGAAAAGTTGGACAAAATTGTAAGGCATTATTGAAACCCAAATAAGTGAAAACAGGGGATCCAGAGAGTTAAATCTGAAGTCCTTCCTCCACACATCATCATCACCACCACCACCACCATCATCTTCATTGTCCTCATCATTCACTTTCCTTTTTCTGTAGGGTCATTCATCTAAGAAGAATCATAAACTGATTTTCATAGTCTCTTGTGTGTAGGTGAAAAATTAGAATCCTAGGCTTTCCTAATACAGTGCTCTAATAGGAGACGATGACCATATTGGGATCTTAACTTACTCTGCCTTCAGGAGATAGCTTAAACTGAAAATAACCCCCCCTCTTCCCAACAGATGTCAAGGAAAATTACTTTGTAGCTAAGCAGAGTAAGACTACAGAAAAGAACCAAGAATCCATTCCTCAGAATTTATAATCCCAAACCAGTTCTCAAGGGTTTTGAAATTTAAAGCCATCATATATTTGGGAGGTCTTAGAAATTCAAAGGTGAGTTTTATATATTTTATTCCTGGTTGGTGATATTGTGGGTGCCTGAGAAAAGAGCAACTTATTATCTATAGAGAAATACATCTTTATTTAAGTTGTCATGGGATTTTCTCAACAATTTTTCAAGAAAAATAGCTCCCCATAAAAGAGAAGCTAAGTCAGGAAGTATGATACTGAAATTAAGAATATCACAAGTAAATAAACACAACAATGTGGATCCCAGGAAGATTCTATATTATACATGGTAATAATTATGCTTATTATATTTGAAAAATAAAATACTCAAATATCTACTGAGAGCCATAAACAACAACATTGAACTAGAAAATTTCAAAAAGGAGCATATGGAACTAATAGAAGTAAAATATACATAATTTAAACTAAAAACTCAATGGTTAAGATTAATAGCAGTTTAGACACAAAAAAAGAGGAAATGTGGTGCAATGGAAGACAGTTGAAGGAAATTATCCAGAATGTAGCAGACCCAGAAACAAAGAGAGATTGAATGGTAAGAATGATCAAGCAAAAAGGTTTACCATGTATTTCCTATGATTTGAAATTTTGTCCTTTCCCAAATTTCTGTTGAAATTTAACTGCTATTGAGAGATAGGACATTTAAGATGTGATTAAGAACTATGAGACTGTCTTCATGAGTAGATGAACACCAGTATCACAAAATTAGTTTCCTTATAAAGGGATAGTTTGGTCCTCATTTTGTTCTTACCCTCTCTTTGACTTTCCATTGTGTGGAAGTTCCCAATATGTTATGATAATCAAGAAGGCCCTGGCCAGAGTTTGCGCCATCCTATTAGACTTCTCAGCCTCCAGAACTGTGAGGCAATAAATTTCTGTTCTTTATAAATTATTCAGTTTCAGGTAAGACAGTATCTAATTAGATTTCCAACAGGATGACAGAGAGAGAGAGAGAGAGAGAGAGAGAGAGAGAGAGGGAAAGAGATAGTTAAAGTGAAAGAGAGAGGGGGGAGAGAGAAAGAGAGAGAAAAGTAATGAAGAAATGAGAACTTTCTACAAGTGATAAAGATTCAAGAAGTTCAACAAGTCTTTAGGTAAATAAAAAAACACACATCCGGATACAGCACAGCACACAAAAAATGGCTCTTTAAAGGAAAAATTATGGGCTTTCAAAGCAAGAAGCTCTTCATAATATCTTGAGAAGACTGAAATAACATTTCCAAATGATAAAGTATATGTCAATCTAGTAACCTATTTCAAGTGAAAATATATTTTAAATGAGGGAGCAAAATGAAAATGTTTTCAAGAAAAACAAAAAATGAGAATGCATACCACAATTAGCCTTCAACAAAGAAAATTCTAAAAAGTTCTTTTTAGGAAACAAATTATATATGAAATTTCTGAGAAATAAGAGGCACAAACTCCAGAAGGTTGGTAAAGATAAAGAAGGAGGTACAAACACAATTAGTTTATAAATTATATTTCTTTGATATTAAAATATTCAATATATTCAAATGTGTTTCAAGCATATTCAATATATCCAAGTGTACCAGGCAATGTTTTAAATAATTTTCCTGTGAACCCTCCAAACCCTATGATTTAGGTAGTATTTTTATCATCCCTACTTAATGAAAGAGGCACATTTAAGGTAAAGTAACCAATCTAAGACCACATAGCTGATAATGAAATCTGGATCTGTAGCCTTGTTGTCCAAATGTGAATTCTTAATTGTTCTGCAATATCATGTCTGTTTAAGGATAACTGCATATTCAAACATAGATATTAAAGTTTCATTCAATGTATCTGAAGGTCTTCATTTTCACTCACAGACAAAAATGGGTTTAAACAATTTGATGAATACCTTCTGAAATTCTCTAGTCAGTACTAGATTAGACTAAGGGGTGTGCCAGAAACACTTGACTAGTATGTCAGTGAAGGTAGCCCAAAGAATTGGATCTACTCCCGGTGCAGTGTCAGGACGGTGGCCAGATCTAAGCTATAAGACACACCTAAATGAAATTAAAAAGGTCATGTTAGAGTTAGAAGTCCAAGAAGTAAATGACTATGGAATAATGCTACACAAAGTTTTTAGATATAAGAATCTGTTTAGAGATAGGGTTATAAAATTGGAGCAGATTAAAGGAAATTAGTTGCAAGACCCTGAGATGTAGATGTCAACAAATTCGGGCTGTGCATAGCTCTCTTTGCTGGTTGCAAGAACAGGTTGGTAAGGATATAAAGGCTTGGGGCGAGGTGAACTAGCCTAGGTTCTCAGATTCAAGAACTCTTATTTCAGGATAAATGTATTGAACCAACTAGTTTTTAAAGTTGATTTCAACAGTAACATACACTTTGTTGCAGAATGATTTTATGGAAGTGATCCAACAGCATGTTCTTGGGGTGTTTGTGAAGATAGCTTATCAGTCTGTGTTTTTTTTTTTGTTTGTTTAATTAAGTTATATGAATATTACCACATTATGTCAGTGAAATATTCAAATTTCAAAATAGGCAGACACTGAAGTATCTGTACACAGAATGAGAGAACTCAAAAATCCTTGTAGGTTAAAAAGAATAAGACCATTTTGGCATCTGTCCTAGGAATCTTCTTGCTAATTATCTTGGGAAGAGTGCGGCATTATGAATCAGAAATTGAAAAGGAGTGGAGAGACTCAAAGTAGTGTTCCCAAAATTTGGATTTCTGCCTTAAATCAGGGGGGAAAAAGTGCTCAATTTATCTGGGAAACTGATCCTAGGCAGGTGAATGATAAGCTTGCATTTCCCAAGAGGAGACAGGCTGATGTTGGGAAAGAAAGCAAGCTATACCGGTATTTTGGGTCCTAAATTTAATAATTGGACCATCAAAACCCTGTAATTTGGAAAAGTAATTGTGATGATGATGTTTGCGTTTTCTCTAATCATTTTCCTTTTGTTCCTATTTAGTATATGGTTAAGTTCCTCATGAAATGGCAGAGTATCACACCTGCTCTGGCAATTAAAGGGAGTCAGCATAATACTAGGGATGAAGTGGGATGGTGTTGATGATACTAAAGTAAAAATTATAATAAGGAAATGAAACTCAGAGTTTCTACGTAATGACCTCCTTTTTAAAATGTTACATTATTTGTTAACACTCCCGTCGCCCTCACTCCACCATCACACATAGGTTGATGTTCAGCTACCTAATAGCTGTCAATGGCATTGTTATTTGCAGTCACTAATGTTTCCTTCTCAGAAATGCTTATTCTCTCTTTGTATTTTTGGAATGGCAATCCTGGCAAAATTGTTAGGAACATAAACATCCAAGAAATATTTGGTAAACAAACTTGATATGACGTATGGGAGAACAGAGAGAAAAGAAGTTGGCATGACTTTTCAGTTTCTGGTTGGACAATAGTGAATAGCAATAAGTTACCTGATGAAATCATTACAAAGAAAATTATATTTGTTAGATGGTGTGATGGAAGCAGTAAAAACAAGTATTCCCATTTAAGGAACATCCACTTCATTCCAAGGAAGGTTCTCAGTGCTTTAAATGCATTACTTCTAATCCTTAGAGTAATTCAGTAAGGTAAATGTGTGTTTAATTCAATGTATTTCTGGGACATTCTAATGACTATATTCATTAGATACTTGGATTTTCAAGTTTGTACTTTAGAAAAGGGGTCTGAGGTGGAGATACAGAACTAGGTGTAGGTGTTAGTTAAAACCATAAAAGGCAGGCCGGCGCCGTGGCTCAACAGGCTAATAATCCGCCTGCGGTGCAGGCACACTGGGTTCTAGTCCCGGTTGGGGCTCTGGATTCTGTCCCGGTTGCCCCTCTTCCAGGCCAGCTCTCTGCTATGGCCCGGGAAGGCAGTGGAGGATGGCCCAAGTGCTTGGGCCCTGTACCCCAAGGGAGACCAGGAGAAGCACCTGGCTCCTGTCATCGGATCAGCATGGTGCGCCGGCCGCGGCGGCCATTGGAGGATGAACCAACGGCAAAGGAAGACCTTTCTCTCTCTCTCTCACTGTCCACTCTGCCTGTCAAAAAAAAATAAAATAAAATAAAAGACAATGCAATTGCCATACATGTTAGACAAAGAATAGTCAGCCAAGAAAAATCAACATGATGCAATGGGGTGAGCATGAAATATGGGGTCAGACAGATGGTTTAATCCTAGCTGAAGTCATTGTTTCTCTACCTATTTAATCAAATAAAAGATTTTGTCTGAAAATTGGTTTCTACAAGTTTTCTATTTCTGATCAAATGATCTTGCCTGATCATTCTCCTACAATGGCTCACTGGACTAAGGATAAAAACCTGGCTCAGAGCCAGCGCCGTGGCTCAACAGGCTAATCCTCCGCCTTGCGGCACCGGCACACCAGGTTCTAGTCCTGGTCGGGGCGCTGGATTCTGTCCCGGTTGCCCCTCTTCCAGGCCAGCTCTCTGCTATGGCCCAGGAGTGCAGTGGAGGATGTCCCAGGTTCTTGGGCCCTGCACCCCATGGGAGACCAGGAGAAGCACCTGGCTCCTGGCTTTGGATCAGCGTGGTGTGCCGGCCGCAGCATGTGCCTTTCTCTCTGTCTCTCTCTCTCACTGTCCACTCTGCCTGTAAAAAAAAAAAAAAAAAAAAACACCTGGCTCAGATAACTCAATCTGAAGGCCAAGTTGAACTAATCAGATCTCCTTTGGAACATTTCTATTAGTGACCCTGGAAAAATTGTGTCCCTCAACAAAATGCCAACCTTCAATTACAACCAGAACACCTTATATTGACTTTAAACCAAAATTTTCATCAAAATTATATTCTCACATGTGGATTGTTGTGTATGACATAATAAAAACTCACATGAATTATCTGGAAATTTCCCTCTGGTAAAACTACTGAAGACACGGACTATATGGATTGTATGTAAAATAGTAAACATAATGGGGGCTGGGGTCATATGCTAAGAAAAATGGTATGTTGTTTGAAGTAAAAGAACAGAGGAACAGTGGAGCATAGAGAGGGTCCGAGGAGCCAGCAGAAATGGCAAGGCAAAGGGCTGTCCTGAGAATAGAGCCTAGCAAAACCTGAGAGACTGCCCAGGTGCTATCTATCATATACACCTCAATCAACCAGGGTAACATCCTTGGACAAGTATCCCAAAATAGATTAACTTCAAAGACCACTCTGTTTTTTGTCTTAACTCTATTTTTTAGGCTCATTTGTCTGATGGGCCCAGAAACATCCTCTGACATTCTAAGGATATTGAAGAGCAAGCTACCTTCACTGCTTAAAAGAGAATCAGAAGAAATGATTACATGCCTACTTCCTCCTGTAAACTGCATGATTCTGAACTTCTCCCAGGAATCTGTGTATAAAGTCCCCTTGTGCATACACAGAATATTGTTGCCCCATACATAATAACTTGCTTGTTCCATTAGCTGGGTAAATATGATACATTATTTCTTTGGAATGCATTCAATCAACTTTCTAAGTCAGTCTGCTTTCCCTCAGTCATCGCTAACACATATTGAGTCTCTTAAAATTTTCTTTAAAAATAACTAAATGACAAGAGATATTTATTTTTCGGAATGTGACAAATATATTAATATTTTACAACCAAAATTTTATTTTATTTTTATAATTATATTATAGTTACGGTTTCAGAAAACTTGTTTAACATTCTGCATTTTTGTATGTAGGTATATTGTTAATTTACAGAATTTATAAATCACCTTTACCCAATTAGCAAGACTTCATTACCTACATCTTACAGCCTGCATTTTAAAGTGCTTACTTAGGGAATTTTCAGCCTTTCTTTGCGTACAATAATAAGTGATATAATTTTTGCTAGGAAGTACTAGAAAGCTTCCATGTAAGCTCTGAATGCAAGGCAATCTTAAAATATGTCATCTAAGAAATCTTCAAAATTGGAATATTAAGACAGATAGTATATAGCTCTTCGGGTTGAGTGCTAATGCCTTCACAAGGTTTTCTTATTCCATTTGTGAGATTGGACAATGACTGATGGGGCTGGTAAGAAAGAGCTCTTAATAACCCTGGAAGTGCAGCTCCTTCCTTAATTCTTACTGATGTGCATAGAGTGAAATACCTTATTATGACATTTAGCATATATGTGTGGACGCAAGTGTGTATAAGTGCAAGCATGGCCCATGAAAATAAGGAAGTCTGCACCCACTTGCAAATCTTCGACATGTTGGTTTGCTTATGTGATGGTGGCTTCAAAATGAACTGGCATCTATTTAGTATATGAGTGTTGAAGACAAATTGATTCAACCAATATTGCTAATGTTCTGCAAAGTAACATTCAAAATAGAAGCTCTGGTTTCGGGGCAGAATCTATAATCAGTTATTTGCTTTTGTGCTCAAGACTAAATTGACACTGCTTGCTATTTCAAGTTTTCAGTTAATCAAATTACTAGTCTTTTACTCAGAAGATGATATTCTGAAATTTGAGATACTTGTGTCTGCTTGGTAAAATCTTAAACTTATTAACTAAATGATATATGTACAAACGACTGAGTCAGACAAGGTCATACTGTTAGGTAGGAAGTCAGAAATTGAGCATATGTGTGTATGAGAAAGGCCTGAAGACCAGCACCCACTGTGGAAGCTCCAGAAGCCCAGCATCTTACACTTCAAAGCCCCACCCAGATCCTGATGACCTTCCAGGAGGTCCTGCCCTTTCTATCTGATAACCTTCCAGGTGCAGCCCAGTATCTGCACTTCAAAGCCCCACCCAGATCCTGATGACCTTCCAGGAGGTCCTGCCCCTTCTACCTGGCTTGATAAACATCCTTCCTCTAAGATGGGGCAACACCATCCAGGCTTCCTCTGTCTGATAACTTGGGGGAGTGGGGCTCAGAAAGGAATTTTTTGTATTTACATTCAACAAGTCCTTTTGCTTGGGAGGAGAAGAAGGAGAGCCTAAATGTGAACTACACACCCTCAGGTCCTGTCTGGAGAGGTGTCCATCCGTTCTTACGGATGTCCCTACCCTAATGAACCTTGCTGTGTTGCTTTCCCCTGCTCTCTGTCTCATGCCTGAATTCTTTCTTGCGCAAAGACAAGGAGCCTTTGCTTCTCCGGTAACAATGCAATCTATAGAATCTACAAAAGTTGACTTCATTTCAAAAGTCCAAGGTTATTTCCTTTGCCTAAGACAATACTGTCTGTGTTTTCAACTGAGATGTGAAATTCTACATGAGATTTCTTCTTTTGTTTTTTTTTTTTTATTTGACAGAGTTAGACAGTGAGAGAGAGAGAGACAGAGAGAGAGGTCTTCCTTCCGTTGGTTCACCCCCCCAAATGGCCGCCATGGCCGGATCTATGCTGATCTGAAGCCAGGAGCCAGGTGCTTCTTCCTGGTCTCACAAGCTGGTGCAGGGCCCAGGGACTTGGGCCATCCTCCACTGCCTTCCTGGGCCACAGCAGAGAGCTGGACTGGAAGAAGAGAAGAGGGACTAGAACCTGGAGCCCAGTTAGGATGCCAGCACTGCAGGCAAAGGATTAATCAAGTGAACCATGGCGCCAGCCCCACAAGATTTATTCCTTAGCTTATGTCTTTCTTTTTTTTTTTTTTTTGCAGATAAAATGCAAATTCCTTTTAGAAGTTCCTCCCCTCCACCATGTACTTTAGCTTCAATAATGCTGGGGTACAATTTCAAGAGAGTTTAATAAATAATCTACATCTGTGGATTACTAAAGTCTAGAGTTGATAATTCTCACTGTGGGGAGATGGATGGTTTGAGATATAGTCAAGATCTTGTGTCATAGAGGCTTGGGGAAGAAGAAGATATGCCTTAATTCACTCATTCTACAAATATTTCTTGAAAGCCTGTTATGTGACATATATTACATAAACTCTAGGGATACAAAAACATCTTCACTGACATTATAGAATATATTACCCAGATGGGTATGTTTCTTGAAGCTGTCATAACAAATTGCCCCCAATATGGTCACGTAAAACAGCAGAAACATTCTGGAGGGCCAAAAGCCAAGATCAAGGTGTCAGCACAGCCGTACTCCCTTCTCAGGCCTTCTATGGTGGGATTTTTCCTCTCTTCCAGTGTCTTCTGGCTCCAGGCATTCCTTGGTTTGTAGCAGCAGTTTGTATTTCTTTTATCAGGACACACCACTCAGGGGGTAAAGAACCCACCCAAAATCCAGAATGAGTTTATCTCAAGATTCTTACTTAATTTGACTCTATTTCCAAATAAGGCGTCATTTTGAGGTTCTGACTGGAGGAGAATTTTGGGGAGACACTATTTAACCCACTTGCATCAATGTAGCAATACCAAAAATATACCAGTAATCTTAATACAGGATTATGCTAGGAAAACTGAAATGGAGCAAATAAAAAGAACAAAGAGAGAGGAAAGTATTTCAGGCAGAGTATATTTTGAAAGACTTAAAACCAAGAAAGAAGTTCCCAAGAACTTCAGTCTGACAAAAACCCAAGAGCGTATGTGAGAGAGAAGAATTGGAATGGTAAAAAGTGAAGCTGGAGAGTTAGGGAGGAGCCAGTCCCTGAAGGTGTGAGGACTTTTTCTCCTGGGATGAACAGGCAACAGTAGTAGGGTTTTAAGTGGGGAGTCATAGTTCTGTTTACATTTGTGTTTCAGGAAGATCACACTGGCTGAGGACCGAGTGGGAGAGATAAAGTTTGGATCGGGAACAAGATTTTGGGAGGAAGGCTTATATCCTCAGCATATAGTCCTCCTGAAATTGTTGCACTCAGACCTGGCCAAATGTTGGGCACATGAGGTCTATGAGTAGAATCTTATCCCTGAGATAAATGGCAAAAAACTGCAATGCCTTGAGTCTCACTCAGTCAAGGGAGGCACCATTCATTTCCGCAGACTCAATCCATGTTGCTGTTCTCTTTAAAAGACATTATTACTCAACCTGGCCGATGATTCTGGAAGTTATCTACGATTCTCTCATTGTCTTTGCTGAACAGAGTTGAAGGGAAACAGCCTTATTTAGCCAGAATGACAAGACATAAAGTAGGTAGGGAACTGAAAAAAATGTGGGTGGACTTGAGCAATACTTAGGAAGTTATGACATGGTGATGGATTAGATGTGCATAGTTAGGGAGCTGGAGTTAAGGCTCAGATTCCTAACACCACAGTGCTAAGCTAAAAGCAGAACCATTAACAAAGGTAAGACAGCAGAAGAAAGAGAACTGAATGCATTTAGTTTCAGACAAATGGAATTTGAAGTGCTTGCCAGACATCCAATTGAAGGTGACCAATAAGCATTTGAATATAGTCTGAAATTCAAGAGAGAAGTCTAGGTGGGAATATTTATATGTAAGAGTTACCAATTTGTAGTAGCTGATGCCTTAACACCAGGATAACTCATGTCAGATTCACAGCAAACAAAACCTGCTGAATAACTGAGGTCCACAAACTGTTCTTTTCATCAGTTGGGTTTTCAACTCTTTATTCTTCTTTAGTAATTTCTTTTTCGTGAATGACAAAAAAAAAAAAAAACCCTCTCAAAATTTAAAATACATTCATAGGATAATTATTTCTTAAGCTAGAAAAAATTTCTTCTTTTCTCCTCTCCTGGTCAAAATGATTACTCAAAGAATATGTACTATTATTTTTGATATTTGACAAGTTTGGACATCCTTTGCTATATTTGTAATACCTCTTAATTAAATATGAGGTCCATCAAAATTGGGACTTTTTTTTGTTTGTTTAAATCTAGCATGGCCGGCGCCGCGGCTCAATAGGCTAATCCTCCACCTTGCGGCGCCGGCACACCGGGTTCTAGTCCCGGTCGGGGTGCCGGATTCTGTCCCGGTTGCCCCTCTTCCAGGCCAGCTCTCTGCTGTGGCCAGGGAGTGCAGTGGAGGATGGCCCAAGTGCTTGGGCCCTGCACCCACATGGGAAACCAGGAGAAGCACCTGGCTCCTGCCATCGGATCAGCGCGGTGCGCCGGCCGCAGCGCGCCTACCGCGGCGGCCATTGGAGGGTGAACCAACGGCAAAAAGGAAGACCTTTCTCTCTATCTCTCTCTCTCACTGTCCACTCTGCCTGTCAAAAAAAAAATAATAAAAAAATAAAAAAATAAATCTAGCTCCAAACATAATCGACGAAAGTGTAAAGTATTCAATAGGCATCCACATTCTTTTGATAGCCATGTTAATGTGAAGGTGTTTCCAAGTGAAAATAGGCCAGAGGAAATGTAATATGACTTAAATTTTCCAAAACTGTGATTATAAGAAAAATAAATAAATAAATATGTGACATAAGAAGTGAAGAAACATCAAGCACAAATACGATTAGTTGATCATTTTGCTTTCGTTTATAAATGATTTTTCATGTACAAATACGCTTCACACCTGCATGTGTACCATGTTGGTAAGTAAGGAACCATGAATGGCATCTGAGAAACCCCCTTCCAGCTGAAGCCCTGATTGCCATCTGCTACTCGAACAGGATCAGAATGCACATACGATGGGACAGCATGAGAAATTGTCTCTTTAGGATTTTGCTTTCAATCTCTAATTTTGTAGAATGTGTACTAGTGCCAGAAACATAAAACTGTATGCGTCAAGAACAAATTTTCTCTTCACTTAGAGTTAGCTTTAATTTTTCTGATAGTTCTGCCTGGCCTTGGGTTGGTGATTATAACACTTAGCACATGAATCATTTTCTTCAACTTCAAAGATTGTTATGAACATTAAATAATTATTTCTCAAAATGCTTCTGCAAGAGGGATTTTTTTTTTCCCATCCCATTTTACAGACCTGAAAACTGAGGGACAAGAGCCAAGTAAGTATCCTGGGATCCCAAAAGATTAAAAAATACTAACAACCTTGTTGAATCTCAATCACCTTTTCTTTTTCCTTTGGCTCTTTCTATGGACTTTAAAATGTAAGAAAAGAGATGAAGAGAAAAAAATTAACTCTGTGATGTTTTCAAAGGACAGAAAAAATTTCACACCTTTTTAACTGTCGTTCAGCTGCAGGTAAAGAATTTAACAGCTTGTGGAGTGCTAATTAGAGCCCATTATAACTTGATTGACCTGCATTGGCAGCAGCAGTGGCTGTGTCCTTGCAAGATGGAGATTTCCCTTCTCTGCACAGCTCTGATTCAGGTAACTAGGTTTCCTGACCAGGGAAGCAGCGATAATTCAGACACAGCAATCAGAACGGAGCTGCATAAATCAATATTTAAAATGGAATTTTACCTTGTATGCTTTGGGAATAATAAGCAACAAATACTCTTCAATATTTCCAATGGCCCAAATGTCACACACGCTTGCATGAAGATACAGAAAATTGAAGTTCATTATCTGTCTTAACTTCTTAATTAACAAAGCCAAAGAATATCCAAGAAGCAAAATATCTGTATTTGGCCTTGATGGCTTTTGCTATTTACTATTTGCAAAAGAAATCAAGTATGTATATTTACAAGGTAAATGCCTTGGACTCAAGTGGCAAAATGAGCTTTTCTGAATGAGTACATATTTGGGTGAAAAGTGTTTTCTTTTTGCTTCACTTGATTATTTTCTTGATGATCTAAAGGGATTTTCTTGTGTCTCTGATAATTAAGTTTAATATCATTCTCTACACCTGCTCTCTAACCTTTTCTATGGCTCCACATTGCTACTTGCTTGGTGAACAGAAACCTATTGAATGAAGGGCATTCATTTTTCATCCACTTTCTTCCTTTTAACAAATAACTCCCTCATTTCCACCACTTATAACATCTTATTTCTAAGGTCTTTAAATATCTGAACAAATATTACAAATTAACACTAAAATTCCAAAGGTAATTTTCTCAAAATTTTCTATTATGGTGCAAACATATGCTATGAAATAGACTATCTGAATCATTTTTAAGTGTGCACTATGCATTCAGTGGCCTTAATTAAGTACATTCACATTGTTGTGCAACTATCACCAACATCTGACTTCAGAACTCTTTTCATCTTGCAAAACTGAAACTCCGTACTCATTAGGCATTACCTCCCCTTTCTATCCCCTCCAGCCCCTGGTAACTGCCATTCTGCTCTCTGTGTTTATGATCTTGGCTACTCTATGTACCTCCTTCAAATTAAAACATACAGCAATCTTCTTTATGTGTCTGACTTATTTCACTCTTCATAATGTCCTCAAGCTTCATTCATTTTGTACAATAAGTCATAATTTTCTTTGTTTTTAAGGTTGGGTAATATTCCACCATATGCGTATAGCTCATTTCACTTAGCCATTCTTTTGCTGATAAACAAGTACTTGGGTTGCTTCCACATTTTATCTGTAGTGAATAATGCTGCTATGAGAATGAGTGTACAAATATCTCTTGGAGATCTGGCTTACAATTCTTTTGGATATGTATTGATGGTGTTCAGAACATGCTACACCAAAATATGACATCCTAACATTTTAGAAAACTGTAGAAGCAGTAAGGTCACTGATCTCCAACCATTCACCCCTAAAGAGGCCATTCATGAATTCTGGTTCTTCACTAAAGTGGATCTCATTCCAAAGGGATCATACCTAAATTCTGAGAAAAGGAATGAAGAGACACATACAGAGAAGAATCTGAACACATCAGCCTTCCTAATTTCCCTCGGCCCACTATTATTAGATTATACTCCCATTTGTTCAATTTCCACTTGAATGTCTACTCTGTTAGGTCTAAGCATAAAAATATACATGTTTCTCTGATTCTTTAGATTTTCACTTTTGAAAGTTCCAAGATCAAGTAAAACTTATATATTAAATAAATTTGGGTGATTTTCTTTTATACATCTCTGTGTTTTGTTATAAGGGTATCAGTCATGAACTTTGTATTGGGTGAGGAAAATATATTACTTTTACTGACTCCAGAAGTAGACTGGCAGAGTCCTATGGAAATTCTATTTTAAATTTTTTCAAGAACTACATTCTGTTCACCACAATATCTATACCATTTTACATTACTACCAATAGTGAGCAAGTTTTCTAACTTCCCTATATCATCATCAACTTCTTATTTTGCTTTTTGTCGGTAGCCTTCCTTATATATGAGGTAGTATCTCATTGTAGTTGTGATTTGAATTCCCTAATGACTAGTAATGTTGAGGATCGTTTCATATGCCAATTGAATACTCATATATCTTATTTGGAAAAATATTTATTCAAGTTCTTTGCCTCTTTTTGAAATGGAGTGCTTTTTTTTTTTTCATTTTTGTTGTGCTTTAGGAATTCTCTATATATATTCTAGATGTTAATCCCTTCTCAGACATATGGTTTGCTAATAGTTTCTGTCATTCTGTGAGGTGTCTCCTTACTCCATTAAAAGTATAGTGAATTTTCATGCACAAATTTTAAATATTTTCTATAAAATTCAATTATCTGGTTTTTTTTTTCTTTTGTTGCCTATGACTTCAGTGTTGTATCCAGCAAATCACTGCCATATCTAATATTACAAAGATTTTGACCTAGTTTTTTTTTTTCTTCTAAGAGTTTTATAGTTTTAAATATTTAGGTCACAGATCCATTTTGAGTCAATTTTTGTACATAGTGATGGTAAGGGTACAAATTCATTCTTTTGCATGTGGATATTCAGTTTTCCCAGAGCCATTTCTTGAAAAGATTGTCCTTTTTCCAATGGGTGGAATGACACCCTTGTTGAAAAACTTTGAGCCATGTCTATAAAAGTTTATTCCTGGCTCTGTATTCTGTGCTATTGGTCTGTTCTTGCTTATCTGTTTTTAAGTCCGAATCATGCTATTTTGATTAGTTTATCTTTGTATGATGCTTGGGCTCTTCAGGACCCCTTGATTTTCTGTATGCATGTTATAATGGATTTTTATATATCTGCAAAATGCCACCATGATTTTGATAGGGATTGTGTTATAACCAGAAATCAGTTGGAGTAGTATTGACATCTTAACAATATAAGTCTTCTGTTCTATTAACATAGATGCCTTTTCCTTTGTTGGTGTCTTTGGTTTCTTCCAGAAATGTTTTAGAGTTTTCATTATACATGCTCTTTTAACTCCTTGGCAAATTTATTCTTAAATAGTTTATTATTTTGATGGTATTATAAGTGGAACTATGCTCCTAATTACCCTTTCAGAGTATGCATTATTAGTATATAGAAAAGCAACTGATTTTGTGTGTTAACTTGGTACCTATTTTTAATTCTAACAGGTTTCTTGGTGGAATCTTCATGGCTTTCAACATATGCTATCATTGGTTAAAGGAGATAATTTTACTTCTTTCTTCCAATTTGTATACCTTTATTTATTTTTCTTGCCTAATTGCACTGGCTAGAATTTCCAATACTTATATGGAAGAGAAGTAGCAAAAGTGGACATCAGTGGACTTCCTTGTCTTGTTCTTGATCTTAGAGGAAAAAAATCTGTCTTTTCGAGGCATGTTTATTTGAAAGGCAGAGTTGAGAGAGAGAGAGTGAGAGAGAGAGAGAGAGAGAGAAAGATCCTTCATCCACTGTTTCAATTCCCAAGTAGCTGCAACAGTGAGAGCTGGGCCTCTGAAGCCGGGAACCAGGAGCTTCTTTTGGGTCTCCTTTGAGTGGCAGGGGCACAAGTACTTCTTAGGCCATCTTCCACTGCTTTTCCAGGGCATTAGCAAGGATTTGGACTGGAAGTGGAGCAACCAGGATAAGAACTTGTACCCATATGGGATGATGGCATCACAGGTAGTGGTTTTTACTTGATTTGCTACAGAGCTGGCTCCACAAAAACTTTCAGTCTTTTGTTATTGAGTACAACATTCATTACAATTTTTTGTTTTGTTTTGTTTCACATTTGGGCATTCATTATGTTGAGGTAATTTTCTTATATTCCCAATTTTTTGAGTATTTTTATCATGAAAAGAGGTTGAATTTTGGCAAATGCTTTTTCTATATCAAGATTGATTATGTGATTTCCCAATCCATTCTGTTAATAGTGTTTTAATTGATTAATTTTCAAATGTTGAATTATCCTTCCTTTCCAAGAATAAATCCCATTTGGTCATTGTGTATAATACTCTCAATAGTTTATTGAGTTCAATTTGCTAATATTTTATTGAGAATTTTTGCATTCATGTTCATAATGGATATTTGTAATCTTCTTATAATGTCTTTGTTGATGTTGGCAACAATGTAATTATTTTTCATTTGTTTTTATAAATTATAAATATTTTTATGTGTTTATTTGAGAGCTAGAGTTACAGACACAGAGAAAGAAAGAGAGAAAAGTCTTCTATTACTGGTTCACTCATCAAATGGCCACAATGGCTGGAACTGGGACAATCTGAAGCCAGGAGCCAAGAGCTTCTTTTAGATCTCCCACATGAGTACAGGGGTCCAAGCACTTGGGACATATTCCACTGCTTTCCCAGGCCATAAGCAGAGAGCTGGATTGGAAAATGAGCAGCTGGGGCATAAACTGACGTCCATACTGGTTGCCAGTGCTGCAGGCGAGGCTTAGCCTACTATTCCACTGCCGCAGCTGCATCAATGTAATTGTTGAACAGAACAATGTGCCCTGGTTACCAGTGCTAAATAATGGCTGCATGGGGGAAAGCACAGTTTATCACACCACCAAGAATGGAAATCCAAACACTTTTGGTTATTACATGTTGGTATCAGAGTCACTGAGGAAGACACTACACGGTCAAGCATGGGATGGAACAATGATTTTACTCACATGGAGAAGAGACAGAATAAGGCTAACAGTGCGCATTGGTCCCCCATGGCTAGAAAGCTCCCTGGCAGTGTCCACAAGCCAACTGGCCTGTGCACATCCACTTTGGCAGTGGAGTGACTTGTTTCCACCCTCTGCCTGTGGAGTCTGCAATACCTAAAGCTGGAAATCTGCATAAAGGCCTTTGAGACACAAACCTAAATACAACAAAGGAGCATACACTGAATATGCATCAGGGAAATGTACCCCTACACAAGGTGATGCACCCAGTATAGGCAATACAGGCCCCTCATTTCTTGGCTGGGAACTAACCCAGTCTCAAACCATTCGTACATGGCCCAGCTGGGGTTGAAAGACTGCACAGCTAAGTCTGCCTTCCCCAATAGTAATGCTGACCCCATAGAATGAGTGCAAAAGTGTCATTCCTCTCAATTTTGGGGAAAAAAATCTAAGAGGGATTGGTGTTGGTTCTTTAAATATCTGCTGTAATTCATCAGTGAAGCCATCAGGTCCAGGAGTTTTCTTTTTCTGGAGACTTTTGTTTACTGATTCACTCCCCTTAATAGTTTTAGGTACATTAAGAGTCTATTTCTTCTTCTTTAGTCTTGGTAGATTTCATGCTTCTAGTAATTTGTCCGTTTCATCTAGGTTTTCTAATTTTTCTCATGAAAATTGGTATTTTGTCTTAAGACTTTTTATTTCTGTGGAACTGGTAGTATTGTCCTCATTTTCACTTTGATGTTAGTAATTTGAGTATTTTCTTTCTCATTCTCAATTTTTACTCCTGTCAGGTGTTTTATTAATTTTGTTGATTTTTTTGAAGAAAGAACTTAAAATATTTTTGCTGTATTGTTTTTGTAGCCTCAATTTTGCGATATCTATTCTAATCATTATTATTTTCTTCCTCCAGGTAGCTTTAGGTTTAGTTAGGTTTTCTTTTTCTAGTTCCCTAAGTAGTAAAGTTGGGTTGTTGATTTGAGGTCTTCCTTCTTGTGTTTTAGCTTTTAAAGTGTTTCTAGGAGAGACAGAGAGTTCTTCCATTTGCTGGTTCACTCACCAAATATCTTCAACAGCTAGGGCTGGATCAGACTTACACCAGGAGCCAAGAACTCCATCCAGGATTCCAAGAATTTTGGCCATCATATGCTGCTTTCCACACGGAAAGTGGATTAGCAGGAAGGTGGATCAGTGGATTGGAAGCAGAGGAGGGTCTAAATCTGAGGCACTGCAATATGAAATGTGGAAGGCCCAAGAGGAGGCTTAATCTGCTATACTTCAATGTTAGCCTTGAATTCCATTTTCCATTAACTTTTTTAAGAACCGTTATTGACATATAATATCTTTCTTTGCCTCTTGTCAACATTTTTTTAAATTAAAATCTATTTTACCTTAGAGGAGTGTACTCAAACATACTCTGTTTTGTCTGCTAGTTGCATACAATATTCTTTTCCATCCTTTTATTTTCAACCAATTATCTTTGGATCTAAACTGAATCTCCTATAGAGATCTAATAGTTGAGTCATATTTTTTTAATTAATTCTACAAATCTTAATCTTTTGTTTGGAGAATTTAAACAGTTAAGTATTTCATTTTAAAGTGTGAGGCATAATGCATTAGAATTTGAGATTTTTAAAAAGTAAATATTAGAAAACATATATTTGAGTGAAAGCTAATTTTCCCCATTAATGATGACATCAAAAAAGTTGGGGGGCCTCCATCAAGGCATAGCGAGTAAAGCTGCCTCCTATAATGCCGGCATCTCAAATGAGTGCTGGTTCATTTCCAGGCTGCTCCACTTTCGACCCAGCTCCCTTTTAGTAATCTGGTAAAAGCAGCGGAAGATGGCCCAAGTGTTTAGGTCCCTGCCACCCCCAGGAGATACAGATCCTGGCTCCTGGCTTCGGCCTGTCCCAGCCTTGGCTGTTGCAGTCATCTGGGGAGTGAACCAGCATACAGAAGATCTCTCTCTTTCTCTGTGTCTCTGTTTTTATCTCTCTCTGTGACTTTGCCTGTCAAATAGTTGTGTGTGTGTGTGTGTACACACATACATAGATGCCAGGCTGAAGCAAACTGCCAGGAACTTGACCTGGGTCTCCCACATGGGCACAAGGACCCAGGCACGTAGGCCATGATCTGCTGCCTCCCAGGGTTCACCTTAGCAAGAAGCTGGATTGGGGAACAAAGCCAGGACTGGAACTCATACACTCTGATATGAGATGCAGGCATTCCAAGCAGCAGCTTACCCACTGTGCCAAATGCTCACTCAAAGGCTAATTCTTAATGCCACTATTTTCTATCTTCTACATAGGTCCCAATGCAGGATGAACTGTAGTCTACATATTCAGTTTATTGACTTATCCAGAGTGCTATGATTAAGATTGTTTTTAAAGTGTTTTGTATTGAGTAATGATTCTTTTATTGACAATTTGCTGTGTGTCACTTCAGGAAAACTTTCTACTGCACTAAAAAAGAACTCATGACTCCCAATTTTCCGCTATTCTCTCTAACCCATCATGCTGCATTCCATTGTATTTTGAACACTGGTATGCCACTTCCCCGAAATGATAAAAAGTCAGTCTAAGGAAAGCACACAAACATTAGTGTGAACTTGCACTACCAGTGAATGAGTTGAAGTTGTATTTATTTTGGTCTATAAAGCTAAATGCTTTGATGTTGGGAAAGTTGCCCTAATGACTGGCAATTATGTTTAACTATCATTTGATAGTAAACTTTCCACATTTAATAATCTTCTCACATTCTTGGGGCCAAATTCTTCCTTCATGACACCCACATATTCATGGGATCCAGGCTGTAGACAGCCAGATTTATAGGGGTTCATGATGAGGTGGGTTTTTTATAATCTCCTTTTTCCAATTACTAAAGCATATCAAGAAAACACATACCATTTTTGATGCCTCTGATTTTTTATGTTTTATTTGTTTGAAAGAATGAGACAGAGAGAGATAGAGATCTTTCATCTCTTGATTCACTCCCCAAATGCTCTCAATAGGCAGGGTTGGGCCAGAAGAGAGCCTGGAATTCATTCCAGATCTTCCACATTGGTGGTAAAAACTTAAGTACTTGAGCCATCCCCTGGTTCTGCCCAGGATGTAAATTGACAGAAAGCTGGAATCAAGAGCATAGCAAGGACTCAAACTAGGCACTCTATCAGAGGTAGGCATTCCAAGCAGTATCCTAAATACAGTGCCAAACATCTGTCCCCTGTCTCCAAATTTAAAATAAAACACTCAAAAAAAAAAAAAAAAAAGGCATCAAATAGAAAGCAAGAAAATGGTGTCCTGGAGTAACATGGAATTATTTCTCCCAAACTTTCTCAATATTGTGGTATTTCTTTACAATAAAAATTATATTAAAAGAAGATATAACTAACCCATTTTTTCTGTCTAGTAAGGTTCTCGTCCTTGATTGCTCTCTTTCAAAGCCTACCAGTCTAGTATTTTCCATCAACATTCTCTCCCTTCCTCTCTTCATATGTTCAGCAAAGAGCTGGTGTTCAGGTTGTCTAAGTTCTTCTTAAAGATCACATCACTCTCTCTTTTTCCCAACAGGTCTATCAAGCAGATTTCACACAGCGTACCTAGGAAAGGAAATATATTCATATATTTTTTTCCACCGACTTTAATTATTTTGAAGTTGTTTCACTGTCCAAGGCCAGAGTGATGAAACAAAAGTTGTAATTGCTAAATTCTATTAGTCTGTACTGAGAAAGTTAATTAGGCATTTGAAAGTGCTCAGCTTCTTTCCAGAGAGTAAATTTTATTATGATACTAGCTGACCAAATTTTAAAAAAATTGAAGAAAAGATAGTTGGAGAAAGAAATAAAAAGACATCTGTCTGGATACGGTTTATTTATTTGTTTTTTTTTATCCAAACTTTAATGCAGAAAC
Source organism: Lepus europaeus (assembly GCF_033115175.1). Taxonomy (NCBI): domain Eukaryota; kingdom Metazoa; phylum Chordata; class Mammalia; order Lagomorpha; family Leporidae; genus Lepus; species Lepus europaeus. The sequence goes on along the minus strand of NC_084832.1, from coordinate 41,029,559 downwards.
ATAGTGCAGCAAAAATTCATTAACCTAACTAGGATTGTCTATATTATATAGGGGTCAATGATTTTTGTTTTAACCTCTTTTTCATTAATTTGTATTCTAGCAAATTTTTTATTCAAACTTAATCTCCTCATTTGGCCCTACTTTCCAAGTGTTCTATATAAATTTTTATGTTCTTATTTTTATCCCACCTCTTATGTCTTCCTTACAACAAGTCCCCTATGTTCAAATAATTAACCATTGATATCAGTTTATTTTAAGTCATATCTGATGTGGCAAGTAAAATACTTCTCTTTTGTGTAATTCTTTTAATAGGGTTTTTATCATTGTTATCCACAGTGTTAATTATTCAGAAATCTCTAAGACTTGCTTTTTAATTGTAAGGTGGCTCAGTTATCTATTAGCCTTGGCCAAAATTCTGGTAGGTCTATGTACCAGTCAAGGTTCAACTAAAGAAGCAGAACTAGAAAAAAATAGGTTGATTAGATAGATTTATTACAAGGAATTGGCTCACAAAAATGTGCAGACAGGCTAAGCAAGTCCGAAAGTTGGCAAAGAGCCAGCTATCATGAGCAAGTGAGAACCCAGGAGCTGAAGGTTGGAATCTGCAGACAGGTAGTCAAGAAGGGAAGGTTACCAACAGGCTGGGGTCCCAGGAGCTTGCAGTCCAGTGTAAGAAAAACTCTAGCCTCTTTATAAAGAGCTTCAGTTATGTCAACAGTGGATAAGGGTGGAGAAGCCAGGCAAGGTGAAATAAATATAGTAAGATAAAAAAAAAAAGAGAGAACAAATTATGGAATAGTATGCCAAAACCTAGTTCTAGTGAGAGAAAGGTGGAGTAAAAAGATAAGATCAAGTTAGTCCTACCCTTTTGATTAATTTAAGACCAATTGATTAGGGGTTTTAATTACACCTGCAAAATCCCTTCACAGAAGCATCTAGATTAGAGCATAATTCAATAACTGGTGGGTTGGGGGTGGAGGGTGTACATGCTTCAAGACGACTGCTGCTTCCTTTGGGTCTTTCAACTATTCTGAGAGGGTACCCCTCTTCCTCCACCTTAACTGGAAACACATCAGAAAGGCAATTCTGGAGACTCTAGTTCAGCTTAAATAGACATAGCCCAATGTAATCAAATACAGGAACAGGTTTGACCAAGTACAGCTTTGTGGCTCAGTGAGAATATTTTGTACTCTGTTATTTAGCCTTAACAGGAAGGCGCTCATAAAGAGTAATATTATTGCAACTAATAGCAATGTTATAACTAATATTTTTAGGAAGAACATCTTCGGCAGACATTGTTTTAAACACTCCAGGTGTATTGACACAATTTTCACAACCTTATGAAGTAAGATAGCATTGTCCTTGTTTTCAGAAGGAGACCCTGAAACACAGGTAGGTTAAGTGACTTACCCAAGGTCTGTAAGCAACTTGATAGAGCCAGTTGTTTTAACCGAGAGATACCTTATTACAATACTATTCTTAAGCATTGAAAGAGCCCTAAGTTTTCCAATTTTGTCACAGAAAAAATTTAAATGTCCTCATTCCATTCTAATTCTTGGGATTGCATTGCTTATTCAGCTTATTTCCTAAATAATAAGATGCCCATTCATGTAAGAACCCATCTTTACTTTTCTACTAAACCTTGCAAGCATTTCATTTTTTTCCCTCAAACAATGGACTGTTATATATTGTCACCTATCTGGGCATAGTGAGTTCACTGAATTAGGACAATTCTCCCTCAAAAAACCAAGACAAGCATGCAACATCTCTTGTCTTCAAGGATGTCCACACCTCACACCCCCTCAGTTCCCTGTGGGGAATAGAATATATCATACACGGTCCGGTCTAAGAAGCCAGATTCAAACATGCAATGAACAATGAAAGAGGCATCAATAAACCGAAGGTTTTAGTGGAACCACTTACTGTAAGTGTGACAGACTTGGACGCAGAGAGTGACAGTGGAAAGTACTCTGAAAAATCGCTGGCTCCCACTGTTTCATCTCACTCACACCAGTTACTCCTGAAAATGAAAGGACTTGGTGAGGCCAAGGATTTCCTTCTACAGGGTTTGTGGCTATTAAGAGATTGAAAAATGGTGGTGTCATTAGGCAGAGACTGGAAGGGAGGGGGGCTGGTCCAATCACTGTATATCATATTACCAGGATATACAAAGTTGTTCTAATCCTTCACACATCAATTAACAACCAACCTTTTTCTGTATTTTTTTTTTCATGGAAGCATTATTCACAGTTGATGTCTGAGTTCTTAGACAGTAAAAAGCTTGCCATAAAATAGGAGATGTTAGGAGCTTCTTATGGAATAATGGAAAAATGGAAATTAGTGTCAAAATGATGTCATGGCTTCAAAACATTGTTGGTACAAGTGCCTGACAGGCATCCTTGACACAATCTATAATGACATGGTAAGAAAGCAAAAATAATGTGACAATGACTTTCCATAGGACTCGTGAAGAATGACTGGGTAGATGCTGCCCTCCATATGCTGATCGCAAGCAGAAGATGCATTTCCTCTCTGAGACATCAATATTTATGAGATTTATTGATTATCTTGTCATGTTTAAAATATGTGCTTAACAGTATATTTAAGGGTCAATTGGAGTCACAGGGACACATCTAAGAGAGCAACAACATCTTCAAGCAGGACAGGAGAGACATCACAACGTTCTCTGTCAGTTCTTAATAGCTCAAGCCAAATTCCCTCTCAAGGAAAATAATTTAGTACAAATTTCAAACAACTCTCAGAAAGTATCGGGTCAACAGGCTTTTGCAGCTAAGATTAACTAAAAATATTTAAAAATCCGACAATAGCTTTAATCTTAAAAATATAAATTCTTCTATCAAATTTCTTCTTTAAGAGAATTGTCAGTGTATTATTTGGGAAAACCCTGGCTTATCACTAGTTTATTCACTGGATGAACTATAAAATCATATCATTTTAGAGCTGGAGGAAACATTTTCAGTCACCAAGTTCGACTTTTGAAAGACAAAAGGCTCTCTTCATACCACAGAGCTAGTTAGTAGTAGCACAGGTGCCAGTATTAACCATTGGGCAGAGTCACTTTCTTTGTGCCAAGCTAAGTCATTTGGAACAGCACTTGGCTGCCAGTATTGTCCTATATACCAAGAGGTTCAGAAATGATCAGTCTTGGGCAGCATGCAGATTATCAGTACTGTTGAGGTCCAGGTCCCTTCCAGCTCCACCACAACTACTATGTGGCTTTGGACCTTGTGATACAAAAGCTATTGCTGCTCTTTTAGATATTATTTCCGTGTCCCAGGCAGGAAGAAAGAAGAAAGGAAATAGGCTGACCTCACTGGTGTCCACTTATTGGCAGTCCTGTGGCGACAAGTAGTTGCAAAAGCAAATTTTAACTTTAATCAGAGTAGGGATTACAAGGTGGAGAGAGTGCAAATGGAAGTTGAGGGGATGTGCTGAATGGTGTACCTCCCCAAATTCCTGCATTAAAGCTTTAACCTCCTGTGAGACTGTATTGGTGTTAGGAATTTTAAGGCAGTGAGGAAGATTAAATGAGTTTCCAAGGATGGAGCCCTGATCCCATAGAACAAGGGCCCAGAAGAAAAGCCACTTAGAGTGAAGTCATTCAGAGCAAAAACAAAACAAAACAAAACACAGGAAGACATCTAAGTTGCTTATGTGATCTGTCTCTCTCCCACTTTTAGAGACAAGTGGATGTCTGCAAGCCAAGGAGAGCCCTCACCAGAAGTCAAAGCCAATGGGAGCCTTGATCTTGAACCTCCTAGCTTCCAGAACTGTATGAAAATGAATTTCTATTTTTTAAGCAACCCAGTCCATGGTGTTTATTTGTGGCAGCCCAACCTGACCTATGTATTGGCATTTATAGATGTGGGCATTCACTCATTCATTCACTGAGGATTTAGCAAATACCTGCAATGTTGCAATCACTGAGAATACATGCAGGGGATTGAAATGAACATGACACAGGCCTGTCTAGTTGGCAGGTAGCAGGACATCTCATCAGCAACAGCACTAGTGTGATAATTGTTTTCATAGGTAATTACAGATTGTTATTGGAACATGAAGGGAAGTAAACAAAAGTTCACCTCACAGCCCAGCCATGAGCCTTCAGGGAGAGTTTCTGTGAGTGACCTCTGAGCAAAGGCTAGTTACTTAACCTTTCTAAACTTCAACTGAGAAAATGGAGATAAGAATCAAATCAGCCACATTTGTTTGTTGTGTCGATTTAATGAAATAAACCACATAAATGAGCTAATGAGATACACCACAGTGTCTGACATTTTGTACACATTAAAAAAAATTATAATCACATCAACTAAATCAGAGATCAGTAGGCTTCTTCTGCAGAAGGTCCTGGTGTAAGTATTATAGGCTTTGCAGGTTGTATCACCACTATGAATCAGTCATAGAAAAATACATACATGAGTTAGCATGCTAGGTCCTAACAAAACTTTATTTTCAAAAACAGATGATAGACTTGATTTGGAGCATACAATGGCAGATACATAACAGCACGTAATTTTAGGCATTGCTTTGAGGAAATGATATACATTTTAGAAATATACGACTATTTTAAAGTAAGGAAAAGCGTACAGTCATGCGAGTATTTTTGGCACACACATGGACCACACCTGTGGACACTCGATCCCTCAAATGTTTTCTGCTCTAGATTTATGTCTCAGGACAAGCAGGGGCTTAGCAGTGAACCACTACGTGAAGTGAGTCTGGCTTTCTTCCAGTTCAATCTTTGTGTTTTCACTCATAAAATAAAACTTAGTCCCTGCCTCGGATGCTCAAGAACTAGATGGAAGACTGAGGTGGGACAGACTTTTTTTCAAGTGTAGTTTTCATCTAGGTTTATTTTAACTGATTACCCCAGCTTCTTCGGGGGTTCAGAGGGCTGTAGTGATTGTTGTCCAGTAACACAGCAAACATGCTGTCTGCTTTCTTGAGAAAAATAATTTAAACTTTCCTCAAGAATATCTGGATTAAAGTAGCAGCAATTTCACTCCCCCGCCTTGGATGACAAAAGTTGAAGGAGGCTTTTAGCGATGGGTTATAATTTCATCATAATTCAAATGTTGCCTGTTCAATTTTCAATCTCATAACTCCATAGTCCTCTTCCTTCAATTAGCAAAATAAATCATCGGAGAGCCAGTGCTGACAACTGGAAATTTTCAAGTTGTACAATCCATCTCTTTTTTCTGGAGGGAACCTTGACATTCGCTTCTCACAAGTTTTAAGCTTCTCTCCCTCAACACCTTGCCAAAGTTGTTTTTCGAAAGACTGAAGGATTGCGGACAGAGTAAAATTGTGGGGAGAGACCTTGAGGGAGAACATTATTATCCTGGGAGACAAGCAGATCAGGGATTCGCCTTGCTTTCTTTTATAGAGAAATAAAACACCAGCTCTAAGCAGCCCAGATGCTCTGGCTTCTTTTCCTTTTGATGTATATTTGTGTATGAAAGCCTCATTTTCTTTGTTCCAGTGATTGAGGAAGTTCAGTCATTTCAGTGTAAAGCACATCCACTTTCATTTCCTTTATTGAAATGGATATTTACCCCACGGAGAATTGTCCGTATTTGTCTATGAGACCTCCTTTCTCTATTCATATATCTCCTGGTTCTATCTTTTTTTTCTCCTTTTCTTTACCAGAAGTCCACATGGCATGCTTCCAATTGTATTTATCCACTCCAGCTAATTGACAGTCACATAAGTGCGAGTAATGCGAGGTATTATTGTGAGAGATTTCTGTTTGCCTCTTTAATTAAGCAGTTGTTCACAGGTGCATACAGTTACAACTAAATTAATTGATAGCTTTATATCATACTTCTTTAGCCCACTGCTATTTGATGTTTGCAAACACAACTATTAGATTTGTCTTATCTTGTATATAGGGAGTAGTTCTTATTTTCTTCCAACAAAGGTTAGGAGAGGTTGCCCTAAATACCAGAAAATCTATCGCAGTACCAAAGATAATTTCACTAAAAAAAGAAACAAAGTGAAATGTTTATTTATGGAACATTTTATCACCACTGAGAAGTACAATGAGAAGCTCTTTATGTTTCTGTATGCACTGCAAGTTTCCTGAATGTCAAAAAGCATTGCTACCTAAACCAAATAGCTTCCTGTGAAGGCTGTGTGTTTATCTTCCAATGATACCGAGGAGTCAGATATACTTACAGCAGGCAACTGGCATTTCCTGGGATTACAGTCTATGGGTAGTCATTTTTCACTTTTTTCTGCATTTTATCTGAGTACCAACAAGGCACTTTTCTCTTCCTAGGTCACAGTGGGGCTTGCCCCCAAGGAGAAAGACAATGACATGTATAGTTACTAGGTCTGCTGCTTGATGGAAGGAGCAGGAGGTCGGAGAGGAAAGGAATCTGTCTCACTGTCTCTTATACAGGCAACTTGGTAGAAAGATTAAAAATGCAAGCTCTTATGAATGTGCTCAGAGGACAAAATTCATTTGTCTGCACCCTTAAGTGGATTTCTTGGTATACAAATTGTATTTCAACAAAATACTAAATAAATAAATAAATAAAAATGCAACTTGAGGTTGAAACTTCCTGCATGTGAGTCCTGCTTTATATTTATTACCTGTACCCTGGGCAAGTTATCGTCTCTTTTCCACAATTTACTGATGGGTCAGTGGAGATAAACTTAGTAAACATCTCACAAGACCGTTGTGGCAACTAAATGAGTTAACACAGTAGAATGGCAAATACAGAATAAGTTATAGCTATTATTACTGGTAGACCATGTGAGGTAAGCAGTTAATTGAAACTTTTTTTTTAATCTCAATGTTCTCACTCTGACTTTTGGATATCAATTGCAACTGATTTGTTAATCATATAAAATATTCCAGGGTTATTAATACACTAAAAATTTCTCCAACTTTATTTTTTTAAAAAAATTGTTTTATCTATTTGAAAGGCAGAGTTACAGAGAGACAGAGAGAGGGAGGTCTTCCATCCACTAGTTCACTCCCCAACAGCCAGGGTTGGGACAGGCAGAAGCCAGGAGCCAGGAGCTTCTTCTGGGTCTCCCCCATGGGTGGAGGGGCTCACTGACTTGGGCCATCCTCTACTGCTTTCCCAGGTGTATTAGCAGGGAGCTGGATCACAAGTGGAGCAGCCAGAACTCCAACCTGCACCCTTATGGGATGCTGGTGTTATAACACAATGCCAGCCCCAACTTTCCAGCTTTGAAATTCACCTACATGATCTGTCTACAATAATACAGTACCTATTTAAACAGCGCTGTTCATCTCTATACATGTCTCTTATTTTATTATTTCTTTTCACTCCATGCTCTCCTACCTGTGGGATAGCTCTGAGCTCTATTGTAGCAGGTGGTAAAAACAGAACACTCACTACTCACGTGGAAGGGTGACTCTCCATTCTGAGGTTTAATCTCCATTCTGAAAGGTTTAATCTCCTTAAAAGCTCTATTTACTACCAACTTACTTGTCTTAGTTACACAGCAGAAATTTTAACCCTTTCATGGTAAGATACAATTGAATTGCATACTTACCCCCTTGGGGACAATTCCACTAGCAAGGAACTAGGTTACACATGTGGGTAGATTGTACTACCAGATCAGCAGCAGATGAGAAATGAGCAGAGTGCTAAGGGGAAGTGATGTTGACTATGAAGGATTATGAAGGATTAGATTAAAGACAAAGGCCTTGAGGATGATGAAGTGTTTGCTCTGAGCACTGTGGCTGGCTGATGCCCATTAGCAGTTTTGATTTGGAGGGTAGTTACCTGGGAAGTGTGTAGACAAAGATCAGCCTAAGATCTAATTTGACATGGGAGCACAAAAGATCATACTAGGATACTAAATCTGACATCAGCTCTAAGGAATACATTTAGGGTCACTTAGTGGAAGTTGGAATCTAAAAGGTCAGTCGATGGACAAAGCCAGGAGTGGAGTTAGAGGTGCAGAGCAGGGCAAGAACAGGGCAGGAGGACACAGAACTTTTATAGAACAAGCCTCCAGGGTGATGCATGAAGCAACCGCCCTACTAACTGTGTGGCCTACCAGACGAGTCTGACTGAGTGTAGGGCTCAGGGCAGATATATGTAAAAGTGATATCATAAATATTTTGATTCTATAAGTTTTGCATTCATCAGGACTTGAATTTTCCTTCCTGGTTTTGACATTGGATTTATGAAGTTCATGGAAGCAAATGAGAGGCTTAAGGGAGATGCTACTTAGGCAGAAATGGAGCATTGAATATGCTAAATTTTATGTGTTCCAGCTGGTCAAGGTCTCAAGGCCTTGGCTATAGGGACCAGGTCCTCACACCACTTGGTACCCTTGGAGCTACAGCCCCTTAGTTCTATCTGGACCTTCAATCCTTACCATTAAGATCTATGCAGATGTGGGATCCCCTCCCTCCACATGTAATACTCATTCCAACACCCACCCCAACTCTATCTGTTCTTCCTTGCCTGTACTTAATACCTACCCCGATTCAGTCACTGTTACCTCTGGAAATCCCCTGTATCCTAAACAGCCTTTCTCAAAATACCTTTTCATCTCTCTTCAAATGATATTTGCCCATGCTATTGACTACTCTATGCTTTACAAAGCTCTTGTTTTCTTGTATGCACTTCTAAGCATTTACTAATGTTTTTCAAACTCTGAGGAGTTAACTCACTGTGTTCCTGTCCATTCTACTTGCTGCTATCATCTTGAGCAATTTCTAGAATCCTGTATAACAGAATTCATGTCATAGCTTCATTATTGTTGGACCCTCTGAACTCTTTAGTCTCCACTCCTAGTCGATGACTTGGTCCTAGGATCACAATTCAGAATCCAGTCTGAAAGGAATTTATTCCATTTCTGAATTCTTGAATTCTTCCATTTTGTATACAATGAAGAAAATATTAGACTTAAACTTTTTATTATGTAAATACTATCAAATTTTTATAACATATGGCACAAATAACAGAGAAGAAAAGAAAATACAAAAACAAGGTTTTACACAGAAATGCATACCTACAATTCTGTTTGCTAGTGGTAAGCTACCTCCTAAGACACAGAGGGAAATTTGATCACTGTTTCTATAATGGCAAAATAAGACTCCTGTAATAGAAATAGCCCTTCTTGTGTGACAAAAGTGAAAATGTCCTCAATATCCCTAGGGTTAGTTCTGCTAACAATTGCTTTCTTACTATGTTTTTTTTTTAATTATGCCCCTTAATGATGTTAATGCCATACTCCTGAGATAATCCGATAAAAGCAATTATTATTATCCCCCAAACAATGTGTTTCAAGCATGCAGATGACCTGGCCTCTAGAATAAGATTCAGAATATCTAGAATGATATATGAATCATATATCTTCCATAAAAACTGTTTCTTGAGATGAATCCTTGAGAAGATTTGGACACCAGAGTTGAAGGTTAACATTGTTTGACCAGGGTCTAGTGCTGTGGTAGTATGCTAAGCCTCCACATGCAGCACAGGCATCCCATATGGGTACCAATTGGTGTCCTAGCTGCTCCTCTTCTCACCAAGCTCTCTGCTTATGGCCTGAGAAACTAGTGGAAGTACTTGGGTCCCTGCACTGCATGGGAGACCCAGAAGAAGCTCCTGACTTTGGATTGGCGCAGCTCCACCTGTTGTGGCCATTTGGGTAGTGAACCAGCAAATAGAAGACCTTTCTGTCTGTCTGTCTGTCTGTCTCTCTCTCTCTCTCTCTGTAATGCTGCCTCTCAAATAAATAAGTAAAGTCTTTTACAAAAATACTACTGTTTGACAAAAAAAAAATAGTTGACTATGAGAATTCAATGTTTCAGTTTGAAAGTAGAGGTACACGTTTGGCTCTTGATTAATTAGTACAGGAGAGGCCTCTGAGAACTAGCTGCACCAACTTTGTTTGGAGGTGGGTCAAAGGAATGTCTGTGAGAAGGGCTGAGATTTTTCTCAGAAGTGCTTCTGAATGTGCCTCAATAAGTAGACATACAGCACAGATGATTTCCAGTTCCCATAGACATACAATATATCATAGAACCTATCTGTGAAACTTATCTTATTTGAAACAGTACAACTTTGGGTGAGCCTTCCAGATAGATTAATTGGTAAAATGTATTTATAGATAACTGAACAATTTGACCTGTTACATAGAAGGGTTGGATATAAGCCAAATACTGCTTGAGGACATCTGCCAAAATGCATGATTTTGTATAGTTGATCTTATGCCACCATTACTGACAATAATTAAAAGGCAGGATCAATTATGTGTTGGAGGTCATTTCTAGTATATGAAAAATCGAGCAATTCCATCAATGTAGGAAAGAATCCTATTCCTTCCTTATTTTCAGTAACAGAGTAGTATGTCTCAAAATATAAAGAATAAGATCTAAAACCCATTGTTGCACATATCTCTTTGAAATCATTTTTCTTGTATCTCAAGGGACTCTGCTTATAAGCTTTGTCACTTGAGGGAGAGTAAGATGCAAATTTTCTGTGAACAAAGAACAGTTCTTCTATCATGAGTGGGTTAATTTGTTCATTGATAAAGACCAAGGAAATAGTCATAAAATCAGCAAGCGTTCTTAGGTCAGTCTAGCATTCTAAAGTCCAGGCTACAGAAAGCTTCTCAAATTTGCCATCACTGTATGACAATATTAGTGTCTTGCAAAGCCTCTTGCACATATTAGGGGCTCAGTCTTTCTTTGTTGAATTAAAAAATGGGCTCTGTGAAACATTGTAGAGCATAGAATCTGAAATTCATTATTCATGTATAAAGTATTACCTTGAGAAACTTAAATTTGCAACTTATCAAAGAGAATATTGCAATGAAATTGAGAAGAAATTTAATGTAATTGTCCAACTTCAGAAAAAACTGTATATAATGGTCCTTTAAAACACAGACAAGATTAGATTACACATTAGGTACATCAACATGCAATGTTAGCAACAGAGTCAAAAAGGGCAGGTGAAATGTGAAGAATGAGTGTATGTCTACACAAGGAGACTTCATCAAGAAACATTTTTAACTTGAATGTTTAAATCATATATGCTTAATTAAAAAAACAACCTGTGTCCAAAAGATAAAGGAAACACATTTACATTATTTAACTAAAATATCTAAAGAGATTTTGTTTGTGAAGATTAAATACATATTTAGTTTCCTCAACCACATTTTCTAGAGGCATGTCATAAGCAATAAATCCAGAATCTATCTTGTCTTATTTAAACAACCAAACTGTTCAACCTAAATGTTATTGTTCTTAAGGTTTTGTTTTTGTTTGTTTGCTTGTGTACAACTTAAATTTTGTTAAAAATGCTTCATTATTTTTTAGGAATTGTGGATATATTTTCACTTCCCTTATCAAACTTCTCACTGGGAAAATGCATTATTCTGGAATCATACTGCCATGCTTTGGATGTGGTTTAATTGTTCTATTGTATCCCCCCAAAGATCCACTGTGATTGAGCGGTTGGTCCCCAGTGTGGCAACATTGGGAGATGGTGAAACCTTTGGAAGGTGAGGCCTGGTGAGAGGACCTTAGGTCTTTGGGGGTGTGCTTTTAGAGGGAATTGTGGAACAGCAATACCTCATTTCTAACTTCCTGTTTGGTGATGTAAGCTCTTAACACACACTCAAACATAGCAAACACAATGCCACCATTTGCTTTCCTTATCAATTGGAAAGGAAATAGTTGAAAAACCATTCGAAATGTTCATTGATGATAGCCACTGTGTGATTTTGTGGAGGGCAATTACTTCAGGAGAATTGAGTTATAAGAATTGAGTAATATTGTCCTGATCAGCTTCAGAAATGTAAATTCTGTGCAGTTGTACAGAGCTCTGAGCTCAGAAAGGCTCAATACTTCATTTTATGGTCTGCTGTTAATGTCTTGGAATTTTTATCTTTGAATTTGTGCTTTGTTAAGTGATCTCCAAAGAGACAGGGGGCATATGAATGAATGGAGGAGGTATGTGCACAATGTGGAAGTCCACCATTCCTTACTGCTCCATTTTTATACATTTTGCACAATATCATACTGTATTGTAGTATCCGGTCAGCACTGTGGACTTGGTGTGGGAGTTCAGCAATAGTCAAAGCACGGACAAGGTACGTGTGTTACAACTATGGTACATCTCCATTCTGGAGACCAGATTTTCTATTTGAATCAGAACTTGCTTCAAATGTAGAAACAAGGACAAATGAGTGGTAAAATACATACTAATAATTGAAAATTTTTATTTTTTTTTACTTAGTAAAACATGAAATAGCAAGTAAAAATATGGTAAGTCGAGAGAGATGCAAATAAGAAAAAGCTTTATATTTTAATAACTTTAACATTTCCTCCTGCTCTCTGAACCAACTGCCCACATTTTTATTTTGTGCTGGGCCTAACTAATTATTCAGCTGATCTTGAATAATAGTATGAGAAAATAACCCTTTCTGTATGTATAGATATTATGCTCTGAGAAATCAGTCTTCAAAAATTGGCATAATCCAAAATAATCTTTTATAATCTTCAGACAATAAAACTGCAACCATTTTAACATTTAAAATAGATGGATATTTCTTTTCTAGTTTGCAGTTCAGCATGGTATAGAGATAACCATATTTAGATAGATGGAGAGCTAGAGACAACTATTTGAACACTAAATTGTTTCTCCCTCTCTCTATATATAGATGCTACATCATAAAACTAGGAATCCAGAATGTCCAACATGGATTATTTCACTATGAATGTCATATTCTGATTGTAGCTGAATTCAAACTACATATACATATAACATATAACATGTAGGTATATATGTGTGTGTGTATATATATATATATATATATAGACAGAGAGGGAGAGTTTAAGATGGAGAAATTTACAAGAGAACTTCAAAAAATTCATGCAAAATTTACATTATCATTATTTAAATTCTTTTTAATTTATTTTATTTATTTGAAAGATGGAGAGAAGGGGGAGGACACAGAGAGAGAAAGCAGCAAAGAGACACAATATCTTTCAAGTCCATTTTCCACAAACTTTTTGAAGTACCTTTGCCTATCTCCACCAGTTGTAGAGGAATGTCTGTCTCTAGCTCTCTAGATTGGTAGACAGATAATAGATCTAGAGAGAGAGCTGTACATAGATACTTGAAAGCTGAGTTATTTCTCCAATCTGTGTACAGATTCTCCTTCATAAAGCTAAGACAGATTGTCTGATAATTAGAAAATTGCTTCACTGCGATGTCGTATTCTGACCTGTAGCTGAGTTTAAGATCTATCTTCCCAGCTCCATCAACTTCTTATTCCCTTCTCATCTCTCCCTGTCCTACACTTTCACCCATCAGTGCCACGTTGTTCACACAGCATCTTAATTCAGAGTTCCTGAGGTGAAGGAGGTAGAGGCACAGACTGAGGGACTCTCCTTTCCAACAGGCTTTCTGTGCACTTTGGGATCTGCCTTCCCCCTTTCTTAACTGACTTTTACTATCTCTGCCATCAAGTGGTAGGATCTGAAACTACAACAACACATAAACAAGTCACCTTGGACATGCATGTGACACACGCATGTGGAAACCATGTTAGATGTTATCAGTCATTGATGGGTGATCAATGGAATGCACTCTCGGATGCTGAAAGAATGATGACAAAATATCACATTGTGCTGTTAATAGCAAAGAAGAACATTGCCTTATGCTTATGTTAATATTCCTATTCTAAAAAGGCTGCTCTAAATCAGTATTTCTGAAATTTCATTTCAGTTTCATGAGTCTAGTGTTGGTGATCATCTTCAGTCAGGATTTTAATTTTCTTTCTTTTTTTTAAAACTTTTATTTAATGAATATAAATTTCCAAAGTACAGCTTATGGATTACCATGGCTCCCCCCCCCCACAACTTCCCTCCCACCCGCAACCCTCCCCTTTCCCGCTCCCTCTCCCCTTCCATTCACATCAAGATTCATTTTCAACTCTCTTTATATACAGAAGATCAGTTTAGTATATATTAAGTAAAGATTTCAACAGTTTGCACCCACATAGCAACACCAAGTGAAAAATACTGTTGGAGTACTAGTTATAACATTAAATCACAATGTACAGCACATTAAGGACAGAGATCCTACATGATATTTTTTAAAAATTGATTAATTTTCTGTATATAAAGATAATTGGAAATAAAAAAACATGGTGTTAAATTGGAAATGGCATAGAAAATTAATTAATTTTTTAAAAATATCATGTAGGATCTCTGTCTTTAATATGCTGTACACTGTTATTTAATGCTAAAACTAGTATTCCAACAGTATTTTTTCACTTTGTGTTGCTGTGTGGGGGCAAAATGTTGAAATCTTTACTTAATATATACTGAACTGATCTTCTGTATATAAAGAGAATTGAAAATGAATCTTGATGTGAATGGAAGGGAAGAGGGAGTGGGAAAGGGGTGGGTTGCAGGTGGGAGGGAAGTTATGGGGGGGGTAAGCCAATGTAATTCATAAGCTGTACTTTGGAAATTTATATTCATTAGATAAAAGTTTTTAATAAAAGTGATTAATTTTTATGCAATGTCCAATTTAAAACCAAGTGTTTTTTTTTTCATTTTCAATTATCTTTATATACCGAAGATCGATTCAGTATATACTAAGTAAAGATTTCATCAGTTTGCACCCACACAGACACACAAAGTGTAAAAATACTGTTTCAGTACTAGTTATAGCATTACTTCACATTGGACAACACATTAAGGACAGATCCCACAAGAGACATAAGTACACAGTGACTCCTGTTGTTGACTTAACAATTTGACACTCTTGTTTATGGCGTCAGTAATCTCCCTAGGCTCTAGTCATGAGTTGCCAAAGCTATGGAGGCCTTTAGGGTTCACTGACTTCAATCTTATTCTGACAGGGTCATAGTCAAAGTGGAAGTTCACTCCTCCCTTCAGAGAAAGGTACCTCCTTCTTTGATGGCCCTGTTCTTTCCACTGGGATCTCACTCACAGAGATCTTTCAGTTAGGTCTGCTTTTTTTTTTTTTTTTCCAGATTGTCTTGGCTTTCCATGCCTAAAATACTCTCATGGGCTCTTCAGCCAGATCTGAATGCCTTAAGGGCTGATTCTGAGGCCAGAGTGCTGTTTAGGACATCTGCCATTCTACGAGTCTGCTGTGTATCCCGCTTCCCATGTGGGATCATTCTCTCCTTTTTAATTCTATCAGTTAGTATTAGTAGACACTAGTCTTGTTTGTGTGATCCCTTTGACTCTTAGACCTATCAGAGTGATCAATTGTGAACTGAAGTTGATCACTTGGACTAGTGAGATGGCATTGGTACATGCCACCTTGATGGGATTGTATTGGAAACCCCCGGCACGTTTCTAACTCCACCATTTGGGGCAAGTCCAATTGAGCATGTCCCAAATTGTATATCTCCTCCCTCTTTTTTTCCAACTCTTATATTTAACAGGGATCACTTTTTGGTTAAAATTTAAACACCTAAGAATAATTGTGTGTTAATTACAGAGTTCAAACAATAGCACTAGAACAAAAAAAATACTATAATGCATAAAGTATTGCCTTGTACATCAACAGTTAGGACAAGAGCTGATCAAGTCACTGTTTCTCATAGTGTCCTTTCACTTCAACAGGTTTCCCCTTTGGTGCTCAGTTAGTTTTCACCGATCGGGGAGAACATATGATATTTTCCCTTTGGGACTGACTTAATTCACTCAGCATGATGTTTTCCAGATTCCTCCATCATGTTGCAAATGACCAGGTTTCATTCATTTTCACTCAGCATGATGTTTTCCAGATTCCTCCATCATGTTGCAAATGACCGGGTTTCATTGATTTTGACTGCTGTATAGTATTCTATAGAGTACATATCCCATAATTTTTTTATCCAGGCTACTGTTGATGGGCATTTGGGTTGGTTCCAGGTCTTAGCTATTGTGAATTGAGCTGCAATAAACATTAATGTGCAGATGGCTCTTTTGTTTGCCAGTTTAATTTCCTTTGAGTAAATTCCAAGGAATGGGATGGCTGGGTTATATTCAGGTTTCTGAGGAATCTCCAGACTGACTTCCATAGTGGCTTAACCAGTTTGCATTCCCACCAACAGTGGGTTAGTGTCCCTTTTCCCCACATCCTCTCCAGCATCTATTGTTGGTAGATTTCTGGATGTGAGCCATTCTAACCGGGGTGAGGTGAAACCTTATTGTGGTTTTGATTTGCATTTCCCTGATTACTAGTGATCTTGAACATTTTTTCATGTGTCTGTTGGCCATTTGGATTTCCTCTTTTGAAAAATGTCTATTGAGGTCCTTGGCCCATCTCTTAAGTGGGTCGTTTGTTTTGTTGTGGAATTTCTTGTTTTCTTTGTAGATTCTGGTTATCAACCCTTTATCTGTTGCATAGTTTTCTGTGGTGTCTGTTGTTACATTGCCTTTTTCATCTCTGATTGTATTGATTTGGGTCTTTTCTCTTCTGTTTTTAGTTAGTTGGGCCAATGGGGTGTCAATTTTGTTTAGTTTTTCAAAAAAAACAGCTCCTCATTTGGCTGATTTTTTGTAATTTTTTTTGTTGTTGTTGGATAAAATCCTGTTGATTTCTTCTCTGATTTTAATTATTTATCTTCTCCTACTAGATTTGGGTTTGGTTTGCTGCAGATTTTCTAGATCCTTGAGATGAACTGAAAGCTCATGTATTTGGTGCCTTTCTGATTTCTTGATGTAAGCACCAATTGATATAAACTTTCCTCTTAACACTGCTTTTGCTGTATCGCATAAGTTGCTGTTATCCTCATTTACTTCCAGAAAATTTTTTATTTCCCTTTTAATTTCTTCTATGACCCATTGTTCATTCAGGAGCATGTTGTTCAATCTCCATGTGTTTGCATATGCTCTAGGGATTCCTGAGTTGCTAATTTCCAACTTCATTCCTTTATGGTCTGAGAAGCTGCATGGTATGATTCTAATTCTTTTGAATTTGCTGAGACTTGCTTTATGGCCTAGTATGTGGTCAATCCTAGAGAAGGTTCCATGTACTGCTGAGAAGAATGGAAATGCTTTATGTGTAGAATGAAAAGTTTTATAGATATCTGTTAGATCCACTTGGGATATAGGCGAGGATTTTAATTTTCCAAAACTGTAGTTCCAGTAGAAAACATTTACAGGGTTTTACCTTTGTGGATAAAAGAGTGAGCATAAATACAATTAAATTTTTTATTATTCTCCTTTCCTTTAGATAGCAGCTAGCGTTATGGCCTTAGGTTACATATTAAATGGTAAACACATACTTAAAAAGGAACCCAAAGAAGAGCTAGTATACAGCTATACTGTACTTTAATCTAAAAAAGAAATATCTATTCTATGAGGTTCAAATGGGGGATGATTTTATTTACTGAGTTTTTTTTTTTTTTTGACAGGCAGAATGGACAGTGAGAGAGAGAGAGACAGAGAGAAAGGTCTTCCTTTTTCATTGGCTCACCCTCCAATAGCAGCTGCAGTCAGCGCGCTGTGGCCGGCACACTGCACTGATCCGAAGCCAGGAACCAGGTGCTTCTCCTGGTCTCCCATGCAGGTGCCGGGCCCAAGGACTTGGGCCATCCTCCACTGCCTTCCTGGGTCACAGCAGAGAGCTGTACCGGAAGAGGAGCAACCAGGACAGAATCTGGCGCCCCAACCAGGACTAGAACCTGGGGTACTGGTGCTGCAGGCAGAGGGTTAGCCTATTGAGCTGCAGTGCCAGCCCATTTACTGAGTTTTAAAAGATTACTTTAGGTTACATCAATTCTATGATAAGACTGATGTCTTAAAGCATCTTACCTATGCACCTGGTTGCCCAGGTAATAAGTTAACTCCTCTTTCCATATATAAATTGTCTTCTATTTTGCAGGTAAAAGGTCTATCTAATTATATTTCAATAACTGTAACAGAGTGTATAGTCACTTAATATGTATTATAATACCATATCCAATTACTTAACCTTATTTCTAAATGAATTAATCTAATTTTAATTTTTATTTATAGATTTAATGATTTCCTATACTTATGTTGTGAAATGATTGCCATGATCAATATAATCAACACATCCATCACCTTACATAGTTTTTTGTGTGTGAGGGATGTGTGTGTGTGTGTGTGTGTGTGTGATGAGAACGATTGTATCTACCCTGTTAGCAAATTTCAAATATGCACAATAGCATTGTCTCCTGTAGTCACCTCACATTAGATCTCCAGAAATTATTCATATTGTATAACTGACATTTTCTACTCTTTGGCTAACATCTCCCTATGTTTCCCTTTCCCCCATAACTTGTAACTATCATTCCATCCTTTGCGTCCATGAGCTTAACATATAAATGCAATTTAAGCAAGGCATGTCTAGTTCAAATTATTGCCTTCTTGCAGTTTATTCTTCTGTGGAAAGGATGAGGGCTTAGACTGATGCTAAGATGTAGTCTAGGAAAAAATAATACCACATTAAGAATAACAAGAACTTACTTTGGAATGCCACATACCAACTTTAAGTGCTTTTGTGGAGATTCAGGTTCATCATCCATAAAGCAGGAGTGGCACCTGCATGATTACCATGATCCTTCTCAGTATTGGAGGAAGCTCTATTCTGCATCAGACTGCATGATTCAGTGCATTGATGAACATGATGGGTATGGACTCATCCCACAGCCAACTGCCCTGACTAGTAGGGACCCAATTAAACTGGTGACTGTCATGCTGCGGTGAGGATTCAGTAACATAATGGGAATGAATGCACTTCACAACCCTGCGGGCATTACACAAATGGGCATGCTCAGCTTGTAGGGACTGAACAAAAAAATCCCAGATGAATGTAAAGAAGAGAGCCAGTTTCTATCAGGGGATATAGGGTCTTCATGTTCTGAATCAAATACACTGAATTGTTTCCTGTCAACCTATTTGTGAGAATTAATTATCTATACCGTAAATTGCTGTGGCTACTACCTCTCTTCCTCAAATAAGACCCTCTAAGAATGGGACACCAAAAGAAAATGAAGAAAAAAATTAGAAACCAGTCTGCTTCATCATCATGACTAGATCCAAAGGAGTCAGAAGTACTTGGGTCAGATTACTCTACTTTCCCAGGGTTTATTTTTTCTTGGTTCTTCATTGGTGATGTCTTGGGCTTCAGACCCCAAGTAGTTTTGAGTTCAACTGCTCAGCTGTGTCTCTTGGAAAACTCTGATCTATCTTCTTGTGGATCTCTTTTCCTTTGTCACTTCACTCTTACTGAGAAAGAAAACTCCCAGGAGCTATTGGAGGATATTGGGCAAGGCAATCATTATCACTAAAATAATAATAATAATAATTAATAAAAATAAGAAGACTTCCATTTTTGTAATACTTTTTTATTTTGGTCATAATATTATAAACAATATTATGTAATACATCCTGACATATTACATATAGCAATATTATATTTATCAACATCCTTAAAAAGTTTAATAGCATTTTTATTTTTTAACAACTTTTATGTACCTTTGCTTGAAAGGCAGAGAATCAGAGAGAGAGTGAGACAGAAAGAGATCTTCCATCCACCAGCACACTCCCCAAATGCCCATAACAGCTAGTGCTGGGCCAGGCTGAAGTCAGGAGCCAGGAACTCCATCTGGATTTCCCACATTGGTGGCAGGAACCCAAGTACTTGGCCCTTATCTGCTACTTTGCAGGCACATTAGCTAGAAGCTGGATTGGAAGAAGAGGTGAGACTAGATCCCAGGCACTCCTATACAACACAGGATGTAGGCAACCCAAACAGTAGTTTAATCTGTTGCTCCATAACATCTGCTCATACTTGGTATATCTTTGAGGAAGAATTCCTTCTAGATATTTAGATTCCTGCTGCCTATTTATTAATAAATGACCTTTTTTGAGAGTCTTTTTTCTTCTGTAGGATGGGAATACTAATAACTGTTATTTCTTTTTTTTTTAAAGGTTTATTCATCTATTTGTAAGTCAGAGTTATGAAGGTGGGAGAGGCGAAACCCAGAGAGAGATTTTTCCATTCATTAGTTCACTCCCCAGATAGCCATATGGCTGGGGCTGGGCCAGGCCGAAGGCAGGAGACAGGAGATCCATCCAGATCTCCCACATGGATAACAGGAGCCCATGCACCTGGGCCATCCGCTGCTGCTTTTCCCAGCCCATTAGTAGGAAGCTGGAGAGGAAGTAGAGCAGCCGGGAAATGAACTGGTATCCATATAGTATGCTGGTTCTGCAGGTGGATACTTTACCCTCTACACCACAGTGTTGGCCCCAATAACTTTTTCAAAGGACTGTTTTGCTGAACAAATGAGAAAATACCCATAAAAGCACTTCATGAATACTAAAGTACTGTGCAAGTCTAAGTTACGATCCCCCTACAGAGAAGCTCTTCTCTGTCTGCTAATATCTCTGACCATGCTCTCAAATTTTCAACACCTATAGACCTTTCTAAACCCCAAGGTCAGGTGCTTTGGGAAACACTCTTAGTTTGAGCTAGAATTTTTTCCTACTTTGCTGAGCAAATTGAAGCACTGGGAAGGACATTTCCTTAGCTTTTTGCCATATTAACCACCTACCAGCTCCTGCACCCACCCACTCTTCCTTCCTGGCTGTTCTCACAGAGAGAACTACCTATGCTTCCATTTACAGTCAGCTTCACCAGCTTGTGCCTAGATCCCAAATCTTCTCACATGGCCAGGAACAACCCTCTATGAATCCTCTCTCTTCTCTTTCATCAGTGGTTCAGTCTCGACTCAGATCATTCTCATCAATAAATAAACATCCTGATATAATTTCTCTCATTTTAAATTATAATCTTTGGGATGAAGCAGTTAGCCTGGCAGTTGCTCACATTCCACATCAGAGTGCCAGGTTCAACTCCTGGCTCTAACTTCTTGCTATTGCAGATCCTGGGAGACAATAGTCAGAGTTCATATGATTGGGTTCCTACCACCCACATGGGAGACATGCATTGACTTTCCAGATCTTGGCTCTTGTCCAGCCCAGTTCTGCCTGGCCAGTGCAGGCATTTAGGAAGTGAACCAGCAGATGGGTATTCTCTGTCTTCCTCTTTCTCTCTCTGTCGCTATCTCTCAAATGTGTGTGTGTGTGTGTGTATTCTTCCTCACCCTTGTCGTCTACCTCTTTCAAGTAAAACTATCCCACTTTGAGGCAATAATCTGGAAAAAGTTGACTTTTTTATTTTATCTAATCTCTCTTCCTCCATTCATTTTCCTTTAAACATACTTCCATCTGACTTTCATCTAGTGAAAACTGACCTAGTGAAAGATTATGTTGCTAAATTCAATGGTCAAACCTCAGTCCCACATCTCCTGTAACTGTTAGCAGCATTTGACATAGTTGATCCCTTCTCTTCCTTGATGCTCTGTCTTCTGGTAGCTTTCTGTACATTTTAATGGTTTTCCTTCTCCAGGCAACTCATTCCCCTTTGCTCATTCTCTCCCTTCCCCAAATCTCTTAAGGGTAAAGCACAGGTATTTGGATTTACCTCTTTTGCATCTATACACCCTCTCGCTATCTTTCATCCCACGGTTTTAAATACCACCTATATTGCCAAAGACTTCCAAATTTCTGTTTCCATGCCACACCTTTCTCCAGACACATAGACAATTGCCCCTTTGACATAGATGGAAACAGGGCATGTCACTGTCATCTCAAACTCCACGGGTCCAGTTTTGAGTTCTTTAAATTTTACCTTTTTTTTTTTTTATTTGACAGGTAGAGTTATAGACAATGAGAGAGAGAGAAAGGTCTTCCTTCCGTTGGTTCACTCCCCAAATGGCCGCTATGGCCAGCGCTGTGCCGATCCAAAGCCAGGAGCTGGGTGCTTTTTCCTGGTCTCCCATGCGGGTACAGGGCCCAAGGACTTGGGCCACCTTCCACTGCCCTCCCGGGCCACAGCAGAGAGCTGGACTGGAAGAGGGGTAACAGGGACTAGAACCCGGCACCCATATGGGATGCTGGCGCCGCAAGACGGAGGATTAACCAAATGAGCCACAGCGTCGGCCCCCAGTTTTGAGTTCTTGACTGTGTCCTGCTTCAAATCTATTCTATCAACAGCCTAATAATCCTTGTCCAGTGATGACAATTCCATTCTTTTGGTTATTCAGGCCTCAGATCTTGTAGTTAGGCCTACTTCAATTTTCTCACTCATGCCTATATCCAATAAATCAGAAAATCTTCACACTGTTTCAGAATTTTGTCACTTTTCACCGCCATTATCACCGTTATGATTGGAAGCCACCATCCTTTCTTGCCTGATTTTTCTGTGATGGCCTCCTATCTGATCTCATTTCTGCTACCCTTTGTTAAGGACTGAATTCTGTGCTTGTAAGCCCTGAATGTGCCTATAATTGATATAGGATCTTTAAGGAAGTAATTAAGGTTAAAAGATGTCCTAATCCAACAGAACTGGTGTCTTTATAAGAAAGGAAAGAGACCAGAAATGAGCACAAAAAAGAAAAGGCTTTGAGAGGGCACACGTTGGCCATTTGCATGACCGAGAGAGGTCATTGCAAAGAAACCCTGCCAGCACCTTGATCTTGAATTTTCAGCCCTCAGAACTGTGGGAAAATAAATTTCTCTTCTCTTCTATTTATTTATTTATTTACTGGGAAGTCAAAGTTACAGAGAGAGAGAAGAAGAGAGAGAGAGAAAGAGAGAGAGAGAGAGGTCTTCCATCTACTGGTTCACTCCCCAGGTGGCTGCAATGGCTGGAGCTGCACCAATATGAAGCCAGGAGCCAGGATCTTCTTCTGGATCTCCCACATGGGTGCAGGGGCCCAAGGACTTGGGCCATCTTCTACTGCTTTCCCAGGCCATAGCAGAGAGCTGGATGGGAAGTGGAGCAGCTGGGACTCAAACCAGTGCCCATATGGGATAACGGCACTTCAGGCAGCGGCTTTACCTGCTATGACACAGGGCCGGCTCCAACAAATTTCTATTCTTTAAGTCAAGTCATCTGTGATATTCTATTATACCAACTTTAGAGGATTAATACACCCTTGATCTCCCACAGCAAATTCCCACTACGGAAGACAGGGTAATCCTGGAAAAAGCAATGGCCTCCATTTCTCACAAAGGCCAAATTCCTTACAATTGCCCATAAGGGCCTGTATGTTCTGACAATGCAGCTCCTGCCAGAATTTTCGTCTGACTTCACTTACTCCATTCCAGCCACATTGGCTTCAGTAGAGTTCTGTGGATACACCATGCAGAACCCTGATTAGGAACATGACACTGGTTGTTGCTTCTCTCTGGTTTACTCTCCTCCCAGGTAAGGCTAACATCTCACCTTGCTTCAAATATCCCCTTCTCATCGATGCTGAGATTGACAACCACTTTTACAATCATCTACTCTCCCTCCCACTTTACCTTCACGTTCTTTCTTCTCCCTATTTTATGGCACTTTTCTCCTTATAACATGAGAAACTTATTATTTATTATGTTTAGGTTTTATTTTTCCCAGCAAGAATATAATAATGACACAGGGAAAATCTTTGTTTTGTACACTGCTGTATGCTACAATTCCTAGAACAGTGCTCAACACAAAATAAGAACTCATAAACAGTTTTGAACGTATGAAAGGAAGAGAGGAAAGGAGAGAAGGAGGGAAGGAGGGAGAGAAAATGAAAGGAGGAAAGAGAGCGAGAGGAAGAGAGGCTACATGGATCTTTTACAACACATCCTGTATATTAACTGGATTTAACATTTCTCAACCACTCAATTGCTAATTCCTTTAAAGACTGGGGCTTTCTTCTCTCTATCCCCATGAATAAATGATAGAATGAAACAAGAAAGGTGGGAAGATGCATGTTGATTGCTAATTACATAACTGCTTTTAACTTTATTCACTATTTGGTAGCTTCTAAAAGAGTTTGGAGAATATCTTAGCCTAGTCCTAAAGGAATGTAATTCACACATGGGCAGATAACACTATAGGACTCATTTATTAAGGTAAAAAGAAATACAACATAGACAATACTTGGACATTTTTCATGCTTATGAGACACTAGATTTATGTTAAAAATTTTTCATCAATATTAATAATACAATTCAGTAGCTATAGATGAAATTTCACACAAGATTGTCATTAATTTTTACAGATATCATCTCATAATGACCTTGGAAAATTTGGTTTCCATTGTTATTGAACAAAATTTTATAATGCAAAAGTATTATGCTATATGTCAAGTTAGTTTTCGATTAAGGTTAATATTACTGAAATAACTACATCTGCTTTCCTCTCACTGTGATGTTTATCACCTAATAAAAATGCTAAAGTTACCAAGGAAAGATGTTTAATTTGTTCTCACTGCTCAGTTGTATGTTGCATCCTATTTTGTAGTAAATGGCATAATGTCCCCAGTGGGCTGCCATACTGTCAGATACATTATTTATACATAACATTACTGGTTAATCAATGAACAACAAATGCAGTAGCCTTTTCTTTTCCTTTTTATTTTTAAAGTGATAGCAAGATGAAATATGTAGAAAAATATTCTAATTCTTCTGGTATTAAATAATTCTTGATGATAAAAAAGTGACGTCTTCAACCAGGAACATGATAATTAAAGCACATACCCTAATGCATTCCAATGAAGAAGAACAATTAACTAGTCAAATCTAAATATGATTGCTTCTTTCTCTAAGAAAATGTGGAGAAACCTCCTTTTGCTTGTATTACACATCAGAAACTGCCAAATAAATAAGAACTTAACCAAAAGAACACATAAAGCTCATCTAAAATTAAAGGGACACAAAGAGTCCACTGGGAATTATCATTTCTATACCAAACTTTATAATATGACAGCAAACCAAGGAGTAATAGGTATACAAAGGTGAAATGCCTTCTTTAAAATCTTACTAATAGTTTGCAATGAATCAAAATGTGACCAACTTCATTTCACATAAAGACAACACTTTACCTCTATCGTTTCTTCCATACTTATCAAAAATAGGACAGCACAATTGGGATGTTTGCCTTTTGTTCAGACATTTTTCTCTTCTCCTAGCAATAATAATAAGTTGAAGGCATTTAGTAGGGAAAGTTGCAGTATTTTTTTTTAGCTTTTTTCAAAAATTCAATCATTTGTGGAAGTATGAACATAAATTGAATAACAAAAACTTAATTAAACAATGTAAAATTTAATAGCAATAATTTATTTAAATAGAGAAAATAATACTAGTGTTTTAGCTGTATGGAGGCAAACACTTAAATTGATACTCAGAGACATTCTCATATAACAGGTGGTCTCCTCATCTGATAAGTGTCCAATTAACAAGGGGAAGTCTTGGTATAGAAACAACAGTACACATAAAAAAAAGAAAGACAGAAAAATATATAATCAGCATGTGAGAACCAGCCCCCACTGTGTGGATAGCATTGAGGTCACTTATGAGGGGTCTTCAAAAATTTCATGGAAAATGTACATTATGAGAAAACTATGCATGTATGCATTTCAAACAGTTTTGACACCAAAATAAACTTATTTTTAATTTCATTTTTCCATAAGCTTTCTGAATTATCCTCATATGCACGTTTACTAAAAGTGGGTCTCAAATTGTCTTGGTTTAATTAAGTACAGTTCCCCAATGTGTAAACATTTGTTTGTCCTAGGAGAATTATAATAGCATTTAGAAGCCTATATTTGAAAAAAGAAAGAAAAAAGAGAGATGGTTTGTTTTTACTTTAGCTCATTCTGTTGTGTTTTATTAATAGAAGTTTTAGATCAATACCAAATAGTCTACTCAGTTCCAGTGATTGAATATGAATACATTGTATGCATACAAAAATAGTGATAATCTAAGTTGATACAATAGTTCATTTTGCATTAGTGTCCTAGATGGGACAATGTTAAGAAGCAATTTAAATGAAATTCATTTAAATGTCAGCTCTCATGCTTGCGATTTTTCTATAATTGGTTATTTAATTAAAATAATTCTCATAGTCATTAATTTAGACTAAAACTTGCTGTGCACTGACATGTTTTAATTACATGGTATTAACAAAATTGATATGCTTTAAAAAAGCATGGTTAAATTTTAAACAAGAATAAATTAGAAATCTCATAGATCATCCTACTTAGTGTATTTATGAGAAAGTCGCTCATTTTAAATGTTTGTTACAAACAAAGTCACAGCATTATTGTGCACACATTGCAGTCCATACCCCATATCCTTTAGAAATATTTGATGCACATACAGGACCCCATTCTTCAATATCTTTCACAGTGTATGAAGTAAGCCAAATAGTAATAGAAAACCTCAGAATGAATCACAGAATAGATGAAAAGCAAATGCTGTGTGAGACAGAAGCTCATGGAGACATAGTAATATAATTTATACAGAAGGAGCAGCATCCAAATATATATTAAAAGATTAAAACAAATGATTTGGTTATAACCATTTTGGAATTTTCCTTGCAGAAACAGAGAAATATTGATTGAGCCTATTTTCTTTATTTTGCAATTAGTTCTCACATTACATTTGTGAGGTTACAACTGTGACCAGTTACATTCTCATTTCAATCTTTGTCAAAGGACTAGATAAATATTTTACCCTTTTCAAATCGCAATTACAATCTTTGTCAGGAGTATGAGAAATCAGAATTTTAGTGTTTTCTATGAATTAGAGGACTTCTATATTGCTTTGACCTTTTTAATATTCTGTAATTTAATTGGATGGACAGTCTACTTTTACTCAGGATTGCCAGTCTTCCTACTTAATAAACTTACTGACACAAAGTACCATTTTAAATGGCTGATTCTCCTTTGTTCCCTGAGTAGACGCTTTTGGACTGGTTAAAACATAGCTTTTACCAACAAATATTTCTCTACTTTCTTTTATTCAGTAGGAGTTTTAAAATTCTGGTGTGGCTGCCTGGGTTCTATTACTCATTTGTGTTTTGGATATATGGAAGTTGAAGAATCAAATTTCTAATCCAAGCTCTTCACCTCTACTTGGCTTCAATTAATCCATGATCATGAACAGAGTAGTCCACCGAATGACATCCTACCGAGTCTCGTCCCAGTACTTGCCTGAGGATTTTTTACTGTGTCATATGAAAGAGACAGAGAGAAAACCATTTGCTTATACCTTATCTCAACCTATGTCTGTCTGTTTTTAAATTCTGGCTGCATCAAGGTACCTCTGTTATTTTGGATCATCTCCACTATCAGATTAGACAGGGCATTGGTGGCCAAGAAGACACACGAGAAAAAGAAAATAATGACTCACTATGATGGTTTTTCATAATTTAAATCCTATTTAGAATCCTTCAAGTAGGTGAAAACTTATTTGCAAAATCATTCTGATTCTTCCATTCATTCTTGCTTTCTTATTTTCTCTCTATTTCTTTCCTATTCATTGGTAAAAATGAGAAAAAAAGAATTGCCTTGGTTTTCATGCAGACATTTTCAGGATGGGAGTGGTGGGGCTACACATAATATCTTTCTTTGCCACATTCCCCTATATTTATTGTGAAATAAGTTGATTCAGTTTTCAGTATAATGAAAAACATCCAATTATCATTACATACATATTTGAATAGTGCCTGGCCACATAGTAGTTGCTCAATAAATATCTATTGAATAAAAAAATCAATCATAGAACATAATGACCATAAATAGTAGTGCTTGACTACAGAGTAGTTGCTCAATAACTACCTACTGAATAAAAAACAATGACTGAATATGATGATACTAAACATACAATTCCAATTAGGTCTTTTTTTTAAAGATTGATTTATTTATTTGAAAGTCAGAGGTACACAGAGAGGGGAGAGGCAGAGAGAGAGAGAGAGATTGTCCATCCGATGGTTCACCCCCCAATTGGCCACAATGGCTGGAGCTGCGCCAATCCGAAGCCAGGAGCTTCTTCCAGATCTCTCATGCGGGTGCAGGGGCCCAAGGACTTGGGCAATCCTCTACTGCTTTCCCAGGCCATAGCAGAGAGCTGGATCAGAAGAGGAGTAGCCAGGACTAGAACTGGCGCCCATATGGGATGCTGGCACTTTAGACCAGGGCGTTAACCCACTATGCCACAGCGCCGCCCCCCCAGTTAGGTCTTTCAACATGGATGGGAAGGTAATTACTTTTGAGATACAGAAATTAGCAGATATAGAGGGGAGCTCATAAGAGCTCAGTCTCCATTCATTTTCCTAAGAAAGTCTGATTGACAGTGCAGATGCTCCGATTCAAGAGCACTAACTCATTGCTCCAACCTCTTCATCCCCAAGTCATTTCTGGTTACCTCTCATGCTGTTAGTATGGTTTTTTTTTATCCCCTAATAAATCTGCTTTTTTATTTGAGATTTTAGCACGTCTGGATCTCTTAAAGTTGAGCATGCAGATCATTTTAGTTGTTCTTTCCCCTAAAACTTGCAATATGTTAATTTTAAGTGAGGATTGGGAATGAGATGAATTGTTATTTTCTTTAATTCTCCTAATGCCCAGAGTTCATGGGAGACACTGAAATAGCAAACATTTGAATCATGGCTCTGACTGACATGAGTTCAATGGTTTTGGCAAATTCTTTCTTTGGAAGCTGCTTTATCCGAAAAATTATGATCTCTCTAATAATATCTACTCCGTTGGGACAATAATTGGTTGTATTGTAATCTGGATAATCCATCCTTTTACTAGAATTTATATTTCAATTCTAGTCCTTTCTCCATCTACCTTCCCTTTGATTCCCTACAAGAGTAAAAAAACTAGAGTTGTTGGGTGTTTAATTAACAGGCCCAGTGTTCAGTACAAGTGTAGCCACACCTGAAATTACCGACATAGTTGAAGTGAGACTGACTCACGTGGATCATGATTAAGCCCATCTGGAAATCTCAGTGTGCACAGGAGATAATATTTTGTTCAGCTAGAGCAGTTCCTTTAAATCATGGGTTGATGGATCTGAGTGCTTAGTACTAGTGAACAGGCACAAGGATATTGGCACAGAATACAGGAAATCATTCAGAAGCTCCCTCAACATCATGGCATCTGTGCATCAGGACCATGCTATATAGCCTTAAAAATGAATAGGAAACAGTAGAGTGTACTTGAAGAGTATCTCATGGATAGTTTAAGGAGAAAAAAAAAGAAATAAACTTTTATCAAGTCCAGGAATTCACATACAAAGATACATATAATTTAGCCAGAACTTTAGAATTTTTGAAAAAATAACAAAAAATGTACCCACCCCCAGTCTGAGTATTTGGTGCAATGATTAAGACAGCACTTCAGATACCTGTATTCCACATCTGAGTGCCTGAGTTAGAGTCCTGGCTCCACTCCTGATTCCAGCTTCCTTCTGAACCATGTCCTGGGAGGCAGCAGGTGCTGGCTCAAGTGTTCGGGTCTCTGTCACCAATGTGGTAGACCTGAAATGTGTTAAATGATAAAATGTGGTATATTTTACATTAAATAGACTTGAGTTTTATATGGACTACCAATGGAGTGCCATCTACTCCTTTATACAAAGGCCTGTAATTTTGATCTTCTTGTCATTATTCCTCTTTTACCTATATTCCCTCTTCCTTGTTATGAATGTGGCATAGAGGAGAGAGGCAGTGACAGTGATCAGTATGAAAAAAGTACAATTAACTATAGTATCTTAACTCTGCCTTTTAAATAAATAAATCTTTTAAAAAATAGAATTATTTCTGAGACATCTGGAATTTTCTATGTAAATTCTATAAATGCAATTTATTTGTGCATTTTATTTCTACATTCACTAGCTATGACTGATGAATATATAATAAAAATATTTGCCAGTCTTGTTCAGTAAACTTCTCAATACCAGTCAGAAGAGGATATTCCTCTTTTTCCTTGGAAGGATAGGAAAGAATTACTGAAAAATGAATCTACTTATTCATTCAAGAAAGGCATATTTCGTACCTGTCCCTATATCAGTATGCTTAATGACATCCTGGAGACACACAGATGAAGTTAGATCTCATCTTCCTACGCTAGTCACACAAATAGTGATATATTTACTGCATAATCCTTTAGACATAAAAAGAATTTCATCTTTTTTTTTGACAGGCAGAGTAGACAGTGTGAGAGAGAGATATAGAGAGAAAGGTCTTCCTTTTCTGTTGGTTCACCCCCCAATGGCTGCTGCGGCCAGCACACCGCGCTAATCTGAAGCCAGGAGCCAGGTGCTTCTCCTGGTCTCAAACATAGCTGCAGGGCGCAAGCACTTGGGCCATCCTCCACTGCCCTCCCGGGCCACAGCAGAGAGCTGGACAGGAAAAGGAGCGACGAGGTCAGAATCCAGCGCCCCAACCGGGACTAGAACCCAGTGTGCTGTCGCCGCAGGTGGAGGATTAGCCTATTGAGCTGCGGTGCTGGCCAAGAATTTCATCTTTTAGGTTAAAACCTGATCAGATGCCTGTTTGCACAAAATATCACAATATGTGGCATCTCTTGGTCCCCTAACCTCACCTGTGCACAGCGAAGGAGAAGGAATACTTAGTCTTGAGATGCCAATTCCGTGTCTGCTGGACTCATGGGAAGAGAACTGGGCAGCCTGCTCAGTTTCCTGGTGAGCCCCCTATTTTTATCCACCATTATCTTTTTCTCTGCCCCATGGTATCATTGTTGAACATAAGCAGCTCCTCCCAGCTTGGAGTCATCCTTAGACACTGCAGTGTGATACACCAGTTTTTCTGGTGGAGCAGAGGTGTTCTGGATGGAAGAAGTTAAGGGGATTCTCTGCAGCGGTGCTCCCAGACTATCGCTACGGTCAGTGACTTAATCCCCACTCCTAAGAGTAAATAGTAAACCCTCAAGTTCACGGGAGGAAGATGCTCCTACCTGCAGGTGTCAAGATGAGCTGCTGGTGTTTCTTACTGTAACTCTTAGTAATGACCATGAGCTCCCCACATCATCTTTCCTTTAGATCCTTTTGCATGGCCACCTCCCGAAGCACAAGCCTCTCCTCTTTCTCTTTGACTCAGATCCACATTGATTTCCTGGAAGACAATGACAGACATCCCCCTCCTCAAGGTGAATTACTCAGTCAGGTTGCATATGCAGTAGGGAGCAGGAAACGGAAATCTGCAGCTCAGCCATCAGCTCGGGACTGAGCTGCAGTCAACTCAAAGCCTGGATGGACGGAAACTGCTTCTGAGTAGAGGTGGCTGCTGAAGGGTCCAGGGACTCGCAAGGGAGCATAGAAGCCTAGGAAACTGGAGCCCCAAAGCCCTGAGAAAGGTTCTATTTTAAACAGAGAAAGGCAGAGTTACAGAGAGGCAGAGGCAGAGAGAGATCTTCCATCTGCAGGCTCATTCCCCAGATGGCTGCAGTGAAGCCCGGAGTCAGGAGCCAGGAGCTTCTTCCTGGTCTCCCACGTGGGTACAGGGACCCAAGCACTTGGGCCATCTTCTACTGCTTTCCCAGGCCACAGCAGAGAATTAGATTGGAAGTGGAGCAGCCGAGATTTGAACAGCTCTGGCCATTGCAGCCATTTGGGGAGTGAACCAATGGAAGGACGACCTATCTCTCTGTCTCTTCCTCTCACTATCAGTAACTCTATCTCTAAAATGAATAAATAAAATCTTTAAAAAAAATCAAGGAAATGATGATTGTGGATTTTCTTATTTCAGTCAGATTGATCATCCAGTTCAAGAATGGTCTGAAAGTGATTACACAAACACTTGAAGGTTTTTCAAATCATTCATGGAAAGTGGAATTGTAAGATTATTTTAGTACAATAAATGAAATCCATGTGTAGTTTTTTTATAATACATATTTATCAGGAGCTTTTGAAGACCTCTCATACACATGAATCTCAAAATTTTTATACCAAAATAAACATGTTTTAATTCAATTTTCCACAAATTGTTTAAAGTACTCTTCTAGTTAATTTCACCAGTTAAACTAATTCAGTCTTTATTGTTATCATCTGTCACTCTTAGGCCTGTTAATGAGGACAGAGTGAGCTAAAGGAGTGTGTGTGTGTGTTGTGTGTGTGCATGTTCGTGTTGGGGTGACAATATGCAATTTGATCTGCTTATCTTAACTAGAACATAAAGACAGGTCCTCTAGGTATTTCAGCAAAAGCAAAGACGAGAGTGTGTTTATACCCTAAGGCCATCTCAGGAAGAGGTCTAGATGGTGGTTACCTGGAAGTCACTACAACAAAATTATTTCACCATAATTAAATTCAGTGTTCCCTATAACTAAATTAAGTAGTCTGTCTATGAATTAGGTCTTATGCGTTTTAGCTAATTTATCAGACACTGTGATGGTACAAAGAAAATTACTTCACTTGGGGCTGCCAGACTTAGCAAATATAACACAGGACACCCAATTGCATTTGAAGTTCAAATAAACAACAAATATTTTTAGTGGAATTATGTCCAAGTGTTGCATGGGATATATTTATATAAAAAAACTGTTTATATAAAATTCAAATTGAACTGGATGGCTGTATTTGTTTCTGTCAAATTCACCTTCACTATACAGTAAGTTGTCTATGAATTTGAATTACTTAACAAAAGGGAATTTTCATTGTATTGTAGATGTAATAGGTAGGCCCACTCCATACTCATTTCCAACAATTGTCTCCCTCAAATTTTTAACTTCTGGAATCTGAAAACATAAGCATTCAATTTTCTAAGCCATTTTCTTTCCTCTAGGATTAGTTAAGGGACTCCATTATTGCCAATGAGGCCCTTGAAGAAGTCTTCCAGACAGAGATGCCATCTAGAATAAAAAGACAGACCATCTCAGAGAAAAGGTTTTGGGATCTCCCCCCCTTTTGCTGTCTGCTATCCAATGTAGCAGTTGTATATTCGGAGTCTGCCTTTTGATCAAGAGATGGCATGCCTGAAGACAAAAGTCGATGTATTAATGGAGAATCTTGGGGTCCCAAATGACCAGAACTTACCCGTTTTCTCTACCTGCTCTGGAAGACCTCTCTCTAGAGTTCTTATTATTGGATATAAAATAATATTGATCACTTATAGCTAGTGTACTTCGGTTGGTGATTGCAATTCTTGCTGACATTTCTCAGGATTCCTATCAATGTAAAGCTGTTTCTCTTTACATAACTAAAACCAATCAAGTTTTGGACAGGGCAAGTGCTATCATAGGTGAATTAATTTACTTGTATGGAGATCCCTTGGGGCTGAGAAAGATAATAAAAGAAGTCTGATGTCCCCTCAGATTCTTAAAAGCATGTTTAGCCTCCGTGGTCAGAGGGCAATAAGGATAAAGGTTTTGTTGTTGTTGTTCAATGAGAAATTTGGTGAGACTGTCAGAGACAATGTAGAAACTCTGAAGTTTGGGGCAACAAGAGAGCTGCCTCTGGGCCAGGTGACAGGTTGCAGGCAGAGTTGAACAGACTGTTCTTGGCACCTTTGTGAAGAATGCATTGCTCCTCTTGCTCTCAAGGCTGTTAGTGAGGGGAGCATCCAGAGTCAGTCAGACATGAGCACTGGCCTGCTCACAGAGGCATCAACAGCAGAGGCAGAAGCAGGATGGGTTAGGGAACAGAAACAAAAACCACACAAGAACTGTAATAAAACTGAATATGTAGTGAATGAGACCAACAGACTGGGTATTGAACACTTGGCAAATGTCCTTGTAAACAACTGCCCCTTAGTAATAACTAGGGGACATTCTGAAATGTAATGAAGCTCAGCTATTATACACTTGAGGAACTTTATGCATCGCACTTGGTGCAAGTTTATAGGTCTTTAGGTCTTTTGCATAACCTTTTCCTTGACTGACCTATTGACTCAAGCATTTTAGAATTTACTTATGTTCCTTTAAGACAGAGATGTATGTGTAGTATGTGTCTATATATACTTGGAATAATTTTTCCTAAATTATATATTATATGTTACTGGAATTCTCCTATTTCTTTGGTTCAGGTTCTGGTTATTAATGACACTCTCCTAACTGACTTTCTTTCGTAAACTTTCTTTAACCTATGCTATACTCTGCTATCAGATCACGAGTTCCGTATTTAACATTTTGACTATTCTCTTTTATCCATTAGGTCCAAATTAAGTAACTTCCCTAATATATATATTTTTTTTTGCTGACTTTACAACCTCACCTTCCAATGTTTGCAAAGTTTACTAATAGGGTTTGGATAATCGTTTGGGTATCCTTCAAAGGCCCTTGTACTAGGGGTTTGTTTCCCAAAGATCTAAGTTAATGGTTGATGGATTAATGCTAATGGTTAAAGGATAATGGTGTTTTGAAGAGGGCAGAGTAGGAGGTCTTTAAGTCATTGGGGATTCCCTCAGAAACTAGTTCCTGTGAGAGGGTTGTTTATAAAAGCTGAATTGGGCCTAGCTGCTCTTTCTTTCTCTGCTTCCTATCTGGTCATGTGATCATCCCTCTGCCATCCTCGCCAGATTCCTAAAACCAGTGGGGCCACCTTATCTTGGAATGTTAATCTGCAAAACTGTAGGCTGAAATAAACCTTCTTTCTTCCTAAGCAGCGTCTCGATATCTTAGCTTTAGTCGTGAAAAGCTGATTAAAACAGTACCCTTGTAATTCAGCCACATAAAGTTTTCCGAATATTTAATGTCCTTTCTTTCACTGGCACATCCTCTTCTCACTGAATAGAACACCATTTTTCTCTTCACCTGCTTTATTTACTCCTACCAGTTTTTCAAATCAATTTCCAGAATGATTTTCTTTATTGTCTTCTCTTGGGTCCTTCAGGGAGAATTAATTATTACCCAATACTGTGCTCTCATAATAACATATGTACATCCCTGTATTGAACTCAACATTTAGTATTAGAATTATTTGATTTCATGTCTCTTTCTTTATATCATAAGTTGCCTAAAGACAGCTAATCTGGTTTGACTTCTTTTTAAAACCAGCCTCTATTAGTAGGTGTTTAATAATTTTTAATTATATAAATGAATGACTGATCATTCTAAAAATGAACTCTTCTTCACATCCCATTATTTCTACAGGCTAAGTATTTCTTTGTGTGGTTGGTTTCTTGCCATCCCAACCACTACTACTAGGATTGCTTTTATTGCCAGCACTTTTTGTCATTTTACTATCAAAAGTATCTAAAAATGGAAAATTATTTGAGCAGATTTGTGGTTTCAGATAACAAATCCTGGTGACTATGTGAAAATTGGACTGTGGTTGGTGAAGGAAGGAAAAAGCAAGCCAGTCTGATTTCCACATTGCATTGAGAGTCATTTTTCTAAAACCCACAATTTTGCTCTAATACTTTCATTTTTAAAAGACATCCAATGGAAACTGACAAGCTAAGTATGTGCTCCAATATATTATTTCTCTCCTAGATTTCTGTTGAGATTACTGAATCCATACAGTAAGGGGAGTATTTTTTTTTTTTTTTTGGACAGGCAGAGTGGACGGTGAGAGAGAGAGAGAGAGAAAGGTCTTCCTTTTCCGTTGGTTCACCCCACAATGGCAACTGCAGCTGGCGCACCACGCTGATCCAAAGCCAGGAGCCAGGTGCTTCTCCTGGTCTCCCATGCAGGTGCAGGTGCCCAAGCAGTTGGGCCATCCTCCACTGCACTCCTGGGCCACAGCAGAGAGCTGGACTGGAAGAGGAGCAACCAGGACAGAATCCGGCACCCCAACTGGGACTAGAACCCGGGGTGCCGGCGCCACAGGTGGAGGATTAGCCTATTCAGCCGCGGCGCCGGCCAGTAAGGGGAGTATTAATTTCACAACTGCATCACAGTGAGGGGTTTTAGATGGTCTGCTCAAGTTTGGTACTTTTCTTGAATCAGCAGAGGTAATCCAGGTAGACCAAATGTCCCTTAGCTGTTCCCCTGCCTGCTCAATGCTCCAGAGGATGAAACCAATTCGTTCATCATTGAGCACACTCAGTAAGGTATCTCCACCTGATTGATTACTTTTTAGCTCATTGTTTGGACCAGTAAATCTTCAGTAGCCTGTTTTGCTCAAGGAGATCCAGGTTGCAAAAGATACATTGGATATACAATGGGAGTTAGCAACTGCAAGCTCAGACAGATCAAATGTCTCCCAGTGACATTTCAACAGAGGAGGTAGAAGAGAATTTGAAATATCTACTATTCAATCGCAATGGTAATTCAAAGATAATGGTATTAAAATGTTATTGATTGGATATAGGTTACCACATATAAGGGCAATCAGAAATGGAAAATATTTTGCAGGATCAAAAACACAAAATTTGAGGCAAAAAGACATAGAAAACCTGAATATACCAATAAACAATGATGATATTGAATCAGTAATAAAGAGCCTATTAACAAAGAAATGCCCAGAATCATATGGCTTCATGCTAAATTCTACCAAACTTTTAAGAAAGAACTAATCCCAATTCTCCTTAAACTATTCAAAATAATGGAAAGGGAGTGAACCCTTCCAAATTCATTCTATGAGGATAGCGTTACCCTAATTCCAAAGCAAGACAAAGATACAATAAACAGCAAGAACTATCAATCAATATCTCTGATAAACATAGATGCAAAAAGCCTGAACAAAATACAAGCAAAGTGAATCCAACAACACATTAAAAAAATCATCCACTCTGAGCAGGTGGGATTCATTCCATTCATTCCAGGGTGCAGGCACAGTTCAACATATACAAATAAATATATGTGATGCATCACAATAACAAAGAATAAAAGCCATATAATTATCTCAATATCTGCAGAGAAGGCATTTGAAAAATTATAGCATCCTTTCATGGTGAAAATCTTAAGCAAATTCAGTACAGAAGGAACATTCCTCAATAAGATCAAGGCAATAAATGACAAAATCACAGCCAGCATCATATTGAATGGAGAATAGTTGGAATCCTTTTCACTAAGATTCAGAACCAGACAAGGATACCCACTCTCACCATTGCTATTCAATATAGTCCTGGATGTTTTAGCCAGAGCCATTAGGCAAGAAAAAGAAATAAAAAGGGTATAAATTACAAAGGAGGAAATCAAATTATCCCTGTTCACAGATGATCTGATCCTTTATATAAATTCCACTAAGAGACTATTAGAACTGATAAAAGAATTTGGCAGAGTTACAGTACATAAAACCAACACATAAATACAAATAGTATTCTAATATACAAACAATGTTCTGGCTGAGAAAGAACTTAGAATATCAGTTCCATTCAAAATACTGCAAAATAAATAAATAAATAAATGCCTTGGGATAAATTTAACCAAGGATGTGAAATCTCTCTACAATGAACATTATAAAACATTGATGAAAGAAATAGAAAAAGACATACACACAAAAATGAAAAATCTCCCATGTTCATGGGTTGGAAGAATTAGTATCATCAAAATACCCATACTATCAAAAGCAATATACACATTCAATACAATCCCAATAAAAAAAAGATATTTTTTTGCAGAACTAAAAGAAAACAATCCTAAAATTATTAAGGAAACAGAAAATATCCCAAATAGCCACAGCAATCTTTATTTTTATTTTTATTATTTATTTATTTATTTATTTATTTATTTATTATTTTGACAGGCAGAGTTAGACAGTGAGAGAGAGAGAGAGAGAGACAGAGAGAAAGGTCTTCCTTCCTTTGGTTCACTCCCCAAATGGCTGCTATGGCTGGTGCACTGCACGGATCTGAAGCCAGGAGCCAGGTGCTTCCTCCTGGTCTCCCAAGCTGGTGCAAGGCCCAAGCACTTGGGCCATCCTCCACTGCCCTCCTGGGCCACAGCAGAGAGCTGGACTGGAAGAGGAACAACAAGGACAGAACCGGTGCCCTGACCGGGACTAGAACCCGGAGTGCCGGCGCTGCAGGTGGGGGATTAGCCTAGTGAGCTGTGGCACCAGCCAATCTTATTTTGGTGTCCTATATTAGCTACCACATATCATATTTGTCTTTTTGGGACTGACTTGTTTCACTAAGCATAATGGCCTCCAATTGCATTCATTTCGTTGCAAAAGACACGATTTCATTCTCTTTTATGACTGAGTAGTGTTCCACTGTGCATATATATATATGACATTTTCCTTATACAGTCATCAGTTGATGGGCATATCTTAGCTGTTGTCAATTGAGCTGCTATAAATAAACATGGAGGGTACAGATAACTCCTAAGCAATCTTAAACAATAAAACAAATCAGAGGTATTATAATGGCAGATTTCAAAACAGCCTGTTATTGACCTAAAAATGGGCTTATAGACCAATGGAACAGAATAGAAACCCCAGAAATTAACCCATGCATCTGCAACTAACTAATCTTTGACAAACAAGCTAAAATTATTTCCTGGAGAAAAAGCAGTATCTTCAACAAATGTTGTAGAGACAATTGAATTTCCACATGCAGAAGTTTGAAACAAGACCCCTTGAACTAAACATTAAACCTGAAATAAACTACTAGAGGAGAACATTGAAGAAATGCTACAAGACATTGGCTTAAGCAAAGATTTCCTTGGTAAGACCCCAGAAACACAGGCAATAAAAAAGACAAATGAGATTACATCAAACTAATAAGTGTCCATACAGCAATTTTAAAAGTGAAGGGGTAACCGGCAGAATGGGAGAAAATATTTTCAAACTCTGCATCCAACAAAGGATTAATAGACAGAATATATAAGGAGTTCAAGAAATTCCACAACTACCAAGCAAAGAATCCAGTTAAGAAATGGGAAGTGGATCTGAAGAGACATTTTTCAAAGGAAGAAATACAATTGCCCAACAGACACATGGAAAAATGCTCAGGAACACTAGCCATTAGGGATATGTAAATAAAAACCATGATGAGGGAAGCCAGTGCTGTGGTGTAGCAGGTAAAGCCACCGCCTACAGTGCTGGCATCCCAAATGGGTGCTGGTTCAAGTCCTGGCTGCTCCTCTTGCAATCCATCTCTCTGCTGTGTCCTGGGAAAACAGTATAAGATGGCCCAAGTCCTTGGGCCCCTGCATCTGCATGGGAGACCCAGCAGAGGCTCCTGTTTCCTGACTTCAGATCAGTGCTGCTCTGGCCGTTGCAGCCAATTGGGGAGTAAACCATCAGATGGAAGACCTCTCTCTTTCTCTCTCTCTTTCTGCCTCTCCTCTCTCTGTGTAACTCTGACTTTCAAATAATTAAATAAATCTTAAAAAAAAAAAAAAGAAACATGATGAAGCATCATCCAACTCCAGTTAGAATGACTTTTATCACAAAATTAAAAAAAAAAAGTAACAAATGTTGGCAAGCATGTGGAGAAAAAGGTATCCTAATACATTATTGGTAGCAATGCAAATTGGGAAAACCATTATGGAAAACAGTATGTAGATACCCTCAGGAAACTAAAAACAGATTTGTCATAAGACCCAACTATCCTACTCCTGGCAATATAGCCAAAGGGAGTGAAATCAGTATATGAAAGAAATACCTGTACTCCCATGTTTACAGAGTTTAATTCATAATAACAAAGATATGCAATTAACCTAGATGTCCATCAACTGACAATTAGATAAAGAAAAATTCTCTCCTCTCTCTCTCTCTCTCTCTCACACACACACACACACACACACAATGGGATATTTCTTAGCCTTAAAAAGAGTGAAATCCTGACATTTACAACAAAGTGGGTTTAACTAGAGATCACTATGCGAAGTGAAATAAGTCAGACTCACAAAGATGAACATCACATTCTCTTATTTGTGGAAGTTAATCTAGAGAACAACTGTGTGAATGTCTCATTACTTGGTGCATAGTTATAAATACTGCTTCATTGAATCATGCCATGGAAATGACAATTTACTCTTCTTTCCCCTTGTAATGATCATTGTGCTGAGTCTCTTGCTTTGTGATATTAATATCTGTTTTCAAGAAAAAATAGTATACATGTGTATGCATAACATGTCTACATTTGAAGTGAATGTGGCAGAATGTTTAAAAATCTGCTATTTTACAACTAAAATAAACATTTTGAAAAATTAAAGTAAAATAGCATTTCTCATCAATTTTAGTGGTTTATTTTTATGAAGTGCTCTTTTTATTTGCTATTCCTATCTCCCAACAGGAATACAGCTCCCCGAGGGTAAGAGTCAAGTCTATCTGCTGTGCTCACTACCCTATTTCCAATGCTTAGAAGATTATGAGGCACATTTTATACTCTCAAAAAATGAACAATATGTTAAGTGCTTCTAGAAATCAATAAGAGCAAAAATTTACTGTTATCCCAAAAAACGAACAAGACCATGAAAATATCATAAATGAATTTTGAATGCATCATTATCTTCAGTAATAATAAAAATGTAATTAAACCAATAAAATATGTCATTATAAGTCTATGGCAAATATTTTAAAAATTGACAAAATTTTGCATTAACAACATATAAAGAATGTGAAATACATATATACTAACAAGTTATGGTCAATTTTTATGGCCTAACAATATTTTCTTAACCCAGAAAATCTACTTGAAGGAATTTTTTCTATCAGAATATTTAAAAAATCCTGTAAATATGGGGTTTTTAAATGTTTGCCACATTTTTATAAATATGAAAAATAAACTACATTGACCCCTCTTTTATATATGGTAATAAAATACAGGCAAAGATAAGGAACTAGAGTTAGAGATTCTCTTTGTGATACATGGAACAATGTAAACCTGACTGTGACTTTCTCTGGAAGGTAGAAAACAGTAATTTATATCCTATGAAGGTAATTGATAATGTTTGAAATTATAAAGTCTAAGCCGGCGCCATGGCTCAACAGGCTAATCCTCCGCCTTGCAGCGCCGGCACACCGAGTTCTAGTCCCAGTTGCCCCTCTTCCAGGCCAGCTCTCTGCTATGGCCCGGGAAGGCAGTGGAGGATGGCCCAAGTCCTTGGGCCCTGCACCCCATGGGAGACCAGGAGAAGCACCTGGCTCCTGGCTTCGGATCAGCGCGGTGCGCCAGCCACGGCGGCCATTGAAGGGTGAACCAACGGAAAAGGAAGACCTTTCTCTCTGTCTCTCTCTCTCTCAGTGTCTACTCTGCCTGTAAAAAAAAAAAAATAATAAATTATAAAGTCTAATTTTCTGTAAACAGTAAGAAATACAAAAGACAATTTTTGGAAGTATCTGTGAGCCAGTTTTTTCACCTCTGAATGGTCTATTAGAATGTAACAGAGGGCCTATTAGTCTTGCTGAGTTCAGTGTGTGGGTATCTCTTTCATATTGTTTCACTTATGAAATAAGTGGAATTATTCTAAGATTTTCTTTTCTTTTTTTTCCTTGGGCTGTGCTAGTCCAGTTGAAGTTAACATGGCTACATTCGCTCATAAAAAGAGCTCCTATCCGATCCTGACCCATGCTATGCTCAGTTGCTCGATACCCTTTTATGAAAAGTGTCACCATTTTCATGCCTCTGTGCCTTTGTTCATGATCTTCTCTCTGCCTGGCATGCCTTGTACTGTCTTCTTTCTTTCATAAGTATCAAAATATCTTTTGAGGCACAGGTTAAACGTTCCCTCTTATAGGAAGTCTCCTCTTCCTCGCCAAGAGGTTTCTTTTCTGTCTGATCCCAATGTCAGGGACCATGCAGTAGGTGGCCTTACCTCTTGGTAATAGAAAAACCTGGCGTGTCAGATAAAATGTACTATAAGCCATGCGCCTGTAACCGCCCTGCCCCCCTCCCTAATCTTGTAGAAGCCATGCGCCTGTAACCGCCCTACCCCCCTTCCCTAATCTTGTAGCTTCCCGTAATAGGGCCCCGCGGGTTTTTCTTGATTGCGTCAGCACTGCAGTAGCGAAGACAAGCCCTTCCTCTTTCCCATGCCTCAATGATATATAGTGAGCAGTTCAAAAAATAAAGTTGCAGCTTGATCAGCACTTGTCTTGCTGCCATCCTTGTGTCTCCTGCCCCTCTCATTTCTCCTTCTAGGTACTCGACCCCAGTTGCTGTCCCGCGGGTCGGGACATCTGGCGCCCAACGTGGGGCTCGAGTGTGGCCCTTGGGGCTCGAAGTGCCTGTAAGATTGGAGAAACGCCGCCTTCCAGGAGGAAAACTTGGATCCAAGTGATTGTGCGACCAGCTCGGAACTGCCCACCCGAGATCATCAGCATCGGTCGACGCTGAGGAGCGAAGACGGCGCAAGGTAAGTGACAGCCATGGGGCAGGCATTATCGTCACGGGAAATGTTCATTAAAAGCCTCAAAGATACTCTCAAGACACGAGGAGTTCGGGTTAAAAAGAAAGATTTAAAAGTGTTTTTTGATCATATAGAAAGACTGTGTCCCTGGTTTCCCAAGGAAGGCACAATCGACGAGGTTAAGTGGAATAGAGTTGGAAGTTGTCTAAAAGATTTCCATGAGACTTTTGGCCCTGCCAAGGTGCCTATTACCATCTTTTCATATTGGAATCTAATTAATGATATTATAAAAACCCGGCATACAGATAAAGCTGTCGACGCCCTGGTGAGGGAAGGCGAGGAGACGCTACGGCGATGCTCCCAACCCCCCTCTAGATGCCCTTCTGTCATTCTAGATATGCCCCCTGTTTCTGATAATGGCACCCCAGATGACCCCCCAGATGTGATCGAGGAGCCCACCCCTTCCCTCTCCAACAAGACGGGCCAATTATATCCTGTTATTCGAGACCGGTCAGCCTTTGAAGAGAGAGAGGAGACTGCCCATAGTGCCCCAGATCCCCCTAAACCCCCGCCATATAATCCTCACCTACCCCTTACCGTTTGCGCCCCCTCCTTCCACGATCTTAACCCACCTATACCTGACTTGTCGGCTCTGCGGCAGTCACTTCAAGCCAGGCGGGAGCACATCCAGCTCCTTAAAGAACTAAGAACCCTCGATGATGAGCTCCGCCATCTCGCCTTGGAACGACCCCTTCCACGATCTAAGCAAAATAACACCAAGCCCAAAACCCAACCCCTTCTGGCTTTCCCTGTAACCAGGAGACAAGCCCAAGGCCAGTCCGACCCTACCACTGATGGGGAAGATGAGGATGAGGATAATTCACCCCACCAACATGAGGAAGACAGTGAGGATCCGGGGTCAGAGGGAGAGGATCAGGCCCCCCATCAGGGACCGGGAGATGGACAACCGTCATCTTACAAAAGGCTTAGTCTCAAATTTATTGAAAAACTTAAAACAGCTTGCACCCAATACGGCCCCACCGCCCCGTACACTCAGGCCTTATTAGAAAACCAAAAAACCCGCTGGTTCACGCCTAATGATTGGGATTTTCTTGCCCGAGCCACTCTCAGCGGGGGTGATTACGTCCTGTGGAGGGCTGATTATGTTCAAATTTGTAAAGAGTTAGCTCAACAAAACCTTACTAAAGTCTCATCAAAACATTGGACCCTCAAAAAACTTTTGGGAGATCCCCCGTATAACTCCAATAATTTACAAGCCCAATTCCCTACTGGGTTACTAACACAAATTAGCACTGCCGGCATGGGGGCATGGAGAAAACTCCCTCAGAGAGGAGCGGTCACCGCCTCTTTAGCTAAAGTTCAACAAGGGCCCGACGAGCCTTATAGTGATTTCGTTTCGCGCCTTAATATGGCAGCTGAGAGACTCGTCGGCCCGGGAGAGAGTGGAAGCGCGTTCGTTACACACCTTGCCTTTGAAAACGCCAATCCAGTTTGTAAGGACGTTCTTCGGCCTCATAAACATAAAAATGACCTTTCAGAATTCGTGAGGCTCTGCGCTGGCGTGGGATCAGCCCACGCTATGGGTCTGGCTATCGGAGCTGCATTTAAATCGGCTCACAACCCCTCCGCAAAAACCTCCACTTGCTATGCTTGTAAACAGCCTGGACATTTTGCCCGTGATTGTCCCACTGCCTCATCAACCAGGCCTATGGCACAAAATATAACCCCATCCCCTCCAGGTAGGCCACTTCCTTCCACCCTGTGCCCTCGATGCCATAGGGGTTATCACTGGGCAAATGAATGTAGGTCAAAGACTAATTCTTCAGGCCAGCCCCTCCCTCCTAGGCTGCCGGGAAACTCCCAGAGGGGCCAGCCCCTGGCCCCAAATTATCCAAGGACAAACCCTGGGGCGATACGGTTTGTCCCTCCTCAGGCCCAAGCCCAACAACAAGTTCCTCAAATGCCTCAACAATTACTTCCCTCCAACGAGCAACCCCAGGTAGCGCAGGACTGGACCTCTGTGCCGCCTCCGATACAATATTAGATTCCACCCAGGGCCCACAAATTATCCCTACAGGGGTGTGGGGCCCTCTGCCTTCGGGTACCTGTGCTCTTATTCTTGGTAGAGCATCAGCCACCCTTAAGGGCATTCAAGTTTTTCCTGGCATTATTGACGGTGATTTTACCGGACAAATAAAGATTCTAGCAGCCGCTATTAACGGAGTGGCTGCCGTTCCACAGGGCACCCGCCTAGCACAACTAATTCTTATGCCTTTAATTACTAAAAATACATCCTCAATTTCCTCCAGGCCCCGAGGCATTACCCCTTTGGGCTCCTCGGATGCCTATTGGGTCCAGCCAATCACAAAAAATAGACCTACACTAACCCTTACTATTGAAGGAAAGGATTTTAAGGGC
The DNA here is from genome assembly GCF_033115175.1 of Lepus europaeus. Taxonomy (NCBI): domain Eukaryota; kingdom Metazoa; phylum Chordata; class Mammalia; order Lagomorpha; family Leporidae; genus Lepus; species Lepus europaeus. Next base: position 40,985,057 of record NC_084832.1, on the reverse strand, counting down.
ATTCTAGATACGGGGGCGGATGCCACGGTCATATCTCAAGATCATTGGCCCACCCACTGGCCGCTGACCGCATCTTTTACTGACTTACAAGGTATAGGCCAATCTAATAACCCCCAAGTCAGCTCAAAGGTATTACACTGGAAGGATAGTGAAGGCAATCAGGGCACTGTAACTCCTTTTGTATTACCAGGCCTTCCTGTTAATCTGTGGGGACGTGACATTCTCTCCCAAATGGAAGTTATCCTGTGCAGCCCTAGTAACGTGGTCACACAACAAATGCTGCGCATGGATTATGTGCCTGGCACGGGACTTGGAAAAACAAGACAGGGCATAACTCAACCCATTACAACTCCCTCTAAAACAGATAAACACGGGCTCGGATATTCGGATTTTTAGCAACGGCCACTGGCCTTCCTGTACCCCATGCAGATAAAATCACATGGAATACTCAAACTCCTGTTTGGGTGGACCAGTGGCCGCTTACTCAAGAAAAACTAAATGCCGCTACAGCGCTTGTACAGGAGCAGCTCGAGGCTGGACACTTAGAGCCTTCTAATTCTCCCTGGAATACACCCATTTTTGTCATAAAGAAAAAATCTGGCAAATGGCGCCTTTTACAGGACTTGCGTGCCGTTAATAAGGTCATGGCACCCATGGGTGCCCTCCAACCTGGCATCCCCACCCCTGTAGCCATTCCAAATGGTTATTTTAAAATAATTATAGATCTTAAGGATTGCTTTTTTACTATTCCTTTACACCCTGATGACCGTCCTTTCTTCGCCTTTAGCCTTCCCCGTGTTAACTTCCAGGGACCAATGCAAAGATTTCAATGGAAGGTCTTACCCCAAGGAATGGCCAATAGCCCCACCCTTTGTCAAAAATTTGTGGCACAAGCAGTAGACCCAATTCGTTTACGCTGGCCACATCTTTATATTTTACATTATATGGATGATATTCTATTGGCAGCCCAAAATAAATCAAACCTACTTCGTTGCTTCACGGACCTTACTAAAACCCTTCTCGCCCTTGGTTTACAAATTGCCCCTGATAAGGTTCAGTTACAAGACCCCTTTACCTATTTAGGCTTAAAATTACAACAAAACGAGGTTTTCGTGCCTCGCATCCAGTTTCGCTTAGACTGCCTCCATACCCTTAACGACTTTCAAAAACTTTTAGGAGATATTCAGTGGCTCAGGCCCTATATAAAGGTCCCTAACAACACTCTCTTGCCCCTTTACGACACCCTTCGAGGAAACTCAGATCCCTCTTCCCCCCGTGAACTCACCCCGGCTGCGAGAGAGGCGTTAAACCAAGTAACACAAGCCATCAGCCAACAATTTGTCTCTCAAATTTCGTATACCCTCCCTTTAACTTTTATTGTCTTAGCCACGCCACACACGCCCACTGGAGTGTTTTGGCAAAAGGCCCTCACACCTGGTAAAAAGGGTCAACCTCTTTTCTGGGTCCATCTCCCCACCTCCTCGTCTAAGGTAATTTCTGTATACTCTTCCCAAACCACTTCATTAATCATTAAGGCTCGCTCCCTTTCCCGCCAGTATTTTGGAAAGGATCCCGATATAATAATAGTGCCATATACTCAAGAACAGACCCAGTTCCTTCTTCAAACATCTGACGACTGGGGAATAGCCATGTCAGGCTTTATGGGGATTCTTGACAATCACCTCCCTGATGACCCGGTACTACAGTTTGCCCAGTCCTATTCCTTCATTTTCCCAAAAATTACAAAAAGTAACCCCATTCCAAAGGCTGTCACGGTGTTTACAGATGGATCTTCCAATGGGATGGCCGCCTTCGTGGCAAATAACCGTTCTCATGTATTTAAAACATCTTATCAGTCAACTCAGTTGGTTGAACTGTATGCCGTACTTCAAGTCTTTACACAATTTTTCGATCAGCCTGTAAATATCTTTACTGATAGTGCATATGTGGCTCAATCTATCCCGTTACTCGAAACTTCCCCTTTTCTTAAGACAACTTCTAACGCTACGCCCTTATTTGCACAAATTCAAAAGTTAATTCACAAGAGACAACAGCCTTTCTACTTGGGACATATCAGGGCACACACAAACCTACCAGGGCCACTATCAGAAGGTAACGCCCAGGCAGATGCAGCTACGAGGCTTGCCTTCCCCATAATTATGGGATCAGTACAAGAAGCTCAAAAATTACATAAGTTACATCACCTAAATGCTCAATCCCTCCGTTTACTTTGTAAGATTTCACGAGATCAGGCTCGTGAAATAGTAAAACAATGTCCCACATGCATCACAAGCCTCCCTGTACCGCATTTAGGAGTCAATCCGCGTGGTCTTCTCCCTAATCAGTTGTGGCAAATGGATGTCACGCATTTCCCAGAATTTGGCAAATTAAAGTATCTCCATGTGTCTATAGACACGTATAGTGGTTTTATCTTTGCTTCCCCCCATTCAGGAGAAGCTGCTAGGGATGTCATCTCACACTTTGTCACTGCCCTTTCTGTCCTGGGAAAACCTGCTAAAATTAAAACAGACAATGGTCCTGCTTATGTCAGCACTAAGTTTAAACAATTCTGTGAAGCGCTCCATGTTAGCCATGCTACAGGCATTCCCTATAACCCACAGGGACAAGGAATAGTTGAGAGAGCCCACCAAACATTAAAAACTTGGCTCACTCGGCTTAAAGCCACTTCCTTCTCTTTTACCTCTCCCCGCGATCGCTTAAATCATGCGCTTTTTGTGACAAATTTTTTAACTTTGGATAATAATGGTCATTCCGCTGCTGACCGTCACTGGCACCCTTCCCCTAATACGGCTCCACCTATGGTGATGTGGCGAGACCCCCTCACCAACAGCTGGCATGGCCCAGATCCAGTACTTATCTGGGGCCGCGGCTCAGCCTGCATCCTGGATCAAAAGCAATCGGCACCCAGATGGCTGCCTGAAAGATTAGTTAAACAAGTTAATTCGTCAAACTCTTCTAATATTAACCCTACACCAGAGCCTACATCTGGCCCTGAGGATATTTTCCCCTTGTGTTTACAGGAATAAAAAGACCCGGCTGGACTCTACTGGGACTCATTACAGGACTCCTTGTTATTGTCGGTATTGTTGCCATTGTTGCTATTTGTGTATCTTATCTTCTCTCTATTCGCTCTTCCCCTACCACATTTCCTGAGGGCTCACTGATTAACCCCTCTGAAGGGCCCTAACAAAATGTCCCTCTTCCTTGCTCTCCTGATAATGGCAATCTACACCATCCATTGGGCTCCACCAGTCTTTGCAGGGTTTGACAACCCTCAGGCCATTCAAAAACTCCTTCAACAGCATAACCCTTGTACCTGCTCGGGGGGCATAACAGTATTACTCCCACAAACATCAACCTCCTATGGATCCCGAGTCCTCAATCGTAAGCCTCATTTTACACATGACTGTGGAGATAAAACTGCATATCGGGCTGCCACAGATTCCAAATGGCAGTGTACTCTCAAACCTAAACTAGACTCTTCCCGCCCTGAGGATCAATGCCCATCAGAATGCAATAGTACTATCCACTACTCTGTGCACTCCTCCTGTTATACTCAGTATCAAACCTGTAATGAGGGGAGTAAACATTTATTGTTTGCCACTATAACAGGAGATCATGGGGGAATATTTGGAGGAGACTTATCGTCTTCACGCCTCAGCTCTCCTCCCTGCCCCCCTAAGGGACAAGTGGCCTGCTGGTACCCTGCAGCCCCTGTGGGAGTGTCTGATGGTGGTGGCCCTCAGGACACACTTACCAGGTTAAAAACACAAAAGATGCTCGAAACCGCATTCGAAAGCCTTTATCCTTCTCTCCAATACCACCCTCTGGCTAACATCCGATCTCGAGGAATGGAAGGCTTAGATGCCAACACCGCCGATATCCTCACCGAGTCCCATAAATTACTTAATATCTCTAACCCCTCCCTTGCAAACAGCTGTTGGCTCTGTCTGCGCCAGGGACCCCCCCTTCCTCTTGCCGTATTTTTACCGCTTAATAGTACCTCTATGTTTAATGATTCCTCTAACGCTCAGCCTACACATCCCTTTCCTGTTCTTCCTTACCCAGCTGAAAACATCACTTGCCTTTATAAACCTCCCCTTAATAATTCCTTTAATATTGATGTAGGCCTCGCTCCCTTTTGTACAGATAATGAAACAATAGATTTCCCTCTTTACGCCCCCAATTCCACCGTATTTGTATGCAAGGATAATTTAGCCTATACTGTCCTACCAGCAAATTGGAGCGGTAATTGCGCACATGCTACGCTTTTCCCCAATATTGAAATCATTTCGGGAGATACCCCTGTTCCCATCCCCTCCTTTGATTATATTGCGGGGCGACCGAAACGAGCTGTTCAATTTATTCCTTTAATAGCTACATTGGGAATCTCCTCAGCGATGGTTACAGGTTCAACAGGACTAGGAATTGCGGTCCACAAATATAGACAATTGTCCCAACAGCTTATTAATGATGTACAAACCCTATCCACCACCATTCAGGACCTTCAGGATCAAATTGACTCCCTAGCGGAAGTCGTTCTCCAAAACCGTAGAGGCTTAGACTTGCTTACTGCCGAACAGGGAGGTATTTGTTTGGCTTTACAGGAAACATGCTGCTTCTACGCCAACAAGTCCGGCATTGTTCGTGATAAAATCAAAACACTTCAAGAAGACCTGGAACGTCGTCGACGTGCCCTGGCTGAAAACCCCTTCTGGACTGGATGGAATGGACTGCTTCCCTATTTGTTGCCACTTCTAGGCCCCTTTGCTGGAATACTTATTATACTATCTGTAGGTCCTTGTCTCTTCAATAGACTCGTGGCCTTCATCAAACAACAAGTAGACAATTTGGCAGCCAGGCCAATTCAAATACATTACCAGAGTCTAGCCATGCAAGATCCCATGGAAACTTATCATCCCCTCTCCGGCCAATAAAGTATAGCCAATAAGGTCACGGTCCTTTCAACAGCTAACCTTCCCCCGTTCATTGCTGTCCAGTCGGGAGCCCAGGAAGGGCCCCAGGCCTATCAATAAAATGAGCAGTAAGCCAATGACGGGCACCTTCCCGTACCCACACCCGCCTAAGACAGGAGTCCTTGGGGACTGGCAAGGATATCCAGCGACGGGTAAGAGGTGTTAGGGTTTCGGGTCGATTCCTAAGACAGGCACTGCTCGTTCGTCAAACTTGGCCTAAACCACAGCTATCCTTCTTAAATTGATAAAGAAGGGGGATATGTCAGGGACCATGCAGTAGGTGGCCTTACCTCTTGGTAATAGAAAAACCTGGCGTGTCAGATAAAATGTACTATAAGCCATGCGCCTGTAACCGCCCTGCCCCCCTCCCTAATCTTGTAGAAGCCATGCGCCTGTAACCGCCCTACCCCCCTTCCCTAATCTTGTAGCTTCCCGTAATAGGGCCCCGCGGGTTTTTCTTGATTGCGTCAGCACTGCAGTAGCGAAGACAAGCCCTTCCTCTTTCCCATGCCTCAATGATATATAGTGAGCAGTTCAAAAAATAAAGTTGCAGCTTGATCAGCACTTGTCTTGCTGCCATCCTTGTGTCTCCTGCCCCTCTCATTTCTCCTTCTAGGTACTCGACCCCAGTTGCTGTCCCGCGGGTCGGGACATCCCAACTTATTTTATAATTAATAATGTCATCCAACAGCATTTTTCACATTGTACTGTAATTGTTTTCCTGCACTCTTATCCCACTGATCTTACTAAACACTATCTCTCATTCAACTTTCATATCTAGCTCTTGTGCAGTGTCTGGGTCATCATAGTTTCTCCATCTCAACATACATTATTTGAATAATGCAAAAATGCGCAGAACCACCTGAGAGTTAATGAGTTAAAAGAAAAAGATTCACCATTTCCTTATTCATCCCTTTGAGTGATTATTTAATCCTCCAAACTGATAAGGTCAGCAGTTACTGTATTATAACAAAGACTGAGATGGGATTTAATGTCATCTATCCTCAGCCTCTCCCCCTCACCCAACACATACCTTGAGACCTGGGGAGATTTGCCTGTCTCTTCCAAGACATGTTAAAATGTTCTTCAGCCTTCAGGTCTTCCTTGCTACCTTCAATCTTGCCATTCCTAGCTGTTTATTCTCTAGGTTGCTCTTTTCTAAAGAAGACTTTTCGACTCTTGGTTTTCCAGGTTCAAGCTCACTGTTCATGCCTTCACTTGTTCCACAAAAGCAAATGCTATTTGAAGTCAACCAAGAAGCAATAACTACATAAACCAACATTAGTGTTATGAAGATTGTCCTAGCTAATACAGACTCTGAGTAAGATCCTCTCTTCCTACTGAATATTTTTTTTTCTTAACACTTTCACTGGTTTTTGCCAATTGTCCTTTTTGAGTTTCATTATGATTTGTCTCCTGTTGGCCTTCAATCTTTTCACATTTCAAACTGTGAAGCAAGAATCCTAAATGAACCTGAGCTGGAATGTAAATGTATCTGGGATCTTCAGAGCTACCATTGTTGTTGATGTGTTTATTAAATAAGAATAAAGAGTGCTTTTGCTACTTGTCTAAGGAAAGTTATAAGGGTTGTAAAAGAGTTGAATATTTTAGTCTTTATAAAACCTAAGGTTTAAATTGTAATTCCATGAGGACAATTGTCTTTATCAAGTGGAGATCCTTTTGTAGAAGTCTCAGTGAGACAAGAGGGCAACATAAAAGCTGTTTCACACCTGGGATACCACACTGTGTGGTATGAGCAGCAAGCATCTCAGGAAGGGAGAACCATTTTGGCATCTGTGTTTGCAGCATTGGTAGTGCCAGGAACATTGGCACAAACATTAGCTCCAAGAACCCAAACAAGTATCTCACAGGTTCCTTTGTAATGATTCCAATGATTCCTTAAATACTTTTAAAACTTTTCCATTTTGTTTTTATAAGAAAGGCATAACACACACATGCACACGCACACACGCACACAAAGAGAGAGAGAATGAGAGAGAGATCTCACTCACTGCTTCACACGCCAAAGACCCACAACAGTCAGGGCTGGACCAGGCTGAAACCAGAGACAGGAGCTCCATCTAGGCTTCCCACATTGACAGTAAGGACCCAATTACTTGAGCCATTATCGGCTGCATCCTAGAAGGCACATTAGTAGGAAGCTGGATCAGAAGAGGTGGGACTCAATCTCAAGCACTCCGATATGGGTTGTGGGTATCCTAAGCAGTGGCTTAACCCACTGTACCACAATGCCCACTCCAATTGCTTAAAATATTTCTTAAGAGAAAAGGGGCCAGCACTGTGACTTAGCAGGTAAAGTTGCAGCCTGCAGTACTTGCATCCCATGTGGACACCAGTTCAGGTCCTAGCTGCTCCATTTCTGATCCAGTTCTCTGCTATGCCTGGGAAAGCAGTAGAAGATGGTCCAAGTCCTTGGGTCCCTGCACCCACGTGGGAGACCTGGAAGAAGCTCCAGGCTCCTGGCTTTGGATCAGCTCAGCTCTGGCTGCTGTGGTCATCTGGGGAGTGAACCAGTGGATGGATGACCTCTCTCTTTCTGTCTGCCTCTGTCTCTCTGTGACTCTGCCTTTCAAATAAATCAATAAACCTTTAAATAAATCTCTAAATAAATAAATAAATGTGATGCTTATTAAAACATTATGGAAAACGGTATGGAGATTCCTCAAAAAAAAAAAAATAGAACTATCATATGATCCAGCTACCCCACTTCTGTGTATATATCCAAGGGAAATAGTTACTATCTTAAAAGAGATATCTGTACTTTCATGTTTATTGAAGTATTATTAACAATAGCCAAGATATGGAAATAATCTAAATATCTATCAGTAAACAAAGAAAAAATATATATGTATACAATGAAATATTCATCAACCTTTAAAAAGAAGGAAATCCAGTAATTTGCAAAAAATATGGATGAGCTGGGAGGATATTGTGCTCAGCGAAATAAACAAGACACTCAAAGAGACAGTGCATAATCTCCCTTACATGTGGAATCTGTGAAAGAAGTTTAACCCACAGCAATGTATGGAAAAATGGCAGTTTCCCAAGGCTGGAAGGATAGAAAGGAAAGGAATGTATGGGTCAAAGGATACAACCCTTCAGTAATGAGATGAATAAGTACTGGATCCCAGTGTACAGTATGGTGACTACAATTCATAATAATGTATTGTGTATCTGAAACTCACTAAGAAAATAGATATCAAGTGTTCTTACCACACACACACAAGCAGTAATTTTGTGATGTGATGGATATATTAATTAGCTTGATTATGGTAATCACTTCACAATATATACATATGTCAAGACATCACATTGTAACTATAAATATATGCAGTTTTTATTTGTCAATAATATCAAGGTAGAAGAGAAAATGCTAGCAATAAAGGCATAAATATTATCCATGATAAAATTATTTGCCAAAAAGTCTTTATCAGTTTGTATTCCCAGCAATGGATGAGCTTGAACTTCACCTCAATCCAGCCAACATTGTTTTATATACTTAAATGTATATGCAAAATGTTTTGTCTTTCCACATATGCATGTTAGTTTGATGATGATTTAACAATAATACATTTATATAAAATGTTTTACTTAAACATACATGTATGTTAAGAAAAAACATATCACTTTAAATCTCATTTATGACTTCACTTGGCCATGAAATCTTACAAAATAAAATTGCCTTTTATCATATTAATTTTTAAATTTTTGATTAACATGTAATTCTTGTACATTTTCTTGGGTACAGTAAAATATTTCAACACATGAACATGGTATAAACTTATGAAATCAAGGAATTAACCTAATTAGCACTTCCACTTCTTTATCTTTTCTTTACATTTAGAGATTAAAGGGCTTCTTTTTCAGCTTGTATATGACACTTTATTGTGAATATAACCACTCTATATTACTGGAACGATTACTTCTACCTAACTGTTTTGGTACCCATTATCCAACCTTCCTCTTTCCAATCCTTTCCAACCTCCAATGATCACCATTCTAAGTTCAAATTTTTTAAGCTTCCACATGTGAGAGAGAACATACGGTATTCATCTTTATATGTCTGGTTTATTCCCTCCATTTTGCTACAACTGACAGGATTTCAGTCTTTTTTATGAATGTATAATAATCATAATAATATTTTATGGCTGAATAATATTTGTGTTATCCATTCATCCTTTGATGGACACCAAGGTTGATTATACATCTAGAATATTGTGAATATTGTGAATACAGTGAACATGGGAGTGCAGGAGTCTCTATGAAAGGCTGATTTTTTTTCCTTTGTACATATACCAGAACTGGGATAGCTGGGTCATATGGAAGATCTATTTTCCATTTTCTGAGGATCTTCATACTGTTATCCATAATGGCTGTTCTGATTTGCACACCTACGAACAGTGTAGACGGTTCCTTTTCTCCACATCCTTGCCAGCATTTGTTGTTGCTTTTTTTGCTTTAGATAATAGCAACTCTAAACTGAGTCAGATCATATCTCACTGTGGTTTTGATTTGCATTTCCCTGCTGGATAGTGATAATGAGCAATTTTAAATATAATCGTTGGCCATTTGTATTTCTTCTTTTGGGAAATAAATAACCAGATCCTTTGTTTGTTTCAGAACTGTATTGTTTGGTTTTTTTGTTGTTGTTGTTTAGTTCAGTTTCTCATTTATCCTTAATATTAATATTTTGTCAGATTAATAGTTTGGAAATGTTTTCTCATACTTTGCTGATTATCACTTCATTGTGTTGACCGCTCACTTCCTTTGCTGTGTAGAAGCGTCTTTTGAAACAATTCCATTTACTTAGTTTTAGCTTTGCTTTTACTGTCTGTGCCTTTTGGATCTTATCCAAAAAATCATTGCCTGTTCTGATATTTAAATTATTTGCCCTATATTTTCTTGTAGTACCTTCATAATTTCATGTTTAATATTGACATTTTTGATCTAATTTAAGTCAATTTTTGTATAGCGTGAAAAGTGGGTCTGGGAGTGGAGGTTGTTTCATTCTTCAAATGGATTCCTAGCTTTCCCAGCATCATATATTAAAGAGAACATATTCTTTCTCCAGTATATGTGTTTGGGTTCTTTGTTGAGGATCAAATTGACTGTAGATGCATGGATTAGTTATTCGGGCTCTATTCTGCTCCATTAAATTATACCAAATTTAAAATAGCATCAAACAAAATCACATATACATGTGCATGTATTACTGTATATAAATCATATTACAAAGAATACTGTTGAGTCCTTCGCATGTGGAAATAGGAACATTACGATTGATAAACCAAATAGAGAACAAAATGCAGTTGAATTATACAGCTTGATAAGCCAATCAACATGACGCTGTTCCTTTGCTGCTTTACTGTGGGCTGCATGAGCCTACGTGAGACAGCTGCCCTGATTTCTGCTTGTACTACATATTTAGTCTACTTTGGTCATCTTCATTTTTCATGTTCAGGTTTGGTTTACAAAGCTACTGTGATTTGATGGTTCTTTAGAGTTTCTGAAACTTATTTTCTCCCTGCTCTTTAGAGAATATTCGTTTTTTTTCTTTCTGTTTGATTGCCTTGTTGGTATTTGGAAGAGCAACAGTTTCATTCCATTTCATTTTACTTCAGTTAGTGAAAATGAAAAAAATTTCAGCATAATATTGGGCATTTATCTTTTTCTTAAAAGCTGTGGATTGTCATTAACTGACAAAACATGCTGCTGCCAAGATCTTGCAAGTTTTGTATTTGTTGTCTGATGCCAAACATCCTCTTTAAATGCTAATGAACAAAGTATGGTGTGCATTCTGTTCTTGATAGATTATGCCTATACCTTCTGTGGTCAACAGAAGGGGAATTCCCGGCCCATATGATTTCCATTCTGGCACACTCATTTCCTTAGTACTTACAAGCCAGTTAGCATTTAGATGTATTACTCGATCGCATTTGTACTTTGAATAGACACAGCCTAGCTGCATCCTCTCAACCTGCAGAAGCAACATTGTGAAGCAGCTTGTCCTTATACCTTCCTTCCCCCAACTGAGTCACAAACAGGAAACATTCAGTCTCACATTTAGCCTCCCTTTGCCTGGACCTAAGAAGCCAAATTATAGAAATCCTTGAGCACACTGCCAGCTACTTTGGCCTTTCCTCCACAGGCATTTTGGAATCACTGTAGAATTTCAAGATATTGCAGTGATATGATTTGGTGAAAGATTTTGGAAAGAGAGGACAGTGAAATGCTTTGGTTTTTGCAATTGTCTAGGCCTGTACTAAAGCAACATGACAATGATATTTTTTTTTTTTTTTTGACAGGTAGAGTTACAGACAGTGAGAGAGAGACAGAGAAAGGTCTTCCTTCCATTGATTCACTCCCCAAATGGCCACCACGGACAGCGCTGCGCCGATTCGAAGCCAGGAGCCAGGTGCTTCCTCCTGGTCTCCCATGCGGGTGCAGGGGCCCAAGCGCTCAGGCCATCCTCCACTGCCTTCCGGGGCCACAGCAGAGAGCTGGACTGGAAGAGGAGCAACCGGGACTAGAACCAGGCGCCCACATGGGATGCTGGTGCCGCAGGCGGAGGATTAACCAAGTGAGCGCCGGCCAGACAATGATGTGCTAACCCAGACAATGATATGTTAACAAGGAAAGAATGTTGGGAATGTGTGCAGCAGAGTAATCCAGAGGCTTCCAGGGCCAGTCTATTTTGAGTTTGAATCAAACCTTCACTCCATACAGCTGTTTTGATGTTATAATTATTTCTTTTTTAATCAGATTTATCTCCTGTTAAACGGCTATAATGATAAGTCCTAAGATGCAAAATCATTATAATCATTATAAAAACACAAATTCTGAATTTTATATTAGATAGAAACTTGAATTAGCATTGGCTTAATGAAACACTGTTCTTGGTTTTCATGAACAAAATGTTTTCATTTTTTGATGTTTTTGGTTTTCATGGGTATTGCTCTCATAGAGTGATTTTTAAACAAAGTTAACCAAATCCACAGGATCCTGAAGGTCATTGATAATATATCATGGACAGTTTCCAGAGAAGTTAATACTTTTGGAAATTTTGGTAATTTATAATGTCATTCAGATATTTGAAATAAACTATATGTAACAGAAAATGTTTATATGTTTCTAAAGAATTTGCTATTATAAGAGCTTTTCTATGACTCTAATGATCTTTATTTTTTAAGAAAGCTTTTATTTAATGAATACAAATTTCAAAAGTACAGCTTTAGGAATATAGTGGTTCTTCCCTCAAAACCTGCCCTTCCACTCCCACTCCCATGCCTCCTCCTACTCTCTCTCCCTTTCTCTAATGATCTTTCTATCCTAATACACTTTATAATGAAATGCAATTTTCGTAACTTCAAAAGAAAAAATGCACTTTACTAGTAAAATTGAAATGCATTATATGTACACAAATGAGAGGAAAAAACTTATAAAAATGCATGTATAATTTAAAAAAAAATCAATTGATATAGATTTATCTGACAATCAGAGGTGTAGTATGAATACTTTATTGTCTCAACATGAAGACATTACAACTACTGTTACCAAGGATACACCAGGTTGTGGCAGAAACAGTAGGGGCTCAATTCAGAAAGACCTTGGCCTTACAACTGTAGAATTCATGAACTTGGTCAAGTAATTTATCTTTATGAAACTGTTTCTGTACTGAGAACTGAGTCAATCATATGTACTAGACAGAGCTATCAAGAAGATTCAAAGTTCCACTGTATCTAAAATATCTCCCACACTCCTATGCACATAAAAATTCCAAAAAAATATCAGTTTCTTTCCTTTGATTTGCTGTAAAGACATAAAAACCAAAAATCATTAGTCTTTTTAAAAAACTAATGATTGAACATATCCCAAGACAAAGTATGTGTAGATTTACATTTGATGCACATGGAAGGTAAACATAAAGGCTCTAGAATATATTTCATGCCCAACAAGTATAACAAAGTAGAGAAACTAGAGTAACAAAAACATGGTTTCTAGATTCACGTCTACCAATTCGATTTGTAACTTCAAGAAAATAGATGCATTTCACAGGATTTTTTCAATCACAAAAAAGCTAATGAAAATGTGTTGAGAATGAGGGTTCTCTTCCAGCATTAAAATTTAATTTCACTTTTCTCTTCTTTTTGTTTCCAGAAATTTCTGGAAGATAAAAAAACTAGACAAATTTAAAATAGAGAATGATAGCAGTTTAATTTTCTTTTCATACTTTCTCTTTCAGTAGACTCCTATTTCATTTTCTGATGCTGTAACAGAATATCTAACCCCAGATGAATGATAGAGAAAAGACATTTATTTAACTCACAGATCTTGAGATCCAAGAACATGGGGCCAGTTTCTGCTGAGGGCTGTGTGTGGCTCCAAGCATGGCCGAAAAGCAGAAAACCAAGAAGCCTTATGCAAAGAAAAGCACATGGGTGATGGAGTGAGGGAAGGTGCCAGGCTCCATTTGTAATAACCCACTATTGCAGTAACTAATCCACCATGAAGGGAACTTTATTTATCTTTTCACGAGGGTGGAGTCCTCAGGACCTAATATCTCTTGCAGGTCCCACCACCACTCTATACTGTTGCTTTCAGAAATTAAGCCTTAAACTGTGTTTTGAGAAGGACAAATCATGTTCAAACCTTAGCAAGCTCCTTATTTCAATATGAAATAATGGAAAATGATGCTGCTTCTCACCTCACAAATGTCCTTCTTTGTTTGCTCTTCAGGCTCCTTAACAGAATTCCACTATCTCAAATTCACTAAAGCATTGCTTTTCAAACTGCCTCTACAAAGATCACAGCAAAGCTGTTATCTTCCAGACAGTGGTACAAATCCTACTTATTCTTTCTACCAATTGCTCTCAGTAGAGTTGTTCCCTATATTTGGCTTGTTAACATGGACCAAGAATAAACTTGTAAGACTTAAACTCCCCCACAGGCCTCTATCTGTATATTCAATGAAACAAAGTATTGGATGGTAATAAGTACATTTATAAGCATTATTTCTATAGTGAAAAAAGGTTAATTTGAAGTCATTCCTCCATTCAAGAAGAACAATTTTCTCTAGCCTTCTGACTATTTATAGAAAGACCTTTACATGTGCAAACTAATTAATAAATGGGATCAATTTCAAGGTATTTTTTCTGGTTCATCACCACTTAATCATTCAATTTAAAAAACATTTTAAAGGCCAAGTCTAAAATAGATTTGCACCCACGCCCCCTGTGTGAATTTTTCATTCTTTACAACGTGCAGTAGGTACTGTATAATGACCTTTTCTCTGTTTGGAACAGGGATTAGAATAATACATTTGACCCTTTACAGTCACCTGGGAGAGATGTTAGTCTCTATGTTCAATAAACTGAAATATGTCTCAAGTGTCCCAAGGTTAAGGCCATGACTTTAAACTATTTAACACAGAGTATCATACTGATTCACTGAGACCCTCAAGCTTTTAAAAAAATTATTAAACTGAATTATATATACTTTATCAGAACAATTTCTTTTCTTCATACAATTAAAGCAAATATTTTACATTGCAAATAAAGCAAGTTAACCTAGATGCATTGTGCATTATAATAAAATTTATAGCTGCATAAATAGCAGTGTAAACTTACAGAAAGACTAGTAATTATAGTGCCATTGATGGTCTTTGTTGCTTTAATTCTGAGGCAGCCAGAATGATTAAACTGAATCTTAATCGACTTCTCCATTAAAAATGCTGGCAGAGGAGCTCCTTTAACCTTTCCCATTGATTGAACACAACAATCACCATTCAATTATAATGCAAAAGGACATTTGTTATAATGTAGAAAAGATGCATGAGCCATTTCCTTTTACTCAAGACAATCAATGAGACGACTCCTACTTCTGCAAAGGTGAGAATGCTCTACCTGGGAGTCTGATAAAGTCAAAACTAAACAGAAACCTCCCCAACATACAGAGGAGCATGAGTGTAGGGAAGAAACTAATCTGGGAAGATTCATTAAGAAGAGATGTATTTTCCATTACTATTTACAAGGGTTGCATCTCTCCTTGATATATTGTTTTTCTTCCTAGGGTTTCAAAGTACTTAAATTACCATGATCAAAGGTTTAATGGTGAATTAATGAGGATGGTTACTAGGGCTTTTATATGTGTTCTCAGTGCATGCTTGACAATACAAATCAAGGCAATACTGGTAATTGGAGTAACTGAATTTTAGACTAAGAAGGGCCTTCAAGATTAAATGATTTATCTAAGGTCAGACAGCTAATTGCAGCAAACCCTGCACTAGGATCCAGGTCAATCAATTTCCCCTTCAACACTTGTTACGTTTGTCACCTTAGAAATCTATTTCATTTTTAGTTATGCTTTTCATCTGCTTTTATACTTATATGGGATACTTAGATTGTGAACTGATCATATATCCTACAGTATATAACCAGTGATGCAGGTATCTCTGGGTTGTTCCACATACACAGTGGTCATAGATTATGGACAACCATGAATTCTCTGCTATTCATCCTAGGCTAACTAGGCTTGGCTAACTCAGTGAATTGAATCTAAGCTAACTCAGTGATTTGACCAGTAAAATACTATTGAAATGATGTTCCAGGTCTTCAGATGCTACATCACAATAAGCTTGCAGTTTTTGATACCCTTCTTAGAATGCTTGCACTGGGGGATTCTTCTGAAAAATATAACCATCTTGGGCCACCATGTTATAAGAAAGCTGAAGGCATTTATATGAATAGGCTGAAAAGAGGAAGAGAAAATTTCAAACACCTTCATTATTCTAACCATACTAGCCAGGCCCCAGAAATCTTGGACATCTGTGGCCTGCAGATACGATATGAACCAAGGAAAATAGTTGATATCTGCGACTAAGTCCCCAGACACAAGGCTCTAGTCAAAGCATGACAAGGGGCCTAGACAGCTTTAAGGTTCTCCTTAGCTAGAATAAACTTTAGATCGGTTTCTTCCAGACTGTTGGGCCACTAACTTTCCTTTTCCTAGAGTATTTACTTAAGAAAACTTGCAATTGAGATTATTTGTCTCCTCCTTTGAGATGTAAATCTCCTAGCCTCTGGCCAGTTTTACAGCCAAGCAATGCCTTCCTTAAGGACCTATATCCCAGTCTCTGCTAAGTAACAATCAAGAAAGATAATGCCCCTCTCTGCTTATCTTTGTGAAAGAGCAGGAATCTAACTTGGAACACAGACAGCCTAATCACATAGACGGAACTCCACTCCGATGTTTTCATACTAGTTTATCCCAGGATTTGAAGAATTTGCCTACCTTGTTTCACTGGAGTTGAACTCAATCTCTTTCTTTCTTCTATAGTCAGCTCAGGCTGGTTTTACACCAAAAAAACACTCTAGTTTGTCCTTCAGTAGCAATAGATTTTCTTTTTACAAAATTTACATTCACTTGGAAATATAGTAGGATGCTTCCTATCTATGAATTATGTAATTATAATAATCTAGAATAGTCTTTGCCTGTTTAACTCTCATTGGCACAATTTTTGACACAGCCAACAGCCATTTATTCCTTTCCATTAGAGACCCTAATTGTCAGAGAGCAGGAATGTCATTCCTGTTGTGCTCCATGCTACTTCCTGACCTACAAATCATGTGCACAAAAGAATGGGTGCTGTTTTATGTCACTCTAAATACTAGATAACTGGGGTGTATCTCTCTCTGTCTCTCTCTTTCTCTCTCTCTCTCTCTCTATATATATATACATATAAACACATATTCATATAAACACACATATATGGAGAGATAAGCATAAGTAGAGAGTAGCTATAAACATATACACACATTTGTAATGTGTACAGTGATATATTATATATAGTTATACATTATATAGCTATCTGTTGAAGCTCATGAGCCTCAATTTCTAACAGCATTCAGTGTGGGATAGAAGTATAAACTGTTGTTTACTAATTTACATTGGCCCAGGCTCTAGAGGTTTACAGCATTTAGTTACTTATTAGCACGTGAAAATCCTTACCTTAAGTACTTTGAATACCTGTCTAATCACTAAAACTAAAAGATTATTAGATGCATAATTATTCCGTTTGCACTTAAGCAACTGTTTATATGTAGCCAGTTTCATATTCCCATATCTCTCTTTTAAAAGTCAGCTTGAATGTACAACTGATAGCAATTAACATGTTTTTAATACAAATAAGTTATAGTCTATTGAATTAAGAAAAGAGCATGGAAATGCAAAGCAAATAACGCAGTCTTTCCTCTACAAAACACCTGGAACTAGCAATCTTTCCAAATCAAGGGCAACCAAGTATCAAATTTTAGATACCAAAGAGCAAATAATTTTAAAATTTGTAATGAGACTTCCAAGACAGATGTAACTCATTAGACAGAAAATATCATACTGTAATGCCAGTTGATATAAATTTTTGCAATAAAATCATTTGTTACTGAAGGAAGAATTAGGGTATCTTTAATGTAATAGCAGCCCGACCTGACTACAGCCATCAGTTACCTTTGGGCAACTTGTTTTGCATGGAGTCAAGTTTCGTGTTCATGTTTGTCAATCAAACTCCAGAGAGGGTATACGGAGGTTTAAAATTTTTATTTACTTTTTTTTTTTACTGTCTTTAAGACATATTTATTTCATCTATTAGAAAATCAGAAAGACAGTGAGAAAGACAAGCAGAGAAAGAAACAAGAGAGGTAGCTCTCATGCCCTGGTTCATTGCCCAAATATCTGTAATAGTTGAGGCTTGGCCAGCACAAAGTCAGCTCCCTGATTTCAAGCTGAGTCTCCCTTTTGGGTGGCAAAGACCTAAGTATCTGAGCCGTCCTCTGATGCTTCCCAGGGTATACATTTCAGGAAGCTGGACTGGAGACAGAGAAGCCTGGACCTGAATCAGCCACTTCAATATGGAATTCAGGTGCCTCAAACAACATCTCCACCATTATGCTAAACACCTGTCCCAGAGGTCTTTTTATTTTAATATTTGTCACCATTATTTCACTTGTAAGGGGCAAAATTCACAATTCACAACTTTGAGTGTTAGGTTTAAGTATTTATTCTCAAGACATTTTTGCTAATTCTGCTTGCTTGTTATTAGAAAGTTAATTTGATACATGAATTTCTAAAGTGTGGCATTTAATAGTCCATTCATTTTTCATAGACTGTATGTTCACGTTACAGCTTATTAACAATTTTTCAGGTTTTAAAAGCTGATTTTTTAAATGATGTTTTCTTAAAATACATTGATTATAGTGTACCCTCCACGTAACTCTTTTTTGAGAACAAGTATCACAAAAAGAATACCCTAAATGCCATCACTCATAGCTCAGGAGCAACAGTGTTGCTTGTTCACAGAAGGAAAAGCTTAGCTTGAATACCAAGGATAGATTATGTACCTCAACAGACCCAAGGTGAGTTTAGAACCATTCAAGGCAGGCTCTGGGCACAGGAACTTCAAGGAAGTTCTTTCTGGTGAGTGGGAGGTGAACTGATAAATTCTTTTCTGTCGGCTGAAAGATTTGCCCCCAAGCTTAGGAAACAGAGCAAGCTCTGTCTCGTGTAATAGGTTCTGATTGTATCACTTACGAAATAGAAAACTTTGATGGGTGATTGCCCCAAGAATTAAAGCCCTTCCAAAGTCAACCTTCTTACATCACTTTCCACTGATGATGGCTTTGAAGGTACAGATGAAGGGCCGCTTAGTGCTGTTGTTCTGACTTTGGGCTCCCTCTTTTACTTGGTTTTATGTCTTAGAACTTCTGCATTCTGAGTAGGCTCACTCTCTGTATGCCTTTCTTCATATTGATGACTATAACAGAGGTGAAAGGGGATGGGATTTAGATTAGGCTTAAACAACTTTTAAATTATCAAATACAAAGAATGCTTAAAAGTATATTGGAATCTCTTTCTCTAAAGGCTGTTGTCTAGGTTAACTCTTTGGTGGGGGAGCTTAAGAGGCTCAGAGAATATTTAGGTCATCACTTGCCACAAGCAGATACAAATACATGGTAGGCAGACAAAAGACAAAGTGTTCCTTGGATGGCTGACCTGGCCAGGACACTGGTCCTAGAGCTGCAGACACTAACTCTTTGAACCTGCTGACAACTTTAAGACCATCTTTTTAGAAAGTACTTATATGTCTCAAATGTATTTTAAATGTACATTTTAAACAAATGTATATTGTTTTTGTGTTTTATTTTTGTTGATATTGTTTGATATTGTCAGTTTCCTTGAACTCAGTCTTCCCTATGTGTTGGTCGAATTTCTTGATACACTAGTTATATTTGGAAGTTGTGAAGTCCTGGGTCTAAGAAGATAATAATGAAGTTACTTTCATGCATTCATACACTCATGTATTAAACTAACATTTAGTATGTCAGAAAAGTCTATTTCTGAAAATAACATTGAATCACCTGATGAAAGAGAGTAGAGTACAGAAAGGATCTCTCATATAAAGAAAAATAAAATAGAATCCCATGTCAGAGATCAGGAAGTAAGTTTCTTAGGAGAGGGGATACAGGAATGGGTGGGTGACCCATAAGAATAAAGTGTAGGAGTTGGCTAAGTGAGTTCATAGACTTATGGATGGGTTAGAAGGTCTTTTGGGTGATGATGAAAGAAAACAACCAGAGAAGTATTGTTTTGTGAAATGAATTAAGAAGGCTTATATATTTTTTCCATTCTATAAAAGTTTATAAACATAGAATTTAAGTTTCCTTGACAATTTTAAAGAACCTGCACACAAATTGATCTGATCTGAACATTTCAAAAAGATCAAATAACAGCAACTGACCAGTGCTGCAAGAGCAAGGTTTACTGAGGGAAACTCAGGAAGACAGAGGAGTTGCTACTGCACTGCCCACTGCATTCCAGAATGGCTCACATTCAGAAATATACCAACAATAGATGCTGGAGAGGATGTGGGGAAAAAGGGACACTAACCCACTGTTGGTGGGAATGCAAACTGGTTAAGCCACTATGGAAGTCAGTCTGGAGATTCCTCAGAAACTTGAATATAACCCTACCATACAACCCAGCCATCCCACTCCTTGGAATTTACCCAAAGGAAATTAAATTGGCAAACAAAAAAGTTGTCTGCACCTCGATGTTTATTGCAGCTCAATTCACAATAGCTAAGACCTGGAACCAACCCAAATGCCCATCAACAGTAGACTGGATAAAGAAATTATGGGACATGTACTCTATAGAATACTATACAGCAGTCAAAAACAATGAAATCTGGTCATTTGCAACAAAATGGAAGAATCTGGAAGACATCATGCTGAGTGAATTAAGCCAGTCCCAAAGGGACAAATATCATATGTTCTCCCTGATCGGTGACAACTAACTGAGCATCAAAAAGGAAACCTGTTGAAATGAAATGGACACTATGAGAAACAATGACCTGATCAGCTCTCGTCCTGACTGTTGATGTACAATGTAATACTTTATCCCTTTTAGTATTTTTTTTTTGTTCTACTTAACACTATTGGTTGAACTCTGTAATTAACACACAATTATTCTTAGGTGTTTAAATTTAACTGAAAAGTGATCCCTGTTAAATATAAGAGTGGGAATAAGAGAGGGAGGAGATGTACAATTTGGGACATGCTCAATCGGACTTGCCCCAAATGGTGGAGTTAAAAATGTGCCAGGGGATTCCAATACAATCCCATCAAGGTGGCATGTACCAATGCCATCTCACTAGTCCAAGTGATCAGTTTCAGTTCACAATTGATGGCTCTGATAGGTCTAAGAGTCAAAGGGATCACACAAACAAGACTAGTGCCTGCTAATACTAACTGACAGAATACAAAAGGGAGAGAACGATCCAACATGGGAAGTGGGATACACAGCAGACTCATAGAATGGCAGATGTCCTAAACAGCACTCTGGCCTCAGAATCAGCCCTTAAGGCATTCAGATCTGGCTGAAGAGCCCATGAGAGTATTTTAGGCATGGAAAGCCAAGACAATCTGGAAAAAAAAAAAAAAAAAAAAACCTAAATGAAAGATCTCCGTGAATGAGATCCCAGTAGAAAGAATGGGCCATCAAGAAGGAGGTACCTTTCTCTGAAGGGAGGAGAGAACTTCCACTTTGAGTATGACTTTGTCTAAATAAGATCAAAGTCTGCGAACACAAAAAGCTTCTATAGCCTTGGCAACTCATGACTAGAGCCTAGGGAGATTACTGATACCATAAACAAGAGTGTCAAATTGTTGAGTCAACAACAGGAGTCAGTCACTGTGTACTTACTCCTCATGTAGGATCTCTGTCCTTAATGTGTTGTTCAATGTGAATTAATGCTATAACTAGTACTGAAACAGTATTTTACACTTTATGTTCTGTGTGGGTGCAAACTGATGGAATCTTTACTTAATATATACTAAATTGATATTCTGTATATAAAGAGAATTGAAAATGAATCTTGATGTGAATAGAATGGGATAGGGAGCAGGAGATGGGAGGGTTGTGGGTGGGAGGGATGTTATGGAGGGGGGGAAGCCATTGTAGTCCATTAACTGTACTTTGTAAATTTATATTTACTAAATAAAAGGTAAAAAAAAGAAGCCTAATATGGTAACTTGTATTCACAGATGTAGAGAGAGACAAGCTACAGATAGGTGACATCTTTGTTCCCAGTGGTAAGCAGTAGCCCTGGCACAATGGTGATAGGGGACAAGACTCCAGGCCTTGCCTTGACTGAGTCTGATTGTCTTAATACTCAGCTGGGTCCTTCTTTCAAAGGCCAGCTTCCTGCACTCCACCTGCCCCTGCCAAAAATAAGTCTTGGATAGTGTCTTAGGCCATTTTCCATTGCTGTTACAAAATACCCAAGGCTGGATAGTGTACAAAGAAAAGAGGTTTATTTAGTTCATAGTTCTGGAGGTTCAGGAGCAGGGCACCAGCACCACCTGGGTTCTGGTGAGGCCCTCAGAGTGGATGGCATCACAGTGGCAGGACGGCAAGACAAGAGAGATCATGTGGTGAGACAGAATGAGAACAACTAACTTGCTCTGCAAGACCCCCGTGAGTCCCAGTGACCAAACCACTTCGTCTCCAGGCCGCATCTCATGGAGATTTCACCCAACCGCCACATTAAGGAATATGGTTTCAGTACATGAAACTTTGTGGAACAAACCATCTGCAAATCACAGTGGATAGTTTATCCTGAGCTCTCGATATTAACTGATAAAGAGTCCTGAGGTCCAAAATCCTAAATTGGGCAGGTTTTGAGGCACAGTGGATTAAGCCTCAGCTGCCTTGATCTTCCCATCCAGTTTCTTGCTAATGCACCCGGGAGGCAGCAGA
The DNA here is from genome assembly GCF_033115175.1 of Lepus europaeus. NCBI lineage: Eukaryota > Metazoa > Chordata > Mammalia > Lagomorpha > Leporidae > Lepus > Lepus europaeus. The sequence continues at coordinate 40,962,732 of NC_084832.1, read as the reverse complement.
TGACAGCCCAAGTACTTAGGTTCCTGAAGGGAGATCCAGATAGAGCTCCTAGCTCCTGGCATCAGCTAGGTCTAACCCTGGCTACTATGGGTATTTGGGGAATGAAGCAGTAAATAGAAGTTCTCTCTCTTTCTCCTCCTACCCCCACCCCCGCCAATCTTTCCTTCTGTCTCTGTCACTCTGCCTTTCAAATAATAAATAATTCTTGGGGGAAAAATGTCCTAGATTGTGTTAAATAGGTATTTTACTACCAAATTTCACAAAGTTCTGATATTCTTATGTGATAACCAACTGTTATAAAGTATGAGAATTACCCAAACTCCCTTAGACACCTAGCACCCACCCTCTTTTGGTGGGTGAATTAATGTCACTTAGGCAAAATTCGGGCAACACCACTTTATATCTATCAGATCCTGATAGTTATAATTGTATTTAGGACTATACTAAACTCTTCATCATTTAAACATGTAACCTTTATGTCCTATTAAATGGTTTATAGCTTGAATTCTACATTTCTGATATTACTTTTACAACTTCTACTTTCTCTTTGTGAATGTTTTCATGTTCTTCTTTTTAATGTTAGTGAGCAAATTGTTGTTAGGTGACTTCTAACAGTGGACTTTAATTGTTCAATATGAGAGTCATTCGTTAATGAAATAGATTGAGATCATTGTAAATTCATAGGCAGTTTTAAAAGAGATCTTTTCAATATTCTATACCCAGCTTCCCACAGTGATAAAATCTTGCAAAAATTATAATACTGGGACCTGTGTTGTGGCACAGAGGGCTAAGACACTTCTTGTAGTGCCAACATCTCATATGAGCACTGAATCAAGTCCCAGCTACTCCACTTCCAGTCCAGCTCCTACTAATGCTCCTCAGAAAGCAGCAGAAGATGGCACAAGTCCTTCAGTCCCTGCCACCCACTGGGAGACCCAGATGGAGCTCCAGGCTCCTATATTCAGTGTAGCCCAGCTTTGGCCATTGAGACCATTTGCAGAATGAACTAGCGCATGGAAAATCTCTTTCTCTCTTTCTCTCTCTCTCTCTCTCTCTCTCTCTCTCTCTCTTTCTCTCTCTCTCTTCTTCTCTCTACCTCATTCTCTGCAACTCTACCTTTCAAATAAGTGAATTTTGTTTTAAAATTAAAAAAATATAATACAGGATCATAACCAGGATATTAACATAGAAAATGGCAGCATACAGAATATTTCCCTCACTACAGTCTCTCTTATGTTGCACTAAAGGGCCACACCTACTTCTCTTACTCTCTCAACTCCTCCTTAAACCCAAGCTCCCCTAATCTGTTTATTTCTACAATTTTTATGTCAATAATTTTATATGAAGGGACTCATATCTTATGTAACCTTTTAGATGGACTAATTTTCCTGAGCATAATTCACTGAAGAGTCACATTACATATCAATATTTTGTCATTTTTTTTTGTTCAGTGGATATACCACAGTTTAATTACTCACTTATTAAAGAACATGTGAATTGTTTCTTGGTTGAAGTTATCAGAAATGAAGCTGCCATACACATTTTTATACGATGTTGTAGGATATAAGTCCTCATTTCTCTGGGATAAATGCCAAGGCACATAATTGCTGGTTGTATGGTAGTTACATGTTTATTTGTTTGTTTAGTTTTTAACAATTTTCTTTTTTTAAAAGATTTATTTATTTATTTGAAAGTCAGAGTTACACAGAGAGTTGAGTGGCAGAGAGAGAGAGAGAGAGAGAGAGAGGTCTTGCATCTGATGGTTCACTCCCCAGATAGCTGCTCCGATCGGAAGCCAGGAGCCAGGATATTCTTCCGGGTCTCCCACAAGGGTGCAGGGGCCCAAGGACTTGGGCCATCTTCTACTGCCTTCCCAGGCCCTAACAGAGAGCTGGATCAGAAGAGGGGCGGCTGGGATTAGAACCCATATGGGATGCCAGTGCTTCAGGCCAGGGCGTTAACCCACTGTGCCATAGCACCGGCCCAAACAATTTTCACTCTTTTTCAGAGTGGATGTACTACTACTTTACATTCCAGTCAACAACATGTGAATGGCAGCTTCTCTGTAACCTCACCAGCATTTGTGTGTGCTATTTTGTATTTTAGCCATTTGAATATGTATATATGTAATTACATCTCATAGTTTTAATTTGCGTTCTCCTATTGGCTAATGATGTTGAAAATATTTTAACATCCTTATTTGCTATTTGTATATATTCTTCAATGAGAGATCTTTCCATGTCTTCTTCCCATGTTCTAATTGATTTTTTTAAAGAAGATTTATTTTATTTATTTGAAATGCAGAGTTACACAGAGAGACAAACACATAAAAATCTTCCATGTGCTGGTTTACTCTCCAAATAGTCATGACGGCAGTGACTGGGCCAGGCCGAAGCCAGGAGCCCAGAACTCCACTTGGATCTTCCATGTGGTGTCAGGAGTCCAAGTAGTTAAGCCATCTTCCACTGCCTTCTCAAGTGCATTAGGAGAAAGTTGGATTAGAAGTGGTGCAGCCAGGACTTGAACATGGGATCTGGCATTGCAGGTGCAGCTTAACCTGCTGTGCCACAACACGGGTTCTCCCAATTCATTTTTAACTTCAGTTTGAGAGTATGTTTGCATATGTTCTAAATATTAATCCTTTGTTGTATACATGATTTTCAAATATTTTCTCCCACTCTGGAGCTTCTCTTTTTATCCTTTTAATAGAATCTTTTTATAGATAATGTTTCCATTTTGATAAAGTCAAATTTATCACATCTTGCAAATGTGGAATATGATTTTGATGTTAAACATAGAAACCCTTTGTCTTGTCATAGATCCCAGAGACTTTCCTTCTGTTTTCCTTTCCTAAAAGTTTCATGTTTTACATTTAAGTCCATAGTCCACTTTGATTTAATTTTTATTTAACATATTGAAATTTAGGTCAAGCTTTTTTTGTTTTGCTGTTTTTTGTTGGATGTCCAATTGCTACTTCACCATTTGTTAAAAAAAAAAAACAGTAATGTAGTTTTGCAAAAAAAATCAGTTTGGCATATGTTTGTAGGTCAATTTCAGTGTATCCAACACCGCTTCATTCATATTTATGCCTATCCTTTCACCATGAGGACTCAATTACTTTATCTATACAATTAGTCTTGAAATCAGGTAATGTGATTCCCCTCTGTTTATTTTCATTTTTAATAATTGTTTTATATATTATAGTTCTTTTGCCTTTCCATATCAATTTGGGATGAATGTTGTCAATAAAAATTGTTGCCTATAAAAATTTCTTACTGGAATGTTGATAGGGATTGCATTAAACCTATTTATCGGTTTGGGGAGAAGTGAGGTCTTAATTACAGTGAGTCTTCCAAACTTTGAAAATGGCATGACTGCCCATTAATTTGGACAATCCTTTTGTTAGCATTCTGTGTTTCAAATCCTGCTCATTTTGACCAATTGATGCTGAACTATTTCTTCTCTTTCATATGTGTAGAAGAGATTACATTTTTATTTAGTATCCATGTGTTCATCATTAGTATAGATAAATACAACTGATTTTGTATATTTATCTTATAAGTTACTGACTTTATTAATTAGTAAATAAGCGATTTCTGGAGATTTTTGGTAATTTGTGCTTGTCATGTGCAAATATGAAATGTTTTATGTCTTCCTTCCTAATCTCTGCATTTTTCCCCTTATCTAATTTTCTGCCCTGAACATCTATCAATATATTGAATAGAATTTGTGAGATAATATATCTTTGCCTTGTTATGATATTTGTTCCAACATTTAAACATAATTTAGAAACTCAAGAGAATGAAGTCTATTGAATTTATTATTATTTTTACTTGCTATCATCTTTTATCATTCCTATTGTTCCAATATTGCTTCTCCTATTGTTTAAGGAATTTTCTTTTGTTATTCTTTTACATTTTATGTTTTTTTGAAAATGTTTATTACTTTATTTTCATCTACTTGAAAAGCAGAAAGTGAATAAGAGAGAGACATCTTGCCTCTGATGCTTCACTCCCCAAATGCCCAGAATAACCAGGCTGCCTGGAGCACCACTGGGTCTCCCACATGGATGGCAGAGACCTAAGCAACAGAGTCATAATCTTTTGTCTCCTAGGATGCATTAGCAGGAAACTGTACTGGAAGCAGAGAAGCTGAGAATCAAATTGGCACCCTGAAATGAGAACAGCTTAACAAAATACACAACAATGCCTGAACCTTACAGTAAATTTTCTGATGACAACTTAATTTAGTTTTCATTAATTTGAGAATGTTTTTTATTTGCCTTTCATTCTTAAAAGATTTTGTATGGTATGTAAGATTCTCAACCACAATTCTTTTTTCAATAATTCAAAAATGTACCACTTTCTTCTGACTTCCATGGATTCAGATGAGCAGTCTCTTATTCTAATTGTTTTCCTCCTTCACATAAGGGATCTTTTACCTCCTGACACTTTTAAGATTTTTTTTTCTTTGTCTATACTTAGCAAAAGTTGGACCACTATGTTGGTGTATGTGTATTTCTTTAAGTTTATCCTGTTGGAGTTTCACTCAGCATCTTGATTGTGTAGGTTTATGTCTCTTGCCAAACTTGGACAGACAGATTTTTTTTTTAGCCAGTATTTCTTTGAGTACATTTTCAGCCCTGCACCTTTCATCTCTTATGGAGCTCTGAGACATGAGTGTCATATAGTTTGTTGTCATCACACAGATCTATGAATCTCTTAAATTTAAAAAAAATTTATTTATTTGAAAGATACAGTTACAGAGAGGGAGACACACACACACACACACACACTAGAGAGAGAGAGAGAGGGAGGGGGAGGGGGAGAGGGAGAGGGAGAGGGAGAGGGAGAGGGAGAGGGAGAGGGAGAGGGAGAGGGAGAGGGAGAGGGAGAGGGAGAGGGAGAGGGAGCCATCTTCCATCAGATAGTTTATACTCTCAATGGCTGCAATGGTCAGGGCTGGGACAGACCAAAACCAGGAGCCAGGAGACTCTTCCAGGTCTCTCACATGGATGCAGGGGCTGAAGAACTTGAGCCATTCTTATGCTGCTTTCCCAGGCACATTAACAGGGAGCTGGATTGGAAGTAGAGCAGCCAGGACTTGAACTGGTGCTCATATAGGATGCCAGCACCACAAACAGCAGCTTTACTGGCTGTGTCACAATGCTGGTCCCTAAAATGTTTTCAGTATATCTTCTCTCTTTTGTTAATATTGGGTAGTTTCCATTATTTGATCTTCCAGTACACTAATTCCTTCCCCTGTCTCCTACATTTTGCTGTTAACACCATCCATTGAACTTTCTATTCCAGGTATTTGATGCTCAAGTTTCAGAATTTTCATTTGGATCTCTTTCTTTGCTTGGATTTTCTATTTGTTTTATTTGGATTTTCTAGTGTTTCATTTGTTTGAAGTATGCTTATAATTCCTAGCTGAAGCATTTTTATCGTGGCTGTTTTAAATATCTGTCATGGTGTTGGCATTGCGGTGCAGCAGTTTAAGCTGCCATTTGGGACTCCTACATCCCATGTTGGAGTGCCAGTTCATGTCCTGCCTGCTCTACTCCAGTTTCCTGCTAATGTATCTGGGAGGCAACAGATGATGGCTCAAGTGTTTGAGTTTCTGCCATTCACGTGGGAGACTAAGGTGGACTTTCTGACCTCAACCTGGCCTAACTTTGGCTGTCAAGGGCAGTTGGAGAGTAAGCCAGCAGAGCGATGCTCTTTCTCAAACTCTCTCTTCCTGGCTCTGTGTCATTCTTCCCTTCAAATAAATAAATGAATAAATAAACCTTTAAAAATATTTGTCAGATAATTAATTCTTAATCTCCAGTATCTTGCTATTAGTATCTATTTTCTCTCATTATTCAAATTGAGATCTTGCTACCCCATTGAACGATAAGTAATCTGTGGAAACTTGGGCATTTTCATATTATGAGGCCATGGATCCTATCTAACCTTTCTGTTTTTGTGCTCTCTCTGTCAGTGAAAGGGAGAAGGTGCTGCCTCTTAGCTGCCGGGTGGTTCCTCAGGAAGCCTCCACCGATCTCTGTTCCGTGGGCATGGGAGTTCCACTACCCCTATAATCCTTACCAATACCTTGATGCATATGACGACTGGGTAATGATGAACAACTTCATGCCCTAGTTGGCCCCCTCTAATACCTACCCAGTGGGGAAGGGTTACATGACTACTGCCAGAAAGGGGTGGGTGTTTTGGATCCTGGCATGATTGTAGGAGCCTTATCATCAATGATCAGACAGGGAATTCCCAACTTCTTATCTAGTCTTTTCTTACACCACCCAAGCTGGGGTATTAGGGTATTTCACTACTGCGTCCTGAGTGGGAATGTCTAGGCTTCCAAAACTTGGCTTTTGCTGGTGTGTAGGCAGCAGTTGGGCAGATTTCTCTGTGGTGTTTAGCTGGCAGAGAACTTTTGTTTTAGAACTTGTCCGTCTTCTAGGCTGCTCCTTGCTAAGAACTTTGTCTAGACAAAGCAGCTATCATTTGTGTTTTTTCTCATTATTGTTTCACTGTATTTATTTTAAATCTCTATCCATTTATTTACTGATTTGAAAGGCAGTTACAGAGAGACAGGCGAAGAAATGGAGAAAGATCTTCCATCTGCTGGTTCACTCTCCAGATGGCTGCAATTGCCGGCGCTGAGCCAGGCCAAAGCTGGGAGACAGGAGCTTCATCTGGGTCCTCCTGTGGGTACAGGGGCTCATACACTTGGGCCATCTTCTGCTGCTTTTCCCAGGCCATTAGCAGAGATTGGAATTAAGCATCTGGGACAGAACCATCACCCATATGGGAGGCCAGTGTTGTAGGCAGCAGATTTATCTTTTACTCTACAATACTGGTCTCCATTTCAGATTTTTTCACTAGTTCCTTGTTTATCTGAGATAATATATACCATGTTTTCTTTGATTATTTTCTGTAAGTAATGCAGATATCTAGAACGTACATATGGCTTTATGCTTCTTATGATGTTCTACTGTATTTCTTACAACCATAATTAGAACTCAGTCAGTCTCAAATTGAGGGATACTAAAGAAAAATTTGGATGAAATCACTGGAAGCCCTTAAGAAGAAGAGGAGTTGGTGATATCCCAATTGCTTCTCAGTGGTTTGGGCTACATCCTCATTTGTGGCTCTTATTAAATAATATTAAATCAACAAATTAAATAATTATACATAAGCAATTAATGCTTTAAAAATAGAATTGGTTTTAAGGAGAAAGAAGATACCAAGGAAAAATTTGTTGGAGAGAATTGTGTAATTAAATCTGATGGTCAGGATAAATATAAACAGGACACTATACCTACAAACACACATCTTTGGATGTATACTGCTTTTTACCTATAATGAAAAAAAATACACACACATACACACAAATATGTATATATGGTTTAGCTTTTTCCTGCCTTCTCTACAAATATCCTTAGTTATCAGTTAAGCTTCTTAGAGCCTTTCTTACAGTCTCTGAATAGATATGTTTCTCTTTTCTGTAAAATAGTAAAGATATATGGTAGATTCCATGTCACTAAGACATGTTCCATATTGAGAAGTGTTAAATATATAATTTAATGGTAAACAGAAATGAGACATTGAAAAATCCAATATAGATAGCAGCTATCCAAAATAGCAAATTACATACACTTCATAGAAACAAATTAAATTCCTGAAGAATTTTATGAAAAACATTTGAGAGGGTTATTTAAGAAAAACCTGACTATGATATACTAATAGCTGGGTGTCTTTCTTTTTTATAGTTTGAAACTATAATACGCTTCCTTTTCCTTTTGGGTTCAATAGATTAAAAGCACTTGGTCATTAAATACCTTTGAAGATAATTATCTGCAGATTTGACTTTGGGGTACAAGTATAAGGGAATGATTTGTAACCTGGGAAGTTGGTAGTATTGAAGAGTAATATTTGAACAAAAATTGCTTGAGGAGGAATTTCCTACTTCAGACAGGCATCAATAGCAGATGGTGAGACCTACTGGGAAATAAGTACAAGTATTGGGAAAGGGAATACTGTATCGTGGTAAATAGAAGATCTGATGCAGCAGAAATCTCTCTCTGGAAACTTAAGTTAAATTGCCCATTAATGTTTTATAAACACAATTTTTATGGAAGAGCTAAAATTAATTAGAAAAGCAGAGGTATTTTTAATAGTGAGATTTGTGCAGAAATTTCTTAGGATTTGTTAGAAGTGATAGGTTCTCTTTTCAGAATGTGGAAAATGTACAAGTTTATAAGTTGTTTGAATGTCACATTGAAGAAAAAAGGAATAGTATTGAAGTTTACTTTTTCTTTTTTTTATTCCTTTTTTTTTTTTTTTGACAGGCAGAGTGGACAGTGAGAGGGAGAGACAAAGAGAAAGGTCTTCCTTTTGCCGTTGGTTCACCCTCCAATGGCCGCCGTGGCTGGTGTGCTGCGGCCAGCGCACGGTGCTGATCCAATGGCAGGAGCCAGGTACTTATCCTGGTCTCCCATGGGGTGCAGGGCCCAAGCACTTGGGCCATCCTCCGCTGCACTTCCCTGGCCACAGCAGAGAGCTGGCCTGGAAGAGGGGCAACCGGGACAGAATCCGGTGCCCCGACCAGGACTAGAACCCAGAGTGCCGGCGCCACAAGGCGGAGGATTAGCCTAGTGAGCCGCGGCGCCGGCCTGAAGTTTACTTTTTCTAAATTACATTGGTTTAAAAGTTTACCATTATATAACTTCAGTGTTAATGTATGAAAAATTAACTTGTTCAAATTACCTTTAATGTCTCTGTAAAGCTATTTTAAAATAAGATAAAAAGATGCTGATTGATTTTTCACTGATTCACTAAAAATCCAAACACCATCTTTTGGTCAAATAAACACACACTCAAAGACACACACACACATACATACATACACACATGCCCAATATATGATATAATTCCTCTTAATTTTTGAATGCATTCAAGTTGTTTTTAAGAATTGGAAGGTTTCCCACAATTTTGCTTTTAAAAATTCACTGGATATTTATTAAGTACTTTATTTTAATAAATAAAAGCTAACTGATACCAGTGTACTGAAATATGTGATTCACTAGCATTATGTTTTTGAGGGCCTGAGTAGATACATTGTGTAAACTAGATATTTAAAATAAATAAGAGAACATATGTCAAATATCCCATATACAGCTGAAGTTATAATCTAACAAATATTTCAAGCATCTGTTATGCATAAAATGGATTTTCTATGAAAGCAAGATCTCAATATGTCATGCTTACTGAAACATGAGATGTACCAGAATGAGCAATATTGAGAACATTTGCAAATAAAAAAATCTATCTCCCAAATGAGCATAAACATTTAAATATATTCATATGCCACATGATGATGTTTACTTCAGTGAAGGACTGCATATATGATGGCAGTCCCATATGATCATATGGCCTAGTGATATCATAGTTACCTTAGTTTATGCAAGTGCACTTTGTGATGTTCTCATGACAAAACACAAATGACATATTTCTCAGCATGTGTTCCTGTCGTAACTGCATTGTTATGGGCTGAATCATGTCCCCCCAAAACTCAGATGGTAAAGTTCTAACTCCCAGTACCTCTGAATGAATCTACTCGTATTTAAAGATAAGGTCTTTAAGGAGGTAGTAAAGATTAAATGGAGGTCATTAGAATGGGCTGTAATCTGGTCACTCTGATAAGATTGTCATAGAGGGTAAGATGTAGTAGAGGAGTAGATTGGAACACAGGGAAGTCTGAGGGGAATCCTAGAAGAGGGTCCCCAAAAGAAAGCAGCCATGCTGACACCTTTGTATCAAAAATTCTGATAAAATAGGCTTCTCTTATTTAAGCCACCCAGCCTGCTGTACATTGTTACAGCAACCTTAGGAAACTACTACAAATGTTAAAAGAAAAAAAAATTAATATAAGAAAGTTAGTTATTTGATATTATCATAATAGTCACCTTAGGAAAAGCTTTGTTTTATGTAGTTTTCCAATCAGAATTTGCTTGGGACACAACCACCACTGTATTGAAATTTCTCTGCATTTTATGTATAAGCTATTCCTCTTACATTCCCTTCTCCCCACTCAGCCCCACTTTCTTCCTTCTATGTAGCAACAAGAGTGTCTTATTACCAAAAATGTATGACATAGTAAGGCTCAACCAAAGCAAGTGCATGAATTTGATAGATTTAAAAATCTTTCCATGTTTCCTAAAACTCCCTTGGAGGGACTTTCTCTTTTCTTAATGAGCCAGTTGTTTTAATTAAGCACTAATTACTTTTTCTAAGCATAAGGGTATATGTGACAAAGATGATGAAATTATATGGGAAAATATTATACTGATAATTGGGAAATATTATACTAGCCAAAAATAGCAAGTATCCAGTAGATTATTCCTTTAAGTTTGTAGAAAAATTAAAGCATTAGTCTTGAAATATCATTATCATAACATGAAGACTGAAGACAACTTCCAATCACATTGTTTCAAGAGCAAGTCACCAAATTCCATTGTAGTATACCTCTATTAAAATGTAATTCAAATTTTGTGATTAAAAAGTCTTAGTAAAAATATATTTACCACACCACATTTATTAATCATTAGGGTCTCCCTATTTTAATTTACTCAGCTAGGGCATATTGGACTGTTGATTATCAATCTCTCTGACAGGTACAAGGAAAATTTTGTACAGTGTGAGATCAACAAATACTTTACCACTTCCCCAAAAAAGACAAACTTTAGTTGAAACAGGAAATCTGGAACATACTATTTGGCTGAATTTCCAATCTTTCAGGAAGCTTTTTCACCTAAGAGGTTGTAAGAGTCATAAAATATCTTGAGACAGGCATTTAGGAAGTTCAGGATGCTGATGGCTGTGCTCTGGAAACATTCCCATAAACACAAAAGACATGTAAATCGTAGACCATTTTGACTAATCAGCACATTAGTAAAGGCTTAAAATTTACCTGCAGACAGATCTACCTACACTAGGGGACTCTGACAGCAATCAAAAAGATCTTCATTGATGATTCAAAGCTAAAACTTTCTCTCTGATTCTGCTCTTTCAGTAGTATGTTGTCAAACCAGTAGATTAATCAAAGTGGAGCAGCAAAACAACCGCTTATTTGCAAAGCCAAATGCATACATCTTCAAGTTCTATCTTTTGACTTTAATATTATTTACTGAATTCATATTAAGGTATTCTGAAGTGGAATAAAAAATTAAGTTGGTGAATGTTCTAAGATAGCATTTGAGAAAAAAAAAAAGAAGTGAGATTTAAAAGGAGAGAGAAAACTTATTACAGGTTTAGGATCTAGTTGATTTGCAAGAACCAGTTGAGTAAGAAATGCCATTAATTAACTTGGGAAAAAATATTAAGTCATTAGCTTGGATTGGATTAATGTAGACAAAACTGACAGTTCATAACTGAATCCAAATTCATTTCTGTAGCTTCCTGTCTATATGTGTGAGTATAAAATCAAATTATTGCTCAAAGTATGGGTGCTGGAGATTTGCTGCAGTGCTTTGACTCATAGCACTTGCTGCCTAGCTACCTTGGAAAATTCAGTGTAAGGTTTCGTTTCCTCTTCTAAAATGGAAAACTAATAATACTTGCTCATAGAGTTGCTAGAAAATTATATGATCAATGCATATAAGGCACTTCAAGAGGGCCTGGTATAAGGAAATGTTTAATGAGTGATAGCAATTATTTTAAAATATTCCAACCAATTCACAGAAGAGGTATATGGTAAAATCTCCTAATGTAAAAAAAAACTTTAGAATAAAAGATATTTAGGTTTTAGTTAAATATTTAGCATTAAAAATAGCTTAAACAAATTTAGAATTTTTTGGACATGGCCCCATAATGACAAGATTCCAAAGAAATGCCCAGATTATAAATTAAGGAAGTGTTTACCAGGCAAGGCATGTATAAGGACAAAAACATCTCTATTACTACTCTGGAAGAATTTATTTCTATAGCCAATAAGATTATAAATGCTACCATTCAATTTACAAATATCCTATAATCCCTATGCTGACTAAATTCTTCTGGAAATTTTTAAAATTTTAGCAATTATACATTTTATTCTAAAATTAATAATTGATTCACAAATTTTCTCTTCTCCCTGCTGTTGGTCTTGTTCTGTTACAATAGACATTATCTAATGATTTTGCTCCCCTTTTCAAAGACATTTGAAATATACCAGGAAGATAAAAAGAAAACCAAATTTTTCTTTTCTAATGCATAGCAACTCTCACACTCCCAACCTGGTGTGTTTGTGTGTGTGAGAGGGAGACAGAGAGAGAAAGAAGGATAGAGAGAAAGAAACATGGGCAGGGGGAAGAATGGTATTTTGTGCAGTGCTTAATTTGACCCTTGGGACACCTGCCTCCTATATCTGGAATGCCTGGTTTGAGTTCCAGCTACTCTGCTTTTGATTCAGCTTCCTGCCAAGACACACTTTTGGAGGAAGCAATGATGGCTAAAGTACTTGGGACCCTACCTCCCTCGTGGGAGACTGGATGGAGTTCTGGGCTCCCAGCTTTTGCCAGGCTCAGTCCTGGCTATTGCAGGCATTTGGGGAGTTAACCAGCAGATGAAAGATAGTCTCTCTCTCTCTCTCTCTCTCTCTCTCTCTCTCTCTCTCTCTCTTTCTCCTCCTTCCACTCTCCTTCTCTTTCCAAATAAATGAAAAACAAGTAAACACACTTTTTAAAAAGGAAATAAATAAAAGTTTACAAAAAGTATTGAGAAAACTATTTAATTTTTTTTTCATCTTAAGGAAACTACAGACAGCTGTGGAGGCTCAAATCCCAGGAAGAATGAGGTAAGATTCCAGGTGCTGTCTTTGGCTGACAGTTCTGTAAAAGAGTACCATATTAAAATAAATAAATAGATAGATAAATAAGCATTTCTTTTTTAATTACCATGGAAAAGACATGCCAAGCCACACATGTATGCCCATGTAACCCAGCTTTTCATTTTCTAACTTGTGTCCATCATAATGACGGATGCCTGCAAGATGATTGCCAAGCCCTCTCACCTGTAATTGGGACAGAAAAGTCTGAACAACTATAGGGTAATATTACTTTGCCCCAACTTTCTTTTCCTTATTGTCCCCCAAGACTTTAATGGGTGAAAAAAATGCTTAAAAATAATTTCTTGGAAATGTTCATTTTAGTTCTCTTTTATTTTACTTCATCACACATCTTGGTTGACCAAAATAGAATGGTCCATATCTTCTCAGAATCTGTTTCATTCTGAACGAATCAGCATGTATTTGACGTAAATATGTATAGTTTTGAAAATCTTTAACATAAAAAGAATAGGAAAATTGAGAAGGCTCAAATCAATCTTTTTTTTTAAGTTTTATTTATTTACTTGAAAGGCAGTTACAGACACAGAGAAAATGAGAGAGAGAAAGAGAGAGAGAGAGAGAGAGTTGAAGGCTGGCACTGTGTTGCAGCAGGTTAGTGCCCTAGCCTGAAGTGCCAGCATCCCATATGGACGCAGCTTCTAGTCCCAGCTGCTCCTCTTCTGATCCAGCTCTCTGCTATGGCCTTGAAAAGCAGTAAAAGATGGCCCAAGTCCTCGGGCCCCTGCACCCATGTGGGAGTCCTGGAAGAAGCTCCTGGCTCCTGGCTTCGGATCGGCTCAGCTCTGGCCGTTGCAGCCATCTGAGTAGTGAACCATTGGATGGAAGACCTCTCTCTTTCTCTCTCTGCCTCTCCTCACTCTGTGTAACTCTGACTTTCGAATAAATAAATAAATTTAAAAGAGAGAGTTGTCTTTTTTTTTTTTTTTGGCTATACTCCCCAAGTGGCAGTAATAGCTTAAGCTGAGCCAAGAGTAAGTCAGAAGCCACGAGCTTCATCTTGGTCTCCCACATGGATGACTGGGGCCCAAACACTGGGATCACCTTCTGCAACTTTCCCAAGTGCATTACCAGGGAGCTGAATCAGAAGTGCAGCAGCCAGGACTCGAACTGGAGCCCATACAGGATGTCAGCCTCACAGACGACGACTTACCCTGCTGCACCAAAATGCCTACCCCAACCTGAAATTCTTCATACCAAAGTTGCTTCTTTAAATTAGATGACACATGAGTAGACATTCTTACTCAAAGGAATTATGCATAATTAACTGCATTATGTGACAAGAGAACAAGTAAAGTGTTTGAATTACTTTCTATCTTCTCTCATTACCTCTCAGACTAACTGATTTTTGATTTTGGGAAATGCTTGGATCCTGGATCTAAAGGATGAAATATTGAGGTTTGCGGTAGAAAGTGTACAGATATGAGAGCAGAAAAAGCTTGAGGGCATCTGATCAGTGTCACACAAAGTACTATGGACTGGACACAACAGAAATGTCTTCTCTTATAGTTCTGAAGACTTGATGCCTGCAAGCCCCAAATCAAGGTGTCACAGAGCATGGTCCCTCTGAGACTATGAGTGTGACATTTCCTTGCTTGTTTACAGCTTCTGGTGGTGGTGATCAATGCTTGACATTCCTTGGCTTGTAGATGTTATCACTCTCATCTCTGCCTCTGTCATCCTGTAGTGTCTCCCTGTGTTTCTGGGTCAGTGTTCAGATTTCCCTTTTGTTATAGGGACACCAGTCTTATTGTATGAAGGGCCAACTCTACTCTAGTATGACATCATCTTAACAGATTGGATCTGTAAGAATCGATATTTCCAAGTGAGGTGACATTTTGAGGTGCTGGGGGCTAGGTTACCAACTTTTCTTCTGTGGAGACACAATTCAATATATAGTAGCCATGTCTGGAGGGCAACCTCAGAGGCAATGCTAAGGAGCCGGAGCAGGCAATTGGGAAGACGGAGGGTCTTAGCTCATGTGGTAGTTTCTGGAAAGTGGAGCATCATAAACTAGCACCCAATGTTTGAAACTGAGAAATGCTACTAAAGCTGTAGGATGCAGAAAGTAGAATTATTGGAAGGAGAAAACTATAATCCAAACTAAAATAAGAATAAATGAAGGCAAGGGTAGAGGTAGATAAAATTTTGCACGTATTATCTAGGAATAGTCTCATTTTATTTAATTTTAGCAAAATATGCCACTTTAGATAATTGGATGTCAGGATATAAATATTTGGGGTTTTCTCTTGTAAAATTGACTAATTGATCAGTAAGTCTTTCTCAATCTTTTTTCTTTTACCTGAGAGGCAGATATGCAAACAGAAAGCTCCCATCCACTGGTTTACTCCCTCACTTGGCTGCAATAGCCAGCCTGAAAACTGGGAGCCAGGATCTCAATTCAGGTCATTCACAGGGACCACAGGGACCACAGGGACCAAACTACTTGAGTGCCTTCACAAAATGTATACTAGCAGGAAGTTGGAAATGGGAGTTATAACTGTGACTCAAACCCAAGCATCTCAAGGGGACCCATGACTACAAAGCAAAGCACCTGTTCTGGATAAGTATTATTATTTCATAAGTAGTCTTTAGATATTAGTGAGTGGCCCAACATGATGGTTAAAAACAAACTCTAGCTGGTGCTTCGGCACAGCGGATTGACACCCTGGCCTAAAGCGCTGGTATCTCATATGGGCGCCAGTTCTAGTCCCGGCTGCTCTTCTTCCGATCCAGCTCTCTGCTATTGCCTGGGAAGGCAGTGGCGGATGGCTCAAGTCCTTGGGTCCCTGCACCCATGTGGGAGACCTGGAAGAAGCTCCTGGCTCCTGGTTTTGGATCGGCGCAGCTCCGGCCTTTGCGGCCATCTGGGGAGTACACCATCGGATGGAAGACCTCTCTCTTTCTCTGCCTCTCCTCTCACTATGTAACTCTGACTTTTAAATAAATGAATAGATCTTTAAAAAAAAAAACTCTAGAAACAGATTGCTTGGCTGAGAGAAGTATCCCATTCCCTATTATCAGTGCGACACTAGGTAAATTGTATAATTTGCGCATGCCTGTTTTCTTATCTGTAAAAATTCAATGGATCTCACAAGGTTGTTTTGAAATTAAATGAACTAATTTATGTAATCTGTGTTCAACACATACAAGTTTTTCAAAATATATTACCCATTGTGCATTTTATTTTAATTAATGAAGTACTTTATTTTTGTAAATGAAATTTTTGAGTTATTAAATATAACATCAATGAAGGTAAACAAATTGTTGAAATCTATTTCTGTTTAAAGACTCTTTTGCTTACATTTTTAAACTTTGTTTTTCTATCTTTATGGAAAAATGGCTATGATTTTGCCTTTTAAAAATAGGTCTTCATCAGAAACTACAATATGTCACTTACTAAAATGTAATTGTTTATCATCTCTTTTGTGTTCAATTTTTTGGTGTGTCTAACTATTGTGAGCTACCAAAATGGCAGTAATTAGATAATATTGATCACTTACTAAACATCACTCTACCAAGCACATCATATACATTTTCTTATTTAATGTATAAAACAACCTTAATAAATCAGTGGGATATTATAATTCTTTCTCTCTTTCTGTTTGAACGAGGACAGTGAAACACAGAATGGTTAGGTAATTGTCCTAGAGTCAAACAGCGAATAGCTTAGTGAGAACTCAAAAAAAAGTCTGGATTCTTAATCTACTTGTTTTCATGTGCGAGCAGAGTCTAAGCTACATTTTAATTTACAGAGATCTTTAAAAAATTAACTATATGTTAATAAAAGCTTAAAAATACATCTTTTGTATTTTCTTAAAAATATCATCAGAGAACAAAGATACCTTATGTGAGCAAAATTTATTTCTTTCTAGAAATGGCATTAAATGAAATTTTTGGTTATTCCCCAGTAAGAATTACTCATTTTTGAGAAAGCATTTTTCTTTCAGAACCATTAAAAAAAGAAAAGAAAATGTCAAACTATTCCTATTATCTTATAAAGTAAAACCTTGGTCCACAAAAATTTTCCAAATCAAAATGCTAAAAATATGATTTTCTTGTTTTCACTTTTGTAGTGTTTTTCATCTCAACAAACCGTGAAACAACAGCTGTGAACTTCATTGTCACCCCCTGCACTCCTATGGATTTGTTTAGAATTGTTCTCTACCTCTCTCTCTAGCATACCCTGATTAAAATGTTTTAATTAAAACTATGACTACTACAGAAAAATTATTGAGCAATTCTTCAGGATGAAAATGCTTAGTGTTGGAAGCCCAATTCCACTGTTCATGTTCATACTGAGCAATATTTTTTAAAAGGTTCACCTTTGTGTTGTGTAATACTGGATTTAGTCCAAACAGCTAGAAGGTATTGTTTTTAAAACAAGGCCAAGCAAGCAGAAAAGTTTGTACGATGATACAGATTTGATTAGCTCTTAAGCAAAACAAGTTCAGCCAGGTTGGTCTGTGCAGTTCTTCTAGAATGAATCCTGTGACTTTCTTCCAAGATATCCTTCTGAGAAAGAGCAGGTTTTGCTATTTTCTAAAACCGTAGAAGAGGTGATGTGTTCCTGTGGGTCATGGTGTCTGACACTGAGACAGAAGCCATGTTCTTCAGAATTGTCGTGCTGCTCATGAGAGATGAAAAGGAGTTGCACTCACTAAGGAGCCAGTGGTACTGTTTCTTGGGAAGAACTAGACCCTGTTTCCTAACCGACAAAGTCTCCACTCCGTGGAGAACACTGGTGCTCCCTTGTGAAAGGCCCTCCCCATAGCCTGGTACGGCCTTCCTTTCAGCAGCTGTTTGCAGTGCAGCAACTTGGAAGGACCATCTGGGGCTCAGCTGGAGAGTTAATTCATGTTGATACAGCTATTCGGGGAGCAGGCTTTAAGCCAGGTAGTCAGCAATATACCTACCAGTGGCCCTTTGAAAACTTGCTCCGTTTAGCCACAAAAAGCAGAAAAGTAGTTTGGTTTAGTGACGCTCCAGCTTTAACGTGCACATAAATCACCTGGGCAGCTTTCAGAAATGCAGGCTCTGATTTCGTGGGTCTGTGATGGAGGTCCGAGACTCAGAAGTTTTTAAAGTTTCTGGTGGATGTCAATGCCATTAGCCAATGGACCCAGCCTGGCATCTGTTTTCTTTCTTATCTTTTTTGGGCAAGACCACAAGTTTCTCACAAATGAAAACTCACCTTGATTTAAAGGAAACCATTTATAGATCGGACCTCTTTCACTAACAATTCAATTCAAATTCAACAAACATTTACCGAGAACAAAATTCTTTCTTGTAATTAAGCTCAATCTTACATGAAACAGCTTACAGCTATTTTCTCTGGTTTTCAAGTAAGAACTTTCTATTCTTTATGTAATTGCCTTTTTTTTTTTTTTTTTGACAGGCAGAGTGGACAGTGAGAGAGAGAGACAGAGAGAAAGGTCTTCCTTTGCCGTTGGTTCACCCTCTAATGGCTGCCACGGCTGGCGCACTGCGGCCGGCGCACCGCGCTGACCCGAAGTCAGGAGCCAGGTGCTTCTCCTGGTCTCCCTTGGGGTGAAGGGCCCAAGGACTTGGGCCATCCTCCACTGCCCTCCTGGGCCATAGCAGAGAGCTGGCCTGGAAGAGGGGCAACCGGGACAGACTCTGGTGCCCCGACCAGGACTAGAACCCGGTGTGCCAGCACTGCTGGGCAGAGGATTAGCCTGTCTTCTATGATAACAATCTTTGTTTAATTTGTAGTTCTTGTGAGATGTGGAGGCCATGCTGGTGTGTAATGAAGGGGAGAAATTTCATTTACATTAGATATTCTCTGGTATGTTCAGGAATTAAACAGTTGTGACACTGGGCTCTGCCCCACAAGCAAGCACAATTTTTACCAAACCCATGTTAGAGTAAGGCATGTGTGGTAACCATTCTGTAAGGCAGAACTTCTCAACATGGTGGGAGGAAGCAAGTGAGACGACTTCAGATTTGTCCAAACACTAGCCACGGACCCTTTCCCAGCCTCACCCTTCAACAGAGTCTGATGGACAATGGGTTTTTCCCAATCTTTGTCCTTTCATAGTGATCCCTCGTGGGACCTCTACCCACTCAGGACACCATCATTTTGACCAGTGTAATGGGTGGAAGGATACTGCCAAAAGATACCCTCCAAAAGATACATTCATCCAGGACCTGTGAACGTGACATTATTTGGTGGGGGGTGAGGGAGAGGAGGGGTTTTGTAGATTAAATTAAGGGTCTCAAAATGAGATCATCCATACTATCTGCACAGACTCTAAATACAATGACCAATATCCTCAAAAGAGAGAGAAAAGGAGAAGACCCAAGGGGGAGGACCAGGGGAAGTTGGAGGCAGAGAGAGGAACAATGCGCACACAGAGTAGAGGCTGGAAGAGACAGAGGATTTCTCCCCAAGTGCCTCTGGAGGGAGGGAGTGAGGGTGGTGCCCCTGGCATCATTGCTTCTGACTTTGAGCTTCCAGAGCTGAGAATCGCTTCTGCTGTTTTAAGTCACCGAGTTTGCGGAGATTTGTTATAGTAACCCAAGGAAACCAGTACAACCAGTAAGCTTTTAGCCACTCTGGAGACAGAGCTGTGATTGCTATTTTCTTTTAGCCAAGGGATCGTATTTATATGATTGTAGCTCAGGAAGACTCAAAGTCACTTAGGAACCTAATGACTTTGTCTGTGTGTGAAACCAGAAAGGCCACTGAACCATGTTCGCTCATTGCTTTCAACAATTCCAAATGCCAGAGGAGCAAACCAAGTTCACCTACTGTCAAATGTGATGTTAAGGATTCTTCAAGACTGTAGTCTAGTAGAGAAACAGACACTAATAAAAATAATTCAGAAACTGTAAAATTAAAGTTCTGATAAGTGATCTGAAGGGAGGTTACACACTCTCACAAAGGCTAAAAGGTAGATAAAAGATAACTGGGATAGGAGTCAGAAAAGGCACCCCAGTAAAAGTGGCACCTGGGTTGGATGTGTTAACTGAAGAAGGGTGAGGAGGTGCATTCCCACAGAGGAAACAATGGCTCCATGGCAGGAGAAAAGCTGCCACTTTCGAGGAATTTTTTGAAAGGAACCTATTGTGAAAGTCTGAGGTAGAAGAGAGCTAATGGTGTTAGAGGAGGTTGGACACAAGGGGCAGCACATATTTCAAATCTAGGTGTGTTTCAAAGAGCAATCACACCCTAGTGCTTCTCTAACTTCAGCGGATAAAACAATGATCCTGAAAGTTGATTTAGGGTGTGGCTCCCTGAAATATTCTGGTTCACTAAAGTGAAGGTAGGTCTAAGAACATAAACATTAATCAATGTGTTATCTAATTCTGAGACAAATGCTTGTTCCATGCTTAGAGGAACAAGGCTCAGCCCCTCATGAGAGAGTAATGTAGAATGATGTCACATCAATGCACTATCTGTTAAATTCATCTTTAAATGGCTTTGGTGCCTCAACTGCAATATAATGATGGCATTCAAGGGCTACAAGTTTTCAAAAATTTAACGTACACTTTTGTTATTCTTCCTCTGTGTTTCTCTTTCTTTTAATCAAGGGACTTAAAGATTCAAAGAATTCTCCAAGATTAGTTACAAAGTAAGTGGGAGCTGGAGAAAGAAAGTGGTCCTCTGGCATCCATTCCCCTGTGTTTTGTGTCTATGTTTTCCTTGCACCAAAAGCAACCATCTCCATCTTCTTTATATGGTTATCTTACATCAACAATATTTGGCAGTGGGAGGAGTGTGAGGATGCTGTAATCAGATTTGTAGTTTGGAGAGACTGAAGGACCCTTATGGGGGGAGAGGGACAAGAAACTAGGCCTGGGCAGATATCAGGGGCTTCTTAAGAGGATAGATGTTCCCCAGGGTCCAGCGGGCACGTTCTCTGGGAAGGAAAAAGTCTATCCCCTTTAGAGAACCTCTAGGCATGCCCAGAGCAGAGCTGCCACTCCCCTTCGGAGAGTCTCAGTACTCTCCTCAGCATTCTCCTCAGCTGGTTCCCTCAGCACTCTCCTCAGCATTCTCTTCTGCTGGTTCCCTCAGCACTCTCCTCAGCATTCTCCTCAGCTGGTTCCCTCAGCACTCTCCTCAGCACTTTCCGGTATGCTAATTGTCCCTCCGAACCGGCCAATCCCATATGCTAATTTGTTGACTATATAACCTGTGTGAAACTGCCGCTCAGGGCTCCTCACCGCCTTAGGTGGGGGCCCGTTTGCGCAAACGTACAATAAATACCTCATGCTTTTTGCATCAACTGGTCTGGAGTCTGGATTTTTGGGCGTCCTCTCGAGCAAGTGGGCATCTCTACAACTGAGAGGTCCAACAAGACCTCTTGGCTTCCTGCAAAGAGAGGTTCAGAGGTCAATAAGACTGAAAGTGAGGGGCTGGTGCTGTAGCACAGCGGGTTGAAGCCCCAGCTGCAGAGTCAGCATCCCATGTGGGCACCCGTTCAAGTCCTAGCTGCTCCACTTTTGATCCAGCTCCCTACTAATGTGCCTGGGAAAGCAGCAGAGGATGGTCCATGTCCTGGGTCCCTCCACCCACATGGGAGACCAGGAATAAGCTCCTGGCTCCTGGCTTCGGATTAACTCAGCTCCAGCTGTTTCAGCCATTTGAGGAGTGAACCAGAGGATGGAAGACCTCTCTCTCTCTCTCTCTCTCTCTCTCTCTCTCTGCCTCTCTATATAACTTTGTCTTTCAAATAAATAAAATCTGTTTTTTTAAAAAAAGACTTAAAGTGAGAGAACTCACTTGCAATAGTTTGCCAGATGCTTCTAATGTTTATCCCAACCCAGAGTTTAAAGTATAATATCATTCTGTTAAAGTCAATATGCTTCAGTTTTGAAAAGTTATAATTAAAAAAATAATTACTGAAATGCTCTTTCTCATTTGTAGTAATACAAACTTGTGTTTGAGCCTTATAATGAAGCATTTAGTATTTGGATTATGTTATAATAAAAATATTCTCCATGGTATTCAAAGATCTCAAATTACCCTACCAAAAATGAGACTTAGGACAGAAACACTAAATAACTGAAATTCTCAAATCATACGACATTCTATCATCTTTAAGATCCATGCTTCTAATCTGAAGTGAAATAGCCCACAAAAATACCCAGTTGACAAACACTAATGAATGATTAAGAGATCTTCTATTAAGCTGAGAATGCACTTTAAGTAGCAGAGGCTCAATAGCTGGAAAACACTCACACTCCACTGAGGCATCAAACCCACAAGAGAAAGCCCATATGGAGCCCTTTTCATCCACCAGCTTATCCCAGAGGATCACTTGGAGTCCTAATATGTTGTGAGAGGAAGACAGGAGACAAATCCCATCAGGTAGGATCAGCTTACATTATTCAAAGCTTAATATTTATAATAAATTCATAGGGTCCTGAGATTATTGACTTTTGAGGAATAAGATTTTCATAATTCAAGGAGTCAAGCAGGTTTTCTGCATTAAATGTAGCCTTACAAGTGGTTTTACACGAGAAGTTAAAAAGTACCAATTAACAGAGGCAGTAAAAGCAGACACATCCACATTCTCATAACATACGCCTGGAAGGAGCCATCGTATATTAATATTTTAAGGTTGAAAGCACCATTTTATTATTAAGCCAAAACAAAATTTTCACACTCAATAAAGAAAAATAACATACTTTTTCCACATGTGTTATGTTTTGTATAATAAGGCAATTTACCAAAAACTCCTATTTTTAATCTCTTCTCCTGTCCCCATAGTAGGACCTCTAGGTAGTAACTATCCATTAACTGTATACCCGAAGTTTCTCTAGGCCTCTTTAGTCTTGGTATTAAACGTGTAACAAAAAAAGTCACTGTGGAGGGATCAGCATTATGGTGCACCCGTTAAGCCACCACCTGCATTGCCAGCATCTCACAGGGAGCTCTGATTCAAGTCCTAGATGTTCCACTTCTGGTCCAGCTCCCTGCTAATGCACTGAGAAAGTCAGAATATGGCCCAAGTGCTTGGGCCCTGCACCCGCATGGGAGACCAGGAAGAAGCACTTGGCTCCTGGCTTCGGATTGGCTCAGCGCCGGCCGTCGCGGTCATTTGGGAAGTGAACCAATGGAAGGAAGACCTTTCTCTCTGTCTCTCTCTCTCACTGTCTATAACTCTACCTGTCAAAATAAATAAATAAATAAAAGTGTGGAAAGAGTGCAATACCTTGGAAGAGTTAGGGAGAAAATAGCAGAATAAACTCCGTGCAAATTAGAAGTCACTGTGGATCTGTGTGGAAGGTGTGGATGCACACAACTCAGGATCGCAAAGCTGAGAGCCTCAGCACCACCTTTGGAGAGTGAAGTGAGATCAGACTGCAACAGTTCAAGATACTGGTGACAAAGCTGTGGGAAAAGCCTGGCATGAGTCCAGCTTGGAGCCCTGTGGGGGACAGTATACCTGCCAACCTTGAGGGGAAAAACGGGCTCATTTCTCTCTACCCGACGACCAGGCACAAGTGTCCTGTAACTAGTTGAGAGTGGGTGGGCACCATTTTGAACGTACATAACAGCTGTGCCAGCTTGTGTCCATGTGCCCAGCATCAGCTAAAAGGAGACAGCTGAGTCTGGCTGGGAGGATTGATAGGGGGCTGGGTGCTCATGAATGTGGGAGCCTTGTGTGCTGATTGTCAAAACACTGTGGCTGTGTGTGAGGGCACAGGGTATGGCTGGGTCTTAGGGCATCACTTTGGGTGGCTTTACATGCTTGGGGCTCCCTGATTGCCTGGTGAGGGTCATTGTTGCAGGATCTCTATTCACATCAAGGACTGCACTGATCCTCTGTGTGGTTCTTGTGACAGTGCAGATGAAAAATGTACACACTGGAGCTAGCACCAGGACATTGGTACTCTTGGAGGAGAAGAGGTGAGTGTGAGACTATGCCAACACAGTTGAACAAACCTCCCCTCTGATTTAAAAAAAAAAAAGAAAAGGTTTACCATGCCAAATTTGGAAGTCACCTTGGGCACTTCCCTCAACAGGGAGCACTGAACAGAACTCCCTGTCCACACCCAGGGTATTCACTGACAAAACTGACAATCCACTAATCCACAGATGTATAGTCCAAAGATAAAAGCCATCACATGGGAAAAAATATAAACCAACAAGTATCTTCAAAAATACCTAAAAATAAGTGTAGAAACTCAAGAAACAAGAATAAAGAAGACAACATGATGCCCCTAAAGGAAAAAAAAAAACAAAACACCTCAATTCTAGAATGTGAAAATGAAGACTGAAGAAATGCCAGAAACAGAATTTTAGAAATTCTAAATAGGATTACTTAGAAGTGATAAGGAGCAAATCCATGAACTAAATAAATTTGTACAAGACATGAAAGAAAGTTTTTCTCATGAAGTTGATACTTTAAACAGAAATCAGAATGAAATGTTGGAAATGAAGAATTTAATAGATCCAATAGAAAAAGCAGTGAAAAGCCTTAACAACAGAATAAGAGAGGCAAAAGAAAGAATATGCAAATTATAAGACAAATCTAGAAATTTTATAGTCAGACCTCCACCCCCACCCCCACCCCCCAAAAAAAAAAAGAAATAAGAAAACTAAAACACAGGGGCTGGCGCTGTGGTGCAGAGGGCACTGTAGTGGCCTGTAGCACTGGCATCACATATGGTTGCTGGTTCAAGTTCTGGCTGCTCCACTTCCAATCCAGCTCTCTGCTATGGCTTGGGAAACCAATAAAGATGGCCCAAGTCCTTTGGCCCCTGAAAGAAGCTCCTGGCTTCGGATTTCAGATCAGCTCATCTCTGGCCATTGCGGTCATTTGGGGAGTGAACCAGCAGATGGAAGACCTCTCCCTCTCTCTTTACCTCTCTTTGAAACTTTTTTAAATAAATAAAATAAATCTTAAAATAACAACCATAAAAAACAAACAAAAAAACTGTGTTGGAGATGTATGGGATAGTATCAAATGACACAACATACAGGTCTTAGGAATTCTTGAAAGCATGGAAAGAGAATGGATTAGAAGGCCTACTTAGTAAAATAATTACAGAAAACTTTCCTAATTTGGAGAAAGAAAGGGATGTCCAAATACAGGAAGCACATAGAACTCCTAATAGACATGATCAGAAAAGATTCTGACCACACACATTGAATTAAAACTCTTCACAGTAAAACATATAGAAAATATTCTAAAATGTGCATAAGAGAAATGTCAGATTACTTTCAGAGTATCTCCAATTAGACTCACAGGTGGCTTCTCATCAGAAACCCTACAAGCAAGGAGAGAATGGTGAGATATATTTCAAGTCTTAAGAGAAAAAAACTGTCAATCCAGAATACTGTACCCTGCAAAGCTCTCATTTATGAATGAAGGTGAAATAAGACTTTCCATAGCAGCAATTGAAAGAATTTGTCACTACTCATCCAGCCTTACACAAAATGCTTAAGGATGTGCTACGCAGAGAATCACAGAAGCATGGTCATCACTATGAAAGAAGGTAAAGGCAGAAAATTTCCCTGTAAAAGTACAAAGGAAATCCAAAGTAAACAATAGGAATATTTATGGAAAAATGGCAGTGCTGAGTTGTTATTTATCAATTCATTTTGAATGCAAATGGCCTAATCTCTTCAATTAAAAGATACGGACTGGCTGAATGGAAAAAACAACCCAGCAATTTGCTGCCTGCAGGAAACACACCTCACCAACAAAGATACATGCAGGCTGAAAGTGAAAGGTTGGGAAAAGATATTCCATGCTAACAGAAACCAAAAAAGAGTTGTAGCCATCCAAATACCAGGCAAAATAGACTTTAACACAAAAATTGTATTACACTAAAACAACTATGTAATGATTAAAGGATCACTTCAACAGGATGATGTGACTATAATAAATGTATACACACCTAATTAGAGGGCATCTGGCTATTAAAAAGAAATGGTAATGAATCTAAAGGGAGACATAGACTCCCATACAATAGTAATGCGGACTTCAATACCCCACTTTCAGGAATGGAGAGACCAACCAGACAGAAAATCAGCAAGGAAACAACAGTTAATTGACACTATAGACCCAATGGACCTAAATGGTATCTACAGAACTTTTCATCCTACAGTTGCAGAATACAGATTCTTCTCACCAGTTCATGGAAGTTTCTCTAGGATAGACCACAGGCCAGACCATAAAACAGTCCCAGCAAATTCAAAAAAATCAAAATCATACCATGGAACACCTCTGACCACAATGGAATGAAGCTGGGAATCAACAACTCAAGAATCTCAAGAACATATGCAAACATGTGGAGACTGAATAACATGCTCCCGAATGAACAGTGGGTCATAGAAGAAATCAAAAGAGAAATCAAAAAACTGTTGAGGAGCAGTTGAACTTTTTACTTAGAATAGAGTTAATCAGGAGAGGGGAGGGTTGCGGGTGGGAGGGAAGTTATGGGAGGGGGAAGCCATTGTAATCCATAAGCTGTACTTTGGAAATTTATATTCATTAAATAAAAGTTAAAAAAAAGTTAATCAAAATAGATCTTAATAAAAAATAAGAATGGGAACAGGAGACAGAAGAGGCAGAAGGGTGGGAAAGGTTGTTGGGTATGGTGGTAATAATCACTATCACTATGTTCCTAAATTTGTATTTATGAAATGCATGAAGTTTGTATACCTTAAATAAAAGGTTTCTGTAGTAAAAAAAAACTTACAAGGAAATATTATTTAATAGAGGACATGTTCTTGAATATCAATAAAAGAAAATTTTATCTGTAGAAATACTTTTCAAAATATCTATACAGAAAATGATTTTCATAAAATATTTTATTCATGAGTTAAATGATTGAATACATGTATTTTTCATATTCTCATAGCTTTACAAGATTTTTCAAAAATGCTTGTACACAAAGGAAATGTGTACAAAATGCCATCAGTTCCCAGAATATGGGGTGATTTGTTCTGGAAGTGAAGGAAATGCTTTCAATTGAGATACCTTTTCTGTTAGGGTTTGGATGATGGATGGAAGCATCAAAAGAGAAAGGGACCTGGGGTAGGTGAATAGGAGTTCTGGGCAGCGGACATAGTAAGTGTAAAGGTACACAGGGCATCCTGAGATACCAAGATATTTTCTAAAACCAGTTCAGATTTCCCTGCAGGTAGTTATTTTGGGATGTGGTCACATGGAACAAGACTGGGAGACAATGAAGTATGAAAGTTAGAAACAGGAAACAGTCCAAAGAAGCATTATTGAGCTAGTTACATTGTGGACATTAGGGCTTAGTCTTCTGGGAACCCTGAGAGGTGCATATATTTACTGTACATCGAATTGCCCTCAATGGTTAAAAGTTTTCCCATGGGTGTTTACTCAATTGAACTTGTTTTAAGCTTGTGTAAAATGACTGACCAGGTTCCTGACACTGTCTTAATAGCTATTGGCAGAGAAGTCTCAAGTGGGAATTGAAAGGTATATTGTGGAGTGGATGCAAGATGCTGTCAGGGAATGTCTTGGTGCCACTGGATGCTGCAATAAAGGCTGAAGTCAAATGTTAGAACTAAAGGATAAGAGACTGAGTAGAACATGAGTCAATATATAAGATATAAGTTGCTTGATATTGCTTACTTATATATTGTATTACATAGAGATATAATACAATGTACATTGTATTATATATTGTATAGAGAAAAAATCTCAAAAGGTTGTGGCTCTATTGTGAAGGAAAAATGCTTTATAAAAATGTTGTGCTTGATCCTATAGTCATTGAAGAACAATCAAAGTTTTTAAGATAAAGAGTAACTCAATTATATTTGTGATTTAATGGAATAATTCTTGTGTCTTTACTTTCCAAAGGTACTGAACTTCATGGCAAGCACCGTCTTCATTATACTATGAAGAACAAGGTGAAATTGCCTTCACTGGTCTTACAACCTGTGCAGAAAATGGGTTCCATAAGCTGACTGGGGTCCTTGGACTAGAATGGATGGTCAGAGAAGCTTTTGATGAGAACTGGCATCAATCTAATGTTGAACGGTGAGTGGAAACTGTAAGAAAGAAAGAGGAAGAATGAACCTCAAAAGAGGGACGGGCAAACCAGAAGGAATACAGGGAAATAAGCCAGTTTAGTCCATGGAAGGAAGGGAGTTCAGTGAGACTGGCAATAGCAGTTTGTGAGTTTGGGATGCTGAGAAATACCTAGAGACATAGAGGAGAGATTGCTTGTTCAGCAATTGAGAAGACACAGATTAGCAACAGTCAAGAATCACGGAACCAAATGAATGAAAATGTGAATCATCCTTGTTTGTCAGCAAACATACATTAACTTATGCTTACATCCAGTCCACACTCCCCAAGCCATACTCTGAACAAATTTATTTCCAGGAAGGTAGAACAGTTTTCCCAGTTTAGCACCTCTTGTTGGATACTTACATAGCCACATCAGAACCACTGGTATGAGCTCTTCTGTCTATGGCTGGAATCCATTGCACACAATGGATCATGGCATTAGACCATTGAAAATGGTGCTGATATTTTTATAATAATAACAACAGAAATAATAACAATAGTAATAATCACTTCCATCTGTCATTCTTATTTTACCCTGCTTTCATTCCATCCAACAATCAGGTGTTACTTGGCTTGTTTCATATTTGTTTCACACTTCATCATCTTTGCCACGTATCTATGAATAGAATATCTGTACTCCTCTCACAGTGACTCTGAGTGTTTTGTGAACTCCCATCTTTTTGGAGAGAAAAGTGAATATGACATATAACTCTGAGACAGGAAATGGCTGCCTGCTATGTTTTGGAAAAATTAGAGGTGAACAAGACATCATATGGAATAAAAGATTTTTGCTCTCTGTCTCCTGTAGTTCACAAGAACAAACACAATGCTTCAGGAATGTATGAAATGTACGTTACACCGAATTGGAGGTCATCCTCTTACTTGTCAGAACATGGCTTCTCTTCCTAAGTTCCAAAACTTTAGAGGCCTGTGAAATACTTGGACAGGTTCCAAAGAGGAGCAATGAAAGTGATAAAAGATTTGAAGGCTAATACCTTTGAGAGAAGGCTTAAAGAACAAGAATTATTTCTCCTCTAAATGAGAAGTCAGAGATAATTTAACAATCTTCAAGTATATGAAAAGTTTTATGTGTATCATGATGGTGTTCAATCCAGAGAACTCTGAGCAATAAGGCCAGGGTACAGTCGAATTCTGGCAGGGGTGTAGTGTGTGGGCATTGGGTATTTCGCTACAGAAACCCCCTCCTCTGAAGCCCAGAAGACTGGATATTACCTAGCAGCAAGGTGTCATGTACTGTCGGCATGAACACTGGGGTAAAATAAATGACTTCTAAGAATCTCTAAATTCAGTAGTTTTCAGGTTTTTAAAAGGTCTTCCATTTGAGGAGACTCTGAGGGCAAATAAATTATTAGCCAAGACTTTATTCGTATAGTTTCTTGAAATAGTAGCACATCCTAATCACTACTAGTAATATCTGCAAACTGAATTCCAGAAGCTCCAATCATATTACCAGTTCAGAAATCTTTGTCATCCATACAAACTTCCAAAAATATTTTTCTTCCTGTGTTTTTAAAAGCAGCTCTATTCCTCTTATCTCCCTACAATTCAATGAAGCACTATTATACTGAACTGCCACAGCCTTCAATTCCCACAAATGAGGATGCTAAATATACAACCTAATACTACAGTTGAAATAAACATTCTTCCATTTCACGAGCAAAATCTATGCAGAGAGACACCTGCATATTTTTGGAAGTATAGTAAGTCATGATTTTATGACAGACAGCAACATAGCATTCAATTTACAATCTTTTTAGAAAGGTGTATGATAGCAGAAGCTAGGACAATACAATAAAATACTATGTCTGCAATAAAAAGTCAGACTTCACTCTCCTGAAATGGGCTCATGCAGATCACTATATCTCTGTTTACGGGGAATTTTAAGATACTCACAAAACAAAACTGCCAAGCATGAAAGAATAATTCCTTTAACAGCTGTTCAGTAAGGTCAAAAACACAGAAACTACTGAAGGTTACAAAAGTATAGCTAGAACTCCTGGGAGTTTAGCTCTACTGCAACAGAGATTTCAAAATCTTGTTGTATCCCCTTTGATGCTAGAATGCTTATCATTGGATACTAGATTTTAGGAGTTTGAGACCAATTCTGTCATTTGACTCACTCCCCTCAGGCCATCTCGACTTGAGGAGGCAGAGTGCATATATAAAAGGATAGATGTTTCTGATTCTTAGTTCAAAAAGAGAACTTGGCTTAGTTTAAAAAAAGAAACAAACATGGATCAATAGGAACAATCTGACACCAATATCCCAATTTCTTCCCAGACACCAGCAATAGGAAAGTTATTGTGCACAATCTTGAAAACCACTGTCCAAATGCACTATTGACAACCAGGCTGGACATAATAAGAAATTAAATGAAGCTGAATGAATACCCACACTGAGGACTACACATCAAAACTACATTTGGTGAAATGTAACTAAAGGAAGAAAAAAGCACACATCAAAATGTCATCATATGAAACACTGCTATTTTTGTGGTCCATGGCTTAAAACTGAAATATAAACTCAGCCAAAGCCATATTTACTTCTTCTCTGCTGCTTAATTCGAATAGATTTCTTTCTGCTTTTTCTTTATATAGCACTTCCTGTTTTATTTTTATTCTTATTAATTTTTTATCTTACTTTATACAACTTTTGTGATATAGTGGGGATTAAGCATAATTTTGAAATTGAAGTCATTTCAGGAAACAGCCAATAGAATTTTTTTTTCAAATCTGCTTAGGAGCATGGAATGAATAAAATAGAAGTTAACATAAAGCAACATACTATCGCTTCTTGGCCTTTTGGCTAAGATCAAGTGTAGTATCTGTTCTTATCAGTTTAATAAAGCAACATACTGTGACCATGATCGAGGTGACCCATTGAGTTCCCTATTTGTTAACCTCATCTGATCTTAAATTTCATAGATTCTGCATTGCACGTTCCACAGTTGCATTACCTTACTATTCCAAAAGCCTCAATGACTTCATACTGTTAATACCGCATTTGATTGCATTTGTTATTTAAAAGATTAAAGCTGTGCTTGGACTGTGAAAATTGCTTCTCATTTGAACAAATGTAACAAAGCACAATGTTTTACAGGTCATAGTCATAATTTGGAATTTTCTTTTGTTATAGTGTACTAATGGCAAAACAAAGCAAGAATGGATTGAAATCAGTCAAATTTTGAGAGATTTAAAGAAATTCCTCAAATGTAACAATCTAGAAAATTTTGTTATAAAATGTCCTTTTAGAATTAAAAAAAAGCTCTTACTATAAAGGTGAAGGATTTAACAGACTGTCACTTCGACAAATTTCTCAACCTTAAGAAACTGAAGATTCAATTATTACCCTTATTTTAAGGACAGAAAATTCAGGAATCTAAAATACAGTCCAATTATTCCAAACTTATGACAGTACCAAGCCTCAGCATAGGTACTTCTGAGTTAAGCTCATGAAATTTGCTTATTTACACTCAAACATACACAATATACATAGAAAACTGTCAATGTATGAGCGTGACATTTCAGAAACCTACTTTGGCGAAGGAGAAGAAAGCTTCCCTTGCTCTTGCCTTGCAAACCGGCCCCCTCCCCATTGAAACACTGTGATGAAGAGAATCTGACTTTCTAGAATAGTCCTCAATGGCCTATTCCAAAAGAATGATTGTGGTAGTTATAGTTCCAATCATATCTATAATGACAGTTCTGAAAGAAATCTCATTTAGAGGTCTACTTTGAGGCACAAGGACATACTTCTCTTAGTAAAAAGGATTAATTCTTTTTCCACCAATTCCACTCTTGCTCTAGCGCAGATGGCTAAAAGGTGAGAATCTCAAGGATTCACTGGGAGAAGCTCCCCATCTCTCCAGTCTTTCTTAGATGATCTGCTTAGATAAACTATCTACTACTCCCATTCTTTCCTTTTTCAAGTTCCAAGGAATGCATTTCTCTTCCCATTTCCATGAAAGTAAATTTATTCTTAACCTTCAACCAGAATTACTTACAATTTCTTTCTTCTTATAATCTCCGAAACACGTTTCTTTGAACTTTTTAAAAAATGTGTGAACAAGTGTTTTCTAGCCCTCCAGCCTTTTAAAAGGTTATTCTTTATTTAGTATTCAATTAAAGTCCTCAAATATCCATTCAACCTATGTAGTAGGATGCCTGGAGCTCACCCTGCAAGATGCCTGACTATTTCCAATTGCCTAATTCCCCTGGTCCCCACCCACTGCTATTTCACACTCTGATGAAGACTTGATGTCCTTTGCCTTCAAACTTTGTCAACTTCTGCTTAACCCTCCTCTTTTATCTACAGCACATTGATAAATAAGACAAAAATTTACTAAAACTGGAGATAGCCAATGGCAATGATTGCACATTGAAAATCACAGGTCTTAAAACTTCCTGTTATATCTGTATGTGTTAATTTCCTACAACAGTTATTGTCTAACAGTTCTAGTTCTTCTCTTCCTCTCTCTCTCTCAGACTTAGAATCTTCCCTTGCCTCTCCCTAGTGTTGTGGTCCCTGACCATCAACCCTTGTCATTCCTTGGCTTACAGATGCAATAATTGAATCTCTGCTTCTGTTGTCGCATCATCTATCCTGAGTGTATGTCTCTGCATGGTGTTCTCTTCTTTGTGTCTAGATCTCAAATTTCCTCTTATAAGGGCACACGTCATTGAATCAAGAGCCAAACCAGTTCAGTATTACTTCATATTAATTTAGTTGATGACCCTATTTCCAAATAAGGCCCCATTCTGATGTGCTAATGGTTAGTGCTCTAGTTTATGTTTTAGGGGGACACAATTCAGTCCCTAAAACTGACACAGGAAGTTTCTCCCTGTCTATAATTTGTTTCATGCAACCACACTATTTTTGGGGCCACCCCTAATCTCTTACTGTCTAAACAAACTCCCTCTCTAAGAGTTTATAAGCCCTGGCCCTGGCTCTCTTCATCTCTGGTCTGCTAGATCCCAAGATTTCATTCATAAGGCAAATGGCTGTGCATGTGTTATTGTTGTGATTAAAGCCTTTCTTTTTTTAAACTACACATTGTATTTGTGTATTTTGTACTTTCTTGTGAGTGTTTGGGTTTTGTCTAATGAATTGGATAATTTGCTATTTTTTCCATATGAAGCTCATTTTAAAAAGTACTTTATAAAATAACTGCATTAGTCATTTTTGTCACTGTAATGAAACATTTGGGGCAGCCTAACTTCATGAAGGAAAGAGGTTCATTAAGGCTCACAATTTTGAAGGTTTGTAGTTCAAGGTCAAACAGATCCCATTTCAGTCTCTGGTGACAGTGTGCTTGTTGGCAGAGGCCCACTTCATATAGGACGTCACATGGCAAGAGACAGGAAGCATGTGTATGTGTCTATATTTATGTAGTATTTCATAAAACCACCAGAATTTAACCATGGGGACTATACCCTAATGAATCAATCCAATTCAATCACCTCTCAAAGGCTCCAATGTCAAACACCATAATTGGATTAAGTATCTATTGTGTTAGTATCAATAACACAAAATATTGAGAACCAACCTCCTGAGTTTTTTAGGGGACAAATATTGAAACCATAGCATTCTGCCGATGATCTTCTAAAACCCCATAACCTTTTCACATAAACTGTACAATCATTATATTCCAGATAATTCCAAAGTCTTAATTCAGATCAGCATTACTTCAGAAGACCCAAATCTCATCTCAGACTCTATGCAAACTCTTTCAGCTGTGAAATGTAAAACCTAAAGCAAGGGGCTGCTATTGTGGCATAGCAGGACAAGCTGCCACCTGTAGTCTTGGCATCCCAGATGGGTGCTGGTTTGAGTCCTGGCTACTCCACATCTGATCCAGCTCCTGGATAATGTGCCTGGGAGAGCATTAGAAGATGGCACAAGTGCTTGGGCCCTTGCCTCCATACGGAAGACTCAGAAAAAGGAGGCTCCTGGCTCCTGGCTTCCACCTAGTCCAGCCACGGCCTTTACTGCCATTTGGTGAGTAAACCAGTAGATGAAGATCTCTTTCTCTGTTTTTCCTTCTCTGTAACTATTCCTTTCAAATAAATAAAATAAATGTGTATAACAAATATGCATAACAAATAAATAAAAGTGTCAAACAAATAAATGAATCTTAAAAAAAAAAAAAAACCTAAATCAAACTGCATACTTCCCAGATATAATGGTTGGGCAGGAATAGGGCGTACATCCCCATCCCAAAAGGGGAGGGAGGTTATACGTAATTATCCCCGAAGACTGAAACTCAGGGCAAACATTGTCATAACCTCCAAGTCTAACATTCGATATCTGTGGCTTTCCAAGTCTGCAGTGGCAAGTTGATGTTTCTCTGCCTTCCTGGGGTCTCTGCATCAGATTCACTCCCACACTCTCACTAGGCATTGCTCCATCAGGGTTCCATGCAGGTGTTCCCACCCTGCAGCCTGCTGCATGATTGCCCAGGCTTTCCTCTGCCTTCTGCACAGCTGAGAAAGCAGAACTACCCGGGTGCTGCCAAAGTCTGCTGCCAGCATGGACCTGCTTGAACCATGACTGTAGCAGTGGAATGCCTGTCTGGCTGAGCGGAGAAACAAATCCTGAAGAAGTCTTGGACAAACCCACAGAAAGTGTTCCTGGGTATCACGATAGAATTCTTCCTTTCCAGGCCTCTGGGCCTGTGATGGGAGGGGCAGATTGGAAGACTTCTGAGCTGCCTTCAAGGACTTTTCCACTGCATTACCCTACCCTGTCCTGAACATTCTTTTACTCTGCTCATTCTCTGGCCAAACTGTGGATTTTACAAATCTGTCTGTCCACCCTGATCCTTTTTTTCCCTCCTAATTTGTTCTATAAAACTGACTTAAAATAGCCAGTAACACCAGTTCTAAATCCTAAATGTGTTGCTGTTTTGATATTTCTGTCAAATATACTTATCCATCATCATCAAGTTCAACCTTCCACAAAGTCTCAGAGCATGGGACACCATAAAACCAGATTTCTTGCCAAAGTGTGACAAGGGTGATCTTTGGTCTGATTCCCAATATAATCCTCATTTCCACACTGCTACCTTTCCTGTCCACACTGCTACCAGCATTCTGGTCTTCTGAGCCTTCACAGCTCCACTTATAGCATTCTTTGTTTTTTCTACCCTGCTCCTACAAATTCTGCCCAACTCTTTGCATTAACCAATTCCAAAGCCTCTTCCACATCTTCAGGTATATTAGTTACATGGTAACAACTTTCTATATCTGTCGTTTTTTCCATTATCATGTAATATTTGAGGCAGTCTAGCTTTATAAAGGCAAAAGGTTCATTTGGGGTCATGGTTCTGAAGGTTCACAGCCCAAGATCTCGTTGGTTCCATTGGTTTTGCTGCTGGGGATGCTGTTCCTGATGGCAGCAACCTGAAGTGACACTGACAGCACATGACAAGAGACAGAAAGTTCATGGGGTTTATTTGTATGCAGTCTCTTATAAAGTCACCACGGTTTAGTTATGGGAGCTGAACCCTAATGATGCAGTTGAATTCATTCCCCCTGAAAAGCCCACTTCCAAACTGTATTAAGTTTCTACTCTGTTAATACAAGATTTTGAGGCCCAAATCCATGAGTTTAGAGGGACAAATATTCAAACTGTAGCAATATCCTTTATCCACTACTTCTTCAAGCAGAATCTATTACTACTTATTATGTGCAATAGCTATTTAAAAAATTTTATTTCCCCCTTCTTTTTCCCACTATGCTATCAGATTTTGGCTTGTAATTACTTTTTATTGTTGTCCTTTATCCCTTAATATATACCTATGCTCCTATTACTTGATTTATTAACATTAAAGTCTTTATTTACTAGGTTACAAGAGATGAGACATTCAGTGTACTTAAACTACCTTGCCATTCTCTCCTTTCTCCCTCCAATTTTGATTAATTATATCTACATCAATAGTGTTTATAACTCTAACAATCTGTTTCATAATTATAGCTCCCACATATTTTAGAGACTTATTCCTATATTTAAACACATTCACAAATAAATACCAGGAATTTTACATTCGTTTCTTCATTCTTTTTTAGCATCTTCAGTTTATAATTATTTCCAGAATACTTTATTAAATTATTATTATTATTTTCTGTAATAACTTGTTCTCTCTGTTCTCTTCCTGAGGGACACTAATTATGAATGCATTGTATTCTCCTTGTCAGTGTTTTCTTTTATTTCTCCAGTCACTTTTAACTCCCAGTTCATTTATATTTTATCAAATCTTGAAATCCGTGCCCCATGCTGTGGCTTCAGCAATGTCTATTCTCTTTTCTACTGCTTCTAATAAGAACTTCATTTCTGATTGGTTTCTTCTATTTTTTCACTTGGCCCTGCCAGTTTGTTTTTCATTTAGCTCTGGTACACTGGTATTCCCCATTCCCACTGCCTTATTCTCTGCTTTGAGATCCTGACTTATTAAGATGGTTTGCTTCACCAGGGAGTTTTAAATATTTATGTCTCATGGTTTAACATGATTTTCATATGTTCCCTGACAAGTATTTTTGATGAGAGTTCTTTTATTATCCTTTTATTTTCCCATCCTTTTAAGATTTTTATCTTATGGTATCTTTGTGTGCATTTTGCATAATTATTTTACATAATTATTTATCTTTGAGTGAAATGAGCTTTTCCTACACCCATTTGTTGAGTGAAGTTTGTGTTGGGATTGAAGGTGGTCAGAGCCATTGTGACTTTTGTCTGTTAAGAAGTTTCTTTTGCTTTTTCTTCTTCTAACTAATTGGGATTGATAGTTTTAGCACTAACTGCAATATCGACCTTTGCTCTTCTAGTCTGCCCAACCAACTGATAGTTGCCTGCAAAGGACAAGTCTGTGTGATTCTTCTATTAGATCCACCTCCCTGTTTTTCCTTGACACCAGACTGGATCTTGGAAAGTAAGCACAGCTAACTCAACATCTAGTTTGTATCTTCCAAACAAAATAATGTCACTTTTTTCTTGTAGTGTTATGCCTGTTGTCTTTGTCCAAAAGCTGCAGCCATGGGCGTCAGTTCTTTGCAAGCACTTCCGTGCTTGTTTGACCTTCTCTGTACCTGTCAGCAATTCCATTCATACTGCTGCTCAGGGTAGGCAGGCCTTCTAATTCCATCAAAGGTAAGCGTTTTCTCAAAAATAAACAAATAAATAAATAAAATAATAAACTTTTGTTTTAATTTCTTGTCATCCTTATTGTTTGTGGGTTAGCACCAGGAGGCAGAGGGAGCTGTACTATGTTTATGTCACTATTATTTAAAATCCAAAGCAAAAATCAGTCATTTATTTTGTTTTGTTTCAATTTTATTTGACATGTTTTAGGAAAAACATGAAAGTGAGAAAATACATTCAAAAAATTAGCTGTGATTGTGATGTGATGAAGATAAGATGAGAATTCTTTTGTCCTACTTCTTAAACTCAAGAGCTGTGCCACTATATCATACTTTTATACAGTATTGATGGTGGATTTGGCCTTATTTCTAAGAAAATAAATATAAAACCTGGACTTTCAACATGCTAATAACCTCACATTTATTTTCATGTTTAAAAATACAGTTTCTATGAAATTTCAAAAGGTTGAAATAATAAATGTTTATCCAGTGACCCCTTCCCCTGTATCCTATTTACCCACAAATGCAGATTTGGGTAAAAGAATGTTAATATAAAAATTTGGTGCTGTTATTGTATTTTTCTGAACCTAATTTGCTGAAAGAGAATTTGTTTCGAAATCATCTATTATGCAGCATTTGCTAACATCGGACTTCTTACAACTATTAAATAAGAATGTTAGATCATTTGTGTAGTAAATGTTGCAATAAGTGATCCTATTTATATAGACTTATATCTGCAACAACTTCTGACACCAATCAAGAAATTTAGATATTTATTGCCTTAAAATTAACTTGAAATGAAAAAAATACTGGAAACATTCACAAAATGCTTTTCCCCACTGATTTGTAGTTTTGGACAAAAAGCTAAGGGAAGAAAACTTATTATATTCAATTAAAACTGGATTTTCTGGGTGTTCCTGAATTTAGTACAAATAAAATCTGTACAGTAGAAACTCACCTAGTTAAACTTTGCAGACACATGAAGAGTTAAGGTAAAAGCAATATAAATATAATACTTCTTTTCACATGTTTTAACTTTTCTCTCCCTTTTACTGATGTTGCAAGTGGTGGGTGGGTCAATATCTTTTAGCTTCTGAAAACCGCTTTGTTTGCAAGCAGAGGGAAGAGTGGTTTGGCTACTGCAATTGTTTTGTTGGTTGGCAGAGTTTTAATTATTCTGTGATACATCACAAGATATAATAAATCACACAGTAACCACATTGTTCTTCACCTAGGGTCCTTTTCTTTCTGCCTTTGTTTCTGCTTAAGATTGAGGTTCCCAGTATTTCCATGAATCTCTTGTCTGCCCTTTGTGAGTGGATGCTACTTATTGTAAATATATGCTTCATAATTTCTGACAATGAATCCAGAGAATATAAGAGTGGTCAGACACATATACTTATTATTTTTCTTTTTTAAAAATATTTATTTATTTGAAAGTCATAGTCACATAGAGAGAGGGAGAGACAGAGAAAGAGAGAGAAAGGGAGAGAGAAAGGGAGAGAGAGAGAAGAGAGAGAGATTGTGGCATAATGCAGATGAGATGAGAATTCTCTTGTTCTACTTCTTAAACTCAAGAGCTTGCCACTGTATCATACTGGTTCACTACCAGATGGCTGCAACAGCTGAGATCGTGCCAAACCAAAGCCAGGATATTTTCTGAGTCTCCCATGTGGGTGGGAGGGGCTCAACACTTGGGCCATCTTCTGCTGCTTTTCCTATGTAGTTAAAAGGGAGCTGGATAGGAAGTAGAGTAGTTAGGACACCGACTAGCACCCACACAGGATGCCAGCATTGCAGCCAGTGGCTCTATCTGCTATGCCACAACTCTGGTTTCCAGACACATATTTAAAATAAAAGAACAATTTTTTGTTGATAATTATAAAACAAAGAAGGAACAAATATGACCTATTATCCATGTTTCAGGTATTTTTTTAACTTTTATTTAATAAATATAAATTTCCAAAGTACAGCTTTTGGATTTCAGTGGCTTCCCCCCCCCTCCCATAACTTCCCTCCCACCCACAACCCTCCCATCTCCCGCTCCTTCTCCCATTCCATTCACATCAAGATTCATTTTCAATTCTCTTTATATACAGAAGATCAATTTAGTATATATTAAGTAAAGACTTCAACAGTTTGCACCCACACAGAAACACAAAGTGTAAAGCACTGTTTGAATACTAGTTATAGTATTATTTCACATTGTACAACATATTAAGGACAGAGATCCTACATGGGGAGTAAGTACACAGTGACTCCTGTTGTTGACTTAATAATTTGACACTCTTGTTTATGGCATCAGTAATCTCCCTAGGCTCTAGTCATGAGTTGCCAAGGCTATGGAAGTCTTTTGAGTTCACCAACTCTGATCATATTTAGACAAGATCATATTCCAAGTGGAAGTTCTCTCCTCCCTTCAGAGAAAGGTACCTCCTTTTTTGGTAACCCATTCTTTCCACTGGGATCTCACTCGCAGAGATCTTTCATTTAGGTTTTGTTTTGTTTTGTTTTTTGCCACAGTGTCTTGGCTTTCCATGCCTGAAATACTCTCATGGGCTCTTGCCTTCAGGGCTGATTCTGAGGCCAGAGCGCTGTTTAGGACGTCTGCCATTCTATGAGTCTGCTGTGTATCCCGCTTCCCATATTGGATCATTCTCTCCTTTTTAATTCTATCAGTTAGTATTTTCAGACACTAGTCTTGTTTATGTGATCCCTTTGACTCTTAATCCTATCATTATGATCAATTGTGAACTGAAACTGATCACTTTGACTAGTGAGATGGCATTGGTACATGCAACCTTGATGGGATTGTATTGGAATCCCCTGGCACATTTCTAACTCCACCATTTGGGGCAAGTCCGATTGAGCATGTCCCAAATTGTACATCTCCTCCCTCTCTTATTCCCACTCTTATATTTAACAGGGATCACTTTTCAGTTAAATTTAAACACCTAAGAATAATTGTGTGTTAATTACAGAGTTCAACCAATAGTATTAAGTAGAACAAAAAAATACTAAAAGGGATAAAGTTCATCAACAGTCAGGACAAGGGCTGATCAAGTCACTGTTTCTCATAGTGTCCATTTCACTTCAACAGGTTTCCTTTTTGGTGCTCAGTTAGTTGTCACCGATCAAGGAGAACATATGATATTTGTATCTTTTTGGAAGTGGTAGCAGGGGTAAAGTTAATACTGAAGATCTTTCTCCTGTTTTAAGAGTTGTCTTATTTATTTGAAAGGTAGAAATATAGAGAGGGAAAGACAGAGAGACATAGAGAGAGGTCTTCCTTCTGCCTTTTCATTCCTCAAATTGTCCTAACAGCTGGTGCTGGAACAAGTCAAAGCCAGGATTCAGGAGCTTCTTCCTGTATGGATGACAGGGGCCCAGGGACTGCTTTGCAGGCACATTGGCAGGGAGTTGGATCAGAAATGGGGCAGCCAGTACTCAAACAAGCATCCATATAGGATGCTGGGCCTGCAAGAGGTTAAGACCTGCTCCACCACAGCACTGGCCCCGAAGATCTTTTTGACTTGCCCTTTGGTGCTAAATATAATTTAGATATTACATTAGCTTTAAATACCAAAAGAGAGTGATTATACTTAATTTTAACAATAAAATGTCAATTCAACAGTTAAACATTAAAACCACTGAGCAGTAGCATTCATCATGTTTTTATTAAGCATTTACTCTGTACAAAACAATTCTTCATTGCTGTGGGCTGTGGGAATATAAACAAATGGACACCTATCTTTAGGGAATTTTTAAAACATTTCTGAAGAAGACAGAATAATTAAGAGAACCAGAAACAAAGCTGGAAATAAAAGATTCCACAAACATTAAATGATTTGATTCTAAGACAAATAAGTTCAGAAGAACTACAAGTCAGAGTCTGGAAAGTATGAATGTGGTTGAGATTAATCAGGCTTTGAAAGAGATAAATTGGAATAATATAAACAAGGAGAAGTGATTTTTGGAGAGAAAGAAAATCTGAACAGATTTGGAGGTAGAAATGTTGTGGAAAGTTAGCTAGTAGGAGATGACTCATGTGAGTGAGTTGTGAGAAGTAAACTTAGAAAGAAGACTACAATTGGTCTCAGAGCCTTGGTGCAGATGAGGATGTCAAAGAGTTATTTATTCTAATATTTACCTCTTGCCCAAGATCACACTTTTAAAAATTGAATTGGGTGAATACTTACTTTTAATTCTTGTGATTTTTATAGAATCAGTGTACTCATTTTCCCCTCAGTTATGAATAGAATTCTGTAGAATATTTCACGTTAGTCGAAATGGGCTCATTAGTGTTATAGTGAAAAAGACAGCCTACCAATGTCAAAGGCTAAATACAACAAAAGTGTGTTTTTCATTCAGAGCAGACTTGGCAATGTGAGTTGATTGGAGACTGCTACATATGATCACTCAGAGATCAAGGCAGATGGAGGCAACCTCACTGCTCAGCTGTATTGTCTGGATCATTTGATGTTCTAGTTGATTTAGCAAAGGAAGACACAACTGTGGAATCACATACAACCAACTTATGCATTGGCACATCACTTTTTCATATTCTAATGATCAGATCACATGATCCACCACCCTACAAAGGGATACAAAACATTGTTGAACAGATTTAGAGAATTTTACTCTCTGCCACAGCTTTTGATAGAAGAAATGCATCAGTTAGAAAATACATCATAAAAACTTCCCCTGCCTACTTTTTCTTAATATACTTTCCTACTTCAATACTGAATTTCAAACTTCCTATTCTAGCCTTTTAATAATTATGTGGATATCTTCCCTGATCCATCTGCCATTGATCTCTATTGTATCTGTAGATGGAAATCAAAATTTAATTTAGTTCCTTAAGGAATATAAGAAAAAAATCAATATACTCATTTGTATTATCTGTATTTGCATTGGCCATCTCATACTGTCTATAACCAGAGACTTCTGCCAAGTGCTTTCTACTGCTTTTCTTGTTGCACTTTGAACTCTCCTGCTTTATTCTACTTTTAAGATTTTTCTCCAATTCTTTTATCTTCTTGCCGATCCCATTACACCCTGTAAAAAAAGTGTCATTTTACTTTAAATATAGGTCAAAGACATCATCTACTGCACTACACACATGTATAATCTTCATATAATCTTCACACATTAGTTAAGAATAAACAAAAATAAAGATGTTCTTTCTGGTCGGCGCCATGGCTCAACAGGCTAATCCTCCGCCTTGCGGAGCCGGCACACCGGGTTCTAGTCCCGGTCGGGGCACCGGATTCTGTCCCGGTTGCCCCTCTTCCAGGCCAGCTCTCTGCTATGGCCCGGGAAGGCAGTGGAGGATGACCCAAGTGCTTGGGCCCTGCACCCGCATGGGAGACCAGGAGAAGCACCTGGCTCCAAGCTTCGGATCAGCGCGATGCGCCGGCTGCAGCGGCCATTGGAGGGTGAACCAACGGCAAAAAGGAAGACCTTTCTCTCTGTCTCTCTCTCTCTCTCTCTCACTATCCACTCTGCCTGTCAAAAAAAAAAGATGTTCTTTCTTCAAAATCTTCAGGCCTTCTCACCATCTCCAAAAGACTCCTGCAGATTTTCCCAACCAAAATTAATCCCACCCTTTCCAAACT
Organism: Lepus europaeus; assembly: GCF_033115175.1. Taxonomy (NCBI): domain Eukaryota; kingdom Metazoa; phylum Chordata; class Mammalia; order Lagomorpha; family Leporidae; genus Lepus; species Lepus europaeus. Next base: position 40,920,039 of record NC_084832.1, on the reverse strand, counting down.
ACCATATTTTCATGGCATACTTTATATTTGTATCACTATAAATCATGTAACTTTGTACTCCAGATGCTGGCAATGTCTGGAGATAGTTTAGGTTGCCCAAAATTGAGGGTTTGGGATTTTGCTTGCATTGTTTGAGTAGAATCCTGCTCTTCAAAGCACAGGACATCCCCTACGTCCAAGAATTATCCAGCCCAAAATGTGAATAGTGGCAAGGCTGAGAAACCATTTATGCCCTGCAGGGTATGAATGCCACAGTGTGAATTGTACTTCCATCTTCTTCCCTTCCCACACTGTCTGCCATGATGCTCTGTAGACAGTAATGCACCGCTGGCTTAGTAATGAACAGCACTCAGAGATGTCTAAGAATCACCAAACAGCATCGTGAAGAGGGAGAAAGGAGAAATTGAATTTAATACTATCTGTGGTTGAGTCTTCTGATGTTTGTCCATGGTTTCCAGCTTTTCAGGGTTATGAGAGCACTATACTTCCACTTGTTCTGTACAGTTGAGTACTACTGTTGCTTGTGGGCATCGTGTCCTAGGTAGAAGTGACTTCAGTCATCTCTGGGATATAGTATTTAATGACTGATGTGAAACCTTCCATTTTCCTACTCTTCCTGACCTAAATCAGTCTGCATCCATAGTGAATGCCTGGCAAACATGGGAATGATACATAATGTGAGCAGGAGCTCAGAGCTTAACCAAAAGGTGACTTGCTGGTTCTTCAGTACTATATGCACATGAATATTTTCTTAAGTCCAGTGCTAAATTCTGATCACTGTTAAAATGTTAGCTTATCTCAGCATGCTTTCTATTGTGACTTCAAAATTATTATTGCACTGTATATACTTCTTTGGGCATTAACCTACCATTCTCTACATGTGCCTGTTTCTTGAATTCATTTTGCTAATAACAGAACAAAATCTTTGCATCAGTAATTTTGAAAGCTTTTAAAAAACATTTATTTATTTAGAAGGCAGAACAACAGAGAGAGAGAGGGAGAGGAGGAGGTAGAGAGGAAGAGAGAAGAGTAATATCTTCCACTTACCATTCCACTCCCCTAAATGGCTGCAATAACTAGGACTGACTCAGACTAAAGCCAGGAACCAGAAACTCCATCCAGGTCTCCCACATGGGCAATAGGGGCCCATGTAATTGGGTCATCATCCACTGCCATCCCAGGAGTATTATTCAGGAAGCTAGATCAGAAGTGAAGCAATTGACACGTGGATGAGCATTCTGGTGTGAAATGCTGGTATCACAAGTGGGTGGCTTAACCCATTGCACCACCTTGGCAACTGCTGAAAGCTTTATTAATCAATTGTTATTCTGCTTTTGAATTTTTGCTCTATGGCTATCGTGGGTAGGGCTATAATACTATTGACTTTAGCTTTCCTAGCTACTTTGTTTGCAATATATATATGTTTTCAATTGTGCTGTATTTATTTCAATCTGTAATATGAATCTAATTCCATTTGTTTCTGTTGGTTTATAAAATAGATTCTTTTAGCATTAAAACACTCATGGGACACAGAAGTACTATAAAGTTACAGGAAAAACACTGGATTGGGGGGCCAAAATAGCTTTGTATCTAAATATTGAAAACCTGGTGGTGGGGGTATATTTAGCTTAGTGCTTAACATGCCACTCGTTCAGATAACTGGATCCAACCTCAGAGCACTGGACTCAGTTCCCAGTTCTGACTATGGATCTTGAATGCAGCTTCCTGTTAATGGCCCCTGCTACCCGCATGGAAGGCCTGGATTTGTGTTCCCAGCTTGTGGTTTTGGCCCTTGCCCAGTCCTGGCCACTGGGGACACTTGGAGGATGAGCCAACACATGGGAGCACTCACTCTCTCCCTCTCTGCCTCTCAAATAAATAAATAAATGATTTTTTAAAAGATGGAAAACCTGGGTCCCAGCACAACTCTGGAGTTTATTGCTGTAAGAAAGGTGAAGTCTCCATATGCACTTTGTAAATGCTTACGCACTCTGCAAAGAAAAGTTGCTGTGATTGAGCTCACCAGTCTTTTGCTCTGTTTTTCTTGTCAATGAACGGCACGATCGTGGAAGTAAGTTGAATACTATGTTTTCAGTTTCTTTCCTCAGATACCAGTTTGTATAATGTTGGCTTTTGTTTCTTTTTCTGGGAATTAACAATCCAGGTTTCTGTACATACTCTCTTGAAATAAAAATGTGAATTATTTCCTCATTTTTCAAATTAATCAAGTATTCTAAAGAGAAGCCATTTATACACACACTTTCTACTTTCCCTATTTTTATGACAAATACAGTATATGATCCACTGGTGTTCTCGATAAATGTTGAAATAACTATTTACCATAGTATTAAATCATGAATAAAAAATGATTCATTTGTAACTTAAGTTTAGGACTATTAGATACTAATAGTTATAATGACCTTTGGCTAGGCAGTGTTTCATGGGGAATTATATTCATTATTTTATTTAATTTCACAAGGGTATAGGGTAGGTGAAAATAATGATAAGATGAAAATGAAGATAATATCACTTTTTAGATTGGGATATATGGCCTCTTTATTCATTTTAAATTTCCCAAAGCATTTGTGATCACTCTGTGGAATCAGTGTACAAACTATAATCTGAAAGAAATTGGTGGTATTTTTACAGTATGTGAACACAACCATCTGATTTATAGTTCAATCTGTTAATGCACTCTGTTATTAGGCCACCTGGCAGTTTTATGCATTGTGAATTTAAAGAGGAGCTCAATGTAACATAAGCTTTACAAGCTGGGGAAATATTATTGAAATGAAACATGAATGAGGACCATTTAAACAATAAAATAATGTGTATAGACTATATATTTTTTAGTTTTAGCTAATACGTGCCTAAGGTATAAATTCTGAAATAAGTTGAGGCTCTTATGAGACTATAAAAAAGAAATTCAAAATAAACTTATTATTGTACCATTGTTAATCATGTAGTATTCGTGTGCTTATTGAGAAGCAGAAATACAGCCACAAATTACTTCTGAAAAATTAAGATCGCATATCACTACATTTTCTTTTAGTACTCACAGAAGTGTACTTGGGGAAATGCTGTCAGAATGAAAAACCAGAATTGGGAGATGAAAGAAAAAACTGTAACTTATTGACCACCTCTTTTATGACTCTCAGTTTTATTATCATTTAAGGAATTTGATCCACCATTGTTCAAGTACAAAATAAGACCTGTACAAAGATAATCCTGGAAAATATGTCATTGAGATTAAGCAGTGGCATAACAGTGAATCTGCAGTAAGCTTGATAAAAGTATGTCCACTGTAGTGGGAGGGTGTTCATCCTATATTATTTCTAGATATAACTATTAGTAGCCCATGTTCTCTATGAAAAGTATTTTAAGTAAGTTACACTGTTCACAATGAGCCACAAAATTTGGCCCTCAGTCTATTCAATTTTATAGCACTAATGCAGTACCCCTTAATTAAATGCATGAATTAGAAGTTATAAAATAGAGTTTGGGGGCTGGCATTGTGGCACAGTAAGTTAATCCTCTGCCTGTGGTGCCGGCATCCCATATGGGCATCAGTTCTAGTCCTGGCTGCTCCTCTTCTGATCCAGCTCTCTGCTATGGCCTGAGAAAGCAGTAGAAAATGGCTCAAGTCCTTGGGGCACTGCACCCACGGGGGAATCAGGAAGAAGCTCCAGGCTCCTGGCTTCAGATCCTCTCAGCTCTGGTTGCTGCAGCCATTTGGGGAGTGTCTCTCTGTCTCTCCCTCTCACTGTCTGTAACTCTACCTCTCAAATAAATAAATTTTTTAAAATAAGGTTTTTATATGTTACAATTAATCTGGATTATCTGTATCAGGCTTTCAAGTGGATGTTAGTATAAGATTCATATTTACAGCATTCATATTTATATGAGTATAATTTCAAAGCATATTTACCAGCACATCGGAATGGGTGCTGGGCACAGTGCTTAAGTCACTGCTTGGGATGCTAAAGTCTCATGATGAAGTGGCTGCTTTGAGTCTCAGCTACTCCACCTCGAATCCAACTTCCTGCCAGTGCAAACCCTGGGAGGAAGCAGATGATGGCTGTGGTGCTTGGGTTCTTGCGACCCACATGGAAGATTGACTTCCAAACTCTTGACTTTGGCTTGGCCCAGCCCTGCCTCTTTTGCACTTTTGGAACACTACTAACAGTAGGTAGATTTCTCTCACTGTTTCTCTGACTCTCTGCTTTTCAATAAATAAAGAATTATATTTGCACTGAAGTACATAAAATAGCTTAAGGGAAATTATATTTTTGTTTAAGCAAACATTTTCTCATGTTTATGTTTAATTCAGTAATTTATTTTATTTTAGTTACATGAAAGATTAAGAGGCAGACAGACACAAACATACACACACTTACACAGCACACAGATTTCCAACCCCTTTGTGTTTACAAATTTCTCTACTTGCAAGTAGGCAGACCTTGCAGTGAGCAGGATGATTCATGTCTGTTCTTTGGTTCCTTTACCAAACTCAGAATTGCTAATGTTTATGGGTTTCCTACATTATAAGTAAAGTGTTCTAAAGTTTTGCAACTTTGATCCTGAAATATTTTATACTTGCTCTTAGCCAAAAGGCCAAGAAGTGATCCTGAAATATTTTGAGCTTCAGTGATAAGCATCACTGCCTGGAAAAAAAAAATCAATCTCCAAATGAGAGTACTAGTGTTTCTGCTTTTGAAAGGTGGGCTTGTGATAATCAGGTATCAAAAATGAAATGTGAATCTTTAAAAAAAAAAAAAAACTCCCTGCTAATGCACCTGAGAAAGCAGCAAAGGAAGACCCAATGTATACGGGTCTCTGTTACCACTGTGGAAAACCCAAATAGAATTGCTGGCTCTTGGCTTCAGTTTCATCCTGGTCCAGGCCAGGATGTTGCAGGCACTTGGGGAGTGAAGCAGCAAATGGAAGACCTCTCTCTCTTCCTGTATCTCCCTCCTCTCTCATTCTGCCTTTCAAGTAAAATAAATAAATAAATAAATAAATAAATAAAGCCTTTAAAAATATTCATGTGTAGAGGCCAGCGCTGTGGTGTACCGGGTAAAGCTGCTGCCTGCAATGCCATATCCCATATGGGCGCTGGTTTGAGTCCCAGCTGCTCCATTTCCGATCCAGCTCTCTGCTATGGCCTGGGAAAACAGTAGAAGATGGCCCAAGGCCTTGGGCCCCTGCACTCACGTGGGAGAACCAGTGGAAGCTCCTGGCTCTTGGCTTCAGATCAGCACAGCTCTGGGCATTGCAGCCAACTGGGGAGTGAACCAGTGGATGGAAGACCTCTCTTTCTCTGTCTGTCTCTCTCTCTCTCTGCCCCACCCCCCTCTGCCTTTCTTTTTCTCTCTGTGTAACTCTGCCTTTCAAATAAATAAATAAATATTTTTTAAAAAAAGGCGTTTTAAGGGATCAATGAAATAATATATATGCCCATAACAGTCATACTAAGGAGCTGAGCACTCAATCTAGGTCTCCTGTGTAGGTAGCAGGGACTTAACTACTTGAGCCATCACCTACTGCCTTCCAAGGTGTGGCAATAGCAGGAGCCAGAACTGAGAGTGGAGCTGAGACTTGAATCCAGGAACTCCACTATGGCATGCAGATGCCACAGGCAACATCTGAATCCCAATGCCAAATGCCTATTCCCATCTTCTCATTTTTAAAACAAGAAAGATTGGCCAGCGCCGCAGCTCACTAGGCTAATCCTCCGCCTTGTGGCGCCCGCACACCGGGTTCTAGTCCCGGTCGGGGCGCCGGATTCTGTCCTGGTTGCCCCTCTTCCGGCCAGCTCTCTGCTGTGGCCAGGGAGGGCAGTGGAGGATGGCCCAAGTCCTTGGGCCCTGCACCCCATGGGAGACCAGGAGAAACACCTGGCTCCTGCCATCGGATCGGCGCGGTGCGCCGGCCGCAGCAGCCATTGGAGGGTGAACCAACGAGAAAGGAAGACCTTTCTGTCTCTCTCTCACTATCCACTCTGCCTGTCAAAAAAAAAAAAAAAAAAAAAAAAAGAAAGATTGATATGAAAGATTGATGAAAATGATCTAAGCTTTATAGTTTGAATTAAAAATCACTCCACAAATAATTATCAAAAACAATAGATTTTCAAATGTAAGAACTGAGACTACTTCCTATTGTCTTAGTATTTTTTAAATAATTATTGAGTGAAAAATAAATGAAATATACTTCTTTATACATTTGAAGCAAAAGCAATATTTGAAAAATTATAGTAACTGCTACATAGTTATGCTTTTAAGCTTAACACTTAATCATTAGATATTTGGATTCTAATCTTTGGTTCTGCTGTTCCTGCTTAATCTTCCAGTCTTAATATTTCAGGTTAGAAATTTTGATATGTTTAAACTTTTGGACAAAGAAAGCTACAAAAACAAATGATCAAACAACAAATTAAATTCCCCTAATATTAATCACAACCTATGATTTCAATTAATATTTGAAAGTTGGTATCTGGTTATTATTTTTATTTAATAAATGTTAATTTACAAAGTGCAACTTTTGTATTGTTGTGGCTTCCCCCCCCAACCTTCCTCCTTCCCATGGCCCTCCCCTCTCCCACTCCCTCTCCCATCTCGCCCTTCATCGAGTTTCATTTTCAATTACCTTCATATACTGAAGATCAGAAAGTTGGTATCTGAATGCTTCCTATTTTGCCATTTACTGGGTTCCTGTGTATTTTATTTTATTTTATTTTATTTTTTGCCTGTCTAATGTGCCCTGAAGACTTTTGGTTTGGGAACTTGAGGAGGTCACAGGATATGATAAAATTCATTTTACTGAAGTGTACTGGTTATGAAAATTGCTTGTTCCAGTGGACGATTTCACTACTTCATTTACAGTGTAAGTGCTCATTGTGTTTCCACTGGCTGGGATCTGACCCCTATATTTCTCATTTTCCTTCTGAAATGTGGGTCAGCAGTGTTGTCAGATTCCTTCTCTCCTGTAAAACATTTTATTTTTAAATATTTGACACGAGAGCCTTCTAAAAGAACAGGTTAAAAAAAAAGTCCTTCTGGATGGCATTTATGACTTGGAGAAGTATCATTGCCATTGACCTCACAACTCTTCTTAAATAGTCAGAGAAGGGCAACAAAATTGTCAATTAGGCTTCCAGGGAGCAGTGTGCAGCCCTTCTCAACTCGTGCTTGGCAGCATAATCATGCAGATCTTGCTTCTATATGAGAAGCCGTTCAAGCCTATAATAATGAGAGTTCAACAGATTTGAACTTCCTTTCTCAACAGCAGATTTAGAAGCTGTTGATTTGTTATACATTTATTAAAAGGTTTTGTAGCATTGAAATGTAGCATTTAAATGTTACCTCCATTATTCAGCCTAATCCCCTGCTTCACAAATCAGAGATCAGACTTCTAGAAACCTTTAAGAATTCCATTCTTCCTTTCACAGACAAGGTGATTAAATTTTTAAAATATATTTGTGAAGTTTCCCTTCTTTTTATTTTTGGTGACACATTTTAGAATTTGCTACTCTGTAAATTCACCAATAGGATAAGAAAAAAAGAAATTCAACTATAAATATAATTTGGTCTTTATAGTTTACTAACTACATTTTTATGATTTATATAAATACCAAACTGCTCTTCAGCTAGGGAAGAAAGTAGTAGAAGGAAAATATAACAAAAGCAAAATTCAAAGTAGAAAGTGCATAATCAATATACCACAGTAGAAAGAAATAGTCAAAAAGCTGTGCCTCTCTTTTCTGCCAAGTTACCATCCTAAAAACTAGACTCCAACACTTCAGCTAGAAGATGATATCATTTAAAATATTTTCCTTCATGGAGAAATTGTGCCTGGTCTTACCCAATAGTAATCTGACCCTTTTGTTTCATCTGTAAACGAACTTCTACCAGGTCTAGACCTGTTTCTCAGAGGGAAAGATAAAGGGAGATGGGACCAAGGCCAGTGGTGCTTGCTAGCTCTGCAAGAGAAGACTTATTTCTCCTTCATGGAAAGGAAGCCAGCTACAATAATCCTACCTCAAGACAAACAATAGAGTCCCAGTGTGGTAACTGCCAAAGAAGGAATGTGGAAATCAGAGGAATAATAATAGCTGGGCTGCATACTGTATTGGTCACATATATAGCTCCGTTGAGTTCCAAGCCAGGAGAGATCTTTGTTCTTTCAGTGTGATAAATGCACCCAGAGTCCGAACCATACATTTTCATTAAAGTCTAGATTCCTTGATCAGTGAGTGTTATGATTGTATCACAGCAGTTGTTGGAAACTCCACCACAGTTGTTATGATCCACGATGGGTCCCTGCTCTATCTATCAGGTTAGTTGTTGAGAATGAACAAACCATGGAAAACACCTCAAAGAAAATTCATACCAGAAAACAGATGCAGTTTTTTTTATCAAATATAGTTCTATAGCCAAATTTAGCCTTCATGCTCCTGTTACTGAACTTGGTAATAGTTCAATAAATTCACAAAAACTGCATAAATTAAGAAAACAAAAGGCTTGGGTACCTTTTGAAAACACCTCATGAAATTCCTCAAAGAAATTGCACAACAAATCTGCTATTTAGTACAAGCTCAGAGTACATTTGTTGAAATGAAATCATAAGCTTCAGTTTTTATCCATTCTAAAAATCTACTAGGGTGATTCAGCTACATATTTCTAAAGACTTAAACTGTCTGCAAATATTTCAAAACTTTAGGTTGCAAGAATTCCTACCATCATAATACTATCACTTGTTTTTCATTTTCTCTACCCTTCCTTGGGGTATGCGACTCGATGCAAAGAGTCTAGACTTTCCTCCCCACCATAAGCGTATGGTCTTGGAATAATTGTTTGTCCATATAAATTCTTCATGTTCATTCCTTTATCAAGAAGTTTCCTTGAGGTTTAGGGACTCCCTGGGAAGTGTCTAGCCATATGAGGTAGAAATGTTGTCACCAATAGTTCTGAGTTAGTGTATTTTTAACTTGTGTAAGTCTTTCAGCTGAGTCATGTGCCCTGGGGAAGAGAAAAGAAAATGAAAAACAAACAGCAGGATAATAATAGTGGCAATTCTTATAAACACTGGGTGGAGGAAGAATTTTGAATTATCTAGAGGAAATACAGTGAAGTGAACCCCTCATTCATCCATCCTTTAATATAATGTGTGTATAAATGTGGTATTGGTCTTTCAGGTTGTAAATATTTTAACACATGCTCTTTGCATGGTGTATTAGACAACATATGGAAATGTACAAACTTCTGTCTTTCAGAAGCTCACAGGCTACAGAAAAAACTCTGGATACATTTTAATTTTTAGATCACTGTTGCCCAGCATTATGTTGGGTGTTACCATATATATTACCTCACTGATCCCTTATAACGACTTTTTAAAAAGGCTTTATTTATTTTACTTGAAAGGCAGAATGAGAGAGGAGGGAGATACAGGAAGAGAGAGGTCTTCCATCTGCTGCTTCACTCCCCAAGTGCCTGCAACATCCTGGCCTGGACCAGGATGAAACTGAAGCCAAGAGCCAGCAATTCTATCTGGGTTTTCCACAGTGGTAACAGAGACCCGTATACATTGGGTCTTCCTTTGCTGCTTTCTCAGGTGCATTAGCAGGGAGTTTTTTTTTTTTTTTTAAAGATTCACATTTCATTTTTGATACCTGATTATCACAAGCCCACCTTTCAAAAGCAGAAACACTAGTACTCTCATTTGGAGATTGATTTTTTTTTCCAGGCAGTGATGCTTATCACTGAAGCTCAAAATAGTTCAGGATCACTTCTTGGCCTTTTGGCTAAGAGCAAGTATAAAATATTTCAGGATCAAAGCTGTAAAACTTTAGAACACTTTACTTATAATGTAGGAAACCCATAAACATTAGCAATTCTGAGTTTGGTAAAGGAACCAAAGAACAGACATGAATCATCCTGCTCACTGCAAGGTCTGCCTACTTGCAAGTAGAGAAATTTGTAAACACAAAAGCAATATTCATTCTTCAACCCCTCTTTGTACTTTTTAAGAGGTAGTATTCTTTTATGCATGTGACAGTTTCTCAACAAATGATTAATAAGAGGAAAATATATATTAGGAGAGTAACAAATGCCGGTATCTTAACTGAAGGCAAACCTGCTAGATGAGGAGCGGAGCAGTTGAAAGTAAGCAGGTTGTATTTTACAGCGCTCTTCTTTCTTGCTCAAACTTGTCTAGAACTGCTTGGTCTAGGAAAGCTTGTCTCAGATCACTACAGCACAGGCATTTTATCTTTCTTTATATAAAAATAGCAATCAAAAGCAAAGTTATTTTCTTCTGAACTAGATTCAGAAGAATCATCTTGTGTTCCCTGTTGCCCAGATTCAGAAAGGTAGTGGCTTCCTAATTAGGTTGGCACATTTGCCTTTTAGGAAGCTGAAATGTTCTCAGCTATTGTAGAGTTGATTTGCCACGGTACATCTGAACTCACAGGAGGACAAAAGAAGAGATATTTGTAGCGATTGCCAAGGATGCTAAATACTTGTGATTGGAAACCATCAGATTGTAGTAATGTGACATGACAACACTGCCCAGAAGGCAGACCAGTGATTGAAAATAGAGTCTGAACAAGAGAAGAGGCACAGGACATCCCAAGACTGCCTGAGGACAGGCAGAGGGCACCAGGTAGACGTGCTGTATCCAAAGTTACAGTTAGCTTCCCCAACATACCTCTAGGTTTGAATAACTTCCTTGAAAGAGAAATTCCTTGAAAGGCAGAGCAATGTTGTAGCATCATCAAAAGATTTTAGGGCACAGATTGCAAGAAGCAAACTGTGCTAACCTGGATGACTTATGATGTCCCGCCTGCAGAGGGTGTGACCAGACATGGAAGAATGAAGGGTTTCCAGAAAGGATTCAGTTACCATTTTCTGGGGTGATTGGCCAGTAAACGTATGGGGCAGCCAGTTCTGAGGGCTGCTGACTGGTGATGGCCTTGTTCAGACACACAGCTGGCAGAGAGCTATAAGGAAAGTACCCAACCCTGGACACTGGACAGCTCAGAGTTCACTACCAACACATCATGGGCCACTGGGCAAGTCAGCCGCTGCTCTCTAGTTCGAACTGTGTGAGGGAAGAAAGCTTGCTATTTTTTATGCTGTTTCATAGGACAGAAAATAATAATCACTATCCAAATTCTGGATTGGATTTTAGTCAATTATGGATGGTTCTTATATTGAATTCAACCTGTAGAATTGACAGGGAGGGGCTGGGTGTGAGGAGATGCTATTACTAACAATTGTAACTAACAATTCATTTTAATGTAATTTAAAAATATTTTTCTTCAAATTCTGATCTTCAAATTATCTCTATTAATGGTTAAAACTGACTACTTTAAAATTGAATTAATCTGACATAATTTCTTAGCCAAACTCATGTTTCAATCACAATCACAATGTTATATAAGAAATTTAAATTATATGACTTCAAGTCTAATGAACATATTTTTAATCAATATTTACAATATAATAAAAAGGATATTCACAGAAAAACATGTGAAAAACTGGAGGAAAATGTCTAAATAATAACATCAAATATGTATATATGTTGATCCTGTTTTTTCTGTTAAATTCTATGCCCTCCAAACTTCACACAAAAGAAAGAAAGTGAATATTGAATCAGGGGAATTTTTAAATTATGTAAAATTTTTGCCTATAATAGTCTTGTGTGGGGAAAAGTATACTATTATAAAACATTTTTAAAAGGTTATTATGAGTATTATTCTCAGCAAACTTGTGTTATAGAAAAGTTAAAATTGTCATTCTGAGAAAGTAGTTCCACCAGAAAGAGGATCTGCAATGTGATGCAAAAAAATGATATTGTATTGATATAGTAGGGCTCTGGACACTTCTGATACAGGAGGCAGGTGTCACAACTGCGAGGCCAAATGCCTGCCTCAAAAAAGACCAAGGATTTACTCTTTCTTGATACTCACAGCACTGGAGACAGCCATGGCTGCCACACATCTAGAAAGCAGTCTTCAGTGAAGTTCATAGAAACTCAAGAAGTCCAAGAGTAGCAAGAAACTCAGGCTCAGGGTAGAATAACGAAGACACGGCCAGGTATAAAATTCAAAATGTTCGGCTGGCACCGCGGCTCACTAGGCTAATCCTCCGCCTAGCGGCGCCGGCACACCGGGTTCTAGTCCCAGTCGGGGCACCGGATTCTGTCCCGGTTGCCCCTCTTCCAGGCCAGCTCTCTGCTGTGGCCAGGGAGTGCAGTGGAGGATGGCCTGAGTGCTTGGGCCCTGCACCCCATGGGAGACCAGGAGAAGCACCTGGCTCCTGGCTTTGGATCAGCGCGATTCGCCGGCCGCAGCGCACCAGCCGCAGCGGCCATTGGAGGGTGAACCAATGGCAAAGGAAGACCTTTCTCTCTGTCTCTCTCTCTCACTGTCCACTCTGCCTGTCAAAAAAAAAAATTCAAAATGTTCAAGAATAACTACAAGGGGGTTGAAGAATGAGTAAAGCCATTGCCTATGATGTCAGCATTCCGTATGTGTGCCGGTCCATGTCCCAGCTGCTCCACTTCCCATCCAGCTCCCTGCTAATGGCCTGGAAAAAGCAGTGGAGGATGGCCCAACTGTTTGGACTCCTGCCATCCACGTAGGACATGGATGAAGATCCTGACTCCCGGCTTTGCCTGACCCAGCCCCCGGCCATTACAGCCAACTGGGGAATGAGCCAATGGATGGAAAATCTCTGTTTCTGTCTTTCCCTTTGTGTAACTCTGACTTTCAAATAAATAAATTTAAAAAAAAAAAAAAAGACTAAATACAGAGAGGCTTCAGTAGTCTTGGGGATTAGTTTAGTAGACCTGAAGAAATTCCTTGAAGGCCCAAATGATTTTGACTTGACACTTCATAGATGCAATAGTGAGGGAGCACAAGTGAATAAATTAATAATAAATATTACTTCTTAAACAACATTCTCTCATATTTACATACAAAATGTCCTACTTCCTGTGTTGGTTGAAGGGGCTACTGCTTTACTCAGTTTCGTTTATGACATTTCATGGGCTAGTATAATTTGTGGCTTGAATTTACTTACAGGTTCAAAAACTGTTGTGGCACTTCTGTTGAGAATGACTTTATAAAAGTCATTATAAATATTTGCGCAAATGCCACATAAATACATAGAGTAATATAAATAGAGTTTATATTTAATAGAATAATAATACAGTTTATATAAATAGAGTAATAATAGAGACTACTGGCTGGCTCCACAGCTCACTTGGCTAATCCTCCGCCTGCGGCGCCTGTACCCTGGGTTCTAGTCCTGGTTGGGGTGCCGGATGCTGTCCTGGTTGCTCCTCTTCCAGTCCAGCTCTCTGCTGTGGCCTGGGAAGGCAGTGGAGGATGACCCAAGTGCTTGGGCCCTGCACCCGCATGGGAGACCAGGAGAAGCACCTGGCTCCTGGCTTCGGATTGGCGCAGCGCACCAGCCATAGCAGCCATTTGGGGGGTGAACCAACGGAAGGAAGACCTTTCTCTCTGTCTCTCTCTCTCACTGTCTAGCTCTATTTGTCAAAAAAAAAAAAAAAAAAAAAAAAACCAAACTAATAGAGACTGCTGTATATATCATCTCTTGCACCTAAGAAATAGTCTAGTTTCTACCTTCCCAGAAGTTTAAACGTAACACTTAAAATTATAAACTAAAGTTGCATTGTTCAATTTTTTTCTAGTCTGCTCTTTTAACTAAATGGTAATACCTTTCTAGTTTTAAAAATTAGAAGTGTTGACTGTTGCCTCTCAACCCTGAGCAATGTAATTTGGATGCCAGAGACCTAACAGAACCTCTGTTTAACCTTTCTAATATACTAAAAGGTAGCTCTCAAATTCTCTCTCCCAAGAGAGTCCCCAAACAGCTCAAACCCCTTTTGCAACCATTTCAGCTTCCTGATTCATACCAAATGTAGAGTTTGTTAAAAGGCTCAGTTCAGTTTCTATTACTTTGCTTAATCTGTCCTAAGGCAAAATCTTTAACTATCTCCTCTGAGGTGGGGATTACTGTTCTTTCTTTACTCTTCCTAATACTCATTTCCATGTCTCCCTACCTATCAACAATAGAGGAAACTCAGAAATTGTGACTACTGGAAAAGCAATTCTCATTATCGAACAAATGATTTGCTGGATGCAATAGAATTTGCTCAGAGCTTTGAAGGGATTGTTCTTTCAGTCGAGTCACATTGTACTCAGAAGTCAGGATTCAAAAGCCATCAAATAAAATAAACCTTACCCTGGAGTCTAAATTACCTTTGATATTTCCTAACTCCATAAAATAGAACATTTTATAGTATGTGCTATTATACCTTGTGCAAGAATACTGCACAATGGTGAAGTTGGTAACATTTGGGCTCCATGTTGAAATGAAAGCATAGACAGCTGAAATTGCTCAAAATCAGTGTTCTTAGAATGTGAGTTCCATCTTGATCTTAGGGAAATGACTTAAAGCTGGTTACTCCTGCTTAGAGTCATATCTTCCTTTCTAAGCTACAGCAAGATGCAGTGGAAACTGTGGCAAACCCAGAAACTTCCCTAGGAAAGGGACTACAACTCTGGGTTCAGAAGCTGTACCAGTGAAATTGAACCCCACTATTCACTGACTCAACACCACTTCCATGCCATTCTGTACTAATTTCTTTTTTGATGACAAAAACTCAGAATAATATTTCTGCAATGTTCACTGAAATCTCTCTAATTCAAATACAAATATTTTATTAGGTATTTGAAGTGGCTGGTTTTTAAAAAACACTTTCCTGTAAAAAGTGAAAGATTCTTATTGTACCAATGAGCTATAAATATCCTGTCTTTTCATTCTCTAAATTATAATTTCCATTTGTTTAACATCTAATTTAGTTCTATAAATATCCAATACCATTTTGATATTTGCTCAAATGTGCCAAGTACTGACCTCTTTATCAAATTAGGTCTATGATCAAAACAGGCAAAAATAATACACTTAAATTCTGCATGTCTTCATTATTTGTCTTCTAAAGCTAACTAATCTTTAAATATTCTAAACCCTTCTAGAACTCTGTAGTTGTTGGTGGACTAAAAATCAAAACTCTTCAAACCATCTGACTCAAATATGAGGGAGCTTCAAAAGATTTATGTAAAAATAGAATGAAAAGGGCCACACTATGCCGCAGCGGGTTAAAGCCCTGGCCTGAGGCGCTGACATCCCATATGGGCGCCGGTTTGAGTCCCTGCTGCTCTTCTTCCAATCCAGCTCTCTGCTATGACCTGGAATAGCAGTAGAAGATGACCCAAGTCCTTGGGCCCCTCCACCCTCATGGAAGACCCAGAAGAGACTCCTGGCTCCTGGTTTTGGATCAGCACAGCTCTGTTGTGGCCAACTGGGGAGTGAACCAGCAGATAGAAGACCTCTCTCTGTCTCAAACTCTCTCTGTAACTCTACTTTTCAAATAAATAAAATGCAAAATAAATAAATTAATTAATTAAAAAATAGAATGAAAAGATAATGTCAATTTTCGATTAACTTTTTGAAGACCTCTTTCAGATTATAAAATGGTTGCTTCAAAGATAGATAAATGAAAATGATTTATTCTATAATTACAAATTATAATTTCATTATACTATTATGTAATTGTTTATGGTAATTAGGTAAGAGTGATTTATTAGCAATTTGTTTTTAGAAATAAATTTAGAAATTTTAGCACACAACTACTTTCTTAAAATTATAAATATGGGGGCTGGTATTGTGGTATAACCATGTTAAGTCACTGCCTGCAATACCAGCAAAATATGGGTTCCAGTTCGCCTGGCTGCTCCCCTTCTGATCCAGCTCCCTGTTAATGTGCCTGGTAAAGCAGCATAAGAAGGCTCAAGTACTTCGGCCCCTGCCACCCACATGGTTCCTGGCTTCATCCTGGCCCAGCCCCGACTAGTGTGGCTATTTGGGGAATGAACCAGTGGATGAGGATGTCTTTGTATCTCCCTCTTTCTCTCTGTAACTCTGCCTTTCAAATAAATAAAATAAACCTTCAAGAAAAAGTATAAATATGAAACAAATTCATTGTAGAATCCTCCAACAACATAAATAACTACAAAGGAAAAGTATCTCATAGAAATGACCACTATTAGTATTCTTTTTTTTAAAAAAAAAAAGATTTATTTATATATTTATTTGAAAGTCAGGGTTACAGAGAAAGAGGGAGAAACAGAGAGAGATTTTCCATTCACTGGTATACCCCTCTGATGGCCATAATAGCCAGGGCTGGGCCAGGCCAAATCCAGGAGCCAAGAGGTTTGTCTGGGTCTCCCATACAGACAGCAGAGGCCCAAGTTCTTGAACCATCTTCCACTGCTTTTCCCAGGCTGTTAGGCAGCTAGAGCAGAGGTAGAACAGCTGCTTACCAGTGAGCATTGGTTTGGATGCTCAAAGTGAGATGTGAATTTTGTGATAAGACATGTTTATATTAGATTTTAAATAAAATTATGTTCAATTTATGAGTCAAAAACATTTAAGAGAATCTACAGGTTTTAGAAAATTTTCTAGATGTTTTCCTGAATGATTTTATCGAATTTATAAGTCTACTATGCTCAGTTTTATTAACAATTTATCTTAACACTGAATTTGAGTAGTTATCTAGTTTTTGCAATATAATTAACATTTAATTAGAAGCAACTCAAAATTCCAAGGCACAGTTCAGATTTCAAAGTGTTTTTCTATGTAAATCATATTATTTAACATTTCCTCAAAAAGTGAGTGTGAAAAAATAAATAATAGTGTTATTTTTATTGACTCCTGACGACAGCCTGAGTATGTATTGGTTTTATTTGCTTCAATTTACAGATGATGACCCTGAGATTGAGGGACATCACATGCCTTGCCCATAACCCAGCAATGATGAATGGTCCTTTGTGTTGTATAAAGATATCAAAACAGTTCTTGAGAATCAAGGTGCCCATATTAGGTCATTATACAATTGTCTTTTTTTTTTTAACTTTTATTTAATGAATATAAGTTTCCGAAGTACAGCTTATGGATTACAATGGCTCCCCCCCATAACTTCCTTCCCACCCGCAACCCTCCCCTCTCCCGCTCCCTCTCCTCTTCAATTCACATTAAGATTCATTTTCAATTCTCTTTATATACAGAAGATCAGTTTAGTATATATTAAGTAAAGATTTCAACAGTTTGCACCCACACAGAAACACAAAGTGAAACATATGTTTGAGTACTAGTTATAGCATTAAATCACAATGTACAGCACATTAAGGACAGAGATTTCTTGTTAGAGATGCCACCTGCCTTTACCCGGCCAGCTCTCCTCCCAGGCCAGCCAAGTAATGAAAGTCAACAGAGTGCCTTCCCCTAGGAGGTTCACACCTCCCTTAGGATGTACCCCATGTGAAGAGATAGATACGTCTGGGCCTCTTAACTTACAAGGCCTAAAGCCCACCAGATTATTATCAAGCCCCTTCTATCAGGTTCTATTTGCCTCTCAATCAGAAAACTTAATTGTAGCTTAGACAGCACCTTTCTTAGCTCCTCTAATAATGACTCTGCCCTTTGTTCTAGACCCTGTCTAGCGTACTTGGGCCTCATTCCTTCGTAATCATAACCTCTACTCTACCACCAATGGCTCTACTCCCAACCTGTGTGTACTGATGGTCCTCTTCCCCACTTAATGCTGTATAATTGTTCAGACCTGGTTAATGCCACTCTTAGGATCATTGGTTACTATCCTCACCCTGTCTTTTATGACCTTGTCTAAATATGATCAGAGTCGGCAAACTTGGAAGGCTTCCATAGCCTTGGCAACTCATGACGACAGCCTAGGGTGTTGGGTCAACAACAGGAGTCACTGTGCACTTGCTCCTCATGTGGGATCTCTGTCCTTAATGTGCTGTACATTATAGAATTGTCTTACATCATTATCTCTAGCAAACTAAGAAACCTACGCATTGAACCCTGATAACCACCTTTAATTTCTTCTTCTGAGGGGATGCGATAGCCCTCTCTGATATGTCTTAGGGGATTGTTCATGCACAGACTGGATGTCTTCTTGAGCTTACTTGATTCTCATCCTTTGTAAGTTAGGCGATGCTGGAATGTTTACATCTTGCATTAAAGCCCAATCTGTGTTCAGTTCTAATTCTTAATCTTTACATTTTTACTATGATTTTGTTTTGTGCTTTTCTATACTATTTCAGTGGCTGGATACTTTCTGTTTCATCAGCATTCCCCTGGGACCAGCAAACACTGGAGCAGCTTCTTCAAACCCTATTTACAAGGAAGACTTTCTTCCTACTTGCTGTCCAAATCTCAAATTGCAGGCAGCTGTAGGATTCTTTGTAATAGCACAAGTTAACATTCTCAAGGCCATAAGAGCTCAACTATTATAACATCTAGCTTATATCAATTATCTTTATTTATTTCCCAGAAATAGAAATAAGATTAGAGACATTTTTTCCTAGTGTCTTAACTGGATTTCTTTTGTTGTTTCTATTATGGGGCATACACTGGACACTTCTCTATTGTAGTATCCAACCTAAGGTATGCATTTGTCTCCTAGCAAGGCTAAGCTTCTCAAGACTCACTCACATTTATGTCCCCTAAAGAAAACCCAATGCCTGACACAGTGATCATGGAAAGCTTAATTAACATAGGAGTGAATTAATAAATTGAGAATGTCCTTTGAGCTACTAAATAATCAATTTCACTAAAATGGTGTTTCACATTGCTACTAAAGCAAATAAAATCTCATTTATCCTAACCATTTTTAGAATTGATTATCTCACACATTCTAGAAAATTAGTTCTTATATTTAACATTATTCTACAGTAGAGTTTAATAGAAAATTATAAATATGAAAAGAGAAGGAAACCCAAGTCCATTTTAAAAGTCAGCAATATATGGTTAAAATAGGCATGGTTCCCTTCAGCAAGCTTTCCTGTTCTGATCATTTCAGTAAATAAATATTTAACAAGCAATAAAACTGATGTTTATATTTACATGACAGTCAATTTATGTTCTACAAAAGCTGAATTCCCCATCCCCAATAATACTTTATATTCCTTGACATTAGTCTACAACAAATGGCACAATTGTGCTTAAAAAAATGAAAGAAAGGAAAAACCCATAATAAAAACCATTCACTATGCCAAATATGTCATTACGTCTTTTTTTTTTCCTGTTCAGCTGCCAGATGTATTGCATTATATTATCAAATTGATAGATCTAGTGTTATTTCTACATTTACCATTTTACAACAACAAATAGAAATATAAGGAAGCTTTGGTAACAAATCTTGCTTAATATGTACATGAAGTAGACAGTTCGTCTAAAAGAAAAATATAACTGATGACAGATTTCATTTCAGTCTGCTAGTGCTTATTAAGATGTCTACAAACAAAAAGCCATATCTGGGTACATCTCCTTCTGCAAACAAAGGAAAGTTTTAATTGCTTTAATCAGCATTTGCATTGTCTTCCTGGTGACTTAGAAAAACAATTCAGGTCTAATCAGGAAATGTCTTCCAGAAGAGAATTCTTCAGCTTAGACTTTAAATGAACCTAATAACATATTTCCTATAATTCTTGAATAAAATTTAATAATGTAACACTGTGCTGATTTCTATTTAAATTATTCCTAATCCATTAATAGAAAGACTGGTACTGTTTTTTTTTTTTTGCCATGTCCTTATTAGGAATATCATTTCTAGATATAAAAATGGTTCCCATAAAATGAAAAAGCAGACTGAACAATCAACCCTTAGTGCCAGCATAATAATTTGTTTTCATCAACAATATCTGAAGCATAAAGAAATCTTTGCCTCTCAGGTATTCTTTTCAGTTCAGTTCCTCAAATATCCATTAGATCCCTAGCATGTGACAGACACTGTTATAAACAATATACTAAAGAGAATAAAAGAATTTTACTACAGTTAAGGACATGTTCAGGCTGAGGTACTTGACTGGGAACATTGTCAGAACCCTTGGTTGCAAATAGTACGATGTAAAAATAAAAAGTCATGGGGCCGTAGTTGTAGCATAAGTTTAAGCTGCCATTTCTGATGCTAGCATCCAATATCTCAATTCTGGTTCTAATCCTGGCTGCTCCATTTCCAACCCAGTGTCTGCTAATTAACGTTCCTGAGAAGACAGTGAATGATGGCCTAGGTACTTTGGCCCCTACCATCCACATAAGAGAAATGGATGAGTTCCCAGCTCCTGACTTCAGCATGACCCAGACCTGGCTGTTTCAGCCACTTAGAGAGTGGGTCAGCAGATGGAAAATATCTCTTTCTCACTCAGTGTTTCAAAGAAATAAGTAAATCTTTTTACCTTGTTACCTTTTTACCTTGCATTTGATAGAAATGTCAAAGAAGCTATAGTTTTAAAACCACAAATAAAAAGTCATGGAACCAGTGTTGTAGAAAGTTAAGCTGTCGCTTGCAACACTGGCATTCTATATCAGACTGCCAATTCCACTCCTGACTGCTCTGTTTCTGCTTCCAACCTAGCTTCCTTCTAATGCTTCGGAGAAGGAAGTGGGTGGTGGCCCACGTGCTTGGGACCCCACCACCCATGTTTGAGACTTGAATAGAGTTCTGGACTCCTGGTTTCAACCTGGCCCAGGCCAATAGGTATGGCCATTTGGAGAATAAGCCAGCAAATAGAAGACTCTCTCTCTCTCTCTCTCTCTCTCCCTCCCTCCCTCCCTCCCTCTCTCTCTTTCTGCCTTTCAAGCAAATAAGTCTTTTTAAAAAGTAATCTATTAAGCTTAAATGTAATTACCATCTTCAAAAGGCAGCAGTTTCTACAATTCTTGTCCTAGTGTTCTGGTGTTTCACATATATCACCTGACCTTCTACAAAATCACAGTTACTCTACTCAACAAATGAATGCTTTCATTAATGGATGGTTGGTGTAGAATATTGCATAGAATGTGCTACAGAAAGATAGAATGGGGAAGAGCAAAATTCAAAGCCTTTACAGTTTATTTCATTAGAGCTGTGTATGCTTTGGACAAATCATTTCTCACCTCTCTGGATGTTAGTTTACTCATCTGTAAACTACAGATTCATTCAAGTTTGTCCAACAAAGAATTATGGAACCTCTCTTGTGGACCAGGCCCAGGGTTAGCATTGGTAATGTTAGCACTGGTCTTGTCCTCACAAAGCTTACAGCATGTAGATGCATATTAATTCAAAAATCATACAAAGAAGCATGGTGACTAGAGTGCGTCAAGGGCTACATGGAGGACACTCATGGTTCTTTGGGGGACAAGGTCTTCACAAAATGCCATTAATAATGAAAGGGAAATTGAATCGGTGATTCAAATATGTGTGTCTATTTAAAAAAAAAAAAACCTGAGGAGGGTGGTATGCAGGAAACACTTGAATTCATTAAGGTGGATTGAGCTTCATATTTCTTGGTTTTAATAAATGTAATGCCAGGGGATAATGTCTCAAGTCATTACTACTCTCTTTTTCAGGCGATTGTGTGACTTTGGACAAATCCCTTAACATATATGTGCATCAGTTTGATCAGTTCTGAAACAAAGACTTAAACCATAGCCTTGTTACTTGGATTATGCAAATCAACATATGTAAGTTTCTTGGAACTATTGGACATAAGATGTTGTCATTGTCAACGCGTAGTCATGGCATGTACCATAAGACAAAAGCCCCCGCCCCCCCCCAAAAAAAAAAGCAAAACCAAAAATCTTTAGATGTTCATGCATTACATTTTAACCACAAAAACAAAAATTCAGTGAAAAGTATTCTTTGCCTTCTTTGTTTCCACCCTGGCCTGGAATGGCCATGCTTTCCCAGGAATATGTTAGTATGCTGGGAGATTCATTTCATGATGGAAAATGAGACTGTTGTAAATTTTCTCTTCTCTCCTAGAGTCACATTATGACTTCCTGTCTAGGAACTCCACAAATACTGAGCACAAAGACAATTAAGAAAAGTCTTTGTTTTCAAGCAGCTTATACCCTATCTGATGAGGAAAACAGAACAAAACAGCGAAAGCACACATTCCCACATGATAGCATTAATAAAATAATCTACATCATTATCAGTTCCATGAATATAAAAATCAAGTCTTTATTTATCTTTATGTCCTCCAGAGCCTGATAATAATGCTCAATAAATGTTTGCTGGATTGGATTGAATACCATAACAAGTACAAACAAACAGAATTCAAGCAAATAATTGCCAAAAGAATATCCCATGAAGGACTGGCCCCACTGGAAGCTGGGATTTTCATCATAATAATAGTAGACCAGTAGGAGCCTCAGCTTTCTTTTGTGATCTCCTGATAAGCCAATCAACTTGGAGTCACTAAGGAACAGTGAATCCAGATGATACAAATCAGATGCCAGTAGGCAGTCCAGAGAACCCACCTAATATTTCATACATTTAATGGTGGACTATTGCTTCCTTCTATTGGGAGGTCCTAATTTGAAAGACTTATTTTCTGTGAATGATTTCATTTGTAATTTGATTTGTAAATAAAGCAATACTATTAATGATTTCATGCCTTAATTTATCCCTGCAAAATTAAACGTTTACTTAAACATAGACATCAGTGCATCAGTTTTTTTATCATCTGGATAGAGAATAGTGTTGTAAAATAGCACCTACCTACCTAGAGAAAAGAGTTTCTTTATCCATCAAAGGGAAGTACAATTCTAGTGTTGCTGTTATGTATTTGTCTCAGGCTCTAGGCTGGATGGGAAAATTCACTCTTTTGGATCCTGTTGTTCCTTACCTGACCTCTTTTCTCTCAAAAGGATAAAGACAAACATACTAATTTTTAAGTTCACTTTATAAGCAAAATGCAGATACTAATGTGCCATCCTCCTTTTCTATGATGAAGAAATAATAAAAATAACAATTAATCGAGAATACAGGTTATAATATATATTATATATATCTGTATTATATATATTAAATGTTATATATGTGTATATATACATATATATATACATACATATATACATATATATATATATAGTTTTAGGAAGGTACCTTCTCCAATTCCTCTGCACTTGTTCTGCTTCTTGTAGAGACTTGCTACTCAAAGTGTAGTCCTTGGTCCAGCTGCCTGAACATCACATAGGATGTGATGCAGAATCTCAGGTCCCACCTTGGAACTAGTGAATCTGTGCCTGAATTTCAACAAGAAGAAAGCAAATGTACATTCCAGATGAAGCAAATGCACATTATAATTTGAGAAGCAGTGACCTAGAATATAACTTTGGAGCTTCAGTTGGGTAAGTAGTCCCTGGTATCCCATCCAAGTTAAAGGGTGGTTGGGTTGCTTGCTGTTCATATGGTACCAGATGACCACTCATTCAAGAAATCTTTATGGAGATTAATTATTAAAAAGTTCATTCCACCAACTGGATGTCCTAAAGATTATTGTACTAATTCTTTTCTTGCTGAGAAAGAGAAGGGGAAATGTAGTCCAATATCGATTGGAGTTATAGCAGAACACCCAGTGTAAGCAAAAGAAGGGAGAGATGGCTGGTTGAGTGGACACCATCAGAGGGATAAAAGAGTTAACATTTACATAAATATGGAAAGCCAAGTTTTAGCCTTTATAAATGTTTGCCAACTAGGACATCAGAGTAGCCTGGAGGAGGCATATGTGGGAAGGTTATTATCATCCATTAGGAGGCTGAGTTTCTTTTGTGATGTTTTCAAGATAGTCTGCTGTATTATTGTAATTGGAACTCCATGTGCATTAAGCAGCTGAGAAATTGAATACAAAAATATTTGTATTTTATCTGTTCCTGAATAAACTTCATTGTGTCCTGTGGTTCTATTGTCTGTTGCACACCTTCTGCCTATTATCAGTCACAAAGTATCAGCACTGAATTATTCTGTCAAGTGTGAATCTAGGAACTTTACACCTGCCAGTTCAGACTGATTTTCAATATTGTGTGAAAATGCCAAGGAATGACCTGTCAGTCTGTGTTTGTGACAAGAGTCCTGTTCATGTTGCTCAATGGTTTGTAGAGTGTATCTTTGAGGAATTATTTTTGTATGGTCCAGTACATCTCAATATCTAAGGCAATAATTATCTTGTATGTCAGGCCACGAATAAAACGTGGAGGAACTAAATTTAAAGGTTTTCTTTAGTGGGTAATTAGACGTGAATATGTCAAGGAAAAAAAATCAACTGACTTTTGTCTGAGACTATTCAAACCTCAATTGCAAATAAGTAGAACTTTTGTACCTATATAAATCTGAGGCATTTGTGGCCTGGTAACATAACTTTACTTTGATAATAGAGTGTCTCCTCTTGTTATGATAACTGTTGTGAAATCATATTAACAGGTGAATGGATATCTGTGGCAGAAATAATCAAATTTCTTTCCCAGACTCAATAAAGCTCTCTGAAAATTAAAATGAAGTTTTGGAATTCTGTGGTAAGTCATTCCATCTTTCTTTGGATACACCCTTTCTTTAATCTTAAACAAGGGTGAACAACAACAGAGTGAGGAGGTAACAAATAATCTATTTGATTGGTGACCTCTGCTAGTGGCCTGAGCCAAAAATCTGCTTTCCTAATAGGCCTGGGGCTGGCCTCAAGGTTCAGTTTCATTTCTTGCCCAAGGAATGCCAGAGGCAGTAGACTCCAATTCCAGGCAATACTTAACAGTAGCTAGCACTCTGTGAGCACTCACTATGCTTACAAGCTTCATGCAATCTCTTTGTAACATACCTCTGTGTCAGGAACAGTTCTCAGCAGTTCAGAATTACTCAAACCCTACAATAGTAACTTAATCTCTCCTTCAATCCCTATAACAAAAGATGTCTATTTTACTGGGGAGGCTTAGGTAGAAAGAGTTAGGAAATTTGTTCAAGGTCACACAACTAAGTAACAACACAGCCAGGAGACAAGTCCAGGCAATCCGCTCTGGCCTGGCATGTTCCCTATTAACCTCTCAGTTACAGGAAACACTACATGTTACAATAAGCTTCAGTGCTTTCTCCGCACCACTGTGTCTCATTAAACTCTCACAGCAAGCAAATGAAATAGACTGTGTTGCTTTAATACCCCGTTAGAGTTAAAATGTTTGTCCCCTCCAAAACCTGTATTCAAACTTATTTGCCAGTGTAATGTTATTGGCAAGTAGAGACAATGAAGATATGAGGTCTTTAAGAGCTGATTAAGCCATCAGTAGGTTCAATGTCTTTTGGAAAGGGGCACTCGAGAGTAGAAACTCTTTCTTCCGCCATGTGAAGAACAATGTTCCTCCCTTCTAGGAGGACGCAATGTTCAAGGCATCATCTTGGAACTGGAGACAGGGTCCTGTCCAGACACCAAACACGCTGACACTTGATCCTTGACCTCCCATGCCCCCAAACTGTGAGAAGTGAATTTTTGTCCTTTACAAATTACCGAATCTCATATATTTTATTATGGTAGCAGAAAGAGACCAAGACACCCTCATTTTACAAGTGAGAAAGTGGCATAACTTGTTGAAGGATACAGAGATGACGGAGAAGAAATTATGAACAGATTGAATTTGACCCTAATTTATATACCTAGATTTCTAAATCCAGTATGGAGTGATAAAGATGCATTGATTAAGACTAAACATGGAAGAGGTGCAAGATAACAGCTGAGAAAGGTCCTCTCCACTGATTGTCCGCTCACAGAGAACACAATGTGAATGGCTATTCATGTGCCAATTCACTTTAACAAGTGAGATAATGGCTGAGGAAGATAAGTGAGAGAATATAGTGCCTGTTTAAGTATAATAACTAGAAAAGACACATTGAAAAACGGAGGAGGGAAAGGCTTTCCTGTGTTACATCTCCCTCCAATTCCAAGAAGCACAGAATGGGGAGAGACTCCTCCTATTTAGGGGAAGGAGATAGAATTAACACTAGGCGTTGGTCTCAGGACAGTACCATACCTATGTCAGTGAAGTCCAGTGCCTAGAAGAGCCCTACGACACCTGTCCCCAAGTTAGTACCCACAGACTGTTAAACAGTTGACCAGGGAATTGTCTCTAACTCCCATCCTCCAGTGACGGGCAGCACAGCGTGGACGGAGACTCCACCCTTTGAGGAGTGAGGTAGGAAAGTGGGCATGGAACTAGACATTGAACAGTATTATAAAGAAGGGGACTAAGGACACAGCACCTGCTGTTCTGTCTCTTGTGATTAACCCTGAACTCGCACCACAGATGCCCAAGGCACATAATTCTGGGAATATTTCAAGCTCTGAGCTACCACTGAGCATTGCCCTGGAAAAAGACCTCCAGCCCATGTTGTACTCTCCCCCATGTTTGCTCTTGTTGCATGGAGCCATGCTGAAACTCCCCCAATCGCAGTTGGCAGGGCAATCCCACAACCCCAGCATCATAGGCCACTGACATGGAAAATACTGATTATAGCTGAAGAAGCCGCATGGATACCACACTAAAGCACATTATCTGGAACCAATTCAATCAATAACATAGGACACATTACCAGCAGAATGTCTTTTACTATGAAATCACCTTATAAAGTTGGCAACAAACCTACCAAATGCACAAAACTAATGTAATGACAGAAGGAGCATGAAAAATCAAGGTAACATGAAACCTGCAAAGGAACATAAAAACTCTATCAATAGATCACAAAAATGAAAATTTTTAATTATCTTACAAAGAACTCAAAATAATTATTTTAAGGAAAGTTAGATACTGTGTAATATAGAGAGATATACCAAGAAATTAAGAAGATAATTCATGTGAGTAAGAAATTCAACAATGGGATGGGAGAGGGAGTGGGAGATGGGATGATCATGGGTGGGAGGAAGGTTATGGGGGAGAAAGCTGCTATAATTCAAGAGTTGTATTTTGGAAATTTATATTTATTAAGTAAAAGTTGAAAAGAAAAAAAAAAGAAATTCAACAAAGAGGTAGAAACCATAAAAGAACCAATCAGAAATCTTGGAGCTAAAAAACTCCACAAATGAAATGAGAAATACAGTTGAAGCCTCAGCATCAGAATTCAGCTGATACAAGACAGAAGAAATAATTTCAGAGCTTGAAAATATGTCTTTTGGAAATGATCCTGACAAAAGAAAGAAAAGTTTTTAAAAGAGTGGAAAAAGCTTTAAGGGCCTTATGGGACACTTTTAAGCATACAAAACATTCACATTATGGGTATAGCAGAAGAACAAGTGAAGGAAAAAGGCATAGAAACATATACACTATAAAAAGTGAGTAGTTGCTAAAAACTGAAAATCTTGGGGAAGACATAGACATTCAGGTCCAGAAATCCAAGACGATGCCTAATAGATTTGACCAAGAAAAATCCTCTTTGAGACATATTGTCAAGCCATTAAAGACACAACACGAAGAGAGAATTTTATAAACAGCAAGAGAAAAGTGTCAAGTCAGTTTTAAGGAAATCCACATTAAATTAACAACCTACTTCTTGGCAGAGACTTAAGATCAGGAGAAAAAGAAGTTACCAGTCACAGATAATATACCCTGCAAAGCTATCCTTCAGAAATGAAGGAGAAATAAATTCTTTCCACGACAAGCAAAAGATGAAGGAATTCAGCACTACTATATTGACTCTATAAGAAATGCTTAAGAAAATTTTTCACTAGAAGTGAAAGTATGATAACTATCATCACAAAAATAGAAATCTCAATAGTACAGCAGGTACACAAAAAAGAGAGAAAGAAATATCTATTCATTTTTAATTTACTTCTTGCTGAATTTGATTTGTTAAGGTTTTTGAAAAATCATTGTTAGAAATATAATCCTGAAGTTTTTTTTTTTTTTACTCATTAGGTCAAAAAATCAGTGTTTTGTTGGTCTTATGAGTTCTTTATTAAAAACAAAACAAATAGTGACAATTTCTTTTTAACTTCATGAAGCCTGGAAAAATTTGTGTTCCTTAAGTCCTTAATATTTTAGAACCCTTGACTCTCCTAGACTCCATTAGCTTTCAAAGCTGCCTTCTTTGTGATCAGCCTCTGGACAGCTTAGTGCCACAGAGTGGAATAAATCACTTCCTGTAACCCACAAACTATTCTTTCTTGGTCCTAGCATTCCTTAATCATAAACTGAGACCAAAAAGATCAAGGGATTCAGCATAATGTCAATTTATGTAAATATGATTGAATCCTGTTCCCAGATCTGAATTCTGACTGTTTGGTTCTGACAATATAATATATAATATATATGTAATATAATATATTACATTATATCTAAGTATGGAAATCAGTGGATGAAAATATCTTACTTTTTATCTTAGTAATTTAATTTAAACTACTTCACAGTTATAAGTTACCTCATTGATAAATTTTAGTACTTTATAACTCAGTTTTCTTGTGATTTGCCTTCACTTCCACAAATATTAAAATTCGGAACTGGCATTGAGATGTAGCGGGTTAAGCTGCTGCCTGCAGCACTGACATTCCATGTGGGCACCAGTTTCAGTCCTGGTTACTCTACTTCCAATCCAGCTTCCTGAAGAAGGTCCAAGTGCTTGGACCTGTGCACCCACATGGGAGGCCCGGAAGAAGCTTCTAGCTCCTGGCTTCAGTATGGCCCAACCGTGGCTGTTTCTGCCATTTGGGGAGTGAACCAGCAGATGGAAGTTTCTCTCTCTCTCTCCTTCTCTCTCTGTAACTCTGCCTTTCAAATACATAAATACATCTAAAAAATTAAATTCAGGTGTTTTTGAAGCTTTTCATAGTTCTATCATTCTACTTTAGGCCCAAATCATTTGCTGCCCACCAGGATCATTTGAATTTGAAATGGAGCTTGAGAAGATGTAAGAAAAGGATTCTAGAAGGATCACATTCTAGTAAAAAGCCTATTAAATACTATGACATGATTTGGGATTTCTGGAATCCTATCTATATAAATGGCTACAGACATAGTCTCAATTTTATTCCTGCATATGACACCTATGTTTGTTTATATATTTAATCACATTTTAGCCATGAATACCTAATATATTTTTCAGTGAAAAAATTTTTATCAAATAAATAGACTACACATACTGCTTACGAAGACTGGGGGGATGGGGAGAAAGGGAAGAATGATGATTATGTTGAAGTTAATTACCAGAGGTAAAACTGGTACGCCTTTGTGGAGAATCAAGTCTAAACTCTACCATTAGAGATAAACCCTTAGAACTTGGGGTCATTGCTTGCCCCTTAGCATTATTGTCTGCTGTTTTCTGACTCCTTTTTCTCATTCAAATGTCACCAAGCACCTGATGTTTAATTCCAGAATACCAGGGATGCATTGTCCCACACCAGGAGACTTCTGCCTTCTTCCTACCACCTTGCCTTCTGTTCTTCTTCCTGTGAACACTGTAGTAAGATTCAGCTCAGGGGTCATTTCCACCAGGATCCTGATCTTAATCTTCTTCAGATTCCTGAGGTACTCCCCACTATCTTTTTTATGCATCTGTGTATTGCAATTCTCTGCTGTGCATCTCATTATCCTACTAGAGGACATGTTTCTTGAGGGAAAATCTTTTGTTTTACTTCCACTATGTCCTAGCACAGTGCCTGAAAGACAAGAAGACAGAGTTCTAAATAAGTGATCATATGTGAAAGTCCTAATACAAGCCATACAAGCCCCAAAATCTGGTAGACAGGGACTAAGAGCCTCCACAGAGAATCCCAAGTTTTTCTGCTTTCTTTTTCATTTTCAGTAGACAGGTCTAAGTGAGTCTGGTTCCTTTCTTCAAATTAAAATTAAAAGTGAGATGAAAATGGATGTATTGAGGATCTTTGGTATGGAACCAATATTGAGTAGAAATAGAAAAAGGAGAGGGAGTTCACTGAAGTTTGTCTATAATAGATAAATGCAGAATTTATTTATCTCAGACCCAAACATGAATTTTTTTCTACTTTGAATAACATTTTATCTTAAAATAATTTTAGTTTTATAGAACTGTTACAAAGATAGGGAAAAAGCATTCCCATATATCTGTCACTCAGCTTCCCCAAAATCTTATGAGGACCTTGTTGCACTTGTCAAAAATAAGAAGCTAGTGTTGTTGCTTTACTGCTAAAACCCACAATTTATGAATATATCAAAGATTTTTCCCTAATTACCCTTCTTCCATTCCATGACTTCCAGAGTCTCATTCTGGATGCATTTAGTCATTGTGTCTTCGTAGCTCTCTCTTAATTGTGAAAAGTCTCTCAGATTTTCTTGTTTATGATAACCTTGAAATTCTATTTTTATCTTCCAATTCTACTCAAAGTTCATTAAAACAATACTATTAGATTGTAATCTTTATTACACTTTCCTGATAAATTCATTTCTTGCCCCACTACTAGGCTTTCTGGATCAACCAACACTCTTTGTCACTCTAAGTGACATTTTAACTACTAGGAATCAGCACTTTGTTAGCAACATTTTACCCACCAGTGCAAGAAAGGACATAGACCTAAGTCAAGGTTCAGATGTTGAAGTTGATTCAGAAATAATCTACCTTCTCTGAGATTTTGTGCAGCTTCTCCAAATCCCTAGAATCTATTCCAGGATGATTTCATTCTGAATAATCATCCAATATGGAGCCAGACCAGAGCATATGGTGTGGGTAGAATCGTCCAAAAACCTTGTTGTAGCTGTCAGATAGCCTCTTGTGCAACACACAATAGACCTCAATGCGTTAGTTTGGGATATAAGCTTTTTTCAAATGTGCTTTGCAATTGCAACAATTAATATTGCTACACTTGTACTTTATATTCTATTTTTTTCCTTTTCTCATTAAAAGACATCTCTTTCTTGGTTTTCTTAGTGTTACCCCTCAATACCAATTCAAAGTGGCAGCAAATATTCTTTAGGTCTGCTTTAACCTGCTTTGGACCCCTTAAAGAAAATGATCAACCAGGGACTGCATTTTATAGTGTAATTTATTTGCTTCTTTAAGTTGGAAGAAATTCAATATCTGACTTATGATACCCAATTGGGGTAAAACCATGTCACCAGAATAGCTTCTTTTTCTGCTACAATTCTGTAGGAGTCTCAATCACCTCCAAACTCTTCTCAAATATTTCTGAGGTCTCCAAGAGCTGCTTCATGTGATCTCTACTTCCTAATTCTTCTGTGTACCTGCTGGCAGGCATTGGTAGCTGTTTTCCTCTTCTGTCTATTGAGTGACATCTCCTTTCACAGTTGATCCTCTCCCAAGGCACCTTACTGTTTTTGATGCCTGAAGCAAGACTATCAGTCACATCTGGGGTAAGATCGCTTATTCCAATTCTGCCACCAACATCTCTTTGAAAGCTACCTAGTTCTTTCAATTTTTGTAGAGATTTTAGTGAAACTCTTCTTTAGAGTCCACTTATTCTTCTTCTATAGATGTGCCTTCCCAGTCCTTGTTAACAAAGTGCACAGTGCTATGATTAGGTGCTCTCCTCTCCTAAAACCCAATTCCACAACCACAGTTCTTCCTTTAGTCTCATTGTTTACCTGGCAAGCCCTGCATCTGCATGGCCCCCGGTAGATTTTACTTCACTAATTTTCCAGATGTATCAGATTTGCTTGAATCTTAAGGTGAACACTATTTATGCTCCAGTTTTCTGTATCACCATCTAAAGAGGCCAACTTTCTGTAACACTGGTAATACAACAGTCATAATGAAAATGCATTTCCTTATTATAAAAGGGCTGCTTATGAAATCCCAGTACATTTCTCACAGCCAGATTAAACATTTTATTGCCTTTATTTTTCATCAAGTATGCAAATTCTTTTTAGCAGGTTTCATTTTTGATTTAAAACCATTTTTCATGAAAAACTAAATCATTTACGGCCATATGGTCTCATGACAATGCATAGTTATGAAAAAAACTCAGTGAATTTTATACAGGAATGCCTCTTTGATGTCCTTTCAAGTGAAAGAAACACACTTTCTTGCCATAGAGTGAGGTGCTTTAAGAAAGAACTCTTAAATGTCAATAAACATGTAATGTGGGTACTTGCCAAAGATAAAAGATGTAGGTCAATACCATCTCCTTCCTTTTATAAAAAAAAAAAAAAAAAGGAGATATGGGTTGGTTCTTAACAGGAGGAATCAAAACAGTATATTCTAAACTGCTGTTTTCTACGTGGAAGGAAAAGAAAAAAAAAAAGACATGCTAGGGTAAAAACAAGATGAATTGAGAGCTGACAGCACTAACCTGCAATCTGTTGATACTCTGCAATGACATACTCCACACAGTTTCTCTCCTGGATGCAAGGAGTTCAGACAGAACTCTAGGGACTATAACATGCACTATACATTCATTAACTCACATAAGCCTCACAACAGAATTCAAAGAATATGTTAATATCCCTATGCACAGACAAGGAAGTCAGGGGTCAGGAAGAAAAGCAACTTTCCCAAGAACCTGTGGCCAGTAAATAAGCATATGGTGATATGAGCTCAGGCGTGCCTGACTTCCCACAATTCCATTATGCCTTTCACTAAATAGAGAAATAAATAAATAATCTGAGCCGTTAAGTATCCTTTATTCTAGCAATTCCCACCTGGAGTACACAACCAAGCAGGAGTAAATACTAAGCAATCAGGAAACAATGTGGTGTGATCATAAGGAACACTTGTGTGGGGAATCACCAAGACATGAATTTGAATTCCAGGACGATTATTGATTAACTATGTGACCTCAAGGAACTATGTAATCGACCTAGGTATCTTCTCATGTGAAAACAAACATAATTGCTCTAATCTCCAAAGACTTTTAAAAGAATTAAATGATGTAATGCATATGTCACCTGACGCTATTCCTGTTGAAACAAATAAGATAGTGTTAGCATTTATGGCTACTGGAATTCCCCTGCATGACTACGATCTCCCTCCACATTGTGTCACTACTTCTCACATCATGTTCTTGCCAAGAAGTCTCCCACTTCCCTCTTTTCCTTCTTTCTCTGAGTAGACTCCTCTTTGGACCCAGCCCTCCTCAACTAATAGCTTCTCTGATTCCTTAAACTGCATTATGATTTGTGGTGGAGTCAGGAAGCACACAGCTTTCTCCCTAGTTTTGTGAGTTGTATTAACTCTGCTTTCTGTTGCTAAACCAAAATAACTGTGTAAAATGTGTGAAGAACAGACATTTAGGGTCTGGAGCTGTGGTAAATCAGGTAGGGCTGCTGCCTACAGTGCCGGCATCCCATATGGGAGCCAGTTCGAGTCCCAGCTGCTCCACTTCCTATCCAGTTCCCTGCTGATGTGCCTGGGAAAGCAGCAAAGGTGCAGCCCCTGCACCAATGTGGGAGACCCAGAGGAATTTCCTGGCTCTTGACTTCAGACCGGCTCAACTCTGGCCATTGCAGCACATTGGAAGTGAGTCAGCAGATGGATGATCTCTGTCTGTCTCTCCCTTTCTCTTTCTGTAACTCTGCCTTTCAAATAAATAAATATTTTTTTAAAAAAAAAAAACAGACATTTATTCATCAGAGTTTTGGAAGTCCCAAGTTGAGTGGCCCTGTATTCAGCCTCTGGTGAGAGCCTTTTCTGGTTTCATCACAACATGGAGGATGGTGCCATGATTGGAGTGCACTCAAGGAGAGAGCTATCACACAGTGAGACAGAAAAGAAGGATTTAGGGGCCCGGCTCACTGTTTTTTAACAACCTACTCTCAAAGGCACTAACCAGGGTCTTATAAGTACTATGTTAGTGTCTTCTGAGGCTGATGTTCCCAGTGAGTTAATTACCTTCCACTGGGTCCCCTGCTTTAAGGATACTCAACCTCAATACTGCCACACTGAAGACCAGGCTTCCATCACAAGAACCTTTGCATGCCCCACAAACCATATCCAAACCCTAGCAGGGGCCATGCTTTCACATGTGAGCCTTTGAAACAGCCTTTTGTTTTCCATCTAGAATGTCTTCACTTATCAGCTCTAAACTTTCATTTGTCTTCAAAACCAGTTTCTCCAGTTAGCAGAGGATGGTGCCATGCATTCTATCTCTTCTTTCCTCCAAGCTTGTTTCTCTTGTCTTCAGACAAAATACAAAAGAATTATTTCTTTCATAAAAAGATACTTAGAAGGGTCATTAGCTCAGGCATTTTATCAAAGTCTGGGCTCTGAGTCCCAGCTGGCTGAATTCAGTCTGATGAGAAAATGTCGTGGCACAGTGTCTATTACATGGCCACTATTCAGTAAGTGCTAACAGTCTTTGCTAATCCTGATACTATATGGGGCTGCCACGGATTGAAAACAATGCAATCTAAGCCCTCTAGGGTGTATTGGTTGAACACAGCATCAAGATAGAGAAAGAAAAGAATTACTATAAGTGTCTTTTTTTAATGATTCATTTATTTATTTTAAAGGCAGGGTGACAGAGAGGGTGGGAGACACACACTGGGAGAGAGAGAGAGAGAGGGAAGGGAAGAGAAAGGGAGGGGAGAAGAGGGGAGGGGAGGAGAGAGGAGGGGAGGGGAGAGGTGGGGAGGAGAGGAGAGAGGAGGGGAGAGGTGGGGAGGGGAGGGGAGGGGAGGAGAGAGGAGGAGAGGGGAGGAGAGGAGAAGGGAGGGGAGGGGAGGGGAGGAGAAGAGAGGGGAGGGGAGGGGAGGGGAGGATAGAGGAAGGGAGGGGAGGGGAGGAGAAGAGAGGGGAGGGGAGGGGAGGGCAGGGAGGGAAGGGAAGAGAGGAGATATCTTTCACTCACTTGTTCATTCCCCAAAAGCCCACAACAGCTGGGCTGGGCCAGACCGAAGTCTGGGTCTTATGGTAGGAACCTCTATTCTTGGGCCATCATTTACTGCTTCCCTGACACATTAGCAGGAAGTTAGATTGGAAGCACAAAGTAGTCATAACTTGAGCTGGGTATACCAATATGGGATGCAGGTGTCCTTACTGACAGTTTAACCCGTCATGCCACACATTGCATTGCTTTTAGATATACAAACATTAGGAACTAGCAATGGTACAAATGCTTGCAAATAGACTTTAGATGGAATCTGGATATGGGCATGAGCTACATTCATAGACAAGATAAGTTTCTCTTTTTTGGGGGGATGAAGGGAAGGCATTCATGGGAGACGTTTCCATTTCATGGTATGGTTTAGTGAAGGGTTTTGGAGGATTCACCAATCCGTGGAAAAGGTTCTTAGAGTTAGGTAAAGTTTGATGAAAGTTCTGAAATGAAATATGATCCGACCAGGGAAATATAACACATAGCAATGCCTAAAGAAGCAGAGACACGACTCTAACCATGAAAGGCTGTTTCTGTTTCAGATCTATGGTAAGGATGGCCTAGAAGCAGTGCACTTGCCTGCAGGATAAATAGAAGTGATGCAAGAAGTAGAAGGGGGGAACCGTCATCAGGGCAAGGGTAGAAAGCAATCTGACTTTTGAGAGCAGCGCTGAATGCTTAAACTGGAGGCCAGGGTTTACTGGAAATAGAGAATCTTATTATGCCATGGAAATAGAGGAAAAAATGTGTGTCTTTCTAGAGCTCCAATGTAATGCCGTCATCCTTCTTTTGACATCTAAGGTCTCCAATTAGTCTCTGAGTCCATATTAGATGGTCTTTAAGATCCTATACATTCTGGCACCTACCTAACTCTCCAACCTATGAACAGCTCTTTTGGTTCCTTGGAACTTCCTTAAATCAGAGCCTTTGTTCATGCTGCTTCCTTCCCTCAAAGTTGACATCTGGTCTTGACTGTACG
Source organism: Lepus europaeus (assembly GCF_033115175.1). Lineage (NCBI taxonomy): Eukaryota > Metazoa > Chordata > Mammalia > Lagomorpha > Leporidae > Lepus > Lepus europaeus. The sequence continues at coordinate 40,884,352 of NC_084832.1, read as the reverse complement.
GTTAACTTGCTGGGCACCCTTGGGCAAGCCACTTCCAGTCTCTGAGCCACAGTGTCTTCATCTTTATTAGAGGGAACTGAGTGAGAGCCTCTCTATCTTCCTCTTCTGATCAAACATGCTGAGTCTATGAATATGCAAGAGAATGTTATTAGCATAATATCAGGCTCAGGGAAAAGGGAAGGTAATTGACATTTATTAAGAGGCTACTATGACGTATTGTTTTGACCTAGCAAGAAAAAGCATGCTTCACTTATAGAATTTCCCCAACCACAGGTATTATAAGGAAGGAAAAGTAATCATCTTAGGATGTAAAAATATACTATAAAAATGTTACCTTAAAATATTATTTACTAAATATATGTAAGCCAATAAAGAAATTATTTCTATTTTAACTGTGAACTCTGGAGCCATTATCCTTGCTTGCAGGTTGACAAATTTTCCCCTTTTCTTAAATATTTCCATAACACTTACATGTTTCCTATGCATGCATGCTGCAGTTCATGCAGAGCATCTTGGATAACTTGTTCTAACTCTTCCAAGAGGATTATAAGATTCCAGTTATTTCCAACCTATCTGTTTATTCCAACCTTATTTGTTTATTTGAAAGGCAGAGTTATAGAGAGAGAGAGAAAGGGAGACAAAGAGGAACCTATATTTCTTAAGTCTATTGTTTTCACTGTCCAGAGATCTCTCTCACTTCCTTAATAACGTAAATTCTCAGGCAGGTGACTCGTAGGTACAAATGAGGAAGGATGGAATCTGGAAAAAGAAGAGATGGAAGAGAGTACAGCCATCCGCAGGGAAAACCAGCCCCTGAAAGGGTGCAGCCATTGCAACTCCAGGTTCATAGAGATTGTGGAAACAGAGGAATGCAGGCAATTGACAAGATTGAAGGCCTCACTGTTCTGGGAGGAATGGCCCGGTAGGTTCAATTCCAAAGTAGGCAGATGCTCTGTTCAATGTCAACAGCAGAAATGATGGGAGGGCGGTTGAAAGAACCAGGAGCTTCCACTCCTATCAGGGAAAGAGACACCAGAAATGGAGTGACAGGAAAACATGCAGGAATGTTGCTAAATGGGACAAAACCAGGAAACTGAGACTGAAACAGTAGATCTGGACCTTCTCTTGAAACAAACTGAAATCATAAATGATTCTTTGGTATTTCTGTCCCCACAGAGATTTTTGTCAGCTTCTCTTCTCCAACTCTGACACATGCGAGATAACACATATTGTATTGCTTGTGAACTAAGCATGCAAGCCATGAATATAAAATAATTATTTAATTATTTGTCATACACATATTTCCTTTAATAAATAAGTAACATACTTCAAGCAGGGCCATTTCATTTAACTATAATATGGAAATGACAATAGTTCTATTAAGACTGCTCACTTTTCAATTCAGCATTAATTCTGACTTTTGAAGTACAATTGGAAGAACCTTAATGAAAATACGGGGATCTTCAGAATGAAGAATCTTCATCTTCAAGAATGAATTCTTGGCTAGGGTGTTATGGAAATAAGATGGTCAGAATCTGGACGAGAATCCTAAAGCCTACCCTTTTCCCAGTAACGTTTTCCTGATTTGATCATTCTGATTTACTCCACATAGAGAAGAAATAACAATAAATAGGAACCCACCGTATTCCTATCTAAGAAAAGACTCTAGCTAGGTTCATGAATTTTTAAATCCCAGGTTCTTGACACCCATATTAGGGGATATACGCTGTGAAAGGGTAATTTTGGAACTGACTGACTCCTGTTGGTGAATCAATTAGAAGGAAGTCTCACTCAAAATCACTTATGCTACTTGTTTTTCTTTTCTTTTTTGTTCTTCTCTTCTCTTCTCTTCTCTTCTCTTCTCTTCTCTTCTCTTCTCTTTGTATGTGTGTGTGTATGTTTGACTGAGATACATAAGATTTATCTATGCTTTATCACACAGAACACAGGGCTAAGAGTTCATTGGTGCCATACTTTTCAGAAAAGCTAGAGATGTTCTTTGACAATAAAAATACCCTTTCTAGATCTAAGTCTCTGCATCACATATGGTGAACTTCCCTTTCTCTAAGCAAGGAGTCCTGTGAAACTCCAAAAATTTCCGGGTAATATCTACTTAGCTATTTGAACATAAAATAAGTAAGAGATATACACATTTATTTAACCAGCATCTGAGAAGATGGGCACTTCAGGTCCTTGTGAGAAACTTTAGTGTAATTTGACTGTGAAAGCCATTTGCCAAAAGCTCAGCAGAGGTGTTAATTTTTGAAAGAAAAAGAGTGTTTATAAAGTAGATGGGAAGAGTAGCAGCATCATAAAGCATTTGAGAATTACATTGCAAAGTCTACACTGCCTACTAACAAATTATTTTATCATGGTGACTGTTATTCTCCCAGTTTTGCCTTTTCTCATTCTTTCACATCCCTTAGCCCACATTAGTTCTAACTCCCCAAGAAAAGAACAACATTTTCGTGACTACTATTACTAGTGGAAGAGCATCTTATTCCTCTGGTCTGTTGGACAATTAGAGGACCCAAACAGTGAGATTATTGCAGGGGCCAGCACTGTGGCGTGGTGGGTGAAGCTGCTGCCTGCAGTGCCCGCATTCCACGTGGGTGCTGGTCCGAGTCCCGGCTGCTCCTCTTCTGATCCAGCTCTCTGCTATGGTCGGGAAAGCAGTGGAGGATGGACGAAGTCCTTGGACCCCTGCACCTGCAAGGGAGACACCGAGGAGGCTCCAGGCTCCTGGCTTCAGATTGGCGCAGCTCCACGCATGGCGGCCAACTGGGGAGTGAACCAGCGGATGGAAGACCTCTGTCTCTCTCTCTCTGCCTCTCCTTCTCTCTGTGTGTTACTCTTTCAAACAAATAAATAAATCTTTAAAAAATCTATTGCAGCCTCCTTTGGCTTTAGTTCAAAATTAAAATATTAAAAGTCTAAATAAAAATGAAACTGTTCAGGGAGCAGGCATTTAGCTTAGTGGTTAGAATGTTTGTATCTCACATCAGAGTGCCTAGGTTTGAGTCCCAGCTCTGGCACCTGAGTCCAGCATCCCACCAATGTAGATACAGGAGGTAGTGGTGATGGCTCAAGTAATTGGGTTTCTGTCACCCTCATAGGAGACCTGGATTGAACTCCTGCCCTGGGGTTGGCACTGTGGCATAGTAGGTGAAGCTGCCACCTGCAGTGCCAGCATCCCATATGGGTGCTGGTTTGAGTCCTGGCTTCTCCACTTCCAATCCAGCTCTCTACAGTGGCCTGACTTGGAAGATAGAAGACCTTTCTCTCTGCCTCTGCCTCTCTGTAACTCTGCCTTTTGAACCAATAAATCTTAAGGAAAAAAAAAAAAAAAAACAACTCCTGCCCCAGTCCAGCTTCTACTGTTGTAGGCATTTGAGTTGTAAACAAGTAGATAGAAATCCTCTGTTTAGTTGTAATATTAATGTTGAAGTTGTTCAGAATGGCAGAAGGTACATGTTTGCAGAAGTTACAATACTCTTTCCAGGTTTTTCTGCTGTATTCTATTCCTCTTTATCCCATGCTTTGCCTGTTGAGTTATTCAGCACTGATTGGGAGCAGAAAATTTTTGAAAACCATTGATCTAAGAGATGTTAACTTTCTACTCCTCCAAAGTTCTCTAAATGCTATTACTGACCTAGGTGAGGGCATATGAAAGTAATATACCTGGACTATATTATCTTATTTTCTGGAAAAATGCCTTCACTGAATTATGATTTAATTTTATGCCCTCAGCTTTTATAAAAGGTCATTTTTGAGGAATAGTCATTCATCCATTTGGAGAGCCATTCTGTATCCTTTGCAAAAGTCAGTGGAAGACTTTGTACATCATGTAACCTGAAATCTCTCACATGAGCATTCATGTGACAAATTTTCCCTGCACTTCAGTGACAAGGAAAGATTTTTTTTTTCTCTCCAGTTAAGTTTGTGCTCTGCTTTTGGGACAACATTTAAAACTATATAACCCACAGTATTTTCCTTTTTATTTGGCTGTTTAAAACATGCAGTTCTTTATTGTTATAACTAGTTCACCTTCCCAAAGGAAAAATGTTTCTCTGATCTCACGGTAAAATATCACTGTGCCTTTCCTACACAACGGTCTGCTTTTCCTCCAAAGCACAGTGGATCTCACCCGTGATAGTTCCCTCTTCACGTTACCTCCGAGAAAGCTTGAAAGAATTTTATGTCCCCTCTCTTGTCAGTGAATAGGGTTCATTGAGGTGCATTTTTGTCTACTAACCTCTGCTAGATTCACCCTACTGTCTCTTTTCCTTGCCTTTCCAAATTCCCTGTTAATGTCTAACGCGGTATAACTAACTATACCGTTACTGACTGTAAAAGCCACTTTTAACCTCCTTTGCCCCTCTTTTTTTTGAGGGGGGGTGGTTAAAGAAGAATAATGAATAAATAATATTTTGAATGATTATTTGGATTTTGTGTTACACCTATTTTTCCTGTAATTATACTTGAAATTAAATCATATGATTTATTTCTATAATATATTTTGAAATATTAGTATACAAATATTATCACTAGTAATGAGATTAAAAGTTCCCTAGGAGGGAAAAAGACAAAAGGATTGGTTTGATAACACTGGCTGAGAGAATGATGACAACACCTTGCTGAAGCTAGAGAGAAATTGTGAAAAAATATGGAGGACACACAAAGCATCACTAATTTTTATCAATGAGATTTTTCAGTTCTCCCTAGCTCCTGATTTTCTCTTTGTCTTATTTCTCCCTCATGTCCAGACACCATTCCTTTGTTGAAATCGCCACATTAGGTAGTCTAGTTCTTCTTTCCTTAACACTCCACGGACTATTAAAAATACTCTCAAATAAGGATATTCTCAGATCCTAATCAAGGAAATCTAGATAATGCAAATAAACCTCCACGAAAGTTAAATTACTAAATTCTAATTCCTCTTTGAAATATGTTGTCTTGATACAATATCAATTTTAGAACACCTCACCAAGCCAAACTCATTTTATTGTTAAGATACTATTCGCAAAATCACCTGTGCAGAAGTGAATATGGGCATAAAGCTCACAGCACTTGAATAAAATGAAAGTGTATTTTAACATGAGCCTGAGCAAATTAATAAGTGTTACTAGGAACCAATGAAGATGGTGTGGGGGAGAGAAAGATATAATTATGATTTGTGAGTTGACAGGGCTAAATATTCAGATTATGGTGATACTTTATGGCTTCCTACAGAAAGATGATAGTGGCCAATAGCAGGCTTTCCTTTTGCATTTGGATAAATATATAGATATATAATATTTATTTTTATGTTTATGATTATATATGGTAGTTGTTTTCTATGTAGGAGGAAGGAAGTGATTTTGTGGACCCTCCACAGGGGATACTTGGCAATGTCTGGACATTTCTTTGGTTGTTACAATGTGGAGTAGGAGATTTATTGACATCTAATGGGTAAAGGCCAAGGACGCTACTGAAATTCTAAATGCACAGGACAGCCCCAACAACTAGGAATGATCGGCCTCCAAATATCAATAGTGCTGAGGTGAAGAAGTCTTGTTGCGCTCTGCCCTGCATATCCATCTGCTTCTGCATTTAGTCATTCAGTGCTTTATTGTACATTACCCTCTGGACACCACACCAGGCACAATGGATGGCACATAGTTGTATAAAATGTAGTCTGATCCCCTCAAAGAGCTCTTAGGAGAATCTGGCATGCAACACACAAACAGGAATAACTTGAAGTTGAAAAAAAAAAAATAAGTACAATTAGGATGATTTCAGAAAGTGTTACATGAATACAAAAGGAAGCACAGGTCATTCATTTCTCCCTTGGCAGAGATAAGGGAAATCTTCAGTCATCAGTGGCATTTGAATAAGAGTTTGAAGGTTGTGGAGATATGACCACATTACATAGGTATATGACTACACAAAATATATTTTCTTTAGCACAAAAGCATACTTAAAATACCAAGTTCCTTTCATTTACATGACAATGAGAAGATCATAAATCTGCACAGAATTTATTTCCCAGTTATTTATTTTTTGTTGTATAAGAGAAAATATGCATAGAAGTGCCCTATATTATCCATTACACTGCTTTGGAATTTGCTGCTACTCATTGGCCCGAGGGACTTCTACTGACGATCTTGAACTACATTTTGAAGCTTTTGAAATACACCTGACCAAAATGTGATTTTGCGCTTCTCTGTTAAACCAGATCAGTCAGGGAATGCATCCCTCCTTTTCAATCAGCAGCAGCAGTTCCATTGAGAGAACAAAGTCTACACACAGGTGGCCTGGTTTATGTAGCTTTCCCGCAAATTTGATCTTGATGAGAACACAAAGAGTATATTTGAATTTTTACTTGGGTGGAGTTGAATAACCTAAATGTGTACTTGGAATGGTATAAGGTTTAAGGAAACATGATCAAGAATGTTTAGGATCCTTTAGTAGACAAAAATAGCATCCATATACTTTGAAGTCAGTAAGATTCAAATAGAATAAGGAGCCATAGACCACTCACACTGAGATTCATCCAAGAAAGCATAGTAAGTTAGCAGTTTGTGGGGAAGTGAGTCAAGCCATTCTTATTTTGTTGGAGACCTTATAATCATTATTGAATGCTAGCCTTCTTGCTAAACGTACGCACTTGAGTAATCTCAGAAGCTATTGAAAACATAATAAAGCACATTGTTTTTTTCATCACAGCTGAGGTATTAAGATCTCCACCTCTCATCATAGCATTTAGGTATTTTATAAATATGGACCAACATTATGAGCTATAACTCAAATATACATTTGTGAAAAAGAAAAGGTTAAACTGTACATATTTAATACTGTCTTCTAAGATTGCATGTGTTCCTTGTTTTATGAACCACACTGTCCAATATCTTACAAGCTGCACTTTAATCCCAATAAAATTTTTTTAAGTGGAAATGACATTGGGAGTTTAAGCCAGTCAGGAGACCCAGCTCCCCTTGCTGCCACGTTAGCTGTTTCCAACATGCCGATACAGATCTGCATTCCGGGTCAGAACCAATGTTTGGTTTGTTACCTTAAAAAAGTAATAAATCTTACAACTGCCCAGCTAGATAAATATCTGATTAAAGAAAGGTCGGGATGAATCTGAAGATGGTTTGTCCACACAGAGATGTAGAGCTGTTATTACTCCAGGTCTCCGGCAAGGCTCCAAGAAGACTGGAAAATTAATGTAGGCCACACAGAAAGGCAGACAGCACCAGCAAACTGAGTGGAGTTTCAAACTGCCGAACTTTTCAGTGGTGTGTTTTTTATATGTTAAATATGGTTCAGAAGATTAAAGTCTTCATTTTAGGCAAAGAAAGGAAATAATGTTTCCTGTCCCATTTGCCAAGCTAAGTGAACAACTGTTCCTGCACAATTAGAATTGTTAATTGATTTGAAAACATAGGGCTTTGAAGGTGGAAAACTGCTGACATTATTTCAATGGGGAAATGTACTCCTGAGAGAGAGTACTGCAGTACAATTTCTCTCCTTGTTTTGTTGAATATACATCTATAAAAACACTGTGAATCATGCAGTAAAAACTGCTGTGCTGATATCATAAATCTCTGATAATAAAAATTTCATTGTTGAAACAATAAAATAGACTTTTATTATAACACAGAGTATCCACCTAAACATTGTCCTTTTAGCTTCTTCGAGTTAAATGTATGCACAGTTTTACAGTCTATAAACAGATCTGGAATAAAAGTTAATAAATGTCAAAATTTGCATTTCAAAAAATTCTTGCTGCATTTTAGGGAAGATCAATCTATGAACCTTTCAACATTATGTCAAATGAAATGCTAATTGTACCTTTAGGAATTTCAGAGACAGTGACAAGAAACTAAATGCTCTGTTCCTTTGCATCAGCAAGTCGAGGATAATTGTATATCTACTCTTGTGAACTTCTAAGAAAAAAAACTAAGAAAAAAGGGTTTTCTATTCTTTAACTCAGGAGGGTAAACTCCTCCAGCCACCCTCCATCAATCTACCTTCAAATAAAGTGTGTTAACATGTTGACAGTGGACAAATCACACAGTGCTGCATTTATTCATTTTATAATAGGTTTGTCAAATGAGCTTCAGTTAAAGAGATTTAAGAGTAAGAAAAATTTTCAGCCAGAAATAACCGACTTATTCCATTCAAATTGATGTAAGGTTTAAAGGTGTATTTCTTAAGAGCCTAATCTTTATTAAAACGCACAATTTTTGAAGGCTAACTCAGAAAAATAAATACCAGGGGCCCAAAAAGTGCTCTTATTTTTCCTACCCTTAAGATAAAGGGCTAATATATCCCTTCCCTTTTCAGTAATAAATCTGAGCACTGTATCTCTAAGAGATACAAATTATCCTCTATACCGTCTTACAAGTGTGGGTATAGATTGAACCAATGAGCAATGTTATCTACAAAACAGCACTTAGTGTGAGGCTTGCACCATTTTTTTGAACATTGTCCTATTTGTGGCACTGCCTTCATTTCTGAGTCAGGCTGCTGAAATATTTGGTGCTCCTCCAGACCAGTGAAAAACGGACGACCGTGAAACAGAGCAGCAGCTCACGCTGTTCACCTGCAGCTGTCGGTCACCTATCAGCACTTTAAAAGCAAAACAGGCATTTTCACCTTCTTCAAAGACCATTATAGATAGCATTGAGTCAAAAGCAAAGATTACACTCCTCCACATTCCTGGGTCTCTATGTGCTGTATTGATATGTATTAGGAATAGAAGGCAAAACCACTTCAAGCGTTTAGGAGACTTCATTTACAAAGTATATTACACAGGGCCATTTTCTGTCCCATATTGGACAGCCGATTTGTAACCCTGGTGCTCAGATGGAAGAAAAATATCTGAGCATTCTTACAGAGCAGTCACAATTTGATTTAATAAACTCTGTGTTTTAGAAAATTCAGATGGAAATGGTACATATTTCTTGCTCTGGAGAACACTGTTTCATAAAAGCTCCCACTTGTGTAAAACATTTTAGGTCTTGCTTTCAGTACATAGATTTTTTTTTTCACTTAATTGATGAATATATTTTATTTTTAATTTTTAATCATTAATTAAAAACTGGAATACCCTGTAAGCCAACCACAAAAAAGATGTGATGAAAATACGCAAATAAACTCTCAGAGACATTAATAGACAATATCACAAAACAGCAGCTTCAACTTACTCTGGCTGTCGATGATTTCTATACTGCAAGCATCTCTGTCTGAGGTCCATGGAGAATATCCTTTTGCACACGTGACTTCCATACTGCATATTGATTCAATTTAATTCCTGAGTATAAAACAGGATGCCTATAGGACTCATGAAACAATAAAGAATAAAATAGTCCATGTATGCGTAAAACTACTTTGATAAATAAGAGTCATTTTCATGCATCTATCTCATGAACAATTGGTCCAGTTTAAGAGAACAGTAACACAATAATTACAGTACACAATGCTTTACAGGAAGTCCCCAACCCTCTTCCTAATGTGCACCATTACCCCAAATAAATGCAAAAATAGCAGTTCTTCTGAGAACACTTCAAGAAGCACCTCTCTGGAGTCCAGCTTTGCTGTGAGTCATCCTGTTTGTGTTTGTGTTGTGTGATGATAGGGAAAAACCAGTTGTACCATGGACAAGTACACTACTAAACAAAATACTCGTCTTTTTCTTAAGAGTCAAAACGGAAGGCTAATAAAGACCATTTAAAATAAAAGGGCCCATTACTCCTCAGCTTTATATGAGCTTACATGCTTTCATTGTGCAGAGTGTGTTATTAATTTAACATGCCAGATTCATAGGTTTCTGCAATATCAGGTTTGATGTATTCATTATCGGCACTCAGTACATTAATTCACGCTGAAGTCCGGTAAATCAAAATTATACCATCTGGCTTCCTGTTCTTAATGATGAATTTGATGTAGGGGTGATTAAGATTGTTAGGCTTTTGAATTTTAATGTAAAAATTAGGGGATTAAAAAGGCATTTAGAAATGACCAATAGTTAGAATAAACTTACTGACAGGATCTAATTTGTGTACTTGCTAGTAAAGCTCCATTTTAATTAGCAGCCACAGTCTTTCAGCACAAGCTCAAAGAGACAGAAGTTTAGTGATTAAGAAGATGAAGCTGTTAAATTGATAAATTGACCTTGAAATACTTGTAACTGTGGGGGACGGCCCAGTAACTCAAATTGTTAGTGTGTTGCATTGCCACATGGAGAACTGAGTCCAAGAGTGACCCACAATAGAGAATTTTACTTTTTCTCTCCTTTTTTTTTCCCCCATTGGCTCATCATCTTCATCTTGATGGTAGGACACAGAGATAAACACATATGATAACTCGCAGACCTACCTACTCTAACAGTAGGAGGGTGAAGATCCCATCACCGCTCAGAACTCCTTGACAGGTGACATCCGGAATAGCATGTCTAAACTTGAATGCACTGTATTGGTCCTCTTGGTTTCCTCCTACAATGATGCTGTACACACACAGTGAGGTGGTGAGAGAAAGACACTCAAACAGTGAAATAACTCAGGAAAGCTAAAGCATAGCAACCATGGCCCCCACTTTGCACCCTATTTCGGAAGATGAACTCCTGAAATGGAAGATTTCTAAATATCTGCAACATAGAGCATGTATGTAGCACATAGTCATTGCAGTCAAACTTGACACACGACTCCTTTTAATTGAAAGACCAATCTGACATGGATGTTCCTTTGACAGTTAAAATTACCTCTGGTTTTAACAAAAGCACTTGAAATGTTACACCGAACTCATTACACCTTTTCTGCATAAAGAATTTTAATAGTTAAAACAAGATAGAATAGAATCTTAATGTATAATATTATTAGAATAATATAAAGAAACAGCTTCGTTTTTTTTTTTTTCTAAGACATAAAACTAAAAGTGCAAGAGCCCATACAATAGGAAAGGTTCAAAATAGAATTATTTCCTGAGGAGAAAAAAGAATCTACCACCTTGTGCAGTCTCATAAAATGAGACGCTTTAGTTCCTGTGAAATTAATAAATGTAGTCACTAATGCACTAAAATAAAGTACAGTCAGAATGACTTACATCAGAAAACAAGTATATCAACAATTTGAAGGATTCTGATTCCTGGCAAGTCAAGGAATATTTTAAATCTTATATTTTAGAGGAAATCGAATCTTGACTAACCACTGCAATTTATGTCATTTTAAATAAGATATATTTGAATAAGTATATTTTTCATGCCCTAAAAAGACTGATGTCTTCTTTTATAAGCCCATCCTGTGACACACTTGAGTAGGTAGGTATATTGATTTTTTTTTCTTTTTCTGATGGCAATGAAGTGTAAATGGAAAATATCAGACTTGGCAATCACTTAAACCATGTGAAAATTTCAGAGTGAAGGCTATTAGAGTCACTTTGTGATCTCCCCAGATGACCAGAGTGGGGGGAGGAGAAAAAAACATTTCTACATTTCTTCAGATCCTTTGTGTGACAGCTAAGGAGAATAACATTCTTTCTAATACGCCAGTTTTTGTCTCTAGTTGAGAATAACCTCAGTGCTTTCTTATGTCACTGGCTGAGAGAAGATGAAAGACCCAGCCTTGTGTAAATGGCTTTGTCTAACCATCAGTCTTTAGCTCTGCATGGCAGCTGTACTATTGACATTAGCTTGTGCACTGGGTGAAATTGAAGTGAGTTAAATGTGACCTTGGCTTAGTTGTTGAAGTAGAAATGAACTCTACTGGGAGTGAAAAAAAATAAGACCAGTTTCTCTAACTTCATTTTTTCTTTAATGAGTTTAACAGCACTCTTAGGATTTGATACATTTTATAAAAACGCTTTATTTCCTTTTCTATTATATACTGAGTAATCAGCGTTTAGTAAGGTTAGCTTGCCCTTTTGTTATGAAATCCTTGTTTCGGATATTTATATGCTACATTCTTAAAAAAAAAAAGATGTACATTATTTTTCCCTTTTTCTTCTTTATCAGACATAACCCATAAAAAGGGCCTGAAAGTTTTCATATGTATACATCTATTGACTTCAATAATAAATTGTGGGCCACCGAAACATTTTTAAATGCTCAGTGTTTCTGATGACATTGCATCGTCCCCCAGGTTACACATACATTCACTAAACTACCTGCTGGTAAATCATGTGTGGTGAATGTGCGACCCGCAGGTGGAAAGGAGAGGCAGGAGTAGTTCTATCCCTGCACCTCCTTTGTTTTCCAAATGCAATATGAGACACTATATGGGTCAGGAGAATATACAATTGATTTGTTATTGAGATAACTAAAAAAATCTTTGTGGTTTAATTTCTGTTTTGAGTATTAACCCATATATATGCATAAATACTTTAATTGTATATGTTTATGGGTGGACATACACATACTTGTGTATGTATGTGTATAGGTGAATGTGATATATGTATGTAGATGTCATTTCTGTTTACAATAATAATAATAATACCTATGAAACAACTCAGATAATTCAAGTACAGTTTGTCATCAAATTTATCAAAAAAGTCCATGATGGAAGCATTAATTAGTCTAACAGAACTTGAACAAGCGTAATCTAACCTCTTCACATTTTGTGATTCGTATGTCACCAGACATCCATTTCTGCCACTGTCCTTTAGTGATTTCACTGCTGGGTATTAATGGAGCCTGCATATGTGGCTTCTTTCTTTAACCATCTTTGCAGCATTTTAATGACCCTAACTTTTTTTCTTCTCCCTGATTGTTTTAGGTGGAATAACATCTCTCCAAAGACAGCTTCACTCATGTCCTCAGAAGATGCTAATGTGATTAGGTTAAGGATCTTGAGGTGATGGTATTACCCTGGTTTATCTGTGTGGACCAGTGTTATCTCAAGGTTCCTTATAAGAGGGAAAGAGGGGACCTAAAGTTGTAGAAGGAGATGTAACAACTAAAGAAGAGGTTGAAGTGATACCGGGCTGTGAGCCAAAGAAAGCCAACCATCTCTAGAAAGGGCCAGAAAGGAAAAGAATTCTCCCCTAGAGCCATCAGAAGGAACAGAACCCTGCCAACCTCAGTTTGGACTTCTACCCTCCAGAAATGTTATACATTTGATTTGTATTGCTTTAAGCCATGAAGTTTGTGGCGATTCATTACAACAACAAAAGGAGATGAATGCATTAATGTATGCATATTTCATACAGTGTACTCTGGCATAGTAATACACCTTGGTGTAGTTATTTTTTGTTTAAGCAATTTGCTAATCAGTTATTTTTTTCTCAGTCGTGCCCAACTAAGTGCAGAATTCTTAGTTGTCAAGTTTAGGAAAGGTTCATTGGTAAATTTCAAAGTATATCAAAAAAGTAGTCACCACAGTCTTTAGAAATAGGCAACAAAGTAGGAAACTTATGGACAATTTGCAAGTGTCTAATCATGAAAAGAAAAAATCATGACCACCTACAGGAGGTTGACCGAGTGTGAACAGAGATGCGGGAAAGGTCTCTGTTCGAGGAAGTATTGTGGGACAGCGCCTCTGTGGGCAGCTGGCCAGATGCATTCCTTCCTGAGCACAGAGTCAGAATTGGGTATGGTGAGGTCTTTTAGGCAAATCAAAGGGAGAATGGGGCCAGCCGGTCTGTGATTGACCAATCATGGGGCAATGCTGTTGTTGCAAAGGGAACAACATAGTCAATAAGCTGTCATGTTAAGGCTAGAGCTAGGGAGAGCTGCTGTGCTTGTGCTTAGGTGAGTGTCTGTTTACAGTCCATCGTGACTTTGGCGATCTGAGCCAACTGGGTCTGTAGTGAAGCACTTCCCCTTCAGGCTGCAGTGGCTCTGACCACAAAACCTTCCTCAGGGGAGGTGGCTGTGCTTCACGTCCCTATCTCTCCCTAGCTATGTAGGCAGGACCAGGACTTTGGACATCAAAATCAGACATCATGCAGGAGTTCCAGCACTGCCCTTTTGGGATGTTCATGCTTAAAATAGCCAGTCACTGAACCCCTCTGGACCTCACTTCTCTGTCAAAGGAGCATATAATTTCTGTGTCATAGGATTCTTATGAGGGTCAAGCAAGGTATGGTAAGCAAAGGATTTAACAGTTTCTAGAGTGCACATATATGGTGCTCAGTGAATATGCGGTCCGACGTTTCAGTTAAATGAGAGAAGCTGGGATCATTTTGAATTACGAGTAGACTCAAATCGGCTGTTATTCCACGCATACTCTACTCTGGATTCCTCCTTCACTTTCCACAGTCTTTCTCCATCTGCCCCCAACCCTCTTCTTTGTCATCTCCGTGTATCCAGCGTTCTGCAGACTTACTAAACATCTTCATATGGGCAGCATTGTGCAGAGTGGTTAAGCTGCAGCTTGGAACACCTACATTCCGTCTCAGAGTGCCTGGGTTAGAATTCAGCTTCACTTCAGATCCAGCTTCTTTCTAATGCACATCGTGGGAGGCAGCAGGGAATGACACAGTATTTGGGTCCCTGCTGCTCACATGGGAGACCCAGACTGAATTCTTGGTTCCTGCTTTAGCCTGGACCTGGCATTTGGGGAGTTAACCAGCAGATGGAAGATCTCCCTCTCTCTCTCTCTTTCTCTTTTGCATTGCCTTTTAATTAAATAAAAATAAGTCAAGCTTAAACGTTTTTTCATATTACCTAACTCTTTTCTTGAATTATTACAACATAGCCACATTTATAACATCCCCAACTGCCTCTCTACATTCAGTTACAGAGAAGAGGAAAGAGTAATATTTATTTACATCTTACCAAGCACAAGGCCATGCATTTCACATGCACTAAAATATCATATATGTGGATTATACATGTAAGCCATGTAACTAAGGACACTTATATGTAATCTGAACATTTATTTGGTATTTAAATGTTAGATAAATAAAAAATACACTATTATGTAATGAAACTACATAACTATTTTTGGTATTTTCACATAATCTTATTGGTTGTAAATTATATAAAATTTTGAAATCTTTTTAGAAAATTAATTAGAATAATTAGAAAAATGATTGTAGGAAAGGGAATATAGCACTAGACTTCCAAGATATCAAAGATATGAGTTTAAGGAGGAAACACATATTACCCTTGCAATAATTTCAACATTAAGCTGACAGAATTTGGATGCTCATTTTTTTAAAGATTTATTTATTTGAAAAACAGAGCTACAGAGAGACAGAGGCAGAGAGAGAGAGAAGTCTTCCATCCTCTGGTTCACTCCCCAAATGGCTGCAGTGGGGAGCCAGGCCAATCTGAAGCCAGGAGCTTCTTCGGGGTCTCCTATGCAGGTGCAGAGGCCCAAGGATTTTTACTGTCTTCTACTGCTTTACTAGGCCATTAGCAGAGAGCTGGACCAGAAGTGGAGCAGCCAGGACTCAAACCAGCGACTTTACCTACTACGCCACAGCACTGGCCCCTGGATGCTCATCTATCATGCAGACGGTAGGAATGAAAAGTCTTTCATTCGCTATTCTATATACACATATTGTGCAAGGGATCAAGGCCATGCATTTTCTTTTTTTAAGTAAACTTTTATTTAATAAATATAAATTTCGAAAGTACAACTTTTGGATTATAGTGGTTTTCCCCCCATAATCACCCTCCCACACACAAACCATGCCATCTCCTACTCTTTCTCCCATCCCATTCTTCATTAGGATTCATTTTAAATTATCTTTATATACAGAAGATCAACTTAGAATATAGTAAGTAAAGATTTCAACAGACTGCACCCACACAGACACACAAAGTATAAAGTGCTGTTTGTAGATTAGCTTTACCGTTAATTCTCATGGTACAACACATTAAGGAAAGAGATCCTCCATAGGGAGTAATGCATTTTCAACTGGAAACGCTGTGGCGATCCCTACACCTAGAGCATTATAGTGAGATGCGTAGCAGATATCAAAATAACTCAGAGATTTTCCAAATTGTATCCTTTCTTCCAGATTTTGTTAAATTCCTTCAAGGGAAGATATGATTGCTGTCTCTCAACTGAGGAATACACCAGGATCATCTAGGGGTCTCTTTCAAACTGGACCACACTCCACTAGAAAGCAGTGAATGCCCTCTTGGAAAAGTGCCCACTACTCCGGTATTGAGTATGGCTTCCCTGAGGTGAGTCCCTGTTCCTGATGAAATATGTTTGCATCTGTCAGGTGTGCTGGTGGGGAAGGCTGCCTGGGAATTGCTTTGGTTCCTAAGTCTTCTTGACATTACCACAATATCATCAGGAGTGTCATAAAAGAAAACAGGTTCCCTGAAGATGCAAACAGTACTATGTAACATTTTTCCATTACAGATCTATTACCAATATATAAATGCAATTTTTAAACCACCAAGTAGAGATTAAACCAAGCAGCAACAAGAAACACAAACACACACACACACACAGTGCAGAACACCAACAGATTAAAATTCAAAGACATCCACAGTAGGTGTGATCATGTGCATTGTCTTATGTTGGTTTTATTAGTTTTACTCTATACTGATGAGCTAGGATCACCCCTAATTCTTTGCTCAAGAGACTGATTTGCTTTCTTCATACAACAATAAGGTGATGGAGAGTAGATACTGGTTCTAAGATTTACTTCTTTTCTTTTTCTTTCTTTCTTTTTTTTTTTTTTTTTTTTTTTTTTGACAGGCAGAGTGGATAGTAAGAGAGAGAGAGAGAAAGGTCTTCCTTTTTGCTGCTGGTTCACCCTCCAATGGCTGACGCAGCCAGCACATCCCGCCGATCCGAAGCCAGGAGCCAGGTGCCTCTCCTGGTCTCCCATGCGGGTGCAGGGCCCAAGCACTTGGGCCATCCTCCACTGCCTTCCCGGGTGATAGCAGAGAGCTGGCCTGAAAGAGGGGCAACCGGGATAGAATCCGGCGCCCCAACCGGGACTAGAACCCGGTGTGCCAGCGCTGCAAGGCGGAGGATTAGCCTGTTAAGCCACAGCGCCGGCCCTAAGATTTACTTTCATGTGTTTTATTTTATAAGTTAGATTTAAACCTTCAAGGAGAAACTGAGGATATGTGAGAGTACTTCAAAAAGTCTGTGGAGAATGGAATGAAAAATAAGTTTATTTCGGAGCAATTTTTTTTTTAAGATTTATTTTATTTATTTGAAAGAGCTACAGAGAGAGGAAGAGACAGAGAGAGAGGTTTTCCATCCACTGGTTCACTCCCCAGATGGCTGCAATGGCCGGAACTGAGCCAATCCGAAGCCAAGAGCCAGGAACTTCCTCCAGGTCTCCCACATGGGTGCAGGGGCCCAAGAACTTGGCCATCTTCCACTGCTCTCCCAGGCCATAGCAGAGAGTCAGATCAGAAGAAGAGTAGCCAGGACTAGAACCAGCACCCTTATGGGATGCCAGTGCTTCAGGCCAGGGCTTTAACCTGCTGCACCACAGCGCCGGACCCTGGAACAAAATTTTTTAAACCATGCATACAAGCAGTCTTCAAAAAGTTCATGGAAAATGTATATTATAAAAAAGCATGAGTACCAGGGGAGAGGTCCCAGGAGAGCCCTGTCATCAAATGGAGAGAGGTTTCTAAAGAAAATGAAGAGCATTTGCAGGTAGACATGTGTGAGAATCTAGCAAAAGGTGAGTAAAGCAACAAATGGGCCAAGAAGATAAGAAGATGAAGTGGAAAGTGTATAATGTGGAAATCCAGGTACCCTGAAGTCAGCAGTAAGGACATGTTCCTGTTATGGAGTGGACTGCTGGACACACAACCAAGCCTACAGCAACCTGGGACAGCCCATACACTCTAGAACTCCCTTCCCTCTGTTCTTTTTGCATAAAGCAAGAACAATGAGCAGCCACATCAGAG
Source organism: Lepus europaeus (assembly GCF_033115175.1). Taxonomy (NCBI): domain Eukaryota; kingdom Metazoa; phylum Chordata; class Mammalia; order Lagomorpha; family Leporidae; genus Lepus; species Lepus europaeus. The sequence continues at coordinate 40,866,528 of NC_084832.1, read as the reverse complement.
AACAAAGGACTAAGCAACTGTCTGGCACACAGTGAATCCCATCTCCTGTTGCTGTGAACTCAACAGGGAGCAAACTGATCTGTCCTCAAGAGAAGGAATCTCTCTACTGTAGCCAAACAGGGCTCAGTGGGAAGAACTCTGGTACAAGGACTAGAAATAAGGCAAAGAGTCATCAAAATCAGCATGCATTTCTAGGACATAACTTGGTGCTGATTCAGCTGAGCAGCCAAACTGGGGCTGCTTATTTGTGTGTGTGAGTTCCAGGACCTGTCAGTGAACCTCACCTGTTTCGAGGGTCTAATGGTCTCAAATGTGGGCAGACCCTGGTGGCAGGAGGGCAAAGTGTGAGAAAGGGAATGCTTTGAATTATTTTTAAAAATAATGTAACTGGACACTTTACTCACTTAAAAACATGCACCAAATCTCAGGACTTAGTGTCAGAAATAGTGCTGAGACTCCCACTATGGCTTATACTCACCAGGTAAATAAAAATTAGCACTTCAGGAGAGAGGGCAACTCTGCTGCCAAACAGGTGAATCATCCTGCTCCCTGGATGGCTGTGGTGCAAGCACATCCAAGGTACTATCAGCTATCACATTGTGGGTCTGAACCGATAGGAACCTCTACCTGGAATGTGCAGGGTTATCTGAGGAACAAGGGAAAGACTGCAGACATACAGCCATTAGGACAAGGACCACAGTCTTCTCTCTGAATATTACAGAGGCAAAGTCAGAGATGTAGAAGTCTTCCATTGCTGGTTCACTCCCCCAAATGTTTGCAACAGCCAGGGCTGGACCAAGCAAAAGCCAAGAGCCAAAAATTGAATCCAGGTTTCCCACATAAATGGCCAGGACATGATAACTTCAGCCTTCCCTTGCTACCTCCTAGTGTGCACACTAGCAGAAAGCTGGAATTGAGGGCAGAGCTGGGACTGCAACCCAGGTATTCTGGTAAGGGATGCAGGCATCCCAAGAGACATCCTAACTAATTCACCCGACATCCCCCCTTCCAAATGATTTTTCATCTTTATTTATTTTTACTTCAAAATGCACTAGTAATTTTGTTTTTGTCTGTCTTAACCCACTGAACTATCAACATCACAAGGGAGGGATCTTTGTCGTCTATTCACTCATGTATGTGTCCCATGCATAGGAGAATGACTGGCATGGAATAGGCAATCAGCAGATAAGGAGTGGCCTGGCTTATTATTATAGAGTCAATAGATTTTGTCTCAGACACTTGCTCTAATTTCTGCGTTTTTCTCTAACACTAGAACTCTTTTGACTCTTTAAGACTTTTTAAAATTTGGAGTTAATCTCAAACTTACAAGAAATTTGGAAAATTAGTACAACGAAGCACTGTGTATTCTTCTTGCATATTCACAAAATGTTAACATTTTATCACATTTGCTTTATTCTCTCTCTTTTTTTTTTGCTTTATTCTTCATAATTTGCTTCCTCCTCCTCCCTCTCTGTCTCTACACATAAGTTAGCTTTACCAACACTGTAGAGCAAATTGCAGACATAATTCCCCTTAAATGCTAGATAATGTGATATTTCCTAAAATCAAAGATACTCATAATTACAGTACAATTATCAAAATTGTGATGTTAATATTTTAATGTTTTTTTTAAAGATTTTATTTATTTATTTGATAGATAGAGTTACAGATAGTGAGAGATAGCGACACAGAGAGAGGTCTTCCGTCCATTGTTTCACTCCCCAAATGGTCGCAAGGGCCGGAGCTGCTCCTATCCAGAGCCAGGAGCTAAGAATTTCTTCCTGGTCTCGCACGCGGGTGCAGGGGCCCAAGCACTTGGGCCGTCTTCTACTGCTTTCCCAGGCCATAGCAGAGAGCTGCATTGGAAGAGGAGCAGCCGGGACTAGAACTGGGGCCCATATGGGATGCCAGTGACACAGGCGGAGGAACAACCCAACGTACCACGGCGCTGGCCCCTGTAATATGTTTTTTTTTAATGTGCCAATTTTATTCATATTTCACCAATTGTCCCACTTAAATAATCACATAACATTTTTATTTTTATTTTTCAGATCCATGATTCAGTCGAAGATCATATATGACATGTGACCACCATAGCTCTTCAGTCTCCTCTGTTCTGAAAGGGTCATTTAAAAATTCCTTATTGTTCACATCTTTAACATTTTTGAAGCCTGCAATTAGTGAGTGCTACTCAATTTGTGTTCATCTTGTGAATTCTCCTGATTAGATTCAGTTTGTGCATTTTTTGCAAGAATTTCTTAAAAACAATATTGCATTCTACTCATTGCATCCTATCAAAAGGCATATAATGTTCTTTGTCCCCTCACTAGTGATGTGAGCATTGATTACCTGGTTAAGGTGGTATCTTCCAGGTTTTTATCACTGAAATGTTATTTGCCTCTTTGTAATTAATAAGTACATTGAGAGAAGTACTAAAAGACTCCACAAGTATCTTGTTTCTCCTCATATTTTCAGTCTCATTTTTGGTGGGTTTTCATTTTATTTATCTGCATCCCCTGTGTAGGGATTAACAGAGAGCTGGTTTCTGTATATATGGGCTTAGTGAACTAATAATAAATTAAAATTCATTTACTATTGGCCGGCGCCATGGCTCACTAGGCTAATTCTCCGCCTGTGGCGCCGGCACCCTGGGTTCTAGTCCCGGTTGGGGTGCTGGATTCTGTCCCAGTTGCTCCCCTTCTAGTCCAGCTCTCTGCTGTGGCCCAGGAGTGCAGTGGAGGATGGCCCAGGTCCTTAGGCCCTGCACCCACATGGGAGACCAGGAGGAGGCACCTGGCTCCTGGCTTCGGATCGGTGCAGCGTGCCAACCGCAATGTGCCAGCCGTAGTGGCCACTTGGGGGGGGGTGAACCAATGGAAAAAGGAAGACCTTTCTCTCTGTCTCTCTCTCTCTCTCTGTCTAACTCTGCCTGTCAAAAAAAAAAAAAAATACAGTGATGTGAACAAAAGTGAAAGTTTTCAAGACTATCGGTCATCATACCAATTGGATCAAGCCTATACAAATACTGTTGTTTGCACAAAAATATTACCTTTATTCTTGGAGAAAAATAGTACATTAAATTCTGAATTTGAACAGCATTTTTGGAAACAAAGGTGTGGAAAAAATGAATTAATCAAGAGTTTTAGATTATGTTCTCAGGGCCAGTGTTGTAGTACAACATGCTAAACCACCACTTGTGATGCACACATTCTATATTAGAGTGTTAGAGTCACAGATGCGCTGCTTCTGATCTGATTCCCTGCTAATGCATCTGGGAAAGCAGTTAATAATGGCTCAAGCACTTGGGTATTTGCCACCTATGAAAGAGACCCAGAAGAAGTGGCTGGCTCCTGGTTTTGGCCTGGCTCAGGCCATTTGAGGAATGAACCAATGAATAGTGGATTTCTCTCTCTTCCTCTTTCTCTGTTTTTTATAGTCTCTCTCTGTCATTCTGCTTTTCAGAGAAATAAATAAATGTATAACAATAAATTACTTTTCCAAATTTTCCCCCTTTTTTAACTATTACACTGATAGGACATCCTAAGAAGGAAAATATCATTTTCTGTAGCTTTTGTGCACAAAAGAAAAGATAGGTATGTGGGAAATGTGTTAGAAAACCATTTACCAAACAAATATTGAAAAGATGTGAGGAAATCATTTAGATCTTTGATGCAGATAAGACCTCAGACTAGAAAACTATTAGAAAAAATTGTAGGGGAAACACTATAAGACATTGATATAGGCAAAGACTTGAATAAAGTCCCAAAAGCACAGGCAACAGGAGTAAAAATAGAGGGGCCGGCACTGTGACTCAGCGGGTTAACGCCCTGGCCTGAAGCGCAGGCATCCCAGGTGGGCCCCAGTTCTAGTCCCGGCTGCCCCTCTTCCAATCCAGCTCTCTGCTGTGGCCTGGGAGAGCTGCAGAAGATGGCTCAAGTCCTTGGGCCCCTGCACCCGCATGGGAGACTGGGAAGAAGCTCTTGGCTCCTGGCTTCGGACTGGCGCAGCTCCGGCCGTTGTGACTATCTGAGGAGTGAACCAGTGGATGGAAGACCTCTCTCTCTGTCTCTACCTCTCTCTGTAACTCTATCTTTTAAATAAATAAAAATAAATCCAGAAAAAAAAGAGTAAAAATAGAAAAATGGAATTACATCAAACTAAGAAGCTTCTTTAAGTGAAGGAGATAGCGGAGTAAAGCACAACTTGCAGAATGGGACAAAATATTTATAAACTATTCAATTGATATGGGATTAATATCCAAGATATATGAAACTCAACAGCAAATAGAAAACCCTCCAATTAAAATTAAGCGAATGATCTGAGTAGGCATTTTTCAAAAGGATACATTCAAATGGCCAAAAAACATACAAAAGTGCTCAATATTACTGATCATCAGGGAAATGCAAATCAACAGCACAATAAAGTAGTAAGTCACAGAAAACAGAATGATTATCATGAAAAAAGAAAATAAAATCATAAATCCTGGAGAGGTCTCAGATAAAAGGGAACTCTTACATACCATTGATAGAAAATTTAAATTAGGGGCACTAGTGTTGTGGCTTAGCAGTAAAGCTGCTGCCTGCAATGCCAGCATCCCACATGGATGCTGGTTCATTTCTCAGCTGCTCCATTTTCCATCCAACACCTTGTTGATAGCCTAGGAAAAGCAGAAGAATATGATCCAAGTATTTGGGCTTCTGCTACCCATGTGGGAGACCCAGAAGAAACTCCTACCCCAGCTCTGGCCATTGTGGTCATCTGGGGAGTGAACCAGAGGATGGAATATCTCTCTGTCTGTCTCTCCCTCTCTCTGTAACTCTACCTTTCAAATGAATAAACAACAAAAAAATTTAAATTAGTAGAGTCACTACAGGAAAAGGTATGGGAGTTCATCAAAAAAATAAAGATAGAACCACCACTGAGTTTATATCCAAAAGAAATGAAATAATTTTATCAAAGAGGTATCTGCATTCTCATGTTCATTACAGCACTATTCTCGATAGCCAAGATATGAAATCAACAAAGATGTCTATCAGTAGATGAATAAAGAGAACATGGTGCATATATACAATAGAGTATTATTCAGCCATTAAAAAATGTAATCCTGACATTTTCATCAAAATGTGTGACACCATAGGTCATTATATTAAGTGAAATATGGCACACAGAGAAAAACAAATGCCATGTGTTCTTTCAAATATGCAGAAGTTAAAATAACTGATTCCATAGAAGAAGAGAGCAGAATAGTGATCATTAGGGACTAGGAAGGGGAGAGGGTAGAATTGATGAACAGAGGCCAGATAACATGTACCAAAGCACAGTTAGGTAAGAGGAACTAGTTCTGGTATTTAGCTTAGCAAAGTAACTACAGTCTATAACAATATATGATTTCAAAACAACCAAAAAAGAGGAATCCCAAGGTTTCCTAAGATAAACATTTAAAGAAGTAGAAATATCAATTACCCTTATTTGATCATTATGTACATTAAGTATCATACTGTATCCTAAAATAAGTGTAAATATTATGTCAATTAAAAAGATATTTATAACTACTTTATTCATGATAGTCAAAACCACAAATGCTCATCAATAATGATTAAATTTTTAATGTGAGGAAATCACTGTTGAGAGCAAAAACCTGTAGTTCTCATTATAGTAATTGTCTAGAGCAACTAATCACTTTATTTGTTCAGTTTTATTTTGAAAAGAAACAGAATGTATATTTATGGTACCCTCATTAGCCTAACAATAAACTACATAAGAAAAGATTTTAAGTTTGTGGTTGACTGATTTGAATTATCTTCCACAAGATTTTTACATAGTTGCCATCTTTCTGATGTCTTGGTTCTATAGCCTACCATAGATGTTTCTCTGTGCCTTGGTTCTCTTCTAATTAAAAAGGGAGGTATTAATAGTAATATCTACATCAAGTGGTTGGTGCGGGAACTAGTGAGTTCATGTATGTGATGTTCTTAGAAAAGTGCTTTGTACAGTTAAACCAGTACAATTATTATGTAAGTTTGTGGTTAGAGGTCACCAAGGCAACTTCCCATATTCAACTTCACTACAAGGACTCATGAGGATCCACAGATTTGCTAATCTACAGCTATGATTTATTACCCTGAAGGGATATATAGTGAAATTAGCAGTAAAAAAAGGCAATTAGGTTAAAATCCAGAGGAAACTGGACACAAGCTTCTAAGAGTCCTCTTCCAGCAGAGTGACCCAAGATGCATTTAATTCACCCAGCGACTCATTATGACAACACCTGTGCCATGTTGGCTACCGGGGAATCTAGTTAGAGACCCAAGACCCATGGTTTATAATGAGGGCTACTCAGATAAACAGCTTTGGTCTAGCATGTATCAAATTTTTGGACTCAAAGAGAAAATCAAATATTGAATAAAGCTATATTCTTTTTTTATCAGCCATTTAGGCACAGAGAGTCATTCCTATCAGGATCTCTGTCTTTAATGTGCTGTACACTCTTATTTAATGCTATAACTAGTACTCCAACGGTAGTTTTTTCACTTTGTGTTGCTATATGGGGCAAACTGTTGAAATCTTTTCCTAATATATACTAAACTGATCTGCTGTATATAAAGAGAATTGAAAATGAATCTTGATGTGAATGGAAGGGGAGAGGGAGCGGGAAAGGGGAGGGTTGTGGGTGGGAGGGAAGTTATGGGAGGGGGGAAGCCATTGTAACCCATAAGCTGTACTTTGGAAATTTATATTCATTAAATAAAAGTTTAATAAATGAAAAAAAAAAAGTCTTGAAATGCACCTGAAATCTAAGTCTCCAGATGTCAGCCAAGGGCCAGCTTTGTAAATTGGCTTTTTTAGGGATAGTAGTCTTGCTGTGTTAATTGTTTTCTGGATGCTTAGATAGTGACATCATACTACTTTATGTAAGGATACTTGGAATATGTAACGGATCATTTTCCAGTGGAACAGTAGTGTACCTTAGAAGCATAATCATATTGGCTGGTATGTACCAAAATCAGTTGTAATTTCCTAGGTATTACTTCTAGACAGTTTCTTCATGCAAATATTTTCCATGTTCAATAGAATCAAGAAAATGTATCTTCTTCAACAACAACATAGAGTAACCTTTAGGAAAAGAAAAAAAGCAACATGAATTTCATCCCTGCATTTTGCTTTTACATATCAAATTTCTAGTTATATCTTCCACATCCAATTTAAAGGCAATACTCAACTAAGAACGCTGAATAGTTAAATGTCAAACATGTGCAGACTAGAAGAGTGAGAAAGAAAAGGCCTCCAGTACTAGTAAAGTCCATGGAGGTGCTACAGCACCAGCTGGAACAGGCAGAGGTGCAGATTCCAGCATCTATGTATGACATCAGACTTATGGACATGTAAATAACACTAGAGGACATGCAAACACTAATAATCTCCAAGAAAATAACTCAGTCGTTGCTTATATAATAAAAGAGTATACTAATCCTTACTTCTAAAGGAAGCACATGGTCAGACCAGCACATCAGACATTTACACAATGCCAAATTTGAGCCAGGTGATGAGGTGCTGATGTTTAGGAAGCTTACAGTCTCTGGGGAAAACATAAATTATGGAGACAACCCAGTAAGTTACGAGAGATAGGAATAAAAAATGCTGTTAAAAAGGCTCAACAGAGAAGCTTCAAGTTTAGGTGTTCTGCTTTATGAACTTGATTAACTCATTGAACCTCCTTGGATTTAAGTTTCTTCATCTGGGAAGCAGGGATTGGGCTAAAGAGAAGTGCTATTTCTCTTAGAATTGACAAAAATGGTAATGGTCTATGAGGCAGCAGCAATGTTTTGTATTTTTGAAAAATAATTGTGGCATCTTAGTACATTTGAAATATTAAGATTATTTTCACTCATCAAATTTTATTTGAGAAATATAATTATGTAACTTTAGAATTATTCTAAAAGTGGTATGATCAGTATATATTTATAGTGAATGTCCAAGGCAACATTGATAAACATTGTCCTACCAAAACAAAGCAAGGGCCTTCACATCACTAACTTAAATTTTTTTTTTTTAATTTATTTGACAGGTAGAGTTATAGACTGTGAGAGAGAAAAAGAGACAGAGAGAAAGGTCTTCCTTTGTTGGTTTACTCCCCAAATGGCCGCCACAGCCAGCGCTGCGCTGATCCGAAGCCAGGAGCCAGGTGCTTCTTCCTGGTCTCCCATGTGGGTGCAGGGGCCCAAGCACTTGGGCCCTCCTCCACTACCCTACTGGGCCACAGCAGTGAGCTGGACTGGAAGAGGAGCAGCCGAGACTAGAACCCAGCGCCCATATGGGATGCCAGCGCCGCAGGCAGAGGATTAACCAAGTAAGCCACTGCATGGGCCCCTAACTTTAAATTTTATTGGAAAATTTACTTAACAACTATTAAGTCATTAGTATAGAGTTTTAAATAAAATCTCCAAAACATCTTGCACAGCATGTGGTGATATAATAAAGCAATATGGCTGAATAGAATTTTCACCCTCTAGGTTAAGAAATAACAAAATGTCTAAAGCCCAGGAAAAGGCTCAAAGAGTTGATGTGTGGGTATTAACCAGGCCTAAAGAAACTGTGGAGCCTAGTGAAAGGAGTTATGGCTTCTATTCTGAAATAGCAATGAAGAGCTGGTCATGCAACAAAAGACTATGCTCACTAAAAAATGAAGCTTAGCAGATGTTATCCCTTGAATTTACCAACATACACATGAACAAGAGTTGAATAAAACTGTGCTTTTATAAAAGCCAGGTAATAGCAGATAGTAAGGGACTAAATCACTGGTCATTCCAACTTGAATTTCTTTGTGTTAGAGAAAAGCTATCAAGCAGAAGAAATATAGAATGCCCACAGTTAATTAAATCATTATCAAGAAATAGAAGAATTCAAATGATGATTTTGCACTTTGGACAATATTATCTCTAAGGTCCATTTCATCTCTAAGTTTCTATGAAATACTAATTTTAGAACTCTAGAATAATTAAAACTATAACATTAGAATATTGTTATCACTTTAAGGAAATATGTAAGAAGCTGTTGCAGAAGCCCTGAGATCCAAAGGAAGTGTTTTGTAGGCTAGAAAAAAAAATCATGATCATCTTTTCAATTATTTTTCCATCGTAACTGTTTGAAGTAAGTATTTTGCTAGCTACTTGTCCCTCTTTGTTCTCACAACCATTGTTAAAAAGTTATGTTAAAATTAAAGGTTTTTTATTTTTAGGTAATTCAAAAAGCACTTCTTCATCATGACTACTGTTCAAAATAAAGTAATAATCTACACCTCTTTATAACATCTTTTTTAACATCTCATTTCCTAATCTATCAACTGAGAAACAGCATGGAAGCTGCTTCTCAACTATGAAGTTCCACCAACATTTTTCATGATTCTTTGCATGTTTCATGATGTTCAATCTTCATGGATGTCCTCATGACCAATTTAAATAAATGAAATTAGTTGTAGCATATTCCAAACCAAATCAGAACCATTGTTGTTTTTAAATACCTCTACTATTGAAAGGTAACTTGAGGGGAGGCAGTCAAACTTTTGAAATCCTGTATCAACAATAACAAAAAGGAAATTTAGCAAAGATATATCCCCGTCCATTAATTAAATTAATAAACTTCTTATATCTTTTACCCAGGATATATCCTAGTCATCCATACCCAGCTAAGTCTCATCAAGTATTTATGACCACATAGATAATACATTCATGGAAGACATTATTTTTGACATCATGAGGAATTACCCACTAATACATTTAAGCTGTCTTTCCAGATTGGTTATGGAATTTTACATGTTCTACATCTTCATTCCTCCAATAGGTAACTCAATATCATGTATCCCAGGGGATAATACTAATGTTCATAATCTTCCTTAGCTAGGGAAGGAAATCTTTGTTACCATTATGTCCATGTGTACTAAGGCAAGGAAAAAAAATGTGAAGTTTTGAAAATAACAAATACATCAAAGTATTATAATTCTGTAGTCAAGTTTGATTTAATGGCCTTAAATTTTAGCATTCTAGTACTTCTTCATTGACTTTAATATTAGGTTTGAAACTTGGTAGCACATTATTGAGCCTACTTTTTGATGGTACTTTCCTTTCCTCTACTCTTGTGTCCTCTTGTAAGTATTCAAATTAGACAAGATGCTTAGAAATGTTTACAGAAAGTAGTGCACATGATCTTTCTTAGATCACTTAGAAGATTATGTGGTTGCTAAAAACATGCTCTAAGATAAGGGACAAAAGAGCAGAACTTTACTTAAAATATTGTATACACATAAAAGTGAGAAGATAATTGAAGGATATTCTTTTTTTTTTTTTTTTTTGACAGGTGGAGTGGATAGTGAGAGAGAGAGACAGAGAGAAAGGTCTTCCTTTTTGCCGTTGGTTCACCCCCCCAATGGCTTCTGTGGCCGACACGCTGCGGCCGGTGCACCGACCGCAGTGATCCGAAGCTAGGAGCCAGGTGCTTCTCCTGATCTCCCATGCAGGTGCAGGGCCCAAGCACTTGGGCCATCCTCCACTGCACTCCCGGGCCACAGCAGAGAGCTGGCCTGGAAGAGGGGGCAACTGGGACAGAATCTGGTGCCCTGACCAGGACTAGAACCCAGGGTGCCGGTGCCGCAGGCAGAGGATTAGCCTATTGAGCAGTGGCACCAGCCAGGATATTCACTCTAGTAAATATAAAATGGACCTTCAACAAAAAGAAGAAAGACTTCACTTACTCTCTAGAGTTTAGATCTCAATAGAGAGATGTCTGAAGATTCTCTTAACAGAGGCCAAGAAGTTCTTGACATTACACATGAAGAAATTTCAAGAATTTTTTTTTATAGAGACTTGTTCAATTTATTCATTCCCTGAAATTTCAGTAGGCACCATACAGTAAGTATCTGCAATAATTACAGTTGACAGTGATGAAACAAAAACCTAATGAGAAGTTCAATGCCAAAGGTGTACTTTGAGTAATATGTTCTAGGAAGACATCTGTATCCTATATTTATTATAAAAAAGAAGAGATCTAACTTTCCCATATATAATAACCATACTAATCAAACAAAATCAATAAAAAATACTTTTGTTGATAACTATGGCTATTCCTACTATCTATCCTAATTATCTTTTTGATAAGATTTCTTTAAGTGATAAGTTTCAGTTCATAATTGATCATAATGATAAGATTAAGAGTCAAAAGGATCACATAAACAAGACTAGTGTCTGCTAATACTAACTGATAGAATTAAAAAGGAGAGAACGATCCAACATGGGAAGCGGGAGACACAGCAGACTCATAGAATGGCAGATGTCCTAAACAGCACTCTGGCCTCAGAATTAGCCCTTAAGGCATTCAGATCTGGCTAAAAAGTCCATGAGAGTATTTCAGGCATGGAAAGCCAAGACACTGTGGAAAAAAACAAAACAAAAAAAAAAAACCATAAATGAAAGATCTTTGAGAGTGAGATTATATACTGAATCTTATAAACTGAATCGATATTCTGTATATAACGATAATTGGAAATGAAAAAAAAAAAAACGTGGTGTTAAATTGGAAATGGCATAGAAAATTAATTAATTTTTAAAAAAAAATATTATGTAGGATCTCTGTCTTTAATGTGCTGTACACTGTTATTTAATGCTATAACTAGTACTCCAACAGTATTTTTTTCACTTTGTGTTGCTATATGGGGGCAAACTGTTGAAATCGTTACCTAATATATACTAAACTGATCTTCTGTATATAAAGAGAATTGAAAATGAATCTTGATGTGATTGGAAGGGGAGAGGGAGCGGGAAAGGGGAGGGTTGCGGGTGGGAGGGAGGTTATGGGAGGGGGGAAGCCATTGTAACCCATAAGTTGTACTTTGGGAATTTATATTCATTAAATAAAAGTTAAAAAAAAAAAAAAAAGAAACGGGCTATCAAAGAAGGAGGTACCTTTTTTCTGAAGGGAGGAGAGAACTTCCACTTTAACTATGACCTTGTCTAAGATCAGAGTTGGCGAACTCAAAAGGTTTCCATTGCCTTGGCAACTCATGACAAGAGCCTAGGGTGATTACTGACGCCATAAACAAGAGTGTCAATTGTTAAGTCAACAACAGGAGTCACTGTGCACTTACTCCCTATGTAGGATCTCTGTCCTTAATGTGTTGTACTATGTGAATCAATGGTATAACTAGTACTCAAACAGTACTTTACACTTTGTGTTTCTGTGTGGGTGTCAACTGTTGAAATCTTTACTTAATACATATTAAATTGATCTTCTGTATATAAAGAGAATTGAAAATGAATCTTGATGTGAATGGGATGGGAGAGGGTGCAGTGAGAGGGAAGTTATGGGGGGGGGGGGAAGCCACTGTAATCCAAAAGCTGTACTTTGGAAATTTATATTTATTAAATAAAAGTTAAAAAAATTAAATTAAAAAAGAAAGAAATTTCAAGAATTAGCCAGAAATTCCAGGTTTGGTTTGGATTGGGTAAGTGTTGGTGCCTAAAGATATCCATTTCTTGGAGCAAGCGCTGTGGCATAGCAGGTAAAGTCGCCATATGTCTTTCAGTTCAAGTTCTAGCTGCTCCGCTTCTGATGCAGCTCTCTGCCTGGGAAAGCAGTTGAAGGTCTGTGCTTGGGCCCCTGCACCCATGTGGGAGACACAGAAGAAGCTCCAGGTTCCTGGATTCAGATGGGTCCAGCTCCAGCCTTTGCAGTCATCTGGGGGAGTGAACCAGAGGACAGAAGAACACACACACACTCTCTCTCTGCTTCTCTGTAACTCTGCTTTTCTAATAAATAAATCTTAAAAAAAAATTTCTCATAACACCTGTTAGCCTTAAGTCCTCCTAATTTTTTTTCCCAAGCATCATGTATGGCCTTTGAGATGGTTATATCAGCAGCCCATGTCTATACATGGACAAATAGCATCAAGTTAGAGAACTCAATGACAAGACAGGAGGTCACCCGTAAAAGTGCTGACTGTTGCATCAAACGAGCACCACCAGGAAGGATTTGTAGAAAACAGAAGCTTTATTTGGGCCTCCAAGAATGATTACATGAAAGACATTTGAAAGAATAATAAACATATCCATGAGATGATGAAATAATTGGTATTTGATCGCTAAAATGAAATTACAAACAGCTCCACCTCAGAAAAAAAAATCTGACATCCAAACCACCTGTACTGGACTTTTAAAATCTAACTACAATGACAAAATTTTGCTGTTTATTACTTCCCATTTAATATTTATTCTGTAGCACAGAGAATATTTTCAAAGTAAGAAATTTCAGGAGGCTTTTCAGCTTTGTTTTGAATTTCTTGAAAGGAAAGTTAAATTTCTGTGCATATGCTGAAATCCCTAATCTTAAAAATTGATGATCTCAGATAGATTTTGAACCCATTACCATTTTCTTCCCTTCCATTGTCAATGGAGCAAGTCCATCTCTTCTACACACTTTCCTACGTCCTTGGGTATTTTGTGTCACTGTTTATTCTGTCTTTTTTTAAAAGATTTATTTATTTATTAGAAAGTCAGAGTTATGCATGAGAGAAGGAGAGGCAGAGAGAAAGAGAGAGAGAGAGAGGTCTTCCATCCACTGGTTCACTCCCCCGTTGGCCACGATGGCCGGAGCTCTGCTAATCCAAAGCCAGGAGCCAGGAGCTTCTTCCGGGTCTCCCACATGGGTGCAGGGGCCCAAGGACTTGGGATATCTTCTACTGCTTTACCAGGCCATAGCAGAGAGCAGGACTCGAAGTGGAGCAGCCAGGACTTGAACCACCACCCATACAGGATGCCGACACTGTAGGAGGTGGCATTACCCCCTATGCAACAGCGCTGGCTCCTATTCTGTCTTTTATTTTTCTTTTCTATTTTGGTTTTCTCTTAGCTTTCATTGACACACAATAATTGTACATATTTGTGGGTACTACATGATGTTTTAGTAGATGTATATATTGCAATCACCAAATCACTGTAATTAGTAATCCATTACTTTAAACATTTATCCTTTTTTTTTTTTTTTTTTTTTTTTTGTGATGAGAACATTAAAAAAAATCCTCTCTGGCCGGTGCCGTGGCTCAATAGGCTAATCCTCCACCTTGCAGCGCTGGCACACCGGGTTCTAGTCCCGGTCGGGGCACCGATCCTGTCCCGGTTGCCCCTCTTCCAGGCCAGCTCTCTGCTGTAGCCAGGGAGTGCAGTGGAGGATGGCCCAAGTGCTTGGGCCCTGCACCCCATGGGAGACCAGGATAAGTACCTGGCTCCTGCCATCGGATCAGCTAAACAAACTACACCATGTTAGATATTTAAGAGGTGTTTTCAAATACATGATTCTTAAAATTTATAGAAGGCATTGGACCTTCTGGTAAATGTTTTCTTAAGTTGTTATCTAATGGTTGAAACAGTTTGCTAAGTATTCATGTGATATTGCTATTGTCAGCAAGCGATCTAGAACTTGCTCCCTCATTTCTCTATTCTAAGCCCAACTTGTTCTTTCATTTCTCTATTCTCTTCAAGGTAGGAAACTAATTCTATTATGAAGGAATCTGTAGGATGCACAATTTAATCTTTAGACCTTATAAAAGAGATGGCTAACATTTTTGTATAATAGCATAGCCAAAATAAGAACTTAAATAATAATCTCATAGCTAGATTCACTTCGCCATCAGCGAAGTATACAGTAAGTAGAAAAAACCTCCCTTTCAGACCAAAGGGAAAGAAAGTTTTAAAGTGAGAATATAATTTTCCTCATGGGCATTGTCTACCGTAGAAAAACTACTACAGAACATGCCTGTGACTATAGACTTGTAGTTCAGGCCACCGAAGATGAGAGATGGGACTTGGGCGCTCCCTTGACTTGCATCCTCTGGTCTGCTTGAACACAAACCAGGAGGAAAAGAAAGCTCGGCATCAGAAGCAATGGGTGGCAGGCCTATTAATGGCTGATCTGTACAGTGATCTGCCCTCAAGGAAACCCAACAGGCCAGTCCACTGCAGTGGCTTTCAATGTGGTAAGCCTGGGCTTCAGCAGAAGTCAGCTTGTGAAGAGCCCTGGCAGCTCTGCCAAGAGTTGGATCACTGGAAATGGACCTGGCCTGGAGTCGAAGGATGCCCAGGTCAGAGCCACAGATCTTATTGGCTCTAAGCTGAAAAGCCCTTCACTCAGCCCAACTTCCAAAGTGACCACTGCAGCTGAGGGGATGGTCAAGTAGGGTCAGCAACATTGCAGGCAGAACTGTAAATTTCTTGTTAGAGATGCCACCTGCCCTTACCTGGCCAGCACTCCTCCCAGCCCAGCCAAGTAATGAAAGTCAACAGAGTGCCTTCCCCTAGGAGGTTCACACCTCCCTTAGGATATACCCCATGTGAAGAGATAGATAGGTCTGGGCCTCTGAATTTACAAGGCCTAAAGCCCACCAGATTATTATCAAGCCCCTTCTATCAGGTTCTATTTGCCTCTCAATCAGAAAACTTAATTGTAGCTTAGACAGCACCTTTCTTAGCTCCTCTAATAATGACTCTGTCCTTTGTTCTAGGCCCTGTCTAGTGCACTTGGGCCTCATTCCTTTGTAATCATAACCTCTACTCTACCACCAATGGCTCTACTCCCAACCTGTGTGTACTGATGGTCCTCTTCCCCACTTAATGCTGTATAATTGTTCAGACCTGGTAAATGCCACTCTTAGGATCATTGGTTACTATCCTCACTCTGTCTTTTATGACCTTGTCTAAATATGATCAGAGTCGGTAAACTTGGAAGGCTTCCATAGCCTTGGCAACTCATGACGACAGCCTAGGATGGTTACTGGCACCATAAACTAGAGTGTCAATTTGTTGGGTCAACAACAGGAGCCACTGTGCACTTGCTCCTCATGTGGGATCTCTGTCCTTAATGTGCTGTACAGTGTCATTTAATGCTATAACTAGTACTCAAACAGTATGTTTCACTTTGTGTTTCTATGTGGGTGCAAACTGTTGAAATCTTTATACTAAATTAATCTTCTGTGTATAAAGAGAATTGAAAATGAATCTTGTTGCAAATGGAAGGGGAGAGGGAGCGGGAGAGGGGAGGGTTGCGGGTGGGAGGGAAGTTATGGGAGGGTGAAGCCATTGTAATCCATAAGCTGTACACTGGAAATTTATATTCATTAAATAAAAGTTAAAAAAAAATAAAAGGAACAATTTATAAAATTAAAAAAAAAAAAGAGCCTAGGGTGGTTACTGGCACCATAAACTAGAGTGTCATTTTGTTGGGTCAACAACAGGAGCCACTGTGCACTTGCTCCTCATGTGGGATCTCTGTCCTTAATGTGCTGTACATTTTGATTTAATGCTATAACTAGTATTCAAACAGTATGTTTCACTTTGTGTTTCTATGTGGGTGCAAACTGTTGAAATCTTTACTTAATATATACTAACTTGATCTTCTGTGTATAAAGAGAATTGAAAATGAATCTTGATGTGAATGGAAGGTGAGAGGGAGTGGGAGAGGGGAGGGTTGCGGGTGGGAGGGAAGTTATGGGAGGGGGAAGCCATTGTAACCCATAAGCTGTACTTTGGAAATTTATATTCATTAAATAAAAGTTAAAAAAAATACTGTTTTAGTACTAGTTATAGCATCACTTCACATTGGACAACACATTAAGGACAGATCCCACATGAGATGTAAGTACACAGTGACTCCTGTTGTTAACAATTTGACATTCTTGTTTATGGCGTCAGTAATCTCCCTAGGCTCCAGTCATGAGTTGCCAAGGCTATGGAAGCCTTTAGGGTTCACCAACTTTGATCTTATTCCGATAGGGTCATAGTTTAAGTGGAAGTTCTCTCCTCCCTTCAGAGAAAGGTACCTCCTTCTTTGATGGCCCCATTCTTTCCACTGGGATCTCACTCACAGAGATCTTTCATTTAGGTCTTCCTTTTTTTTTTTTTTTTTTTTCATGGTGTCTTGGCTTTCCATGCCTAAAATACTCTCATGGGCTCTTGAGCCAGATCCGAATGCCTTAAGGGCTGATTCTGAGGCCAGAGTGCTGTTTAGGACATCTGCCATTCTATGAGTCTGCTGTGTCTCCCGCTTCCCATGTTGGATCATTATCTCCCTTTTTGATTCCATCAGTTAGATTATTTTGATTTTATCAGTTAGTTATTCTATCTGGAGTTTCCTCAGAAACTTGAATATAACCCTACCATACAACCCAGCCATCCCACTCCTTGGAATTTACCCAAAGGAAATTAATTTGGCAAACAAAAAAGCCATCTGCACATTAATGTTTATTGCAGCTCAATTCACAATAGCTAAGACCTGGAACCAACCCAAATGCCCATCAACAGTAGACTGGATAAAGAAATTATGGGACATGTACTCTATAGAATACTATACAGCAGTCAAAAACAATGAAACCCGGTCATTTGCAACAATATGGAGGAATCTGGAAAACATCATGCTGAGTGAATTAAGCCAGTCCCAAAGAGACAAATATCATTTGTTTTCCCTGATCAGTGACAACTAACTGAGCACCAAAGGGGAAACCTGTTGAAGTGAAATGGACACTATAAGAAACAATGACCTGATCAGCTCTCGTCCTGATTGTTGATGTACAATGTAATACTTTATCCTTTTTAGTATTTTTGTTGTTGTTGTTGTTCTAGTACTAGTGGTTGAACTCTGTAATTAACACACAATTATTCTTAGGTGTTTAAATTTTAACTGAAAAGTGATCTCTGTTAAATATAAGAATGGGAAAAAGAGAGGGAGGAGATGTACAATTTGGGACATGCTCAATCGGACTTGCCCTGGATGGTGGAGTTGGAAATGTGCCAGGGGATTCCAATGCAATCCCATCAAGGTGGCGTGTACCAATGCCATCTCACTAGTCCAAGTGATCAATTTCAGTTCACAATTGATGACTCTGATAGGTCTAAGAGTCAGAGGGATCACACAAACAAGACTAGTGTCTGCTAATACTAACTGATAGAATCACATTTTTTTTAAATTTATTTGACAGATAGAGTTAGACAGTGAGAGAAAGAGAGACAGAAAGAAAAGTCTTCCTTCCGTTGGTTCACCCCCCAAATGGCCGCTACGGCCAGAGCTATGACGATCCAAAGCCAGGAGCCAGGTGCTTCCTCCTGGTCTCCCATGCCGGTGCAGGGGTCCAAGCACTTGGGCCATCCTTCACTGCCCTCCCGGGCCACAGCAGAGAGCTGGACTGGAAGAGGAGCAACTGGGACTAGAACCCGGTACCCATATGGGATGCCAGCACCGCAGGTGGAGTATTAACCAAGTGAGCCACGGCGCCGGCCCCTAGATCATATTTTCTTGATCCATTCATCCTTTGATAGATACTTAAGTTGATACCATATATTAGCTATTGTGATAGTGCTACAGTGGGCATGGGAATACAAGTACTTCTTTGATAGAATGATTTCACTTCCTTTCTGTAAATGCCTATTAGTAGGATAACTAGATCATATGGTCTTATTTTAACTTTTTAAAAGATTTATTTATTTATTTATTTATTCAAGAGAGAGAGAGAGAAGGAGAGAGAGCATGCCTGTGAGAGAGATACAGAGATATCTGCCTGCTAGTTCAGTCCTCAAATGGTCATAATGGCCAGGCTGGGCCAAGCCAAAGCCAGGAGCCAGGAGCTCTTTCTGGGTCTCCTCATGGGTGGTAGGTGTCCATGCACTTGGGACATCCTCTGGGGTCTTCCCAGTTGCATTATCAGGGAGCTGGATATGAAATAGAGCAGCTAGGACACAAACTGGCATCCATATGGGATGCTGGCATCCCAGGTGGCAGCCTAACCTGCTATGCCACACGCTGACCTCTATTTTAATTTTTTTGAAGAATGTCTTTTACTTTTATTTCCAGTGGGTGACAATCCTCAGTATATAAACATATTTTTTCCACAAAGGAAAAAAACAACTAAATCTACCTGCTATCAATGGACCAAGGTGCTCAACAACCACCGAATGCACACTCATCTCTAGTTCACATGGGATATTCTCCAGAATAGACCATATGTTGGGCCACCAAACAAGTATCAATTAATATAAAAAGACAAATCTTATGAGATGTCTTCTCCAACCACTGAAATGCAGTTAGAAAGCAATGACAGAAGAATAACAACAACATGAAAATTAGCCAACACACTGTTAGGGAAAAAACAAATCAAAGATAACATTGTGTAGGGCCTCTAGATCCTGTCCCATTTAATTTCTTTGCCTATCTCTTCCTTATCACACTTGTAAATTGTCATAGCTTTAAATGTGTCCTAATTACGAGTTTACCTAGTTCTTCTCGAAGAGAGTTCAGTTGTTTCAACCTTCTGAATGAATTTTAGAATAAATTACTACATCCCATAAAACTTTTAACTAGAACTGTTTTGAATTTATAGATCAACATAGGGACTTTCTGTATCCTCTTCTATATCAGTAAGGCATATCTCTCAGTAAAATAGATTGTTTTTCATAACTTCCAATAACTTTTAATAATTTTCTCAAAGCAAGAGAAGACACTTATTTCCAGGTATCATATTTTCTGTAGTTGGTAAAGATGGTGTCTTCTGTAATTGTCTGTTTTATTTCATTTGTACTGGTTTAAGAAAACAAAATTGGCTTTCTATCTCATCTGAAAAATTACAAACTTTCCATGTTTTCTAATGCTTTATATATAGACTGAAATTCTCTGGTAGACTATAACATCATCAGGGACAATGAGTGCTTATTTCCTCTTTTCCAGTTCTTTTTCCTTTTCCTTTTTCTTTCATTGATTCTATTTGTCTCCTAGGCTACCACAACAAGTTGTCAAAAACTTGGTGACTTAAAACAACAGAAATTTAAACTTTCATAGTCTGGGAGGCCAAAATCCAAAACAGTTATTGCAAAACTGTGTTCCCTCCAAATGCTCTGAGAATCCTACACCTCTTCCCACTACGAGGACTCCTGGCAGTCATTGGCTTGTGGGCAGCATCAACTCTAAACTCTGCCCCATCCTCACATGGCCATCTGTTATCTCTGTCTCTGTGTCCAAATCATCTTCTCCTTTCATTAGTAAAGACACCAGTGATCAGATTTTAGGATCACTCTAAATTCAGAGTGATTTTATCATAAGATCTTTAATTAATTATTTCTGCAAATATTATTTAAAAATAAGATCGTATTGTAAGGATCCAGGTGGGCAAGACTTTTGGAGGGACCCTTGTTCAGTCCCCTACTTAGGTGCTATAAGGACCACCAATATAATGCTGAGTAGATATTGTCATTACTGACTTTAGAATGAATAATTCAGCAGTTACCATCAAAAAGGTATTATTCTGCAGCTGCTGATGATTCTCTTTATCAAGAGAAGAGAGTTTACTTCTCATAGCTTGCTAAAGCATTTTTTTAAAATAAGTTGTGCTGGCCGGCGCCGTGGCTTAACAGGCTAATTCTCCGCCTTGCGGCGCCTGCACACCGGATTCTAGTCCCGGTTGGGGCACCAGATTCTATCCCGGTGGCCCCTCTTCCAGGCCAGCTCTCTGCTATGGCCCGGGAAGGCAGTGGAGGATGGCCCAAATCCTAGGGCCCTGCACCCACATGGGAGACCAGGAGAAGCACCTGGCTCCTGGCTTCGGATCAGCGCGATGTGCCGACCGCAGCGGCCATTGGAGGGTAAACCAACGGCAAAAAGGAAGACCTTTCTCTCTGTCTCTCTCACTACCCACTCTGCCTGTTAAAAAAAAAATAATAAGTTGTGCATATTAATTTTTATCAAATTATATACTTTTTCACCTTTAGTCTATTACTTGGTAAATTAAAATGATCAAGTGTCCAGTATTGATCCAAAAACTACTGCATTCTTATATTAAACCCAACTTAATCTCTTTACACTAGAATAAAAAAGAATTAGCACTAGATTTTGGTCTCTGAAAGACTATTATTTTTCCTTGAAGTATGGTAGACCTGAATGATCTAGTTGTTTTACATTTTTTCTTTTCTTTTTTTTTTTTATGAGAAATGCAGAATTACTGGCTCAACATTTTAATAATGGTAATTGGATTTTCCCTTGTTATTAATCTGTTTTCTAGGAATTTGGCCTCTCGCTATGGTTTATTGGTCCTCTGTATCATGGGCTTGCTTCCTAATTCATTAGTGTCTATGTATATTTTTGTATTTCCCTTTGTCTACCTCCTTTGAACTTGTATGCATTTATTTAGACTTTAGATTAACATGTAATACTTGGACATTTACAAGGACACAATAAAACTTTTCAACACATATGCATAGGCTCAGCCTACTGTGCTAGGAACCCCACCTATCCACATCCTTGTTTTTTATTTATGTTTAGAGCCTACCTTCCCATCTCTTGCTTTTCTTTATACAGGATATGAGCTATAATCATCTAAATGTGCTGCATAACACCAGAACCTCTTATGTCCACTCTACTGTGTTGAAGTACCCAATGTGCAGTCTCTGTCCATCTGTCTCCTGCCACCCTTCCCAGCTTTCAGTAATCACTTTTCAATTAGGATTGGTTATATTATAATGATTAAAATGATAAATATAATATTATTATATTTATAGATAGGTCTGGGCCTCTTAACTTACAAGGCCTAAAGCCCACCAGATTATTATCAAGCCCCTTCTATCAGGTTCTATTTGCCTCTCAATCAGAAAACTTAATTGTAGCTTAGACAGCACCTTTCTTAGCTCCTCTAATAATGACTCTGTCCTTTGTTCTAGACCCTGTCTAGCGCACTTGGGCCTCATTCCTTTGTAATCATAACCTCTACCCTACCACCAATGGCTCTACTCCCAACCTGTGTGTACTGATGGTCCTCTTCCCCACTTAATGCTGTATAATTGTTCAGACCTGGTAAATGCCACTCTTAGGATCATTGGTTACTATCCTCACCCTGTCTTTTATGACCTTGTCTAAATATGATCAGAGTTGGCAAACTTGGAAGGCTTCCATAGCCTTGGCAACTCATGACGACAGCCTAGGGTGGTTCCTGGCGCCATAAACTAGAGTGTCAATTTGTTGGGTCAACAACAGGAGCCACTGTGCACTTGCTCCTCATGTGGGATCTCTGTCCTTAATGTACTGTACATTTTACACTTGATCTTAGCCAAAAGGCCGAGAAGCGATTGTACTGTACATTTTGATTTAATGCTATAACTAGTACTCAAACAGTATGTTTCACTTTGTGTTTCTATGTGGGTGCAAACTGTTGAAATCTTTATACTAAATTGATCTTCTGTATATAAAGCCAATTGCAAATGAATCTTGATGTGACTGGAAGGGGAGAGGGAGCAGGAGAGGGGAGGGTTGCGGGTGGGAGGGAAGTTATGGGAGGGAGAAGCCATTGTAATCCATAAGCTGTACACTGGAAATTTATATTCATTAAATAAAAGTTTAATATATATATAATATTATTATAATAATGATAAACATCCACACATGAAAGAGAACATGTGGTATTTGTGTTTGTGTTCTGTTTCTGGCTTATTTCACTTAGCATCATGATTTCCAGTTCCAGCCATTTTGCAGTCAATGTCAGGATTTTATGGCAGAATAATACCCCATTGTGTGTGTGTGCGTGTATGTGTGTGTGCATGTATGTGTGTGTGTGTGTATCTCATATTTCTCTTTATCAGTTCATCTACTGATGGACACCTAAGTTAATTCCATATCTTGACTGTTGTGACTAGTGTTGCAGTGGACATAGGCGCAAGTACCTTTTTCAATGCTGATTTCATTTCTTTAGGATATTACTCAGATATTACTATGTCATATAGTAGGTCAATTTCCAGAAACCTCCCTGTTGTTCTCTTTAATAGCTATACTAATTTACATTAGTAGCATCAGTGTATAAGAATTTACTTTTCACCACATCTATAGCAACATTTGTCATTTTTTGTCTTTTTAATAACAAATCCAACTGGGGTAAAATGACACCTCATTGTGGTTTTGATTTGCATTTTCCTGATGTCTCCTGACATTGAGCATATTTTTAGGAATTTTTAGTCATTTGTATTTCTTATTCTAAGAAACATCTATCCATTTTTAAATTGAATTAGTTTCTATTTTGCTTTTGAGCTGTTTTAGTTCTTTACATATTCTGATCATTAATCCTTTGTCTGTTGAATAGTATACAATTTTTTTCCATACTTTTGATTGTGTCTTCACTCTTTCACTTCTTTGTCCTGTGCAGAAATTTCTTGGCTTGATATAATCCTATGTGTCTATTTTTGCTTTTGTTGCCCATGCTTTTTGGACCTTATATAAGAATTTGTCAATCTCTTGAAGTGTTTCTCTCATATTTTCTTATAAAAATGTCTTAGTTTCATGTCTTATATTTAGACCTTTCATCCATTTTGAGTTGAGTTTTTAGTGGGGTAACAGGGAGCACAAGGGTTGTGTTTCTCTCTTTTGCACCTGAATATAAAGTTTTCTCAGCATCACTTATTGAAGACATATTTTCTCTAGGGTATGTTTTAGCTAATTGTCAAATATAAGTTGGTTGTAGATATTTGGATTTATTTCTGGGGTTTAAACTCAGTTCCTATTTTTTTTTTTTTTTTGACAGACAGAGTGGATAGTGAGAGAGAGAGACAGAGAGAAAGGTCTTCCTTTTGCTGTTGGTTCACCCTCCAATGGCCACCACGGCTGGTGCGCTGTGGCCGGCGCACGGCGCTGTTCCGAAGGCAGGAACCAGGTGCTTCTCCTGGTCTCCCATGGGGTGCAGGACCCAAACACTTGGGCCACCCTCCACTGTACTCCCTGGCCACAGCAGAGAGCTGGCCTGGAAGAGGAGCAACCGGGACAGAATCCGGCGCCCCGACCAGGACTAGAACCTGGTGTGCTGGCGCCGCTAGGCGGAGGATTAGCCTGTTGAGCCACGGCGCCGGCCAAAATTCAGTTCTAATATGACTGTTTTTATTTCAGCTCTGCGTTGTATTGGTTACAATAGTTCTATTGCATAGTGCACCTTGAAATTCCATATTGACATGCTTGCAGCTTTTTTATTGTTCAAGATCGCTTCAGCTATTCAGGATCTTACATGTGTCTATATATGAATTTGAGGACTGTTTTCTCTATTGTGAGGAATGTCATTAGTACTTTGATGGAAGTTGCCTAAAATCTGTAAATTGCCTTGGGTGATATGGACATTTTAAGAATATTAATTCCTGGGGCCGGCGCTGTGGTGCAGCAGATTGGGGCCCTGGCCTGAGGCACTGGCATCCCATATGGGCACCGTTTCAAGTCCCAGCTGCCACTTTCTGATCCAGCTCTCTGCTATGGCCTGGGATAGCAGTAGAAGATGGCCCAAGTCTTTGGACACCTATACCCATGTGGAAGACCCAGAAGAATGTCCTGGTTTCTGGCTTCAGATCGGTGCAGCTCCGGCCATTGCGGCCATCTGGGGAGTGAACCAGCAGATGGAAGACCTCTCTCTGTGTCTCTACCTCTCTCTGTAACTCTGTCTTTCAAATAAATAAAATAAATGTTTTAAAAAAAGAATATTAATTCTTCCAATCTGTGACCATGGCAGGTCTTTCCCTGTGTATTTGTGTGTATGTGTTTCATATTCAATTTCATTCAAAAGTGTTATAACTTTTATTATAAAGTTCTACCACCTCCTTTTTTTAAACTTTTATTTAATAAATATAAATTTTGAAAGTACAACTTTTGGATTATAGTGGTTCCCCCCCATAACCACCCTCCCACCCACAAACCATCCCATCTCCTACTCCTTCTCCCATCCCATTCTTCATTAAGATTCATTTTTAATTGTCTTTATATACAGAAGATCAACTTAGTATATACAAAGAAAAGATTTCAACAGATTGCACCCACACAGACACACAAAATATAAAGCATTCTTTGAAGACTAGTTTTACTGTATATATATATAATACATAACATAACATAATATATATAATACATAATATATAACTAGTTTTACTGTATATATAATTTGAGTATATACTACTTTCATTTCATTAAGATTCATTTTTAATTATCTTTATATACAAAAGATCAACTTAGTATATAATAAGAAAAGATTTCAACAGATTGCACCCACACAGACACACAAAATATAAAGTACTGTTTGAAGACTAGTTTTACTGTTAATTTGAGTAGTACAACACATAAAAGACAGAGATCCTACATGGGGAGTAAGAGCACAGTGACTCCTGTTGTTGACTTAACAATTGACACTCTTGTTTATGGCATCAGTAATCACCCTAGGCTCTTGTCATGAGTTGCTAAGGCTATGGAAGCTTCTTGAGTTCACAAACTCTGACCTTATTCAGACAAGGCCATAATCAAAGTGGAAGTTCTCTCCTCCCTTCAGAGAAAGGTACCTCCTTTGATAGCCCATTTCTTTCCGCTGGGATCTCACTCACAGAGATCTTTCATTTAGGTCATTTTTTTTGCCAGAGTGTCTTGGCTTTCCATGGCTGCGAAACTCTCATGGGCTTTTTAGCCAAATCTGAGTGCCTTAAGGGCTGATTCTGAGGCCAGAGCACTGTTTAGGGCATGTCAATTCTGTGAGTCTGCTGTGTATCCTGTGTGTATCCTGCTTCCCATGTTGGATCATTCTCTCTCTCTCTCTCTCTTTTTTTTTTTTTTTTTTTTTGACAGGCAGAGTGGATAGTGAGAAAGGTCTTCTTTTTGCCGTTGGTTCACCCTCCAATGGCCGCCGCGGCCGGCGCATTGTGGCCGGCGCACCGCGCTGATCCGAAGGCAGGAGCCAGGTGCTTCTCCTGGTCTCCCATGGGGTGCAGGGCCCAAGCACTTGGGCCATCCTCCACTGCACTCCCGGGCCATAGCAGAGAGCTGGCCTGGAAGAGGAGCAACCGGGACAGAATCCGGCACCCTGACCAGGACTAGAACCTGGTGTGCTGGCGCCGCTAGGCGGAGGATTAGCCTGTTGAGCCGTGGCGCCGGCCCATTCTCTCCTTTTTAATTCTATCAATTATTATTAGCAGACACTGGTCTTATTTATGTTATCCCTTTGACACTTAATCCTATCTTTATAATAAATTATGAATTTAAACTGATCACTTTAACTACTAAGATTGCATTGCTACATACCAACTTAATGGGATTTGGAGTCCCATGGCACGTTTCTAGCTCTACCATTAGGGGTAAGTCCGAGTGAACGTGTGCCGAACTGTACATCTGCTCCCTCTCGTATTCCCACTCTTATTTTTAATAGAGATCACTTTTCAGTTAAATGTAAACACCTAAGAATAATTGTGTGTGTTAATTAAAGGGTTCAACCAATGTCTACCACCTCCTTGATTGCATCTATTTCAAGGTATTTTGTTTTTGGTAACTATTGTCAATGGAATGACTCATAATTTCTTTCTTGTGAGTTTGTTATTGCTGTATATAGATGTTACTGATTTTGGAGTGTTAGTTTTGTAAT
Source organism: Lepus europaeus (assembly GCF_033115175.1). Taxonomy (NCBI): domain Eukaryota; kingdom Metazoa; phylum Chordata; class Mammalia; order Lagomorpha; family Leporidae; genus Lepus; species Lepus europaeus. Next base: position 40,840,097 of record NC_084832.1, on the reverse strand, counting down.
GCTGCAGCCTCACAGAAGTGTTTTCATAATTTCAGGTAGTCTTTTGGTGGAGTCTTTTGGTTTGTCTTTATATAAAATCATATCAGCTGCAAACAAAATAGTTTGACTTCTTCTTTGTCTGTTTGTATGCCTTTGTTTCTTTATTTTGCCTAATGACTGGATAACACTTCCAATACCATGTGGAATAAGAATGGTGAGACTGGACATCCTTGTTTGGTTCCAGATCTTAAAGCAAGTGCTTTCAGCTTTTCCATATTTAATATGATACTGGCTGTGAGCCTCCTATGAATAAATTTTGTTCTTTTGTTAACTTATTCAGTCCTTATCTAATAGCAGCTCTTCATCTTGTAAATTCCCTTCTGTTTTGTCTCATAACAATATAATTATACTTGCTTTCTTGGTTATATTTAGCCTGGTGATTTTTCTACAAGGCTTGTCCTTTCAACTTTTCTGAATCTCTTCTTTTGGTTATAACATTTAAAATAAGGTATAGTTAAATTGTGCATTATTGATATGATCACATAATCTCTACTTCTTAGAAAACATAGACTATTTATATTGATAAAAATCAACCTAGGTTGTGCCTGTCATGTACTCAAATAGACTATGTTTCTGATTTTCTTCCTCTTTCTTGCTTTCTCTGGATTCATTGATTGTACCTTCCTTACATTCATTCCCCTAAGTTTCCACAATTTCTTCCTGCCCTGTTTTGGAATTAAGGCACTCCTGTCTTTTTTATACTTTGGGTACTTGTCCTGAAAAATTTTAACTTAGATGTGTATGACTTACACTCTAAAAGTAAGCAATGCATTTAAATTCAACTCAATGCTTCTTGCTGAATACTCTCATAATACAAATAATAATTTTGTCCAGAATTTCAATTCTATATTGATTTTTTAATTATACAAAATAGACATTTTATTCATTAACGAAGCCTCATTTTTGTTATTATTTTTTACTCACTGCCATTAATGCATCCCAGCCTTCTCCCAGAGATGTATTTTCCTTTTTAAAATATTTATTTATTTATTTATCTATTTATTTAAGAGGGGAAAGGAGAGCTCCTAATTTCTATTTCACATTCAAATGCCCACAAAGGTCAAAAGCTTGGACTAAGGCATTCTAAGTCTGGAGCTGGGAACTCAATCCAAGTCTCTCAATGTGGGTGACAGGAGTACAATACTTGAGCCATCATTACTCCCTCAGATCTGCAGGAAGCTATAGTCAGGACCCAGAGATATGCATTGAACTCAGATAGTCTGGTACAGGATGCAGGCATCTCAGCTCGTGTCTTAACCACTATACCAAATGCCCTCCCCTATTTTCCTTTCCTTTGAAGTACATTGTATAGAAATATCATTGGTAAGAATCTTTGGTAGTAAACTCCAAGTTTTTGTCTTATGGTATGTTTATTTTCTCCTTGTCTTAAAAGGTTCGTAGGATATGCACTTAGTTTCTCAGTTAACTTATCTGAGTGCATAAAAGTTAATGAAAAACTAGCCACTTCTCTAATAATTATTACTTGTAGATTTTACTCTCTTCTCTGATGATATTTAAAGTTTTCTCTTTATCTTGATGATCTTCACTGTGTCTATGAGATATATAATTTAGAATTCTGTTTTATTCTACCATTTAGGATTCTTTGGAATTTCTGAATCTGAGGAGTGAAGTGTTTTATCATTTCAGTATAATAATTATCTAAAATATTGCCTTTGACATTTTCTCTATAATTGCCTCATTATGGATATCTAGAATTCTAATTTTATATACATACTTATATAAAATGATCTCTTACATAAAATAAATTTTGTAAGTATACAGAATATATTTCTAAGTATATATGTATGATTATTTCATATATTAATATATTACACATATGTAATTACCCTGCTACTGTGTAATCTTTCTCTTGATTTCTGATTATTTTTCTGGCTGTGTTAAATTTTACTTTATTCCGTTAAACTTTATTTATTTATTAGAAAGTTAGATCAGCTGGGGCTTTACCAGGCTGAAGTCAGTAGCCTGAAATTCCATTTTAGTCTCCAGGTGGATGGCAGGGACCCAAGTACTTGAGCCATCTTCTGCTGTCTCTCAAGAGAAACACCAGCTGATAGCCGTAAGCTGAATCAGAAGCAGAGTCAAAACGTGAAGCCCAGAACTCTGATATGGGATATGAGCATTCCAAGCAGCAGCTTAACCTGCTGTACCACAATGCTGGACCCTGTGTTGAATTTTAGAAAACTTTTCCAAGTTACTTATTTTTTCCCCAGAAACCCCTTATTTAAGGTATACAAACTTTATGCATTTCATAAATACAACTTTAGAAACATAGTGATAGTGATTCTTTCCACCCTACCCACCTCCAAACCCCATTCTGACCCTTATTCCTCTTCCCTATCCTATTCCCATTCTTATTTTTTACTAAGACCTATTTTCAATCAACCTTATACATAGAAGATTAACTCTATACTAAGTAAAGAGTTCAACAGTATGAAAAAAAAGAAACTGTTCCTCCAAAGTTTTTTGATTTCTCTTTTGATTTCTTCTATGACCTACTGTTTATTCAGGGGCATGTTTTTCAATCTCCATGTGTTTGCTTATGTTCAAGATATGATTGCGTTGTTGATTTCCAGTTTCATTCCATTGTGGTCAGAAAAGATACATAGTATGATTTCAACTTTTTCGAATTTGTTGAGACTTGCTTTATGGCATGGCCTGTGGTCTATCTTAGAGAAAGTTCTATACACTGGTGAGAAGAATGTGTATTCTGCAACCGTAGGATGAAAAGTTCTGTAGATATCCGTTAGGTTCATTTGGTGTACAGTGTCAATTAGCTGTTATTTCCCTGCTGCGTTTCTGTCTGTTTGAACTGTCCATTGCTGAAAATGGGGTATTTAAGTCCCATATTACTAGTGTATGGGAGTCTGTGTCTCCCTTTAGACCCATTAATATTTCTTTAGGATAGCCAGGTGCCCTGTAGTTAGGTGTGTACACATATATTATAGTCACATCTTTCTGTTGAACTGATTTCTTAATCATTGCATAGAACCCTTCTTTGTCTCTTTTAACAGTTTTTGTGTTAAAGTCTATTTTGTCTGATACTAGGATGGCTACACCAGCTCTTTTTTGGTTTCTGTTAGCATGGGATATCTTTTTCCATCCTTTCACTTTTAGTCTGCATGTATCTGTTGGTGAGATGTGTATCTTGTAGCAGCAAATAGACTCTTATTTTCCATTTAGCCAGTCTGTATCTTTTAATTAGAGAGTTAAAGGCATTTACATTCAAAGTGACTATTAATAAGTAACAACTTGGCCCTGACATTTTTCCATAAATATTCCTATTGTTTACTTTGGATTTCCTTTGTACTTTCACTGGGAGATTTTCTGCCTTCACCTTCTTTTTATAGTGATGACTATGTTTCTGTGTTTCTGTGTGTAGCACATCCTTAAGAATCTTTGTAAGGCTGGACTGGTGATGACAAATTCTTTCCATTTCTGTTTGTTATGGAATGTCTGTATTTCATTTTCATTCATAAATGAGAGCTTTGCAGGGTATAGTATTATGGGTGTACAATTTTTTTTTCTCTTAATACTTTGAATATATCTCACCATTCTCTCCTAGCCTGTAGAGTTTCAAATGAGAAGTCTGTTGTGAGTCTAATTGGAGATCTTCTGAAAGTAACCTGACATTTCTCTCATGCATATTTTAGAATATTTTCCTTATGTTTTACTGTGGAGAGTTTGATTGCAATGTGTTGTGCTGAAGATCTTTTCTGGTCTTGTCTATTAGGAGTTCTATTTGCTTCCTTTACTTAGATGCCCCTCTCTTTGTCCAAAATAGGAACATTTTCTGTAATTATTTCACTAAAAAGGCCTTATAATCTATTTGCTTTTTCCACACCTTCAGGAAAGGTTGTTTGATAGCATCCTATAGACCTCCTGTCTTGTTTCTTAGTTTTCTAATTTCTTCTTCTTCTTCTTCTTCTTCTTCTTATTATTATTGGTCTGACTGTAAAGTTTCCAGATATTTGTCTTCTAACTTGGATATTCTTTCTTCTGTCTCACCAACTCTGTTGTTAAGACTTTCCACCACATTTGTTATTTGTTCTATTGAATTCTTCATTTCCAATATTTGATTTTGACTTCTCTTTAAAATCTCAATTTCATGAAAAAAACTTTCTTTTATGTCATGAATGGATTTTTTTAGTTTGTAGATTTGCTTCCAATTAACTCTAAATAATCCTATGATCAATTTTTTGAATTCTGGCATTTCTTCAATCTCTTCATTTTCACATTCTAGTACTGAAGTATTGTTGTGTTCCTTTGGGTTATCAATTATCTTCATTATTCTTTGTTTCTTGAATTTTTGCATTTATTTTTAGGCATTTGTCGAGACACTTTTGGTTTATTTTCTTCCTTATTATGGATTTTATCTTTGAATTGTACCTCTGTGGATTAGTGGAGTGTCTGTTCTTTCAGTGAATACCCTGAGGTGTGTGCTGGGTGTGGCCAGGGAGCTCTGTTCAGTGCTCCAGGATGAAGGGAGTGTCCAAGGTGACTCCCAAATTGATTGCAGTAAATCTCTTTTTTTTCATCAGAGAAGTTTGTTCAATTCTGTTGGCATAATCTCATGATCACCTCCCCTCCTCCTCTGAGACAAATGCCTGGGTGCTAGCCCTACTGGGTACAATATTCACCTGTGCTACCACAAGAACCACACAAAGCATCTGTGCAGTCCTTAGTGTGAGCACAGGTTCCACAGCAATGACCTGCCATGTGGAGCTGCCCACAGTGACTGCCCAAAGACCCATCCACACCCTGTGCCCTCACACACAGCCACAGTGTTTTCATAGTCCATCCCAGCATGCAAAGCTTCTACAGTCATGAGCAATGAGACCCCTATCAATTCTCCCAGCCACACTCAGATGTCTCCTCTCTGCTGGTTGCTGGAAGCACAGACATGAGCTGGTGCAGCTGTTACATATGTCCAAAATGCTGCCTGCTATCTCTTGGCTAGTTATAGGACACCAGTGCTAGTGGCTAGGGAGAGAGAGTACCCCCCTTTTTTCCTCCAAGATGCCAGGAATACTGTCCCCAACAGAGAGTCATACCAGGCTCTTTCTGCAGCTTTATCATCAGTGGCTTAGGCTGCTGCAGTCTGGTCTCATCTTACTCTCCAAACCTGATGCTGAGGCTCTCAGCTGCTGGGTTCCTGAGTTGTGCTCGTCCACGGCCTCCACAAAGATCCACAGTGCCTTTCTAATTTGCATGGAGTTTCCTCTGCTATTTTCTCCGTAGCTCTTCCTTGAGAATGTACTCTTTCCACGTTTTTTAACTATCTTCCCCTAGACTAGAGCAGTAAGCTCCCTCCCTATTCCTCCATCTCGGTGCCTCTCTTCCAAGTTACTTATTTTTACTTCTCTGTTTATGTTTAAATTAGTGTTAAACTTCACTGAGTAATTTATTTGATAAATCTTTCACTTCTAGAATTTCTACTTTTTCCCTAAAATATCCCAATTCATTTTAGTATATTCATGTTCCTTTGACACTTTTTAAAATACCTTCTTTTATTTCATGAGTCACCCTGGGTTTTCTCAGAAAGCTGAGACTGAGACAAAGTTTGTTTGCAGCTAAAGTAATCTGGCAAAGTTATCCCAAGAAATAGAAGTAGGTTTCTAGGAAAGGCAAAGCAGGAGAAGGGAAAGAAAATCAATATCAGATTGTCTTTTCAAGCTTGTCCTTATTATGGAAAATTGTGGTATTATCCCATCATGCCTGTCTTGGTATCTGTGTAGACTAAACTTCATGATTATTTACCTAAGGACAGACAAGGACATTAACTAACTAGTTCCTGTTTCTCCCTTTTCCAAGGGATATTAATTTCCTATATTTCCATTTTGGGTATGAAAAAGTGAGTGGTAAGCAAGTGGAAGCTATTAGAAGTAGCTTATACTGTTGTGTGCAGCATGAGTTTCCAAGCCTGATAATGTTATCACTCTATTATTAAACTAATTTCAGATATAATGGGAAAGCTGACCAACGTTCACTGGATAACTCATCCGTCAGCCTGGAAGTTGAGAAATTTCTCTGATGGATGCTTTCTGGTGTGTTTTAACATGAAACCCAAAGATCTATACCTTTTGTACCCATTCACAAAGGTTCACACTCATACCTCCTCAAACTCCCTCTCTTTTTTAAAGGTTTATTTATTTATTTATTTGAAAGTCAGAGCTACACAGAGAGAGAAAGAGAAGCAGAGAGAAAGTGAAAGGTCTTCCATACGCTGGTCCACTCCCCAGTTGACTGCAATGGCCAGAGCTGCACTGATCCAAAACCAGGAGACAGGACTTTCTTCAGGGTCTCCCATGCAGGTGCAGGGATCCAAGGACTTGGGCCATCTTCAACTGCTTTCCCAGGCCATAGCAGGGATTTGGATTGAACGTAGAACAGCTGAGACTCAAACTGGTACCAACTTCCACTGACCAGGACTCCACATTTATCTGTAGCTTGGGCTCTCTTTTCCTACATACGAGTTGAATTACCAAATAAATGTATTATTTACAGTGGTTTCCACTAGGAGAATTTATTTTTACCATTATCCCTTGGGGATTATGGAACAGGGAGTAGTAATAAGGTTGCAACATGGTGGTAGACCATGGGCAGATACTATCGACTCAGCAACTGTTGACCATGAGTGAGTTTTCCATCTTGTGTCAGTGGTACCTCCCCTTTCCACATGAAGCATATGTGTACAATAAAGAAGCATCATTGATACAGCAAAGTGGGTGAAAAAGGAGTTGGTTACCATTTAGTGCAATTTTCTTGTGTTCTTTGGGCCTTGGTGGTCCTCATCTTGAAAGTATAAATCATTGCCATTTCATAGTAAGGACATGGTGTTATGTCTCTCAGCTGACATTAGAAGTCAGTGGATCTAATAAGACTTTTCCATGGCAGGTAGTTTTCATGAAGCAGTCAGTTGGTAATGGCTTAGCAGTTTCTCAGATTAAGAACAATAGTGTACCAGAAGCTGCTTTCAAATAATCAGTAGTTCCATGCAACAGACAGCATGTTTCCCCTTCAGAAACCTAGGAGTCTATACTGTGCCCCTTTAGTTGGCGTTTGCTAGATATCACCTATAGATATTCCTAAAACTACTATAACTGGTCTGTTGTATGTCTCAGTCAGCAGGATAGGTTGCAGCCCTAACTTATTCTGCTACAGAGTTCTCTTTGCCCTGTTCAAAACCAGCAGTCTTTCTGTTCGCCTAATATATGGATCAGCTTAAATATCTCCCAAAGACTGTGCCTATATAATCCAAATGGTTTCACCAAGGTTTGAGTAAGTAAAAGATTCAACAACTTTCCTTTACTTGGAAGATCATTAAATTCCTAAAATGTTCACTGTTAGAGCAGAGCCCTGAATCTCTGGGGTACACATCTGTCTTATGAGGTCATTAATAGTGTATCTTCCCTCCTGCTCACCAGGTGTGATTAATGCATTGGTATTAGTACAGTGAGCAAGTACAATGTTCTGATGCCCATAAATGAGAACAAGGTCCTTTCTACTTACATTTTGATGGAGAATAGCAAAGTAACATATCCTTAAGGTGGGCAGTGAATATGTGTTTGTACATTTTCCCTATAAAACTGAAGTTCCTTTGAGCCTCATTGTGAACAAGGATTAAAAAGAACACATTTGCCATGTGTAACCTAAGGAGCAAGTACCAAAAAATGAAAGACATGATATATGCCTTGTGCTATTTTTTCAAATATATTAGGAATCATAGGATGATGTAATCTCAGGGTCTTCACTTGTCTCTTCTGAGAATAATACCTTTTAGTACAGAGGATCAGGAACAAATATCAATTTTCCCAAGCTATTAAGTACATCTTCTCCAAGTGTACAGTAAGGGGCCTAGACATAAGTCACCAGGTAGTTACACAGTTCCACTGGACCAGTGTGAGATCAACCTGTGTCAAACTCCATTATCACTTGGGTTTCCACAGGCCTTCACTCTGGATAAGGGATCAGAATGGTGTTTTGAGTCTCCCAGAGTATACATATCAGTTTAATATTTTTATTTACACATTTGAGATGTAGACAGAGAGAAAGGTCTTCCATTCACTGCTTCACTCCCTAAATGGCCGCAATGCCTGGAGCTGGGCTGATCTGAAGCCAAGAGCCAAGAGCTTCTTCTGGGTTTCCCACATGGGTGCAGGGGCCTAAGCACTTGGGCCATCTTCCACTGCTTTCCCAGGGGCAGCTGGGACATGAACCGGTGCCCATATGGGATGCAGCACCACAGGTGGAGGCTTAGCTTACTATGCCATAATGGCCAGCTCCAATTAAGAATTTCTGTCTCTGATATTCATTTAATCTGAAAGATGGCCATATATCTATTTGGGAAAATATTGAGAGAATATGTTTTATGTACATTTATGTTTCTTACTTGGGATCCAGTGCCTCCTTCCATCAATACTCTCAGTTGGAAAACTGTTTGAGGCCAGAAAACTTGATAAAAGGCTCTGACTTTCCATTGCCAGAGTTGACCTGGGTTATTGGTCTGGAGTCAGTGAGGAAAGGCAGAACTAGATTTATGGGAACACATATATCTACTAGTAAGGCCCCTGCCCCCATTGAGATCTCTTCCCAGGTTCTCCAAATGAAGAAGTCCTAGTTCAAACTTCAGAAGAATCCATGGCTCAAGATTTTCCAGCTTCTTCATCAAATGTTCCTCTGCTGGTTTTGAAGTACCACTCTCTATCTATTAAGTGCCCACATTCAAAGCCGTGCATTCTCTTTGTTGTTCTGTTAGCCATACAATAGAACCCTGGCCCTGGTTTTCATCACTCTCTCTAATGGGGTTGCATGTGATAAGGAGCTTTTTATATGCCTCACATTCACATCACTGAAATGATGGCTGCTTGATCTTATCTGTCATTTTCTTTTTTTAAAGTCTTCTAAAGTAGATAACAATAAAACTATGCAATCGTTACCATTATCATTGCCCCAATTTCTTTCAAGGGCCACTGCTCCTGCATTGGCCTCTGCTTGCATTTCGTCTTCATCTGCTAGTGGAAGTCAGTGAATGCAATGCTAGTGCATGCCAGAAAATATTCTCCCTCTACATGTTCTCATCAATGACAGTTTCAGAATTTCATTCCAACTGTCTACTTTTTAGTCTCCTCTGTCTGTGCCTAGGTCCTTCTTCCACTACACAAGAGTCCAGGTTCCTTCTCTTCTTCAGAAAGCAGAACTTGAGACAGACTTGCATGCAGGTAGCTTACATCAGGAGACAGGAAGCTGGAAAGAGGAAGCCAGTTAAAACCTATGTCATCAATATGGTCATTTCTGCAGGCAAATGAAGTTTAAGCCTGTTCAGGTCTTCTGCATTATCATATGGAAAGTTCTTTAGAACCACCCCTGCCCCCTCCCCTCACAGAGATGAAAGAGAAAAGGATGCATTTACTGATATCTATCCCTAATTGGTTACAGACCTCAAAACACACATGAAGACATACTAAATGGGTAGGGGCAAGCATCCATATTTGACATTAGAGTTGTTCATGGAAGAAAGCAGGAGATATGTAGTTTAGCTATGGATGAAACATGTTCAGGTTACACCAGTTGAAACCTGATACCAAGGTGGTGGCTGGGGTCAAATGTGGGACAAGCAAATGCCATGCAGGATGCAGGATAGATGTGATAACATTTAGCTAAACATTTTAAACATACCTACTTTCTACTTTGTACCTGATAATCCCAAGATCCATGACCACATCTTGGGCAAGTTCAGTGTTTTGTTTACTAGTTTTCATGAATGGTAATTTGTTACAGCTTGTGTTTAGTAATTTTAAATTGGGAGCTCCTTTTTTTTGAAATGATCTTTAAGATAAAGTTAAATTTAAGACTTGGGTTTGAAAGGTGTCCCTGCAGAGAAATCAAATTATCCTCTACTAATATTCAATGGTCATCATCAACCAAGTATCAACTAAATTTCAGACTTGTTTTTTTTTTTTTTTTTTTTTTTTTGACACATAAATCAGGTAACTTGCAGTTCCAACCCTGTTTTTGGAGTATATAGCTAAACGCCAGGCATCAAGGTGAAAAAAGGTGTGTTCCTATCTCTAACTACCGGCAGATTTTTCTAGTTGTCCACTAAGGGTATCAATTTTGTGGAATGCCAGCCATTGTGAAATCTGGATTTTATTCCCCCTCCACCCTACAGTTTTTAGCATTTCTATTTCTTGAGCTTGTGCACACTCAGCTTGAGCTCTCCTACATTCCAGCATGCTACTGCTGCTTTAATTCAAGTTCCTTAATATTTCTCTCCTTGACTATTCAAATAACATAATAAGTTACCACCATATTTTCATTTACATGCTAAATTATTCTACAGGTCATTGTCATAGTGATATTTTTAACATCTAATCTAGCCACAACACTCACTTGTAATATTTTTCATCACTCTTTGTGCTACAGAACGTCTTCTACACTACTTAGAATGATCTACAAGGTAATTTCTCACCTAACTCTTGGGTTCACATGCCTCTGTATTCGGCCTATGCTCTTTACTGGGCCTGGAATGCTTTTCTCACACTCCCTTATCTACCTTGATTACTCTTAATCATCCTTTGAATCCTTCTGCCATGGCTTTAATTACTATCACTTCCTCCTGGCTCTGTTAACCATTTGGCATACTTCTATTTTATGCTTTCCACAGTGTGGTGGTGAAGATTTAGTTTTTTGTCACCAGCAGTAGGTTACAAGCACTGTTATATTTTGTATCCATAACAAGTAGCGGAAGTCATGGATTATTGATAAATATTTGTTAAATGAATAGATAAATAAATGTGTGGATAGTAGTTCTATTTCCCCTGAGATCTAATGCAAAACAAGGAGCTTGTTACTACTGAAAAGAAAGAGACAAATAAAACAATTCCCCTAAAACAAAAGATAAATGAGAGAGACTAAAATTACTCCTTTATATCCTGTACACTCAATTTTTATTCAAATTTGTTTTCCACATATTTTCAGCCTTTCATTTAAATTTAATCACACTAAAATTTTATTGAAAAAGGACTATCAGATGATAGCATTTATTTCTTGAAAATTATTATCCAGAGTATTTTTGTAGAGATTACAATTTATAGTACCTAATAGAAACACACTGAATAGAATGTTTTTACATGAATATAAGCTAAAATTGTTTTACATGAAGCAGTGGCAAGCAATAATATTCTAGTATTACTTTAATGTCTCACAACATTAAATTTGCACCCTGATTTCACTGCACAACTTACAAATATTCCTAGAGAAGGAATATTTAAAATGATGTTTGTATTAAAATAACGTCAAAGCATTTATATCTTGTAATAAGGGTAATGAGATTAAGCAATAATAAAAATATATGCCGTATTTAAACTGGTGTATGGGTTCAGAAGAATAAAGAAGGTAAAGGGATGTGGAATTAACACACTACGGTGTATAACATTACTATAAAAATAACCAGGGGATAAAAATAGCAATGATGGGGTGGACATTTTGTGTAGTTTAGATACCCGTTGTGAGGCCCTCATCCCATATCAGTTTGCCTGGGTTCAGTTTCTGGCTCAGCTTCTGACTCCAGCTTAAAGCTTATGTGTATCATGGAAAGCAACAGGTGATGGCTCAAGTAGTTTGGTCCCTACCCTGCATGTGGAAAACCTGGATGCAATTCCCAATTCCTGGCTTTGGCCTGACCAGCCATGGCTAGTGCACACAATGGGAGATCTCTCTTTCTCTCTGTTTCCCTATATCTCTCTGCCTCTCAAAATCAATTAAATAGTTAATTTAAAAAATTAAAAAATGCTAAGAGTATAAAATAAATGATATGAAGTAAGCTGTCCATGTGACCTTAAAGGATACAATTAACTCATATGTAAAATGTCTCTCATATGTAAAATATATAACAAATATATGCAGTGTATAATTTATACACATACATATAAATACAAATATATATTTATTATGCTGTCAAGATTGTGTTGATCTATTTCTTTCACAAAGTTTCCTTAACAAACACTTGTAAGATAATAACCCTCCTTCCCATCACTTCACATTCTGTATTGCTTTATATTTTGCAAAAGCATTGTTACCTTTCCAATATACTAAACAATTAATTCATGTATTTTTGTTATTAATTTGTCTTCCATGTATCATTAATTTTCTCTTTTTTAAAAAAGATTTTATTTATTTATTTGAGAGGTAGAGTTACAGACAGTGAGAGGGAGAGACAGAGAGAAAGGTCTTCCTTCCATTGATTAACTCTTCAAATGGCCACAACGTCCAGAGCTGCACCAATCCGAAGCCAGGAGCCAGGAGCTTCTTCTGGGTCTCCCACATGGTTGCAGGGGCTCAAGCAGTTGGGCCATCTTCCACTGCTTTCCCAGGCCACAGCAGAGAGCTGGATTGGATGAGGAGCAGCCGGGACTAGAACTGGAGCCCATATGGGATGCCGGCGCCTCAGGCAGAGGATTAACTAAGTGAGCCACGACACCGGCCCCTCATTAATTTTCAAGAACTCACATAGTAGATGTTCAATTAGACTTTTTAAATAAATGAATACCATAATTTTCACTCAGTCTTTATGTTCGTGCAACTATATTATTCCCATGACTTAGCATTGCCTACTACTCTATTAAATTGAGAAAAGTAAATTTCACATATATAAAATACATTGTATAGATATGAAGTATATGATATATATATATTTCTATATATTATTATATAAATCGATTAGATGTTATCAAATATTTAATTAATTATCACAATTACCTAGAGTGAAATAAGCAAAATTCATCCCTCATATTTTTTAATGAAAAGAAGTAATGACTATAGTAAAAGCAGTTGACTTGGCTAGATATTTGTAGGGTTCTAATGAAATCACCACTTACTTCTTATGTACGTAATTGTCAGCTTTAAAAGGGCAGGATGAAAGGCCTCACACAGCACCCTCCATTTAGGAAACTTATTGAAATTGATATCCATTTACTTGGAGAAATTACATTAACTATATTATAAAAGGGATCACGGAATTATGTTAAGAATTATTTCCAACTGCTTACTCTTAATTGATTCTATATTAGAAATGGAAAATAAAGAGGACAGAAACACCATCCAACATTTTACCAATTAGGCTATACTACCCAAGAGAAAATTAAAAACACTCATTTCTTTTATGTTTTTAATCCATTATAAGTACTATTACCAGTCAGACATTCAAAACCAGCAATTAGTCAAACAATTCTTTATATTTAAAAGAAGAAAGAAGGTCTTTTTGAAGCTCTTTTGTACAAATCAAAACTAGTAAGTGAATTCTTGCTATCAAAATAAAAATTTTTTTTCATGTCTTTCCTAAAAACCCTATCCCATAAAAAATTAGCATGGTATATTAATCAATCTTTAGAAATACATGTTTTAGTCAAATAATTTATAAAATCCTAGAGTCAGCATATTTAACATAATAATAAGAAAATTTCCCAAGTCCAATGACATATTTATTTGCCCCAATAACCCTTAACCACTCCACTCTCCCACCCACCCCATGACAACACACACACCAGGCTCACCAGTCTGCAGGTACACTTAAGTTGCAAGAACTGAGGCATCAATGCAAGATTATAATTGTTTATTATTATTATTTCTAAGCTCCAGGTTAAAGGGAGAATTTTGATGACAATAAATATTAAAATGCAGTAGTTTGTGTATTGTACTAATCTTCACCTCAGTACAATAATAAAAGGAAGAAATTTGAATTATGATGGAAGGAATTTTAAGTGACTATAATGAAAAATTAATGAAAGTCATTACCTGCATAGGTATCAACAGTACTTATACAAAGGATTTTAAAATAGAGCTTTTGAGCAGTTTGTCTTGCAATTGAGATTCCAGTCGAGATGGCTGCACCCCACACCTCAGAACCTGATTCGGTACAGGCTCTGCTCTTTACTCCAGCTTCCTGCTAAAGCAGATCCTGGGAGGCAAAGGTAACAGCTCATGTAATTGGTCCCTGCCATCCATGGGAGAGTGAACTAGTAGACGGAACTGCTCTTGATATCTCTGTCTCTGTCTCTGTCTCTTTGCTTGCCTTTTGAATAAAAAAATGTATAAGCCCTTCTCCCAATGCCAACTAATGCCATATTATTAAGGAAAAATATGGCTCTGAAGGTGTAAGTGATGATAATGTTGACTCTTGGCTACTTTTTGAAGTAAAGGGAAATTTTCTATATGGATTGCTGACACATTCCTACATATACACAGGGGACGCATACAAGAAAAACCTTTCAGTAGTGTTTATAATAGTGAAAAATTAGAAACAATCCAAATTTTAATAATCTTGCAAACTGATATACATACATGGCAAGTTTTTAATATAATGAAATACTAAACAGCAGGGCCCTAGAGCTAAGTTTTCATGTTTAAGAAGCTCACATATATATTTTAATATAGTTTTAGAGCATACCAATAAGTCAAAATATATGATATATAATGCATATGATAAAATGTAGACACATATATGAAAATTATGAACATCAAATTTTCTCTGGGAAGGATAGGAAATGTAAACGGGATACTCAACCAAGAGTTTCAACTATGTTTGAAGTATTTTATTTCTTATAGTGTGTGGCAGCACTCAGATGGTCTTCTGAAACATGTTAAAACTTTAATAAAATAGAAGAATGTTTGGAAGAATTTGTCTAGGAGAAGACAAATACAATGAGAAATCCTTCAATGACATATTCAATATGTTGGTAAAATTAAAAAAAATAATTTTCATTAATCTAGAAACTCCTTTTTAAAAAGAATATTCATATCTGAGATATTTTCCTCTATGAAACATGGTCTTATCTGTTACCAAGCAATATATATATTATTTTTCCTCCTTAATACCATTGTTATTCCTCTTGTATATGCCTATTTTTTTATTCATTCACTCAGATCTCTTCACCATTAAGATTTCAATTTCAGTATCTCCTCCTCAGAATACTCTTCAATGAGCCCTCACCTAAAGAATCCTCATATTGCTTTACATAATATTAGTACATTTTATTTTCAGGTGGAATATATTTCCATTTGAAATTACCTTTGTCTTGTACGTCCATTACTTATTTTTTATACTAGAATACCAACTTGTTGAGGGCAAAACTTTGCCCATCTCATTTGCCAATGAATCTCCATCACCTAGAACAATGCATGACACAAAGAAGATGCTCAAATACTTGTTGACTGGCTGCGAACACCCCAAGTTACCCAGTGAATAGATAGAACGTTTAATTTCATTTACTTTGTAAATATGTTCTGTCTTCTTAATAGTCGGATAAGGTTTCTAGGAGGCTTAATAGATATCAACAATCTTTCAGCCTCCAGTGTATACTGGTGTGGTAAGCAGATGGTCTTCATCTGGTGTCTATATCTTTTTGTAGTGCCCCTCAGCTGTGTCAGATATGGTCCATGTGACCAACAGAATACGGCAGAAGTGACATTCAGTGTCTCCTAAGGCAAATCGCAAAAGACATTGCCACGTGTACTTTTTATCACTCACTTTTTGGAAAGCCAGCCCCGTGTTGTGAGAACACCTAAGTAGCCCTATGGACAGGTCCATGGTAAAGGACCTAAGTCCCTGAGCAACAGCCAGCAACAACTGATGAGCCATGTGAGTGAGCCTTCTTGTAAGTAAATCCTCGCAGCCGGTGTTGCAACACAGTAGATAAAGCCACCACCCACGACACCAACAACCCACATGGACACCAGCTCCCGCCCTAGCAGCTCCACTTCTGACCCAGCTCCCAGCTAATAGTATGAGAAATGCAGCTGAGGATGTCCTAAATGTTTGGGTCCTGCCTCTCGCATGGGAGAACTAGATGAAGTTCCTGGCTCCTGGCTTCAGCCTGGCCTAGCCCTGGCCACTGAAGTCATCTGGGGAGTAAACAAGCAGACAGAAGATCTGTCTCTCTCCCTCTCTCTCTCAACTATGATTTTCAAAAATAAATAAATCTTTTCAAAAACGAAAGTGAATAACTTAAAAATAAAGACAGAGGCCAATGGGGGCAGTGCTGTGGCGCACTGGGTTAATCCTCTGCCTGTGGCACCAGCATCCCATATGGATGCTGGTTCTAATCCCAGTTGCTCCTCTTCCAGTCCAGCTCTCTGCTATGGCCTGGGAAAGCAGTGGAGAATGGCCCAAGTGCTTGGGTCCCTGCACCCACATGGGAGACCAGGAAGAAGCATCTGGCTCCTGGCTTCGGATCTGCGCAGCTCCGGCTGTTGCGGCCATTTGGGGAGTGAACCAATGGAAGGAAGACCTTTCTCTCTGTCTCTCCCTCTCACTGTCTGTAACTCTACCTCTCAAATAAATAAAATCTTAAAAAAAAAATCAATCTGTCTACCTATAGTGGATACTTTAAAAAAAAGAGAGAGAGATGCCATGCCATGTTGAAGAAGAAGGAGGAGGAGGAAAAGAAGAATAAGACAACGATGAAGAAGAAGAAACAACAGGAAGAGAGGAGGAGAGGCAGAAGGGGGAAAAGAAGGAGAAGAAGGGAAAGGGGAAAGGGAAGGAAGGGAATGAAGGAGGAGGGGGAGGAGGAGGAAAAGGGGGAAGAGAGAGAGAAGGGGAGGAGGAAAAATATCCCCCCCCCCAGTTGCCCTCAAGTCTTCAGAAGACTGCAACTCTGCACTGTATCTCAGATGACACTCCGTGAGAGACCCTGAGTCTGAAACAGCCAGCTAAGGTGTGCCTGAGCTCCTGGTCAATAGACCCTGTGTGTAATAAATGTTTATTGTTGTTTCATGCTGATGAGCTTTGAGACTATTGCAATACAGCAATACGAACTAATACAATTGGTCTCTGATGCATGTGTATTTCTCAAGTCCCCAGATGTCTTGAAGATGAGAAATAATATATGAAATAATAAGTTGGCTGCTTCCATGCTCCCTTCCCCTCTATTTGGCTCACTTCTTCCACTTAAAATGTTAACGGGCTCATTCCTGTTATTTCTGTACATCAATGAACCAAGATATGGTAATTAAAAGACAAGAGAGGCCGGCGCCACGGCTCAATAGGCTAATCCTCCGCCTTGCGGCGCCGGCACACCGGGTTCTAGTCCCGGTCGGGGCACCGATCCTTTCCAGGTTGCCCCTCTTCCAGTCTAGCTCTCTGCTATGGCCCGGGAGTGCAGTGGAGGATGGCCCAAGTGCTTGGGCCCTGCACCCCATGGGAGACCAGGAGAAGCACCTGGCTCCTGCCATCGGATCAGCGCAGTGCGCCGGCTGCACCGCGCCTACCGCGGCGGCCATTGGAGGGTGAACCAACGGCAAAGGAAGACCTTTCTCTCTGTCTCTCTCTCACTGTCCACTCTGCCTGTCAAAAAAAAAAAAAAATCAAAACAAAAAGACAAGAGAGGTGGGTGCTCTGAGCATCTAGTGACTTTGCCCTCAGCCAGTAGCATAATGCCATCCAGCAACAACTTCACAGGTAGGCTAGCTTTTTTGGGAAACAAGAAGGCAAAATCACATACTAAAACCCAATTTAAATAAAATGGAAATAACAGTGCATGCTTTGTAAGTGTTCTGAAAAGAACAAATAAAAGAATGCCTATAAAACTCTTAGCACGATGACTTATCCATAGTTACTGCTAAATAAATATTGGCTATTATTATTGACATTTCTTTTACCTGCCTTCAATTTTATTTGAACAGGCTTTTAATTCGCTAAAATAGATTAGTGAAAATAGTATATTATAAACTCCTAACACTGCACAATAGCTGATGAATTATACGAGAGAAGTGTTTTCTAAAACCTGTTATCATAAATTGAGAATAGACTTTTTAATACATACATATTCAGAGAAAAAATTGGGCTGAAAATTAACCAAAGGCTATGCTATCTAAATTATAATAAGAGATTGTCATCTTAACATATTGAAAACTTGAGAAGGATGAGCAAGAGACTTAAAACGTAGTAAGAAAGTAAAAGCAGCAAGAGATTGACTTGAATGTCATTATCTTATTGCCTTTTGGAACTAAAAATGTATTGTTTCTCATATAAAGCAAAGCACTGAAAACTATTTGGCAGCAAGGTTATTATTTCACATATAATTACATCTCATACAGAGGTACGTTGGCAGACATGTAGTGGCTAAATTGTCCATTTTCAACTGGAAAAAAGAAATGCAGTTCTTTTTCCACTTACATCAGTCAAAAAGATAGCCGCCTACAGGAAGAGATAAAGACTTATTTGACACTAGATCTATAACCAATGATTTTAGTTATCACTTGAAATTAGTGAGAATTTTGAAATAGGGTTAAGATTTTTTGAAGAGCAATTTGATATCACAGTGAAACAGCAGATGAAATGAAAAAGTTTTTTTAAAAAAGGAAGAAAAGAGAAAAGGCTATTCTTATTGCCTGAATGTGTTTGGATTTTCAGATTTCTCCTAAAATAGGCAGATAACTCCTAAAATCACACATGTATTAATTTAACATTTTCAAAAAATAAATTATGCATTTGATTAAGTTACGTTCTCTATAAATCAATTGGATAAATCTTGAGTCAATGAATATACTAAAACATTATTCATGGTGCTAACAACTAAGGGTATTATTTATAAAAGCCAGACAACTAAATTCTAACACCCCAAGCTGCTTGTTTTGAATATTTATTAAATCATCATGAGTTCTGCTAATTATTATTTTTAGATCATTATAATCTGCAGTTATCTGTAGTATAGACATAATAACAAATGTTTTTATACTTGAAAACTGGAGAAAATGCTATCATCTGAATTCCTTTTAGAGGGAATGCATATCTATGAGAAAGAAATACTTGAGTCAACTAAGGTATGGGGATAACATCCCTAAGGTGTGTTCAAGTTATAAAAATGTACCCATAAGTTGCTACATATGAGATAATGGAGAGGAATTTTACTACTTTTGCATCTTAAAGAGAAGAAAAGGGTTGTAGGTGATGAGCAAAGATACTGAAACTAAGGAGGTAAAAGTTGATTGCACATTATAAAGAGCCTCACAACCTCTCAGAGTTCAGTAAGGACGAACGTAGTGTGAGTGTTGAGTGGATGTGTGTGTGTGTGTGTGTGTAAATTAAGTGGCATGCACCAGTGAAGACTGTGAACACATATTCCCTAGATTTTCAGTAATCATGCGAGAAGACAGATGCAGACATCCACAGGTCCTAGAAATGAATTTGAAGATTAGTAAACAGCTGCTTTCTCTACGATTGTGACCTTCCATCAGGAATAAACAATTTTAATACTCGTTAGACTTCTTTCCTCACCTTTCATGAATTATATGAGATCTCACTGTATAATGATGTCATAATTATACAGCTAGCCACTGGAAAGGACTTTTAAAATATAAAAGAGATTCTGGGGAAGAAAACATATAGGCAATAGCCAAATGAGCATAAGAAGGATGAGATACTTCAAAGAGAACAAGTTGAAGAATGTCACTCTGACATTGTCCCCTCCACATGATGGTACTTTTTCCTCTGAAGAACTTCAAGTCCCTCAAATGCCAAACTCTACCTTTACATGATCACTTTTATTCAGGGTATTTACTTCTACTGAACTCCTAATCTCACCCTGTCTCTCCTCCTCCAATTTAGACGCACTGCTCACAAACTCAGCTGTGAAACACAAGTCATTTTCCCACTTTCAAAGGGAGAGAGAATAAATATGTGTAGAGCATGTCAGAAGAAAAAACATTCACTGAAGATTTGGTGTTCTGTGAGTTTAAATCTCAGAACCACCAGCAACTGCCTTGCAATTGAATACTAACTATCCTTGGTCACTAGAGATTTTATCACCTGATGAAGCCTACCTTGACTCCCGCTCAGACTACTCTTCATCCTCTCTGCCTGCTCCTCTACTCTTTGTCCTTTCCTCCTCACACTCATCTTCAGTTCTGATGTGGAGCCACATAGCCATGCTTTTCTTTTGGAATCATCCTTTCCTTTACACCAAACCTGTCTACCTCGCTTTCTGGTCAGGACTATCTGCACTTGAAATAAATCATACGACTCCCTGAAGGGCTGAATTGTGTTTTAAAGTGACATTTCCCTCTCTTCTACATAGAGCATTTCTCAAGGTCTATGGCAAGAGTGGACCTTCTGGTACTTTTAATATCTTTCCATTACAGAGTTTCAAGCATTGTAAATTGTTAAATATTTTGCAAATTTTCAGACCAAATTTGAGAAAGAAGCATGAATTATAGTTATCTTTTCTTCTAACACAGTTTGGTTTTCTACTTACAGAAGATTAATCAATCCATGATTTTTATTCTGTTTCCTCATTTGCAAAATGGAATTAAAATGATAATGTGCTATATACAACTTTTAGAGGCTACTTCAGGGTCAAAAGAAATTTACGTATCAAGTCACTTTGAAAACTTGAGAATTTTCCTACAAATATTTCCTACAAACACACTGCAAATAAGACTAATTTTTGAGTACATAAGCATTTTGTGAGAGTATAAATTCTGCTGCTATAAACACATGCATGAGAAAGAGATATGAATAAAAATCCGGTATACTATGCAATGCACACAAAGTTTTCAATAAACATGAGAGAACCAAAAGATTTGTAATATGCACTGGAGGTTATCTGTGGACTAATAAAATGGAAATAAATAAAAGTGACCATCTCTGAATATGAACTTAGAGATGTCACCAGTAAGTGACTGCCTCTGAATCCACTGAAATATCATCAGGGAGCAAAGGTTAGGCACTACTGTACTCAAAAAAATCCAAATTTATTTTTCACGTACTGGAAAAGCAAAGAACTAGGTACTTTTAAGACACAAAGCCAAATGCAGAAATCTGTGCATTGTGATGGCAAGCATATTAGGATGACTCTTAGGCCTGTCAAGTAAGTCTATTTCTTTATTTCTCATACTGCAAAAGCTTCTCTCCATTCTCTACTTCATTTCACTTCCGAGTTGCACTTTTATCAGCCTAGCTTTCCTTTTCTTTAATGCTCCCTTGCTATGTCTTGCCAGGTGCTAAGAAGGACACAGCTGGAAAGCTAAAGGCTCCATCCTAGCATTTATCTAGGTCTCGGGGATAAAAGGGAAGTTGGGGGTGGAGCTCATCCACGATTAATCACGGATGGTGATGTCTTTATTGGCTACTGACCTTGCAATGTATTGCATGAGTTATAAGAAGGTTCTCTGTTACCCCAATCCCTATTTTCTTGAAGCAGGATATAAATCACTTGAGCCTCATGAATTTCTCATATTTATAAAGTATACTTCCAAATTTTCCACAGAGGATGCAGTGGCACCACTTATTTTTCCAATTTTAAAAAAATAATTTTTCAGCTTGTTCAGATGTCACATAAGGGGTCTGATGATTGAGATGATGTGGCTGAGAGTGACCCGAGGATCCAAGGTGGATGTCAGCGAGAAGCCTGAAGAGAAGTGGATAGCTGCCATCATCCCCATGTTGGGGTTGTTTGCATTGCTTCTTCTCTAACCTTATGCTCGAAGCAACAATCATGGTAGATTGCCTTATTCTGTTCCATTAAGAACTGAAGCATGTAATAAATCAAATTCAGTGGTGACATATCTTGCTTCAGTGGCATGATAAGTTGCTTCTTGGCTGAAATTCAGATGAAGAATATCTGGATTTTATAAATATACTTCTCCATATTCCCTTGAAACTTAAGTATTATCTGGTACCTAGAAAAATTAATGAAAACAGAGAAGTGGGAAAGAAATACATCCTTGAGAATTATCAAAGGATCTCAGTTGGCAAATTCTGTAGTGTGAACTCAAAATAATTATTTCTCTCTGTATAGCTATGCTTATAAACAGAAAAGTATTATAAACACATTCAGCCTTGCTCTTAAGGGCTCTCTTGGTTAAAGAGAAATATCCAAGACCACTACACGGTAACATACCATACAAATGCATACTCCACAATGTAGAAAAAATGTAAATCCACCAAGATAGGGTTTTCTTAGTTTTGTTTCATTAAGTCCATGAAAAACCTGTGCCAACAAAGACAATCTTAGAGAGCTTTTAACCAAATGTCAAAGTTACAAGTTACAAAAAGGAGTCTAGTCACAGACTAATATGAGATTCATATCTTGAAAGATATACTATTAGAATATTTAATCTTAAGGATATTCTCAATATTTATATGATTGTTATTTTGACAAGGTGTGAGACATTGCAATGTATAAAATGTCATACTTGCCATTAATGGTTCAATAACCTCTGGGAAAGATAAAGACACCCATGCATGCAACCAGGATATAAAACAAGATAAGAGATGTGCATTATGATTGGAATAAACCATAATTTAGTAATATAGAGCATAAATTTTCATTTTAATGATCATATAATTTTCTTGATAGATAAAACATCAGGCCCTAGCCTTGAAGAGAAGTGGTAATTTGATATGCAAACACTGGGATATAGAGTAACAATAGCTAGAACAAAGTGGCAGGAAGAGAATTAATAAGAGTAATATCTGACACTTGATCTATGCCTGCTGAATGCTAGACACCACTCTAAACATTTTCGTGCTTTAACTCACTTTGTTCTCACAAAAACCCTTGCAGGTGAACCATTGTTGCCATCCCCATCCAAAAGACGAGAAACCAAGGCACATAGTACACAAGTAATTTGCCCAAAATGAGTCCATGTTGATTTTGATGTTTTCACTCAGTCTAATTCATACCCATGATGTTTTTTGGCAATGTGTAGTAGACCAATTGGATTTTGAGAGACTGGAGGGGTAAAACCAAACCACACATAATGGAGTCTCTCAGATAAAGAGAAGTCACTGATGATTTTTGATTGGAGAAGTGACTAAATGTCCATTTTAGAAAGACATTCATCCAATGTATATATTAAGTTTGGAAGATGAGCTTTGTGATTAAAAATTAAGAAGCTATTGTGATAATCTAAAATACAGGAATTAGAAAGTGCATTTATGAAAAAAATGTGAATATGCATTACAATCTCTTTCTCAATTTAAGATGATATTCACTTCCCTCTGCTATCACTGGGTTATCTAGACTTGACAGGATGATAAGATAATCAATCAAATAGTGTACTTAGTCTTATTTTCTCAGTGAATTAAATTGTGTCTTCAGAGGAAATTACAAACCCATGGAGACTAGTTAATTGCATAAAGGTAAAAATACTACAGGTGGACATGCCTAGTGGCCTCAAGAAATTAATATACTTCTGAAGAATTAATTAATATATATGAAAATAAAATAAAAACTTATTGAAACATCAACACTCAGTAAATATTTCTTCCAATGTTCCATTGAGAATGCACATTTAAAAAAAACTTTATATAGGCCGGCGCCGTGGCTCAACAGGCTAATCCTCCGCCTTGCGGCGCCGGCACACCGGGTTCTAGTCCCGGTCGGGGCACCGATCCTGTCCCGGTTGCCCCTCTTCCAGGCCAGCTCTCTGCTGTGGCCAGGGAGTGCAGTGGAGGATGGCCCAAGTGTTTGGGCTCTGCACCCCATGGGAGACCAGGATAAGCACCTGGCTCCTGCCATCGGAACAGCGCAGTGCGCCGGCCGCAGCGCGCTACCGCGGCGGCCATTAGAGGGTGAACCAACGGCAAAGGAAGACCTTTCTCTCTGTCTCTCTCTCTCTCTCTCACTGTCCACTCTGCCTGTCAAAAATAAAAAATAAAAAAAAATAAAATAAATAAAAAATAAAAAAAACTTTATATAGGCAATTCATTGTTAATTGAAACCTAATAACTATTATATTTTAATGGCAAATGACATTCTGTATCTATTCTTTGCTTTTAAATCATGGTCCTAATGATTTTGTGAAATTCTTACTGTAACCATTCAAAAATAAAATATTTTCTAACTTGAAAGTTTTCAAGTTAATTTTTTTTTTTACTTTTTTTCCCTGCACTTTGAAAAAAGGCAGGATTTCACTGGTGCCATCTGTGTTATTAGTGAAGAAAAGCCAGCATAAGTTTAAAACAATGCAAAAGAAAACTATGTAAAATTAAGCTAAAACTGTCACAGGAAACTGCTAAGTTTCACAGAGATCAGATTCCAGCACACTGAAAATGTCTCTTGAGCCTGCCTAGAATTTCTCACCTCATTAGGTGTGAAAAACACAAATTGAGCACTGTTGGGTTTTTTTCCCCCTCAAAAGTGTGTCCATGATGAGAACAGTTGGGGAAACAATGCTTTTCACAGCCTTTTGGTCAGATATTTGGAGGAATGAGGGAAGTGATTGAAGGCTGCACCCTTTATAGAATCTGGGCACTTGCTCAGGGATTGTTTTTGAAGCTTCAAGTCATTTATGAAATAATTAATTCATTCCCACATTTCCTCTTCTTTCTTGGACACAAAATTAGCCATTGCTTTGTAAAATAAAATGAAAGGAGATTGAGAGTCAAAATTACCTGGTCAAATATCATATTCCCACACTGGTTCTGAGGTCCTGGACTCATGTTTTCTGAGTCAAGCCATTTTTCTCTAGCTACTGCATTTCTGAACAGTCCTCATCTTTAAATTTCAGGAATACCTGTCTGCGTGCCCGACATCTAGGTGGGATTTAACTCTACATGCATATTAATATGTTCAATTTATAAAGGTTGAAAACTCTGACTCATTGCCCATCAAGTTAAAGTACAATTTCAAGATTTTTAAGTACTTAATCTGAAACATGTAATGAGATTTATATTACAAGCTGAAAAAAGAAGTGCACTTAGGATACGGTCCAAAATAAAACTACCTATCACAAGTGTGACTGCGTGCTTCTAAACTGTTTCTTTATTTTCCACACATTTTCCCCCAGAGAATATCCTACTGTCCTGCATGGTACATCAAATTCTACATTATACCATCTAAAACTGAGCATCTTTTGATCATAATATTTAACAGCATTCAACATTTTTAGAATTTACTTCAAACATTTCTCCTTACTTTCAAGAACAGTTGAGACCACTGAATGTACACCCACATTGATACACATAACGATCACACATTGCCATGACAACTGGTACATTTGTGCTGCAAAAAGTGAAACATGGTTCAAAAAGTGAGTAATACAAGAGGTCACTTCATCCCCCATCACTCAAAATATTTTTACACTGTACCTCCCACACACTCTCACCCTTGAAAGCAAAGGACTATGATGATTGAAATAATAAAGTATAATTATAACAGAGTTCAATGAAGTTGGAAACTAAGGTATTTTATATTAGCCACTGTATTGTAATCAACTCTGGTAAATGATACCAAAATGAGCATTTTAACTTTTACTATTCCACAAAAAAAACCTAAAGGGAGAAATCAGTGTAATCATGGTTTCTTCCATAAAATAAAGGAGAGGAATAAATCTGTGTTATTACTCTGAAGCATAATTTTTACTATATTTTGTTTTAAAAAACTACTAGGAGACTATCTCAGTGATGACATTTATGGAGAAATGGTAACTTCCAGTTAATGAGGGTAATGTGAATACATAATGTCCTATGGATATTTCAGAAGACAGAGTACTGATCCATTTTCTGCTTATTTATGTGCAAGATAATATTAGGCTTCACTGAAACACTTGGAATTTGCAACTTTTCTTTGAATAAAAGGAACCTCGTTTTCTCCAATGGAGAACAGAATGGCCAGGAAGGGATGGGGACAGACATGTATTTATTGGGAACTGAGCAAGAAATAATAGAAACTTCAAACTATTACATGATCAATGGCATACTAGAATTTGTGCAAAAGCACAAAATCAATTCTTTCTTAAAAATTTTTAAATTTTTTTTGACAGGCAAAGTTAGACAGTGAGAGAGAGAAAGAGAGACAGAAAGAAGGTCTTCCTTTCCGTTGGTTCACCCCCCAAATGGCTGCTGCTACCAGTGCACTGCGGTGATAGGAAGCCAGGAGCCAGGTGCTTCCTCCTGGTCTCCCATGCAAGTGCAGGGCCCAAGCAGTTAGGCCATCCTCCACTGCCTTCCCGGGCCACAGCAGAGAGTTGGACTGGAAGAGGAGCAACCGGGACAGAATCTGGTTCCCTGACCGGGACTAGAACCCGGGGTGCCGGCGCCACAGGTGGAGGATTAGCCTAGTGAGCCATGGCACCAGCCACAAAATCAATTATTGTCCTCACTCATATACATATAGTATAATGTGTAAGGATGCACAAAATCAAGACAATGCAATACTTACTCTGGACACTATCAAATGTGTAGGAGTTTCATCCCAATGATAGTTAAATAGGTGAAGCTGCCTCCATTAGAATTTGGGGATTAAAACCTGGGACCTTAGTGAATCCAGCAAAATAAGAACTATAACATCTCATTTTCATTTGACATGTCCCATAGGAAATTGCAGTATTGAGATAAGAGACCTAAATTGAAATACATCATGTCATATTGCTTACTTGCTTTAAAACCACATTTGTATATGTATTGTAGAATATGCTCTTCATAAGACAAATTCCTCTTCTTCTTACTATTTATATTTAACCAACCGCTATGGGGGAAAGGAAGGAAAATGGCCATTGTGCAAACTTGCAAGTGCCCAAGTTCAATACACGTTCTATTCAAGTAAGCTGTCTTTTTGGAGCTCCTCCACCTCAGGTCGTTTTGTGCAAGAGAAGTTGTCATTGATACATGAAATACTTTTCTCTTTGTGAAGAGAGAGTTCAAATACATTTTTTCAATGTACCTCAGTCAATGTTAACTGATGAGTATCATAAATAAGAACACCTTGCCTCAATCTTTTTGATTTGAACCTATAGATGCATCCTGTTAAAATGCATTCAATTCTTATACTTATCATTTAGTATATAGCTTCCAACCATTACACTGAATCTAACTACAGTTTTAAGGGGAAATTGTCTCAAAGTTTGGAGATGGACAGAAGGACTATGACAAAGTTCTGTAACAATAGACATAAGACTATTCCTTGGTGTTGTATGTGTTTGAGTGGTCAGCCACTTTTGAGGGCACTTTTGGTATAATCCAGCCACCATTTTTCCACTTTATCAACAATGCTTTTATGGAAAATTGCTAAATATACTCTTGCACATCTACTAACATCTTCCATCTACTAACACTATCAGGAAGGAAATGGTATTAGCTTAGTTTCTGAATCCACAAAAATAAGTGACTACTAGTGTCACTTTCTTTTTATTAAGTGTTCTAAAATATAGTGGAAATAAAAACTAGAATTTCAGACCTGCAGATTTAAAAGTATATCCTTTTTTGAAAATTAGTAAATTTTCAATCTATAATCTTCCAACTTCTTATTTTCTTAAAGATTATTGACAGCAAAAGTTGGTATTGTGGCACAGAGGGTTAAGCTGCCGCCTGCAACACCAGCATCCCAAATGGGCACCAATTTGAGTCCTAGCTGCTCCACTTGTGATCCAGCTCCTTGCTAATGTGCCTTGGAAAGTAGCAGTAGATGACAGAAGTGCTTAGACCCTTGCCACCCATGTGGGAGACCTGGATGAAGTTCAAGGCTCTAGCTTCACCTTGACCTAGTGCTGGCCATTGCAGCCATTTGTGGAGTGAAACAGTAGGTGGAAGATACCTCTTTCTCTTTTTCTCTGTCTCTCCCTCTCTCTCTGTAATGCTGCCTTTCAAATAAATAAATAAATCTTTTTAAAAAGATTATTAACAACAAATAAAATACATACAAGATTGTTTAGACCAAAGAAGATAACGGTGCACACAGACAACCAAATCAGCTGAGATGTGACACACAAATGCGGAAGTCACTGGAAGCTCTGTCAGATGTTATTGTGTAGCCAGGCTTTTCCTCATGCTCATTAGAGAAGTTTATGACTTAAAATCTACATTAAAGAAGATGCATACTCCCTGATCCCTCCGAGCTCATCTCTCTGTGAGCTTCTTTCTTCTTTCTCCTTCATGTCTTTAGAAGGGTGACCATAATAGGATATATTATGAAGTCCTTAAGGAATCATGGCTTATAACCTTAAGATTAATTTTCAAACCTAGTCAGAATTGTTTTTAGGTGTAGAAGCCTGGACAACATCCAGTTGGACTTGTTAACATGTTTTAGGAAAGAAAATACAAAATACAAAAGGGGGAAAAAGTTGCAGCCTCAGATATTGAGAAAAGTGACAGAGATGAGCATTGGCATCATTTGGAAGGTGCCGAGGGCACAGGAAAAGTTCTCCACTTGGATTTAAACATCTGATGAAATCTTTACTTAGTATATACTGAATTGATCTTCTGTATATAAAGATAATTGGAAATTTAAAAAAAACCCTGGTATTAAATTGGAAATTGCATACAAAATTAATCAATTTTTGAAAAATATCATGTAGGATCTCTGTCTTTAATGTGCTGTACACTGTTATTTAATGCTATAACTAGTACTCCAACAGTATTTTTTCACTTTGTGTTGCTATGTGGGGGCAAACTGTTGAAATCTTTACCTAATATATACTAAACTGATCTTCTGTATATAAAGAGAATTGAAAATGAATCTTGATGTGAATGGAAGGGGAGAGGGAGCGGGAAAGGGGAGGGTTGCGGGTGGGAGGGAAGTTATGGGGGGGAGCCATTGTAATCCAAAAGCTGTACTTTGGAAATTTATATTCATTAAATAAAAGTTAAAAAAAAAAACATCCTGATTCCTTTGGACTATCATCCATTCAGCTCTTGGCTAAGGAAATTTAGGACCAACTTGTTATTCATTTTATTTCACCAAGAAAATTTATATTTTGCTTTCCAAGTAGTTTCTCTACAGAAGAAGTTAATTTTGGTGGGTACACATGTGTACTTTCTTATCCCAGCATGAGACATTTCACTAAATCAAACTCTTAGTATTGAATACTGAACTCATACCACAAGAGTTGTAAATGCTAAGTATGAATTTGTTTTATTCTCACAACAATCCTATGAAGTAGTATGAAGTAGTATTTTTATATAAATTTGAATTACTATAACCCATAATACACTCATCATATTTAATTAATTAGTGTACTCATTCCAATTTCCCCCCTAAGAAACAGATCCATGTTTTTGTGCACTAGTATGACTCATTTTTAGTGAAAGACCAAAATTAAAATCCTGCTAAATAGAAGAGAACATGGTACACTGCACAGTTCAGTCATACTAAGCCTCCCTTTGAATGTTCCTGACTCTCTTCTCTCAAGTTTTTATATGGGTTGCCCATCTTATCCTAGACATTCTTCCTCCCATTCTCCTTTTGTCCTGGTTTATTCTCTTTCACCTCAAAAACTGGGCATCATGTTTTTCCCTAGAAGCAGGACATCTGTTTGTTATTCACAAGTGTGAAATCCCTACTGCTTAGTATATTAGCTGGTACATGGTAGGTGCTCAGTGTACAATATTGAATGAATTAATGTTCTCCAAGAATAGATATTAGATTCCCCCAAGTAACACCAGCTGTGCATACTCAAAATCAAACTCCATCCTCTTCCTCAAAATCAGCTCTTTCTTCACATTTCCCCATCAAATGAGACAATATTCTTGTCATTCTGAATCAAAATCTTCTAATCAACTTTGACATAACCCTACCTTTCATTTTCTACATCTACTTCAAAATGTCTAATTCCTTTGTTTATAATGTTTTTTGGAGTCTGTTTTCTTCCATTCTGCTTATGTAATATGCCAGTGTAATCTAATATATGAATTATGAAAATCATCTCTTGTATGAACCTCCAGGTTTCAGACTCTGTCAGCATTCCAAACTATCTTAAATATCACAGCTAGATTCACTTTTTTTTTCTAAAACATTCCTTTATTATATCACTATTTGTCTACTGATTCAGGAGCAAATGTCCTTATTTTTAAGTACAGTCACTATAACATCCATGTTAATCTCCAAATTACTTTCCACTTACACCCTCCACTCTGATAGAAGAAAATTCACCACTGTCCCAACAGTTTCACTTCTTAGTTCATGGTTAACCCATATTGCAATATGTAAAATATATGACATATTATCCAAGACTAAGGATTAAGTTGCAATGCCTACATGAAGACATTTGTCACTAAATCATGTGAATTGTTTGGTTGTCTCGACACCCTTACTGAAGACAAAAGAATAGACAGCAATTCTGCAATCCATTATAAATTGTTCTTTATGCTTACTTAATTACTATAAAGAACTTAAGAGGCATTTTTTATCAGTGAACATCTTTATAATTCCTTTTTAATCTACCAAGGCTCTAAAACAATATTGCACACAGATGATATTCCATGGATTCTTAGGGAATGACTGTAAATATTTGGTGAATAACTGCTACATACAAAGCACTGAGGATAGACTCAAAAAGAAAACAGAGTTTATATACTGAAGGTGGATATTGAAAACATAAAAGGAAACAAAAATGTAATTTAGGGTAGTAGTATGTTTTAATAATTCATATTATATGTCCAAATAGGAGCCTCTTGGATTCATGGGCTGTACTTAACAATCCTGACTTTCTTTTGCACTAGTCTCAAGTCAACCATTGCTTTCACTGATTTTTAAACACTGACTAGGTCCTTATTTGCAAATAAACATTGGTAAGACTTAATTTTTTCAAACTGGAGTAGATTTGAACTATTATTTTTAAGAACTAATTATAATTGAACACATGCCAAAAATACATAAAGAGAAAAGGCTCTGGCATGCCACGCTGCCAGAATAGAAATAGATTTTGGACTCAATTCAGTTTCTAGTAAATTAATGTCCAAAGCACACAGGAACAAATGTGCACACGTTCAGAATCTCGACAGAGGCCAGGGTACATGTGGATCTTAGAATTCAATCTGTCCCTCCCCCAGAGGGTAATATCCTCCATGGTCCCTCTACAATGTTTACCCATCATCATTTCTAGTAGGCTTCCTTAAGTTCAGTCTTTTGGAGTACTTTGCATACATGAATTAGGTGTGCAGTTTTAGTGTTACTCCTAATGAGGAGTAACATGTTTACCCTTTCTATATATTGAAAATGAGGCACCCTGTGTTCAGCTGATTTGCTTCCATAAGGATGGGCAGTATGGTATTCTGCACTATTAACATTTATTAGAATGATCACAGCAGTATGTATATTCATCACATTGTTTTAGGTAACAGCTATGTACTGAGTCTTGTGCCCAGCTCTGAGGATGCTGAAATGAAATGCTATAAACTTGGGGAAGCACTTACAGCCTGACCGGGATAACAAAACCCACAAATGATTGACTATGCTATTGACTTTGTGCAGTGCTAGAAATATAAATAGTTTCACATTCAAGGAATTTTATTGCTGATAGAAACCATACCATCATTGACTGCAGCACAAGAGAGGGAAAGGAGATCTCCTGTCATGTTTGTCCCCAGACGACGACTGGAACCCAATGTTTTGACACTAGGTGGATGCCCAGTTTGCTACCACTTCCTAATCCAGCCATTCATAAGAGGCTAGTTTTGTCTTCTGAGACAATGAATTGGTTTAAATATATAAAATAAGTCTTAAAATTTATTTAAATAATAACAAATTTTTGGTTAGTATCTCACAAATTGTGATGATAAATACTGTCATTTGCTATATGACATTCATCACAATATGTTATTCCTGACTACTTTCCTAGTTCCTTCTACAACTGTGAGTTAGATAATTTATTAAATTAGCATTAGGGTTTAGTTCACACTGAACTGTTACCAAGTTCTGTGAAAAAGGGAAAGATATGATTGGCTATATTTATAATACTACTATTGGGTTAAATAAAACATTGTTCTCTTTTTATAAAGACATTCACATTCCTCTGAGTGAATTTTCTCATCCAAGGATTCAAAATTCTTATCACACAAATTTTATCTATTTCTGCATGTATACTAAATGTATGAGTATTTGGCTCTTTTCTTTTATAATTGCCTCTATTATCCCAAACCTTGTGTATCTATGAGTAACTGGTATAAGAGCATGTACACATTGTGTGTGATTTCAGGATCCAACTTTATAAACTCAACAGGACATTCTGCTAAGTTTTCTAGGATAGCCAAGACTGAAATGGACGCTTTCTAATATTGCAATATTGCATCGGATTTAGTAAAGCAATTTTGCTAATGCTTCTTTTCCTGAAGACACTGATGCTTTCTGATCCCTTCTGCGCTTCCCATTTTATTAAGATTGTTTTAAGATGATGGTTTCAGATTTTAGCCACTTACGCAACTCAAATTTATTTTAACTCATTTGAGATACACGCACACACACTCACACACTCACACACAGAGAGAGAAAGAGAGAGAGACGAGAGCTCCCATCCTGCTGATTCACTCCCCATTCACTGAAGCATTTTTAAGGTATATGCAATGCTTCAAAAGCATCATACAAAAATAAAATGTGTGCACAATGGCAATCTCTCAGGGAGAAGAGAAAAACATCTTAAAACAAAGGAGGAATGTTAGTTACTCAGAAAGTATAAAATATTTCTTCATCACTGGGGGATTTTTATATTTATTTTTAAAAGTAATTATATCTTCCAAAGTATTTAGAAACATAAACTAAACTACAAAAAATTGTTTCATATCATATTAATTAAAATAAAACATTTTCTTCTTGTAAAATATCCAAAAAATTGGACTAACTTAAAGGACCTCTCTTAATTATCGGGGAAATTGCTTCAATCTTCCACTTCAGTGTTCTATTTCACTTTACAGATTAAACAGCCTTTCAACAAAAATAGAGCTATTTGCTCCTATCTCTCCTTTTGGGTCATTGCAAGAACCCTGTGGAGTTGTAAGATTAAAGGTGTTTAGAATGCACAAGATCCCAACTTTTAAATAAATCTGATTTCCAGATGATTTCCTGTTTTAATCAGGTAATTACTGTATCAAACTTTCTGAAATTCTTCTTTCTCGAGCCGTGAAAAAATGGAGTCGTGAATTGTTTCCATGGTAATTTCCACTTGTCATCGTTATATCGTTGCAGTAAAGTTTCCTTAAACACTATTGGCATGAGTATTGCTAAAATGTACTTTTTTTGCTCTTATCCATTCTGAGTTAAAGTACCTTAAAACACATGCTCCCAACATCTACTTTCTGTTCCTTGGGACAGAAAGACAGTCATTTTTAAGTCACAGATACACCTGTAAGTATATAAGCCTTACAATCACATGCCTATTCTTTGGAAAGCAATATTTGTAGAGTAACAAAAATCATAGTTTATCCAACCTGCATATAAAACCATTCAAGTATACTACATTTATCATATTAAAAATGCATCATTAAAATTTAAAAGCAGGTACAGTTGCTCAATAAGCTAATGGTATAGTCTGAAGACTCCACTCAAGATTGTATTGTTGAATTCCCAATTGGATAAAGGAGAAAGAGAAAAAACAGAGGGGAATTTGAATGACCTTGCGCCAAGGTGGTAGGGCCCTAAGCTACTTAGCTGTAGGCTGTGGTTGAGCGCCACTCTGAGGATCTTTACTGCACTGCATTCTGACGGCTGAGAATTAAAGTGCCCTTCTAAGAAGATGAACTTGAAGTCGCTTCACCTCAGAGCCAAAACCTCTGAGAATCTCAACACCCGTGTGAATGTGAGCACATATTTGTATTTATGGGGGGAATTTATGAGCTGTTTGCCTGTGTGCACCACTGACTCAATGCTTGTCAGAGAACATGTTGTAGAAAATGGAATAAAGAAATTTAATGAGAAAAAACTAGTGGAAGAAAATTTAACCTTCATATGAGTCATATCAATCTATAAACTATTAAATGATCACCTTTATTACTGGCTGGTTTATTCACCTCACATCATCTTAGGAAGAGCTAGACAAGAGTCCTGAAATCTATTAATTAGTTTCCTCTAGCAAATATTAACTCAGCACAAGCCTATTCTTTCATTAAATATGTTTAGAATTTTAAATTGAAATATCTAAATCTGTATACCTATTCCCTGATAGATAAATCTAACTTGTGTAATCTTTTCTTTAAAAATATTATTTAATGGCAGATTTACTTGATTGTTTTCCACATCATTTCAAAGAAGCTGCGCATTTATACAGTCACACTCTCTAGTGAGCACATCTATTCATGGATAACAACACAAATTATATATATTTATATTGATACACACACACACACACACATATATATATACTTTATACGTTAAATCTTCCCAAAGGGAGATGCCCACAGTGTAGAAATTAAAAAGAGAGATGAAAGAAATATAGAAATTGCCTTCTCTCTTAGAATACTTTTAAAGTGGTGCTTGAGACATAAAATAGGTTATACAACTCTATGGGGTATTGTGAGATGATACATTCCTTGATGGACATTTTAAACATTTTATAAAAAAATGCAGTGTTTCCCCTCTCTGATATAAATACAATGCAATAGAAATACAATCTGTGAACTAGAAACAGATCTACTTACTATATTTTTTGCAATATCTCTATGTCTTTGACTGTCAACAATTACCTTTGATTACTAAAAATAAGAAAACATTAAAATCTATGTAAGGTTACTGTGGTAATCAAGCTGGCACGAATATTATTTCTTTGGGTGAATCAGTTTATGTTTACAATCTGGATCACTGAGGAAGCCTTCCAAGGGCAAAGGCATTAAAGGTCTAACCCTCAAACATTATTTAAAGAGAGCTTTCAATGTTTCCAGGTAGCCTCACGTTTTTTTCCTTGATTTGTGTTTTAGGTTTTAGTGATTGTAGGAACTGCCTCTCTTACTTCTCATCTATCATATTTTCCTCTTCCTCTGATTGCTCTCTGTAAGCAATTATTTACTTGCATTTACAAGCTGATCTAATACCCTACTGTGACATAATTTACAGTTCTTTGTGAAATATCTATCCATGTGTATACTTTTTTAATGTAATAGGTTTAAGAAATACACAGCTTGAATGATAACCTTCAGTAGATGCATTTTATGTTACAAATTAAAATCTCTTGGTTTCAAAAAATGAATAAAACTCTGACCATAACAACATTGTTTGTCTATCAACTTTGTTTTTAAAAGGTTTATTTATTTACTTATTTAAAAGGCAGATTAAAAGAGAGAGACAGCAAGACAGAAAGATCTTCCACCTGCTGTTCCTTCCCCAAATGGCTACAACAGCCAAGTCTGGAATAGGCTTAAATCAGCAACCAGGAAGTCCATCCTAGTCTCCCACATGGGTGGCAGGGACCCAACTAGTTGAACTGTTTTCCATTGCCTTCCCAGGCACATTAGCATAAGTTGGATTGGAAGCAGAGGAGTTGGGAATTGAACCAGTACTTCACATGGGATGCGGGTGTCCAAAGAGGCAGGTTAACTTGCTGTGCCACCAACACCAGCCTCATGTCTACCAATTTTCTATCCATATGTATGAGTACACACGTCTTAATTAGGTAGATGTTCCCCTCTTCATCATCTTAAAAAATCATATAGGTTTTATGAGATTTGCATAGTTTTATAAAAGAAGCAAATGTACTACCAAATATGAAAAGTTAGAGACAGTTTTGTTCCAGGGGAATATTTTGTGGGTTATTGTATATTATTAATAAGTATGTCCTCTAAGTTTCATAAAAATAGTTGAACATGAAAACAAATATAAATAAATATTTTCAGTACTCTATGAAAGTGACTTAGTAGAAATTTATTAGTAGTGGCACAAAGCAGGAAAGGATTCATTTAATTGTTAGTATCCATGTAGGCTTTACGGAGGATCAGAGCAGCCAGAACTAGAAGCACATTGAGTTATCTTAACAGGGACAGCAAAGGAACACACTGCAGTGTTCTACCATGAGGGTGAAACTACAAATAGCCAAAATTTGCAATAAATGGTTTACACCGTGTACCCGGTAACATAGTATCTTCTTTCCTTCACTCAGAAATATTCAAAGCATTTCTGCATGCCAGGTAGGGAAGACCTTTCTCTCTGTCTCTCTCTCCCTCACTGTCTATAACTCTACCTGTCAAATAAATTAAACATAAATAAATAAATAAATATGTCTAACCTAATCCCTGTCCAAAATATCCAACCCAACACACTATTTTCAGGTTAAGTTTCTACTTTCATATTACTTAGAAATGGGATAAATCTAGAATGAATGAAGCCTTGGAGGAACACACTCACACAGTATCCATGGAGACTTTACAGAGGATCAGAGCATCTTTCAGACATGGTGAGCTGGTTAAAAGTAACAGTAGATGGAACACGAAGGATCATTTGGAAGTAGATCATTGTTATAACACTGAATCCACTCTCCAGGTATCAGAGATGTCTGTCCAGAAGTCATGACAAGTTGAGACACAAGGGATGACTAGAAACCATCTGGTTGAGAAAAAGAAGAAAAGCTCTCTAGGGAGAAGCATTTGAAATGTGTAGGGAACTTGGTATTCTCAGAAAACTGAAAGGAATTCAGAGACAGGAAGCATCAGGCATTTATAATAAATGTTCTCTACTCCTGACATTCCTCACTTAATACCAAAAACAGTATCATGAGTGATACTACTGTTGCCTGAATTTTGTAGTGAAGGAACTGAAACACCAAGAGGTTAAACAGAGCAGTAGAAAGTCCTGGGTTCAATTTTTGAATGTTGGAAAGTTCCCTGTAACAGCAAGAGAGGGAGTGGATCGAACGAGTGCACTGGGTGTTAGGACTTAAAGCAGGAGATGATTGCATTAGAACTGATGATATTTGATGAGGACTTAAACTAAGGCAATGTGGCTTACATAATGTAGAGAAGAAAGAGTTGTGGTTGATATTACAAAGATAGAACCACAGGATATGGTCATGTAAGAAGAATCAGGTTTAGAAAAATGAGAAATTTAGGGAAAGCCTGAGTCTCCAGCTTGGTTAACTCAGAGGAAGGCAATACCATTTACCCAGATAAAAAATACAAAAAGAAATGAGTTTCTAAGGAAAGAAAATTGATTCTCTTTACAGAGGAATCACTTTATAGGGAGAACTTGTGAGACACAAAGTGTAAAATGACTGGGAACAGTAGGATAAATGCAAGAATGCTTGGTAGGAAAGCTACACTGAAACTACTGATGCGAGAGTTATCAGCAGAGCTGAAGCACCTGTCTGATGAGAGACACAGAAATCCGTGAAGGAGAGTACTTCAGTTTGGATACTGAGTGAGTGTGTTCCTCCAAGGCTTCATTCATTCTAGATTTATCCCATTTCTAAGTAATATGAAAGTAGAAACTTAACCTGAAAATAGTGTGTTGGATTGGATATTTTGGACAGGGATTAGGTTAGACACATTTACTTTATTTATTTATTTATAATTTATTTGACAGGTAGAGTTATAGACAGTGAGAGAGAGAGACAGAGAGAAAAAGGTCTTCCCTCCGTTGAGTCACTCCCTAAATGGCCGCCACGGTCGGTGCTGCACCAATCCGAAGCCAGAAGCCAGGTGTTTCTTCCTGGTCTCCCATGTTGGTGCAGGGGCCCAAGCACTTGGGCCATCCTCCACTGCCCTCCCGGACCACAACAGAGAGCTGGATTGGAAGAGGAGCAACCGGGACTAGAACTGGCGCCCATATGGGATGCTGGTGCCGCAGGTGGAGGATTAACCAAGTGAGCTACAGTGCTGGCCCCTAGATACATTTACTAATGCAGATCATGCACATTGAATTCTGTGCTTTATGAAAAGAGAGTATAAGACATCTTGCCTTAACCCAAAAAGTGCATACAGGAGAATTTGGCCATTCTCCTCCCTTACATCAGATAAAACTCGGAATGAGTAAAATAAAGTAATCTTTAGAGAAAGTAGGAAATTGCCATAACTTCAGCCCATGAGCTTTGAAAAAAATGAGATTTTTCCCATGGAGGGGTACATCCCTGTTACTTGCCTATAAAAACAGTTTCCAAAATCTTGGGCAAGATTCAGGGAGATGCCTGGATCTGATGATACATTTAACTAAAGCAGGGACCCCTGGTATACAGGAAATGTATAAGAAATGCATGAGAAAATAAGGTTTGTTCACGATGAAATGATGAAGAGCAGAGAATAACAATGAAGTGATGGGAAAAGAGTTTTCAGAAAGATCCCATTCCTCAATTGAAGCTGCCTGCTCCATTCCTTAATCTCTTAGGCTCATTCCTCCACTCAAAATTCTGCAACATGTTGAACTTTTAAAAGTTTCCTTTGGGGAGGGCTCTGTGGCATAGTGGGTAAAGCTGCTTCCTGCAGTACCAACATCCATATGGGTACTGGTTAGAGTCCCAGCTGTTCTTCTTCTGATCCAGCTCTCTGCTATGGCCTGGGAAAGCAGTGGAATATGGCCCAAGTCTTTGCACCCCTGCACCCACATGGGAGACCCAGAAGAAGCTCCTGGCTCCTGGTTTCGTATCAGCACAGCTTGGCCATTGCTGCTAATTGGGGAGTGGGTCAGTGGATGGAAGGCCTCTCTCTCTCTCTCTCTCTCTTTCTTTCTGCCTCTCCTTCTCTCTGTATGTAACTCTGACTTTCAAATAAATAACTAAATCTTTAAAAAAATTTTTTTCTTCACTCAAAGATTAGTAATCATTATAAGAGAATCCATTGAGGAGTTAAACAAAAATAATCCACTAAACACACACACACACACAAACACACACTAAGAGATTACACATCAGCCAATTAAATAAGCCAGTGAGCAAAAACATTTCCAAGAGACCTCTAGTCACCATTTAAAAAAAGTTGCAGCCAGCGCCGCGGCTCACTAGGCTAATCCTCTGCCTTGTGGCACCGGCACACCGGGTTCTAGTCCCGGTCGGGGCGCCGGATTCTGTCCCGGTTGCCCCTCTTCCAGGCCAGCTCTCTGCTGTGGCCAGGGAGTGCAGTGGAGGATGGCCCAAGTGCTTGGGCCCTGCACCCCATGGGAGACCAGGAGAAGCAGCACGCCAGCTGCGGCGGCCATTGGAGGGTGAACCAATGGCAAAGGAAGACCTTTCTCTCTGTCTCTCTCTCTCTCTCACTATCCACTCTGCCTGTCAAAAAATTTAAAAAAATAAATAAAAAATAAAAAAATTTAAAAAGTTGCATAGGCAGCAATGTGTAGTGGTTTAACACATCGTTTCTCATCCCAGACCATGTAGATTAACCCTAGTTTTGCAGTTTATTGGTGGATGATCTGAGAGATTGCTCATCATTTGTATTTCAATTTCTTCATTGACGGGAGGAGGAAGGCAATAGGTTATTATCAAGAAGTAAATGATTTGATAGAAGTAAAGTACTTATAGCAGTTCCTGATAAACGATAAGTACCAGGTGTCTTCAAAATGCTCATGAAGAATGTGTACTATCTTTTAATTCTGTACCTTCATATAGTGTAAGTGTAAGCATTTATTATTATTATTATCCTCTCTGAAATGAAAGCTGGAAGTAAACTTAAAGATTTAAGGGGCTGGCATTGTAGCGTAGTGGGTAAAGCAGTTGCCTGTGGCATTGGCATCCCATATGGGTGCTAGTTCCTTTCTGCTGCTCTATTTGCAATCCAGAACCTTGATAATGGCCTGAGAAAAGCAGCAGAATATAGCACAAGTGCTTAGGTCCCTGCCTTCCATGTAGGAGAACCAGATGAAGCTCCTGGCTCCTGCTTTCAGCCTGGACCAGCCCTGGATGTTGTGGTCATTTGAGGAGTGAACCAACCAGCGGATGGAAAAATCAATCCCTCTCTCTCTCTTTCTCTCTCTCTGTAATGCTGACTTTCAAATAAATAAATAAATCATAATAAAAGAAAAATTTAAAAAGAGATTATGTAAGTGATTTTTCAAAATGTATATGGAAATGCGTATTATGAAAAAACTATGCATGGATTTCGAACATTTTTGGTATTCAAATAAACGTCTCTTTCAAAATGTATTTGTGTATGTATGTATTAGAGAAGCAAAAAGAAATAGATGGACAGACAAAAAGAGAACTCCCGCCCACTGGTTCATTCCCAACTTAATTGTAATGGCACATCAGCACAGGGGCTGAAGTTGTAAGCTGGTCTCCCACATAGTCTACAGGAAGCCAACCAGCTGTCTCTGCTGCCTCCCAGGATCTTATTAGCAGGAAGCTGGGTCAGGAGTGGAAGTAGGTATTAAGCTCAGATACTCTGATTTGAGAGAGGAACATCTTAACATATAAGCTAAACCAACACCTAGATTTATCTCTAATTTCCTTTTTCCCATGAACTTAAGTACCCTTGTATGAGCACAGAAGATTGAAGTGTCATAACTAAATTTAAGAAAGAAATAGTAAAATTAAATCCAAGCAAAAATAAATAAATCATTGCATCAATT
Source organism: Lepus europaeus (assembly GCF_033115175.1). Taxonomy (NCBI): domain Eukaryota; kingdom Metazoa; phylum Chordata; class Mammalia; order Lagomorpha; family Leporidae; genus Lepus; species Lepus europaeus. Next base: position 40,799,853 of record NC_084832.1, on the reverse strand, counting down.
ATAAGCTAGTCTGGGAAATACATAAATATTGGAACATGTGGGGAGTGGCGCGGTAGTGCAGCAGGTAAAGCAAACGCCTGAATTGCCAGCATCCCATATGGGCGCCGGTTCACATTCCTGCTGCTCCGCTTCCAATTCAGCTCTCTACTATGGCCTGGGAAAGCAGTAGAAGATGGCCCAAGTCATTGGGCCCCTACATCCACGTGGGAGACCTGGAAGAAGCTCCTGAATCCTGGCTTCTGATTGGCACAGCTCCACCCATTGTGGCCATCTGGGGAGTGAACCAGCAGATGGAAGACCTCTCTCTCTCTCTCTCTCTCTCTTTCTCTTTCTGTGTAACTCTAGCTTTCAAATAAGTAAATACATCTTTAGAAAGAAAGAAAGAAAGAAAGAAAGAAAGAAAGAAAGAAAGAAAGAAAGAAAGAAAGAAAGGAAGGAAGGAAGGAAGGAAGGAAGGAAGGAAGGAAGGAAGGAAGGAAGGAAGACATGAAGTTGATCCATTGGGCACTAGAAAGTGTTTTAAAATATCAATTAGTGAGATATTTTCATGTTATGTGTATGCAGTCATGGAAAAACATATGCATATTTTTATATTTCTTCAAAGTATTACTTTATATGCATAATTTGAGGTTTTTCTATGCCATCCTAATAAGCTCTGTTCCTCAACCTCCATCAATTAAAGGAAAGAAAAGGAAATCCAAGTCATAATCAAGCAGTGATGGCACTAAATCTTCATACATTAGGTCAGTTTTCTTTTTCATCAATGGCATATTATTAATGTATTTAATTTTAATTTTGCCTTTTTAATAAAGATTAAAGAAATGAATAAAAGCTTATGTTTCCACCCCAATAGTAACATTCCTAATTAGAAAATAGGCATTTCTCAGATAAAGAAAGCACCTTTTATCTGGGAAACATCAGTCCTGGCCATTATCTCCCTTGAATGAAATTTATTTATTATCCTTTAAACATCTCATAAAGAAATGTCATGTGTTTTATTGATAATCTTATTTTGAGTTCTACTTGAAAGGATTATCTGCTAATTAGTAAAATAGGATAATAAACATAAGATAAATGGTTATTTTTCTAGAGTTTAGCTCATTTTAATGTTTATCTTTTTTGACATGCATATTTTAATTTAAGATATTGTTTTATTTTATCATTTCTATTATATTGTACAGCTAGTCTTAGATTCATATCTGAGTTTAACCAAGAATTTTAAAAGACTTGTTAAGCTACTTTCAATTCATTATGAAAATGTGATGCTTTTGCTTTTAACCATTCACTTAAAAATGTGAATAATGGAAAACTACATATTGAAAAACATCTTAAGTTTGGAAATAGATCATGACTTATTTTCCAATTGCAGTGTATTCTGTTTCTGAATGTGTGTGCTTGCGTGTGTATGTGTGCTTGAAATTTAATAAGATCTGGGACTCTAATGCAATTTTTGTCAAAAATTCCTTTAAAAAGTCTTGGACTTTTTCTGGCACCCAAAAGAAAATTAACTGTTTCTTTATAAATTATATCAAAGTAGCACATAAATTAAGTTAAACATGTTACCTGATTTTCAATGTAATTGAGAAAAATAAGGACACTAAGCACGTAAAACTTGGAAACATCAAGTGACTAAACAGGAATGAGGATAAATAACACTTATGAGGGAAAATATACTTGGGCTGCAAACAGAAAAGTTATTTGCTTAAACAGGCTCAATCATCAATGAAGGGTGATTTCTGTAGGAGCTGAGTTGTGGGAGTTATGTGAGTGAAAGAGATGATATTGTGGGGCTCTTTCTTTTTTTCTCTTTTCTAGCTAGTACTTGAATCGATGTGAAAGAGTGAAATCATCCAGACAATAAGAATTGGGAAGTAGCAAAGGCCAATAAAAACCACATGGGGGGAGACTTTTTTAAATGGACAGCTACAATACAGAAACTGGGGAGGAGCAACCAATAAAATGGCATGATTCAGGAGAAAGCAGCATTTTGGAGGAAAAGTATTGCAGAAAAAAAGTAGAAAAGGGAAATTAGATAGCTGAAAACAGAAGCAAGGGTTCAACCCACTGCTGCTGTAGAAAGCCCATGGATGGGAACTTGCCCACTATTGAATAAGCAGCAGTTCCCTGATTATCTTCTCCAAGGGAAAGAGCACTTGGCGGTTTTAGAAGCCAAAGCTCAAGGTGATTAGCATTGGTGATTGTTGGTGGCTTAAAAGTGGAGAGATCAAGATAGGTAACACAGACTATGCTCTCTAGAAATGTGGCTGGGCATGGAGGGGGGTGACTTGAGTCTGAAGACAGGTCACATAACCGTGGAGTAAACATTAGGTCCTAATAATGGTCATAAGATATCTTTTAAATCTTCAATATTTTGACATAGCCCTGATTATGTCCTTTTGGCCGTCAAAACTCAGGTCCTTGAACACAGTGGAGAATCCACTCTTGCCTCTAGCATGTGTTTCAGTTCTCTTGGCTTTGAAGGCACATGCTACCTCTCCTGTTGTGGCTGCTTTTCCTGTTGTAGCTGTGTAATATACCAATTCTATTTGTTTCAAATATATGCTAAGTTACTCTTAAGCTACTGACTTCCTTCTTTCTTCCTTCTCAATGTATGCTGTCGTCTTCCATCTCTAATTTCTGTCTCCACAGTGTCTTGATGCAACAGAAAAACATCTCTTACTCTGCAATGTTGTCTCTATTGTATGGACGGAGTAGTTGGTATTTTTGCCTGAAACTAGTAGTACACTATTTTTGACATCTTCTCCTCTCCGTGGAAGTAAATAATAGAGCCACACAATATTCTGAGCAGCTCACACACAAAGCAGACGAAATAGAGCACAGAAACTTTGACCAAATTAAAAGCATCCCATGGTCTTCAGAGCACAGGAGCAGATTGAAAATGACTGGAGATGGACAGGGTGAGAACATCAAAGCATATTTTAGATCTTGCTAAACATGTGAATGTTGAACACATTGCTTTGGGAAGAAAATAAGGAAGAAGAGACTTCCTACATCACCTATAACACCTACAGTAGGAAGGCACTTAATATAAGTTTATAGACAACTTTTCCCCACAAAAATCCAAATATGATATCGACTGAATGAACAAATTAATGTTCAATAGTTAAGTATCCAGTGAATAAAGCTACAAGTAAACCAAGGTTGATAAGTCTCAGACACTTCAGAAGTATTTCAGAATCACCAAATAATAAAATGATTTTTAAAAGAATTTCAGAATCATTTTTGACAGTCAAAACAATATCATTTCATTCTTATTAAGATATAAAATTAAACTTCTTACTACTTTTTAATAAATATGAAATAAAATGATTGCTTTCCAAAATTTATTGTCTTTATTCACCAAGAAAAGTCAACTTTCACTAACATCTTTAGTGGCCCATTTATGTAATGTGACTGGTTGACTTTTTATTTTTCATCTTTGAAAAATTAACATGAATTAGAATTCTTTCAAGCACTAGGCCCCTGTAGTTATATGTGAAATAGTTTGCAGGCTATATTTTATGTTATTCTTTTTGAATAAAACATTAAATGAATATTACTCAGCAATTGCTGGCTAAAACCTTTTTTATATTCTTATAAAATTCTTATCCAGAAGATTTATTCTTTGCTGATTAAAAGTGAAGAAGACCATAAGTTTACTAATTGTTAAATTTATATCTGCAACATGAAAGTGAGTGAATCAAATGTAAATTCCATGTCATATGCAAATATGTAATAGATTTATATAATCTAACAAATTTTCCAAGGAAATTTAATGGTATGCTCTAAAAATTATTTTGCAGCACATACACCATAAAATTAGCATTGTAAACCAAGGTACCATCTGAAATTCACACATACTCAAAAAAATGTTAGAAATCTCCAGGCCATCTTCATCCTACTTGTATACATGAATAGCTTTACAGTATGGAGAAGGCATTGCAATTTCCTTAGACAAAAATTATTCATTCAATCCACAAAACCAAATTAAACCTCATCATACAAAAGACCTAAAAATGTAAAATCCTCAGTGTTCACCAAAGTTATTATCTTTTTTAAAAAAAAGATGTATTATTTATTTGAAAGGTGGAGTTACAGATGCAGAGCGAGAGCGAGAGTGAGAGAGAGAGAGAGAGATTTCTTCCATCCACTGGTTCACTCCCCAAATGGCCGCAATGGCCAGAGCTGGCCTAATCTGAAGCCAGGAGCCAGGAGCTTCTTTCAGGTCTTCCACATGGGTGCAGGAGCTCCAAGGACTTGGGCCATCTTATACTGCTTTCCTAGGCCATAGCAGAGAGCTAGATTGGAAGTGGAGCAGCCAGGTCTCAAACCAGCGCCCATATGAGATGCTGGCACTGCAGGTGGCAGCTTTATCTGTTACACTACTGCGCCAGTCCCCAAAGTTATTGTTTTGAATGAAATTCAAATCCTACAAGGAAGTATATATCCTCTGGATTGGACAGTGTCCTGAGAATTCTAATGTTATATGAGGTCCAGTGTTCTCCAGATTCTATTGCAGTATTCATAATTTCCCTATCTATGCTTTAATATTATTAATGTATAGTTTAGATGTAGACGGAAGTGATAATTATTTTATTTTATGTTTTAAGTTATTTATTTATTTTGAGAGCCAGAGAAAGAGAGAGATTAGAGAAAGAATGTGCACTCCTATCTGTTAGTCTACACTCAGATTCCCACAATGGCTAGGGCTGGGCCAAGACTGAAATCTGGAACTGGGAATTCCATCCATGTCTCCCACACAGTTGATGGAAGCCCAATTACCTGAGCTATAATTACTGCCTCCCACGACCTGCTTCAGCAGGAAGCTGGAGTCTGTAGCCAAAGCCAACCCACAAACCCAGATACTTTGATGTGAGATGCTGACATCTAACTACTAGGCCAAATGCCTGCCCTAATTCATTGATTTTAGATGATAACTAGCATTGAGAGCAAGTGAATTCATACTTCATGAAGACTAAAATATTGTGAATGTAAGAATTCTAGTCAAAACTGAGATCTCTTGTTAGGAGACACTGAAACAATATTATACAACTTCATAGTCATCCACCCAAAGGGTAGTTTGGTTTCACAGATAACTGTGTTAATGATAATTTTTAATTTTCCTATTATTAGTGTAGCTTTATATTTAGAAGAATTAGTGAACAAAATAATTATCCATTTTAAGTGAAGAGCTTTTCTGACTGTCCTACATAAAATCTTTAGATAAAAAAATCAAAGCTTTGTAGAACAAATGAATTAATTGAGAAATTAATTGGGCCATGTTTCTACTTTTAAAATTCAAGTTACATTTACTTAGTCTGTGAAAACCTTTCTTTAAAAAATCCAAAATTAGGCAGAATGCTCTAATAAAATTGACTCCTTATATATTTTAAAATATTTCTTATATATTATCAAGGATGCTTAACAGTTATTATAAAGAAGTAACAGAAATATATTAATAAAATAGTGGTTAAATATTTTATATAATTTTTATAGATAAGGAATATTTCTCAATAGTAATATAAATGTTTTTTTTGCATTAGCATTGGATTGGATTCAGTTTCCAAAGGTTTCACATTAAGAAATGTCTTAGCCCTTAAGAATACTAAATCCTTAGCAAAAAGCATAAGAATGTATGCTTTGTACCCAAACTGGATGATATTCCACTCATCATTTTTGTTGAATTTTTAATAGTGCTTTAAATTTTCTACCACAGCACCAGAGGCATTGAAACAATGTAGAGGAATTTTGCAAAACTGGCCTTTACAAGATTTTGTGTATTTTTCTTTACTTTTATTTAATGAATATAAATTTCCAAAGTACAGCTTATGGATTACAATGGCTTTCCCCCCCATAACTTCCCTCCCACCCGCAACCCTCCCCTCTCCTACTCCCTCTCCCCTTCCATTCACATCAAGATTTATTTTAATTCTCTTTATATACAGAAGATCAGTTTAGCATATATTAAGTAAAGATTTCAACAGTTTGCACCCACACAGAAACACAAAGTGAAAAATACTGTTGGAGTACTAGTTATAGCATCAAATCACAATGTACAGCACATTAAGGACAAAGATCCTACATGAGGAGTAAGTGCACAGTGACTCCTGTTGTTGACTTAACAATTTGACACTCTTGTTTATGGCATCAGTAATCACCCTAGGCTCTTATCACGAGTTGCCAAGGCTATGGAAGCCTTTTGAGTTCACCGACTCTGATCATATTTAGACAAGGTCGTGGTCAAAGTGGAAGTTCTCTCCTCCCTTCAGAGAAAGGTACCTCCTTCTTTGATGACCTGTTCTTTCCACTGGGATCTCTCTCGAGGAGATCTTTCATTTAAGTTTTTTTTTTTTTTTTTTTTTTTTTTTGCCAGAGTGTCTTGGCTTTCCATGCCTGAAATGCTCTCATGGGCTTTTCAGCCGGATCCGCATGCCTTAAGGGCTGATTCTGAGGCCTGAGTGCTGTTTAGGACATCTGCCATTCTATGAGTCTGCTATGTATCCCACTTCCCACGTTGAATCGTTTTCTCCCTTTTTTATTCTATCCGTTAGTATTTGCAGCCACTAGTCTTGTTTATGTGATCCCTTTGGCTCTTCATCCTATCATTATGATCAACTGTGAACAGAAATTGATCACTTGGACTAGGGAGATGGCATTGGTACATGCCTCCTTGATGGGATTGAATTGGAATCCCCTGGTATGTTTCTAACTCTAGCATTTGGGGCAAGTCAGCTTGAGCATGTCCCAAATTGCACATCTCTTCTCTCTCTTATTCCCACTCTTATATTTAAAAGTGATCACTTTTCAGCTAAGTTTCAACACTTAATAATAACTGTGTATTGATTACAGTATTCAACCAAAAGTATTAAGTAGAACAAACAAAAAAAAATACTAAGAGGCATAACGTATTAAGTTGTTCATCAACAGTCAGGGCAAGGGCTGATCAAGTCACCGTTTCTCATAGTGTCCATTTCACTTTAACAGGTTTCCTTTTTGGTGTTCGGTTAGTTGTCACCGATCAGGGAGAACATATGATATTTGTCCCTTTGGGGGACACTCAGCATAATGTTTTCCAAATTCCTAACAGGGATCACTTTTCAGTTAAAATTTAAACACCTCAGAATAATTGTGTGTTAATTAGAGTTTAACCAATAGTATTAGAACAAAAAAAATACTAAAATGGATAAAGTATTACATTGTACATCAACAGTCAGGACAAGAGCTGATTAAGTCACTGTTTCTCATAGTGTCCATTTCACTTCAACAGGTTTCCCCTTTGGTGCTCAGTTAGTTGTCGCAGATCAGGGAAAACATATGATATTTGTCCCTTTGGGACTGGCTTAATTCACTCAGCATGATGTTTTCCAGATTCCTCCATATTGTTGCAAATGACCGGGTTTCATTGTTTTTGACTGCTGTATAGTATTCTATAGAGTACATGTCCCATAGTTTCTTTATCCAGTCTACTGCTGATGGGCATTTGGGTTGGTTCCAGGTCTTAGCTATTATGAATTGAGCTGCAATAAACATTAAGGTGCAGATGGCTTTTTTGTTTGCCAGTTTAATTTCCTTTGAGTAAATTCCAAGGAGTGGGATGGCTGGGTTGTATCGTAGGGTTATAGTCAGGCTTCTGAGGAATCTCCAGACTGACTTCCATAGTGGCTTAACCAGTTTGCATTCCCACCAACATGGGGTTAGTGTCCCTTTTTCCCCACATCCTCTCCAGCATCTATTGTTGGTAGATTTCTGAATGTGTGCCATTCTCACCAGGGTGAGATGAAACCTCATTGTGGTTTTGATTTGCATTTCCCTGATTGCTAGTGATCTTGAACATTTTTTCATGTGTCTGTTGGCCATTTGGATTTCCTTTTTTGAAAAATGTCTACTGAGGTCTTTGGCCCATCTCTTAAGTGGGTTGTTTGTTTTGATGTTGTGGAGTTTCTTGATTTCTTTGTAGATTCTGGTTATCAACCCTTTATCTGTTGCATAGTTTGCAAATATTTTTTCCCATTCTGTCAGTTGCCTCTTCACTTTCGTTACTGTTTCTTTTGCAGTACAGAAACTTCTCAATTTGATGCAACCCCAAATGTTAATTTTGGCTTTGACTGCCTGTGCTTCTGGGGTATTTTCCAAGAAGTCTTTGCCAGTACCTATATCTTGCAGGGTTTCTCCAATGCTCTCTAATAATTTGATGGTTTCAGTTCATAGATTTAAGTCTTTAATCCATGTTGAGTAAATTTTTGTGTAAGGTGAAAGGTAGGGGTCTTGCTTCATGCTTCTGCACGTGGAAATCCAATTTTCCCAGCACCATTTATTGAATAGACTGTCCTTACTCCAGGGATTTGTTTTGGATACTTGATCAAATATAAGTTGCCTATAGATGTTTGGATTGATTTCTGGTGTTTCTATTCTGTTCCATTGGTCTATCCATCTGTTTCTGTACAGTACCATTCTGTTTTGATAACAACTGCCTTGTAGTATGTCCTGAAATCTGGTATTCTGATTCCTCCGGCTTTGTTTTTGTTGTACAAGATTGCTTTAGCTATTCGAGGTCTCCTGTGTCTCCATATGAATTTCAGCATCATTTTTTCCAGATCTCAGAAGAATGTCTTTGGTATCTTGATTGGTATTTCATTGAATGTATAAATTGCTTTTGGGAGAATGGACATTTTGATGATATTGATTCTTCCAATCCATGAGCATGGAAGATTTCTCCATTTTTTGGTATCCTCTTCTATTTCTTTCTTTAAGGTTTTGTAATTTTCATCGTAGAGATCTTTAACGTCCTTGGTTAAGTTTATTCCAAGGTATTTGATTGTTTTGTAGCTATTGTGAATGGGTTTGATCTTAGAAGTTCTTCCTCAGCCTTGGCATTTCCTGTGTATACAAAGGCTGTTGATTTCTGTGCATTGATTTTATATCCTGCTACTATGCCAAACTCTTCTATGAGTTCCAATAGTCTCTTAGTAGAGTTCTTTGGGTCCCCTAAATAAAGAATCATATCATCTGCAAAGAGGGATAGTTTGACTTCTTCCTCCCCAATTTGTATCCCTTTAATTTCTTTTTCTTGCCTAATAGCTCTGGCTAAAACTTCCAGAACTATATGGAATAGCAGCGGTGAGAGTGGGCATCCCTGTCTGGGACCTGATCTCAGTGGAAATGCTTCCAACTTTTCCCCATTCAATAGGATGCTGGCCGAGTGTTTTTCATTAATTGCTTTGATTGTATTGAGGAATGTTCCTTCCATATCCAGGTTGCTTAGAGTTTTCATCATGAAAGGGTGTTGTATTTTATCAAATGCTTTCACTGAGTCTATTGAGAGAATCATATGGTTTTTATTCTGCAGTCTGTTAATGTGGTGTATCACGTTGATTGTTTTGCGAACATTGAACCACCCTTGCATACCAGGGATAAATCCCACTTGGTCTGGGTGGATGATCTTTCCTATGTATTGTTGCATTCTATTGGCCATAATTTTATTGAGGATTTTTGCATCTATGTTCATCAGGGATATTGGTCTGTAATTCTCTTTCAATGTGCATCTTTTTCTGGCTTAGGAATTAAGGTGATGCTTGATTCATAGAAAGAATTTGGGATGATTCCCTCTTTTTCGATTGTTCTGAATAGTTTGAGAAGATTTGGAGTTAGTTTTTCTTTAAATGTCTGGTGGAATTCAGCAGTGAATCCATCTGGCCCTGGGCTTTTCTTTGTTGGGAGGGCCTTTATTACTGTTTAAATTTCTGTCTCAGTTATGGGTCTGTTTAGGTTTTCTATGTCTTCCTGGCTCAATTTAGGTAGGTTGTATGTGTCCAAGAATCTGTCCATTTCTGATAGATTTCCCTGTTTGCTGGCATACAAGTCCTTGTAGTAATTTCTGATGATTCTTTTTATTTCTGTGGTATCTGTTGTTACGTTTCCTTTTTCATCTCTGATTTTATTGATTTGGGTCTTTTCTTTTTTTAGTTAGTTGAGCCAACGGGGTGTCAATTTTGTTTATTTTTTCAAAAAACCAACTCCTCGTTTGGCTGATTTTTTGTAATTTTTTTTGGATTCAATCCTGTTGATTTCTTCTTTGATTTTAATTATTTCTCTTCTCCTACTAGATTTGGGTCTGGTTTGCTGCAGATTTTCTAGATCCTTGAGATGAATTGAAAGCTCATCTATTTGGTGCCTTTCCAATTTCTTGATGTAGGCACCAATTGATATAAACTTTCCTCTTAACACTGCTTTTGCTGTATCCCTTAAGTTTTGGTATGTTGTGCTGTTATCCTCATTTACTTCCAGAAAATTTTTGATTTCTCTTTTAATTTCTTCTATGACCCATTGTTCATTCAGGAGCATGTTGTTCAATCTCCATGTGTTTGCACGTGCTCTAGGGATTCCCGAGTTGCTAATTTCCAACTTCATTCCTTTTGGTCTGCGAAGCTGCATTGTATGATTCTAATTCTCTTGAATTTTCTGAGACTTGCTTTATGGCCTAGTATGTGGTCAATCCTAGAGAAGGTTCCATGTACTGCTGAGAAGAATGTAAAGTCTTTAGATGTAGGATGAAAAGTTCTGTAGATATCTGTGAGATCCATTTGGGTTATAGTGTCATTTAAATCTACTGTCTCCTTATTGATCTTCTGTCCTGTTGATCTATTTCTGAGAGTGCAGTATTGAAGTCTCCCAGTACTATTGTAATGGGGTCTAAGTCTCCCTTTAAGTCCTTTAACAAATCTTTTAAATAAACCGGTGCATATACATTAGGTGTATATACATTGATAATCGTTATATCTTCCTGTTGAATGGATCCCTTAATCATTATATAGTGTGCCTCTTTGTCTCTCCTAACAGTTTTTGTGGTAAAGTTTATGTTGTCTGATATTAAGATGGCTATGCCCGCTCTTTTTTCATTTCTGTTGGCATGGTATATCTTTTTCCAGCCTTTCACTTTCAGTCTATATGCATCATTGTTGGAAAGATGAGTTTCTTGTAAGCAGCAAATAGATGGATTTTGTTCCTTAACCCAATCAGCCAGTCGGTGTCTTTTAACTGGACAGTTCAGGCCATTAACATTCAATGTGACTACTGAAAAGTAGTAACTTTGCCTTGCCATTTTCCAAAGATAATTTCTAATATATGTTTTGAACTTCTGGTGATCTTTTGCTGTGAGGTTTCCTTCGTTTACCTTCTTTCATATTGATGACTATGTTTCTGTGTTTCTGTGTGTAACACATCTTTAAGCATCTTTTGCAGGGCTGGATGAGTGGCTACAAATTCTTTCAAATTCTGTTTGCTGTGAAAGGTCTTTATTTCACCTTCATTCACAAATGAGAGCTTTGCAGGATATAATATTCTTGGTTGCCTGTTTTTCTTAGTACCTAGGCTATATCTCACCATTCCCTCCTAGCTTGTAGGGTTTCTGATGAGAAGTCAGCTGTAAGTCTAATTGGAGATCCTCTGAGAGTAATCTGACATTTCTCTCTTGCACATTTTAGGATCTTTTCTTTATGTTTCACTGCGGTGAGTTTAATTATAATGTGTCATGGTGAGGATCTCTTTTGGTCATGTTTATTAGGGGTTCTATGAGCTTGCTGTACTAGGATGTCTCTGTCCTTCTCCAAACCTGGGAAATTTTCTGCTAGTAACTCACTAAATAGGCTTTCTAATCTTTTCTTCCTCTCCATGCCTTCAGGAACTCCTAGAACCCGAATGTTGGGTTTTTTAATAGTATCCTGTAGATTCCCAACAATATTTTTTAGATTTCTAATTTCCTCTTCTTTTCTTTGGTTTGACTGTATATTTTCCTGTTCTCTGTCTTCTAAGTCCGATATTCTCTCTTCTGCTTCACTCATTCTGTTTTTAAGGCTCTCTAATATGTCATTTGACCTATTGAATTCTTCATTTCATTATGGTTTCTCGTCACTATCACAGTTTCATGTTCTACTAGTTGTTTCATTTCATTTTGATTCCTCCTTAATATTTCATTTTCGCGCAAGAGATTTTCTATCTTGTCCATTAAGGATTTCTGTAGTTTAAGAATTTGTTTTTGAGAACTTCTTAATGTCTTATCAATTTTTTGAGATCTGCTTCTTGCATTTCTTCTATCTCATCATCTTCATAATCTTGAATTGGGGTGTCTTTTTCATTTGGGGGTGTCATAGTGTCTTCCTTGTTCTTGTTACCTCAGCTTCTGCATTTGTTCTTTTGCATATTGGAGATATTCTTTGGTTTCTTCGCTGTGGTGTTTTTTCTCATTATACTATGACTCTAGATTAAGTGGGCTGCCTGCTTTTGATAGATTCTTAGAGGCTATGATGGGTGTGGACAGAGAGCTCTGTTTGGTTCTTCAGGGTTAAGTGTGCCAAAGGTGACTCACCCAGATTGTTCTCTCGCTCTCTTTCTCTCTTTTTTGAGTCAGTTGGGAAGTAATTCCACACAGCTGAGTGGAACTGAGGGTAGTTGATGTATGAAATCTGGCCCCTGTGGGTATTCATCTGCTTACCCCTGGGACCACACAAAGAGTTTATGCAGCCCTCAGTGTGGTCTCAGATTTCTCTGCAGTCTCTCACGAAGTTGCCAAGGTTACCGAGTTTGTGTACTCGGTGAGTTCTCTCTCCCCCCCTCAGATTTTCACAATCTCAGTTCGTTAGCTTCACACTTTCATTAGGTCTTAACCTCCTGTTATTTCTCCCCACCAGATTCAGGTTTTTCTGCTTGGCTAATGGCAGGCACCGCTTTACATATGTAAAATCGTGCCTGCTCTTTGTCTTGCTCGGCTTTGTAAGGTGAGTGGAGAGAGAGCCTAATGTCCAGGCCGGTTCCCCTTAATTATTCATTTTTTTCTCTCCTCCAGTCAGCCTGGTGAACTTTCCCCAGTGGGGCTTCAGGCCTCGTTCCCTGTAGGCTCTTTCTGCCTTTCCCCGCCAATGTCTCGGGTTACTGAGGTGTTTGTCTCACCTCCCCTTTCAGTGCTGGTGCACAGACTCTGCTCCTCGGCTCCTGCGGCTAGGCTTCTGTGGCTCGGTTCCTGGCTTGGCTCCCACGGCTTGGCTTCCATGCGGTGGGCAACTTTGCTCTCCCTGTAGGTCCTCCGTGTCACATCCACTAGATCCTGAAGAGTTTCCTCTGCAATTTTTTCCTGAGCCTTTTCCTGAGGCTACAGTAACTCCACTTTTATTAAACTATCTTTTCCTGGAATATCGGTGCGTGCCCTCACTATTTCACCATCTTGGCTCCGCCCCGGTTTTTGTGTATTTTAAGTGGGAACACAATGTCATTCTTATTTTTATGTTCTGTTGGTTAAACATGTCAGAGTTTTTTAGTGAGTTTTGTGATGCTGAGAATAATAATGTTTGTTTCAGTTATAAAGATGAAGGTTATGGCTTATTAAAAAAAAAAACTACAATAATTGGAAGGAAAGAAGGAGGTAGGAAGGAAGGGAGGGAGGGAAGAAAGACTTATTCCTTGGGAATCTTACTACCGGTAATCTTACTATTACATGGCCACATACGAAATTATAATTTTCCTCTCAAATTTATTCTTTTGTGTGATTTCCTTGTATTTATTTTTTATTTATTTGAAAGGTAGAACAATGTGATAAGGGAGGGGTGGATTGAGAGAGAGAGAGAATGAATCTCCCAAATGCTTGCAACAGGCTGATCCAGGCTAAGTCAGGAGCCTAAAACTCCATCTGGGTCTCCCATGTGGATGGTAGGGAGCCAGATAGCTGGGACATCATCTCCTGCCTTCCACTGTGTACATTAGCAGGAAGCTGAATTAGAAGCAGATGGTCAGGCACTCCAATATGAAATGTGGGTCTCCTTGGCTGTGGTTTAACCCCCTATGCCATGGCACAGGGCTCCTCCAGTGTGATTTTTGTGGGTGTCCTCAGCGAAGTATCCCCATAATAATTGCCATTATGTCATTTCTTTGACATGGAATGTGACCTTTGAAATTAAAGTTTATCTAAGTTATGCTGTGGTGTCACTACTCTACTGCTAAATGACTGCGACCCAGGTTAGCATTCCCACCACTCCTGTAGGGGAGTATCTATGTCCTCCAGATTCAAGTCTCGTTTTAATCACAGTATAAAACCTTGCTCTAAGTAACACTTGATGGTCATATTATTGTACTTATAATCCAAGTAAGAAAGATAAGCTGTAACAGATATGACAATTGTGGGATCATGTTTCTAATGAAAAAATCAGAGACTTTATGGGGAAATGACAGGTTTGGAGTTTGGCTGACTTCAGTTTAGCCTACTTATTAGGATATTCTCTTCGTTTATGCTTTATTTGCATAAACCTACCAGGTACACAAACCTACCAAGCAGGAGTATCAGACAGGGGCATGAGACAGGCAAGGAGAAAGTTTCAACATGAAGATGCATTTCCAGCCAGGAAAACTGAAACGTTGCTTGATCTTTTAGGAAATTCCTCCAAGATCAAAATAAACTGTGAAGCAACTTTAAAAGGTTCATGGAAAATGTTATTAGGAAATAAACTATGCATGGATTTCAAATTTTTTGTACAAAAATTAAATTAATTTGAATTCCACATTTCCACAACTTTCTAGAGGATGCTTTTACAAGTCAGGCCAGTTCTATCTAGGAGAAAAAATGGGGAGAAATTAATCCACATGCCCCCATGGGTCAAAGGAGGGTCTAAGGCTCATTAGATCTCTTGAGCTTCCAAGTTTGGCTTGCAGTCCTGGGTGGGATGAGCAATATTCTTTGCCCTTACATCAACAGGGAAGCCTAAGAGCAGTAAACAAGAGGTGTGCTTTGAAAATTATGCATGAGGTGTTGTGTGGATTATATGTATCCACAAGGTTAATGCAGTGAAAATTACTGACAGTTACACTGGCCATCATCTGAACTTTTTATGATAGAAATCAAATCTGGGAGTTTAAGCTGGTAATATTTATAGGGATTGTTTGCGATGGCTACACAGCCTAGGTTATCCTGACCAAACCAGAAATTTTAGAGGGAGAGTTGTGATAATGAAAAAATTAAAACATGTGACATTGGTCTAGCAATCAATTGGACAGTAAAAGAATAGATATTAAAATCTGTAAAAATGACAACTCATGTTTTGTAGATAGAAAATATTTGATAACATTCTTTCCTAGTATTAATAGTATCTAAATTGAATGAACTTGCAATGTTAGGGGAAGATATTGAAGAACAGACTGTTAACAGTGTGCTTTTTGTGCAAATGGCGTCATATTAAAAGAAATGTGCATTCAGGAAAAGACTAGATTGGAAGCAGAAATAAAAGATAATTAAGAATTTCATGAATTGTGAGAATTACTATTTTATAATTGGTAACTTACTTGGCCATACTACAAAAATGGATTAAAATCTTTTTTTGACCAAGCTCAGACTAAGGAGATGGTCTTTATACCTACTGTCAAACCATTAGGGACTGGCATCGTGGAGTCTTGGGTAAAGCTACTGCCTGCAATGCTGGAATCCCATATGGGCACTGGTTCATTACCCATTATTCCACTTCTCATCCAGCTCTCTGCTAAGGGCTTGGGAAAAACAGCAGAAGAAAAGCATGCCACTCCCATGGGAGACCGCGATAAAGCCCCTAGCTCCCAGCTGGCTCAGCCTGGCTCATTGAAGTCACTTGAGGGGATGAACCAGTGGATGGAACAACTCTCTCTCTCTCTGTCTCTTCCTTTCTCTCTGTAGTTCTGACTTTCAAATAAATAAAGAAATCTTTTTGTTTTGGGGAGGGGACCTTAACAGTTTAAACTAAGCCAAAGAAAGATCTGATTAAGGTGCAGTTTTCTCTCAGACACTGGACAACATCAAAGGAGCGTTCCTCAAATTAAGAGAAGGAAGAAGACTAGGAAACAGAGAAGTAGAACAGGTCTATGAAATATTTCAAAAGAGTTATCTATAGATGTGGTCATGGGGAAATGGCACTAAAGAGACCACTTTGCTTCATGGGTTGCATAGTTATAGAAACTGCAAGCCTAGACAAAAATGTTCCATCACTGAGATTCACACCATTCTTGGGCCCTCAACTTCTCTTGAACAAGACTTTTGCCTGAGAAATCAAACTCCAGGTAGAGCATATTCCCCTATACCATTTCTGAAATGGCCCAAGGAGATAATAGAAAACAGAAGGTATAACCAGTAACCACAACGAAAATTGGACAAAGTAGCCCATGTCAAGAGAGTAGAATTGTGTGTTATAACTGAGCATCAGCATAGGTACCCCCAGAGTTGGTGTGAGGGGTGTCACAAAGTCTTTCTCAGATGTTTTCCAAATTTGCTAAAAGCCAGAAACTGCATTTTGTCACCCAGTCTTTTCTATTCTGAATAGAAGTGTTCACTGCTATTTTTCTGCTCTGACTCATCATTGTGTGTGATGGAGGTAGGTATAAACGTGTGTGGTGGAGGTGAAGGGTATGAAAGAGGACAGACAACTTGTCATATTGGTACCGTCGAAATATGTCATCCAAATTTTGGTTATCGTGAATGGTACCACTATGAAAAGATGGTGCAGGTATATCTTTGATGCATTCTGTTCAAGTCTTCTGGGTATATACCCAATAGTGGGATTGTTGGATCATATAACAAGCCTATTTGTAGTTTTTAAAGAAAATTTGACACTGTTTTCCACAGTGGCTGTACAAATTTACATTAGCCAAAATTTGGAATCAGCCATGGTAGCCATCATCAGATTAATGGATAAAGAAAATGTGGCTGCATTGGCTGGGGCTGGGGCTGGGCCAGGCTGAATCCAGGAGCCAAGAGCTTCTTATGTGGGTAGAGGTGCCCAAGGCACTATCTTCCCAGGCCATCAGCAGGGAGCTGGATCAGAAGTGGAGCAGCACGTGCTTGAACCAGTATCTGTAGGGGAGGCCGGCACTGCAGTCTGTAGCTTAACCCACTGCTCCACAGTTCCAGCCCCTTTCTAGTTTTTAGATCTAATAAACTATCTACACAAAATCATTCAAAAAAATCTTGACTTTCACTAAAGTGCTAAGTTGCTTCTAGATGGTATAGATAGCAAAAGTAAAATAAAAATAACCAAAGATCCTGGTCTCCTGGGAATGACATTTTTATAAGAGAGAGACCATGAGCAAAGTTTAACACTTGTATTATAATAATAGTATAGAGGCAGGCATTTGGCACAGTGCTTAAGACACTGCTTGGGATGCCCATATCCCACATTAGAGTGCCAGGGTTTGAGTCCTGGCTCTTCTACTGAGACCAGCTTCCTGCTAATGCACACTTGGAAAGCCAAAGGTGATGGCTCAAGTACTAAGATTCCTACCACCCACATGGGGGACCCAAGATTGAGATTTGGGCTCTTGGCCTCAGCCTTGCCCAGTCATGACTGCTGCATTCAATTGGAGAGTGAACCAGCAGATGGCATATCTCTCTTTGTCTCTCTGTCTCTGTCTCTGTCTCTGTGCACACACTCTCTCTTTTTCATTAAAAAAAAATTAAAGTGAGCAAATAAATATTTTAAAGTGCTAGTAGAATTTGCAAAAATCTATGTAATTATGTGAAAAACATTAAGCATTACAGATATAAATTAAGCAGGATGAAAGAGTAGCAGACAAAGGAGTTAAGGAAGATCTTTTCAAGGCTATGATTTTTAAATCACATTTTACACAACACTGCCACCTAACTTTAGGTTGAAATTTTATAACATTATGTTTACTTTTTTTATTCATTTATTTTGGTGGAGATGCTGTTTCAGGAATTTCTATAAAATGGAGATAATCTCTACCTATTCCCACTCTACCTTAGAACTGTCTACCTATGAAACATTGGCAGGTCTTGGTTTGTCTCCTTCTCTCTCTCCACCTGCTCTTTCCAGGCAATTACATCATTCATTCATACATGCATGCATGTATTAATGCATTTCACAAATATTTTGAAATAGATACCATATTTCAGGTGCTGTGCTAGGTGCTGAAGAAAGAATGTATGCTCCTATGATATTTACAATAGAATGGCAGATGTAGCTGCTCAATAAATGATTACAGAACAATTATTTAGTTACAATTTCAATGCATGATGAAAAGGAAAATTACAGGCTGCTCTGAGAGCATGTTAAGAACACCAGGAGGGGATGGAGTTGTGGGGTCAGGGTTGGTAAGGGACTTTTAGACACAAAAGCTGTGCAAAAGCTCTGGGGCAGAGAGAAGACAGTTCTAGACCAGTAACCTTTTGAAGTTGGTGATAGACAGTGTCTTAATTTCTGATTGTCTCTCCAGCACTGGCATAACATTAGGAGCATAAAAAAAAAAACACTCAATAAATTTCTCTTAGGCAAATACTTTAATTAGTGATGGGGGAAAGTAAAACCAATGAGAAAGCTATTGGAATAATTGAGAAATTATCAAAGATTATGTACAGTGAAATTTATATAAAATGGCTTGATAGCAAGAATCTGTTAATCCTTTTGTTAGGAGCAAAATATTATTTAAAGACAAGTGTTAACTTTATGAGTAACCCATGTGCTATATAGAACTAAACTAATTCTCAAATTCAAATTAAATTCTCATGGCTTATAAAAGAAATTATTTTTCTTGCTATCTGAAATGAATGTATGTTAAAAAGAAATATGGTCTGGGTTTACTTATGTAGTACTTCTAATATAAAGTTAGAATTTATAGCCTACATTAATTATATAAGCTATAAAACAATGCTTCTGTGCTCTGGCTTTAAAATTCACTTCCACTCCTTTGTAGTAAGATGGTTTCTTCTTGTTCTTCTTGTTTTTGTTAGATACATGGAAAGAAGGAATTAATATGAAGGTCCTATATTTTCCCAGTCACTTTACGCTACACAGTACAATTTAACTTCAAAATATATTTTCATATATTACTCTAGTTAATCCTAACCTGGGCAGACAATAATAAAGTTATTTATAACCTTTTTTAAAGCTGAGCATTTTATAGATTCAGATGGAATTATGTGGATGCCAAGGTAAATCAATAGTATAATTTTATCCTCTAAATATCTCTTTGAATTCTCCACGTCTTGCCATTCTCACCTCCCAATCCTGCAGGTTACTTTTTCTTACTCCCAGACTTTTGGGATGGTATCCTAATGGATTCCACAAATGGTTTCACTGCCTTGGTAACCAGAGTGATTGTTTTTTGGCGTACACCTGAGAATGTTATTCCTCCTTTTAGAAATGCACAGTGGGACTTGGAACAATTCACTCTATGCTACAGAGAAATATGAAGAGAAGTCAGATGGCAGAGGGCTAAGGAATGAATGTAAAGGAAATAGAGGCAAAGGGTGAAGATAGACTGTTCAGTGAGGTTGTCCAGGATGGAAAGGAGAAAAGAACAGGAGGTTGAAGGAATATAGAGAAAGATGTGCTAATCTTTACAAGGATTTAGAGGAGTCTGAACAAATGGGAGAGAAAGCACAATTGAAGGCCTTGTCTCAGACAAGAATGGATATACACCTTGAATACTTATCTTACAGACAGAAGAGAGAAAGAACTATGAATGATGAAGAGATACTAGAAATTTGACAAGGAACAACATGAGGAAAAATATACTGTATAACCTTCCCCTCCTTGGTCACCTGGGAAATAAAATTACCCACAGAGAAAAATACAAAAATTAAATTATAGAACTCCTATTATCAAGCAATCATTGAAATTCTACCACCTTTATTTTTTTGGATCAACACCAAACAACTTCTGCAGATGGCTCTCCTATAAATCCAAGCCCAAGTAAGAACAATGAACATAATTCAATTAAAGATGAATTATATGCCTATGCCAATACCATAGAGAAACAATCATTATAGAAGCTAAGATTATGGTCAAAGATTCTAAAGTCTAAATTGAAACTATGCTCAGATCAAATGTGGGATATTCAGAAGTCACTCAAAATGATTCCTATTATTCTTATTATCATTATTCTTCATATATTTTTAAATCCCATGTCAGGATAATTTCTTTCTTTTGAAAAGGTAAAATTATTAACATTTTTGTGAAACAAAAAAATCAAATAACAAAGTCTGATTGGTGATGATGATAGATGGTACTAATATCATTTAAATTAGCATAAATCATTGGGAAATCTGATTATGAAAAGACAAAGCAGCTTAGCACATGGTCATATTTCACATCATAACTGTGAAATATTATAATTCTATTGTCTAGTCTTTCTATGAAAGTTAGCTCCTTCAGGAATGTCTTAATGAATAATAAAACTGACTTGATTTTTCCCATTGCAGTCAACTTTTCTGTCACGCTATTAATGATTAATAGTGACTGTATGCACAATCATTTTTTTCTTTCCCAGACAAAAGTAGCATTCTAATATAACATCTTTATATTTTTGTTGTATAGGGGATAAAAATGCACTCTGAACATACAGAAGAGCTGAAATAGGAAGGAAAAATGTCAATCAATACCTCAACTCTTCTAGAAAAAAAATCAACTCATTATAAAACCTAGACCTCAGTAAGTTTTCTTCACTATGTCTTCAAAAAGATAGCACTTTTTCGCATGTATTATATTATTTCTATTGGTATTTTTATATTATAGTGCAGTGGATTTGAATGTAGAACTAGACTCTTTTTAAATAAGAAAGTAGAGAACCAATTCAAGAATCTCTTAGCTGAATAAAAAATGACAATCCATATTTTTAAAATGCATGTACAAATGTTTCTCAACAGATTTACAAGAACAGTGTCCTTTGACAAAGGTCTAAAAATGCTTGTGAAAGCCAAACATAATAACATTGTTATTCTGCTACTTATTAACAGAACACCGCATCCTATAACAATTAGATATGAATATTGCAAACTGAATTTAATATTAAGCTGTCTTTGAAATGCCACTTTGCAACAGATTTCCAAATGCTTAAAGCACAGCAGGAGGTTAACTCCGTCTTCAAATATTAAATCAAAACCTTTTTTTAACCTGATAAATCTTAGTGAAAGCAAGAGCTCCTTTTCAAGAGAGAATTATTCAACTACCAGAAGAGAAAACTAAACCTCCCAACTATTGTTCACACATGATCTGTTTCCACAATGAAATACAAAGGTAAAGTCATGAGACAGAATAGACAGAAATATGGGGAAAGAGAGAGAGAAACAGAGGGGGAGAGAGATATAACAGCCATATTTCTGAGTTGTTTTAAATAAATGTGTTTGCATACACTCTTGTGACTAAAGCCCAATTTCTTGCCTTAAAATGATAATTAAGCAATCATTTCATCATTTAACTTTTTTATGTTTACATATTCTCTCCCATCTTCATAAGCTTATTGAAGGTCATTTTTTTATTCATCAAGGATTTCTAACTTTTATTGGTTTGACACTTCATATCACTTTACATTTACGCTCATTACAAAGATGCCTATGAAAGACAGAGTTAGAGAGAGGGAGAGACAGAGAGGTCGTCCATCTGCTGGTTCATTCCTTAGTTGGCCACAACAGCCAGAGCTGGGCCAGGCAGAAACCAGGAGCTTCTTCTGGGTTTTCCATGTAGGTGCAGGGGCCCAAGCACTTGGGCCATCCTCTGCTGCTTTTCCAGGGGCATTAGCAAGGGGCTAGCTCAGAAGTGGAGCAGCCAGGTCTCAAACTAGCACCCAAATGGGATGCTAGCATCGTAGGCACCGGCTTTACCTGATACGCCACAACTCTGGCCCCAAAGTAATTTTCTAGCTAGTTATCTACCTACCTCCTAGGTAATTGCTACTTTCCTACATATCTGTTGTTTAAAACTTCTCCCCATTCGCAAAGATGTGTTATTTCAGTGAATTTGACAGTACTTAATCTTCAAATTCATCACAAACTCAAATATTCTGTTGTCACCTCTGTTGTACCTATGTCAAACACAAACTGCCCTAATTCTGACCCACAGCCTAACGTGGGTAGTGCCAATGCCCTATGCTAATTAACTCCTTTGTGTGGCTGGGATTCACTTCCTGGATTGCTGGTACCTATTCAAACACCGGGAAGCTTGAATTAACTGTGTCATTTGTATGACAGAAAAATAGATTAAAAAGACAGAATAAATATAATGCAACATACGGCTAAATGTCATAATAAGTCATACCTAACTCATTTTAATTCAAAGCAAAATGCTAATACAATATTGCTAACCATTTAAATGACACAATTTCCCCCCTCTGGTTTTGCTAATCCCTCTCCATCATTGTTTTTTTTTTTTTTTCCTAGCACAGAAATGCCAAGTGTAGGGCCAGTTGAAGAAATTATTTTTAAGTATATGTTTATTTTCAAGAATTTGTTATATGATCAGTTTTCCTTCTTAGAGCTAAAGAACTCAATGATAGATAGTAACAACTCACCCCTAACTTATCAAATATAGAGTGGCAAATTCACTCTCCACACATGGTTATTTGCTTTCTCTATTTTATGGGCATTGCCACTCTCTTTAAAATTGAGTCTATAAATAATATATAAGTGGAAATCTTTCAGATAGTGCTTGTTTACTTGTATAATACTAATAATTTAAGATTTATACCTTGTGTTTTAACTGAGAGAATCTGATTAAATCATAGGCTTACTGAATATAATTTTTCAATTCTATAGATCTGTGCTAAGAAATTAAAGTTATAGGAACTGAACAGATTTACTGGATTAAGTAAAATGGCACAGTATAAACAGTATATATGTAAGAATGGTTTCAGAGAATGACAGACACAATCCCCAATCCTAGCAAAGCCAACTACCAACCGTGTAACATGAGCCAGTTTCCTCTACCTTCACAAGGTCTGTTTCCTTGTACCAACAGGATAAAGTCAAATATTAAGCTTGGTTATATTTTAATAGTTTATTGAGAAAGGTTTCACATTTGTCCATTCTTCCCCAAAGCTCAGATGGATAAGACACTCAGAAGTTTACTTGCCTTAAGAAATCTACCGGGGCCGCCACTGTGGTGTAGCAAGTGAGGGCACTGCCTGCAGTGCTGGCATCCCATGTGGGCACCGGTTCAAGTCCCTGCTGCTCCACTTTCAATCCAGCTCTCTGCTGTGACCTCGGAAAGCAGTGGAGGATGGCCCAGGTGCTTGGGCACCTGCACTCACATGGGAGACCTGGAAGAAGCACCTGGTTCCTGGCTTCCAATCAGTGCAGCTCCAGCCGTTGCGGCCAGTTGGGGTGTGAAGCATTATATTCTCTCTCTCTGCCTCTCCTTCTCTCTGTGTAACTCTGACTTTCAAATAAATAAATAATTAAAAAAAAAGAAATCTACCAAGGCTAACTAAGGAAGAGGCTAAACAAGTTCAACCATCACCAGCTCAACTTCACTGGGTAAGAACAGAATGCAATGGAGGAATTAGCAATAGTCTGCACTGAAAAAAGGACAGTGTTGGAGGTGAGAAACATTATTTACCCTTTCCTCTGAGGGAGACAGGTGAGGTGTTACCCCACTGAGTCACACTGCACAGAAGAAGAAAATCACTCATAGAGACCGGTGCTTTCTACAAAGAGAGGACAGAGAGACAGAGATGAGAGAGAGAGAATGTGTGCTCTGGTTGGATGCTCTCTGAGCTGAAAAATCGGATGGCTCATTCTGGTGCTGCAGTCACTATGGACTGTGGGAGAGCAGGATGATCACTGCAAATTTGGGAAATGTAGTCATCAGAAACGGTGTCCCTTTAGATATGAATTTAAAGGTGTCTCAACGAGACTCAATGATGGTGAAGCATGAGTGGAAAGATAATCAGGTCTTCCTCTTCCTCATCTCAATATGTTCAGAAAATATAGAAAAAAAAACCATCATGGTATCCCTTTCTCAAGCTAAAAGC
Source organism: Lepus europaeus (assembly GCF_033115175.1). NCBI lineage: Eukaryota > Metazoa > Chordata > Mammalia > Lagomorpha > Leporidae > Lepus > Lepus europaeus. Next base: position 40,776,090 of record NC_084832.1, on the reverse strand, counting down.
ACATGAATGTCAGAGGAGGAGGAGTGGTGGGCTGCTCAAGAGACTCCTAGTCCAGGCACATCCACACTTACCTAAACCTTAGGTTACAGGATTTAGTCTTCCAAGAGGATGAAAAGGAAGACTGGCTCTCTTCACTGAGTGAATCTTCAAGATTTAGTTGAGCAACACTGAGAGAAACAATGGACCACATCAACAGAAACCACCAGAAGAAATGAGAAAATGCATTAATATAAGTAATACCAGAAGATTTAGCAAGAAAAAAAAACATCCAAGACCTTCACTGATAGACTTGATAGATTGCAAAATTATAAATGATAAGGGCAGGAAATTGAGAACAGAAAAGAATGCATGGAGACTAATATGGTTTATTCTAGTGATTTCTGGCAGATTGCCCATGCCTTCCTCTACGACAGCCATGTGCCAGACACAGTTCTCTTAAATTTGCATGCACAATTGTGTGTGTGTACTGGGGGGAGGAGAAAACTGACTACTCAGAAAACCAAAGATTATTATTAAAGTCTCAATTCTTAAAAAACAAGTCTCTTATGACCCTTGCTATTATCACTGTTAGGTGCTTACTATGGACTAGATATTTTTGTAGGTGATTTATTTATGTCATTTAATAGTTCATTATCCCCATTTTTAAAAAAACATTTATTTATTTATTTGAAAGTTAGAGTTACACAGAGAGAGGAGAGGCAGAGAGAGAGAGAGAGAGAGAGAGAGAGATCTTCCATCCGATGGTTCAGTCCCCAATTGGCTGCACAGGCCAGAGCTGCGCCGATCCAAAGCCAGGAGCCAGCAGCTTCTTCTAGGTCTCCCGCGCTTGTAAAGGGGCCCAACGACTTGGGCCATCCTTTACTGCTTCCCCAGACTATAGCAGAGAGCAGATTGGAAATGGAGCAGCTGGGTCTTGAACCGGTGCCCGTATGGGATGCCAGCGCATAAGGCCAGGGCTTTAACCTGCTGTGCCACAGCGCCAGCCCCTCCCCACTTTTAAAGACAGGAAATACTAGCATTTGGACAAGACGAGCAAGTTATCCAAGGCTGCAGAACTATTAAGTATAGATCCAGAAATCAAACTTTCTTAACTCCAAAAATCCAAACTCTTAAACATTATGAGTCCTAACTCCCGATTTTTATCCTTAATACTCCAAAATAAATGTTCCTTAGGATTGGATAAACTTTATTACACAGTAATCTGCTCTTTTATGCTCTTTCTTCTATCTGAAATGTCATTCCCATGTCTCTTGCACTATACAAATCTTAGCTACTATACAAAACTCATCTTAAACCCTGATTGTCTTTTAAGAGTACACGTAAAACACAAAATTGGTAGATAGAGGATGCAGTGGCATATCCAACACAAGCACACATATAAATATATTTGGGAAGAGAATATTTGTTAATTCTATAAAATGAGACATTTTCAACTGTTTATTTTCACATTAAGTTGCATTTCCCATCATCCTACATCCTTTGCTGCCTTATTATTTTTTACCATATAATTTTGAAATTTCTGACAATCTAAGATACTAACACCTTTCTGATAAATTAACTTGATAAATGTATTCTTTTTTGCAAGAAATGTCTTTCACACTATTCAGAAAATTTTATAGACAAGATTGTAATTTATGGAAGAGGGGATCATCCTAGAACAGGAGACCAAATAGATTTTTCACTATTTAATTAAAACAATCCATAAATAAGACCAAACAGAATGGCAAGATAACCTTTGTAGTTAAGTTTCCAACACTTTTTCCCATTAGTAACAATGATATAATATAAAGGAAATAAGGTCCCTTTTTTAATTTTTAAGAATTCTTTTATCATGAATATGACTTAACTAAACAAGGTACCCAAATATGATTAACTATATTGTCAATTGACTCTTAATCTGTCCTGATTTTTTTCACCATCACTGAAATAGAATGATTTATGATAGAAAATTCAATACTTAAAATACCTGTTTTCAAGTTCCTTCTCTAGCCTAGTTCCAACATTGCCCAATTGTCTCCTCCTTGTCTCAAACACAAAGTCAATCTTACTTATAACTTGATTTCAAACTTATGATTGTTTTTCACTTAGTGGTGCCTTTCAAAGGACAAGGAGAGTCATACACTCTGGATTGTATGTGTGTGTGTATGTGTGTGTGTCTTGATAAGGATGTCATAAGAAGAGGAAAATATGTCCAGTATAGATTCAACATTCACTTTCATTTATTTTCATTTTACCTTTGGCTTTAAAGAATCCTCTCAATGCTGGGCTGTTATACAGGCTGAGTATCCCTTATCCATAATGTTTGGAACCAGAAGTGCTTCAAATTTGGAAATTTGCTTCAGATTTTGGAATATTTGCATATCCATATGAACTATCTTGGTGACAGAACCCAAGGTTAAACAAAAACTACATTTACGTTTTGGAAATGAACAGCCTCAAGATAATTTATACAATATTTTGAGTATGCTTGTGTTTTGTTTGTAATATCACATGAGATCAGGTGTGGAATTTTTCACTTGTCACATCATATCAGCACTCAAAAAGTTTCGGATTTGAGAAGCACTTTGGATTTCAGATTGTTGGACTAGGAATATGCAACCTGTATATTATAATTAAGAGCAGAAATTATGAAAGAGATCTAATCATATCATTGCATATCCAGATTGTTAACCCTTATATCTCATTGTACAATGAAAATTTACCAGTTTAGGAACGAACCATGAAAATTTATTTTTTCACTATTTGAGTAGTTAAAAATGCATATTCATATAGGAGTATAAGAAACCAAACATCAAAAGGTAAAGTTCTAGGTAAACATTTGCAACAATTTTTGTATGACTAATGTATAAATATGTATGTTTCTTTTTCTGTGACCCATTATGCTTATATTGAATCTCCTTTTCTAGACTCTGGGGAATAAAAGCAAATACAATGTATGTGGATTAGTTTACACTATAGTTTAATGGAAGGCAATGAAATGCAGGCATAAAACTAATAGACAACATCCATAAAAGCAAAATAAAACCAGTACATTTCTTAATTAGCTATACATGTGAGTATTCCTTTCAAGCACATGTTGTTGAGGACAATTTTGCTAAGAGTTTAAAAGAACATTTTTGCTATCATCTTTTTTGACTTTGAATCCAGGAACTGGTAATCACTTACCAGAGAACCTTGGAAAAGTTTTCAATCATTTGTAAGATCTTCATTTGCAAAGTAAGATTATTTTGAAAATTATAAAAGATGATATTGATAAAGAAGAGTGCCTAGTGCATAGTAAATAAATACTATTTATAGTAATGTTAATTATAGCAACACCTACTGTCTATAGGCAATCTTTCTACATATATGGTCTCTCCCTTCTAAATTAGCTAGAATACAGATAAATTCTTAACTAAGAAGAATCTTGTAGTTAAATTTTCTTTTATTATTTGAATTATCCCTTTTCACTTCCCATTTAACAAAAGTCATGTGTTTTTGTTTTGTCTTGTTTTGTTTTGCTTTAAGGAAAAAGGTTTGTTGTTGGGTGGAGGAAGCCAGACCGGCTGCCTCCCCGTGTACAGAAAGAACAACAGCCTGTACTGGGAGAATAGGTCTTATATAGCTTTGCAGTCATGAGCTCTTTTAAAATAACTTTTTCTCTTTTAAACAGGCATTTCCATGATCCTGAAAGGAGATAGATATATTCTGAGTCATGAATGAAATCAGAAGTGACTTCCAAATGGGAAAATCCAAACAGTAAAAAATTTCCTGGACCATACTTTACACTCTAAATTTTAAAAGAGCAAAGGCTACCCGTTTGTAAGCAGCAGTGAAAAAATAAAATGCATTCTGCTTCCAGAGCAGTTAAACAGCCTCCTGAACTTGAACTTATTAGGTCTCTAAATCTAATTATCAATATGCAAGAAGAACATCTCAAATTACACAACATGGATGCAGGCTGCAAAATCCAGAGAGAGAAAGAGGGAGAGGGGAAGAGGGAGAGGGAGAAGAGGGAGAGGGGGAGAGATTTGATAGGCTTTACAACCTGATTTCTTTAAGAAATTATAAAACAAAGGAAAGAAATGGAGGGAGAGCTATAAATTAAAAGGTGCTTAAAACACATATCAATCATTGACAATCTGTGTACTTTTTTGGATTCTAGTTAAAATATACATGTAGAAAATATGACATTTATGAAGCAAGTAGAAATTTGAATACTATCTGGATATTTGATGATATTAAGGTATTATTAACAGATTTTTAAAGATATAGTAGTATGGGCCGGCACCATAACTCAGTTAATCCTCCACCTGCAGCACTGGCATCCCATATGGGTGCCGGTTCTAGTCCCTGCTGCTCCTCTTCCAGTCCAGCTCTCTGCTGTGGCCCAGGAAGGCAGTGGAGGATGGCCCAAGTGCTTGGTCCCCTGCATTCTCATGGGAGACCAAGAAGAAGCACTTGGCTCCTGGCTTCAGATTGGCGCAGTTCCAGCTGTAGCAGTCGTCTGGGAGGTGAACCAACGGAAGGAAGACCTTTCTCTCTGTCTCTCTCACTGGCTATAACTCTACCTGTCAAATAAATAAAAAAAAAATTTTTTTAAAGTAATGTGCTTATATCAAAACAAGTTCTCTTAATTTAGTGCCACATACTAATATACGTATCTATATATACATGGATGATTTGATAAGAATGCAGCAATGATTAAACATAGCATATATGAGGATAAAAATAAGTGAGGGACAAATAAAATTGAAGATAGGTAATGAGTACACAGGGGTTCTTACACTAGTTTCTCTATTTTTGTATACATTGAAATGTTCTGCAGTAACTTTTTTTTAAAAAGGAATAACTTCTGATCATATAACAATGCTTCAAAATGGATATGCAAAAATTAATTATTTTAAATTGAGACTATTCTCTAGTTTCATCTATTGCACTTTCAAAACATGTTTTTAAATGTTTACTTATTCATTTTCATCTACTTGAAAGGCAGAGTGCCAAGGCAAGGGAGGGTGATGGAAAATGAGAAAAAGTGAGGGACAGAGAATCTTCCATCTGCTGGTTCACTTCCCAAATGCCTACCATAGCCAGGTCTGGACCAGACTGAAGTCAGGAGCCCAGAACTCCATCTGGATCTCCCACAGAGGTGGCAGGGGCACAAGCACTGAGCCATTATCCACTGTCTTCCAGGATGCATGAGGAGCAGGAAGCTGGATAAGAAGCAGAGCAGCCGGGACTTAAATCTGTGCTCCGATATGGGATATGGGTATCACAATGTCCATCTCTGAAAACATCTTTGAGGCTGGACGATATAAAGCATTTTATATTTATTTCTTATGGGATATAATTACAGTGTGTCCTTTTTTTCTGATATTTCTCCAGAATTCCTGTGTACAACTATGAAATGATTTTGAGAGAGATCTATTTAAAATAACTCCCAGAATGTTACTGATACATATTGAACAACAGAAACCACCACAGGTACAATATAGTTGCTATGTACTAAGGTATAATCAGAATATTAATTTTATATTTTGTTTCAACAATGTACTCAATACATTAAATGAATATGCATCCAAACCAAGTAAATTATTTGGCAGTTACCATAATTTTAATTATAATCATTACTAAAATGTTTGCTGGAGTGACTTATTGAGGTGAGATTCAATGGAACTACTCCAAAATGTTTTCTGTAAAATATAGGTTTGTTTCAAAAATCTGAGACATAAATACATAAGAAAGAAAAGTTGAAGAATGCCATGTTTTTGCAGTTACCATTAAAAATGCGAAGTTTTGTATGAAAGTAATTTTATGGAAAAATTTAAGGTTTCTAATTAATTTAAATTTTAGAAAAATTCAGAAATGTCCTTGTTGTTCTGATATATATATATGTATATATATACACACATATATATTATTTACAAAATAGGTGGCTTGTTATTACTGCTGTAATAAATTACAAATAGTAGATTAAAACACTCAATATTGATAATCTTGTAGTCCTGGAGGTCAGATGTGTGAAATGGGTCCCACCGGACGGAATTGATTTCTTGTCTTTCCCAGCTGGTAGAGGTTACCTGTTCTCCTTGGCTCATGGACCACTTATGTTTTTCAAGCCAGCAATTACCAACTGAACTTTTCTCACATTCTCTGATGCTCTTTATCTACTTCCTCAACATTTTAAGGCCCTTAAATACACTGATACACTGAGCATTCCTGCATAAACCAGGATTATCTTCTGATTTTAAAGTCAGCTGCTCAGTGGCCGTGGCCTGAAGTTCATCCTCCTCTGATCCTCTGCCCTGCAACCTGACATTGTCATAGGTGTCAGGGATGAGGCTGTGGACATGGCCATCTGTGGAGGGATGTGTTATTCTGTCTCAAATATAGCCCAGCTAAACTCCACATTTGTGAAGCCTTTTTCGCTCAGTTACTCCTTTTTTTCACACATAATTTGCATCACTATTTCACTGTGGAAAAATATGGTTGTTTGAAATTAGTAGTAATGCAGAGTTCGTTCAGTTGACTCAAAAGCACAATGAATTTTGAATGTGTGTTCAAACCCTGAAGACATGGTTACTGCTATATTCAAGTGACACATGTAGAGTTTCAAAACATTGAACAAAGTACAGGGAGCAGAGCAATGCTCTTACCTTAGCAGCATTTGCTTATAACTTAGGCATAATGTATCATGTAGTTTCTGAGCTCTGTGATTTTACCCAAACATCTAAAAGAAAGACATAAAATTTTATCATAAGCCTGTTCTGGAGTGTCAAAGCTGAGTCAGGTCTTTGCATCAATGGCTGACAATCCTGGATCTTTTGCTGAAGAGGCTGTCAGAGCTTCTCAGAACCTACTCTTTCAGGAAAATTCACTACACACAATAAAATACCTTAAATGTAGTAATGGAGAAATTCCCATTAGTCTCAAGATAAAAAAGATTAAAATGCCATACAGCAGCGTTCTTTTTCTGAGATAGTAGTATGTAAATTTATGAAGTACGTTGCAGATTAACACATCTTCTGAAAACTATTTTGAAACCTGAACCAAGAAGGGAAAACTACACTCCAGTCCACTTTCTCATTTGGACAATGATTGTTTTCCATGCTGCTTTTGTTTTTATAGTCAATAGTCATAATTGCTTGAACTAAAGGTCCTATATGAACCTAATGACTGGCCTGTAAAGTACTAGTATTTCAATGGCAGCTCTCACAGATCATTTGATAAAGTACAATATAGAAATACATTATTATATGTTTAGTAAAACTTCTATTAAACTTTCAACATATAAGTAAGACACAAAGTAGCCTAAATCGGAAGCCTAAATTAGAATGACAACAGAAGCCCTTTCTACCCAAGTCCAGTTAACTGCATTAGTGCTCCAGAAGCTGCTCTGTTTATTTTTTGTTCTCTTGTGGAGAAATCTATCAGATTCATACTCCAATTATACTTGTTTTATAGCTGTGCTAGCCACTGAGTGAGAAAATTATCGTTCAATGTTGTAAAGCTGCCACAAAATACTCCAAACACTGGAGTTAAGGGAAAGGTTTACTGTCAGGTAGCGGAAGCCCAATGGGCCAGGGGGAGAGGGCAAGAGGGTAAGAGAGAGAAGAATCAGAAGAAAGTAAGTGTGCTGGAGGCAGGTCCTTGCTGTGGGGGGAGGGAGAGGTAGAGAAGTAGGAGCAGCAAGTCCCATAAGGGTGGGGGGTGGAGCTGACACCTGTGGTTGGGCCATCTGGTCACCTGGCATCCAGCATTGGAAGTAAGGGTCAGAGCCCAAGATAGCATCTGGGGCATAGATGGCACCACAGATAAGATGGCACCATTTTACAATATTTCCTCATTTTGTTTTTTATAAAGTAAGTGTTGTATGAGATTACATAAGCCCCAAAAGCCCAAGAAAAGTGGAGGGATGGTGATATGTCTTTAGAGCTACTTCCTGCTGACATGGGGGTGACAAGTGGAATTCTACTGGAATGGGGCAATGTCTCAAGCCACAGTTTCCTAGGTGGGAAGCCGAGTATATCCCTGTAGCAGCATTTGGTTGATTGCCTGATTGGTGAAGGCTTTGGTTTGTTCCATTATCACTTCCTGTAAACACTTACACCGACACAATAGTATAAAAGACAGGGTGAGAATAGCATCCAATGGTCCTAAGAGTGACATTCACCAAGTAATGAGAGGATTTCATAGAGAAGAGGAAATGAGGAAAGTCTTTGGACCTTGTTAAGACTGTTTGATGGATGTGGTTTGAAGCTGATCCCAACCAAGAATGGGAGAAATACCACTCATCTCTTGCAGATAAAGGGGTTTGTTTGTAGAGAAATTCTGAGCAATCATACAATGTTAAGTGAGGGAGAGGACCATCAATACACACGGGTCAAGAGTACAGCCATTGATGTATGAGTAGAGCCTATAATCACAAAGAAATGAGGCCCCAAGTGGGCTATGGAGGGTCTAGAATAAAAGACAGAGTCATTATTAGAGGACCTAAAAAAGCTGGTGTCTAAACCATGACTAAGTTTTCCAATTGAGAGGCAAATAGAAACTGACATAAGGGACCTGATAATAATCAAGTGGGCAGGCCAGCGCCGCGGCTCAATAGGCTAATCCTCTGCCTGTGGAGCCGGCACCCCGGGTTCTAGACCCTGTTGGGGAGCTGGATTTTGTCCTGGTTGCTCCTCTTCCATTCCAGCTCTCTGCTATGGCCTGGGAGTGCAGTGGAGGATGGCCCAAGTGCTTGGACCCTGCACCCCATGGGAGACCAGGAGAAGCATCTGGCTCCTGGCAACAGATCAGTGTGGTGTGCTGGCCACAGCACGCCAGCCACAGCAGCCACTGGGGGCTGAACCAACAGAAAAAGAAAGACCTTTCTCTCTGTCTCTCTCTCTCACTGTCCACTCTGCTGTCAAAAAATAAAATAAAAATAAAAATAAAATAATCAGGTGGGTTTTAAGACCTTGCCAGTCATGAGTCCCAGGCCTATCTATCTCTTCACATAGGGTACATCATAAGGGAGGAATAAGCCTCTTTATGGAACACACTCTGTTGACTTCCATTACCTAGTTGGCCTGGGAGTAGAGCTGGCCAGGTAAAAGCAAGGTAGAATCTCTAACAGGAAATTTACAGTTCTGCCTGCAGTGTTGCTGACCCAGCTTGGCTTGTCCCCTCAGCAGCTTTGTTTACTTTGGAAGCTGGGCCAAGTAAAGGGATTTTCAGCTTAGAGCCAACAAGACCCATGGTTCCGACCTGAAGTCCTTCAACTCCGGGGCAGTTCCATTTCTAGCAACCCAACTCTCGGCTAGCAGAGCTGTCAGGGCTCTTCATAAGCTGACTTCTGTTGAAACCTTGGATTTCCACGTAAATCAATGCAGTGGACTGGCCTGTTGGGTCTCCTTGATGGCAGATCACTGTATAGAGCAATCTTAATTGGCCTGCCACCTATCTTTACATTGCTTCTGCTGCCTAGCTTTCTCTTCTTCCTGGTTTTTGTTAAAACAGACCAGAGAAAACCTTTAAGAGGATGCAAGTCAAGGGGGTACTTAATCCCATCTCTAAACTTTGGTGGCCTAAACTAGAAGTCTACAGTCACAGGCATATTCTGATAGTGTTTTTTCTATGAGGTAGACAATGCCCAAGAGAAAAGGCTATGTCCTCAATTTAAAACTTTCTCTCCCTTTGTTTGGTCTAAAAGGGAGGTTTTGCCTATTTTCTGTAACCATAGTGAAATAAATCCAGCTGTGACATTATAATTTAAGCTCTTCTTTTGGCTTTGCTATTATTTCAGAAAATGGTAGCCATCCCTTTCATAAGATCTAAAGATCAAACTGTACTTCCTGGAGAATCCTTCAGTATTGAGTGAGTTTCCCATCTTAAAGAGAATAGAGAAATGAGAGAACAAGTCAGGCTTCCCAGATCACTTACTGAAAATAACAATATCAAATAAAAACTTAGAAAGCAATTTCAACTGTTAAATAACAACTTATCAAAACATTTCCTGGAAGTTCCAATGCCTTCTATAAATTTTAAGAATACATGTATTTGAAGATGGCAGAGTAGGGAGGGAGCTTATTGCTCTAGCCCAGAATATAGTTGAAAAAAGTGGAAAAAGTGTAGTCTCAGGGAAGGGTTAGCGAGAAAATAGCAGAAGAAATTCTACTGAAATTAGAGGGACACGGTGGACCTACATGGAGGGCATGGGCAACCTTGGCTTGGGTCTCCAGCACCTTAGAGCCTATGCACCAGCCTTGGAAAGTGTGGTGAAACCAGACCACAGCAGCCCAAGCCACTGGCAAGAAAGCTGCAGGAAGAGCCTAGAGGGAACCTGGTTTGGAGCCCCGTGGGCGATAGTGTACCAGCCAAACTAGAGGAGAAAAAACAAGGACAGGATGGACACATTCTTCTCTCCCCGATCACTTTACAATGGCTGATAGAGTGGACACCATTTTGTACTTATGTAACAGCTGTATCAGCTCTTGTCTGTGCCCAGCAACCAGCAGAGTGGAGATCCTGACTCTAGTGGGGAGAACTAATAGGGGTCTAGGAGCTTGAGACTGTGTGAGGCTTCTGTACCAGGACTGTGAAAAATACTGAGCATGTCTGGGAGGACTCATGGTGTGGCTGGGACATTAAGCAGTCATAGTGGGAGACTCCATATGCTCAGGGTGTCCTGGTTACCTGGTGAGATACTTGATGGGGAAACTGAAATTACACTGAGGACTGCACAGATCCTTGTGTGGTCCTTGAGACAGAGCAGATGAATATTATACCAACTGGGGCTAGCACTCAGGCACTGATCTCCTCTGAGGAGAGGAGCTCAGCTGAGCAGAATAAATTTCCCATCTGATTAAAAAGAGGGAGAGAGAGAGAGAGAGAGAGAGAGAGATTGATTGATTGATTTACTATGCCAAATCTTGATGTGTCACCTTAGGCACCCCCTTAACCCTGCATAACTGAATAAAATGCTTAAGCCATACTACTACAAGCCAATAGACATTCACTTAAAGCAGACATTCCACTTATTTACAGAATAAAAACACAAAGATAAAAGCCATCACAGGAAGGAAGGAAGGAAGGAAGGAAGGAAGGAAGGAAGGAAGGAAGGAAGGAAGGAAAGAAAGGAAGGAAGGAAGGAAGGAAGGAAGGAAGGAAGGAAGGAAGGAAGGAAGAAGAAAAGAAAAGAAAAGAAAAGAAAAGAAAAGAAAAGAAAAGAAAAAGAAAAAAAAACAAGAGTATCTCCACAAATGCCAAACAACAAAAGCACAAATTCAAGAAACAAGAATAAGGAAGACAACATGATGCCCCCCAAAAACCACAACACTTCTATACTAGATTGTGAAGATGATGAGATGGAAGAAATGCAAGAAATGGAATTCAAAAAAGTCATCATAAGATTACAGAGAGGTTGGGGCCAGTGCTGTGACGCAGTAGGTTAATCCTCTGCCTGCAGCGCTGGCATACCATATGGCCACTGGTTCTAGTCCCAGCTGTTCCTCTTCCAATCCAGCTCTCTGCCATGGCCTGCGAAAGCAGAAGATGGCCCAAGTTCTTGGGCCCCTGCACTCTCATGGGAGACCAGGAAGAAGCACCTGTCACCTGGCTTCCAATGAGCACAGCTCTGGCTGTTGTGACCATTTGGAGAGTGAACCAACAGAAGGAAGACCTTTCTCTCTGTCTCTTTCTCTCACTGTCTATAACTATATCTCTCAAATAAATAAATAAAATCTTAACAAAAAAGATTACATAGAGGTTATCAGAAGCAACTACACAAACTATGAAATCCATATAGGACATGAAAGAAAATTTCTCCCATGAAATTGAGATCTTAAAGAGAAATCAAAATGAAATGAAGAATTCAATAAAACAAATAAAAAATGCAGTAGAGAGCCTTAACAACAGAATCAGTGAAGCAGAAGAAAGAATATCAGATTTGGAAGACAAAGCACAGGAAAGTATACATTCAAACCAAAAACAAGGAAAGGAAATTAGAAAACTAAAAAACACTGGTGGGAATCTACAGTCTACTACAAAAAGACCCAATATATGAGTTCTAGGAGCACCTGAAGGCATGGAAAGAGAGAAAGGATTAGAAGGCCTTTTTTAGTGAAATAATAACAGAAAAATTCCCTAATTTGGAGAAAGAAAGAGACATCCAAGTACAGGAAGCACACTGAACTGCTTGACCAGAAAAGATAGACATGACCAGAAAAGATCTTCAACGCAACACATTGTAATCAAACTCTCCACAGTTAAAACATAAAAAGAAGATTCTAAAATGTGCATGAGAGAAACATCAAATTACTTTTATAGGATCTCCAATTAGATTCACAGCAGACTTCTCATCAGAAACCCTACAGGCTAGGAGAGAATGGTGAGATAAGGTCCAAGTCTTAAGAGAAAAACACTGTCATTCCAGAATATTATACCCTGAAAAGCTCTCATTTATGAATGAATGTGAAATAAAGGCCTTCCAAAACCAACAGAATTTGAAAGGTGTCACCAGCCATCGAGCCCTACAAAAAAAGCTTAAGGATGTGTTGCACACAGAAACACAGAAACAAGGTCACCACTACAAACGAAGGTAAAGGAAGAAAATATCTCAGTAAATGTTCAAGGAAATTCAAAGTAAAAAATAGGAATATTTTTGGAAAAATGGCAGGGCAAAGTCATGACTTATCAATTATCACCTTGAATTTAAATGGCTTCTACTCCCCAGTTAAAAGACACAGATTGGTTGAATGGATTAAAAAAACAAAACCCATCTATTTGCTCCCTATAAGAGACACATCTCACCAACAAAGATGTACATAGACTGAAAGTGAATGGATGGAAAAAGATATTCCATGCCAACAGAAAACCAAAAAAGTGCTGCTGTAGACATCTTAATATCAGCCAAAATAGACTTTATCATAAAAATGGTTAAAAGAGACAAAGGAGGACACTATATAATGATTAAGGGATCAATTCAACAGAAATATGAAAATATTATAAACTTATATGCACCTAATTAAGGGTGCCTGGCTATTCAAAAGAAATGTTAAGGGATTTAAAGGGAGACTTAGACTCTAATACAATAGTAATGGGGGACTTCAATACCCACTTTCACCAAAGAACAAGTGAACCAGACAGAAAATCAACAAGGAAAACAGCAGATTTAATTGATATTATAGGCAAAATGGACATAAAAGATATTTACAGAACTTTTCATCCTACAGTTGCAGAATATACATTCTTCTCAGCAGTGCATGGAACTTTCACTAGGATTGACCACATACTAGGCCATAAAGCAAGTCTCAGCAAATTAAAAAAAAAAAATCTAAATCATACCACGCATCTTCTTCTTCTTGTACCACAATGCAATGAAGCTGGAAATCAGCAACTCAGGAATCTCTAGAGCATATGCAAACACATGGAGACTAAACAACACGCTCCTGAATGAACAGTGTGTCACAGAAGAAATCAAGAGAGAAATCAGTAACTTTCTGGAAACCAATGAAGACAACAACACAACACATCCAAACATTGGATACAGCAAAAGCAGTGTTAAGAGGAAAGTTTATAGCAATAGAAGCCTACATCAAGAAATAGGAAAGGCACCAAATATATGAGCTATCAATGCATTTCAAGGATCAAGAATAACAACAGCAAGCCAAACCCAAAACTAGTAGGAGAAAATAAGTAATTAAAATCAGAGAAGAAATCGACAAAATTGAATGCAAAAAAATGCAATACAAAAGTAAGCAAAATGAACAGCTGTTTTTTTGAAAAAAATAAACAAAATTGACACACCATTGGCCCAACTAAACAAAAAAAGGAGAGGTAAGATATGACTAAACAAAATCAGAGATGAAAAAGGACATGTAACAACTGACACAACAGAAATAAAAAGAATCATCAGGAATTACTACAAAGAACTGTATCCCAACAAATCAGGAAAGCTTAAAGAAATATATAGATTTCTGAAGACATACAAGCTACGTAAATTGAGCCATGAAGACATAGAAAACCTAAACAGACCCATAACCAAGACAGAAATTGAATCACTAATAAAGGACCTCCCAACAAAGAAAAGCCCAGGACCAGATGGTTCCACTGCTGAATTCTACCAGACATTTAAAGAAGAACTAACTCCTCCCAAATTCTTTCTACAAAGCCAGCATCACATTAATTCCTAATCCTGAAAAAGATACAACAGGGAAAGAGAACTACAGACCAATTTCCCTGATGAACATAGATGCAAAAATCCTCAACAAAATTCTATACAAAGGAATCCAACAACACATCAGAAAGATCATCCACCCAGACCAAGTGGTATTTATTCCTGGTATGCAGGGATGGTTCAGCATTCTCAGATCAATCAATGACACATCACATTAACAAACAGTTGAACAAAAACCACATGATTATCTGAATAGATACAGAGAAAGCATTTGATAAAATACAGCACCTTTTCATGATGAAATCTCTAAGCAAATTGGGTATAGAAGGAACATTCCTCAACACAATCAAGGCAATTTATGACAAACCCATGGCCAACATCATAGTGAATGGGGAAAAGTTGGAAGCATTCCCTTTGAGATCAGGTGCCAGACAGGGATTCCCACTCTCCCCATTGCTATTTAATATAGTCCTGGAAGCTTTAGCCAGAGCCATTAAACAAGAAACAGAAATCAAAGGGATACAAATTGGGTAGGTGGAAATCAAACTATCCCTTTTTGCAGATGACATGATTCTACATATAGGGGATCCAAAAATCTCCGCTAAGAGAATATTGGAACTCATAGAAGAGTTTGGTAAAGTAGTGGAGTAGTAGGATATAAAGTCAATATACAAAAATCAATAGCCTTTGTATACACAGACAATGCCATGGCTGAGAAAGAACTTCTAGATCAATCCCATTCACAATAGCTACAAAAAACATCAAATACCTTGGAATAACCAAGGATGTCAAAGATTTCTGCAATGAGAATTACAAAACTTTAAAGGAATAGAAGATATATAAAAATGGAAAAATCTTCCCTGTTCATGGATTGGAAGAATCAATATCATCAAAATGTCCATATTTCCAAAAGTAATTCACAGATTCAATATGATACTAATCAAAATACCAAATACATTCTTCTCAGATGTAGAACAAATGATACTGAAATTCATATGTAGGCACAAGAGACCTTGAGTACCTAAAGCAATCTTATACAACAAAAACAAAGCCAGAGGCATCACAATATCAGATTTCAAGACATACTACAGGACATTTATAATCAAAACAGCCTGGTACTGCTACAAAAATAGATGGATAGATCAATGGAACAGAATAGAAACACCAGAAATCAATCCAAACATCTACTACCAACTTATATTTGATCAAGGAGCTAAAACCAATCCCTGCAGCAAGGACAGTCTCTTCAACAAATGGTGCTGGGAAAACTGGATTTCCATATGCAGAAGTATGAAGCAAGACCCCTGCCTTTCACCTTACACAAAAATCCACTCAACACAGGTTAAATATCTAAATCTACATCCCAACACCATCAAATTATTAGAGAATATTGGAGAAACCCTGCAAGAAATTGACACAGACAAAGAATTCTTGGAAAAGACCCAGAGGAGCAGGCAGTCAAAGCCAAAATTAACAAATGGAATTACTTCAAATTGAGAAGTTTCTGTATGGCCAAAGAAACAGTTAAGAAAGTGAAGAGGCAACCAACAGAATGGGAGAAATTATTTGCAAGCTATACAATTGATAAAGAATTAATAACCAGAATCTACATAGAGATAAGAAACTTCACAACAACAAAACAAACAACCTACTTAAGAGATGGGCCAAGGCCTTAAACAGACATTTTTCAAAAGAGGAAATCCAAATGGCCAACAGACACATGAAAAAATGTTGAGGATCACTCTCAGTCAGGGAAATGTAAATCCAAACCACAATGAGGTTTCACCTAACCCCAGTTAGAATGGCTCTCGTACAGAAATCAAGAAACAATGAATGCTGGTGAGGATATAGAGAAAATGGTACCTTAATCCACTGTTGGTGAGAATTCAAACTGCTATATCCGCTATGGAAGACAGTTTGAAGATACCTGAGAAATCTAAATATAGACCTACCACATGACCCAGTCATCCCATAACTCAGAATTTACCCAAGGAAAATGAAATCAGTAAATAAAAGAGTTATCTGCACCTCCATGTTTACTGCAGCTCAATTCAGAATAGCTAAGACATGGAATCATTCTAAATGTCCATCGATGGAAGACTGGATAAAGAAATTATGGGGTGTGTACTCTATGGAATAGTACACACCAGTGAAAAAAAGGAAATCCAATCATTTGCAATGAAATGGATGAATCTGGAGTGAAATAAGCCAGTCCCAAAAGGACAAATATTATATGCTCTTCCTGATCTGTGACAAGAGCCTCAGGTAATCACTGATGTCATAAATAAGAGTGTCAACTGTTAAATCAGTAATAGGAGTCACTGTGCACTTACTCCCCATGTAGGACCTCTGTCCTTAATTAATTGTACTATGAGAATTTACTGTAAAACTTATCCTCAAACAGTACTTTATACTTTGTGTTTATGTGTGGGTCCAAACTGTTGAAGTCTTTACTTAGTGTAGAGTTGGTCTTTTGTATTTAAAGATAAGTAGAAATGAATCTTAATGAAGAATGGGATGGGAGAGGGAGTAGAAGATGGGAATAGAGTAGACGTGTGAGGGCTGGTATGGGGGGAAGAACTGCTATATTCCTAAAGCTGTACCTATGAAATTTGTATTTATTAAATAAAAACTTTCTAAAAAATACATTTATTTGGATACATCTCTTAAATATCTAACATGGTGTAGCTTGTTTAACCAGCAAACTCGAGCACAAACATGTAAAAGCATTTTTAATTTCTTTCTACCTACAAATTTAAAACATCTGATACAGATATTCAGATCACAAAATCAAAATGTATCTTCAATTAATTTTAGCAGTTTAAATTTATGAGCAATCTTTTATCTATAAGCCAATTAAAATAGAATTCTTAATAAATTTTCCCATATAGACATATAATACATATACACATATAACATAGCATACAAGATAGAACAATAAAGCAGATTCAGTAATAGCTTCTGGATATCTCTTTTTTTAATTACCAATTGATCTGAATTACTATTACCCTCTATTAACCATATTTTCTCTCAGTCGGTACCTGGGTACATTGCTGTCTTCATCTTATGGAGCCATCCCAAAGTACTGAACGCAATAGAAGTCACTGGAAAGAAATCCCTCAGAACCTATAGGAGTACAGTTAAACACAAACCAACAGTGTTTAGTTTTATAAGCAGAAAATTTTATATACAAAACTATGGATGACAAAGACTTTAAATAGACATATTTAAATTATAAGCTCATTAACCAACAAGAGGCACTTGCTTACACACACAGTATTTTCAAAAGCACCTGTAGGAGTTTACAAAACATTTATCCCATATAGGCCTGTGGGCCTTTTTCATTAAGATAACCATCATGTCTAGTAATATGAGATCATTAGACTTTTTAACTTTTGGATATTTGTATGAGTAGCATTTTATATTATCATAGTGTAAAATTAAGCACCACTTCATGTCTTGACAGTACCTGCAACATAATCCAAATAGCCTGATTAACTGATGTCTCTACAAGATGAGAGACATACACTCTTTGATATTTCCAGGGGCCCAACTGGAAATATCAAAGTCTTTGAATTTTTGATTTTTTTTTTTGAATGTCTGGTAAGGGTGCCAAGAAGACTTAAAATATCTGGTTGAAATAAGAACCCTTAACATCATGACATAATATAGACCATATTTGATCATTGTTACAAGGTGATTATTCAAATGTTTTAGAATAAGTATATATTTAAATAAACTATAACTTTTAATTAAAAAAATTCAGCTGTTTTTAAACAATTTGTACCTAATAGAGACATTAAAAGAACATAATGGATTACTTTAATGGAACATAAAATATGTGTCTCTTTGGTTGTTCCAAAAATCAGAAATAAAACCTTAAATTTAAGAGTTAGTGCTTGGAATTATCCCATAACTTGGAACAGTTTTAACAATCAAAACTAGGGAAGAGAGAATAGCTTACTGGAGCTGGCTAGAAAACTGACAGAGTCACCAATTAAATAAAACTATTAAAAGGAGATGTTGCAGGTTTTAAACAGATTTACTAACATATATGCATTTCAAAAAAAAAAACTCATTGCATTTTTTATTATTTTTTTTAATTATTTTTTTTTTATTTTTGACAGGCAGAGTGGACAGTGAGAGAGAGACAGAGAGAAAGGTCTTCCTTTTCGCCGTTGGTTCACCTTACAATGGCTGCCGCGGTAGGCGCGCTGCGGCTGGCGCACCTCGCCGATCCGATGGCAGGAGCCAGGTGCTTATCCTGGTCTCCCATGGGGTGCAGGGCCCAAGCACTTGGGCCATCCTCCACTGCACTCTCTGGCCACAGCAGAGAGCTGGCCTGGAAGAGGGGCAACCGGGACAGGATCGGTGCCCCGACTGGGACTAGAACCCGGTGTGCCGGCGCCGCAAGGTGGAGGATTAGCCTAGTGAGCCGCGGCACCGGCCAAAAAAAACTCATTGCTTTAACAGAGGATCAGATTCTAGTACTATGTCAAATAATAGCTTTTGCTTTCCATCTGCTGATTCCCTTGATGTACATTTTGAAATAAGCCTTTAGAAATTTTCAAATTAAGACAACATTTTCTAAATAAGATTAAACATCAAATTTTAAACTTACTTACTTTCAAGCAGTGTTGAACTATTTTCATATGGACAATTTATGAAAAAATGTTAGCAAACTCGAGCAGTTTTTGCATAGAATATAAGGTGCTAAGAGTCATGCATGAGATTGTTATTTACCAAAGGCATCTTTTAGATTCTAGTTGAATTTGAGTCTTCTTTTCTTTTTACCCAAAGAACACCTTAGGCCAATGATGCCATAGTCAACAGTCAGCTACTTGGGACTGCATCTGAAACAAAAGTTCAGGCAGCTGCCAGACAGGTCCCAGAGGTAACTGTGGGCTAGGGGCCGATGTGCCAGGGACAAGAAGTCCACTGGAGATTGTTCACCATTATGTTAGGTTTAATGAAGGAGAGCATCCATCACAGAAGATGGACACCCTTCTGGTTGAAGAGAGATTTTTAAGGAGGAGACTCTTATAGGTGACAGAACAAAGGGCAATTGGAAAAAGAATGTATATCTGGAAATAGTAATTAACCCGGTAGGACTGCTGGTTTGAAGAGCCAATAGTTTTGATCATTATTTCACAGAGGTTGGGAAAGATATCTCTCAGGGTAACGTGATGTCACCAGGTAGAAAGCTTTATTGCCCTCTTAGTGTATGGCGGCAGAGATGCCAGGGTGGCTACACTAGGAGGGAGGTTTAGGAAGAGAGAGGCAGTTTTACCTTTGGCTGTTAACTCAAAACTAATGACAAAATATCTAGGAAATGCTTGCTAATGGGACCAGGGAATCAAGGCTGTAGGAAGTGAGGAGACCTGGTGGGGTCAGCTTGACATTCAGTTAGAAGGTGGGGACAAAAACCATCAAAAGACCTGATTATCCCATCTGGCTTGCTCATGAAACAAGAGTCATCAGAAGGGTAGGATACCTAATTTGTTTTGCAGTAAACAGGGAGCTCTGAAGGATGGAGTCATCATTTCCTTGCTATTTTAATGGTAAAATTGGAAGAGGAGGGGAAGGAGAAAAGACCAGTTGGAGGACAAGGGTTGGAGGGCGAAGGCATGGAGGCAGCCCATTTCCAAACTTGCCTTTGCTTCTCCAGGAGGAGAGTGTTAGAGAGGATCATAAATAAGACAGGGGGAGTAGACTTTGGACAAGGACTGGTTCTAAGATAAGGTCAGAATTCCTGGGTGGGATGGGGAGGTACAGTGAGCCAAGACAGTGAAAGAAAGAGCAGTGAATATAAAAGAAAGGGGTTTTGGCTTTTTAGTGAGAGCTTTGAAAGTTAAGAGAAACTTGAGCTGGAGAAAGTTTAGAGGTGAGATAGGAGAAAACTTAGACGTAGGGAATTTTTTCCACTTTCCCAAACACTCACAGAAGTGGTAAAAATCTTGAATAGTGTCAGTCAAACATTGACTGATTGTCAAGGTAGGAGACAACTGAGAGGAGGGTTGGATGAAACACAGGATGGAGAGCTTCACATGGCGACCCATGGAGTCGAATTGGCAGACATTGGGCATCCCAAGATCATGGCCATCTGATGGGAGGATATGGGAACAGAGGGCAGAGGTCATCAACCTCACACCCACTGGGGCCCAGGGCTTAGCCTGTAGAAGGGAAACAGGAGGTTGAGTCATCACCCATAGCCACTGTTGCCCAGACAGAGTCCATAGAGGTACAAGGCCATAGAAGTTGTGGTGCCTGATACCAGGACTTCGGGGATGAAGCAGAGTAGAACCACAACTCATAATAGAGGTTGCTGTGAGAAAAATACCCCATTCTGCATTTTACTTCAAGTTTTTAAAGGTTGATATGTGGATGGAGATCACAGAGTGTTTGGTGGCATGGAAGGACGTCTGGGGATGTGTTTTGAGACTGGCAGAAATCCAGGACCCCAAAGCAGCTCAGATCCCCAGCAGGAGAGCAAGATCAATGGGAGAGCCTGGATCAGAGTCATGGCACCAATGTAAAGCCTCTACAAAACACACCAAACACTGGAATTAAGGAAAAGGTTTATTGTCAGATGGAGGAAGCCCAATGGACCAGAGGGAGAGGGTAAGAGAGTAAGAGAGAGATCAGGAGAGAGCATGTGTGAGAAACAGGTCCTGTTATACCTTTGCCAGGAACAGAGAGATAGGAGCAGCAAATCCCATTAGGGTGGTGGTGGAGCTGACACCTGTGGTTGGGCCGTGTGGTCACCTGGCTTCTAGCAATGGGAGTGGGGGCTAGAGCCTAGGATGGTGTCCAGGATGTAGATAGCACCACAGATAAGACTTGCACCATTTTTTTTAATTAAACTTTTATTTAATGAATATAAATTTCCAAAGTACAGCTTATGGGTTACAATGGCTTCACCCTCCCAAAACTTCCCTCCCACCTGCAACCCTCCCCTTTCCCACTCCCTCTCCCCTTCCAATCACATCATGATTCATTTTCAATTCTCTTTATATACAGAAGATCAGTTTAGTATATATTAGGTAACAATTTCAACAGTTTGCCCCCATATAGCAACACAAAGTGAAAAAAAATACTGTTGGAGTACTAGTTATAGCATTAAATAACAGTGTACAGCACATTAAAGACAGAGATCCTACATAATATTTTTTTAAAAAAATTAATTAATTTTCTATGCCATTTCCAATTTAACACCAGTTTTTTTTTCATTTCCAATTATCTTTATATACAGAAGATCATTTCAGTATATAATTAGTAAAGATCTCATCAGTTCGTACCCACGCAGAAACACAAAGTGTAAATATACTGTTTCAGTACTAGTTATAGCATCACTGCACATTAGACAACACATTAAGGACAGATCCCACATGGGATGTAAGCACACAGTGACTCCTGTTGCTGACTTAACAATTTGACACTCCTGTTCATGGCGTCAGTAATCTCCCTAGGCTCTAGTCATGAGTTAAGACTTGCACCTTTTTACTAACAAATGTAATATATGGTTTGCCTCTCTTGTTCTTTCATTCTTTTCTTCCTTCCTTTTCTCTTTCCCTCCCTCCCTCCCTTCTTTCCTTCATTCCTTCCTTTCTTCCTTCCTCCCTTCCCCTCCCTCCCTCTCTCCTTTCCTTCCTTCCTTCCTTCCTTGCTTCCCTACTTTTTTCCATCTCTCTCTCTCTCCCTCTTTTCTCTATATTTATTAGTGAGGAGCAGAGTTTAATGAAAAGTATTTGCTTGACAGCCCAGGCAGGCACCTCAACAAAGAACTGAGCATCCAATGTGCATTCAGATCGCAGTTTTCATAGATATGGGTATGGCTCAACATGTCTCCTTCCACCTGGGATATGAATGGCTGAGGGGCTTTATGGGCATGGGAGTCCTACTGGGACTTTACCAGCACAGTATTATTGGACCTAGTAGATTCCTGGTACAGGGCAGAGAAGATTCCCCTAGGCTGCCCCGAGAAGAGGGCTGGAACTTAATTATGGAACAAGGGCACAGCTCTTGAAGTTCAAATGCTGGTCTGCTTCCAAGGCTTTCTTGCACATATATGCCCTCATTCAACCTTGCAAAAACTTCACATGTTCTCTTGTTCTTTTAATCTAGTTCCTGAGATGCAAAACATGACCCATCTTTCGTGTTCCCATTTCCTCTTCCTATCTTATCCCATTTATAACAATAATTTAAAAATGATGGTAATCACCATCATATCCACTCAACATATAAAATTATACATCCTCTCCAAGGCCTATAATATTTCAACAGATATTCAATATTTCAACATCTCGTCTTTTTGACAGATGAGGAAAGCAGGGATCAGAAAGGTTAAATGACTTGCCCAAGGCCATCTAGCAAGTACCTACTAACTTTAGATTCAAATATATCAGTTTTGTTTTGTTAGAAGTAGCAGTCATTTCCATTGAACAACAGTGCCTCAACTCAGCCAAATCACAGCAGCTGTTTTTCCTAAGTGGTCTGTGTCAGTTCCTTCCTCTCTGCTCTCATTGCTGCAGCCTTGCCAAGGCCTTTATCACCTCTTACGTAGACTCCTGTGATAGTTGCTCAACTAGTTTTTGCACTTCTAGAATGTCACTTCTTAAAAGTGAGATTAAACAACTTTGATCATGTCTGTCTGCTGCTCAAAACCTCTGATGGTGCCACGTGACCTGGAAGTGGGCTTTCCAAAAGGCTGATCACAACTTTGCGGGACGGATCATAAAACCACATCATCACATCCTTTGCTGGCTTACTCCTCTCCAATGTTGTGACTCACACCCATGAAATGCACACAGAAGGCTAGCACACCAGACACTTGCATTTCAAATACCCCAGATTAAAGAGAATATGAATTATTATAAGCTTTCCACATGTTCCTGTTCACTGCCACATTCCAGCATTAAGGGGTAGTTGGCTAGAACCGCACAGGTGGAAAAACAGAAAAAATACCTGCAAACTCCTAATTCTTCCCTTGATCCTTGTGGTTTTCTGACAGAATTTTCTTTTTATCAAAATATCTTATATTTTCTCACTTTCTTTTCTTAATAAATATTCAGTATATTGGACTGCCCAGTTTGAAATAAATGCTCACAAAATTCCAGAGATGTCAGTCTACTGAACACAATGCAAACTCCTTAACCCTCTATTCCAAGTTCTTCATAAGAACCCTGTTCTCCCTTCTAACATTATTTCCATTGCTTTCTAATAGCCACCTTGAATCCAATTATCCATAGCTACTCTGTCAGCATTCCTCCATCATCCATACATGTTCACATCATAGAGTCTTCAAAGCCTCTCTCTTGCCTAATCAGTCACTTGCATTGTTCTTCATTTACCTGAGTGTTAAACAACTTTCTTTGGTCAACTGAAAATTAGAGAATGAAAGCCTTTAGTGACCAGTGAGGTATTGGTCCTGATAATCCTAGTCCAATGCTGAGAATGAGTTTCTAAGTACCCTCTACATGAGGAGGTAAATTTTTAAGTGAACATTGACCAGAGTGATTACTCCCCACTAAGAATAGTTAGAGCACTGTTTGTTCATAAACTCGGAGGCATGGTTCCTGGATTGTAAAATATAAACATGTTTAGAGACTGTTTCATCCAGTTCTCTCATTTTGCAATCAACTGACACATTTCCAATTAGTAGATACCAATTTGATATATGATTTATTAAATGGATGACAAATTTAAGATGTTGTAAGTAACTAAACCCTTCTAGGATTTACATACAGTGTTAAATCTAAATTAAGAATCACTTCTCGGCCTTTGGGCTTAAATCTAGTGTAAATCTAAATTAAGAGTAGATTGGTGCCATGATTAAATGTAGAAATGGGCAAGAGGAAAATTCATAGATAGAAGTAAATCCCACACTTCTTCCAAAAATCTGAAATGCACAATATACAACTTGTAAATAGTTAAAACTTAAAAATTTTCCCATTTTTCTTTAGAAATTGCTCTAAGTAAAATCACATAATAACATAAAAATAAAACAGTAAGGATGTAGTTCTATAAAAAGTTCAAATATAGTACAGGAACTGGGAAAATAAGTTCTTAGAAATGAAGTCTCTATATGACAGTTGAAATTTTAACAAAGCCACACATTAAAAATTCTACAAACAATTATCTATAATTTTCAGTAAACTGCTTATCTTTACAAATAGTTGCTATTCTAAGGTGAATTAATTAGGAACTATATTTGTTTTCTTGGGATGTACAACTTCCATCAAATCATGCGTAAAGTTTATTAAAGCTTGAAAAATTTCCACAACAGTGCTTCTATGTTCAATGAAAATACACATATACCAAAAATACCTACTTCTACTTCAGGTTTTAAGCCTCTATAAAAAAAGGTATAATTGTACTTTAATTACTTAAGGGTTTGTTAAGCAAACACTGAAAGATTTGATCGTAAATTTATTATATTACAAAGAAAAAGATTGATCTTTTTAAGACAGAAAGCTCTGAATATTAAAAATTAATCAATATAAACTATGCATCTACCACCACTGGATTCTAAGTCTGGGATATCAAGTAGAAGCTTCCTTGCTCTTAGTTATATTATGAGAAATTCATGAAAGTGAATTATGTTAGGAGTAGGGGGCCAAAGGAGAGAGTAGATAAATGATAGCTGTTAGAGTCACCAGAAATGACTTTTTTTTTTTTTTTTGCAGGGCCAATTGCTGAATTTCCATCTCCTGCACCTGTATAATATGTTTCTTTAAAAAAAAAATAAAGTTAGCTTGGTTAAGAGAGGCAGGGAGACCGACAGAGAGGGGGAGAGAGAGAGAGAGAGATAGAGAGAGAGAGAGAGACCACCCATAAGCTGAGTTTCTCCACAACAGTTGGAATGTGCAAGCCTGAAGCCAAGACCCATGAACTCAAGCCAGGTCTCCCACATGTCGGGGCAGGAACCCAACCATTTTTGAGTTATCTGCCATCCAAGGTCTGCATTAGCAGGAAGCTGGGATCATGAGCAAGAGCCACAAACTGAAGCCATGCACTCTGATGTAAGATGCAGGCATTATAAGCAAGATCTTAACCACTACAGCAAACACCTGCCCCCCAGTGCGTATGTGCCCTTTCTATTCAAACATTCATAATGTCATAGGACAAGTTCAGGTGCAGTGACATCATTTGGCCTGAGGAATTTTAATAGAATGAGTCAAGGAATCTACATAAATATTTCTAGAATAGCTTCAAAAGTTCATTTTAAAGATTAAATGTAATCCTTATTATGGCAAAAAGGCTGAGTGGTGTTTTTGGTTTGTTTTGATGTTCTTTTCCAGACAATTCCTTGGCCTGTATTTACCATGCCTGGTGAGACCTATAGTACGGGTTGATGGATGAACATGACATGTTTCTTCCTTTCAACCCATAGGCTGGTGAAAGAAAACAAGGAAGAACACAAATGACAGTAGAGCATTATGACAGAGGAACACTCAGGGATGCAGGGGAACTAAAACGAGGCATGAATTGCAATAGATGAATGGCAACAAAAGAGAGATGGAGAGAACAGAGGAAGAGCATCTAAGAAATAGGACTGGGTGCTAGCACTGTGGTGCAGCAGGTTAAAGCCCCAACCTGTGGTGCCAGCATCCCATATTGGTGTCAGTTTGAGTCCCGGCTACTCCATTTACAATCTAGCTCCCTGCTGATGCTCCTGGGAAAGCAGCAGAGGATGGACCAAATGTTTGGGCCCCTGTACCCAAATGAGAGACCAGGAAGAGGCTCCTGGCTCCTGGCTTTGGCCTGGCCCAGTCCAGTCATTCCAGCCATCTTGGAGGGAACCAGTGGAAGATCTCTCTGTGTCTCTCATCTTTCTGTAACTCTGCCTTTCAAATAAATAAATCTAAAAGAAAAAATCAGGACCAATATGTGCAAAGTACATTAAACACCGTAGCACAAGTTACAACAGCTGGGAACTTATCATGGTTATAAAACACACTTGAAAATGTAACTGTTAGGATTTCTTGGATGAGTTCTTCTTCCTCCCACACCATTTTCACCAGTTAGTAGAAAGAATAGGAAATGCAATTATTCACACTTCTGCCTTGAGATAAATTGGGTGTCTTTTGAGAAACTTGTTTCTTTTCCCTTCAGTTTCTCCTTTGCTTCTCCCCCAGTAGCCTCCAGACAACACAAGGAAAGCTCATACAATTCATTGTGAATACAAGGGGTGTTTCGCCTGTGCATGTAGGGACTTACTGGTCTCCACTTGAGATGGTCTCTGACATCCTGCAGCTGCTACAGTGTGTGAGAACTATTTCTGTGTGGATTAATTTGACTGAGTGGGTCCACAGGGCACTCAGCTCAGCTCTTGTGCCCTGTACTTAGCTCCTGCAACTCAACTCTGTCCTCATTTGACTAGTGGTTTGGGAGTCTACCTCAGAGGCTTTGTGTTGTGCTTCCCTCACGCCACATGGTGGCTCCCTCTTGGCTGACATAGAAACCCTCTGAGACCCCTACAGCACCCCACAGCAACCTTAAATCTCTTCTAGATATTTGAAGACCATGAGAAAAAAGGTGTCATCGGGCTCACTCATACTCTACTTCACCCTAACAAACTCTCTGCTCCAACACAGATCCAGAGCTTGAAACTTTCTTTTTCTATGGTATTGGGGTCCAGAAGAACTAGATTTGAATTGGCTTAAGCCATCCTTATAATTTGACAGATTTTACTGACTAGGTGGAAAGTTCAGGAGATTAGCTATTCATGGCTCGTTGATTCTCTCTCTCTCTCTCTCTCTCTCTCTCTCTCTTGTTTTATGCCTTAGTTTCCTTATTTATGGAAGAGCAAAAGCAACATTATTTACTTTGGATAGTTGTGCCAATAAATGAATTATACACAAAATAAAGTGATTGGCATGCAGAAAACGCTTAAATGTTAACTTTATTACATACTGGAAATAATACTTATCACTTTTTGAATCTGGTAAGAAAAATCATCCAGGAGCCATGGTGAATGTGTGGTGTATATAATAAATTCTTGTCCACTGAAGTTATCCCTTGGAATGGTAGCCATTTTTGTTTTAGCAAAATAGAAACAAGTAGCATGGCAAATCTCATCCACATTAGGTATCCAGGCTACAATAGGCTTAGCGTCAGATGTTGCAGTCAGCCTATGTGTTTATTTATCTAAAAGGCCTCAGTCCCACATGCTTCCACTTTCTCTTTGTTCCATTTGAAAATAAGTTCTTCCCTCTGATGAGTATTCACAACCTTCATTAGAGTTCATGGGGCTCTTGGGATCAAGCCAGGAGGCAAACTCTGTCCTTAAAGGAGACTAAGCAAGATACCATAACAATTTGTTCACCCTTAATCATATAGGACAACTTGAATAAGTATTATTGAATAGCTTGATCCCTAGATTCTAATATAACTAGTGAGGCACCTTGAGGTTATCCTGCAATTATGTTTTAATGAAGATCTGAGTGTCACTTGGCTCCTCCATGATTATAGTTTAATTTCTTGTTACCAATCTATTTGCTACCTGTATTTGATTCTTTTTTTTAAAAAAAAAATTTTAAAGACATTTATTTACATTTTTAAGGGAATTTATTTGAGAAACATAAAAACACAGCATCAGCCACTTTATACAATAAAGTGATGCATTTATGAGATACATACAAATTAAAAATAAATAAATAAATTTAAAACCATGACTATCATTAGTATATTTGTATTTGATTCTTAAATTAGCATGGTTTTCATCAGCAAACTATAAGAAATTGTGACAATTTTTGCAGGAATGTTGATCTCTGAAAAGTCTCAAAATTTATTTAATAAAATGTAAATTTGCAATGAAATGAAAATTCATTTTAATAGTCATCCAAAACTGACCAGGAAAAGTGTAATAAAACCCTTTGATGTTCATAGTTTTAAAGGAAGACAGCTAAGTGTCATAATCTACTTTAAATTATTGGAAAATTAAATGTCAATACAAAATATTAATATAGGCCGGCGCCGCGGCTCACTAGGCTAATCCTCCGCCTTGCGGCGCCGGCACACCGGGTTCTAGTCCCGGTCGGGGCACCGATCCTGTCCCGGTTGCCCCTCTTCCAGGCCAGCTCTCTGCTGTGGCCAGGGAGTGCAGTGGAGGATGGCCCAAGTCCTTGGGCCCTGCACCCCATGGGAGACCAGGAGAAGCACCTGGCTCCTGCCATCGGATCGGTGCGGTGCGCCGGCCGCAGCGCGCCTACCGCGGCGGCCATTGGAGGGTGAACCAACGGCAAAGGAAGACCTTTCTCTCTGTCTCTCTCTCACTGTCCACTCTGCCTGTCAAAAATAGAAAAAAAAATATTAATATAATTATTGCATGCCAAAGATATTCTGAAGCTAGAAAAACAGACAAGATACCTATATCAACCATCTCTAACAAAATTTATCAAACGAGAACACTCCAACTATAAAAATAAAAGGCATTAAAAGATGTGAAGCCAAACTTTAAACTTGTAATTGCTGTAAAAAATCTGCATTATTTCTGGAGAATGGATGATTTGCTGAATAAAAGATTTGCTGGCACAAAGTAGCCTTATGCACCCTTAAGGATGTTTTAGCGTGATAAAGTTCTTTTATTCTCCCAGAGAGTAAGGGAATTCTCAGATTTGACACAGCAGGTTGAGACTGTGTTGTGAAAAAAGTCAACTTTCTTGCCCCTGAATTTATTATTTCTTTCATATTGTGTTTTTGCAGTGCCACTATAAGTCTTTGGGAAAGTTTGTTTTCATTTAAATACTGGAATTGCTCTCCAGGTGTAAGTGACATAAGGAAAGTAGTTTACATCTTTGAGTGACAGATCACAGTCTTCTTCGGTAATATAACTGATAATGTTTTAGAAGCTGCAACACAGCTCTGTGGTCAGCTGAAGCGAAACACCTGAAGGGTTTCTGAGTGACCAAATGAATGAGAGAAAAAACAAACCAGTGTGCACAGGATGTCACATACCAAAACACAGACTTGTGTATTCAAATCAGGTAAGGGCTAATTAAAGGAAAGGAATCTGCTTGTTTAGAAGATACATAGCAACTTTTAAAAAACTGGGATGATAGACATTAAAAGCATTTTTCTTTTTTCTTTTTCCTTTTCTTTTTTTTTTTTTTGACAGGCAGAGATAGAGAGAGAGACAGAGAGAAAGGTCTTCCTTCCGTTGGTTCACCCCTCAAATGGCAGCTATGGTTGGCGGGCTGCGCCAATCTGAAGCCAGGAGCCAGGTGCTTCCTCCTGGCTCCCGTGCAGGTGCAGGGCCCAAGTACTTGGGCCATCCTCCACTGCCTTCTCAGGCCACAGCAGAGAGCTGGACTGGAAGAGGAGCAACCGGGACAGAATCTGGCACCCCAATCGGGACTAGAACCCGGGGTGCCGGCACCACACGGAGGATTACCCTAGCGAGCTGTGGCGCCAGCCTTAAAGGCACTTTTTCACACTTGTCATTTCATCATGAAAAAGCCAACACTATTATCCTGCCTCATGAAAAGAATGGGCCAATATAGCCCTTGTCTTTATAACTTAAGCCAAAATTCTAGTTACTTTCTTAAGTGCTTTAAGATGCTGAGAATTTGGTGTCATCTTCAACATGGACACTCTTCAAAACATGAGAGCAGCAGTTTGCTAAACTGGAAATTTCTCTGCTTTTGTCTCCAGCTAGCTCTCTACCGCTTTTGTAGTCCTACTCCTCCAAATCAGTAAAAATGTATTGCATAAATTAATGCTCAAACACTTTATATTGGTTACAATTTTCATTCAGAGCTGCCCATTAATTTACTTTATTTGTTCCTCTAGAAATTTATATATTGTTTTCAAACCTCAGTTCTTACCAATTTATGTGCCAGTCATATACTTTCTTCTAAGAAGAGCCATATATATATATATATATATATATATATATATATGTATATATATATGTGTTGTGTATATTCATATATATACCCTAATATATACACACTAAATATATATATATATATATATTTATATAGAGAGAGTGTTTCCTCACTATGAACACCTGTTTTGAAAGAGAGAAGTGGAGGTACAAATATAAAAAGAGACACAAACATATATAAATGTGACAATGTCAACTTCTTAAAAAGAAGCTTCGGAGCAAAAAAATGTAGACATAAGGGCTCAAAATTTTTTCTTTTATTAATATTTTTATTAGAAATTATGCAGAAATACCTTGTAATCTGAAGTAATATAAGACTTAGGTATTTTAGATTTTAAATTTATAAGGTGGAATAAAAATAATAACTATTTCAGAGAAATAACTATTTAGCATCAAGACAATTGTTCAAAATGACAAGCTATGGAGAAGACATAGGTGAAGGTAAAGACGAACCAATGAAATAATCTCATTATGCCACACTTAATTGCATTCTAATCAGACAAGGGGTAAATAAAAGAATTATGAAATCAGCAGGAAAACACATTTCTAATATTTCTTATACTTTAAAATAATTTGTCTATACTGCATGCAATTTATGTGTAAAAGTCATCACATAGTTTCTATACAGGAAAGAACTTGCCTGTTATTCCAAGGTTATCATTTTTTTAAGCTTGTAAAAATCAAGGTTTTAAAAATGTTTCTTAAACTCATTTTATTGAAACAGTCAAAAACACTAAGAATTATTTCATTGGCCAATCACTCTAAGCGTGCTCTGTATATTATAGCTTAGACTAACCAATCAAAATGCAAAATATTAGCAAGGTCATAGTAGTATAACAAAACACACTACTATATTTCACAGATTACAAAAGACATTAAAATTCTGATACCCCATTCATAAGGAAAAGATTGTAATGAGAATAGAAAATGGCACAACATTAATTCATTGTGTGACAAAGAATATAATGAGAATGGGAAATAGTACAAACATAACTCATTCTTGTTACAGTTTTAAGATTGTAATGTCATGGTTCATATCACATACTTAGCAAGAAGGTGGTAGCCAATGTGTTGCAATATTCAATGGCTATTCTGAATTTAGTGAGAGCATTCCATATATATATATATATACATATATATATAATCTTTAAAATTTTTCATTTTAGGAAGGACATATTTAAAAATTAAACAATGTTACTAAAAAGTTTCACTTCAAGAGATAGCATGTGTATGATTAAAATATGAAGTATCATAAATCCACTAGTCAAGGGAAAATATGAAACTAAAATGTGCTATTGGATACATTCAACTTAATATTTTAAAATAGAATAAAATTTATTGATAATCAAGGGCCTTAAATCATCTTATAAAGCAGTGCATGATTTTATAAAATATTCAACTATTACAGTGCAAAGTCAGAGAATGTTTACAGAGAAGGTGCATGTCTCCACCTGATCATCAGATGTGCTCTCTGACTTCTCTGTGAAGAAAAGTGCTCCCTGTAAGTATAGGGGAAAAGTCTAGTTACTGTCAAACACTGGAAAATGAAGTTTGCATTTTGAAATCACAATATAATGTTTAGTTGCAATATAAAAAAAAATCTAATGAGCACTCCTGGTCAGGAAGATGTTTCCAGAAACTAAAAACTTGTCTTAAGTAATTATACAGACAGCAAATGACAACTCCATTTCACCAGCTTTAAAATGATCCATGCCACTAGGAAGGCATATTATGGATTACTATAAACAAATATTCTGTGTGTGCGTGTATGTGTCTGTGTGTGTGTTTACACACATATGCATGTGTATGTATGTGTGTACTTTACTTTTTCCCCCAGGTTGGTTCCATTTTTTAATTACATAGGCAGTGGTTAATATTAAGATTAGATTTAAACTTATTTACATTCCTTAAATAAATATCCAGTAACATGCTGGGATATGGGGTCGAATTTAATTAACCCAGGATTTAAAAATTGACATAAATTATCCCCCAAATAGATAACCCACACATTTTTAATTGAGTAGTTGGCATGGGAATATTCCTCTTTTAAGTATCTTTAGTTTATGAGGAAAGTTGAATACCAAAAGAATTTTTGTGAAATGAATAATTACCTTGGTTAAAAAAATGTTTTCAATGGAGAAAAAGGTGACAGTTCCATTGTTAAGTCAAAATTCACACTTGAGAATATACTTCCACCACATTTACAATTTTTTTAAGTATAAATAATGTTTTTAAAGAATATTTCACAAAATCTTAAGATTTCACTGATTATTTAGTACATTATAATATTTAAAATAATTACTTCATTCTATAAAGATTCTGTATGGTATCTAAAAAGCACATGGAAATACAAAGATGGCTTAGATGGTAAAACTGTTACTTAATGAAACCAACTTGAATCACACCAATAGCTTAATAGATTTTAAAGGAGACTACAATTTAGAAATTACACTGTCCAAAACGATCTTTTTAATGTATATAAGAATGTTTTTCTTAACCACTTGCTTTATGGCACAGAGAGCTACTATCTACACTAATGGTCCCTCCCCCACCAGTGATGGCAGTTTTTTTAAAAAGTCAAGGAAACCTACAGAATTCTACATTGCAGGATCTTGTCATAATCATCTCAAAGTGTAAACAGTCCAAAAAAAATGATATGAGTCCAATAGTAACATGTCCCTTGAGAAATAAATTATTTAATCCAAATATTAAAAAAAAAAAAGAAGAAGAAGAAGAAGAAGAAGAGGCAGGGGTTGTGGCATACAGGGCAAAGCTGCCGTCTGCAATGCTAATGTTCCATGTGGGCTGTGGTTCAAGTCCTGGATATTCCACTTCCAATCCAGCTCCTTGTTAATGCACCTGGGAAAGCAGCAGAAGAAAACACAAGTACTTAGGTCTGTGCACCCATGTGGGAGAGTCGCAAGAAACTCCTGGCTCCTGGCTCCTGGCTTTGGCCTGGCTAAGCCCCAGCTTTATCATTAGTGAACCAATGGATGGAAGACTTCTCTTTCTGTCTCTCCCTCTCTCTCTATGTTACTCTACCTTTCAAATAAATAAAGCAATCTTTTTTAAAAAAGGAAAGAAAAAGGAAGATATATTACAGTTAACTGTGATGAATTTAAATAACTCTCAGTTCCCAGGTGAAGGAATCCAAATGACAAATTGGATGTGGAATCGTAATAACTAAAAGAGATATTTTTGGTTAGTTGATTGGAAACTAAGTGTTTGTGTTTTAAATTTTCTGTAGACAATCAGAAAATAGTCCCATACCACAATATTTACGTAAGATTTTTATTCTAGTTTGCTGGCTTTCTCCAAATAGAAATTTCAACATAATTTAATGCAGAAACAACGTGGTGCTTGCTTCATCCTGCAATATTGTACTGTGGTTGAAGCACACATGCAGCTTTAGGTATCTAACATCACTTCAGCTTTTTAACTTTAAAAAAAAAAATTATCTATTTACTTATTTGAGAGGCAGAGCTACAAACAGAGAGAGGAAGAGACAGAGAAAGAGGTCTTCCATCCACTGGTTCCCTCCCCAGATGGCCACAACAGCTGTTGCTGGGCCAAGTACTTCTTCTGGGTCCAGCACATGAGTGCAGAGGTCCAAGCACTTGGACCATCTTCCACTGCTTTCCCAGGCCATTGCAGAGAGCTGGATCTGAAGAGGAGCAGCCAGGACAGGAAGTGCTATGACACAGAGCTGGCTCCAAAGCTCTTTCCCTTGTAACATATCAATTAAGGTGTTCGAACCCTAGATTTACATAGCTGTCTACAACCACTGAAGGTTGATTTATTTCTTGATAATCATGAGAGCTGCTATGTGAAAATCCAGAGAAACTTTCTCTTCCATGTAACCCTTGCTGAATTCAGACTCTGGTTTTGGTGGAGCCTGAGGAGACATTTAAAAATCTGAGCACATTGCTGCCTACATGGAGAATTGATTTTCAGCCTGTAATACTACTAATAGACTAATCACTGCATAGGACTTGGATTCAATAATGAATTTGTGCTACTGACATGGAAGACACAAATAATTCACATTTGAAAAACTTCAGTTAGAATACCCAAGCAATAGTGTGGATAAATCAACTTTTCACCAGGAAGCAAATGTATTCATCCCCTGTGGCAGGAAGAACAAGGGCCTCCAACGACATCCACAGCCTGATCTTCAGAAGCTCTGAGTATGTTGCCTTCCATGGCAGAAGAGACTTTGCTGGTGTTACTAAGTTATAGATCTTGAGAAGAGAAACCTGGAGGATCCAGGGGTTTCAGCTCAACCACAAGAGTCCTTATGAATAAAAATGGGAGGTGAGAGAGCCAGAAAGAGATCTAAAAGCACTTCGGTGCTGGCTTTGAAGATGGAGGCAGAGGCTAGGAGCCAGGGAATGCAGGTATCCATTGAAAACTGGTAAAGGGAGGGGCCTGTGCCTGCGGCACCGGCATCCCATGTGGGCGCAGGGTTCTAGTCCCAGTGGCTCCTCTTCCAGTCCAGCTCTCTGCTGTGGCCCTGGAGGGCAGTGGAGGATGGGAGACCAGAAAGAGGCACCAAGGCACTGGGCTCCTGGCTTTGGACTGGTGCAGCGCCGGCCGTGGCGGCCATTTGGGGAGTGGACCAACGGAGGGAGAACCTTTCTCTCTGTTTCTCTCTCTCTCACTCTCTGCAACTCTACCTGTCAAATAAAAAAAAAAAAAAAAAGAAAACTGGTAAAGGGAGAGTCCTAAGTTCTTCTTTAAAGTCCCAAGAAAGAAAATAGCCCTTTTGAAACAGAGTTTAACCAAACAACATACGTTTTTTAATTTTTCATCTTGATAGCTATGAGATTAATAAATTTATATGACTTGAAATCATGGTTTGTGGTCGTTATAGCAAGAATAAGAACTGACACTTCACAAGATGGTTATTAAAGAAAACTGTCTTATGACCAGTTTCAGCATACATCTGTTTAAAACCATGCAAGCAGATGGAATTAGTTTTGAATAAAGCTGTTCAATAGCTATGTTAAAACTCATCACTACAAAATAAATTTTGCATTTTGCAGTTGAGAAATTCTTCTTACAGTTCAAAGAAGGATTTCTAGTTAGGTTCATAGTTCAATGTCTTTCCTCTAAAAATAAAATTGCAAATTTGCAATTCCTTCAATTTCTTCTTCATCATCATTAATGAAAGAAAGCATAATAACAGAATCAACCAATGAAGAAATAACAATTCTGTTTTTAATTCCTCTATAGCCAATTTCTAGGATGAAGAAGCCTTACTATCTTTCTTATTCATTTGCTGCAATAATCCTTGGTGAATACATCTCATCACTTGATTGCACCCTTGGTAAATTTCCTTATTTTGCAGTCTTTATAGAGGAAAGATACCCATCATCATAAATCTTATATATCTTTGCAAGTACAAGTGAAAATACAAGCCCATATATGTTAACAGCTGTACAACTGCCTCTTGGGATAAATGTATTATAGATGTAGAACAGTCATAATAGCACTCACAATCTCATTTTTCCCATTTCATAGGTTTTATACCTGTGCCATCTGGGCAGTACACCTGGATGTATGACAGGATACTGACAAGTCCTGGCATTCTAAATGGCCTTCCCTGGCCCCTGATTTTTGTGAAGTCCTCTTAATTTTTTGTTTCACACTAAACCCAAATGCCCTATGTATGTTAGGATATGTGCAAATGATATTAGAAGTAAGCATTTTTTAAATAAGAACATGGGATTTAGTTTTATGAGATATAAATGAATGATATCAGCCAGTCACTCTTATTCTCTTCATTAACAAGAAGACTTTGGCCAAGTCTTTTGATCTATGCCCATTCCCTCATCTTTATGAAAACTAAGAAAACAGTTGAGATTATTATCAGGATTAAATGAAGTAAATGTACCTGGAAGGAATTTTAAGGTAATGTTTATATAATTTGTTTTATTGTTTAATTGGTGATGCTCATTCAAAATTAAATAAACTAGTCAAACAAAAAAAACTTTTTATTTCTTCCAAACTTTTATAATTTTCATTTCATTCTTACTGTTATTACATGCCCCCACTTAGCAAGTAAATTATTACCATGTCAGTTTTCTATATATTTTGTTTAGAAAAATTAGAGTAGGTGGAACACAAGCCGATGTGATGCAAGTAAGCCTAAATCCACTATAAAATGGTTATTTGTCATCTATTCTTGCTTACTTCTTTTGAGAGAGGCAACTCCATGGTCTTCAGAGGGAATCTGGCTTGAAGAAATGTCTAGTGCAGCCTGAAGTGATTATTCTATGTTGTTCTGTAACTCCAGTGCCAATCCTCCTGGTAGCGGCAGAGTCATCCATTTCACAAAAGTTGGCCTGGAGTTTTCTTCCCCTTTCCTTTTAGGCACTTCTGTTCTTTTGCAGTGCCTTTCTGCCTTCCCTCCGGCTTTCCCTAAAGCTCAGAGTCACCAGTGACCCTGACAGCGTTCTTCCTGAAAGCATTCTGTTTTCACTCTTTTTCCCAGAATAACCACATCAACCAACTCTGTGGAAGAAGATTTGTTCTTCAAAACGCTCACTGATTAACATGAAACATGGCTCCTGAGTTACGTCCAATCTCATTTTAAGCTTTCGTTCTGACAGTGACATATGACCTAGTTTTTCCTTACTGGAAATGATTTTAATAAAAAATGAACGTTCTTTAATTTCTGGAGATAAGAAACAATAATAAGTTTTGAACAGTAGTGCTTTTCTTTAACAAATTATGGTTATACTAAATAAATATTCTGTGTTCGGGAGGTGAGAAAATGAAAAACTGAGTCGCCATCACTTTTACTGAAGTATAACCACACACAGACGTATCTTTAATCTAGCTTTTAGAAAACATCTTCACAGAAACATCATTCCCGAGCATTTCCAATATGCATCTCCAGGTCCTGATGCTGGCGCGAATACGTGCTGACACTGTTTTCTTTCTCTCTCTCTGTGCCCAACTAGTTGAGTGTGCAGCTACTGATCATCTTCTCATTCAGGAGCCATATTGCCAGAAAAACACACACACACACACACACAGGCAACTCTTCTTTCCATTATGTGCAGTTAAGTTCCTGTTTGCAAGTGTTATTTATTTAAAAAAAAAAAAAAAAGGCAGCAGGACTGGGAAACAAACCAAAGAAAATAATGTTAGCATAAATGCTTCGAAGGAGACATGTGTCGCTAATGGCTTTTCAGAAACCATAGGGAGTGAGGGAGTAACACTTCCACTCCACTGAGCTGGCTTAAATTTTTTAAGCCATGTGAACTATTTGAAGAGCTTTGAAGAATCTTCCTTCTGAATCAGGACTTTGTTACTTTCAAAGTGCCTGTTACTATCCTAACAGTCAGCATGAATGGTAATAAGAAAATACAAAGAAAAAAATTCAAGACGTAACTTCTGGAAATGCATCTGCCATTTTCATGGTGGTCAGGCACACATCCAGGGCAGCAACCATTCTTCCATGGTGATAAATATAAAAGATGACTTTGAGGAAAACTATGCATGTAGATGAGGACCACACTAGGACAAAGTCATAATTTTACATATAGCTTAGGAAGAAGGTAGTAGTTCAAAGTTTCCTTGACACTTCTTTTTAAATGGATACACATCATCCAAATCAGTCCTACAAATCATTTCTGAGCAGGGGGCAGGAGGAAGAAAATTATTTTTATTCAATCTTTAGGATTACTCTCATTAGTATTTTTAACTTAGGTGAAGTCAGTTAACAAGATAGTAAACTGCAATCTTTTGTGGTGGGTACTTATTTAATTTTTTTTTCCTATCCAGAGATATTTGGGCAGAAAATTCAAATAGCATAGTAGTTGCGAGTGTGAGCCTAAGTGACATAGAGTATTGGCTCCTACAAAAGAAATACAATGGAGAAAAATACAGTAGTTTGGGTCAGTAGCTGTTATTAACTGCATCTTTACTACATCTGTGCTTATAAATCCTGACAGTGAAAACATGCACATTTACACTCACGCGTTTCCAAACTATTATGGGAAACTCCCTTGGGATGTTAACATCAGAGAACATTCTAGATGGAATATTGCCTTGAGGCCATTTAGTCCAACTCTTACTTACAGAAGAAGAAATGGGGCCAAAGAAAATTATAACTCATCTAAAGTAATTCACAACCCAGATTATTGCTTTTATACTCTGATCTCGCTCTTTCACACATCATTCTCCTTTGAAAAAGGATCCTTGATTTTGAGGAAAAATGTGCATCTATATACATTAAAACTAGACTACCAATCAGATTTTCTAAATGGGTAATGTGCGATTAAGCTTCGCCTGTCTTGCTGTATTAAAGTATTTTCAGGGGACAGAGCTGCTGCATAGTGGGTAAAGCCACTGCCTGCAGTGCTGGCATCCCTAAAGGGCACCAGTTCAAGTCCCGGCTGCTTCACTTCCCATCCAACTCTCTGCTATGGCCTGGGAAAGCAGTGTAAGATGACCCAAGTCCTTGGGCCCCTGCACCTGTGTGGGAGACCTGGAAGAAGCTCCTGGCTCCTGGCTTCGAATTGGTGCAGCCCCAGCTGTTGTGGCCATCTGGAGAGTGAACAAGCAGATGGAAGACCTCTCTCTCTCTCTCTCTCTCTCCCTCTCCCTCTCCCTCTCCCTCTCTCTCTCTCTCTCTCTCTCCCCCTTCCTCTGCCTCTCTGTAACTCTGCCTTTCAAATAAATAAATCTTAAGGTAAATAAATAAATATTTTCTAAATTAGCAGTCAGTATTTAAAATGTGTGGTATTTCATATAAAATTATACATTATACATCTTCTGAAAAAAAAAAATAGATGTGGCAATCCAGAACCTGTGCTTCTTCATGGTAAACACTGGCAGGAAATGAGGCACTGCTGCCCCTCTCAGACAGGGCACTTACCCAGCCTGTCTCGAACTCGTCGAGTGCACAGGTTGATATTCTCACTGTTCCTCACTCCTTCACTCTTCCTTTTCTGGCAGTAGAGTTAAGTGAAAATGAAAATATTTCTTGTGTCCATGAGTCTCTGAAAACTGGAAAAACAAAGGTCCTTCATTCGAAATTGGTGTCCAGCTCTCATGGGCAATTAGATGCAACGTCTGCTGAACTGTACTGACTCTGAACCTTACATGGATCCTCATCAGTAGCATTGGTCATTGTCTGAGGCGGGCAGAAGGAAGTGCCAAGGAGAGATGTGCTGGAACCCTTGGCATGTAAAGGAGATTGAGTGAAGCCTGCAAAGTCCCTTCCCGCTTCCGATCTACTTCTCTGGAAATGGTGCGTGTTTCCTTGGTTTGTTTCATTTAAAAATTGCTGTCCTATATTTTTTGCTTTAAAATTTCAGGTAGAAATCTTCCATTAAAAGGTACTATGAGGCTGAGAATATGTACTCTTAAACTAAATAATTCTATTGTACAGTTGATTTTGTCCATCACTAATATGCATGTGAGATCTTAAACTGAATTCACTTCACATGTTTGCAACATTTTTTAACTTTTTTACTTTGGAGAGATTCCTTTGTTTTATTAAAAGGAGCAAATGAGCTAATCCAAGTGAAAAAAAATTCAGTATTGTCTTTATTGAAAGTTTCTGGAAACTTTAAGATCAAAAGATGAATGACTGGAGAAAGATACAAAATTCAGTAGACATGACCTGGGAAGCCCAATTAAACTCATAAAATAAAGTGTCTCAATGATCCACACAACTATCAAGGCATTTCCCATATTGGAAAACTGAGCTTGTTCAACCAGAAAATAAAAGTTAAAAAAACACCACTTTTCTAATTTCTTCAGTTGTCTTCCATTTAAGAAAACCCAGGATGCCAGTGTTGTTATTACCTAACAGCAGAAGGAAATTCCAAACACTCCATAAAGGTTTATATTCAATTGAACATCAGAAGGCCCATCTTTTTTTTAACATAACCATTTCCATATTTGATTTTATCTCTTAAAACAAAATGCTAGAAATCAATGACCTATAAGTCAAAATGGAAATTGAGGAACACCTGACTAGTTAGTATTCCAATTACTTAAAGAAGAACTCACTTCTCAAAGTGACAAGTTGTCTTCATTAGTGGATGAGATAAAATCTATACATTTGTCCAGGAGATTTCTGTTAGTACCAATCCCTATAGTATAGTATGTATCTGAACTAGTAAAAATTAAATTGCTTTCAGTACAATTATTTGCTTTTGAATAAATTAAGATTCTGTAAACTTTGACTTCATATAAATTCAAGACAACTGTTACTTACAAACAAAGTAACGACTTTTCTATAATTTTTCTTTCCTTTTTTTTTTTTTTTTTTGCTAAAGTTGGTCTGGGGGAAAATTCGGCTAGCATTTGAGAATGCTTAAAGTTAACGATCTGAGTTAAAAATGTTAGAATTTTCCCCCAAGTAACCTATGTCTTAAAGTCCTTGCTGGGTTATCTCAGAAAAAAAAATAACGACAACAAAAACTGCTATTAAAAATCACCCGATAAATTGTGTATAGTACAAACAACAGCAGAATTAGGTTTTTGGGAAAGGTATCAGTGTATATTCCTTTAAAAAAAAAGATTTATTTATTTATTTATTTATTTTAAAGACAGAGTAACACAGAGAGAGGCAGAGAGAGAGAGAAAGAGGTCTTCCATCCGATGGTTCTCTCCTCAACTGGCTGCAAGGGATGGAGCTACACCGATCCGAAGCCAGGAGCCAGGAGCTTCTTCCAGGTCTCCCACGTGGGTGCAGGGGCCCAGGGACTTGGGCCATCCTCCACTGCTTTCCCAGGCCACAGCAGGGAGCTGGATTGGAAGTGGAGCAGCCGGAACTTGAACCGGCACCCATATGGGATGCCAGCACTTCAGGCCCGAGCGTTAACCCGCTGCACCACAGCGCTGACCCCATCTATTGCTTTTTCTTAGAATTCCAAGAAGTCTGCACCAGAAATTAAGGAATGATTTCAATTTTTGAATGTTCCTTGTATGGTGTTTCAATGAGCACATTTAGCTTTTATTTGAAAAACTGTTTGAATGTTCCTTCATCCAAAATTTTCTGCTGAGTAGAGTTAGGGACAGTCACTTGGCCCAAGGTAAAAGCAAGCCCTACAAGTCACATCCAGTCTACCTGTTCTCCCATGAACATCCAGAAGATTTCCTATCATGGAAAGAAGGGAGGAAAAAAGAGAAGGGGAAGGTAAGGGACGTAAGGCGCCAGCATGTATTCCTGAGGACTAGAAACCAGAAGAAAGCTAGGACAAACCCCTGCAGAAGCTTATGACTTGTTTGGTTTTGCTGAGGCACTTAAAAGAAAAAATTATTCCTAACATTGTTCTCTGAATCCCTAAGTTCAACTTCCATACTAATTTGAAATAGTAGTTTCATGATAAAAACTCAAGAACTATGGAAGTGGAAGAGAGGTTATAGCTAACTGAATTAAAAACTTTTGTCTCGCAGGTGAGAATATCCAGGACAAAAAAGGAAATGACCCGTGCAGAGTAACATCACTGGTTCATTGCAGAGGCATCCATTCAGCAAATGTTTAGCACCCAAGTCTCCTGACTCCTTTATCATTTTAGCAAATATGCCTTCACATAAATATGTTATGTTATGGGCGGGGTGGGGGGGAAGCCATTGTAATCCATAAACTGTACTTTGGAAATTTATATTTACTAAATAAAAGTTAAAAAAATAAAAAATAAAACAAGTGCGAATGTCTTTGCAGAAAAAAGAGGAATCTCCATGTAATTTACATAAAGTATAAGCACAACATATGAAAGATTCAAACTTAATGTCTCATTAATTTACTTTACCTAAGTTAAAGATAGTAACTGTAGGGACTGGCCCTCTGGCACAGCAGGTTAAGCTGCTGCCTGTAGTGCCAGCATCCCATATGGACACTGGTTTGAGTCCTGGCTACCTCGCTTCCAATCCAACTCTCTGATAACGTATGGAGAGGCAGCAAAAGATGGCCCAGGTGCTTGGGTGCCTATACCCACATGGGATACTGATGAAGCTCCTGGTTCCTGGCTTCAGTCTGGCCCCTACCCCACCCATTGCGACATCTGGGGAGTAAACCAGCAGATGGTAGATCTCTCTCCCTCTGCCTCTTCCTATCTCTCTCTCTAACTCTGCTTTTCAAACAAATAAATCTCAAAAAAAAAATACTAACTCTAGCAACCATAAAGATTGAATAGAAATAATTTCTTTCTCCATTAGAAATAGTAGTAAGTTCCGATATACGTGACATCACTTTGCTGAGAGGTTACTTACATGAAAGATATCTTTGCTAATTCCCTGGGCCAAGCTACTTGATTGCACCCATTTGTATGAACACAGGCAATCCCAGCAAAAGAACCACCTCATCCATCTACAGAGTTATGAGAAATAATAAATGGTTGTTTCAAGACTCTAAGTTTTGAGTTAGTTTGTTACAGAAAAGACTAAATGAAAAAGTGCATTTTTAAAATCATACCATTAATATTCTTGTAAAGATAGTAGAAGATGTTGTGATAATAACAAAATTGTATTATGAAAATTAAATGATTAAGGAATAAGAAAAAGTTCTTGGAAATTAGTAAATAAGCAAAATGATATATTTAGTGGGAGACTTGGAAGACAAAACTGTCAACTCTCAGAACTAAAGAAAAAGATCATGGGAAATTGGAGAGAAAACATAACAAAATGAGGGAATATATTTGGGAGGCCCAAGAATTGATTTCTTAAAAAGTGTTCTAGAGAGAAAAGTCAGAAGAGAAGCTATTAAGGTGAACACAGAGGAATAGTCTGAAGTGCATGTCTCCATATTGAAAGAGGCCATGTAGTCAGTTCTTTTAAAAAAGGACCCATGCCAAAGGCTATCAGCACATTTCCAAAGTCTCAAGAGAGAAGAAAAATTAGTCCCATATACAAAATTAATGTCCAAAATCATCTCAGATTTCTCAATAGTTATTCTGGATACTGAGGACTTTGCAGTAATGCTTTCAAAAACTGGAAGGGAAATCATTTTCAATATTAAATACTATATCCATTGAAACTTTCAAGCCCATACAACAGTTGAATAAACATAGTCTTAAGCATGCAATGGCCAAAAAGTAGTCTCATGTTCCCTTCATTGGGCAGCAACTGAAAGGTATCCCTGAGCAAAAAGAATGAGAGACGCACCAAGGAGGAATCCCTGGATTCAGAAC
Organism: Lepus europaeus; assembly: GCF_033115175.1. NCBI lineage: Eukaryota > Metazoa > Chordata > Mammalia > Lagomorpha > Leporidae > Lepus > Lepus europaeus. The sequence goes on along the minus strand of NC_084832.1, from coordinate 40,732,904 downwards.
TTCCTAGAGGAAAGCAGCCAAGAGAGGACCCCGAACTCCAGCCATGCACAAGTCAAAGCTGGAGGGCAGAGGATCGCTTAAGGAGATGACCAGGGGAAAATGTGTCATGATACAAATCATTTGATTTGTCTTAGAATATGGACAAAATATTAATCAATCTTTAAAAGATCTGTGGGAGCATTTAGAAAAAAATAGCAAACGTCCAAGAAAAATTCAAGTAAATTTTTAAAATAGTCCACATGAAAAAAATTACAAAGAAAATTAAGCATAGGCTTTATTTCCACAGGGATTTTCCTCAGTATGAGCTTGAAATAATTATATAATAGCAATTTGATTTTTTTTTTCAGAATCTTTGGAAAAAAAAATCATGTTGGAGAGAATTTTAATTCCATGATTTCTCCAGTGCCTAGAACTGAATCAGGCATGCTCAACAAAAAAATCATCAAATGGATGAATAAATGAGTTTTCAGGTATAGAAGGGTTATGTCTTCAGGCCAACAACAAACTTTTTCTAAGTACTTTCAAAATGCTTTCCACGATTCTCTACTTTCTTTTACAAAACATCCCTAGCTTACTGGGGAATATCTGTGCTTCTGGGGAACAAGGTGCTTTCTATAAGACAGGAAAGTTATTTTCATAAAGCAGATCCAGCTTGATATGTTGTTGGAGTATTTGCTTGCATTTTTATGAACTCTATTTTCTTGGCAGCTATTCAGCAAATATTTATGTATTTACTGAGCACCCACTATATATCAGATACTATGCTGGGGCTTGAGGACAGAGGGTGGAGGGAAAAGGGCACTCTTCCTATCATTATAGAGTGAATCTTTAATACTGAATAGACAACCATAAAACAAGTAAAACTGTAATGAGTGTTTGAAGAAACTGCAGGACTGGACACTTGGTACAGCAGTTGAGACACCACTTGAGATGCCCACATTCCATATCACAATACCTAATTCAAATCCTTTTCGGCTCCTGATTCCAGGTTCCTGCTAAAGAGTACCTTTGGAGGCAGCAGGTTACAGTCCAAGTACCTGAGGACCAACTGCCCATATGAGAAACTCAGATTGAATTTTGTGATTCTGGCTTTAGCCTAATCCAGCCCTGGCTCTTGTGGACATATAGAAAATGAACTAGTGAATGGAAGATCGCATTCTCTCTCTCTCTCTCTCTCTCTCTCTCTCTCTCTCTCTCTCTCTCCTTTCCTCCCACCCAACCTTCCTCCCTTCCTCCCTTCCTCCCTGTCCCTCCATCTTTCTATCTTTCTGCCTTTCAAATAAAGAACAATTTCTTTAAAGAAGAAATTGCCAAAGACAGTGAAATAGAGAAAATAATGGGTCATTGTGGTGATAGGTGGGCGCAGAAAAAACTCTAATCTGAAATGTAAAGTATAATAACATTGTAATGCAATATTATTAAGTATGTATTCTGTAATGTTTCATGTGTTCTATAGGTAGTCTTCATGACAACTCTATGAGGTAGATACTATTATAATTCTCATTTTATAGATAAGGAGCAAAGTCTAGAAAAAGTTTACACAGTCGGTAAGTAGGATAGTTGTGATACAAGCCAATTAATATCTCAGCCAACTTTTATGCTATACTGAGTTTCTAGAATAATCACTATGAAGACAGCTAACACTGTAGGCTTACTACACTCAGGTATTATATGAAGTACCTTATGGAGACCATCTCATTTAGTTCTCACAATGCCCTGAGAAGTTGGTACTACTGTGATAGACTGAGAAACATGGAAACAATGTTTTGTGACTCCTCCCATCAAGGAATAGAGTCTATTTCCCCACACCCTAATGTGGGATGGCATTGTAACTTTTTGAGCCCACTATGAGTGCAGCCATGTTATACCCTCTGACTTCAGCCAATCCCTCAGGTACCAGTGTGAGCCCAGGAAAGACCTGCAGATCCAAGTAGCCTACCCAATTTCATTGGTGAAGCCAGTAAGTTTTGGAATATTTTGTCATGTAGTAGTAGATGGCTGTTAAAATTTTTTGTATCCCCAGTTAAAGACATTAAGTATGTCATGCAGAAGCAATCTCACACCCACATTGTACTGCTGGAATCCAGGCTGGAAGGCAAAGAGATGAGGCAAGAAAAGATGGTAGAGCCAGTTTTAAGCAACAAAGAGAACATCATGTGTAAATTCCCAAATGTAAAAGCAGAAAGAAACAAGAACAGATGCAACTTATTGAAGGAAACAAGAGCAAGACAGGCAGAAGTCAGACCACAAAGTCCTTGGAGTCTTGCAGAGGATGCAGCCATTGCTCACTCCCCTCTCCATCCTGACTGTGGTAGTATTAAAATATGTCTGCAAATTCAACACTTCTCCAATCTCCCTAAGAGAAAGTAGAGATAATTCTGCCCCCCTTTGATTATGGGCTAGTCTTGAAGACTTGCTTCCAAACAGTAGGATATGTCCAAAGGGACATATCCTGAAGGCTAGGGACTGACTGTTTGTGTCCTCAAAACTCATATGTTAAATTCTTAACCTCCAATGTTGTGGTACTAGAAGATGAGATCTTTGGGGCCAGCATCTTGTGCAGCAGGCTAAGCACTGCTTTCAATGGCAGTAAACTCCATGGGAGTGCTGGTTCAAGTCCTAGTTGCTCCACTTATGATCCAGTATTCTGCTAATGTGCAACCCAGGAAGGCTACAGAAGATGGTTCAATTACTTGCACTTCTGCCACCCATGTGGGAGACTAGAATGAAATTTCTGACTCCCAGTTATAGCCTTCCCCAAGTCTGGCTATTATGACCTTTTTAGGATTGAACAGTCAATGAAAGATCTCTGTTTCTTTCACTCTCTTTCTCTTTTTCTTTCTCTTTCTCATAAATAAATAAATAGAACTTTAAAAAAAAAAGATGAGGTCTTTTGGAAGGTAATTAGGTAGAGATGAGATCATGAAAGCAGAGCCCTCAGTATAGAATTAGTGATTACACCAGTGCTTCCTCTTGCTACCATTGAGGATACAACAAGAATGGAGCCATATGCCAACCAGGAAGAGGACTTTCATCAGAACCCAGCCACACTGGCACCCTGATCTCAGATTTGCAGCCTCTAAATTGTGAGAAGTAAGTATCTGCTATTTAAGTGACTCAGTCTATGTTATTTTGTCACAGTCGCCTAACCTTAAACAGAAGTTGAATAACTTCCAATACTAGGCAATAAAAGCCATTCAACTCCCCACTGGCTTCCTCTTTCTCTCTCAAAATATGGTCCCTGGGATCCTGAAACTAATGTATAAGAAGCCTGGCTATCTTGAAGTTACCATGCTAGAGAGATCTTGTGGTGAGAATACACAGAGAACAAGCCCTGAAGAGCCCCTACCTCTTTGAGTCTTCCCAACCCACTTGCTCAACATGCAAGTGTGTCTCCCTAGTCTTTCTATCTATGGTTCTACAGATCAGTCTTCCAGGTGGCCTAGGACAGACCAGACCCAGTTCTCTCCCTTTCTCACTTATCATGCTTGAGAACCACTGCAGCGTGTGCTGGGGATACATTAATCTGAGACAATGAGGAATGGGCCAGAACAGCCTTGGCTCCACTCCAGTTCCTTCTAGAAAGAGAATGCCCTTCAGTACTTTAGCACAGCATATCATACTGCTCTACAGTAAAAAACTCAGTATGGTCTGCTGACTACAAGGCAACCCAGACATGCACTGTCAAGAGTCCGTCCACCCTGGGTAGCTTTCCTGGGTCATAGGGAACTGGATCACCGAATCCTAAGCTGATGTTATCCCTTGCTGCCTGTCTGTAAGAAATAAACTCATTCTCTGTAACTCCTGTAAGTGTCCTTCCTCACCACCTCAGGCAAGTAATAAAAGTATAGTTGAAGACGGAATGGGTTAAAGTGGGAACATGCACATTGTAAATCTGCTTCCCATGCTGCGGTTCCAAGCCTTAGAGCTAGTCCTCTGATACAAATTGGAACAGAAAAGATTCTACCCCAATAAGCCCTACCAGACCTTATAACCATGAGCAAAATTAACACAGTTTAGATTGGTTTGTTATACAGCAATTCATGATCAAAAATGTTAATGTGTTTGATCTCTATTTCTCGCCCCTTCCTTCTAATTTGCTCTTTTTAGGAAACCAAGTAGGCAGGCATCTAGGAATTTTGTGCAAAGAAGGTAAGCATTGTGGGACTAGGTTAGACAGCTTTGCTGGGCATTAAGTGTGCAACTTCTGCTTCCTGTTTTTATTTTGTTCTACTGCTTTTTCAGAAACCTGCCACTGAGTTCCAAGTAATGAGATGGCAATATTTCATAGCATTTTGTTTTCTACAGCATCATTTTCCCCCACAAGCTGCTCTTATGATATTTACCTAGAAACAGTCTCCTGATAGGAATAATTTCCTAAATGTAAAGCCCAAATAGATGATAATTCTAGCCACTTTGGATTGTTGGAGCAAAGATTCCATGATGAGATAACAAATGCTGAGAGCACTCATAGCCTCGCTTTTATTCAATTAAGCAGCTTTAAGGGCCCAGTTAAAACATGAAAACATACTAGGAAAAAATAACTTTCCTGAGAGACTCACGCTCTCCACAGCAGAGTCATTCACTTTTTATGATCGTTATAATTATTAGTCGTGATGGTGATAGCAATATATCATTTATATAGCACTTTAGAATTGCACACTGCTTCCCTGCCATCATTTATTAGCTAATCTTCAGAATGCTCTCCAGCAATAAGTCAATCTTTCTGCCTCCATTTAACAGGTAGGAAATTGAGGCACAACGTGCTTGAGCTGCTTGTCGAAAACCAGTTGCTGGCCTGAGTCAAACCCTCAGCTTTGCTACTAAAAGCCCCAACCTCCCTCTCTCCAGCCTGTGCCTCACTCACCAGCTCCTTGCCCTCTGGAAATAACCGAGGGCTTGCTGCTTTAGGACACACTCTTAAGATTTCTTCAGACTGCAAATGCTTCTCAATTTTAAGTATAATTTGAAGACTGAGCTAAATGCGTAAGTTAAACTTCTAACTGTGTAAGGGACATTTCTTAATAACTAAGCCTGTGAAGGTTGAAGCCCAGACTCTTGAAAATAACAGGAGAATTGAATTATGCACCAAAACGTGTGAAATACAACCTGTAGAGGCCAAGAAATTATCCTCTTAATGTTAGGTATGGTCACCTCTCAATGGAGTCTCATGTACAGCTAAATAATATATAAATTTAACAACTAAATTAAATAGGAAATAAATTCAGTCGGAAGTGTTACTATTTCCAGGTGCATGCCAGAGGAAAAATTTTAAATTTTAAACTTTTGTTGGTGGAACACTGGTGATGCCTAAGCTTGACTAACCTGGGGATGTTCTTATTACCTTAATCATTCGTTAGCTCATGCATGTGTGCCTTTATGCTATCTTGGGGTAAATGTCTCGTACTGAAGACTTTAGCTCTACTTTTCCTGCCTCTCCCTCCATGTCTTATCCTTGTATGTATTCACCTAGGGCAATACAGGGTCCGGCTGGAGTGGACCACCTCAGTTATACCCATGCAAACTGACCTTTAGTTCTCAAACAGGGGAACAAAATACTCATTGGATATCTTAATATTCTCATGCAAAAATCACTGTGGCTTGGCATTTTTGCAGTTACCCTAAATGTGCCAAGCAAAGACCCATTCTCCTGGCCTCCCCTTAGAGCTGCCTATCAACCAGCACCCAGGCCATGGCAGGGCCTGCAAACTGTGCCCTGTGGCTGACACACTAGCCCACACACATACAACTATGGCATAGTCTCTATGGAATCAGAAGACTTCTTTTCTTTTCCTGGCTTCCTCATCCTCCAAGCAAGAATTCAACTGTCAATCACCTTAGTTAGATTTCATGGAATAGCATCATAAAAATGGTAACCAATCCAATTGCAAATCACTTGATGAATCTTCTTTGAAGAGTTGCCAATAATGCTAATCATCAAATGGTTGAATCCAGCTTTGTAAAGATGCGTTTGTGAAGAGCAGCAATCTCTGTGACTTTGACAAAGGAACTGCTGACTTGCATCACTGTTTGTCTTTTGATGTGAAAGAGCAAATCGATTTATAGAGCTTTTGCTTGCAGATGTAGGATATGATTAGTATGCAGAAAGACCTTTCCACAGTGTCATTTGTTTATTTAGCTGCCTCTGCACGCAGCTCTGATTGTGTGTACCTAATTAATGTATACAAAGCTAAAAGAAAGAAAACCATGGATCCACAGTCACAGGATACTGTATAGCACATTATTTGTCACCATTGGCAGGGAGGAGGAGGACACTGTAATTTTACTAGCTGCATGGCAAAAATAATGTATATAGATTTATAAAACAGAACAATAAAAATGCAAGGATTTTTCTCATCAAAGTTTTTTTCTTAGATATTTATAAACTATGATGGATGAGAATAGATCTGCTTAAAAAGGAAAAGAATATGCTTTCCTTCCCATCTGGGTATCTAAAGTTTTATTCAAAGCAGTTGTTGAGTCTTTATGAAAAGTACCTGTGATTTCTTCCAGAGGTCAAAGTACTTTGTAAAACATCCTGAGAGACCTGAATCATCCCATTCGTCAAGGCCTCACTGTCCAGATGCTTGGAAATTTTAGCTGAGAAGGAGCTTAAAGTGAAAAGCAAAGACACCAGAGACCTTCATGTCAATAATGAATGATCAATAGAAGTCACACACTTGAAAATTGACATTCCGTCAGCACTTCCCTGTTATTCATGCACATTTCACATTGTCTATTCAGGTTCTGCAAAAGGTATTGGTAGCAAAATGGCAAAGCTGCTGAAATCTTTAGACTACCAAATAATGAAATCCAGAGTGACATCTAGTGACATCCTACATTAGAAGCACTTGTTTTGCATCTTGTAAACCCAGTCACATTATCCTGTACCATCAGCTAGCTAGACTTTCAGGAACAGGGACCAGCACTTTTTTTTAATGCAGTCACTGACTAAATGTTACAATTATTTTCATCTGCCTACAATGTTTGTCCCAGCCTTTTTGTGCTTGTTAATCACCTAACTATGAAAACATCAAATATTGACCACTATCTTAAATGGCTCTCCTGTTTTCTCCATGACTAGTCAATCCATGGCAAGTAAGCTTCTCACTGGTCCCTGCACTGCTCCATCCCTGCTTTAGTATGAACAGCATGCCAGACTCAGTGCCCTAAATCACGCCAGGGAACTGCCAGAATAGTTCAAACCTCTCCAAGAGCAGAAGCCAAGGGAGCTGTTAGCTCATTGCTGAGACCCAGAACATGCTGTCCCACCTAAATCACACATGTCAGGGTCTCAACTGCAGTGAAATTTCTTTGATCTTTTTCCAGTGTATTGGAGAATTTTCCCTTTTCCAGGAGTGAGAGGACAGGGGGCAGGGATGTTCTGAATAATGTGGCCATTTTAGAAATAGTAAAAAGAAAATTTAGATAGCAGGGGTGACATTAATATGGCATTAAAAATAAAGTGTTCAACACATCGAATTTCACAATGCTTTTTAATTTGATGTGCACCTCAACAGATGTATAACAAAGGCATATTCAATACAATTCTCAATACAACAAATGCTTTTCTTTTTTGAGGGGTATCTTTAGTTCCTATTCCCCAGGCTTCTCCTCAAATGGGACATGAGAAGCATGTCACATATGAAATAAAATAAAGTCCCCAGAGTAAAATGCAATGGTCTCCTGCAAAAGCTGTGATCAAAAACAGAATGACATGAATCCATCCTGTGGGTCCACAGCAAGGAAAGACATAAGCATCAGCTCCCAAATATTATACATGTTGTTGGATAGAGAAGACTGTGATGACATAAAAAACAAATGTCTCTAGGTTTCCAGATTTGAATTTCATGCATTCATTCATGGTGATGTGACGTGGCGGTAGGTGCTGAAAGTAAGAACTCAGCCAAGTTCCCAAAGTCTTGTCTTCAATTTGCAACTACACGTGGAGAAAGAATATTGAGACTGATTAAAGAAGTTCAATTTACCTTCTTGTAAGCACATTCATTTGGTGATTGTCTATGCTTTGAATCTCACAAGATTGCCTATTACTTCGTGGAGTCATCCTAACCTTTTCATTCAAGTTCATTTCATTCAATCCTTTATTTTTCAGGCATAGAAACCAACACCTGAGAACTTAAACACTTTCCCCAAGATAGATATTTTAGCACAGAGAAGATCTGAGGAAGAATTGAGGCTGCCTGATTTACTGTTTAATTTTTCCTCATTTATATCCCATGGTTTTGAGTGATCACACTTGGAGACCAGGCAGAAAGCATAGCAATTAATGTCAGTAATAAAACAGAAAACAGTTTCTCAAATATGTTACTCTCTTAATTTTTGGCTCTTCTTTATATTCTGATTCTTTCATTAGCAAATAAGTGACAGTCTTGCTTAAAAGTCAGTGTTTCATAACAAATGATTATTACAGTTGAATAAATATTTAACCTCTAAACAATTGGTGGGATGTAAATCTAAATAATACTGGACAGTTTCCTATAAAAATATTAATTTTTGTTAAGGCTGTAAAAACATGTAATAAATACTGTCAAGAATATAGGCAAAATAGATACTTAATGAGAAAGTAATTAGATACAAATTTTTAATGGAGAATTTGTCAATACAAATAAAAACCTTTAAAAATATTTATGTCTTTTTTAGGTATTTATCCTAAGGAAAACATTCCAGTTATTAAAAAGCATTACAGTTAAATGATCATGAATGGTAACAACAAGTGTTTGTAAAAAGATGGCAATTAAAATATAATTATAATTTAAAAACATTGGAAGTAACTAAACACACAATTAAAGATTAATTTTAAAATGTTGTCTAAGTGGGCTATGTAACCATTCACTTTTACAGAGTGGGAGGATATTTTAAAATATGTAATGATATTTATGACAATATTACTTGAAAAAAGCAAGTTATAAAATAGCATATGCATATATGATGCTTTTTTATAAAGTAAGACTTGAGAGATACTTACACAAATGTTTATTATCAGGAAAATGCACAAATAAATTATGATGCATTTCACAATGGGATGTGATAATATAATGAAAATAAATGAACTGTAGCTACATACAACACGAAAGAATCTTATAAATAAAATATTGAATAAAGCAAGCAAGAAACAATACATCATGCAATTCCCTCTTCCTAAACCTCAGAAATTGATGAAGCTAAACTATAGTATTTAGGAATAAATATATGGATGGCAAAGCCAGGGGAAAGCCTAAATAAGTGCAACACAGAATGATAGCAGTCACTTTTGAGGAAGAGGAGGTAGGTTGTGCTTAGAAAGAAACACAGGGAATAGGGCTAGTGTTGTGGTGTTATGGGTAATGCCATCGCCTGCAGTGCCAGTATCTCATATGGGTGGCATTTCCAATCCTGACTGCTATACTTCTGATTCCACTCCCTGCTAATGGCCTGGAAAAGGCAGCATCAGATGGCCCGAGTGCTTGGGCCCTGGCCACCCATGTGGAAGACTTGAAAGAAATTCCTGGCTCCTAGCTTCATCCAGGTTCTGCTTTGGCTGTTGCAGTCAGTTGGGGAGTAAACTAGTGGATGGAAGACCTCTCTCTCTGTCTCTCCCTCTCTCTGTAACTCTGACGTTCAAAGAAATAAATAAATCTTAAAAAAAAAGAGAGAGAGAGAGAGATAAAGGATAATTAACAATGTAGTATTTACTGGCCTTGGGGTAATCAGATGGATGAGTATATGCTTTGTATCTATTTATTATACAACAAATATGTCATATCTATTCCATGAATATATTATATTTTATTATAGTATTTTTTTTAATTTTCAGAGGATTTCTCTTGTTGTAGGATTATAGGTTATCTTACTACTTTTTTTTTGCTTGTATATATAGTCCAAATTTTCTACTTACCTGACTTTCTATAGTCTAATTTTATAATTAAGTCATACAGGGACAAGTATTGTAGCATAGTGAGTTAAGCCACCACCTGCAATGGCAGCATCCCATATGGGCGCTGGTTAAGTTCTGGCTGCTCCAATTCTGAAGTGGGATGGCAGTAAAAGATGGCCCAAGTGCTTTCACCCCTGACATCCATGGAGGAGACAACTGGCTGTTGTTGTCATTTGGGAAAGTGATCTAGTGGGTAGAAGACACCTCTCTTCTCTCTCTCTCTCTCTCTCTCTGTTTTGTGCTGCTCAGCCTTGCAAATAAGTAAGTAAATCTTCAGCAAAAAAGAGGCAATTGGTAAGAAATTACTATGGTCATCAAATTATTAACCACTGTATAACCATATACACAGAGTAATCCTTACCCCACTGTTAAATACATTACAAAATCTTGAGGGATTATATTTTAAAGGTACATGTCTTTTTTCAAAGGAATTGACAAAGTTATATAGAGAGAAGGAGAGGCAGAGAGAGAGGAAGAGAGAAAAAGAGAGAAAAATATCTTCCATTTTCTGCTTCACTCTCCAAATGGCTACAACAGCCAATGCTGGGACAAACTTCTTCTGTCAAGCACTTTTGTATGGTTACCTATCCTCTTTTGTCAGGGAGGAAACATCATAGCTTAATCAGCTCTTATAGATTCTAACTGTTAATACTATCACATAGGCAACCCCTGAATTTGGAATGGTACATGTTCAAACCGTAGCATATCTCAACCATAGAAACAAAAATAAGCAAGAATTTTAAATGGATAAAGAACTTAAATATGCATTTATCCAAAGAAGATATGAAATTGGACAATAAGCATGGAAAAATCAGTAGTCATTAGAGAAAAGCAAATTGAAAACAAGAGATATTACTCCACACAGCTAGAATGACCAAAACAGATAAACAAGAACCAATGGAGAAATTGGAACCCTCGTCATTGGTAGCAGCCACTTTAGGAATATGTCCATCAGTTCCTCAAAACTTTAAACACTGAAATGCTATATAACCCAAAAATGTCATTACTTGGTACATTTCTTTTTGTTTTTGTTTTTGTTTTGTTTTTGTTTTTGTTTTTGTTTTTTTTTGACAGGCAGAGTTAGACAGTGAGAGAGAGACAGAGAGAAAGGTCTTCCTTCCATTGGTTCACTCCCCAAATGGCTACTACGGCTGGCACGCTGTGCCGATCCAAAGCCAGGAGCCAGGTACTTCTTTACAGTCTCCCATGCGGGTGCAGGGCCCAAGCACTTGGGCCATCCTCCATTGCCTTCCTGGGCCACAGCAGAGAGCTGGACTGGAAGAGGAGCAACCGGGACAGAATCCGGCACCCCAACCGGGACTGGAACCTGTGGTGCCACCGCTGCAGGCGAAGGATTAGCCAAGTGAGCTGCGGCGCTGGCCAACTTGGTGTATTACTAATTTTGTATTTCCACACAAAAACTTGTACACAAATGTTCATGGTAATATTATCTGCAATATTCAAAAGTGAAAACAACTCAAATGTTCACCAAAAAATGAATGCATTTAAGGAATGTGGTATATCCACATGATGGAGTATTATTCTTTTACATAAGGGCATGAAGTATGGCTACATGCTATAATATGGCAAATCCATGGAAACACTATGTAAATGAAGCCATCACTTCTGAATATTAAAGACCATACTGTCACAAATCAAAAAGATGCAACAGAAAGCCAGTGGGAGAGATGATCACCAGTAAGTGTTATTATATGACTTTAATTCAATCAGGAGGCCATGTGGCCTTGTCTAAGGTAGCAGCTTTAGAGGAAGAATTTCATAGATAGTAAAGAGGTAAAACTGATAGAACACAGTTGCCAACTGAATGTACATGTGTATAGTGTGGAAATACATTATGCCATGGGATAATTCCTGAGACTAAGAGGTTACTACAATCTTTACTTAAAACTAGTAAAGGAGTAGATCCTAAGAAACCTAATATGACCCTAAGATAAACTCACCCTGACATCACATGATATCCCTTCATGGCTAAAAAATACTGAGTGGTGAGAACCAAATGAACTCAAAAGAACTAAGACACACACAGAGCTCAGCATTTCTAGAAGCTTAATCAATTACCAATATTTCATGCCATTCTGAAAAACACAGGAGAGGGAAACATGGATCAAACAATCAACCATGTATTTATATATTCTAGTAATGTAATTCTGGCACTTTCATCCATTTCCTACTATGTATCCTCATCTGGCCTGACTTTCACAACAATGATGAAATGATATACATTACACCAGTGAGAATTCAGAAGCCTCATGGAACCCAAGTCTAAAATTAGAACTCTAGATATTTAGGATGAATACACCATTGAAAGAGTATTAGTGTAGTTGAACACTTAATCTCACTCTCATTTCTTCTTATTAAAGTGGTCTCTTTTTTAGTTTGATTTGGAAAAGGACTGTTTATGACCAAAATAAGGGAATGGGTATAAAAATCAGAAATTTGAACTCTTGTATTATGCATACTCATGTTTTTCTGTTTTGAATGTTCCTCTAGTTTTTATTTCCATAACTATCAGACTCTATATGCTGCTTTATATGCTACTCAATTATTATTAATATTATTAATTATTCCTAATTAATGGAACACTGTAAGACTTTAAATTATGACTTAATTTCTATAATATGACATAAAACATAAATACCAGTGATGTTTTCAAATGAATAGCTTTGAATAGATTAAAATAACTGCTGTGAAAGTAAAACCTGCTCAAAACTGGGGCATTAAAAATTGTTTGCTATCATTACTGACCATTGAATAGTAGAAAGTAGTAAAAATATTTAATTTGGAAAATAATATCAAATAAATCAATCAATAATATCTTAACTGTTCAGACAATTTGAGGAAAACTTGACAAAATACATTACTCCTATAAAAAGTTAAGGAACATTTGTCAGTGTGTGATGAACTAAGCCCTCATCACCCTTATCTGCTCACGATCATGTTTCAAGAACCAAGAAAAACAAGGTGAGAGAAAGTAAGGTGGAAAACTGGTACAATGTCTTCACTTTAGTCTATTTTCTACTCCATGGTCCTCTGCTTCCACCTTCACCTGTCTACCTTTTAGCCCCATCAACTTTTCAGACAGGTGACAAGATAGAGGCTTAAGGTAAGGTCCCAGTAAAAATTGATGCGATCCTGAAATATGATGAAATTAAAACAGAATAGCCATACTCCTTGACTTATGTTAAGTTTATTCATACTTGCCTTGCTCTCTTTTGAACTTGATAATGCAGAGATTTCTTAATGATGTGCAAATGAAAAGGACTTTATTAAAAATTCAGTGAGTCTATAGTCAATGCAAAAAAAACAAGAAAATTCCATAATAAATTCAGAAAAATACAATATACTGCATTCATTATATATAACTAAGACAAATATTCAAGGAAACAAACACCAAAAAAAAAAAACCACAAATATTCGAGCAAACTAAACAAAAAATTGTTCAAGCAATTCCATTTCTTTTGCATAACCATTCTGGAATAATATCAAAATTAGATATTCCCAATTAGCCACCTCAATATTTAAACTCCCTTCCTTAGATTAAAAAGTAGAAGAAAGATCTTTAGTTCCGTAAGTGCCAAAATCATTGTGTTTTCAGGAACATGCCAGTGGATGTGGCAAAAATGTGGTTCTGGGCAAGAATGTAAATGAATTAGCCCTTTTTTGAACTATGACGTTTGGAAAATGGCTCCAAACTTCAGTCGTATTACACAGAAATATTCTGAGGGATACTGAGAGCCTGAGAATTGGAACATGGCTACGTTGATTTGGGAGTCATTCATCACCAGCCATTGTCAGTAGATGAGCCATCTAGATATACATGTAAGCAAGAATCAAAAATCATGTAGAGTACTCAGGGCCAACACCAAGATAGAATTAGCACAGGAGGACTTAGAGGAAAACACAAAGAATGATTGAACAGATGCTTAGAAAACCCAAAAGTGCCTTATTTAGAAGTCAAGTGATGTGGACATTTGTCAACTTTTTCCTGCATGGGTTTTGTGTGTCCAAGTGTGAACCATCTCCTGTTCACTGTCATTGTGTGAACTGTGATGGTTGGCAGGGTCCTTCTCAACTTAGGAGATTGCAGTTGCTCTTCCAATCCTAGAGGTTGGGCTAAAAACAATGTACCTTTACTCAACAAATGGAGGTTCCCCACCAGGATTGGGGACTGGAGGCAAGTAGCACAAAGATGCAGGCATAGTTGAGAGCTCATCCCAGCTGGCCTTGGCTAAAACATCCTGTGCTCAGCAGCACCACCTAGCCACCCTTTCCTAATGGCAGGACCAAGGCTCATCTCGAGAGGTCTGTGCTGTTGGCATGGGTGGGGCAATGGCACTCTTCAGCAAGAAGCACTGGAGACAAGTTTTGGTGGTCATGTCCATTTATTAACGACCACACACACTTTTTAAAGGGCAAGCAGAAGGGGCGTAGCTAATTCAGGGCAACACTAATTCTATTGGATAGAACCAGTATTGGAGCTGTTACGCTTCTCCAATAAGCTTGAAGGTCACGTAGGCTACAGTAGCTTTTCTGATGGGCCTGGGCCACACCTGGGAGCAGTTTCCCTGATTGGTGGGGGTGAGCGAAAATGTGCCCGGGGCTCCCACCACCTGCCAGCAGTCAGGCTAACTGCATGGGCTAGACAGGCAGTCTCATGGGATCACCCACACTGCCCTTCACCTTCTCAGCCACTTGTATCCTTCAGAGTTCTGTCACTGGTGGTGGCAGCTTGCTCCAATTCCTTGCACTGATGGGGTAATGAATTAAGCTCAGAGAGATGAACGAATAGTAAAGCAAAAGTTTTTAAAGTATGTCCCCAAGGAGGAACGGAGTAGTTGAGAGAGCACATAGCACCCTGTCTTCCTGGCTTGAGGCCTTTATCTATAAAATATGAAGGACATTGACTAGCCACATGGCCCTGACTCATGATTGGCATATGTGATTGACATTTGGGAGCTGCATACCTTTGGGCTTCCTGAATATGTGGCTACAATTTAGACTTTTCTTGTTTGGTTGAGCTCCAATTTTATCTGGATACTTTAACCATAAATTAAACTGCAAAGTGGAGGGACTTGGGAGGGTCTCTGTGGAGAACAGTCATTGGATTCACTCCTAGAGGAGGGTCTTGTGGCTCCTCCCCAGTCTCTCATGTCTAATTATCTGCCTGAGAATTTCTTCTCCAGTTCTCTGCTGGAAAAAAAAAAATCAGACTTCTACAACAGCAAGAGATCAAACATCAGACTCTTCTAATTGTGAGACCCCGAGTAATTACAGAGGTCATGGGTCCACATAGCTGACCCTGCTGATACACAACACAAAGAAAGATGCTCATTAGTTATGAGCAGGTCAGGATAAAAAAAAAAAAACTAAAAAAGTGAATTCTCAGTGCTTATTGTTATTGATGTAATTTTGATGAGTGGTTGATAGCTAGTGGATGTTCCAGTCAGAATCAGGCTATCAGAGTTCATTCAAACCTATGAATTGCCAGAGCAGTAGTAAGGGTTTGTCAGAATTTGCTGTTACTTCATTAAAACTTTTTTTCTTCCATGCACACATCTAGTTTGGAATGTTCTTGGATTTGATGTATGAACTTTGAGTGAGAAAAATAAAAAGTGACTCAAAATTATTTTGAAAGATCCAACCCTAACTCCACCATGAGAGTCACAAATGGGGGTACCATTCACTCGGCCACTGAGATGGCCGAGCAGCCATGGCCTGGCCACATAGAGGCTGTTGATACTCTGTGGGGCCTCTCCGGGGATTCTGATTCTGTTAGTGCTCAAGACTTCAGCCAAAGTGCAAGCCTGATTGTAACAGTAGACTTACTTTTTAGGGAAAGCCCACCATGTAGATTCCCATTCTAGTAGAATGGTCTAGTCATGATATGGTCACTGATAAATAACAAATAAATAAATAAATAATAATTTTTTTATTTAGCAAAAGCAAAATCTCATAAAATGGGAAAAGTAATAGAACTCTGGTAGTGAAGTCCCAATCATCTGACCTGGCAGCTTGGCAGTCTTGCCTAGGTGCTCCTCCCCAAGTTGGCACTATACCAACTGACTAGGGCAGTCCCAGGACATGCATGACTAACAACACACAAGTGGTCAAAATAGCTATTATTGTTCACTGTCAAACCAAACCTTTCTACTTGGCCTCCATGGTTTTCTTTCTTTTTAAGACATTTTAATAGACAGATAAAAATCATACATATTTATAGGATATTATGTGACATTTTATTACATGTATACATTGTATAATATCTAATCAAGGCAATATTTATCTTCTCAAGAATTTAACATTTCTTTATAATGAAAGCATCCAAAATCCTATCTTCCACGGTTTTTAAATAAAAACATCATGGTACATTACCATTCTCTATAATCACCCTACTGTGCAACAGGATCCCAGAACTCACTCCCATCCAGCAACAACCTAGTACCCATTAATCAACCTTTCCCTTTGCCTTTGTCCCCTCTTCCTTTTAATTTTTTTTAATTTTATTTATTTAAAAAGCTGTGGAAGACAAAGATAGAAAGACAGGGAGGGATCTTCCATCCATTGGTTCACTCCCCAAATGCCTGCATTACTGGGACTGTGCCAATCCAAAGTCAGGAGCCAGGAACTCCATCCAGGTCTTCCACATCAGTGGCAGGGACCAAATATTTTCTATATCACCTGCTGCCTCCCAGGGTGTGCATTAGCAGGAAGCTAGAATTGGAATCAGGACCAGGACTCAAACCCATCACTCCAATATAGAATGCAAGTGCCTCAAGCTGCATCTTAACCACCAACCACCTGCCAACCGTCTGCCCCAGCCTTCAGATAGTTTTGGGCCATGCCTTGCAATTCTTATGTTTATGACAGGACAAGGAAAGCAATCTACAGAGATGTCAGCAGCATGTTAAGGGCAATGGTATGTAAGAACATCTTTGTACTGACACGGAAAAGCTTTTAGCCATGCATACGGTCTTCCCACATAGTGATGAGACTTAGCAGGCACATCTGAAGACACTCTTCTCTGTAATCAGGAAACACTTAAAATACCACTCTCCGGACCACTCGTAGAGCTGCTAAATTCTTCCACTGAGTAAGGAAAGATTGCCTAGGTGCCTACCTGGCCTTTTCCTCTGTCATGAAACCCCATGGAGCTGATGTTAGTTTATTCAAATGAGAACACGGTTGAAAGCAGCTGCCATTTCATAGGTGACTGGAAATTCTATTATTTGCGAACCTTGCAAAATTGACTGAGTTCATGTAATTCACTATCACATTTTTGTATTCATTCTTCTTAAATTGTTTGATTACATAAATGATCATCATTGTGGAGTGCTTAGTGCATATTAGGCATCATAGTACCAAATAACAAATTGTTTTCTTATTCATTTTATTCTCCCAACATTCCATGAGTTCAATGTTATGACACTCTAAAATATGGAAACTTGAGGCAGAGAAGATATTTGATTGGTCTCAAGTTACACTAGTAAATGGAAGTGGTAGGATTCAGATCTAAATCCTGGTGTGCTTAAAACTGTTTTCTCCTATCTCCAACATTTATGGAGAATCTCTTACGTATAAAATACCAAGAAAGGGACTAAGGACAAAATCAAGATGAAAAAAGATCCTAGGCTTCAAAGAACTTCTAATGAAGTACAGAATAGATGAGAACGTTTATAAACTCACACACATATAATCAACTGACTTTCAACAAAGGTGTAAAGAAAATTCAGTAGAAAAAGGGTAGTCCTTTTTTATTTATGTATTTATTTATTTATTTATTTGAGAGGTAGAATTACAGACAGAGAGAGGGAGAGACAGAGAAAGATCCTCCATCCACTGGTTCAATTCCCAAATGGCCACAACAACCAGAGCTGGGCTGATCCCAAGCCAGGAGCCTCTTCTGGGTCTCCGACATGGGTGGAGTGGCCTAACCAGTTGGGCCATTTCCCACTGCTTTCCTATGCCATAAACAGGGAGCTGGATTGGAAGCAGAGCAACTGGGACACGAACCAATGCCCACATGATATGATAGGGGGTGCCAGTGCCGCAGGTAGAGGCTTAGCCTACTATGCTACAGCACTGGCCCCTAAGGTAGCCTTTAAATAGATGCTTCTGGAGCATTCGATACTCCTTTGCAAAAACATAAAAATGGACCTCAATCCATATTTCCCAGTGTATACAAAATTTATTCCAAAATGAATCTAAGACATAAATATAAGACCAAATAGTATAAGCTTCCAGGAGAAAACACAAAAAATAATCCTTCATAGCTTGGGTTAGAAAAAGTTTCCTTAAATACAATCCATAAGAGAAACAATAAATTGGACTTCATCAATATTTAAAAACTCAGCTCTTCATTAACAAAAGACCAGGCACAGAATGGGAGAAAACATACTTGCAAAGTGTATAACTGATGAGGGATTTGTGCTCAGATATACTTATAAATACATGAACTCACTAACAAGAAAACAAACAACTCAATGAAAGTAAATGGGCAAAACATTTAATGGACATTTTATACCAAAAGGAATATGAATGTCAAATAAGCTCGGGAAAGGATGCTAATGACATTGGTCATTAGAAAACTTGAAGTTAAAACCACAATGACATATCATTACTTACCTTTTAGAAAGGCTCATTTCTTTTTTTTTGACAGGCAGAGTTAGACAGTGAGAGAGACGGAGAGAAAGGTCTTCCTTCCATTGGTTCACTCCCCAAATGGCCACTACAGCCAGCGTGCTGCCCAATCCGAAGCCAGGAGCCAAGTGCTTCCTCCTGGTCTCCCTTGCGGGTGCAGGGCCCAAGCACCTGGGCCATCTTCCACTGCCTTCCCTGGCCACAGCAGAGAGCTGGACTGGAAGAGGAGCAACTGGGACAGAATCCAGCACCCCAACCAGGACTAGAACCCTGAGTGCTGGCACCGTGGGCAGAGGATTAGCCTAGTGAGCCACGGCACCAGCCAAGGCTCATTTTATTTTTCTAATGACATTACTGAAGTACTGGAAAATAGTTTGGCAGTTTCTTATGAATATAAACATACACCTAATGATAGAATTCAAGAATCCCACTCCTAGATATTTTCCCAAGAGAATGAAAACATAGGTTAACATACATCTGTGTAGAAATGCTTGTTATAGATTCATTCATAATCTCCCAAAACAAGAAACCTGTAAAGTGATGAATAAACAAATTTGCACACCCACCAAGTAGAATACTACCATCAGTAAAATTAGCAAGTCACACAATAGCTACATGAATCTCAAAGCTATTTTATTAAGTAAAGGAAGCCCTATTTTTTTAAATTGCATACTATGTGATCCCATTACCTGACATTCTAAAAATAGAACAACCAAAGAGACAGAAAACCATTAGTGATTTCCAAGATTTGTAGAAGAGAACTGTTCATTGCAAAGACACACATTTTGGAGTCAATACATTTGCTATCTCAATTTTGGTAGTGATTCAAAATTCCTAGAACCATACCAAGAAAGGGTTAGTTTTTGCTGTATGTTAATTATATTTAAAGAAAACTGACTTTAATATTCAGTATGTCTGAAACTGAGGCCGTCCTCTCCCTCCTCAGGTCTTACTCCCCAGTGAGGGGCACCTCTCCCCAAACACTCATCTTCAGTAGATGGCTCTCCCATTCCTCACTCCAAGCATGCAATCCTTTTCAATGCTCAGTAAATCCTGTCGCTTTACACTTCTCCAAAACATTTCTTTCTCTCCATTCCTGTTGTCATCCTGCCACATTTCTAACCTGATTCCTGCCCTGGCTCCAGGAGAGTTTTTCCCCCACTCTGGATTTCCCTTCTACATCTCTCAGTACCCCCTGTGCTCCAGCCAGAGTGATCTTTATGAAAATAATCCTCGTCAGGGATATCCTGGGTTCAAAATCTTTAAACGCTTCCTACAGAATAAAGTCCTACCCCTTCTTAGAGAATGAAAGCGCCGTCCAGTGTATCCTTTGCCACATCCACATGCATAGTTTATGTACCAAGCATGTTGTGACTCACCTCCCAGTTCCTGAGTGTGTCTCATTTTTTTTCTTCCTCTGGATCTTTGTAAAGAAGCTGATCCTTTTTTCTGAAATGTATTTTTAAGAATCTTGCCTCTGGTGAACCCAGCTCATTTTTTGAAAGTCTCCTAACACATCATTTACTCAATGGAAACTTCTCCCCTACTGTGCACATCATCCAGCCCTGTGTTCTGATAGCAACATGCTTGACCCTTAACAAGAACACTCACCTCCCTGTCCTGCAGTTGTGCATAAGTGCCTAGCCCAATAAATTCAGTATTGCTTAGAAGAAGTAGCTATGTAGTGCACACTTTTGAACCCTCCACAATTTTCAGATACTTGAGCAAATAAAATGTAAATATATTATCAAAAAATGCTTGAACATTTATTCTCCTGACTTACAGCTCTTGGTATTTTGAAGTTAGGTAGAGTGCTTTTTAAGAAAAGTCACCCGACGTATTATTAAAAGACTTCAGAGAGATTAAATTTAACAGAGTTTATTTGAGCAAAGAACTATTCATGAATCAGACACCACTCAAAACCAAAGGAAGTTTAGAAAGCTAAGCTCTGCAGCTTTGGTCAGTGATGGTTTTTTAAACAGAACAAGAATGTAAAGTGTACAGATACAGTCATCCCATGGGATCCATATAGGATTGGTCCAAGGAGCCCTGGGGACAGTAGAGCCTACAGATACTCAAGTCTCTTGCATATAACCTATGCACTTGCATATAACCTATGCAATCCTCCCATATACTTTAAATCATCTCTAGATTACTTAAAATACATAATACAAGTGCTGTTAATTCATGTTATACTCCAGGAATTAGGACAAGGAAGAGAAATCTGTACATGTTCATCACAGAAACAATTTTTTTCCTAAGTATTTTCCATCTTCTTTTGAATTCATGGATATGTTTGAATTCATGGATATGTAACCCACAGATACAGAAGGTGGACTCTACTTTGATTGGTTATAGCTAAGCGTTCCCTTCACTGAGACACGGTTTGATCAGTTGGCTCCCTGTGGTTGGCTGAAGCTCAACTGCTTGTGCCTGGTTGGCACTGGGCTATTTGTTACACTCCTAAGTTAGGTTTTCAGTGTGTTTACATACTAAGTTAGATTGCACTCATTAATAAAGAAACACAAGGTGCAGAGACAGCCTCAGGCCAAATTTAATTTACCAGCATGCATCAGCAATGGCTCCACATGGCGAAAACAAGTCCCAGGGGCTCTAGAAGAGCAAATATGTTTAGGAAGGAATAATCTAGAGAGCAGACCACTTGTAGGAAAAGTACAAGGACTAGTAAGGTCACTGTTTTACATTTAAATTCTCCAATAAAGGTTTCTACGGGAGATTAATATTATTCACAGGTCATTCCTACTCCAAAATGAGATCACACTAGTTTCTGCTGTCTGTGAACTGGTGGACTCGCGAGATTCTTGTGGAATGCATTGTTATTTGCTATGCCCTGATAAGCATGAGATTTTTTTGGCCTGAGATGGAAGATTATTTTTTTTTGGTCTGTGCTTCTACGGCTGTGCGTTCAACAAGAGAGCAGGGATGAGAACTGGGGCATGGCATACCGTCTGACTCTGCTCAGCTTGCAGCACTGGTTTTCTCCTAATGAACGAGAAAAGGACCAGACACTGAACAGAGCCAAGTTGGAGACGTCACGGTGTTGCTGTGCCCTAACGGACTACTTCAGCCAGGGACACAAAGGGCTCGCCGGGACAGGAGAGGCTGCTTGTCCACCAGTCAGACCAAACAATACATAACAACATTATTTCACTGAACGTAAAGCAGATGTTCCACACTCACAAGTTGTTCATTTGTGCAGGGAGGGTAGAACTAATTAGAATAAGATAACGCAGAAACAGTGGTTTTTGCCAAACTTAATTCATCTTAATCATTTTCTTCCTTTTTCTAGAAGGGGGATTATCTTCTCTATTTTTTTTTTTTATTTTTATCTTTAACTTAGCAATTGTACATATTTATGAAATACCAATAAACTTTTGGTTCAGTACCATACATTTAGTACATGTTGATTCTAGTATATTTATGAGTCACTATAGGTATACATTTTGCAATATTCAAATCAGCATAAACAAATCTTTCGCCTAAAGCAGTCTTCTGTGTTTCTTGTACTGCTACTTCTAATTCATTTTCAGTCAGTCTAGTTTTACAGTTTATCCACTGGAAATGAATTAGAAATTACAAAACTATGGATTATTCATTTTCAACAAAATCGCTGTTTGAAACAATTTATTGTCATGGGCAGCTTGCTGAATCTTAACCAAATTACAGTTTGTCAAACTGGAGTCTGTGACCTTGTGTTGCATAACGGTTTGGGGGAAAGTGATTAACAATGACTCACTTGAAGCCCTCTATTAGTTCCTGGTGAAGCACAATGGTGCCCAGTGGATACTTGAGCCCTGCCCCATTATCACCAGTGGCACTGGCAGTGGGCTGTGATAAAAACTCCCTAGAGCAGGGGGCCAGTGCTGTGGTGTAGCAGGGAAAGTTGCCGACTGCTCACCTGCAATCCCATATGGGCACTGGTTCGAGTCCCAGGTGTTCCACTTTAGATCCAGCTCCCTACTAACACGCTGGGAGAGCAGCAGCGAATGGCCCAAGTGCTTGTTCCCCTGCACCCATATGGGAGACCTGGAAGAAGCTACCAGCTCCTGGTTTAGGCCTAGCCCAGCCCTGGCTGTTGCAGCCATTTGGGGAGTGAACCAGTAGATGGAAGAACTCTCTCTCTCTCTCTCTCTCTCTCTCTCTGTAACTCTGACTTACAATAAATAATTAAATCTTGAAAAAAAAAATAGTAAACACGGAACACACTTGTTCCTTTCTGCTTCCAGGAAACCTCCACAGGACTCCCAGCTCAGCTGAGGGGCTTTATACTGAAGAAGGTATTCATCTTATTTTCTCTCCCTCTTGAATCATGTGGCAGGAATTCTGCGTGGGTGGAACTGGCATATAGCCTACAGTAGCCAACACAAAATACAAATATACATCTCCTTTTCAAAAAGCAAGGGGAAATTGTCATTAAAGGTACTGAAATCTAAAGCTTTCTCCTTCTCCTGTGGCTTTTCAAATTTTTTAAAAATTTACTATTTAATGTCTTTGTACATAAAGAAAATTGGGAAGTTAAAATAGCATGGAGTTTACCATTTTCCTTGATAGGATTCAATGCCAATAGAATTGCATGGTGGAATCAGCAACATGACACATTATGTCACAGTCCATACATGCATTTGTGCTTTCTTCTTACCAGAATAAATTAAGGCGGTTCAAAACTCTCTGAAGTTTTTGTTTTATTTCTTGATAAATGGACTCTAAGACTCTAAGACTCTCTACTTGCAATTTAATGATGAGTAAGAAAGGATAGAGCACAAAAGGAATTATGAATTGTCTTATCTTTCTTTCCTTTCATGTCACCATTTTCATCAAAAGTGGTTGACTCATGAAAGAAAGCAACACATATGATGAAAAAGTTCCTTAGTTATGTGTGAAATATCATTGAAATATCATTTGTTGAAATATCATTGCTTTCTCTTTACACTCAAAGGTTCCATTTCCCAACAGAAAGCACAATCTGTCAGGACTTTCAACCCACTTCAACTTACTCAGTCCTAAACACAAGAATAGCCTCAAAGGAATGGATTGGAGAAACTCCAGAGAAATGGGGAAAAAAAAGCAAACAAACAAACAAACTTGGAACAATCTGAATGTTCCTTAACAGAAGAAAAGATAGATTGTGCTAGTCTTGTCAATGGACTATCATTCAACAATGCAATGTTTTTAAAGATTTTACTTATTTATTTCAGAGAGTTACAGAGAGAGGGAGAGACAGAGAGAAAGGTCTTCAACCTCTGGTTCACTCTCAAAATGGCCCCAATCCAGAGCTACATTGATCCAAAGCCAGGAGCCTGGAGCTTCTTTGGGGCTCCCTATATGTGTGCAGGGGCCCAAGGACTTGGGCCATCTTTCAATGATTTCCCATGCCATAGCAGAGAGCAAGATCGGAAGTGGAGTAACCAGGACTTGAACCAGTTGATGGGCTCATTTTAATGCATAAATTGATTTCTTTCATTTGATTTTCTTAGCATTCCTGGCATCTGGCCACCTTATTGAGTCATAACATCAGTTCTATTAGTGTTTCAGTTGGTTCTCTAAATTTTTTGAATAGTCAGCTTATACATTCCAATAACAACAATTTGGTTCCTAACATTATATATTTATATTACTTCATTTTTATTTTATTGCATAGGCAAGAATTACAATATTAAATAATAATGGCTGAAGATGGAAACTTTGCCATGTTTTTGAGAACATTTTTTTTTATTATTAAGATATTTGCTGTTAGTATCTAACATACAAACAAATACCAAGTTAGGAAATTTCTTTTAATTTCCAGGAAGATGGCTTTCGGTATGATATTGGTTTAATTTAAGAGTGATCGATTTTATCAAATGATTTTGGTAGTTATCAGGATGCTCATATATTTTTCCTTCATTAAAATATATGTGTAATTATAAACATTAATAAATTTGTTAATACTGTAACCTTTTGAATTGTAAAAATAATATCTACTTGTTAAAGAGTTGTAAAAATAATACCTACTAATCTTTTAGTGTGTGGGTGGCTTCCATTTATTAATGTTTTATTTAGGAATTTTCCATTGACTTGTATATTTTAAATTGCTATTTGACTTCCAATTTTCCCCTCAAATTGTATCTTTGATATCAGGGCTGTAGATGCCCTCAATTGACTCTGAGAAGCTGCCAATTCTTATCTATTTTTAAAAGGGTTGAAATATTGGAAAATGATTTGGCACAACTTGTTGGTGGAAATACCTAGACATTGAGCCTTTATTAGAATTTACATCCTTTTTAATTTCCCTTATGATTATTAGCCTATTTTTTTGTTTAATGTTTATTTACTTTTGCCCACTTGAAAGGCAAGGGGATGGAGGGAACGTAGATGGGGAGAGAGAAAGATATCCGCCATTTGCTGGTTCACTCCCCAAATACCAGCAACAGCCAGGGTTGGGCCAGACTGAATCCAGGAGCTCAAAAACTCTATCCAGGTCTTCCACTTACTTGAGTCATCACCTGCTGCCTCCCAGGATGCATTAGCAGAAAGCTAAGTCAGAAGCAGAAGAGCCAGGACTCATACCAGTACTCTGATACGGTACACAGGCACAGCGACTTAAATAGCTATGCTACAATGCATGCCCTGGTCTTCTTATTGTTATTAAATGTTCTTCAACTATATCCTAGGAAATCTTTTGCTTCAAGCAGAATTTAAAATCTATTGGTATGTAGGTGCAATGAGTATGATTATGTCCTCTTTTCACTCATAATAATAACACTGTTATTGTTACTGTTTTCCACAATTGACAGGGAAGTTTTGCCAATGGTTAGTTTAATTGACTTGCCCTTTTGAAGAACAACTTTTTGGTTTTATTATTCAAATTCGTGTTTACATTTTCTATCTCAAAAATATGCTTTATCCACATCATATGTTTCTTCTACTTTCTTGTTTTATTCATATTTTTCTGGTTTATTGTACTGAAAGTCTAAATCATAAATTGTCAATCTATTTCAATAGAGTAAATATACTATAAGTTTACAAATTTTCCAATGAATACTATGTTGGATGCATTCCATGGATTTTAGTAAGGGTTATATGGTTGATATTTTGATTCCTTCTTAATCTCAAGAGATTTCAGAAGGCTCTTTTTCAATTTTCAAGTGTTTAGGATGGGAGAGTTTTACAACAGTATTGTTAATGTTTAATTTTATTGCACTGTGATTACAAAACTCAGAATTTCTGACTCAAAACCACAAGATTTATATTCTCTTTGTTATATAGAACTTATGCAGCACTTTTGTGTCTATCTCATCATCTTAGAAAGAATATTATCTATTTTTGAAAAACATTCTCATGTAAAATGAATTATTCAAATGTATATTTTTGTTTCATTCATCTTTAAATTATGATGCTTGTTAAAATCACACAGTAATTTTTAATTTGTGAAACCCTCTTTGGGCTTCAAGTTACTTCTTATATTTAAAAGCTATGCTGTTGAGTGGGCAGATAGCCTATGAAAGTGAGAAAGACGAAGACAAAGATAGAGAGGAAGAGCGAGATCTTCCATCCTCTTGTCCACTCCCCAATTGGCTCAACTGTTAAGGCTGGACGAGGATGTAGCCAGGAGTCCAGAACTCCATCTAGGTCTCTCACTTGGGTTTAGGGGCCCAGATATTTGAGCCATCACCTACTGTCTCTTAGGATGCACATTAGCGAGAAGCTACAATCAGGAGCAGAGCGGAGACTCGAACCCAGGCACTCTGACATGGGATGTGAGTGTCCCAAGTGGCATCTTAACTACTGCTCCAAACACCTACCCCCTCCACAATATTTGACATCATGTACATACAATATGTAACCCCCTACTGCAGTGTGTCTCAACCTGAGGTTTGTGGACCATGGGTGCCCTTTGGGATGGGGACATTTTGGCTATGTTCTCTTTAGGGAGAGGTGGCCATTTGCACAACCAGATCCTCTTGAGCAAGGACTAGATAGACTTGAGTTAATGGTAACAGTGTGTGTGAATTTGAAAGTGTGAGTTTTCAGGAATAGGAATATTTAGAAATCTTAAGGGGAAGACAGCATTTGAGTGGATAAGGCAGGTAGTAGCTCTTCTACATGAGAAACCACACAAATACTCAGAGCAGCTGGACACTATGGCACATTGAATAGCCTTGGAAGTGAGACAATTCAGGGTTTCCACAGCCTCTAAGAAAACCAGGAGGTCCCAAGCTCAGCCCTCAGCCCTTATTTGGGCTCTCACCTTTGTCTTGGGCATAATAGCTAATTTGGACCTGAATGTCAATCAGTGCTATAATCCTGGACTCCTTTGTGAAAGTTTCTATGTTTCTATATTAACAGTCTGATATATTTAATCTAATTATAAAGGCATCATTATGAGAAAGGCTGCCTGGGTCTGTTCTTAATGTAGAAAATGAAGCCTATAGTGGTTACACAACTGAAGTACAAGCTGGATCCGCCTGGAGAAAAGGCAGGACCTTCATCCCTGGTGAAGAGCCAACATTGATGTTATCCAGGGGGTCCTTCCTGAGAGTCAGTCCCCTGGACCTGCAGATATTAGCCCACTGCCTTCCCTAAGAGATAAGATGGCCCTCAGAGGCATGACTCGTAGTCCCAACCCCAGGAACTCACACCGGAGTGAAAGTCTTAAAGGAAGATGCCTGATCCTCAGCTCCTGCTGATGCTAAAGGAGACAATCATTACATAGAACTCATGAAAAACCAGCACATAGCAAGGAATGGTACCAGTGCTAAAGCACCAGCAAGGACTAGGCTGAGCATTCCAAAACCCAGAATCTTTACAGGCTTCCCTAATGATGGCTCCCAAGCCTCTGGAACATGCATCCCGCCAAGTGTGAGTCTCTGCATCTGTGTCTTTTCTGTGGTCGTGCTGCTATGGTACCAGATGCCCCGGTTGGTGGCTAAGCCTGCCAGATTGTAGGACAAAAGCTGAAAGACATGAAATATTGTAGTAATTGAGTAGATCACTGGTCGAAATTACTAAGAATGAAATGAATCTCTCTTACTGTCTCTGGAGGCAAATATGTGAAGCTCTGTTCACTGTAAGATGTGTGAAAGCCTGTCTGAAACTTTTTGCATCAGAATGGCTGCCTTACACTCTGTTTTGGCTGCTTTAGGCTAAAGAATAATGTCCAGAAAACCATATGAATTTCTAATGGTGATTGTTAGAAATGATAGTCATGAAAATGCAAGAGTAGACTGAAACCGTGCATAAACTCTAACAACTTCTCTTTCTCATTCCTGGAGCCATCACTATTGGCTCTGTAGGGCTAGAACACATTGCCCTTCTGAGGATATGGTGGACTCTGGGCAGGATGCACATACTCAACCAAATTTTGAAGTTACCTTACCTCCAGAATGGCTCAGAAAAAAATTCTTCCTCATTTCAGCCCTGCCACATTAGGGGAGAAAGCAGAAATGATGAAGTGGGGGGTGGTGATTGATCTAAACTCTGGAGAGGCCAGAGAAGGCATCTGGAATGTAAACTTTATTAAAGCTATGCCAGTCTCTTTGCAGTGTTCATCATTTCCAATACTTGCATTTGTCTATCCACAGAGTATTTTTAAGCCTGGATATATTTCAGAACAGAAAGGAGACATTTGTAAAAGACAGCATGTAATTGTGACCAAAAATGAGCTGAAAAAAATAGTAAAGAAATTAATCACAAACCGCAAGTACAAATTTCCTCATTTTTCCCTCCAATCATTTTTAATTATTTGAGTTTGATTTGCAGGAGAACAGGACTGCCTTTGCATGAAACGGAGTTACTTTCCATATTTTTCTCATTTGCTAGGATCTTGGGAAGCAGCATAGATATCCCTTAAGAGAGACAAACAATTCACGTCATGAAAATGGGCTGCATAAAACTGTAATAAATACATATTCAAGGGCATAAATATGTAGTAACACATTGCAGCTAAAAATCAAATATGTGGTAGGATTTCCCTAGGGATAGAAACAGGCTGCATCAAAAGCAATTTACTCTTTCCCTGAAGGCCCCAAATGTCCCACATTCTCAATTCACACATCCTGCCTTCTGGACCACTTCTGACATTAAGAACTGGTAATATTTTCATGTATTCTTGTTTTCAAATCATGGTGTCACTTGTAGGCAGGTGGGGTACAAATTCATATCTCTTAGAGTAACAGCTATTGCCTCACTTTCTCTAAATGCCCACAATGGTAATTTACATCTTTCTTTGTGGGATATACAGAGTAGATTTTCATCTCCCACTCCAAATGAAGTTTTATCTTTCTGTCCACACTGACAATTGGAGGAGAGCTAAGATCATTTCGCTTTTCATATTTTCTTCAACTATAAATTTTGTCAATATCTTTCAAAACACAACTCATTCAACAAAACAATTCCTTTGTCATGATTCTGTGTTACAAGCTCCATAATATTTCAACCAGACACCAACTACTAAGGAATTGAAGTTTAGGTGAGGGCTGAATTGAAGGAGGTGAGATTCAGGAAAGGCCGATACCTTTATTCAATAGGGAAAGGACCGAGTCCCCAGCACAGTGGGCTCTCATTGAGAATTTGTCCTTTCGGTTGCACCTGCATTGTTTATTCTCATTCTCAGGTTTCCCAGAATCCAGCCACCTAAGATGGTTCTATAATTGCCTTTCCCACCCAGCAATAAAGTTCAAGTGAATGCCTGGTTCAGAAGTTCCACCTCCTCAAGCAAGCATTTGACGTAGTAGTTAAGATGCCACATAAGATGCCCACGTCTAAGAGTGGGCATTGTGGTGTAGCAGGTTAAGCCATCATCTACAATGCTGCCATCCCATGTGGGTGCTGGTTCAAGTCCTGGCTGCCCCACTTGCAATCCAGCTCAAGGATAATGTACCCAGGAAAGAGAAGAAAATAAGAAAATGACCCAACTACTC
Organism: Lepus europaeus; assembly: GCF_033115175.1. Taxonomy (NCBI): domain Eukaryota; kingdom Metazoa; phylum Chordata; class Mammalia; order Lagomorpha; family Leporidae; genus Lepus; species Lepus europaeus. Next base: position 40,703,393 of record NC_084832.1, on the reverse strand, counting down.
AGGCCCTTGTTCCCACATGGGTGTCCCAGATGAATCTCCTGGCTTTGTTGTGGCTGGAAGAGTTTCTCTCTCTCTCTCTCTCTCTCTCTCTCTCTCTCTCTGCCATTCAAATAAAATAAATAAATCTTAAAAAAAAATGCCTGTCTCTGATATCAGCCCGTGTCTTGTATCAGAGTATCTGGGATCAAGTCCTACCTCTGCTCCTGATTCTAGCATTCTTGCTCATACAGACTCTGGGATGCAGTAGCTGATAATTTGAGTAACTGGGTTCTTGCCACCCACATGGGAGATCTGAATTGTGGTTCAAGTTCTCCGCTTCAGCCTCCAGCCATTGTGGGTACTTGGGGGAGTGAAACAGAGATGGGATCTCTGTCTGTCCCTTCTTCTATTGAAAAACAAAACAAAACAACAACAAAAACAGTAACTAAAAAAAGTTATTTTTCCTTTCTGGCCATAGAATTGCTCTGAAAATAGAACAAGATAATTTATGTTCTAGTCAGATGCTTAACACAGTGATACATAGGGGTTGGCCACTATAATTGTCACCGTCGTTGCTATTGTTGTGATTATTATCATCACATAGCTTTTGGGGGTTATTATAATGGTTGAGTTTTACTTTTCATCTTTTCCTTGTTTCATTCTGTTATATACTAAACTTTAATAAAAATCACCTGATTTTCTAGGGTCAGGGGAGGAAAGAAAGCTTTTAAAGGACAACCTAACATCTCATTGCATAAAGTCCGAAAAAAAAATCACTCCTTAACTTCACTCTCTCAATATCTCATCATTCCAAAAGAAATCAGCCTTAACTCTTCACACGGGAAATATTCATCAATATATTCAAATACTGACAGATGGATGGATGCTGCAAACAACTTTAATTTAATCTTAAATGTTTTCTCAAAGAAATGAAGCAGAGAAAAAGCAGTAAGAGTAATCACTAAGTGGAATAATTATGTAAAGCTTGCTGCTACTTAAGCAATAAAGAAACCAAATCCTACAATTTGTTGAAAAGAAATCATTTGTGGAATAAATAGTTAACATGTTGATAGGAAAGTGATCCGGAAGCCAGAAAAAAAATTCACCTCTCAAAGAAAGAATGCATCATAGTTCACCTACTTAAAGAAAATAATACCTATGGAGTGAATTGAAGTATACTCTGGTTTGTCTGTGGCTTTGAACATGACATTAATGGTGGTCAGGGGTTAGTTTCACAAACTGGTTAACTGCACTGTCTTTTAATTCTGAGACCTATAGATTCTATTCACTCTACTGTTGTCTTGATCATTTACTAGCTAATCCTGAACAAACTATCTAACCTTTCACTGTGCTTGCTTATTCACCAGTAATACAAAAATAATGATAATTTACCTTATAAGGTTGATTTCAGAATAAAATGGGATAATGTGTGTGAAATATTGTCTCTGTCCCACTGTAAATAATAGTTTCTGTTACTATAGGAGGGCTTCTTTTTATGAAAATAATTAAATACATTAGGAGCATGAAATCACTCATTCTCAGATTAAAGTTTTCTCACATTTGTAAATTACAGAGCTTAAGAAACATAGGATGCTCCAAAAATATTTTTAAAAGATTTGATCATAGCAATTTAGACTTGGTCCTTCCTTTACTTTTTCCTTTAATGGGATCTCAGTTCAGAGCTGAATTGATTATTCTCTTGAGATCATGCCCCACTAAGGTCTTACCTGGTCACTCTCTTGTCTTCTTTAATTTTTATTTTTCCCTTTGTTCTCTACTATCACTCTCCTTCCTTCCCTGCATCTCCAACACAAACTTGGGTACCTATTTGTCTGTTTGTTGTCTAGAAAAAGTTGTTTGGAAATACTTACTCTGGTATGAAAGTTGTTTATCTATGAGTAGTTCTTAACATAGATGACATGATGCTATAGACTTTTACTCAACACTATGTTGATAAAAACCTATTCATAGCCCGCGCCGCAGCTCACTAGGCTAATCCTCTGCCTGTGGCACCCTGGGTTCTAGTCCTGGTTGGGGCACCGGATTCTGTCCCGGTTGCCCCTCTTCCAGGCCAGCTCTCTGCTGTGGCCCAGGAGTGCAGTGGAGGATGGCCCAGGTCCTTGGGCCCTGCACCCGCATGGGAGACCAGGAGGAAGTACCTGGCTCCTGGCTATGGATCGGCACAGTGCTCCAGCCGTAGCAGCAATTTGGGGGGTGAACCAACAGAAAAAGGAAGACCTTTCTCTCTATCTCTGTCTCTCTCTCACTGCCTAACTCTGCCTATCAAAAAAAAATCTATTCATGTTTCTGCGAATACATCTATTTCATTGTCTCTGATTGCTGTGTAGTATTCTAGGAGTCCACAGCATGTTACATTTCTAGTCCCTCAGAAAGTCACCCAGGTACTTTTGATGCCCAACATGTGTAGACTTATTCACGTTATCTCATAAAGCTGTAAATTAGTGCTTCCTGGCAGTGGGATTCCTAGGAAAGGAGAAAATCTGAATAATTGGAATAATATGGTTTTAAAAGGGATCTTCAAAAAGTTCATGGAAGAGCACATTGCCAAAAAAAATAAATAAATAAAACGCTATGCATGAATTTCAAAAAGTTTTGAGCTAAAATCAACATCTTTTAATTCCATTTTGCCATGCACTTTTGAAAGTAAGCTCCTATTGTTTCTAGATTAATTGCAGCATTTCTCTACATCTTTTCCAATCTCTTAATTACCCGAACATTTCTCATTTCCACCCATCTAAACATAAAGAGGGCTTACATTGTTGTTTTATTTTTTAAAAGATTTATTTGTTTATTTTGAAAGTCAGAGTTACAGAGAGACAGCGATCTTCCTTCCAGTGATGCACTCGCCAAATGGCTGCAACAGCTACAGCTAGGCCACGACAAAGCCAGGACTTCATCCTAGTCTCCCACATGTGTGGCATGGGCTCAAACATTAGCCATCTTCCACTGCTTTCCCTAGGCCATCACAGGGAGCTGAACCAGAAGTAGAGCAGCTGGGGCTGGCGCTGTGGCATAGTGGGTAAAGCTGCCGCCTGTAGTGCCAGCATCCCATATAGACACTGGTTTGAGTCCTGGCTGCTCCACTTCCTTTCCAGCTCTCTGCTATGGCCTGGGAAAGCAGTAGAAGATGGCCCAAGTCCTTGGGCCCCTGCACCCACATGAGAGACACGGAAGAAGCTCCTGGCTTCAGAATGGTGCAACTCTGGCTGTTGCGGCCATTTGGGGAGTGAACCAGCAGCAGATGGAAGACCTTTCTCTCTGTCTTTCCCTCTCACTGTCTGTAACTCTACCTCTCACATAAATAACTGAATCTTTAAAAAAAAAAAGTGGGCCAGCGACGCGGCTTACTTGGCTAATCCTCTGCCTGCAGCACCTGCACCCCAGGTTCTAGTCCCGGTTGGAGCGCCGGATTCTGTCCCGGTTGCTCCTCTTCCAGTCCAGCTCTCTGCTGTGGCCCGGGAAGGCAGTGGAGGATGGCCCAGGTGCTTGGGCCCTGCACCGGCATGGGAGACTAGGAGGAAGCACCTGACTCCTGGCTTTGGATCGGTGCAGCGTGCTGGCCATAGCAACCATTTGGGGGGTGAACCAATGGATGGAAGGCCTTTCTCTCTGTCTCTCTCTCTCTCTCTCACTGTCTAACTCTGCCTGTTAAAAAAAAAAAAAAGTGGAGTGGCACCCATATGGGGTGTCTCTCTCAGATGATGGTTTTACATTTTATGCCACAACACAGGCCCCACATTATTATTTTTGTCCACATTTTTCTATTAGTGAACTTGAATTTCTGTTTACCTATTTATCTGCATTTCAATGGAGCCCTTTTTCATATATTTCATTTATATTCTATAGGATTTCCTCCCTATCACATAGATTGAAATATTTTGCTTATGTATTTGAAACACTAGATACAGATTTTTCAAGTGTTTTCCTTAGTTTTAGTTTTTTTGAAACATTCTCCCTAGTGAGTTATCCACATGTTGATCATATTTATGTTGTTATTCCTTGGGTAGAATATTTTATTTTTATGTAGTCAAATCATCCATTATTTTTCCTTATGGTATATGCCTTTGAGCCCTTGATTAAGATGTACTATTTCTACCTCCAGCCAAAATACAAAAGTATTCTACATTTTCTTCCATTATCTTTTCCAAGATGAGCAAAAACTAGGCACTAGTTAAAGCTACAAGGCCAGGCCATCATCATTGATTCTACTGCAATAGGGAAGAGTTTTCAGTCTGAATTGAACTCAATTTTGTTGAAACAAAAGTCTGGAGACCTTTTACAGTCTGGGATATGGTTAAAAAAATGCACAATGAGGTGTACATAGCATGAGATCAGGCTACCTGGATTTGGTACTTGATGCTTATCCAGAGGAGAAGCATATTTCCCATATCTTTATTACAGGAAGCCATAGTACAACTTGAAGCAAGGTCCTTATCCTCCCAAACGGACTGAGATGAGAGCAAAAACTTTGTCCATGAATGCTTGTGCGTTAAAGAGAAATCGTGTGCAGGTTAATGAGGGGACAGTTTCCAGTGCTAATGTTACATATCAAAGTGGGGAAAATAATGCATTGGCCCCTGCATCTATGTGGGAGACCCAGAAGAAGCTCCTGTCTTCACATCCACTCAGCTAGGGCCATAGTGACCATCTGGGGAATGAACCAGTGGATAGAGGATCTCTCTCTGCATCTCTCCCTCTGTAACTCTTCTTCTCAAAAAAATAAATCAGTCATCTTTAAAATAAAAGTGGAGGTTCCAACATGTCAGAATAGCAACAGGACGTTCTGATTTATATGAGGAGAAATTCATATTTAAAAAAGAGGAGAAAGTACACCCTCAGAACAGCAGTAGGAGACCCTGTGAAAGCGGTAGAAACAATCTGGACCTGTGCTGAAAGAGCAAATACACAACAAAAGACCCACCAGCTTGGCTCCAGGGAGGAAGACGCCCACCCTGGCAAACCAGTGAGGGTGGACTCCACAGACTCATGGCACTGCCGATACAACAAGAGGGAGAGCTTGCTGAACTGCTTTTAGAGTTCCACACAGCCCCTCTAAGACAGCAGGTGACCGATCACCCAGAGGCAGAAAAAAAAAGTGACACATATCTCCCCTCCCCGCACCCCACCCCTAACTCTACTGCTACAGCAGTGACCTACAGCCAGCGGGGTAGGGGTAGGAGGTCTGGCACCATTTTTGGACACAGGCAGGTAGCAGCCACCCCAGCTTCCAGCAATAACTGGAGTTGCCCTCCACCCAGGTGCAGAGGCAACCACAGCAATTTAGAAACAACCAAAGAGGAAGGCCTTCATGCCAGTTGCAATGTGCCAGTTGCCCAGCAATGGGAGGGGAGAGGGAACCGCCCCTACGGAGGAGGAGAAGTGCCACCTGCGGGACTCTCCTATGTGCCCAGCACAATGGAGAAGCAAGTAGTGCTATGTGGGGGGGGGGGGGGACCTTTTCACGCCTACGAACCATGGATCTAACCAGAGAAAAACCCACATGCCCCTCCTACACCAAATCTGGTTGGGAAGACCACACACAGACAGTGGCCCTGGAAACACCTTAGTTTCATTATAGACAGGACTGGCTAGTAGGACAGAGGGTCCCATTGGCAATCCAAGACCCAGAGAACCCTGGGAGCTGAGTCTGAGAAAACAGCAACTGCGTAAGAGGAGGCAATGTGTGGCTAAGTCCTGGGCAACCACAGAGTGCTTCTCCACAACCAGTGAGCTCCTTGGTTGCCAATAGCAGCTCGGGGCAGAGGGAACAGTGCTCCCAGGAAATACTCCACAGAGCAAATGTGCAGTTCATAAAGTGGTGTGAATGAATGCTGAGCACACTGGGCATTCCTCAGCTGGGAAGAGAAGGGCTGGTTGCACCACAAAAGACGGCCATTCCTCTCCATCCAGTTAACCAGAAGAGAGCTACCACACCCAACAGGGGTGTTACCCTGGATTCTCACCTCACCCTGGAGCACTGAACGGAGCACCCTGGCCACACTCAGCACACACTTCTTGGTATTCAATCAGAGTGTAGACATCCCACTAAGCCACAGAGACACAGATCAAAGATTAAAGCCATCAGAAAAAAAAAATTCAACAAATGCCATAAACTAAAGGCAAAAACTCAAGAAACAAGAATAAGGAAGACACTAAGAATTCCCCAAAGGAGTACTACAACACTTCAATATTAGAATGTGAAAATGAAGAGATTGAAGAAATGCTAGAAATGGAACTCCAAAAAATTAATCATCAGATTATTCAGAAACAATTGGAAGCAAATTAAAAAATTAAGAAAACTATATATGATATGAATGAAAATTTTTCCCAAGAAATTAGGATCATAAAGAGAAATCAAAATGAAATACTAGAAATGAAGAATTCAATAGATCAAATAAAAAATGCAGTGGAATTTCTTAACAACAGAGTTGGTGAGACAGAAAAAAAGAATATCTCAGCTAGAAGACAAATCTCTGGAAATTTTATAGTCAGACAAAAACAAAAAGAAGAAACTAGAAAACTAAAAACACTGTTGGAGATCTATGGGATACTATCAAAGACCCAACATACGAGTCTTAGCAGTACCTGAAGGCATGGAAAGAGAGAAGGAACTAGAAGGCTTGCTTAAAGAAATATTACAGAAAACTTCCCTAACTTGGAGAAAGAAAGGAATGTTCAAGTACAGGGAGCACATAGAACTCCTAACAGACATGACCAAGAAAGATCTTCACCATGACGCATAGTGATCAAACTTTCCAAAGTAAAGCATAAAGTAAAGATTCTAAAATGTGCACAAGAGAAATGCCAGGTAACTTTCAGAGGATCTCCAATTAGACTCACAGCCAACTGCTCATCAGAAACCCTACAGGCTAGAAGACAAAAGATTTGGACCAAATATTAAGAGAAAAAAAGATGGTCAACCCAGAATATTGTGCCCTGCAAAGCTCTCATTTATAAGTGAAGGTGAAATAAAGACCTTTCATAGCAAACAGAAATCGAAAGAATTTGTCACCACTTGTCCAGCCCTACAAAAGATGCTTAAGGATGTACTACATACAGAAACAGGGAAAGAAAGCCATCATCATGAAAGAATACTAAGACAGAACCTCCCCCCAAAAAAATAGGAAAGAAATCCAAAGTAAACAATATGGACATTCGTGGGAAAATGACAGGGCCAAGTGGTGACTTATCAATAGTTACTCTGAATGTGAATGGCCTCAACTATCCAGTTAAATGATATAGACTGGCCAAATGGATTTAAAAACAAGACTCATCTATTTGCTGCCTACAAGAAACACACCTCACCAACAAAGATATATGTAGACTCCATGCTAAAAAGGGGGAAAAAAAAGGCAGATGTAGCCACCCTAATATCAGACAAAATAAACTTTAACACAAAAGCTTTTAAAAGAGACAAAGAATGACACCATATAATGATCAAGAGATCAATACAACAGGAGGAAGTGAAAATAATAAATGTGTATGTACTCAACTAGAGGGTGCCTAGCCACCTAAAAGAATTATTAATGGATCTAAAGGGAGATATAGGCTCCAATACAATAGTAATGGGGAACTTCAACACCCAACTTTCATCACTGGGTAGATCAACCAGACAGAAAATCAGCAAAGAAACAACAGAACTAATTGATAATATGGACCAAATGGGCCTGATAACTTTTCATCCCACAGTTGCAGAATACACATTCTTTTTTTAAAAAAAATTTATTTATTTGTTTGAAAGTCAGAGTTACACACAAACACACACACACACACACAGAGAGGTCTTGCATCTGCTGCTTCACTCCCCAACTGGCCTCAACAGCCAGAGCTGAAGCCAGAAGCTTCTTCCGGGTTTCCCATGTGGGTGCAGAGGCCCAGGACTTGGCCATCTTCTACTGCTTTCCAAGGCCATAACAGAGAGCTGGCTCGGAAGTGGAGCAGTCGGGTCTCGAACTGGCACCCATATGGGATGCCAACACTGCAGGGTTAATTTTATGAGTATAAAAAGTATCTGAAAAATTGATCTCTGTAAAAAATAAGAATGGGAAAGGAAGAAGGAGGAGAAAGAATGGTGGGAGTATAGGTGGGAGGGAGGTAGGGGGAAAAGAATCCTCATGTTCCCAAATCTGTATATATTAAATGCATGAAGTTGCATTCCTTAAATAAAGTAAAATAAAATAATTAATAAAAAAGTGAATGTATGGGTATAAATGAAGAAAGTGACCAAAAAATTATGCAAATGTTCCAGATGAAAGAATGGCACCAAAAGCTTCACCTGAGAAGCCTTCATACAGATTATTTTATGACACTGAAATTGCAAGAGATAAACGATTGAAAGCTGATTCAAACTCATAAAAGAATATGACAATTTGCTAAGGCGTAGAAAGATGCTTCATAAGTTACACAATGAGAAGACAAGCACTTCTAAAATTAATCTTGATTAGTTTTTTTACAAAGAAAATACTTCATTCCTCAATTTTGCACTTTTAAAATGCAGGTTACTAAATATTAATTTTGTTCTTCTTTCATTTCCTATGTATTTATAACTGACAGCACGAGAGTTGATAATATTTTGGCAGCAATTTTTTAAAATTGCAAGCTAATCATTTTCCCCCATACTTTTGAGAGTACTTTGCATGGTTTCAGTTTGCATGATCATTTTCTTTTTTACTTCCATTTATTTGTTCTATTTATTTAAAACAGAGACAGACACAAACAGGCTGACCTCTCACTGACTGGTTCACTCCTCAAATGCTTACAACACCTAGGTCTGGATCAGGCCAAAGCCTGGAACAGGGGAAATCAATCCAGGTCTCCCAAGTGAGGGCAGGTTCTCAACTACTTGAGGCATCACCTGCCTCATGGGAATGAATTAGCAGGAGCTTGGAGTCCAGAGTGAACCACGGACTCCAATCAGGCACTCTGATATTTGATTTGGGCTTCCCAATTGGAGGCTTAATCCTAAGGCTGAATGCCTGCCCCACCCTGGTAATGTTTATGGTCCTACACTACCATGAAAAATAAAAAGACTAATTATGTGTGGGTAGATGGGGAGGGAGGTGACTATATAGGTTGACTATCCTTTTTTCAAACTGTTAGTACCAGAAATATTTCAAATGTTAAATTTGTTTAGGATTTTGGAATATCTGTATACAAAAATATATAATGTAATGGGATATCTTGATGAGTTCCAAGTATTAACATGAAATTTGGGGCTGGCACTGTGGTATAGTAGGCTACACCTCTGCCTGTAGCACTGGCCTCCTTTATGGGCACTGGATCATGTCCCAGCTGCTCTTCTTTTGATCTAGCTCTCTGCTTATGGCCTGGGAAAGCAGTAGAGGATGGCCCAAGTATTTGGACCCCTGCACTCATGTCAGGGAGACCAAGGAAGCTCCTGGATTCTGGTTTTGGATCAGCCCAGCTCTGGCTGTTTTGGTCATTTGAGGAGTGAACCAGCAGTTAGAGGACATTTCTCTCTGTTTCTCCTCCTTCTGTCTGTATCTCTGCCTTTCAAACAAATAAGTTAATAAAAACTTTAAAAAAAAATCCATGAAATTCATGCATGTTTCATAAACTTATACGTATAGGCTAAAGGTTAACTTTATATAATACTTTAAGCACACCTGTGTTTTGACAGCAACCTGGCCATTTATGGAATTTTCCACTTGTGGTACAAGTTGGTGTTGAAAAAGTTTTGGATTTTTGGAGCATTTCAGATTTGGGATTATTCAGACTTGGGGTGCTCAACCTGTATAATACATAGTGTAATGTATATGTACTTACCAATCACATTATTCAAATCTTTGCTGATTATTTAGTCTGTTTGATCAATCAGTTTCTAAGAAAGATATATTGAAAGTTTCCATTAAAACTTTTGTTTTATCTTTTTCTCTTCATTATTCTGTCAGTCATCCATCTTCTTTTCTATGAATATGTTATCGGTAATTGTTTTATTTACTGATATTCTTTTTTCCTCTTCATCAACAGAAAATGCAACAACAAGGACCTAACACACCATGTTCAGTCCAGTGCTATATGGGTTAACTCTAACTTATTTCCATGAATTTTCTGGATGCATCAGTAGCAAGGAGAAAACAGGCTTTCTATTTTTTAAAGTCTTCATAATAAGTAGGATAGCCAATTTTCTATTTTTTTCAGGCTAAGTTTAATCTGGTAGTTTATAAAAATCTTTTCTCAATTGTCAGAATGAGGAGAGAGAAGAAAACAGTTTGCACCAGAATTATATTCAGAATAAGTACAAGGAAATCATAATACCACAGTATTTCAAAGAGTTTGTGTGAAATTTAATAAAAGGATAAATTTATTTTGGTGCAAAAAATGTTAGATACATGCAAAAATTTTTGTAGTATGTATTTTTCCATGAACTCTTTGAATACCCTTAAAGAAAATGAATTTTGCAGCAGAGAAAGGCAAGTTTTCCTTTCACAGATCTGACTGTTCCTCTGCATATCTTTCTGGTGACTTCTTCATGTCTCCATCTTTTTTCTTTAATTTTATTTAATAAATATAAATTTCCAAAGTACAGCTTTTGGATTACAGTAGCTTTTCCCCCCCATAATTTCCCTCCCTTGCACAACCCTCCCATCTCCCACTCTCTCTCCCATTCCATTCACATCAAGATTCATTTTCGGCCGGCGCCGTGGCTCACTAGGCTAATCCTGCGCCTTACAGTGCTGGCACACCGGGTTCTAGTCCCGGTCGGGGCACCGATCCTGTCCCGGTTGCTCCTCTTCCAGGCCAGCTCTCTGCTGTGGCCAGGGAGTGCAGTGGAGGATGGCCCAAGTCCTTGGGCTCTGCACCCCATGGGAGACCAGGAGAAGCACCTGGCTCCTGCCATCGGATCAGCGCGGTGCGCCGGCCGCAGCGCGCTACCGCGGCGGCCATTGGAGGGTGAACCAACGGCAAAAGGAAGACTTTTCTCTCTGTCTCTCTCTCACTGTCCACTCTGCCTGTCAAAAAAAAAAAAGATTCATTTTCAATTATCTTTATATACAGAAGATCAATTTAGTATATATTAAGTAAAGATTTCAACAGTTTGCACCCACACAGAAACACAAAGTGTAAAGTACTGTTTGATGACCAGTTATACCATTGATTCACATAGTACAACACATTAAGGACAGAGATCCTACATGGGGAGAAAGTGCACAGTGACTCCTGTTGTTGATTTAACAATTGACGATCTTGTTTATGGTGTCAGTAATCACCCTAGGCTCTTGACATGAGTTGCCAAGGCTATGGAAGCCTTCGGAGTTTGCCAACTCCGATCTTATTTAGACAAGGTCATAGTCCAAGTGGAAGTTCTCTCCTCCCTTCAGAGAAAAATACCTCCTTCTTTGATGGCCCGTTCTTTCCACTGGGATCTCACTCACAGAGATCTTTCATTTAGGGTTTGTTTTTGTTTTGTTTTGTTTTGTTTTGTTTTGTTTCTTGCCAGAGTGTCTTGGCTATCCATACCTGAAATACTCTCATGGACATTTTAGCCAGATCCACGTGCCTTAAGGGCTGATTCTGAGGCCAGAGTGCTGTTTAGGACATCTGCCATTCTATGGGTCTACTTTGTATCCTGCTTCCCATATTGGATCATTCTCTCCTTTTTAATTCTTTCAGTTAGAATTAGCAGACACTAGTCTTGTTTATGTGATCCCTTTGACTCTTAATCCTATCATTATGATCAATTGTGAACTGAAACTGATCATTTTGACTAGTGAGATGGCATTGGTACATGCCACCTTGATGGGATTGAATTGGAGTCCCCAGGCACATATCTAACTCTACCGTTTGGGGCAAGTCCGATTGAGCATGTGCAGAATTGTGCATCTCCTCCCTCTCTTATTCCCACTCTTATATTTAACGGGATCACTTTTCAGTTAAATTTAAACACCTAAGAATAATTGTGTGTTAATTAAAGAGTTCAACCAATAGTATTAAGTAGAACAAAAAAAAATACTGAATGCAATAAAGCATTAAGTTGTTCATCAACAGCCAGGACAAGGGCTGATCAAGACGTTAAATCAACAACAGGAGTCACTGTGCACTTTCTCCCCAATGTAGGATCTCTGTCCTTAATGTGTTGTACTATGTGAATCAATAGTATAACTGGTAATCAAACAGTACTTTACACTTTGTGTTTCTGTGTGGGTGCAAACTATTGATCAGTGTCCATTTCACTTCAACAGGTTTCCTTTTGGGTGCTCAGTTAGTTGTCACCAATCAGGGAGAACATATGATATTTGTCCCTTTGGGACTGGCTTATTTCACTCAGCATGCTGTGTTCCAGATTACTCCATTTACTTGCAAATGACCGGATTTCATTTTTTTTACTGCTGTATAGTATTCTATAGAGTACATGTCCCATAATTTCTTTATCCAGTCTACTGTTGATGGGCATTTAGGTTGATTCCAGATCTTAGCTATTGTGAATTGAGCTGCAATAAACATTAATGTGCAGATGGCTTTTTTGTTTGCCAAATTAATTTCCTTTGGGTAAATTCCAAGGAGTGGGATGGCTGGGTTGTATGGTAGGGTTATATTCAGGCTTCTGAGGAATCTCCAGACTGACTTCCATAGTGGCTTAACCAGTTTGCATTCCCACCAACAGTGGGTTAGTGTCCCTTTTTCCCCACATCCTCACCAGCATCTGTTGTTGGTAGATTTCTGTATGTGAGCCATTCTAACTGGGGTGAGGTGAAACCTCATTGCGGTTTTGATTTACATTTCCCTGATTGCTAGTGATCCTGAACATTTTTTCATGTGCCTGCTTGCCATTTGGATTTCCTCTTTTGAAAAATGTCTACTGAGATCCTTGGCCCATCTCTTAAGTGGGTTGTTTGTTTTGTTGTTGTGGAGCTTCTTGATCTCTTTGAAGATTCTGGTTATTAATCCTTTATCTGTTGCAATGTTTGCAAATATTTTTTCCCATTCTGTCGGTTGCCTCTTCACTTTCCTTACTGTTTCTTTTGCAGTACAGAAACTTCTCAATTTGATACAATCCCAAATGTTAATATTGGCTTTGACTGCCTGTGCCTCCAGGGTCTTTTCCAAGAAGTCTTTGCTGGTACCTATATTTTGCAGGGTTTCTCCAATGTTTCTAATAATTTGATGGTGTCAGGTTGTAGATTTAGATCTTTAATCCATGTTGAGAGGATTTTTGTGTAAGGTGTAAGGTAGGGGTCTTGCTTCATGCTTCTGCATGTGGAAATCCAGTTTTCCCAGCACCATTTATTGAATAGACTGTCCTTACTCCAGGGATTGGTTTTAGATCCTTGATCAAATGTAAGTTTGCTGTAGATGCTTGGGTTGATTTCTGGTGTTTCTATTCTGTTCCACTGGTCTATCCATCTATTTCTGTACCAGTACCATGCTGTTTTGATTATAACTGCCCTGAGGAATGTTCTGAAATCTGGTATTGTGATGCCTCCAGCTTTGTTTTTGTTGTACAAGATTGCTTTAGCTCTTTGTGGTCTCCTCTGCCTCCATATCAATTTCAGCATCATTTATTCCAGATCTGAGAAGAATGTCTTTAGTATTTTGATTGGTATTGCATTGAATCTATTAATTGCTTTTGGGAGAATGGACATTGTGATGATATTGATTCTTCCAATCCATGAGCATGTAAGATTTTTCCATTTTTTGGTATCCTCTTCTATTTCTTTCTTTAAGGTTTTGTAATTTTCATCGTAGAGATCTTTAACGTCCTTGGTTAAGTTTATTCCAAGGTATTTGATTGTTTTTGTAGCTATTGTGAATGGGATTGGTCTTAGAAGTTCTTTCTCAGCCATGGCATTGCCTGTGTATACAAAGGTTGTTGATTTTTGTGCATTGATTTTATATCCTGCTACTTTTCCAAACTCTTCTATGAGTTCCAATAGTCTCTTAGTAGAGTTCTTTGGATCCCCTAAATAAAGAATCATATCATCTGCAAAGAGGGATAGTTTGAGTTCTTCCTTCCCAATTTGTATCCCTTTAATTTCTTTTTCTTGCCTAACAGCTCTAGCTAAAACTTCCAGAACTATATTGAAGAGCAGTGGTGAGAGTGGGCATCCCAGTCTGGTAGCAGATCTCAGTGGAAATGCTTCCAACTTTTCCCCATTCAATAGGATGCTGGTCGAGGGTTTTTCATAAATTGCTTTTGATTGTATTGAGGAATGTTCCTTCTATACCCAGTTTGCTTAGGGTTTTCATCATGAAAGGGTGTTGTATTTTATCGAATGCTTTCTCTGCATCTATTGAGATAATCATATGGTTTTTCTTCTGCAGTTTGTTAATGTAGTGTATCACATCGATTGATGTGAACATTGAACCATCCCTGCATACCAGGGATAAATCCCCCTTGGTCTGGGTGGATGATCTTTCTGATGTGTTGTTGCATTCTATTGGCGAGAATTTTATTGAGGATTTTTGTGTCTATGTTCATCAGGGATATTGGTCTGCAATTCCCTTTCAATGCTGCATCTTTAAATGACAAGGTTTGCTCTTCTCACTCCATACCTTCTCCTGAAATGGGTATAGCTACTACTCACGTTTATTTGCTTTCTGTAAACTTTTGACTTAAATGTTTATTCATCCCAGCACAGTAATCTAAACTCACACTCATATATACAAATACCTGCTTAAATTAATCTTTCTACAGATCTCAACCAGCACCATATTTTTGGGCGAGAGACCTGTGTAATCACAAGTCCTGTGCTGGTTTAATACTTTGTTATTTTCATCTTGAAATTTAAATAATGTCCTCAAAATTTAAAGTAATTCCTTGTCTCAAAGTGATATTAAACATACAATGCCAATACCTACCCTCTCCCCAGAAACATCTCCTTTTCCAGTGCTTTCTGGGTCTGCAAAAGATAGCTTTTCACACTGATGCCCTTGCCAGAGACACAAGACTAATCCTTTTTGGCTCCTGCCTATACCCTATACAAACCATCAATCTACAGAAATCTGAATCTTGGTTCCTAAGCTCTCTAGGCATCTACCTCTTTCCAATATGTTTGCATCACCTACATCAAATGACCATTTTCTCTTGTCTGAACCACTGCAATACTCCTGCAGCTCAGATTCTCAGCAACACTTCCAGTGCCCTGCTCCCTCTTCAGAAATTCTCTTCTATGCAGGTACAGTAATCAGTGCTTTTCCAGCACAAAGAGGTTTTTTAAACTACAAGGAATACAGAAGAAAATGTGATCACAAAATGAGATAGCCTGAGATACACACTAAACAGATGACTCATAATATGCTTTGGGAACTGAAAGGACAACTCTACTTGTGACTGTTCGGGGAGAAGAGTCAGAGAAGGGAATATTTTCACTTTAAATTTATAAGGTTGTAACATATTAATTTTTAAAGATGTGTTAAGTATTTAAGTATCTTTTTTCTTAAGGAAAAAATTTTCCCTAGATTTTCTACTGATGATGAATTTTGCAAACTTGATACAAGTTGTTTACTCTATCTCCTTCCTCCAGGATTTTTCCAATAATTCATTCTTATAGTGTTAAAGGATTTTTCTTTACAAAATATAGATCATGGGGCTGGTGCTGTGGGGCAGTAGGTTAATCCTCTGCATACCAGGGATAAGTCCTGGTGGTGCTGGCATCCCATGTGGGCGCTGGTTCTAGTCCCAGCTGCTCCTCTTCTGATCCAGCTCTCTGCTGTGGCCTGGGAAAGCAGTAGAAGATGGCCTAAGTCATTGGGCCCCTGCATCCATGTAGGAGAGCCGGAACGGAAAAAGCTCCTGGCTCCTGGCTTCAGATCGGTGCAGCTTTGGCCATTGCAGCCATCTGGGGAGTTAGCCAGCGGATGGAAGACCTCTCTCTCTCTCTCTCTGTCTCTACCTCTCTCTGTAACTCTGTCTTTCAAATAAATGAAATAAATCTTTAAAAAAAATAGAGAGATCATGCCACTCTCCTATTTAATATTCCCTGGTGATTCCATACAAAGTGCATCCTTTTCCTCTTTAGAGTAGCTTCTACAGCTTTTCACTGACTGATTGAATCTCCCTTCCAGCCCTATTCCTAGCTCCCTGGCTGTTCCTCCACGTACACTCGGCATTAACCACTATGTAACAATGAAGAATGTCCAGTGCATGATCATGAGCTCTCTCTCTGTGGGTTTTTCTCCAGCCTGGAGCATCCTTCTCAATTTTGTCCACTTGGCAATTCTTGCTGTCTTTTAAATTCTTAAAAGAAATTCTTACACCATGCTTTTCCTATGTCTTTCTCTTAGCCATCATCTATGCTAAAAAATAAGTTGTTTCCTTAATCCTTTTCTGTAATATTATACACACCTGTATTATAGTGCTTACTATACAGTACTTTGACAATTTTGATACTTTTTTATATTTTAAAATTTTTGAAATCAGAATGTGTCTCACAGTGGCAAAAATATTAATTGTATTTGGCATAATTTATTTCTTAGTGTCACATGAAATAATGGTGCATCTTATAATTGATGGCATCTTATGAGTATAAATAAACTGAAAGTAAATCAAGAGAGAAAATAGAAGAGGAAGGAAGCGGAAGAGTGGGAGCGTGGGCAGGATGGAGGGTAGAGAAGTATCTGTTTTCCTAAATCTGTAGACATGAAATACATGAAATTTGTATACCTTAAATAATATTTTTAAAAAATATAAAATTATTAATTCTTTAGTATGAATATGTTTATCCTTCTAGATTGTGAAAGCTTTTTTGTACTTCAATATTCTTCATCAGTTAATGCATAATATATGTGTTTTCTACCAATAAAAATTGCCTATTGAGTGGGTGAATGGGTGACACATGCCTTAATGCACAGATGATAGACAAAGTATTGAAAGATAATGGTCTACAAATTGTACCAGTGTCAATTTTTAAAAAAGATTTATTTATTTTATTTGAAAGATAGAGTTACAGAGAGAGGTAGAGACAGAAAGAGAGGTCTTCCATCCGATGGCTCACTCCCCAGATGGCCACAACAGCTGGAGCTGCAAAGTCAGGAGCCAGGAGCTTCTTCCAGGTCTCCTACGCGGGTGCAGGGGCCCAAGGACTTGAGCCATCTTCTACTGCTTTCACAAGCCATAGCAGAGAGCTGTATTGGAAGAGGAGCAGCTGGGACTAGAACCAGCGCCCATACGGGATGCCGGCACCACAGGCAGAGGATTAACCTACTGCCCCATGGCGCCGGCCCCCGAATGTTGATTTCTTATCTTTGCTATTGTACTATAATTATGAAAGACATAAGATGCTGCCATTGGGGGAATATTGTTAACGGTACACAAGATCTGTCTATACTATATTTTCTACTTTCCTTTGAATCCAAAATTATTTTAAAATGAAGAGTTTAAAGGTTAGAAAAGGCTGACTATAAATTACACATACACATACCATATTACATTTATATATGTGTATATATATAATCTAACATCTCGTTAGCAATAAATCCTTAGAAATCCATTTAAAAAGACAATGTGATTTTAACACCATTGTAGACTGAAATCAGAGAATCACATAAGTGTTCAAATTAGTTGCTGTTAAAATTTTCTGTACCATGCCCTTGATTTGTTAATACTACCTTGCTCAAGTGCCTGGCCAAAAGAATTCAGAGTGCCTGTTCCAAGACTCTCAGTGTTACTAGATACTCCCTAAGACTTGATCCTAGTCCTTTTGTACACCTCTTTAAAAATGTAGTTAATAATACTTTTTGTCAAAACCAGTGGTCTTATCATTTTATCAGGAGTCAAAATACACAGTCTGGGTAATAATTAAAGCTAAAAATTTTTAGTTAATGCTAAAGATTCACCCACTGATTCAGTCACTTCAGCAGACAAAGGGAGTGACTAGTGGCTTTTCTTATGGTTACTAACATTTTACTCACATTCTTTCCTCTCTTTCCCCCTCTGAATGCTTCTGAAATTTCTAGATTGGTGGGCAAAGCAAAAGATAGATAAGAAAAATATCTTTATTTGACTGACACCATGGTAAGTGCGAATTGGTATCATCTAGGATTGGAGAGATTTTAGAGCTGATATTTGTTGGACTTTGCAATTGGGCAAAATAGACTTCATTTCTCAAAGACATCTTTGTGTGTTTCCCAGGAGTAGGAGCTTCCTGGTAGCTCTCTTCAAGGGCACTGCCTTCTGTTAAGTGTTAAATCCTTCAGTACAACTCAGTTTCTTTCAATTCTGCTCCCTTAGGCTATGATCAGCCTCTTGCTTTTGAGTCCTCAGCTATAACAACATTAGCCAAAATATAAGTGCTGTTATCAATTTCCTCTGATAAACTTATCAAATCCCTAACTCTTACAGATGGCTCTGGATAAGGGAGAAGAGGTACTCCCTTCCCACAGGATCAAGGTTAGAAAAATAGGGAAAATTCCACACAGCTCTAATATTTTCCAAAGTTGGTCTCTCTACTTTACAACTTTGATGTGTTCATAGTCATGCTTTTGAAGTGGCTATTGGCTGGAGCTTATAAACTTGTTGATTTGCGAGCTCAAAGTCCTGCGCTGTCCTACTCATCTGTCATACAGTGTATGAGGTCCTCTGATTAATTGGGGTAGAAACACTCCCATGTTATAGCCACATGATAGGGGGAAGAAAAGAGCATGAAATTTGTATATCAAGAAATTTCTTTTCTAATAGCAACATCTTTTGCAGACAAGTGATTATTAAAGCACTAAACAAGATCAAAATCTTTAGGCTTGTCTTCAAATCATGTCATGTATAACTTTGGAATATTTGTTCAAAACTGTCTAGATTTCTGTCAAATAAAACATGAGTGAGAAAACGTCAACTGAAAATTGGATAAAATTATATCAAATGGCATTAGCAACAAACAGATACATGATAATAGAAGTTATTTCTCTACGTTAGCTCACTTTAAGTGCTGTTCTTAAAGAGACTGTGCTCTTGTTCTCAACAATGGTATTTCCCCAATGATGTAAACACTATGGGTGTCTTAAAACATGCAAGAGAAAATCTGTATATATTTGTGGATGAGATTCACATCCTTTTCTGTAAAGGTTGCAGGGAGTTTTTGTGTATAGTTGTGATGTGATGTGTGTGTGTGTGTATACAAACCAGTATGCCCTTCTCCTAAGTTATATTGAATTTCTAAGATATTCTGAAGTGACTATGTGTAATTTTGATGATCTTGTTTAATAAGGCATTTAAAAACAAAACAACTAATCTGAATAAAATATCCACTCTTTAAAGTCTGAGTCAAAGGCTATACACATGGAAGGCTGAAAAATAACCAGCTTTTAAATTCTGTCCTTTCAACAATACAACTGCACTTTTAAATGTGCTTTGTTGTTTTCTTTTAATTCACTAAAATTAATCTTATAGATGTAGATGCCAGATTTGCATTAATTAAAACTCTACTGTAGAAGCCAGGCTTAATTGCAATCAAATTTGCTTAATTATGCATGGCGAGAGATTCCCAAACGAGAAAGGTTTTAGTAAGGATTTTGGTTTTTTGCATTGACAAAATAAATTGAAATTGTCATTTTTTGTGTTTTATGTAACACTTGTAAATAATTTGTAGAGCACCTTAAGCCTTCTAAGTAAAGCAATGTTATTGCTTAAGTAATTATAACAATCTGCATTTTTCATTGTTAATTGTGGGTGTCAGACTCATTAATTTTAATTTACAGACTGTAATGAAATTAAGAAAATTTTGTGCTGATCTGCTGAAACTTGTCTTACTGGAAGTTGTTTAATAGAACTAAAGTTTGAAAAAGTCATGCCTCTCTTTTAAAATTTATATTTTAACCAATATAATAATTCTACAACTGTTTTTTCTGTAGAATTTGGCTTCAATACCAAATGGAACAACTACATGGACAATTACGGTTTTGAAAAAGCATTGGATGTTCTAAGTAGAACAATAATTAAACTTAAATTTATATTTAATTTAGAATTATATATTGTGGTCAAAAAATATTTAAATATCAGGAATATAGTTTCTATTCTATTTTGTCTATTTTCTACTGGGGATTGTATTATTAGAGTGAAGAGGAGAAGGTTCCAAACAGTCATAATTTAATTATTCTTAAATCGGTGGTTTATCCATGCATTATTTAGCTCACATTTCAATGCAGATTATCCACAGCTATTTTGTCTCATATGTTCATCCTGTACTGCAGCTTTGAATTCTGCATCTGTAATGTCACTTAATTTCTCAAATGTGAATCTAAAACAAAGTAATTCATTTGGAAATTAGTAAAGCCTACAATTTAAATAAAGAAAATTAATGACAAAGAACACTGCTAAATCTTTTTATTTTCATGTTAAGACTTCATTCTGTTCTTGAAGTCTGCTTAAATTTTAAGTGGTATAATTATGAACACAATAATATAATGGAAACCGAAAGTATCTTTCATACTTACATAGTAGCAAGTCAACTCTGGGAAATAGGCAGAAGAGACTCACCTCAATTATTACTCATTCAATTAAAAATTCCAAAACAATTAATATTTCTGTTTAAAACCGAGCACAAACGTTTGGTAGTCAAAAACACAATTGTTGAATGTCTTAAAAAGAAAATGACAAAGCAAGGATTATTCCATAATTAAGGCTAACCTTTAATTACTGATCTTTTTAAATCAATTTGTTCTGAAGAGGCAAAAATCAATCATCAAAAGAATCTTAGCATTTCATTTCTGCATACAGTTCCCTGCCACAAGGTATTTATTTGAAAGGCAGAGAGACAGAGACAAGCATCCAGGCAAGGACAGAGACAAAGATCTCCCATCCAATGGTTCACTCTTCAAAAGGCAGCAACAGCTGCAGCTGGACCAGGCTAACCTGGATGTGAAGAATTCAATCTGGGTGTTCTAAGTGGGTGGCAAAGACTCAAGTACTTGAGCTATCACCTGCCACCTCCCACAGTGTGCACTAGCAGAAAGCTGGAATCAGGAGCCAAAGTCAAAACTCAAACCAAGCACTACAATAATGGACACATTTTAATGTTCCAAGCAGCATCAGCTACACCAAACAGCAATCTCTTACTTTGACCATTGTTAGTCCCAATCAGGTCTCACTAGTCCCTGGGGACCATGAGATTCTTTTGCTACAGAAACGTGCTTCTGTAATTTTCTACTTGTGTTTTTAGGATATCACAAAGGACTTTGCTTACTGAGATGCATTCCTAATAATCTGAAAATACAGAAGATGAACTATCCTATTATTTTTAAAACCCAGATATAATATATACACATCCATTAATTGAATTTCTTTTCTAATGATTCTTGACTTTTAGAACAACTTTCTTAATTATAAAGTTATGCCTACCCATAGTCAAGCCTTCATTTTTAGTTTGCTCTCTCATTAGGAGGTTACTGTTTTACTCTCTTGTTTCCCTTGTCACTTATAGTTACTAACTCTCAAATATCTTTTCCAGCCGTGTTTTGTCACTCTTTGTGTGCATATCCTCTATTCCATTCTCTGGCCCCATTTTATTTGTCCTCTCTGTCCCTGGTTTCACCCAGAGATGCTATTATGGTGATTAATTTACACAGTGCAGAACATTCCATAGGTATCATATTGCTATACAACATACACACCCATACAACAATAAATCTAAAAATAACAAGCAAAAGGAGACATTTAAGTTGAAAGTTAAAAGTGCCAACGGGGTCAACTGGTCCAGTCATTGTGTGGATGGTGGTTTCACTACCTTGGAGACAAATGGGCAAGAGCCAATGGAGCTGGGCACTCATGATGAAATCTGTAATAAATCAGATACAGAGAATAAGCATGAATCAAATTACTATACTCAAATAAGAGCTAGGCACAGACTTGAAAGGAAAATATGTCATTTCCTTCCCTTTCTTACCATTTCACTTCCATCCATCTTTTATCTCCCCTACTTTATACCTTTCAAATTTCCATCCTTATTCTGTTTCCCTTATTCTATTATTTTCTAAAGAAGATTCATATTAATCCTGAACTGTTTGTGGTTTTTTATTAATATATTATGCTTTGTTAAGACCAGGTTTCAGCTCTCTAAAAAGTCAAGTGTGTGATGATGGAAAACATTTGTACATCTTAGGAAATGAAAGTATGTGCTCAGAAAAGAACAGGTACCACATCCCAAAGATAATTTGTAAATCTTACTATAGATTCTAATAAGAACAGTCTCTCACTTGTATGAAGATGTGACATTCATGTTCTTTTCTAGACTCAAATTATTTCAATTGTTCTTTCAATCATTCAGTAACCACACTGCATTCAGATGTAGCCACAGGTGCCTTCATGTTAAACCACTCGTGAGAAATATTAAGCACAACCTCAAACAATGCAATAGAAGAGTCATTGGTAACAATAGCACTGGACAGGATGAATGAATTGTCCCCTTAAACAGGTAACACATTTAAAGTGAATAGTTCCAGAGGAAAAGAGGTAAAGCAACAAACAAACTTTGCCTACTTCTGAGATTTCATTAAGGACATAAAGTTTGGTTTCTTTTTAAAAAAATACATGTGTGTGTGCGTGTGTGTGTGTATATATATATATATATATATATATATATATATATATGTATTTGAAAGGCAGAGAGACAGAAAACACATACAGAGATCTCCCACCTGCTTTTTCACTCCACTAAAAGTTGGCAACAACTAGGATTGGTCCAGGCTGAAGCCAAAAGCCAAGAATTTAATCCTGGTCTCCACATGGGTGGCAGGGACCCACGTCTTGAAACCAGGTTCTCCAATATGGGATGTAGGCATCCTAAATGGCATTTTAACTGCTATGCCAAAAGCCTGCCCCCAAATTTTTCTTTTTACTATGAAAAAATTCAAACATGAGAAAATAAACAGTAAAATTAAGACCATGTGCCTCTCACACAGCTTTATCAATTATGTACTCTCTTCTTCCAGCCTTCTCTGCCATGGTATCACAGGCACATATTATGGGTATGAATATGTTTAGACATCAACGCACCTTCAACGGATTATCTTCTCTTTTGTTTTAAATAGATCCCTCAGCTCTCTACTATGTCCAAAGACTATGCCACTTTAAGCAAAAATTTGGGGAGCTTAATTGCTCTTCAGAAACTATTAATAACATTCCTTTTGCACTACCATCCATGTCCTTACCTTCAGAAGTATCTGGTACCTTTCATTCTGATCCTATTCTTTAACAAAAATTAATCTGCAGTTCTTGGTTTCCTTTGGTTTTAGTGACACAGTTGTTACTTCTCTGTGAACTTTCTAGTCTTTAAAATTCAGTTGTTTTATTTTATCACATTTATGGTTTCTTTGTTTTATGGCATTATACCTCTTCTATTCATTTTTATTTTAGCAAATTTCAGGAATAATAGGTATGCTCTTATGCTAGTCTTTTTGGTCCCACCTTATGTTTAAGCCAACTTCACTTGAGATAGATTCTTTAAAAGTGATATCACATTCTGTGTAGTAATGGTAGGATTCTGATCATCAAAGTGGAAAGGACAGAAAAATTAGACTATAGAAGAGCATAAGGGAAGCATTGCTTGTAGCCATCGTAATCTCCATTTTCTAAGTCTGATTTTTTTCTTGTTTTAACAAAGCCGTACTCCCAACATTATTTCTGTGTTTGGATTAATAAAGCATTTGCTATTGGACTAGCAAATGGGAATTATGACTACCACACAACCACTGTATAGTTTCTGCCTCTTCTGGGAAAATGTCATCTACAAAGCCATATTGTCCTTTTATATTATTTATGATGGACGTTTTCTACCATCAGGTTTTCTATCTCAGGAAGATGTATGGTAGGAAAGGGGTGGGGTGACACCATCACTGCTGGAAGAGGATAGTATGTTGATAGCACAAGCTCCCAGTGACCTCTGTCTGTACCCAAAGCAGTTGAGACTGCTCAGAGATCCATAGAGTTAGATTTTCTCATGCTTTGATTTAGCATACCACAATTTGCTTGCAAGTCATGGACACCTATATTTAGTAATTTAAGATTTTTTTTATTTAGAAGTAAAATTGATAGAGTCTGGTATACAACATTGTGCAATCATTAAATGAAGCTATTTAACATATTCATTACCTTGGGGCCAGACTGTGGTGTAGCAGGTTAACGCCCTGGCCTGAAGCACTGGCATCCCATATGGGTGCAAGTTCGAGACCCAGCTGCTTCACTTCAGATCCAACTCTCTACTATGGCCTGGGAAAGTTGTGGAAGCTGGTCCAAGCTCTTGGGCTCCTGCACCCACGTGGGAGACCAGGAAGAAGCTCCTGGCTTCTGGCTTCAGATCGGCACAACTCTGACCGTTGTGGCCAATTAGGGAGTGAACCATCAGATGAAAGACCTCTCTCTCTCTCCCTGCCTCTCCTCTCTCTGTGTAACTCTGGCTTTCAAATAAATAAATAAATCTTTAAAAAAAATATTCATTACCTCCCATATCATTTTGTTATAATAATACTTAAAATCTATACTCAGAAATTTTCAATTTATAATATGTTGTTATTAACTATAGTCACCATGTTATATAATAATCTCTTGGGCTTATTGCTTCTGTCTAACCAAAATTTCAACTCCTTTGGTCAACATCTTTCCCTCACCCCCACCCCCCCAGCCACTGGTAACCAGTATTTTACTCTGATTGTGTGAATCTGACTTTTTCAGATTCCACCTATAAGTTAGATTGTTGTATTTGTCTTTCTGTGCCTTATTTCACTTAACATCATAACCTCCAGGTTGATCTGTGTCATTACAAATGTGAAACGAATTATTGTCACAAATTGTGTATGTATGCTACTTTTCCTTTATCCATTCATCTACAGATAGACATTTAGAATGATTCCATATATTGCTTGTTATGAATAATCTTGTAATGAACATGGAAGAGTAGCTACGTAAACATATTTCTTTTTTTAATTTATTTTTTAAGGAACACAAGCTTCATAGGTACAACTTTAGGAATATAGTTATTTTCCCACCATACCTGCCCTCCCACCCACACTCCCACCCCTTCTCCTCCTCCCTCTCCATTCTCCATTAAGATTCATTTTCAATTAACTTTGTACACAGAAGACCAAGGACTTGGGCCATCCCTAATTGCTTTCCCAGGCCATAGCAGAGAGCTGTATTGGAAGAGGAGCAGCTGGAACTAGAACCAGCGTCCATATGGGATGCTGGTGCCACAGGCAAAGGATTAACCTAGTGTGCCACAGCGCCGGCCCCTATATTTATTTTTTGAGTTGAGACGCAGGCTGGTATCTTCTTCTCTGCCGGCTTAGTGATAGTCCTAAATATTTCCAAAGAGAGTAATTTATTAGGTGGCTATTAGCCAGCTCACAAAAAGAGTAAAACAGGAGAACGAGGCTTAGACCTTGAACAGGATGAGGGGTTCTTTCAGGAGTCTGGGATGCAGGAACTTGTAACCTTTTCTTCCAGCCAATGTCAAGAGAATGAGGAAATTCCAACCATGTATCTTTGCTTACCTCACCCTAAATATGGGGTTTGTTTGTTTGTTTGAAAGATTTACTTTTTTATTTGAAAGGCAGAGTTCCAGAGAGGCAGAGAAAGCGAGAGAGAGGGGGAGAGAGAGAGGTCATCCATCTGCTGGTTCACTCCTCAAATAGCCAGAAAAGCCAGAGCTTGGCCAAGTCAAAGCCAGGAGCCTGGAGCTTCTTCTGGGTCTGCCACATGGGTGCAGGGGTCCAAGGATTTGGGCCATCTTCTACTGCTTTCCCAGGCCATAGCAGAGAACTGGATTGGAAGTAGAGCAGCCAGGACTGAAACTGGTGCCTATATGGAATGCCGGCACTGCAGGCAGTGGCTTTACCTGCTACACCACAGTGCTGTTCCCCTAAACATTATTAGTTCACTTCCTACTTGAATTATCAATAGCACTTAACATTTAACAAAGATCAACAGGTCTCTCCAATGAAATACTTTCATCAATAGGCTTCCAGGACTTCCTATACACATATTTTGTTTTCCTCTCCCGTCGCTGGTCCTAGTCTCTTTGCTGAGAATGCCCAAGAGTTACATTTTGGACTTCATCATTTTTTGTAACATATTATTTGAGATTCAGAGAGAAAGAGAAATCTCACATCTGTTAGTACATTCCCCAAATGCCCACATAACAGCCAGGACTGGCCGAGACCAAAGCCAGGAGCTGGGAATTCAATCCAGGTCTTCCCTGTAGATGGCAGGGGCCCGTCTACCTGAACCATCACCTACTGCCTCCCATGGCACACATTAGCAGGAAGCTGGAAATGATTCTTACTGATGAGAACACATGTGACTACATTTAGGATCCCTCTGATAACCCAAGCTGACCTCCCCGTCCCAACGTAATTAGTTTAATTACACGTATAAAGATGCTGTTCTAATATAGGGCAACATTTATGGCTTCTAGAAATAAGGATGTACATATATTCAGGATGTAGTTTTTCTACCTACCACAGAGCTGAAAGGAATTACCATCATATTTATTCATTTATAATTCCTACATCAACCTGTATTTATCAAAGTAAGATAAATTATGCTGCAATGGTAATAACAAAACAACCTAAAATCTCACATATGGCTTCGCTATGAGAGTCTGTCTTGGGAGTGGCACTGTGACACAGCAGGTTAAAGCCATAGCCTGCAGTGCCATCATCTGATATGGGAGCTGGTTCATGTCCCATTTGCTCCACTTCCAATGTAGCTTCCTACTAATGCACCTGGGAAAGCAGCAGAGGATGACCCAACTCCTGCACGCACGTGGGAGACCCAGAACAAACTCATGGCTTCTGGCTCCTGGCTTTCACCTGGCCCAGCCAGTTGTTGCAACCACTCGGGGAGTGAACCAAAGGTAGAAGATCACTTGCTCTGTGTGTGTGCGTGTGTGTGTGTGCCGCCTTCTCTAACACTTCCAAAAATAATTATAAAAAAAATTTAGAAAACAGAATCTGTCTCTATGTCACATCAGTTGTGGGGAAGATTCTGCTGCATCTCATCCTTCAAAGACCCAGGACCCTCTGTCTTGGGGCTCCACTCTCCATTTGGTTCTTGACACTTATTTTGGCAAGTGGAGAATTTGGCAGACTCACACACTTGAATAGGAACAAGAACCTTAGAAGACCTTGCTTTGACATCTTTTGGCACCTTTCCAGTGGTAACTGCATTTTTGTTCAAGGAATCCATTGCGTCATCCTGGGATGCCCCACCCTTAAGCATTCCTCCTTGAACTCAAGCATAGCCACCTAATTTGCTTTGGGCAATAAACAGTAAGAAGGGACAACTCTGATCAAGAAACTCTGGCCTTGGCCAGAACTCAGTTCACATGTCCTGTTCCTCCCTGTAGCTCCTTCCCTTGACATTCTTCCTTGAGAGAGGAGTATAAATTCTCTCCCTGTTCAGTTCAGAAACAGGTGCCATATTAGGAACAAGCACTTGGGTCAGCCATCCCACTTTTTCCTTCTGCCACTGAACAGGCAATTTCCTGGAGAGACTCTGCTCTATGCACCTATATTCTGGAATATGAAATGTGGAGCGTAGCTATAGCCAACCCACTACGAACATGTTGTGTGAGTTACAAAGTTATATTCCATGCTCATATAAATTATGTTTCATACTCTCTCAAAGTATAAGCTGAGAAATGCCTTCCATCATTTCTCAGAGTTTATCGGTTATAAATACCTTGAGCTTACAGTGAGCTAACCTCAAAGACAATCTTACAATCTCTTACAATCTTGTGCATTCCTAAATGTGTTAACCTTTCCAGATGTCTTTACATCTGTCTTTCTTTAAAGATTTTTCTCCTTGTTTCCATTATTTCTTCTCTTTGTTCAAATTATTCAAACTGTTCTCTGAGAATTTAACAAAATCTAGAAACTCAAGCTTGGGGCCAGCGTTGAGCCTCACAGGTTAAGCCTCAGCTTGTGATGTCTGCATCGCATATCAGAGCATCAGTTCAGGCCCTGGACGCTCCACCTCCAATCCAGTTCCTGGCTAATGTACCTAGAAAGGCAGCAGGAGATGGACCAACTATCTAGACGCCTGCCACCTACATGTGAAACCCAGATGGTGTTCCAGGCTCCTGGCCTCAGCGTGGCGCAGCTTTGGCTGCTGCGGCCATTTGGGGAGAGAATCAGTGACAGAAGATTCTCTCTCTTTTTCTCTCTCTCTTCTCCCTCCCTCTCTCTCTTTCTGTCTCTCCCTCCCTCCCTCTC
Organism: Lepus europaeus; assembly: GCF_033115175.1. Classification (NCBI taxonomy): domain Eukaryota; kingdom Metazoa; phylum Chordata; class Mammalia; order Lagomorpha; family Leporidae; genus Lepus; species Lepus europaeus. The sequence continues at coordinate 40,675,235 of NC_084832.1, read as the reverse complement.
TCTCACTTTGGTTTTCAAATAAATAAGTAAACCTTTAAAAGAAAGACTCAGTCTTACAGATTTGATATGTGCCTGGAATCACTCAAGTATTTTAATACTGTGATCCAATGGTATGTAGCAGTTGGCTCACATCAGCTCACAGAATTTATTGTTCACTTTTTCTAGGAATATTGTGAACAGTTGTTAAACAGCCATTATTAAAAATTAAATTACACATACTTACAATTAAATTATATTTAAAAGAAACATAATAAATACTCAAAACTCATCATTTATTGAGGACATTTGTCTATCATGATATAGAGATGATGTATAAAATATGCAACTGTACATCTCTTTCAAACTCTGCATTTGGTGATTTCACATTGGTGGGAGTAGTCACAGGAATACTCTGTAAACAGCACACTTTATATATCAGGGCTTCTAAAACAACTTTGGCCTGCAGCCCACTGCATTTATTCCTAAAAAACTATATAAATAGCAAACCTAAAACTAAGCAAACTGAGGGAGTTCTTTTCAGAGAAATATGTCCTCTTAGCTTTCAGGAAATACTTTCTAAACCTTTAGTAAAGACATTTACAAAATAGATATTTTCTCTTTGAAAAACAGTTCAAGAGTGGGTCATTCAGCACAGAGTTGGGATCTGCTTGGGATCCCCACATCCCATATAACAATGCCTGGTTCAAGTCCACTGATTCTGATCCAGTGTCATCTTGTGCACCCTGGGAGGCAGCATGCGATGACTCAAGTATTTGGGCCCTTGCCACCCACTTGGGAGACCTGGATTAAGTCCTCGGATCCTGATATCAGCCAGGCCCAGCCCAGGCTGTTGCAGGTATATAGAGAGTGAACCAGCAAATGGAAAATTGATCTCTGTTTCTCTCTGTGTTTCAAATAAAATGAGGGAAAAAAATAAATGAAATAAAAGGAAAGATTTTATCTGAAAGGCAGAGTTACAGATAAAGAGGAAGAAACACAAACAGAGTGAAAGAGATCCTCCATCCACTGGTTTACTCTCCGAAGGACCATAACAGCTAGGACTGAGCCAGGCTGAAGCCAGGAGTCTAAAACCCCATCCTGGTCTCCCACATGGGTGGCAGGGGCACAGGCACTTGGACCATCTTCTGCTGCTTTCAGGCAGATTTCTAGGGGGTTGGATCAGAAGTAGAGCAATCAAACTCAAACAGGCACTCATACAGTATGCCAGTGTTGCCAGTGGTAGCTTAACCCATGGTGCCACCCCACAGCCTAGGCCCTAAATAGAAAGTTTTAAGAATATGTCTGACTCTATGGAAATGCTCTGATAGAAGAATCAAACAATGTGCATTAGACATAAGTCTATTAGCATTAATTTGCTGTTCAAGAAAATAGATTGGCAGAAAATAAAGGGAGATAAAATTGTGTAGGCTAATAAGATGATTGAATTTTCTGACAGGGGTATTTCATTTGTAATAATGAAGAGGATCTTGACTACTGAAGGGAAACAAGCTTTTCCTATACAGGATAGTGTTTACATTGCACATATCTATTGCTACAATTTCAATCTTTGGGAAAAAAAAAAAACTAAAGCTTTCATGAGCTAATCATCTTCCTTATCTTCATATTCTGGCTAATTAGTAATTATAAATTGCCTATTTTATAGCAGGATCTAGGACACAATGAGAATTTGTAAAAAGTAAATCAAGTTGGGCTGCATGCCCAGAAAAATTAAAAATTTAGTTTAACACCTCTGGGATTTCTATGTGTAAGTCTATGTGTCTATGATTGGGTTTATCAGATACAACTAATTGAAAAGATAACATATCTGGAAATTAAACCTCAATAATGTTAGTAGGAGATAAGGAAGCATTTTTTAATCAAAATCCATTGGACAGAAAAAGTCTATCAAGTAAGTTAATTCAAGGTTTTAAAAAAATTTAAGGAATTTATTTTTGCCTGCATGAAAAACTAATATCTATACACTAAAAAACATACTCCCTAAACCAATACTAAGAAATATACTTATTAATGGAATCAGGGCTAGAAAAGAGTATAAAGGAGAAAATGGTGACTATATCATAAAAGTAAAAAGAGAAGCAAAGCATCTAGGAAATAAAAATACACAAAGAAATTGGGAGCGTAGGCATGGCAAAGTATTTAGAATGTTTGAGAGGGCTTCAAAAAGTATGTGGAAAGGGGTAAATGAACTTATCTTCTAATTCTATTTTTCCATGAATGGTTTGAAGTGCCCTCGTATTCCAAGGACTAGCATTAGGCTGTGGGCATCACCAGATGTAACCTCTCTCCCCACTGAATCATGGGACTAGCCTCTATTCTCAGCTGCTTGGATGTATAAGCTTTGCAAAGACCACTTTTGTATTTTCCATGGTGCCTAGGATAGTACCCTGACTATCAATGACATCACAAAGTTTATCACCTAATTAGTTAACATTTATTGTGGAAACTTCAGAGACTCTGATTTGTGTGGATAAAACCTGAGTCAGCTAGCTAAAAATATCATAAAACTGATTACCTATAGCCACAGCAGTATATCCCCATTAGACACTTGCCAAAAGAAATTCCGCCCACAAGAGGATCAGTCAGAAGTTAGGGGATCCGGCGCCACGGCTCACTAAACCGGGTTCTAGTCCCGGTCGGGGCGCCGGATTCTGTCCCGGTTGCCCCTCTTCCAGGCCAGCTCTCTGTTGTGGCCAGGGAGTGCAGTGGAGGATGGCCCAGGTGCTTGGGCCCTGCACCCCATGGGAGACCAGGAGAAGCACCTGGCTCCTGCCATCGGATCAGCGCGGTGCGCCGGTCGCAGCGCGCCGGCCATTGGAGGGTGAACCAACGGCAAAGGAAGACCTTTCTCTCTGTCTCTGTCTCTCACTGTCCACTCTACCTGTCAAAAAAAAAAATAAAAATAAAAAAAGAAGAAGTTAGTGGAGTCCTCAAGCAGCCTAAGATAAAAAGGATTATGGTTGTACATGGCAATAGCACTGTAGGGTATAGGAACTGTGATATACTTTCTTAATTTAGGGGTTTTGTGCTTTGTGAGAACTTGTCTTATCTTAATGCTATCTTGACCCAGTTATGAGACCCTGGCTAGAAGCTGGTCTTTCTTGATCCACTGATGAAGTCCTGAACCTACCACTCTCCTTATGAAATTTGCACACTCCAGGATCACTAATGCCTTACTTGCCCCAGGGCTAGTTATCCTAGGTACCAATCAACTAGTGAGAGCCCCTATGCCTGGAGCATGTGAAATTATTCAAATTAACCAACCACAGGGAGCATGGGAAAGTAGATAACTGTGTCCCACTTGCCATACATAAGCTGTCCCCTACAGCTCCAAATTGCTCTTAACTTTCTCCAAGATACAAGCCCCATGTGGCCCCGCCTGGAAGCCTTTTCTCATTTGAAACAGAAACGAAAATCCCTGCCTTTTATCAATGCAAGTGTCATTGTGTGATGTCCTGCCATTAAAAGAATCTTCAAGTCTTATAAAACAGTAGTCACATTTAGACAGAAAAAAACTTCAGATAAAAGAAGTCACCTGATCATCGCTTACGACTATTGTGTGTATGTATATGTGCCAATATAAAATAACTTAAGTCTTGATAACCAAATAATGAAAAGGCTCAATAAGCCCCTTCTGGTGGCTCTGCCTCTCAGTGCTACTCTCTCCTTGCAGCCACTAGTCAGGAGTGAGGAACTCCAGAAAGGAGAAGTAACAAAGTGCAAGAGGAAGCAGGTTATAAAATCGTCTGCACACTCGTGATAGTAACTGCAATCTCCACAATTTGTTTTAATGGTCCCAAACCCATCTTAATCTTCTAAGATTTTGAGGTCAAGGAAGCATTACAGTCTATTCTATGAACAAGAGGTAGATATTCATTAGCAATGGCGATGTGATTCAACTACTATTTTAAAAAAAATTAAAAGAAACAAACTCTTAATCTTCCCTGAGCTTTAGTTCCTCATCAATAAAACCTGAATAATGGTTCCTAGGTCATTAGATTAATAGAGATGACAAATGCATGGCAGTTAGTCTAGCTCTTGAAACAATAATCCTTAATTCATGATAGCTATAATGTCAAAGTGAAATTCAGCTACTAAGTGTTGCTTATGCCTTCAAGTGATCTTTCATTTCTTCTTATTCCATTTTAGGCCACTGGCTCTTATCCCATCAAATCTTTTTGCTCCTCTTCAAACTGTAATTCTCCCCATTGTCTCTTTCCTTCCTGGTGTTATGTGTATCACTTCCTAGTATCCTGTTAAAGGAAATTCTGACATCTCCTGTTTCAAATTCAATCCCTTCTTTCCTACTTTGAAGGTTTCACTCTTAGATCCTTTCATCTTCAATTTCCTGAGCTCCACGATCTAGCCAACATCCCCCAGTCACTGCAACATGCTTGTGCAAATCAAAACTACCTAGCTGCTGTTCCCTGCATTCCCCTGGATGTGCCATTATTAATCTCACTACTATGCTTTCTACTTTTTTGCAACTCTCTCCTAGGAGGCCCTACTCAGAGTTCAAGGCCAATCCAATTATCTGCTTTCCAAACAACTCTTTATCTCAACAAGGTTTTCTCCACTTGACTTAACTTTTCCCTGCCTCTTCTATACTACATCAAATTTGGTTGATATTATACAGTCTGGAAACTTATTTTATAACCTCAAGAAAATTAAAAACATTAAGGCAAAAATGAGCATCCACATCTTTTCCTGGCTTAGCACTAGGCACTAAAGATATTCATTAAAATTTTGATTGCCTGAAAATAACAAGCCAAAAATGAAAGCTGGCATTTATTGAGGATTTGCTTTGTGTACGGCACATGTCCTTTACACTTTATCATTGCCTCAAACAGCTGCTGCAATGGTTAGGAATTATCACCATTTGTAGATGATGCATCTGCCACTTGGTGATATTAAGTCATGTACACTATTATAGGGCCACAGTGTCAGTCAGTCCATCAACAATCGTCTGCAGGATCAGCCTGTTTCTCCAGTTCTCCTCCAAGTACCCAGCCATTGATTAAACACATCTGTCTTGCTTTTCTCCTTTGAAGAACCCAGAGCCCTTGCATTCTTAGTTCCTTTTTCTTAGAAGGATCTTTAGGGTCCACTGTTGTGGCACAGTGGGTAAATCCACAGCCTGCAATGCAAGCATCCCATAAGGGCACCAGTTCATGTCCCAGTTTCTTCACTCCAGTCTTGCTCCCTGATAATGAGCCTACAAAAGCAGCAGAAAATGGCCCAAGGACTTGGGAGACCTGGATGTAGCTTCTGACTCCTGACTTCAGCCTGGACTAGCCCTGGCCATTGTGGCCATCAGAGGAACGAACCAGCTGATGGAAGATTCTCTCTCTCTCTCTCTCTCTCTCTCTCTCTCTCTCTCTGTCTTTGTGTGTGTGTGTGTGTCCTCCCTCTGCGATTCTTTAAAATAAAATACATTTTTAAAAAAAGATCTCTGCAATCTTCACATCGCTGCCTCATTCTCTCATTCTCAGGACTCATTCCCAAATCCCACCGTTATATCTTCGGGCAGAACCTTCCAGACAACCCAAGCTACGGGGTGCCCAGCACCCCCCATCGTATCATCCTATTTATTCTTCTTCATAACACTAATGAAGGTCTGAAATAATCTATGATTATTTAGTAATATAAATAACTAAACCCCACCAGCATGGAATTCTGTTTATTACATTTAGCATGGGCCAATGCAAAGATTTCTTCTTAGTTACTAAGGTGTGTTTCTTTTCTTTTTTAAACCAGAAAACGTATTTATTTATTTAAAAGTCAGAGTTAAAGAGAGAAAGGGAAAGATAGAGAGAGAAAGAGAGATGTTCAATCCGTGGGTTCACTCCTCAGATAACAACAATGGCCAGGGCTGGGCCAGGTTGAAGCCAGGAGCTTCATCTGGGTCTCCTACACACATGGTAGGGGCCCAAACACTTGGGCCATCTTCTGCTGCTTTTCCCAGGTCATTAGGAGGGAGCTGGATCAGAAGTGGAACAGCTAGAGCACAAACTGGCACCCTGTGGAATGCTGGCATTGCAGATGATGGCTTTACCTGCTACACTACGCCAGCTCCATGGTAATGCATGCTTTTTCCTAAAATTTCTGCTGAACTATGATCTTTTCACTTTTTATTTGTTGAACTCTTTATTTAGTGAAGCATTAAGTCTTTGATTATAATGTGAATTTAAAATGTTATTTCCAAAAAATTTTTAATCAATTATGAGCAAAATTATTGAAGTATGTAGTACATCTATTTTTTAATTTAAAAAGTCATTATTTACTCTATTTTGTTTCTCTTTAAGGAATGTTTTTTCCTGCTAACAGTAAAAACAAAACAAAATTTCTAAAATTATAAAAATTATTATGAAACAGTGAAAATTGGTGGTTTTGGCAATTTGATGAGATTCAACCAGAGACTAGTAATCCCTAGACGTCAGTTGCTATTATCTAGACCCCCGGTTGCTGTCTTCTGATTTACCTGTTGGGGGAAAACACTACCCTCTGTAACAGTTTATTTTCTGAACACACTGCAGATGCATTCTCCATCACTCAAAATAAGTCATGTGCTAAAGAGAATGCTGCTTTACCTTTGCTCCATTTTATGGAAACATACATGGTGAAATGTTAAACGGCAGCTTGACTGTGTGGATAAAAAAGAAGAGACATTTGAAATAGGCACAGTTAATGGCTTCTTTTTAAAAGCGAAATCTAACTATAGGCACATACACAGTGAGATACAGTACATCCATCAACCTTAGGAAAAGGTTTCTGCTCTGAGTATTGACATGCAGAATAGCGGCAGAGCTTGAGATAATGGAGCACCTTTATTCCAAGAGTGATGTTTTTAGCTGGGACTTCATTGATGTGTGTAAGCTTCCCTAAGAGAAACTCACAGGTCAGAAATGATTGGAAATCTGAGGTTCACAGCAGATTTTTTTTTCCTAGACAAATTATGTGGACTTTTTTTCATAGGTCACTAGATTTCACTGATTCTGTTTAAGCAGCTATAACTTATTCATGAAGACTGTCCAATTTGTGGGTTATTTGCAGCATTCCTTTTTAAAAAATCTTTAATGTGGGGCCAGCTCTGCAGTCTAGCAGGTAAAGCTGCTGCCTGTAGTGCTGGCGTTCCATATGAGCAGCAGTTCAAATCCTGGCTGATCCACTTCCAATCCAGCTCTCTGCTATGGCCTGGGAAAACAGTCCTTGGGCCCCTGCACCCATATGGGAGACCAAGAAGAAGCTCCTGGCTCCTGGCTTTGGATTGGCCCAACCCTTGGCATGGTGGCTATTTGGAGTGAACCAGAGGATAGAAGACTTTCTCTCTCTGCCTCTGCCTCTCTGTAACTGCCTTTCAAATAAATAAATAAATCTTTAAAAAAATCATGCTCCTCTAAAAAAAATCTTTAATGTACAAATTTAATTTTATTTATTTCAAAGGCAGAGAGAGGGAGAAATCTCCCATCGTCTGGTTCTAATACATATACATGTATTTGTATACATATGCGTATACACATACATATAACAACCAGGGCTGGGCCAGGCCAAAACCAGGAACCAGGAATTCAACCCCAGTCTCCCACACTGGTAACAGAGACAAAACTATTTGAGCCATCACCTGCTGCCTCCCTGCATATTAGCAGAAAGCTGGAATTAGAAGCAGATCTGGGACTTGAACACAGGTCCTTGACTATGGGATGTAGACACTCCAAGTGGCATCATAGCAATCAGTCCAAACCTTTGCCCCAGGGAGCCTTCATTTTCAGTTTTGCCCAGTATCTATCTGCCTAACAATAATCCACTTCTGAACTAACCCCCTTTCCTGGATAGCCATCAACATTGACTCAAGGAGTAAGTAGTAGCTTAAGTAAATCTCAGTTCAAGAAGTAAATCTGTTCCCTACATTCCAAAATATTTTGAAATTTTATATGGTGTTAGGTCACCTGTAACTCTACATTCCTTCACCAGCATATGATCTATCATCTTCATTTCAGATGTTTGGATTCAATGTTCCAAATTTTAATTTATTCCCTTCAAATGATTACAGATAGACTGGAGATAGACAATGTTAGTTCAAAACTACCACGTTTAAATTGTAGTCAACACATGTTGAAATAGAACAGTGAACTTCTCCACTCATCAGTTTCAAAAAAAAAAAAAATCAGAGCTAAATTCTTTAATAGAAATGAGTGAACACAAATACGATTGCCAAGAACTACGTTTAAAAAGTAAAACAAAATCTAAAGAAATAAAAAGAAATTTAACACAGACAAGGCCACAGTTCACTGCATGTGAGGCTTGTTCTCATAACAAACGGCAATGGTCCATTCCAGCTCAGAGAACAGTTTTAGATGTAGATACTTCCTGAGCTAGTTGTTAAATGAGGTTTTCACTTGAATTTTAAAAGCATGGCACTGGCAAGATTTTTCCTACTCAGTTAGAAACCAATATCAAAATCTTCTGAGGATTCACTGTAAGTGGAATGTTTTGAGAGCCCCCTTGGAGACAAGACCTTGGCAACTGGAACAAAGGGAAATGTGTGGAACCGCATGCAGGAAACAAGAAGAGAAATGCTTTTGTAACGGAACTTGGTGTGTCACAAAGGGTGGAAGCAAGACTGGAAAGAACTGGGGGAAGTGCACGAGCTGTGTGAGGCTATGTCACATGTTGTGCCAGGTTGAATGATGTCCTCCTTAAAATTCACATGTCAAAGTCCTGAACCATTCATGAAGAACGTGACACGATTTGGAAAGAGCGTCTTCACAGGAGTTATTGGGTTACAATGAGGTCAAATGGATTCTAATCTACCATTACCGGTGTCCTTATAAAGTGGGAAAATCTGGAACACAGGTACATGCCCAAAGAATGTCACGTGTCTATGAAGGGGACCATCTACAAGCCAGGGGACAGATCTTTCCTCACAATGCTCAGAGAAATCAATCCTGTCAACACCTTCATCTGAGACTCCTCACCTCTAGAAATGCCAGACAACACTTTCTGTTTTTTGAAACACTGGATGCCAGCCCTAGCCAAGTAATACATGTGGCATGGGGATGTTAAATCCTATTCCATCTCCACAACAAATTTACAAGGGTGTTACGGTTTTTAGTGAAGAGGACTTACTCCTGCGGTAGGTTAAGTGCTCTGAATTTGGGATATTTGTTATTATGTGATTTTAAAAGAAAGAAAATATAAACTGGCAGTCAACAGTTGAGTTATTCTACCTACCTCTTACTTTCTGTTGTCCCATAATAACATTCCACAATGGAAAAAAATTCCCATAGCCCTTTGCAGTCTCTTCTTCCTTACCGCATTCTTATCTATATATTTGGGAAGCAAGATCTAGTTAAAAAGTCTGGGTTTTAGAATCAAGCAGTTGAATACTTCAATTCCAGCTCTGCAACTTGAAAGTTCCTGAAGTTCTCTGAGGCATCAATTTACGAATGCTAAACCTTAAAAAGGCACTGTCAGGGGTGGGGAGGCAGGCATTGTGGCAACAGTTTAAGCCATTGCCTGCCATGCTGGCATCCCATATGGGTGCAAATGCAAGTTCTGGCTGCTCCACTTCTGATCCAGCTCCCAGCTATGTGCCTGGGAAAGCAGTGGAAGATGGCCAAAGTCTTTGGGCCCCTGGACTCACCTGGGAGATCCGAACGCAATTCCAAGTTCTTGGCTTCATCCTGGCACAGACCAATGGACTACAACATTGTGAGTGCAACTTCTTTATACCCTGATTTAAGCAAATCCATTGTAAAATGATTTTACAGGGGGAAAGTAGGGAAATTTTCAATGTAAAAGTATTAGGCAACTTTAGCAACCTACTTACAAACTTGGATTTTCAAAAATGCTCTTGTGTGTTACAGTCCATCTGAAGTCCTGCTGTGAAATGACTGGGGTTTGCTTTAATATACTCCAGGTGAAAAAATAAGGGTATAGCTAACACTGAATTAGGAAAGTGCTGATGGGCCCAGCATTGTGGCATACTGGTTTAAGCCACTGCTTGTTATGCTGGCATTCCATATGGGCACCAATCCATGTACCAGCTGCTCTATTTCTGATCCAGCTCCCTGCTAATGCGCCTGGGAAATCAGCAGAAGATGGCTCAAGCACTTGAGCCCTTGCCACCCAGATGTGGTTCCTGGGTCCTGGCTTTGGCCCCGCCCAGTCATGGCCGTTATACATTGGGGAGTAAATCAACAGATGGAAGATCAGTCTCTCTCCTTCTCTCTCTGTAACCTGCCTTTCAAATAAAATCAATAAATCCTTAAAAAAGCATAAAAGGGGAGGCATTGATTGCAATGACATTGGAAACTAGAAAAAAGGGAGATGAAAATGCCAGAAACTTCAATGGATTTCTGCTAGTCAGGTTAAGGAAGACCAATCAGAGCTGACTCATCACAGAAGATGAAGATCTAAGGTCCTACAACCTCTCCTGGTCCAAGGAGGACAGAATAAGTGTCTGAGCAAGCAAGAAATTCCCAAATGAAAATCCCATAGGAAAGCTAAATTCTATGGTAAACTCCAAGATAGGAGTAGCAGTAGAATAAAGAATGGACACGATGTGACAATAATGGACACTTCCAATGTGACGACTGTGCTTAATAAGTGAACACCTGGTTTTTCTCCCTACTCCTGTCAAGTAATTGATCATGAATTAGCCTTAAGATGGAAATCTCAGGCAGGAGTCCATCTGCATCCAAACAGAAATGAGGAAAGCAACAACACTTCTTTAAAAAAAAAAGTTTATTTATTATATTTGAAAGTCAGAGTTACACAGAGAAAGGAGTGGCAGAGAGAGAGAGAGTCTTCCATCCGCTGGTTCATACCCCAGTTGGCTGCAATGGCCGGAGCTGCGCCGATCTGAAGCCAGGAGCTTTTTCCAGGTCTCCCACACTGGTGCAGGGTCCCAAGGGCTTGGGCCATCTTCTACTACTTTCCCAGGCCATAGCAGAGAGCTGGATAGAGCAGTCAGAACTTGAACCAGCACCCATATGGGATGCTGGCACTGCAGGCAGGGGCTTTACCCACTACACGACAGCACCATCCCCAGCAACAACACTTCTAAGGTTACCAGAGAGAATCTCCTGTTTGGTCACAATTCTCACTATTTAAAAGAGGGTGAATAGGAAATAGACATTAAATCTATAATATTTGTTACAGATTGGAGGCAGGACATATGGTATATTTAATGCAGGAAAACATATTTCACATATAAGTGAAAGAAAACATTATTTATATAAACTAAAAATGCAGATTGAGGCAAGTCAAATCACAGTGATACATGGGAACCAACTAAAGAGTGAGTAGAAGTGCAATGAAAAGTGTGTGAGGTCAGGAATGACTTGAAATGAAATAGGTAACAGTGGAACATTGATACTTAATTCATTAAAATTTGTAATATTTATTAAATTATGAATAATAGAACAAACAGAACTGAAAGTCAAATAGAGTGGATCTTTGAAACAATCACCACCAAGAATACAGTGCAGGAGAAAAACCAATGAGAAGGATCAGAAAGAAGATTGAGAACTGACAAAAAAAAAAAAGACTAAGCACAGTTAATTTGTGTTCCTAAAGTGCAGACCAGGATCAATGGAAAGTAATCCATGTCCAAAGAGATAATAGACAAAATCACATCCAAACTGAGGAAAATCCTGAATTGCGAATGGCTGAGACTTGCCATGCACTACAAAAAGTTATCAGAAGTGGGGAAAAGTATTTGTAAACAGTCTGGTAGAATTACTAAACGTGAAAGAAAGGAAAAAAACTTAACCTATATAAACTCCAAGGTTGTAAAAAGTAGCAGCTACAGAGAATGACCTATCACACTGAGTACAGACATCTTTGCGACAGCATGTGCACATAGATAAGCCAGTTCTGAGAAAGGGTTGTGATCTGAGATTTAAGCATTTCACAGTTCTCATTCACAGGCAAAAAAGCAAGGAGCTGTCTGATATTAATGACTTAGTAGATGTCCTACTGGAGTTATTTCCCTGTGAGAAAGAGCTGTAACCCTTCTCCAGTGAACTAACGCATGACTCGGAATAAAAAGTCAGTTATGGAAAATGTCCTTAAAATGTTCCATCTCACAGCATCATGACTCTATGCTACTCCTCTTGCTCCCTTTGCTGCTTCTACCTCTATATGATCATTTTTTAGAACTTGATATGCATATATTTCTTTTGTATTTATTTGAAAGGCAGAGAAAGATATTCCATCTGTTGGTTCCCTGCCAAATGTCTGCAACAGCCAGGGAAGGGCCAGGCTGAAGGCAGGAGCCTGAAACCCTGAGTCTCCCATGTCAGCTACAGGGACTCAAGAACTAGAGCCATATCCTGCTGCCTCCCAGGGTGTGTGGTAAGAGGACACTGGATTGAAAGTGGAGTGTGACTCAAACCAGGCACTCCAATATGGGTTGTGGGCATCCCACGTGGTACCTTAACCACTGAGCCAAACACAGGCAATCCTGACTTTTGACACTGGAGCTCCTTGGGATTTGGTTCTGGGTCCTTGCCTGTTTACATTCCATGTTCTTGTTGTATTTGATCACATCCATTCTCAGTATTTTAAGGAATTGGTGGCTGGCGCTGCGGCTCACAAGGCTAATCCTCTGCCTGCGGCGCCGATACACCGGGTTCTAGTCCCAGTTGGGGCGCCGGATTCTGTCCTGGTTGCCCCTCTTCCAGGCTAGCTCTCTGCTATGGCCCGGGAGTGCAGTGGAGGATGGCCCAAGTGCTTGGGCCCTGCACCCGCATAGGAGACCAGGAGAAGCACCTGGCTCCTGCCTTCGGATCAGCGCAGTGCGACGGCCACAGCAGCCATTGGAGGGTGAACTAACGGTAAAGGAAGACCTTTTTCCCTGTCTCTCTCTCTCACTGTCCACTCTGCCTGTCAAAAAAAAAAAAAAGAAAGAAAAGAAAGAAAGAAAAGAAAAAAGAAAGAAAGGAAAAAGAAAAAGAAAAGAAAAGGAACTGGTGTGCACATATGACTGCCAGTTTATATGTCCAGGGAACTCTATGCAGCTGCTGTGTGACACCTTTGCTCAGATAACTCTTATGTATCTCAAACTCAACATGTCCCAAAGAAAGTTTCCTTCAATGCTGTTCCACTTCTGGTCTTCCCTAATTTGGTAGACAGCACCGCTAACCTGCTAAGCCTGAGCCCAGACGTATCTTTTATTCTTCTCTCTCTCTTCCCTTTATCCCTTCCTATCACACCCCAAATTCAATCTACGAACTAAGCTTTCCACCCCATGGCAAAACACATATTTTGAAATTTTCTGCTTATTTTTGTCTTCAGGATCATTATTCTTAGCCAAGCCACTATATCATCCTGACTACACCAACATCAGCCCAATGCATTAAACATCCCCCCACCAATAGCAGATATTTTTAACCTGGAATCTCTAAAATTTATACATAAAATATTGTATGTGTGTGTTTATGTGTACATTTTAACAAAAAGGAATTCAGAAACATATTTTATCAAATTCTAAAAATATATGATCTAAGAGAATAGTGATTATTGTGCTAAAAAGAAAAAATAATCATCAATGAATCAAATGTAAAGCAAATATAACTCTGGCCTCAGAATCAGCGCTTAAGGCATTTGGATCCGGCTGAAAAGCCCATGAGAGTACTTCAGGCATGGAAACCCAAGACACTCTGGCAAAAAAAAAAAAAAAAAAAAAAAAAAAAAATGACCTAAATGAAAGATCTCTGCGAGTGAGATCCCAGTGGAAAGAACAGGTCATCAAAGAAGGAGGTGTCTTTCTCTGAAGGGAGGAGAGAACTTCCACTTTGACTATGACCTTGTCTAAATATGATCAGAGTCGGTGAACTCAAAAGGCTTCCATAGCCTTAGCAACTCATGACAAGTGTCTAGGGAGATTACTGACGCCATAAACAAGAGTGTCAATTTGTTAAGACAACAACAGGAGTCACTGTACACTTACTCCTCATGTAGGATCTCTGTCCTTAATGTGTTGTACATTGTGATTTAATGCTATAACTAGTACTCAAACAGTATTTTTCACTTTCTGTTTCTGTGTGGGTGCAAACTGTTGAAATCTTTACTTAATATATGCTAAATTGATCTTCTGTATATAAAGATGATTGAAAATGAATCTTGATATGAATGGAAAGGGAGAGGGAGCGGGAAAGGGGAGGGTTGCGGGTGGGAGGGAAGTTATGGGGGGGGAAAAGCCATCGTAATTCATAAGCTGTACTTTGGCAATTTATATTCATTAAATAAAAGTTAAAAAAATGTAAAGCAAATATAGAGATAGAAAATACAAAAAACAGAAAACATGAGAAAATAAAATTCAGTAAAATCACTTGATTGTCAATATAAAAGAAAACATGCTAATTTCTTTTATTTAAAGTTAAAAAGTTGAGACTTGATCAAAAAACAGAGTACTTCGATAGATGAAGCTATTTCAAAAACTGTGGAAAATGGATGGGTGAATAAAGAAAATGTAATATACATATATAATGAATACTATTCAGCTATAAAAAAGAAAAAAAATTATCATTTGTTGCAAAATGAATGGAACTGGAGGACATGTTAAATGAAATAAGTCAGACACAGAAAGAAAAATACTACTTGTTCTCCTTCATATGTGGGAGCTAAACACTAAAAGCTATCTCAATCTAAATCCAAAATGATAATTACTAGAGGCTGGGAGGTGGGGGTGGAGAAACAGAGTCTGGACGATAGGTACCAAATCAGAATATGAACAGAGGAATGAGTTCCTAATTTTAACCAGCATAGTGGGGAAATGGTAGTTCACAAAACCTAGTGTATAGGCCGGCGCCGCAGCTCACTAGGCTAATCCTTCGCCTTGCGGCGCCGGCACACCGGGTTCTAGTCCCGGTCGGGGCACCGGATTCTGTCCCGGTTGCCCCTCTTCCAGGCCAGCTCTCTGCTGTGGCCAGGGAGTGCAGTGGAGGATGGCCCAAGTGCTTGGGTCCTGCACCCCATGGGAGACCAGGATAAGCCCCTGGCTCCTGCCATCGGATCAGCGCAGTGTGCCGGCCGCAGCGCGCCAACCGCGGCGCCCATTGGAGGGTGAACCAACGGCAAAAGGAAGACCTTTCTCTCTCTCACTGTCCACTCCGCCTGTCAAAAAAAAAAAAAAAACCTAGTGTATATTGCATGAATAAATGAAAGACAATCAAAGAATGTCAAAGAAGGGGAAATATTGATGAGTTAGTTTTGACCAGTACACACTGTATTCATGTATTGAAATATCACAAACTCATCAATATGTACAACTATTGTTAATAAAATTTTTAATTGAAAAAGTATGACTTTATTTTAAAGGATAAAATGTTAAATTAATTCATAGTGTTTTTTGTAATACACATTTCTCATGTACTCTGCAAAAATTTTTTAAGGAACAGGTGCTGTGGCAAAGCAGGTTAAAGCTCTGGCCTGCAACTCTAGCATCCCATATGGGCACCAGTTAGAGTCCCGGCTGCTCTACTTCCAATCCAGCTCCCTGCTATGGCTTAGAAAAACAGTAGAAGATGGCCCTAGCCCTTGGGCCCTTACACCCATGTGGGAGACCCAGAAGAAACTTTTGGCTCCTGGCTTCAGATCAGCTCAGCTCTGGCCATTGCAGTCATTTGAGGCATGAACCAGCGGATGGAAGACCTCTCTCTGTGTCTCTACTTCTCACTGTAACTCTGTCTTTCAAATAAATAAAATAAACCGTAAAAAAATTTTTTTTTCTGAGCCAAAAATATTTTTGCACTAAAATAAACTCATTCTATTAATTCTATTTTTTTCATGAGTTTTTTAAAGTATCCTCACACTATTAGAGGACTGAATACAAATATTGAATTGGAAAGCTTACCAAAGACCCATCAGACAAATAAAAGAAACAAAGAAAAAGTAGGGACAAGTGTTGATGACAAATGAAGCACAATACCTGAAAAACATTGGATGAGGGGTAGATACTGAGACACAGAGGGTTAAGCTGCTTGGGATACCTGCATCCCATATTGGGGTAACTGGTCTTGAGTTCTGCCTCCACTTCTGACCCAGCTTCTTGCAAATGCACCCCCTGAAAAGCAGCAGATGATGGCACAAGTACTTAGGTCCCTGCCATGCACACAGGAAACAAGATGGAGTTATTGGCTTCTGGCCTAGCCTTTGCTACTGCAGGCATTTGAGGAGTAAAACATTGAAAAAATGCTCTCTCTCTCTCTCTCTCTCTCGCTCTCCCTCTCTCTCTCTTCCTCCCTTCTCCTCCCCTCTTTCTCTCTTTCTCTCCCTCTCACTCTCCTACTCTTTCAGATTAATAAAAATAAATAATAACTTTAAAAAAGAAAACATTAAAGTGAAACTGAAGATGTAATTTATGTCAGTGACGGAATGACAAGTACCATCACAATGATGCTGTATCTATTATGAATCACGTAGCAATATGTTTTGTCAAGCAAATGCTAAGAATTTTTCAAGAAAAAAGTTTCAAAAATGCTATAGTAATAAGATTTTAGCACACTCATGACTTCTCACTGAGAATGCAGGTAAAAAAATTTAAATATTAAAGGCTTCTATTATCAAATAATGAATAATAAAAATGAATGAACTTAACAATAAAATAGGAAACTAGAAAATAAAAGCAAAATAAACAAAAGAAAGGATAGGTGACTTCATAAAAGCACAAAGTCAATTAATTGAAGCATAGGAAAACAATGAATCTTTTAAATAAAACAAATATTTGATTCTTTGAAAAGGTGAATTAATGAGATTAATTTTTGGTGACACTGATAAAATATCATTTGTAAAATAGTAACCACAAAACTGGAGAGACAATCACTGAAAGAAATGCCGTACAGACTATGAACAAAAGCTTTAGGCAATTCTCTGTTATGATATGAAAATTTGGGGGCTAGCACTGTGGCTTAGTGAGTTAGGTCTCCGCCTGCCTTGCTGGCATCCCATATGGGCAGCAGTTCTAGTCCTGGCTATTCCTCTTCTGATCCAGCTCTCTGCTATAGCCAGGGAAAGCAGTGGACGATGGCCCAGCTACTTGGACCCCCACACCCACGTGGGAGACTCAGAAGAAGATTCTGGCTCTTGGCTTCCGATCAGCCCAGCTTCAGCAGTTTCAGCCACTGCGGAGAGGTCTAGCAGGTGGAAAACCTTTCTCTGTCTTTCCCTCTCTGTGTCTATAACTATCCTCTCAAATAAATAAATAAATAAATAGAATCTTTTTTTTAAAAAGATATGAAAATTTTAATGAGAATAAATTACCAAAACTGATTCAAAATTCCACCTTATCTAATAACAATGCCAAGAACTCTTTAAAATGACTTTGGTCCTAGTTTTTTAAAAAGGGTTTATTTATTGATTTATTTGAAAGGCAGAGTGATAGAGAGGGAGGGAAATACAGAGGGAGAGAGAGTGATCTTCTACCCACTGGTTCACTTCCTAAATGTCCATAAGAGTCAAAGTTAGGCCAGGTCGAAGCCAAGGACCAGGAACACCAACCACATCTCCCAAGTGGGAGTCAGGAACCCAACTACCTGGGCCATCTTCCACTGCCTCCCAGGCGCATTAACAAGAAGCTACCTAGTAAGTGCAGAAAAGTTAGGACTTGAATCAAGCACTCTGATATGGGATGCAGGCATCCCAAGCAGCAGCTTACCCCACTGCACCACGGTGCCCACCCCCGTATTTCTGTTTAAAGAGAACTTCTACTGATTGTCCTTATCAAGGGACAAATAATTCCTCTATGTGTTTATGTGTTTTTAAAGATACTTTTAGAAATAGAGAGAATATCACAGCTCATTTTATAATGCTAGCATTACCAAATGAAGACACTCTGGGCAGGGGGCAGGGAAGACCTTTGAGAAAAATCATTTAGGAATACACATCCACGACAACCTTTAAAAAAATCAGAATGAATCCAGCAGTACTGTGAAAGGTTAGCACATCATGACCAAGTAAAGGTTATTCCAAGAATGGAAAGATAGGTCAGCGCCGCGGCTCAATAGGCTAATCCTCCGCCTGCGGCGCCAGCACACCAGGTTCTAGTCCCGGTCAGGGCGCCGGATTCTGTCCCAGTTGCTCCTCTTCCAGTCCAGCTCTCTGTTGTGGCCTGGGAGTGCAGTGGAGGATGGCCCAAGTCCTTAGGCCCTGCACTCGCATGGGAGACCAGGAGAAGCACCTGGCTCCTGGCTTCAGATCAGCATGGTACGCCAGCCGCAGCAGCCACTGGGGGTGAACCAACGGCAAAGGAAGACCTTTCTCTCTGTCTCTCTCTCTCTCTCACTATCTACTCTGCCTGTCAAAAAAAATGGAAACATGGTTTGACCTTGGAAAGTCTAGCAGAACCTGACATGTTAATATGCCAGTGGATAACAGCTATTTAATCATCTCAATAGATATTCTTAGGGAGTTAACATAATTCTACCAATTTCAGAATTAAAATGTCACAATAAAAATAGGACAATTGTTTCTTATCATGAATTAAAAGTCTGTCTCAAATCAAGTATCCTGCTGAGTGATGTGGAGAAGAAGCATCCTTGTAGAACTGGTGAAAAAGGATGTCTGTTAATATCATTCTGGAACTACAAGTGAGAGCACTAACCAGGAGAAAAATATGAATATTAGAGATGAAAGAGCAAACCTATCATTATGAGTGTCTACTTGGAAAACACAAAGAAAACGTGAAATTGGACTGCACTTATTGGTGAAATCCAAAAATATGTTTAGTTACAGAACTGATATACCCAACTTAATTTCTTCCTTGGTTACTAAGAACCAGTGAAAAACTGGAAACAGAAAATGATCCCATTTACAATATTAGCAAAACATAAAATGCCTGAGGAGGAGAAGATACTGTGGCAAGCAGGTTAAACCACCACTTGCAATTCCAGTATCCCATACTGGAACACCAGTCCAAGTACAGGCTGCTCCACTTCTGATCCACCTCCCGAGTGATGCATGTGGGAAAGCAGAGGAAGGTGGTCCAAGTAATTGGCACCCTGCCACCCACGTGGGAGACCCAAATGGAATTCCCAGTTCCTGGCATTGGCCTGGCCCAGTCACAGCCATTGCAGTCAACTGAGGAGTGAACCAGTGAATGGAAGACCCCTTTGTTTCTCTGTCTCTCTGCCTGTCAGATAAATGAATAAATCTTTTCACAAATGCTTAAGGAAAAATATTGATGATACATGATGCCTTTATGAAGAAAACAACCAAGTTTTATTGACAAACATAAAAATATATGAATAAAGACACCTTGATATGCCCCAATATAATAGGGATTTTATTTCTCATTATGTATAAATGTAACAAGGTTATGTGCAATGGAGCATAATAATTAAATGTGCAGGGTTTGAAGACATTGGGCAAGTTACTCAACCTCTCTGAGCTTGTTTATTCAGCTCAAAAAAAGAGTCACAAAAGAATATCTATCTTGTAAAATTGCTGCAGTGATTAAATAAAATGCCTGTGTAGACTTTTAACAATCTAGCTAGGATTAATAATGTTGTGTATTTTCTTTTTTTTTTTAATTTTTTTTTAACTTTTATTTAATGAATATAAATTTCCAGTATACAGCTTATGGATTACAATGGCTTCCCCTTCCCATAATTTCCCTCCCACCCGCAACCCTCCCCTCTCCCGCTCCCTCTCCCTTTCCATTCACATCAAGATTCATTTTCAATTCTATTTATATACAGAAGATCAATTTAGTATAAATACTTCAACAGTTTGCACCCACATAGAAACACAAAGTGAAACATACTGTTGGAGTACTAGTTATAGCATTAAATCAAAATGTACAGTACATTAAGGACAGAGATCCCACATCAGGAGCAAGCGCACAGTGGCTCCTGTTGTTGACCCAACAAATTAACACTCTAGTTTATGGCGCCAGTAACCACCCTAGGCTGTCGTCATGAGTTGCCAAGGCTATGGAAGCCTTCCAAGTTCCCTGACTCTGATCATATTTAGACAAGGTCATAAAAGACAGGGTGAGGATAGTAACCAATGATCCTAAGAGTGGCCTTAACCAGGTCTGAACAATTATACAGCATTAAGTGGGGAAGAGGACCATCAGTACACACAGGTTGGGAGTAGAGCCATTGGTGGTAGAGTAGAGGTTATGATTACAAAGGAATGAGGCCCAAGTGCACTAGACAGGGTCTAGAACAAAGGACAGAGTCATTATTAGAGGAGCTAAGAAAGGTGCTGTCTAAGCTACAAGTAATTTTTCTGATTGAGAGGCAAATAGAACCTGATAGAAGGGGCTTGATAATAATCTGTTGGGCTTTAGGCCTTGTAAGTGAAGAGGCCCAGACCTATCTATCTCTTCACATGGGGTATATCCTAAGGGAGGTGTGAACCTCCTAGGGGAAGGCACTCTGTTGACTTTCATTACTTGGCTGGCCTAGGAGGAGAGCTGGCCAGGTAAAGGCAGGGGGCATCTCTAACAAGAAATTTACAGTTCTGCCTGCAATGTTGCTGACCCTACTTGGCTGTCCCCTCAACTGCAGTGGTCACTTTGGAAGTTGGGCTGAGTGAAGGGCTTTTCAGCTTGGAGCCAATAAGATCTATGGCTCTGACCTGGGCATCCTTCGATTCCAGGGCAGGTCCATTTCCAGTGATCCAACTCTTGGCAGAGCTGCCAGGGCTCTTCACAAGCTGACTTCTGCTGAAGCCCAGGCTTACCACATTGAAAGCCACTGCAGTGGACTGGCCTGTTGGGTCTCCTTGAGGGCAGATCACTGTACAGATCAGCCATTAATAGGCCTGCCACCCATTGCTTCTGATGCCTAGCTTTCTTTTCCTCCTGGTTTGTGTTAAAGCAGACCAGAGGATGCAAGTCAAGGGAGTGCCCGTGTCCCATCTCTAATCTTTGTTGGCCTGAACTACAAGTCTATAGTCACAGGCATGTTCTGTAGTAGTTTTTCTAAGGTAGACAATGCCCATGAGGAAAATTATATTCTCACTTTAAAACTTTCTTTCCCTTTGGTCTGAAAGGGAGGGTTTTTTTTCTACTTACTGTATACTTCGCTGATGGCGATGTGAATCTAGCTATGAGATTATTATTTAAGTTCTTATTTTGGCTATGCTATTACAGAAAAATGTTAGCCATCTCTTATAAGGTCTAAAGATTAAATTGTGCATCCTACAGATTCCTTCATAATAGAATTAGTTCCCTACCTTGAAGAGAATAGAGAAGTGAAAGAACAAGTTGGGCTTGGAATAGAGAAATGAGGGAGCAAGTCCTAGATCACTTGCTGACAATAGCAATATTACATGAATACTTAGCAAACCGTTTCAACCCTTAGATAAGAACTTAATAAAACATTTACCGGAAGGTCCAATGCCTTCTATAAATTTTAAGAATCATGTATTTGAAAACACGTCTTAAATATCTAACATGGTGTATTTTGTTTAACCAGTAAACTTAAGCACAACCATATAAAATGTTTTTAGTTTCTTTCTACCAACAAGTTTAAAACATATGATACACAGATTCAGGTCATACAAATTAAAATGTATCTTTGATTGATTTTAGCAGCTTAAATTTATGGACAATCTTATCTAAAAGCCATGTAAAATAAAACTCTTAATGAAATTTCCCCATGTGGACATACAATATGTACGCACATATAACATAGCATAATAGGCCAATATCAAAATCCAAAATATCTGGTTGAAATAAGATTCCTTAAACTCATGACATAACATAGACCAAATCTGATCATTGTTACAAGGTGATTATTCAAGTCTTTGAAAATAAGCACATAAATAACCCATAGCTCTTCATCTCCTCCCTCTCTTTTTCCACTCTTAGATTTAACAGGGATCACTTTTCAGTTAAAATTTAATGTTGTGTATTTTCAATCATTATTTCACCCTAAGTCAGGAATCTTAAACATTTTCTGAAAATAACTGGTAGGAAATATTTTAGTTTTTGTAGGTAGTATTTTCATCTTTGCAGACCACATACTCTCTTTCTCATATTCTCTGTTGTTTAATTGCTCACAATTCTTTCAGAGTTTGAAAAATCATTCTTATCTTGGATCTGTGCAAAAGCATACTGGGAGTCACTGCTTGGAATGCTTACAACCCTTATCAGAGCCTGGTTTGCATCCTGGCTCCTTTGCTTCTGATCCAAAGCCCTGCTACTGTGTATGCTAGACGGTAGCAGGTGATGGCTCAAGTAGTTGAGTTCCTGCCACCCATGTAGGAGACCCAGATGGAGTTCCATGCTCCTGGCTTTGGCCTGGCCCAGCTGTAGCTATTGTTGGCACTTAGGAAATGAGCCACCAAATGGAGGATCCTCTCTCTCTCACTCTCTCTCTTTCTCTCTCTCTCTCTCCCTCAAATACAATAAAAATAAATTAATTAATAACAAAGAAAACCCACATAAGGGTCATATTTGGCCTGCAGTTTGTTGTTTGTCAACCTATGGCTCAAATAAGTGGGGAAAAAAACCTAATCCTGGCTGGCTCCGCGGCTCAATAAGCTAATCCTCTACCTGCGGCGCTGGCATACCAGGTTCTAGTCCCTGTCGGGGCGCCAGATTCTGTCCCGGTTGCCCCTATTCCAGGCCAGCTCTCTGCTATGGCCCGGGAGTGCAGTGGAGGATGGCCCAATTCCTTGGGCCCTGCACCCACATGGGAGACCAGGAGAAGCACCTGGCTCCTGGCTTCAGATCAGCGCAATGTGCCAGCCACAGCGTGCCGGCCGCAGCGGCCACTGGAGGGTGAACCAACGGCAAAGGAAAACCTTTCTCTGTCTCTCTCTCTCTCTCTCTCTCACTGTCAACTCTGCCTGTCAAAAAAAAAAAAAAAAACAAAAAAAAAAAAAAACAAAATACCAAAAAAAAAAAACCCTAATCCTACTAATAATCAGAGAAATGCAAATTAAATACAAGGTATCAGGTGGATAAATATTTTAAAAACTAATATTTATGAAGATATAAGAAAATGGGCACTCATACACACTGCTAGTGAATGTATGATTGGTGGTCAATTTGATGCATCAAAGAGTTTGAAATGTAAATCTATTTTACCCAGAAATTTTATTCTAGAAATGTTTCCTGGAGAAATCATTAGAGACATGTTTGAATAGGTATGTCTACCACAAAGAGTATTTGTGATGTTGAAAGTATAGTATCAATACCTAATCATACAGGATTGGTTAAATAAGCTACAGTGGCTCTATACAATAAAATAACATGCAACTACTAAGCATAATTGTAGGGGGAAATGGACATTTGGCTTAGTGATTAAGCCACTGGGTTAGGATGCCCTCATCCCATATCACAGTCGCTGGGTTTGATGCCTACCTCCAGCTCTCAGTTCCA
Source organism: Lepus europaeus (assembly GCF_033115175.1). NCBI lineage: Eukaryota > Metazoa > Chordata > Mammalia > Lagomorpha > Leporidae > Lepus > Lepus europaeus. The sequence goes on along the minus strand of NC_084832.1, from coordinate 40,651,894 downwards.
GCTTCCTGCTAAAGCAGACCCCAAGAAGCAGAGGTGATGACACAAGTAAGTGATTTCCTGCCACACACCTGGGAGAAATGGATAGAGTGGCCGGCGCCGTGGCTTAACAGGCTAATCCTCCGCCTTGCGGTGCCGGCACACTGGGTTCTAGTCCCAGTTGGGGCGCCGGATTCTATCCCGGTTGCCCCTCTTCCAGGCCAGCTCTCTGCTATGGCCCGGGAAGGCAGTGGAGGATGGCCCAAGTGCTTGGGCCCTGCACCCGCATGGGAGACCAGGAGAAGCACCTGGCTCCTGGCTTCGGATCGGCGTGGTACGCCGGCCGCAGCGGCCATTGGAGGGTGAACCAATGGCAAAAGGAAGACCTTTCTCTCTGTCTCTCTCTCTCTCACTATCCACTCTGCCTGTCAAAAAAGAAAAAAAAAAAAGAAAAAAAAGAAATGGATAGAGTTCCCAGCTCGAAGCTTCAACCTTCTACCCTTCAAGAGCTATTGCAGACATTTAGAGAATAAGTCAAATGCCAATATTTCTCTCTTTCTTACAAATAATTTTTGAAGTTAGGCAAATAATTACAATTGTGGATTATATGCCATCTTATTCAATTGAAAAACCAAACGACTGAAATAGTCCCATCAATAACTCACGTGAGAGAACTGAGGGAAAATTAGGTAAGTAACTCCACACTCAGATATCATCCTGTGAGGGCTTCTTGTCCCTCAGTGAAAGCATGAGCTTTGCCTTCAATGGATACAAAGTAGAACAGTTACAAACTACCAGGAATAAATGCCTTCATTTTTAGAAATGTTGTTTTTCAAAGTCTCTTTTACATGTTATGATCCAATATAGTTTTTTTTTCAGATCCCCTTGTTATCTTTTTTTTTTTTTTTTTTTTGACAGGCAGAGTGGATAGTGAGAGGGAGAGACAGAGAGAAAGGTCTTCCTTTTGCCGTTGGTTCACCCTCCAATGGCCGCCGCGGTAGCAGTCCACCCAAGGCCAGTGAGGGGCACATGAAATTCATGGAAAAGCATTATCCTTTTCTGGAAAAAGATCTTCCATTTTCTAGCTTTATGTACAATGTGTGCACAAAACTTCAGATAAGATTTCTACAAGATGGGGAAAATTATAAAGTAAGCAAAATTTATCATCACCTGTTTTAGGTATCACCTAGTTTAGTAGCCTTAATGACTTTTGGCTTGATCTCCTAAGATTATGTTTGTTCTCTACTCCCCCAAGAAACACAAAATCTTCATTCTGTAGTCTACACCCAGCTGCTCAGAAGCCCTCACTTTGGAATGTAACCCATGTCCCACACAAGTATTTAACTGTCTGATGGATCCATGAAAACACAGACAGATGACTCAATACCAATCCAAGGTCATTGTTAAGATTGTTAAATGTTGGCCTCAAAGGAAAATGACTTACTTGAGACAGTGTCTTTGTTCAGTAGTTGAATGTGAGGCAACTTGGTAGACTGATTTAATGGGATAACAGAAAAAAAAAAAAAACCTTAAATTTAAATATCTATATGACAGCCTTCTTTTTGAAGAATTTAGCTCTCAGGGATTATTAGTGAAGTAAACAGCATTAAGAGATTTCATAGGCAAGGGGAGAGGGAGGAAGAGGAAAAGGGGTGGGAGTGTAGGTGGGAGGGCTGATATGGTGGGAATCACTATATTCCTAAAGTTGTACTTATGAAATTTGTATTCCTTAAAAATAAATGTTAAAAAATATTTTATAAAATTTACATCATAATAGGATCCTCTGTTCCTATGCCTTACCCTGAATAACTACGTGAAATTGTGACTGAAATTTCACTTCTGGCCTAAATGTGAAAATTGACAGCTGCTCCATCGTTTCCCTCTGCAAGTTCCCAGCATTTGCTAGGTTTATTTTAGCCCTCTTTTGTAAAAGTTTCCCATCCCTCCCCTCCACTTTTCCCCTGCCCAGTATAATCAAGAAGAAAAAAGACACCTGGGCATCTAGGGAGTTTTTCTTTTGGAGTTTTTTTTTATTATTATTATTATTATTGTAAGTCCATATATCTTAAAAATGAAATGTGCTAGAAATTAATTGGATGAACACATTTTATGATTCAAAAGAATAAGAATTCTAAATTCGTTCAAGGACAGAGTGGAGAAAACCAGGTAGGATGATGGTAGGGGGGTACCAAAAAGGAAAGGAAAAAGAGACTGTGAAATGAGCAAACACAAGTGGTAAAGCTACAAGACCTTTGGTATAATTCTTTGATGAGCAATTGTACGCATGACCTTCAGAGGAAACTTACCTATTTCATGATTTGTTGACAGGCTGGTGTGTGACATTTTGACTAAAGGACCTAGTTACATTGTGAAAAGAGGAAGGTACCCTTTAGGTAAAGAATATAAACAAATGTCTTCAACTCAGACATTTTTGAAAGAGCTCAAGAGACTCCAACTAAAGTGCATGAGGCTGACATCCTGTAGCAGCTTTAGAAAGGGAAGATATTTTAGCACCTAGGAGCTAGCTGCTACGTTATTTTTTTTTTCAAATTTACATAGAAAAGCACAGTGGACAGAAATTGATTATTTGATAAAATAATTGAAAAACTGCAGTCATTGTAAAGGAAGAGGACTAAAAGGCAAAGGAGTATACATGAATTTCAGAATTTCAACATTTTTAAAAAATAAGTAGAAATACTTGTAAAATTTCTAACCAAGAATAAAGATAACAAAGACAGAGACTGATGTTTCTATTCAGCTTTATGGTAAAGGACATTCAGAATGCTCTTGCTTCAAAGGCAATGTTTAAGAAAAATTAGAATATTTGATAAAGATTGAAATCTCTAAGGAGAAAGTCTTGAAACATCTTGAGAAAATTCAACCTCACTAGAACAGCAGGAGTGGGTGACATTTAGCAATTAACTCTGAGGAAATAAAGAAATGTGCAATAGCAAAAATGTTGATAGGTTTTGCATAAAACACAGTAATCTGTTTTGGCCTTGAACAGCTGTTAACAGTTCCTTCAAAGTCACTAACTAGCAATCAGCTGAAAATTCCTTTCTATCAGTGATGTGCTTCCTATGGGAAAAAAAAAAAAAAGAGATGAGTTCCACATTTTACAGAGATTTCTTAAAAAGAGAAAAACAGATTTTCTTTTAACGTCAAATTTTAATAAAGGACATTAGAGAAGACTTTGTAGGCAGGGCTTTGGGTCTTTCATCTCCAGAGGTAAATGTCTACCCAGCACATCAACTTCTCCTGGAATCATCAAGTCCTGTGAGATGAGCATCCTGGACACTTATGAATGAGAGACTCTAATGGGCATCTCAAATTTCTTGCTAAATATTTCATCTAATAGGAAAGGAACTTTATTAAAAGTAGGTTAGGCATTCTTTTATTAGAATGTTACATAGTTGATATCAAAGAAGAGCTATGCTTTAAATGATTTAAATTATTTTATTACTCTTTATAAGCCAAAAGTTATTATTGATGAGCTGAGGGTTCCATTTTATCACAAATAAATGTATCATAACTACAAACATCACAAGGAAAGGTCGAATTCAAAACAGAAGCCTAAAAATTTTCTGATTGTGAAAAATTAATATATTCTAAAGAAGTTTATTAAATTATTTTGGAAAAAACTGTTCCAATGCTGAAATAAAAATATAATTTTACCACATGACTTTGAATATTTCTGAGAGGGCTAATTATAGATTTTAATAATTAAATGTGTATTTGTGGCCTGTAAATATGAATGACAGTACATATTTATATTTATTTAACTTTTAATTTATTTATTTAAAAGAAGGACAGACAGACCATCCTCTGGCCTACTCCACTAATGCCTACAATTGCTGGAGCTGATCCAGACTTAAACTGGGTGCTGGAAACTCAATCCAGGTCTCCCACGTGGGTGGCAGGGACCGAATTGTTTGGCCATCATATGCTGCCTCCCAGGAGCTACATTAGCAAGAAGTTGGAATCAGCAGCAGAGCCAGGACTCAAAGCCAGGCCTGGAATAAGGGCATCCCAAGCCTCACCGCAGCTGCTAGGCAAAACACCACCCTTATTTACAATCAATGTAAATTAACCACTATGTTCTTCGATGGTTAGACTAACAATCAGGTGAAGTTATCAAAGATTTATGTAAAACAGTAAATTATAAGCTTCTGTAAGGCATGAATAAAACTAAAAACTACTTTACCAAATCATTTATATAAGATCAATCCATTCCATGATGATCCCACAAACTCAAAATGTCACATCTATACTCTCCACCTAGCTACCCCTCAAAACAATCTCAAGTTCACTTTCTAACCCACAATGATTTCTCCTTTCTCTGAACCCAGGGCACTTAAAATTGATAATACTCATTTGGCAAAAATATCACCAGTGATTTTCTTTAGTTGATTTTAATCTGTGTGTGTCAGTCTGTTTCTGTGTCTCTTTGTATCTCTGTGTCTTTTTTTGCTCTCTCCCTCTCTGCCTCTCCTTTATCTTTTAAATTATTTTTAAGCTTTATGGGAACAAACACCAGGTAAAGTAAGATGTATGACTCATTAGTTCATGGCTCACAACAGTGGTTTTTATATCCAGTAAGTGCTTAAGTAGAATTTGTTGATTTAAAAAGTGAGTTCTGGCAGGTATATCCAAATAGTTAAGTAAATGGATGAGCTGTGATTTGAAGTCCATGGGAGGTGGTAGGCAGCTAGACAGCAGGGTATAGTGAGGCTTGGCAATCTTTCAGAGGTGTTGTGCCAAATCATTCATCCCCTGCCTTCCAAGAGCTGATTCATGGCAAGCACTTTCAGAGAAGGAAGCATGGCAGATTCTCTCCGATTCTTCACTCACCTGCCCCTACAGAGGCCACTTCAGCATGAAACAGTTCTGATGAGTGTCAGCACAGGAATGCCAAGGACATGAAGAACAAAAACTTCATAGGCCTTAGACTCCTAGAATGGCTATGTAAGGAGCAGTGGAAAAATTTGAAGGTTTCTTCCTAGACTCCTGTGTTCCTTTTAACATCTACAAACCAAACTTAATTATCAGTTAAGAAAGCACAGGATTTTTCATTGACAATCAGGTGAGAGAGAAAGATTTCTAGGGGAAGAGTTTATGACTGCAATTTTGCTATCTAGCAAACTTGCTTTTTTCTTCACATTTCACTTATGACATCAAAACTGTCTCAATAATATATAGGACATAAAAAGCAAGAGGCATTTGACAAGCTTAGACAAAGAGAAAGTTTTGCACCAGAAAATATCAAGTTGCATATGGAGAGACAGGACTGACAGTAGAAAAGTCAAGCCTTCTAAGAAACTTTCAATTCTTCTAGCTTCAGCCATAGGATATATTTTTGCCTTGCATAATGTTCAAAGTTGTAGAAAAGGAAAACCTCATTGAAAAGTTACTGGTGATTTAGTCACCAAGGGTACTTAATCAAATTTAGGAACACAGAAAAGTATCCAAGTCTCCATGTTAACCTTCAAGAATGCTAAATAGGTTCTGATAGAAGATCTTGAATCAAATGCTTGTTAAGTTTCAATACAAGGTTAAAACCACTCGAAACTACTTCAGTTGTCTGGAAATGAAGGAGAACAATCAAAAGCATAATTTAGGATAATGATAGTTGGATATAGGGATATGTAGAATGAAATATAATAACCATATGTATTTTTTTATTTGACAGATAGAGTTAGACAGTGAGAGAGACAGAGAGAAAGGTCTTCCTTCCGTTGATTCACCCCTCAAATGGCCACTACGGCTGGCACTGTGCCGATCCGAAGCCAGAGCCAGGTGCTTCTTCCTGGTCTCCCATGCGGGTGCAGGCGCCCAAGGACTTGGGCCATCCTCCACTGCCTTCCCTGGCCACAGCAGAGAGCTGGACTGGAAGAGGAACAACCGGGACAGAATCCGACGCCCCAACCTGGACTAGAACCCAGGGTGCCAGTGCTGCAGGCAGAGGATTAGCCTAGTGAGCCAAGCGCCAGCCCCAACCATATGTATTTTTTGCTCATAATTTCATCAGAAAGATAAAGTATACTTACCAAAATGTTTTACATCTAATATCAAGTGATTCAAAGATACACACTCGTGAAACCCATGGTAAACCATAAGTCATATATAAAATTTCTCTTTAGTATGGAATTACCAAGTCATTAGCTAGTTCTAGTCATTAGAAAGTTCTCTAGATATGCAGTATCTTTCTTAGTTAAAGATATGGATGTTACAATATTGGAAATTCTGTGAATACAGTAAGTTTACTTTACTTAGACACAGATATGGCCAGGCTGAATAGTGGCCTACAAAAGATATCCACATTCTAGTACTTGAAACCTGTGTGTATGTTATTACACAGGGAAGGAAAATTAAGGCTGTGAATGGAATTAAGGTTGCTAATCAGCTGACCTTGAAATGGGGAGATTAATATTGCATTATTCAGGTAGAGGCAGGCAGGAAATGCAATGTGAAAAGTAGACTGAACATGGCTAACCTTGAACATGGAAGAAGGCCACAAGCTAAGGAATGCAAATAACTTTTAGAATTTGGGAGAGGTAAGGAAATACCTCCCCCAGAGTCTCCACAAAGAACCCAGCCCTGCCAACACCTTCATTTTAGCCCAGTGAGACCCTTTTCAGATGTCTGTCCTACACAATCATAAGGTAATGAATATGTATTGCTTTAAGCCAATAAGTGTGGGGTAATTTGTTACATATCAATATGAAGCTAAAGTAATAGACAAGAAGGGCAGCTAGTTGCCTTTTGCCACTAGCCTGGAAGGTTAGAGGGAGTGTTATATGAGTTTTTCTAAGTAATGTTAAAGCTAGCAAAAAAGAACAACATTCCAGAACTCTAGAAGAATTTGATACGATGAAGCCCATTCTTATTTACTTAGAAATAAGTAAATAAGAAAATAAATAAATCTAAATTACATTAATAATACACTTCAATAAACACTTATTGCCTACTACTCTGGCACTGTGATTCAAGGTAAAGTGTACAAGATCAAAATAGGTAGAAAAGCCCCTCCCCAAGTGCCAGAAAGGAAGCTTGGGGGGCCCATGCCGTGGCGCAGTAGGTTAATCCTCCACCTGCGGCACCAGCATCCCATATGGGCGCCAGTTCTAGTCCCAGTTGCTCCTCTTCCAGTCCAGTTCTCTGCTATGGCCTAGAGAAGCAGTAGAAGATGGCCCAAGTCCTTGGGCCCCTGCACCCACATGGGAGACCAAGAAGAAACTCCTGGCTCCTGGCTTCGGATAGGTGCAGCTCCGGCCATTGCAGAAGGAAGACCTCTCTCTCTCTCTCTCTGTCTCTACCTCTCACTGTAGCTCTACCTCTCAAATAAATAAATAAAATCAGTAAAAAAAAAAAAATAGAAAGGAGGCTTGGCTTGAAAGCCTTGTTATGATGGCAGAGATAAACAAGTATGTTAATAAGTATTGTTAGCAAATGTCTTCCGCAAGTCTGCATGTCAGCCAATTTTCTACCAAAGGAAAGTACTCTATTGTAGGTAGGGCTACAGTCACAATCAGGATAGCTTCCCAACAAAAGAATGTGTGTTCCATAAACTAAGATAAAAATCCTGGAGCCAGCATTGTGACATAGTGTGTTAAGCCTCCACCTGTGTTGCCAACGTCCCAAAAGGGCACCTGTGTGAGTTCTGGCTACTCCACTTCTGATCCAGCTCCCTGCTAATGTGTCTGCGAAAGCAGCAGAGAATGGCCGAAGTGACTTTTGAACCCATTTGGAAGACGTGGAAGTAACTCCTGGCTACCGACTTTGGCCCAGCCCAGCCCCCGGTGATGTGGCCATCTGGGGAGCAAAACAGCTCTCTCTCTTTCCCTCTTTTCCTCTTTCTCTTTCTCTCTCCACCCCACCCTTTCTCTCTCCCATCCTCCATCCCTCTCTTTCTGTAACTCTGCCTTCTAAATATTTTTTTTAAAAAATCCTTTTTAAAAAAATCCTAGAAGTGGTTTTCTATATTACCCATTTCATTTTCCGTCACACATTAATTTCCTTTGTATCTTTCCTTTATCTGTGTAAAACTCAACTTGATGTTGGTACCTACATCAGTAGGTGCTAATAAGCAAGCAAAAACATATTTCTTTTCCAAAAATCCATAGACAAACATTCAGTGTCAAGGACAGATTTTTTTTTCCCTATATGTTTTGAGGACCACCTACAACAGCCATGACAGCTGTGCTAATCGAAAAAGCAAACGAGGCCACAAAGGACTGTTCTTTGACCATGTAATCAATTTTCCACTCAATGCATTGTTCATTCTTGGAGACTTTAATGCCAGAATTGATTTTAACAGCCATTATAGAAATACTTAAGTCAAAGGGCTTGCAACCTTTTTTAGCATGACCAATGGAATTTTTTAAATAGATATGTGAATAAATCATTGCGTATGATTCATATGCTTTTTTAGAAAGGTTCTTTGAGTCACTGTCGAGACACATTCTTTACAAGTAGTGAAGTGGACTAAGTAAAATCCCATACTGAGAAACAGTGCATTAGCTCAGTTTATGCTTATAAAATCATGTTTGAAATCATGTCCAAACCATTTGTATACCATTTTCCGCAGCTCCCAGAAAAGCCAATAGATAATCAGTTAGCATATAATGGATGATCACCATTCAACACGAAACCTGAAGACGAAATTGTGTAAGTGGTCTTGATGACAAAAATGTAACTTAATTTGTGTGCAAGAGAGATATTTAAAACCCCAGGAAGGAAGACAGATAATCAAGAAATAACTAACTGCTGCTCAAGGGTACCGAGTTAGGACTTGTTCCATATGAAATGAAGGGTTGAAAGACTTAATTAAATGACTTCATGTGTTTTTTAAATATTCAAAGAGCAAGATGAACTAACTAAAATTCTTTATTTACTCACATATTCTCTAATAAGGGTGATTTAGAATATTCCATGTCTGGGAACAAAAAATGTACATAAAAAGAGAGCTAAACCATAATTAATACAAAGAGCAAGCAATCTATCAGAAAGGCTTACAGATTTACAGACATTTTACATGTGGAAGCTTTTTATAACTGAGAGTAAGGCTTTTAGTTTATATCTCCCTAATAGATAAATTTACAGTGGACTAATGTCTTCTGTTCAGATTGTAACAAAATGAAATTACTCAATAAGAATTTGCTGTGTACAGAATTTTGCAATTAGATTGAGATCATATTTGACTGGAATGGCACAGATTATAAATCACATTATTGGAGTATTGATAGCTAAATCTCATCACTGGGACCCTTCTGTGTTATAGTCTCATCTTCACCAAATTTTAAAGCCTTTGATCCCTACTTTGTAGCATATTCAGGCTCAAAAGTTCTCTTGCAGGGTGTGAGCATGAAATTTGTTTAACAGGCAGTCATCATTCATGGAATGAACAGTTTTGTTATCGTATAAGCAGGCATCCATCAGAGTTCTCAGCACCATGCCTACTCTCAAGGAGATGTCCTGATCCGGCATAGGGTTCACTCACCAGTAACACAGATGACATCCACACTAGCAATCAGCATTTATCTAGCACTCTGCAGGCATCGTGAAGCAGGGTTTATTTCCATTTGGAGTTTCAACGTGGAAGAAAGAAGATGGCCAGAGGATGATATCTTTCCTCATTTTTGTTCAGTATTAATGTTGAGGATCATTCATTCATTTTTCACCTGAATGTGCTTTTTTCCTGTTTCCTATTCAATAGAAACAAGGCAGAAAAGATTCCCAGTGTAAAATAATTTCAATTTGATTCTAGGGAAGTTTAGAGTTAATTCTTAAGCTGTGCATAATCCCATGGAGGGGATGACAAAACAGAATATTCATTGATCTAATAATCAATAAAAACTCACAAGTAGATTGCACTTGCGAACTTGAATCTGATATTGTGAGAGTTAGTGATATTAAAAGTGCATTAAAAGTAATTTATAGAAGATATTGAATGAAAATTTCAGGAAGGAGATAGTTTGAATTTTTTCTTTGAACTAGAAAGAATAAGTCAGCTTGACTGATAATGTTAGATGATTTAGAGTCACAAAAAAGATCTATTTGGGTGTGCATTAAAAATGGCATTATACCCCTCCACAGGGCCCTAGCTAACACAGGAAGTAATCTCAAACTGAAAATTTTCAGTACCATGTAGGAAATTTATTTGATGATTTGTAATCTTATCCCTAGCTCCGTAAACAAAACATTCAAAAACTGCTTGACATTCTTTTGGAACAAAATATGGCATTCAAAAATCAAATATGCATTCTTTGTATGCAATATTCCTTTTATATTCTGATTGTCACCTTTCCCCTTGAGGCCGAAATGAACTTTTGGTTTCATCTTCAGAATGCTGAACGTAGTTTTAGCCATAATAATAACATATTAACATCATTTTTAAAACTACCAGTGTCACTGAAGTATCTAAATGGCAATGATACGTATTTCTGCATTGGGAGATCTCATTTTGGGGAGAATGGGTTTTGTGTGCCTCTTCTTTCACCACCTTAAAATGATTTGTGTACACTGACCTATATTTTATGAGCTTCAATGTATTCTAGAAATGTTAAGGTTTATGGATGTGGAGAATATCTAGAGTAGCTATCAATAAGATTCTCCAAAAGTCCTTGTCACACAGGTGGTTAGGACTTGAATCTCTGATTTCTAAATCTATTTTATGTTTGGACTCAAATTATGAGAAAATGCAATAATTAATTATGTGTGAATTAAATTTTAGTTTTCTTAGTCTTTTCTATAAGAAGGTAAATGCCCAGGGTGTCTCTTTTCTGGCAGGCCTACATATATAGAATGTTCCATGTATTGATAAGGACAGAGATTATGGTACTTACACTACTGTTAAGAAATGGAGCACAATTAAAGATATAAAAGAAATGACATTGACCCTTAATTTTTTTTTTTTTTTTGACAGGCAGAGTGGACAGTGAGAGAGAGAGACAGAGAAAGGTCTTCCTTTGCGGTTGGTTCACCCTCCAATGGCTGCCGCAGCCAGTGTGCTGCGGCCGATGCATCTCACTGATCTGAAGGCAGGAGCCAGGTGCTTCTCCTGGTCTCCTATGCGAGTGCAGGGCCCTAGGACTTGGGCCATCCTCCACTGCACTCCCTGGCCACAGCAGAGAGCTGGCCTGGAAGAGGGGCAACCGGGACAGAATCCTGCGCCCCAACCGGGACTAGAACCCGGTGTGCCGGCGCCGCAGGCAGAGGATTAGCCTATTGAGCCACAGCGCCGGCCTTGACCCTTAATTTTATCCTCAAGTTTAACCTCTGCAATTCCTACACATTACTAAATAAATTTCTACAGATAAGGCTACTCCATGACAAATCAACTTCCTTTGGTTAATAATCATCCAGCCCTGGCCATGGTGGCCATTTGGGGAATGAACCAGCAGATGGAAAAGCTCCCTCTCCCTGTCTGTCTTTCTCTGTGTGTCACTCTGCCATTCAAATAAATAAAAACAAATCTTCTTAAAAAAAGGACCAAAATGATAGAATTACTCGTCCCTTTCTAAAATAACCAAGTATGACTCATTAAATTTTTCCAAGGGGCATATTTAAGAAGAGTCCCAATTTATGTTACCTACATCAGAGAAGTTAACAAGGTCAAATTTTAAGACTGAGTTTCTTCTCAGTTTCCATTGAACTGCCTTAGTCTTTTTTATTTTTTTTTTTTTTAATTTTTGACAGGCAGAGTGGACAGTGAGAGAGAGACAGAGAGAAAGGTCTTCCTTTTGCCGTTGGTTCACCCTCCAATGGCCACCGCGATAGGCGCGCTGCGGCCAGCGCACCGCGCTGATCCGATGGCAGGAGCCAGGTACTTATCCTGGTCTCCCATGGGGTGCAGGGCCCAAGCACTTGGGCCATCCTCCACTGCACTCCCTGGCCACAGCAGAGAGCTGGCCTGGAAGAGGGGCAACCAGGACAGGATCGGTGCCCCGACCGGGACTAGAACCCGGTGTGCCGGCGCCGCTAGGCAGAGGATTAGCCTAGTGAGCCGCGGCGCCAGCCTGAACTGCCTTAGTCTTTAAATGTAAAATACTTTCTCATGGGCCATTGCTGTGGCATAGCAGGTGAAGCCATGGCCTGCAGTGCCAGCATCCCGTGTGGGTACAGTTTGAGTCTTGATTGCTCCACTTCTAATATGTCTGGGAAAGCAGTAGAGATGGCCCAACTGCTTGGGTCTCTACACCCAGGTGGGAGACCTCTTCCAGGTCCTGGCTTTGGATCAGCCCAGCTCCAGCTGTTGCAGCCATTTGGGGAGTAAACCAGCGGAACAGAAGACCTCTCTCTCCCTCTCTTTCTGTCTGCTTCTGTCTTTCAAATAAATAAATACATCTTTTTTTAACAAAATAATTTCTGATTATGAACGCCTTTGAAGGCAGTGTGCTTGGCAAAATAGAAGAGCAAAGAACAGTTCTAACAGTGCACCACAGGCATGGGAAACATTTTCATCAAAAAGCTTTATGGACCCTAAGTAACGACTTGTTTCAGGAGGAAGTAATACATGTTTAACTGTTCTACAGGCTTCCAATAATAACAAATACATTATTTGGTTTGTGTGATAGCCTGTCTGAAATGCCTCTGATAGTTTGTGCATGTATTTCTTGCTTTTGTGCTTCAGCATACCCATTTCCTTCTACATTAGATTTTTAAACAGCTAGACATATTTTATATAAATTTTTTCAGTTATGTCTTAATTATTCAGGGCAAAATCATATAACATCTGCTCTGACTACTCTATACAATAGTAATTATATGAAAAACATTAACAATTGAAAGAAAAGCATTATAAATTTAAATTATAATCAGAATGTGATTATGATTAATTCCATTTGTAGTATAATGTGATAGCTATTAAAATTATAAAGTGTATAGCAGTTCATCTGAAAACACTATTTTGAATTTATAAAATAGTCAAATTAGGAATATATCATGTTGTACAGTGTTGCTTATTTTTCTTCATTGTGCTTTTTAAAATTTAACAAACTCAAAAGTTTTAAAGAATTACTTTTATAAAAAATCAAGCAAAAGAACTATCTAACAGTATTTCTGTTGCCTTTGGAATTTGCAACAACAAAGAAAATCCAAATTCATCTTCAAAAACACCATCAGATGTGCAATTCTGATGCTATTATGGACAGGGATATATATACATATTATATATATTATATATATATATACTCCCACGTGTCACATATTTAGTTATAATATGAATTTGTCTCATGCTTTCATCATCTTACGAAACTTGGTGGTAAAACTTCAGCCTCATTTCATCACTTAATTTTTTTAAATTTGTTTATTATTACTTGAAAGGCAGAAATAGACAAAAATCTCTCATCTGCTGGTTCACTCCCCAAATATCTGTAACACTTAAGTCAGGTGCAGGCTAAATTCAGGAGCCCGGAACTCAATCTGAGTCTCCCATTTGGATTGTAGGTGCCCAAGTACTTGAGCCATGACCTCTCAGGATGCCCATTAGCACGAAGCTGGCGTCAGAATAAAGCCAACACTCAAACCCAGACACAGAGATCCAGGCAGACCTCTCAAAAGGCGTCGTAACTGATATGCCAAACACCCACTCCACATTTTCTGGTCCTTAACTGCAGAAGTATACATTCCTTTTGTAAGGCATCTTATTCTCAATAACGGTCCCTTTCTGAGCCTCCTCTGTAGGAAAGGTTGCCTTGATCACTATTACTGTCATGTAACAGAAATCACTTAAAACTGAATGGCAAGCTTGCCTCAGTTTCATGGAACTTTACAATTATTCCTGCAACATAAAACTTCCAAAAAAAAAAAAAATCAGAATTCAGTCCACATTTTAAATTACTTCACAATTTCCTATTTTTAAGTAACTTGAAAATAAAGACTTGGGGCAGTGGGTTAAAGCCCCAGCTTGTAGCACCAGCATCCCATATGGGCGCCGGCTCAAGTCCCAGCTGCTCCTCTTCCAATCCAGCTCTCTGCTATGGCATGGGAAAGCAGTAGAAGATGGCCCAAGTCCTTGGGCCCCTGGACCCACATGGGAGACCTGGAAGAAACTACTGGCTCCTGGCCTCGGATCAACTCAGCTCTGGCTGTTGCAGTCATTTGGGGAGTGAACCAGCAGAATGGAATACCTCTCTCTCTAGCTCTATCTCTCTTTACTGTATCTTTCAAATACATAAAATAAATCTAAGGCCAGTGCCTTGGCTTAACAGGCTAATCCTCTGCCTTGCGGCGCTGGCACACCGGGTTCTAGTCCCGGTTGGGGCGCCGGATTCTGTCCCGGTTGCCCTTCTTCCAGGCCAGCTCTCTGCTATGGCCCGGGAAGGCAATGGAGGATGGCCCAAGTGCTTGGGTCCTGTACCCGCATGGGAGACCAGGAGAAGCGCCTGGCTCCTGCCATCGGATCAGCGAGATGCGCCGGCCGCAGCAGCCATTGGAGGGTGAAGCAACGGCAAAAAGGAAGACCTTTCTCTCTGTCTCTCTCTCTGTCCACTCTGCCTGTCAAAATAAATAAATAAATAAAGATGATAAAAAATATTTTAAAAATTAATTAATTAATTAATTAAATTTTAAAAAAAGAAAAGAAATATTTTAAGGCATTTCATTCATAAAAATGATAGAAAACACTTTCAAAGGACAAAGTTACAATTCAGTATAATTACATTAGTTGGCTTTGTTTCTTAATCGATTATTAAGCAACAATTCATTCCATAAAATAAAGTAAGTGCTATAATGAGCAGAACAGAGGAGGTTGTATAGATAGAAATAGCCTGAAAAAAGTAGGGGAAAAATCAGATTGGTCATTTCAAAGGTGAGGCCAACATTGTTGCACAGCGGGTTGAGTTTCTGCCGTGGACACAAACATCCCATTTGAAGGCTGGCTCAAGTCCAGCAGCTCCATATAATGCTCCTGGGAAGGCAGCCGAACAAGGCCCAAGTACTTGGACGCCCACCACCCACCTGGGATACCTGGGTGGAGTTCTAGGTTGCTTGCTTCCACCTAGCCCAGCACTGGCCACTGTGGTCAATTCGGGGAGTGAACAAGTGGGTGGAAGATCTATCTCTCTCTTTCTCTTTCTCTCTCTCTCTCTCTCTCTCTCCCCCCCCAATCTATCACTATGCCTTTCAAATAAATAAAACGAATATTTTTTAAAGTTACTTTCCATGTAAGATGCTATAGGGAGACAGAACAATAGAAAAATAACTGATTGGTGAACATCAGGCTAATTTAGGTTATCTTTATTATGTAAGGATTAAGGCAGAGGAAACTTTATTATGCCAATTGGAATGAGCTTTTTGGGGAAATTTGTTCTCTCTCTAATCCTGAGTTCTGGGATAAATAGCTTACCTCCAGTTTGGTGAACTGGGACTTTAGCCTCAGTGACTCCATTTTGAATTAAGTCCAGCCTATTGAGGCTTAGTACCTCCTGCAATTTTTACCTAACAACACAAATACATAGTTATCTATTTATTTCAATTTTCACTTTCTATTTTGCTTTCCATTTTAACTTTTCCAGAGGGATCTATTTCCGAATCCCATTCCAAGAGGTGGGGAGCAAAATGCAGAGAAAGCTCATCCATTTGAAATGAACAAGTGACTTTGCTGATCTCTTACATCACCTGTTTCTTTCACCAATGGAGTCTGACTTTTGTATTCTCTTCGGATGCTGGCTGTCATCACACATCACTGTGTCACTGTCATTGATGCTAGAGCCTATACAGGCAGTCAGCATCCAGGACAGCTTTCCATCTTTCCACTTCATCAAATCCCCATCATTTTCTAATCACATATGAGAGCATCTTTTTTTCCATCTCAACTATTAAATTTTCTTCTCTTCTGTTCACATTTAATTCCAATATTATTTTAACTCTGAAATGTTGACAGCTGCAGCATGCATATAAAAGCTATGTAAATGGAGCATTATCTATAGGGACTATATAACCAGGCCATAGCTGTGCAGCCAAACCAGAAATGCACACATGTAAGGGCACGCACTCCAAAAAGAACTGGAAATGCCCATGTTTCTCAATTTCTGATAGATATTTCCTCTCTGAAGATCGCCTTTACCCATATAATGAACATTGTTGGATGAGAAGACAAAGTTATTTTGATGATACACACAGATAGTCCAAAAGAAAGTGCTTGGGATATACCATTGCCCAAACTTCTGAGCTTCCTTCTGTGAATAAAACTATTTAACAACCCTATCAACTGCTTTGTTGTGCTTAATCACTCCTGCTGCTTTCTAATGCATCAGTTAAAATTACTTCCATTTTTACCTAGCCAGCAAGTTCTGGCTTCTATTTGCAAATGAGACACCAGTTGTTTGACCTCCTAAGAATAGAATCAGGAGAGTTTTGGAGCAGATAATTTTTAAACATAATGATAAGAGACCTTGATTTCTGATTGATCCCAAGCTTTAGTGAAAATACACATTTATACACAAATACAAGGTCTTATAAAATGTTAATTAAATATTTCAACATAAATCTGTGTTTTCTGTCTCAAGGTGCTAGACTTCTTTGTTCCTCTACTTATATGGGTGCCATAAATTTTGCCTTGAAATGCACAGGGACTGTCTTTTTCATACAAATAAGGTCTTTATTGATTGGCCAAGGAAATGGACTCCAGGCAAGTGTTCCTTTCCACGCCATTTCCTCAGGACAGTAACATTTCCATAAACATAATAAAAATAAAAACAAAACATTTGAATGACAAAACTGCATATTTCTCTCATCTTCATTCTTTTCTGAAAGTCTCTTAAGTATATAGCCTAAGAGCTGACATTAGTTAAAAAGTAATAATAAGATGACTTGGGTCAGAAAAATCAATTCTGGAAGTAGTAATATCAATTTCCTTGGCAGAGTTGCTGAATAGGGTTTTTATTGACTGTGAATCTGAGTTACTGAGAAAAATTAGAGATATTAGCAAATGGTTATACTATGCAAATCCCTATGACAGAATAACAATGGCTCATTGTTCACAGGATGGATGTGAAAAACATTGTCTAGCAGTCTGAAATGATATGCTGATATGCGTTGTTCTTCACTTTAAGGCTGAAAAATCTTAGATGACTTAAAAAATTTTTCAACCCCTTTACCATTACCCTGAGTTTATATTTTTTTCTTCACTACTTAAAAGAAAACAAATTAACAATTAGAACATCAACAACAAAAAATGTTCATCCCATTTCCCTAACTGCATGCTGATACTGACTTAAACCAATAAACTTCCTCCGAGGCCTTTACTCACAGGTCCTTTATACTCATGCAGACTTCAGTCACAGGAAAACTTTGGTCTAATGGAAATCATTTGGCTTACCATTCTAATACATTAACTTACTTGGCCCCATCAATGTGCCTGCTGAAGACAAATCTCTTTTCATGCTGAGTTATCAATCTCCACCAGATGGACATATTTATTATCCTATATTTTTTCTTGTTGTCCTCTCGTCCAAAATTATTTTCACTCACTCCCTGAATTTCTAATGTTTGTCATCAAATTCTCCATGAAAGCATTTCTTTAGGAATGCAAATATTACCTGGTGACTATTTAAGGAAATACCTGTTTAAATCCATCATAAATTGGCTATCATGCTATATTGGGTGCCAGTTAATCTCTTGTCCACATTGTGTCGGAGCTCCGTGTTTGAATAAGACTGACCATACTGTACCTCTGCCAAAGCACCCTCAGTAACTCCCTCTGACACTTAAAATGGACACCACACTGGTTACTATACAATATAAGGCCATTCAAATTATGACTCTTTGGGGCCAGCATTGTGGCACAGCTGGTTAAGCTGCTGCCTGCCACACTGGCATCCCATATAGATGACTGCTCCACTTCTAATCCAGCTCTCTGAAAATAGCCTGGTAGAAGCTATTGGTTCCTGGCTTCAGCCCTGGCCATTGTGGCTATATGGAGAATGAACCAGTGACTAGAAGACCTCTTTCTCTTGCTCTCTCTGTGTCTCTCTCCCTCTGTCTATGTAGCTGTAACTTGCAAATGAATAAATAATTTTTTAAAAAAAACTTAACCCTTTAATTACTCCTGATTTACATTGTACAATCTTTCCTCTTTGTACCTTAATTTCCATAGCTTCCTTCTTGTAGCACTACTGGGTACATTCCTATAAGCTGTTTAAGGAAAGGACCCTCCCACAACTGCACCTTCACCAATCACATCATGATTTTATGACTAATTTAAATTGATTATATTAAGGAGTCTACTCAATGGTCCCTAGCTAGAGACAACCTTAAAGATTTTTTTCCCCACACGGCAAGATTCCTCACTCCACCTACTGCAGGCCCACAACAATGTATACATACTACCTTTGTGTTACTCATAATTTTGTTTGCAATTATTAAGCATGTCTTTCACATTTTACTGTCTCTCTTAGGTCACTTATCTATATTGCTCCAGCAGCCTAACACAGTGCTTACTACAGAATAGGGACTCAGTTATTGGTGGAGGGTAGGAATCCTGCATTACCAACATCGTTTGCAGACTACAAATTTCACTGCCAAGTTATCGTCCGTGGTCCCTTTCTTCTTTCAGTAAACAGATACATCCTGAGTTATTTTACAACCCTTTATATGGGTGCCTACACCCATTCATACATATCGCTAATTTTTAGTCTTTCTGTTGGTTGCTTTATAACTTAGAATAAGATAAAAATAGCTTTACTTCTTGTTTCATCAGTAGAACAATTTTCTAACTCCATCCAGAAAAAGATAAAGATGCTAGATACCCTTTCTTATCTGTAACTTTCCTTTCCTCCTTTCAACTCCCATATTCGCCCATACACACTTTCCCTTTTGTAAGAGTAACAGCATTTATGTTCTATACTCTAAAGCATAATTATAGCTCTCATTTTTTCTGTAAAAAATAATTGGCTATACCATTATGATTATGTGAATATTATGTACAACATAACCAATAGTACACTATAATTACATTTCCTTTTGTGTACAAATTTATTATTTTGTTTTGCTTTACCAGTTTGCAGTTTTCTTTTTTCTTCTTTTTCTACTTGAATTTTCCCCCATATATTGGCTATCTTTATTGATTTCTTAAATTCTTCCTAATTCCCAATGATAACATTAAACCTCAGCGATTCCCCCTTTTTCTCAGCAACTTCTCTCCCCGAAATTCCTCCCCAGTTCTATTCCCATGACTCATTGCTCTCTAGAGCTGCTATACATTGATGCCTTGAGTCAACCCATGAACACCTTCTGGAATCTTTAGTTTTCTCTTTCCTGCTTTAAATGCTTGGAATCTATCCTACAAAAGCTTACAGTAAAAGATGAATCTGCATCCCTCTAGATGTGAAAATACCTCTGAAATCAGAGATGACCCCCTAAAATTTATACAGAAATATGGTCCTTTAAAGTTCCCCAGTAGTGCTATCTGTGGTGCCATATATGCTACCAGAATTTGGGGTGCCATACAATATCACCATATGCTTATTAATAAATCCCCAATATTAATAAGCCCGAGAGGGTTCTTGCCTAATATTTAAAGAAGAATTCTAAATACCAGCTCAGATAAACAAGGCAGCATGGTACATTTTAAGCCTTTATTTAGTGAAAAAGATGCATAGAAGAGTGAGAGCTTTATTAAGAGAGAGGTAAATCTGGGTTCATACCAAGTACCAGGAACCAGCCACGTGGAGGCACAGGGCTACAGCAAGCCCCCTCCTGGCAAGAGGCCAGGGAAGAAAAGGGCCGGAACACACCGTGTCCCAGGCTTTTAACCCACTTCCAAACGGGAATGGTTAATTAACCTGACTGGCTGGTGGGCACCCAGGTGTGGCCAGGTAGGGGCATGAGGTCACACAGGGGCATGGCGAAGGCCTGGTCTTCCAGCTCACAAACCTAATCAATTTTAACCTGTATGCCTGCCTACTTCATGTTGACCAAGAGATTGGGTATGTAATTGGAGATTAAAATCATTACTTATCAAGCCTCCAAAAGTGTTGCTGCATTCATTTCCAGCATAATGTAGAGAAGGAAAAATATCTTTTCCTTCTTCCCATTTAAGCTTTGTTGGCTGAGGGCATCATGACAAAAGGCAGATTAACATAAGGAAAACATACAAATGTAAATTTTCTTGCATAGGAGCTTCCAGAATGAAATGAAAACTTGAAGAAATAAGTCTGAGAAGTGGGTTTTTTGTTTTGTTTTGTTTTTTCCAGTAACAACTTTGTTTAAGAATGGAATGGCAGCGATGTATCAGAGGACAAGAGAATGATAGAACAGCACTAGATTGGAGAAACTGGGCAAGGCCTGTTCAGATCCTTCTTGAAGCAAATGTCTCCAGAGATAAGGGGGGGCTTTCCTCAAGGTAGAAGGAGGTCATCTCCACATGAGGGCCCTCTGATCTACTTCAGGGAAAGATCAGATAATTCTCCCTAGGTTTCACAACCTACTTCAGGGGACAAAGAGAAGAATGACCATTCTGCTTTTGCAGTTTTTTTGAGTTTCTTCAATCTCAAAATTTCCAATATGCCAACGTACCATATTTTGGAGTAGCATGTCCTGAACCCTACAAATGCTAATTTGCTGTTTCTCGCTTTATTTATAGTTGTTTCTTTTTAGAAGCTTTAAAATATCCTTAGTGTTCCCAAAAATCACAATTATAGTCTAGTTTTTGTTTTTTCCACACAGGGTGAGCATTGATCCTTCTGATTAAGAAAACTTTCTTATTATATCTTTAGTGGTGCTATTAGTTGGATGTTGACCCACATACTGATTCTATATAGGTTTTTATCTCTTTCCCAATGTCTTTCTCCTCTTTGCCCTTTTAATCTACTTCCTACAAGAATTCCTTGCCTTTTATTGTCAAAGTTTATGTTCAAATTCTAGATTTTTTTTAACTTTTATTTAATGAATATAAATTTCCAAAGTACAGTTTATGGATTACAATGGCTTCCCCCTCCCATAACTTCCCTCCCATCCACAACCCTCCCCTCTCCCGCTCCCTCTCCCCTTCCATTCACATCAAGATTCATTTTCAATTCTCTTTATACACAGAAGATCAATTTAGTATATATTAAGTAAAGATTTCAACAGTTTGCACCCACATAGAAACACAAAGTGAAACATACTGTTGGAGTACTAGTTATAACATTAAATCACAATGTACAGCACATTAAGGACAGAGATCCTACATGAGGAGCCAGTGCACAGTGACTCCTGTTGTTGACCCAACAAATTGACACTCTAGTTTATGGCACCAGTAACCACCCTAGGCTCTTGTCATGAGTTGCCAAGGCTATGGAAGCCTTCCAAGTTCCCCAACTCTGATCATATTTAGACAAGGTCATAAAAGACAGGGTGAGGATAGTAACCAATGATCCTAAGAGTGGCATTTACCAGGTCTGAACAATTATACAGCATTAAGTGGGGAAGAGGACCATCAGTACACACAGGTTGGGAGTAGAGCCATTGGAGGCAGAGTAGAGGTTATGATTACGAAGGAATGAGGCCCAAGTGCGCTAGACAGGGTCTAGAACAAAGGACAGAGTCATTATTAGAGGAGCTAAGAAAGGTGCTGTCTAAGCTACAATTTAGTTTTCTGATTGAGAGGCAAATAGAACCTGACAGAAGGGGCTGGATAATAATCTGGTGGGCTTTAGGCCTTGTAAATTAAGAGGCCCAGACCTATCTATCTCTTCACATGGGGTATATCCTAAGGGAGGTGTGAACCTCCTAGGAGAAGGCACTCTGTTGACTTTCATTACTTAGCTGGCCTGGGAAGAGAGCTGGCCAGGTAAAGGCAGGTGACATCTCTAACAAGAAATTTACAGTTCTGCCTGCAATGTTGCTGACCCTACTTGGCCGTCCCCTCAGCTACAGTGGTCACTTTGGAAGTTGGGCTGAGTGAAGGGCTTTTCAGCTTAGAGCCAGTAAGATCTGTGGCTCTGACCTGGGCATCCTTCGACTCCAGGGCAGGTCCATTTCCAGTGATCCAACTCTTGGCAGAGCTGCCAGGGCTCTTCACAAGCTGACTTCTGCTGAAGCCCAGGCTTACCACATTGAAAGCCACTGCAGTGGACTGGCCTGTTGGGTCTCCTTGAGGGCAGATCACTGTACAGATCAGCCATTAATAGGGCTGCCACCCATTGCTTCTGATGCCTAGCTTTCTTTTCCTCCTGGTTTTTGTTAAAGCAGACCAGAGGATGCAAGTCAAGGGAGGCCCAAGTCCCATCTCTAATCTTCGGTGGCCTGAACTACAAGTCTATAGTCACAGGCATGTTCTGTAGTAGTTTTTCTAAGGAAAACAATGCCCATGAGGAAAATTATATTCTCACTTAAAAACTTTCTTTCCCTTTGGTCTGAAAGGGAGGTTTTTTCTACTTACTGTTTACTTCGCTGATGGCGAAGTAAATCTAGCTATGAGATTATTATTTAAGCTCTTATTTTGGCTATGTTACTACAGAAAAATGTTAGCCATCTCTTTTATAAGGTCTAAAGATTAAATTGTGCTATGGATTCCTATGGACTTTTTCCAGCCACTTTTATTGTATTCAGTACTTTGGGATGGCTCTGTAAACAGATGAAGCCAATAATGTATTAACAGTACCAACTGAGAGAAAGTATGGTTAACTGAGGTTACTAAAAACAAAAAGCAATTCAAATCAATTGGCAATCTACAAAAAGAGTTAAAGATTTTAAAAGCTATTATTAAAATTGCTATATTGGTCTATTATGTTATGTTATATGTGTGTACATATTGTATGTCCACATGGGAAAATTTTATTATGAATTTTATTTTAATTGGCTTATAGATAAGTTTGTCCATAAATTTAAGCTGCTAATGTTAATCCAAGATACATTTTAATTCGTGTGACCTGAATCTCTGCATCATATGTTTTATACTTGTTGGTAGAAAGAAACTAAAAACATTTTATATGGTTGTGCTTAAGTTTACTGGTTAAACAAACTACACCATGTTAGATATTTAAGAGGTGTTTTCAAATACATGATTCTTAAAATTTATAGAAGGCATTGGACCTTCTGGTAAATGTTTTAAGTTGTTATCTAATGGTTGAAACGGTTTGCTAAGTATTCATGTAATATTGCTATTGTCAGCAAGCGATCTAGGACTTGCTCCCTCATTTCTCTATTCTAAGCCCAACTTGTTCTTTCATTTCTCTATTCTCCTCAAGGTAGGAAAGTAATTCTATTATGAAGGAATCTGTAGGATGCACTAATTCTAGATTTTATCATCATACATTTCCAAGATTTCTTCAGTCACAACTACAAGTTTAACTAAATAATGAATAACCTAAAATGGATCTAGTCAAATGTTACCAGTACAGTTTAATAAAGCATTACACTATTTACACTATTTAGTACATCAAGAAATTTCTCAAGTTTAAGCTATAATGAAGATGAACATCAACCATATTGACTACCTTTTCATTTGACATTACTGAATGCAAAAGATTGTGTAAAAAAACAAACACACAGGAGGCCAGGGCATGGTGCTTGGATTACCCACATCCCATATCAGAGTGCCAATTCAAGCTCTGGCTACCCTGCTTCCCATCCAGCTTCATGCTAATGCATTCTGGGGTACAGAAGATGATGACCCAAGTGCTTGGACCTCTGTCACCTATGTGGGAGACCCAGATGGAGCCTCTGACTCCTGGCTCTGGCCTGGCCCCGGCCAGCTATTGAGGGCATTTGGGGAATAAACCTGAGGATAGAAGATTTCTCTCTCTCTCTACTCTTTAAGTAGATGAAAATAAGATAAATAAAGATGCCTAAAATCAGAGTAGCTTATTCTTATAGTGAATTTTGATATAAAAAGTACATTGGGAATATATTTCTATTCTTAGATTTATCCTTGTCAGCTAAAAATGTAAAACTTAAAAATTGCATAGCACACAATTTAAGAGAAAATCCACTTACATATGTTTGTGAAGATTTAAATATGAAAAATATGTCTTCATATTTTGCTTTAACTACTTAATTATACAATTACCTAATTTACAAAACTTTGAAAAGAGTCTCATATTTATTTGATCTGAGACACCATTTGGATGTTGAACTAGTATTTAATAAGAAAATGTTTTAAAATTCTAGTGACTTCATAGTTAAAATTTCCATGTTTCATTACATAGTTATGTGTATCCAATTTATGCTCTACAATTAGAAACCCATTCCAACCAACCTTTACTTCCTTGTTTACTTCATAGCTGTTTATATACTTGCCTATCTAAAGATTTTTAGAATGTGGGATCAGAGAAACAAAAGGATGCTGATTAGGTTAGGATTCAAGCCAGGTATCCAAAAGTAGATATGGGATTTTTAAAAATTATATTCAGAGCAAAAATAGACAATGTGGTCCCTGTTTACAGTAGTTCATCTTGGCCTTTAATCATTTGTTTATCCACGAGACTATTGATTGCTGCTCCAGCAAGGAGAACAGCAGTGACACCAGGGTAAGAAGAGAAGCAGTGTAATTCTGTGCTGTTGGCTGTTCCAAGCGATGAAACTATAATTCACAACGTGATAGATAACAGAAGGTAATTTTATGGTTACTAAGAATGAGTTTGCATTTGTTTGTGTAGTTACTATATAAATTTATAGATGCATTTTGTTTGTATCGCATTTTAAATTTTAGTGGCTGAGCAGGAAGAGGATTGAAGTAGTACAAGGAGTATGTTCATGAACTCCTTCCTTAGCAGCCACTTGTAAAGGTGGACTGTAATTCAACATGAAATAGGTTCAGAATGTTCCCACAAACTCATTATAAATCAAGCTGCTTCGAAGGTATGGTGTTATTAAGTTTGTTTTTTGATTTTCTCTTGCCCTTCCTCCATCATCTTATCTAGAGAAAGACTTTAAAGGCAGGAAAAGCAATTCAGCAAGGATCCACTTTTAGTGGCTGAAATAGAGTGTTGGTAGATACATTTCACTAAGTCATAAATGTAGTTCCAGGAGCCAGAGATTTTTTTTTTCCTCATATCATTGACTGACTTTGTCTTCTGCTATCTGGCCAAAGTTTGATAATGAAGCCGTTAATTTATGAACACAAATTTTGTGTTTTATTTATTTTGGAAGCTGTGGATAAATATCACAGGGGTCCAAGTATAGTGATGAACGGCAGCTGACTCAAATAATTAAGTCACATGAATCCCAGATAAAATATGTCAAGGGATATAAATGTTTACTTATTTTATCCTTGCATAGATGCTAGGAAATCATTTGCACTCTCTGCCATTTTTTGTATCTTACGGAAATTAGATCTTACTTACAATAAGTAGATTTGACCCTGGTAAGAGCAGTTCCAAATCTACATTAAGAGAACTGTCATCTTACTGGTAAACCTTTTTGAGATTGTGAATTGCTGAGGACAAGGGATTAGGCCTAACGCCTTATAGCAGCTGGCACCCAGCTGCTTTTCAACATATGTTCGGTGAATACGGTTGGACTAAGCTGAGAAACCTGTTTTTCTGTAATAAACAGTTTCCCTTACTGCTTCCTCAGTGGCAACACAAATTCTTACCTAGTGAACCAGCATTTTCTCTGTCTGAGGCTGCCCTTCGCCAGTCATCCTAGAATTTGGTTCCCCCCCTAGAGTTTACAACCCCTATCCCAGAACTTGGCACAAAAAATTATTTTTAAAAAAAAGAGCACCAGATAATTGTCCACCAAACATTAAAAAAATGTGAAACATTTCATAGTCATAAAGTATCAGAAATCTAAAAGAAGTTAAGGGCATTCTGGAATTATGCAATGTAAAAGCTGTCTTCATTTGAGCATTGAATTTTAATTACTGCCCATTCAGCTCGTTATTTCAACACTCAGTAAAAGTATTTCTAAACAGAGATTCCCAACTTCAGGAAGCCCTTTGGAAGATTAAATGAGCAAATAGAATAGAAATGAGAGATAAATGCAAAATATTATGAGACTAAACCTTGTGCTTAATAACACTGAATGGATCACACACATATTTACTGAGTGACTATTATAGCCTTAAGCCATACATTCTGTCAAACGTTATTGAAAAGAGACGCAACATTTCACGTTTGAAGTTATAAAGAAGCAAACTTATGAAGCAGTTAGAGATCAATGTTGGATTAAACTATGAACTAATCAAATGGGCCTAGCTACGCTTCTCCAAATACATCCTGAATTTTCTGCTTCTCTACAGGTATGATAGCTTAATGTCTGAATAGCTCTTTTTTTGAAGATTTATTTATTTATTTTTTGAAATAAATTTGAATAAATATTTACTTTTTGAAAGGCAGAGAGAGGGAGAGACCAAGAGAGATCTTTCAACCACTGGTTCATTCCCCAAATGGCCACAATAGCTAGAGCTGGACAAGTCCAAAGCCAGGAACGAGTAGCTTCATCCAAGTCTCCCACCTGGTTGCATGGGCCCATGTACTTGGGCCATCTTCCAGCGTTTTTCCAGGTTCATTAGCAGGGAGCTGGATCAGAAGTGGAGCAGCCAAGACTCAAACCACTGCCCAAATGAGATGTCAGCATCACAGGCAGTTGCTTTACCTGCTACACCACAACACTGGCCCCTCCGGATTGCTCTTGAAACTATTTCTGCACATTCCAATATCTTCCTCATAGGCCCAGCTCAAGCCACTTTTCTTTTGTTTTCTATTTTGTTATTCAAGCTATACAGTTTTCATGTATTTTCTATATATATAGATTCAGGAACATAGTGATACTCCCCACCCTACCCTCCCTCCCGCCCACAGTTCCACCCATTCTACCTCTTCCCTCTCCTATTCCCACTCTAATTTTTACAAAGATCTATTTTCAGTTTACTATATACTCATAAGATTAACCCTACACTAAGTAAAGAGTTCAACAAATACTATGAAGAAAAAACACTGTTCCACAACAGTCAAAACAAGGGCTGTAAATGATCATTGACTCTCAAAATGTCAATTTCACTCCTATGCACTACCTTCTAGATACTCTGTTAGTTACCCCAGATCAGGGAAAACTCTTCTAAAGCCATGGATAGTCACATTAGGAAGAATTGTTGTGTGCTTTCTCCATGACAATGCCACTCCTTCACCTGTAACCCACACTTGGTATAACCTCCTTTTCATCTGATTTGTACAGTGACTCTTTTTTTCTTTCTTTTTTTTTTTTTTTTTTTGAACAGGCAGAGTTAGACAGTGAGAGAGAGAGAGAGACTGAGAGAAAGGTCTTCCTTTTCCATTGGTTCACCCCCAAGTGAACAGCCGGCGCTGTTCTGATCCGAAGCCAGGAGCCAGGTGCTTCCTACTGGTGTCCCATGCCAGTGCAGGGCCCAAGCATTGGGCCATCCTCCACTGCCTTCCCAGGCCACAGCAGAGAGCTGGACTGGAAGAGGAGCAACCAGGACAGAATCCGGCACCCCAACCGGGTCTAGAACCCGGGGTGCCAGCACCCCAGGTGGAGGATTAGCCTAGTGAGCTGCAGTGCCAGCTGTACAGTGACTCTTAATATTTAGATTGGAAAATCTTCAAGGACTATTTCAAAATGCTAAGCAGCATCTGATACATAAGAAACATTCAATATATTTGTTCTTTTCTCTTTCTTGTTTTTTCCTTTACCAGCAAAAGCACTTTAAACTTACTAGGTATTTCAATGTAATCAATAGTGAAGAATATAGTTAGTGATATTAAGACTAGATATGACTAAAGTTAGAAAATTATACAAAAGAGAAATATGGAAATTTTAATGTCAAAGATCATTTCAGAGATGATCTACAAATTCCCCTAGAATTTAAGGGAGGGTGGAGAGGCTATACAGAGGTGACTTGAGGAGAAACAAGCAGTACTTGCAGAAGCATCAAAGCAGATAGGTATTTGTGCAAAAGACTGTGAGGCAGGTACCATCTGATGTGGTTTTTAGGAAGTCATAAGAAGCATGCTTGGAGAGGTGGGGAAAGGTAGATGTTGAAGATGTTCAATAGTTGGGCACAGAGCTTTGAACAGAAAGATGATAGAAGGTACCAGAATCTCATGACCAGAGGGAAAATCAAAAGAAATTATGATTTTAAGAAGCTTAATCTGGCAGTAGAGTATAGTACAGAATAGAAATAGAATAGATTGGATGAGACCAGGTAAAAGTGCTATAGGAATTAAGAATGAAATAATGCATTTCCAAATTAGGGTTACACCATATAAATGGAAGATTTAGAGAAAAGCATGAAATAAATGCACCAAATCAAATGATATAACGACTGGGTGACACTGGTTATATAGCAGTGATTTGTATGTTTCACATTTATTGTTATCATGCAAATATTTTTATAGGCCTGACAGTTTTATCAAGTCAAATTTGCCCAAATAAGTGCATTAAAATATTTTAAAAATTCCTACCACTACCATGTTTTCATGAAAGAGAGGCTAATTTAATATTAAAATACCGAGACTTGTATTCCCTCCTACTGAGCTATTTGCATGTGATTTTGATTACCCTGGGGTGACTCACCCACTCTTTGAAGCTCTATTCATCATTCAAGATCACCTCAGGAATCTGATAAAGTTTTTCATGATAACTACAAGTGGAAGCAACTGAATGTGTTCTTTTGCCTTATTATGCCTATAACATTCTTCCTTATATTAGATTTATTTATTTGCATAATTGGTTTGCTTATGACAGCCTAAATTCTTTAAGGGCACCCACCTGAAATTATTCCTAATGTAGTAACTAGAACAAAACAGGTGTTCAACAGCTGAAGAAAAAAAACTTGATGGCTAATGATTTCTGACCTCAGAGACAGAGGCTGTGGTGGCACTGAAAGAAAACAGGAGGAGCTGATTTAAAAAGGAAGCAGCAATGATCTATTTTAGGTACATTGGATTTCAAGGTATGGGATAGTAACTGGAAAAAATGGAACAGTGACAGAAAATACTGTGAATTAAACTTTAGAGATAGAGTTATATTAGGGAGCTTTCATCATAGAATGAATAATTAAAATACACAATGTCGGTCGGCGCCACTGCTCACTAGGCTAATCCTCCGCCTTGCAGCACCGGCACACCAGGTTCTAGTCCCGGTCAGGGCGCCGGATTCTATCCTGGTTGCCCCTCTTCCAGGCCAGCTCTCTGCTGTGGCCAGGGAGTGCAGTGGAGGATGGCCCAAGTGCTTGGGCCCTGCACCCCATGGGAGACCAGGATAAGCACCTGGCTCCTGCCTTCAGATCAGCATGGTGCACCGGCCGCAGCGGCCATTGGAGGGTGAACCAACAGCAAAAGGAAGACCTTTCTCTCGGTCTCTCTCTCACTGTCCACTCTGCCTGTCAAAAAAATAAATAAATAAAAATAAAAATAAAATACACAATGTCTTTGTGGAATAGGACTCGACAGAGAAGAAAATAAGAGTGTGTCAGGAATTTTGGAGACAATGGGAAGAAGTGAAGAGAAACTTATGAAAGATATGGGCAAGATGAAGGTAGAGAAAGACCAGCAAAAGGCTAGTTTCTTCAGAAACCAATGAAGGGCTGAGCTTCAAAGTCTAGTGGTCGGAAATCAAATGCTGAAGAAAGCTGCCCTTCGTGATTTGTATTTGCAACCCTACTAAACAAAATAAACAGTACTGAAGCTGACTGCAAGGACTCTGACTTACAGCTGCTGTTAAGTTATGCCCTTGAGAGAAAAAATCAAGTGAGAATACATTACTCGTTGGGTTGTTAAAGAAACAAACCATCTACACAACAACCGCTACAAATTATACACGGTACGTCTCACAACAGTAGGTCAATGAAAATGGTTCATCAAGAAAGGTTATATAAAACTTTGGTTCAATGTACACCAATTTATTTTTCATTCTACATTTAATGAATTCACATTAGAGAGGTTCTTTTGAAGTCATAATGGGTTATTTTTCAATAATTTATTTCTGAACTTTAAAAAATTAATAATATTTGCACAGGGCCATTTTATAATCACAATATGACACTTCAAGGTATGAATTATGATATAATAACTCATACCTTGTGCATTTATACAAGCACTCATCCTATGGCCTCATTCTTAGCAAAGCAAAAGGTATGAATTATTATGTAATAACTCACTCATTGTCACATATTATTACTTAATTATGGAAGAAGAAGAAAATTTCAACTAATTTCAATCTTGGAAAAAAAATTAACTTTTTATCCTTGAAGAGAACAAAGCTCAAATGCTGATTTGATACAATAGAATCATTTCCAGGCTTTTTCCATTCAGATCACCATAGATTACTCTTTTGGAACACACTGGTCTTCTATTTGGGAACCTCAGAATGTCTCCAATACAGAAACTGAAAATCTCCAATAGTTCCCCCGTCTATATGTCACCGAATTATTTATTTATATCCCAAAACAAACAGCTCCATTACTCCAAACAAGCTTTCAAAATATGATAACTAAAAGCAAAGTCTGACTTCCTGCTCTAACAAAAATGAGTTTTAAAAAAGCCAGAAATAAAAGAGGGAAGAGTGGGAAGGAGGAAATAAAAGATTAAAGTATAAATTTCTATTAACTTTTATGATTTCCAATTAAATTTATTAAATAGGGAAATTCCTGCAAGATAGTACATAATACACTTGTCTATAAATATTAGAAAACAGAGTATATTCCAAAAAACAAAAAGATATATTTTCTTAGAGCTATATCAGCAAAAGTTATCACTAAATCGTAGAGCTTATCTAAAAATTCAAAACAATAAAAATATTAATCTTATGCCTTCCCATAGTGTTAGATAGTGGCTTTTTCTCCTGCTTTTATGAAACTTATGTTATAGAAAGGAAAAATGAAAGCAGAAAAAAAGACTTAACACATTAACAAAATTCATTAAAATAAGCAACAAGCAAAATAAATGCTATGGAGTGTAACCTTTTAGATGCATCATTGAAGACTGGTGTATTAAAAACGTGTGTGGTCTGTGTGTTAGACAAATGAAAGTGAGGCAGAAGAGACCACGAACATGGTATAGAATAAACCATCCTGCCTCTGACCAGTTGATTGCTGGCTGATTGCTAGCTCTTTCTCGTATCGCTAGTCAATTAATTTATGTTCAACTTTGTTCTATAAACTTCTTCAGAAACTATTTTTTTTCTACTTTACCTATGATCCCTCCTTCCAATTTACTATTGTTACAGAACGTTTGGATTTGGAGTTAGGAATGGTGGATATCAACAGCTCAAGAACGGGAGAGTTCATACATTCCAAACTTTATGGAACTTTTTCAATCAATATGAAGACCTTCAGTGGCAATACTAAAGAAACAGCAGGGTGACACAGGAAGCAAAACCATGCTTCAAAACCGTATGCTTGCTTGTCTTATGTTGACATTTGTCTTCTAAAAAACCTTTGTCTCTTAAGGAATACATACCTTGGGTTCTCATACTTAGATCTAATGTTCCAGGGATTGCTATATAATTTCCAAGTGAATGTTTTCAATTGCTTTTTAAGATCTCTGATTATATAGCAGTGCAGCCTGGTATCAGCCCTTGGTCTTTTTCAAGCTGTTTTAAACCCAGCTCGTTGTATTATTCTGAGTTTGATATATATATAATGACATGCCTATATGTTCATGAATTATCAGAGCACAATAACAGGATATATGTTATCATATCAATTGTTACATAACCACTGATTGCTATCAGTTGACTGATAATTAGAGTTAAACGGTTTACATTGATTAGTTTTAAATGAAACTTTGATGCTGGCCACTTATTTAATGTTTTATGTAGGTTTTGTTTTAGTTAGGCTGTGTTACACAAATCATGCTTTGTATAACTGTTGGTAGCACACAATCCAAGATAACATAGCATATTAACCAGTCACACATCTCTTCAGCTCTTTCTCCTGGGATGT
Source organism: Lepus europaeus (assembly GCF_033115175.1). Classification (NCBI taxonomy): domain Eukaryota; kingdom Metazoa; phylum Chordata; class Mammalia; order Lagomorpha; family Leporidae; genus Lepus; species Lepus europaeus. The sequence continues at coordinate 40,620,087 of NC_084832.1, read as the reverse complement.
AACTATTTTGTCAAAAATATACACAAAAAAATTTTTATAGTTTAATTACATAGAAATTTGTAAACAATATATTCAATGTTACATTGCTTTGCTTAAAATCCCAAAATTTTTGTGATTAAAATGAAGTTTTACTAAAGAATAAATTATTCACTAATGAGACAATAAAAATAAGATGTCTTCTTCATGGAATTAGATAAATTCCTAATTAGTTTTCTCATTTGCAGAGATCTGGATCTCATTTAATATTTCCTGGTTCTGAATGCAATATAGTTTTATATGCTCTAGTTAAAGCTCTGTGACAAGGGACTAAATAACCCAGAAATAAGCAATTAAGAAAATTAATTCTTTTAAAGAAAAATAAGGGGCAGAGCAGTAGCAATTCACCCCAGAATTGCAAATGTTGGCTAAAGAAAGCAGATTATATTAAAAATTATATTAAAATATGACTATACATAATATAATATTTATTGTCATATGCTCCTACCCCTTTAGTTTATCAAGATATGTTACATATGGCCCCACTAATTCCTCTTCAGTCCACACAAACTTGAGCTTCATAAACTCATGATGCGATCCACATGCCATATCCCATATGAGAATTTTCCGTCTCATGAATGTTGGAGAAAAAATGTTTTTAGTGCAGAACGAAGTTATTTCTGCAAGTTTAGGAAGAATTACAGCCACAGAATCCAAAAGTGCTTAGTCTCAGATGCCTCTCCTCCGTATCTGAAACAACTCTTTGCCTCTAAACTCTTTCTTTAAATTGAACTGATGAACGTGGTGAAGGGTGATTTATCTGTATAATCAACAAGCTAGCTAAGTCTTTTCCATTTTGAAGGGAAACAAAGGACAGACAAACATTTGTGACAACCTAGGTGTCCTTGAACATATAATGGAAAAAAACCAGCCTTTTCTCAGTACAAAATAAACAAATAAAAATATACCTCATATTCTTTTCTCGGAATTTGTCTAGTTTCTTATGTGATGCTTTTTATCTGGGTGTCTATTTTTCTTTCTGATTTTATTATCTAAAGTTAACTTAGCACTAATGCTTCTCAGGGGAAGAAAACAAAATAATAATGATTCTTCCAGGATTTCATTTTCTCTTCCTCACCCCAAAAATAAAACAAGTTAAAGAATTAAATATTGAATGTAATAAGCAATAGGCAACACCTCTTGTAATTTACTCCATAAAAGCAGTTACTTCGTAAGTTCACAGACATCCAGTCTTTGAAAGGAGTGAAGTCAATTATTTTACAATACAATGGTATATAGTACTATATTCCAGCTAAAACTGAGCAAGGTGGTTTGTTACATTCTTATAAATGTCTGCCCTTTTAACATGCTATAAATGCATTCTAAAATTTGCACTAGGTTCTGGTTGTTATGGGGAAGAATTAATGCATTCTATTAAATTTAACTTTTGCTGAAACACTCTTACCTCAGCTAAAGCTCGGAGCTGTAACTGGAGACTAGCTTCTAAGCAATTAAGGAATAAAATACTTGGCTTTTATAATCCATCTTTTGTTCTGGGAAATGCCGATACTTAAATCAGTATGGCGTTAGACAGGGACTTGTGACCACTAAATATTTAATTTCATCAAAGTCTATCCATATTCTGCGCTTTGACAAGCCCATTACCATATGAGTATTATTTAAACAAGCAGGAACATTTCAATTAAGTATACATTTAAATTGGCCAAGTGATTACGCCATATCTCTGCTTAAGACCCTGGTATAGTATAAGTATTGTAAGTACCTTAACCTAACACGCTGGTCCATTCACCACCCCTTAAACATATACTTTACATTTAACCACCTTCATGGCTTTTTAAAAGCTATTGCCTAGTTCTAGAATGACTTCTTCTCCTTGTCTATTTAAATCCTATCAATTCTTCAAAGTGCATTTCCAATAAGTGAATCCATGTCATTTTCAACTGGAATTAATCTTTGGATCTTTCATTGAGTCCCTCTTCCTGTCTACCTGACACTGACGCAATTTATGTACATGCTTACTTAGTTCACATGATCCCTACAATGTTTTTTTTTTTTAAATCTGTTCATTAGGAACATAACTTGAATTATTTCTTATGTTTTCCCTACATCTCAGTCCCTTATATATAGCAGGTGCTCAATAAATATATTTTAGTGGATTTAACAAGGACAACAGACAGCACTTCCATAGCCCAGGTACTCTGGATCTCTGGCTTTATGGATCCTGCATATCAAAACACATGTGCAAAATTATATGTGTATTTAAAATACACTGACACCTCTATTGTTAGGATCCATCATTTACTGGGAAAATACAACTCAGTTGTCCACACTGCTCTCAGACCCACAGGAGTGCTTTGTGTCCTTTGAGATGTCTTCAAAAGAACACTGTACTACAGTGCCCCCTATAGGTTGAGTAAAAAGCTGCAGAAGAGTCAGGTTACAAAAATTTTATATCAATTTCAAATTTTTCTCTTATATGATATGAATAAAATAGATACTTAAACTGGAAGTATTATTTTCAAGCAATGCCCATTGAACATTTCCCGGTTTATTTATTAAGCTTAATGACTTCCATGACTTCCATTATTTGCAATAATGGCACAGGCACATGGCTGAGAAATATTTTTGTTGTATTAAGAAATTCATATACCAATAATTTACATTGGTCATGCGATGGTTATTGAACAATGGAATTAGAATTGTTTTACTTGTTCAAAAAATAAAATCTAAATATGGTTATATACTTTGAATTGATTGATATCCACTAATAATTTGTATTCTTATTCTTAATTTCAATCAACAATTTTAAATAAATGACATTGAAGAAAATTATTTTTAAGATATGTAAAATAGTTTTAATTTTTAAGTTTAAGTTTCTACTTTAGTATTTTTATAAGAATATATTCAAATTTCATACACTTTAGTGGTGACAGTTACAGTGATAAAACCAAAAGAGTTTTCTTTGCATGGATTCTCATTTTTTAAAATCACCTTTTTATTTTAGGTATTTGAGATGGAGAGAGAAAGAGAATGAGACAGAGGGAGAGAGACAAAAAGCTCCTACCCATTGGTTCACTCCCCAGATGCCCTCAACAGCCATGGTTGGGCCAGGCTGAAGCCAGGATCCAGGAACTCCACCCGGATTTCCCAAGTTGGTAGCAGAGACCTCAGTACCTAAGCCATCACCTGCTGCCCCTCAGAAAGCTGGAACTGGAAACAGAACTAGGACTTGAACAAAGGCATTCACACCCAAGATATATGGATCCCAAAAGGGTCTTATTTGCTAAGTCAAACATGTACCCTATATTTTCATTTCCTTCATTTAAATATATATATAGAAAAGCATATGCACAGGTATAAAAATTACCTATAACCCCATCATTTACATGACTTAAAAATTAAATGTCAACTGGCTAGTATCTACTACTATTAAGAGTTTAAGGTGTAGCCTTCCAATTTTCCAATACATTTCCTATACTTATATAGACATATATATGTGTGTACCAGTAGGTATGCCTGCATGAAACATAGTTGAATCTTGGCTGGCGCCACGGCTCACTAGGCTAATCCTCCGCCTGCGGCGCCAGTGCTGGATTCTGTCCCAGTTGCTCCTCTTCCAGTCCAGCTCTCTGCTGTGGCCCAGGAAGGCAGTGGAGGTTCTTGGGCCCTGTACCCGCATGGGAAACCAGGAGGAGGCACCTGGCTCCTGGCTTCGAGTTGGCCGTAGTGGCCATTTGGGGAAGGAAGACCTTAAAAAAAAAAAAAGAAGAAGAAACATAGTTAAATCCTAAAATTACACATATTCATATTCAAGAAGACATCTCCAAAACTCTAAAAACCAAATTTTAAAGGAGATTATGAAACTTCCCCTTTTACTCACTCATTCCCTCTGAGTGCTACAAGCCTCTGAAGCTACATCCAGTGTGATACTTTGGTGCTGAATTCTGCTTCATTCTCTTGTCCGCTGCCATTGAGCACAGTCTAGATTTCTTTCTGGACTTGGATTCAGCTACCACTGTAGTTCCAAACTAGTTACTTCTCAGACTCTTCAAATTGGTTTTTTTGGAAAGCAACTGACATTTGAAAATTGATCCTGTTTTTGGAGCACAGTAAATAGAGGCTCTAATATAACGTAGTGCATAAGAAAATAATTCCTCAGTGGTCACTGACAAGGCCAGTGAAGCCCGGGGCTCCCAAAAGGAAATCAGTAGACTGAACACAGAGGAACAGAAGTGAAAACGTTCGGTTTTGTATAAAAAGGCATGGTCATTTTCTTGTCCCAAATTCTGTCTTCAGGCCCGTCAGTGGTTTGACATGGCCACAAGGCACAGTAGAGAAGGGAAGGAATTTCCTTCAAATGTGAACCACGCAAGCACCTGAAGTTCCATGCACTCTCCTCTTCTCAGCACGACAGAAGGGAGGACAGCAAGGATCTGGGGACACTGTTTTCTAAAAGGGGGACTTTGCCTCAATGCCCTTCTGCTGTGTATTTCCCCAGCCCCGAGAATATTACTGCCTAATTAAAGTGTTCGCTCTTTGCCTATCATAAATGCCCCATCTATTTAAAGCCATGTTCTGTTTAGTTAAAATTTGTTTTATCATCTGCAGAAAGGATTATTAAATTGAACTGGTGACTATTCCAACATAAGTTAAAATCAACAACATTTAGCTGGGCTTTAGGTGCTAAATTCTAAGTTCCATGTTTTTCCCTTTGCCACAGTTCTGCATCTAAGCCCCACTGACGGGTCCTGCTCCCGTGTTCCCCTGTGATTTATGGCGTTCCAGGAGGTGGGACAGAAGCTTCAAGGCCTCTTGCAGTACTTAAGCTTCTAATAATCAGCAGGGCTTTCGTTTCTTACTTTTTGCGCTGCGATTGCCATTCTCAGTCTTAGAAAGTCATAAAAAAATGGAATGGAATTTTTTAAAGTTCAGAGCTTAATCTGTGTTCTAAAATAATTAATATCTGACTTTTAGAAAGAGTGTAATTCTATAAATCATGTCCTTAAATTTTAGCTAAAACAAAATCAATTTAAGTCCTTGAAAAAGGATTTTTAGTTCTTCACTCCAAGATAATCTGATGAGAGATAAAGTCTTCCAGTGCCGTACAGTGGTTCCAAATGGCAAAATGCTTCTAACCACAAACTTCTCATTCCTAAACCATAACTAACTGGAAAAGACATAGTGTTTCTATTTTCCTATTTAATTTACATAATGAAAATGGTTATAAATAACTATCAGAATGCTTCATATCAAAGCATAAATGATTATTAATTGCTTAAACACAGAGAAAGTTTGTCATTCAATCACTATAAAATTATTTTTCATTATGTTGGGCACATTCGAAATTAATTATTTAAATAGCATGGTTAAAAATTCACCAAAAGACATTTCCCAAAATGACATTTATATTTTTAAAAGAAAATGAGTTTGAAATATAAACTACTGCTAGTTTAACAGCAACAAAAAATCACCTAGTGGCTAATTTGTTTACTGAAGTGCATGTTGCCATAAATCTACCTTAGGAATTAAGGCATAAAAATTTAGTTTCTGTAACTGTATTGCAATGTTATTATTTCTTTGTGTTGTCTAATACTGGTATACTACAATAAAAACTTAGATTTCATTTTTAAATTATATTATATTGACTGCTTAAAAACATTGAAAGGAAAGATATTTGAAAAATCCTTATAATTATTCCTCTTTAGTGTTTTCTACTTCAAAGCTATTTTATCCAAACAAGTTCAATGTGCATTTTAAACATGTACTTTTGAATCAATTTTGAAATAAAAAAGAGAAAAAAACATTTACTATTAGCAAAAATTATATTTCTATGTAACAATTTTTATCTTCTATAAATCTTTTGAATTCTTTTAATCAATCAACTTGGCATCCAGAATAGTCATTTAATTATGTTTTATTTATTTAAAGGCTAAAAGCTATATAGAATACTCCTAAAAATAATTTTAACAAATATTTTAACTTGCCATAAGATGAAAGTTTCACATGAAAGATTTGAGTAAATACTGAGAACTTAGCCTCACTCTACCACATACTCACAAAAGAATGAAGACTGATTGCCCAAATATTCAGAGTTGGATACACCATTTTAATTGCCATTAGTGCAGATTTACATCTAAAATATCAGAAACATTTTACATTTACTGACTTATACCAAGGGATGTTCAAAAGCCTCCCTTTCCTTTATTTTCCAACTTCTATTTGTAAGGAAACGAAATAACCTTTACTGTATGGTAGGTATAAAAAGGGACCAGATGATTCATCTCTGTGAATCTGCTTGTTGAATTTGATGGATCATTCTTAAAAGCGACGTTGCTAATCTTCAGGTTTTCTTTTTTAGGTTATTCACAGATCAGTGGGTTTTCCAGCTAATACAGGTCTGATGCTCTTCTGTCTTCACACATGGTATTCATCATATCTTGACAAGAAAAGACCTTCAGTCTACAAATAACCTTCACTGAAGTAAGACATGTAAGTGGGTTTCTTTATGAAAGATAGATTTTATGGCTGAATAAAAAACAACTGTACTTAAAAAGTGTCATTGCATGGCCTTATTTGAAGATTTTCCCTTAGAGGAACTTTAATGTTTGTTGTTGAAACTACTAATAGACCAAAAGAGAGGAAAGTATTAAATTACTTTATCATTAACCACAAGCGCAACAGGACTGGTTGATCAGCTCCATATTTTATCATTCAGAAGCGTTCAGGCTTTAAAATATTTAAGCATCCACATTAGTTCTTGTCAAACTAGCACAAAGCAGTGCATAATATGACCTGTGTGTAAGAGCAGAACAAGATAAGAGGTTACAGGCAGGGTGAAATTTCCACAATGGGGTTGCCCTGTGCTATAGATAATAGTTTGGCTTTCTGTTTCCAGACAATTACTAAATGATGTTGAATGTTTTCGTTATATTTTTACTTGGTCATGCTAAGAAAAGAAATGAAATTTATCTGATATCAAACTACCAAGGAGAAACCAATAAATTTGAGACATCATGTAAGGCCTATATTATTCCATATGGCCAAATATAAAAAGTAGAACATTGACCAAAAGTCAGAAGTTGGACAGTGTTGTTACCTGGGTTCTTAGGGTATAAGTGGTTTCAAGAAAATATTAAGAGCATTCAAGCTGTGAAAGAATCAAAACAATGTGATGGTGAAACTAAAATGTCTGAAGAATCTCTTTGCAAGAAGCCTATCATACAGTGACTGAAGGCTGAGAGACAATTCTTTTTTTTTTAAAGATTTATTTATTTATTTGAAAGGCAGTGTTACAGAGAGGCAGAGGCAGAGAGTGAGGTCTTCCATCCACTGGTTCTCTCCCCAAATGGCCGCAACAGCCGGAGCTGAGCCAATCAAAAACCAGGAGCCAGGAGCTAAAACTTATTACTAAGTTTTATTCATATTGTACTGTAAGAATACGATTATTTTGAACCTTTGGGAAAAGTTTTCAGACTGACAACTTAATAAATATTTAGGTTGCCACACCAATCTTCAGTGTCTAAAGTGAATCATGGAATACAAGAATACGCTTAGTTGTGGAGTAGCATGCAGAGTGATTGTTACAAACTTACAGAAATGTTTATGGTAACACCACGACGTCAGAGCGCTTTATATCTTGGAAGGAGGAGCTGGGTCCTTTTTCTGTATATCTAGACAAGTCTAGGCCGGCACCGTGGCTCACTTGGTTAATCCTCCACCTGCGGCGCCTGCACTCAACATGGGTGCCGGGTTCTAGTCCCGGTTGCTCCTCTTCCAGTCCAGCTCTCTGCTGTGGCCTGAGAGGCCAGTGGAGGATGGTCCAAGTGCTTGGGCCCCTGCACCCGCATGGGAGACCAGGAGGAAACACCTGGCTCCCCGCTTCAGATCAGCATAGCTCCAGCCGTAGTGGCCATTTGAGGGGTGAACCAACGGAAGGAAGACCTTTCTCTCTTTCTCTCTGTCTCTCTCTCACCATCTAACTTTATCTGTCAAATTAAAAAAAAAAAAAAAAAGATGAGTCTAGTTTGTAAAACAAGGACAGCCAAGGTCCTACTCCAAAATTCTAGAGACAGTCAACAACCCCAGACATTCCACTTCTGCTTTCATTATGCATTAGGTCATTCATTCGCAGGTTGTTTATGGAGGCAGTGACCATTTGACTTAAAGGTTAAGATGCTTTTTAGGATGCTCATATTGTGTGTCAGAGTGCCCAGATTTGATTCCTGACTGTGCCTCCCAATTCCAACTTCTTGTCAGTGTAGACCAAAGGAGACAATGGTTCAGGTAGTTGGATTCCTGCCACTCATATCAGAGACCCAGATTGCTTTCCTGGCTCCTGGCTGTGGTACAGCCAAGTCCTGGTCAGTGCGAGCATTTCAGGAATAAATGGGGACGTTCTCTCTCTATAGGTATCTATCCACCTATCATCTGTCTATCTCTCCCAGCAGACAGGACTCATTCTCGCTGTCTCTCTCTCCCTTTCTCTCTTGCTATGGCTATGGCTGTTTCTATCTCAGTCTAGATAAAAAAGTTGAAAGATGAAAAAAGTTTTTTTATTGAAAACCTACAATGTGCCAAACACTGTCCTAGATACCCGAGATTCATCTGAAAACAAAGCAACAAAATATTTCGGCTCTCAGACACCTTGGATTCTAAACCCAGAGGACACACAATAAACATGAACCATAAAAAACAACTCAATTACATAGTAGATTAGAAGATGACAAATGCCATGGTAAAAGACAAACGAAGCAAGATAAGGGAGATCTAGAGTGGAGGGGTAGACAGCAGTTACAAGCTGAAATGACATGAGCAGCATGCATTCCTGGAGACAGACTTGTAAACAGATCGAAGGTGATGAGGGGTTTGCTAGGTATCAAGGGAAATAGCATTAAAGGTAGCCCTGGAGATTTAGAAGAACAGCAAGGACCTGAGTGGCGTGAGTCACAGGAACAGGACAGGAAGTAATTTTGTACTCTCTGGCATCCATGAAGCAAAAGCATGGAATCTTAACAAAGGAGTAGCTTAGAGCAGCCTTATGGAAAAAAAGGGATGCTGGCTAGAATTACTATGAAATTGCATTTTGACAGCAAGAATGATGTTTTCCTTAGAGTTTTTGTCACAAATCAGTAAGAATATTAAAGCAGTCAAGAGATTAGTGTACTCACTAGTCATGTTTACCTTTTGTTATGATCATTCTTTAAGAATGGCTGGAGGTTCCACCTTCCCAGCTGTCCCACAGTGCACAGGCGTGGTTCAGAATATTTCAAAGGACTCCGAACCCTGGTCTCTAGCAAAGGCTATTTATGAAGGGGTCAGAGTGAAAGAGAAGCCCAAGAAGCTGCCCAAACACTGACACTAAAAGCCCAGCAATCACTGGGGGAAGCATAATAAACTCATAAGAGAATATACGTTTGTTTAAAAATGTGCACTCAAGTGCATTGAGTTTTAAAATGATACAAAATGGAGAAATGATGAAAATAAAATCCTACAAATAAAACAATCCATCTTACCTATTAGTAGGCAGCCCTCTGAGTTTGATTATTAAATTTACCTATTATAGTCAAATAAAAAATCACCATGTTACAATATTTTTAAACAAAGCAGAATTCTATTAATAAACTGTCAATTTGAGGTACTCCAAAAGAAATCAGATAGTTTTTGAAGCAAACTGCTTTTCTCAACAAACCAACAATATGTGTTCATTGCATTGGAGCCCAGGACCACTGCACGTGATTACAGTAAAAGCTCTGCATTATTTCCATCTGGCAATGAGAACACAAGATGTTGTGTAAACTACCAGAAGAGCTCTATTTCATTGTAATTAAAATTTAGTGTTACACTTAAGCAATAAGGCAACTCCAGGAGATGTGATTATCATGAGATAATGACCTTGGGGTGTTCCCAGGCATACAAGGAACCAAATGCCTCCTGTCCTCTAGAGGGGGCAAGATTATTTCTACATAACAGTCAACACCTCCTCTTGCTCACCCACCCCTGCTCCTGAAGCTGCAGGATCAGTGAAAGAGAAAGCTTGGGATTAAGAGTACCAATATGATTTCTGCAAAAAGAGGACATTGGGGGACTGGTATATGACAAAATTGGCATTGTGGAATGCTGAAGCAGCAGTTTCAAATGAGTTGTGTTGTTTGTGCAATAATTATGCAATGGCTTTAGAATTCTCTGGACACACATAGAACTATCAGTGATGTCATACCCGTGTAAGTAATCCCCAGCAAGGGCACAGATCTAACCTTTTCCCCCTGTTTTGGTTTCATGATTTCCATTCCATAATAGCAATAAGATATGACAGGTGGTGTGTTTCTTGAGGGTTTATTATTCTTCTTGGGTGGTTGAAGCCATTCAGCCTTTGGCCTGAACCTCTCAAGACATCTGAGATGTATAATAATTCCCCCAAAATGCAATGCCTGTCATGTCTTATTGCTTAATTACTCTGTACTTACCAAGTAATTCTTCTTAAAGGGAATGCAGATAACAGTGCTTACTTTACAGTTTATACTACTAGAAGCTACTTGGAAAATGGGATAACAAGAAATAATTTCTACTGTAATGAATGAGGGAACATTTCACTATATTACTGTTATAAACTCAGAATAGAAGGTGTTCTTAGAATTATGGAAAACCTTTATTTTTTTTTACTAATTTTCTGGAAGGGGAATAATAACCTAAAATTGTACGTAAGATAAAATAACATCATCCTCATGATAGTTCATGTCAAAGAGATGAGTTCCTTAATTATTCAGGAATATCTTAAACTAGTCTATATAAAATAGGACAAAGTGAGAGTTTAACTTTAAAATTTTTAATAACAATAAGGGAAACAAGCATAACTATTATAAAAGCGTAGCACTGGAATATTGACAAAAATATTTTTAAAATTTGTGTTCATAGATTTTCATTTTATTTGAAAGGCAGAAGGGGAGAGCAGGGAGAGAGAGAATCATCCACTGGTTCGCCTCCCAAATGCATACAACAATCAGTGCTGGTCTAGACAAAAGCCAGGGGTCCAGAACTCAATTTGAGTCCCCAGTGTGGGTGACAGAGAACCAAATGCTTGAGCTATCACCTGATGCTTCCTAGGGTGTGCAAAGTAGGAAGTAGGATGAAAGTGGAGGAGCCAGGACTTAAACCAATCACTCTGATATGGAATGCAGGCATCCCAAACATTGGATTAACTACTGCAATAAATGCCCACCCTAAGAAAAATATTTTTAAACAGTAATATAGAAAGGATTTGTATATGTAAATATTTGACAGATCCTCAAAGTATTCATGGAAACGTGTATGATGGAAAAAAAGACGTGCTGGAATTTCAATTTTTGCATCATTTAATTCAGTTTTCACAAACTTTTGAAGTACTCTCATATCCATGTGTGTGTATAAAATAAATGATACTTAAACAAACCAAAATGATAAAAGAATAGAGGTATAAGGTATTAGGTTTCTTTTTTCAGAGTAAGAAAAAGCCTGTTAAATAGGGATGAACCAGATTAATAGTAGACCCAGATGAAATTTAGACTTTCATTGCCTCTATTTTATTTTACTTGTGTAAAGTCATATCTAGTAAACACCCTAAGCTCTCCAGCTGAGACAGTGTAATTATCACTTCTATTGAAGCTGAATATAATATCTGGCTAGTTTGTGAATCCAGAATACTTTGAGATTAGTTCATGTATTCAAAAAACTCAGAAATAATTATACAAAGATTAATTCACAGTGCAAAAATGCATATCAATACATATGATATATTTATACAGATCAATGGATACAAATTGTACATTAGTACACTCTCCAAATTAATCCCTGTAACTAGTCTGGGTAATTTGATAAACAACAAAAGAATAAATTACATTAAAGGGTCTCTGACCCATCAGGTCAATGATGTGCCTTAAACCAATAGCAGCTCAGCAGTCATTTCACTTAAGGAATTGAGTATCTGCGCATATATAGTTATTTTCTAAAAATGTCAGATAAGGAAAAGTACTTTTTAAATAATTGTGATAGGTCATAAAACCCTATAAAAATAAACATGAGTACAATGCAGTTGCTAAATCTCTCCCATGTTGGAAAGCATTTGTCATTTCCGGGCCTCCTCCAGGAAGCCTGTCCTAGTTGAAAAGGAGGTAACAAGTGCTTCTTTGCATTATTAACTATATCAACAGGAAAACTTACAGTCATGATCTGGCTGTTTCTTTGAGTTTTCATTATTATATTCATCTAACTTGCAGATTCTGTTGTGAGAATGTTCAGGTCATGTCTATCTTGGAATATAAGCTATGCAGCAAGGAAAAAGTCCACTATAGATCATACTAGCAGTAAGTGTTAAGGGGCCAGCATTGTGGTGTAGCAGCTGCAGCTACCACCCACAATGCCAGCATTCCATATGAGTGCCAGTTTATGTTCTGGGTGCTCCACTTCCAATCCAGCTTCCTGCTAATGACCTAGGAAAAACAGCAGAAGATAATGTAAGTACTTGGGTCCCTGCTACCCATGTAGACCTGGAGGAAGTTTTTGGTTCCTGGCTTTGGCCTAGCCTAGTGCCAGCTGTTACAGCAATCTGGGGAGTGAACCAATGGATGGAAGATTTCTCTTTCCCTCGCTCTATCTCTATCCCTCTCTCTCTTCTTGTAATTCTTACTTTCAAATAAATAAATAATTTTTTTAAAAAAGAAAGTGGTAATAAGTGTTAGTCATGGGAAGGAAGAAATATTTTCATTGAAAAATTTATCTGTAAGTATCATTATTTATGATGCATATGCCTACCTACCATAATCTCACTTGTGTGTTTGTTCAAACAAAGCAGTTTCTGTGTTTATATCAATTTTATGCTTGCATTGAATACAACTACTTTGTTACTCTTTCTATTGTGTATAGTTTTGTCTAGAACTCATTTTAGAAAGAACTTAACCTGTAAGCTCTTTTTTTTTAAATTTCAAACCTTGCTTAAGATGTATTCTGGGGTGCTGGTGCTATGGGACAGCAAGTTAAAGACCCAGCCTGCAGAGCCTGCATCCCGTATGGGTGCCGTTCAAGTCCTGGCTGCTCCACTTCTGATCCAGCTCTCTGTTATGGTCTGGGAAAGCAATAGCAGATGGCCCATGTCCTTGGGCTCCTGCATCCACAAGGGAGATCCTAAAGTGGTTCCTGGCTCCTGGCTTCAAATCAGCCCAGTTCCTGCTGTTGCGGCCATTTGGGGAGTGAATCAGTGGATGGCAGGTCTTTCTCTCTCTGCCTCTTCCTCTCTGTAACTCTGCTTACAAATACATATATAAATAAATCTTTTTAAAAAATGTATTCTGACCTAAAGTACAAGAATACAGAGAAAGTCCACCATTGAGGTATTTCTCCACTCTCTCCAACAGTGTATCAGCTCAATTTGTTGCTTCATAACATATATTTACTTTTTTTTAAATTTAAGGGAAACAAATTTTATATATACAAATTTAGGAACATAGTGTTACTTCCCACCCTACCCTCCCTCCCACTCACACTCTCACCTGTCCTCCTCCTTCCTTTCTTATTCACTCTTAATGTCTAAAGTGATCTACATTCAGTTTAGTTTGCATTCATAAGATTAACCCTGCACTAAGAGTTCAACAAATAGTAAGAAGAAAAGAACTGTTCCTCTTCAGTAGAGACAAGAGTTGTGAACAATGACTGAAAATGTCAATTTCACTCCTATACATTATATTCTTGGTACTCCATTAGTTACCACAGATCAGAGAGAATTTATGGTACTTGTGCTTTTGGGACTGGCTTATTTCACTAAGTATAATGTTTTCCAATTGCATCCATTTTGTTGCAAATTACTGGATTTCTTTTTTTCTTTTTACTGCTGTGTAGTAGTCCTTGATGTACATCCCCCATAATTTCTTTATCCAGTCTTCAGCTGATGGGTTGATTACATATCGTAGCTATTGTAAACTGAGCTGCAATAAACATGAGGGAACAGAGAACCCTTACATATGCTGATTTAATTTTCCTTGGCTAAATTCCCAGGAGTGGGATGGCTGAGTCATATGGTATGTCTATATTCAGATTCAGGAGTATTTTCATATTGTCTTACACAGTGGCTTTCCCATCAACAGTAGATTAGGGTACCATTTACCCCACATCCTCGCCAGCATTTGCTGTTTTTTTTTTATTTCTGTATGAAATCCATTCAAACTGGGGTGAGGTGAAACTTCAAGGTGATTTTTATTTGCATTACCCTGATGGTTAGTAATCTTGAGCATTGCTTTCATATGTCTGTTGGACACTTGAATTTCTTCCCTTGAAAAATGCCTGTTTAAGTCCTTTGCCAATTTCTTAACTGGAATGTTTTGTTTGTTTTTGTTAAGTTTCATGAGCGCTTTATAGATTCTGTATATTAATCCTTTGTCGACACTTGCATAGTTTGCAAATATTTTCTCTCATTCTGTTGGTTGCCTTTTCTACTTTATTGAGTGTTTCTTTAGCAGTGCAGAAGCTTCTCAATTTGATGGAATCCAATTTGTAAATTTTGACTTTGATTGCCTATGTCTCTGGAGTCTTTTCCAAGAACTCTTTGTCATGCCAATGTCTTCTATGGTTTTCCCAATGTTTTCTAATAATTTGATGGTATCAGGTCATAGATTCAGGTCTTTGATTTATTTTGAGTGGATTTTTGTGTAAGGTGTTATGTAGGGGTCTTGCTTCATACTTCTGCATAAGGACATCTAGTTTTCCCAGCACCATTTGTTGAAAAGACTGTCTTTGCTCCTGGGATTTATTTTAACTCTTTTGTCAAAGATAAATTAATTGTAGGTGTGTGGTTAGCATTTCTATCCTGTTCCATTAATTTGTCCATCTGTTTTTGTGTTAGTACCAGGCTGTTTTGATTTTAACTGTCCTGTGGTATGACTTGAAATCTGGTTTGTGATGCCTCTGGCTTTGTTTTTGTTATAAAAGATTGCTTTAGCAATTCCCAGTGTCCAGTGTTTCCATATCAATTTTAACATTTTTTTAATCTGAGAAGAATGTCCTTATTATTTTGATTGGTGTCACATTGAATCTGTACATTACTTTTGGTAGTATGCACATTTTGATGATATTGATTCTTACATGAACATGGAAGATTTTTCCATTTTTTTCTATTGTCTTCTATTTCTTTCTTTAATGTTTTGTAATTCTTATTGTAGAAATCTTTGATAATCTTGGTAGAAATCTTTGATAATCTTGGTAAATTTATTCTAATTTTTAAATTTTTTTGCAGCTATTACAAATGAGATTGCTCTTAGAAATTCTTTCTCAGCCTTGGCATTGCCTGTGTATACAAAAGTTATTGATTTTTGTGTGTTGATTTTATATCCCACCACTTTACTAAACTTATCAGTTCCAACAGCCTCTGAGTGGAGTCTTTTGGATCCCCTATATATAGAATCATGTCATCTGTTAATAGGGATACTTTGACTTCCTCCTTCCCAATTTGTATCTTTTTTATTTTTTTTCTTGCCTAATGGCTATGGCTGAAACTTCCAGGACTTTATTGAATAGCAATGGTGAGAGTGGGCATCTTTTTCTGGTTCTGGATCTTAGTGGGAAAGCTTCCAACTTTTCCCCATTCAGTAAGATAATGGCTGTGGGTTTGTCATAAATTGCCTTGGTTGTGTTAAGGAATGTGCTTTCTGTACCCAATTTGCTTAAAGTTTTCATCATGAGAGGCTGTTGTATTTTAGGAAATGCTTTCTCTGCATCTATTGAGATAACCATATGGTTTTTGTTCTTCAGTTTGTTGATGTGATGTATCACATTGACTGATTTGCAAATGGTGAACCATCCCTATATGCCAGGGATAAATTCCATTTGGTCCAGGTGAATGATCTTTCTGATGTGTTGTTGGATTCAGTTGGCTAGTATTTTGTTGAGGATTTTTGTGTCTATGTTCATCAGGATAATTGGTCTATAGTTCTCTTTCTCTGTTGTATCTTTTTCAGGTTTAGGAATTGAGGTGACGTTGGCTTCATAGAAGAAGTTTGGGAGGATTCTTTCTTTTTCAATTGTTTTGAACAGCTTGAGAAGGATTAGAATTAGCTCTTCTTTAAATGTCTGATAGAATTCAGCAGTGAAGCCATCTGGTCTTGGACTTTTCTTTGTTAGGAGGGTCTTTATTATGGATTCAATTTCTGTCATAGTTATTGGTATGTTTAGGCTTCCTATGTCTTCATTGCTCAATTTAGATAGGTTGTATATGTCCAGGAATCTATCCATTTCTTCTATATTTTCCAATTTGTTGGCATGCAGCTCTTTGTAGTAATTTCTGATGATTCTTTTTATTTCTGTAGTACTTGTTGTTGCATTTCCTTTTTCATCTATAATTTTATTGATTTGTGTCTTCTCTCTCCTTTTCTCCTTTTTTCGTTAGTTGGGCCAATGGTGTGTCTAATTTGTTTATTTTTTCAAAAAATCAGTTTTTACTTCATTGATTTTTTTTTGTATTTTTTATTTCAATTTTGTTTATTCTCTAATTTTAATTATTTCTTTTCTCCAACTAGTTTTGGATTTGGTCTGCTGTCATTTTTCTAGGTCCTTGAGATGCAATGAAAGCTTATTTGTTTGGTGCCTTTACAATTTCTTGATGTAGGTACCAATTGCTATAAACTTTCCTCTTAACATTGCTTTTGCTGTATCCCGTAAGTTTTGATATGTTGTGTTGTCATCCTCATTTGTGTCCAGAAATTTTTTGATTTCTCTTTTAATTTCTTCTTGAGTTGCCAATTTCCATCTTCATTCCATTGTGGTCTAAGAAGATGCATGGTATGACTATTGATAAGTAACAACTTGGCCCTGCCATTTTCCCATAAATATTCTTATTCTTTTACTTTGGATTTCCTTCGTATTTTTACTGGGATATTTTCTGCCTTCACCTTCTTTCATAGCGATGACCATGTTTCTGTGTTTCTGTTTATAACACATCTTTAAGCATCTATTGTAAGGTTAGATGAGTGATGACAAATTCTTTCAACTTCTGTTTGCTATGGAAGGACTTTATTTCTTGTTCATTCATAAATGAGATCTTTGCAAGGTATAGTATTCTTGGTTGACAGTTTTTTCTCTTAAGACTTGGAATATATTAAAATAATATGTGGCATTTTAAAAACCTAATTATTTGTGAGTGTGTTCACTATTTATGAAGAAATCAGAACTATTTGAGCCTCATTTTTCCTGGATGATATTAGTCTTGCCTTTGTCACCCAGAGTTGGGTACAAATCTCATAGGTTCTGAGTGTGAGAAGTGCTCTCACTGGAACTATATCAGAGTTCCACAGGACCAAATTTTTGCCTTCCATTTCAAAGACATTTTCTGTGTGAAATAACAAAGTAAGACAATCATAAGGTGACTTCATCAGTTACTATCATATTGACTTGTCATTTTTATGTCCCATGGTTGGCATTTGCTGATGTATATATGTATTCATTAACAATAAGGACTAAAAATTTAAAGGTGCTGTGGGGATAAAAGGAACAGAAGAGTCCATCCTGACTGTGAGGTGTGCTTTCTTTTTTGCATTATGTCCTTTGCTCATAAAATTGTTGACTCAAATTTTCATAGGCTACCTCATTATGAAAACTGAAAGATAAATAAGAGTGCAGAAGTGGAAAGTAAAATCAACAAATGTTCTGAAAACAAATATGTGCCAGCACGAAAACATGGCACAGATCACACAACAAAGAATTAAAGTAGGAAATTTCCACACACAAAAAAATGTATTTTATGTAACTCAAGACACTGATAGATCAGGGATTACAAAAATCAATTCACCTATAAAACCATGACATTTAAAAAAAAACTGTTTAGTACTTGGCTCCCACTGACTAATGAATCCAGCTTGCTAATAAATATGAAAACTGGCATATGGAGGTTTCTCCTTTTTTAACTTCCTTTCTTCAACTTCATAAACAGTAAAACTACAAAAAAAAAAAAAAAGCAATCAGTGGAAGAAACAACATCTTACCAAACTCAGTTTGTGTTTTTAACCTTTTTTAAAAATTTAGAAACATTTTTAAAGGTAATTTGACACCAGAATTTAATTTCACCAAGAAGGACTTGAATGCCTACTATGTGTCAGCTATGGTTTCATTAGCATGTTCAATTCAGTGTAAATTGCCATCCTTCTAGTTCCCGTCTTCATCTCATTGAATTGTGGGGATCTAAAATGAATCTGCTTACATAAATGACTTCCTCCTTTGCCTTGCTGAAGGGAATTAGCTTATCTAAATCAGCCTAGTAACAAATCCAAAAGTTTCTTGATGAGATCAGATCATATAGTTCCAGTAAATTAGCACATACCAAATACAGTATCTGCTGAATCTTCAGTATTCCAACAGACTCCCATCTACTGTCAGCAATAGAAAATGACCTTCAAGAAGGCTGCGTGGACTAAGGCTCCAGGAGTTTAATTGAGGCTCTGACTAGATCCAAAAGTGTTGGAACTTTACTCAATACTTCACACGGAGACTTTGTGTCCTCATGAATTTATTTATTAACTCTGGAGAAGTTTTAATATATCAAAAAAAAGAGTCCAAAAAGACTTTTTCATGCCTCTTTCTAATGTTCTCAGTAGCAACTTTGCCACAGCCTACAATTTACCACCACAAGTTGGCAGGCACTGAATCGCAAGGCAGCTCTACGGCTTCATGGTCCAACCTCAACTCTGGGTGCCTGTCAGTCTTGTAAAGCTGCCTTCTAGGTTCATAAAGAGGCAGGAAGAATATTAGAAATTATGTACAGAATATATTTTAATTAATCCAGAGATCATGATGTACCTCTGTTTTTGTCTCACATAGTTCTAGCCCCCCTTTTTTTTTTACCTCAACATCCAACAAAAGCTTATATGTGTATGTGGGTATATACATGCAATTTCTAAGTTTTGAATATATCAAAATTAAAAGTTAGCACCCCCAGTTAAAAATTAAATAGAATTAAGAAAAGAGAAAAATATTAAAACTAAATGAAATACATGATCCTGAATTGAATCTTAAACCAGAGGAAAAAATGGTTGTGAAGGATAACAATTGTGGAAATTTGCATAAAGTCGGTTTATTAGAAAATATTATAATCAGTGCTAATTCCCTGAATGTAATAATTTTCCAGTGATAAAGCCAAGGTCTTTAAAAAGTTTGTGGAAAATTGACAAGACTGAATTTTGGAGCACAAAATTTTGAAATTTGCACAATTTCACTTTCCATGAACTTTTCTAAGATACCTTATATGAATAAATGTTCTGTCCTTACACTTAGGAAATATTTATAGGTAAAGGATGTGATGTCCTGAGTTATTTTCAAATATTTTGAAATACATACATATATAGGGGCAGAAAAAAACAATAAATGTGACAAAATGTTCAAAATTGATGAATTATGTTTTATAGATTTTTAAATTTTTTTTATTTGAAAGGCAGAGAGAGAAAGATCTCCCAACTATTGATTCTCTCCAGTGGTCACAACAGCCAGGTCGTGGTCAAGCTGAAGCCAGGAGCTGAAAACCCAATTGTGGTCTCCCACATTGGTGGCAAGAGCACAAATACATGGGTCATCTTCTGCTGTCTTCCCAGGCACATTAGCAGGGAGCTAAATTGAAAGCATAGCAGCCAACATTCAAACCTACACTAAATTATGAGATGCCAGCATCAAAAGTAACAGTTTTTTTAAATTTTTGATTTTTTTGAACTTTATTTAAGGTGTGCAAGTGTCCCGTATTTCATATACATAGATTTGGGAATATAGTGACACTTCTCGCCCTACCCTCCCCCCCACCAATGCTCCTATCCTTCTTCCTCCTTCTTGTCCAATTCCCACTCTATTTACAGTTTACTTTATATTCATAAGATTAACCCTACACTAAGTAAAGAGTTCAACACATGGTAAGAAAAATACACTGTTCCTGAGCAGTAGAGACAAGGACTATAATGAGCATTGAATCTCAGATTGTAAATTTCACTTGTATACATTACATTCTTGGTACTTTATTAGTTACCACCAATCAGGAAAAAAATCTATGGTATTTGCCTTGGGACTGGCTTACTTCCCCAAATATAATGGTTTCCAGTTGCATCCATTAAGATGCAAAAGACAGGATTCCATTCTTTTTTTTTTTTTTTTACAGCTGAATAGTATATGGCTGAGTATATACAGTGTATATATACCTTAATTTCTTTATCCAGTCATCAGTTGATGGACATCTGAGTTGATTCCATATCTTAGCTATTGTGAATTGAGCTGCAGTAAACATGGGGTACAGATAACTCTCATTTACTGATTTCATTTTGTTTGGGTGAATTCTCAGGAATTGGATTGCTGGATCATATGGCATACCTATTTTCAGCTTTCTGAGGTATCTCCATATTGTCTTCCACAAGAGCTGTACTAGTTACATCCCAACCAATTGTGGATGAGGGTACCTTTTTCACCGCATCCTCGCCACCACTACAGTTCGACTTCCACCATCTCCGTTTGTATACCTTTGATTTCTTTACCTCACCTAATGGTTCTGGCTAAAACTTCCAGAACTAAATTGATCAGCAATGGTGAATACGGGCATCCTTGTCTGGGTCTGCATATTACTGGAAATTCTTCCAAATTTTCCCATTCAATAAGATGCTGGCTGTGAGTTTGTCATAATTTTCCTTGATTGTGTTGAGAAATGTTCCTTCTATACCCAATTTAATTAAGATTTTCTTCATGAAAAGGTATCTTTGTTATCAAATATTTTCTCTGCATCTATTGAAATAATCATATGATTTTTCTTTTTCAGTTTGTTAATGTGATGTATCACATTCATTGATTTACATGTGTTGAACCATCCCTTTATACCATGTATAAATCCCACTTGGTCCAGGTGAATGATCTTTCTGATGTGTTGTTAAATTTGATAGGCTAATATTTTGTTGAGGATTTTTGCTTCTATGTACATCAGGGATATTGGTCTATAATTCTCGTTCTCTGTTGTCTCACTTACTGGCTAAGGAATTAAGGTGATGCTGGCCTCATAGAAGGAGTTTGGGAGGATTCTTTCCCTTTCAATTGTTTTGAATAGCTTGAGAATAATTGGAATTAGTTATTCTTGAAGATTCTGGCAGAATTCAACAATGATGATGTCCAGTCCTGGGCTTTTCTTTTTTAGGAGGGTCTTCATTACTGATTCAATCTCTGTCTTGGTTATTCATCTGTTTGTGTTTCCTGTGTATTCATGACTCAATTTGGTAGATGGTATCTCTCCAGGAATCTATCCATTTCTTCTATATTTTCCAATTTGTTGGCATGCAGCTCTTTGTAGTAATTTCTGAGGATTCTTTTTATTTCTGTGGTATCTGTTGTTACATTTCCTTTTTCATTTCTAATTTTGGGTCTTCTTTCTCTCTTTTTTTGTTAGTTGGGCCAATGGTGTATCAATTTTGTTTATTTTTTCAGAAACACTGATCATTTCACTGATTTTTTTTGTTTCAATTTTGTTTATTTCTTCTTTAATTTTAATCATTTCTTTCCTTCTACTAATTTTGATTTGATTTGTTGTTGTTGTTTTTTTAGGCCTTTGAAATGCACTGATAGCTCATTTATTTGGTGCCTTTCCAACTTCTTGATGGAGGCACCAATTGCTATAAACTTTCCTCTTAACACTGCTTTTGCTGTATTCCAAAAGTTTTGTTATTTATTGTCATTTTCATTCATTTCCAGAAATTTTTTATTTCCCTTTTGATTTCTTCCATGACCCACTGTTCACTGAGGAGCATATTGTTCAGTCTCCATGTGTTTCTATATGTTATATAAATTCTTGAGTTGTTGATATCCAGCTTTATTCCATTATGTTTAGAAAAGATGCATGGTGGAAAGCCAAGGCACTGTGGCTAAAAATATTCTACATGAAGGATGTCTGTGAGTAAGATCCCAATGGAAAGAAGTGGCCATCAGAGAAGAATGTACTTTTCTCTAAACAGTGGAGAGAATGTCCACTTTGCTAATGGCTTTATCTAAATACTAACGGAACTTGTGGATTCAAAAGGCTTCCATAGCCTAGGCAGTTCATGTCAAGAGCCTTGGGTAGTCACTGACATCATACATAAGAGTGTTAATTGTTAAATTAGCAACCAGAGTCACTGCATTAATTCCCCATGCAGGACCTCTGTCCTGGATGAGCTGTATTATGAGAATTAAATGTGATACTTGTTCTCAAACAGTTTTTTTATTTGTGGGCATGTGTGTGCAAATTGTTGAAATCCTTACTTAGTAGAGAGTTGGTCTTCTGTGTACAAAGTAATTGAAAATGAATCTTATTGGAGAATGAGACTGGGAAGGGGAGAGGGAGAAGGAGTAGGGGTGTAGGTGGGAAAGCGGGTATGGTGGGGAGAATAACTATATTCCTCAAGTTGTACATATGAATACATATGTATTCCTTAAAAATTAATTAATTTTTTTAAAAAAGAAAAGATGCATGGTATGAATTCAATTTTTTTGAATTTGCTGAGACTCTCTTTGTGGCCTAGCATATGATCTAGACTAGAGGAAGTTCCATGCACTGACCAGAAGAAAGTGTATTCTGCAACTGTTGGATGAAAGGTTCTGTAGACATCAGTTAGGTCCATTTGGTCCATAATGTAGATTGTTTCTTTGTTGATTTTCTGCCTAGTTGTTCTGTTCGTTTATGAAAATGGGGTGTTGAAGTCTCCCATTAATATTGTATTGGTGTCCATGTATCCCTTTAGAACCGTTAACATTTCTTTTTAATAGCCAGGTGCATATACATGGGGTGTGGTGCATATACATTTATTATAGTCACATCTTCCTGTTGAGTTGATCCCTTAATCATTATACAGGGTATAGTATTCTGGGCTGACAATTTCTTTCTTTTAAAACTTGGACTATGTCTCTTCATTCTCCCCTAGCCTGTAGGATTTCTGATGAGAGTCAGCTGTTAGTCTAATTGGAGATACTGTGAAAGTAATCTGGTATTTCTCACATACACATTTTAGAATCTTTTCCTCGTGCTTTACTGTTCAAAATTTGGCTACAATGTGTCATGGTGAAAATCCTTTCTGGTCATGTATATTATGAGTTCTATGTGCCTTGTATACATAGATGTACTTTTCATTCCCCAAATTAGGGAAGTTTTCTGTAATTATCTCCACAAAAAAGGCCTTCTAATCCATTCTCTGTGACCACACCTTCTGAAACTCCTAAGACCCATATGTTGGGTCATTCAATAGTATCCCATAAATCTCCAACACCGTTTTTAATTTTTAATATTTCTAATTTCTTCTTCTTTTTATGATATGGTATGGCTGAAAAATTTCCAAGATTTATCTTCTAGCTTGGATAGTCTTTCTTCTGCCTCATCAAGTCTGTTGTTAAGGTTTCCCACTGATTTTTTTTAATTTGGCATACTGAATTCTTCATTTCTAATATTCCAATTTGATTTACCTTCAAAATCTTAATCTCATAAGAAAATTTTTCTTTCATGTCATATATGAATATATCTTTAACCTGTGGATTTACTTCTCATTGCTTCTAAATAATCCTATGATTAATCTTTTGAATTTCATTTCAGGCATTTCATCAATCTTTTCATCTTCAGTCTAATATTTAAATTTTTTTGTGTTCCTTTGGGGAGCTATGTTTCCTTCCTTAACCTTGTTTCTTGAATTTCTGTGTTTTTTTAAGGGATTTGTGGAAATACTTGTGGGTTCTTTTTCCTCGGATGGATTTTATCTTTGAACTATGCCTCTGTGGCTTAGCTGGGTGTCTGCTCTTTCAGTGAATACCCAGAGGCAGGTGCTGTACAAGGCCAGGGAGCTCTGGTCAGTGATCTATGGTGGGGCAAATATCCAAGGTGACACCCAAGTTGGGCATGGTGGATCCTTCTCTTATCAGCAGGAGAGTATGATCATCACTGCCTCTCTTCCAAGATGATCAATGCCCAGTGTCAGCACACAGTGGGTGCAACACTCACCCGTGCTGCCACATGAACTACTAAAGGACCTGTGCAGCCTTCAGTGTGAGCACAGATCCCACTGCAATATGCGTGCATAAGAGCCACTGTAACTGCTACTGACGTCAAAATGGCTCCTTCTCCCTGACCACTACAGGGCAGGCACCCAAGCTGCTTCAGCTGCTACTGGTATCAAGACAACACTTTGTACCTGCCAGTTGCCGGGCACGTGCACAAGAACTGCCACAGCTGCTACTTGTATCAAAATGGCACTCTCTCGAAGAGGCTTAACTTGCTGTGCCGCAATGCCAGGCCCCAACTCTGTTCTATTAAATTAAACTAAGTCCTAATATAATGACACAAAAATTGCACAACCTTCTTTTATCTCATTTCATGAATGCAACTTTCTTTCTTTTTATCTCATTTCATATATGCAGCCAAGTTTTTCAAGGGCCAGTTCTACAAATAAAGATTTCAGTTCAAAAAGAGAAAAATAAAAAACCAGAAAGGTATTCATATCTCAGTAATTAAAAGGACGAGATGCAGAAGAGATCTGTTAGTGTAGACATAGACAAATGTTTGTCCCATGTGAAAATTTCATTGATTGCATTTGATACTCTGGGAAGACTGAAACAAATGTGAATGAAGTACTCTTTTTCATAAAATAAAATAATTCTTCAGAAAAAACACGTTATACTTATGTCTCATTAAGTTTCATGTTACAACAATTACCACTATGACAGATATTTTAAAATCCTCCTTCCATTTCCCATGTTCACTGCTTTTATCTCTGGTGAGTCATAGAGTATTAATGTTTATATCAAAGTAAAATATGTTAAATTTTCATAGTTGACATATAAATTTCCAAATTACATCATCTTTGTTGTCTCCCTGTATCTTAAAAAGGCATTTTTGTGATTGCCCCATCAAAATGTTAACTGAGCTTCTTTCAGGATTTTTCTATTGGTTAAAGAGAAAATTAGTAATACTGTGTAACTGTTACATAAGAAGCTGTTTCAGGGCCAGTCTTGTGGTGCAGTGGGTTAAACTTCTACCTGCAATGCCAGTATCTCAAATAAGCATTAATTTGAGTCCCTGGTTGTACTATTTCTGAGCCAACTCTCTGCTAATGCACCTGGGAAAGCAACAGAAGATAGTTGGCCCTCCCAAATGGGCCCCTGACACCCATGTCGGGAGACCCAGTTGAAGCTCCTGGCTCTTGACTTTGGCTTGCTTCAGCCCTGTCATTGCAGCCATATAGAGAGTCAGCCAGTGAATGGAAGATATCTCTCTCTCTCTCTGCAACACTGTCTTTCAAATAAATAAATAAATCTTTTTTAAAAGGAAGGAGAAGCTATTTCATTTCTCAATTTGTTCATCAGGAAATTTCCCTTAGATTGGAGAAAAATCTCATAAAGTCTAAGTATCTTGGCTGTAATATGAATAACTAGATTTTCAATAAAATATGATTTAAACTGTGGAAGTACAATAAAAAAATAGGGGATTACTTTAAAGAATATGAGACCTACATCTTATGGCCATATGCTAGTGTTTTGTACCCAGAGGTCCCACTGTTCTAATTTCACAGAGAATCTGCTCTTGTCTTACTCTGAGCACACAAGGATACTAAAAGAGTACATGTAATGAGTCAAAATAATTTTTCTCCAATGAAGACAAATAAAGCAGTACAAGAGGAAAAAATATATATGTCAACAGCCAAATTTCTACTTGGCATCAACACTATAAGAAGTAAGCACTCAACCATTATCTCTACTTTAAAACTTGATTTGGTTCTACAAATAGCGTCAAATAATGCTTGTAGGTGGGTTGGTGTGAATTGTGAGATATACTGAAATGGTGATGTCAGCCATTTACTTTTGGGCATTCCCTTTGACACATTCCACTGACAACAAGAATAAAGGTTTTTTAAAAGATTTATTTGAAAGGTAGAGATATTGAGCAGGGAGGAGAAAGACAAAGAGAGAGACAGAAAGACCTTTTATTCTCTGGTTCACTCTCTAAATAGCTGCAACTACCAGGGTTAGGTCAGGATAAAGCCAGGAGCCAAGATCTTAATCTGGGTTTCTCACATGAATGCAGGGGCCCAAGAACTTGGGCCATCTTCCACTGCTTTCCCTGCACATTAGCTGGGAGCTGGATTGGAAGTGGAGCAGCAGAGACTTGAACCCACACACATATGGGATGCCAGTGTTACAGGCATGGCTTAACCCACTATTCCACAACGCCAACCTCAAAGATAAAGATTAACAGCAAGCTGTGTTCCTGAAAACCTGCAAAGCCCGAACAGATGAATAGTAAATTTTTTCACTGAGCCTTAAACCAGACACCACTGAAAATTACTTCCTTACAGGCTAGATATCTCAAATGTTTGCATTTAGAAAAATTTTAGATTGATAAATTATTTCTAATGACTTTGAACTTGGAACCACCAGGCCTTAATGATTTCATCCCAAAAGAAACTATTAAATTGTAGCAAGGGAAAGAAAAGCATGCACGAGATGTTCCATAAATGTCTTGTTTTCTATCCAAATATGTTGTGTAAGCTTACTACATTGATACAATAATAATACTGACACTGAAGAATAAGGAAACTTCTCTTAGTGTGATTGGATGTCATTGGTGTCTTCCACGCAAGATGAAGAGGACTGCCGCTTTGAAACAGTCATCTGGTCATGTTCCCCTGTGTGCTCTAACTAGAGAGAAAGGGCTAGAGAGAAAAAGAGACTTCAACATACTACTTAACACCATGTTGAATAGCTAACAAAGTGGGTGTTTTTAAAAATGTCTTTGGATAATTTTTGTCACCTAGAATTCTTAACATTTTGTCTCATTATCTTATAAAAGAAATCAATGAATTCGATAAGAAAATTGATTCTCCCCCTGCTCTTTTCAAGAATCCTTGAAATGCATATTTCTCACTAAGGACTTGAAAGTGTTTTTCTAGTGCCAAGAGTCTCAGCTCTGAGATTTATATTTCACAAGTAGAATCAGCAGCCTAAGCAGCACATTGGTGTTTGGCTCACAGGGCTGAGCTGTCTGCCGCATCATTGCCGTCCCAGATGCTGCTGTAGAACCGCCACTATGTGAAGTTTACATCCAGAGCGCCAAAGCAGATGTGGAAAAGAACTCAAGAAAATCCCTTCAGATTAAGACAGCATTCCTTGCATGCTGCAAATTAAAAAAGCAGTTAAAAATATGTGATCACCACGTACAGGTTATGTATTGTCAAAGACAACTCCCATGATACAATCATCTACCTAAGATAACATTTTTTTTCCATCACAGCACTTGCTATTCTTTAGAATTTGTTTCCTGTATATTACTTCTCTCCTTCTGAGAAGAGAGGGGCAGGCTCTGTCTTGTTCACAATGGCAGGCACAGCGTGAGAGCATACCTGGCCCAAGTGAATGACACATCTCTCTTGCCAATATGGTAGCGAAACTCAGAACATGGTTGCTCCAGAAGATAGAAAAATGGGCTCACACCCTCAGACTTCTGCTTTGCCTGGGAAGATTATTCCTGTGCACTCTGACAGAGTCAAGAACACATAGCATGGAGTTTTTGAGAGGAAATTTCCCCTTCACGTGATTTTCAGAGCTCTTCTCAGAGCCCACTCTTCCCATAACCGTGGTATGATTATGAGGGTCTCGCAGGTCCAAAGAGAGGCTTTCATGGCACTGCTGCATTTACAACAGAGCACATCCAAATTGTTGGCAGGTGGCGAAGACAGAGGTTGACAATAAATCAATGAAGAGATCTTCCAAAATATTGTTTCACAGTATCCTTTGCTGAAATGTTGAAATCACTATGAGCTCTTCAAGATTATGGTGTAAGTGTTCAAAGTGTACTGAGAATGTACAGTATGGCTTTTCATAAGATGAGAAAAGCATATAAGAACTTTTTAGAAGCTTGTCATCTGAAAGGAAATGAAGGTAGAGGAAGCTTCTTGGGAAAGAACATTCTTCAATCTTTGGATTAATGTTTATGAAAACACAGGTGCATACCCAATAGATCCTCAGGGAACTTTGTAACTATTAGATTCAATGCCTATAGAAAAATTCTAAAACAGATTCAGACCTGAAGAGGACACCTTTATGAAACCATAGAGTCTTATAAAACCTAGACAACAACTTATGTGGGCTACAAACAGGCTTCTGATCCATGGTACTTTTTAGAGTATTCAGAATAGCAATGCTCTATTCCAAGGGTATGATTTACAATCCTCCCTAAATCTGGTCTCCAGAGCTGACTTAGGCTAATTTCTAGATTCTCCTGCATCTACTTAGATCTTGTTCCCCATATATTGTGAATGCTAAATGCAAAACATGTACACTATTGGTGGCTATATTTTAGGTGGGGAATGCAATTCTTCCCCATAGTGGCAATACAGCATCCTCTCAGTTATAAATATCTTCACTTCAATGAGAAAAGATGATGAAATTCTTTTTGAAGACTCTCAAAGGGCTTGCAGATTTTTAAAAATATTACTGCCACTTTGTTTGGAAGAAATACAGTTTGGTCGTAAAGCCATCATTTGTGATTGAATTTATGAACATGACACGCATTTGCATGCTGTGCATGAAAACCCTGCACCAAAGAGTGGTTTCAAACAAGGAAACTGTTGCTAGTCAGAATTTCTCATCCGTATTATCATTAACAAATACCAACCCCCCCCCCAACCTGTTGAAACTCAACATAATTCAAAGGACACTTCCTTTGTATGAAGAAGTCTATCAACTTCAAAATTCCTTGTGACG
This sequence comes from Lepus europaeus, assembly GCF_033115175.1. Lineage (NCBI taxonomy): Eukaryota > Metazoa > Chordata > Mammalia > Lagomorpha > Leporidae > Lepus > Lepus europaeus. Next base: position 40,591,353 of record NC_084832.1, on the reverse strand, counting down.
CTGTTGAAATTTTTCAAATTAGAAAGGGAAATTCCTTTTTATAAATGTCCTGTTTATATTGGGGCAAAGCATCTTTCTTTTAGTTATTCTATTTGTGAAAGGCTAAGTACTTAAAATAACTTGCTTAGAACGGTTCATTTCCATTGAGCACAGTACTTACGAGTATGCTAATAAAAAGAAATGTGGCCAGGTAAAACTAATTCATTTATTCAACAATCCTGATTAAGCATAAGAAACAATACTAGTGCCAGATTTAAAAAATAAATAAATAAGAAGCTACCTTAAAGAAGCTTAGGTGTGATATTCCTGTGTTATAAAGTAGAAGGACATAGGGTTAAGCAGAGGTACCTATGATATTTTATGATTAAAAAATGGAAAGGGCAATTCGTTAGTCATTGAGACATCTGTTAATGCTTCCTAAAGCGTTGTCAATTGTGTGTGGCTTGAATGATGGGTAGGAAGCTGTAGTTGAAAAATGCAGGGAGCTTGAATCACTTAGTGATTCAGGGGTTTCTGTCCAATTCAGTAGTAAACCCAGGTCAACATTTCTTGAAAACAAGTGCTTTGGATTGATGTTGGAGATGTGAAATGAAACCAAATAACCACAGTAAGGCAACTCTGAGGGAATTTGATGACAGATCAAATTTCTTGATGTGAAATAGTCTCCACAAATGAGATCTATGCTTTAAATATCCAACATATTCATACAGAGAGAATATGAATTAAGATTCCATATTTGACCATTTTTACATTACTCTTTTAGAGGCACAATAATTTCTTCATGAAACAAAATGCAAAGTAGAATCTCTTGGGCAGAATCATTCCAAGCACATGCAAAACAGCATCATCACACCAGCAGCTGCTTCCATGCAAGTGTTTTATCCTGTCAATAAGAAAATCCTTGATGTGCTATTGAATACACAGTTATCTTGACAGCCATCTTCATGTAATATTCAAGATAGCTTTTACACAGTCTAAGTTATAATATTAGCCAGAGAGCTAATGCTTGCTTTTTATTTAAGGGATGATGAACTTGATTTAATGATTTCTCTGCTGTAAGCCAATTCAGACTCGGAATTCTCCTTGGCAGATTTCACCAACTTAAACTAACCGTAAACTTGAGATACTCATAGCCAAAACCAGACTCCTATCAACTACTATTCTTTATCACTGGTTTTGCCAGGACTGAACCCGAGTTATTTTCATCAACTTTTCACATGTATTGTGCCTGACCTTAGAAATATTGTAGCCACTGAATTGCCATCATCCAAGATAAGAAAGAATCGTCTTGAAAGCTTGATCTTGATTCAGAAAAACACTATTCTACAATATTTGCTGTCTCAAATTCTTTTACCGTAGCCAGTCTACAATGGATTGTTGGGGTATAGTTCACCAATTTGGATTTCATGTTTAGGATAGAAGAAACTAAGAAATGATGGGACAGAGGAAGGAAAGAGGGAACAGAGGAGTAAGGAAAAGAGGAAGAAAAGAAAACCAGCAAATACAACCCCCAAATGTGGTTTGGGGGTTCTCCTTCCTGATTTTAAGATGTTAGATATCTAACCTCTAGATTTAAGAACTAACGATCATTCTTAACAGAAAATATTATAAATTCTAGGTCCTAGTTGCAGCATTATAAATGAGATGAGATGCATTTATACAAGGGGTCTTCAAAAAGTTTATAGAAAATGGGTACTATGAAAAAACATGCTTGGATTTTAAAATTTCTACATCAAAATAAATTGCTCAGTTAATTTCATTTTTTTGCATTTTTCAAAGTGGACTGCTGAGGAAACTGTGCTAGGTAAACTGATGTCAACCATGACTACCAGGCACAGTCTTGCCAGGAAAAAATGGCTCATTGCATAATGAAAGGAACGTTCCATAAACCATTTGCAAAGCTGTGGACAGCTCATAGGGATGCCACAGGGAAAGTGCAGTACCTAAGATTAGTAGAAGTGGCCAGCATTATCATCCCCAGGCCTGAAAAGACTAGGAACCGGCCACTTACAGAGCTTGAGGGCTTAGGTTAAGTGTGTGGAATCTGTTACAACCCTGCAAGCAGGGAGGCAGTATCAATTTTCATCCTCCCTCTGATAACCAACTGGTACAGCCTACTGATGAAAACCAATGGAAAATGTAATCAATGAGCAAGGAAGCCCATTTCTCAGTTCCGAACAAGTTCTCCTAAGAAGCATAGAGTAGGGGGTCAGTAAACAGGATGGAGAGAAGTTCTAGAGGGTCTCACTGCAGAAATCCAGCCCATCATATTAGATAGCACTGTGCTGATTAAGTGCACAGCATTACAAACCAAAAACAGAGGGAGAAATAACAGTAACAGGAGAAACACTAAACTTCTTATTTCATCTGAAAGAACTTGTTGGCCCTAGAATTTTGCAACATAGATGATTTTAAAGATTTTGAATGGAACATACTGTGTTTTTCTCAGTAACTTTTATTTAAGTATACAAACTTTATGCATTTCATAAATACAAATTTAGAAACATGGAGATTCTTCCTACGCTACCTTCCCTCCCACACATAACCCCACCCTTCTTTCTCTTCCTTCTCCTATTGCCATTCTTATTTTTTACTAAGATTTATTTTCAATTAACCTTATAGACATAAAATTAACATACACTAAGTACAGAATTCAATACATAGTATAAAAAAATCTTTTCCTCTGCAATTGAGACAAAAGTTGCTCAAAGTCATTGCATCTCAATTCCACTGCCATAGATCACCTTTTAGGTACTCTATTACTTACCACAGATCAGGAATTATATATGGTACTTGTCTTTTTGGGAGTGGCTTATTTCACTAAGTATAATGTTTTCCAGTTGCATCCATTTTGGAACATACTCTTAAAATTACATATGTACATATAGATTCAGCAAGTCATCTAATTATTGCAAATTCAGAATTGAATTGTCAAACCAGTAACCTTTGCAGGCTGTATATCAGAAAAAGTAAAAAGTGTAAGGATCACATTGGGGGCTAGAAGGAAGTGAGAGATCTTAGTCATGGAGACACAGGATGAAGTGGGGGTAGCAAAGAAATGGTGCTTCTTGGGTTTATTTTGAGCTGTGGTGTGCAACTAACTTAAACACAACACTTAAACATGCAGAAAAGCATAACTTCCTTAATATTTTCTATGGCTCTTATCTTACTCATAAATTCCTACCACATTAGGGTGTAGAGGAAGAACAAGTACACTCAGTAATATAATCCATTTATTCCTATCATTCTATAAATTTCAACTATTTAAATAACTTAGTTTTTTTCTCACAAAAATGTCCAATTTGAAATCCTCCATCACAACCTGCTTTTCTCCATGATGGCGACTGACTGGGTATGCAGAGAAGTGGAGACTACACGACTTCCTGCCATAGGATGGCAGGCTTCTCCACTGTCCACTAGCAGTAAACCTCAGTTGCCTGGAAGCTGATAGACCCATTAGTACCTGTGGTCAATTCTCTCACCATTTGGTCAGGAACTGCACTTGTTCTTGGAGACCAGACCCAGCTCACCAGCTCCTGCGGGTGCTGAGAAACCCCGAGATGGACTTGTGATAGTCTCGTCCCAGGAGAGGTACCTGACAGCCCCTAGCCACAGGAGCACTTCATCCCCACTGCCATGATTTCCTCCAGTGAGTTGCTCATTTAGATTTCATCATCTGTCTCTCTTCAACATCCTGCCCATCCTACCTAGATACAAGCTGTGGCCCAAGAAAGCCAAACTCAAACCTCCTTTACCTAAGCTTGCTATGTCTTTGCTAAGGTATTGCCCAGCTACACATTTGGATAGGGGCAACTACCAAAGTACCAAAGGTAGGATTTAGACCCAGAAAGAAGAGATCAAGATCCATCTACCTGGGACCAATGCTATGGTGTAATGGGTTAAGCATTTGCCTGTGGCACTAGCATCCCATATAGGCACTGGTTCATGTCCTGGCTGCTCCTCTTCCAATCCAGCTCTCTGCTGTTGGCCTGGGAAAGCAGTAGAAGATGGCCCAACTGCTTGGGCCCCGGCACCCATGTTGGGGACCAGGAAGAAGCTCCTGGCTTCTGGCTTTGGATCAGCCAAGCTCCAGCTGCTATGGGTATTTGGGAAATGAACAAGCTGATGGAAGACCTCTCTCTCTCTGTTTCTCCCTTTCTCTGTAACTCTGCCTCTCATATAAGTAAGTAAAACTTAAAAATAATACATCTACCCCTGCCCCTCCTATCTCACTCTTATTCTTCCCATAATCACCAAGATGGGCAGGGGTAGTGTTCCCCATATTGTACCTCAGTTCTCCCCATAGAGTCAAATATCTGTGCTATGGCCAAAGCATTCTCAAGGTAGGGTCTGGGGCACCTATTTCAGGAGTCTGTAAGATCCAAGCTCTTGTCATAATACTAATATGTTTGCCTTTATTGCTCTCCTCTTACATGCTCACACGCTGTGTGATATCTTAAAACATGGAATGTAAGATAGAGAATCCAGTTGTCTTCTATCAAGCCAAACATTTGAAAAATGCTAAGCAGTATCATTATCACTTTTTCTGGTCTCAGCAAATACAGATTTGGGGGACTGGCAATGTGGTGGTGTGATGGGTAAAGCCTCCACCTGCAACACGAACATCCCATGTGGGCATCAGTTCGAGTCTCGGCTGCTCCATTTCTGAACCCGGTCCCTGCTAATGGCCTGGGAAAGGCAGCAGAAAATGGTCCAAGTGTTTGGGCTCCTGCCACCCATATGGGAGACCCAGATGAAGCTCCTGGTTCCTGGCTTCAGCCTGGCACAGTTCTGGTCTTTGCAGCCCTTTAGAGAGTGAACCTGGAGATCAAAGATTTCTCTCTGTCTCTTCCTCTCTGTCTATGATTCTGCCTTTCAAATAAATAAATAAATCTTTTTTAAAAAGAAAAAGAAAATATAGGTTTTTTTAAATGAAAATGTCTGGTGGTTAATATATAATGGGGATTCTTATTGATATTTTAAAATGAGTTTACCTATAAATATCTTACAGACTTCTCAATTTCAAGTTCTGTTAACTAAATATTAATAACACATATAACAAAAAGCTCTTTAGGGCCCGCAATAATTTTCAGCAATGAAAAAGCATCTTGAGATAAAAAAAATTTGAGACCCACTCCTCTAGTCTCCAGGATCATTTTTTTAAAGATCTATTTGACAGAGTTACAGAGAGAGAGAGAGAGAGTCTCCCATCTGCTGATTCACTCCCCAATTGGCCACAACTGCCTGAGCTTCGCCGATCTGAAGCCAGGAGCTTTTCCTGGTCTCCCATGCTTAGGCCATCTTCCACTGCTTTTCCAGGCCATAGCAGAAAGCTAGATTGGAAGTGGAGCAGCCGGGACCTGAACTGGCACCCATATGGGATGCCGGCACTGAAGGTGACAGCCTCACTCGCTACGCCTCAGTGCCGGCCTCTGGCCCACTTCTTGACATATTAAAAAAGCAGTAATAGGAAGACCCTTGGCCTTCCAGATACAGCACTGGTTAGGATGCTCAGGTCTCACATTGGCATGCTTATTTCAATACCTGTCTCCATCTCCTGATCCCAGTGTCCTGTTGTGCAATTCCTAGGAGGCAGAAGATACTGGCTCACAGAGTTGAATTACTGACAGCCATGTGGGATACTAGCCATTTTAGGCATAAGGGGAATAAACCAGCTTATTGGAGTTTCTCTCTCTCCCTCTCTCTTGTTTCTCTCTCTCCCTCTCCTTCTCCCCCTCTCCCCCCCCCCACACACACCTTTCACATTTTTTTAAAACTTCTTTAATCAAAAAGTATTATTTAGAGGCTCCTTAACAAAGCCATATCTTCACTAGGAGCTCCTAAAAATCAATGCCCATCTAATGCCACTGTTCCAAGGCAGCATCAGGAGTCTTTCTCCCTGGGCAAGTGTGTGGTTCACACTTGAAAGTAAAATGTTTCAATGTTGAAGGGTCATGTGGTTCAAAAGGAGAAATGTTAACTGCCAGTTCAGTAGCCACAAGATATTGCCCAAGACACTCTCCCATGTGAGAGGTCAAGGGACACAACAAACCAAGTGTGAGAGACGCTGAGCTCAGGCGTATCCCTTCAGGGGCCCATGCACACAAGTGATCGACAGTTGGGGGCCGACGTTCTCACCCACATCCCAGCTCCCTGCCATGACTCTTTGAGGGCTCCAGGTGGGAGAGCTGCAGACAACACATGAGCCTCAGACATCCAGAATGGGAACACCGATGGCAAATCTTGATTGGAGTCTCACACAGTAGAAGATGAGGAAAACTTTTCCTAACATGTGGAACCACCAGAAGAAATATATATGCATAGGGGTTGATGTTTTGGGTCAGACAGGTCGAACTGTTAATATCAATGAAATAACACTGATGAAGCCTGGGACATACATATGAATTACATACCTGTGAGTAAGTACTGGTGCACCATCAGTTGTTATAGAAACATACATCATATATTGTAGTTTCTGAGCCAGTGGGGGGAAAATCTTAATTATATATTATTTTAATATAGAATGACTTTTACTTCAAAAGTATTAAAGTAAAAATTGTATTAAAAACAATATGCTTTGAATACTGAACATTGCTCTAAATGCTTACTTAAAGTGAACCTTTATTTAACTGTCTGATAGACCTCAAAACATACACATACATCTCATAATTATTTACAGCTATTATACTAGAGAAAGATTTTCCCACGACCACACTGCTAAAAAGTTTACATAAAACATACTTTTAAATTTTTTTGTTGTCAAATTCATCTTAACAGTAAAAGTCAGGTACCCTAAAATGATACACATTTACGTCATGCTTCAATATATTTCTAAAATGAAAGATCTACTTCTCAACTCTCCATAGCCCACCCCTTTTGTTAGCAGATTCCCATCTCAGCGGTTCTGAGAAAAGCAATCTAATTCAATTTGCAATGGGGGCAAAAATTCCCAGTAAGGTTTAGTGATTGCTACAGTTGGAATGTTCTGAAACCAGGGCCATGTTCCTGTCATGGCAAATTAGGTCAGCATGGTGAGATATGGAGCCATGCATGGAATGACGGGATGTAAAAGTACATTATTAACTGATGTCCTCTCCATTTTATTTTTCCTTGGTGACATTTAACAAATTGAATGTAAATGTTCGCAACACAAAACACTCAGTGAGATGGTTCAGAAGAGGTTTTAGGGAGGAAGGAGTAGCATGTTAACTGGCAGGCGATATAATAATGGGATATTGACTACTGTGAAACCTCAGATACTTTTTTATTTTAGGAATGTCTTTTACAAGTTATCCCTTAAGTGGTCCAGAACGTTTTTGTTCAGGCTACTGTTTTTAGGTTAACAACTAATTTTGTAAACCTCTTGTCGGTAACAACAGTTTTTTAAATTATGTACAAACTTGTATATGGTAATAATATATAAGAACTAATAAAACTGTGAATATGCTAAACCTACCCTGTGCCATCCTGAACACTGGAAAAGCTATGTTTATTGTGAATCTTACATATTTCTTATATATCTCAGACAATAAATCAAAGTGAAAAGAAAGTTTGATGACTACACATATGGGCTCTGGAACCAGATTCTTTGGGGTGTAAAACCTTCAGGATTAGAAAATGCTGAAAACAGTTTGGCAATTCCTCAAATTATTAAACATAGTTACATATGAACTGGAAATTCTACTTTCAGGTATATACCTAAAGAATTGAAAACATATATTTAAAAAACAAAATAAAGCAAAAACTCATATACAAATGTTCAAAGCATCATATTTACATTGACCAAAATATATAAAGAACCCAAATATCCAGCAGCAAAGCACCGTATACCTATGACATGAAATAGTATTTGGCCATAAAGAAAGGATGAAATGTTGATAAATGCTACATACACTAGGAATGAAACTTGAAAATATATTAAATGAAAGAAACCAGTCAGGGGCGGGCGCTGTGGCATAGCTGGTAAAGCTGCCACCTACAGTGCCATTATCCCATATGGGCGCCGGTTCAAGCCCTTGCTGCTCCACTTCCAATCCAGCTCTCTGCTATGGCCTGGGAAAGCAGCAAAAGATGTCTCAAGTCCTAGGGCCCTTGCACCCATTTGGGAGACCTAGAAGAAGTTCCTGGCTCCTGGTGTCGCGTCATTTGGGGAGTAAACCAGTGGATGGAAGACCTCTCTCAATCTGTCTCTGCCTCTGCCTCTGCCTCTCTGTAACTCTGCGTTTAAAATAAATAAATACATCTTTTAAAGAAATCAAGAAATCAGTCAAACCCCAAAAAGCCACATATTCTATGATCCATTCATATGAAATATCCATAGTAGGTAAATCTGTAGAAACAGAGAGTAGATTAGTGGTTGCCAGGACCTGGGGGGAGGGATGGAACAGGAATAAATCTAAAGGTACAGAGTCTATTTGGGGGATGATAAACATAGTCTGTAATTAGAGAGTAGCCATGGTTGCACAAGTCTGTGAATAACAATCCTAAACTGGATAAATAATCCTAAATTGTATATTTTAAAAGGATAAATTATATAGTACTTAATTAGTTAAATCTCACTAAAACTGTTACTAAAAATTATAAAAAAAAATTATGATGAAAAGACATCCAAGGAGCTGTTTCTTCCACCATTTCCATTCAGAAAATGTGTGGCTCTTAGAGGTATACTTTGAATGTTCCCATTTGAAATTTCCCTTGGGATAAGGATTTTCAACTTCTAGCAATGTAGGCTAGCAATGCTGACCATCTTCTGGTAGATTCACCCTGTGGATAAGAGTTACTAGGAAATGATGTTTTGCATAAAATAAAATAATTCTCGTGTCAATCATAAGAAGGAAGAGTAATTGGATAACCAACATCCTTAACAGTTAGCTAGATTTTTTTCAAAACAAAGTTTGAATGATGCCCCAAGAAACTATTGACACCATATATGGTCCAGAGTAAAAGAGAGCAGTGATGTTCTGAGCTTTCTAAGTCATCTTAAAAAAAAAAAAAAATCATTGGAAAGAATTGAATGTTTGCCCTGGAAGTTCGGGGTGCTCACATCCAATATCAGAGTGCCTGAGTTTGATTGCAAATCAGCCTCTGCAACTCCCAGCTAATGTGCACCCTAGGAGGCACAGGTAAAAACTCAATTACCTGGGTCCCTGCCACCCACATGGGCGATCTGGATTGTATTTCATATGTATAAAGGGAACAAATTTCATGCATTTCATATATCCAGCTTTAAGAACATAATGATACTTCCCATTCTAGTCTCCCTCCCTCCCTCACTAATACCTTCCCTCCTCCTTCTTTTCTTATTTTTCTTTCAATTTTTGCAATAACATTCTTTCAACTTACTTTATAACCACAGGTTTGATCCTCCACTAGATAAAGAATTCAACAAGTAGGAAGTACAAAAACCACTGTTTTTCATGAGTATTGACAAGGGCTATAAACAATAATCAAATCTCAAATGTCAATTCCACTCATAGACATTACATTTTTATACTCTATGTATTCATTACCACAAATCAGAGAAAATGTATGGTATTTGTATTTTGGGGATTAGTTTATTTCACTAAACATAATCACATAAGCAATTGCACTGGATTGAATTTCTATTTCCCAGCTTTTTTGGTTTTTGTTTTTTGTTTTTTTTTGTTTTTTTTTTTGTTTGTTTGTTTGTTTGTTTTTTTGACAGGTAGAGTTATAGACAGTGAGAGAGAGAGAGACAGAGAAAAATCTTCCTTCTGTTGATTCACCCCCCAAATGGCCGCCACGGCCAGTGCTGCGCGGATCTGAAGCCAGGAGCCAGGCACTTCCTCCTGGTCTCCCATGGGGCCCATATGGGATGCAGACACTGCAGGCGGAGGATTAACCAAGTGAGCCACTGCGACGGCCACCCAGCGACAGTCTTAAGGAGGAACATAGAACACCTTTGGGGAGTGAACCAGCAGGTGGGAGTTCGGTCTGTCTACCTGTCTCTCTGTCTGTCCGCCTCGCAAATAAAATAAAATGGCTTTTGATAGCTGCATTCAACTACAGAAGTCTGTTTGAGGAAGATTTGTCAGTTAAATATAACAGGTTATCAAGGTAGTAATTTCATATTTGCTTTGAAACATTGAAACTATTGAAATATTTTAAATATAGGTGTTTGGCGGAGAGTGAGCTGGAATCAGTCCTAAGTACTTTTTGGCAGAAAGAATAGGAATTTGCATCTTCAGATTTTGTAATGATGCCAAATGTTCTCTCTTTCATTGACTTTTCATTAAAAATGTTCACCTTCCAAGTGTAAAAAATAATAATAATTCATTAAAGGTAGTTCAGCAAATGCTGTATATTTTTTCAGAAATTTTAAAAGTGATTTTCATGCCAAGTGTTCTCAATCTGCATGCAGTGAAAACCTTTTATGATCAGTTAAATGAATACATAATTAAGCCAATCATCCTCCTAGACCCAACTAGATTTTTGAGGATTTTAAAATTGTTTCCTTAGTTTGTTCTTTCGTGCTTGCTTCTCTTTCTCTTTTTTTTTTTTCTCTCTCTCTTTTCAGATACACTTTTTACAGTTTTGCAACCAGCAATCAGGCTTAACTCTATGTTTAATCTTCTAAAAATTTTGAATATCTGCTATCATATTTGATTCCCTAATAAAAGAATTCTAAGGGACTCAAGAGTCTGGAGTCCACAAGGTTGTAACTTCAAAGACAGAAAATAGAATACAGGTGACAATGACATGTAAATTCTCCAAATTCAGCTACCTAGGAAGTACAATGCCCAGTGGAAATGGCATGATCTTTGCATTTAGAAAAATTTGGTGGCAACTCCTAATCCCATCTTCACAAGTTTTATGTTCGTTTTTCATATTTTATCAGAAATTATTTTTCTAGGTTAGCTCCCAGGCAGGTATTGTAACACAGCCGGTTAAGCCAGCACTTGGGATGCCTACTTTCCATATCAGAGTACCTGGATTTGAGCCTTGCCTCCTCTTCCAGTTCTGAATCTTGCTAATTCACACATTGGAACACAGCAGCTGATGGCTCAAATACTCAGGACCCTGCAGCTCAAGCAGTAAACCCAGGTGAAGTTCCTGCCTTTTGGCTTCAGCTTGGCCTGCCCTGGGGAGTGAACTGTCATGTGGATGATAGCTCTCTCTCACTGTCTCTCTCTCTCTCTCTCTCTCTCTCTCTCTCCTCCCCTTTCAAATAAATATAAGTAGAAAAATGGATTTTCAAAAAATGTGTATTTCTTTTTTCTTCCTTTTGTTAGGGAAATAGAGAGTTCAACAGAACAGTCAGAAAAACTACCTGCCAACTTGCACTCCTTAAGCCCTCCAATAATCTCTCCACCTGGCTCACCATGCTACCTGCTTTGTCCTAGCAATTGTCTTCTGAGTATGTGGGATATTTGTTGCAGTAGTTCATTCTTCTCTTGCTATAACAATGTTTTCATTTTTTCTCAATTGTGAAAAGTTGGTGAAGCTACATGGGCTGTGTTTTGTTATTTGATAGCTTCACTTCCTTTCTATGTGATGGCACCTTTTATTTGGGATGATACAATATGCAATGAGCATTTTTTTCTTTTCTGATTTAACCTTTGGTGGCATTTGTACTAATGTTATAATTCCATAAACATCAAAAAGGGAGTTACGTAAACAAATCTATATGGATGAAGAGGGACACTTCTGAATAACTAATTTAACAAGACATGATGGAGACCAGTGTTGTGGCATAGCAAGTAAAGCCACTGCCTGTAATATCTGCATCCCATATGAGCACCTGTTCGTGTCCTGGCTGCTCCACTTCCAATCCAGCTCCCTGCTGATGGCCTGGGAAATCAGAAGAAAGTGGCCCAAGTGTTTGGGCCCCTACACCCTTAAGGGAGACCCAGATGAAAATCCTGGCTCTCAGTTTCAGCCTGTCACAGACCTGGCCATTGTGGCCAATGGGGTAGCAAACAGCAGATGGAAGATCTTTCCCTCTGCATCTCTTCCTTCTCTCTTCAATTCTGCCTTTTCAAATAAATAAGTAAGTCTTCAAAACTAAAAGAAAGAGTATAACCTGGACTTAAAGTTAACTCCAAAAACCTGGAGCTGGTTTTTTTGTTTTCGTTTGTTTGTTTGTTTTTGTTTGTTTGTTTTAGAGAGAGAGAATAGAAAAAGTAAAGCCCAAAGAGATGGATGACACAGATGAACAAAAAACTTACAAAGGATTCACAGTTTCACAAAAGCATAGGAGGACTAACTCCACTACTTAAAGCACTTGAAAATGGGAATGCCTCAATTTTGCATATACTATTGTCAGGAAGAAAAGGACCATCAAAATTGCTTCTTTTTTTTTTAATATTTTTCTCTTTCTGTCTTCCTTTCAGTCTTTTTTTAAGATTTATTTTATTTTATTTTATTTATTTGAGAGAGAAAAGGAGAGGCAGAGAGAGAGAGAGAGAGACCTTCCATCCACCGGTTCACTCCCTAATTGGCTGCAACAGCCAGAGCTGCACTGTTCTGAAGCCAGGAGCCAGGAGCTTCTTCTGGGTCTCCCACATGGGTGCAGGGGCCCAAAGACTTAAGCCATCTTCTACTACTTTCCCAGGCCATTGCAGAGAGCTGGATTGGAAGTGGAGCAGCCAGGTCTTAAAGCAGTGCCCATATGGGATGCTGGCACTGCAGGCAGCGGCTTCACCCCCAAAATTGCTTCCGATGCCATAGTTTTGTGATTCAATGACTTATACCCATTCCTTAGTGTTGACACAGCACCAAGACCAAATGTCTATTCATTAGAATATAGAATGAATGAATGACCAAGATTAACATTCTCAGAGGACCTGATTTTAAAAGACAAACTTGATGAAATGTTAAATCAATTAATTAAGAAGATTTCAAATACAACTGAAGTTTCCCTTACAACATGTCCCAAACAAATATGTCCCAAAATGACACAAAGAGAGAAAGAAAAATTGTAATTGATAGGACAAATACAAGGCTAGCTTCAGAAGATTCTTTCAAAGAAACTATGTATACACATGCATAGTTTTTAAACAATTATTTTTATTTATTTAAAAGAGTTACAGAGAGAGTTAGAGCCAGAGAGAGGGAGAGGTCTTCCTTCCCACTGGTTCACTCCCCAAATAACTGCAATGGCCAGAGCTGAGCTGAGCTGAAGCCAGGAACCAGGAGCTTCTTCTGGGTCTCCCACGTGGATGCAGGGGCCCAAGGACTTGAGCCATCTTTAACTGTTTTCCCAAGCCATAACAGAGAGCTGGATCAGAAGAGGAGCAGCTGGAACTCAAACCAGCACCTATGTGGGATGCCAGCACAGCAGACGGCAGCTTTAACCCATTGTTCCATGGCACCAACCCCAACAAGTATACTTAAAAAAAATATTTTGTTATAGTCAAAATAGTCTTTTGCACTTCCAATCTCACTAGAAATATCTCAATTCTCATACATGATTTCTTAATGGCTCATGTTTACAGTTAATTTTTGCTTGACATTCTTGTCCTTATGTGAAAAAAGAAAAAATATACTTACACTGTATTATTGGTATTTAGCCCATCAAGCTTTAATTTACTAAATAAATAACCTTGAATGTTTAGCTTCTTTTTTCTAAATAACTCTTATTTTTCCATTTACTCTAAATATATCCAAGGTCCATTCCCATAGGAAAAAAAGGAAGAAAAAGTTCCCAGAGAACTCAGTGCAAATTTTAGATGAGGGAACAGTTAGAAGATAGCTTCTGTCTTTGACAAAAAACCAGGTCTTGGGCCATTAGAGACTAATACAACAAACAGCTCTCAGATTAACCCATGCCTCCTTAACACCCTTTTACATTTCTTTTATGAACAAGCCACTTGGTTTTAACATTTCACATACTCCTTCCCTTTTCATAGGACATTTTTCTGTGCCTGGAAATCAATTCTGTACTCTTCATTTTCCATTACATAGATGATAATAAGATACTAGGAGTTAGTCAATTATTTCACAGTTTGCCTTTCACATTGCCTCCCACAACCCTATATTGCAACCTGAAAACTCTACAACTTTTATGTTAATACAAAACAAAACTATAGTCTATAAATTCACCATTTTGTTGTATTTGTAATGAGAAGAGCTAATTGAATCAGAAATCAACCAAGTTGTAGCATAGCAGAGTTCCCTAAGAGATTTTTGTCCTAATGTTCAGAATTTTAGGAGTTCTTGCTACATGTAAGTTATGGGAATTGTTGTCTCAAAGACACTATGATAGGAGATATAGTCTCGCCCATGAAATAAACCATCTGGCCAGCGCCATGGCTCAACAGGCTAATCCTCCACCTGCAGCGCCAGCACACCGGGTTCTAGTCCCGGTCGGGGCACCGGATTCTGTCCTGGTTGCCCCCCTTCCAGGCCAGCTCTCTGCTGTGGCCCGGGAGTGCAGTGGAGGATGGCCCAAGTGCTTGGGCCCTGCACCCCATGGGAGACCAGGAGAAGCACCTGGCTCCTGGCTTCAGATCAGCGCGCTGGATGCAGAGGCCATTGGAGGGTGAACCAACGGAAAAGGAAGACCTTTCTCTCTGTCTCTCTCTCTCACTATCCACTCTGCCTGTCAAAAAAAAAAAAAAAAAAGAAAAGAAAAGAAAAGAAAGAAAAGAAAAGAAATAAACCATCTAGGGGGCAGCACCATGACTCATTTGGTTAATCTTCCGCCTGGGCACTGGCATCCCATATGGGTGCCGGGTTCTAGTCCTGGATGCTCCTCTTCCAGTCCAGCTCTCTGATGTTGCCTGGGAAGGCAGTGGAGGATGGCCCAAGTACTTGAGCCCCTGCACCCATATGGGAGACCAGGAGGAAGCACCTGGCTCCTGGCTTTGGATCGGTGCAGCCCGCCGGCTGTAGCGGCCATCTAAGGGATGAATCAATGGAAGGAAGACCTTTCTTTCTGCCTCTCTCTCTCTCACTGTCTAACTCTACCTGTCAAAAAAAAAAATAGAAAGAAACTGTCTAATTGAGAGAAAAAGACATTAGACGATTTTTAAGTTGTGTAACATAATAGAGCTGTATTATTGGAAGTAGAGTACTAATTAAATAAATTAATAGAAAAAATGCATAGACTCATACAGAAAAATATAAGGTAATAAAGGCTGAACTGAGTTTGGGAGGCTTCACAAAGAAGAAGGGACCTGTGTTGCAGCTTGAAAGATGAATGGGGTTGACAGAGGCAGTGAAAGAAGTGCATTCCAGGCAAGCTGGACTGGTTTAAGCAAAAGCATAAAATCAGGAAAGTTCAAGGAAGGTTATGGCAGAGTTTAGCTGGAGTCCAATGCCAGTTAGAATTGTCTGCAAAGATTGCAGTTGTGGTCAAGGTCTTACGCTGTCAGAAAAGGCCATTCAGACTTCTTCTGGTGGGCTGTGGGGATTCACTGAAGTCTTTGACTGGGGAATGACAAGATTAAAAGAGTGTTTTATGACCAACTTGTCAGCAATATGAATGATGAATTGGCAAGAACAGAGGCTGGAAGTAGGGTGGATAATTAAAATTAAAAAGCTTCTATAATAGGAGAAATAGAGAAAGATGATAGGGAGCTCAGCCAGAATGGTGGCATCAGGAGAGGGAAGAGTCAAGGAAATTAATGGGATCAAGAAATATTTTGAAGAAGGAATTGATAAACATTGGTGATTGGTAAGATCTGGAAGACAAAGAAGTGCCCTGGTGACATGAAAGTTCAGAAACTGAGTGATTAAACCAGTGCTATACATTTGTGTTGCACACTACAACTAATTTGCAAAACATATTTCCACTGGAAATAAAGAAAAAGAACCTCTTGTAGTAAAGACTACCCCTTTGGAGAACGGTACAAAATGTTCTTTCTATCACCTCTGCATTATGTGGTGGCTGCGGTTCCTCCTGCCAGCTATGGACTCTGGCTCTGTATGGGTTATCCCACTGCGCTGAGTCGTCCATCTCTCTTCTAACCAAGCATGGCGGGGTGCTCGAGACTGTGTGGGCCTATTCTGACCCATCCAAACTCAGAAAAACCTGTAAAGTGGGCTGAAAAGGAAGGGAAAACTGAGGCTTGCAAAACAAATTTTATAAAATTAAATAGCTTTACTTAACAGGGGCAGAAAAACTAAACATGGGTTAATTATCAGTGGTGAAAGTTAAAGTTTTGTATTGACTATAACCTTCCTATCTCTGTCTTGTAAATATCTTCAAATCGGGAATAGAAAAAAAAAAATCTCTTTTCTCATATAAGCCAAAGCCTGTCTTTCTCCATGAATTCTTCCAAAGCTTTGACAGCAAAATAGTCTATGGTCTTAAGCATAGAAATATTTTCAAGACTACTCCAAATAAACATTTTTAAATTGAACTTCAGTGTCCTTAAAGTGCTTCATATGCAATAATTCATAGCAGTATCATTTGGCAGGGGTGTTACTCTATCAATGATTGGCAGGATGTTCCTGCTACAAGGAGTGAGGCAAGGAAAAAAATCAATCAGCTGGAAGAACCAGGAAGCAGAATTGCTTGATTCCCAATGTCCAGAACCAAGCACAATGCTGAAAGTGCTTTTCTACTTTATGATCCCAAAATACATGCAAGAAGCTCTCTAAGATTCATATGATACCGGATACAAAATCTGAATCTATCTTTTAAAAAAATAGTTTCTGTTCAGTAAGTCTCTAGGAACTACAGGGAGCTCGGCTCAATCAGATGGAACTGCAGTGTGTTACATGTACCTTAGGGGAGATCCGTGCTCTTTTAAATACAGATATATTGAACTTTATAGCTCAGGGACAGAGCTGAAAGTGTGTAAATAATATCAATGAAGTCCCTTATTTCAGAGGTGCAAGAAGCTGTTCAAACCATAAAATAATCAAAGAGTTAATCTTGTTTCATTCTTGCAGGAGTGAAACCCACTGGCAAGCTTTAACTATGTTAATTTTCAAACTTTCAAGTCCTTACTCAAACCACAAAGCCAGCAAACTAAAGGTAACCAAAGGGGCTGTTTGGTAAAGACAGAAGTGAGCTACACCTTTTGAAGTGTTTCCAGAGAAATGTGTTTGGAATATTTAAGTCCCATGTGAGTTACAAAGGTTATTCATTCACAAGTGAGATAAATTCATAGCTGTCAAATTGTCTGGATTCTCTGTGTGATCACCAGGGCTTCAAATCATTTGTTTCTTTTTTCCTAGAAAAGTTCAATATTTTCCCAGCTTCAAATTTGCTCGTACTTTATAATTTCAAAATAAAGAACTGCTTCTCCCTTACTTGCTCACTGAAGCAGTAAGAGTCTATGAGTATATTAAAGCAGTTTTTCTCTCCTATTGTACTGTGTTTCTTTCAACAAAGCCAAATGCTTCTAATCTAGATGTTTCTCCCAGTGAACTAACTGGATATAATAGAGAAAGCACCTGATTTCACCAAACAGAGGAGGACTATTGGGCAAACATAAATTTTATAGTGTTTCATATTCAGCTGCATTTCCTGGAACAATTGTACCCTGGAATAAGCTTTACCTTTCACTGTTCTTTTTCTTTCTGCTTCAAGAGGAAAAGGAGAACATTATTTGATCTGCTTGGTAAACCATCAGTGAGGGGTAAAGAGAAGAATAAGAATGCTCCAGAAAGACAATGAAGGTTTGTTACAGGTGATTCCTAACATTTCCCAAGAGACACAAGCAAACAGTGGCTCCTGGCCTGGTTGACTTTGGATCCATTTTGGCTCAAAATATAAACAAGAGGAGATAGCTCTGGGGAGCAATGTCCCAACCTCACCTACTCTGCTCAGAGAGGGAAGCTAGCACTCCAGGTGTACCAGCCCAATGTAATAAAGACAAGTGCTTGTCGGGATACACAGCAGACTCATAGAATGGCAGATGTCCTAAACAGCACTCTGGCCCCAGAATCAGCCCTTCAGGCATTCGGATCTGGCTCAAGAGCCCATGAGAGTATTGTAGGCATGGAAAGCCAAGACACCCTGGAAAAGAAAAAAAAAAAGAAGAAGAAGACCTAAATGAAAGATCTCTGTGAGTGAGACCCCAGTGGAAAGAATGGGGCCATCAAAGAAGGAGGTACCTTTCTCCAAAGGGAGGAGAGAACTTCCACTTGACTATGAACCTATCAGAATAAGATCAAAGTCGGCGAACTCTAAAGGCTTCCATAGCCTTGGCAACTCATGACTAGAGCCTAGGGAGATTACTGACACCATAAACAAGAGTGTCAAATTGTTAAGTCAACAACAGGAGTCACTGTGTACTTACATCTCATGTGGGATCTGTCCTTAATGTGTTGTCTAATGTGAAGTGATGCTGTAACTAGTACTGAAACAGTATTTTTACACTTTGTGTTTCTGTGTGGGTGCAAACTGATGAAATCTTTACTAATTATATACAGAATCGATCTTCTGTATATAAAGATAATTGGAAATGAAAAAAAAAACCTGGTGTTAAATTGGAAAGTGCATAGAAAATTAATTTTTTAAAAATATCATGTAGGATCTCTGTCTTTAATGTGCTGTACACTGTTATTTAATGCTATAACTAGTACTCCAACAGTATTTTTTCACTTTGTGTTGCTATGTGGGGGCAAACTGTTGAAATCTTTACTTAATATATGCTAAACTGATCTTCTGTATATAAAGAGAATTGAAAATGAATCTTGATGTGGACAGAAGGGGAGAGGGAGCAGGAAAGGGGAGGGTTGCGGGTGGGAGGGAAGTTATGGGAAGGGGGAAGCCATTGTAATCCATAAGCTGTACTTTGGAAATTTATATTCATTAAATAAAAGTTAAAAAAAAAAAAGACAAGTGCTGTGTCTACACCTGGATGGGAAAACATGACAAAACCAGAAGCTTGTGTGTTACTGCTGTGTGAGTCCAG
The DNA here is from genome assembly GCF_033115175.1 of Lepus europaeus. Classification (NCBI taxonomy): domain Eukaryota; kingdom Metazoa; phylum Chordata; class Mammalia; order Lagomorpha; family Leporidae; genus Lepus; species Lepus europaeus. Next base: position 40,572,517 of record NC_084832.1, on the reverse strand, counting down.
GAATTTCTGACTATATTGAGAAGACGGACTTTATTGCTCATGTATTCCTACTGCGGATCTGCTAAGTAGACAGCAAAATTGGATGGGACCCTTGTCTTTGGGAAGTCAGGCAAGGCGTATAAGAAACAGGGAAAGTTAGCATTGCACAATAGCAAAAGTGAAATAAGTAGATACTCATTGCAGGATGAATAGTCACTGGAGGAATTTGAAACTGGAGACTGAAGTAAGGAGAGCACTAAGATAAGTGGGGAGGAAAGGAGAAACTAAGCAAAGGGGCAGTCCACGAAGCTGTGCAGGTCAATGTGGGAGATAATGAATAAGCAAGGGGGCCTGCAGTAGAGGACTCACGTAGAGCAATAGTGGGAAAAAAAGGTTGAGGAAAGACATAAAGAGCTAAATGAACAGTAAGTTCAGTTTGGGGGATTATGCAGAGCCCCTGAAAGCCTTTTCTAGAGGAGTAGACATGTAAAGTAATATTTTTTAAGATTTATTTATTTATTATTTATTTTAAAGGTAAACCAAAGTGGCAGAGAGAGAGAGAGAGAGAGAGAGAGAGAGAGAGAGAGGCAGGAGGATATTGCACCCACTGGTTCACTCCCCAGATGGCCACAACAGCCAGGGATGAGCCAAGCTAAAGCCAGGAACTGTGTCCTGGTCTCCCACATGGGTGGCAGGGACCCAAATACTTGAACCATTTTCCACTGCCTCCCAGGCATGTTAGCAGGAAACTGAATAAGAAGCAGAGTAGCCAGGACTCTAACTGGAATTCTGCGATATGGGATGCTGGCATGGCAAGCAGTGACTTAGCCCACTTTGCCACAACACAAGCCTCAAAGCAGTATTCTTTTTTATTTTAAACTTTTATTTAGTGAATATAAATTTCCAAAGTACAGCTTATGGATTACAATGGCTTCCCCCTTCCCATAACTTCCCTCCCACCCGCAACCCTCCCCTTTCCCACTCCCTCTCCCCTTCCATTCACATCAAGATTCATTTTCAATTCTCTTTATATACAGAAGATCAGTTTAGCATATATTAAGTAAAGATTTCAACAGTTTGCCCCCACATAGCAACACAAAGTGAAAAAATACTGTTGGAGTACTAGTTATAGCATTAAATAACAGTGTACAGCACATTAAAGACAGAGATCCTACATGATATTTTTAAAAAATTAATTAATTTTCTATGCACTTTCCAATTTAACACCAGATTTTTTTTTTCATTTTCAATTATCTTTATATACAGAAGATCGATTCTGTATATAATTAGTAAAGATTTTATCAGTTTGCACCCACACAGAAACACAAAGTGTAAAAATACTGTTTCAGTACTAGTTACAGCATCACTTCACATTAGACAACACATTAAGGACAGATCCCACATGAGATGTAAGTACACAGTGACTCCTGTTGTTGACTTAACAATTTGACACTCTTGTTTATGGTGTCAGTAATCTCCCTAGGCTCTAGTCATGAGTTGCCAAGGCTATGGAAGCCTTTAGAGTTCGCCGACTTTGATCTTATTCTGATAGGTTCATAGTCAAGTGGAAGTTCTCTCCTCCCTTCAGAGAAAGGTACCTCCTTCTTTGATGGCCCCATTCTTTCCACTGGGGTCTCACTCACAGAGATCTTTCATTTAGGTCTTCTTTTTTTTCTTTTCCAGGGTGTCTTGGCTTTCCATGCCTACAATACTCTCATGGGCTCTTGAGCCAGATCCGAATGCCTGAAGGGCTGATTCTGGGGCCAGAGTGCTGTTTAGGACATCTGCCATTCTATGAGTCTGCTGTGTATCCCACTTCCCATGTTGGATCGTTTTCTCCCTTTTTGATTCTATCAGTTAGTATTAGCAGACACTAGTCTTGTTTGTGTGATCCCTTTGACTCTTAGACCTATCAGAGTCATCAATTGTGAACTGAAATTGATCACTTGGACTAGTGAGATGGCATTGGTACATGCCACCTTGATGGGATTGTATTGGAATCCCCTGGCACATTTCTAACTCCATCATTTGGGGCAAGTCCGATTGAGCATGTCCCAAATTGTACATCTCCTCCCTCTCTTTTTCCCACTCTTATATTTGACAGGGGTCACTTTTCAGTTAAAATTTAAACACCTAAGAATAATTGTTTGTTAATTACAGAGTTCAACCACTAGTACTAGAACAACAACAACACACAAAAAAAAAAATACTAAAAAGGATAAAGTATTACATTGTACATCCAGTCAGGACAAGAGGTCATTGTTTCTCATAGTGTCCATTTCACTTAACAGGTTTCCCCTTTGGTGCTCAGTTGTCACCAATCAGGGAAAACAAATGACATTTGTCTCTTTGGGACTGGCTTAATTCACTCAGCATGATGTTTTCCAGATTCCTCCATCTTGTTGCAAATGGCCGGGTTTCACTGTTTCTTACTGCTGTATAGTATTCTATGGAGTACATGTCCCATAATTTCTTTATCCAGTCTACTGCTGATGGGCATTTGGGTTGGTTCCAGGTCTTAGCTATTGTGAATTGAGTTGCAATAAACATTAATGTGCAGATGGCTTTTTTGTTTGCCAAATTAATTTCCTTTGGGTAAATTCCAAGGAGTGGGATGGCTGGGTTGTATGGTAGGGTTATGTTCAGGTTTCTGAGGAATCTCCAGACTGACTTCCATAGTGGCTTGACCAGTTTGCATTCCCACCAACAGTGGGTTAGTGTCCCTTTTTCCCCACATCCTCTCCAGCATCTATTGTTGGTAGATTTCTGAATGTGAGCCATTCTCACCGGGGTGAGGTGAAACCTCATTGTGGTTTTGATCAAAGCAGTATTCTTATAACTACTGTTCTGTTTTTAACTTATAGGGTGAGAAGGAAAAAAGATTATAATAAGGGAGACCCATTAGAAGATTATAGCAGACAAGGCAGTGATAACGATTTAGAGTGCAGGTATGCCATGAGCACAGGAAGGAGGAGATGAATGGCTGGGGTTTATCAAGTATTTGCTGTGTCAGATACACTGCAGGTGGTAAAGGTAACAGGTAAAGTCAAGTTTAGGATAACTGTATCAACAAGAACATATTCTGCACACAAGATTAATATCTTCTTTGAAGAATGATGGAACATTTACCCTGATAAATCCAAAATTCTATTAGAGATTCAGTTAGAAAGTTGGGTCAATTCAATTTTCTCCCAGAGACTCTAAAAGATTTTGTCCCATGAAACAACACACACAAGAGTTTTAAAGATCAAATACTGTCTTTTTCCACTCAGATGTACTTCACAAGACTCATGGAAAATATAATAAAAAGTTCATTGTGGTGCAAAAGGTGTTGAAGGACATGGTAGTTTTTCCATAATGCACAAGTTCCACAAACCTTTTTGACAACTCCTCTTAAGCATGGATTTCAAAAATTTTTGCACTAAAATGAATTTATCTTTTACATATATTTTCTGTGAACCTTCTGAAATCCCTCATATTTCCAACCTCTGGCCACTTCTAGTTCAAATGTCTCATACTTCATAGATACGCATGTTCCTTAATTGTTTATAAATCAAATGATATTTTAATACTCTAAGGAAGATGACTTTTCAGCAATTCTATTATGAGTAACTCTGTAAACTGAAAGAACTTCTCACAATATGACTCACTTATTTTTAAAAATTCAAGTTTTTACCAAAGAAAGTCCATGTATGTGTTCTCATAAATCCTTTGTTCAAAAAACTGAGTGAATCTGAGTACAAAGAAAAACCAAAAAGAAGAGGAGAAAACATGAGCTATAGGTCTGTGTTGTGATTTCGCAGCACAAGATTTTCATAGGTAGCATATATTTACTAAAAGCAAAGCTACACCCAAAGGGCTGTTTCTAATTCATAGTTAAAAATGCTCACGATTTTTTAAAACACAATTAATTTTAAATCTTTTAAAGAAATGAAACAACATTCGCTGGACTAGATTTTAAAATGAAATTATTGAAAATGGTACAATTACACATATAGGAGTAAGAAATACTCAACTGGGCACAGGAACAAATGCAGTAGAGGGGCTGGTGTTGTGGTGCAGCGAGTTTGGCCACGGCTTCGGACACCCACAGCCCATATCAGAGTGCAGGTCCAAGTCCTATCAGCTCTGCTTCCAACCAGCTTCCGGTTAACACACATCCTGGGAGGTGACGTGATGGCCCAAGTGCATGGACAACCACTACCTACACAGGAGACTCAGATGGAGTTCCAGGCTGCTTGCTTCAGCCTTGTGCAGCCTTAGCTGTTGCAGGCATTTGGGAGATGAACCAGCAGATGGAAGACAAAAGTCACTCACTCACTCTCTCTCCTACCCTTACAACTAGATGTAAATAAATAAGTAAACACTAAAAAAGAGTATGCAGTAGTAAACAGAAGAGTGAAAATGCACTGCAAATGACTTCTTCTTAAAGGAAAATTCATAACATAGCATAAGATGAATCATTTTAGAGAGAATATTAAATAAAAGAAAAAGTCAGAAAAAAATTACGAATCATTGCAATAAAAAATCACAATAATCAGTTTTCTCTAAATTAATTGCATTTCTCAACATTCTAATGTATTAAATGTCTGATGTTTGACTGAATGTTTTTCAGAGTAGGGAGCTACTTAATTACCTGGGCTTATCTGTCAGCTTTCATGGATTAGGATCAAAACTCGGTTGCTACCTAACTATGTAACTTTTTTTCAACTTCTGTAAGACCCAAAAATGCAGAAAATGAGTATCTATTACATCAACTTTTGTAAGAATTTTAAAAGATAATGCATATAAACCCTTGGTGCAGAAATGAGTCCACAACACAAGTTCAAAGTGTATAAACTGTTGTTGTTGTTGCTGTTATTATGATTATTATTATTATTTATATAAGTATTTAATAAATATCTCCAGTTTCCTCTGAGACTCCCTTTCAAATATACCGAAGATGCTCCCATAAAAGGATTTGAGAGGACTTACAACCACAATATGAGTTCACAACTGTCATACAAATATAAGTAGGAAAAGCTAACCTACACTGTAGGAAACGGAAGTGAGTACAACGACTACATTCGAATCTTTCATGTGTTTCTCAGACTATTAAGTTGTATCAGCCATGTTTGGATAGCTGTCTAAAATATTTCTCTCTACAAATTTTCATTCTTGAGCCGGCGCCGTGGCTCAACAGGCTAATCCTCCGCCTTGCGGCGCCGGCACACCGGGTTCTAGTCCCGGTCGGGGCACCGATTCTGTCCCGGTTGCCCCTCTTCCAGGCCAGCTCTCTGCTGTGGCCAGGGAGTGCAGTGGAGGATGGCCCAAGTTCTTGGACCCTGCACCCCATGGGAGACCAGGAGAAGCACCTGGCTCCTGCCATCGAACAGCACGGTACGCCGGCCGCAGCGCGCTACCGCGGCGGCCATTGGAGGCTGAACCAACGGCAAAAAGGAAGACCTTTCTCTCTGTCTCTCTCTCTCACACTGTCCACTCTGACTGTCCCAAAAAAAAAAAAATTTTTTTTTTCATTCTTTTTCACAAAAATTCTAAGTCTGTTGACCTGCTATGATACTCAACATTGTATATTGGAAAATTAAGGCACAGAAAGATCCCACGGCAGAGATGAAAGAGAGCTAAGACTTAAATTCAAGTTTGGTGAAAAATGAAAGCACAAAAGTTAACTTACCTCTGAGCTTCCTGCAAGTAGAGACAAAAAGGGAAAGTGGAAGACAGGGTAGGGGCCAGGTATCCTCATCTCATAAAATAGCTAATAAAAGGAAGCATGCCTTGGACTGGTAGATAGAAGTTTTCACATTCCACTAGTGGTAACAGAAGTGAGTAATATGGATATTTATTCAAGAGACCTGAACCCACAGAGAACTGTGATTTTAGTAGAAGTCTTAAACAAAAGCCAGACATGTTTTTGCATGTGTCTTCATGATATAGCCTGAGGGAATAATTTTAAGTTGATTCTGTAAAGGAATTCTCAAACAGCAGATGGTTGGAGTGATACTTTCTAGGAAAATGGTGTTATTTCAATCGAGATTTATTGAGAGTCTACTGTACGCCAGTATCGATTCCAGGTAATGAGTATAGAGAGTTGAAAGCTATGATTCCAGCCCTTAAAACTCTAACAAGTCAGTAGAAATTCAACTGTGCTGAAAGGCTTTCCTGATGAAGAAGCATGTGCAAAGACAGCAGTAGTAATGAATGACAAGCCAGCTAAATGCACAAGATGGTCTTGGTAAGTAGGGGGCTTGACATTTCAGATAACATTTGCCAAGTGCACAAGAGCTGAGCAGGTGTTAGGAAAAGAAGACAGGATATGTGCAAGGGCACAAAGCCATGGGGTAGATGGGAGAGTGTGCAAGGACTTCCCAGAGACTGATCACTTCAGAGTACCTGGACCTTCAATAAGATACACACGGGATAGTGGGAGAAAGTTTGAAGAAACCCACAATGATCAGAGGAAACTATTTATGCCTAGCAAAGAGTGTAAACTTTGTCTTTGGAGTAAAGGGAGGTCACTGATATCTGTTGAGCAAAGGACTGGACATGGTCCGAGAACAGGAATGAAGACCCCAAATATTATGTCAATTCATTGGATGACAAATTTGCTAAATGAACAATTTTTCAAAATCATTTTCCTTATTTATAAAGTTTACAGTGATTTGTGAATTATTGATTGGTTTATTTTCATTTTGGCTTTGTAATGACATTTGTTAAATTGTGCAGTATGCATTTGGTGCTGTGACACAGACAAGTTTGGTATTGGGATAGGATCAATAGGCCTTTGTCAGGGAGAAAGAGAAGGAAAGTGGAAAGTGGGTACACAGCACAGGCCAGTATGCCAGCCTGGAAAGAGGACCTCAAGGAGAAACAGGAGGTTATTGTACCAAAGAGGACTTAGGGAAGAAGAAATTGGAGGGGCTGGCGCTGTGGTGCAGTGGGTGACCGCCCTGGCCTACAGCACCGGCATCCCATATGGGCGCTGGTTCTAGTCTTGGCTGCTCCTCTTCCAATCCAGCTCTCTGCTATGGCCTGGGAAAGTAGTAGAAGATGGCCCAAGTCCTTGGGCCCCTGCCCCCATGTGGGAGACCCAGAAGAAGCTCCTGGATCCTGGCTTCGGATAGGTGCAACTCCAGCCGTTGCGGCCAATTGGGGGGTGAGCCATCGGATGGAAGACCTTTCTCTCTCTGCCTCTCCTCTCTCTGCGTAACTCTGACTTTCAATTAAATAAATAATTCTTTAAAAAAAAAAGAAAAGAAAAGAAATTGGAGTAACAGAAGATCAAGGGCCAAGGATAAAATCAGCAAAGGAAAGGAAGTAGGAAGAAGAAAGATCAGAGATAAAAGCAAGTCTCAGAGCAGTAGTACCCCACAGCTCCCAGGGATCTACAATCTGCACCAGAACACTGGTAATAAACAACCTTGTGGCAAATGGAATTTTTGGAAAATCAGACATTCATCAACTTAATTTTTAGAAAATTCTCTTTAACTGAAAGACCTTTTTCTTTGCAAATGGCAAAATTCCAATGTAGAATACTCAAGATGAGAAATTTCTAGGACTTTAAGTAGAAGAGGGATGCTAAAGAATGTTTTGTTTATATTGTTTTGTTTTCAAATGAGAAACTTGAATAAATTCATAGATGAGGAGAAAGAGTTAACTGAACAAACTAGAAAGAGAAAGAATATTTAAGGAGCAGGGCAAGGTAGTTGAGTAACTATTATTATTTAAAAAACCTTTCTCAAAGTCTAGTGGCTTAATCAGTGTCAGGATTATTTTTCACAGACCTGGCATTTATGCAGAACTTTGCAGACAGCTCATCCCTACTCAATCTAAGGTCAATTGGAAGGGCGCTAAGTCTATCTAGGAACCGAAATCCACTGAAGGCTTTCTCACTCATTCACATGTCTGGGAAGTGATGCTGATACTTACCTTATGGTCTCAGTTCTTCTCCATATGGTCCTCTCCATGTGATCTCTCTCCATGAGCTAGTTTGGGTGGATGAGTTGAGGGAAAAACATTTCAAGAGAAAGAACTGGACAGAAATTAAATACAGATTTTTCTAACATAACCTCAGCAGTTACTATCAAATTCACAGAACTACCAAGATTCAAGAAGAGGGAACATAGACCCCCATCTTTTAATGTAAGGGTATCGATATCACATTATAAACTGAGAATTCTGACTTCCAAAACGCTCCCAAATCTGAAACTTTCTAAGCACCAGAATGATGCCACAAGTAGACAAGTCCATACTTGACTTCATGTGGTGGTCACAGTCAAATGCAGAGACTCTAAAAATTCTGCATAAAGTTACTGCTCTGGTCAATTGTCTGATACTGTAAGAAAATACATAAAGCTAGATAACTTTATGAAGAAAAGTGGTTTACTTGGCTCACTGTTCCAGAGATTCATGGGTTTACATATGATGATAACTTTCTTGCAGGCAGGATTTTGGGATGGCACTGTATGTCACATGGCAAGACACAGAGAACATGTGTGTGTGCTCTGGTCTTTCTCCTTCTTCTTATAAAGCCACCAGGGTCAATCGTGGAGTTTCACCCTGTTGACTTTGTCTAATCCCAGTCACCACCCAAAAATCCCACCTCTGAACACCACAGTCAGATTAACTTTCCACCCTTTTAACACCGCATAATGAGGATTAAACTATAGCACATGAATCCTGAGGGGACACACTCAAAGTATTGCCAAGCCATAGCAATTACCTACAGGCCATGTGTATAAGGTGCATGTGAAACAAATTTTGTGTTTAGAATTTGCTCCTATCCCCAAGATATCTCATTATATGTATGCAAATATTCCAAAATAAAAAATATTGAAACACTTCTGGTTTCAACCTGTATATGTGATTATCTTTAAATAATACAATCCAAGCTCACTGAGGTAGCAAAAAATAAAATAAAAAGAATAAAATAACTAATTCTAAAGCTTGGAAATGAAACTGTTCTGCATAGGCAAGAGAACAGTTTTTCTTCTAAGGAGACCATTTCTAAGGTCAGACTGGAAATTCAGCTGATTGTAAACTGATTTGAGGAAAACACCCCCCCAAAAAAAGGAAGGCTTGGGCTCAACCACCCCTCAACTAAATTATAAATTATACCTTGCTCCTGAAATTTCTCTCCTTTAACTTAAAGTCAAATACAGAACATTCCAATATGTTGCATTCTGATGAGAGTTTTGTTGATACTTTAAGGGACTTGATCCTGAAGTTTTCCTTTTATAGTATGATTATCAGCAAATGTAAAAGGAGACCAGACATAGATCTTTGAAAGATCTCATTTTCCCCAAAATACATACTCTTTTTAGGAAAAAGAAAATAGAGGAGCAGATATGGTGATACAGTGAGTTGAGCTGCTGCGGGGCAGGCTCACGTTCTTCATCAGGTGCCTGGGTTTTGAGTCCCACCTCCAATTCTAATTCAGCTGTTACAGCCATTAAGGAGTGAATCAGAGGATTGAGATTCCCCACCCCTTCTCTCTCTCTCTCTCTCTCTTCTTCTCTGTCATTCTGCATCTCTAATAATTTTTTTTAATTTTTTAAAAATAAAAGAAACAAGAATTGGGGTGGACATTTGACACTGAGGTTAAAATGCTACTAGAGACACCCACATCCTTATTTGAATACTTGGTGCAAATCTGGCTCTTCTGCTTCTGATCCAGCTTCCTGCTAACCTGCACGCTGGAAGACAGCAGATATTGGCTCATGTACTTGGATCCTTACTACTCACATAGGAGACCTAGACTGACTTTCCCGCTCTTAACTTCAGCTTGACCCAGCCCTGGCTGTTGAGGGCATCAGGGGAGTCAACCAATAGATGATAGAACATTCTCTATCTCTTTGTCTCTGATTCTCTACCTTTCAAAAAAAATTAAAAATAAGTATATTTAAAAGAAATAAGAAAAACTAAGAAGTAAGAGTCAAAAAGAGCAGATAATACAATAAAGTTTCATGTCAATTCCAGTCTTCCCTAGTCTTTCCTCAGTATCCATTATCACTATCTGTTATGTTCTTTGAGGTGTGAAGAACTTGCCACATCTTTCTAAAGATGAAAAAAAAAGCCATCCTTAAATAATTGCATATTTAATAATGCTTAATACTTACCACTAAAGCAATGTCAGAATTTATAAATTGCTCACAAGAAGTAACACTGATCTAATTTTCTTTTCCTTTAATGTCTATTGTTCTCACCTTAGAAATTATAAAGAATGTTTTCTAGGTTTAATGATTTCTGGAACATCTCATTTATTTCAGAGATATTAGAGTTAGTATCTATTTATTTCTTTACCCCTGAGTCCAAAGGAAATTAAATGTTGAAAAAAATGTAGAGAGACTAAGGAGAATATTATTTTCTATACTCGGTAAGTTTGGAGAGAAGTAAGAACAACCTATTTATAACCTGCTATGTAAGGTTGAGGCCAGTAGCTGTGTTAATGGGTCAATCGTTGAACTTTTAGGAAAGGTTTAAAAGCACAGAGGTTGAGAGGTTTGAACCTCTGCAAGTCATATAGATCTGCTGGCAGAATTTCTGAGGTAAGTGTGAATATTAAAAGAGGAATTAAAAATGGTGACAAGTGGAGCAATTAGAGGTTTGATTCAGTGTTTGACTACTGAAACACCTAGCAAAATTCTGCACATGATTTTCTGGGGAAAATTTTCTTTTACACCAAAGATTAACAAAATCATTATATTATTTGCAAATCTGCTGTAACTCTGTCAACTCCTTTTTTTTCTTCTAAAACATTATAAAAAACATCTCTTCTCCTGTCAATGAGCAATCCCTCTGTGTAAACTTGAGATCCCTTCCTTTCTCATTAGACTTTATTCTTCAATTATCCCCCTTTCTTGTATCTTCAACTTCTATGTCTACGCTACATCATTTTTAGCACAGCACCAATGCATTCTAGTGCTGTACCATTTTTACAACACACCATTCTCCCTTGACCTTGTTTTCTCTCATCTCCTCTTTCAATTGCTACTCCTTGGCTCTGCTAGCTCTCATAAGCAATCATCTTGAAAAATTAATCTCCAAATCCTGCACCAAATTTTTCGCCTCCTATTCACTTTCCCAAACTCCCTTACAATAGTATATAATAACACAGAATTAGTTTTGCCAAGGAAAGCAACAACCTCCATGTTTCCAGTTTAACTGGCACTCTTCTGGTCACATCCTTCCTGGATTATCACCAGCAACCAACATAATTGATATTTGGTCTCAACTGATACATGGCTACCAGTTCTTTTCAGAGTCTTTGGCCAGCTTTTCCTACTCTGCTGACCTCCAATAGTTGAAGTTCCTTCAGGTACTATTTGAGCCTTCTCCCCTTCTACATTCTTTGGTAGGGGAGTAGGATTTCCAGTACCATATTTATGTCACAACTTTTACAGCTTTCATTTCCATTCCATGGAGCCCAGAACTCAAATAGTCAATGACTGATTTAATATCTCCACTTCTCCAACTGACTGCCCATACATATCTAAATTTAATATGCCCTAACCTAAAACTTTACATTCCTCTCCCTCCAAAATGCTCCTCCCTTAGTCTTTCTTATCTCAGGAAATGCAACAGTAATCCATCCAGTCTCCATCAACAAATTGTTTGGCAGTCCCTTCTGTTTCAAATCCACATGTAACCCCTGTCACCAAGCCTTGTCCATTCCACAGAAAAATATGCCCCAGATTGCTTTGCTGCTCTAGATCTTCTTTTCTAGCAAAAAAAAAAAAAAGTTGAATACAATTTATTCTCCTCTTATTCCCATGTGTTTTGAGCTCCTTGAGGGGAAAGTCTAGTCTATTTTAAATAAGTGATTTAAATAACTGAGTTGTGTATACCACATATTCTCCTTGAAATTTTATCAATCAATCGTTTCTCTACTGGGAATTTTTTGCCTCTTCAAACTCCAAAGCTAATTTTTGAAAACAACATCTATTGCTTTTTTTAAAAGATTTATTTTATTTATTTGCAAGTCAGAGTTACACAGAGAGTGGAGAGTCTAAGAGAGAGAGACAGAGAGAGAGAGAGAGAGGTCTTCCATCCAATGGTTCACTCCCCAATTGGCCGCAGCGACCAGAGCTGGGCCCATCAGAAACCAGGAGCCAGGAGCTCCTTCCAGGTCTCCCATTTGAGTGCAGGGACCCAAGGATTTGGGCCATCTTCTACTGCTTTCTCAGGCCATAGCAGAGAGATGGATTGGAAGCGGAGCAGCAGGGTCTTGAACTGGTGTCCATATGGGATGCCAGCACTTCAGGCCAGGGTGATAACCCACTGCGCCATAGCGCCGACCCCATCTATTGCTTTTTCTTAGAATTCCAAGAAGTCTGTACCAGAAATTAAGGAATTATTTAAGTTTTTAAATGTTCCTTGTATGATGTTTCAATGAACACATTTATTTTTTATTTGAAAAACTGTTTGAATGTTCCTTCATCCAAAATTTTCTGCTGAGTAGAGTTAGGGACAGTCACTTGGCCCAACGTAAAAGTGAGCCCTACAAGTCACATCCAGTCTACCTGTTCTCCCATGAACATCCAGAAGATTTCCTATCATGGAAAGAAGGAAGGAAAAGCCGGCGCCGTGGCTCAACAGGCTAATCCTCCGCCTTGCGGCGCCGGCACACCGGGTTCTAGTCCCGGTCGGGGCACCGATCCTGTCCCGGTTGCCCCTCTTCCAGGCCAGCTCTCTGCTGTGGCCAGGGAGTGCAGTGGAGGATGACCCAAGTGCTTGGGCTCTGCACCCCATGGGAGACCAGGAGAAGCACCTGGCTCCTGCCATCGGAACAGCGCGGTGCGCCGGCCGCAGCGCGCTACCGCGGCGGCCATTGGAGGCTGAACCAACGGCAAAAAGGAAGACCTTTCTCTCTGTCTCTCTCTCTCACTGTCCACTCTGCCTGTCAAAAATATATAAAAAAAAAAAAAAAAAAGAAGGAAGGAAAAAAGAGAAGGGGAAGGTAAGGGATGGGAGGGAGAGAGAGAAGAGTGGGAATGGGAGGGAAGGGAAGGAAATCATTGAAGGAAGAAGGAAAGAATAGAAATAAAGGAAAAAGAAAATAAAATGTGAAGAAAGAATAGGCCAGTGTAGTGGCGTAGTGGATGTGTCCATCTGCAACACCGACTTCCCATATGGGCAGCCGTTCATGTCCAGCAGCTCCACATCTGATCCAGTTCCCTGCTAATGGTTTGTGAAAAGCAGTGGAAGATGGCCTAAGTGTTTGGGTCCCTGCCACCCATGTGGGAGACCCACATGAAGCTCTTAGCTCCTGGCTTCAACCTGGCTGAGCACTGACTTTTGCGGCCATCTTGAGTAGTAAACTGGAGGATGGTAGATTTCTCCCTCTCTGACTCTCTCTCTTTCTCTGTGACTCTGAATTTCAAAATTAATTAATTAATTAATTTTTTTTAAAAAAAGGAAAATGTTAAAGAAGGAAAAGAAATAAAAATTTCATCTAAACAGCTAACACTCAAAAACTAATAGTCTAATGGCTGTCAGTAAGGAATTTGAGAAACAGGATTTAAACAGGAAAAACCAAGTTCCTTTGCCACCATTAGGTACCTGAAATGAAAAAAACAAAGGAAGATTCATTAATTTATTCATGTCCAAAAATAAGGATGAATTTTTCTTCCAAAGCAAGGCACTACTGTACTATGAACTATGCAATTCAAGTTCACTGCATGATGTAAAAGAAATCAAACTGAATTTTCTTCCCTGCATTCTCTTAATATAAAGAGTTGATGTGCTTTTGAAAGAAGTGTTTGAGATAATAAGAGCATGGAGACTTCCTTTACTTTAATACCTTCAGATGACGGCATCATAGAAACTTGTTGAAGGAATTTATTGAGCTGCTACCTCAGATGAAGGACTTTTTGGAATTAATAAGCTCTGAGAGACCCAACTTGTCAGACCCCCAGTGGCTCAGAAGACTGTACATCTCTATGAATGTGACAAGACATCTAAGCATACTGAACCTGAACCTGAGACTGCAGGGGAACCAGGAGCAGCCTGATCTGTTCAGAGTACAAGCATACAGACTCCATGTGAATGGAACAGATGGCAGCTAGGGATGGTACTCACTTCCCATTCTTGGATGTTCAGAGCACAAAATATTCAAAAATTTTGAAAAAGTTCAAAATTAATTGATAGAAATAACACCATAATTTTAGAAAGGATTCATAGAGTTTGGTGAATACAAATCACGCTAACGTCTGTGGCTGCCTTTAGAAGTAATATCCAGGTGTATCTGAACTAACAAATGCCTGTGCAATCAGCATCTTCAATTCCATGAGAAATCTGAGATAAACACTGCATGTTTCAGAATACTGATTCATTGATCAAGCTTTTAGGAGTTTTCTGATCTGAGGCATGCCAGTACATTTCCTCCCAAAAGTAAAGGTCAACGTTATTGTACCTTGTATTTCATACCTCAATAAAGATACATACATGGTAGGCACCATTAGGCTTTGAAGGAGTGGCGTATCCATAGTGAGATTAAAGTTCTGACCTGATTATGAGATGATACAAAGGGACACTACTTTTTGAATGGTACCCAAATAAAAAAAGAGTTATAAAGTCAATCCAGGCTACCATGCAATCAGCTTTACCCCTTGGGCCACACAACCCGGAAGGCTTCCTGGTACTACAGGAACCTGTGATAGCAAAAGGTATTATGTAGGGGCCAACGGTGTGGCGTAACGGGTAAAGCTGCCACCTGCAGTGCCAGTATCCCTTATGGGTGCTTGTTCAAGACCCAGTGCTCCGTTTCCAACTTAGCTCTCTGATATGGCTTGGGAAAGCAGCAGAGGATGGTCCAAGTCCTTGGGCCCCTACACCCATGTGGGAGACCCAGAAGAAACTTCTGGCTCCTGGCTTCTGATGGGCCCAGCTCCAGCCGTTGCTGCCATCTGGAGAGTGAACAAGTGGATGGAAGATCTCTCTCTCTCCCTCTCTCTCTCTCTGTCTCTCTGCCTCTGCCTCTGTCTCTGCCTCTCTGTAACTCTGCCTTTCAAATAAACATATAAATCTTTAAAAAAAAAGTTATAAAGTCAATGATGTGATGACTCCAACAAGCTCCAAACATAGATTCAAATGAAGATTCCTGAGGTTCTAAGGTAAGATCATGCCAGTTATAGCAGAGGACTAGACACAACAACACATGTAAAGGAGTTCTTGCCATGTTACTATGCCTTAGCAAAGAAAGAACAAGTTACCATAGCATATCAAACAACCCTTGCAGCTATGCCTACCCCAAATCAGCTCACTATGCGAAACACACTGAGTCATATGCTGAGGGGGCTGAGAAGCACCAGGATTGGATTCAAGCAGGTTCGAGTGCATAATTAAGCTACACAAGGAGATATATAGATAGCCACTGTTACATTAATGCCACTTGCTCACATGACAGCTATGCCATCATGGCACTTCCTTAGGACATAGCTCGTAGCGGAAGAAATAACCCAAGCTTAGGTCACAGAAGTCAGCTCAGCACATCGGTACAATTTCAACATGAACTGTCACTGCAACTACAAAGTGGCTCTGAAAGACAGTGGTGAATGGAAATCTTCCCGATGGACAGATTTCAATCATGAATGTGATCTGCTTTGTATGATGATAAAGATATGACCCAAGATGAAGGTATGCATAGGTTCATGGAAAATGGTGAATGCCTTGTCTGTTTAAGCACACACCTGGAAGGAGAACAGGAAATATTTGGGACAAGGAGATGTTGGGAAGAAGCAGGTACTCATCAGAATGGGTTTCTAAAATGTGAATAACATGCATTAAATCTTACTACACACCAGATAACAACTACTGCAGAAAAGGCACTAAGTAATCAAGTAGAAAAGTTAGGCCTTGGTCAATTGATATCAGACAAATCCTTTAGCCAGCTTAAACTTGTTCAACTTAACTCAGGGACACAATTGTCATGGTGACAGAGATGGATATAATGTACAGATTGTTTTCCACCAAAGTTGATCTGGCTTCTGCTGAATGTCTGGTCGCCAAGGACAGAGACTGAATTAAGCTTCAAATACTGCACCATATCCTAGGATACTTCTTTCTGTTACTTCCATTCTGCTGCTCTTCAAACTTAAATTAGGTTTCCCATGGAAAAGAAGATGGTTCTTCCAAAACATGCTTCAACATTTAGCACAAGCTACCTCATGTTTTAAAATTCTTTGTCACATATAAGGATATATAACAAGGCTGCAGTGTACTTCTTGGCAGGATTTTGTAGGGCAGAAGAGAATGGGTTCATGATCAAGTGGTGTTTATCTCAGGGATGCAAGGACAGTTCAACATACACAAGTCAATTTGATCCATCACATTAACAGATCAAAGGAGAAAAATCGTATGATTATTTCAATAATACACAAAGACATTCAACATGACAAATATTTCCATCAAATCGGGTATAGAAGGAATGTACTTCATTCAACATAACAAATGCCATATATGGCAAGCTTAATGCTAATATTTATTGCTCATACTTGTTGGTAAAAAGTTGAAAGATTTTTCTGTAAGTTCAAGAACACCCACACTCACCACTTCCATTCAACACAGTACAAATAGGCAAGAGATATAAAAGGCATCCCAATTGGAAAGCAACTAGTGAATTTTCTCTGCAGATCACATGACCATATATATATATACATATATATATATATATAGTAAACTCTAAAAATGCTACCCAAAAGGAAAATTATTACAATTAACAAATCAACTCAATAAAGTTTCAGGATGCAAAATTAACACACAAAAATCAGTAGTGGTTTTATGGCATAACACCATATAACTAGGAACACAGACTGGGAACACAGGAGGGATGAGAGTGTGGGTGGGAGGGTGGGTACAATGCTCTTAAAGTTGTATTTATGAAATGCATACAAATAAAAATAAATAAATAAATGAATAAAAGATGTAATTTGGGACACCCATATTCCATATTGGAATGATTGAGTTTGTGTACCAGCTCCACTTCTAATTTCCACCTTCCTGCTAATGCACACCCTGGGAGGTGGCAGGTAATGGCTCAAGTATTTGGGTCCCTGCCTTCCATAAGGGAGACAGGTTGAGTTCTGAGCTCCTGGCTTCAGCTTGTCCATTGTGGGCATTAGGGGCATGAACCAACAGATGAAGGATCTCTTTGGCTCTCTTGCTCCTACTCTCTGTCTTTCAAATAAAATTTTTAAGATTTCAACATCATTAATTATCAGAGATATGTAAATTAAATCCACAGTGAGATACCATCTCACACCTGCTACAGTGACTGTTTTCAGAAAGATGAATGATAACAAGTGTTAGGATGTGGAGAAAAGAAAACCTCAACACACTGTTACCAGGAATCCAACTTAATACAGCCATTATGGAAAACAGTATGTAGGTTCCTCAAAAATTAAATATAGAATTACCACATGATCCAGTCATCTCACCACTGGGTACACATCTAGAGGAAATGAAACCCATATATTAAAGGGATATCTTCACTCCCAGGTTCATGGCAGCATTATTCACAACTGCCAAGTATGAAATTAACCTAGGTGTTCTTCAGCAGATAAGTCAAGAAAGAAATCAGAGTATTTTCAGCCTTTAAAAAGAAGTAAATCCTGTCATGAAATGAAATAAGAACAGAAAGAAGAATATCATACAATCTCACTTATGTATGGAATATAAAAAGTCAGACTCACAGGAACAAAGAGTAGTATGGTGGTTACAGGAGGAAGAAAGGATTGGGGGAGAAAGGGGTTGATGCTGATCAAAGTTCACAATTTCAGTTATTTTGAAATTATTTCAAATACTTATTCATAATAAGTTAGGGAGATCTATTGTACAATGTGGTGACTATAGTTAAAAACAATGTGTTGTATACACAAAAATTACAAAAAAAATCCAAGTGTTTTTATCACAAATAAAGTATGTGAGCTAATGTATATGTTAATTAATTTGATTTAATCACTCCACAATGCATACATATTTTACATCTTGCTTTATAACACATATACAATTTTTATTTGTCAACTAAAAAGTGAACATTTGGATAAACAAAAGTAAATAATTTCTATAAATAAATTCATTATATTCACAGCCCCAGTGCTATGCAGAGTGCACACATGTGAGTGAGGGGAGGGAACATGGGAGATACTTTCTTGCTTTGCTTTTTTTCCCATGCTTGTAACGTAGTGGGATGAGACCATGATTCCTGGCTGCAGTAACACTGTCACTGAGACAGCTAGCCTAAGGAGAATAATGCAACTTCTTGAGCTTCCTTGGGCAGAGGATATGAGCAGCCTGGGTCTCTGATGATATCACTGAACTTTTGCACTTGGTCTGCACACCCCTACTTCCAGAATCATTTATATGTCAGATAATTTCATGTTTTTTGGGTTTAAATCTTGTGGTTAAAGTTGATAATTGGATATTCTCTACCTTGTTTCCAAATAAACCTTTCAAGTTCATCAGTGCAGCACATTATTTTTTAAACACATAGAAAAGTTACATTTAATTTGTAAAGCATACATATGTAGTAAAAATATACAAATTTACATGAAAAGGATCCACATGGACTTTGATAGAATAGCTGCCTACTAATGGCCTGGAAAAGCAGCAAAAGATGGTCCAAGGATTTGGGCCTCTGCCACAACCCAGATGAAGCTCCTGACTGTGGCCTGGTTCAGCCTTGGTCACTTCGGCCATCTGGAGAATGAACCACTGGATGGAAGAGCTCTCTCTGTCTCTTCCTCTTTCTGTAACTCTGACTTTCAAATAAATAAATAAGGCCGGCGCCATGGCTCACTTGGCTAATCCTCTGCCTGCGGCACTGGCACCCCGGGTTCTAGTCCCAGTCAGGGCGCCGGGTACTAGTCACAGTTGCCCCTCTCCCAGTCCAGCTCTCTGCTGTGGCCTGGGAAGGCAGTGGAGGATGGCCCAAGTGCTTGGGCCCTGCACCCACATGGAAGACCAGGAGGAAGCACCTGGCTCCTGGCTTCGGATCAGCGTAGCTCCGGCCCTTGCAGCCATTAGGGGAGTGAACCAGTGGAAGGAAGACCTTTCTCTCTGTCTCTCTCTCATTGTCTATGACTCTCTCTGTCTCTCTCTCTCACTCTCTAACTCTGCCTGTCAAAAATAAATAAATAAATAAATAAATCTTTTTTAAAAAAACAAAACAAAAAATAGTGAGGCAAGAAGTGACAAGATATTTCCCAAAATTAGGAAACTTCCACACAGAGCGATGTCTACTCTCTCACACATCTGCTTTGCCACCCATCCCTCAGCTTCTTTTCCCAGGTATTGGGAAGAATGACAGTCATTAAACTATAATAGGATCAGACAGCATGCATCCTAAGGACCACAGCAGGAACAGAATTTTAGAGCAATGATACTTTCCATAAGCAGGATAAAGTGCTTGGAGTCACACATTCTCCTTCCCTTTAGACCACCATTCATCTAACAGGCCTTTAAAAGCTTGATTTAACTATGCAAAAACACTACTAATTATATTCATTTATGTGACTGACTTACCATTTGAATCTAATTGCCATGCAGCAAAATAACTGTTAAAGCATATCATTAAACTACTTGAATAATTAGAGAGAGGTTGCTTGTCCTCCTAGTTTGAGCCTAAGCTTTTGAGCAGGGACCTCGCCTCCTACCTTTTGTGTATTCTTAAATTAGCTGGAGAAAAGGGGTACAGAAACATTGGCAGACTCGCTGTCTTGTCAGAAATCTGGATCTGTGAATAGCTGGGATGCCAAGCAGCAGGATTTTTCACTATCTCAGATCAAGCTGCTATAACAAATTGCCACAGACTGTGTGGCTTCAGTTTGAAATCAGGATGCAGCACAGGTGGGTTCTTGTGAGGGCCCTCTTTCCGGCTGCAGACTGCCAACTCCTCTTTCTCTGGCAAAAAAAAAAAAAAAAGGAATGGAGTAGCTCTCTTGAACTAACACTAATCCCATTCATGATGATTTCACCGTCCTAACCACCTCCCAAAGGCACCACTTCTGCACGCTTTGGGTTACAGCACAGCTCATGGATTTTAGGAAGATACAAAAATTCTACCTATAACATTCAGCATGCATGCCACTTGCAGGGAAGATTTTCTCTTGTACCTCATCAACTGCTTTCCTCAGGGACTTACTCATTTCACACGATTCAAACATGCTACACTAAGTCCAACGAGTTCATTGATCCAAAACCCCATGAAAACACTTATATCCAGCTAAATTCTTTCTACCCTCTCCCTGGCTCCCCCTGCAACACCTGACTGCTGTGCTTGGAGAGCACAGCTCAGTTATGGTTCACAGTCTCTTTTACTTAATCTCACTTCTCATCTTGCTCCACATTTCCATCTCTTCAAGAACTTGGCTCCTTGAAGTCACAATGTGTTTCAACATCTTCTCTGAGAAGACCATTTTCCTCCTAATATATGCCAGCTCAGAGACTAGGGATGGGGAAAAGATGGAGAAGGTTGTTATTTGCCAAGATCACTTCCCCAAACTGGATCAATCTTTTCTCTCTCTCTTTTTTTTTTTTTTTTTTGTAGCACTCATGGTTTACAGTCAATTTGTCTGTATGAATTCTTCAAAACACACCAGTTGTTGGTTACCTGTCCCCTTTTGGTCCTGTAACCAATGTTTCCTTGGTTCTATTCAGCTTCTGATTCATATTCTTCCTGTCTATACTACTCTCCAGTTTTACAACTAACAAGTCACCACCCTCACTGATGACCCTTCATACTCCTTGAGATCTTGAAATTCCCGACACCAGACACAGTGCCGAACACTGGAGGTTCTGTGTGCATGACTGCTGCCCTGGTGGAACTGCACCAGACACAGTGCCGAACACTGGAGGTTCTGTGTGCATGATGCCTGCCCTTGTGGCACTGCACCAGACATAGTGCCGAACACTGGAGGTTCTGTGTGCGTGACACCTGCCCTTGTGGCACTGCACCAGACATAGTGCCGAACACTGGAGGTTCTGTGTGCACGACTGCTGCCCTTGTGGAACTGCACCAGACACAGTGCCGAACACTGGAGGTTCTGTGTGCACGACTCCTGCCCTTGTGGCACTGCACCAGACATAGTGCCGAACACTGGAGGTTCTGTGTGCATGACTGCTGCCCTTGTGGAACTGCACCAGACATAGTGCCGAACACTGGAGGTTCTGTGTGCATGACACCTGCCCTTGTGGCACTGCACCAGACACAGTGCCGAACACTGGAGGTTCTGTGTGCACGACTGCTGCCCTTGTGGAACTGCACCAGACACAGTGCCGAACGCTGGAGGTTCTGTGTGCACGACTGCTGCCCTTGTGGCACTGCACCAGACATAGTGCCGAATGCTGGAGGTTCTGTGTGCATGACACCTGCCCTTGTGGCACTGCACCAGACATAGTGCCGAACACTGGAGGTTCTGTGTGCACGACTGCTGCCCTTGTGGCACTGCACCAGACACAGTGCCGAACACTGGAGGTTCTGTGTGCACGACTCCTGCCCTTGTGGCACTGCACCAGACATAGTGCCGAACACTGGAGGTTCTGTGTGCATGACTGCTGCCCTTGTGGAACTGCACCAGACATAGTGCCGAACACTGGAGGTTCTGTGTGCATGACACCTGCCCTTGTGGCACTGCACCAGACACAGTGCCGAACACTGGAGGTTCTGTGTGCACGACTGCTGCCCTTGTGGAACTGCACCAGACACAGTGCCGAACACTGGAGGTTCTGTGTGCATGACGCCTGCCCTTGTGGCACTGCACCAGACATAGTGCCGAACACTGGAGGTTCTGTGTGCATGACACCTGCCCTTGTGGCACTGCACCAGACATAGTGCCGAACACTGGAGGTTCTGTGTGCACGACTGCTGCCCTGGTGGAACTGCACCAGACACAGTGCCGAACACTGGAGGTTCTGTGTGCATGACTCCTGCCCTTGTGGCACTGCACCAGACACAGTGCCGAACACTGGAGGTTCTGTGTGCATGACTGCTGCCCTGGTGGCACTGCACCAGACACAGTGCCGAACACTGGAGGTTCTGTGTGCATGACTGCTGCCCTGGTGGCACTGCACAGTCTAATGAAGGTAACAGAAATTCAAACACACACATGCACACACACAATAAGAAGTTTCTTAGGTGCAATGAAGAAAATCTCAGTGTACTACAAAAGCATGCAAAACAGCGGAAACTTGTTCTGTGAGGACAGAAAAGATTTCCATGAGCTTTTACCCACAAGATGAATAGGAGTGAGTCACTCAAAAGGTAGAGAAACAAAACTCAGAGCAGAAACTAGACCTTAATCCATATCAATTTTTCCAATATCTTTTTTTTACTTTTATTTAATAAATATAAATGTCCAAAGGACAGCTCATGGATTACATTGCTTCTCCCCCCCCCATAACTCCCCTCCCACCTGCAACCTTCCCATCTTCCATAAGCGCACAGTGACTCTTATTGTTGACTTAACAAATTGACACTCTTGTTTATGGTGTCAGTAATCATCCTAGGCTCTTGTCATGAGTTTCCAAGGCTATGGAAACCTTTTGAGTTTGTCTTATGATACTCAGGATCTGCTCCATCATGGAGCTCTTTAAATGTGGCTTCTGGAGCAAACTAGTTTCCTTCACTTTTTCCCAACCCGTGCACCCATTCTCAATCATACATTCTAGGTCACCATCATAATAAATCTGTTACCTCTTTCTCTCAGAATAGTTGAATAATACAAAAGTGTCATTTTTTAAGTCCAGGATTCACAAATATCAGAAATTTCACATGGCTAATACTAGTAAGTTATTAATGAATTTATAAGCTTGCTGACCATCATTATTGCTACTTCTAGCTAGAGTATCTCCCTTTAAATTTTTAGTGTAACCCTGCACTAAGTTTCTGCCCATCTAGGTCATTAATACTTCTAGGGGAAAGAGTTTATAACCAAAAAGTGTCAGTCACCCATACCATTACTTCATAACCAGGAAATTAATTTTTCCCAAGCCATCTTCCTCTGTCTTCTTCTAAAAAAAATAAAAGGCTATTTCCTTTTCTTGTATAGAATGGCAGCACAGAACATAGCAAACCATTATTTTTCCATTCTCTTCAATACAGCTACTCTGGAACAGCACAAAATAAGCAAAGAAGTATACAAGATAATAAATGCACATAGGTTTGAGGCACGATCCTATATGTAAGCCAGGTAGTGTCTGCACTTTGCAGATGGAAACACTGAGTCTCAGAGACAGTAAATGGTTATGACACAGGCAACTGAGGAGTGGTCACTTCTGCTCATTCGAATTTCGTGATCTTTCTGACACCTCACCTCCTCTTGGTTCATGTCTTTCAGGAAATGTGGCAGGGACAGTTGAAGAGCGTCAGGACACTTTATTAAAGCAAATTTTTTGGCTTTTCTGCACAAGACAGGCGGATTGGGGAGGCCAGGGTAGAATGGACAAACTTGGACCACATAGCCCTTCTGAGCGTTACCCTGGCCCTCAGTCACCCACCTTCCTAACAGCACTGCCTTCGCCTGACTCCCTACTGAATTGGTCTGCCTTTTACTGCTTTCCATATCCCCCAAAGGCTTCCTAATTCTTGGTTGGCAGGAGTGAGAGAGAAGGGGTAGAAATTATGCTGATCCCAAGCTTATCCTCAAACAGGGAAGAAATGACTGGGAAAAGGACAGTGGGAAGAAAGCTGAAGATCACAGTATCACAGCCAAGAACATGCTCTGTGTTGCTGCTAAGATTTTCCCCACCCTAACCTCTGTCTGCTCCTCTAGCATCCCAGATGTCTAAAAAGCTCTATTGCATGTGCCTCTCTTTAAAAACTTCCAGATCCTTCTCAAACAAGCAGCTCTACAACATGATAATCTCAAATTCACATATAAGAGGAAAAGGCTGTAATCTTTCCAATCATTACAAATTGAGTCTCTTTGTTATACTTTCTCAAACCATCCACACTTGTTCTGCATTTTCAGAAGCCTGAGGCATGCTGTATCTCCGAGAAAAGAAAGGAGTCAAATGTCTAATTATACAGCTATTGTGTGCCAGGATCTGTGCTAGGAATTTTACACAATGGCACTTTCTCCAGAAAGTGAAAGAAGGAGATAAAGAGGAGGAAGAAGAGCAGAAAGAGAAGACGAGCTGCCAGTGTCAAATGTTTTTCTTCAGGGAAACAGTTCTGATTTGATTTCCTATTTTCCCAAATGTGATGCAGAGCTATGATTTTCTAAAGACCAATAGAATGACCAGATGGAATAAAGTACAAATATGGGCAGCTCTCTGAGCTGGAGAAAATACCTGTAAATTTACCACCTCCCTTCACCCTCTCATTCCATTCTTCCTCCCCTCCCTACCTTAAGATGAAATGATCTGGGACAAACTAATTGAGAAAACTAGTAGTGCATGCCTTCGGGAGGTTTTATTAATGGAACCAGACACACTGCTATAACAGAATGTACGACTGCTCTTTTACATTGATCTAATTAGAACATTTACATACTGAATGCCTCCTGGACAATTCCCTACCAATGACACTTAGTGCGTGCACCAGGCAAGACTACTCTTTAGGTGAAATTGAACAAAGAAGTCATCAAGTCTCCTTTTTTTCTAAGAAAAATAACACTGTCAAAGGTCGTAACAGTCAATAAGCAGCTGTCATAGACCCGGCCTAAATGAGGATATTGGGTTTCCTTAAATTTATGAAAGATGGGGAAACCAAGAGTTCTTCTCAGTCTGATAAGGAAGACACCCTAACCTGATGAGAAGAAACAGCTCTCTGCTTTTGAACAGAGAAGAGGTGTAAGAATAGAGTCAGGCCATGTAGATCATTTAAGAAAAAAATGTAAGAATCTTAGGTGCTTTCAATAGTTACAGTGGAAATTTCATGGCTGTGAGGTACTTTATAAGAATTTACCTATTTTTATAGGCTTTAGCTCTTTTTATCCTCTAATTCTATGAAATCAGTGATTGTTTTAGAAATA
This sequence comes from Lepus europaeus, assembly GCF_033115175.1. Taxonomy (NCBI): domain Eukaryota; kingdom Metazoa; phylum Chordata; class Mammalia; order Lagomorpha; family Leporidae; genus Lepus; species Lepus europaeus. The sequence continues at coordinate 40,547,570 of NC_084832.1, read as the reverse complement.
TAGGAAAATGGACATGGCCAAAGGTGTTAGTGGTTGAGTAGGGCCAGAAACCTGAACATCCATTTCCTGGGTCAAGCTTGCTTTGATACATCTGTGTGGAAAAGAGTATTTTCCATGTCTACTCCCTCAACCATTCCTCCACAAACTCCTCTCAACAACCCTAACTGCTACTGCCCCAATTTTTAACCTATTCTTCATTGTCTGAAACTTTCGTGAGTGGGTGATGAAATCTCTGTATAAGTTTAGATCATCACAGATATTTAGAATGCATTAATTAATGGTTCAGAGTATGGAATATCTGAAAAGGAACCTGAAAAAAAAAAAAGACACATATTTTCAGAACCTACATCTTGAAGGGAAATTAAATTGAAAGCCACTATCCTGATACTACAGATACATAGATACCATCCTGATAAGAACTGCTTGTGTGTCCTAGTTTCAGAGAAAGTCTTCAGGGTTCTAAAAAGTTGAGAAATATGGTGGTATAAGTATAAAACAGACACTTGCATAACATATGTGTCACTAAATAGGTAAAGCAAATCTACTCATGCATTTCTTTGCTTTCTCTCTTCATTCCAGCTCATTTTCTTTTTACCCCTCACATCTACTCACAAAAAAGAGAAGACCAACCCACTTATAATGAGACTAAGTAAAAATTCATCATAAAATAATTAAAGCACAATCCCTTATCCCTAAACTAAATAAATAACAAGCATCTGTTAAACAAAGGAAGCAGCTCACTATTCAAAAGAGAAATCACAAGAAAGATATGTCCCTCTTCAAAGGGCATTAGTATGCAAAATATATTAAGTACTGGAATCACATTAAAGAGATGGAAGGCCTTATCCAAACAAGTCTGTTTATATTGTTGACCAACAGCTGAACGAACATTGTTTCTGACCATGATGAGCTTTTTATGGATAGTCAATGCTCACAACATTGGAGAAACAGATCGTTGAGACGCAAGCCAGACATTTACAGAGAAGTAGTTCATCCCAGATGCTCTTAGTATCATATTGAAATTTTCCACCAGTGACTCAATAATTATTCTGTTGCATATACTCTGCAAGCTAGACATATGTGTTACTTTATGAGACCTCAAGGCCTTGTCTGGGCAGCACATTCAGCTGGCCTCCAGCCTAATGAACTCGTTGTAGACTGCATCCCAGTGGTCCATTGTTCCAGGATTTTTTCACACTCATGGAAGTGCAGCTTCTCCTAGTTTCAGACCTCGGAGAACCAACAGCCATAGAGACAACTAAATTTTCTGAACTGTATATACATTTATCACATTACAACTCAACTTTGCAAGAAAAATATGAAATCTTTTGTAGCTAATTTGATACTTATCATAATGGCCTCAACCAATTAAGTAGTGGAGGGAAAATTAAATTTAGTCCAATCTGAATTATAATGTAATCTAAACCAATAATTGAAACTCTCACAGTTACAGTCAGTCTTGGGAAGATGTTCAATCATTAGATTTTTTTTTCCATGTCTCCTTTGCTGCAGTGTAATACAGTGTCTTTGTATGTGGATAAGACTTACGAAATACTATGATGCTGAGATTAAAGGAATCTTCGGACCTGTATTGGCCTTTGGTCATTCGTTGTTTCTCTGAAATTTTCTATGTAATGGCTGGTTCATTCCCATGTAGAAGCATACTATTACATGCCCCAGTCAATAATCGTGGTTGGTGAACTAGTAGTTGATTCTTTCTTGGGTCAGTCATTGCCTAATGGCCCATCCTATGTACTTGACCTCTTCTCTACTCATCCACTTGTTGGTGCCATAGACCCCCTGATCCTCTGTCACATTCTGTAATGCCTGTACTTTGTCCCTCTCAGATGCCAGCATGTCAAGGTCCAGGATTGCCAACCAGCTCTCATCTTGTTATCTATACCTCACAGTGATCAACGGGTTTCTGAAGTGCAAACTAAACCCTCTATCTACCTGAGTCCTCTACTTTTCTGCTTTATAGTGCATGAGCTGCCTCCACATTATTGCAAGAACACCCTGCTCAGTCTCTCTGCAGAGTTAAAAAAGAAAAACAATCAAAAACAAAAACCATGGAGCAAAAGTTCCTCTACTTTCTGTTTGCATCTATAACCTAGCTAACTCATCTCTTCTGCACTCACATACTTGAAGCCACAAAGACAGAATGTTGAGACAAAATTCTAACAACTTTCCTCCCTTAGCCCACTCATCTTCTCCCTGGTAACCACCGAGTATGAAGGAGAGAGGAGTTGGGGGCTCACTTTTTCTACCTAACTGCACAGTACATTCATTATGTCGTAGCTTTATATTTTCCAAAATGACTTCCTCTTTTCTCTCTTACTTGGACCCAGTAGTAAATACAAGAAACTGATTTATTATTAATGGCAAATAAGCCAGGAAGTTGTATAAAATATCATATTTATGACACAGACTTAGGAGACATCTCAGGCAGAGAGAAAATGGGAAAATTCTTTCAGAGCCCAGTGTTTGGCCAGAGGTGGATTTGGCTATCAGCAGTGAAATTCTAGATACTATTCGTTTTGTTTCAGAACCTTACTAAACTGCCGCATTTTACATACTTGTCCTAAGGCTTATTATACAAGACCACAATAGCACTTTTCATTCTCTCTTCTAACCATCGACACCCCTCTGCTATAAGCAATTTTTAGATATAAAGCCTTGCGTGTGCTGACAGAACATTCTATCCTGTTTTCTTAACCTGTTTATTTTAGAAATTGCCTTCATGGTTTCAAGGACAAAGTAAATGCATTTCTTTTTTATAGTTCCCTTTGGTCTTCTGTTGTTTGATTTGTTTGTTGCCTCATGTTCGACTTGGATAGTCCAAGAGCTTCAGACATGTTAAGGGTTGAAGGGGAGACCATCCAAATTGATTTTTATGGTTACTAATTATGCTCTATCAAAGAAAGAAATTGTCCTAAGTATTCAAGCAACTTGAACAAAATTTCAGATACCAAAGTTCAGTGGGGGAAAATTCCCAGAGTTAAGCAAACTAATCTATCTTAAATGTTTTCATGGAACACATTTCTCCTTTTCTTATCTTTCAGTTGAACTGTTTTCTCAAGCAAATGCAGAGTTTAAAAGCAATATTTTTACAAGAAGGAATAAATGATCTTCTTCTCAGTGTTCCACTTCAGGGCCCAGGAACCAGACACAAACTATCCTTGTCTCTTGGAGACAAAGTCCATCCTTCAATACCAGCCTAGAAAGATGAAGCCAGGTTCTCTACTTCCGTGAATCAACTTCATCAGCATATAACAGATCAGTCATTGAAACACTGGGCATTATTTCCATGACTCCCTAAATCTGCAGTCCTGTTTTGGTTCTCTCAGGATTATTGTTGTTCATGCCATTCTTCTGATAGATATAACCAAGCCCACCCCTCCACACACCTGGATCCAGTCTGACAGAGGTAGGTTCACACACACAACTTGTTAAGGATAACATGTGGGCAAGGTTCTGGTTGGAAAATCCACAGGGTTTGACCAACATAATTGACTACAACGCATTGTGGTACACCCCAAAGCATGACAAATTGCTCCAGACACAGAAGTTAATGCAACACGTCTGAAACCAAGATCTCATAATCTTCATCATGTGATAGGTATTAGGATTTTCCTGGTGAAGGAATAGCACTATTGTCTAACATGGTTGACTAACGTGTTAGAGAAATCACACAATTTGTTGTTCTCTTCCAAGTTATACTGACTACTAAAAATCATAATAGGAATGAGCATTTAGCCTAGCAGACAAGACATCCACATCCAACACTGAAGTTCCTGGATTCTGTTCCCAGTTCCAGCTCCTGACTCCAGCCCCCCATCAATGCAGACCATAGGAGGCAGCAGATGATGGCTCAAGTGATTGACTCCCTGTCACCCTTGCAGAAGAGCTGGATTGCATTCCTGGGCTCCAGGCTTCCAGCTTCTGCCCCTGCCCATCAGTCTAGCAGCCCAGCAACCTCGACCTCTGCAAGCAGCTGGGGAATAGACCAATGGATGAATCTCTTCCCCTCTCTTCCTTTTCTCTTCTCTCTTCTCCCTCTCCCTCTCCCTCTCTCTCTTCCTCTCAAGTAAGTACAGAAAATCATAATTCTTTACATATTCAACTTTAAGTAGAAGGCCAGTGGGATGATCTATATGTGGCCCAAAGGAATGTTTGTTGTTCATTTCCCAAGTCATCTATGCAAGCAATGTCTCTCAAATGTGACTCTCTCTCTGTTCTTTAAACAACAAAATGTGCAGACCACAAGGATCTGACACGTGGTAAGTGTACTTATTTTTATACTTTGTAATTTTCAAGATACAGATTGTCACACAAGCAAATTCTAGAGAATAAATATTAAAATAATGCTAAGATTTCACTGAGGGGATTTCAAATTAAACCTTATATTCTTGATAGGTTTCATGTAATACCGGCCCAAATTTCACCATACCATAAAAATCATTTTGAACTAATATGATAGGAAGTTAGATGAGCCATGATGTCTAGGCAAAATCAGCTAAGTTTAAAATGCAGCAGCATATATAAATGTATATATTATAAATATAAATGAAACAGATCACAGGGTAGTCAAAAAGTGACAGCTGCTTTAATTCGTAGGAGTTTAGACTTCCAGCCCCTCTGGAAATTATGAAATGAGGAATAACAAAAAAAACCTACCCCCTATTATTATCCAAGCACAAGTGGTATAAGATCATTTATCTTGATGTATGTCACCTTAGAGCACATATTATCCCTATCTCTCAAAGTGTTTTTTCCCCCTTATTTCATCTCTGACATTCATTGTAAATTTAATGATCCACATACGATTTGCTGGTGTCTCAGTCTGGTGTTTTGAATCATGAAACTAGTGCTAAATTTATGGCACTGCAGTACCACTTAGTGAATCATTAAGCAGTACAGTGATTTTAATGATTTGGATCATACTGGACCTCATCACTATATAATGAGGTTCCATTTAGTGTAAATTTTATGTAAAAATTCAATTTGCAAACCAACAACATGAAACTACAACATTTTTTCTAACTTGACATTGTATTTATTTATCACATATTTCTACCAGATTCTATTATTAATTTCATTAGCAGAGTAATCTTTTCTTCTCTTTTCTTTTTGTTAGCATAATATTTCAGTGAGTCCAACAATGAAGGTGACCAGCAATACCTTACACCACCTAAAACTTTTTCCTTGTCAAGTTTGCTCAACTCAGAGGTCCCCAAAATAATTGCAGCTTTTATATGGTTGTAATATCCTTGATAGTACACATTCTTGTTACCATTCACAAACGAAATCACTTGATAGCCCATCTTTCCTTCTCAGGACACATCACGAATGCAGAAAAGAAACAATGGCTACTCCACTCTCTCCTGCCACTTCCATTTGATAAAAGTACATAGGCTTCAACAATTACGCTTCTTCTGAGGAGACAAAATTTAACATTGTAAATGATATGGAATTAAAATGCCAACTATAATTCAACTATGCCAAATCAATTAGTTGGGAATCTCGCTTAATATAATCTTCGACCTCAAAGAATATGCAGATTAATATTATAGCATTAAACTTCACAACTGGAATTAGTTTCAAAAATAGTTAAGAGTTGGCTGGGTGCTTAGTGATAATCTTTTATTTAGCAGAAAAGGAAACTGAGACCAAGAGAGATTAATTATCTTGACCAAGGTTATGTAACTGTTATGTGACATCAAGAAGCAAATCCACGTCCCTGGACTGCAACTGTTTTCTAAATTCATTTTAAAATTGAAGAGTAACATAGCAATATATTCATATTTTATCTGTTAACTTAATTTGTTTTTTAATTAATTTTTAAAAAATTTTAAGGTAAACAGATTTCATGTATTTCATGTATACAGATTTAGGAACATAGTGATTAAATAAATTTCTGACTTTATGTTTTATATTTCACTTTGCTCTGTATTATTGATAAGCATGTCTGCCTAGTGACCTGTTTCACCCCGTATTAAATAAAGACTCTAACAACCAAGTTCTAACAAGCATAGTAATAACAGTAAGTTCATAAGGTACACTGAAACTGAATTATTTACAGTCTGAATGAATAGTAAAGTATAATTTTAAAAGTAGTTCCTTGACCTAAGCAAATGTTATTCAAAGGGCTAAGCCTATAGTTGATTGCAGAACTCATTCCTTGTTCATACTGAATAATACATGCTTTTTAACTTTAAAAGAATTGAAGAGAAATTAAGAACATAATTTGAATAGACCCATGTTTCCAATAGAAGCAATGAACTATACAGCTGGGTGCTTTTTAAATTTTTTTTCTTTAAAAGAATTATTTGAGGCAGAGAGGGAGGCAGATACACAGAAGGAGAGAGAAAGAGCTCTCTTCCTGGTTCACCACCTACATGCTCCCAACAGCCAGAGTTAGGCTAGGCTGAAGTTGAGAGCGGGAACTCAATTATGTCTCCCAGGTGGGTGGCAGACATCCAACTACTTGAACTGTTACTGGGGCCTCTCTGGGTTCACATTAGCAGGAAACTGGAATCAGGAGTTAGAGCTGGGGATCAAATTCATGCATTTATATACAGGACACAAGCACCCCAACAGGAGGCTTACCCACTAGGCTAATCAACCTCCCCTATGTTGTGTTTTCAAGTCAGAAAGAATCATGGGAGTCAGTCTCCCCAAAACACACACTTAGACCTAATCCACTTAGACCTGCAGCTTGAAAACATGAAACATGGCTGCTTTCTGATTTATTCCAGTGCATCAGCAAACGGGCGGTGTCTGTTCCTCTTTGGGTACTGACACAGTCAGAGCACGGGAAGAGAGGTTTTCAAATTGCCTCTTCTTGGGTAGGTGAGGTCACTAAAGCCAGGATACTTCTTTCAATGGGGCCCAGTATACACAGCCATACTTTGGCAGGGGCTGCCACATGCCTTGGAGATGGCAACAGATGACATGATTTTAGTCCTTTTTTCCTATGCTGATTGCCATTTTTCATCTTGTTTGGACTTCAGCTGCTACTTTGTATTTTTTTTAAGATTTACTTACTTGAAAGGCAGAATTACAGAGAGGCAGAGGCAGAGAGAGAGAGGGGGGTCTTCCGTCCACTCATTCACTCCCCAGATGGCTGAAACGGCCAGAGCTGCACTGATCCGAAGCCAGGAGCCAGGTGCCTCTTCCTGGTCTCCCATGCAGGTGCAGGGGCTCAAGCACTTGGGCCATCTTCTACTGCTTTTCCAGGCCTCAGCAGAGAGCTGTATCTGAAGTGGAGTATCCAGGACTCTAACCAGCACCCATATGGGATGCCGGCGCTGCAGGCCTCAACTTTACCCGCTTTGCCACAGCGCGAGTTTCCCGGCTGCTACTATTGAAAAGGTTCATACTCAAGCGTAAGAATGCATAGGAGGGGTCGGTGCCGTGGCACACTAGGTTAATCCTCCACCTGCAGCGCCGGCATCCCATATGGGCACCTGGTTCTAGTCCCAGTTGCTCTCTTTCCAGTCCAGGTCTCTGCTATGGCCTGGGAAAGCAGTAGAAGATGGCCCAAGTGCTTGGGCCCCTGCACTCCCATGGGAGACCAGGAAGAGGCACCTGGCTCCTGGCTTCGGATCGGCGTAGCAGCCATTTGGGAAGTGAACCAATGGAAGGAAAACCTTTCTCTCTGTCTCTGTCTCTCTCACTGTCTGTAACTCTGCCTGTCAAATAAATAAAATTAAAAATCTCTAAAAACAAACAAAAAGAATGCATAGGAGTGAGAACAAGACAGCCCAGGGTTCCTTCTACCCAAAATTCTGTTTTTCCTCCATTTCTAACTGCTAGGTCAGACACCCAAATTTTCTATGAATGGTACCCAATTTTTCAGGATTATCAATAATCTCAAAAAATAAAGGTACATCATATGTTATTCTTATGCTTATTACTGGCATTTCTTTTTTTTAATAAGAAATAAAATATACAAGTAGTCAAGAAATGTATTCAAATCTCTCACACTGATATCAAGGGACAGAAGATCTCAAGACTGTGTGATTCCAATGTGGTCAGTCAAAGGTGCTAACTTAGGTGGTAACATGTTGAAAAGTAGACAAACCTGAATGTGGTCAAATGTGGAAGAGTATAGTTAGATGCAAGGTTGACAAGCAGATTAAGTTCAAATTGTGACAGCCAAGCAATGCTCTAAAGAATTGTATAGATATTACAGAGGGGAAATTGAGGAGGTCTAGAAATTTGTATTTAAGTCTCTAAGTCTTCCCCCAGGGGATTTCTATTTTGGTCACATTTCCATAGAATATTCTACCATTCTTTTAACTCTACTTGGTCTGAACAGCTATTCTTGGTGCTAGGTTTTAGAGATGCCCTTTTCTTTTTTGACAGGCAGAGTTAGACAGTGAGAGAGAGACAAAGGTCTTCCTTCCGTTGGTTCACCCCTCAAATGGCCACTACGTTCAGCTGGACTAGGCTAATCCTCTGCCTGCAGCACCAGCACCCCGGGTTCTAGTCTCAGTTGCGGCGCCGGATTCTGTCCCGGTTGCTCCTCTTCCAGTCCAGCTCTCTGCTGTGGCCCAGGAAGGCAGAGGAGGATGGCCCAAGTGCTTGGGCCCTGCACCCGCATGGGAGATCAGGAGGAAGCACCTGGCTCTTGGCTTCGGATCAGTGCGGTGCGCCAGCCAGCCATAGCAGCCATTTGAGGGGTGAACCTACGGAAGACCTTTCTCTCTGTCTCTCTCTCTCTCTCACTGTCTAACTCAGCCTGTCAAAAAAATTAAAAAATGAAAAAAAAAATTGTTTAGGATACCTGCATTCCATATTGGAGTGTCCAGGTTCGAGTCTGGGCTACACTCCTAATTGCAGCTTCCTACTAACAGGCATCTTGGAGGTAGAAGATTATGGATGAAGTGCTTTGTTACACATGGGAGGCTTGGATTGAGTCCTCAGCTCCCAGCTTCCATTTGGTCCAGACCCAGCTGTTGCAGTCTTTGGAGAGAATCGGCAGGTGGGAGATTCTCTATTTCTCTCTCTCTCTCTCTCTCTCTCTCTCTCTCTCTCTCTCTCTCATTCTTTCTATCTTTCAAATAAAATTTTAAAACAAACAAAAACACCAGTATCCTAGGACTGGTGCTATGGTTTAGTGGGTAAAGCTGCCGCCTGCAGTGCCAACATCCCATATGGGCACCGGTTCTAGTCCCAGCTGCTCCACTTCCAATCCAGCTCTCTGCTATGGCCTGGGAAAGCAGTGGAAGATGGCCCAGATGCTCAGGCCCCTACATTTTGGATTGGCTCAGCTCCGGCCGTTTCAGCCATTTGGAGAGTGAACCAGTGGATGGAAAAGCTTTCTCTCTGTCTCTGTCTCTCACTGTCTATAACTCATCTCTCAAATAAATAAATGAAATCTTTAAAAAAAAAAATCAGTCTCCTTATTTTACTCTGGGATCATCTTCATCACCCACTTGTCCTAGGGATCCCAGGATTCCAGAGCAAGAATTATACCTGTGAAGGGTATTTTCTAGTCAAGTGGTCACACAGTTACTCTTTGCCATTACCTTAACATTCCCATAAGGAAACTGGAAGAGATGAGTGCCCAGGGTCACAGAACTCCTGCAGTGCTGATGCCCATGTGCCAAAGGCCCAGCCCCCAAGGGGAACCATGACCCTTCCCAACATGCCCTGCATCATGGCAGGGGCCCAAATGTCTTAATGACCTCACACCCTTGCTCAGATGCAGCCACTTCCATCTCTTTCTCCAAGCCTATCCTCTCTGAGGTAGATTGTGATAATGTCTTCAAAGAGCTCTGGCTCTCAAAACCAAAACCTGGAGGAAATATAGATTGAATGTAGAAGAGAAGTTTAACAGTATATTCAAGAAAATTCTGTTTTCTGCACTATGAAACAATGATCTTGAGGCAAAGGAACCAAGAGTTCTGGTTATTTTCATGATAAAGGAAAGAAGGAAAAATAGGTCAATATTATAATTTTCTAATAAATACTTATCCTGCCAAACAGATCAAACAATAGCATTAAGTATATATTTGAGTATTAATTATTAATTATAATATTAATTGAGTATTTATTATGTACAGAGCTCTGTCCTCCTCACTATGGAAAAATAACAAATAGAAAAAACTTATTGAACACCTATTATATACCGAATACAGCTACAACAGTCTCTGTCAGAGACACCCACAGTTAAATAAGGGTACAGTGTGTATTCATAACACATAGGAATACTAAGATAGGGACTGATGGTTATCTATCATAGTTTAAGTGGCAGAGAGTTAGTTCACAGGTACCAAGGAATCACAGTGGGTGGTTATGTGACCAGTGTGAGGTAGAGTAAATATAAATGTCTCAGTTGTATTCATTACATTTTTTGCATTTTCATCCTAGGTCACTGAACACTTGCCAGTTTTTAAAGTAAATTATATTCATGATGCTTTAAGTCACAATTTATCATAGAAGGGAAAAGAGACAGGGGTAAGGTCTCCAACTGCTCAGTTGCAAATGTAGGGCTCTGATGTGAAATCCTGACTCTTGATTTATTAACGTCTAGTCCACTCATGGAAATGCTTACACCTAAGAAAAGTAACTTCAGTGCATTTCACAAGCCCGCGTGACATTTTGGTATGACTGGCCCCTGATGTGATTGCCCTTTGTGAAAATTCACCCAAACTTCAAAAAAATGCAAGAAATGAGAACCCATGCCTAGTAATACACACTAGAAAACTTCTGAATTGTACCAAAAGTTTGATAAAATGTATCCCTTTCAATGCTTGTCAAAAGTTGATACCTAGAAAAATTCTCTAAATGGTAATTTTAACTATATTCTGAATGAATATTGGACTTCAAAGATTTTAACCTGCAATTATGTACCATTGGATGGATCTTTGACACGTTTAGTGAGTTGTGGACCAAGGGAGATGAAATATTTGAATGTCATTACTTTGGCTGCTGAGAATCCATGAGGATGAATAGTGAACTCTCACCACTGTACAATTCTCTCTTTTTTACACACTAAGGTCAGTTTCTTTTAATTGCCATAATAATTGTACATATGTATGAGGTACAAGGTGATAATCTGATGCATGTATACTTTATGCAATGATTAAATCAGGGTACATAGCGTATCCATCACCTCATACATTTAGCATTTCTTTGTGGTGAGGTAACTCAGACGCAGAAAGACAAATCTTATGTGATCTCACTAATATGTGGAATTTAAAAATGCCAACCAAATTGCAGGGGAGAGTTGAAGAATGGGAAGAGTGGGGAAAGGTGGGGTGAGGGTGTGAAGGAGGAGGCTGATAGGTATAAAGTCACAAGTAGACAGGAAGAAGAAGTGCCAGTGTTGATTTCCACTGTGTGGTGACTGTAGTTAACAACGATGCACTGTATATTCCAAAACAGCTGGAAAAGAGGTTTCCAAATGTTCTTACCTCCAAGAAATGGTAAACAAAGACAAGTGTTGCCTCTACCTAACTTTCTGTTTGGAAAGGTTCTATAAATATACATAAACTCATGTTAACAAGACTTCGTGTTCATTGGGAAACAGCAAAACCTCCATCTTCAAGAGTCTTGTGTTTGCAGTTTCACTTTACTGGAGCAATTACCTAAACTCAAGGAATTAAATTCCAGTGACTCTGGTTTAGGACCAGGCCCTTATCTGATTCTAGTCCCTAGTCTGTAACAAGCTGCAGGGATAAAATTCCTTAAACCAAAACCATAGAACTACTTTTGGTAGGGAGAGGGAGAAATACCCTATTTAGACCAACGTATATAAATAGTGATAAAGTTAGTATTTTACAGCAAAGAAAATATGTAACGTTTATAACCTAAAAAATCCATTGCAGTGTTTCTGGGTACAATTTTAACACATGACAGCATTCTCAATTACACAGACTTCATGGAACATGAAGCTTCACTTTTGAAAAATTTGTTCAAGCTTTCTAAATAAATGCTCATTCACCAGATACAGGAAAAATACACTCAGCAACAAACCTGAACCATAGGAAATGTCCTCAGAGTGCTGTCATCCACGGTGACTCTGCTCTAGTTTCGGGGCAGTTACAGTGTTAATCAATATGTGATACTCCCAAGTGCCCCAAGCCAGGCCCAACACAAATCTTGGAATGGGAATTAGAGGTCAGGAGCTCCAGGAGTCCCAGGCCATTCTCTCAGGAGTGAAGAGGGAAGCCAAAACTCCAGGAGCCCAGGACAAGCATTTGGCGCAGTGATTAAGCTGCTCTTTGGGACACCTGCATCCAGTGCCTGGGTTGTAGACCTGGCTCCGCTTTGAATTCCAGCTCCCTATTAATGCACACCCTGTGAAGCAGCAGATCCTGGACCAAGTACCAGGGTCCCTGGCAGCTGCGTGGGATACCTGGGCTGAATTCTAGGCTCCTGGATTCAGCCTGACCCAATCCCAAAGTTGTGGGCATTTGGAAAATGAATCAGCAGATGGAAAATCTCTCTCCTCTCCCCCAAATAAAATTTTTAAACATAATAAAGTGATTTTTTAAAAATCTCAAGGCCCATGGCAAGACCCTTTGTCTGCTAGCACTTACTGCCTGCCTTAAGACAATCAGGATGAGCTTTAGGGGTCCTTTATCTCTGTTTAGATTGTCCCATGAAGCCCAGGAATCCCAGCCAGTCCCTCATCCCCTGCATGCTAATTGTCATTTGGTTCATAAAGAAGCAATAAAACCTCTACTCATGCCTCCTGCTATACTCCCCCCCCCTTAGTGCTTTATTTTTCTTTATTGTAGTTATCATCAGTTGAAAAACCATATTTATCCCTTGCTGTTTCCCTCTGAATGCATGGTCGAGGAAGTCTCTTTTTTTATACTGTTGTACTCCAAACACTTAAAACAGTTCCCAGGAGAGAGCATGTGCTTAATAATGAAAAACTGAGTGGATGAATGAATGAACTACAAGTAAATTATATGAATCTGATTTATGCCAATTTATGTTTAGCATGCACTAAAAGGTGTCAGGCACCTGTGTGATGATGCTGAGTTAGGAATTAGAGGTATTGGGATGGTGGAGATGAATGAGACCTGGTGCCTTCATGTTACAATCCTTGATCCCTCATAAGTGGTATTTGCCTTAAAAATGTAGGAGCGGGCAGTTGGCATAGAAGTTGAGACATCCACTTGAAACACCAGCATCCCATATACAAATGACTGAATCCGAGTCCTGGCTCCACTCCTAATTCTAGCTTCTTGCTAATATGAACCCTAGGAGGCAACAGACAACAGTCAACTGTTGGATCCCTGCTGCCCATGTGGGAGATATGGATTGAGTTTCAGGTTCCTGGCTTTATGCTGACCCAGTCCCAGGGATTTGGGGCAACAGTTAGGAGATCTCTCATCTGTCCATTTCCTTTTCCTCTCTCTCTCTCTCTCCCCCTTCCCTTCCAAATACATGAAATAATTAAATGATTTTTTTAAAGATAGATTACGCCCTAGAGAAAATATCACTAATTTTTTATATCACATTTATATGCATTATTAATTCCATCTCCATAGGAGGAAGTATTGACACAATGCTCCATTTCATCTCCTATAATTTTTGATGAACAAGTATGTAAATCTACAATGGTATAGGCAATATTTAGTGAGAAATATGTATTTTTTAGGGCTCAAATCAAATTCCCTTATATGCCAAGTAAAAATAATTTGTTTGAATGGGGTATTTTCAGTGAAGAAAATAATGTACCAAAAGACATTGAAAGTCACAAGAGAAAACAAGGTTATTAGTAGGCCTTTATTCAATTTGTGATAACCTATCTCCAGAGGGGCAAAAATGGTCCCATTCCTCATTGTTGGCAATTCTTCTCAATGACCAATATGTCTACCAACATTTTCTTCTTCAAAATACAGTCAAAGTTGTAACAGAAAATCACAGATGCAATCAAATTCATACTAATGGATGAAATGTACCATATGTGCTCTGATACCTATGCACAATGGGGTGCAGGTTTAATGACTTTCTTATTGTGCCCCTGTTGTAATTAGGTATTAAAGGACATATGGTATGCTGCCGTTTTAACAGTGAATTTCCTTGTTTTTTATTGTTTTCCATCAGAAGCTTAACAGTCTTTCAGGGTAGTATTAGTAGTGAGAATTAAACCACATGTTGATTTCATTTTTTTAAGCCTTGGAATCTCATCTTGATTAGCCTTATTAGTGTAGTGCCAAAGAAAACATCCAAATCAAATCTATTTTCAGTAAATATGGAACAAAAACACATTTGAATTGCTAAGAAATTAGGGGAAACTCCATTAGAAATAGGCTTAGGATATTATAGAAAGAGGTTTAGAAATCAAATAATAGCAATATTTTTAGTCATCGAAGTGTGATGGTTTTCAGATTTTTCCAACATGTGTCAAAAATATTTACAAAAATAATACTTTGAAATAGACAGTTACCTTTTAAGAGTTTTTGTGTGATAGGTAAAGGATTCAATAAAATTCCAAACAAATGTACTCACATACACACACACACGCACACACACACACACGAAAACCAAATATGAGCATTGGAACTGTGAGTCATGTTGTTTAATTTTGCTTGTCCAAACACAAGCTAAAATTTTTCAAAGACCATGATTTATGCCAATTTAATAAGTTTGCAGAAAATCTGGATCAACCTCAGAAGATGATTTTTATCACCACAAAAAAATATTGAGAAACAGAGATGATAGCAAACTACCTTCTTTCAAGTCGTTCCAAAATTTACCTTAAATTTAATTAAGTCTTCCTCATATTTTAGCATGTATATCAACCAAGCACTGGGCAATTTCAAATTCTAATGGTCCTGGGCATCTAGAAGGAACGCTTCAGACCCTGAGGAAGGATTTTTTTCACTAGAATCCACAGCATTCCTCTCAGCTTTATGAAATTCTGCATTTCGGGTCAAGGAAAGGGAAAGATCTTATCATGCAAGTTTATATTCTTCAGTCATAAGCATGGCTACACATCCCTGTCCCAGTCAGCACGAGGGCACATTACAAGATAGCCAGCTAGGCTTCCAAATGAGGCATGAAGATTAATAAAACACAGTCTCCAGTGCATGTTGGCACCTCCTTGTCAGGCTAGCTAATGAGTACTGTGTTACTCTAAGAGTCAACTGTCACATTATCTCTGGACTAATAAATGGATTCTAAGACAAATAACAATACACAACTAAAATTCAGTCTGAAAAGAGCTTTTCATTTGCTGCAGCCCCAAGAGGGTTTCTTGCTGTCAGCTCCATAAGCGTTGTCACTTATTACAGGAAGTGTTCAATAAGGACAGAGTCAGTTTAGGCAAAAGAAATTTAGAGCTGTGTTGCAAAATTCAAGGTTTAAAATTAATACCCACTATTATGAAGTTTAATTTGTTTTCATCCAAGTAATTTATAATACTTAGAGAAAAATATGTTTAAACTAGGCCTATTAAAAATGCACTAGACAAAGCTGGTTTGGGGAAAATGGTCGTTTCACATTTGAAAAACTTTTAAAATGTGAATGAGAATTCTTATTCTGTCGCGAGATATCTACTGAAGTTACCTTCACTAGAGAGATGAAATGGCACTGCAGTACTTTTGTGTACATCTTTCCAGATCCTAACAGAGGGAGGAGCCTGGGTAGATGACTATAAATATGGACATCAAACTTGTAATTCTTTTTCTTCAGATTGCAGTTTGCCAATCCATGGATTTATTCTGATTAGCAGAGTATGCATGTACTATAATAAGGAGAAACAATTCCTGCAAAGTTACAAAAGATCAAAGTTTCTGATAATAACTATGATGAATGGGATAAAGGATATGACCTAAAAAGTAGTTTTTCTCATTTGCAATTACCTAGACCAGAAGCAGAGAAAGAAGGGGAAGAAGAAAAGAAAAAGAAAGAAATTTGTTGAACATATCCACATTACTCCTAACCTCTCATTTATACTAATACAATGCA
Source organism: Lepus europaeus (assembly GCF_033115175.1). Classification (NCBI taxonomy): domain Eukaryota; kingdom Metazoa; phylum Chordata; class Mammalia; order Lagomorpha; family Leporidae; genus Lepus; species Lepus europaeus. The sequence continues at coordinate 40,531,628 of NC_084832.1, read as the reverse complement.
CCATAATTCACCTCATAGCATCTGGCAAGTATGTTCTCAAACATAAATGATGAGGTGGTTGGCCAATGGTGGATTACTGTGAGAATTTCATGAAGAGGAAAAAAAATATGAAAGAGTTACCATCGTGGCATGGATTTCTGATCTAGCCAGTGCAATATTCTAGCTATAGTGATAATTTAGGACTTGTATGATGAAATGTGAATTCTATTTGTTTTCTGTTTCTATTACTTTCATGTTGCACGTTAAATTCCAAAAGCATGACACGCCTTCCTTGACCCCTGATGTAACAGATTTAATGTACTCTGGGCTATACCTCACACATAGCAGGAGCTTAAGACATGTTCATTCTCTTCCTCTCTTCCTCTTTGTCTCCTTCTCCTTCCACTTCCTCTCTCCTCTGTTCAACTTTCAAGTGATGGATCATGCAGAGGACAGAAATCAATTACTCTGGAGAGCTTCCTTCTCTACCTCTCCCTGCCCCTCCCTGATCCTCCATGGTTGATGTCAACAAGATGCTCACAAAAAATTTTTTGATACATGAAGGGTTAATTTTTCAATCCACTAAGGGACTAATTTTATAAAATATTGGGTTGACTTATCAAGAAAATGAGATAAAATAAATATTAGCTACTATTGTTACCATTATATTGTTATTACTGTATTGGCTAGAAATTTATTAAGTTATTTTTGGACTTATTTAAGCTCTGAAAGTAAGGAGCTCCCTGGCTTCCCTCTTTCAATTTATTGTAGTGTTTCTTTTTATTGGTTCTTTGCATTGCCCACAGACGTTGCAGAAAAAGATTCCATCCATGAAATAGAATGGCAACGGTTAAGTGCCATATGCCAGGAACTTCACCTGCATTATTTATCTAATCTTCACAGAAACTTACAGCCAAGTGCTGTGATGATCTTGATTTTACAGATGTGGAAACTGAGGCTTAGAAATTTAAATAATTTGGCCAGCGCCGCAGCTCACTAGGCTAATCCTCCACCCACAGCGCCGGCACCTCGGGTTCTAGTCCCGGTTGGGGCGCCAGATTCTGTCCCGGTTGCTCCTCTTCCAGGCCAGCTCTCTGCTGTGGCCCAGGAAGGCAGTGGAGGATGGCCCAAGTGCTTGGGCCCTGCACCCGCATGGGAGACCAGGAGGAGCACCTGGCTCCTGGCTTCGGATCAGCGCGGTGCACCAGCCGTAGCAGCCATTTGGGGGGTGAACCAACGGAAGGAAGACCTTTCTCTCTGTCTCTCTCTCTCTCTCACTGTCTAACTCTGCCTGTAAAAAAAGAAAGAAAGAAAGAAAGAAAGAAAGAAAGAAAGAAAGAAAGAAAGAAAAGAAGGAAGGAAGGAAGGAAGGAAGGAAGGAAGGAAGGAAGGAAGGAAGGAAGGAAGGAAGGAAAGAAAGAAAGAAAGAAAGAAAGAAAGAAAGAAAGAAAGAAAGAAAGAAAGAAAGAAAGAAAGAAAGAAAGAAAGAAAGAAAGAGAGATTTAAATAACTCAAAGTCACACACTGGGAACCAATAGTAAAATCAGATTCAAACTTTGGCTATCAGACTCCCCAGGTGAACAATATTCTGCCACCAAAGTGCATCCTTCCCCTGACCAGGCCCCGTGTAGGGCGTTTCCTGAGGACAAGTTTATGACCAATATTTGGTATTCTCCTTTTTCAGAAACCAGATGCCCCAGGACTCCCAGAGAACCACTCTAGCTTTATTGAGCCCTCTGTTTAGGGTGTTGTAAAAATGCAGTGGGGCACCAGTCACATCATTTCATCAGCCCACGGAAGAGTTCAAATGAATCACTTATGCAAACAAACAAGACAAACCAAATAAGAAAGATTTTTCTTCCTTCCCCCACCCAGTTCTAAAGACTGTGTTGTTGTGTGTTCCAGACCCAAAATGAAGACTTGCAGCATATTACACACGTCAGCAACATTCGCAGCATCTTAGTCAAGATACAGCTCTCCAAATGGGCAAGCCAAAATTGAATTAATTCAAGAGGATACTCCAGCCAGCACCTTGGCTCAATAGGCTAATCCTCCACCTGCAGCGCCGGCACACTGGGTTCTAGTCCTGGTCGGGGCGCCGGATTCTGTCCTGGTTGCTCCTCTTCCAGGCCAGCCCTCTGCTATGGCCCGGGAGTGCAGTGGAGGATGGCCCAAGTGCTTGGGCCCTGCACCCCATGGGAGACCAGGAGAAACACCTGGCTCCTGGCTTCGGATCAGCGCGGTGCACTGGCTGCAGCGCACCGGCCACAGCAGCCATTGGAGGGTGAACCAATGGCAAAAGGAAGACCTTTCTCTCTCTCTCTCTCTCTCTCTCTCTCACTGTCCACTCTGCCTGTCAATATATATATATATATATATATATATATATATATATATATATATAAAGAGGGTACTCCAAGTTCTCACCAAGTAGGCTCTAGTAGGCTGTGACAGAGAAACACACTGACTTTGTTGCATCTTCTTTGTGTGGGGGAGATTTTTCCAGTCATGTTCGTTGCATGCCAGCCTGGAGCTTTTTAAAAAAAAAGTTACTGGAAAAAAAAAGAACAAACATGTCCAAGAATAACAAATGAGAAAATATCTTCAAAATATGTAGATTTGAGATTTGTTTCAGTGAAAAAAAAAAAAAACACAAGCTCTACTGAGCATCTGTAACAATGATATATCTACACATTATATGGCCGGCTATCTTTAGTTTGTTTTTATATCCTGTGGAGTGTGACATCTGTGCAAAAATTATGAACTGACTCATATACACGAGGTGCTTTTTCAGAGTTTGAAAAATGGGCCTATTCTTCTGCAGTCCAATTATTTATGAAGAAATTAGAAAGAAACTTTAAAACCTTGGAATCTTCTTCTTCATTTATTTGTGTGTTACTCTCGTCAGCCTGATCAAGCAGAAACTATCTGTAACAAAGGTGAAGGTTTTCCAAAGTGGGTTAATTATATTTATTTTCATGGCGACCAGTCCCTCATTTGCTTTTTATAAATTACTCAGGGCAAGGGGCTAATCTCTGTGCTCGCTCTCAATCTAGATGTTACAGCTCAACCTTTCATTTGAAGTGGATCTTTTCTATTACTACCCTTTTATGAACCACCTGTGAAAGGAAGGAAGGCTATATCCATGTGGAGATATAGATATATGCATATAAAAATTTATAACTATTCCCTAATCACTCAGACGTGTAGGCTAAGCATCACTTATGATTACTACACAGATACTATTACACAGAGAAGTACATTTATATGGAAAACTAAAGAAAGCTTTTATTATAAGAATAAATGCTCACTGATCCTTAACTCTAACTATCCTATTAATGCAACAATAAGAAGGTTCATTCATCTTTGTCAGTCCATACTTAAGACCCCTTAAGTGTGTCTACAAGCAACTTAGAGAATTTAGATGATTTTCTCTCCCTACTTTCCCATTCTGGCATGAAATTCTTCCCCTGTCCTGTCCTCCCCCTGTATTTTCCTTTGACTTCTAAATAAGTTTTCAATCAGGATTCTAGTAATAGTATAGAACATTAATCCTTGGTGTATTAAAAAACATCTTTGCAGATAGTCTGTTCAAATCTATTTTGATACCAACTATGGTGAAGGACACTGCTTGGGAGTACAGAGAGAGAATGTAATCCTCCAGGTGGCAGGCATTTGGCCCAGCCATTAAGATGCCCCTTGGAATGCCTGCATTCCATATGAGAGTAACTGGGTTTGAGTCCCAGCTCTCCTTCTTTATTATTTTTTTTAAGATTTATTTATTTGTGGCTGGTGTTGTGGCATAGAGGGTTAAGGTACCGCAGCAATGCCAGTGTCCCCTATGGGTGCTGGATTGTGATCTGGCTGCTCTACTTCCAATCCAGCTACCTGTTAATATACTTGGGAAATCAGCAGAAGATGTCCCAAGTGGTTGGGTGCCTCCACCCACATGGGAGACCTGGAAGAAGCTCCTGGCTCCTGGCTTCAGTCTGGCCCAGAGCTGGCCATTGCAACCATCTGGAGAGTGAAATAGCAGATGGAAGATCTCTCTCTCTCTCTCTCTCTCTGTCTCTCCCTCTCTCTTTGTGACTCTGCCTTTCCAATAAATCTTTTTTAAAATAATTTTTAAAGGTTTATTTATTTATTTGAAAGGCAGAGTGACAGTCTAAGAGACTTTCCATCCACTGATTCACTCCCTAAATATCTGCAAGAGCCAAAGCTGGGCCAGGCTGAAACTAAGAGCCAGGAACTCCACCCCAGTCTCCCTCATGGGTGGCAGCAACCCAAGTACTCAGACCATCACTTGCTGCCTCCCATGTACATAAGCAAGAAGTTGGATTGGAAGCAGAGAAGCTATGATTCAAACCAGGCACTCTCATATTGAATGAATGCATCCCACTTGGTGGCCTAACCCACTGCCACACCCAGCCCCCAGCTCTACTTCTGATTCCAGTTTCTTTCTTTCTTTTTTTAAAGATTTATTTTATTTATTTGAAAGACAGCTTTACAGAAAGAGGTAGAGACAGAGAAAGAAGTTTTCCATCCACTGGTTCACTCCCCAGATGGCCACAACAGCTGGATCTGCACTGATCTGAAGCCAGGAGCCAGGAGCTTCTTCCGGGTCTCCCACATGGGTGCAGGAGCCCAAAGACTTGGGCCATCTTCTACAGCTTTCCCAGGCCATATCAGGGAGCTGGATCGGAAGAGGAGCAGCGGGACTAGAACCAGAGCCCACATGGGATGCCAGTGCTTTAGGCCAGGGCTTTAACCTGCTGTGCCACAGCACCGGCCCTGTCTGATTCTAGCTTCCTGCTAATGTGAACTCTGCAATGCAGCAGGTGATGGCTCAATTGCTCAGGTACCTGCCACCCGCATTAAGACCTAGGCTGAGTTCTACACTCCTGACTTTAGCCTGGCTCTCTCTCTTGCTCTCTCTCTCTCCATTTCAAATCCATAATAAAATAAAATTTTAAAAATACACATTTTTTATAAAGGAATTCACACTTCCAAAACAACTGACTTCCATCTTCTGCCCGATCATCTCTGAAGCTGAATCCACATCAGGAGAGAAAAATAAGGAAAGTAGAAAGTGAAAGAGAAGACGAACTAGATTTTTTTCTTTGAGCAGCAACCCTGTGCCAAGCACTGTACCCAGTACATTATCGTACATTTTTTAAAAGGATGAAGCAATTTAAGTTAACTTTCCAGCATGGAAATAATGAACAGTTGAAAACGTATGAGCTTAGAGGCAATTTTCCCTTCAACTATTGGGATCCTCTCCTCCTGAAAATAGTCACACACATCTGAGAGACAGGGAAGGTATTTTCTTACAAGTTGTCAATAGCTCCTGTAGGGGGCGCAAAGCCAAGCGTCTGCATTCTCTAGCGTTCAAGTAAGCAAGGGAAGTTTTACAATCCAAGTCAATAACTTCTAGGCTGTTTTTAAGGATTATTTGGCAGCGCTCTCAACTACAGATCGTAACCCCAACACACATCATTTCACCAGTGTGGTTGTGTTTTGTTTATTCTTAATGATGCCTCTGTGAAACCTAGCAATAGGGTTGCATGTTTGGTCAGTGTGGGGTACATTGTGACCTGCCCATTAATAGGCTAGCTAGGGTTAATGGAAAGTGATAAGTGTTGTTTGGAATAAGGGATATAGGTCTGAAAAGTAAGATAGGAATTTAAGAGAAGAGTTTCATAGGAAGAAGTAACTTTGAAAAGAAGTATGTGAAAGTGTGGGCACAATGGGATAGATTGACACAAAGCAGCATTGGCCAACTGTCTACATTTAGCTAAAGCAGCCATGTGCAGAAATTGTAACAAAACACAGAAAAGAAATAACACCATACTAGGGCCAGTGTGGCGACAAAGCAGGTTAAGCCACCACCTGTAACACTGGCATCCCATATGGGTGCAAGTTTGCATCTTTGCAGATCTTCTTCCAGTCCAACACCCTGCTAATGCGCCTGGGAAAGCAGTGGAAGATGGCCCAAATACTTGGATGCCTGCACCCATGTGGGGGACCCAGATGAAGCTCCTGACTCTTGGCTCTGGCATGGCCAAAACAGCCTTGGCTATTGCAGCTACCTGGGAAATGAACCAGTGGACAGAAGATTCTCTCTCTCTCTCTCTCTCTCTCTCACTCTTCTGTTATTCTGCCTTTCAAATAAATAAATAAATCTTTAAAAGGAAGAAAGACCATATTGATTGCCATTTTTAATCAGCTCTATTGGCTGTTCTAATTTTTAATGGCATGATAATCTTGCAAAGTCAGCCCCTCTATGAAAAAAAAAAAAAAAAGGAAAGCTGTTCTTTGTTCCAATAGGCACTTGTCTTACATCAAATTCATGAACAGTCAATAACATCACCTGTGGGAAGAATGCAGATAGGATTTTTGATTGCTGCAGAATCCCTAAAAGCAGGATTGTCAAGAAGTTGGCAATAGTGAGTTGCAAAGTAATTACTCGACTACTGGTTTTGGTTTGTTTGGCTTTGATTTCTTTCCGTAAATATCTTATTATAAAAATATTGCTTTCAGGTCACTAAAAAGTAAGCAAAAAGCAAGGCACAGAGACAAGTTTTCTTTAATATTTTGCAAGACTGACAGCATCCTTGTTAATCAAGCGTTTATTGGGGGCCCACTGAGCACGGTGACAGTCCAGCCTCCCAGTGCTCCTTCCCGCCTCGTTCTCCCCTGGACACCAGCCTCTCTGTGCATAGTTAAACACCGCCCATGAAGCTCTCTTGGTTTATCGTTAATTAACTTTAAGTCTAGATTCCCTCCACATACAACTGAAAATACAAATTGTGCACACTTTGAACATAAAGTCTTTGAACATTCCTCACTAATTGTTTAAATGATGTGTGGATTTTGTCTTTAGCAGTTAGTTTCACTTTAACCTTTGGACAAATTGAAAACTCTTTTTTTTTTTTTTTAAGAAAAACTCCATTCCTCTTTGTAGTCTTAATTTTGTACTACAGGGACTCTTTAATAAGCCGTGTGCAGGTAGAAAGGAAAGACCTGATGACCCAATATTCTCAGTTTTCCCCAATGATTAGACGTAAAAATTAGTCAACAAAAAGAAAACTGGATTATGATTGGTTACATATAAATAGGACCAATTCCCTGAAGTCGTTAAGGAAGCAATAATGAGAGAAGAGTTGTTGCTAAAATTGATTTTAGGCGGAAGCCAGCTTTATTTTCCTAAAAAATCTTTTGTATATTTATTTAGTAATTGGTCATGAAATAATGCTTTGGACAGGCATTTTCGAAAGCATCCCTCCTGTTTCATAAATCTGAGACTTTGATAATTATTAATGCACAAATGCCAGCAGAGAGCTGCTCTATTCCCCATGTCGTGGTACAGCTATCAATGATACTCAAAGGAGTGAAAATTACCATTTCGGAAGTGTCCAAAGCAGTAAACTGGTAAACAAGCCTGCAGTTAGGGATCTGGATGATGTGAATCAACAAGGGTGAAAAGATTTGGTTATTCTGTGTATTAGTGTTAATAGGAATAGATTATAGAGGAATATTTGTGATGTGACCTTCTGTGCACTAATTGAAATAGTATTCAGAGTCAGCATTGGCGTAATCAAGTTAAACACGGAATCATAAATCATCATGAAAAGTGCTGTCACAACTTCACCGTTAATGCCCTGGACTGCTGGGCAGCCTCGAGAAAATATCTGCTATGCCGATCTTTAGGTTAATAGGAACAGAAATGGCATTTAAAGACTATTTGGATCAAATCTGCTCTGAGGTTGAAAGTGTTCCTCTGTTAATTTACTGGTAATTTGAAGTGATGTAGTTAGGGTTAGAAGGAGCACAGCTGAGCCCCTTATAGCAAAACAAAGGGCTGTGGGAGTTTCTTCTAATATTTATTTAATTGCTTTAGGGTACAATGCTAATCAGTTTTAATATACATGTGTAGTTCCCTTTGTTTCTCCGATACAAAACAGTTGGCAAGGTGATCAAATGCATATCGTTAACGATATAGCTGGAGGTGATGAGTTTGACGAGGATAACTTGAGCACCCCTCTATTTGACAAACAGAAAGGTTTTGTATTTTGTATACATGAACATATTTCTGACAAGTTTTAAACTATGCTGTATCCTGGAGTAAGAATAAGAGTGTACTAGCAATACTTTTCTATTGATTGAATAGACTCAAACTAACTGGCTCACAAAAGAATCACAGAGGAATTTGTTAAGAAATGATATATACTATTGCCAATAAAGCCTCATGTCTCCAAGCAGGGAAAGGTTGTGCTAATTTAATCAGATGCTCATCAGCTCATGTAGACAATAAGATGTATGATGCTAAGAAGTAAAGGGCTTGTTTTTTATAATTTGCTCCAAATGCTCTAAACTGATAGAAAATCCAGCAAGTAATGATAATAGAATCTTTTCAAAAGTAGCATATTTTACCTTAAATCTGAAAACACCTCAAGTCCACTCCAGTTGCAATAATGGATTTTAAACTTGGTGGGCAAGGTAGGTGCATAAATGTATGGAATCCATACATATGAGGGGTCTTCAACAAGCTTATGGAAATGTATATTGTGAAAAAAAACTACATACCAATTTCAAAATATTTTTGCACCTAAATAAACTTACCATTTAATTTCATTTTTTTCCTTGAATTTTTGAAGTGCCCCTTTAGATTTGTCTATTAGATAATCCTAGGAGGAAATTTCTTCCGAATTGTTGAATTCCCACTAGTAGGGAGGGAATGGAGGAAGGGGCTACTCACTCATAAATAAAGTAGAACCTTTTAAGTAAGTGCTAAATGTTAACTGATCTTGTGGTTCACCTGTAACAGAAAAATACATGCTATAGAAAAGCTGAGATCATTCTGCAGTTCAGATGCATTGGATTCTTTCTCCTGGAGATCTGTGACTTTTGCAATCCTTCAAGTTACTCTAGTTCCCCTTCAGGATCTTGGCACGTTGCCAGGCCCAGGTGGCCCACCTCAGCCCAAACTCAATGAACAAATGAGAAAGCTCAGACTTGAGCACAGCAGCTTGGCTAAATTCCCACAGCCAGCCAGAATGCATACTGCTTAATGATAACTAATCCACACGGGTGTCCCTAAGCCATTACCCTGAAAATTCCCACTTCATATTCTTACATGAAACTCTATCATCTTGTAGATGGTACTCCATTTTTTCACTTGCAACATTTTTAAAAATTTTTCTACCTTGTACTCTCACTTGAAAATTCTACTTTAATTTTCACTTCATACTCCCAGTAGCCAAATCAACTGCTGACACTTGAAAGAGTATATGCTGGGGCCAGCATTGTGGCATAGCAGGTTAAAGCTCCGGAATCCCATATGTGCACCAGTTCAAGTCCCAGCTGTTCCACTGCCAACAGCTCCCTGCTAATGCACCTGGGAAAGCAGCAGAGGATGGTCCAAGTCCTTGGGCCCCACCACCCACATGGGAGACCTGGAAGAAGCTCCTGGCTCCTGGCTTCAGTTCAGCTCAGCTCCAGCCGTTGTGCCTATTTGGGGAGTGAACCAGCAGATGGAAGATCTTTCTCTCTGCCTCTACCTCTCTCTGTAAAGCTGTCTTTCAAATAAATAAAATAAATCTTTAAAACCAAAAGAGTATATGCTTCCCTGCTAAGTATCAGAAGTGTTTGCTACCATAAAATGACTGAAATGTGGCTAACAAAATATTCACTGAAATGGAAGTCGTATTGCAGGAAAATTACTAAAAAATGTTGAAAAAAGTTTCAATCAATACATTAAATGGGGTGTTAGTCATGGAAAATCAGCTGATGATCTCTGCATTAATTTGATTAGCAGCAAAGTGAATTAGTTGTCATATGCAGTGAATTCTCTGTCTTTGGAAGAGGAAACTGGTTCTTCATCGATTAAGCGAGGTGAAGAAAAGGAAGGAGGAATCTTTACTTCATATGGAAAACTTTGTCTTCTACCCTTTCTTCCTTTACCAATAGAGATTTTTAGGAAAAAAAAAAAGAATTAGACACAGTTACTAATGTTGTAAACTCACAGTCTAAAAGGGACTAACCCTTCGAGGGGCAAAGTCAGATAAAACCTTAAAAACCTCCTAGCTCTTAGTGGACTGTGGCAGCAGCAGGACCTGAAGCAGTGTTCCCCGAGTCTAAGCCCATGGCCCAAACTCTTCCACCACAAGCTCTAGATAACCTGTGGAGCAGGGAATAACTCATCCCACCCTGGACTGCAATTCTGAAATGACTAGAGGAGAAAAAGCAGGGATGCCAGAGACAGTCCCTGTACATTTAGGGACTCTACAAACCTACACTAGCATAGGAGCTACCGGCTGCTGCCAGCAAACAATGTGATCAACCCTTTCACGACATGTGGCCCCTCTTCCAGAAAATCTGAAATGGGAAGCCACGGAACAGCTCTTGTCACCAACTGATGACTTGGTGTTTCCTGTCATTCAGGATAGGTGATGCTCGTGCTGTAATATCAACTGAATACATGTTGTTAAGGCATTTTTTTCTTGTTGTTGCTACCTGTTGTCTTCTGGAAACTGCAGGTTGTTCCCAATTTCGGTTTACTTATAATGACCTAGCAAGTGTCTGGCACACAGTGAATGCTGTTATAACTATTTGTTGAACTTCAAGATGTGTCCAGGTTCCTTATCTTGCATGTCTACTCTGCTGTCATAATTTTCAGTTTTTAAGATTTTTAAACGGTGGGTTTCTGAGAAGTATAACAGAACCATGAATGGAACTGACAACCAAGTGGAGATGTTGTACTTGAGTATAACAATTCCACATCTGACAGTAATTTTAAACTTTCCCAAATGCCCGCTCACTACCTTGGCTTTATAGGCTGCCCTGCCATCCGTGAGCATAGCTGCGTGTCTCCTCCACTTGAAGAGCCCCAGGAGCATAATATAGTCAGTGGGAGTGCAAGACAGGAAAAATATACACTGCTTTGCACACAGCCTGAAAATCAAGGCATAAAAGAGGGAAAATAAATCAGTGAGCCCCATTCAGCCTTTGCATGCATAATTCATCAGTAGAAATAAGTATCTAAAGTGTCTCACCACTGAGTGTAGGGTAAGGAACTTTGTTTTTCATTAATATCTAAATCTCACCTGTGTCCCAGATAATTCCAGTATAGATTATTTGAACTATGTATGCCAGATATTTAAGGTGCATAAATATCAACTTGTTGATTTTAAGGCTATATTTATTTCTTAAAAGTGTGGTTCATCCAGTTTTAAGGATGGTCTATAAAATCGAAGCACTTAGATCCGTTTGCAAATAGCTGAAAGACTGTGAAAACATCAGTGATCGCTGTAGTAAGCATTTTCATATGTATTATCTCACTTAATCTTCCCAGGCATCTCTATTTAGAGATAAAAGCACTAAGGGCCGACTCAGTAGCTCACTCACGGTCACACAGATATGGAACAGCAGAGTCCAGATCTGAACCCAGATTTCTTACATCTAAAGCCAAGCATTTTTTTATCACCCTATACTGCTGCTCCTCTATTCAGTTCCAGAACTGTATATAAAATAGACTATATTCTTGAAGAGAGCCATGCGTATAAATATATTTACCTATAGTTATGTGTAAGTATATATTTACTTATGCTATTGGGTTTGTGGATCATAAATGAGTGAAAAAAATTGCCAGGTCAAATTTGGGCACTGTTCGCGGTGTGAGCCTGCTCTGCTAAGCGAGTCTAGCCCGACCAGCCCTTGGCAAACATTTGTAACTTTACCTTTCTCCTCCAACAGAGAGGGCTTTTGACATTTGAGGATGGATGAGCTGGTGGACCCAGAGGGATAGGATGAAGGAAGCTTTGCTCTCTGGGTACTTTGGTCTGATTTTCCACTACAATTAGAGATCTAAGGAATCACGCACATCCAGAGAACCTGCACGGTACTGAAAGATGGCCAAAAAGACTATGACCAGTAAGTATAGAGGGGACAAATGTAAAGCAGAAGGTGGAATAAGAATTTTCTCTCCCGAAGAATAAAGTATCACCTTCCATGATCGAAGTCCTGATAGCATAGTTCAGGCTGCCTTTCCCTTCGTGAAGTCACCCTCACAGGAGTGCCTTCCCTGGACTAGCAGAGGAGGAATGGAGAAGAGCGTCCTTCACCTTCTTCATCTTCAGCTGGGATCTCCAGGCACCTGTTGTTCACCGACATGTGCATCCCCTCCTCCCCTGCCCCGATTCCCACAGAGGAATCAACTCGGCTGAGCCTTGACACACCTGATCCTGTGATAAAAAGAAGTAGATTGATAATTTCAGGTAAATGAATCCTCAACCACAGAAAGACAGGTACATGGTTAGATATATTTTATGGATGATAGTTTTATAGATTTTAATATGTCCTCCTGTAAATAACAATGCTATCATGAAAGTCACCCTAATTCCATTTCATCCTGTGATCTTTGAAGAAATCTATAGCCAAATCATAGCTGACATTTAATACATTATGTGAACATCAGCTAAAAATGTATCATTTGTATGAAAACCATGGGTAATCACATTAACAACCAAAAAATTACATTCAAACTGTTTCACATGTGAAAGGCATTTTATCACATAGTTAAGTTCTTTTAACTCTCAAAAATTTGAAAATTCAATTATTTTACTCATAAAATAAGTATATTTATATCAACATTATCAGTTTTGCAATATTTTTCCTGTTCTGTTTTCCCAAGATATTGTGTCTCTATCTTCACATTATGTGCCAACAGTGCATTTAAAAAAAGGAGCCTGATTTATTAACTTAAATTATAACAAAATAATTATATTATTTTTTGAGATGCTGTACTCTGCTACGTTCCTAAAGATTTTCAAATTAGATGTTCAGTTCCAAAACTCCAAGCAACTTATTTTACTTGAGAGGCAAAAAAAAGACTTAAAATATGATTTAATAAAATTCTATCCCATACATTATGTTGCTTGGCAAAGAACAAAGTATGTACAAGAGAAAGATAAATCGAAACTAATATTATAACTTTTAATAATAAAAATACATAGATTCCAAACCCCTCCAGTGACCCTGTTTTACACAGTATAATTCCCTAAAACTTCTAAGTCACTCAATGATAAGAGGCTGATCTAAACGCTTCCACTGCATTAATCAAATACCAGGTCTAATTAAAAGAGCCATGCACAAAGCTTTTTCAAAATGTTGCTCAGGTATTGCAATAATTTCTGATCACCCAAGCCTGGAAGACAAATAATTAGAGCTGCCAGAGCATTCTGATGAGTGATGTCAGCATCTCCAAGTGACCTTCCCTCCACTAATTAATTTTCATCTTAAGAAAAGAGACCCTGTTGTTGCACATTATTAATTGAGTTCACTAAAAGATGCGCCTGATTAATTTTTGTTGATAATACTTGTCATTCTAGGCAGCGGCTGTAATCATTCTATTGGGTTTTATTTTTTTAAGTTGATCTAAGTCCTTTGCAATGTGACTGATATATCTGATACAAAATATCATGCATAAGGGCATATCCTATAATGTGTCTGGGCTATTTTTCATTGCAGTTGTTTGCCGAGGTAAAATGAAATGTCAGAGTGGAGTTTTCTGAACTGCTGGAAACTGCAAAAGTGTCGTTTCGCTTTGCCCTTGTGGCTCAGCACCGCGACTTACTCCCAAGTCCCTGAAACATACAGTTGCACCCATTGTGTAGCTTCTTCTTGTGTGTTGGGGTGGATCATCCATCACCAGAAAAGACATTGCACTCCTCTTAGAAGAGTTCCTCTTCTCATCTCTGTGATTGCCAAAGACTTCTAACAACTTCCTTTGTCCTAGTCGGCTAGGTAATTCCAGCCACCTGACCCTGTGTGAGAGGAAAACTAAGTCCAGAGTTTGGATTGTTGCCCTGTTCATTCATAGAATATGAGGATTAGGAAAAATATGGGGACAGCTGTCTTAAAGTATTTATTTAATTAATCTAAAATTAAATAGGAAATTCAGTCACACACCTAATGAATGCAAGCTGTACTCTATAGGGGACATTCCCATGTCATTGAATTGCAGACCCCTTATTAAAACCAGTTTGTTTTCAGTGGAACCTTCTAAATGTAGAATTAATTTCTTGGGAAAATATTTTGTTTCACTTTCTAAGTGAAAATATTTTATTTGTATTCGGAAAATGAGCTCACAGTCTTCTGGGGTTTTAAAGGGGTCCCGCTAGGCAAATCTGGATGAATTAGTGTAAGTGACCCAAAAATGTCATTTTGTGAATGCATGTGCTTAAAAACTGGAAGAAAAATGCTTAATGTCTTTTGTTTTGCAGAACCCAAGCTTCCAAAAAGTGTCTTGTTAGTCTAAATAGACAAGTTCAGATTCTATCATCCATACCTATGCTATTTGCTTAGAAGTGCAAAAGAGCTCATATAAATAGTATGACTCCTAAAGAAAACTACGAAACTGTATCTCTTGAATCTCTTTTGAGGAAGCCTACCCCTGCTCTGTTGTAAGCCTTTTTCCTTATTCATTTCCCACTGGGTAAACACAAGATGGTTCTAAGTCATCCTATGTCAAAAGTTGCCCTATTGTAAGCCAAACATCTACCTCTCTGTGAGTGATCTTCAGTAAAGGGAAATGTGTCACTGGTTCCCCAATAGCAGAGCTTAAATTCACTGTAATCAATCAATACCACTATTAAATATCCACTAAGAAGGAAGCACTTTGCATATCCTGTCTTAAATTTAGAAGACCTACAGTGAGCAAACCATTCCATTTCATTCCTGAAGAAACAACTTTGAAAGCCTAAGATTTGGTCTGAGATAGATACACTCACCCTGATTTGAACATCATACAATAAATACATGGATCCAAACATCAGGTAGTATCCACAAATAGGTGTAAATGTATGCATAAATTTAAGTGTACAGAAGCAAGTGTTGTGGTGCAATGGGTTAAGCCTCCACTAGGGACACTCACATCCCACATCAGAATGTCAGTTTGAATTCTGGCTACTGCACTTCCAATCCAGCTTCCTGCTAATGCGCACCATGGGAGGCAGCAAAGCTAGCATGGTCTCTGCTTGGGTCTCTGTCACCTATGTGAGGGAACTAAATGGAGTTCTAGGTTCCTGGCTTTGGCCTGGTCCAGCCCCCTTGCTCTTGCATGCATTTGGGGATAAAAATCAGACTATGGAAGCTCTCTCGCTTTCTCTCTCTCTCTCTCTTTCTCTCTCTCTGCCTTTCAAGTATATGAAAATTAACCTTTTTTTATAAGAATATGAAATTGTGGCTCTTTTGGAGCACAAAATAAAAAAGGAAAACTTAAGTTTTGAGGACAATGATAATACTTATGTGAGTTGAATGATGTAGTCATAATTCAAAAAACACCTCATGTACTAACACCAAATTTGATGTTTCGTGAGATGTTTTATTGCCACAGTCTTTTAGAACCCAAGAGAACTTTAAATATCACTTCTAACCCCAATATTTCACATATAAAGAAGCAGATTCCTAGAACATTTTGACTGAGTAACAGAAGAAAATTTAATCCTTTGCTATGCAAAGGGTATGTACAGACAGTGACTGATAAACACTAACTTGTATTTAGTTAAAAGATAATTATTCAGAATCACAAGGGTTCATATTTCTCATGAGTCATTGCAGTTGTTTTTTTTTTTAAGATTTATTTTATTTTTTGAAAGGTAGAATGCCAGAGAGAGGGAGGGACAGAGAGAGATAGAGCTTCCATCCTCTGGTTCACTCCCCAAAGTGGCCACAAAAGCTGGACTGAACCAGGAAGTGAAGAGCCAGGAACTCCAGCCAAGCCTCCAAGCACTTGGGCCATCTTCTGCTGCTCTCCCAGGCACATTAGCAGGGAGCTGGATAAGAAGTGAAGCAGCTGGGACTCGAACCAGCACTGTGTTACTGCGTGCCTATGACACGGGTAGTTGCTTAACCCACTGCTCCACGAGGCCAGCCTCCACGCAGTTGTTTTAGGTATCTGTGTGTATCATCGCTTATGTATTTATGGGTATTGGTGTCTTCTACATTAATGTACAAACTGTTGCCTTCTTCAGTTGGAAAGCTAGTGAACAAACAGAACAAAGGAGAGGGAGATGAAGAAAAAGTAAAGGAGAGGAAGGGGACAGAAAAGGAAGAGAGGAATGAAGGAAAGGGCATGAGGGTATTTTTTCCTAATTACGCTTTCAGATTTTAATGTGTAAACTTAAGAAGGTTGCCATTCATCTGATAATTTCTGGGCAATTGTAATGTCTTTCCTCTGAAGATTTATTTATTTATTTTAAAGGCAGAGTTACAGAGAGATAGAAGTAGAAACAGAGAGAGAGAGAGTGAGACCTTCCATCTGCTGGTTCTCTCCCCAAATGGCTGCAATGACAGGGGGTAGGCCAGCCTGAAGCCAGGAGCCAGGAGTTTTATTCTGGGTGCAGGGGCTCAAGTACTTGGACCATCTTCTGCTGTTTTCCCAGGCCATTAGCAGGGAGCTGGATCGAAAGTGAAGCAACCAGGACTCAAACTGACTCCCATAAGGGATGCTGGCTCTGCAGTCTGTGGCTTAACCCACTGTGCCACGGGACCAACCCGTCTTTCCTTTGAGAACCTCATCTCAAAAATATTAAGCAAATAGGGGAAAATAAAGTTGGAAAGGGGCTATGCTATAGTGTTCCTCACAAATTCACTTTGCATAACCTCTACTCAGTAGAATCTTCCTGAGTTCAGTGACTGCAAAAAGTGATGGGCATTTGCAAAGCAATGTCAATGAAACACATCAGGATAGGATTTCTACCAGTGAGAAAAATATTAAGTTTTTTTTTTTAATTCAAAGAAAGCTTAATGATCTTGAGAGAACAGCATTTGGGATTTTATGGAAGAAAAGACAAATGGGACCCAGGATACCTTCCTGAGGATACAGAAGAGGAAGCTGGAGGGGAAGGGCAGGGTTGCTCTGAGTCTAGGTCATTAGAGCTGAAAGAACACAGACTTCTGAGAGTTTGTTCTTTGAGTGATGTGATTTAAATCAATATGGAGAGGGATTCTCTGGCTAATATAGCTGGCATTAATCTTCGAATCAGATTTCAGTTATAGGCTATCAGCATCGCTTTGACAAATAATCATCAGTATTTACTTCGGTGCATAATCTCGCTCCTTTTTTGTAGTCTTTTTCCTGTTTGAGTAATACTGCACTGCAGTAATTATATTTAAGCAAATGACAAACTGAAAAAGAGATCCTCCAACTTTGGAGTCTGACTTTCAGCTGCATCATCACTCTAGGTCACCAGTGAGTTTTCAGCATCATTCAAAGAACACTTACACAGGGGCAAGCGATGTGACACAACTGGATAAGCCGCTGCCTGCAATGTCAGCATCGCCTTGTGAGTGCCAGTACCTGTCCCAGCTGCTCCACTTCCATTCCAGCTCCCTGGAATGCTCCTGGGAAAGCACCAGAACATAGCCCATGTGCTTGGGCCCCTGCCATCCACATGGGAGATGGGAATGAGGTTCCTGGTTGCTGGATTTGGACTAATCCTTACCCAAGGTCAAATTTGCTAGACAGTTTGAAATTATACAAGTGTTTCATGAAATAGCTCATATTCAACAAGTATTAGAAGGTTGCTCAGAGGTTTTGAGGTGGAAATGCAATAGGAAAGAGCCATTGGCTGTTAAAAATTTTAAAGTAACGATTTGATTGTTTTTCAACCTTTTTCAACCAAAAAAAAAAAAAAAAAGAGTTTCAAAGTTTAAAAGGTTGGCAAGCACTATGATCTTATGATCCATGATAGTTTAACTTCTTAAATGGAGTTTCACAGACCTTACTAATTTTTGACAAATCTCATATCATTTAATGTTTTAAAGAGGTATGTTTGACCTAAGGTTTGTGAAATACCTTTATGTCTGACCTAGAATGCACCTTCAGCCTTGCCTCTTTTAAAGATAATTTTGACAGAAAGTTAGTTTTGGCTAGTAGCCACACCACCATAAGTTTTGACCTTGAATGAGCTCCAATTTCTAGTAGTATTTGAATAAGTGACTGTTGGGTAAAAGTGAGAGGTCAGGAGATAAAGTACCGAAGTTATCAGGATTGATTTTTATTATTCCTCTCTCATTAATTGCCTCTGCACTACCCCTTACCCTCCAATTTAATACCTTCTGAAAATCTCCTTCATTTGTAGGTCATTAACAGTAATTTTAATGTAGGTCATGTCCTATTATAACAAATTTCAAAGATTTGTCAGAAGCAAGATGATAGAATAGAAAAAACTTTAGACTTGTAATGAGAATGCATAGATTCCCAACCAGGTTCTGCCACTAACTAGTTGAATAAACTGCCCTTACCTCATATGAGATGATAATCAGCCCTCCAAACTCACAGGATTTTTTCTTGGTTTAAGTAACTTCTCTCCTGTGAAAGCATATAGAAAGCTGTAATGTATTGCACACATAAATCATTACACTAATTAAATTATACATTTGATTTATGGTCTTGAAAATCTGAGGATCAAATATTGTTTCAATAAAGGACTCTTGGAAATAAGCTCACTTTAAAGATATTGAAATAAAAATATTTGCATTCACAGAATTTAGGCTACAACATCCAAGGTTGTGGTTCCCAAAATAATTTTGCTCTGTGAAGTTAACCCTGCTTTACTACAAGAACCTCTTAAGCAGACACGTTACTTCTTTCCTTGCCCATTGAAAGTTTACTTTCAATAGTTGCCAGAATAATCCTTTTAAATGAGTCAGATCGTTTCATTCCTCAATACAAAACTATCCAGTGATTTCCCATGATTCTCTGTCACTCAAAGGAAAAGCTAAAGGGCTCACAATGACCAAAAGGACTTACTGGGACTGAGACTTCTGTAGTACTTGTCTCTTGTAGACCTTGCCTACGATTGAAATCCAAGATACACATTTTGTCCTAAGAATCCCTGTGCTGTCTGTTCCTTCTACCTGGACCACTTCTCTACAGTTGTGGCTGACTCACTCATGGCATTCAAGTGTTTGTTTAAAGGTCATCTTCCCTATTAGACCTACCCTCATGATCCAACTTAAAATTGCACCCCTCCTCCAAGCATCCAAAGACCTTTTTCAACTCTAATTGTTTGTTTTTCATCACAAACATTGCCTGCTAACCTATTATGTATATAATGTATACATTTATTACATTTATCATTTGCCCCCACTCACCATAACATAAATTCTACCAAGTAGAGGATTTCATCTTTCTTGTTCACTGATATATCCCAAGTACTTCAAACAATGCCTGGGCTATGCAAGTTCCCAAAAATTAATTGAGAGAATGATGTAGTGATGATGTCACATAGCCTTGTCAGTAGGTGTGCTGACTTCTCCAACCCATTCTTGTGACCAACCTTAAGCATTTAAGACATATGTGCATCCAGGAAGAGGTGACAAATGTGACTGTAAAAAGAGAATAAAACTATCTGGCTTTTCTAGCCAGGGAAACCATGACATTAAAAACTCTTTGTACATTTCTCAACCAATGATATTAACAGGATTTTCTCTGTCCTAGGTCTATTGAATAGAACAATACTAATCTCTTACTAAATTTGCATAAAATTCACAGATTTTCATGATTTGTAATACCAAAATCAAAGCATAACTTAGCAATTTCACTGTCTTCTATCAACAGTAATCAGATTTTCCCATAATTCTTTTTAAATGATCATAGCTCATCTTTCTGCTGTTCTCAAGAGACAGATTAGTAAATTCTCCTCTTTTATTATTTTATTTCAATATTCTGTTTAAGATTTAACTAATTATACCTAGTATTGCAAATTACTCAAATAGTTCATCTTTCAATCTATATATTGCTTCTAAGCCTTTTGGCTAAGTTCAAAGATGAAACCTATAATATATTTATTTTCATTTATATTTAGCAATCTAAAGTTTCATACTGGTCTTTAAAACCCAATCAGTATTGGGTCAGTAATTCTGCTACTTGGGCATCTTAGACAAATGGGCAAACTAGTGTCTTTAACTGGGGCTGCATCACACTTTAGTAATACTATAAATTCATTAATACTGTAATTTAATGATGGCAACTGTGGTCTTTGGTTTCCTGTTTATAGTATTAGTCTTTCTTTCTAGTTTATAGTTGTATACCAAGATTCTGGTTCTGTCCCCAAATTCCCAATATAAAGATATGGGATTTGATCTGAGCAGATTATTATATGTAATGTTGAGAATGAAGGAAGGAAATCAAAGATAGTCTTATCAATGAAGCCATAACTTTTTTTTTTTTTTTTGACAGGCAGAGTTAGGCAGTGAGAGAGAGACAGAGAAAAAGGTCTTCCTTTTTTCATTGGTTCATCCCCCAAGTGGCTGCTAAGGCCGGCACATTGTGGCCGATGCACTGCGCCGATCCAAAGCCAGGAGCCAGGTGCTTCCTCCTGGTCTCCCATGCGGGTGCAGGGCCCAAGGACCTGGGCCATCCTCCACTGCACTCCTGGGCCACAGCAGAAAGATGGACTGGAAGAGGAGCAACAGAACCCGGCGCCCCAACCTGGACTAGAACCCGGGGTGCCAGCACCGCAGGCAGAGGATTAGCCTAGTGAGCCGCAGCACCGGCAGCCATAACTCTTAAGATGACTTGTGTCTCCATATTATCAGCAATGGTGGACCTCTGAAAACTGCCACACAAGACTGAAATCCTTTTCCGCAGTCATGTCGCTACAAAAATCTGAATTTTAAATATTCAATCATTCATAAAATGTTTGAATACCTTGCCAGTCTTGTTTTTCTTTCTTTCCCTTTTATTTATTTATTTATTGGTGTATTTATTGTCTGAGTACATAAATGCCTAAAGGTTGCTAGACACATTTTCTAGGGATTTTCATTTTTCCTAATTTTGACCAACAACCTGAGAATTCTGTTCCTCCTTAGTTTTCACGAACCATCATTCAACTCAAGTGTTAATGCACTCTCTCTCTCTCTGGCTTTTAGAACAATTGAAATTTTCATGAAAGTTTATTTGGGGGGGGGGGGGCAACACTGTGACATGGTGGATAAAGCTGCCATCAAAATTGCCGGCATCCAACATGGGCACAAGTTCGAGTCCCAGCTGCTCCACTTCTGATCCAGCTCTCTGCTATGGCCTGGGAAAGCAGTAGAAGATGGCCCAAGTCCTTCAGCCCCTGCACCCACATGAGAGATCTGGAAGAAGCTCCTGGCTCTTGGTTTCAGATCAGCCAGCTCCAGCCATTGCAGCCATCTGGTAAGTGAACCAATGGATGGAAGACCTCTCTCTCTCTCTCTCTCTCTGCCTCTGTCTCTCAATAACTTTGCCTTTCAAATAAATAAATAAATCTTTTATAAAAAATTGATATGAGGGGCCCACGCTGTGGCATGAGAGGCTAAGCCTCTGCCCGCAGCACCAGCATCCCGTATGAGCACCACTTCCAACCCAGCTCTCTGCTAATGGCCTGGGGAAACAGTAGAAGATGGCCAAGTCCTTGGGCCTGCACCCATGTGGGAGACCTGAAAGAAGCTCCTGGCTGCTGGCCTTGGCCTGGCCCAGCCCCAGCCCCAGCAGTTGCAGTGATCTGGGGAGTGAACCGGAAATGAAAGATTTTTTTCTATATTTCTTCCTTTCAAATAAATTAATAAATCTTCTTTAAAAATTTGAAAGAGAAATTTAAATCTGTCTCACTGGATGGCAGCGATAGGACAAACTGAGGGAAAAGCTAAGCATCCTCAGCGTGTTTGTGTAAACAGTACTCTACAGACATTTTTAAACAACACAGAATATGTTGTGCTCCTCTTCCCATTTCTCTGTATAACCTGGTTTCTCTTCTAAAGTTTGAAACAGGATTATGTGACATAATTCTATGATTTTGGTTCCTAAAATGTCTCCATTTCCCTCATTAATCTTTAAAAATATCATTATTTGCTGCCTTATCAAAATATATTTCTTTAGAAATATTACATAAACATTATCCAGGTGTGCTAACTCCAGGGTTTTGGCTATTGTCCAACTTGAACAATTAGTTAAATTCTCTTTTAGTTTTAACCAGATGTTACAGTGCTCATTTCCTGACTTAAAGGCTCTTTCAAATTATAGAGAACTTTTAAATACTTGTCCCATTCTCTTTTCAAACTAGCTGCACTTGAGTGCTAACTTAATATGGCCTGATATTCAATATGTCCATGTAATTAGTTAGGTTTATACAACATTTGGAATAAATCAGGCCTAAACATACTTTAAACATAAAAATGCAAGCAGTAATCAGCAAAGATCCCCACTCTATGTATCCATTGACTCTAAACTCCTTTCACCAAGTTTTTCAGTTGAGATATTGAGGACTGAAAAAGTGGGGACATTAGTGTTAGAGTGTTCGAACCATGGGGTAGTTTCTTCTATTCAATTCGACTGTCATCTTTCAGATGTGTGCCTTTTACCTAACTTGCATGTTATCCATGAAATAGTTCATACTACTCACATTGTAAGTCCCCAATACATGCCAATTAATTTATGATGTGCAGCTTTGTGTTTTTATGTTTGAAGAATTTTGAAAAACCACCAGGAAAATCAAATTTTTTCTAGCCCTAAGAAACAATATAAGTCATCCATGATCACAACCGTTTTAAACTATTTTTTCTTAAATTAGCTTTATTTTAGTTTATTTATTCGAGAAACAAGGGACGGAGTTCCTATCCATTGGTTTCTTCCCCAATTGCCTGAAATAGTCAGGGCTATGCCAATCCAAAGACAGGAACAGGAAATGCAATCTGGGCCTCCCACAGAGGTAACCAACTCAGTCACTTGATCCATCAGCTGCTGCCTCTCATAGAGAACAGAGTTGGGACTCGCATCCAGGCACCCCAATAGGAGATGCCAGCATCCTAGCTGCTATCTTAGCTACTTAGTCCAAATGCTACCACTACTCCCCACTAGAAGCAACATTATTGAAGTTCAATTTACCGATTAGGAGAAAATCCTCAAGATGTACAATGTGTGCAACAAACTTCTGGGAGAAAATACCAGCCCAAAGCAATGCTTAATCTTCCTGTTCCTTATATCTCAGACTGCTGAAACCAAATGCTTAGGTCTTTTAGACACAGCCTTTGGGTAAGTGTTGTTCCGTGTTTCGATAAAAGTGAGTTCAATATTTCTATATTAATTTTAATGACATAACAAGAATGCTGTATCATTTTGACATAAAGAGCTCAAAGTTACTATGCAAGCACTCTTCCATTAATCTTTAAAATATATTTGCTGGGTGAGCAGCCAGCATAATCCTGGCTAAACAGATAAGAAAATAGAGAGCTGGTGATAAGGTGACTTGTTTAAAGCTGCACAACAAATCAAGAATGAAACTGGAGCTCAATTTCTGCCCAGTGTCCCTGACTGTGGGCGCCGCCTCAGGCACACAAGCCCTCCCCAGCAGCAAGAACCCGATGCCCCAGAGCTGCAAATCACAGGACAAAAGGACCTCATTCTGACCATTTCTGGGGCGTTCAGAAGAGAATTCCTCAACTGAAAACATATCTATATTTTTCTGTCATGTCAGTATTTTGAGCTGTGTACCACACTTGCATAGCATCAGCTTTTAATTATTTAGAGAATAATTATCCACTTGTGGCTTATCAAATCCCCTTCCTTCTCTCTTGCTTCCTGCCTCTGGGCCATTTCACTGCTCATTAATATTTGCACCAGAGGCCAGATCTGCTGGTTTGCTGGTGAGTCCTGTGAAAAGACACAGTGGGCAAAGAGATAGAAGCCACTGACCACATGAAGTTCAGTGATTACCTGGAAGTTGAACCCGGCTGTACTGGACTGAAGAGTTGAGCTCAATAACAAATGATAATGTAGTTTGTGAAGCGAGGGTCCCCTCCTTTCTGCCTTGTACTCTGCATATCTATTTTTCTCTAACTCTATCTTTGCTGCTTATTACCACAGATCATTGAAATTCAACAAAAGATGCAATCATCTAATAGATTTCGACAGGGTCCGTGTGTTTAAAGTTCGCGTTTCCCGCCCTTCAGAGAAGAAAACTCAATAAATATATCTTGCGTTTATTAAGGAATAAATGAAAGATGTGCTGTTTCCGTATTATTTGTGGGTTGGTAGATAAAATACAGCAACCAGCATCCTGCCATCTGCCTCCCACCCCTCCAGGTTCCTCCCCCATTAAAGAGCTGGAGCTGGTGGTGGCGGATTAGTAACAAGTTGTGATTGCTTCATGAATCAGGGTGAAGCTGCTCACAGGTGGCAGAGAGTTTGATCTTCCTAGTCACTCAAGGAGGACATATATCTTTCGTGATGATTACTCACAAGGATATCCTTGAAGGAAAACGAGGCTGCCTCACCAAAATACAGCTAAAGGAAACAAAAGAATGAACAGTGACAAGGTAAGAGAGCAAAGGAGAAAATTCTTTCAGAATCTAGACCAATAAAATGGAGTGTGCTAGCGAACTCCCTCTGCTGCCGCCTCTAAAAGTCCTATTCCTAGAGCTGTGCTGACCACATCAAAACAATGCTGCTGCATAAGCAAGGGAATAAACAAAGCAAAGACCCATTAGCTCTGTTTCCATTAGACACGCAGAGGGTAAAAAAAAAAAATCAATAACAGGCAAACAGAGATAAAATTGATAGGAAAGAAATGTTAATTTTAGAGCTTTCAAATAAAGCATTGCAAACAATGGCATGCAATAAAACCTTAAAAACTATTTTTAAACTTTCAAAATCATTTACATAGGGAGAAGAACTCTAGCAGAAACACATACAGCATATTAAACTTTAGTGCATTTTTAATGACTTGTCTTAAACAAATTATGCATGAGATAGATTACACATCCCTCACCCACTTAACAAAAAGGCAGACGCATGAACAACAAACAAAACCAGGTGGCTTTTAAAAAGAAATTAAGTGTATACTTGGTGACTGGTTGGGAGAAGTGCCAAGAGATATGAAGGACTGCACAGAATAGAGTTCTCTTGAAAGAACTTAGATTGATGGCCCTTTCAAGGCCAGACAGTAGGCAGAGCCGTGCAGATGAGTCCCCACTACTGGAGCCCACAACCTGTAAATGCCCTCAGCAGACAGGGTAGGAGTAGAAAGAGCAAGAACTCTGGGGGAACAAGCCCTAGATTTCAGTCCCAACCTCACTATTCATTAACTATACCCAACGTGGGCAAGTCGTGCACCTGCCCTTCATTTCTTCCTATGTAAGACAAAGATAATAATACTCATGCTGTTTTGCCTTTCTAACTTGGAGGGAGGTCCATGCTTTGGTATTTTAAAGGTCTCAGTTTATTATAATCTACAGCCTGGTTCAAAGCCACTGGCTTAGAGCATCGGTTCTCAAACATTCACAGTGTGTCTGAATCACTTGGAAGAACTTATTAAAACAGACGCTTCTGAGCCCTGGCCTTAGAGTTTCTGAGTCAGTAAATCAGGAATGATGCATAAAAATCCGTATGTCTACCAAACACCCAGGTGATTTTTACACTGTTTTCAGAGGCCATGCTTTGAGGACTCCTACTCAAGCCCTGTGGTGTGGTCCACTCTCCCTCAGGTTCAGGATCATCCAGGACCATACAGACCCACCTACAGAGCCATTCTAGATTTCCCAGTGAATGGTAGGCACATAAAAGTTTGAGAGGCACTGGTCTAGAGTACATTGGAAGGCAGCAGGACAGATTTCAAAAATTGTCAAAATACACTAGATGGTGCTTGTAAGAAAAAACCCCCACCACACAAAACAACAAAAAACCAGGTCATTAGTGTTAGTATTTCCCCAAAGGAAGTCCCATTTTTGTGCAAGCAACAACATACACCAATTGGAAAAACAGTTCTTGTCCTGCAGGGGGCTTATATCCACCATAGCAGCTGCCAGGTCGATGGGTGCCTTCTGAGCAGTGGGGCCAGGTTGCATAGTCACTGGAGAATCTTTTCATGTTTAATATGAATTTGTTTCCTTAGATGAAGACCTTTTCCGTGCTTCCTTTCCTGTCATCCCTAGAAGGCTTCCCTCTTGTTTCCTGTTTATATGCTTGTTTTGTATATAATTATGGACTTGGTAATATGAAATTTGGTCAGAAGCAAAGTAAACTGAAAACATCATGTACATTTCCATCCAAGAGATCCTGTAAGCTGAAGAGGCATTGGGTTAGGTGTCAATGATCTAATATCAGCCTAGCATCACCACAACCCCTTCATTCAAACAAGGCTCCCATTACAGGGAATACAAATCGGAGAACCCGCTTCCCATTTGTGAGATTTATATGACCATTTAGAGAAATTCCTCTTGTACCTCCTCTGATAACATCACTGGCAATACAACGCTGAATGGTTCAACTCAAATTTCATCTGTACTATGTAGTGGTTTAGTGTTTGAGGATGAACTTACAGACTATTAAATTTAAAAAAACAAAGACAAATATACAACATAAAACAATTCAAGCTCCAAAAGCCTTATATTAGCTTTTGGAAAAGAACAGCTCCAGAAAGAAAAAGGCAGTGAAGATTAAATCTTTGAAGATTCAATTTGTCTGTCCTGCCATATAAGGCATAACCTTGCCGGAGACTTAGAATTACGATTTTATTTCGGTCCACAAGTAAGCGAAGCAGCAGATAACATTTCAATGATAAGTTTTACAGTAAAATCAATGGGAAAATATTCTGAATTTCAGAACTAGCACCATAAGTGATATTAATAATGCAAGTATTATTGTGAAAAGGTGTATATCATAGTAACAATATAACACAATTTTTCTTTTTAGTTTCATATTGATGATTTCTTTCTTAAAAATGAAGAATGCTAAAAATAATGAACTATTAGAACCTAAGAGATATTCAGATTTGAATTAGTTTTCAGCATAGCAACCCAACCTTTTTTCTTGCTAACATCTTAAAAACAGAGGCAGGTAGTTCAAACATTGGTTGGGACAGCTGTATCCCACATCAGAGAACCTGGGTTCTAGTCCTGACTCCTGTCTCAATTCTAGCATCTTGCTAATTCACACCCTGGGAAGCAGTAAGTGAGGACTTGAGTAATTGTGTCCCTGCCACCCAGTGAGGGACACCAAGACTGAGTTTCCAGCTCACAGTTTTGGTCAGGCACAGTTCCACAAATGGAATTCTCATTCTCTCTCTCTCCTGTTCATAAACAATTAGAAGTTTTGGGGCTGCACTTTGGCGCAGTGGGTTAACGCCCTGGCCTGAAGCGCCAGCATCCCATATGGGAGCCAGTTCTAGTCCCGGCTGCTCCACTTCCGATCCAGCTCTCTGCTCTGGCCTGGGAAAGCAGTAGAAGATGGCCCAAGTCCTTGGGCCCCTGCACCCGTGTGGGAGACCTGGAGGAGACTCCTGGCTTCGGATCAGCACAGCTCTGCCCACTGCAGCCAATTGCAGAGTGAACCATCGGATGGAAGACCTCTCTCTCTCTCTCTCTCTCTCTGCCTCTCCTCTCTCTGCGTAACTGACTTTCAAATAAATAAATAAATCTTTTAAAAAAAACTTTTAAGAAACAAAATAAAATTGAAGACATCATCTTTCTCAAACAAATAAATCAGAGCTCAACACTCCCTTCAGGGCACATACTTCTGGCTTCCAATATTTTGCATTTCCAATACAGTGTTTCTCTGAACAGATTTTTTTTCTCCTTACATCAGTTTGCTGTTGCATTCAAAATTACTCCTGGTTTTATGGGAATCAAAGAATTCATGCTTCCTCATTGCCATTGATGGAAATCTTCTGTTATATATTTTTGGATTTATTAACTAATCACATTACATAATCTACTACCCACCTGTGGAAAGAAGTCTGATTATTTCAATTGAATGATAGTTCACTGATTTTCTTTATATTCAATATATTTACCCCAAAAATAACCCAACCTTGCATCGAGGAATTATTTGTTTGAAAGATAACAGACATATTTGAAATATTCCTACTTATGCATTGCACGAAGCCTTTAGGAATATTAGCCACTGTTGAAGTAATATTACCATAACAATGAAATCTCTTAGATTACGACTTTTTAAACACAGCAGCCCAAATACTTTTTCTCAGATATCAGGAGACACAGAAAGTTCAAAACTGAATCTATATTCCAAGTAGACAGGAACTGGATGCGCCTGCCAACACCCACGCAAAGGACCCTGCACTGAGCATTCTGCCTGTTGAATGGAAGAATGGAAAAACAGAACTCGCCCCTAGGCATCCACTTCGGTATGCTAGGGCATGAGCTGCTTCCTACTCACAGTGTTGAACAAGGAACACTGGGTAAGACCCTTGTCCACATAAAAAGAGGCTTTAAATTATGGAATAAATAGCCTCTGTTGACTTGGCTTTAATTGTTGAGCTCCTTGAAGGCAGGTTGTTCGCTGTCAACCCCACTGAGCCCAGCACAGAGCTGTGCACTTAGCAGTTACTTGTCAAATTGAACTAAATTGACTCAATAACAGCCACTTAATATTAATAACATAAAAACATGTATTACTACAGTGTTACAAACATACTCAATAGAATTATCCTGTTTCAAAAACTACTTTTAAATTTCAAGTTAATTGTTGATTAGGTACTTCATGCAGATTGTATGGAATTCAAGAGTTGTGAAAAGGGATATGGTAAAGTGAGTCTCCATTACCCTGACTCCCAGGTACCTCGAATTCGTCCAGGGGAAAAAAAATACAGAAAACATACATTACTATAAAAGGAAGTGTGTTGGGCCGGCGCCGTGGCTCAATAGGCTAATCCTCCGCCTTGCGGCACCAGCACACCAGGTTCTAGTCCCGGTCAGGGCACCGGATTCTGTCCCAGTTGCCCCTCTTCCAGGTCAGCTCTCTGCTGTGGCCAGGGAGTGCAGTGGAGGATGGCCCAAGTCCTTGGGCCCTGCACCTGCATGGGAGACCAGGAGAAGCACCTGGCTCCTGGCTTCGGATCAGTGTGGTCGGTGCACCTGCCGCAGCATGCCGGCCGCCGCAGCATGCCGGCCGCAGCAGCCATTGGGGGGTCAACCAACGGCAAAAAGGAAGACCTTTCTCTCTGTCTTTCTCTCTCACTATCCACTCTGCTTGTCAAAAAAAAAAAAAAAAAAAAAAAAAAAAAAAAAAAGGAAGTGTGTTGCTGCTGCTGCTGCTCTTGTAAGTTCGGTGGAAAGTGAATGCTTTCTTTTTCATACTATTATTCTCAACTTTTTCTTAGTATTTTTCGATCTAGAAACTAAAACACAGTATACCAACTGAGACCTGCAAATAGTATTAGTAATATTGCAGCAGCAAGTCCAAAAGCCACCCACCTGGGACAAATGGCCTTCCCATGCTTTCTCCTCTGCTATCTGGAACAATCGCACTGCTGCTCTCAGTACAATGGAGGGCAGGTCTTACCTCTCACAGCCCTCTGTGGTGGCAGCACCCAGGTGTTAGCTGTGATGTGAGCTTGCACTGGCAGTTTTCTGTGTTCCCTAGGTTACTTCTCAAAGTCAGCATTCATACAATCAAGGACCTTTTCTTAAGCCGTAGTTTAAGGAAGCAGTGAGTGCTTTGCTGCTCTTTCTAATCCCATAGGTAGAGATAAACCACTCGGACTAAGAATAAAGATTGAGGATTAAGACCAACAGCAGCCATTTATATTGACAGAATTTCCTGATGTTTCAAATCTATTGTTCCTATTTTTGGTTGGTGTATTTGGCTTTGTTACGATTTATTAGATTACATAGACGTGTCATGTATATAGAGGAGGACAGAAATTTCACTAAAGTATAGAAGAAAATGTTGCTTTATGTGCTAAATAAGCACAGAACCAAAAAATGCATTTTGGCCCTATGGGGGGAATAGCATTATTAATTCCATTTGTGATCTTACTTGAATGTTAGTGAATTTAAAGAAATTCTGTAGCATTTCTTATGTGTTCAGCAACCGTTGTTCAGAAATGACTTTAAATAGGAAAACAGAAAGGGAAGAAGCTAGCCTTGAAAAAAGATATTTTGGAGACAATGACAAATGCATCTTATATGAAGACTTATGAAATATTTCACACCATGCCTGCCTGCTCCACCATACCCCAAAATCCTGACTTTGACCCGAGATAACTTTTTTAGGCACTAGATAAGCATTAAATTGTCTTTGGATTTATTTGAGGGCCTGAAATCTCTCAAGTAACACTTCATGCTAAATTAAATAAGAGAATACTACAAACAGAGCATCTTGTGCATTATGAGTTTGCAAATCAATTCCACAACTCAGGATGCTATTTTGTTCTCTGAGCAGTTGGCATAAAGTACAACATAATATGAACAATCACCTACTAAAACTTGCAAGCACATGCCTAATGCAGATTTTTCCAAACTACGTGATAATGCATACTGTGTATTAGAAGGTAAGGCAGAGCCCTTAACATTCCCCAAGGGATCACTGACTCTCTTTTTCTTCATTCTTTCCAACAGCAATGGTCCTTGCTTCAGGTTCTCTGGTTTTAAGATGTTTTATGAATTATTTCAACTTTTAAAAAGTGAATCAGATTAAATCCAAAAAGGAAAAGGGAGATAGTAGCATTTACACATTTCTGAAAGCTGGCAGCAAGATAAATGCAATGTGACAAATCTCTGTGGGCTATTAAGTGAATGTTGTTATGGAAAGCACACATAAGGCATGCCTAATGAGAATGGAAGGTGCTGGGTTTTGAGAAATGGCTATTATTTATGAATACGAGGTGGTATCCAAAGACACGCATTTAAGGGTTTAAACACTGATCTCTCCAGGGCCTAAACTTTGCTCTATGCATTACTCAAGACAGAAAGCAAGAGATGACATGGTGTATATGTGATCCTTTGGATAACCACACATTTTTATAGGATAATACATAAGTCTTTGAAGCCTCTGGGCTTTTCATTTTACTAACCAAAACCCCAGTACAGATTTTCAAAGAAAACATCTGTGCCAGAGTAGAAAGAGCTCTATCCTAGAAGTCAGAAATTTTTGATTCGAGTTGTGATCTGGGGACCACAGTTTCTTTACCTAAAACTAGATATAATGCTTGCCCTTCTCACTGCGCAATGTCCTTGTAAGTTCCCATGAAATAATGCTTAGGAGAGAGATTTTAAAATAAGAGTGCTTTAAACGTGTTCAACATTAGCATTATTAATATCTGAGAAATCATCATGGCCATTTGGACTTACTCTATGTCAAAATTGCTTCAGGAACCACAAAAGACCCTGAATAGCCAAAGCAATCTTGAGCAAAAACAACAAAGAGTGATCACACTGACTCCAAAATATAATGCTAAGGTGCCAGCATTGTGGCACAGTGGGTTAAGCTGCCTCCTGTGATGCCAGCATCCCCTGTGAGCACCAGTTTGAGTCCCACCTATTCCACTTCTTATCCAGCTCATAGCTAATGCACCTGGGAAAGCAACGGAAGATGGTCCAAATGCTTGGGCCCCTACCACCCATGTGGGAGACCCAGATGGAGTTCTAGACTCCTGGCTTTGGCCTGGCCAGGCCCTGACCCCTGAGGCCATTTGGGGAGTGATCCAGCAGATGGAAGAACTCTCTCTGTGTGTCTCTCTGTCTCTCTCCCTCTCTCTCCCTCTGTTTCTTCCTCCCTCCCTCTATCTCCCTCTCTCTGTGCAACTCTGCCATTCAACTAAAGAAATAAATCTTATTTAAAAATGTGATGCAAAGCAATAATAACCTGAAGAGTAAGGTACTGACAAAAAAACAGACACATAGACTAATAAAACAGAACAAAGACCCCAGAAATAAATTCACACTTATGGTCAGTTGATTTTCTTCTCTTTTCTTTTTTTACTTGAAATGCAGAGTTACAGAGAGAAGAGGAAAGAGAGGTCTTCAATCTAATGGTTCACTCCCCAGACAGCCATAACGGCCACGGCCAGGCCAAAGTCAAGAGCCTGGAGCTTCTTCAGGGTCTCCCACGTGGGTGCAGGGGCCCAAGCACTCGGACCATCATCCTCTGCTTTCCCAGGTGCATTAGCAGGGAGCCTGATTGGAAGTAGAGCAACCGGGCCTAGAACCTATGCCCATATGAAATGCTGGCGCTATAGGTGACGGCTTTACCCAGTACACAAAACAGTACTGGCACTGGTGAGTTGATTGTTAACAAAGATGCCAAGAACACACAGTGGAGAAAGGACAATCTTTTAGTAAGTGATATTGGAACAACTGGATATCACAAGCAGGAGAATAAAATGACACCCTTATGTCACACTAAATATAAAAATCAATGCAAAATAGTTTAAAGTATTAATCATAAGACCTTCAATATAAACTACTAAAATAAAACATTGGAGAAAATTTCCATGATATTTATCTGTGAAATATTTTTTGGAAATTAGCCCAAAAGTTCAGAAAATGAAGCAAAAATACATAAATGAGATTGCATAAAACTAAAAAGCTCTACATAACAAAGAAAACAATCAACAGAATGAGGCGGCAACTTACACAATGGGAGAAAATATTTTTAAACAGTACATCTGAGAAGTAGGTAGTATCCAAAAAATATAAGGAACTACAATAATTTAATAGTAAGAAAAGAACTAATCTTTTTTTTTTTTTTTAGTGGATAGACATTCCTCAGAAGAAGAGATACAAATGGTCAGTAGGTGCATAGGAAAAATGCTCAGCATCATTAATCATCAGCGAAATGAAAATTAAAACCACGATAAGATACTACCTCAGACTTGCCAGCATGGTTATTATCGAAAAGACAAACGATAACAAGTGTTGGAGAGAATGGAAAGATAAAAAAAGCTTCATGCTACTGTTAGTACAAACCATCACGGATAATAGTATGAAAGTTCCTCAAAAACCTAAAATTAGAACTCTCATTGAATTCAGCAATCTCACCATTAGGTATGTACCCAAGGGAAATTCAAAGGTATCTTCACTTCCACAGTCATCGCAGTATTATTTGCAATAGTTGTTTAGATGCAGAATCAATGTAAGTGTCCATCAACAGGTGAATGGATAGAGAATTTATGACACATATATACATAATAGAATACTCTCTAGCCCTTAAAAAAAAAAAAAAAAAGGAACATCTACCACTTGCAGCAACTCGGATGAACCTGGAAGACTTTATGTTAAGTGAGATAATCCAGGCTTAGAATAATAAATACTGCATGATCCCAACTATATGTAGAATCTAGAATAGTTTAATTCATATAAACAGAGAGTAGAATGGTGGGTACTAACGACTAGAGCACAAGAGGGAAATGTTGGTCAAGAATATAAAATATTAGTTAAATGTGAGGAATAACTTAGTAAAACATGCTGACTGTAGTTAATAACAATTGCATTATACTCATATGCTTGAAAATGTTTTGAAAACTAGATTTTAAGTGTTCTCACCATACAAAAAATAGATTAGTATTAAAGTAACACATATGTTAACTGACTTCATTTGGCTATTCCATGATGTACA
Organism: Lepus europaeus; assembly: GCF_033115175.1. NCBI lineage: Eukaryota > Metazoa > Chordata > Mammalia > Lagomorpha > Leporidae > Lepus > Lepus europaeus. Next base: position 40,498,267 of record NC_084832.1, on the reverse strand, counting down.
CATATTTTAAAACAGCACATTGTACATAGTAAATATATATATGACTTTTACTTACTGATTTTATGAATAACTTTTTAAAACCTCTAGGGAAAAAATGTTGCCTCATGGCCAAAATTAAGCAGAACAAACTGCTCTACCAGCCCAAGGAAACCAGCCAATCCAACTTCATTGCTGTGAGGGTTGAAAGGGCAAAGGTGCCAGAAGCCAATTTCATGAATTTTGCGGCTTTAAGCTCTTCTACCTTATTCCAGGCACCTTGTCTGCTCAGATCCTACTTTGTTCATCTCTGTATCCCCAGCATCTAGCAGAGTTAACCCTCACCAAATGACTGTGAAGGAAATGAGCCAGATGTCTGCTGTGGACGAGGACTGTGTCAGTCATTTGGACAGGTGGACGAGTCAGAGTGCAATCAGAGAAGTAGAATCACTAGGAAATGCCCACACTGAGTGATTTGTTGAAGAGAGGAGTGGCCCTGCTCCATTGGGGAGCAGCTTAAACAGGACTGGGAGATTTTGCTCTTGTGTTGGTGCTGGAGTCTGAAGTGGGCAAACAGGACAAAGTAGAATCTGCAGGAGCAAGTGGAATCCAAACTCACGCAGATGTCTCACCCCCTCCCAGACACCTCCTTTGATGAGAAAGGGGTCCTGCAGTTAACACGGATGCTCATCAGAGCCATACACCTGGCCTGAGAGAGAGAGAAACTGACAGAAAAGAGCCCACAGGCCCACCGTAGCCATGCCACCTAGGTGAGTCAGTGGATATTTGACCACTGAGTTGCAAGAAGACCTCATATCCTGTACAGATTCTCAACCCAAATGATGTGGTTGCAGTTTCATTTGTGTCTTCTAAATCTCGTGCAAAAATGTCTCTCGTGACCCACAAAATGCAGAGAAGGGGATTCTGGGAAACAAGTGGTAAGCATCAAGTGGTAAGCATCTGCTAGTTGCCTGACAATTTGCATATTCATTAAAACCCTACAACTCTGTAGAGCTATTGTCTTCCATTTCAAAGATGAAATCTTAAAAATTCAGTTTGCAGTCCAGACATACAGAGCAGCTGGAGCATTGCTATGCATCCTGAGCTTGCCTTTGAGTTATTTGTCAGAGCAGCCCTGAGGACAACCTGCAGCATCTGGGAAGAGCACCTATCAGCTTCCCCATTGTCAACAGTGATGAAGACAAAGCTGAGGACGGACATTCTTTCAATTTGTCCCTGCAGTGCCACATACAGAAGCCCCTAGAGGAACATGTTGAGATCCCTCCAATCCTACACTCTTAAACTGGGTTGAGGTCACTCACTTCAGATGTTCCCAGGCGCACTCAGCAAGCAGGTAACAAGGAGCCTCCATGGGCTTGGATGGGCCAGCCATGGGTGTACTTCTGGCACTTCAGTAACAAGTTGTGCCATGCAGAGGTCACTTGTTCCTTCCTAGGGACTCTCTCCCATGGTGCCTGCCTGTGAACCACCTCACATTCCTGAACACTGGAGTTGTTATGTTAGATGCATTTCACAATTCCTGGTTTCTTAAAAATGCAGTTGCTTCCTTCAACATAAAAAAAAAAAATGCAATTGCTGCTCTCTGTCTCTCTCTCTTTCCCCTTGTAACTCTACCTTTTAAATAATTAAATCTTGAAAAAAAAAATACAGCTGCTCATACTCGCATACACCCCTTTCTAGTAGTGGCATTTCTCTCAGGTATGTCTATCTCCTCCAGCCCAAAGTGTTTCAGGAAATCACATTTTATTTCATTAGAGTCTTTTAAAGTTTGAAATCTCAGAAAACACGAAGTCAGCTGTGTTGTAGAAAGAGAAATACATAAATTTGTGAACTTGAGGTTCATTGATAATTTTAGAATTTTTACATTTTAAAATCTACCTAGTAGCTTTTTGTGTATGTAACATTACTAAAAGAATGTGAATTTTGAAGTCTTGAAAATATTTAGATATAAACTCTTTAAAAATTGTCTCATTTTGCTATTAATTGTGTGCATGAACCAAGTGAGGAATAGAACCAGCCCTATTTCATTTTAGCATTAGCACATCTTCCGTCTACCCAAGGCAGGCCTCGGGCAAAGCAGGAAGGAGAGCAAGTTAAATATTTCAAAGCTCTCCAAACTTGCATCCTGCCACAAGGCATTCTAGAACCCATGAACTAGAAACTTCCTAACATAAGTTTAATTTCGCTTGTGCTCATTCTTGCTGAGTCTCTGTCTACTACCAAAGCATCATATTTATATAGTTGCATACAAGGCTTAATAATGGCCAGCGCTGATAACACAATTCCTATAGAGACCTTCAAATTCTCAAGTAAGTGGCTGAAAAGGGTTTTTTTTTTTTGTTTTTGTTTTTTTTAATTTTCTGGAAGGCAAATGAGGTAGTTGCTTTGTTAAGGAGGCCAACAAAAGTCAGTCACAGACAAAAAGGAAATTTGAATCTTTAAGAAAGATGAAAACTATACAGAAAACCTTTGTGGTCATAAAGTAGATAAAATATGGTTCATGGGAACATGTACTTTTATGCCATTCTCTTTTGAGTAAAACATCATTTCCATGCAGTGAGATATTTTTAGGAAGGTAGAAATCACCTTTCCTATCTCTCCTCCTATTTCACATTAGAGTTTTTTCCAAGGTCGTTAAAATGAAAGAATGACAGTAGACTTTCTTATCAACAGCTTGTTCCAACAGATACAATACATGGGTAGGGGATCAAAAAGAGCAGGAGAAGCATTTCTGCCAACATTGTAGAAAATATTGAACATCTGCTATATCTGGGATCCTGGGAGTTGTAATTATAATTTTTTGAAATCTGTACACAAGAGTTATAAATATTAGAACTGTAGCCTGTGAAAGCCATGAAATATTTAACTTGTTTGGCAGGCTTAAGCAAAACTCATAAACTTAATTTAAGCAAGCCAAACACTATAGTTTTACCAATTTTATATCTTTCATGTCATTAGTTAGATAAATTAAAGCAAACTATAAAACAGTGTAGAGACTGCCGAGTGGAAGCCCTGTGGGTATACCAAAAACAATGCACTTGGAAAAACGGCTCATGTTTCGAACTAAAGATTTACCTTTCACCTCTCCCAGCTACCCACACACGTCAAAGACGTCACTCTGGCTTGGGGTTGGGGAGGCAGATTGCCAATAAGAAGTGGCTTCAAAGACAAAAACAGGTACCAAGAGCCCTAAGCAGGTCCACAAAAGCTTCAGCAAACCCCAAAGGCCACATATGGTTTCCAAAAGCGTTGAATCAATCTGTTAACAGCCCACAGGCCAGCCTGGGCGGAAACCTTTCCAACTGAAAAACAAAGTCCTGGTGGACAGGTCGGTGCTACTGCAGCAGGTGAGCCCAGGTACGTCTCAGAGATGTGGAAAGGAATACGGGGTGGGGTGAGTTAGCCGCATCACCTTACAGGTGCTTTTATACTTAACAGGTGACAGGGATGACAGAGCCACTGCCATGCCTATTTCAAAACTAACAGCACCCAACAATCAGCTTCTGCATTTCCTCCCTGACATCCCCCACATGCTCTCTACCCCTGCCCAGAAACTAAGGTTAAGAACATTCCCATGAGAGATCCTGAGTGCAGAAGATAACTGATGAGGATGCTATTTATGTGACAGCCCTTTATTTTTTGTATCGTTTTGCAACTGAACTTCAAAGCAAGTCTGTTTATTTGTGTGACTATTGCATATTAAAGATAAATAAAAAGGCACAAAACAGTGGTAAGATGGGCTCACAATTGAACCACTGACAGCCCTGCCACTGGCCCTGTGTTCTCCCAGGACTTGGATCAGTGCTCTGGTCACCAGGATGGCAGCAATTCACAGAACATCTGCTCTGACAAGGGACTGAAACCGGAATGAGCTGCGGATGGTACTTTTAGGACTCATAGCTTCCCTTCCTCTTGCCCCTACCCTGTGCCCTGCTGCTTTGCACATTCGGTATCTCTATTAAAACTTCTCCTCCTCTTTCCCGGCCTTGTCTCCCTCTCTTAACCCCTACAAAGAACTGAAACTGGCTGTCAGCTCTGGGGCTCGCCACAGTCATAGCAGCCTTTGTTAACAAGTTAAGAAGCTACAGGAATCCCCTCTTTGCTGTCTCTACACTCTGTACATGAGAGCAATCAAATGGATCAGCTGGAAACCCCTCGCTGTGAATGCATAAAAGAGCAAATGAATAGGAAAGTTCAAAGGAGATATTTCACTGAAATACCCTGCTGGTCCTGTTTTATTCCGCATTTAAGAAAATAATACCCATGCCCAAACAGCCTCTTTCTCGCTGAAGTAGAAGGTTGATATCATACAGGCTGTCTACACAGGGGAACCAATTCAAGGCAGAACTGAAAGTCCCAATTCAATCCACTCAGCCCTTGTCATATGTCTGGGGCCCATCCAACAGGGCTTAGAATGCAGTGTAAAAGAGCCAGTGTGGGTTGTGGTTGGCCCACACAGGCAGACAGGTTCTCTTGGAGGAAAAAAAAATCTCCAAGATTTTTAGTGAACCTCCTGTGTACCAGGCATCGTGTGAGCTTTCAATGGGCATTTCCTAATTCACCTCCACAACAGACTTAGGAGATAGATTTTGGTACCAGTATCGCCACTTCTTTTATTTTTTAAAATATTTATTTACTGATTTGAAAGGCAGAGTTACAGAGAAAGAGAGAGCGCCAGAGAGGGAGAGATCCATGCAGAAACCAGGAGCCAGCAACTCCATCTGGGTCTCCCACAAGGGTGGCAGGGGCCCAGGCATTTGGGCCATCTGACACTGCTTTCTCAGGTGCATTAGCAGGAAGCTAGATCAGAAGTGGAGAGGCCAAGACTTAAACCGGCACTCACGTGAGATGCCAGTGATGTCCCAAGTGGCAGCTTAACCAGCTGTGCCACAACACTGACCCTATAGTATTCCCCCTTTTAAACAGACATTAAATCATTTCTATATAATCAATAAGTCAGTAAGCAGAAGACAGAAATATTGCATGCAAATCTGCAGCAAACAGAAATTTTAGGATTATATGTACTCAACCTGCCCTCAAGAACTGTGCATTCCTAGGGAAGGAGGGATGCTAAAAAAAAAAAAAAAAGCTGAGTGCTAATTCTAAGGGGGAATATCCTCCCCGGAAGCCTCCACAAAGGGCACCCAGGACTTCCGTGCCATGGTCCCGACTCTAGAGATAGGTGTGAGCAGCATGAAAAGAAAGACTGGAGGAGCAAGGGCCCTTGCCTTCCTTCCTGTCGCATCACAAATAAAATCAAAACAGGACCAGAATCAAGGCTCAAAGACTTTCATAACACAGACACTAAAGAGACATAAATGGGGGCATGGGTAAAGCCACTGCTTGCACTGCCGACATCCCATATGGGCGCCAGTTCGAGTCCCAGCTGCTCCACTTCCGATCCAGTTCTCTGCTGTGGCCTGGGAAAGCAGTAGAAGATAGCCCAAGCCCTTGGGCCCCTGCACCCATGTGGGAGACCCAGAAAAAGCTCCTGGCTCCTGGCTTCAGATCACCGCAGCTCTGGCCATTGCGGCCTATTGGGGAATGAACCAGTGGATGGAAGACCTCTCTCTCTCTCTCTCTCTGCCTCTCCCTCTCTCTCTGTGTAACTCAGACTTTCAAATAAATAAATAAATATTCTTTTTTTTAAAAAAAGAAACTCTCATCTTAGACTTCCTTTTTTAAAAAAAGACATAAATGTCATGATGAGCCATGATTTTTCCTTTTGCAAAGAATCATAAGCTGGAAATTCCAATCGCTCTGCAGAAGTCTTCAACTCAGTTCCCCTTTAGAGTGGAAAACTGTGTTTCTGCTGCCTGATGCTGGCACTTCTCTTCCACAGGAAGGCGTTGTCTCTGGTTAGATGGACAGGTTCAAGGTCTTGAGGGTCAGGGCCACTGACAAGTTCTGCGAGCAGACAGAGAGGTGTTTAGTGAGACCTGCAGCACAGGAGCTGCAGGGTGCAAACACTTTGCTGCTTTCTTTCTCTGCCGTGCATAAGTCGTGCAGGCTCGGAGCCCCTTTCCTGGACGGTTGTATGAGAGTGAAAGCTGCTACCCCTCCAAGATTTCACAGTGACAGGAGGCAGCCCCACCAGGGCTCCTCCTCAAGCCACCACGTCTGGTGGGAACTGCATTCCGGCGAAGCTAGCGAGGCTTGTTTACATGTGTTTTATTCCGCGCTACAGTAATGTGCTCACAAGAGACAGAGATCCTGGTAAATCAATCCTTATGGCCTGTTGACATTTGTCCACTTGGCAGATCATAAAAGCCCCTGGAAAAATCACAGGAGTAAATGTGTAAACCACTTCCCAAATTAGATGATGTAAATGCCAAAAGAAGGCGTTCGCAGGATAAGATCACTGAATCGCAACTGCCTTCCGAACGTAACTTTATTTGGGTCTTGGGTTCTATCTGAGGTATTGCCAAGATCAACCGAGAGAGAGACAAAGACGTATGAATGCAGCCCCCAAACTGGCTTTTAAGTTCTCTGTCTTCAAAAAAGAGTGGAGATTCTTTATGAGATGTAGTTTTGCATAAACAATCTCTGCTAACAAGACTTTTCCCTAAATATCAGTTAACTTTTAACTAGTTTCCTATAAATGTTTCCTGAGTGAGTGCCAGAAACGGCCGAGGAGTGTTGACAGAAAAAAATAGAACTGAAGAAGACTTCATTGCATACATATATACATAAACTACAGGCAGAAATGGTTGGTGGCAATCGCACCGTAAGGGGTTGAGACTTCAAGACGACTGGCAGCCGGCGCCATGGCTCAACAGGCTAATCCTCCACCTGCGGCGCCGGCACACCAGGTTCTAGTCCCGGCCGGGGTGCCGGATTCTGTCCTGATTGCCCGTCTTCCAGGCCAGCTCTCTGCTGTGGCCTGGGAGTGCAGTGGAGGATGGCCCTGCACCCCATTGGAGACCAGGAGAAGCAGCTGGCTCCTGCCTTCGGATCAGTGCAGTGCGCCGGCCACAGCGCGCCGCCAGAGCGGCCATTGGGGGGTCAACCAACGGCAAAAGAAGACCTTTCCCTCCGTCTCTCTCTCACACTCTGTCCACTCTGCCTGTAAAAAAAAAAAAAAAAAAAAGACGACTGGCACCACTGCCTCAGGATTAGCTCCAGAGAGACTGCTCAGAAGACTTGAAGAGGAATATAAGAGAATAATCCCTCACAAAGGAACGAGAAGTGCTCAGTCCTCATAACAGTGCAGGTAAATCTACACCTGCAGCCGTCCTGATGGAAAGGAGGCTTAGCCCAGCGTCTTTGAGAAATCCAGCCCAAAGTCTAAAACCTCTTTATGTTACAGTGATCTCTACACATTGATTCAATTTGAAGCCCTGGCCTCGGTTGCCTACCAGTTCCGCAGAGACAGCACATTCGGGCTTTCCATCTCTCTACTGTTTTACACGTCGTACTGGATACTCGGTGAGAAGTGAGACGGGAGGGGCAGGCGAGGGAGGACAGAGGGGGAAGAGGTTGGTAGAGCAGGGGAGAGGGAGAGAGATGGAAATGAACGTTATTGTGTATTGTTAGGTATGGAATCCCATTAATATTCATGCATGTCTTGCATCAGCTAAAGCTAATGTAAGGAATAGCTCTGGATCTCCAGGGTCATCAGAGTTCTTGTGGATGGGAGGGCTGTGACTTCTTCCTGTGGGAGGAGCCTGGACAGGCTTCTGGTGCAACACAGCTAGCTCCCTCTTTACTGTGTATGATATATGTGGTGAGACACATGTATGATGTTGAGGCCTACACAAAAGATTTTATGTGTTAAATTGTGTTTGTGTCAAATTAAGTTATACTTGAATATCAAGGATTGAAGTAAAGTTCACCCACTTATGCGGAGATCTGACCACTGAGACACAAAGGAGGATAAAATGTTTTTGTCTGTGAAAATCATCGTGTGGTAGAAGCAATATCTTTTTTAAATTTCATGTTGTCAAAAACAACATCATCAAATAACAACAATAGTTATTTAGTTTTGTAAAAATATTGAAAGGTGTTTTGAGTAATTGGATTGAGTAGACAGAAATCCAAAATAGAAGTTTCTCTCCTCTTACTCATAAGAATTAATTCCTATCCTCGAAATCAAAATACATTGTGATCAGAAGTTAGCTCAGTGACACTTCCCTATATTGACTTTGAGAGTCTCTACAGAGCTAACAGTACCAGAGGCTGATGTGAGCCAAGCGTGGACATGGTGAGGAATGGACTGTAAGAACAAGCTCTGTGAGAAAATTCTGAAAAGGAAGAAACCATCATTGGCAGTTAAATGTTTACCAAGAAGGAAGGGTTACAGGTCAAAATTAAAGAAGATAATCTGCTCTTTAAAAAGATCTCCTAGATTCCACTTGAACCTCTTTCTGCCCTAATTCAAAGGATTTTTTTTTTTTTTTGAGATTCTCTTAATCTACACTAAGGTTTCTCAACATTGGCATTAACTTTTGACAGTTTGGGCTGCACTCTTCCATTTTTGGAGGCTGCCCTCTGCACTGTAGGGTCTTCTACAGTACCTTTGGCAAGTCTACACTGAATGCCAGGTATACCTGTTTCAACAAATAATCTCTCCAAATATTGCCTATGCCCCATGGTGGGGCAAAATCAATCCTCTTGAAGAGACACTAATTTTTTTTATTTTTTATAAGATGTATTTTATTTATCTGAAAGGCAGAGCCAGAGAGAGAGAGAGAGAGAGAGAGAGAGAGAGAGAGAGAGAGGTCCTCCATCTGCTGGTTCATTCCCCAAATGGCTGCAATGACCAGGGCCAGGCCAGGCCAAAGCTAGGAGCCAAGAGCTTCTTCCAGGTCTCCCACATGGGTTCAGGGGTCCAAGCACTTGAGTCATCCTCCATTGCTTTCCCAGGCCATTAGCAGGTAGCTGGATTGGAAGTTGGGAAGCCAGAACTCACACTGGTATCCACATGGGATATGAGCACTGCAGGTGGCAGCCCAACCCAGTACACCACAACACTGGCCCTAGAACCGCTGATTTAAACTAACAGAGATGAGGAAACAGAATTTAATCAAAGGAATTTAGTGGGCATTGAAAAGAATCTTTATTACAAAAATTCTTCTAATTCCTAATTCCACTATTGTAGATAATAAACGTTCTCTGAGATTTTCAACTTGAATAATCTTTAGAGTCTGATACACACACCAACACACACACAGAGACATTACAAATGAAGTGGATTTTTTCTGTCTTTGTATTATGTTCATACTACAAAAACAAATTGTGCTCTGTGTAACACAAGAATTAAATGGATTTCCAAATCAGCTTCCTAGGGTTTCAGAATAATTTTGTGTTACCCTATCAATGCTGGAAAAAATATACATCTCATCAAAACTACTCCAGAAGTGCCTCATTTTGATAGGAAAGTACTTTGTGATGATTACCTAATAGGCAGCATTTGTTGAAATGCTTTTAATAGACCTTTTTTATCACATGCAAAAGAATTTCAATGCTAGTTCAGTCTCCTGTTTCATTCTGTCATGAATCAATTTGTAGAGACATTTAGAAGTCAATAATCCACTGCAGCTTTGATGACAGGTGATTAATTTCTACATTTTAGAGACATAATAAGATTTAGCAATAAAAAGGCCTTGAAGTAACCTACCAAACAGCTTTAATCTCAGCCTTGGGACTGTTGCTAAATATGAATGCTTGTACACAATGCGAATGATTTAAGTTAGTAGGTTTTATTGCAGACTCCTTGTGCTTTCATATTAATCTTGCTTTACAATCAGGCTATCTATACAATCAATTTATGTTGGGTATTTTTTCCAACACAATGCTTGAAGGGAGGAGGGGGCCAACAAATTATTTACACTCAAAGGGTTTGTTCTACAAAAGAAGTCATTTTACATGCTTATTGCTGAGGGGATGACTGATTTTATTGGTGTAGCAAGGAAAGAGAAAAAAGTGAAGGTGGCCTCCAAAAGGCTCAGACAGGGGACAGAACCAGAGAGCAGATTGGAATGAGTGCTGAGCCATACCTAAAACTCTCTTCGTAATGACCAGCTACTCTCTTGCTCAAAGCATCTTTCTCCTTTCTTATTCTTTAAATGATTAGAGTCCTAAGAGTAGTTTCCAATTCTTATCAAATGATTTCTATACATCAAAGAACTAACTTTAAAAAGGTGATGGGGTTGGTTTTTGGTCCAGCAAATAAGATGCTGCTTGGGACACCTGTCTCCCTCATGGAAGTGTGTGTGTTTGAGTCTCAGCTCCAGTTCCAGTCCAGCTTCCTGCTAATGCACACCCTGGGAGACAGCAGGAGATGATTCAAGTATCTGTGCTCTTCCCACTCACAGCAGATCCAGTTGGAGTTCCAGGATTCTGGTTTCAGCCTGGCCCAACCTTGGCTCTTGCAGGCATTTGGGGCGTGAACCAGAGGATGGGAGAGCAAGCTCTGTCTGTCCATTGCACTCTATCTTTTTCTGCCTTTCTAATAAATAAAATGCATAAATAATTTTTAAAAGTGTGACATTAATCTATCTTTTATTTAAAAAAAAGTGTCTTCTGCTGCCACTGAGGGACACTGAAGACCAAATATAGAACTTTGTTTAAAAATAAATGTATAAATGAAGATGGATAAATTTGATGTTCTACATAATTTATCATTTCTGATCAGCAAATGCCAGTGTTCTTAGAAAACACTAAGTATTCCCAAAGCAGATATCCCAGGTTCAGCCGAGCTGTGCCCGTGCTTGTTAAGTCTTGGGAGCTTGAGGTTTCACTTTGTTCTGACATGTTTTTGATGTAAGTGGAGGATCATTGCTGACATTCTTTATGGAAAAAAATTTTCTCCTTTCAGAAGAAAACAACTAGAGAAGCGTGGCTGCTTGACACACACACCAAAAACGACAAGGCAGTAGGCTTTCAGGGAAGCTCCTGGAACAGCACACAGACACAGAAATAAATGGCTTCTCAGGAGACCACCCAGCAGACCAGAAATCAAACTCACCACCCAGCACTGTGTTCTTTCCCTTCCCCAACCACCATGATCAAGATTTTCCTTTCGTCATAATTCTCCCTGTTTTAAAGATTAAACATCTGTTATTTCCTTTAATTCTTCCCTATTTTTTAATCTAAATTTGGCACATCTCCTATTAAGATGTTTAACAGAGTCCCTTCTTCTTTCTTGTCTGAGTTAGGGCAACAAGCCCTCCTAAAGCATCTCTATGCTCACAACGGATGTGGCTGCCTCCAGCCTAAGCCCAACCACTCTCCCAAGCAGAATCAACACCACTGCCAGACTAGCCTTCTCACAGCTTGCTTTCCTCTTTCCTTCTTTGTTCATTCACATGTCCAAGGAGCAAGTCTGAAAATTAATACATGCTGGGCAGTAGGGTAGGGACTGGGAATTTAAAGATGAAAGTACAGAATCTACCCAGAAGCCAGACACGTAAGTAACTAGCGGAGTGGCAAGTGCTCCCGAATATATGTAGATATGTATTGGACAAAGTGCAGTACATACCCGACTGAAACTGTGATTAATACCTCTCAAGAAGAAGATGTCAGGGCTGAAATGTGACAGATCTTACCAGGGGGAGAGGAGCTATCCAGACAAAGCAAGCAATGCAGTAAACAGTCACTGATAGAGAAGAGGGCTAAGGGAGAGAGAGAGAGGAAGGAAGGAAGGAAGGAAGGAAGGAAGGAAGGAAGGAAGGAAGGAAGGAAGAAGGGAGGGAGGGAGGGAGGGAGGGAAAAGGAAATAGATAATAAAGGATAGAGACAAGATCTCCTGTTTCTCCCTCCCTTTCCCACCCCACTCTCTCATGTACACATGCACACACATGTATTATTTTGTTCCTTTCTTTCTCTTGAAAATTTCTTGAAAATCTACTCTGTTTGCTGCCTTCCCACTAATCTCAGCCTGTGAAACCACTGACACTCTTCCCTGCACTGAAAAGCTATGTGATCGATCTCCTAGATACCAAATCAAAAGCATGCTTTTCCATTTTTATCTTACTGGAATACACTTACATTTAAATTTTTTGTGTATGCCCTCATTTTAAAACTCTCTAGTTCCTTGGCTTTGAAACACATTCAAACATCCTTGTGCATCTCTATCTCTAATGTTCCTTTTTGGGCTTGGCTTTTTCACCTTTCACTGAAGGTTGAGTTCTTGAACTATCCCTTCGCATTGCACACACCTTCATTTAAGAGAAGAGAAGCATCATTGTCATGGTTATAAACAGATATTATAAACCGACCCCCATCAGTCTCCAGCCCAAACCTACCTCCTAGAGTCAGAACTATTGTATAAAACTACCTGTAGAATACCCTACAGCATTATATCTAATGATCTATAGAATGTCTGTCAATGGGCCACAATATATTATTTTTAAGGGGAAGGGAAGAAAGATGGTGATTCTTAAAAGTAGAGAGTATGCTTCATCTAGATTCAGCAGCTCCATGTGTCAGGGAGGTTATCTGTACAATAAAGAACACATCCATGAGTGAAACAGCATATTCCAATCAGGTTGAAGGGAGAGGAACACTAGTACCTGAATATTTTAAATAAGACTAAGCCCTCCCCCCCATATATATATAATACTGACATAAAGAGTAATTTGATTAGACTACAGGATCAAAAACCCTTGGAAATCACTGAATAAACCATATTTCCTATAAGACAAGCTTGTGGGTTCAGTCCTGGAAAGAACAATTATTTTACTCTGTAACTTACAAGATAGTCTATGTTCCTATTTTTTTTCCTGCAGAAGAATGAAAAAATACTAATAAAAACCCTAAATATTACTGTTATCCTATCTATATAAAATGTTATTTTTCATGTCAATATGCCTTTTGACATCCAGACAATAAATTCTAAAGATATTATCAAGATTGATCATCTCATGAGTCCCATCACCAAATGATGGGATAATGTCCACTGTCTCTCACAGGTTTTCCAACACTCCCACTGATCATATACAAACCTTAAACACACACATACACAAAACAGGTACATACATATTTGTTAATCTCCCTTTTGTTTAAATAGCAGTATCTACCATTTACTGGCATTTTCTGTGACAGGCTATAAAAGCTTTATATGCATTTACTTATCTAAGCTTCAGAACAATCTGATGAAGTAAATACTACTCTCATATTAATTTTACAGGAAACAGAGAGACAAAGAAAATAACTAATAACTAATTTTTCAGGATTTGTTTGGATTCAGGTCAGTCTCCATGATGTCTCAGCTCTTCCACAACTAAAAGGCAGAAAGACAAGAACTATTAGATCTTTTTTTTAAAGATTTCTTTATTTACTTGAAAGTCAGAGTTACACAGAGAGAAGGAGAAGCAGAGAGAGAGAGAGAGAGAGAGAGAGAGAGAGAGACAGAGAGACAGAGAGAGAGAGGTCTTCCATCCGCTGGTTCACTCCCCAGATGGCCGCAACGGCTGGAGCTGCTCCAATCCAAAGATGGGAGTCTCTTCCAGGTCTCCCAAGTGGGTGCAGGGGCCCAAGGACTTGGGCCATCTTCTACTGCCTTCCCAGGCCATAGCAGAGAGCTGGATCGGAAGTGGAGTAGCCAGGACTCGAGCCGGCACCCATATGTGTTGCTAACACTGCAGGCGGCAGCTCCACCCACTACGCCACAGTGCCGGCCCCAACCAAATACCAAATAGATCTTAATTGCACTCCAACCTCTGCCCTAGCTCCAGAGAATAAAACTTCAGCATCCCCCCTCCAATTCAATGCTCGCTCCTACTCCAGTCTTTTTCTTTTTCTTTTTTTTTTTTTTTTTTTTTTTTGACAGGCAGAGTGGACAGTGAGAGAGAGAGAGACAGAAAGGTCTTCCTTTGCCGTTGGTTCACCCTCCAATGGCCGCCGCGACCGGTGCACCGCGCTGATCCGATGGCAGGAGCCAGGTGCTTATCCTGGTCTCCCATGGGGTGCAGGGCCCAAGCACTTGGGCCATCCTCCACTGCACTCCCTGGCCACAGCAGAGAGCTGGCCTGGAAGAGGGGCAACCAGGACAGAATCCAATGCCCCGACCGGGACTAGAACCCGGTTTGCCGGCGCCGCAAGGCGGAGGATTAGCCTAGTGAGCCGCTGCGCCGGCCCTACTCCAGTCCTTTAATCAATCCTTTCCTCTCCTCCTCAAAAGTTGAAAAGTCACCTTCTCTTTCTTGTTCAAAACCTTTACTTCCTTCAAGCGCAACTCATATCTTTGACCAGGAACTTCTTTGGCAGTTAACATCTATATTACTATCTCTAGTTATCTTGAGTTGTTTTCATGTATTCAGTTTTTCCCCCATTATAGTACAATTTCCATGAAGACAGAGAGCCATCTCATTTCTCTTTTCTCCATAATTTCACACCTGCCCTTGTAACATGTTATCAATAAGTATTTGTGAATGATTAAATGAATGAAGGGCAATCAGGCATAATAAAATAAATGAATAAAGGTAGCAAGAAATAAAGGATCATGTTCAAGGAAATTTTGAACTTAAAAGTTCATCTTATGTAAATAAATAGAACTCATCCAATAGTTTCAAGAGTTTCATAAAAGTATTTTTTATAGTTCCAATCTCCATGAAGCTGACAGTAAATGAAGGATAGAAGCTAACATTGATAGAGCACTTATTGCATGCCAGGTCTGCATGTGCACTCTGAAGTGTCTCAGTCAAGTCATGCAATAGTCCTGCAAAGTTCATCAGCCCCACTTTACAGATGATGAAACTAAAATTCAGAAAAGATAGGTAACAGTCCCAAATACAAGGAAAATACTGTGAATCCAGCTCTAATTGAATCTCTAGCCAATCTCTTTCCATCGGTTTTTCTTCACTCTCAGTAAGGTGATTAAAGTTTCCTTGGCTGTTCTGTGAAGCTATGCCAACACTACCAATGCTTTTCTAAAGATGTGTGAAGAGCACAAGAAGGGACACACAGATCTTGTTCTGCCTCTCCTAGGTGAACTATTCTCAATCAACATCAATATCTATTTTAATCTCTACAAATACCACCAATCCCCAAAGTCTCTCTGCACCTCTCCTGAAATATCCAAAGGTCCCACTCTGTAGGGGACCTTTGGAGATTAATTTGGAGATAATCTGGAGATTACCTCCTCAGAAACACATTCTCCAATATTAAACATGCAAACATGAGAAAACAGCATTTTTCTGAAGATGCTTAAGTGAGGAGAAGGCATGAGAATCCAGGCTAAGTCAGCTTCCTACAAATGTTCAACTCAAGCCCCATACATAACTTGGAATCACAGAGCCACATGGTATGTTGAGAAAAACGCAGGCTACACTGAGAAAACTGAATTCAACTTCTAGATCTGCCACTTTTGAGCTGTGTAACATCAGGGAGGAATTGTAGCCTCTGTGACAGCCACTGTTTTCCCAGCTGCAAAATGGAGATAAGACCCAGAAGGTTTCCATAAAGATTAATCAAAACATTTACATAAAGAACCTGGAAAATAATGAATAATTAATATTATTTTCTGTCCTCACAGAAATATTCTCAACAGGGAATATTTACTCTCAATATATATATATAACAGAAACATGTAAAAATACAGGCATGAATTAGTATTCAGACGAACTGATGAAAATATAACTAAGTATTGCTGCAACCGATAAAAGTCTTAGAATACCTATAAATATTACAGAATCATAAGTTATGAATATCAGTTGAGATAGAAAAAATTAATTTGATAGACATATTGAAAGAAAAAATACTTAATCCTACATTTTTTTTTATTCTTCAGTTATTTGCTTTAGCAGATTTATCAAAGAACACAGTTAAGAGGCAAGAAAAATTACTTAAAACCACAACTAGCTTTATTATCCACTCTAGTGATTTTTTTTCTGATTTTTCTGGCTCTTAGGTACCACAAAATATATCAAAGATGGAAACACTGCTAAGACAAAAGGATAATTGTTTGCTGTGTTAACTTCAAAGAGCTATTGCAGCACAGTAGCATCTGTAATAAAACGACGGATGCCTGCTTTTTCACCAATGTCAAATCATCATAAAATACTGAGGAGAAGGGAGGAATCAAATCTTGCAGTTCTAGAAATCTGATATGAAGTCTATAACCAAGCCTGAGCAAGACGGGTAGCTTTTACAAGAGGGCAAACACACAGTAAGGGAATGAATCAAAGCAAAGGATTAGATAATTGAGGAGGTGACAACACATCAGATCGCGGGTGGCAGAGTGAGGTATGGAACAGGAGTTGCCTGCCCAGTAACACACAAGAAGAGTTACGACATTTATGCATTTTCATTTCTACAGGTGGGAACCTCAAATCATTCCATGGGCTAGCCCCTGAGTACCTCTAATCCAAGCCTGCCAAGGATCAGGTGATATACTCCTGTATCGTCAGAGATGGACCCAACATATTTTCAACAATATTTCTTTGGTTGTAACAAGATACATTTTAAGTCTAAATAACCTGTAAATTCAAACCTTGTTTTCTATCTTTAAGATATATGTCCTTACAGGTTCCATTGTACACAGCCATAGATCTAGGAAACATTCTATGACCACCTACTCTGTGCCAGGCTGGTGTAAAACTATTCTGTGATTTTTTTCATTGAATCCTAATAGCCACGCTCTGATGTTTATGCTAGTATCCTCCTTGAATAGGCGAGAGATTAAGAATCAGAGACAATAAGTGACATGCTCGGGGTGTTCTGTTTTAGAAGAATGCTTTACCCTCAATAGGGAACGTGGTGTTACAGTGGCAACAGTGAAGGACTGTAAGACTAGAATGCACTCACCCTTCCCAGAAGCTCAGAGCTTTTGAGCACAGACTTTCTCTCCTCTCCAGGGCTATGTAAGGATCTCACACCCAGGAAGTCCTCAGCCAAGCTTGTCAACTTTTGGCAGCATTTTGTTCATTTTGTTTCCGACAGATTTGTCCTTATTAAAGACAATATAAAATGATTGTTTTCCAACTTCATTGTATGGTATATTTCACAATATTCAGGTTTTTCTTTCTCAGTCTTCAGCAGATGAAATAAGTATATAGATTAAAGGGCCAAGAATAAGTCAGCACCCTAACAAAGGACAATTACCCCTCAAAATAGATTTGAGCCCTCCTAACAGATCTCCATTTCAATTTTAAATTATCTTCTTGACCTTAAAGACAATGCTCTGTGGGAGTGAGACACCTAAAACTACTGTTCTTCATAACTCAGTTCAACAATGAATATAAAGTTTCCCACAAAATAGCAATAAATCCATATTCAAAGACAGTTTAGGAAAGCTATAGGAAAAAATGTTGCTCTCTTATCCCAAGGACTTTTCAGTGCTTAAAGAAGCTAATTGTTTAAACTCTAGAGTCTTGAACTCATAGGACTTTCTGAAACAAATCAAGTGTCCCCCCCAAAAATCTGCCTGAAAACCTAAAGAACATCAAAATGTCAGCATAGGGAGCCCCTCATTGTGATCTTGCCACACACTGAATGTTGAACACAAGAACTGGCATTGTGGTGCAGCAGTTTAAGCCACCTTCTACAAATCTGGCATCCCATATGAGAGCCAATTCAATCCTATTAATGCACCCAAAAAACCAGCAGAAGATGGCCTCGGAGCTTAGGACACTGTCACCCAGTGGGAGACCCTGATGAAGTTACTGGCTCCTGGCTAAGACTTGGCCCAGCCCCAGCCTTTGCAGCCATTACAAGAGTGAATCAGCTGAAAATACTTCTTTCTGGGGCTGGCACTGTGGCATAGCAGGTTAAAGCCCTGGCTTGAAGCACCAGCATTTCATGTGGGTGCCAGTTCTAGTCCCAGCTGCTCCACTTCCAATCCAGCTCTCTGCTGTGGCCTAGGAAAGCAGTGGAAGATGGCCCCTGCATCCACATGGGTGACCTGGAAGAAGCTCCTGGCTCCTGGCTCCTGGCTCCTGGCTCCGGATCGGCGCAGCTACGGCCATTGCAGCCATCTGGGGAATGAACCAGTGGATGGAAGACCTCTCTCTCTATCTCTACCTCTCTCCGTAAATCTGTCTTTCAAATAAATAAAAATAAATCTATTAAAAAAAAGATACTTCTCTCTGTCTACTCTCTCCCTGATCCTTACTCCCTACCCCCACATGTGACTCTGCCTTTCAAATAAATAAAATAAATCTTTTTTAAAAATAGCTGAAAGCAAAGTAATTCCAACTTTTAATGGGATTCAGTGTAAGAAGTCAGTGTTATGAATGGGATGGGAAGGAACAGATCGGTTAAGACTTGTACCCAGATGACCAGTTTACAGAGCTTGAGCTTTGTAGAAGATTAAAGTCCACAGGTGGAGCTGGCTTGAAATCTGCCTTCCATGATCTGAAAAAGACTTTTATATCATTCTGGAGTCAACATTATTGTACATATGTACATCATTGTACATGATGCTTGGAATATTGTAGGAGAATCAAATACTGAGACAAAACTAATTCTCCTCCTACCTCCAATGACTCAGCATGAGACCTAGTAGTTTTGGGCACTTTGCTGACTCACTTAAAAACTGTAGGATACTCAACTAAGACATTTGGAAACCTCTTATGATTTCACTTCATTAATAAACCTTTGAAGTTTACTTCAAAGTAAACTTAATCATCTTGATTTCAGAATGGATTTATCTAATACCAAGTTCTTCTCAACTCATTCATTACAGAAGCCAGTAGTTGTCTGGCTTCTGTAGTTGTCTGGAGTTAGGAGAGTTCCTGTTTTTTTGTTTTTTTTTTTTTTTTAAGATGTAACTATTTATTTGAAAGGCAAAGAGAGAGAGCAGCCAGGACTGAAATCAGCATTCCAATGTGGAATTGTTGGTTTCACAAACAGTGGCTTAACCTGCTGCACTAAGGCACTGGCCCCTTCCTCTTTAGTCCTAAAGATGAAGTGAGTCATATCTCTGTTAGAACACTCATTTCAACAGAACTCTATTGAATAATCCTAGAGCATGACAAGCATGCCAAGGTCCCTATAACTGTGGGGGCAGGGAAGAAGGCATTATGATATAATACGATAAGGCAATAATAAGTTCTATTCTTTCAGCATGTACTAGATGTCAGTAGGTGATAATATTAGATAGACAATGGTGAACTGAAAAATGGGACATTTTTGAAACCAGTCAATGAGCAACTCATTTTCTACTGCCTCCCTCAAGACTAGAACAACACTCTAAGACATAGGTTGAGTTATATAGCTTATGAATCAATAAATAAATGAAAATATTAATGAATCTGTTTCAACCTTGCCATCTAACAAGCAAAACACCCAGCAGCTAAGGAATTTATCCTAAATTATTAGCAAACAAAAATTCAAACTTATGCCCTCTATATTTTCTCCTATGTCACATTGTAAATTTTCCTGATGTTTACTTGCTTGTTTTAATATTTAGAAAATGTGAGCTTGTATTGACTAATCTCAAAATACCATAGCACACAATTTCAAATGTGCCTACATAGAGAAATCACCTGGTGTGCTTATTAAAGTTCCCAGACCTCTGTCTGAGGCTTCTGATTCAGTATCTCTCACCAGCCAAGGCTAGAATGCACCAACCAAGACAGGTCTCAGTAGAGGGGAGGGTCTCCTGTCCTCATTATAAGTCCACTCAGTTCAAATCAGAGAAAAGAGGGTGAGGAGACCCTTGCCTACTCCATTAGATGCAGCATATAAGAGGCTTTGTGTATTGCTAATAGTCAAAGGACACAGAAGTGAGCAGAGAGGGAGGTGATTTTGAGGGCAGAAAACACCTGGGAGATACAGCACTCACCTCTGATTCATTAATTAGATCTGCAGAAAGGCAGCTGCTCAAGAGGTCCAGCAGCTGCAAGTGCTGCTCTCCACCTTTTTATGAAAAAGAAACAAATGACGTAAGGGCAGACTGATGTAGGGTTTTTCTTTTGCCAAAACCTAAGTTTCAGCACTATTAATTAGTACTTAACTATTTCTATGGTCCATATCAATTTCATGGATATTTTTACCATTTCTACCACTGGCCAGAAAAGGATTCAAATATAAATATTTGCTGGTTGAGTGAATGAATGAGAGGAGAATTCTCTCTTCAATTATTAGTACTAGTGAAGGAGAATTTATTTGAATATTCTTTTTCTGGACTCAATATCTTTCCTTTCTGAAATATGTATACCATGAATTACATTATTGTAGATATCAAAAAATGGGGGAAGAATCAATGATAGGGCTGGAGGAAAAACACAATTTTGAAAGTACACAAGTTAAAGCCCTGAGGAAAATAAAACATGACTCAGAACTAAACATGAAGACGCAGTCTGAAGATTGCGTGAAGATTGCAGTCTGGTCTCTGTATCCATGAAGGAGAAAGATGAGAAGCCAAGAGATGTGCTTAGGAGGGGTTCATGTCTCTAGTTTTCAGTTTTCATGAACTAAGCAAATATAATAATGGACAGCAAAGTCCATGAACACTATTCATTTGCTGAATGCAAGTTTTCAAGGGCAAAGTCAATGTCAGCCTTGACACATTTATTGTAGACAATAAATTTTGGATGGATGGATGAGTAGATAATCTTGGATATTTAAGGGATGAGTAAGGATATAAAAATTCTGAGCTTTTTTAATATCCACAAGCCAAATTATTCTTAGTCTCTGGAATCATAATGGGATACAGAAGATGGGACCTACCAAGTGGAAGTCAGTAATCTCTTCATAAAATCAGCAGGGCATTAAGTGTTGATGGAAGACCAATGTGTTAGGTTTACTAGGGCACCTGCAGCAAAGTGCCACACACTGGGTGCCGTCAACACCAGTATCTATTGTCTCCCAGTTCAGGATACTAGAAGTCCAGGATCAAGCTTTTAGAAGGGGTGGTACCTTCAAAGTGCTGTGAAGAAGAATCTGTTCCACACTTCTCTGTCCTTCTGGGGCTTTGCTGGCAGGCTCTGGTATTGCCTGATATGTAGACACATCACTCCTTCTCTGCCCTGATGTTTATCTGCCACTCTCCATGGTTAATGTGTAGGTCCTCACATTTCCTCTTTTGTATGGGATATTCATGAGTTATAGTATATTAGGGCCCATGCCAAGAGGCTCCATTTTAGCTCTGTAAAGAATCTACCTAAGATCCTGGAGGTTAGAATCTCAACACATGAACTTGAACATGGGGCCAGGACATAATTCAACCAATAACATCCAATTATAGTAATGAGTTTCTCCTCGAGTTATTCAACAAAATAAAACTAAATTATTGTTTAAGTTTTTCATTAAAAGAGAGGATATCCCAGTAACAAAGAGATAGTAAATAAAAATTAGTACAAATTATCCAATTGTTATTTAAGATTTCTAAAATGCCATTGATATTCTCTTAGTTCTATTTTTGTTAGTTTTTTCTCTTTTGTTCTTTTTATTTTTAATTAATTTTTATTCATATAAACAGAACAGATTTCATGTAGTTCATAGATAAAATTTTAAGAATATAATGATGCTTTCCTCCCTCACTCACCCCTTCTTGTCTTTGTTTCTTTCTTTTAATTTTTGCAATAACATTTTTAATTTAGTTTATAGTCACACGCTTAATCCTCCATAAATAAAGAGCTCAACAAGTAAAAAGTAAAAAGACCACTGTTCTGCAGGAATATAGAGAAAGGTTACAAACAATAATCAAATTCCAAGATGTCAATGTAACTCATATACATTAAGTTTTCTATGTGTACATTTATTAAAACTTTAAACACACAGCTTTTATGTAATAATTATAACAGCCTTAGTAGCTGTACTTCTAACACCATTTCCCTCTTATCCTCTTTTCCATCTAACAGCTAATTCCTCCAATACAGGGTTTTTAGAAAAACTAAACTCTAAGGAGGAAAACAAATATATATAGCATTACATATATTCAGAAAAATATCAGTCTAAAATAAATTTAGAACTTTGACCCTTGAAATGATAACATTCTCAGAAAACTTACTTATCCAAAAAGCTCATATTCTGACAATAATGAACAACTGAGATTGTGGTATTTATAAAAGTGATTTGACTGGATCTATACACAGCGTACTTTACATGAGAACAAGTACTCTGTGAAGGAGGAAAAGGAGAGGACTAAAGCAATGTCCAACACAAGCTTTCAAAAGCTTAGCTATGCTGTATAAGTCACATCCATTGGGAGTCTGATAAACATCAAGAGGAAAAGATCAAAATCACTGTCATAGTAAAAAATCATGATATTTGGCATTTTTTGCTCTATGAAAGAGGCATCAAACATATCCTCTGAGTACAATGGACTTGGAAAAGAGAAAATTGGGAGAGCTAAATGTTAAGTCGTACACTCAGAAAGCTCAGGGAAAGCAAGATGGCACGGCCATAGATTCTAAATGAGAAAAAAGACTAAGAATGCAGAAATACTGAAAAACAAGGTTTATTTCACTGCCCAACATGTATAATTCACCCTGATCAGAAAGGGAAAGATTTTAATTAAGCAAGCCTTTGCTATGAAATCAAGGATCCATGTATATCTGTACTAATAAGAGTCTCTCTCTCTCTCTCTCTTTCTCTTGCTCTCTCTTTCTCTCTGTGACTCTGCCTTTCAAATAAGTAAAATAAATCTTTCTTTAAAAAGAACTATACAGATGTTCAGAAAAAGGAATATATTAAAATGATGTTTCCTAAATATTGACAATATTCAAATAGAAATATGTTACTTTTGCCTCCCACTCATAATTGCATAAAATATGTAAAATATATAGGAATAAATTAAGCATAAAATACATAAAATCAATATGCAGAAAATTATAAAATAGTTTTAGCAAATAAATAGGGTAAGCAAGTTAATGAGGTGATTCAATATTGCAATAATGTCCATTTTCCTCCTCTACAGTTTTAAGATTTTTCCACTGAAAACTCCCATAGAGTTTTGTAACTAAATGAATACAAAGTTTATTTGAAAGAATAATGTCTCATTATAATCAAGAATATTTTCAGAAAGAAAAGTTGCATGGAGATTTGCCCCAGCAGATCTTAAATGTGCTTTTGTGGAGCTACAATAATTACATGAGTTCAATGAACTACAATTGCACACAACTTACAATATGATGGGCCAAAAAGCTCCTGAAAATATAGACTGCATTTCCAACAATGTTAAGAGGAACACTGCCAAAGCAGAGTTTACCTCGAGAAGAGGATGCTGTCATTGGACTGCTTCCATGGTAGAAGTTTGGCCTAAAGGACTTCAGCTGTTCCTCTCTACTAAGACTCTATGAAATTAAAGCAGAATGTATGCAGATGCCTGTGATCATAAGTCTTTTAAAAATCTTTTCATCCAAGCCCTTCTATTTTATCAGAGTGCTTTAGGCACCCCTGTGGCAACTAAGTGGAGGGAGAAATGGGTGTGTTCAGGTTTGCATATCATAAAGATTACTTGGTGCAGTGTAATGGAGTGGAGGGGGAGGGGCAGGCAGCAGGAAGGCCATCTTGACAGTTACTATAATAGTTCCATGTTGATGGAAGAGAGTAGCTGTGAAGGTGAACAAGAAACAAAAGAGTCAAGAAGTATTTAGGAGGTGAAATTGTCTTGATGCTCAACAGTCCATCAAAATAAATTTGAAAGAAATTCCAAAACCATTCACAGGTATTCAATCTTAAAGCAATTGGTGATGAAGAATAAAGAAAGGCTGGTTTAGAAAGAAACATAATGAGTTCAGTTGTTAGCCTAGTTTTAAGGGCAAAAGGTACAGTTTAATAATCAACTTTCTAGGGCTTACTACGAGTGTGCTTATGAAGTCATGTGATTTTCATCTATTCACCTAATCAGTGTCAAACATGAACATGTTAGTTCTGAGACGCAACCCCAGCCTTGTGTTCAGATTACTAGACCACATGATCATAGAACATGTGGATCTTTGACTTCTGACCTGGTGAGTACCTGAAAATTTTCTTCGTTTAATTATTTACATTGTGCAAGACATTTGAATCCAAGACATTTGTCCTGGCTCACACAGTGAATCTAGCAACAGAACCCAGATTACAAGAAATCCCAATCTGCCATGTGGCCTCCTGCTGCACCCTGCCTCACCACTGAATGCTAAATCTGGCAATAAAATGAATAGCATTCCATCAAACTTTGTGAAATAAGTTGCATTTTTAATTAATAAAAGAGATTAATGTATTATCTTACTCCATCCTCATGACTCTATGAGTCAAAAAGATTTCCTTTGTACAGATGAGGAAACCAAATTTTATACAAAAATGTAACTTGCCCAGTCACACAGTGGGTATCAAACTTGAACCCAGATCTTGGAAAGCCAAGCTCTTTCCCCTAAACCCCAAAATTATGAGAGAAATGAAATTAAACACACACATCCATACTTAGTACTCCATTGATGCTATTTTTATGATTTAATGCCAAATTTCACATAGCTCTGTTGTAACATGGAGAAAAATAAATAAAATATACAAGGCTTGTGTATCCTATTAAAATCAGAATTTTAAAACCTGCTTACCTAATACATTTACTTTGACATCATAGATTACCTTTAATACTACCCTTGTCCTGATATATTTGACCTCTATTCATAGAAAATGAAACACAGCTGTAAGGATTGATTTTTAGATCTCTTTATTCAAAGTAAAAGATGAGCCCAAATCAAATTTTGGTGTGTCTAATATTTATGCTTGCAAAGACAGTCTAGCAAGTGTCAACACTGGGTGTATATTAGCATTATGGAAGATCAGCAGGTATTGGGTGAAAAGGCCATCATCAATAAGACAGCCTCATGTAACAGTAAACATAAATTCAAAGAAGCATCATTTGGAAAGCATATGCAGCAAGTACTTAGGCTTCAGTTATAACAGTGTCCCTTAAGTCAATTTTCCTAAAATATATAAAACTAATTAATTTAATTAATTCATTTAAAAGGCAGAGAAACAAACAGATCTTCCACCCACTGGTTCATTCCCCAAATGCTCACAACAACCAAGGCAAAGCCAAGCTGAAATCAGAACCCAAAAATTCAATCCAGGCCTCCCATGTGAGTGGCAGGGACTCAAGTATTTCAGTCATCATCCACTACCTCCCAAGATGCACATTAGCAGGAAGCTAGAATCAGAAGCAAAGTCAGATTTCAAACCCAGGGATTCCAATAAGGGGTGTGGGTATCCCAAGCAGCATCTTAACTGTTGCACCAAGTACCTGTCCCATAACTAATTATTTTTTAACACCAGATTCCAGGCAACCTTCTTCGTATTTGCAAATAGAAGTAATTAGCCAATGTGGTAGAAATTAAAATGTATGAAACCAACAGCACTGGATTCTTGCTCTAGACAACATAATAAAGTAAGGACAAAGACTCAACTAGATGCCTCATTCCATTTCTGGCTTTCCCACTCACTAGTATGTGACAGTGGCCCTTTTCATCATCTTCATTGTGCTTCAATTTCCTCATCTATTACATAAAGCTAGTGATAATTGCATCTATCTCATAGAGTTAGTATTAGGAACAAATTAATATTCATAAAGCATGTAGACTAACATTTGACACAAACTAAGAATTGAACAAATCGTCAGCCAAGTCATTTAACTTGTCTGGGCCTTGATTGCATTCTTTATAACAGAAATTGCACAACCTCTATATTCTGTTGGTTTTATTCTTTTAATATTTATGTATTTTTAAAGGCAATGCAAGAGGGGTGTGGCTGACAGAGAGAGAAAGAGATCTTCCATTCACTGAGTCATTCCCACAAATGGATGCAACAGCCAAGTCTGAGCCAGATCAAAGCCTGCAACGCCATCCTGGCCTCCCACAAGGGTGAAGGGGGCCCAAGCACTTGGTCCATCTTCTGCTGCATGCCCAGGTGCATTAGCAGGAAACTGAATCAGAAGTGGAGTAGCTGGGACTCCAGCCAGCATTCTGAGGTGAGATATGGTACACCAAGTGATTGCTTAACCCCCTGCATCACAATGCCAATCCCCCTGTTGATTTTAAATCTTGATGGACCAAATGTTCACCATTGAATACCTTTTTTGCAAATTAAAAGCAAACAGCTTCCAATATTTATGAATTTCAAGTCTCCTCTTTGGGGGATAATTAGAAGTAGAACTGTAATGTAAAGAGGAAACAGAAGTAAAACAAAAGGAGAAGTAATAGTAGAATCATTGGAAATTAAATCTTGGGAAAGTGGTTATGGGATTGCAGCATTTGAATTTTGGAGGCAGTTTGACCATGGCCACTTCTGGCTTCTAACATGTGTGACCAATGACAGATTATTCAGCGTCTCTGATCCTCACAATCCCATCTCTACTGCAGTATAATGTCAACCACTAACTTCAAAGTAGTCAGTATGAGATTGTGCACGTAAGCAAACCGTAAGTCTTGGCGCATAGTAGGAATAATAAATGATAATAACTAGTGTTCTGGTGGTGATGGAAAATAATGATGATTATGATGTCTATAAGCAAAATCAACAATTTTATAACTCTCCTATCAATTCATGAAACCATCATAAATATAAAAATTATATTAAACATGAAGTGTGGACTTTAGTCCAATTTAATTTTTTATTTTAGTTACCAGTTTCCAACACCTAAATTATATAAATATGAAGGTGAGCATTTTGCCTAGCAGTAAAGATACTGCATCAGAACACCTGAGTTCAATTCCCAGTTCTGAACCCTAACTCCAACTTCCTGCTAATGCTGATCCTGTGGAGCACCAGAAATCTAGTGGCAGTTGTCCTGTCCAGATATGAAATTGTTTCTGCTGATGTCATGATCTGTATAACTGCTCTAGTTTAATCAATAAGATTACTAACAATTTTGCAGGCTGAATAGATTTTAGTAGATCAAAGTAAGTTTTTAAAACTATTTCCAAAGCAACCCATAAACTCTATTTCAAAGCCATAAGAATTACTTGAGGGGGAAGAATGATGCTAAGGGCTCATTTTATGTATTTATTTGTAATCTTTATGAAAGTTCTAATATTGTTCTCTATTTGTATTTTACTATACTACTATTTAGGCAAAATACAGTAAATGCTGTTTTAAAAAATAATGTACAGCAAAGATAAAAACTACCCCAAAACTGGACATACAAAAATGTTAATAGTTTGGAAAATATGAGACCTCTTTTCAGATATTTACTCATATTAATTATGTACATACAGTTTTATGTTAATTGTGACATTCCACATATTATTTAACATATTTTTCTCTCAAAAATATGTGTGTCCCTCTTTTTTTATTTCCATAAATTGTGGGTCTATGTCATCATGTTCATTCTTGTGTTGTGTTTCTAATACATATTACCAAAATTTAGATAGTGCATCACTGACAATTAAACATTCTTATGTAATTATTTTATAGAATAAGATTATATTCTCCCTCTAGTAATTCTTCTATAGCCAATTGAAAGGTATTTAAAAAAATACTTTTATCATGAAAATTACAAAACATTAAAGAAAACAATAGAAAAAAATGGAAAAATCTTCTGTGTTCATGAATTGGAAGAATTAATAACATTAAAATGTCCATATTACTGAAAGTAACCTACAGATTCAATGCAATCTCAATCAAAATACCAGTAACATTCTTCTCAGATCTAGAAAACACAATGCTAAAATCCATATGGAAACACAAAAGAGGCCCTGAATATCTAAAGCAATCTTTTGTTGTTTTTTTTTTTTTTTTGACAGGCAGAGTTAGACAGTGAGAGAGAGACAGAGAGAAAGGTCTTCCTTCCGTTGGTTCCCTCCCCAAATGGCCACCACGGCCGGAGCCACACCGATCCGAAGCCAGGAGCCAGGTGTTTCCTCCTGGCCTCCCTTGCAGGTGCAGGGGCCCAAGCACCTGGGCCATCCTCCACTGTCCTCCTGGGCCACAGCAGAGAGCTGGACTGGAAGAGGAGCAACTGGGACTAGAACCGGCACACATATGGGATACTGGCACCACAGGTGAAGGATTAACCAAGTGAGCCAAGGCACCGGCCCTACAGCAATCTTATACAACAATAACAAAGCCAGAGGCATCACAATACCAGATTCCAAAACATACTACAGAGCGGTTATAATCAAAACAGCCTGGTACTGGTACAAAAATAAATGTTGTAGACCAATGCAATAGAATAGAAACTCCAGAAATCAATCCATGCTTCTCCAACCAACTACTGACAAGGAGCCAAAATCAATCTCTGGAGTAAGGATAGTTGATGAGGAAACTGGATCTCCACATGCAGAAATATGAAACAAGACCCCTACCTTACACCTTATACAAAAATCCACTCAAAATGGATCAAGGACCTAAATCTATGACCCTATGCCATCAAATTACTAGAGAACACTGGGGAAATTCTTGGCATTGGCAAAGACTTCTTGGAAAATATCCCAGAATCATCACCAATCAGAGCCAAAATTGACAAATGGGATTATATCAAACTGAGAATCTTTTGCACTTAAAAAAAAAAAAACTCAGCGAAATGAAGAGGCAACTGACAAAATGGGAGAAAATATTTGGAAACTATGAGATGATAAGGATTAATATCCAGAATCTATAAAGAGCTCAAGAAAATCAACAACAACAAAACAAACAATTCAGCTAAGAAACAGACTTGAATAGGCATTTTTCAAAAGAAGAAATTCAAATGACCAACAGACACATGAAAAAATGCTCAGGATCACTAACCATCAGGGAAATGTAAATCGAAACCAAAATGAGGTTTCAGTATTGTAAGAAAATTAATTCTTCCTAAAACAACCATAAGTTCAGTGTAATTCCATTTTTTAAATTTTAGATTTTTGGTGTTTCTAAATATCATCTAAATAATAAATATGAAAGAATATTATGAATATTCAAGACCATTCTAAAAACTCTGAAAGAAGAGGAGCAAAAGAAACAGGAAGAGAATTAAGAAACTAAGAGAAGAAAGAAGAGGCCGGCGCTGCGGCTCAATAGGCTAATCCTCCGCCTTCAATGCCGGCACACCGGGTTCTAGTCCCAGTCGGGGCGCCGGATGCTGTCCCAGTTGCTCCTCTTCCAGTCCAGCTCTCTGCTGTGGCCTGGGAGTGCAGTGGAGGATAGCCCAAGTGCTTGGGCCCCTGCACCTGCATGGGAGACCAGGAGAAGCACCTGGCTCCTGGCTTCGGATCGGCGTGGTGCGCTGGCCACAGCGGTCACTGAGGGGTGAACCAACAGAAAAGACCTTTCTCTCTCTCTCTCTCTCTCTCTCTCTCTCTCACTGTCCACTCTGCCTGTCAAAAATAAATTAATTAATTAATTAAAGAAAAATGCAGTACTGACAAAGGAACACATGATGAGATCAATGGAAGAGGGTGCACTTTCCAGGAATTTAGGCAGCGATCTATTGTATAATGAAAGTGTTATTTCAAATCAAATCTGCAACTGTAATAAACAACATTAAGGTCAATTGTCATTATTTGTAAGAAAAAAAATTAAAGCTAATAGCAACCTCAATCTTTACACTATAACAAATTCAAATAGGTCAAATACTTGAACTTCTACAATAAACCTATAAGCTATTAGAAGAAAACTAGGAGCTGTAATATAATTTCAAAATAAGAGACATCTTTAAACATGTCATGACAAGTGGAAATCATGGAGGAATTGGATCTATTTGATTATATAAATTTTAAATGTTCCATATGATTTTTTTTAAGAAATGGCGAACACAATGTCAAAAGTCAAACCACAAACTGCTATCATTTTATGCAATTTTTCTACTGTAAAAAGGCTTTCACTTAATGATTGCCTAAAAAATTATTTTAGACAGCTCACAAAATCTCAGTACAGGATGAATTGATGACCCTGCATCAACGATGCTCAGTATCTTCAATTCTTCCATCTGTAGCCTTTTTGCTTTAACACTGTTTAACACAGTAAACTTATTTAGCTATAAGGTGTTCAGATAGAGTCTTATTTTGCCATGTCAGTAAACCTCACATTTGTTGCTGAACTTTTTTTTAGTTCATTTATTTTATTTACTTGAGAAAGAAATGAGAGAGAAAAAGGGAGAGGGAGAGGGAGAGGGAGAGGGAGAGGGAGAGGGAGAGGGAGAGGGAGATGATCTTCAATCCAGTTTCACTCTCCAAATTCCGCCAATGGCCAGAGTTGGGCCAGGCCAAAGCCAGCAGGAACTCCCTGCAGGTCTCCCACATGGGCGCAGAGACCCACTTACTTGAGCCATCATCTGCTACTTCCAATTTTAGCAGGAATGCTGGATTGGAAGCAGGTCATCCAGGATTCGAACCAGGCATTCTGACATGAGATGCAGACACACCAAGCAGCAGCTTAACCCCAGTTCCTGCTGCAGAGTTTGTTTTTTTTTTTTAAGATATTTGTTCAGTCTCTGAAGGAATACTAGGAAAATGTTTCTCTTGCTCTCCCTGAGATAACCTTCCTTAATGGTACAAAGGTCCCTGGTGTAATTATGAGCAGCTGATAGACAATTTCAGTACATACACACACACACACAGACAAAAACCCTGGACTACCTCAGCTGTAATGTAGGTGCCAACAAAATCATCATCATTTAGTCTAAAATGGTTTCTTTGTTATTTTTTCCCCTTCTTTTTGCCAGAACAGCAGGATGGCAATGATTCGGACAGATTCATATCTACCTTCCATTTGACCAGGAGGGTCAAATGACTTAATATATCTATTTAAAACAGTTTCTTAGCACCTAAGATTGTTTAATTAAGATGAATTGTTAATATCATTATTAGTGGTTACTATGTAGTCAAAATTAAGACAGGAACCCCTTAGAGGTATTACTTATGCTCCCTTAAATAAACTGTACCTATGTGTCCATTTGGTATTGGCATTGAAATGAGAACCAGATAGTGGCTCTGAGCCAGGTGATGATTTGTGGGATCTCACTAACAATGTCATGGCACTGTGCAATGGAGTCAGGGTGAATGGGCAGGAGTTGGTCCATTGGTGCTCTTACCAAAGTTTGTTTAAGTTGCTCCCTTCACAACACTGTGCAATGTAGTCATGACAAGGAGAGCATGAGAAAGTAAACAGAGGCACTCAGTCTGTGGAGTCATCGGGGCAGCATCACACCCACAGCCCAGAAAGGTTAGATGGGCAGCTAGCATTTTTAAGGCAATTGAGAGAGATGCTTTACAGAGGGAACTTTGTCAAAGTGAAAGAGGAGTTGGTGTCCTACAGCAGATAACGTGGGACAAGGGCCTTGCTGAGCTTTCTAATAGAACAGAATCCAGGCTGAATCACAATGGAATTGAATCCCCTTGCCATGTCAATTAAGAATTAAATGTCATCACCTCCTCTTCATAGTGGAGAAACTGCAAGTTGATATTAGAATTCATTTTGTTCCCTTAGTGTATGTTATATATTCAGGAAAAAGCATTGTGTTTTTCAGAGTATGGGTTCAGTCAATCTCAAGAAACCCCATTGCCCATTGTCCTTTTTGAAAATTCCTGAATTAAGGGAAAAGCACAAAACTCTGGTACCTTGAATGGACAGAACCAAAAAACAAAGACACATTTCCACATGTGAACAAACTTCTTGCAACCTGGCCTTGCTATCATTGAATAAGGATTTCCTAATGGACAGCATCTGGAAATTCCTGATGACTTCACACATTGGTCTGTTTTTGGTCATACAACATTTGCTTCAAATTATTCTTCTGTACCACGGAAAGAGGAAGTTCCCAGCCTCAATATTTAATTAGTACCTAATTAAGAGCATCAACACGACAAGTGATGCAGGGTCTGGCCCCAATGTTTGTACCTGGATATGGGCAAACAGTTCTAGTGAGTCTTGGCTGCCTGACAGCTCTCAGCTGTCATTGGCAATGCAGAGCCCAGGGAGGCGCTGACGCTCCTTGGCAAGTGTGCACTAGTCAACATCCAAAACGGTTGGAGAAGTCCGATCACACCAAGTAAAGCACTGAAAGGGAAAATATGGGCATCCGGGTACCGCAACACACGCACATGTATGTGAGTCGTATTGAGCTGAAGTCATTCTTTCAGCCACTGGAGAGAGTTTTTCAACTCCGCCCACATTTAACCAAGATATCAACTACTCCAAAGGTGTATTCAAGACTAGTGCTCACCCAGGCAGAGTCAGTACAGCTGCCAAAAACCAAGTACTCATTTCATGCCAACAAAATCCTTGATGAACAGCAATTACCAAATTGACTTGCCTCTGGGGAGCAACCTGCCTTATGCCAAGCCACCCAGGGACTAACATCAGTGATACCTGGAAATACCTGGAATTCTGAATGTTTTACCACTAGCCATTTTCTAAATGGAAAACTAAGCGACTGGGATTTTTGTACTTTCCTGCACATTCACTGATCGTGCAACCTTCGACTAGCCAGTTAACCTTTCCAGACCTCAGCTTCTCCACCTATAAAACAAAAGGATTATCCCAACTGCTTTCTATGAGCTCTTTCAGTTCTAAAATATGATTTGGTGCTGCGTATTTATATAGCATCTTCCTTCTGCAGATTTCAAAATCTCTCAAGAGACTCTCATTAGTATTCTCAATATTGCTGTGAGGCAGGCAGGTGGCAAGGTTTATTATCCCCATTTTTAAAAAAAAAAAGAGACAATGAGACACTTTGCTGACAAAGCACTCTTGACCAAGTAAGGACTACAAATTCGGTGTCCTAATACTAATCAAGAACTCTGTTAAGTCACTTTGCAACTAAACTAAATGGAAAGTCTCTGATGAATAAAATATTCTGTGCTCGTGGGGGCCAAAAAATGGAGTTTGATCATCCTGCAGAGATGTAATGGTTTAAAACAATGATTTCCAAATTGTATCCCAAACAATATTCCAGGTGATTTTCTCAGTTCTCACTGGCATAAGCGTGTGCACATTTTCTCTTTCCTGATCCAAGTATCAAAATGAGAGTCTACAGAAGTGACAGAGTGTAAAGGACACGTATAGGAAAAGTAGGAAGAATGTCTGATGTAATAGTAATGAGACTTATAATGGACAATTCTCAGAAAATAAACCCTATAAACCATATTAATATATAGATATTATAGCTAAAGCTCAAGCATACCTATCCATGAACTGAGATTGTCATCCAAGGAACAATCTAGTTTTTAATAATATGCATGTATCCAGAACTATAAAAAGTCTACGATTTTACCCTTTTTGCAAGCCAATAAGTCAACTGAACACAGTTTCATGGATGCTGGCAGAAGACATGATACTCATAGGTCAGATGTAAAAGATGTTATTACTATCAGCAATAGTGATATCCAAGGTGTCATTACATTGGCTTTGCTTTCCCAGGCCCCAGTTCCCACAGTTCACTGCACAGAGCGCGAAGTGACCCCGGCACAAGCAGTCTGTTGCATTGGAGGAGAGACCCTGAGCTTGGCGATTTGGAATCATTTATTGTAGTAGACAGTAAGCATGTCTGTCCTGTTCTCCAGTGGAGTACACTATATCTTCCAAGGATGGTCAACACACCAACATGCCTGGAAAGATGGCAGAGAACTAAATCAGTCAGTTCCAAAAAGTGTAGAAGCAGGAGATATGTGGAGAAAAATCTCCCAATGATGTTTTCTGGTTTTATTTGACTATCTGTGTGTTCTGAGAATTCTTAAGTTCTCAAAGTAAACAATGTGAGGCCCATGTTATGGTACAGCAAGTTAAACCACCACCTGTGATACCAGCATCCCATATCGAGTCCCTGCTAATGCACCTGGGAAAGCAGTGGAAGACGGCCCAATTGCTTAGGTCCTGTGACCCATGTGGGAGACCCGGACGGAGTTCTAAGATTCTGGCCCAGCCCTGGCTGCTGTTGCCATTTGTGGAATAAACCAGTGGATGGAAGATATTGATCTCTCTCTCTCTCTTGCTCTCGCTCACTCTCCCTCTCGCTCTTGCTGTGTGTGTGTGTGTGTGTGTCTTTCCCTTTCTCTTGGTCACTCAACCTTTCATATAAACAAAATTTAAACAATTAACAATGTGACAAAATTGAAGGAAAATAGAACATTTTCCCTAGCCTGCACTCCTACTGGATGTCTTCTTGCTTCTGTCTCCATCATAATAGTTCCATGAATCCTTGGTTCACACTTGCCACTTGCATGGTGGATGCTCCAGAGACTGGCAATGGCAGACAAATCCTGGAGGTGCTACTCACTTGCTATTTGACCTTGGCTTGGCCTTATTAAAGTTCTCAGTGTCTCAGCTCTCCTGTCTGCAAAATGAGTGTGATAACACCAACATTTTAGGGCTTGGGAGGATTAAAATATTTCATATACAGGCCGGCGCCATGGCTTAACAGGCTAATCCTCCACCTTGCAGCACCGGCACACCGGGTTCTAGTCCCGGTTGGGGCGCCGGATTCTATCCCGGTTGCCCCTCTTCCAGGCCAGCTCTCTGCTGTGGCCCGGGAAGGCAGTGGAGGATGGCCCAAGTCCTTGGGCCCTGCACCCGCATGGGAGACCAGGGGAAGTACCTGGCTCCTGGCTTCGGATCAGCGAGATGCGCCAGCCGCAGCGGCCATTGGAGGGTGAACCAACGGCAAAAAGGAAGACCTTTCTCTCCGTCTCTCTCTCTCACTATCCACTCAGCCTGTCAAAAAAAAAAAAAATTCATATACAGAAAGTACTTGGAGTAGTTCTTTGTGACGACTGATAAGTTTTGCTGATGAATAGGTGATGTGGAAAAGTTGATTTATCCACAAATGTCTTCTCTAATTGCCCAGATTCACAGACTTATTGCTCAAACAATAATGAAGATATTAAGGGAAAGGTGTAGATAATGAGCAGCACAGTTTTTGCATAGCCTACCTCTCATTCCTAGTCTGTTCTTATGATCTGGGAGGAAGGAAGAGCTTAATCTAATTCAAACATTATGAAAGAAAACTATTTCAGTGTAGTTTGCTACATTCAATGCATTTCATCGGTTATTAAATGAGCATTTTCTCCTGCACTCAAGGTCTAATAAACTGCTAGTTTTGTTTCTTAACAGATTATGAGGTTATGATTGGTGAGCTGTGACCTTCCCCTCTGCACAGGGAAAGTTAGGTTTTGCGGAAATATAAATTGTTGTTTTGAGTGGAAATGTGAAGGTCTTACAAGCAGTACAACGGTACAAGTGGTACAAACAAACATAGAACAAGATGAAGTAAATAAATGGTAATGACCTTTCTGAAATGACATTTTAGGATATTTAAAGGGACCACAAGAACAATAAGTACAGCTTGTGTTCGACTGTCTTTGAAGTTTTAATCAGTTCATGCCACTAAATCATCAAGGAAGATTATTTTTAACTTGTTATGTTAGGAAATTAAAAAAAAAAATAGAGCTTTCTCTGAGTACGAAATGTCAACTACAGAGGGATTTCTCCATGTTCTGATTCTACTAAGGTGATGAATATATGGATCGGAGAGAATTCGTTTCTCCCAAAATTTGCCAAAAGAATATGACAAGATTACCGCATGGGAATGGTGTGTTTTCCTAAACATCTTCTTTGAGCTGCTTTATAAGTGAAATATTTGTGTGTCTCCTTAAACCACAGTACAGATTTCACCAATTACAAAACAGCATCATTAGAAACTAGATGCGAACCTGATTAGAGGCCCCTCCAGAAAAGAGACCAGCATCCCTGCGGTCCCACAGAAGAAATGCGACACCAGACCCAGGAAGGACTCCACTGTTCTCAGAAAAGCCCCATCCACTGGCTCCTTTATGAAAACGTCTTTTCCCTTCCTGCATTTTTCTTCTCTCCCTCTCATTTTCCTCTGGTCAGCTCTCTTAAGCACCATGCAGACCCCTATATCCTTACCTCCCTTAACCTATGTTATTTTGTATTAATATTCTTTTATTTCTATCTAAAAATTTATGTTTCCATGGTATCTTCCCTTCACCCTAAAATAGATATATCTGATACATAATGTTCCCGCACATCCTGAATTTTGTTAAATCACTGAGTGAGATTTTAACTGTAAACACCCCCTTGCTTTGAGTCCGCGTGAGATTCTGCATTCAACATTCTTCTTCCAAGAGGGTGAATCGTTCTCACCATGCCACACGGTCCACTCTTCTTTAATCAGGTCTTGAAACTTTTATTTTTATAATGGGCAACATAAATAGTGCCATCTCTGCAGTTGGGGAGAGAATGGAAAGATCCAAATTTCTCTCACACTTTAATGTGGGTGAGCCATGATCTACTTGTTAAAATTCTTGGATTGCTAATAAAAGTCATAATATACCAAATGGTGGTAATTTGGATGAAACAAGCATATCAATCATTGAAGAATGGGCTCATGGCTCTTTATCTGGGCAGAATCATTAAGTAGAATTTATGATATATAATGTATACTATTAAGCAGCTTCCATTAAACTTGCCTGCCAAACTCATTCTATATAGCAGGACATTGCTAAAACAAGATGTATGCAAGAGCGCCACCTATAGTAAAACGTCCACATATATTTTACAGTGCAAAAACTGCAGAGAATTGCTAGGTTTTGAACCAGAAACTTTAAAGAAAACAAGAATATCCAAGAAATGAAATGTATGGTTTAACTTATAAATCTGAACTAGCTTTAAAAAATGAAATTGTATAAAATTCATTTGAATAAAAATATAAGTATTCTAAAACACAATGAAAGAAAATATGTTCCAGTTTTACATGCTAGCCATAGGAATAGCTTCTCTTCTAATTTAAGTAAATTATAATTCAAACAAAGTATTACATACTTTGTTATTCTCCATCTTGCTTTTGTTAACTTGGCTTTTTGAGACCAAAAAGCAGCCATCTAAAGTACAAATTAAAAAACTGCCTTCTCTTGCTTAATTCCTTAAAAACACATGGCCCGAATTCTTTACTTCATCCTAAATATAAGATAAATGGAGAAGGCTAAGGAAGTGGTGCCTGGTACTACTGCTGTGACATGTCCTTTAGGAGTTGATATCCACAGAAATTTAGTCTTAAACACTTGTTACTTTGACCTAAAAGCTAATTATGAGGGAGTTGAGCCAAAAAGCAGGATGAATAAAAAGACATTTTATTGGTATTGCAGAGATAGTTGCCAGAAACAGCTTACAAATCATGAATCTACGCAAAGATGAAAAGTTGAGTCTAAATTATTATTCAGCTAGGTCTTTAAATCAATGGAGAACAAAAATGATTACAGTGGACCTTTAATTTTCAACAATAAAAAGTCAACACACCGGCACATTCAACAATGTTCTACTGCAGCCTATTGAGAGAGTCCTTGGCTTCTTCATTTCCAAAAAGAGTAGGGTTTGTTGCCATTGTGGTTTTCACCTAAGCTAAAACCAGTCATTGCAGCAGGTCACAGAAGAAGCTGCTGGGCTTTCTGAGCTAGAGTGGGTTAGCAGGAAGCAAACCAGGAGAGAATGAGGCCCGGCAGGTAGCCCTCATTATCTCACACCTGAGTACCTTTGACTTCTCATGGGCCCAGGGTTCATTTGGGCGAGGCTGGATTTTAAGTGGATTCAGTGCCCATCAAGCAAGGTGCCAAACAGCACTACAAACCGATGTCCTCTGTTTGCTAAGCACAGCAGCAGGGACCGTGCCCGCTTTCCCACAATGCACTGCATCGCTGCTTCATCTCGGCCCTG
This sequence comes from Lepus europaeus, assembly GCF_033115175.1. NCBI lineage: Eukaryota > Metazoa > Chordata > Mammalia > Lagomorpha > Leporidae > Lepus > Lepus europaeus. Next base: position 40,460,755 of record NC_084832.1, on the reverse strand, counting down.
GGAGGCCTACTTCTCAGGATGAGAGGATAATTCACTTGCTATAGCCCATTCAATCTTCCGCATCTCGGCTGACGCTGCCAACAGAAGTGCCAATTAATGCCAATTACAATGGTGACTTTTCTGATATGGGCACCTACTCATATAGGCCATCAAACAGCCATCATATATTAATGACTGTCAGTCATTACCAATATGGGCAAAGTTTGAACTAGTGACCTAGAGGAGAACTGCTCTTTATCCTACTTCCAACTCCCTGAACCGTCCAATTCCCCTCCCCCTTTCTTGGCCAATGTTCTTAATTATAGTTTTGTACCTGAATAATGAATGTGCTACATTTTGACAGTGACAATTGCCGAAACTGTGACAGCAGAAGTGCAGCTACTGTCTGCCATTTAGCAGTCCCTGTCACAGCCTTCAGGCCAGCGAGGTCCAGCTCAAACCTTCAGGGGGCACTGCCCTTCGCGATGTCATTTCACCAGGTACTTTTTTTTTATTTGTCTTTACTTCTCCTTAGAAATAAGGAGAGCATTTTTTATGCAGATAAAATGTGTCAGGGAGTTCTTATGCAGATGCTGCATTGGGCTTTTCTTATCTGCTCATTATTTCTATAGCCTTATGAGACAAAACTCCTCACACAATTAAGTATGAGGCAAATTGATCTCCAAGTGCACTTTTCAGTTTCAAAAAGGGAAAATAGGTTCAGCACAACAAATACTCTAAATGATAGAAAAGTTCCAAGTTCCTTTTGGAAAGCAAAAACCTTAGCCTTTCTGTCTGGGAGTATCATTTTGAGCCACTCCTGGCTACAAGCCCCTAACTGACCAGTGGCTGGCTGTCCTCTCACCCAGATGTTTTTGTGTTTTCAGACACCTGGACTGAGTCACCTTACTTAACTCTCAGAATATACACAGCCTACAGCAGTTGGGTGTCGAGTCTGTGTTATTCTGAGATTTGAGCTGTAAAAACTTCATGGCAAAGAAATTGATACTAAGGGGCTGGTGCTGTGGCATAGTGGGTAAAGCTGCCACCTGCTGTGCTGGCATCCCATATAGGTGCTGGTTTCAGTTCCGGCTGCTCCTCTTCCCATCCAGCTCTCTGCTATGGCCTGGGAAATCAGTGGAAGATGGCCCAAGTCCTTGGGCTGCTGCACCCGCATGGGAGACCTGAAAGAAGCTCCTGGCTCCTGGCTTCGGATCAGCGCAGCTCTGGCCATTGCAGTGGATCGAAGACCTCTCTCTCTCTCTCTCTCTCTCTCTCTCTCTCTCTGCCTCTACTTCTCTGTGTATAACTCTGACTTTCAAGTAAATAAAAAATCTTTAAAAAAAAAAAAAAAGGAAGAAATTGATGCTAAGCCCCTCTCTGTCCCTGCCAAGGGCCCAGAATGAAGACCCAGAAGTCGCCCCCACACTCCTGAAATGTTAGAATAACGGAAGTAAGCAAGTGGCAGAGTATCTCACACTTCTAACTCCCCACTCTTTTTTTAAAAATGGCACCAAAAAAAATTTCTAAAAGAAAAAATATTCTGAAATTTCCCATAACTCCTCTATATTATAATGTGTTTCAAAAAGAACAATTCCTTTAAAATCTGAATCCCAACACATGAATCCAGTGGTAAAGGTTACATAATCTGCCCTTTCCACCTGGAAAGGCTGTGGGAAAAGTCAGATTAAAGCACAAGCTGGTGCTGCACCGTAGCAGATTAAACCACACGAGCATCCCATTTGGGTGCCAGTTTGTATCTTGGCTGCTTCACTTCTGTCTGCCTGAGAAACAGCCAAAGATGATCCAAGGGCCTAGGCCCCGAACACCAAAGTGGGAGACCTGGATGAAGCCCTTGGCTTCTTGCTTCAGCCTGGTGCATCCAAGGCCATTGTGGCTATTTGGCAAGTGAACCAGCAGATGGCAAATCTCTCTCGCCCATTCACTCTTGCCCTTTCTGTCTCTATCTCTGTAACTCTGCCTTTCAAATAAATAAATAAATCTTTTTTAAAAAATAAACTCAAACACAAAGATATTTTTATTTTTTCTTTCTTTTTCTTTTTTTTTTTATTATCTTTTCTTGAACACAAAGGTTTTTCCATTCTTTTTTGACACCACTGATGTTTTCAACTTTGGCATCCTCCTCTGAGTGCTACACACACACAACTCCATGCAATAGACAACCTGAAAGGGAAAAATAATCAATCAGCACCATTCTGCGGATTCCCAAGATACCCGTCTCTTGGCAGCACTAGCTCCAAAGAGCCAGATGGTTCAACATGTCACAAGGCTTTGAGGCTGCTCAGTGTTCCTTGGGCCATCTCAAATTGCTATACCCAATTGTCAGGTGATCTACAAATTGTTGAGATGTTAAGTCACTGCAAGGCACCATACAGTAAATCAGGACAGACAGCATTCAATACTAAATAAAGGTGGCAGAAAATGCTCTAGTTTCCATTCTTCTCAATGGTGTTGATGTCATAAGGAAGAGACTGGGAGGTAAGAAATTCAGGACATGGGCTTTTCTTGAATACTCCAAGGATGTGAATCCCAAAGGGCCCCATATAATACTATTTTAAATAAAATACAATATTTTTAGTACTATCAGTGACCACTTGCTGAAGTCTACCAAGAACTTTACAGACATCATATGCTATTTAATCCTAATGATTGGGTGTTATTATCTCATTTAATAGATTAGGAAACTGAGCTCAACTAAGTTCAGCAAGTTGTCCAAATGTACCAAGGTTGAGCTGGAATCTGGGCCCAGCACCCACAAACTCCAAAGTCAGAGGCACCTTTTCACAGCCCTTTCCCTCAACAAAGCTTTGTTCACACAGCTTTCTGTGCTTATTTGGGGATGGGAGAGGAGGGAGTCCCAGAAGGATATTTTTTATTTATTTATTTTTTTTATTTTTGACAGGCAGAGTGGACAGTGAGAGAGAGAGAGACAGAGAGAAAGGTCTTCCTTTGCCGTTGGTTCACCCTCTAATGGCCGCCGCGGTAGCGTGCTGCGGCCGGCGCACCGCGCTGTTCCGATGGCAGGAGCCAGGTGCTTCTCCTGGTCTCCCATGCGGGTGCAGAGCCCAAACACTTGGGCCATCCTCCACTGCACTCCCTGGCCACAGCAGAGAGCTGGCCTGGAAGAGGGGCAACCGGGACAGGATCGGTGCCCCGACCGGGACTAGAACCCGGTGTGCCGGCGCCGCAAGGCGGAGGATTAGCCTGTTGAGCCACGGCGCCGGCCTGGATATTTTTTAAATAGATTAAGGAGTCTATCCTTGAATAACAGGCAGAAGAGTACATGAAAAAGTATTTTGGAAAGTACCAACCTCAAGAGAAAATATCAAAAATATCTTAAGATGATTCTTTATCTTGCAGCCTATTTTAAATGACAAAGACTTTTCCAACTTCTAGATTGGGAAAAAAGAAAAAAAAACAGGCCAGTCAGTGTACACTGTACGTAGACTACTGACGTCTAGAAAAATAACTAAGAGTAACCTTTCTCTCTGCTGACCCTGCTTCTCAAAATAGTTACTACATCAGCTCGCCTGCGATATGGAAGAAACTCCCTTAAAGACACAACAGTCTCTGGTTTTTGAAAAACGCATGTTGAAATATCCCCACCACCATGACATACAGGCTCAGCTACAATATTTCCTTTACCTAAAGCACATTAAGATTCAAGAATCCCTTCTTGTCCTATGCAAAAATACACGTGAAATATTAGAAATTAAGCTGGCAATGAATTCTTTCTTAAGAGTAGAATTCTAACCCTGGATGTGATAGATGCTTCAAAGGCACAGCACCTCAGCAATATGAGGTCACTCTGGACCAAACCCAAGGAAATAGGCCTGGGAGATAAGCAATTTTAAGGTCCTGGTGAGGAAAACTCTAGGATCAAGGGATAATAAATACAACAAAGAGTGAACTGCAAAGTTGCAAAAGATTCAAGGAAATAGTAAAATGTTTGTGATTTCAGGAAATCTGGCTTGGAGGAAATGTACCTCAACTAAAGGAATGCCCCTGGAGGAAATGCACTATGGAAATACAGACTTTACTTGTTGGTTCAGCTTCAACCAAGCGGCTTCCGATGCTCTGCAAGGTTTAGCTGGGATGCAATTTTGAGAATTTCTGACAACTTCCCTGCAGAAAAGCCAGGACATCCTTTAGAAGAACAAAAATTTAAATATTCCACTCTTGAAGCCAAACAAGAAAATAAACGCCAGTATATGAAACAAGAAAAGACACAAGAATCAAAGCTTTTTTTTTTTTTTAAGAACATCATGAAAAAATGAGAACAATGAGAATGAAAAAGAAGATGAAATAAGTTGCTAAACAAACTGGTGAAGATTGAGTTGTGGGCTTGAGTCTTCTTGGTTTCCATTCACAGAAAAATAGCAGTTGTTCATCTTTTAAGACCTCGAAGCCCTTCCTCTAACTTACAAATCTTATCTGAAAGCTTTCTTCCCCTTGCTTTCATTTTTCTTTTTAGAATTGAATATTTTCCTTGCTCTAGCTACATTTGGAATGTTACTATTTCAACTTTTAAACAGTTTGTATGCAAGATGTTGTTTTATGTAAAGAAGGGGAAAGATTGACAAATCTAAACCAAACAGGGCAGAATTATAAATATTTTGCTTCACTATTGCAGCTTTCTCCATATGCCTCAAATAAAACATTTCCAATCAAGCTCCACTTCTGCAGAAAGCTTACCAACAAAATACGTCTTTATTTGCATGTAACATGTGTAAATGTAATTAGCTTTTTAAAAAGAAACAATTGAAAAACGATGCTTGTGGAAAGGGACTGGATTTTTATTTATTTATTTCTTGCAAATGAAATCTGAAACTGTACAAGATATTGACAGACTGATGGCTGGGTCTGTTGCCAGAAACTGGTTAGGAAGTCGGTATGAAGGTCACTAATTTCATTCTGTTTTATTTCAACAGGACCTTGAAACAAAGAACACAGTGTTAAATAGATGGTGAGGAGGGATGGGTTATTAAACCAGTGCTATACTATCAGTTCTGCCTGATCTTTAAAAATATAGAGGGAGCATACTTTACCAGAATGTATATATATTTTTTGATGATAAAATATATATATATATATATATATACTACATTTTATTATAAAAGCAAAGTAACTAAGAATAAGGTAGGGAAATGTTACTTGTAGCAGTGTCTGACTTTTATTTTTGCAACATTACTTGCATTTTTCTTTCTATTTCCTGATATTATTATTATTATAATTTGAAGCAAATCAGTTAATGCCTTTATGAAGTGGATGCCCAGGCTGTATAAGGAGCATTGTATACTTTGAGAAAATTCTATAATTTCTCATCTTATTTCAGTAGTCTCTCTCAGATATCATCCTTTGTTTTTCCAAGTTCATTCTTCTCATCAATTAGCAAGGAAATCACCATTCAGCAGTCCATTTCTCAAAGACCATGACTTGTAAGTCGTTTTTTAATGAAATTAACTTAAGTAGCGAAAGAAAAGGGTATCATATTTAGTACAAATATTTTAGCTAAAATATTTTAGTTCAGCTAAAAATGTTTGCTTTGTTTTGGCTTTTATTAGAAGAAATAAGTCTGAGTAAGCTCATAAATGACCTGAGCTATGCTGTATGCATAAAATTACTAAGCACAGTACCATTATAGGTTAAAGTTCTCTCAAAATCTATATACACAATCCTAAACCTTATAATTAATTCTACTCAAATTTGTTTCTCTTTTTCTGATCTGAGAATTATTCTAAAATATACAATATGTTGTGCAAAGACACATAGACACACACCCATGGAAGAATTTAAATCTAGTAAATAGTACAGAAGTAAATTAAGGGGGGGGGGGAAGCTAATTAGTCAAAAAAAATCAAAAGAAGTCCTCATGTGTTCTGTTGAATAGACAAAAACCCAAGAGAAATCAAGAATGAACCTAAACATTACACAGAACCCCATTACTCTCAAGTACTTTCTGGTACTTGAGTTAACACCCCAGATGTCAGCAGCGCCAGGAGCATCCAACAGCATAAGGCTTGGTTCAACCCTCCAGAGATAGCATGGTAAGATCAGCCTCAAAAATGCAGTCCCCTCCATGTCTATTTGTCCTCAAGAGAGAAAAGAGGGTGCATGTGTTTTCCCTTGGGCTATAGAGACTCTTCACTTCCTAAGTCCTTCCAAAGCCACCAGCTGGAGGACGTTACATGGTGCTGTGGACTGAATGGTGTGTGTGTGTGTGCTGTGTGTATGTGTGTGTGGGAGGGTGTGTATGTATGTGTATGAGGGGTGTGGGGTGTGTGTGTGTATGTGTGTCTGTGCTGTGTGTGTATGGGGAGGGTGTGTATGTATGTGTGTATGAGGGGTGTGGAGTGTGTGTGTATATGTGTGTAGGGGGTGTGTATGTGTGTGTATAGGGGGTGTGGGGTGTATGTGGGGTGTGTGTGTGTATGGGGTGTGTGTATGCAGGGTGTGTGTATATGTGTAGGAGGATGGGGGTGTGGTGTATGTGTGTGTGTTCTCAAAATCTTCATGTAGAAACCCTCATCCCCAAGAATGTAGTATTTGGAGTTGGAGCCTTTGGGAGATAATTAGGCCATGAGAGCGGAGCCTTCAGGATGGGAATGGTCTCCTTGTAAGAAGAGACAGGGAAAAGTTTGTCCTCGTTCTCTCTCTCTCTCTCTCTCTCTCACCCACCTCCGCCTCTGTCTCTACCAACCGAGGAGATAGCAAGAAGGTGATTCCAACCCAGTGCCAGTCCGCAAAAGAACCCAACCATGCCAAGAATGAGAAAGAGAAGCTACTTAAGCCACTCAAGCTACTGTATTCTTGTTAAAGCAGCCCAAACTCAGACACCTAGATGGCACAGCAGTGATGAGCTAACTGTTCCCAGATGTGCGCAGCATTGCCCTCTGCAGTGCTTTTTTAACCACTGGCTGAAACCTCCCTCCTCCCAGCTGCCAGACCTGTGGGCCCTCTGGTGTTTGTGGGGTGAAGGCTTAGAATCATGGTTTCCCCTTTCCCTCACTAGTTTCAAGGCTGACCTTGCTCCAAGTTGTGCCAAGACTGCCTCTCCACAAGGTGGAGCTCTAGTCCCCTTATTTGAGAGAGACATTCCAAGACCCTACCCCCCATCCCACACCTACCCTCCCAACCCCCTTCAACCCTCACCCCACTCACCCCTGCACCCCCAGTGGATGCCTTAACACATGAATAGTACCAAACTCTATGTAAAGAATCACTGAAGAGTTTTTTTCCTGAGTGGCTAAAGGCAGGTAGCATATACAGAGTGAAGACCCTGGACAAAGAGATGATTGATGCCCGAATGGACCAGCACCAGATTTCATCACACTACATAGATTATGAGCAACTTAAAACATATGAATTGTTTATTTCCAGAATTTTCCATTTCATTTTTTAAAGTTTTGTTGTTGTTGTTGTTGTTGTTAGTTTATTTATTTGAAAGTCAGAGTTACAGAGAGGGAGGGACAGACAGAGAGACAGAGAAAGATCTTCCATCTACAACCCAGATGGCCACAATGCCCAGCGCTGGGGCAGATGAAAGCCAGCAACCAGGAGCTTCTTCCAGGTCTTCCACATGGACAACAGGGGCCTAAGTACTTGGGCCATCTTCTGCTGTTTTCCCAGGCCATTAGCAGGGAGTTGGATCAGAAGTAGAGCAGCCAGGACTTGAACCCACATACTGGTACCCATTTAGGATGCCAATGCCTCAGGCAGTGCCTTTACCCACTATACCACAATGTTGGCCTCCATTTCATATTTTCAAATCACAGTTGACTGCACATAACTGAAATTGTGGAAAGCAACACCACAGATAAGGGGGTACTGCTATACCTTGTAGCAACTCCTCTGGCACAACTTTAGTCAACAGGTGTGAGCCTTGCCAGTGAAATTTCACACTTCTCTTCCCTCTTTGCCCCCTCTTACCCCAATTCACCTTCTGAGGCCAGATTCCCAGCAGAGGGCTTCACTGCCTCAGAGGCAGCAGTTGTCGGCAGAACAGCTCAGCAGCATCTCTGTGTGCCAACTGCACCATCTTGCTGTGGCTCCATTTACCAACCTACTTCACAGGAGGACAAACCCTTCCCTGTACTGTCTGTGGAGTGCTGGTTCCCTTGGACTTTCTCCACCAGGTCCCAAAACATTCCTTGCTTCTAATATGTATTTTGTATGATCCGTAGAGCACCCCCCATCCCCAACATCCATGATCACCTAAGCCAAAGAGTCAGGCACATATTGCAGACTTCAGAGCTTGGGGCACACAAAGTAATTTCTCTTCTTGTTTCCTTCCACTTCTCAGTTATCAGATTGCATGCTTTTACATAGGAATTCTAATCAAGTAATCATGCAAAACTTCCTTACCTGGAAAAAAAAAGTCCCTAACATGAGGGGGAAAAAAAATCCGTTAAAAATATTAAGCTATCCCAGTGCTAAATAGTTTATGAGCTCTCTGGAAATGTATACACACACATATACACAGAACAGTAACAGTGCCAGTGACTACAATGTACAGGCAGTGGGGATAATCTCTTAGACTTCCTCTTTGTGGCACATTAACTTCACAAAAGGATATTGCAGTAGAATTGCATCTTCATGATTTTAACATAAGAGACATTAGCTTACATATCTTGCTTTTCAGAATTTCTGATTAAATGTTTTAATTTAAATGGAAAATAATATTTAATGTAATATCTAGCCTAAAGTGTCCCTGAAGCTTCAATTGCAAACAATCATAATAAAGAATGTTCCTGTTTAATCTACAAAATAAGTACATTTGATTTTAATTACTTGGATAATGACCAAGCAAGTACATCAGGCACATCCCTTCCAAGAGATAATGAAAGACACAGAGGAGCAAACAATATTCCTGCGAACAGACCATCACATTCTGACTCCGAGGATGACTCCACTAATGAAAATCTGTCTTTGCAAATGACTCATCTTCTGAAGATGTTGGAAATCAGAATGATGCATGTGAAAATGAAATTAATCAATATGAAGATGGGGAACAGCAGTCTATCACAGAAGGGCTGTTTGATAATAATGAAATTGTGGAAACAGTCAGTGGTAGAGAAACAAATGAAAGCACAGGAAATGTCAATGATAATAATGAATAAGTAACTAATTCTTGAAATTCAAGAGGAAGAGTTAGCAAACAAAGATAAATTATCATACAGATAAATGACACAGAAATGAGCATGACTTTTAAGTTGATTCCAAGTTTCTAAAGTTATGAAAACACTACTTTGGTAGGAAACTCAGTAGCAAGAGAGTCTAAAATTTTCAGAATTTCACATCAATAGTGAAGCTATGTGTCTCATTTGGCCTGAACAATTTAGTATAACAGGGTAGTAGTAGTCGGAGATAAGACTAGAACATTCTTCTGGGTTTCCAGGAGGCATCCGTCAACAGTAGGAGTCTTCTTCCTTTATGACCTAGCCTGTTTTAGGTCGCATTGTCCCAAGTCCACAGTTCTATCCAGATCCGCAGTTGTTTGTCACATCATGAGACTTCCCAGTCTGTCTTCAACTGCTCTCTAAGTTCAGTCTTCAAAGTGCAAGGATTTTACCTCAATTGCAAGGTTTTTATCAGTTTGTTTCCCTCCTAAATGCTGTTATTTTTAGTACTAGTGCCAAATTCACACATCCACGTCATGGTACCTGGAGAAACTATAGTTCCCTTGTGCATTTGAAAGGCGAATACCTCTGACACCGCTTTGAATGCTGTCCAAAAGATTCTTTGCTGCTCTGAAATAATCTGTTCCCTATAGCATAAATATTCTCTTTTCTCACTTCAGAAACCTCCAAAAGCTCATTTGAACCATGACTCATAAGCTTTTATTTAACTGGGTCATATCCTCAAAGTGTTAGGTACACTGAGCAACAGTTCATATTCGCTCATTTTTTTCCTGATTGCTCCTAGACCTTAGGTCTTTGTATGTCTGCTAATTTTTTTCCACAAACTCAATTCATTACATTTAGTTGTTCTCTCTACTTGCACTGTGACTTTTGAGCTATGTTTTCCTCAAGTTGGACCTCCTTCAACCTAAATCCTGGTATTTAATATGTACCAGGTATTTAACAGTTATTAGAAATTATATTGAAGAAATTATGGAGGACAAGGTAAGAATAGGGTAGAAAGCATACTACTGGGTACAAACGTCACTTTAATTCAGTTATTTTAATCAGTTTTCAAAACTGCACTGGAAGCATTTAATTGTGGATGTTCCCTTGTCTGACCTATGCTGTCCATGCCATATATAGCGTAGGAGAATATCCAAATGGAAAGGACCACACCGTCAGTGCATCCCTGGAATGTTAAGCCACTGGTGGTAAAATGTGCAAATGAGAAATAAGTTACAGTGGATTAAGCCACAGAGATTTGGAGTTTGATGGCACAGCATAGTATCCTACTATATCCTGACTGATACACAGGGGCAGCATGCGAATCACAGAGTGATAGATCCAATATTGCTGGGTTCACACTTGTTAAATGATTTATTAGTTTTTTACCAGTCACATAGTATGCTGAATTTTTGGTAAACAAAAATTAGAAACCAGAATTTTTTCATTACAGGAGCCCTCACTTAATTCAATAGAAGCTTGGGTTTCTTCTAAACATATAAACTTACAGATATTGCCATAACAGACACTTGTCAGAGATTTAGGGAACACTCACTTTAACAAGACCAGGTTCCTTAAACTTCCCTCTAACCTATTGCTCACATCTCCCATCATAAACTCTGTGCTCTGAAACTTAAAGAAGTGGAAATTTCCTCATAAAATTCCTGCCTCTATGTTTAATTTATACTATCTTTGCCTAGATGCTTTTACCTACCATCATCTTAACCCAGTAGACCCTTTTTTTGTGAAGTGTTTCATTTCTCTTTTAAACACATGCGTCTATAATACACACACACACACACACACAAAATCCTTCATTCAGGGCCTGCATTGTGGCATAGCTGGTAAAGCCACCGCTCATAGTGCCAGCATCCCATATGGACACTGGTTCGAGTCCCAGTTGCTCCACTTCCTACCCAGCTTCCTGCTAATGCACCTGGGAAAGCAACAGAAAATGGCCCAAGTCCTTGGGCCCCTGCATCCACATGGGAGACCTGAAAGAAGCTCCTGGCTCCTGGCTCCTGGCTCCTGGCTCCTGGCTCCTGGCTTCTGGCTCCTGGCTTCGGATCAGCACAGCTCTGACTGTTGCGGCCATCTGGGGAGTGAACCAGTGAATGGAAGACCTCTCTCTCTCTCTCTCTTTTTGCCTCTCCTCTTTCTGTGAAACTCTGACTTTCATATAAGTAATAAACCTTTTAAAAAATCCTTCATTCAAGTAAAAGAAAGGGAAAACAAACTCTCTCTTTAAAAATATTCATTAACATGCAATACTTGTACATTTGTAGGGGGGCAGTGCAATACTTCAACATATATACACAGCTTAAACTAATCAAACCAGGTAGGTAGCCTTTCCATTTCCTTATCTTTTCTTTGTGTGGGAGCACAGCTCCTGTCTTTCTGTTCTTTATATAGAACATAATACTGAACAATTGCTCTGAACAACAGCAGCCCCGCAGTGCAACACCAGAACCTGTTGCCTCCATGACTATGTTTGGCTAGCTGATATCCAAACTCCTTCTAACTGTCTCCCACCAGGCCTTTCTCAGCCTCAAGTAATAGCTATCTTAAATTCAGACTTCTCATATTTTGTAACTCTCACAAACGAGAGAGGGCACATGGTACTTGTCTTTCTGAGTCTGGCTCCTTTCACTTAGCATAATGATCTCCAGTTCTACCCATCTTGCTGCAAATGTCAGAATTTCTATATTTTATCGAATACCCCATGATGCTGCTGGTACTGTATGTGTTTTTTATGTTTGTCCTTGAATTCCCTGAGTGCTCTATTTTCTCCTCTCTTGTGGTTATATATCATATGCTACACAGATAGATGGATAGATAGATAGATAGATAGATAGATAGATAGATAGATAGATAGATATTTGCATCTTTATCATCATTCTTAAAAACAGTTATTCATTTGAAAGGCTAGTGACATAGAGAGAAAGTGAGAGAAACACAGAGGGGGACCTTCCGACTGATGGTTCATTCCCCAAATGCCCACAACAATTAAGGGCTGAGTCAGGCTGAAGCCAGGAACAGGAGCTCCATACAGGTCTCCTGCACAGGTGACAGACACTCAAGTATTTGATCCATTACCTGCTGCTTCCTATGTGCACTGGCAGAAAGCTGGATCGGAAGCATAATACTGGAACTTGAACTAGAGCTCTGATGTAAGATGTGAGTGTCCCAAACAGAGGCTAAACTCACTGTACCTCCGTGGCCCTCCCCATCCCTTTACCATCTTTGAGGACAAATTCAAGGTCACTTGCAGGTTCACCCTGACGTCTGGCATGTGGCAAAGTCTCAAGAAATATTTTTTAAATGAAAGAATGCTCTAAAGTTTCTTTTTAATGTCTCCAATATACAAAAGATTCTGAAGGGGCAAGAAATCTGATGTTAATGTGATTTTTGCCTCTACTATTATGCCTGATTTCACAGCTTAAGAAATTATTCCAATGTCAGGTTGCAGGCGTGACTTGAAGCTTCATTCTGTCCCCTGAAAAAAAGGCACAGGTAGCCAGGGTCCTACCACTGAAGTTTCCTTCCCAGTAAGGACACTCAGGAATTACATCTGTTACACACATCTCATGAGCATGAACACTTAACTATCATAAAGTGAGACTCACTGAAACAACTGACCAATCAGGAGACAGGAATAAAATTGTGCAAGGAAGCCCAGAGAAACAGGAAAACAGCTTTCAGCTTCACGGGACACTAATTAATCATTTTGGCTAGAAAGCCCCTCTCCCCATGGAGCACAATGGCTTCCAAGGAAGGTTTGGATGAAACATTTCACCAGATGGACCCAGTACCTACATTAAGACTCTGCCACCCACACCCTTATGTATTCCTTAATTTCTCCATAAAGCATTTGTTCATGTGTTGAGGTAGAAGAGGAATCTGTGTTAACCCCAGACTAAAGAAAATGTGTGACAATTCAACTCCAATTTCTCATAGCCGAGTGTAGGCTAAAATGGAGGCTCATAATTAAAATTATGTCATCGTATAAATATCGAGCAGTTTGGAGTGATTTAAGCTTAAATTTTCAATTTATTCTTTTTAAATAATGAACCAGGGTGGCAGGATGGCAGTGGTAAGCAAATTCCACAACAACTCAGGGCCTATTTCACACTGCCTCACTCACATTTAGAGAAGTAAAACATCTGCTTAATTTCGAAACCACATGGGGATAAAAATCTGTATAGTACATATTCCCTTAAGTCATTGGATTTAAATTGCAAATTACATAACAAGGGTTGCCACTTTTTGAGCACTACAGCGTAGCTATGGTTATCCCATTGCAGAAATGAGAAAAGCGAGCCTCAGAAAGGTTAAGTGACCCGAGGTGATGGACTTGTATTAGGAAGAGCCAGTATTCAACTCCAGGTCCTCCGGGTCCCCCATATCCAAAGCTTTAGGCTCCCTTCAAAATGACTCTTTGTTATACAGCAACACACTGTTTCATAGTTTTCATTCACATATGTAAGAAACACATAAGACTTGCCAAGACGATGAACATTGAAAAAAAAGCACCTCAAGTATTTAACCTGCTAAGAGCAGACAGTGATAAAAGAACTTAGCCACAAAATACGAGTTTTTGCTTTTACCTAAAAATTAATAATGATCAGCTTTATTTGCAAAGGTTAAAATAAATGTTGATAAATTAAGACTATTAACACAGACTGGTAATAGTCTAAATAGCAATTTAGTGGCATTGCTATCTTACACTTTAATGAAATGAAAACTTGAATTGATTATATAAGGAAAGAATCTCTTGTTTATTCTGATCTTAATATTATGGTTGATAATTTCAGCAGCAGTCCTGATGAAAATGTACCTGATATAACAACGCCACAGGAAACTAATGATCATAATGAATCTACTTGTCGCTGAAGAACAAAGATACAGACTCATAAATCTTGTAAAAATTACTAAAAGCAAACAAGTGATCAGGGCAAACAAATTATTATTTTAGCATTGTTTATATGTCTTCTACTCTATATTTATTATCTTGTTTCCTGGGGAAAATGGTCAAAATCCCTTTAAATATTTGCATTTAATTTTAACCTTTATTATCTTCACTCCACAGAAGCTCTTAGAAACTGAATTTCAGCAACCTTTGTTTAATTGTCTTTGTGAGATGGCTATTTAATCTTTTCTTTTCCTCTTCATCAAAAGATAATCAGTAGTCAGCTGACAAACAATATTTATTCACCTCTTAATACAATCTTTTCCCAATTTTTATGACTCAGTAACTTGATTGTAAATTATTATTCAATCAGAAAGTGTGTGTAGATAGCCTTGTTTTAAAAAAATACCTTTTTTCCCAAAAAATGTCTAAAACTCGTGATGCAGTTTATTATTTATTTTGTTACTTTAAGTTGATATTCCATACCCGAAATGAGAAGTCCAATAAATTACTCAGAAAGTTCCGTTGTCCCCATCATCACCTCTGGAGAAAACAAAGCTTAACAAAATCAAATACTTCACTCAAAGATAGTTACAATTGGCATAGCAGTTGCGAAAGCTACTTAGGAAGTAGTGCCTGAGTAGGAGTCCCTGCTCTACTGCTGATTCAGCTTCCCTTTGGGAGGCAGGGCTGATGGCTCAAGTACGTGGATCCCTGCCACCCATAGTGGAGACCCAGAATGGATTCTAGGCTCTTGGCTTCAGCCTGTCCTGGTCCTGGCTGTTACAAGCATTTGGAGAGTGAACCAGTGGACTGGATCTCTCTCTCTCTCTTTTTCTCAATCCTTCTCTTTTTCAAATAGATAGTTGCAATCATTTAGGTAATTGCCTCTTGCAAGCTTTCTTTAAGAGTGCCAAGTCCAAACATGACCAATTTGTCATGATCAGAGGCTAAAGCTATGCATGCTGAGTTCAGATGAATAGGAATAGAAGATTAGAAATTTATTTTTTTAAAAAAATCAGAATATTTTGGGGCTTGTGCTGTGGCATAGCAGGTAAAGCTGCCGCCTGCAGTGCCAGCGTCTCATTTGGGTGCCGGTTCAAGTCCCGGCTGCTCCACTTCCTATCCAGCTCTCTGCTATGGCATGGGAAAGCCGTAGAAGACGGTCCAAGCCTTTGGATCCCTGCACCCACATGGGAGACCCAGAAGCTCCTGGCTCCTGGCTTCGGATCAGCTCAGCTCCAGCCTTATGGACCAACTGGGGAGTGAACCAGTGGATGGAAGACCTCTCTTTCTCTCTGCCTCTCCTTCTCTCTCTGTGTAACTCTGACTTTCAAATAAATAAATACATGTTAAAAAATCAGAATATTTTTATTTATAATATTTACTGTTGTTTTTTATAGAATTTAACATTTCCATATTCTTAGATACTACCATGTCTCCCAAAATTATGCATGGGATAAAAAAATTGAAAAATACATAATATTCTCTAACTGCTTCATCCTTGATCACCCAGTAACCAACTAGACTAGTTAAGTAGCATTATGACAGCAGTCATGAGCACAGTCAGGGGTGGGGGCAAATACTCTTCCCAACATCATCAAGCATATTCAAGTTTGAATCTTGGTCTCAAATAAACTTAGATTTGAAATCCAGCCATCCCAATTATTAGCTATATGACACTGATTAAGTCACTTAACATTTCTGTGCCTCAGTTTCCTGGTCTCTACAATGAGAATAATAAAAGCACTAGCCTCAGAGGTGTGGCTGTCACTATTAAAAAAGATAAGGCACGGCTGACACCGTGGCTCAACAGGCTAATCCTCCGCCTAGCGGCGCTGGCACACCAGGTTCCAGTCCCGGTCAGGGTGCCGGATTCTGTCCCAGTTGCCCCTCTTCCAGGCCAGCTCTCTGCTGTGGCCCAGAAGTGCAGAGGAGGATGGCTCAAGTGCTTGGGCCCTGCACCCCATGGGAGACCAGGAGAAGCACCTGGCTCCTGCCTTGGGATCAGTGCGGTGCGCCGGCCGCAGCACACCGGCCGCGGCAGCCATTGGAGGGTGAACCAACAGCAAAGGAAGACCTTTCTCTCTGTCTCTCTCTCTCTCTCACTGTCCACTCTGCCTGTCAAAAATAAAAAATAAAAAAATAAAAAGATAAGGCACTCAAGTGGTAACGCCAGGGCTTGGCATGTATAAAGGATCCAATATATACAAATATTGCTATAGCTTTTTAAAGTTTGTTTTGGTATCTGAAAGGCCAAAACAGAAAGACAGAGATCTTTCAGCCACTCAAATGCCCTCAACAGCCAGGGCTGAGCTACCCTGAAGCCAGGAGGCCAGAACTCAACCCAGGTCTCCTACATGAGTGACAAGGACCCAGCTACTTGTACCAGCACCACTTCCTCCCGGGGTACACATTAGCAGAAAGTTGGAATTGGGAGAAGAGCCAAGATTCAGACCAAGATACTCTACTGTGGGATGAAGGCGTCCCTAACAGTGGCTTACCCCCGGGATCAAACACCTGCCCCTGTGGTTATTCTTAAAGACACTTCCATGTGTGCAAACAGTAAGGATTCCAAATCAGAGACTGAGCACATGCACATTTTCCTAACCCTAGAAAATCTACATAAATGGAATGGCTAAAACATTGGCTAGCTGAAAAACCCACAGGAAAAGAATGCTAAACAGTGACTTCTACAGGATGACTTATAGTCATTACACAAGAATTTGAGGCAAAAATTCGATATTCTTTGGTGACCCACAGCTGGGCCCTGACCTGTTTCCATTGTCAGATACCCTTTGTTCTTCTTATGTTCAAATCAATCTGTTACTTAGCTGTTTTTCTTAGATCAGCACAACGTTCATTTCTGGCATGGGAGAGTCGTTGATTCTTCTCTCTCTGGTTCTCAATATCAGGGTTATGGGTTATGGATCTGAGAGGTTATTTAGACCTTTCAAGAGAGCGGAAATTCCATATATTCACCCCATGGTGAATTCAACTACAGTATTATGTCTTTCCATAGATGATAGATAGATAGATAGATATAGATGATACAAAGATACACAGTATTTTTCAAATGTATGTAGATGCTGTTTTGACTCAAGAAATATTCTCACAACAAATTGGCAATGCTTCTAGAATACTCACTTTTCTATTCCCACTGGCACTACCTTCAGTCTGACCCTCACATTCATCACCTAACTCTTCCAGCAGACTTCTAACTGGCCCTCTTCACCCCAGTGTGGCTCAACTCAAGTCTGTTCCTTTGTTCATGATCTGGGGTCTCAGTTTTCTCCTCTTAAAATGGACTGATATTAATCTAGTCACTCATAAGATCACTAGGGAGATATAATGAGTTGACTGTAAAAGCATCTTATACAGTATACCTCTCTCTGAAAATATTAATTACTGTTAGGAAGAATTCTGACTTTAGCCAGGAGTGATTTATTTATTCAACAAAAATGTATCAATGCTTATTAGGTTTGTGCAAAATGGTATGCAAAGTGCTAGTGACAAAAATATCAATGAAACACAGTCCGTACCCTTGAAGGAGCACAAAATCAATTACTGGTAACCATTCCTAGTATCTGTCTGACTGAGGCCCTGGTGTCCTTATCCTGAGGGCTGTCTCCCATTCACAGGATGGGCCTGAACAGACAGAAACTATGTGACTCCCTCTCCTTGGATAGGGTGGGTTGGACAGGGATGGACTTTGGAAATAAGATCAACCCTGCAGACCGGAATTCTCCAGAAAATTCTAAACAGATTCACGGACAGCCACTTAGTCTCCACAGGCGGTCTGAACTGCAACTCCTGTGAATTTAGAGTTACCGAGTCTCAGTGGGGACAGCAAAACCAGGAAGCTGGTCTGCAGGATAAGAGGAATGAATGTGACGAGAAAAACAGGCTATCTGGATTTCTGGCGACCATTTCACTCAATTCAGGTCCCTGCCTGAGCCCAGGTGTATTTTCTTATTTCTACCCCAGTAGAATTAAAATACCATCTTTTCTCCTAATAATACCCACTATGAGTTCCATTACTTTCAACCACAAGAACATAATATATTATAATCATCACATAATTACAGCCAACATAACACAACAACTACTATGATAAAGAAAAAGCTTTGGAAGCCTACAGATTGCTGCAAGCTGACTGACTTTTAGATTGCTTTCCAGGAGAAATGAAATTTGGGTTGCTATCTGTTGCCATGTCTTCCTTCTTAGAGACCTGATCGGCCTGCCTAAAGAGCCTTCCTCCACACCCATGCTCTGCTTATGAACCACCTTCGCGAAAAGGATTCGTTCCAAACCCCAGCCTCATTGTGCCCAGTCATAAGCTATTTAAGAGAACCACATCAGCTTGAAGGTCAACACACCCATACTGTCAAAATTTTTCAAGCAGAGAAACTGAGTCATTGTTCTGTGTTTTGGGCTATTTGCTCAAGATCATAAAAGCTCTTAAGAGATTTTGAAGACAAGTGTTCTGATTCCTAGAGGTGGGCAGGTGGCTAGGAAGGCACAGATTAAGTAATCTTGCAGACCCTGTTGCCAACAAACTCAAGTCCAAAGTCTTTGGCATGTCATTCAAAACCTTCAGCAAGCTGGTTTCTATCAGTCACTCCTTTCTCTCTGCCCACATATCCACCATATCAGACCTTGGGCAACTCCTATACTGGCCACTGCTTCTCTTTGCCTTATTCCAGCAGTCATGACTTTCTACCCACTGCTTGCCTCCATCAAGCCTTCATTTAGTCACGGGCAGATTTCATCACCTCAAATTCTACTTGACCTTGTACTTCAGTCACCTGCTAACACGGTGCTGAACCATAAATGCCCCCTCAGTAGACTGTCAGTCCATACCAAATTCTCATTTCCACATAATCACGGTCAAACACATTTAAGCAGGAAACAGGTAAGAGCGGAGACAAATTTACAAAGAAAGAGAGTGGATATGATCTGAGATGTAGCTAAAGATTGTGCCAGCAGCAAAATTTTTTTCACACCCAAGGACTTTGGTGCCTGAAATCACACTATTAGAGATTTATTTCTTTGACTCTGGCATTACTTGGTCTTTTATTAATATGAAAATGTTTGAGTAACCTGAGTGTAAATTACTGTGGAATATATTTCCTCTGTGACAACAGGAACGAAGCCATGAAAGAAGCAGGTGCATAAGAAATGAGGTATAGAAAAGAGAGGAAAGGTCAGAGCAAGGGAACATCCAGATAGCAAAATGTATCCTTGATTGGGGCTTAAGAAGCACACATTTAATTGATTAGAAAACTAATGACATCACCATCACTGGTATCACAGGATTTTGTTTCCTTCTCCAAAAGAATTTTCTGCAACTGGAGTTGAAATTTTATTTCAATTGATTTTTAATACATGACAGCTTACATTTCCTTTTGCCATCTTGCTGTGACAATTGAGAGGACACTGGCTATAGCATTAATAGATGAGAAACTCCATTATACCCAGTTCATAAGAATGATTTGATGGAATGAATTGAATTTGAATGAATTGACAGAAGTCAATTCAGTTTTTGGTCCGTTAGCACAAGAGGTGTTAAATACCCATCACTCGGTTTCTTGTGCTGCAAATCACTTGATGTTCTCATTGATAGCAACAACATAGAAAGATGCAAAGCCTGCCAGATAAGAGGAAAAGTAGCTCAACCCCATTTTGCTTTGCCACTGACCCAGTATACAGTATCATAACTATGTTGCTAAATCTGCATGTAGGTTTCTTCACTTGTGAAATTAGGATAAGAATGCTGCACTCCTCAAAGAGCATAAAATAATTAGTTGAGTGCATTAAAAAATAGAAACTGATTTTATGATAAGCAAGGTAAATAAAATACATCCTTGGCCAGAAAATGGTCTCATGATTAAAATTACTTTATAAACAATATTTATAATCATCTTTAATTTACTAAAAGAAGGCATTTTTTTTTCATTTTTTTTTGGAGGTCATCTTTTTTTTTAAACTTTTATTTAATGAATATAAATTTCCAAAGTACAGCTTATGGATTACAATGGCTTCCCCCTTCCCTCATAACTTCCCTCCCACCCGCAACCCTCCCCTTTCCCGCTCCCTCTCCCCTAACATTCACATCAAGATTCATTTTCAATTCTCTTTATATACAGAAGATCAGTTTAGTATATATTAAGTAAAGATTTCAACAGTTTGCCCCCACATAGCAACACAAAGTGAAAAATACTGTTGGAGTACTAGTTATAGCATTAAATCACAATGTACAGCACATTAAGGACAGAGATCCTACATGATATTTTTTTAAAAATTGATTAATTTTCTATGCTATTTCCAATTTAACACCAAGTTTTTTTTTTCATTTTCAATTATCTTTATATACAGAAGACCAATTCAGTATATACTAAGTAACGATTTCATCAGTTTGCACCCACACAGAAACACAAAGTATAAAAATACTGTTTCAGAACTAGTTATAGCATTACTTCACATTGGACAACACATTAAGGACAGATCCCATGAGACGTAAGTACATAGTGACTCCTGTTGTTGATTTAACAATTTGACACTCTTGTTTATGGTGTCAGTAATCTCCCAAGGCTCTAGTCATGAGTTGCCAAGGCTATGGAAGCCTTTAGGGTTCGCCGACTTCGATCTTATTCCAACAGGGTCATAGTCAAAGTGGAAGTTCTCTCCTCCCTTCAGAGAAAGGTACCTCCTTCTTTGATGGCCCCGTTCTTTCCACTGGGATCTCACTTGCAGAGATCTTTCATTTAGGTCTTTTTTTTTTCCAGAGTGTCTTGGCTTTCCATGCCTAAAATACTCTCGTGGGCTCTTCAGCCAGATCCGAATGCCTTAAGGGCTGATTCTGAGGCCAGAGTGCTATTTAGGACATCTGCCATTCTATGAGTCTGCTGTGTCTCCCGCTTCCCATGTTGGATCGTTCTCTCCCTTTTTGATTCTATTAGTTAGTATTAGCAGACATTAGTTTTGTTTGTGTGATCCCTTTGACTCTTAGACCTATCAGTGTGATCAATTGTGAACTGAAGATGATCACTTGGACTAGTGAGATGGCATTGGTACATGCTACCTTGATGGATTGTATTGGAATCCCCTGGCACGTTTCTAACTCCACCATTTGGGGCAAGTCCGATTGAGCATGTCCCAAATTGTACAAAAAGAAGGCATTTTAAAAACAGTTTTAAGTTGTGGGCATTTGGCCAATTGGTTAGGATACCCACAACCCACATCAGCTGGGTTCAGCTCCTAGCTCTGGCTCCTGATTCCAGCTTCCTACTAATAATATAAACTCTGGGAGGCAATAGTGACAGCTCAAGAAACTGGCTTCCTGTCACCCTCCTGGGAGATTTGAATTGAGTCACCAGCTTCCAGCTTCAGCCTCAGCCCATCTCTTGCCATAGCAGGCATTTGGAGAGTGAACCAGATGTGAGTACTCTCACTCTCTCACTTTCACGCTCTCCTCACAAGCATTCTGTGTGTGTGTGTGTGTGTGACTATTTTTGTGTCTCTCTGTTTTAAAAAAAACAGTTTTAAAAGCAAAGATACTTCATGATCTCAAACATAAAGATTTGTTTTCATCTTATTCTTTTCTTCTGGAATCCACACTGCAGCCTATGGTTTTAATATTTGCAATTAACCCTCTCCCAGTAGTAAGTTGCTGTTTTTTATTTTCTGTGTTTTTTTGATGAATGTAAAAATCTCATCTCATTACAGCCACAAAAACAATATTAATAACATCAGGAAACAAAACATGAGTTTTCCTTGCATGATCTCATTTAATTCACACAGTTAATTTTATAGGTAAGGAAACAGGGAGTTTAAGAGAGTACAAACAACTTGGTCCCAATGACAGTTGGTGGAATCACAAAACTCAAACCTGTATAATACAGCCCAGGTATGTTCAGCATTGCCAATGTTGTTGTTGTACTTGGCCTTGGGTTATTAGGGAACACACAGCTCAACTTGATATCCCCAAGCAACTTCTAGGAAGCAGGCATCAGAATTCCCTCTACCACACTAGCCTACCTTGCTTGCCATGTTTGCCTGTGCTCAATCCCTGAGCTGTTAAATCGCATGCTGAGCCCTGTCTTCCAGGATCTCTCCCTTTTTCAGGGACTATTCCTTTTGTATCTATTTCAAGCCTTTGTATTATGAAAGCTTCCCAGCTGCTGGCTGTATGTAAATGGGACTTAAAAAGACAAGATTACAGGTATGAATATCAAGCAGTATGCCATGTGAAATACACTTGTAAAGGAAAATGTGCACCTATTAATCATGTGTACAAAATTGCACATCTTCTCTTGTATTTTGTTGGCTATTATAATTGACCAACTATACACACCATTCTTTAAATATTGTCATTCGAAGAATAATTCCCCTTCCCTGTTAGAACTCTCTCATTTTTGTTTCAGCTGGCACACTTCATGTCAGTTGGCAACTACATTCTTTACCTAATTCTGAAATATTAAACTGTATGCTAAATAAGTAAAATATTTTAAGATAATGTCCTAAGGGAATAGTATTTCATATTATAACTCAATACACTCTAAGGTAATTATTCAGATATCAATATGCAAAACAGCAGTATGTTGTAGTACACATATTTCTTTTTATTTTGCTTCTTTGTAGCAAGCAATACATTTCAGGGTACAAAGGGAAAAAAAACATTAAAGGAAAAGTTTGCCGTTGATTTTCTTAATAAGATTGTTTGCCTAGGGAGAGAGAAATTTCACTTGGTCCTTTCCTAATTATTCATGTAAATTAAATTCTACGAGTGAAGAAAAATTCATAAAAGTCATACTTACTCATCTGAGAGGGAGACACGGCATATGAATGGGGCCCATAACCTCAGAAGGTGAAATGTGGAAAATATCACAAGCAACTCCCACATTAAGTTAAGTGAACCAAAAAAAGGGAGATTCCCGGTGTGAAGGAGACTTCAAGGATACCCTCCCTAATCGCCTCTTAATAGCCTCAAATCTCTGACACAGGAAGCAAATCAAGAATTCAAAGAACATGGAATTATTAATCACTTATATTTGATACCAAATGTAAGCACTACTAGACACATTTTAAATTTTAAAAAGCTCTTGCATATTATGTTCAAAAAGGAAGCACAGCATGTAATCTAATTTTTAAGCCATTGGTATGTTGCACATCTTAGAAAAGACAACTGCACATTCTTTTGTATTTCTGAAATCCACAATTTTTTCTTCCTGAGCCTAAAATATGCCAGGATGAAATTATGCAATCAACTACTACAGACTCATTCACTGACTGACATCCAATATTCAGAGTGAATGCAAATCATTCAGCAAATATTTATGAAGTGCCTCTTGTGTGTAAGGCATTGTACTCAACAGCACTTATAATAGCACCTTTCTTTGAATAAATAGTTTAATCGATATTTTTCACAAAAGAGTTCATCTTTAAATGGAAAATGTCCACCAATCAGGAGTATATCTGTCTCCCCTCAGGATGGAGTTAAAAACTGTGAAGGAAAAATATGCCAAAGCTGGTGATTAGTTGAATGTGGAAGATGAAGATGAAGAAAATGATGAGAAACCTAAACAAAGCAGAGGTAAAAACAATTAGAGACAGGAATTGGGAGATAATGGTAAGATCAGGACAGCATTTTAAGCACCATGAATGTTGAGCTTGAAATACAGCCAGGCATCCAAAGACAGCTGTGTGAGAGAAGCTGGTATCTGACCAGAACTTGAAATCCAGCTCTAAGAGAGAGTCTAAAACTATACAGTGAGAGGCCAGCTTGGTGTCTCAGTTGGTTACGTTTCTGGGACATCCCATGTCAGCGTGCTACTCTGCTTCCAACCCAGTTTCCTGACAACGCACCTGGGAAAGCAGCAGGCAGCAGAAGATTGCTCAAGTACTTGGGCCCCTGCCACCCACTTGGGAGACCCAGATGGAGTTCTTGGCTTCTGGCTTTTGCCAGACCCAGCTGTTTCAACCATTTGGGAAATAACCAGTGGACAGAAGATTTCTCTCTCTCTCTCTCTCTCTCTCTCTCTCTCTCTCTCTTTCTCTCTTTCTCTCTTCCTCCTTCTCTCCCTCTCCCCCTGCATCTCCCTCTCCATCTCCATCTCTATATCTCTCCCACCTTGCTTTGCTTTTCAAATAAATAAATCTTTTTTAAAAAATAACATAAAAGACACAGTGAGAAATAAATTATCAAGAGTACTTGCAGTTAAGAAACAAACATATCTGAAATGAAAGGCAACACTCGTGGCTTTAAGAACATAACATTCAAGTATATACACAGCAAGAATATATGTCCATCTCTACAACAAGAATATACATACATAAAACACAACAAATATTAGCAAGGACATGGAAAGATGATAACTTTCACTCACTGCTGTTGGGAATGTAAAATGATACAGCTGCTATGGAAAAGTATGATAATTCCTAAGTTACTCATACAATTATCATGGGATCTAGCAATTCTACTACCAGATGTATACCCAAAAGAATTGAAAGAAGAAATGCAGGCGACATTGCTGTGGCCTAATGGGTAAAGTCACCCATATAGTGCCAGCATCCCATATAGACTCTGGTTCAAGTCCCAGCTGCTCTACTTCTGATCCAGCTTCCTGCTAGTGTGCCTGGGAAAACAGCAGAGAATGGCTCAAGTGCTGAGGCCCCTGCACCTATGTGGGAGAGCCAGAGGAAGCTCCTGGCTCCTACCTTCTGTCTGGCTCAGCCCTGGCGGTTACAGCCATTTGGAAAGTTAAACAGCAAATGGAGCATCTCTCTTTCTCACCCTCTCTCTGTGTAACTCTATCTTTCAAATAAATAAAATAAATATTTAAAGAGAGAGAGAGAGAAAGAGAAGAGATGCAAAATATACTTGCCCATCAATGTTCCTAGCAGCATTACTCACAATAGCCAAAATACGGACACAGCACAATGTCCACTAATGAGTGAAAGGATCAACAAAATGTGGTGGATACCTCCAATGAGATGTTATTCAGTCATTAAAAGGAATGGCATTCTGACACATAGAGGACTCTAGAGGACACAAAAGGAAAAATACATCATAATTCCACTTCTATGAGGTACCTAGGAAAGTTAAGTCCACAGAGACAGAAAGGAGAACAGAAGTTCTCAGAGGCTGGGAGGGAAGGGGAGGATGGAGGGTTATCGCTTACTGGGCGCAGCATTTCCATTAGGGATGGACTTCTGGAGAGTGGTGAAGATTCCACAACACCATGATGGTACTAAATGCCAAGAAGTGGGCATGGAGCAGGGAGGACACAGCAGGAGGCTGGGAGAGAGGAAAAACCAGACAACAGGAGGTCACAAAGCAGAGAGGGTCGGTGCAGGGATGATCTGGGGCTTACACATGACTCTCAGCTGAGAAACAGGTACACCCGCAGGACAGTAAGGCTTCCTCTTCCCTACCCAACTGCTGTGGTCTGAAGGGGTCTTCCCAAAATCCATACGCTGAGATCTAATCACCATGTGATGGCATTAAGAGGCAAGGCCTTTGAGGAGTGATTAAGTCGTGAGGATGGAGCCTTTGGGATGGGATGTGTGCTCTTAAAAGAGAGGTGTGAGGGAGCTGTTCACCCCTTCCACCAAGTGAGGACACAGCAATAAGGCACCATCTATGAAGCAGAGATGGAGCCCTGAACAAGACCCAGACCTCTCCGCACCTTGATCTTGGATTCCTCAGCCACCCAAACTAGAAACAGAAAGTTTCTGTTTATAAGTTACTCAGCTAAATGGACTAAGACACCAACCTTCCCCCCAAAATACTCAGTACAGCTCCAAACCTGTAAAGCCTTTTAGACAGCAAACTAATAACTCAAAAGTCAGCCTCAATTCAAAGAAGTAGCATGCTAACTTAAATTCCTCCTGAGATACAAATGTCAGGTATCAGACTTCCTAAAAATAACATTCATAAAGACTCTAGTTTTCACTTTTAGCCAAGGTTGGCAACATGATTCAGCAATATTTAAAAAACCCAAAAGTTAAACTGTTATGAAATTAACATTGCTGAGCACTTTCTACATAATACCTCCTAGGAGGTAGGTTTCTCAAAATTTTCAAAAATATCAAATTCAACATAATAATACATTACAGACAGCCACTAAAGCATATCTATTTGTCTTTTGAGGAGACTTCAGCAATTTCATGGATCATAAGGGAAACATAATCTCAGTTCTACAGTTTTAGTGTGCCATCTACTTGTTTTCAAAAATCAGTTGATTGATTATTTTTATTCTAAGTAAAATTGTCAGAAACTTATACTTTTTTTCTTTGCATTTCATGTTTGTATTTTTCCTTCAGATTTGGTGGTAAATATTATCTCAAAATGTGTCATTAAGTAAACTGTGTACAAATAATTATTTATTTATTCAATGAACAATCATTTCCTACAAAACTACTGTGTATCAAACACTGTATCTGATAAATGATAAGAGGGGACAGAGAAGAAGAGGAAGAGATAGTGGAAGCAAAAAGAAGAGTCAAGTCTTTCTTTCTCTCAAGGATCACCCTGTCCATTAGGAGAGATAGGCATATACAACTTATCATAATAGAAGTGGGGACTGCCAGACACAGACAGGCATGAGACTATGAAGACCCAGAAATAAAGTCCCTACCATCTCAATGAGTAAGGCCTAGTATTACGTAGTGGGGTCTTCAAGCTTATGAAAGGATATGCTGCAGCCTTCTAAAAGCTTATAACTATATAATAGAATAAAATACATACAGAAATTATACAAACACATCAAGGGGGTAGTTACGAGCACCACGAAAGTGATACAAAAATATAAATTCCTAGGATGGTCTTCACATACAACTAGGAATGATAACACAGCCCCTTATGGAATAGATTTCAACAATCAGGCACCTCTCTGAAGTCTTCATATACATAAGTTTCACATTTGAGGGCTGAGAATTGTGGCAGATCCTCATATAGCCTCACACCATCTCCACTCCTCCATTCTCACTCCTTGGGCGATTCACTTCTCCCTGAGTGCAGCCAATATCAGAGACTTTCTTCTAGTCAATACAACATGACAGAGGTGATATGATGTCATTTCCTGGATCCATCATTCCCAAGATTGTAATATCAGCTTGTGGGCCATAAGAAGCAAGATGACAGTTGACAAGGAGCTGAGGGGAAATTTCAGCCTCCAATCAGAAGAGAGGCTGTCAGTGCAACAGCCAGAAGGAACTGATCTCTGACTGTAATCACATGGAGCTAGAGGCAGATGCTTCCCCTGTCAAGTCTTGAGATGAGACCGCAGCCCTGGCTCAAACCTTGGCTACAGCTTTCATAGAAATCCTGACTCCTGACCCACAGAAGCTGTGAGGTAAGCAGTTGTTATGTAAGCCATAAAATTGGTGATATTGCTACAAAACCACAGAAAATCAACACAGATATTGGGATGCCCATTTTCAAATAGAGAAATGTGCCTTAGAGCTTAAAAATCAAAAATCAAAACCAAATCTAGGCTCAAATAAGCTCTAATACGGTGTCTTAGAGAAAACTTTGTGAAAAGGCAGAGAAGTGCCCTATGTCAGAAAGGAGGTGGAGATGGGGGAAGGTTATCTCTAATGAAATGTCATTGATAAAAACCAGAGAAAAAAGTGCATGTTCCATGTTTTACAATGAGTATCCCAATTTTACTGGGAGAAAATATATCTATATAGTCATGGTTTCCACAGATTTCTCTAGTCCATGGGGAAATGGATATTGCTTTATTAGTAACAACACTGGCCCATGCCAATTTTCACAGCAAAGTATTTCTAGAACAACACAAGCCATAACTCCTATGTGTACTCATCTGTAGAGCTACAGTGTATTTCTAACAACTGTAAGTACACCATAGATCCGATGATCAAAAGAAAAGAATAGAAACAAGAATCCTTTCAAGGAGAGTGCAAACATAGACCAACATATTGCAAATGAGGAAACATGAAGAAGGTGAAAACCAAGGCCACTCAAACATTCAAAACTGGCAATAGGGAAGAAAGTCAAGAGGAGAAGCTGGCTGGCGCCGTGGTTCAACAGGCTAATCCTCCGCCTTGCAGCGCCGGCACACCGGGTTCTAGTCCCGGTCGGGGCACCGATCCTGTCCCGGTTGCCCCTCTTCCAGGCCAGCTCTCTGCTGTGGCCAGGGAGTGCAGTGGAGGACGGCCCAAGTGTTTGGGCTCTGCACCCCATGGGAGACCAGGATAAGCACCTGACTCCTGCCTTCGGAACAGCGCGGTGCGCCGGCTGCAATCTTTAAAAAAAAAAAAAAAAGAGGAGAAGCTGCACTTAAAGACAGGTTAACGAGATTAGTTTCCAGCAGGAAATTCATATAGAGTTGTACAACTAGTCATTGGAATCTAGAACTTGAGCCAAAGAGATGAGCTACCCCAGAGGCAGGATGGTGTCTTCCAAGTGGATTGATACCAAGAAAATGAGCTTAAAGAAGAGAAGACTGTAAGCAATGTGGATCTGCGTACATATGCACACCAGTGAATACACACATATGTATGTAACTCAAGAAGATGTAAGAGAAGGCGATGTACAGTGATGATGTTGTGAGCATCAGCATCCTTTCTGCCCCAGATGGTTAGTCTAGACCACCCAGACAATGAATTCCCTTAGCAATTACTGTTGGTCCAGGAGCTTCTCATTCCCTATGTTGGCTTGATCATATTGAAGGGAAGATTTTTATACTTCTGAATGAGAATAGTGTTTTTAGATATGACAAGGCAACATGCAGTAATAATTATCACTGGCAGCCATCTGCAGCCATCTAACAGCCATGAGTGAAGCCAGTATGAGAACAAATCCGACTCAAGCAGAAAAAAGACAAAGTTCCTGAGAATACAAAGTTGCAGCTCTGACATGCTCAGTCTAGATTCCACTCCTCCAGGAATTTTATTAAATAAAATGCTGTGTTTTCTTGTTGCATGAAACCACTTAGTGGAGACAAAGATCTTTCTAGCTAATGCAAGTACGGATAAAGAAAATTCAAATATTGCAGGCAAGGAAAGTATGAGGGGAAAAAAACCTGTTTTTCACCAGTTAGGTAGATTGTGCTTTAATTTATCTTGACTTACTCCTACTCTCCATCACCTGAAAGAGTGAATTATATTTTCCTGCCCCTTGTCAGGGGACTTGCCCTTGTCTTTTTTTTTTTTTTTTTTTTTTTTTTTTTGACAGGCAGAGTGGACAGTGAGAGAGAGACAGAGAGAAAGGTCTTCCTTTTGCCATTGGTTCACCCTCCAATGGCCACCGCGATAGGCGCGCTGCAGCCAGCACACCGCGCTGAATCGATGGCAGGAGCCAGGTGCTTCTCCTGGTCTCCCATGGGGTGCAGGGCCCAAGCACTTGGGCCATCCTCCACTGCACTCCCTGGCCACAGCAGAGAGCTGGCCTGGAAGAGGGGCAACCGGGACAGGATCGGTGCCCCGACCGGGACTAGAACCCGGTGTGCCGGCGCCGCAAGGTGGAGAATTAGCCTAGTGAGCCGCGGCGCCGGCCTTGCCCTTGTCTTCTTTGACAGGCATATGCACCCAGCTATGCACAATGGACTACTAGTGGAAAGGGAAGATACTTTAGGAAGCATCAAGTGTTTCCACCGAAGTTCTTATTCTTGCCATCTGCTACATCCCAAACTGTGACTTCTTTTAGCTGGGTTCTGAAAGAGAAAATAAAGAAAGAGTGCCCAACAGAGCTGAAAAGTGAGAGCCATAGGCGCAGTGGTCAACCGACAACTGACAATATGTTATGTGAGTAAAAACCAAATAGTTAGGGGCAAGCATTTGGCATACTGGTTAAGGCACATTTGGATGCCTGTATCCAAGTGCCTAGCTTTCAGCCCTGACATTGCTCCTGAGTCCAGTTTCCTGACAATGGGTACCCTGGGAAGCAGCAAGGGTGACTCAAGTAGTTGGGAGATCTGGATTGAGATCCCTGCTCCTGGCTTTAGCCTGGCACAGACTCAGCTATTGCAGCCATCTGGAGAATGAACCAGCAGGTGAGAGTTTGATATATCTCTCTGTGTGTCACTCTCTTCTTCTCTGTTCCTTTTAAATCAAATCAAAAATAAATAAATAATAAATAAATTTAAACAAATATTTATGTTAACTGATTGATACTTTTGGATTGTTGCTGCAGCAAAGCTGGCTAGTATACCAATAGAAAACCATGAAGATCTTCAAGAAAGTAGTTTTTCTAGACTGGTCACACCAATAGATAATTTCCAAAAGATTAAGAATTGAAAGAATAGGCAGGAAGAGAAACAGCTCCTTTACCACTGCTTCAGACACCCACATCACCTATCAGTGTCTGGATTCAAGTCCTGCTTCCACTTCTGATCCAGCTTCCTGCTAACGCACAACCAGGGAGGCAGCAGTGAACGGTTCAAGTAGTTGAGTTCTGCCACCCACATGGAAGACCTGGATTGAGTTCCTGACTCCTGCCTCTGGCCTGGGCCAGCCCCAGATGTTGGAGGCATTTGGGGAGTGAATCAGCAGATGGAAGATTGATCCTTTTCCTGTTTCTCTCTCTCTCTCTCTCTCTCTCTCTCTCTCTCTCTTTCTTTCTCTCTTTCTCTCTCTCCCTCTCTCTCCCCCTCCCTCCTCCATCACCCTCTCTCCATCCCTCTCAAATAAATGAAAATAAGTGTTTTTTAAAAAGAATGTAGAAAGTCCCATACCAAGTCATTCAGCCTAACATTGAGACAATCTTAATCAATATACAAGCCATAACTTCTCTTGGGTCCATAAGAGAGGTTGGCAACCACCTCCAGTAAGAGACATGGCACACAAACTGCTTCACACATGTCAGAGCATGAGAAGAGCAGACGATGACCATGGGAGTAGGTAAGAAGTAGGTGAAAGTCGGGGCCAGTGCTGTGTTGCAGCGGGTTAAAGCCCTGGCCCAAAACGCTGGTATCCTATATTGGCGCCAGTTCTAGTCCCAGTTGCTCCTCTTCCAATCCAGCTCTCTGCTATGGCCTGGGATAGCAGTAGAAGATGGCCCAAGTTCTTGGGCCCCTGCACCCATGTGGGAGACCAGGAAGAAGCTCCTGGCTGCTAGCTTCGGATTGGTGCAGCTCCAGCCGTTGCGGCCTTCTGGGGAGTGAACCAGTGGATGGAAGACCTCTTTCTCTCTCTCTATCTCTCTCTGTAACTCTGTCTTTCAAATAAATAAAATAAATCTTTTTTAAAAAATAGATGAAAGTCATGCAAAATATTCAGGACCACTAGCCATCAGGAAATACAAATCAAAACCACATGAGGTTACATCTCACCCCAGTTAGAATGGCTATCATACAGAAATCAACAAAGAACAAATGCTGGTGAGGATGTAGGAACAAGGGTACACTAATCCACTGTTGGTGGGAATGTAAACTGATAGAGCCACTGTGGAAGACAGTATGGAGATACCTCAGAAATCTGAATATAGACACCATATGATGAGCCACCCACTCCTGGGAATTTACCCAAAGGAAATGAAATTAGCATATGGAAGAGTTATCTGTACCTCCTGTTAACTGCAGCTCAATTCAAATAGCGAAGATATGGAATCAACCCAAATGTCCATTAATTGAAGACCAGATAAAGACAGTATGGCATAAGTACACTATAGATTACTACACAATGATGAAAAAAATGAAATCCTGTCATTTGCAACATAATGGATGCAACTGGAAAACATTATACTTACTGAAATCAGCCAGTTCCAAAAAAACAAGTGTTCTCCCTGATCTGCAGTAACTAACAGAATACCTAAAAGATAATCTATAGAAGTAAAATTGACACTTTGAGATGTGATGATTTTGAACAGCCCTTCTCTCAACTGTTGAGGAATAGTTTTTTTCTTCATCTATTTGTTGAAATCTTTACTTAGTGTAGGGTTAATCTTATGTGTATAAAGTTAATTGAAAATAGATCTTTGTGGGGCCAATGCTGTGGCATAGCAGGTAAAGGCGCAGCCTGCAGTGCCAGCATCATATGGGTGCCAGTTCTAGTCCCAGCTGCTCCACTTCCAATCCAGCTCTCTGCTATGGCCTGGGAAAGCAGTAGAAGATGGCCCAAGTCCGTGGGCCCTTGCACCCACGTGGGAGACCCAGAAGAAGCTCCTGGCTCCTGGATTTGGATCAGCACAGCTCTGGCTGTTGTGGTCATCTGGGGTGTGAACCAGTGGATGGAAGACTTCCCTCTCTCTCTCTCTCTTTCTCTCTCTCTCTCTGCCTCTGCCTCTCTGTAACTCTGCCTTTAAAATAAATAAATAAACATTTTTAAAAAGGAAACAAAATATATCTTTGTAAAAAATAAGAATGAGAATAGGAGAGAGAGGAGGAAGAAGGGTGGGAGTGCGGGTGGGAGGGAAGATAGGATGGGAAGAATCAGTATGTTCCTAAATTTGTATAAATGAAATGCATGAAGTTTGTATACCCTAAATAAAAGCTTTCTAGGTAAAATAAATAAATAAATAAATTGAACTACTTACTGTTTGAAAAATAAGCAAACAAATAAGTGAAAGTAATGAGCTTACTCATTTAACAATGGTAAGAAAAAAGCAAAGCCCAAAATGAGGAAAGCAATTGAAGACAGAACCTTACTGCTCTACCAAGTTCAAGTTTTTGACCTAAATTATACCAGAGGATACTGAAAGAATTTGCAAGTGAGAGCTCCCAGCCATTGATAATGACCTTTGAATAAACAAAGATGAAGGAAAAGTGAATGTTTAAAAAAACAGATTGGGATAAAGTGAGTGAAACTTTTAAAAAGGGAAGGTAGGCTCTGCAAACACCATCTAGCTCTGTGAGAATAGACCCAGGCAAGTCTTCACAACGAATTACAAAAGGGATGTTTGGAAGTCTCTAGAGGACAATATGAGTTAGCCAAGAATAATGCTTACCTCTTCTTATCCTGAATATGATAGACTAGTAGGTCAGCAAAATCCATTGCCATGATGTAGTTGAATGTTAGCAAGCCATGTGATAAAGTCTTTCATGATATTCATATATACAAGTTGGAGTTATATGAATTGGCATAAGTAGAAAATAAGAACAATCAGGACATGGGGATAGGAATTTGAAAAATAGTGGTCCCTGTTATAAAGAAATTCCAGGAAAGTGAGTGTTAATGTGGACAGGCGGCTACTCAATTAAGGCAAAAAATTAGTGCAGCCATTATTTGAATAGGTTTAGTAACAGCAAGAATGACTTATTTTAAAATGAATTAATTATAGATTTATTCCATTTGAAAGCCAGAGAGACAGAGATGCACCAAGAGACACACAGAGACAGAGATCTCCTATCCACTGGTTCTCTTCCCAAACACCTACAAAAGCCAGGAGCCAAGAGCTCAATCCAGAGCAAGTTGGAACTCAAACTCAGGCATTCATATGTGAGATGCAGGCATCCCAAGTTGGGTGTTAACTTTTGCAACAAGTGCCAGCGCTGATAATGACTTATTTAGTACTTACTTACTATATGCCAGGTAAGATGCTAAGCATCGGACAAACATACGCTCTTTTAGCCTTCAGCACAATCATTTTCGTTAGATGTGATTCCCTATTTTACAAAAGGAAAGTTTCAGAGAGGTTAAGCAGCTTTCCCAGTGTAACACAGCTAGCAGGAGGAAGAATGGCATTATGAGCTAAGTTTGAGTCTAATGGCTGTGCTCTTCAGAATTATGCTGACCTTGAGATGATTCTGGGCACTTATCAAACCCAGGACAGAAAATCACCAGACAATGTGGAAAGATTGGTAAGACCTGATCTGCAGCAAGAGGTGGCAGCAAAAGCCAGTGTTAGAGCTGGCAGGAGGCAAAGATGACAGGCATGAAATGGGAAGAGGACGAGAGGCAGGTTATGGGGACTTGGTTGTGGGGCAAGTGGAGCAGGGAAGCAGAGGGCTGCTATGAATCGTGATTAATGAAGCAGATTAAAGGTGACTCACGTTTCTTCTAACAAAGACACTAGAGCATGCACCTGTCTACAATGCCATGCTCAGTCCCGTCAACACCCTCACTACTGCTGGTGGAAATAAACAGATTGGTTCATGGAGACTTTTGCAGGACTGATGTGATAGATAGTTCTACAGCCTTCTCCTTTAATTACTCCTAATAACTTTATTACTCTTAATAACTTCGTAATTAAAATATATGGCCTTCCTCACAAATCTCAAAATTTTCTTCACTGATCAAACAAGACAAAATATGTAAAATGTAATATTTTTTCAATATTTATCTCATTAATCTTTCATTTATATCAATATTGCACTTAAACAATGGAAATCTATTTATATAAATTTTTAACAGTTGGAAGACACTACTATTATATGTTGCTGTCAAATACTACAGAAACCTAAGCATAGTAATTTTTCCAAGCTTAATGTGCAGCAATTTGTGCTATCTAAATAACAAATCTGGAATTGGGGGACATCATTAAGGTTTATGGAAGTAAATAAGAAGAGGTTCAAAAGCAACAGAGCTTTTTAAGTTTCAGTGGTTAATACAGACAGAAATTAACATAGCCAAATAATCTAGAGGTAGCACCATAAATGGGGAGCTAATATTATTATGTTTGTGTATATTACACTGTTTGAGTTCAAACAGTGCAAAGGAAACGCCGTTTTTATCTAAGCCTATGGAAACAGTCGGTCACCTGCTGAGTCCAAGGAGGGTCTCAAGTTTTCCGTCATTTATAAGCAGTCTCCTGCCTTAAATATAAAATCATTGGCTTACACAGTGAATCATTATAAATCTCTCACAAGCTTTTAAACCAATCAGTCAAGCTTAGAATGCAGTGATTTGGAGAATCATAGCTCTGAGGCTTTGGGGCCTCACTGTGCAAGGGTAATAAATGTAAATGATTTTGTAACTTGTAGAAACATAGGTTAGTTCGCTCTTTACCTCCCAAAGAGCAACTGAGTTTGACTAAGGAGGTTTACTGTGATCCTAGGGAAAAAAAAATCTATTATGTCATTTTCTTTCCTGGATCCTGGGGAAAAGAATAACATAAAAAGCAGTTAATCTGTTAAGCACACAAAGCCTACTATATAGAAAACTGCCAGTCAAAAAGCCTGGATTCCTTATGTAATTTGTAGCCTACCCGGAGAGAAAAGAACCTTTCTAAAGTGGTGCCATTTACCCAATTTATCCCACTTGAGGCGAGAGAAACTTAAGTACAACAGTCAGGGAATACTCATTGTATGTCATCACCATCCACCCCACCCCCCAGAAAAAAAGCAGTCCAAATTTTAAAATAACTCATACACGGAACTCAAGTGACTCTTTTCAACCTGAGTTTTAATTTCATGAATACAGCAAACGAATTTACTGAGAATGGCAGAGATGTTTAAAAATGAAAAGTGTATACATATCATCGCACAGTTAATTAAATCTTAACTATATACAACAAAACTAGACATGATATAAAATGAGGTTTTTATTATACTTACCATACTGCCTCCCTAGAGTCCTTAACGCAAAAAGGATAATAAAATGTACCTCTTGTAAGTCCAGTCTGGATTTTTCATCTCTGGTTGTTTTATTTCTTTTGAAGGTCTTTGTGTCCATGGATCATATGTATATGCTCCCATAGTGTCATCTACAAAGCCATGTTGTCTTCATGTCAAAACACGTATTGCTTCGTCTTTTTTTCCTTTCTCAATATTTGGGTTTTAAATAAATAGATGCCTGAACAGGTTTTGTCAAATTCCTTCCACTCAGCACCTCTGCTTTCTCGAACCTACTCTAAGCCCTTGTGTTCCCATCCATGCCTTCTGCAGTTTTCACCTTCATATAAAGAAGTCAACTTGGATATCTT
Organism: Lepus europaeus; assembly: GCF_033115175.1. Classification (NCBI taxonomy): domain Eukaryota; kingdom Metazoa; phylum Chordata; class Mammalia; order Lagomorpha; family Leporidae; genus Lepus; species Lepus europaeus. The sequence continues at coordinate 40,424,892 of NC_084832.1, read as the reverse complement.
TTTAGCAAGATTTCTAATTGAAGTCCAAACAATAAGAGAAAGCTTTTAAAAAGGTCTGGATATTCACAACGGGGAGATGTAGATAACATAAAGCATTCTAACACTCAGTGCCTTCTCCCTACCCTACACTCTCTCTGCCACCAAAGCTGAAGCTGTCTGGGGGATGCTCTTAGATAACCCATTTGTTGCCAATATCATCTCAGCTAAGCTTACAGGTGCCCAAGGCTAAATTATATGTTACTGTATTTAAGCAATGATTTCTACTTTAACTGAGAGGAGAACTTTTGGCAATGGTAGGTCCTGAACCAGTTGAAAAGGGTCATTTTAGAACAGTGTATAAATGAAATGCAGCCATATATGGGAGAGGTGTATGAATATACACCATTCTCTCCAATCAATGCATTTTTATATACTTTTAAAATTACACTGAAACTCAATATGTTCAAGGCCCGGAAGCATACAACAAATCTCATTTCTGTAGGAGAACCAATACATTGATATCCAAACAAATTTTTTCCTTTGAAAATATGTTATAATGGTTGATTAGCAGTGATTACTAATGAAATACAAGTAATTAAAAACAAGCAGAAATTGATTGAAAATTGATTAAGAAAACAACTTAGTAGAAGCAAGGAACTTAAGAATAAGAGCATTTTGAATACAGTTTCAGATTTTTTAAATATTTATTTATTTATGCAAAAAGTAGAGTTACAAATGGGTCAGGGGGAGAGACAGAAATCTTCCATCTGCTGGTTTACTCCTCAAATGGCCACAATGATCAGCGCTGGGTCAACCTGAAGCCAAGAGTCAATAGCTTCTTCTGGGTCTCCTTTATGGATGCAGGGGTCCAAGGACTTGGGCCATCTTCAATTGTTTTCCCAGGTGCATTAGCAGGGAGCTGGATCAAAAGTGGAGCAGCCGAGACCAGAACCTGGGATGTCGGCACCGCAGGAGGCAGCTTTACCCACTACACCACAGCATTGACTCATTAGTCTTTTTTCTCTTCCAACATGAAACACAAAAGAAAAATCTTTGTATATTGGTGAAAAACATTTTTTGATCTGTGAATAGTTCTTAATTTCATTATTTATTGGAACCTGTAAATTCCAAAAGACCTTTTATTAAATTGTATAAATTATTTATGTAACAACATTAGTAAATAACATTAGGTACTAAAAAGACTATCAATTTCATGTTTCCAAACATAGTTCAAGATAAAACGGGCTCAAGGAAGACCCTATGAAAGATTCTTATTAAATATAAGCAAAAAATGTCAACTCTTTGAAGAAAACAATGGGATGAGCTTATGAGATTTTGAAATGCCTTTCCCTGGCGATCTTCCTCCCAGAGTCATTTTTTAGTCATATCTTAAAAGAGAAAAATGGGCCGGCGCCGTGGCTTAACAGGCTAATCCTCCACCTTGCGGCGCCGGCACACTGGGTTCTAGTCCCGGTCGGGGCGCTGAATTCTATCCCGGTTGCCCCTCTTCTAGGCCAGCTCTCTGCTGTGGCCCGGGAGTGCAGTGGAGGATGGCCCAAGTGCTTGGGCCCTGCACCCCATGGGAGACCAGGAGAAGCACCTGGCTCCTGGCTTCGGATCAGCGAGATGCGCTGGCTGCAGCGGCCATTGGAGGGTAAACCAATGGCAAAAAGAAAGACCTTTCTCTCTGTCTCTCTCTCTCACTATCCACTCTGCCTGTCAAAATAAATAAATAAATTTAAAAAAAAAAAAAAGAGAGAGAGAGAGAGAAATGGCTGGCACTGCGGCTCACTAGGCTAATCCTCCACCTGTGGCACCAGCCCCCCCGGGTTCTAGTCCCAGTTGGGGCGCCAGTTCTGTCCCAGTTGCCCCTCTTCCAGGCCAGCTCTCTGCTATGGCCCGGGAGTGCAGTGGAGGATGGCCCAAGTCCTTGGGCCCTGCGCCCGCATGGGAGACCAGGAGGAAGCACCTGGCTCCTGGCTTCGGATCGGCGCAGCACGCCATGTGGCAGCCATTTTGGGGGTGAACCAACGGAAGGAAGACCTTTCTCTCTGTCTCTCTCTCTCACTGTCTAACTTTGCCTGTCAAAAAAAAAAAAAAAGAGAGAGAGAGAGAGAATAATAAGTTTTCCAAAAGGAAAGGCATGACCAAATGATCGCTTCAAGATCCCTCAGAAGTGTCTAGTATTGCATTCCTTTTTGTTTATGTATATGCTTCCACTTGTGCTTGCGTAGACATGGACCAAATTAACTCTGTAATTTTTCAATACAGTCATACACCCAAAGTAAAATTTCAGTGAGCGATGGACCACATAGATGAAGGTTGTGCCTGAGACTATAAAGGAGCTAAAATATTCCTAATGCCTAATGATGTCATAATCGACAGCATATGGTGCCACAACATGTTATTCACATGTTTGTAGTGATATTGGTGTCTACTACACTGCCACCCATATAAAGTAGAACACATACAATTAGTAGGCCGGTGCTGTGGCTCAATAGGCTAATCCTCTGCCTTGCGGCGCTGGCACACCGGGTTCTAGTCCTGGTCGGGGCGCCGGATTCTGTCCCAGTGCCCCTCTTCCAGGCCAGCTCTCTGCTATGGCCAGGGAGTGCAGTGGAGGATGGCCCAAGTGCTTGGGCCTGCACCCCATGGGAGACCAGGAGAAGCACCTGGCTTCTGCCTTCGGATCAGCACGGTGCGCCGGCCGCAGTGCGCCAGCCACGGCGGCCATTGGAGGGTGAACCAACGGCAAAGGAAGACCTTTCTCTCTGTTTCTCTCTCACTGTCCACTCTGCCTGTCAAAAAAAAAAGAACACATGCAATTAGTATACTACATAATACCTGGTAATAAGAAATGATCATGCTACTCTTTTATGTATTTACTATATTGCACTTTTTATCATTAGAGTGCACTCCTAGTTATAAAAAAAATTTTTTAACTGTAAAACAATATGCAGCATTATGCCAGCAGCCACCTCATATATCCGGAGCGTTGTTTCCCCACATTCTTGATTTAATCTCATGTTGTTTTGCTCATCATGGCAATGAGAACAATACACTATAAATATGTACCATATAGTCTGCGTGTCTATTAGACAGTGCCATTGAGGTTTGTGTAAGCACACTCCTCCCACAATGACACCGTCACCTAGTGACACATTTCTCAGAATGTATCCCCATGGTTAAGTGCATGACTATACTCAGATTATCACTAAAAATCCTGTGTGTAGTAAACAGCCCAACAAGGTTTTATGTGTATAAATTGAGCTTTACATTTCCTGGTCAAGTTTCCAACCATTATTATGTACAACAATCCGGTTCTATAGTTTAAGAGTTAATTTATTAACATTAATTATTGGTCCATGTAAAGTTAGAAAATGTGATCTTGAATTAACTAAGTTTAACTATAATATCACAGAGCCGATACTTCAATGGTTACATTCATCAGGTAATAAATAGCTCCCTTTGATCATTGTTTTTAAAGTCTCCTGAACCATGCTTTGATTAGTTCTATTTAATATTTAACATCTGGTTAGTCAATTTCAATCTGCAGGAAACACTGCTGGAAAAATTCTATGCTGACTAAATACATTTATAATACTACAAAGCTGACATGTAATTGATTTTAGTTCTCATAAAAGGATTATGTTAACTTTCCTTAATCTATATATTTGTATTTTGTGCAGTCTAGTGAGTTCACACCAGGGATGCTAAATTTTTATTTCTTATCAGTATTTTATGTAAAATTGATAGGATTATATTTTAGTCTAAGTACCACGTTCCAATTTTTCCCTTGAAAAGAAAATAACATACCGAAATATGACTGCACCGCCACCGCTCTACCACAGCTGGCCAGAGGTTTACTGGCAGACTGCAATGCTTCTAATCATCGAACAGCACATTGCAGTGCTTTCCACAGGCTCTCGGATCCCAGGGAGAATGTGAGATACAAAATAAAAAGGAAGCATTTTTATTTCTCTCAGGTCTAGGTCTGCTGGTCTGTTTTTAGTATTGTTTGATTACAAATTAAATACAGCAATGGTTGCAAACATTTATTTATCAGTGCTCTGGCTGAACGTCATTGAATATTTAATATTATTGTTTATTAGACAAATTTCTAATGAAGAACCATTCCTAGATCCAGCAGTTGGCCTGCTAGGAAAGATGCTGGTTGAGAACCTCGCTTCCCGCAGCAGTGTCTGGGTTCGTGTCCTGGCTCTGGTTCCCAATTTCAACTTCCCACTAAGTAGACTCTGAGAGGCAGCATGTGATAGCTCAAGTAATCAGATCCCTTCTACCCACATGGGAGACCTGGCTATGGCCTGCATTGGCTACAACTGTTGTGGCATTTGCGGAATGAAGCATTGGATGTGAGCTCTCTCCTATCCCGCCCTCACTCTGTCGCTGTCTCTCTTGCTCCATCACTCACTCTCTCTTTCTGCCTCTCAAATAATAAATAAAATAGCCATTTCTAATCAGGCTATTTTATAGAACAGAAATTTTATGAAACAGAAATTTTGGTTATCCTCATAACATTGACCCAACTGACAAGGAAGTTAGTTTTTCTTAGATAGATAAAATTTACTTTTAGTCTATTTGATTTCAGAGACTCAATTTGTTGAAATTAGAGTTCCTTTAAATTTATGGTTTCAATTTTCCTATTGTGTGGGGGGAAGATGGGTAAAGTCAAAATGTGATATGAAAAGTTTCAAAACAAAGTCCAAATCTAGACTCATTCTCTAATCTTCTCTAATATATATCTTCCATTATAGTTCCAAAAAGTTAAAACAGTCACTAATTATGGAAAGAAAGAATACTTAAAGCAACACTAAAAGAGCAATACAAGTTTTCATGGGGCTAGTGCTGTGGCACAGTAAATTAATCTTCTGCCTGAGAACCCAGAATCTCATATGGGCGCTGGTTCCAATCCTAGCTGCTCCACTTCTGATCCAACTCCCAGCCTATGGCCTGGGAAAGCAGTGGAAGATGGCCCAAGTGCTTAGGCCCCTGCACCCAGATAGGCTCAGCTCCAACCACCGTGGCCATTTGGGGAGTGAAGCAGCAGATGGAAGACCTCTCTCTCTCTCTAACTCTGCCTCTCAAATAAATAAACAAACCTTAAAATTAAAAAAAAAAAAAACTCTGGAACAAGAAAGATTTGTGAAGTCTCAAATTTCTAAAATTTTACTGACATGTCTTGGTCAAAGGTTATTGAACACAAACAGAAAGCTTTAACAACTGGTTAAAATTCAGTGATTTGGAAGGATGCTGTATTTGCTTTAAACTATAATGACTTTGTCAATCCAAGTCTTCTTTTTTCTTTTTTTCTTTTTTTTTTTTTTTTTTGACAGGCAGAGTGGACAGTGAGAGAGAGAGACAGAGAGAAAGGTCTTCCTTTTGCCGTTGGTTCACCCTCCAATGGCCGCCGCGGTAGCGCGCTGCGGCCGGCGCACCGCGCTGTTCCGATGGCAGGAGCCAGGTGCTTCTCCTGGTCTCCCATGGGGTGCAGGGCCCAAGCACTTGGGCCATCCTCCACTGCACTCCCTGGCCACAGCAGAGAGCTGGCCTGGAAGAGGGGCAACCGGGACAGGATCGGTGCCCCGACCGGGACTAGAACCCGGTGTGCCGGCGCCGCAAGGCGGAGGATTAGCCTGTTGAGCCACGGCGCCGGCCAATCAAAGTCTTAATTCAGCTGCCACCTAATGTATTGATACTCAAGGAACTCGAGAGAGGGAAGCAGGAGAGAACAGGCAGGCATTTATTTATTTATAATTGATTAATAAAAAGAATATGTATTTATAGCATATGTGTTATTTTGAAATATTCATTGTAGATATTTGTAATACAGTAAAATTTAACTAGCTAGCACATGCTTTCCCATACAGATTGATTGTTTTTGTGATGAGAACATCTTATGTCCATCCTCATAGCAACTTTCAAGAACACCATAACAGGCCAGCATTGTGACGCACTGGCTTAACCTGCTGCGTGGGACACTTGCATCTCATGTCAGAGCACTGGTCTGAGTCCTGGCTTCTCCACTTCCGATTCAGCTCCCTGCTGATGGCCTGGGAAAGCTGCAGAAGTTGGTGGAAGTATTGGGCCCTTGAACCCACGAGGGTGACTCGAATGGAGTTTCTGGCTCCTGGCTTCAGCCTTGCCTAGCTTTGTCTGTTGCAGCCATTTGTAGACTGATCCTTGGACTAAAAGATCTCTTTGTTTCTCTCCCTTTATGTCTGTCACTCTGCCTCTCAAATAAGTAAGTGAATCAATAAAATAAATCTTTTTTCTAAAAAGGAATACAATGAGATAAGGCATTTTTATAGAGTTACATTCTTTCTGACATCTTGTGAAATTTTCCAGAAGCATACGAAACAGCAAATACATTTTTAGTAATTCCATTCCATTTTAACAATATTTATTGAGCATTTGTGATAGGATGGTTTCTGAGGGACTTAAAAGTTAAATAGAAATCTCATAAATTTTGAAAAATACAACATATTATGACTCTCGAGATACCTACATTCTAAAGGGGAAATATAAGCAATATAGGAGATATGCTTCAAAAGCAATGGTTTTTAAAACTAATGTGAATAAGAATTTATGCATCCAACCCAAGAGATTCTTTGATGGATCCAGAGTGAGACCTAACATTTAAACCAAATCCCATGTGATTCTTTTTTTAATTAATTAATCTGAGAGGCAGAGACTGTGTAGGAGCAAGCGCCATCCACTGGTTCACCTCCCCTTCCCAGCCATGGTGAGAACTCAATCCATATCTCCCACAAGCATAGCAGGAAACCAATTATTTGAACCCTGTTTTTCAGTGCTGTCATTAACCAGGAGCTGAAATCGGGATCTGCAACCAAGACTTGAACCGAGGTACGGTGATATGAAACATAGGATTTTTTCTTTTTAAAGATTTATTTATTTACTTATTTGAAAGGCAGAGTTACAGAGAGGCAGAGACAGAGGTAGAAGAGAGAGAGAGCTCTTCCATTCGCTGGCTCACACCCCCAAATGGCCAATCTGAAGCCAGCAGCCAGGAGCTTCTTCTGGGCCTCCCACGCAGGTGCAGGGGCCCAAGTACTTGGGCCATCTTCCACTGCTTTCCCAGGTCATAGCAAAGAGCTGGATCGGAAGAGGAGCAGCCGGGACTCAAACCGGTGCCCACATGGGATGTCTGCACTGTATGGGGCAGCTTTAGCCGCTATGCCATGGCACTTTTGAACAAAGGACTCTTAACTAGCATCTTTACCATTAGGCTAAACATCTACCCCAAATTCCATGCAACTCTAATGAGGATGGTCTGTAGCTTTAAATATTGGGACTAACTTTCAAATGTACCTGGAGAAAATTATCCTATTGACTTATAATGTCATATAACTAATTTAGATAAGTAGGGGTATTCTAAGCCTTAAGATCAAGGTAACACTGGCTTAACTTCCAAAATGTGTCCCCCACTTGGGGGCCAATGCTGTGGTGTAGTAGGTAAAGCCACCACCTGCAGTGCCGGCATCCCCCTTGGTTTTTTTGCAACCCAGCTGCTTTACTTCTGATCCAGGTCTCTGCTATGGCCTGGGAAAGCAGTGGAAGATGGCTCAAGTACTTCAGCTCCTGCACCCGTGTGGGAGACCTGGTAGAAGCTCCTGGCTCCTGGTTTCAGATCAGCACAGCTCTGGCCATTGTGGCCATCTGGAGAGTGAACCAATGAATGGAAGATTTCTCTCTCTCTCTGCCTCTGCCTCTGCCTGTCTGTAACTCTGCCTTCCAAATCAATAAATAAATCTTAAAAACAACTGTCCCTCTGAAAGTCTAAAAGTTCTCTTTAAGATTTCAGAGAAGTAAACTTTTCAGCCTTTTGCTCAATTCTGACTCTCAGATATCTGCTTCTATATACCACTTCTTTCCTGCACAGTTTTTTTTTAAAGATATATTTTATTTATTTGAAAGGCAGAGTTGTAGGGAGAGAGAGAGAGAGAGAGAGAGAGAGAGAGAGAGAGAGAGAGAGAGGAGAGAATCTTTCATCCACTGTTTCACTCCCCAATGGCCCCATGGCCCCAGTGTCTGGGGCTGGGCCAGACTGGAGCCAGGAGCACAGAACTCCTTAGGTCGTCTTCTGCTGCTTCCCCAGGCCATTAGCAGCAAGCTGAGTCAGAAATGGAGCAGCCAGGACTCAACCTGCCACTCATATGGGACGCTGGTGTCACAGCAGCAGCTTAACCCTGCACCACAACACTGGACCCCATGCACAGTTTTTACACAGCTGTGAGCCTCCTCCCTCTACCATCCTACCCTCCACACATGCGACACTCAGTGTTGAGAAATAGAATGAATATCACTAAAATTTGAGGGAAAAGAGTTGAGACAATGAAGAGCAGACCCTATAAAAACGTATTAACATGGGGCAGTCAGTTGGCAAAGTAGTTAAGTCACTGCTTGGGATGCTGGTGCTCCACATCAGAGTGCCTGATTCATGTCCCAGCTCCTTTGCTTTCAGTCCAGCCCCCTGCCAATGCACACCTTGGGAAGCAGCAGGTGATGGCTCAAGTACTTGGGTCCCTGCCACCCACAGGAGCACCTGGCTCCTGGCTTCAGCATGTTCTAACCCCTGTAGCTGCAGGCACCTGGGGAGTAGGCCAGCAGGTGGAGGATCCTCTCCAGCCCCCCTCCCTTTCAAATAAAATCAAAATAAATTTAAATTTTTTAGAAAAGAAACTTCTCAATTTTAAAATTTAAAATTCAGGATTAAGTATCGCTGGCACTCCCTTCCCTCAAATCAGAATTTTCCTATCTTTGTGCTTTGCAACAATTACCTGAAGCACTATATATAAAACAGAAATAAGTGAAACTTACTCTATTGTGGAGATACTGGAATATCAGATCATTCTGTAGAATTGCTCCTTATTAAGTTGGTAGAAACAACAGCTACCGTGATTTCTCCACCTTAAAGAACAGGGTTTGGGGCAGCAGTATGGCATAGTAGGTTAAGCCTCCGCCCACGGCACTGGCCTCCCCTTTGGGCAGCGGTTTGAGTCTGGACTGCTCCAATTCCAATCCAACTCCCGGTTAATGGCCTGGGAAAGCAGTAGAAGATGGCCCAAGTGCTTGGATCCTTGCACCCACATGGGAGACCCAGAAGAAGCTCCAGGCTTCTGGCTTTGGATTGGCCCAGCTCCAATTGTTGAGGCCATGATCAGTGGACAGAAGACCTCTCTCTCTCTCTCTCTCTGTCCCTCTCTCTGTAACTCTGCCTCTCAAATAAATAAATAAATCTTAAAAAAAAAAAAAAACAGAATAAGAAGAAGAAGAATAGGTATAATAGGACCTTTTCACCATCAGCGTCTGTTCTGTAGTTATTACTACTGGCTCAGAACTTCTCTCTAAGGCCCCCTAAAACAGCATATTCACATATGATGTGAGCTCAGTTGGAAACTTGCAGCAGTAAGCAATTCATTTAAAATTTGGGAGCCTAAGAGACAAACAGGAAATCAGAGGAGCCGTATGCTATGGTACCGCTAAATCAACAAAGGATCATTTCGGAAGCGTAACAAAGAACTCGGTACATACAACACTCACTTCAGCCTCACTTACAGTATCTGTGCCAGGGGAGCAAAGGTCTCCAGATTCCTCTTCCAAGTAGAGAAGGCCCCATCCTGGTGCCAACGGCAATGTGAAGTTAACTGTACATAAAACGGTAAAGAACCAACTACAGGATCAAATTTAGGTCATTTTTTTCTTCTATTTTGGATTTTCCCTCTTAATCATCATGTTAATATTGCAGGCCACAGGCATGACAGCCAATGAGCAGGTGAAATCTGAAGAAAAGGGTTCAAAGACCCCTGTGCTCCCTAGCAGGCTTCTGAGTGGACCGCTGTGGACCACAGAGAAGGCTGGAGAAGGTAGTCAGGAGACGCTGCATGGGCTCTGACAGCCCGCAAACTACGCTGGTGTCTCTTTGGACTTTACAGTTGTTCCTATGCAGCTTCTTTCATTTCTTTGGAATTGAATAAACCAGATGATTCTTCCCCGGGGTGGGGGGGAGAAAATCAGTTAGACAGCCGTGATTGTCACAGTGGGCTACTGTGCTGTTGTCTTGAAGGGATCAGACAGATCAGAAGACAGATTCCTTGGGGGAAAAGAATCCTTAGAGGAGCCCAGACTTGACACAGGGAGAAGATGGGCATAGGAGCATTTTGACGAGAAGTGGAGCTTAAGAGTGGAAGTTGAGGGCGCACTGGTGAAGAGTGACAGGATAGTCACCTGGTTGAGGCGGCGTGCCCATCTGTCATTGTCAGGGAGGCTGGATAGTTTGGATAAAAGTGGCTCATGAGGAGTATTAGAGGTTTAATTTCGAACACATTGTTGGAAGATAGAAGATGATTATTTTGGGGCTTCAGGGGGATTCAATTCAAAATTGAAAAGGGAATAACTTAATTTAAAAGAGAAAGCAAGTGTTTCAATAAGCCTGATGAATAATAAATGAATGCATGATTATTTCAGAGGCAGGAGACTGGCCTAGCAGTTAAAATGCCAGTTAGTGCCTGTGTCCCACACAGAAGCACCTGAATTCAATACCTAGCTCCAGCTCCTGGTTATAGCTTCCTACTAATGCAGACCCTGAGAGGCAGCAGGTAGTTGAGACCCTGCCACCTACGTGGGAGACTTGGATTGAGTTTCCAGCTCTTAGCTTAAGCCTGGCCCAGTCCCTGCACATTTGAAGAGTGGACTAGTGGAAGACAGCATTTCTATCTCTATCTCTACCTCTATCTCTATCTCTATCTCTATCTCTATCTCTATCATCTCTATCTCTATCTCTATCTTTACCTCGATCTCTATCCCACTCATCTGTATCTGCCTTCCAAATAATTTTTTATTATTTTAGTTGCCTATGTAATAATAACAGCCAAAATGTATTGAGAGCATGTTATAGGTGATTTTATTTTCCTCTACAACTTGTTTAGAAGCCCATTTTACAGGTGATGAAATTGAGGCACAGGGTTGTTAAATCACATGCCTAAGTTTACATTGCATGTAAAGTAACTGGAATTTTAAACTAAGCACCCCATCTCCCGTAAGTCTGATCTCTTAACTACTGTAACTCACTAGAGGTGTGAAGGATTGTAAAAAGAAAGAAAAGAGAGCTAATAAACATTACAAAGCAAGAACTGCAAGGATTTAGGGGTCAAATGAGAGGAAGGAACTGAAGATGGCTCCAGTGTCCAGTGTAAGGAAGGAACAGGAAGGATTGATAGTGTGTTTGATACCAACTTAAGTTTTACAAGTGTGTTAGTGACACAGAGGTGATGATCTATTTGCCAATCAATATGTGAATGTCGTTTCTTTTAATGTAAGGCATTTTCCACATTGGGGAAAAAATAGATTAGGAGTTGATTGTTCCTCTTAGTAGCTATATTTAAAGTATTCCAGCTATTTTTCATATGAGACAATACTCTGTATTTATGTAACACCTTTCTTCTAAGGAGCTCAAAGCCTTTTACCACCACGTATTACCTTATTCATCCTCATATATCCCCTGTTAAGAAAGGAAGTGTCAAGTATAATGATCACAATTTTACAGACGGGAACATTAAGACAAATGGAGCCAATGACTTGCCAAGATCACAAAAAACTCCTGTAGCACAACTAAGTATGGAACTGGTGCTTTTGAAAATTTAAAATACTTTCCAATCTCTTCTCAGTGCTATGTCTGAAACCTGTCTTAACTTGCGGCATTACTTTATCTATAAATTGTTTAGAATTGAGTTATAATCTGGTGTTATCTAAGAAGTGTGCATCATGAACTTGAAAAAACCTATAAAACTGTGAAGACAGTGCTTTTTGCTTTTAAAATATCAAAACTCTTCCCCACAATTAAATCTAAAGAAGTTTTCATGTATACATAAACCCTGAAAGACTTAAGAAAATGCTTTTAGGGGCCGGCGTTGTAGCGTAGCAGATAAAGCCGCAGTCTGCAGTGCCAGCATCCCATATAGGTCCTGGTTTGAGTCCTGGCTGCTCCACTTCCGATCCAGCTCTCCACTATGGCCTGGGAAAGCAGTGGAAATTGTGCCCAAGTCCTTGGGCCCCTGCACCCTCATGGGAGGACCTGGAGGAAGCTCATGGCCCCTGGCTTCAGATCTGCATAGCTCCAGCCGTTGCGGCCAACTGGGGAGCAAACCAGCAGATGGAAGACCTCTCTCGCTCTGCCTCTCCTCTCTCTGTGTAACTCTGACTTTCAAATAAATTGATAAATCTTTTTTAAAAAATGCTTTTGTTTAAGGTAACCTTACTATTTAGAAACCCCAGATTATCAATAAAAGAAATAAGATGACACACACCCATGCCAACTCAGGTAATAAAGCAAGAAACCAAGTGTTGTTGTTGTTGTTGTTTTTGTTTTTTTTTTTTTTTTTTTAGAGGAAACTAAGTATTTTTCTCCTGATAATAAGACAACAAATAAAAGGCCCTCAAATCTAGGAAATATTTTTAATATATTTATTTATTTATTTATTTGACAGGTAGGGTTACAGACAGCGAGAGAGAGAGAGAGAGAGAAAGGTCTTCCTTCCATTGGTTCACCCCACAAATGGCCGCTACGGCCAGCGCTGTGCCGATCCGAAGCCAGGAGCCAGGTGCTTCATCCTGGTCTCTCATGCAGATGCAGGGGCCCAAGCACTTGGGCCATCCTCCACTGCCTTCCCTGGGCCACAGCAGAGAGCTGGACTGGAAGAGGGGCAGCCAGGACTAGAACCCAGCGCCATATGGGATGCCGGCGCCACAGGCAGAGGATTAACCTAGTGAGCCATGGCGCTGGCCCCCCTAGAAAATATTTTTAAACTCAAAAATTATATTATTGCTCACTTCTATATTAACTAAGATTTCTATCTGATTTTTAATTTATCTCATTATAAATGCAATTTAAAATTAGTTAATAATTGCATATTTAGATGTTCAAGTCTTAAAACAGGAAAGAGAGAAGTGTCCATTGAATTTTTTTAAACAGCTAAAAAAATATATTTGCTTTCAGAGTCCTTTAATAGAATCCTTATGTATACTGTGGGTGGTGAGCACAGGCTATGGTACAAGGTGAACTACATCCAACAGGACAATCTAAGATCAAAGGCTCAGTCATTGGTTTCCACACTTAAAGGCACCTATGCAGTTTACTTTTCCTCCTTAAGTTGCACCAGCTCTGCTCTTAAATGTATAAAATCTTTTAGAAATTCTACCACAGGTTAGCAGGATATTGCAGTTCAAAAATGAAGCAGAATAGCTTTTACAATGACAGTACATGAAAAGAACAAAGAAGATGAAAAACAAATTGTGCATAACAACATGCCAAAACTGTATCAAATCAGATTCATCAGTGCCCCCAAAGTTAGAGGATCATTCAGAGAACTAAGTTATATCTTATGTTCACCATTTGCTCTAGCAAGTATAAAACACTGTAGATAACTACTTCATACTTTTTGAATAACTACCATTAACATGCAAGGACATGATTAATCATCTCCAAATTAAATAGAAATTCTAAGTGGACCTTCTGAATCACTCAGATTATTGCTATATGCTTTGGGTATTATAAAATGTCAAACTCGGTTTGAAAATTGACACAGACAAAAAACGGTAGTTTTTTGACAGCACAAATGACACAATGTAAATTCATTCATTTATTCAACAAATATTTTTAAACATTTTCTATGTTTCAAGCGTTGTTGAGAACAATTAAAAAAAGCAATGAAGAAAATTAAAGTCACTACTTTTCTTGGTACACATATTCCAGAGGGAAAACAGAGAACATACTTTATAATGAATTGATTATAATATGTAGTATGTTTAGTGGTGATAATTGCTAAGAACAAAAGTAAACTGCCTTAGAATCAATGCAGTAGGACTGTAAATGGATAACAAAACATTCTATCCTTGTGTTGCTTGAATTAGATCAAATCTGGAAGCTATCAAAGGTAATTCAAAAAATGTATTATATTTTGCCTTATTAGAGAGTTCAGGAAAATCCAATATAGTTGGAAAAACACTGGTGAATTGCTCTGCTGTGTTGTTCATTTCTGGGATTTCTTCCACATGAAAATGATGAGCATTGTGTTTCTTCATACATCCCATAAACATGTACTAAGGACCTGCTGTATACAAGGTCATATGTTCAGTGAGATCTATCTACACTTGATCCTTAGGGACACTCTACTTCCATGAGAAAAGAAGGCACAAAACCAAGTGAGCTATATAGGTGCTCAAAAATAGTGTAGAAACATTACCAAAAGTGCAAAGAATTGAGTAAATAAATCCTTGTAAAGGACTCAAGAGAGGCTTCAGAGAGAGTGGTACCTGAGTAGGACCATGAAGGATGAGCGCATTTAAGTCAAAAGTACAGCATAAGCGGAGGAGAGTGTGGGGAGGTTTGCTGGGTCTTGGTGGGACCAGAAGTACAGGAAGCAGTGGTGATGGGGCTGAAAAGGTTAAGTTGAGGACAGATGATGGGAGGACCGAAATGAACAGATATAAACTTCATCCTCCAGGAAACTGAGAACCTCTGAATATTTTTGAACCATCAAAATGTTGGCACAACGTAGAGGAGACTGAAAAGGGAAAACAGTGAAGTCAAAACAGAATGTCAGCTCCTGCATTAGTCCCCCGGGAAATGCAATGGCTCTAAACTGAAAAAGTGGAAACAGAGATTGGAAGGATAGAAATAGATGCACTTTTCACTTGACAGCAAATTAACAATGAGTATGGAGCAATGAAAACATCTTTTTATACTCAGAAGTGGGATATTTTCAGGAACAACTTTCTTTTTTTTTTCAAGATTTATTTTATTTATTTGAAAGACAGAGTTACAGAGAGAGGTAGAGACAAAGAGAGAGGTCCTCCATCCTCTGGTTCACTCCCCAGATGGCCACAACAGCCGGAGCTGTGCCCATTTGAAGCCAGGAGTCAGGAGTCTCTTCTGGGTCTCCCATGTGGGTGGAGGGGCCCAAGCACTTAGGCCATCTTGTACTGGTTTCCCAGGCCATAGCAGAGAGCTGGATTGGAAGAGAAGCAGCCAGGACTAGAACCGGTGCTCATATGGGATGCCGGCATCTCAGGCCAGAGCGCTAACCCACTGCACCACAGCACTGGCCCCAGGAACCACTTTAAATGTATACATTCTGCTTCAAAAGTAAACATGGCTTTTGACTTAATGGAGCATACATGGGGGTTATAATGGGTGCCCAACATTGGTAGGCTCTGTATGAAATGAAAATATAAAGCCTCAAACCAATTCTTCCTCCCAACATAAAAGATAGTAAACTGTTAAAATCAGTATGTAATATAGTGTTTAATTAAGTGGCCCATTCTAAAACGCTATTGGGGCACTAGCAATTAACATGAGGCCCTTGGTAAGCATTCTATTAATGAATCTTAGACTTTTTATATTTGAATGTTTTGTTCATAAGAAGAGTTGGATGATTTGATCAGTCTTCCATTGGCCAGAAAACAACTACTTATAATAAAAACTCATTTTCTGGGGCAAATGCTTGGTGAAGCAGTTAAGACATCAGCTAGGATGCCTGTATCTCCTGCTCCTGACTCCAGCTTCCTACTAATGTAGACCCTGGGAGGCAGCCACGTTAACTCAAGCAATGGGGTTCCTACCTCCCTAGTGAGAGACCTGAATTGAATTGCCAGCTCCTAGCTTCAGCCTGGCCCAGACTGAGTTATTGCAGGCATTTGGGGGAATGAACTAGAGGATGGGAGTCTTCTCTGTCTCTCTCCCTTTTGAAATAAGTAAACCCTTTGTTTTTCCTTTTTTTTTTTAAAGAACATTATCAGACTAGATTAGGGCTCACTCTATCAGCCTCTGTTTTTAAAGAAAGATTGATTTATTTATTCGAAAGCCAGAGTTACAGAGAGAGAGAGGGAGAGACAAAGAGAGAGAGAGAGATCTGGGGCTGGCGCCATGGCTTACTTGGTTAATCCTCCGCCTTGCAGCGCTGGCATCCCATATGGGCGCAGGGTTCTAGTCTCGGTTGCTCCTCTTCCAGTCCAGCTCTCTGCTGTGGCCCCGGAGGGCACTGGAGGATGGCTCAAGTGCTTGGGCTGCTGCACCCGCATGGGAGACCAGGAAGAAGCTCCTGGCTTCGGATCGGCACAGCGCTGGCCATAGCGGCCATTTGGGAGTGAACCAACGGAAGGAAGACCTTTCTCTCTGTCTCTCTCTCTCACTGTCTATAACTATACCTGTCAAATAAAAGAGAGAGAGAGAGAGAGAGAGAGAGAGAGAGAGAGAGAGAGAGAGAGAATCTTCCATCCACTGGCCTACTCCCCAGATCAGAGTTGGACGAATCTTAAGCCAGGAGACAGGAGCTTCTCCCAGGTCTCCCACGAGGGTGCAGGGGCCCAAGGACTTAGGCCATCTTCCTCTGCCCTCCCAGGCACATTAGCAGGGAGCTGTATCAGAAGTGGAACAGCCAGGACTCGAACCAGTGCCCATATAGGATGCTGGCACTGCAAGCAGCAGCTTTGCCTGCTATACCACAGAATTAGCTCCAAATAAGTGAACTTTAAAAAAAAAAAATATTTCCTTTCTGGAACCAGCAGTGTGGCATAGAAATAAAGCACTGCCTGCAAAACCTGCATCCCTAATGGGTGCTGGCTCATGCTACTCCACTTCCGATACAGCTCCCTGCTAACAGCCTGGGCAAAGCAACAGAAAATGGCCAAAATGCCTAAGCCCCTGCTACCCACGTGGGAACCTGGAAGAAACTCCTGGCTCCTGGCTTCAGCCTGGCCCAGTGCTGGCCATTGCAGCTATCTGAGGGGTGAACAAATGGATGGAAGCTCTCTCTCCCTCTCTCTCTCTCTCTCTCTCTCTCTCTCTCTCTCTCTCTTAGTCTGTCTCTCCCTTTCTCTAACTCTGACTTTCAAATAAATAGATAAATGTTTTGAAAAAAAAAATTTCCTTTCTAGTTTCAAACCTTCAGAAATAATAGGTACTTTTAACTTCCCATAAGAAGAGTTTTCCAAAAACTGATGATTTTCAATGTCAAAGAGGAGTTCTGTCTAAATTATTCCCGGTAATTTACTCTTTTGTATCATTTTAAATAATTCCACTGCCACCTTTTTAACTTTCAAATATTTGTAGAATCTTATAATATAGTCTGTAGTCACTACTTGCCTAGCTATATATTTATCTACTTAAACCTTTACTTATAAATTAATCCTTTCCTTCTCTTAATCATTGCAATTGCTTTTTCCTGGCCTAGCTCCAAATTTTCTTCAAATCATTGGTTCTGAGGTACCTGAAGTCTAATACTCTATTTTAGGCTTAGATTATATCCAGATATTTCCTTTTTATTTATTTACTGTACTGCCCAAGTGTGGGTGATTTGCTGTATACTATTGCCCTTATAGATACTGGGCCAGGCAGAAATGTACTTCATATCTTAATGATAATCATAAAAACACCCAAATGTGATAAGAATCTCTTTCTCTCCAGCACTTATTAGCTAGTGTAATGAATCTAAAATACTCTATTACCCACATTAATAAAGTAACTTATTTAATTTTTTATTTTTATTTTGTTTCAATTTTCATTTTAATATCATATTTTTCTTCTCAGTCTTTATAAAAATGTTATCAATTAAAATATTTTCTTTTTCAATGTGTATATCACTTGGGAGAAATGTATAAATTCTTGAAATTATTTTGTGTATTTCTCCTTTCATTACATTCTGCCTAAATTTATAGATTGTGTGTATGTTAAGCTATTTTTGTTGTTTTTAAAATAATAATATTTACCCTAGTTTCCAAAACATCTGGACCTATTGACTGTGTTAGCCATCTATGCACAGATGGAGTCAGTATTTGCAGAAGGAATTTTTTAAAGTGACCTGATTGAGAAAAACTACCATTCTTTCTTTTCTTCATTATGTTCCTTTCCATTTTCCCTGACTCCTTGGAATCACGTTCATTTTAATATACCCTTATAACAGTGGCATTTGATAATAGTAAATTATATAGTAAATGCTGGCCATCTGATAATAGTAGATTTCAGACATCCGTAAACCAGTTGTTGAAATTTGAATAAGCTCTGTATATTAGCTCATTTTCTTTTGCTGTAATCAAATACATAAGGCCAAGTACTTTATAAGTGTATTTCACTCCCACTTCTGAAGGTTCAAGGATTGCTCCAGCAGCAGCTCAGCTCCAGCCATATGCCAGCATGGTGGACGGTGGCATGGTTAGAGCGTGTGGGAGAGGGAGAGGCCACGTGGCAGACAAGAAGCCAAAGGGAAGCAGAGGCAGGCTTGCTCTTTTCATAACAGCTCACCCTCACAGCAACTCACCCACTCCACAAGACCAGCACTAATGCTTTCCAAGGGTGATGTCCCCTGACCTAATTGCCTCACACTAGACCACACCTCAACACTGCCACAATGAAGACCAAGCTTCTGGCACATGAACCTCTTGGGAGACACACAAAGTCGTGTCACTGCAAGTCAGATATTACCACTGTGGTAACTATTGACTTCCTAGTTGTCATGTTAGATTATGGCCTTGTGTTCAAAAAATACATGTGAAAGTATTTAGAGAGAAAGGTGTTATATCTACAACTTATCTTCTAATGGTTCTGCATAAAATATCCTCCCTGCACACTGATATGTAAGGTAGCGAGAGACAGCAAAAGAGACATAGTAACAGAGAAGAGAGAATAGTTAAAGAAATAATAAAACAGAGTAAGCAAATGGGACCATTTGGGGAATATGGGTGAGGATTCATGAGAATTTCTTACTTATGTGACTTATCTGCAAGTCTGAAATTGTTGTTATTAAAAAATAGAAATAATACTTTTCATCTGATTGGTAACGTCCCATTCATAAAATGTTTTCACATATGACACTATCTTACTGAATCTTTCCCATTGCTTTTTCTTTATTTTTCCCCTTAAATAAAAGAAGGAAACTCAGTGTCAGAAGTGAAAATAAAAGGCTCTGGGGCCTGTGTTGTGGCACAGCAGGTTAAGCCACCACCTGAGACGCCAGCATCCCAAATGACATGGACCGTGAGCATGAGTCCCGCCATCTTAGGACAGGCCCTGAAAATGGAAGCACAAGTCAGCAAGCATCACAACCCACCCAACATCACCAGAGGCCACACAAACAAGCTTAACCCACCTACTGCCCAGCTACCCGGAACTGCTGACAAGAGCAAGTAACTCTGACTCTATACAAACTCAATTGTACAAAAATGGTATGCAATACTCTTGCTGGTAGTGAGTCCCTCTTGGGTTTGTCTCCAAATAAACCTATACTGGCTATTGAGTTCGTGATCTCCTCCTCCTCTTTGTCTCATTCCTACACTTTAACAATATGAGCATTGGTTCGAATCCTGGCTCCTCCACTTCTAATCCAGTTCCATATTGATGCACCTGAGAAAAGCAAAGGAAAACGGCCCAAGAGCTCGGGACCCTGCACTCACACGGGACACCTGGATGGAGTTCTCTCTCTCTCTCTCTCTTTCTCTCTCTCTCTCTCTCTCTCTCTCTCTCCAATTCTGTAACTCTGTATTTCAAATATATAAATAAAAATCTTCAAAAACACAAAATCAAAGACTTCTAACTCAAAATACATGATTCTATTACAGGATCATAAAGGTGATTTCAGTTCTTGTCTTACATTGAGGAAGAATTTCCATGCAGCAAAGTGAGATTTCGTGATGTGAGAACCTCCTGCTTCAGCAGTCGGTGGGGGGTGGGGGATGGAGTCCAAGGGAGGAGTTGCCTGGGGAAGCCTGCAGACCTTGGCTCTTTTATGCACAAAAGTGGCTACGTTGATTTAACCAATCAGGGAGGAGAATAACAGCAAACAACCAGATAGCTAAAATAACAACCAATCAGGGGGCTGCAATAAGAGCCAAACAGAGGCAGGGATAAAAACCCATCAGAGTGACTTCTGCTGCTGACTTAACAATTTGACACTCCTGTTCATGGCGTCAGTAATCTCCCTAGGCTCTAGTCATGAGTTGCCAGGGCTATGGAAGCCTTTAGAGTTCGCTGACTTTGATCTTATTCCGATAGGGTCATAGTCAAATTGTTAAGTCAGCAACAAAAGTCACTGTGTACTTACATCCCATGTGGGATCTGTCTTTAATGTGTTGTCTAATGTGCAGTGATACTATAACTAGTACTGAAACAGTATTTTTACACTTTGTGTTTCTGCGTGGGTACAAACTGATGAGATCTTTACTAATTATATACTGAATCAATCTTCTGTATATAAAGATAATTGGAAATGAAAAAAAAAAACCTGGTGTTAAATTGGAAATGGCATAGAAAATTAATTAATTTAAAAAAATATATTATGTAGGATCTCTGTCTTTAATGTGCTGTACACTCTTATTTAATGCTATAACTAGTACTCCAACAGTATTTTTTTTCACTCTGTGTTGCTATATGGGGGCAAACTGTTGAAATCTTTACCTAATATATACTAAACTGATCTTCTGTATATAAAGAGAATTGAAAATGAATCTTGATGTGATTGGAAGGGGAGAGGGAGCGGGAAAGGGGAGGGTTGCGGGTGGGAGGGAAGTTATGGGAGGGGGGAAGCCATTGTAATCCATAAGCTGTACTTTGGAAATTTATATTCATTAAATAAAAGTTTAATAAAAAAATTTAAAAAATAAAAAAAAAACACCAGAGGACGGGAATTTGTAATCCTCTGCAGCCTGCTTTTGTGAGAAAACTAAAAACACTGGAGCCGGCATTGTGACCTATCTGGTTAAGCAGCTGCCTGTGGTGCGGTATCCCATGTCTTGTTTAAGTCCCAGCTGCTCCAGTTCCAATCCAGCTCCCTGCTGAGGTACCTGGGAAAGCAGTGGAGGACAGTCCAAGTGCTTGGGCCCCTGCTCCCATGTGGGAGATCTGGAAGAAGCTCCTGGCTCTCGGCTTTGGCTTAGCCCAGTCTCAGCTACTGTGGCCATTTGGAGAGTGAACCAGTGGATAGAAGACCTCTCTGTATTTCTTCCTCTCTCTGTGTAACTCTGCCTTTCAAATAAATAAGTAAATCTTCAAAAACAAATAAATAGACAACTAAAAATTAGAATTGGTGGTCCTGACTAGCCTATTCTCATGGTAAAACTAAGTGTTGCTACAGGCAGCCTCTGGGAAGAAGCAAACACTTTGTCCACCCTTAAAGGGACTCTGCCCCTTTTCTGATTCCTACAGGAACTTGACCTACTGCCAATTAAACCCATCTAACTGCCCAAAATTTCACCTGCCATTCTTCTTTTTTTTTTTTTCATTTATTAAACTTTTATTTAATGAATATAAATTTCCAAAGTACAGCTTATGGGTTACAATGGCTTCCCCCCTCCCATAACTTCCCTCCCACCCGCAACCCTCCCCTTTCCCGCTCCCTCTCCCCTTCCATTCACATAAAGATTCATTTTCAATTCTCTTTATATACAGAAGATCAGTTTAGTGTATATTAGGTAAAGATTTCAACAGTTTGCCCCCATATAGCAACACAAAGTGAAAAAAAATACTGTTGGAGTACTAGTTATAGCATTAAATAAGAGTGTACAGCACATTAAAGACAGAGATCCTACATAATATATTTTTTTAAATTGATTAATTTTCTATGCCATTTCCAATTTAACACCAGGTTTTTTTTTTTTTCATTTCCAATTATCTTTATATACAGAAGATTGATTCAGTATATAATTAGTAAAGATCTCATCAGTTTGTACCCACGCAGAAACACAAAGTGTAAAAATACTGTTTCAGTACTAGTTATAGCATCACTGCACATTAGACAACACATTAAGGACAGATCCCACATGGGATGTAAGTACACAGTGACTCCTGTTGCTGACTTAACAAATTGACACTCCTGTTCATGACGTCAGTAAATTCAAATACATTGCATTGAGACATTTGAAGTGTTTTGTGTCATTAATAAATATTTCTATAAACAGCTATTCAAATAAGTGAATTTAGCCTAATTCCTCCATAGCAAAAGGCATCTAAAATCAGAGGCCTGTGGAAACTACCAGTGCCATATTGAACCCATCCACTCCCCCACTGTTCTCCCTCACATCCATCCACATCCCCTTCCTGATCACTGTCTCTTGACTGTGGCCACAATTCTGCGACAAAAACAAATTCACTCAGCATCTCCATCGTTCTCATGAAAACAGACTTGCATGAAGAAGAAAGCATATTAAAGATCACTTCTGATTTCTTTCTAACTCCGGACACCACATCTGAATGGCATCCTAGTTCCTTGCAAGCATCAGACTATCCCAAGGATGATTTCATCCAGACCACTCTAGATCCCTTAATTAAATATGAACTTTCATGGCCCAAAAAGTAGTCACAATTCCACTTACATCTCTCCAGAATTCATTACATGCTGGCAGGATACATAAGAATAGGTCTTTCACTCAGAGTCACTAACTTTCACATGCTGTACCTTGGTTTCAATAATTCCTTTCATCTCTCTGATTCAAGACTCTGGAGCACTTATCACTTCCCAATCATTTCAAATTGTTTTTTTTAACTTTTTGCCCAATACACACTAGTTTCAATAAACTCCACCGTCTTGATAATTCACTCACTTTGGAAGCAGAATAAAAAGCTGATCTCCGTGGAGTGCATTTTATTATAAAGAAGACTACTCTTCCTCATTTAAAAACTACTCACAACTAAATAGTTTAAGCTCTTTCCTTTTCTTTCTAGAAAGATTGACCCTGAACTGACAACAAAACCCTAGGTGGGATATTTAAATCTTAAGTGAGTGGTCAGTTAAGCGCCTGTAGAGGTAAAAGGACAGATCACATATTTGGTATGCTAATGGAACCTATTTACTTCAAGGAAAGTGACAAAAACATCAATCAAATCAGAAGAGGCTATTAAGGATTGTTAACTCCCTTTCAGATGAGCAATGATTTCCATTGGGATTTAAATAAATATTCATGAAAAAGACCAATGACAGAAATTTCACCAAAAATCATGCCATAGTAAGGTTTCCAAATGGCTTACAACAAGACTTACATGGCCCCCAGTTTCACAGGAGTTTTGTGGCATGCTCACACTTAAAATATCAATGAAGATTGGCTTTTTTTTGTAATTTTAGATCTAGAATGCACTTAGGTAAAATTATGCCCTTAATGGATCTCTAATTCTCAAAAATATCATATAAATATCTTCTCCAATCATAAAATTCATACCAATGCTAATCCACTGGTATTATTCAGAATATACTGTACAAAATAAAACCCTGAAGAAATATAAAAAATTAAGAAAGCAGTATAAAGTCATAATTTAAAATTACATGCAAATTATGTAACAGCAATTTTTTTATTGAACAGATTAGGTGGCAATAGCTCTATACAGGTTTACCTCAAATAAATAACCCAAAAAAAACCTCATTAGTAAAGTCCAGTTCAATTTAATTCAACTCAATTCAATTCAGTAAATATCCATCAAGCTATTAGGATATTTCTGACACTGGTTTAGACTGTTAGGAACACAAAAGTAAAGCATCGGGACCCTATCTTAAAGGTACTTTTAATTGAGATAGAAAATCAAGCTAATAAAAGAAAAATTCTTAAACACTATAGAACAGTATTAAATAAATATTAAACATAACAGTGAAAAACCCGAGGGACCCTTACTCCAGTGTTTGGTGTGCTTTGTGACAAGTGTGGCTAAGAGCTAATTGCAGATTTCTTGCTTCTGTACTCATTAGCTTTGCTTGCTAATGTCTAAGGATGAATCTTGTAAAACTAGAAACTAGGGTTTGAAAAACCCGTGCACAGGAACAAGGAACCAGCACCAGATGTCCCTCCCCCAAGATTAGCTGATACTCTATAAGTTTTGATTTCCCGAGAGTTTCGCTCCCCGAAAGTTCCAGTTTCCCCAGAAAAGAAACTGATTGTAACTCCTGCCCAGGGCTCCCGCTTAGGACTGCCACTCCCCATCTAAAGGATCCAATGAGTACTCATGATAACTTTCAAACTGGCCAATCAAGCCAAAGCGCAGGAAATATGTTAATCTTGTGGTTTTTGTCTTTAAAAGCTGTTGGTAACTGCCAATCGGAGCTTCTCTTCAACGTTGCTGGCAGGGAGCCTGTTTGCGCAAACGCCTAATAAAATCCTCTTGCTATTGCATCTGCCGGTCTAGAGATTGGGTCTTTGGGGCGGCCACCCGAGCATGTTGGATTCCCGATTTTGGGGTCCTTCAAGAGACAAAGCAAGAAATCAGATATAAACCTGAAATTTCAAGTTTCTAGGTGAACTGAGACTTGAAATGGGATTTAGAAAAATTGGGAGAGGACAGATCATAAAGGTAAATCAAGAGGATGTTAGACATGGTATATAAAGTAATGGGAAGTCTGGAAATTTCTTGATCACATGATTAACATAATAAAAGTGAAATTTGGGTAAGAGTCCTCCAAAAGAAATCTCCAGTATGGACAAGACCAAAAAGATGGGGACTGGTCCAGAAGCAGGACTCCAATTATGAGTTGACAGAATCTATATAGATCAACAGCTATAGAAATGGAAAGGAAATAAATGAGCTAGATATCTCACAAGAACATTTTAAAGAAATTAATGGTATTTGAAAAGAAGAGAGAAAGTCATCACTTTAACACCATTAGCAAAAGAATTGAGAGAAGAAAAGTGCATGAGTGGAACAGAAGTTATACATTGGAGACACTGATTTTGAGACAATAGTGAGATGTGAAGGAAGAGATTCCAAACATAGATCCTCTTTGTAGAAGTTAGGATGTAACTAATGACAGAATTATGTAGTATTTCTCCATTTTTAATTCTCTACCTAAGAGTGAAGTTTCACCTCAAAGAAATCCTTGTGAAAATTAGTCTTGATAAGATTCATATTCCACTAATTGAGTCCCTTCGAACTGCCAATCACTGTGGTAGACACTTTCACATACATTATCACATTTAATTCTCACAGCAACTGCGTGAAGTTGTTTATCTAGAAATTCTAATTAATTATATTGTAATGAAAATGCAACTGCCAAATATTAATCAAATATTCATTGAATTAATTAGACATATATTGTTTGATTTCTAATCCTATACTGCTCCACTGCCCAGGTTCCAATTTTCCTTTTAATAGACATTATTAGCACAAAGTAACAAAAAGAGTAGTTCAATGTCAAATAATGCACATGAAAATTCTTCAGTGAAAACAGAGGCATGTTGGGGATGGAAGATCCAAGTTACTAACCAAGCTCAACCTTAGGCAAATCATTAAATTTTTCGAGCCCTAGATATTTCATCCTTCTCACATGGAATTAATGATTCTCATTCAGTCCATCTTTGGAGGTTGCTGTATGGTTCAAATAGGGTACAGGCAAAAAATAAAAACGTTGTTTTCTAAACAGAGGATATAGGTCAAAGTTTAGAAAAAAGGGAAGGGAGACATCTTTCTCCAGGCCTCTCTTCACTTTCTATTTTCAAAATCTTCCTCCAACTCTAGCAAGTGGATAGAAAAATGGCAGGAAAGAGGACCTCTGGTCCTTACCAATATCCAACACCTATCCCTTTTCCTCTTCTGTGTACCTAAATCCATACTCAGATATGTTCTTGCAACTAAGCCAATTAACTTGCTATAAACAACAGTTCATATGGTTTTACTCAATCATTGTTGTAACTCTTGGCTTTGAATCGTTGAAATTCACCAACCACTGAAACTCACCAGTGAACTGAGAAGTTCTTTGAAGAAGCAAAAGTGAGTAGATTGAGCATCACCAGCATATTAACTGCAAATATGAGCTGAGCTTATCTGCAGAATCCACTTCTTTCAAAACAAAACCTTAAGAAGAAAGCTATAAAGTCATTAGGAGCAATGGCCATAAAGAGCTTACCTAACATTTAATTTTAAATGCATATGTAATTACAAGCTAACTCAAGCATCCCTTGCAGCACTGATTTGATGTCAATGGCCAACCTTCTCAGGAATTTGTGAAGCACTCACAGAGGCTCTGATAGGGTATCTGTCCTTGGACTTGTAAGAAATGGTACCAAGTCCTACCCTCACTTATTTACCTGGTAGAGTTCCCTTCTTCAACCCCATCCTGGACTTCTCAGTTCTGTCTTGATGCCCACAGGCTGAGGTCTCAGCCTTCCTATCCGCAATTGCTCAGCGTTGAGGCACAGGTGTTCTCTCTGACACTCACAGAATTACTCCCTGTAGTTCACTGTTGCTGCTGTTCTAGTTCAACCCAGTGAGCTTGTACAGCACAGGAACTACAGAAGTTTCACCTTCCCCCATGACTCCCTCAATATAAATGCACACAAATGGTTCCCAAAAGACCTTGAACCCTGATGTTGCTGGAGTGAGAAAGTTTTGAAGAACTCTATAGCCTTAGGTATGGGAAGGAATATCTCACCAGAGCCCCTCGTCTACCATGCAAGGTTTCCATCCATGACTGCAAGCATCTTCTCTCTTTATAGGATCCCCCTTGTCCCCTCCATTTTGCTAAGAACTACTTATCACTGAATAGTGCATACAACCAGGGTGAACTGCCCTGTTTAACATACACTGAGGGGCCAGCACTGTGGCGCAGCAGGTTAACTCCCTGGCCTACAGTGCAGGCATCCCATATGGGTGCTGGTTCGAGACCCAGCTGCTCCACTTCCAATCTAGTTCTCTGCTATGGCCTGGGAGGGCAGTGGAAGATGGCCCAAATCCTCGGGCCCCTGCACCCGCATGGGAGACCAGGAGAAGCTCCTGGCTCCTGGCTTCGGATCAGCGCGGTGCGCCGGCTGCAGCGGCCATTGGAGGGTGAACCAAAGGCAAAGGAAGACCTTTCTCTCTGTCTCTCTCTCTCTCTCTCACTGTCTACTCTGCCTGTCAAAAAAAAAGTATCTACCGGGGCTGGAGCTACGGCGTTGCTGGGAAAGCCACCGCCTGCAGTGCCAGCATCCCATATGGGTGCTGGTTTACATCCTGGCTGCTCCACTTCCAATCCAGCTCTCCGCTATGGCCTGGGAAAGCAGTAGAAGATGGCCCAAGTCCTTGGGCCCCTGCACCCATGTGGGAAGACCCTGAGGAGGCTCCTGGCTCCTGGCTTCAGATTGGCACAGCCCTGGCTGTTGCAGCCAATTGGGGAGTAAACTAGCGGATGGAAGACCTCTCTTTCTCTCTCTCTCTCTCTCTCTCTCTCTCTCTCTCTCTCTCTCTGCCTCTCCTTCTCTCTGTGTATAACACTGACTTTCAAATAAATAAATAAATCTTAAAAAAAAAAAAGTAGCTACCAAAGTGCCATCATCACATGCACCCTCACAAAGAGAGATAAGGAGGTAAATGAGAGTGTAGAGCAGTCTGTGGAAGCGACTACAGGTAAGGAAAGAGACTATCAGACAACGTAAGGATGACAGCACAGAGGCCACTGTAGTAACAGACTCCAGGGACACATCCTGGAATGCAAATAAAACACTCTTCTTCCCCTCTGCAAGGACAGCACAGGAAGAAAAAAGTGTAGAAGCCTGCACAAAATTAGCTTGAAAATAAAGAAAAATGGCCTCGCAATTTAAATATAGGAATGGCTTACCCATAAAACCAGATGGCTTGCCCTCTTCCAGGTCTCCCATGTGGGTGCAGGGGCCCAAGGACTTGGGCCATCTTCTACTGCTTTCCCAGGCCATAGCAGAGAGCTGGATCAATAGTGGAGCAGCCGGGTCTCGAACTGGCACCCATATGGGATGCCGGCACTGTAGGCCAGCTGTGCCACAGTGCCAGCCCCTCAGTGTATGCCCTCAGTCTTTAAAATGTGTAATACCAAGAATCCTAAAGAAAAAAAAGTGACCAAATGATGGGAAAAAATGTTAATAAGTTGACCCCAACCTCAAGTGAGGACAGTAGGAGGGGAAAATGCAGACAGCTTGAGAACCCGACAGCATTACTGAGCTGCCACTCGGATCCCGTCTCCCAGCTGTGCTTAGAAAAGGACTTGCAACTGGGCAGTGCAACTTTGGGGCCAAAGTGGAAGGAAGGGTTAGTTTACCTAATTTGATGCTACTTGACAAAACAGAAATCCAAGAGCAAGATATCAAGGCCAGACCTTGAGGAGGATTAATATCCAGTAAGTTTGCATAAAAGTGTATATCTTGGTAAGATCTAAAGCCAGTGAAATGAAGAGCCAGTCATCAGTAAGAGAGGAAGTGGACATTTGACACAGGCACTGTGCTATAAGGACATGGAATGTCTCTCAAAGCTACTGCGAATATGCTGAAGGCACACATTCCCATCTAATGAGGTCAACCTTCATTCATTCACTGAGCTTCCTCTTTTCTTTCGTTAAAAATCATCTGGATAAATCAGAAATATGTTAAATGGAAATTATCCATGAACATGCTCACTGAAGCTAAAATAACTTTTCATATTTTAAATTTCCCTTCTAGACTACGTAATTGTGACCATTGTGCTCATAAAATTTGTAATAGGGCTTTCAAGATCGAAACTAGGATCTATTCTGAATACTCCCCTGAAAAATTGAAAGCATTTTTTCTTTCTTTAAGTTCCAAATTCCAACAAAGAGTTCTATGGTGGGCATCTGTTGCTTTTGCCTTCCCAGGATTAATTCCCTTATGTAAAAGAATAATTCTCCTTTGGGAACACTTGTCTATCCCTACCTTAGCCCATTTGGGTTAAGTCAGTTTGACTCGGGCCAGGAGCAGGTAGTGAGTGGATTGGACAAACTGGGCAGGAAAAAGTCGTGTGACACTCATCAATTCAATTAGGCACAGTCTTAGAAAAGTTCCACATCTGCTAGATTTAAAGCTGAAAGACTACAGAGGCAGGTGTTGTGGCATAAAAGCCACCACCTGCAACACTGGCATCCTATGTAGGCAATGGTTCCTGTCGCAGCTGCTCCACTTCCCACCCAGCACTTGCTAATAGCCTGAGAAAACAACAGAGAATGGCCCAAATACTTAGTTCCCTGCCATCCACGTGGGAGACCCAGAAGAAGCTCCTGGATCTTGTTTCAGCCTGGCCATTGTGGCCATTGGGGGAGTAAACAAAAAAAAAAACCTCGAAAGGGTTTAGGCCTGCACTTACCTAAGGCCAGCATAGGTAGGATTTTGGGACTTTATAACCAACAGAGAGGAGCTTAATTTGAACAACGGATTTGGAAAATATGAGAAAAAAAAAAGAACAAATTCAAGCCTTATTGATCTTTTTTGAGTCCCTAGATGCAGTTGTGCCTGACTTTTTAAATGTCTGAGCCAAAAACTTCCCTTTGAGGTTTAAGCCAATTTGAGTTAGACTTCTGTTACTTGGAACTGAAATGGCCTCAAATGATACAATATATTTGAGAAAGCAGGCGTAACAATAGGAAACAGGGTATATACACCGAGAACCTTAGATTTAAGGGAATATGTGGACAACTTTCTCTGTTAATATATATGAGGGGATTTAAGAAATTTCTTGGAAAATGAAATTTAAGAGATAATGTGAATTTTCCGTGAATTCTTAGACCCTTCTCATATACAGTCCTGTGCTGCAATATGGACAGTCTGGTCAACAAGAGACCTTATAGACATCAGGATGTGCCATCCAGCCTGGGTATATGTGACATATATCATCTAGGTTTGTGTAGGTACACTGTATGATTTTAATGACGCCTTTCTTGAATATATCCCATTATTAAGTGACACACGGCTGTACTTCACTCAGACATAAACTAAACATTATAGGGTTTAAAACTTAAAATGTATAAGACACAGGAGAGGGCATTTGAAGTAAGGATTAGGTTGTCTCTTGGGAAGCTTATTTCTTATATCGGAGTGCCTGGTTCAAATCTAGGCTCCTCTGGTTCCAATCCAGCTTCTTGCTAGTGCACATCCTGGAAGGCAGCAGATGGAGATGGCTCAAGTCCTCGGGTACCTGTACCCAAGTGGGACATCTGTGTTGAGTTCCGGGCTCCTGGCTTCAACCTGGCCTGGACCAGGCTGTTGGGAGTGTTTGGGGAGTGAACCAGCAATGGAAGATCTCTCTCTCTCTCTCTCTCTCTCTTTCTCCCTTTCAAATAAAATGAAAATAATTTTTAATGTATAAAAATGCAGTGTTGTTATGAGATTACTCGAGAGACTGCAGTGAGCCTGCACAGCTGGCTGGGCTCTGAGGTCTGGCTGCAGGATGAAATCCAACCTTGTTCCAGCTATCTTTTGTTGCTGCCCAGTAGGAGTCAGCCCCTCTGCCTTACATACTGGTGGGGAATTCTACACTCTGTCTCAACTCTTAAGACAGGTACAGGGCTGGCACTATGACACAGCGGGTTAATGCCCTGGCCTGAAGCGCCGGCATTGCATTTGGGTGCTGGTTCTAGTCCCAGCTGCTCTGCTTCCAATCCAGCTCTCTGCTGTGGCCTGGGAAAGCAGTAGAAGATGGCCCAAGTCCTTGGGCCCCTGCACCCACATGGGAGACCCAGAGGAAGCTCCTGGCTCCTGGCTTTGGATCAGCGCAGCTCCAGCCGTTGCAGCCACTTGCGGAGTGAACCATCGGATGGAAGACTTCTCTCTCTCTCTCTTTTTCTCTCTCTCTATGTAACTCTGACTTTCAAATAAATAAATAAATCTTTTAAAAAAAATAAAAGACAGGTGCACATAATCTGATTTGTTCTTGAGCTCATTCTCTGTGAGGTAGGGCTTATTAGAGTGGCCACTGTATAGGTGAGGACATTATCCTGTCTTCCTAATAATGACCCTCAATGCTTCATTTTCAGGCCCCTCATTTTACATGTGAGGCCCTGAGCCATGAGGGGTCAGAGTGGATCCCCAAAAATCAGCAAATCTGAAACAAGATGAGGGCTTGAACACAGCTCCCCTCACCCTGTTCTTTCTCCCCCATAGGCTCACTTTGTTCTTTAGATTTCTGTCCTATAGCCTTAAGAACAGATATAGAATTGGGGAAAACTACTTTTCAACAATCCACAATAGACATAGCATGGCAAGCTTTAAAACCAGCAAGGAAGGAATGGATAGAGTGAGGCGGGTGGGGGACAACAGGCCATTTGGGAGGAGAAAGCTTAAACAGCCTCTCCTTGGAGGGGTGGGCAGCGAAACCCCAATGCATGTCCTTATTCTTAACTGCCATATTTACAATCGATCTTTTCCAGTATAAAAGTATCCCTGGGTGGGAAAAATACCCATGAGGAAACAATTCAGGAATTTGTAAGAAATTAAATTCTTCTCCCTTATTCTCATCATTGGAAGAATCAAAAATAAATGTCAAAGGAGTTTTCCTCTTGTTTAGTAAGAAACATCCAGTAAGATGAGTCAAGAACAAACTGCAAACAGTGAATACAAGAGTGGGTAGAACTCGGGCATTGTGAGATGGGAGTGATTCAAAAAGTCCAAACAGCTGACATGGTGGGTCACTTGCTCACCCAGTGAGGCTCATTATGCTCAAGCCAGTGAACTTGGTGCTTGAAATGATGTCCACTTGAGCAACTGGGGTCACTCTGCACTCTGCTACTCCATCCCATCCTAAAAAAGCATTATAAGGAATAAGGCCAGTTTCTCTTTCTTCATGTATTAGGCGGATCAGATCCAAGCACAAATCTCCCTTAAAGAGCTCGGATAAACACCACAGGGTGCCAAGTAAAACAGACACCAAGAACTTCAACATGGCTTATTTAACCAGCTAATTGTTAACTGGTAGGAGGTGGGTGATGGCAGGGAACAGGAATGGGCCCACCTTCCACATGAATGAATTCAGCACATGGAATTCATGTTCATATTTACATTTATAACTTACAGGATTTCTATGTCATTGACCCCAAGCTGATAAACAAAATTACAAAGTTCATTTTAATTTCACAGACTTGGCCAACCTCATCAGTCTCCCCATTAGGTTTTCATATTAAAAGGAAGAGAAAAAAATGAGAAAGCATATGTTTATGGCCAAGAATAAATATAACAATAATAAAGGAAATAAAAAAGAAAAACTAACCTTGGCACAGTTACTCAAATTTTTCCACCTTTCTCATATGGATGGTTTCCAAGTTCTACCATTTCAAAGAAAACACCTCATCGAAGAACACATAATTGCACGTTGTTTCCATTCTTTAAATGTGGGAAATGAAGCCTTTTCACATTCACATCATCAGCTGTGCCCCAGGAAACCTTCCATTCTTTCCAAATTAGTTTTTGTATCATTAAACCAATCAGCATTAGGTGCTTAGGATTATTTTCTGGAATAAACCCTGAATCATTACCTACATCGTGTATGTAATAAAGTCAAATAATGACATCATTATATAGCACATGAGCACTGACCCTAAGTGACCAGGACCTAAAAAAGTAAAAAAATAAAAAATAAAAAATCAGGGCAGTGCTAATAAGAATCAGGCAGGATGCCCAATGAAAATCAAACAGCAAGCCTAATAAGAAACAATGTATTTTGCCTCTCCTTCAAATTCACTTTTGATTTGCTTTTCATGAGAATCTCTGTTTGAAGTGGAGCTCCCACAGGCTAGAACTCTCAGAGGTAGCTCTGAGATGAGTAACTTCCAGATGTTTCCCTGGACCATTTGATCTGGGATAAGAACCACTCACTTGTGGAGTTTAAGTGTCTGTTGAGCATTTACTATAACATCGACTTCAGCTTGGCTCTTGTTTTAGGTCAACATTTATTGAGTGCCTAGTACAGAGAATGATAGCAGCCTTAGAAACTGAAATGATGCCACTTAGAGTATATTTATTACATGCCAGGCACAAACACACATGCATTATTTACTAATGATTTAATATTCCCAGCAACCCTATTAGTAAGTGTATATTTTACCCATTTTACAGGTGTGGAAATAAGGGTCATCTAAGAGACTTACCCAAGACCACACTGCTAAGGAATGGCAGAGCTGGTCAGAAAGTCTGTCTTCATTTCAAGCAATGCATTCTCATCAGTTTAAACTACTTACAATTGTTGCTATTTAACCATTTTTTATGTACAGACGGCAAATATTCCTCCACCCGCATCTCTAGCAGAGCTCAGGGTATGGTAGAGAAGCAGAAAGGTCACCAAAGCAACACAACACTGGATGAGTTGCAGTATGATGATCATCTCACATGAGTATGCCTAGCCCCATTCTTTGCCTAAAGAAGGAAACCATCATTTTAGAAGAATTTTTACTTATTTATTCTCATTTTACTTGAAAGAGAGACAGACAAAGAGACATTTTTTTTTTCCATCTGCTGGTTTACTCCCCAAATGCCCACAACAGCTAAGGATAGGCCAGAATGAAACCAGGAGCCCAGAATTCAATCTGGGTCTCCCACATTGGTGGCCAAGTACTTGAGCCATCACCTGCTGCCTCTGATGGTGCGCATCAACAGGAAGCTGAATTAGAAGTGGAATAGGCAGGACTTCACCTAGGCACTTAACAATTTAAAAATTGCATTCTGCCCCCTACACACACACACACACACATTCTACGGCCTTATCTGTAAACTGAAACTCTTCACTTTTTGTCCCCATCAAAAATAAGCAAGCAGATAATGCGCTCATCTGCGTCTTTTCTTTTCCTTTTTAAAAAAGATTTATTTATTTATTTGAAAGCAGAGTTAACCAAGAGAGAGAGGAGAGACACACACACACAGAGAGAGAGAGAGAGAGAGAGAAGGAGAGACAGAGAGAGAGAGAGAGAAAGATCTTCCATCTGCTGGTTCACTACACAAATGGTTGCAACAGCCAGGACTGAGCCAGGCCTAAGCCAGAAGCCAGGAGCCTCTTCCTGGCCTGCTGCATGGGTGCAGGAGCCCAAGCACTTGGGCCATCTTCCATTGCTTTCCAAGGTACAGTAGCAGGGACCTGGATGGAAGGTGGAGCAGCCAGGACTCGAGCTGACAGCCAAATGGTACGCCAGCGCTGCAGGCTGGAGCTTTAACCGGTGAGCCACAGTGCCAGCCCCTCTTTTTTCTTATTCTGACTAAGGCCCCAGTCACCCTTGTCATAGCTCTCATAACCTTGGAATGGAAAAGCAAAAAGTGTTTGTTGTGAATTGTCCTGCCAAAGATGGAGATTCAAATATCCTGGACATGGTGTGTGTCCAAGAAGAAAAAGGCCACACACACAAGCTTCCAAGTGGCAGATTTGCAACATTCTTTTATACAAATTATTTACAAGCTTGATTCTCTGGCTCATATTTTTTAAAGCATCTTGCAAATCTTAAAGAATAGATGCAGTGTGAGCATCCACATGCTTTGAAAATATTTTTCTTAAATTTATTTTATTATTAATATAAAGAGAAGATATTTCATATATTTCATAAATTAAATTCTAAGAACATAAGGAGACAGAAACTTTCTATCTTCCGTGGTAAATGTTGGATAAGCGCTAAGTCCTCCAACCACTTGTTTCCTATTCTGCAGCCGTGTTCAGCTAGTCCCTAACTGTGCATGAGCCTTGAGAAAGACCAGAAATGACTGGATCTTAGCATGATTCCCTAGATATGTAAGTATGCAAACAGTGATAGAATTGGTTGATTAGCATACTTTGTACGGGGAATTAGTCTTTTGCTTCCAAGACTCTCAGCCCCTTGAAAGCAAGGTCCACATCTTTTAATTCCGGATGCTTCATGCATTAATGGTACACCATGCACATGGAGTTGCTTGCTTGGTTTATTTAGGGCTCGAATAGTATTTGTAACTACTAGAGTGATGAACCAAGTAAGAAAATGTGTCTATAGCCTTGATGTTTATAATAAAAAAAAAAAAGGCTGAGTTGCAAGAAGCAATGTTTTGTCAGTCAACCATTAAAAATATTCCACATAGTATTAAGCCTATGCAGCGCCCAAACTGAGCAACATGAAATACTTCATCTCCTTGGACAACGTATCCCGTAAATTATGAAAAGAAAACGGTATTTTATGAGAGCCAGGCAACCTCATTTTCTAGGCAGCACATTTCATTCATATTGCAGTTATTAATAGGTCACTTAGAGGATTCATAACTTGTACCCCTGCATGAAGGTACCCACACATGGACAATCACAGGGCAAAAAGTAGTATATCTCAGTTCTTTCCAGAGCAGCAACTTTAGCAAAACTCTCACAGATGCCCTTTGAACGCCACGTTAATATTCTCTAATTGGATGTTAGATTTTGTTCACCGGAGTTCCTATAAGACTTTTTTTTTTAACTTTAAAACTTTCAAAAAGAAAAAAACTTTCAAAATCTCCTTTTCGCCATGAATTTTGCCTCCTGAAGTTAGCATGTCCATGAACTCAAGCACATAAAGTGCCTGGTTGTACTTTGTAACTCTCACATCAGCTAGTCTCTTGCATGAGCAAATGTATTCAATATTTTCAAAATTAGAAGGGAAGCATACCTAGGATAAGGTGTCACTATAAAGTGAGCAAGGACAGATAATTAAGGATTAAAATCTAAACCATTACCTCTCGGGCAAGGTACAGCAAGAAGCACGGCTGACTTCGCATCTCCCTAGAGACATACAGATACAATGCACCAGATAAGGCATCCTGTAGTTTTCATTATAAAGTTAATATTTATCTTACAGCATTGAGTTTATCTTACCAACACATCTCGTTCACAAAAAGAAGAATTTCTTGATTTACAACATTAAAGTAAATATTGCTATGAGATACGTGTTAAATTTTTAATAAAAACCACCCTATCTTTGTTGGATCAAAAAGAGCTGCTTCAGCTGAGATACAAACAAAACCAAATAAAAACACCTAATGCCAAATACCGAGCATCCCCACACATGTTGACCAGCCTGCCAGCGTTAGTAGCAGTTTGTTGTGCCTGAACATTTCAGAGTTTCACCCACATTTATTGCAAGCCATAATCTTGGAGCTAAAAAGTGCAATTAACCGCACCTGTAAAGCTGACCCACAGGGTAGCATTTCAGAGCTGCATATTCCTTGTCCCTGAACTATGCCCCCAAAAGGCACAAAAGTGAAATTCAATTCAATTAGATTTGCAAACATCATCCTTTGCCTTGTGTGGACACAGTGCTAGCATGGGAGATTTATTAGCGTGGTGTGTTTTTCTCTGTTCAGGATAGATTTAGATGTAAAAAGCAAGTTTGTTTTCACTTGTTCAGAATTCCTTACGCTCACAATAAAAATCCTATTACTGAAGAGCAAAAACGACCTGGTATAAAGGAGAAGACACAGTCAGCAAGCACAGCAAGGGTGACCCTCGCGTATTTATGAAATGTTTCTCCATCAGCCTGTGGTTAGGACTCATAGAATCTCTTTCTCATTCTGGAATAAGCTATTTAGAGGGGGAGAACACAAGACAAGAGGAGCACAGGATAAAGATTGCTTTAAACCATCAGGTTCAAAAGGAAAGAATAAAATCCTCAAAATTATAGCATCAATCAAAACAACAGATCTAGGTCTGGCCTCTTTTGTGCAATGCCCTGTAATGGAAAAGCACCAAGGGGCAGGTGGCACAGCAGTTAAGTCGCTGCTTGCAACACCCACATCCTAAATTGGAGTGCCTGGTTTGATTCTAGTTTCCTGCTAACTTGCTGCCTGGGAGTAAACAGATGGTGGCTCAAGTACTTTGGTCCTTGCCACACATGTGGGAGACCAGGATGGAATTCCGGGCTCCCAGCTTTGGCCCAGGCCAGCCCCAGTACTGCAGGCATTTGGAAGATCCTCTCTGTCTATCTGCCTAATTTTCAAATAAAATTAAAATAAATAATAGCTTAAAAAAGAAAAGCACTATGGCCTAAGACCACAAACTCTGCATCCGGACTCCCATGCATTTGAATTTGCCACCTGCTAGCTGTGTGAACTCCAGGAAGTTTTGTAACTTCTCTATGCCTGGGTTTCCTCATCTGTAGAATGAAGGTAATAATCATTTCTATCTCTTAGGGCTAAAATGAAAAGTAAATGAGTTAATATTTGTTAAGCTCTTGGAGAGACTTTGCACATGGCACTAAGTACTTGTCAAATAAAGTAAAATGTTGATTCTGCTGGCTTTCTTGATTTATACTATTAGAAACCTGGAGATAAAATCAAATTCTATCTTCCTCCAACCCCATGACTATTTTCTTTTCCTCTCTCCCCAACTCATATCACATTCAGTGATATCTCTTTCTCTCAATGAAAAGAAAAGCTGACATTCAGTAAACTTTCTCTATGTGCCAGGCAATTTATTTCAGTCAATCCTCATTAAATACCATGAATTGAATGCTGTTATTTTCCCCATTTGAAAGATGAAGGCATGAAGGCTCTCAAAGATCAAGTAAATTGTCCAAGATAATAGCATTTATGGAGCAGAACCAGGATTTGAACCCAGCATTGAGATTTTTAAAGAATATTTATTAATATAAAGAGAACAGATTTTATGTGGCTCATAGATACAATACTAAGCAAAGAACAATATTTCCTTGGCTCCCTCAATCTCCTCTTTTTCCTTCCTTTCTTTTTTTTAATTTCTTTTTAAGTTTTGCAATAACCTGATTTCAATTTACTTTATAATCACAGGCTTAATGCACCACTAACCATAATGCTCAATAAGTAAAAAGTAGAAAGACCAGTGTTCCCCGGGAGTTAAAGTGGGTAAAAGCAATAATCAAATCATGAGATGCCAGACTTGTCACATGGAGAGGAAATAGGTCATACTACAAAAACATCCCCTAACAAACTTTCTAAAAAAGTAATCCTCATGCAAAATTTCCTCCTACACCAGTCAAGCTCACTGTAGGCAAGCTAATACCCAGAAACCCTGCAAATCCATGAGAACATATGATTGTTGTCTTCAGCCATGGAGTTTGAGGGTTGCTTCTTTTATAGCAAGCCTATAGCAAAGCTCATGGACACAGGCTTTTTGAGTGCTTGTGATAAAAACAAATATGCAACAAAGAAATGTTGAACACCTGTATATTTTCTTTGCTTACCCACATGTATGCAAATTTTAGGCCTATTGTTTAAAGGCAGCATAAATAAAATTTCTGCTAATAAACAATCCCTTTCCTCCTTAACACTAAAGTCCATCCCCACATTCCAGGTTAGTGTGTTTTTAAATCAGCAGCAAAAAGACACTTAATTCTTACAGAAGATCCAAGTTTCTATGAAGACAAAGGGCTATCACCAAAACAGAGTTAAATCAGTCAACAGCTGAAGAAGAGAAACAGCAAGTATGATGACAAAAGTGTTCCCAAAGAGAGACATTCAGATGCCAAAGAATTGAAGGATTCCCTTGCAAAAATTGATAAAGTCCTTGAGTCACTTTACACAACGGTATCTTTTATGATTGTGCTATGTAGAGAAGGCAAGTCTGCAACTCCTCCCCTAGGGGGCAGAGCTGAGCTAGCAGAGCACAGGGGGAGTCTACCCAAAAAGGAGAAAAAAGGCACTTAATTCCTTTTGATACATGGCTGAAAATAAAGTCTAAACTTAGCTAAATTGGAAAAATTTTTATAATCCAGAGTTATTTTTCAAGATAAATTCCCACTCAAAACTCTTTTTTCCTCATCATGTTTTGGCCAACATTTGTAAATGGATTCACTTTTTTTTACTATTAGAAAAGCAGAGAGGGAGAGAGAGAATCTTTCCACCTACTGATTGATTCTCCAAATGCCCATAATAGCCAGGGTGAGGCCAGGCCAAAACAAGGAGTCTGGAAGTCCATCCAGGTCTCTCCCATGAGTGGCAGGGAAGAGGTACTTGAGCTATCAGCTGCTGCCTCCCAGGTGCACACCAGCAAGCAGCTGAATGGGAAGCAGAGCTGGACTGAAACCCAGGACTCCAATATGGTACTAGGGCTTCCAAAGCGATGCCTTAACATGCTGTGCCAAAGGCCTTGGATTCACTTTAAGAAGCCTTTTTTCCCTCTGGTTATAGGTGTGGCATTCCTTATCCTGAGCTGCTTCATAATTGGCATGTTTTTTGGTTTTGGGTCTTGGAATATTTTCATATTCATCATGAGGTACATTGGGAATGGGACTCAAGTCTAAACATGAAATTTACTCACTTCATATAAACATTACACACACGGTCTAGAGGGATCATTATGTAACATTTTTTGTGTGCCTGTATTTTAACCGTGACCTATCATGTGAAGTCAGGTGTGGAATTTTCAACTCGTGGCATCATGTCAGTGTCACAAAGTTTCAGGTTTTGGAGCATTTTGGATTTCAGATTTTTTCATTAGGACACTCACCATGTACCAATTATCCTCAGATAATGAGGTAAGGAAAAATTCATCTCCTGCATTGCTGCAAGTTTCCAATAAATAAACCTAAGTCAGAGAAAGATTATAACAAGAGTAATTCTGCTATCTGGTGGCAAAACACATAAACAACAGGAGCAAAGAATTGAGCACCAAAGGATGGGTCTAAAGTTTTATTACATTTCTTAAGAATGGCGGATTTGGGGGGCTGGTATTGTGGTGTAATGGGTTAAGCTGCCAACTGCCATGCTGACATCCCATATGGATGCCGGTTCAAGTCCTGGCTGCTCCATTTCTGATCCAGCTCCCTACTAATGCACCTGGGAAAGCAGTGGAAGATGGCCCAAGTCCTTGGTCCCCTGCCACCCAAGAGCGAGACCCAGAAGAAGCTTCTGGCTCCTTGCTTCAGCCTGGCCCATCTCCAGCCATCACAGCCTTTTGAGGAGTGAACCAGTGGATGGAAGATCTCTCTCTATACACACACACACACACACACATCTTTCCCTTTCCCTCTCTATTTACAACTCTGCCTTTAAATAAATAAAAAAAATTTTTAAAGAATGACTGATTTTCTCATCAGAACTAAAAAATAAACCACTTAAATTTTATTAAGAACTCATTACCTTTAGAGAAAGAAAGAAACTGAAAGGAAGGAATATTATCGAATACTCAATGCTGTATGCTGTATGTGAAAGCCTAGCATTCAATTTAATAGAAAATTTGAATCACCAAGACCTTCCTTCACCAACAATGGACAACTATCCAATGAAATTCTACTGCCACCAAGACAAACTGGTTCATCTGTCATTGTGTGTCCAATGCTTCCTCTGATTGACAAACATACAAAATGAATTTTAGAGCAGGAAGAGGTCTTAAACATCATCTAGGCTGACAGCCTTGGTTTGCAGAAACCAGGATTAAGTGACTTGTCTAAGACTATACAGCTTGTTGAATCAACACAGGGCCTAGAACCAACAGCGATCTTTCCTTTCTCTCCACTGAGAAGTAGCAATAGAGTTACCAGGGAGAAGTTCACCTGAAGCCTGTTTCACCTCTTAGATTCTCCTCCAGTGAGCCTATTTCTCCCATGTGTAAAAGAGTGGAACAGATACACCAAGAGCACCGCTAGTGTTTTCCACGCTTAAACACAACAGAGCCTTAAGCCATCAGAGCAGACTGCAGGGTCACCTGGAGCAGGGCAGAGCAGCCTGTGGGTTTGATCTCCTCTGCATTTCCACGACCAGGCACTCTAGAGCAGCACACAGCCTGCACAGTGGTTCTCAAAGCGTGGGACTCAGATCCGCAGCAGCAGCATCTGAGAACTGAGAAATCCACACTCGTGGGTCCACCCCAGATCTACTGGATGAGAAACTCTGTGAGTGAGGTCTCGAGCAAACTGTGGTTTACCACGCCCATCAGATGTTTCTGATGCACCCTGAACTTGGAGGACCACTGAGCTACATACCCAATACACTGGCTGCATCCGTACAACCTGAAGTCGTCCCACCTGAGAGGCAGTTTTTGTCAAGTACAGAAATGCCAGCTCTCTTCACACGTGGATTTTGTTACCTTAAGTTTAAAACACTGGCACAAAACTTTCCCTACAGCAATTCTTTTTTTTTTTAAAAAAAAAGGTTTATTTATTTATTTATTTATTTGAGAGGTAGAGTTACAGACAGTGAGAGGGAGAAACAGAAAGGTCTTCCTTCTGTTGGTTCACTCCCCCAAATGGCCCCAATGGTTGGAGCTGCACCGATCCGAAGCCAGGAGCCAGGAATCTCTTCCTGGTCTCCCAAGTGGGTGCGGGGGCCCAAGGACTTGGGCCATCTTCTACTGCTTTCCCAGGCCATAGCAGAGAGCTGGATTGGAAGAGGAGCAGCTGGGACTAGAGCCGGTGCCTATATGGGATGCCGGCACCACAAGAGAAGGATTAACATACTGCACCACGGCGCTGGCCCTACAGCAATTGTTTCAATCTGCTCGTGGAAGCCCATTCCTACCTTTATTTAAGATTTGGAGGGTAGGTTGCTTTATTCCCCCCGTGCAGAAACCAATGATCAGGATGGGAAGCAATGTGCCCAGAGCAAAGAGACCAGTGCAAGACGCATCTCCATTTCCTTCTTTTCCTCTCATGTCTCTGCTTTCTTCACCTCAATCTATTCAGCCACAACTAACTTTTTTCATTTTTTAAAAAGATTTATTTATTTATTTATTTATTTGAAAGGTGGGGGAGGGTCTTCCATCTCCTGGTTCACTCCCCAAATGGCTGCAACAGCTGGAGCTGAGCCAATCTGAAGCCAGGAACTTCTTCTAGGTCTCCCACACAGGTTCAAGGGCCTAAGCACTTGGGCCATCTTCCATAGCTTTTCCAGGCACATTAGCAGGGAGCTGGATTGGAAGAGGAGTAGCCTGGACACACACCAGTGCCCATATTGGATGCCAGCACCACAGGTGGAGGCTTAACCCACCATGCCACAGTGCTGGTCCTCGCAACTAACTTTTCAACCATGATTGACTCCTGCTTCCACTAAATGCTGCTGATATGGCCACTGTCAGCTACCATCACTACAACCTCTGCCCCTTTTCCTTCACTTTGTAACTACCATGACTTCTCCTTTTTAACTGCCAATTTCACTATGCGGTCATTTAACTTCAGAACTTCAGTAATCTCATTACCTACAAGAGATTTAAGTCTAGTAAGATCCATCTGATACAGATGACAAAAAACTAGGCCTGGGAAAATTAAATAAATCACTCACTGCTATACAACTCTTCCAACTAATGAAATATGATTACATATTTTTCTTCTATATAGATATATTGCTTGAATCCAGAATTTTAGCTCCCTCAAAATTTATGGTATAGCTTAGTTTTAAAATTGTGTAGTTATTTTTCCTAGCTCAAGTTCATCACAAAAGTTCCTAAGTCTTCTTTTTGTATGTTCAACCAAGCTGTATTGAGAATGGGAAGGATCCTAAAGCAATCAGTCCACCTGAGACCTTCCTTGAGGTTATCATCAAGACATTGGCTCTGAAGATGGTGGAATAAGGAGGGAGCTTGCTGCTCATGATAGGGGACGATAGTTAAAAAGGTCTTGAGAGAGTGCAATCTCAGGGAAGAGTTAGGGAGAAAATAGCAGAGGAAACTCCACTAAATTAGAGGGACACTGAACCTGCACGGAGGGTGTGGATGTGCACAACTCTGGGACCCTGGTAGCTTGAGAGCCTCAGCACCAGCTTTGGAGAGTGAGGTGAGACCAGACTGCAGGAGCCCAAGCTACTGATGACAAAGCCACAGGAAGAGCCTGAGATGACTCTGGCTTGGAGCTGATGGGGGACAGTGTACCTACCAACCTAGAGGAGAGAAGAGAGAGCACGTTTCTCTCTCCCCAAATAGAGTTCATCTTCTGTGTATAAAGTTAATTGAAAATAGCTCTTAGTAAAAAGAATGGGCATAGGAGAAGGAAGTGGAAGAAGGGTATGAGTGGAGACGGGAGGGTGGGTGCTGCGGTGAAAAAAATCACTATCACCATGTTCCTAAAGTTGTATTTATGAAATGCATGAAGTTGTATACTTTAAATAAAAGGTTTCTGGAACAAAAAAAAAAGGACAGCGGCTCTGAAGGTTCAATTCCAATAGCACTTATTATCATTTGGTCTGTATATCAGTATCTGCAGAAAGTTATTTCTCCTTTGAAATCCTAGTTGTGTGCCATGTACTGGTGATACAGCAGTTCAGAGAAAGGGGTAGGGCAAGGGAGTTAAACTGCCCTCATGCAGCCCACATTCCAGGGGAAGAGAGAATCAGTGCATTAAACAATATAAGTGCCAAGGAGAAAACAGGGAGAGGGAAAGTTGACATTTAAAATAGGGTGAACAGGTGAGGTCATTAAGATGGGAACATTTGCATACCTCAAGTTTCTTATATGTGTTTTTCTCAAATGTCTTAGGCTTCTGATCTAAAGATTGGATCTAAAGATCACTAGAAACTATTTGCTTTTAGATTGCTCAAAAGCCCTTTGTTTAACAATACATCCTGGAATTCTCTAGAATTTAACTTCAACTCTGTGTTTTTCTGAAGCTGCCCTTTATTTTCTCAGAATCAGTAATTTCAGAATACTAGTAAAAAAACAGATCTACCGGGCTGTATAAAAATAAACGGAAAGTATCATGTCACAGTTGAAGAACTGTTTGTTTCCCAACAAGGAAAAATCCCATGGAAGTTACAATTTAGAAAACATGGTTTGCCCTTGTGCCCTCGTCTACTGAAAGAAAAATATCAGTGCTTATTATGATTATAGCCAGCTTCCCAATCTACTAAGAACTTGGCAATAAACCGTGAAATGGCTACATGGGTAGGAAAGAAAAATTGTGAGTAAACGCGGGATGAGCCTTTCAAGCATCTTTTGTTGTGAACTGTATTCACCTCTTTGTTCAGCCTGAACTAGTAAAGACATAATTTATTTATCTGAAGCACCTCAAGTCAGATAGAGTGTCCACATTGTCCAGGGGATATCTTTTTATGCCGTTTTATGGCTTGGTTCACACAAGAACAATGAGTTCATGCAATTTGGCCAAGGTCACATGCCAAGAGTTTCTGGTTTTGTCTGTTTTAAAATTGGAGAACTTAATGATTTCCCCTTCTTCTTGTAATCACCAGAATCCATTGTCTCTTTAAGTCTCTGCTCAATTTTACAGGAAAAAAAAAAAAAAAAAAAACAACTTTAAATCCTTAAGTACTTTACCTGTTTTGATCATTTTAATACTTCCAAAGTTGACATTAGCACGAATCACTTAACATTCACTATAATTAGTCATTGTAAAAGAATTGTCCAGAAAAATGAAGCGTTGTTGTTTGAGAAAAATGAATGTTGTGGGGATACTAGGTAAAACAAGAACAAAAGCGCAAACAATGAACAAAATTTGTACAGAATAAACACATGATGACAAAATCAGACTTCCCAGGGTCATATGCAAAATCTGATGACATACCCTTCTTTGTTTGGAAAAGACTTCTGGTGATAAGTCAAAACACTG
Source organism: Lepus europaeus (assembly GCF_033115175.1). Lineage (NCBI taxonomy): Eukaryota > Metazoa > Chordata > Mammalia > Lagomorpha > Leporidae > Lepus > Lepus europaeus. The sequence goes on along the minus strand of NC_084832.1, from coordinate 40,380,688 downwards.
AACTGTAACCTCCTCCAAATAAACTGATTAAAGAATCCATAGGTTGCTGATTAAGTTTCAAACTATACTGGCCTTTGTGCACCATAAAATCCTGGTTTTTTTGCTTCTTTCTATTTAGCAATTTTTCAAAAAGATTGCTTCTGACACCTAATTGTCTTAGTACAAATTAGAACTTTACATCTAGAAGTTTTTCTGCATTCTCAAATTCCCTGCTTTATTTTTTCCTCACAAGAAGTTTTTCTTTGTTGCCTTAAACAATATGCTTTATTACATAAGGTTTACAGGATAATTCTCAAAAATACAGAGAATTAAGATAAGTAAAAGGAAGAACATCTAAATTATTCATATTCCTGATAATTAAAAATAATGGTTAACAGTTTGTGTGTATCTTTCCAATCTTTTCTTCTACAGCTACATATAGTATTTCTTTTTTATTGTATTATTAACACCTCATCATTAAAATGCAATATATACACAACCGAAAAGTACATAAGTCAATGAATTTTCACAAAGTGAATAGACAATGCCAGTATTTTCTTAAAGAAATTATGTATTTATTTGAAAGTCAGAATTACAGAGAGAAAGGGAAAGACAAGAGAGGTCTTCCATGTGCTGGTTCACTCCCATGATGGCCACAATGGCCAGGGCTGGGCCAGGCTGATGCCAGGAGCCAAGAGCTTCTTCTGGGTCTCCCATGTGGCTGGAAGGGTCAAGGACTTGTGTCATCTTCCACTGCTTTCCCAGGCACTTTAGCAGGGAGCTGGATCAGAAATGGAGCAGCTGGAACTGAAACCGGTGCCCAAATGGGATCCCTGCGCCATAAGAAGCAGTTTTACTCTATACAACAGCACTGGCCCTACCAAGCATGTTTTGTTGTGCTTTTGAACTTAACAATGCATGGGGACCCTGAAGGGGGGGTGACATTGTTGGCATCAAGCTGTCCAGCCAGACTGCCTGAGGCTGAATCCTGCTCTACACAGTCTTGGTGATGTGACTTAGAACACGTTATTTAACCGTCTAGGTCTTGGTTAACTCATCTGTTAAACATTAATAGCTTCTCCTATTATGAAGATTAAATGAGTTAACGTAAATAATTTATGTAGAACAGCATGCAGTGTACACGATACGTGCAGTCCACACTCAGGAATGTCAGGTATTATAACTACAATAGCAGGACAGCCTCTTGCCTCACAATAATTAAACTTAGCCTCACATCCATGGGAGTCATATTTTTTCTTTTGGGATTTGGTTTGCTCCCTTAAAATCTTTGATTCCCACTGATACAATTAGCAAAACGCAGAGCAGTCACGATTCTCACAGTAAACCTCATGCTTCCATGTAGGGATCAGACTCCCTCCCCTCTCAGAGACTACACAGCACCTATCACTCTCTCCAACCTATCTTTTCAAGCGTCAACCCTTTTACTCCCTTCTATAAATACTCCTAAATCAAGCGAGCCACTCTCTTTTAAATACTTAAAATCTTGTGGTTATGTGTGGGTGCAAACTGATGAAATCTTTACTTAGTATATACTGAAGCGATCTTCTGTATATAAAGATAATTGAAAATGAAAAACAAAACAAAAAAAAACCTTGGTGTTAAATTGGAAATGGCATAGAAAATTAATTAATTTTTTAAAAAAATATCATGCAGGATCTCTGTCATTAATGTGATGTACACTGTTATTTAATGCTATAACTAGTACTCCAACAGTATTTTTTCACTTTGTGTTGCTATGTGAGGGCAAACTGTTGAAATCTTTATATATACTAAACTGATTTTCTGTATATAAAGAGAATTGAAAATGAATCTTGATGTGAATGGAAGGGGAGAGCGAGTGGGAAAGGGGAGGGTTGCGGGGGGGGGGGGGAGCCATTGTAATCCATAAGCTGTACTTTGGAAATTTATATTCATTAAATAAATAAATAAATAAATAAATACTTAAAATCTTTTCCTACTTCTGGCTTTGGGCTCACATCTCCACGCCTCCTGGAATCGCTGTTGTTCTTAAGAATGCTTTCCTCTGGGTGGAGCTTTCTCTCGCCTCTGAACTCAGTACAGCTCCCCTTGCCCACACACCCCCTTTTGACAATCTCTGCATTGCCTTAAAATACACTTTGCAGCTTAAAACACACTTGGATATGCAGTGACTTTTTCTCCTCTTTTTTTCTTATTCAAGAAGAACAGAGGAGAGAGAGAGAGGGAGAAAGTCTAGCTCTCATTCACTGGTTCACACCTCACACCACAAATGCCCTCAAAGAAACTCAGTTCAGGTCTCCCACCTGAGTGGCAGAAACCCTATGACTTTAGCCACCGCCACTCCTCCCAGGATGTGCCTTGACTGAAGCTAGAGTGAGAGTCAGGTGGGTATCGAACTCAGGAACTCTGATATGGGACACTAGCTTCCTAATTCATCTTACTCGCTAGGCTAAACATGGCCACCAGCATCTCGTTTCATCGGCACACTGTGATGAAATAGATAAAGCTGTGATTATGATCCCTGTTTTGCCTCAAGGAAATGAACTCTTTGTCCTGAAAATGCATGCAGTCCCTGCCTAGAATGAAAACTGCCCCAGACCAAAAACATTGTACTTCTCTTGGTTTCCTTGACCATGAGACATGGGAGTATTTCAGAAAAATCAATGCAAAGTGGAATTAAAGGATAAGTTTATTTGATGCAAAAAAAAAAAAAATTTGAAGCCCTTGCATAGTTTTTTCATAGCACACATTTTACATAAAATTTTTTGGAAGACCCCTTGTATTTGATCTGGGACTGTATTACATCCAAGTCATTGTGATCAATAAAAAGAGCCAACTTGTGGGTACCTTTTGCTAATACACACGTCGAGTCATCCTGCAGGATCCTGGACGTCAGTTTCTTCGTGTATGATATGGAGGTGATGCACTCTGACCCGACCCTCTCACAAGAGCAGTAGCAAGATCAAAGAAGATACCCACGTGCTCCATATGCTCACGAGTATGAAGAGTGTCAGTGCCAGGCTGTTGAGACGCGGGTCCTGCCATCCTGGCCCCACACTCCTGCTGCGAAGAAAAAGAAATGTACCTAAGGAGACAAAGTCCAATATAACATGATGTGCTACGTGGCTGAATGTACACACAGGTGACTCAGAACACAAAAAGCAACTTTCAGCTTCTCAATCAGAAAGTTAAAACATTATTCCAAATCTTAGTTTGACCCCTATTTTATTAATGGTTAAATTGTGAAAATACTCATTCTTCTTTTTTATTTATTTTTAAAATTTATGTAAGATATACAAATTTCATGTATTTCCTATAAACAGCTTCAGGAACATAGTGATGCTTCCCACCCAAACCTCCCCCCCCCCGCCCTTCTTCCTCTTCCCTCTCCTATTCCCATTCTTAAGTTTTACAAAGATCTATATTCAGTTAACTTTATATTCGTCAGATTAACCCTACACTAAATAAAGAGTTTGCTAAATAGTATGAAGAAAAAAATACTATTCCTCAACAGTCGAAACGAGGGCTGCTAAAAATCATAGAACCATAATTTTCAATCAGATCAGATTACGCTTTTGTGTTTAAAACATGAAGTAAATGCCCTGGTACTCTACCAGGTTGATTTCATTCTCCTACACCCATTCCAGAGGACTTAGTTCCTACCCCTCCCAGACTTCTGCGGCAGAAAGAACAGGAGAAAATGTAAGGAAGCAGCTCTTTGATCTCCATGTGCATCAATTATAGGTAATAAATCCCCCTGCAGTGGAGCTAAGACAGAATCTCTGAAGCACATGGGCTTTTCCTATTAGAAAATATAAACCCAATAGTGACTATTTGTTGTTTAGATTTATTTTGTGAGTAATGTAACTGAAAAAACAACCCAGCATTGAAGGATGTATCATTTTTAATCTCAGCACTTTTAGCTACTGCCAACACCAGATAGAGTATCTTATTGCAATAATTCAAGGATTTCTCTATTAGTTTCTCTAAGCCCTTAAAGCAAATGAAGCTCTTATGATATAAAACACCTCCTTTCTCTATTTTTTTCTCAGCGTTCAGGCCAAAATGCATTTCAGGGTAGAATTTTAAATGAACTAGATAAATGAAATTCTATCTAACTGTATTAATTTTTGACACTCTTTTTATGATTCTTTTAAAAAGAACATAGAAACGAATTGCAGCTCTGGCTGCTGTACAGTCATGATGAATAGCATGCTACAAATAATATTTTTTTCTAACTTTCAAAAGAACAATTTAGATTTTTAATCTCTCAGGTGGGTTTACAAACACCTCACATCGGTAATTGACCAAAGAGCTGTAAATGGGATTTCTAAAACAAAGAAAAGCATTCCTATGTTAAAGGAAGCATTTTCACACTTTTTCTCCCTATTGTTTAACCTTTTGTTCCCATCACAAATATCTACGCATAGCTTTATCTCCGACCTTGGGGACTGTACAGCCTTATGGAGGCTTCCTTTTAGATCACAGATGACCTTCAGCTGATATCATTGACCTCTGACCTGCCTCCGTAATCTGCTTGTACAAAATACATATGCTGAACAGTGCTGGTGTGTGCAGTAGGGGTAAGTGAATTATTTACAAAAATTTGAGTTGACACCTTTTATCAAATGTGGAAAGATGAAGACAAAACAGCTGCTATTGCTGTCGTAAGCAATCTGCTGGTGATTGAATAAAAGTGTCAAGAAAATGGCTGCTTGATGGCCTTTTGTTCTCCCTCATCCAGCTTGATGTTAGTTTGAGCTGTCAGTTAGGAATCACGGCAGTGTGATTTATCAATAGACTGAGTGACCTTCTGTTTTAGCTTGTGATAGAGCTAGAAGACAGCACCCTCTACTGCGAGTACACAGCGCTTCCTCTGACTCAGCCATGAGTCCTAGGCAATGGTTTGCACTTGCTGAAAGCAACTCACCCTTAGGATACTTCAGGCTTTTTCAATTTTCTCCACGCATTGATTCAAAATTAGTGAAATCTCAAAAAATCTTCAAGCATATTTCTATACCTTCCAGCAAACTAACTTAGAAAATCAGTATTTGAGATGAACTGCTTTCTACTTGCTAATTCAACTGCAGAAAAAGGAAGCATCATCTTTGAAAGCAATCTGAATTTCTAAGTAATGTTTTGATTATATTGATATTAATAACTCATCTGCATTAACTCAAATTATTTGATAGTCTCTATAGAAAGAAGAATTTACTTTTCTGACATAATCTCATGGCACCCTCTGGAAAGATGATTATCAATCAGGCATTTGTGGGTCTTTGAGTGACATGAAATCATGTTGGACCAGGAATTTCCAATGAACGTTCTCACTGCCATCAGGTAGAATACCATATATGCATGTTTTAGGTAGGGTTTTCTAATTGGATAGATGTTTATTTCATCTAAATCCCAAATAAATTAAAAATAAATTATGAGAAAAAGGATAGTGTAGCAGTTATTGAGAAGGAAAGACTTAAAAGAATTAAAATAGCATTATCTGATTTCCAGTAGCACATAATCTTTTAATGTTCAGCTCCAATTTGATAAAAATATGCAGGAAATTATTGTTCTTTTAAAAATGCTATGCATATGCTATTTCAAATATAGTTGTTGTCTCTCTAAGGGATTTCATAGTTATTTTTCATTTTAATTTCTCATTTTGCACTTTTGAATCAGACATGAAAAATCATTATGAAAGTCTCGTTTTCTTGCCTGTGTCATGGGCTTCACTATCTAGAAATACTTTCACAGGGTCATGTCTTTCTTCAGTCTATCTTAGATACAGCCTTCATTGCGCTGTAGATTAGGGCAGACCATGTTAGGAATAGATAGAAAGATGTGCTTCACTGATTCCAAAATTCTTACTTTGAGCTAAATGCCCTTTCCTCCTCCTGATTAAATTTCCACAGTTAGAGAACTAGTTCACTCTCACATTCACAGAAGCACCACAGGCAGATCCAGACTTGGGGGGGTCAGACCTTGACTTCCTGCCTGAGCTTCGCCCTTTGCGTCTCCACCCTGATATACATACACACCATGACTTGTTCGGAAAAGCTCTGCGGCAAAGTTGAATAATATGTAAATTTTATGTTGTAATGAATTAGGTCCTAAGATCTTTAAAGGTCAGACACCTGGTACAATACATCACATTCTTTAATATCAACTACAAAATAACTGTAATAAATTTTTCCAACACCACATCCTCACACACTGTTACCCACAAGGAAGCACCAAAGGAAATGTGTCATTTGTCAGAACATGCACAAAAACTGGCATGTGTACAAGTCACTTTAAAAGTAATGCTCAGATTAGAAAAGGCTCTCCAAATGATATTTGTGGTTACACAAAGAAAAACACATTAGTGCTTAACTGAAATCATCTCCTGATATGTTACCAAGAAAGGTAGAAACAACTAACAGTCTAGAATATATGATAAGATAGTTTTAATTAATTACAGGATAATGCATATGCTATAGGCACAGAGCTTTATTTTACTTTCTTTAGGAAAAAAATCAACATGCAGGGAACTGCAACTTAGCATGGATGAATGAGTGGGACCATGAGTTACAGAAATTTGATAGTTGCTATGTAAACAAAGATATTTATTTCTTTTATAGTGCTATTTGTAAGCTTCAATTACAAGTCTCTACTATAAAAGTATGTCTGTTAGCAAGATAAGGAAAAGAGATTTGCTTGAAAATAAAGCAGATTTGGGGGGACTAAGAAATGCAAACCACATCAACATGTGCTTTCATTCCCAGTCACCCCATGTCTTATTTTCCAATATCATTTTTTGTTAACTTACCACACAAAAGAACTAGGTGTGTAACCCAGAATGTCTACCTTTAGACTTTCTAGTGTGGATCCAAACAGGTCTCTGAGATGTTATTTTTTATGCTTTTAAAGGTTTTCCTTTAAAAATATACATATAAGAGGTTGTTTTGGTTTGGCAATGAATTTCCAGATGGAGACTGAATTGTATTTGAGAAACAACTGGAAGTATTTATCAACTGAAATAATGTTTGTGTTTTAAACTTGACTATGCTTAAGAAATTAATTAAACAATCAATTGGTTTTGTTAAGACATACATGTGGCATCAATCAGAAGTCAGAAAATGAAGTGGCAATATTGTCAAGATCATTAAGAGGCACCCCATGAGTAAAAAAATTGATGTCTCTATAGTTTGGTATTTGGAATTTCTGGAAAATTACCCAAGCCCCACCCTCTTTGATATATATACGCATGTTAGCCAAGACATTCATAACCTTTATAGCCAGACCTCAAATGGACTTTCCAAGGTGGGAAGAATGTCTTGGCATAAACTGCTCCTCCAACAAGCAGCTGGATGCCTTTGCTGTTGCTGCCAGTGCATTCAACCCATAGCCCATTAGGAAGGCCACAGGAAGTCAGGAGCTCAAGAGTGAACTCTCAGTGTTTGAAATAACCTGTTCAAAGTGGGCAAAGAATGAATAGACAATTTAAAGAAAAGAAAGGTATACCAGTCAAAGGAAAGAAATTTGAGATAAACTGATCCCCCACAAATGTCTTGGACCATAACACATAATGTGCAGTACAGCGTAGTGAGAAGCACATGCTGAAACTGCACTTGTGGAAATGCGTGTTTCTTTAGCTTTCTGGTAAACGATTTGGCAGTGTGACTGATTTCTGATTCAACAAAGGTATTTTGAGTGCTTAATTAATGCCTCTCTCTGGGTAGAGGGAGAGCCCCCTACAATAACACCCCATGGGAACTCAGCCTGTTTTCCTGTGCCTGTCCCAGCTCTGAGTTTTCTCAGAAAGAACTCACACTAATGTTTTCCTTCTATCCTAGGAACCAAGCAGAAATCCAAACCAAATATGTTTTTTAAAGTTATCCATCACCGGCCAGTGCCGCCTTAGCTCAATAGGCTAATCCTCCGCCTGCGGCGCCAGCACACTGGGTTCTAGCCCCGGTCAAGGTGCCAGATTCTGTCCCGGTTGCTCCTCTTCCTGTCCAGTTCTCTGCTATGGCCAGGAAGGCAGTGGAGGATGGCCCAAGTGCTTGGGCCCTGCACCCGCATGGGAGACCAGGAGAAGCACCTGGCTCCTGGCTTCGGATCAGCTCGGTGTGCTGGCCGCAGTGCGCCGGCCGTGGCGGCCATTGGGGGGTGAACCAACAGAAAAGGAAGACCTTTATCTCTGTCTCTCTCTCACTGTCCACTCTGCCTGTCAAAAAATAAATAAATAAATAAAGTTATCCATCATCAAGAAAACATACAAATGGACAACAAGTATGAGGAAAATGTTCAACATCACTAATCTTCAGGGAAATACAAATCAGAACTACATCACCCCAATTAGAATGATTATTATCAAAAAAACAAATAATAACAAATGCTAAAGTGGATGTGGGGAAATGAGGACCCTTACATTCTGTTGTTAGGGAATATAAATTAGTACAACTATTGCAGAAAATATGAAGGTCTCAAATAAAGATAGAACTACCATGTGATCTAGCAATCCCATAACCAGGTGTGTCTCCAAAAGAAATGAAATCAGTATGTCAAAGAGATTATATGCACTCCCATGTTTATTGCAGCAATAGTCACAACAGCCAAGACATGCACTCAATCTGGATATCCATCAACAGATGAATGGGTAGTGAAAATGTGGTATATACATACAATAGAATGCTATTTGGTCATAAAAAGGGATTAAATCCTTTGTGGCAACCTGGGTGAACCTGAAGGACACTGTGTTATGGGAAATAAGCCAGGGACAGACAGATGCCACATGATCCAATTCATTTGTGGTATCTAAAAGCTGATCCCATAGAGGGACAGAATAGAACAGTGGTTACTAGAGGTTGCAAAGGCTAAGATGGGAAGAGACGGAGAAAGACTAGCCAGTGGGTACAAAATTATGGTTTAATACTAGGAACAAGTTATAGCAGTCTATTGTACAGTAGAATGGCTACCGTTAACTTTTATTTAGCATTTTAGAATAACAAGAAGAGAGGACTTTTAATGTTCTCACATCAAAGAAATTGCATGTTTGAGGTGAGGGATATGCTTAATACTCAGACTTGATCATTACACAATGTATACTTGCATGCATGTGAAAACATCACACCCTATCTCACAAATATTTGCAGTTATATCTCAAAAAGAAAATAACATTTAAATATATGTAACATGAAATTAAGTTAGTCATTGTTATTTACACTAGAAGTGGCCAATGAAAAGACATGTTGGCGATATATACTTACAATGATTCTGACACATATATACACAGCACATGGAAAGAAAAGAATTACAGTAATGAGTCAGCAGTAAGTACGCACGAGGGTCAGTAAACTGTAGCCCAAGGCACCAAACCTGACCCAAGTTTGTTTTTGTACATAAAATTTTATTCAAAGACTATCATGCCCATTCATGGAGCTGCTTTTATGTTATAGCAAGGTTCAGTAGCTGCAGTCAAGACTAGATAGCCTACAAGCCTAAAATATTAACTATCTGGCCCTTGACACAAAAAGCTTGTAGTGCCCTGGTCTGTACATTTGGGTTGCAGATGTTTCCGTTTCTTTCAGTATGTCTCTGTATTTTCCGTATTCTCTAAAGATAAAAATATAGGATGATTATAGTCAGGAAAAAAAGAAACATAAATAAATAATTTTGTTTTTTTCCATTGTTCTGAGGATACACTATGAAATGATGAATGGTTAATATCAAACCCGGTTTTGTCCTTGGCCATGGTTAAATAATTTATAATGGGTGGCTATCAAGTTACTATTTATGTCACAAACATTTGTTGTTAGCACTTACTACATTTCAGGCACTGTTCTAAGTGCCTTGCAACTGTAAGCTCATCCAATCCTCATAATAACTCTGTAGGACAAGTAGTACTATCTCCTTTCACAGACGAGGAAACTAGAAAACAAAGGAATTAAATAAGTCAACCCAAGTCACACACACATAGATGGGATCCAGAACTAAAATCCAAGCAGTCTGGAAATAGCATCTCTTCTCAAGTTCTACACTGATCCTGTGCCTTTGACTCTTGCGCCCCCTTCCCACAAGGAAAATGCGCCTTGTCTGTGGTAATGATCCGTTCTCCCAAGTTAATAGCTGAAGTCCAAAAGCGTTGGCAGAGATTGAAAGTGAGAAGAGAGGAGTGGAAAGGAGGGAAAAAATGAAGGATTAAATATTCATAGTTACTAAATATTACAAAGGCAGGTTGTGAAAAGAAGTCTGGTTTGCCAGAGAAAAAGAACCAATAGAATGGGTATGTATATAAATGGAGAGATTTATTTTGAAAAATTGGCTCATATGGTTTTAGATTGCCGAGTCGAAAATCTACAGGATAGCCAGGCAGGCTGGAAGACTAGGAAAGAGTTAAAGCAGCAAGTTCAAAGGCAATCTGAAAGCAGACCTTTCTTGAGGAAATTCAGGCTTTTTTCTCTTTTTTTTAATTTAATTTTTAAAGATGTATTTTTATTTATTTGAAAGTCAGAGTTACAGAGAGACAGAGAGAGGTTTTCCACCCACTGGTTCACTTCCCAAATGGCCACAATGGCTGGAGTGGGGCCAGGCCAAAGCCAGGAGTCAGGAGATTCATCTGGGTTTCCCACGTGGGTGCAGAAACCCAAGCACTTGAGCCATCCTCAACTGCTCTTCTAGGCACATTAGTACAGAGCTCGATAGGAAATGGAGCAGCCAGGACTCGAACCAGCATCCATACAGGATGCCAGTGTTGCCAGTGGCAGCTTGACCCTCTACACTACCTTGCCAGGCCTAGATTTTTTTTTTCTCTTAAGGATTTCAACTGACTGGACAAGGCCCATGGCATTATGCAGGGCACTCTGCTTATTCTGATATAAATATTAATCCCATCTAAAAAAATGCCTTCACAAGCAACATCTAGAGAGATGTTTGACCAAATGTCTGAATATCATGGCCTAGTCAAATTTATACACAAAATTAACCATCAAATATGGGTCAATGAATGAAAAGAGGAAGAAAAGAGGAGAGGACTAAGGGAGAGAGCTCTAGTAGGAGGTGGGATTGGGGAGAGGAGCATGTTCTCCCCTTCCCTCCAGGAATTTACAATCTAGTAGGAGAAAGACAAACTAACAGAAAATCACAATTGTAGTCAGGGACTCCAAACAGGGATCTGGGCCCATCTGAGCAGACATGGTCAATGGGTGGACTGTTTGCCTGGGGAACTGACTTGGGGGTTTAGCTTGAAGGTGAGAGGATCCTTGATCAGGAAAGAAGGGATGGAAGGAGGAGAGTTGGAAAGGACAAAAAGGAATCTAATATCTAATCCCTGAGTCTGAAAAATGGAAAGAACTCTCCATGAGGCATCCATGGCCCCAGGCAGTGATTAGACTAGAAGGCAACCAGAGGCCATGTGAGGCAGAGCTGGCGTAGGAGTAGCCTGATGAGAGAACAAGGACACATACCACTTGTAGACTTTGAGAGTTTACAGCTCAGGTAAATCCAGAGAACAACACTCATTGGATTCTCACAGTGGCCCCAGTAGGGTCCCAAGTGAGTATCGAGTAAGTGTTTGAGCAACAGACATGAGTGAGAGCAGAAGGGAGGTTATTCTACAAGCCAGATGTCAGGCATCCCTAGAGAATCTTCTGATAACTAACTGGGGAGGCGGGGCATGTGTTAGGAGGATTAGGGGCTGGGTTAAGGCTGCTGTTCCCCAGTTGTACTCATAGGCTGGGGAAGCTCTGGTGATCCATTCCTCTGTGATGCCTGGTTTTTGCTTTTTTGTTTTTTTGATTCATGTATTTGTTTATCCTAAAGGCAGAATGGCAGATAGGTATAGACAGAGACAGAGAGAGAGAGAGAGCTTCCATCCTCCAGTTCACTAGCCAAATGCCCACAACAACCAGGGCTTGACCAGGCTGAAACCCGGAGCCAGGACCACCATCTGGGTCTCCCACATGGATGACGGGGACCCAGGTATTTGGGCCATCATCTGCTGCCTCCTAGGCACATTAGCAAGAAGCTGGATCAGTGTGGAGAGAGGCAGAGCAACCTGAGACACTTAAGGGCTGGACAACTGCATGTGGGTTGCGCACTTGGAGTACAGAGTATGCGTGGGGGGCGGGGGCAGAGTGGGCATCACAGATTCCCTCAGTTCAGATTCAGTCAATGAAGTGTAATGGCTGCTCCTTCCATCTCCCTGCATCCACTACTCCCCAGGCTCCTTCCCTGAAAAGTCCTCTTCCTCATTGCGTCTATCTCCCTTCCCAGAGAAAACCTCCCTGTTAACTTGCAAACCAGTAATTACCAAATGTGTTTGATTGGCGACAAAAGTAGAAGGTAAGCTCCCTCAAGGCAGGAATGTTGTTTTCTGTCGTTCACAGTGTTCTCCATGGCTCTTAACACAGAGAGGCAGCCAAGATACTTTGCTAAGAAAAGGAACGAAAAGCCAACACAGTCTCCTTTTATTTTGTCAATCAATAGCAAATCAGGGAAGCCCAGGGGTGGAGGGTGGATATAAAATTACCTACAGATTGCCTGGGACATAGAAAGTGGTCAGCAAATGTCAGCTGTTATTGCCAGCTGTTATTATTATTTATATAACTAAAATGAGAGAGACTGAAAATCACTTTTTAGGAAACAAAATATTAGGTAGTTAGGCATGTAGGGGCTGGACTACGTGGGGCCTCCAAGACATACTTAGATGTTTCAGTTTGATCTGAAGGCAAAGGTGAAACTTTCAGAAAATCTGAAGCAAAGGAATCAAGGAGTTACATTTTAAGGAGATTTTCTTCATAGCAGGAACAAACGGGAGTGGAATTTTGGAAAGACAGAACAATAGAAAGGAGGCGGCCGACTGGAAAGGTATTTGAGAAACTAAATCTGGCAGAAATAGTGAAGCAATTCAAGAAAAAGAATAAGAGCGGACCAAAAAGGAAATGCAGCATGACTACTTTAGGCATAAAAGAGAATTTTTACACATATGTTTATATGTGGTTTACCAAGGAAACGCACACGATCTCCTTTTTTTTTTTTTTTTTTTTTTGACAGGCAGAGTGGACAGTGAGAGAGAGAGAGAGACAGAGAGAAAGGTCTTCCTTTTTTCCATTGGTTCACCCCTCAATGGCTGCCGCGGCCGGCGCACCACGCTGATCCAAAGCCAGGAGCCAGGTGCTTCTCCTGGTCTCCCATGCGGGTGCAGGGCCCAAGCACTTGGGCCATCCTCCACTGCACTCCTGGGCTACAGCAGAGAGCTGGCCTGGAAGAGGAGCAACCGGGACAGAATTCGACACCCCGACCGGGACTAGAACCTGGTGTGCCGGTGGAGGATTAGCCTAGTGAGCCACGGCGCCGGCCACAATCTCCTTTAAAAATGAGACAGAGGGGTAGGTGTTGCGGCACAGCAGGGTAAGTTGCTATTGGGATGCCCACGTCCCATGTTGGAGTACTGGAATCCAGTCTTCTCTCTGCTCTGATCCAACTTCCTGTTAGAGACCTGAAAGGCAGCAAGTGATGGCTCAAGTATTTATATCCCTAACACCCATGTGGGAGACCCAGATGGAGATCCTGGCTCCTGGCTTCAGTCAGGCCCAGCCCAACTCTTGCAGGCATTTGAGGACTGAACCAGTGAGTGAGAGATTGCTCTCTCTCTCTCCGTGTGTGTGTGTGTGTGTGTGTGAAATTTTTAAATGTATACAAATCTTTTGGTTGGTAGTTGAATGCTTGAGCTTGTTCTCATACACTCTTTTGATGCTATGATTTCAAAAGAAAAGCAAAATGCAGATATAAGAGGAAATAGAAATAATTTATAGTATTTAAAAGATTTTAATCATATATACATTTTATCTTTACAACTTCTTAATATGTTGGGTTTTTTATGGCTGAGTTTCAGAGAGAGAGAGAGAGAGAGAGATCTTCCATCCACTGGTTCACTTCCCAAATGACTACAAGAGATGGAACTGGCCCAGGTTGAAGCCAAGAGCCAGGAAATCCACCTGAGTCTCCCACATGGGTAGCAGGAACCAATGTTCTTGTACCATCATTCACATTGCTTTCCCAAGCACATTCGCAGGGAACAGGAGAGGAAGTGGAGCAGCTGGGACTAAACCAGCACTCCACTATGACAAGCAGTGGTTTACCAAGCTGAGCCACAAAGCCGGCCCCTTCACAATTTCCTGCACTGTTTTTATTTATGTACACAGTTTTGTCCATTCACCTTTAAATATGCTATCACCCTCTGCCCGTGATTTTTTCCAATCATGTTCTCATTATGTCTCATCACTTTATGAAAATGACATTGCTGCACTGTGACTTCATGACTGTAAAGAAACAATATGAGTTTACAGCTGAAAAAAGTATAATTAAAAACATCAGTTATGGCTGCTGTCAAGAAAACAGACATTAACATGAAACTTAGAACATAACACAGAAATAGGTTGGGTTCGTGCTACCTGAAATCGTTGTCAATCTTGAGAGTGCTTTCTCTACCAATAATCCACCCAAAACTACTTCATCTTTTTAAACAAAGAAATGAGGTGATTCACTCTATCTTGCCTCTTTTTCCAGTTTCATCCTCCAGATACATGCCACACTCTTATTAAAAGGTGTAATGAGAAAGTATTACAGGCCACTGAGAAAGATATTAGTATAAACTAGATGGTAGATGGCACTAACAAAGACAGTAGGAATCTATGCATCAACAGAAGTCTTTAAATTTGTACAAAGTCCAAGGAAACTTCTCCAACATCTGAAAACTATGATGGTTCAACTGCCATCTGCTAAGTAAAATCACAGCTGTATCCATTCTTTAATTGGGCACAGTTTTAGTGCTGGAAATCCTTACCAGGCAGTGTTTGTTTGTTTGTTTGTTTGGACTGATGAGCTTCCTGAGCAGAGATCTACAGCTGAGGATGTTGGGATGTTGTACAAACGTGGAATGCCTGGTCACTTTATTGGGGGCATTCCAGTGGAAATCTACGATCAATTCCAAGGGATACAACAGATGAGCTCTAACAACACCTATCTCCTTCTTTTTTTTTTAAGATTTATTTATTTATTTGAAAGGCAGAGTTACAGAGAGGAAGAGGCAGAGAGAGAAAGAGAGGTTTTCATCCATTGGTTCAGTCCCCAAATGGCCACAATGGCCAAAACTGGGCTGATCCGAAGCCAGGAGCCAGGAGCTTCTCTTCCAGGTCTCCCATGCAGGTGCAGGAGCCCAAAGGCTTGGACCATCTTCTACTGCTTTCCCAGGCCATAACAGAGAGCTGGATCAGGAGTGGAGCAGCCGAGACTCAAACCAGCACCTAGATGGGATGCCGACACTGCAGCTGGTGGACTTACCTGCTACCCCACAGCACTGGCCCCAAAAGGTTTTCAAATCTACGGAAATAAGGGTCGGGCATTTAGTACATCACTAAGGACACCCTCAGGGTATACTGAAGTGCATGGGTTCAAGTCTCAGCTCTGCCCTCAATTTCAACTTCCTGCTAATACACATCCACAGAGGCAGCTCAAGTACTTTAGTCCCTGCCTCCCACGTGAGACACCTAGATGGAATTCCAAGCTCCGCTTCTCAGCCTGGCCCAGACATTGGTGAATCATCTGTGGAAGATTCTCTCTCTCTTTCGACATATATATATATATATATATATATATATACACACACATATATATACACACATATACATATTTCTATATCTGTCTTTCAAATAAATTAGTTTTTTAAGTCCACATAAATACACACAGTGTGTGTGTATACCTACATGTCTATATTGATATGTACATAGATATATGGATGTATGATGTTTTAGATTCTTGAGATTTTATTGATACATCTAGATGTATAAATATGTTTATAGAGATATATGAACCAAACTTCACCAGTGTTCCAGAGACTTAATAAATTCATGACCCTACTGAACAAAGAAAGATGTAAATATATAATTTCTAGTTTCTTGAGTTTTTATTTATATATCAATATGTATAAATGGGTATATAGATATATATCTTAAAAGTTCAGGGGCTGGTGCTGTGGCATAGCAGGTAAAGCCACCACCTGCTGTGTCAACATCGCATATGATTACCGGTTTGAGTCCTGGCTGCTCCACTTCTGATCTAACTCTCTGCTGTGGCCTAGGAAAGCAATAGAAGAGAGACCAAGTCCTCAGGCCTCTGCACCTGTGTGGGACACCCAGAAGAAACTCCTGGCTCCTGGCTTCATATCAGTCCAGCTCTGGCCTTTACGGCTATGTGGGGAGTGAACCAGCGGATGGAAGGCTTCTCTCCCTTTCTACCTCTGCTTCTCTGTAACTCTGCCTTTCAAATAAATAAATAAATCTTTAAAAAATGAAAAAAAAAGTTCAATAATATTCCAGAGCATACACACACACACAAACACACACACACACCCCTACTGGAAAAAAGAAGAAAATGGTATAAAGAAAATGCATTTAAAAGCAAGGATTCCTGAGCACATTGGAAAGACTTAATCTGCTCTACTCTCTGGACCCTGAGAAACACAATGGGACAATCTCACTTGTGTGGTTGTAATATAAGGAAATGTCAGGTTATATATAATATGTCTTCAGAAATATTTTCCATTCTTTGCTTTTAATTTATATATTGCACACTCCACTACGTATTTCATAATTATTGAAGCTGTTTTACAGAAAGGAAAGAGATTATTCTCAACATATATGAAGAAATAGTTTCCAAATGTCAGAGAGCAGATTATTTATTCCTGTATCCAATCCTTCAGCACCAAAGAATCTGCATATGTGATAAACAAGTAGACTCTCTGAAGAGTAATTTGTCATGTTTACCAAAATGTGAGGTCTAATTTCTGTTAAAATATTTTTTCAATATTTTTAATGAATTTTAATAAAGGTTTATCAGGAGCTTGTTATGGTGCAGAACTTTTATTAAATTCTGTGATCCATAAAACGTTTTTTTGAATGACACATAGTTTAGTTTTTCATTTAGAGGCTATAAAAGTGTTCACAAAAGTTATGTTGAAAAAAAAGTGATTGAAAGTGCTAAAACACTGTACAGAATATAAAATCCTTTCATAGACTTTTTATGACACATGAAACATGAGTCTTAAAGGTTTAATGTTACTGACTTTTATACAAGGCTTTTTAATTCTTGATTCCAGTTATGGTTCTGCAAATGAACTGTGACATTAAAAGGAATCAGGCTGGAACTGCTGGGCTCCCCATTCTAGATGAGCCCCAACTGGCCAGAAGAGGCTTGCCTGAGGACCCGCCCCTCTCACTGCTGATTAGCACTCGCTGGCCTGCCCGGAACTGAGGAGTGAGCCTGCTTGCCAGAGTCCCTCCTACCAAAATTCAGTATTAATGTTAGGGAGGGGCCATAGATTACCATCAGCAAATACAAAGAGTGAAAGATTGGTGGGCCTCCATCTTTGTTTATTTAATGCCGTACAATGTTTGCTGCTATAACTGCAGTGATATCTTGGTGAACTACAAAACCAATATTACCCGCTGTCCCATTAAGATAATGGATAGAAATTCACTTTGGCTCTATCTTTGAGAATTTTGAGTCCACACGCTGACCTGCATCCAGCGCAGAAGACAGATCCACTTCTTTCTCCTAAAGTATTGGATTCAACCAAATGCAGATGCCAGTTTTGAAAGTTTGAAATAGCTGGCACCTTCAATTCCTTATAGCTCACCTTAATTCTCCAAGATTGTCTAAAAATAATGTTTCAAAAATCGCGCTGATGGTTGGTTTACATTAAGCAGAGAATAGAACAATGTATGATGAATCAGATCAATATAAGAAACCAATTTAGGTAATTTAGGTTAGATTTCAGGATAATATGCTTGGCTTAAATGTTCTCGAATACTGTCTTAACATCACACATGATTTTGGATATGTAGATACTGTTCTTGGCTAATTTCCTAGAGGACTCACACAGAGTCCCAGTTTCCATCTGTTGATGTTATACTATAAACATAATTTAGGAAAGAGCTTAAGTTTATAAAAACAAATGAAAAAAAACATGGTGTTGAGTAAGTATATACCATATAAACAATCCACAGCAATATTTTGGTTCTGTAGCTCAAAAAAACAACATTGTAATTGTAACAGCAAATGGTGTATAACATTAAAGAAACAAAGATTATGGCACAATAATCCTTCACACTTCATATTCACTAGTAGTAATCTATGTGCCCTCTCCCACATTAATCATCGGTGGTACACTCCAAAAGGCTGAAATAAAATATCTCCGGCATATAAGGTATTCATAATTCATCTGTTTGTTTTAATAAAGAATCCCTTTCTTATTTCAGAATTATTTTAATGCAAAAAAAAACCTAGACACTGGATTTCTCAACATGAGTTATAACCTAATATCCTGCATGTAACCACAGGTATATCAAATATTGTAAAAATTTCTACTTCCTTGTAATCTGTAAGTTTCTTATATGAAGCATGTGATTCTAATTTAGCAAAATTTTAACATAATTTATTTAAACATATAGCACTACGTATTTTAAATGAAAGACTCACAAGTTTTACAATACTTTTAATGTACTTCAGAAATTATTGAAAGACATTTTTGATCCATGGCAATACAGTGCACTGAAGACCTATTTTTTCATTAACTTACATGATTTTATGTATCATTTTTGTAGTTTAGTTTATTATATATGCTGTATTTGGAAGATATTGAAGTTGTCTTTCAGCTAGATAGAATATTCTAGAATCACTCATTACAACAAGCTTACTGTTCTCTCATAATTCTAATTTAACAAATTTTTACTGAATTGCCAATGATTACTATATGAATTTTGATTACTAGCTCTCTAGTACTCTGAACAATATAAAATTAAGAATATCTAGTCTACTAAAGCAGAGAGCTAACAAGCAAACGTCTTTCCTGACACCCAATAAACTACGAGAAAGGTATCCAAAGGGAGAGAAGCATCTAAGCTTAGTGGCGGGGGACATTACAAGTTGTGTCAATATTAAAGACATCTTTAGAGCAAACATTACTAATTTAAAAAGAGAAAGAATAACTAAGGAACTGAAAAATCTAACTTTTTAAAAAAGTTTCTCTCAGTCCACTGATTGATTCCCCAAATGCCCACAACAGCCAGGCCTGGATCAGGCCAAAGCCAGGATCCAGGCCCTCCCTGCAGGTCTCCCAGATAGGTGGCTGGAACCCAAGTACTTGAGCCATTATGTGCTGCATCCCAGGTGCACATTAGCAGGAAGTTGGATTTGAAGCAGGCACTCAATTCTAGGCACTCTGATATGGTATTTGATTGTTCCCAAGCAGTGGCTTAATCCATTTCTCCACAGCACCCACCACCAAAATCTAATTTTTTTTAAAAACTGCTTCCAAAATGAAAAAAAAAAAAAACCTGGTGTTAATTGGAAATGGCATAGAAAATTAATTAATTTTTTAAAAAAATATTATGTAGGATCTCTGTCTTTAATGTGCTGTACACTCTTATTTAATGCTATAACTAGTACTCCAACAGTATTTTTTTTTCACTTTGTGTTGCTATATGGGGGCAAACTGTTGAAATCGTTACCTAATATATACTAAACTGATATTCTGTATATAAAGAGAATTGAAAATGAATCATGATGTGATTGGAAGGGGAGAGGGAGCGGGAAAGGAGAGGGTTGTGGGTGGGAGGGAAGTTATGGGAGGGGGAAGCCATTGTAACCCATAAGCTGTACTTTGGAAATTTATATTCATTAAATAAAAGTTTAATAAAAAAAAACTGCTTCCAAACAGCTGATATTTATAAAAATTATATTCTAATCTTTCAGTGTGTGTTACACATATTGCTTCTTTTTTTTTTTATGTCTACTGCTTGCTCTTTCTCTGTATTCTAAAATTATGAGCAGAATGTGTCTAAGAGACATGTGTTACTTTCCACTGGAGGCAGTAGGAGCAGATGTGTTGTCTCTGTGCTGCCATTCCCTTCTGCAGTGATTTGAGAAACTACAACTGAAATGGGAGAGCCACAAATGGACAAATCTTGGTTCTGGGGTCACTGCGTGGAGCAGAGCTGCTCAGAAGAATGGATCTGAAATTTGCAGGAGGGAAAAATAACCTTGTGTTAAATCACTGGTACGTCCGGATTTCTTTATTACAACAAAGCTTATCTTATCTTGACAGTACCCTATTGCATAAACTAAATCCTCAATCTCTTGCTCTTATTCATTCAGCACACCAAGTCAGTCAGCACCCCTCCATGTATATATATATATATATATAGATATATATATATACATATATATATATATAGCCTCCTTAACTATTGCTCTACTTTCTCAAAATTATGCATTTATTTTATTTGTTTGAAAGGCAGAAAAAAAAAGAGCGAGAGAGAAACAAAGAGGTCTGCCATTCACTGGCTCATTCCTGCAGTAGGCAGAACTGGGCCAGACTGAGGGGGCTGTGCCTGGCTGAGCCTGGAACCCACAGCCCAGCCCACATGGGTGGTAGGCACTCGAGTACTTGAGCCATCATCTGCTGTCTCCCAGAATGCATGTTAGCAGGAAGCTGAACTAGAAGCGAAGCCGAGACTTGAACCAGACACTCCGAAACGAGATGCAGGTGTCCAAAGTGGCAACCTAACTGCTGCAACCAAACACCCACCCCTGCTGTTTCAATTTCAGCTGCTAAGCTACTATTATAACACCAAGAACTATTAAAATGATGCCACCAATCTGATCTCCCTGCTTTTCAGACCTCTGCCCTCCACTACCCTGCTTACCATTCCCCCAGTGCCAATTAGCTGCTCCCTTTAAAGTTCAGAAACAACTAGGCCACTCACCTGCTTCAGAGTGTTCCAGAGCCTACCTCCCAGTCTCCTGTGCAGCACGTCTCTGGGCTCTCACCACAGAAAACTCAGCTTGCCTTAAACACTCCAAGCTTTTCACACCATACGGCTCATTGTCTACGCTTGCCTTGACGTGGCAGCTCACCTCTCTTCCCCTTGCTGAGCGTCAATAACTAGTCCAGGCTTTTACACAGCTGGTGATAGAACCAGCCTAAGAACCTTTCTAGTACTTCTCAGCCTTCTAAGATCAAGTGAAGAACTTAGCTCATTTGGACAGTTGGATTCCAGATTTGTGCAGCAGAAATTAACTGCTATGCTTCTTAATTCCCAGGTAAAAAAAATTCCCTGTGGAACACACTGCCTTCCCTTCTAGCTTCTTCTCCTTCCCTTTCTCCCAAGTACTCAGCAGTAATCCAGCCATAGCAAGCACACACATCTTAGTGTGTCTCTCCCTCATTCTGAAAGACCTTCCTCACGTATTTGTCCACTTTTTGCCTTGTGCCTCCTGTGTCAAAGCTAGCACCCCCTTCTCAGCTCTCCACGTCGAATGAATGCCTCCATCACTGCTTTCTTTACACGTTTCTGTTGTGGTACAGACCACCCTGTGTTCTAGCTCTCCTTCTCTCTCATCACCCAAGAACCTCGTGAGAGCCGACACTAATCTTACTCTCTATCCCCAGAACCTACCAGAATATTTGTCATGTAGCAAGTGCTCAAAAAAATCCATTTGAGTGAATGAAAGAATGATATAGATTTTGTTATTCACATTTTATCATTACCAAAAAGTTGGTCTTCCAAATTTTTAACTTTTATTTTTGCATGAAAGGCATTTTCATGCTTTGCTAACAACTTCCTAATGAAAGATTCAATTTGTGAGTTATATTATCACACTCAATATTATATTTCTTGATCCATTATTTATTTCACTCATACGAATGTGCAGATATATATTACAGATAATTAAAGCCTCAGATTGAGAATTAAAATATTTGCTCCAGGCCGGCGCCACAGCTCATTTGGCTAATCCTCTGCCTGCAGCGCCGGTACCCCGGGTTCTAGTCCCGGTTGGGGTGCCGGATTCTGTCCCAGTTGCTCCTCTTCCAGTCCAGCTCTCTGCTGTGGCCCGGAAGTGCAGTGGAGGATGGCCCAGGTCCTTGGTCCTTGGGCCCTGCGCCCGCATGGGAGACCAAGAGGAAGCACCTGGCTCCTGGCTTTGGATCAGCACAGTGCGCCAGCCGTAGCAGCCACTTGGGGGTGAACCAACGGAAAAAGGAAGACCTTTCTCTCTGTCTCTCTCTCTCTCACTGTCTAACTCTGCCTGTCAAAAAAAAATTTTTTTTAAATAATTAAATATTTTCTTCAAAACTTTTTATTTCAAAAGTAATCTTAAAATGTAACATTCCCAATTTTGCCATTTTTCTTGTTGTTTCCTAAAAGAGTTAATAATCAGCTGAGGAAATAGTAAGAGTTTCAAAGTATTGAGCTCCTTAAATACATCAATCTTTGTTTTCATGCCATACATTAAGTGCTCATGTCTCCTTTCAACACACCTACAAGATTGATAGCATTATTCCCATTTTATACTTAAAGAAACCAAGGAACTTTGATATTCTGTAATGTATTTAAGGTCACGCAGTGAAAGTAGGGCATACAGGTTGCTTTCCTACTCAGAGTCATCTCAGAGGGTTTTAAATGAAGAAAATAGTCAGAATGGTAAAATAGTAGTAGCCTACATTTAGGCTATGAGAGAATTATGGGGCTGTAAGAAGGTCTCACACGTTGTATTTGATTCTACCTGCACATCCTTACAGTATCTTGGTGAAGTATAGTACAGTCATTGGGCTGCTCCTCTCATTGTATGTGACTCTACCTCTCAAAAAAAAGATGCATCCAGACTCTTTTGCAATATTTTTTCCCAATTCATGTGCCTGAAAAAAAGACAAAGCTATAAAAACAGAGAAATGAATATGAAATATTTTTTAAAAAAGAGAATTCATTGCTTCAGCAGGCATTTATTAAGTGGTTATTACATGTAGGACGCAGATGATACAAATTAGAATAAAAAGTGCTGTCTTTCCTTGGAGATCTCATTATCCAATTAGGGAAAGGATGTATTTATAGTTAAAAATATGAGTCTTTAAATAAGATTAAGAAACTTTAAATTGATAGCGAAAATGAATCAAAGAGCAAAAAAATGTAAAAAAAATAGATCATCCAAGCAGAATTAAAGAGCACATTTGAGGAAAGATAAAAACAGGCTCCTTTAAAAGGAATAAAGGGTAAATTGAGCCAGATGGAACACATAAAGGGAACTTAAAAGCTGTGTACGCTACATTAGCTGGAGTTAACGTGTTCTCGTATTTTCATCAATAGCAAAAACAGTAGCATGAACACCCAATGTCATGAGAGCAACCGATATCTGTGATGCAGGAACTGATTATTTCAAATATTAGGTTGCATAGAATGATTAAATCCAAAATATGATTTGGGAAAGTTAGGATCTCTATAAATTCTTGGTAAACAATTTAAATAGCCTAAAGCTACTAGCTATTCATATCACACAATCGACTGGTTATTAGAATGTGTTAATGAGTCTCACTTATCCACTAGAAGTAAAAAGTAACAACCCCTAAACTAATAGAGATCCCCAATGGGAAAAAAATTGGTGATATTAAAATAAATCGAGTCAGCAAAAATGCTTCAGATTTTCCAGAATTATTTTGGCAAAGGGTGAGCAAATAAATTAAGTGGTCGGTAAATACATCAGGGATGCAAAGCAGCAATGCAAATAACAATCCATTTTTTATAATTAAAGCTTAGCTAAACTATCATTTGGTCACAATGATAATTTTTTATAGAACTATAAATACCAACAGGGGATTTGTGGAGAAAAATTGCCTTGCAGCATTTTTGAAAAAATTAATGCATATTCAATATTGATCTTGATTTGTGCATGTTAAATTGTGCCTCCTCAAGTAAAATATTCTTGAAGAAGTCAATAATATGCCATAATTTCATATGACACTAATAAAATAACATAAATGACAATTCATTTTTTGTTTACTTGTCTATGACTTAATGGAAGGATAAATTTTGTTAAAAGAGGAAGCAAAAATTTGGTGCATAGTAGGCATATTTATAAAACAATTGTGATTGATTTTTTTGGTCACTTTCCTAAGAGAGAAAGTGAAACAATCAATCTCTTGGAATTCTTTGCAGAAAAGTGTTTTTATAGCTGTTGATATATGTTATGAATTTCAGAGGACCGAAGCCACATATATTAGGCAGTTTGTTTTGTTTCCTAAGATATAATAGAGTAGTGCTGTTGCAAATAAAGTCCAAGGAAGCTAAAAATATGCAAAACAATGGCATTATAATGACTTTATCTGTAACACGATTAATTATATTTACTCAAAATTGCTGAAACTAGTAACACTGACACTGTTTTCTTATACTCAAGGGATGCTACTACATGAAAAGAGTAACTGAACAGTGAGATAGTCAAGTGAAGTCTTAGACTTAAAAAAAAAAATAGAGCAAATAACTATTTCCCATCGAATCCAATTTTGTTATTCATCCATTATGAGAATGCAATGAATTACTGGCTTAGGTTTGCTCAGTACACCAATGTGGTCTGCAGTAACTGGTTTTCTGGAGCAAACACAAACAACATATCTTAAGAAAATAAATTTGAGGAGCAGGTTTCGTGTCACAGCTGTTTAAGCTACTGTTTGCAACACTTACATGCCATAAGCAAGTTCAAGTCCTGGCTGCTCCCTTTCTTATCCAGCTTCCTGCTAATGCATCCTGGGAAGTAACAAACAAGGTACTGGGGGGCCCCTGAGGCTTGCATGGGAGACTCAAATACAGTTTTTGGAGCCTGTCTTCAGCCTGGCCCTGCCCTGTCTGTTGTAGACATTTAGGGGAATAAGTCAGCAGATGGAAGGTCAGTCTCTCTCTACCCCACCTCGTGCCTTTCAAATACATGAAAATAAATAACTAAACATTATTTCTTTTTTAACAGAAATTTGAATCCGATTCTTCTAAGTACCTGCTATTTCCGACTCATCATTCAAATTCTTAGACAAGCACATGAACTCTTTCAAGATGACAAACTTAGATCACAGTAGAAACATTAAAGTAAGAGTTAAGGTTACACTTGAACCCAAAAACTGAGGACATGGAAGTACCTTGAACAACAAGAATTCCTCTGAGGCAGGCATTCTCTACAAATATTGTTTGACCACGGTGTAAGTTTGACCACGATATATACAGAGCTGAAATGTTAAACAGAGTGACAACTTGGGCGAAGGATCAGCTGTTAAAAACCACCAGCTCAGGCCGGCGCCACGGCTCACTAGGCTAATCCTCCACCTTGCGGTGCCGGCACACCGGGTTCTAGTCCCGGTCGGGGCACCGATCCTGTCCTGGTTGCCCCTCTTCCAGGCCAGCTCTCTGCTGTGGCCAGGGAGTGCAGTGGA
Organism: Lepus europaeus; assembly: GCF_033115175.1. NCBI lineage: Eukaryota > Metazoa > Chordata > Mammalia > Lagomorpha > Leporidae > Lepus > Lepus europaeus. Next base: position 40,355,418 of record NC_084832.1, on the reverse strand, counting down.
GGATGGCTCAAGTGCTTGGGCCCTGCACCCCATGGGAGACCAGGAGAAGCACCTGGCTCTTGCCATCAGATCAGCGCGGTGCGCCGGCCGCAGCACACCTACCGCGGCGGCCATTGGAGGGTGAACCAACGGCAAAGGAAGACCTTTCTCTCTGTCTCTCTCTCACTGTCCACTATGCCTGTCAAAAAAAAAAATTTTTTTTTAAATTAAAAAAAAAAAACCCGCCAGCTCATCCACACAGCAATGGTATTTCAAAGGGAAGCTCTAGCCCCTTCATGCTTCATTGAGATCTTCCTGACTTCCTCACTCAAAATGGAACATGGAACTAAATGTGAAAACTGAAACTATAGAACATGCAAAAGAGAATTTAGGACAAACTCTTTATGACCTTGAGTTTCGGCAAAGGTTTTTCAAATATGACAGCAAAAACACAAAGAAAAAATTGGTAAACTGGGCTTCATCACAATTAAAACCTTCTGTTCTTTAAGACGCCACTGCAGAAGGAAAAGATAAAGTAGACATCTGAGAAAATATTTACGAAGAATATACAATTGTTCTGCAGTGTTTTTAATGGATTGGTTCCAGGACACCTCACAGATTCCAAAATCCACAATGTTCAAATCCTTTATATAAAATTGCATAGCATTTGCCTGTAACCTGAGCATGTACCCCCATATACTTAAAACACCTCTAGTTTACTTATAACACCAAATGCCATATAAATGCTATACAAATAGATGTTATACTATACTATGTAAGGAAAAACAACAAGACAAAAGTCTGTATGAGTCCAGTCAGATGCTGTTTGTTTTTTGTTTTGTTTTGTTTTGTTTTGTTTTGTTTTTTGTATTTTCCACCTGAGGTTGGTTAAGAACACAGATTTGGAACCTGCAAATACAGAGGATCAAATGCATTTGATAAATGACTTTCATCTAGGAGCCAGCATTGTGGCATAGCGAGTAAAGCTGTTACCTGCAGTGCCAGCATCCCATATGGGCACCTGTTTGAGTCCTGGCTGCCCCACTTCCCATCCAGCTCCCTGCTAATGGCCTTGGAAAAGAAAATGGCCTAAGTGTTTAAGCCCCTGCCACCCACACAGGAAACCAAGAAGAAGCTCCTGGCTTCTGGCTTTGGCCTGGGTGGTTGTGGCCATCTGGGAGTGAATCAGGGGATGGAAAATTCTCTCTCTCTTTTTCTCTCTCTCTTAATCTCTTTCTCTGTAAATCTTTCAAATAAATAAATAAATCTTAAAAAAAAATCCTTGTATCTAGGGATATAAAGATCTCTTAAAATAGTAATGAGATAACAACCTAAATTTTTTTTGAATGGGCAAAAGATTGATTTTTTTATTTTTTTATTTTTTTTAATTTTTTTTTTAATTTTTTACAGGTAAAGTTATAAACAGTGAGAGAGACAGAGAGAAAGGTCTTCCATCCATTGGTTCACTCCCCAAATGGCCACTACGGCAGCACGCTGCACCGATCCAAAGCCAGGAGCCAGGGTCTTCTTCCTGGTCTCCCATGTGGGTGCAGGGACCCAAGCACTTGGGCCATCCTCCATTGCCTTCCTGGGCCACAGCAGAGAGCTGGACTAGAAGAGGAGCAACCAGGACTAGAACCCGGCACCCATATGGGATGTTGGCACTGCAGGTGGAGGATTAACCAAGTGAGCCATGGCACCAGCCCCAAATGGGCAAAAGATTTAAACAGATCTTCACCAGAGAAGCTATTCTGATCACAAATAAGAGCATGAAAAGGTGATAAATATTATTAGTCATTAGGGAAATACAAATTAATCCGCAATGCGATAACAACTCCACGCTTCCTAAAATGATTGAAATTTTAAAAACTGATCATGCCAAATATCAGCAAGAATGTGTAGTAACTAGAATTTGATCTCCTATCTATGAGAACGTAAAATGGAACAGTCATTTCAGAAAGCAGTTTGGCTGTTGCTCAAAATGTTAGACACCTGCCCATGACCCAGCCATTGTGCTCCCAGACATTCATTCCTGAGAAATCAAAGCATCTGTCCATAGAAAACCTTGACACCAGTGTCCAAAGTACCTTCACTTGCAATAGCCTAAACTCAAAACTCCGATATCCCACAAAAAACAGTGGCATACTAATCCACTAGAATACTAATCAGCATATGCTACTGATCCACAAAACAAATTGGATAAATCTTGAAATAATTACACCAAGTTAAAGGAGCCAGATCCCCCCCCAAAAAAATACATGAGTATGATTCTATTTATATAAAACTAGAAAATGCAAAGTAGAGTTACAGAAAGCAGATCAGTGGTTGCCAGGGAGAAGCTGGGGATAGTAGGAGAGTCTGGGAGGGCAGGTACTGGGGAGGAAATACAAAAAGGACACAGAAATGTTTGGATATGATTGATATGGTAAGCATCTTGACTGCGGTGATGGCTTCAGCTCTTCAAATAGTACATTTAAATATATGTAATTTATTGTATGACAATCATAGCTCCATAAAGTCATCTTTTCCAAGTGAAGATCTAACCCCTTTTTGCTTTACTGGACTCTCCTAGAAAAAGGGAAGTGCAAGTAAGTAAAAACATCTTTTCATCATGATCTATTAAATCTGCTTGATTGATGGACCCTGAGTTCACAACACCTGACCTGCAAACTTCATGGAGAGGTGACTAATCCCACATCCCCAGGTGTATTCCACAGGTCCTGCTTGTGCAGCAGGAACCTCAATAAATGCTGGTCTCTATTGTATGGCAAATGTACTCCTAACACTTTATATGCACTATTTCATTTAATTTCATGATAATACCATGAGATAGACATCAGTATTTCCATTTTACAACACAAAGAATTGGAACACATAGGGGTTAAGTAAAATGTTCAGTGTTACACGGTCAATAACAAGTTAATGACGCCAGAGCATGTGAGCCTAAATATTATGCTATGTTGCTTCAGTGTAGTGACCATGTGATCATTTATTTTTTGCCACTGTGAAAAAGTATGGAAGAAGAGAATTAGTTTCTTAGGACTGTTGTAACGAAGTGCCAAAATGTGGGCAGCTTAAGACAACAGAAATGCACTGTCTTCCAGTTCTGGAGGCTGAAATGAAGATGCTGGCTGGGCTAGACTCTCTCTCTCTCTGATGACTCTCAGGGAGAAGGCATCATTGTTTGTCTATCGTCTGCTGTTTGCTGGCAGTCCTTGGCTTGCCTCAGCTCCTAGGTCCATCACCCCAGTCACACAGGCCCTTCTGATCCCCTTTCTTCTGTGCAATGTCTCTTTCCATGACCAAATTTCCCCTGTTTATGAGGACCCCAGTCACAGTGGATGAGGACCCACCCTAATGATCTCGCTTTAACTCAATTACTTCTGCAAAGACCCTCTTTCCAAATAGGGTCACATTCTGAGATATTGGGCATGAGGGTTCAAAATTCTTATTTGGGGAAACGTACTTCGACCTGTTTTAGTCTCTTTTCCATTTTTACAACAAAAGCCCTGCTGCTGGGCACTTTCTACATAAAACAAATTTCTTTAGCTCTCAGTGTTTGAGGCTGAAAATCCAAGCTTGGGCAGCCTTCTCGGTTTGGCTGTACCACATTGGCAACACGTCGTGCAGCACTGTCACTTTTGAAATGTAAGTCAGATCATGGTAGTCCTCCCGGTTTCACCCCGACTAAAAGCTGAGCCCTCACAGCGGTTCTAGGAAACCTGCCCTTCATAATCCAGCTTCTCGGCCTCCCTGTCCCTGCTGTACTGTTGTCTCTCGGACCACCTGCTCTACTTACTCCAGTGACACTGTTCTTGCCGCTGGCCTAGAACAGGACACTTGTTCCCACATGAGGGTGTGACACTGACTTATTTTTCTGCCAGAGATCCACTGGCTGATTCTTGCACCTTCATCAAGTCTTCTTCAGTGTCATCACTCTATGTGAACTTGCGTCTCATCTTTTCCAAACGATCCTTCCACATTTTCAGTTCCCCGTTCCCTCCCCAATGCTTTTCCCATAGCGTTTACCCCTTGTAACGTACTGCAACTTTCTTAGCTCCAGACGCTCATTGCCAGTCGGTCTTCTTCCACTAGGATGCAGGCTCCCTCGGGGTAGAGACCTTTGTTCCCTTCATTGATGTGTCTCCAAATACAGCGACTGTTACATAAAAGACCTTCTTTTTTTTCTTTGAATGAATGAAGTGAGAAAAAAAGAAATTCCACTTACTATAAATAATCATTTTTTTTGTTGTTGTTGTTTTTGAACTACATTTCAGTTTATTCTATGAACTAGAAGAAAAATAATCATATTCTTGAAATTACTGATTTTCTATTTTAATCATTTGGTAACACTGATATAAAACTCAAATAGTTTAAGTGCTTATGAAATTATTCAACTATTAACAGGACCAATACATTAGCAACCAATACTTCACCTTCTATTCATGCCCAGGAAAATGTATGACTGAAAATCAGTGTAATAATGTAGAAAAGAGATTCAATACAAATGAAAAATTGATAATCATTTTTCACTGGAGCATGAAAAGCACATGGCATAAATGCAGAAGGTAAAAATATATCTGTAGAGAACTCTTCCATGTCTTACAAGAGTGTCAACAAGTAGGGTTCTGCTAATGAGATTTGCACATGGAACGAACACTATCATAGCTGCATATCAGATCACTCTTGCAATAGTGTGGATCCTGCTACCTCCAATTTTCAGTGTTCACCAACATAAATTTAAAAAATAGTTTTTTACGGGGGCTGGTATTGTGGCATAGCGGGTAAAGCCACTGCCTGTGATGCCAGTATCCCATATGGGCACTGCATCATGTCCCAGCTGCTACACCTCTGATGCACCTCCCTGCTAATGGCCTAAAAAAAGCAGCAGGTGGCCCAAGGGCTTGGGCCCCTGCACTCATGTGGGAAACCCAGACGAAGTTCCTGGCTCCTGGCTTCAGTCTGGCCCAGATCTGGATATTGTGGCCCTCTGGGGAGTGAAACAGCAGATAGAAGATCTTGCTCTGTCTCGCCCTCTCTCTCTGTAACTCTGACTTTCAAATGAACAAATAAATCTTTTTAAAAAAAATCGTTTTTCGGCCGGCGCCGCGGCTCAATAGGCTAATCCTCCACCTACGGCGCCGGCATACCGGGTTCTAGTCCCACTTGGGGCACCGGATTCTGTCCCAGTTGCTCCTCTTTCAGCCTGGGAGTGCAGTGGAGGATGGCCCAAGTGCACCAGCATGGGAGACCAGGAGAAGCACCTGGCTCCTGGCTTCGGATCAGCGCGGTGCGCCGGCTGCAGCTCACTAGCCGCAGCAGCCATTGTGGGGTGAACCCACAGAAAAGGAAGACCTTTCTCTCTGTCTCTCTCTCTCTCACTGTCCACTCTGCCTGTAAAAAAAAAAAAAAAAAAAAAAAAAAAAATCGTTTTCATGTTGTCACAACCTGACCCTTCCTGATTCAATACGCATAATTGTTTAGAACGCAGACTCTGGGACAGAGTGCCTGGTTTAAATCGGTTTCCAGCAGTAGCTCTGGGACTTGAGCAAATTACTCAACTTCTCCTGGCTTTAAACGGGTGTTTAAAGAGTCTAAGTAACACTTAGAGTGGTACCTAGACACAGAAAGTGCTGTAAAATTTTTATTGTGTTCCTGTGTGGTGACTGCAAGCAAAGTTTTTGTGTCCTCAAAGTTTCTTTAACTAGCAAGATTTAAGTTAGGCAGAAATCCTCTCACAGGAAATGGATAGGTTTTAATAGTGAGAGGAGAAAAACATTTCACAGATATTTCATTAAATTGCAAAACTCTAATCTCATCTTGCCTTCGATAGTTGTGAAATTTCTAAATGGAGTAAGCCTTTTATGCTTCAATGTTTGTGGTATTCTCATGTATTTCAAAATTGCAGAATTAAGGACATTATCACTAAAACTAGCACTTCAAACAATGTGATCTCTTGTGTTTGGATTTGAATCTACTTCTGTCTCCGATTTCCAGGAATTCCAATCTAGATGAGCAACATTCATTAAAGAACCCACTCCTTGCTTTATTATGTATGGTTTCGATGTCTTCCCTTTCCACAAAGGGGCAGATTGTCTTCTAGCTGGGACACCTGGAAGGTGCGGGAAGTACAAAGCCTAGGCTTCCAGAGTTTGCAGTGCAGTCAACAAGCAATTACCTTTGTATGGCATGAGACTGTCAGCTTCAAACATGGGACATTCTTTGGGAAGATTAGTCCAAATTACATTTTATTACCTCGGCCCACTTGAATGGCCTAAACTTCATCTAGTTCTTATTCTAATGGAATTCCAACTGGGGCACTCATATATTGTTTATGACATGTTTGGCGTTCTTGCATTATCAGCAGGCATTCATGAGAGAAGCTTCACATCGTATCAGATAACAGTGAGCGGGATGTTGGATGTTGTACAGCACAGGGGATTTTATCATCTTGTTGAACCAGTGGCAGTGATTAAATTAAACTGTCTGAACAAAGCTTTTGCATGTCAGACTGTTGAATGGCAAAATGAAAGAGTGACACACTTCAAAGATCAGAGAAAGGGAGAGAGGGCTAGGAAAACATAGTTATGTAACTCCTCACAGCACGCAGAAGCAGAGCCAACAGCTAAGAGTAGTTTCCATTTTCCTCATCTTGAACATTTTCATTTCTACATACATTTCCAAACATTCTGTTTCACATCACGTATTTAATTTTACTTGGGACATTTGACCAAATGATGAGGTCATGTAAAAGTTTTTGCTTATGTTCTGTTCCTTATGTGAGGAGTGGTTTATTTTTTTTTCTTTAAAAAAAAAGATTTATTTACTTATTAATTTGAAAGGCAGAGTTACATAGAGAGGAAGAGACAGAGAGAGAAACAGAGAAAGAGAGATCTTCCATCTCCTGGTTCACTCCTTAAATGACCACAACAGCCAAGGCTGGGTCAAGCCAAAGCCAGGAGTCAGGAGTTCATCTGGGTCTCCCTCTTGGATGCAGGGGCCCAAGGACTTGCATCATTTTCTTTAGCTTTCCCAGGCACATTAGCAGGGAGCTGGATGGGAAGTGGAGCTGCTGGGACTCAAACCGGCACCCGCATAGGATGCCAGCATCGCAAGCAGTGCTTAAATTCACTGTGCCACAATGCCAGCTCCTTTTTAACGTGTCTTAACTTCTAACTTTTCTCTAATTATTTCCAAATGAAATAGTTCAGGAAGAAAATTCCAGGAATATTAAGATGTTCCCATAATTTATAAGCACAAGGTTTTATTTTTCCACTTCAAGCACGAAATGGGGATGGGAGGATGGGTGGGAGGGTGGGCATGGTGGGAAGAATCACTATGTTCCTAAAGTCATACTTATGAAATTTGTATTCCTTAAATAAAGGGTTTCTTTGGGAGGGAATAAAAATAAAAATAAACATAAATAAATATTAAAAATTAAGAAAGAATGATACAGAAGTTCAAGACAATAGAACTAAACTAAGATTATCTTGTAAACTGAAATTTGTGATATGTAAACTTTCTGAGGATGGCTGTTACAGAAAACTTCTTACAGAAAACTTCTAAGTATCTAGATGTATCTGGGATACAAAATAACTTTTAGAGAATCCACATGTTTCCCATCCATGAGATTTTTTAAATCAACAAAGTGTTCTGACATCTCTTTATTATTATCTTTGTTAGTTTTAAAAAGTAGTGGTTCTGTTAGTATTAAGAAAACAGTTATTTCCTCTCAAACAAAATAAAACTGGGAAAAAATCCAGAAAAAGCAAATGGAGTTTTAGTGATATTTCCATGACAAAGTCTACATAGCTTCACTTCTAAATTATTGGCTAGATTAGTGGTGTCCTTTTCATGAGAAACTGTAAGTTAACTGTTCAGAAACATTTTAAAGACTTCAATGTGCTGTAGTCACAAAAGGTAAATTTTCAGGTGCCATCACTCCTTATAAGTCTATCAGTTTCTATTCTTATTTCATTTTTGACTCATCTGTAGGGCAATGGCATTTTGAAGTAAACACTTGCTCTTAGTGCATCTTCATGAGCTAGTTTTTTGTTTTGTTTTGTTTTGTAATTAATTAATTTGAAACACAAAGTGACAGAGGAAGAGGGAGGGAGAGAAAAAGAGAGATCTTCCATCCGCTGGGCTGGTTCATTCCACAAATGCCTACAACAGTTAAGACTGGGCCAGGCAGAAGGCAGAAGGCAGGAATCCCAACCATGTCTCCAGCATGAATGTTAGGGACTGGAGCACTTGGGTCAGCATCTGGTGCCTCCCAGATGTACTCGCCAAAAGCGGGATCAGAAGCACAGACTAAGTGGGACTCAAAGCACGCACCCGAGGGTGGGATGCTGGCATCCTGAACGGCAGCTTAACCCCCTGGGCGACCATGCCTGCCCTTAGAATTGCATTTTGGTCGGTGCCATGGCTCACTAGGCTAATCCTCCGCCTGTGGCGCCAGCACACCGGGTTCTAGTCCCGGTTGGGGCACGGGATTCTGTCCCGGTTGCTCCTCTTCCAGTCCAGCTCTCTGCTGTGGCCCAGCAAGGCAGTGGAGGATGGCCCAAGTGCTTGGGCCCTGCACCCACATGGGAGACCAGGAGGAGGCACCTGGTTCCTGGCTTCGGATCGGCACAGGTGCCGGCCGTAGCGGCCATTTGTGGGGTGAACCAACTGAAAAAGGAAGACCTTTCTCTCTGTCTCTCTCTCTCTCTCTCTCACTGTCTAACTCTGCCTGTCAAAAAAAAAAAAAAAAAAAACTTGCATTTTAATTTAACATGAAAGATGACAGATTCTCTGCTCAGTGACATCTATTAACATTTTAAAGTACCAAGTGCTCTAAGTTAATTCTGGTTGTCTGGTGGCAAAAAAAAAAAAAAAACAGAAAAAAGTGTAAACAAAGTCAAAGTCAACCCACCCTCTTGGAACATTGCATGAATAACCTCATCAGAGTGAGTGCTTTACAAATTTGCTTAGTCTTTTCTTTAACCTGCAAACTAGCCAAGACAGCCCGACTAGAGTATGTGATAAACAGCAGAGTCCTTGTAGAATGTACTATGTGAAATATTAGAGAAACAAACAGGATTGTGCAAAAATTTAAACAAAAGATGAACTTTGACTTGGCCAAGTAACTGATTCTAGAGTTGGGATAGAAACATTCTTATTTAGAACTCTGTGTGCAGAGCATAAGAATTTTTTTTTTTTTTTTTTTGACAGGCAGAGTGGATAGTGAGAGAGAGAGAGAGAGAGAAAGAAAAGTCTTCCTTTGCCGTTGGTTCACCCTCCAATGGCCGCTGCGGCCGGCACATCTCGCTGATCCGAAGCCAGGAGCCAGGTGCTTCTCCTGGTCTCCCATGCGGGTGCAGGGCCCAAGGACTTGGGCCATCCTCCACTGCCTTCCCAGGCCATAGCAGAGAGCTGGCCTAGAAGAGGGGCAACCGGGATAGAATCCGGCGCCCCCACCGGGACTAGAACCCGGTGTGCCGGCGCCGCAACACAGAGGGTTAGCCTGTTAAGCCACGGTGCCGGCCCAAGCATAAGAATTCTTAAAGTCATGATTGCAGCATCCTGAAATCTATTTGATTGTAAACTTCTTGGGAGTTTCATTTGTAAACTGTTTTTAGAGTCTGTACTTTTGATTAAAGTATAATCAAGAAGTGAATTGTTTTGGGCATTTTCTGCTATACAGAATTCTAATGTTTGTGTTTATCAAAGGTGTTCTTTCATTTACTCAAAGTCTATTTACTCAAAGTCTTCTATAATCTCAAAATCAAACAAAAATGTAAATGTAGCTAAAATAATATATGTAAGAGGAGTTCTGTAAAGATCCATGGTTAAAAACAAAAAATAAACATTTCCCTTTCAGATATTTTACAAATATTTATGAATTAGGCAATGAAGTAAGCCTCTAAAGTTATAAGGACAGAAAAATGTCAGTATGCATAACCTACTAAATATAATAAAATTAAAAATTAATAACAACATTTATATAATCAATAATCAGGAACTTGCAGGACATATCCTCAATAAAACCTGTCTCAGTAAGAACTATGACAGCATCATGGATCAAAACTCCTGAGATATTTCCTAGGCAGAATTTTCAAAACAAAGTTATAGACCTGAATGTTTATACCATCTATGAAAAAAAATTAGATACAAATTAGATGACTACTCAAGTAAAGAAGTTACAGGAAAAACAAAAGTATCCACAGAAATAAAAAGGAACTAATAAACATAATTTAATAAAATAGAAACAGAAGACTTCAGGATTAATTACTATATCCATAAAATGATACTTGGAAAAGGTCAATAAAACAAAGTCTCGGCATGTTTATTTTTAAAAAAACAGAAATAAAATAAAATACAATGTTAAAAATCAGAAAGAATCTATAAACAAAATTAAATTATAGGGGCCGGCACTGCAGCATAGTAGGTTAAGCCTCCGTCTGCAGTGCCAGCATCCCATATGGGTGCTGGTTCATGTCCTGGCTGCTCCTCTTCCAATCCAGCTCCCTGCTGATGGCCTGGGAAAGCAGTAGAAGATGGCCCAAGTCCTTGGGCCCCTGTGCCCACATGGAAGACCCAGAGGAATATCCTAACTCCTGGTTTCAGACTGGCCCAGCTCCAGTTGTTGTCACCATTTGGGGAGTGAACCGGTGGATGCAAGACCTCTCTTTCTATCTCTCCTCTCTGTCTATAACACTGCCCCTCAAATAAATAAATAAATATTTTAAAAATTAAATTATAAGAAGATACTATTTTTTTAAAGATTTAATTATTTATTTGAAGTCAGAGTTACACAGAGAGAGAAGGAGAGGCAGAAAGAGAGAGAGAGAGAGAGAGAGAGAGAGAGAGAGGTCTTCCATCCACTGGTTCACTCTCCAATTGGCCACAACGGCCACAGCTGCGCTGATCCGAAGCCAGGAGCCAGGAGCTTCCTCCGGGCCTCCCATGCAAGTGCAGGGGCCCAAGGAATTGGGCCATCTTCTACTGCTTTCCCAGGCCATAGCAGAGAGCTGGATTGGAAGTGGAGCAGCCAGGTCTCGAACCAGTGCCCATATGGGATGCTGGCACTGCAGGCAATGGCTTTATCCACTTCGCCACAGTGCCGGCCCCAAGAAGATACTATTAACACAAAAATCCAGAAGCTAACAGAGAGAGAGAGTTAGTTATTGATTTTACTATATAAAACTGAAAAATTTTGCTTGGCAAAAGATATTCTCAACAAATTTAGTAAATAAATATAGTGTGGGAGAAAATGTGTAATATATATGAAAGACAAGTAAAACAAGAATAATCAAATTTTCAGGAAAAATAAATATGGCTGCAAAGCTTTAAAAACATGATATCTGGGGCCAGCGCTGTGGCACAATGGGTTAAGCTGACACTTGCAGTACCTGTATCCCATATGGGTGCTGGTTCGAGTCCCAGCTGCTCCAGTTCCAATCCAGCTCCCTGCTAATGCATGTAGGAAAGCAGCCGAAGATGACCCAAATCCTTGGGCCCCTGCACCCACGTGGGAGACCCAAATGAAGCTCTTGGTTTAGAACTGGCCCAGCCCTGGCCATGTTGGTCATTTGGGGAGTGAGCCAGAGGGTAGAATATCTCTCTCTCTTTCCCTCTCTCTGTAACTCTGACTTCTAAATAAATGAATAAATAAGTCTTTTTAAAAAGTAAGAAAAAATTATACTTAAAAAAAGCATGATTTCTCTTTGACTTAGCAGTTCTAATTGTAGTAAATTGCCCAGTATCCCCAGACAACGTCTTAACCACTGTGCCAAACTCCTGCCCTCCGTAAAAATCTTTGAAAATATATAATGAGATGTCCATCACAGTTAACTGTAATAGAGAAAAATGAGAAACAAGTTACATTCATTGGTGAAAACACATCATGGTACAAACATACAGTGAAATAATATGCAGTCTAAAGGAGTTAGGAAGGGTTGCATCGAAGGAATAACATCTATGTTTCTATAACAAAATAGAATAACTATGGTTGACAGCAATTAACTGAGTATTTCAAAATAGCTAATAGAAAGAATTGTCATTGTTACCAATACAAAGACATGATATATGTATGAGGTGATAGATATGCCAGTGTTACACATTGAATTCCATGAATATGCTGATTTAAAATATACGTTAAAATTTGAAAACAGATAAAGTGAAAAATCTCCCTACCTGGTTGTTAAACAGGGAATAAGAGGTAGAAGGTTATAGAACAATATGTATGCATGTTCAAAATTATGAAAAATGTGAGATGAGAGATCACACATGAAGACAAGAAGGGCCTAACAGATTAAATTCTGACTTAGTGATAAAAGTTATACGGGAATTGGCATTATGATAAGAAATAGCTTCAGCCTCCTTCCATCCAGAGCTTTGTGTTTCCATGACATTGTCTGGGTAAGGAAACCCATGTCCCTTGTCCTGTAGCACGTCCCACCTCTGGGCCATTTAATGTGTGTATTGTATGAGTAGCTGATGGCTCTGGTCTATCTCCTGTGTAACCTGTAACCGGAAATTATGGCTGAAATGTTAATTATATATTCAGATGAGACACTTCATGCAAAATATACCCAGCTTTCTCTGTGGCAAAGGATTATAGTTAGAGTACAGAAGAAAACAGTGATACTGACTCTCAAGCTATTTGGGATTTTACAGTTAACAAGTATCTGTATTATGTTTGGAAAAACAGAAATTTTGCAGATACAGAGGAAATGTAGGCTGGTGCCACGATGTAGTTGGTTAAGCCTCCACCTGCGGTGCTGGCATACCACATGAGCGTCAGTTACTGTCCCGGCTGCTCCACTTCTGATCCAACTCCCTGCTAATGGCCTGGGAAAGCAGTGGAAGATGGCCCAAGTGCTTGGGACCCCACACCCATGTGGGAGATAACGCTTCTGGCTCCTGGCTTCAGATCAGCCCAGCTCCAGCCATTTCGGCCATTTGGGGAGTGAACCAACAGATGGAAGACCTCTCTCTGTCTCTCTCTCTCTTTCTCTCTCTCTGTAACTCTACCTCTCAAATAAATAAATAAAATCTTTAGGAAATCATAAAAAAGAAGAAATGTAAAAGTATAGCAATTGGCCAGTGCTGCGGGTCACTAGGCTAATCCTCCGCCTGCGGCGCCGGCACCCCAGGTTCTAGTCCTGGTCGGGGTGCCGGGTTCTGTCCCAGTTGCTCCTCTTCCAGTCCAGCTCTCTGCTATGGCCCGGAAGTGCAGTGGAGGATGGCCCATGTCCTTGGGCCCTGCGCCCACATGGGAAACCAGAAGGAAGCACCTGTCTCCTGGATTTGGATCGGCGCAGCACACTGGCTGTAGCGGCCATTTTGCGGGTGAACCAACGGAAGGAAGACCTTTCTCTCTGTCTCATTCTCTCTCACTGTCCACTCTGCCTGTCAAAAAAAAAAAAAAGAATTATGCACAAAAACAAAAAAGGAGCAATGTTAGAAGTAATGCCTTGGTTCTCTAGAAAATACCAAGGTATAACCAAAAAAGTGATATTTATTTTTCAAAGCTGTGCATTCCCAGGAAATGTGTCCCTAGATGTGTCCTCATAAAGCAATCTACATTATAATTGTGTTTGTGACTAGCAGAGAAATATATTTATTTCATGGAACTTTGCTGAATAAATCATAGCTATGACCAAATTTCATTAACATCACAGCAACAACCATAGCCAGCTGCAATCATTTAAAATATAAAACTATATTCTAAGTAGTAAAAATGAACATGGATGTGGTGCTTGTTAGCACACAGGGGGCCTGGAAATCCATAAACCAAAATGTATTGTTATAATTTGAGCTTTTGTAAGCTTTATTTTGTAAATTTTTCAAAGAAATTTTTCATAACTATGTCAAGAGGATTCAAATCATTCCAATGGACTTAAGCAGATCTTGACATTGAACTATTACCTGGTTAACTAGACATTGCATTTGGATCCTCTAAGTCCTTACTTTAAATTTGGGGTTATGCAGTCTTTGAAAGAATGAATGCATAAATCTTTCTTGGGGCTGGTATTCCGTATAGCAGGTAAAGCTGCTGCCTGTGGTGTCAGCATCAGCATGGGCACCAGTTCATGTCCAGGCTGCCCCACTTCTGAGCCAGCTCCTTGCTGACGGCCTGGGAAAGCAGCAGAAGATGGCCCAAGTGCTTGGGCACCTGCACCCACGTGGGCGATACGGAAGACACTCTCCTGGCCTTGGATCAGCCCAATTCCAATCATTGCAGCCATCTGGGTAGTGAACCAGCGGATGGGAGATCTCTTTCTCTTTCTCTCTCTCTCTTTCTCTTTCACTCTCTCTCTCTCTCTAACTCTACCTTTCAGAAATAAATAAATAAATAAATAATTTTTTTAAACAAAAGGGCATTGATCTCATTCATGTCATTTTTCCCTTATTACTATCTAAAGGTTTAACCATCAGCATGGGGATTAATATTTCAACACATGAGTTTTGAGGGGACATAAACTTTAAGACAGCAACAGCAACTATGTATTATCTTTACAGCTTCCTATGAATGTATAATTAAAAATTAAAAAGTTCAGCATGGCAGCTCACTTATTGAAGAGCCTACATTTTTATCATTTTTCTTTTCTTTCCTTTTTTTTTTTTTTTTGACAGGCAGAATGGACAGTGAGAGAGACAGAGAGAAAGGTCTTCCTTTTGCCATTGGTTCACCCTCCAATGGCCGCTGCGGCCGGCACGCTGCGGCCGGCGCATTGCGCTGATCCAAAGCCAAGAGTCAGGTACTTCCTCCTGGTCTCCCATGCAGGTGCAGGGCCCAAGCACTTGGGCCATCCTCCACTGCACTCCCAGGCCACAGCAGAGAGCTGGCCTGGAAGAGGGGCAACCAGGACAGAATCTGGCGCCCTGACTGGGACCAGAACCCGGCACCCTGCACATTTAATCTGAGTGTGGAACATGTGTAGACTTCTAGTCAAGAAATTAAGTATTTATTTGAACAAATATCAAACTCCATCTTAACTTTTTTGTCTCAGTGAAATACCACTTTCCTTTGAAAAAGATGTTTTATTTTCTTTGGATCACATTAATCATACCAAAACCTTATGGTATGGTAACCAAAACCTTACTTCCTTTATTAATAATCCCTAATTAATTACTTTTTTTCCAAAGAACTAAGGAAAATTTTTTTAAATTCTAAAGTCATATAGTTTTCTAAGAAATTTTAAATATTTTAATACTAAAAATAAGGAGTTGGGGGGCGGCACTGTGTCGTAGCAGGTTAAAGCCCTGGCCTGAAGCACCAGCATCCCATATGGGTGCCGGTTCTAGTCCCAGCTGTTCTTCTTCCAAACCAACTCTCTGCTATGGCCTGGGAAAGCAGTGCAAGATGGCCCAAGTCCTTGGGCCCCTGCACCCATGTGGGAGACCCAGAAGAAGCTCCTGGCTCCTGGCTTCAGATCAGCGCAGCTCCGGCGGTTGCAGCCATCTGGGGAGTGAACCAGTGGATGGAAGACCTCTCTCTCTGTGTCTCTACCTCTCTCTGTAACTCTTTCAAATAAATAAAATAAATCTTTTAAAAAAAATAAGGAGTGGTACTGAGCACAGAGATTAAGACCCTACTTGAGATACCCACATGCCGCATCAGCGTGCCTGGTTTCCAGTCTTGACTCTGCTTCCAATCCCAGCTTCCTGCTAATGTATATCCCGGCAAGCAGCAGTAATAGCTCAAAGCCTTGGGTGGATGTCCCCCATGTAAGGGACCTGCACTGAACCCCCAGCTCATGGTGTCAGCCTGGAGAGTGAAACATCAGATGGGATATCTGTGTCTGTTTCTCTCTCTCTCTTTTTGTCTCTCATCTTCTTCCCTCTTTCCCTTTCAAGAAAATAAAAAATAATTTTAAAGACCCACAAAATTTAAAAAGTACACAAGAAGGAAAGATCTGAGGCTGGGACTGGTGTGTTGAGCCTCTTGCAACTCTGGCATCCCAGTTCGTGCCCTGGCTGCTCCACTTCAGATCCAGCTCCCTGCTAATGCACCTGGGAAAGCAGCAGAGGATGGCCCAAGTGCTTGGGCCCCTGAGTCCATGTGGGAGACCTGGAAGAAGCTCCTGGCTCCTTGTTTTGGCCTGGCTCAGCCCCGGCCATTGTAGCCAATTGGAGAATGAACCAGTGGATGGAAGATATGCCTCTCTCTCCTCTCTCTGTAACTCTGCCTTTCAAAAACATGAATAAATCTTAAAAAAAAAAAAAAAAGACCTGAAGCACTATAAAGAAAGAAAAAACAATGACCCTGTGAAAAAGAATGAAACTCTGGAAGGATTCAGAGGATTCCAAAATATGGAAAACTGGCAAATTCATCTAAGCAACTTTCCAATCTCCACACAAGAGTGCCATAAGATGGGATTCTACAGCTAAAACATCACCCCCAACCTCAAGCAGAAAACAAATCCACAGGTACCAGTATGAGCAGTAAACGAATGAAACAAATAATACAGTGCAATTTACCATCCTTTTAAAAAAAATTTATTTATTTATTTGAAAGGCAGAGTAACAGAGAGGCAGAGACAGAGAGAGAGAGAGATCTTCCATCTGCTGGTTTACTCCCTAAATGGCCACAATGGCCAGAGATGAGCAGATTTGAAGCCAGGAGCCAGAAGCTTCTTCCAGGTCTCCCATGCAGGTGCAGGGTCCCAAACACTTGGGCTATTTTCTACTGCTTTCCTAGGCCATATCAGAGACTGGATTGGAAGTGGAGCAGCTGGGAGTCGAACCGGTGCCCATATGGAGTGCTGGCACTGTAGGTGGTGGCTTTACCTGCTATGCCACACCACTAGCCCCACCCACCCTTATTTTTCAAGCTCTGTGTTTTGTTTGTATTTTCATTTTTTTTTTAATTTTTTATTATTTTTTTGACAGGCAGAGTGGACAATGAGAGAGAGAGAGACAGAGAGAAAGGTCTTCCTTTGTCGTTGGTTCACCCTCCAATGGCTGCCGCGGCCGGCACACTGGTCTCCCATGGGGTGCAGGGCCCTAGCACTTGGGCCATCCTCCACTGCACTCCCGGGCCATAGCAGAGAGCTAGCCTGGAAGAGGGGCAACCGGGACAGAATCCGGTGCCCCAACCGGGACTAGAGCCCGGGGTGCCGGTGCCGCTAGGTGGAGGATTAGCCTGTTGAGCCACGGTGCCGGCCTTGTTTGTATTTTCTTCATAAGAAAAACATCAGTGGCAGACTGGTTATCAGGTAACATACAAAAAGCACAAGGTTCAACGGTGCACAAACTAGAACCAGAAAGTGCACAAAAGTGTTAGTTACTCTAATATTTAATGCATCATTGAATGTAGAAAAATTGGGATCAACCTACATGGTCATCAGAATGGATGGAATATTGGATAGTGTTTAGAAATGATGTTAGAGATATACTCATTGACATAGAGAGAGATCTGTGACTCATTCTGTGATGAAACACAACTTGTTCAATAATATAAATCTCATGATCCTACTTTTGTAAGAAAACAAGGTGTGTGTCTAGTCCACAGATACATGTATTTAATTATGATAGAAGGATAGACAAAAGGGCAGAATGATAAGCAACCGCTTGTTCACACTGATTATCTCTGGGGATTGAAATTGGAGAGCACATTAGTTATCTCTTGCTGTAAACAAATTACACCAAACAACAAGCATTCATTATCTCTTAGTTTCCATGGATCAGAAACCAGGGAACAGCCCTGCTGGATGGTGCTGGCGAGAGCTTCCCACCGAGTGCACCCAAGAGCTGGCTGGGTCACCTTGAGACTCACCTGGAGAGGGCCCACTGTAAATCAATTCCAGAAGATCACTTCCTTTTTTGTTTGTTTTATTTGATCCTTAGTTAGCACATGACCATTATACATATTTAGGGGTGTATAATGTGATGTTTCAATACACAAAGACATTATGGAATGTTCAGTTGGGTTAACTGGTATACCCACTGCCCCAGCAGCACATTCATTATCCAGAGCTGCCCCAGTTCTTCTCCACGTGGCCCCTCATCTTCCAGGACATCTGTGTTCCATGTGGACCTCTGGAAGGATAGCCAGGACTTCCTTTAAAATTTTTTTCATTAAAGATGTCACTATTTAGAGCAGTTTTATTTTCATTGAAAAGGTGAAAGGGAAGTGTGAAGATTTCCCAGGTGGCCCTGCCCCACACATGCACAGCTGCCTCCCCTGTCGTGCTCCTCACCAGACTGAAGCTATACATGTGCTGTAAGGGATGAATCTACATTGCCACAGTACCAGCATTTGTATTATGGTTCGCTCCGCAAGTTGTACACTTGATGGGTTTGGACAAACGTATGAAGTAGAGAAGATCCAATACAGTGTCCTACAGAGTAGTTTCACTGCCCTAAAAACCCTCGGTGCTCTGCTTATTCATCCTCCATCTCCAGTCCCTGGCACCCACTGATCTCTTTACTGTCTCCATAGTTTTGCCTCTTCCAGAACATCATTCACATGGCATCACGCAGCCTTTTCAGCGCGGCTTCTTTCACTTAGCAATATGCCTCCAGGTTTCCTTCGTGTCATTTCTTTTTAGAGCCTTCGTAGCTCATTTCTTTTTAGCCCTGAACAATATTTCACCATTTATTTATCCACTCACCTACTGAAGGATGTATTAGTTCCAAGTTTTGGAAATTATGAAAATATAGCTGCTATTAACGTCTGTATGCATGCTTTTATGTGAATCTACATTTTCAACTTCCTAGAAGTGAGTTTGCTGGACTGTGTGGAATGCATATGTATAGTTCTTTTTTCTTTTAATATTTATTTATTTGAAATGCAGAAATACAGAGAGAGAGAGAGAGAGAGAGAGAGAGGAGAGAAAAAGAGAGAGAGAGAGAGAGAGAGAGAGAGGGAGGGAGAATCTCCAATCCACTGGTTCACCCCCTAAATGGCCTCAACAGTCCAGGCTGCACCAGGCCGAAGCCAAGAGCTAGGAGCCTCCTTTGGGTCTCCCACATGGTGTAAGGGCCTAAGCACTTGGGCCATCCTCCACTGCTTTTCCCAGAGGCATTAGCAGAGAACTGGATTGGAAGTGGAGCAACCAGGACTCAAATTGGCACCCATATGTGACACCAGCACTGCAGGCGGAGGCTTAACCATCTACGTCACAGCACCGGTCAATAAGTATAGTTCTTTAAGAAACTGCCACCTTGTCTTCCAGTGTCAATACCACTTTGCATTTATGTGCCCAACTAGTCATATAAACAGTTGGCCCTCCATATGTGGAGATTGATTCCAGAACCATCTATGGATACCAAAATTTACAGATTCTTGTCTACGATATAAGACAGCATAGTAGAATTTGCATATAACCTATGAACATCTTCCAGTATGCTTTAAATAACCTCCAGATTACTTGTAATACCTATTGCAATTTAAACGGGATGTAAATAGCTGCTATACTGTATGTCCGGGGAATAACGTCAAGGAAGAAAGGTCTGTATACATTCAGTACACACGCAACTGTTCATTCCCAAATACTTGCAATCCATGACTGGTGGCATTTACAGATGTGAAATCCTAGGATACAGAGGGCCAACTGCACTTATCTGTATTTACCTACCTACTTAGAGTCTTATATATTTACATAGTATTTTAAAATTTTTGACACCCATTGAAACGTATTTTATGCAAATATTTTGGGTAGTTAGATTGATAATATTTTTAGTAAGCGCTTTTCATCTCTTCAGGGCAAATTGAGATGAATGAACATCTAGTAAGTAATGAGTGATATATATGCATAAATCAATCCAGGAGAGACTTTTTAATCATTTTAACTACTGCAAGAAATTTATAATATTATTAGCGATTATTATTAGGATTATAATAGCACATAAACAGAAGTTTTCATCTTTCTGAGAACTTAGGAACATTCGATCCTCCCTGTGTCTGCTGGAGGTTACCTTTTTTTAATTTGGTGTTTTAATCAATATAGTATTCTATCAAGATACTATAATGGTTTTTCTGGAGAGTCAGTTTGGTGTGATGCCTAAGAGCAGTGACTCCAGAGCCAGTTGGGTGGCTTCAAATCCTAGCCCAACCATTTACCCTTAAGCAAGTTAGTGAACCTGTCTCTGTCAGTTTTCTCATTCATAACAGGGAGATGAAAAGACTTTTGCAGGAATTGAATATGATTTAACCCTCACAAAACTCTTAAAATAATACCTTGCACAAAGTAGTCACTCAATAGTTATCAGACATTATCATTATCATTAATGTTTATATTCAATTGCTGAGTAAGGTTAACATAAGCATATTTAACCTGGGAGCAGTTTTTTTATTTTTTTTATTTTATTTTATTTTATTTTTTTGACAGGCAGAGTGGACAGTGAGAGAGAGTCAGAGAGAAAGGTCTTCCTTTTTGCCGTTGGTTCACCCTCCAATGGCCGCCGCGGTAGGCGCGCTGCGGCCGGCGCACCGCGCCGATCCGATGGCAGGAGCCAGGTGCTTCTCCTGGTCTCCCATGGGGTGCAGGGCCCAAACACTTGGGCCATCCTCCACTGCACTCCCTGGCCACAGCAGAGAGCTGGCCTGGAAGAGGGGCAACCGGGACAGGATCGGTGCCCCGTTTTTGTTTTGTTTTTTACAGATCAGCAAGCATCGTGCCAAAAAAAACAGTATTTCCAATAGTGGATAAGAAACCAGAGAAGCCCCCCAAAATCACATTTTGTCCATGATGTGATTAAAATAACAAAGATTATACTTCCAATCCCTGTATTTTTTCAGTGTCTCTAAGTTCTGGGAGCAGAGAAGAAAATTCCAAAGTGTAGGGACCAGTAGTGTGGCATATCGGGTAAAGCCACCGCCTGCAGTGCCAGCATCCCATATGGGCACCAGTTCATGTCCTGGCTGCTCCACTTCCGACCCAGCTCTCTGCTATTTCCTGTGAAAGCAGTAGAAGATGGCCCAAACACCCACGTGGGAGACCTGGAAGAAGCTCCTGGCTCCTGGCTTCGGATTGGCACAGCTCCAGCCATTGCGGCCAATAGGGGAGTGAACCAGTGTATGGAAGATCTCTTTGTTTCTGCCTCTTTCTCTCTCTGCATAATCTTTCAAATAAATAAATCTTTAAAAAAAGAAAATTCCTTCATGTGGAAGGAATTGTGTACCCAGCTGCACCAGGGAGCACCAAGGTGTTACGGGGAAAATCCAGATGGAGA
Source organism: Lepus europaeus (assembly GCF_033115175.1). Classification (NCBI taxonomy): domain Eukaryota; kingdom Metazoa; phylum Chordata; class Mammalia; order Lagomorpha; family Leporidae; genus Lepus; species Lepus europaeus. The sequence continues at coordinate 40,334,268 of NC_084832.1, read as the reverse complement.
TCGTGAGGGCTCCAATGTGGCTCCAACAAAGGCAGTGGAAACAGGCTTGATGTTTGGAGAAGGTCCCAGGGCCAAGATTCCAAGCATGTCAAGCATAAGGAAAGGTTCCAGGTTCTAAGTATGTTAGCCTGTTTAATGATTTTTAAATACACTTTGCTAAACTCTGTGTCAGCCTTATAGTTCTCAAGGTAAGAAAAGTACTGCAGTGGGTGTTGGCTTAGGGATTAAGAAGCCGCTCAGGACACCTGCACTCTGTAATGGAGTACCTGGGTCCAAATCTGCACAGACCAAAAGGGCCTACACTGCAGCCCGCACATGGAAAAGCATCTGGGCCTTTGCACCTGCTGTTTCTGCCATCTGAGCCCCCCCGCCTTTTTTTTTTTTTTTTTTTTTTAGTTTTTTTCTTCTTTTCAAATCAAACCTCTACTTGATCTTCTGGTATTATTTAGAAATCACTAACAACATTCACATCCATCTAAACTAGACACGTGTTTACCTCCATTGTGGCAGTTACAGACCGATCAGAAAATCTTGTTTTTAGTCTTTATTACTTTGTGAGCTTCTCAAGGAAAAAGAAAACATTCTACTCATTCTTCTATCTGCAACCCATACGGGCACTTGTTCTAGTCTCCTGCTTGCTCCATTTCCAATCCAGCTCCCTGCTAATGTGCCTGAGAAAGCAGTGGAGGATGGCCCAAGTGCTGAAGACCCTGAACCCATGTGGGAGACCCTGAAGAAGCTCTTGGCTCCTGGCTTCGGACTGGTCCAACTCCAGCCATTGTGGCCATTTAGGGAATGAATCAGTGGATGGAAGATCTCTCTCTCTCTCTCTCTCTCTCTCTCTCGATCGCTCTCTCTCTTGCTCCCTCTCTCGCTCTCTCTCTCTCTCTCTCTCTGTGATTCTACCTCTCAAATAAATAAATAACTCTTAGAAACAAATAAAGAGAGAGACTTGAGGTTTCTATGTAATCCAGGAAAGTTGACAGAATCAGGAAATCACAAGCAGTGTCAGAGCAAAAGCCCCAAACAGAGAAAAGAGCTGTTGTTATCCAAGTAAACTAACCTCTGAATTCTGCATTTAAATAATGCTGGCCTAGAGCTAAGCAGACATGCACTGAAAGCTTTTGTTTCCTCTAAACGTACTTATTGAAACCTTAACCCCCAATATGATGGCAGTAAGAGGTGGTTATGTGGGAAGAGTGTTCTCTCACCATTTTTTTCTCTCTTTTTTTTAAGGATCTATTTATTTTAAAGGTGAAGCTACAAAGAGGCAGAGACAGAGGCAGAGAGGGAGGTCTTCCATCTGCTGGTTCACTCCCCAGTGGCTGCAATGGTGCAAGGGCTTAAGCACTTGGGCCATCTTCCACTGCTTTTCCAGACCATAGCACAGAGATGGATCGGAAGTGGAGCAGCCGGGACTTGAACTGGCACCCATGTGGGATGCAGGCACTGCAGGTGGCAGCTTTACCCACTACGCCACAGCGCTGGCCTCGCTCACCCTTTCTGTCATGTGAATATACAACGTAAAGTCAGCAGTCCACAACCCAGAAGAGGTCCCTCACAAAAATCCAGCCATGCTGTCCCCTATCTCAGTTTTTCAGCCTCCAAATGATGAGAAAAAAATTCTGTTGCTTATAAAACCACCCAGCCCGTGGCCTTCTGTGATAGCAGCCTGATTAGACAAAGACAGCAGATAAACAGGCACAGATCCAAGAGGGGAACAGAAACCAGAAGAGTGAACACTCAATTCAAAGTCACTTTAAAAACAAAACACACTTTAAGTTATACAAGTTTCACGTATTTCATATATACAGATTTAGGAATGCAGGGATACTTCCCCCCATGCTCCCTCCCACCCACGCTCCCTTCCTCCTCCTCCCTCTCACAGTCCCACTCCTAATTTTTACAAAGATCTATTTTCAGTTTATTTAATGATCATATAGTCAACCCTACACTAAGTAAAAGAGTTCAACAAATAGTACGAAGGAAAAAAAATGTTCCTCAACAGAAGAGACAACCATTAAATCTCAAAATGTCCATTTCACTCCAAAACATTACATTTTAGGTACTCTATTTGTTAACTCGGATTAGGGAAAACATAAGGAATTTGTTTTTTTGGGACTGGCTTATTTAACTAAGTATAATGGTTTCCAGTTATACTCATCTTGTTGCAAAAGATAGGACTTCATTTTTTTTTTTTTTTTTTTTTTTTTTTTTACAACTGAGTAGTACTCCATGGTGTATGTATACCATAGTTTCTTTATCTGGTCAACATCAAACTCACTTTTACAGAGGAAGGATCTGTCTACTTCTGTTACTGGATAAATGTGGATTGGGAACAAGGGCAGAGTCTGAGAGCAGAAAGCAAACTGGGTGCTCTGGGTTCTTGCTCCTCTTCCTGCCTGCAAAGCAGGTCATCTGTAAGACCCGTCAGTAGGAACAGGCAGGCGACTGAAGAGAAGTGGTCCATCCCTCATTACCATTGTGGCTGTTATACATAGCTGCAGGTTAGTGAGCACACTTACAGAAAGAGTTGGTCCCAGATTAGAGATAAGCAAATACTTCTATATTCCATTTATGGAAATGAGAGCCAAGCACTTAACTGCCACTAAGAGACAATTTTCTAGCTCAATAGGACTAAGGAATTCTTAGCTTTTAAACTCAGTTTTATCAGATGAGAGGAGGTAATATTGGAGAATGGGCAGATTAAATGTCAAGGCTAAGTTCATATCTACATACAACAATCAAATCAGCCAAAGTGCAGTGAAGCCAATACACTCTGTGGCCTCCGTGATGGAGCTGTGTGGTGATCAGCGCTGTCACATGGCTTGTGATCGAACACCATCTCTTAGAAACAATCAGTCGCGCTGCAGCAATTCAATGACTCTTGTTATAATCTTAAATAGAGTGTTTTTGGTCTTCCTTTAAAACTTTATAAGGAGACACGGTTCAGTCAAAATGGTTAGGTCTTCCCTTGAAGATTGAAAATTACTTAAAATATAGGATTTCTGTCAATACCAGAAGCTTTTCTTGAAATGACTGCTTAAACATATTCATTGCAGTTCTCATATTAAATTACTGACATTTTTGATTATTTCATATTTTTTTTCAAGTGTGTTGCTTTATCTTGTTTGTGAACTGAACTAATAATCAAGATGTTGGGTTTGGCTACATCTTGCCTACCTTTTCTGTGGTATGATGCACATACAGTTCTCACCCAAAGCATAACTGTAGAAGATTTTCCATAGCTAACAGTAACATGTGAATTGATTTCATTGTGAACTGATCATTTAAATAAATACAAACTATCCTCCTTCCTGTCCCTTCTTATGAATTTATAAATGAATCTTACTACTTTTGAAATCAAATCTTAATTTATTTCTTAGTCTTCACCATCTTCCTTTTCCTATTTTCTCACTTCCCTGTACACAAGCAAATGAAATTCATAAGAGCTACCATTTATTGAGTGGTCTCTATGCTTAGGAACTGTGTCATTTTCTTTATAAACCATATCTTTTTCCCCATAATTCCTTAATGTAGGTACTATTATAATTTTCTCTATGTCACACGTGAAAACATTGAGGTGCTCTTCCTGTAAGTGGGCCTTAGGTGATTGGTGAAAATGGTTCGCTACTCACTTGACCCAGAAAACCCCACAAAATCATGCAAATCTAGAGGTTCAACTTTTCATGTTCACTTTAAGAACACTTGAGAAACTGCCCAGGCCATCAAGGGTAATCATGTCCGAAAAGCCACCAAGTATCTGAAAGATGTCACGTTAAAGAAGCAATGTGTTCCATTCATTTGCTAGAATGGTGTAGTTAGTAGCTGTGCCCTGGCCAAGCCACGAGGTTGGACAGATGGTCGATGGACCCCACCAAAAAAAAAAAAATGCTTAATTTCTGTGGCATGTGCTTAAAAATGCAGAGTATTGCTGAAATGAGGGTTTGGATAAAGATCCTCTGGTCATTGAACACATCCAAGAGAAAAAAGCCCCCAAGATGTGCTGTGCCTTCAGAGCCCATGGTCAGATTAACCCATACATGAGCTCCCCGTGCCAGACTTATATGATCCTCACTTAAAAGTAACAAATTGTTCCCAAATCAGAAGAGGAGGTGATATCCCAGAAGAAACTAAAGAAACAAAAACTTATGGCTTGGGAATACATTCAATATAAAATAAATGCAAAAAAAAAATAATACAGGTAGAGTATGTACATGCACAGTAGACTTAGCTGCATATTTTTAAAGATTTATTTATTTATTTGAAATCCAGAGTTACACAGAGAGAGAAGGAGAGGCAGAGAGAGAGAGAGAGAGAGAGTCTTCCATCCACTGGTTCACTCCCCAATTGGCTGCAACAGCCAGAGCTGCACTGATCTGAAGCCAGGAGCCAGGAGCCGCCTCCGGTCTTCCCATGCAGGTGCAGGGGCCCAAGAACTTGGGCCATCTTCTACTGCTTTCCCAGGCCATAGCAGAGAGCTGGATCAGAAGTGGAGCAGCTGGGACTCGAACCAGTGCTGATATGGGACGCCAGCACTGCAGGCAGTGGCTTTACCCACTATGCCACAGCACTGGCCCCAGCTGCTTTCTTAATATTGGACTTGGTCATTGGATTTCCTGAGTCTACAGAACGCTAATAGATATGACATGGGCAGAGGCCTTAGATGTGCATCATGGTTTTGGTTTGTCTCTCACATTCACGTGATCCACCATGAAAAGAACATGGTTCATTGGATGCTGCTCCTTCAGCCTGGGCCACATAATAAAACACATAGATCAGAGTCTTTGCCCTAGGAAGCCATTGATACCAGCATTAAGAAACATAACTCCGTGTTAAACCTATGTCCTAGAACCTGGAGGCAAGTTGCAATGGACTTGCAGACCTGTGACCAAGAAAATCAATTATTATTATTTTATACCACTTAGTTTGAGGGCACTTTGTTGTTATGGACTGAATGCTTGTGCCTCCTGTGCTCTCCCTCCAATTCATATGTTGAAGCCAAGTCCTGAGCTCCAATCCAATGGTGTTCAGAGATGGGGCTTTTGGGAGCTAATTAAGTCATAAAGCTGAAGCCCTCTTCGATGGGATTAGTGCACTTATTAGAAGATACACAAGAGGCCAGTGCCGCGGCTCAGTAGGCTAATCCTCCGCCTGCAGCGCCGGCACCCTGGGTTGGGGCGCCGGATTCTGTCCCGGTTGCTCTTCTTCCAGTCCAGCTCTCTGCTGTGGCCCGGGAGTGCAGTGGAGGATGGCCCAGGTCCTTGGGCCCTGCACCTGCATGGGAGACCAGGAGAAGCACCTGGCCCCTGGCTTCAGATCAGCACGGTGCGCTGGCCGCAGCGGCCATTGAGGGATGAACCAACGGAAAAAGGAAGACCTTTCTCTCTGTCTCTCTTTCTCACTGTCCACTCTGCCTGCCAAAAAGAAGAAGAAGAAGAAGATACACAAGAGAAATGATCTCTCTCTGGCTCTGTCATGTGAGGATACAGGAAGAAGATACCCACTTGCCAACCAGGAAGCAGCCTCACCAGGAATGAAACTGGCCTGCACTCAACGTTGGACTTCTAAGCTTCAGAACTGTGAGAAAGAAATTTCTATTGTTTAGGCCACTCTGTCTATGGTATTTTTGTTATAGCAGCCCAAGGTGACCAAAACATTTTTTATGTTGCATTCTGGAGGTAATATAGACAGTTAGGTGCTGACTAGGTTTCAATCCTATGTCTACTGAGTGCCAAACCAGGAGCGCTTGCTTCTTACTTAATAGTACCTGTCTGTGAAATGGGAGAATAGGACATTCAACATGAAACATATGGCTCTAAGGGCTGAAGATTACAGGCAAAATGATTTTTAAAGGAAAATGGAAGGTAAGTTGAGAAGAGGAATAGGGAAGCTTGGGCCTTCCAAGCTACTGGGAAAGAAGGCCTCCAAATGACTCAAGGCTTTCTACTCCCGATGCTCAGTTCCCACACCCACACCTCTTCTTCCACCCTGTTGACTCAGCCTTGGCTTCTGGCCCTCACAGGGAAGATAAAACCAATAGTATGTGCTGGCCTAAAGGAAGAAAAAATCCATAAAAAATCCAAAACAGAAAAATCCATAAGGGGGGTACACAGCAGTTAAGCTGCTTCTTGTGTTGCTTGCATAGCATCAGAGTGCCTGGTTGGAGTCTGAGTCCTCAGTTTCTGATCCAGCTTCCTGCTAATGTGCATGCTGGAAGGCAGCAGGTGGCTGCAACAGCCAGAGCTGAGCTGATCTGAAGCCAGGAGCCAGGAGCCGCCTCCGGTCTTCCCATGCCCCTCATGAGGAAGTGTTTAGATCCCTGCCCCTCATGAGGAAGAGCCTGATTGAGTTCTGGGTTCTTGGCTTCATCTTGGCCCAGCCCGGGCTGTTGCAGATATTTGGGGAGGGAATCAGTAGAGGAAAGATCTCTATCTGTGTCTCTCTTGCTCTCTCTCTCTGCCTTTCAAATAAAATGACAAAATATTGTTTTTTTTTTAAGAAAAATCTTGAAAGTATCTGCTTTACATATATTTTTCTCATCTTTCACTTTAAAATATTAGAGAATACTTCTGTACCTATTTCCCATGGCTAGAAGGATCCAGAAAACCAGTTATTTAACAAATACTTTAATGTAAGTGGATTCCTTTTGATAACAAAATCATTTACTGATGGAGTCGGGACTCAAATTTACAATATTGGCTTTGAGTAAAGGACATCTTTGGCACTTTTTTATGGCAAAAATTATTAGCACTTGTCTTTTGGCAAAATTCCAAGCCAAGCAATTATATCATACCTGTTCATGCTCCTCCCATGATTTCAAATGTCATTCTTCTTGCTTTCTTCCTTGAAACAATGTGATGCCACTGTGAACGCCTAATTCAATTCCAGAAGTCAGTGAGCCATGGTTTCTCTTTTCTTAATACCAGGGCTCTTAGAATTTTAATTAACTAATCACTAAAAAGCAATCATATGAAAGGAAATATGGTATTTGTAACATTGATATCAACTGATTTTATAATTTTTATTAAAGCCAATATGATTGACAGAGATAAATTATAAAACTCCCTCATTCTCTTCCAATCCCAATGCCTGTGGTAGTTCAGGAAGTTTTGGTTCTTTTTTAAAAAATGATTTATTTATTTACTTGAGAGGCAGAGTTACAGACAGATAGAGGGAGATACAGAGAGAGAGGTCTTCCATCTGCTGGTTTACTCCCCAAATGGTTACAATGGCTGGAGCTGGACTGATCCGAAGTCAGGAGCCAGGGGCTTCTTTAGGTTCTCCCAAATGGGTGCCAGTGTCCAAGGACTTGGGCCATCTTCTACTGCTTTCCCAGGCCATCAACAGGAAGCTGAATCAGAAGTGGAGCAGCCAGGACTCGAACTGACACCTATATGGGATGCCAGTGCCGCAGGCGGATGCTTAACCTACTACGCCACAGCACCAGCCCCTGACAATTCAGAAACTTTTTGCCAGAATTAAGACTTCTCTCTAAGCCAGACTTATTGCTAAATCCATATTTAATATCTTCTTGATAAAAATTAGAGCCACTTTAGAGCAATGAGTGAGATCAGGTTTTATTTTACTTTTGGATTCTAAATTTATTACTATCATGCTTGAACTTGGGATTTATTATAGCACTTCAAATCATGCTCTCCCATAGGTTGAAAGTTCTTCTCTAACTCATGTATTAGTCAGGGTTTGCCAGATGAACAGTGCCAAAAGTGTGTGTGTGTGTGTGTGTGTGTAGAAATTGAGAGAGAGGATTTTTAATCAATTGGCAGTTATAATGAAACAATAAAATACTCAGCTTATTGGCAAGCATTTGGCATGTTAAAACATTGGTTAAGACTTCTGCATTCCCTATCAGAGTATCTGAGTGCAGTCCCTGGCTCTGGCTCCTGATTCCAGTTTCTTGCTGGTGCACATGATGGGAAGCAGTGGTGATGGCTCAAGTAGTTGGGTTCCACCCACACAGGAAACCTGGATTGGGTTGTCAGTTCCAGCATCACCTCCTGTTAGACAATGCCTCTGGGAAGTGAGTCAGTGGATGGGAGTTCTCTTTTTCTTTCTGGCCGTCTGTCTCTCAAATAAATAAATTTTTTAAAAAATGTTCTTGGGCACCTGCACTGCATGGGAGACCTGGAAGAAGCTCCTGGATCCTGACTTTGGATCAATTTAGCTTCAGACATTGTAGCCATTTGGGGAGTGAATCAGCAGATGGAAGACCTCTCTCTGTGTCTCTACCTCTCTCTATAACTCTTTCAAATAAATAAAAATAAATCTTAAAAAAAGGAATATTCCCCAACATAATCAAGGCAATTTATGACAAACCTACAGCCAGCATCCTATTGAATGGGGAAAACTGGAAGCATTCACCCTAAGACCCAGAATCAGACAATGGTGCCCACTCTCACCATTGCTATTTAATATAGCCCTGGAAGTTTTAGCCAGAGGCATTAGACAAGAAAAACAAATTAAACAGATACAAACTGGAAAGGAGGAAATCAAACTATCCCTATTTGCAGATGACATGATTCTCTATATAGAGGATCAAAAAGATTCCACTAAGAGGCTATTGGAACTAATAAAAGAGTTTGGTAAAATGGCAGGATATAAAATCAACAAAGAAAAATCAATAGCTTTTGTATACACAGACAATAACAATGCTGAGAAAGAACTTTCAAGATCAGTTCCAATCACAATAGCTCCAAAAAGAATTAAATACCTTGGAATAAATTTAACCAAGGATGTCAAAGATCTCTATGATCAAAATTACAAAACACTAAAGAAAGAAATAGAAGACATTAAAAGATGGAAAAATCTCCCATGTTCATGGATTAAAAGAATCAACATCATCAAAATGTCCGTACTACCAAAAGCAATTTACAGATTCAATGTGATCCCAATCAAAATATCAATGACATTCTTTGCAGATCTATAAAAAATGATTCTAAAACTCATATGTAAATACAGGAGATCCTGAATAGCTAAATCCATCTTATACAACAAAAACAAAACCAGAGGCATCACAATACCTGACTTCAAGACATATTACAGGGGCTGGTGCTATGGCATACCGGGTAAAGCTGTCCCCTGCATTGCCAGCATCCCCCATGGGCTCCAGTTTGAGTCCTGGCTGCTCCACTTCTGATCTAGCTCTCTGCTATGGCCTGGGAAAGCAGTAGACGATGGCCCAAGTCTTTGGGCCCCTGCACTCATGTGGGAGACCTGAAGGAAGCTCCAAGCTCCTGGCTTCAGATTGGTGTAGCTCCAGCCATTGCAGCCATCTGGGGAGTGAACCAGCGGAAGGAAGACCTCTCTCTTTCTCTTTCTGCCTCTGCCTCTCTGTAACTATGCCTTTCAAATAAATAAATAAATCTTTAAAAGAAAAAGACTTACTAGAATTGCTACAGGGCAGATATAATCAAAACAGCCTGGTACTGGCACAAAAACAGACTTGTAGAACAATGGAACAGAATAGAAACTCCAGAAACCAATCCATGCATCTAAAACCAACTTATCTTTGACAAAAGAGCTAAAATCAATCCCTAGAGGAACAACAGTCTCTTTAAAGAATGGTTCTGGGGCTCTCGCCTCAGAATCAGCCCTTCAGGAATTCGGTTCTGGCTAAAAAGCCCATGAGAGTTTCTCAGGCATGCAAAGCCAAGACACTGACATCATAAATAAGAGTGTTAATTGTTAAATGAACAACAGGAGTCATTGTGCACTTACTCGCCATGTAGGATCTCTGTCCTTAATATGTGTTGTACTATGAGAATTAATGGTAAAACTAGTCTTCAGACAGTACTTTATACTTTGTGTGTCTGTGTGGGTGCAAACTGTTGAAATCTTTACTTAGCATATACTTCTGTATGTAAAGATAATTAAAAATGAATCTTAATGAAGAATGGGATGTGAGAGGGAGTAGGAGATGGGATGTTTTGCGGGTGGGAGGGTGGTTATGGGGGAAAAACTGCTATAATCCAAAAGTTGTACTTTCAAAATTTATATTTATTAAATAAAAGTTTTATAAAAAAAAAAGAATGGTGTTGGGGAAACTGGATCTCCACATGCAGAAATCTGAAACTAGACTTATACGTTATACCTTATACAAAAATCCACTCAAAATGGATCAAAGACCTAAATCTATAACCCAATACCCTCAAATTACTACAGAACATTGGGGAAACTCTGCAAGGCATTTGTATAGATGAATATTTTCTTGGAGAAGACACCAGAAGCACAGGCAATCAAAGCCAAAATTGACAAGTTGGATTACATCAAGCCAAGAAGCTTCTGCACTGCAAAAGAAACAATCAGCAGAGTGAAGAGTCAACCGACAGAATAGGAGAGTCTTTGCAAACTATACAACTAACTGATAAAGGATTAACCTCCAGAATCTACAAAGAGCTCAAGAACTTCAACAACAATAAAACAAACAACCCAGTTAAGAAATGGGGAAAGGCCTTAAATAGGCATTTTTCAAGAGCAGAAATTCAAATGGCCAACAGACACTTGAGAAAATGCTCAGGATCACAAGCCATCAAGGAAATGCAAATCAAAACCACAATGAGATTTCACTTCACTCCACTTAGAGTGGCTCACATACATAAATCAACAAACAACAAATGCTGGCGAGGATGTGGGGGAAAAGGTACCCTGGTTCACTGTTAGTGGGAATGTAAACTGGTAAAGCCACTATGGAAGACAGTATGGTGATACCTTAGAAATCTGAATATAGACCTACCGTAAATGATCCAGCCATCCCATTCCTGGGAATTTATCCAAACCAAAAGAAATCAGCATATGAAAGAGTTCTCTGTACCGCTATATTCACTGTAGCACAATCCACAATAGTTGAGATATGGAATCAACCCAGATATCCATCAACTGTTGATTGGATAAAGAAATTATGATATATATACACTATGGAGTACTACTCAACTGTTAAAAAAAAATGAAATCCTGTTTTTGCAACAAGATGGATGCAACTGGAAACCATTATACTTAGTGAAATACGCCAGTCCCAAAATGGCAGGTATCATATGTTTTCCCTGATCCAAGGTAACTAATAAAGTACCTGAAATGTAATATATTGGAGTGAAATGGACATTTTGAGATTCAATGATTGTTTACAGCCCTTATCTCTTCTACTGAGAAAGAGTGTTTTGTTTTCTTTTTTTCCTTCATAATAGTTGTGGAACTCTTACTAAGTGTAGGTTAACTATAGGATCATTAAACAAACTGCAAATAGATCTTTGTAAAAATTAAGAGTGGGAATCTGAGAAGGAGGAGGAGGAAGAGTTGGAGCATGCGTGGGAGGGAAGGTAGGGGTAGAAGTATCACTTTATCCTAAATCTGTATATATGAAATACATTAAACTTGTATGACTTAAATAAAATTTTAAGAAAAGAAAAGACATAAACCAACATCCTGAGCCTTCCTTAATATACACATTTGATAAGACCATCTTCCCTCCCCCTAGGGGTTTCTCGCTGTCACTTGGTGCTATGGTCTGAATGCTGCTGTCCCTCCAGAATTTGTGTTCTGAAATCCTGACCCCTCCACAGGTGATGGAAATAGGAGGTGAGGCCTTTGGGAGGTGGTCAGATCATGCAATTAGTGACCCTACTACATGAGGCCTGGAGGAGCATCTTCATCCCTTCCAGCATGTGAGCACATGGTAAGAAGGGGGTCTCTCCAGGTATCAGAATGTGTGGGACCTTGATATGGGACTTGTCATCCTGAACTGTGAGAATTAAATTTCTCTAGTTTATAAGCCACTTTGTTTGTTGTATTTTGTTACAGTAGTCTAAAAAAATGACGGGAAATAAGGCTTCCAACAGTTTCCTAATATCCAAATCAACAGCCCCGTCTCATTTCTTCCATGGTTCAGTTGGAAATTTCATGCCCACTCCTTATAATTCCCTTCTTTCCTAGTTCTACAACCCAGCTTCATCTGCTCTCTTCTTACCACCTTCATTTCTCCTCACCATCCACCGTGCCCTAAGGCAGAGAATTTTAAATTTTAATGATGACAACAAAACTGTTGGCAGCTTGTACAAAATAAAGAGCAATTATCCTTATCCCAAAATTCTGACAAAGTAGATATGAAGAGGGTTCAGAAATACCTATTTTCTCTTTTTCTGAAAATATTATGTATTCAAAAGGCTGAGTTAGAGAAAGAGAGAGAGAGAGAGAGAGAGAGAGAGAGAGAGAGAGAGAATCTTCCACCCACTGGTTCTCTCCCTAGATGGCTACAACAGCCAGTGCTTGGCCAGGTTGAAGCCAGGAGCCAGAAGCTTCATCTGGATCTCCCATATAGGTGGCAGGGACCCAAACACTTGGGCCATCTTCTGCTGTTTTTACCAGGCCATTAGCAGGGAGCTGGATCAGAAGTGGAGCAACCTGGACATGAACTGACCCCCAGATGGAAGGCTGGCATCTCAGGTGGCAGCTTTACCCACCACACCACCACGCTGACCCATAAACACATATTTTCAATAAAGCTCTTCCCTGCTGTGGTCCTCAGGCCAAGGCATCCACTCAGGACACATACTTGTGTGATTTTAATCTATGATTTTGGCCTCAACTTCTATTAGGATGGACCCCAACTCTGTATCTCTTGGCTTGCTTTTCATTAGAACTCTAAACCTGCATTTCTAACTGTTCATCTCTCCTCCAGTTTTAAAGCAAACACTTCACACACATGTGGCTTCAGAAACAAAGCCATCGGCTTCCCCCTAGTCCTGTTTCTATTTCTGACTGAGTCAGCCTTGCTAATCACTCTTTTCCCAATCGCAGGGGTTCAAAAGCTTCGAAAACCCCAGTCACTGTCAGGTAGTTATTGATCCAAATGAAGGCTGCGAACCGTTTTCTCCTTTGCATTCACAAGAGTGGCTGCAGCTGTCTCTCACCTGACCTTGCCAGCTTCCTAACTGGTTCACTCATCTTTACCTTGCAGCCAGCCCAACACACTGCTGCTAGACAAATCTTCCTTAAGGACAACTCTGATTCTAGCAAACTTTGAGGACTCTTTTTCATAAAATTAAATCAAACACCTGAATGTGTAACTAGCACCATCTTTTAAGAACCTACATATTCCCTCCTACTTTTCCATGAACAACTCCTCTTCCTAACTTAGAGGCAGGAAACTAACCCTCTGTGGACCACACATGTGGCCAGTATTTTTTTTTTTTCACTTTCTGTTGTCATTAAATTTGTTCAACCTTTACTACTTCTTGTTTGCTTTTTGTTTGTTTGTTAGTTCAAGTTTTTGTGCGTCACTATAGAGTTCGTCATCTTGTTTTATATGTTTTCTATAATGTCCTCTTTCAGATCTTAGACTGCAAACTCCATCATAATAATACTCTTATTTATAGATGTAATGAACAAATGGATGAACACCTACAATGAGCTATTATTTTTAGTGCCTTACAAATACTAACTCTTTAAATCCTCATTTCAACATGTTAGGTACTACCCTTAGAGAACCCTTACACAGATGTCAAAACTAAGGGAACTTGACCAAGGCCACACAACTGGTCAAACAAGGCACACAACTAGTAACCCTGGAAGAGCCAGGCAGTTTGGTTCCAGAAACCCTGCTCTAAACCACTAACCAATTCTATTCTGCTCTGTTGTGTATGGAAAAATAATGGACTCAAAAGGACTTATTGAAGAAATGAAATACAGTATACAGGTGAACTGGTGTTCATATTTCTGACCTATGCATAGTTTCTTAGAATATGAGAGGTTAAGAGGTCACAAAAGACCTCTGAGCAACCAGAACATGAACTGCCACAGTTCCCAAAACTGAGACTCTGAGTTAGGAGGCACCGGTCCACACATACCTGGTTAGCTAAAAGGGAGACCTCAGATGATGAATAGGAGAGAGCACAAAAACAAACAAATAAACAAACAAAAAACCGGGACTCCAAAGCCGTGGGAAGTTTTGCGCCTCAGACACACTCTACTCTGGGACACTGCTGTGGTGTGTTGTCAGCTGTCACTGCGCTGAGCCCATCTGGGGTGTGCTGAGTATGCACCACAGTGCGTGTGTACCCTGGGGAGCCCCGCTGCCCATTCTTCCTGAGTTTCAGCAGGAACACAAAACCACACAGCACGTTGGGACAGAATCTGCTCAGAGCCGAGTCAGGGTAAGAGAGCTATTCACACAGTCCCAAGGAAGGGATCCTGGCTCCAGTTGTAGATTCCTAAAGACACTTGCAGTAACATCATTGGATAGAAGGCAAGAGTTTACACAAAAGGCCTAATTCTGTTTCTTTAATTGGAAAGCAAAAGGGGAGCTAATGGATTGGATGGTTGGTTAAGATGTCACTTGGAACAGACATCCCATAAGAGAGTGCTGGGACTGAGTCTGGTTCTGCTCCTGATTCCAGCTTTCTGCTAATGTACACCCCGGGAGGTGGAAAGTGATGGCTCACGTATTTGGGTCCTTGCCACCTGACTGAGTGCCCAGCTCCCTACTTCAGGTAGGCCCGCCTCTGGCTGTTGAAGGCATTTGAGAATAATGACTAGCGGATGCAATCTCTCTCTCGGTCTCTCTCTCTCTCTCTCTCTCTCTCTCTCTGCACCTTTTTCCATTTCCCCCTTCCCTAATAAATTTTGTAAAAAAAATTAAAAATAAAGCTGAAAATCTAAAAAGTTGGTGTGAGGAACTGACATTGGGATCTTAAACCAGAGTTCTTTTCCATTTGTTTCAATTGAATGCTGAGCTCTTAGAGTTTGTATTTTCATACAGAGAGTGAATGCTGGAATTCTCTCTGATGAAGGAGAGTGGGGAGAAATTTTGCAGAGAGATGTAAAGTGGCCAATCAGGCCATATACTTAGCCAGTAGCAGGAATTCAGGTGCCTCTTGGGACTTTCTAAATTTGGCTCTGTAAGGAAATGGTACTGCAAATCCAATGATCAAAAGCACCCCAGATGGAACTCCCTTCAATTTTTAAAATTTATTTTGATTGTTTTTAACTCACAGGTGTCTTTACACAGAAATAGGCACACACATAGTCTTCTGGTCAATATATCAAGAGAAGAGAATCTACTCATAAATTATATTATCCTGGAAACTAATTTACTGAACCATGCAAGTGGCTTCTTCCCACAAAGTTACTGACTTACCTGCAGTCAAAACAAGATCCGGCGTCTTTACTGCATCCAGCACAGAGTTTTCTGACCTAGAGCTGGGTGTGGGTATAATTTGGTTTGCACAGATAGCAAGCTAGATGGAGGCTGTTACAGACTTGATTTCCGCTTCTCCTTCCCATACTCCTAGGAGACCCTCCCTGGGTCTCTGAGGACTGGGCACGTTACTAGCATGCTCCAGTTCTGCTTTTGCTCTTGTTTTGTAAGGCAGGTGGCAGCCAGCCAAGGCTGAGAGAGGAAAGAGCTGGGGTAACAACACCACCATGGCAAGCATCCCATAATTTCATCCACTTTCTTACTTCTTTCCCTTTGCCTGCCTAAATCCCCCCTGCATTCTTTGAGAGACGCAGCCTTGGCTCTGTTTGTAATACAGCCTGCAGCAAACACTCAACAAATTTTTGTGTCCTTCACAAATGATTGGATTTCACTCCAGTTCATCATCTCTCATTTTCCATTATCCTCACTTCTTTTTTGGTCCATTCTTTAGTTTTTTAAAAGGCAGTTCTGGGGCCAGTGCCGTGGCACAGTAGGTTAATCCTCCACCTGCGGTGCTGGCATCCCCTATGGGTGCCGGTTCTAGTCCTGGCTGCTCCTCTTCCAATCCAGCTCTTTGCTGTGGCCTGGGAAAGCAGTAGAATTTAGCCCAAGTCCTTGGGCCCCTGCACCCACATGGGAGACCAGGAAGAAGAACCTGGCTCTTGGCTTCAGATAGGTGCAGCTCCGGCCTTTGCAGCCATTTGGGGAGTGAACCAAGAGAAGAAAGACCTTTCTCTCTGTCTCCCCCTCTGTCTGTAACTCTACTTCTCAAATAAGTAAATAAAATCTTAAAAAAAAAGAAAAGAAAAGAAAAGAAAAAAACAGCAGGTCTAAGATATTCAGCAAAACCAGTGGCTGAAATGGGGACAAAATACTTAGTTTCTTTGAATTGGTTTTTATTTCATAATTTCATATTACACTAGGAAATCACACTGGTGTTTCCTAACATACTCACTTTTTTATAAATCACTTATTAACCATTTTGGTCTTTGCAGGTCCAGAAAATATTATTCTCTTGGTTGTAAATAAGCCAGAGAGTACAGCTTTCTATGCAACTCAAGTGCCTAGTGGAGTGTTCTAATTACAAATGTCCCTATATAATTATTGATAAATGACAACATGGTACCTAAATGCAGGGTAAAATAAAATCACACTATAATTATTAACATGGTAAGAAAAAATACATATGCTACATTTTTGTGTTAAATTTATCTAGTCTATGATTTTTATTCTTTTTAAAAAAGCACATTTTGAGTTTATAATAGTGTTTGCATCAACACTGTCATATTATCAATACTTGTAATATATCACAATTAAGTACAGGTCAGTTGAACACCTAATTATATCTAAATGTAACATAAAATGTTTCTGTATTCATTCAGAAATGTATTTAAGTATTACCTTGTACTTAAAGACATGGATTAGAAGAGAACATGCAGTATTCTAAAGCTATTCTACCTTTTATATCTAAAATTAAATGTGTGGATGAATGTGTACTTAAACAAACACAAACTAATTTAAAGTTTCCTCTTTAATCTTAAGCTTAATATGATTAAACTGGTTATAGAATAATCAGTTGTCTTATTCTACTGTTCAAACTGAAATTAAATATATTTTTAAAAGTCTGCAGAATTGATTAAATACATGACAATGTCATTTCCATTACAAGTGCCTTTTCTGCCATCTAGTGGAAAAATGAAATCTATGAAGATTCAGGAATTACATTTTTTAAATTCTCATGTCTCAAAATATTTAGCAAAGGCTTACTTGAAATCTCAAAAAAAGAAAACAAAGTAATACAGTCTCTCCCCAGTTCTGATATGGTCTTCAGGTAGACCAGATGTGTGTGATCCTAAGAACTCCCTGTGTTGCCACAGGAACTGTACAGAAAAAAATGTAGAAGATGCTTTTGGCTTTCTATAAAAATCATCTAAGCCATTAACTCTAAAACAAAATATCAGCACCCTATGTTTTACATAATTGGGTTGTCGTTCATTGTCAAAGTGACGAAGGATGCCTCAAATCCCTAATTCTTTTTGCTCCTATCAATACTCTAACCCTGTAAACTGGAGGAGGAGAAATATATTGGAGTGATGACTTGGTGGACTCTGTCTAGATTGTTGACTTTCAAACCATTAAGCCTGCAACTCAATGAAAACATGTACTTGACACTGTGACCCAGAACACACACACGTGTGTATATTAGAACACAAAGTGATAATCTTTATAGAAGCACCCACTATATTTTATATTCTGTTTGGTTTTATCCTGTTTCACACCTTTGGTAATATTTCACATTTTAAATTGACTCCATGATACCGTACTAGCCCCAAAGCTTAAAAAAGTACTCAATATGTTTCCTCAGAAGCTCTAAGTATTTATCTGTCTTATTTTAAAAGCCTAAAATTATAAAAAGGTTAAAAAAATAAAGATATGAAAATATTGGTAAACTAATTGAAAGACTTCGAGATATTCTGTAAAGGATATTTGATGAGTGTTCAGTACTACTACTAGCAAGATCATCTTTCTCACCCAGCAGAGAAGACTCATAGCCATCTTCATAAGTACCTCATTTATCAAAATCAGTCACCAAGGGGCAGGCATTTGACCTAGTGGTGAAGACCTCACTTGTGATGCCCACGTCCCATATCAGATTGCCTGAGTTCAACTCCTGGCTCAGCTTTTGATCCAGCGTCCTCTTCCTGTGCACCCTAAGAAGCAGCAGATGATGTCTCAAGTGGCTGGTTCCTGCCTCCTACATGGAAGACCTGGGTGTCGCAGGTTCTGGGCCAATGTGGACATTTTTGAGAGTAAACCAGCAGATGGGGATGTCTTCTCTTTTTCTCAACCTCAACTAAAAATATATAAAAATTTTAAAAATCAGCAAAGCCATCATCAAGTTCTGTGGATTCTGTCCTCACAATGTCTTGTATCTCTATTCCCTTTTCCATGTTCAGCACATTTGGCCCCTTCCCACTTCCCTCCTGGATGACCACTGCTCTTCCTGACTCCATCCATCCCTCACTCCTCTGGTCCATCCTTCACACAAGTGCCAAGACATCAAATGACATCATTCATTGCTTCCTCTGCCTAATGAATAAAACCCACGCCCATTAGGGTGGCATGGAACACTCTGTTTGCTTAGTGCTCCATCAGCATTTACTGATGGAAACTTGATGCTCTCTCTCCCCATTAGGCAGTGAGCAAGGACTGTCTTTGTCTCTCTTTAAGTGTGCTATATGTGTTCCATTAAATATAGTGCCTAATATTTTTGGAAGGCACTGAGTGAAACTTTTTTTCTGACTTTCAGCTTCTCCTGTGTGCACTCTATAGTTTCTGTTCTACTAACCAACCTTTCCCAGAACTCTTAATTAATTATTCTCTAAGAGTAGTACCTAACATGTTGAAATGAGGATTTTGAGTTAGTATTTTGCCAGGAGGGAGGTGGGAGTATTGGTGGGATGGCAAGTACAGTAGGAAGAATCACCATGTTCCTAAAGTTGTAATTATGAAATGTATAATGTTTGTAACTGTAAAGATGTATAGTATTTCTTACATTCCTATGGACTTGCTTCTAAGGGAATAGTTTAAAAACTTGCCATGGGACCTCAAATCCCCTTAAACTGCCTGGTAAAAATAGCATTTTAAGTGTTAAAAGTGATCGCATGGATAGGAATAAGTATTAAAGTGATCATATAGATAGGATTAAGTGTTTTAGTGATCATATAAATAGGATTAAGTGTCTGGTAATAAATAGATAGAATTAAAAAGGATTGAATGCTCCAACATGGGAAGCTGTCCGCACAGCAGACTCATAGAATAACAACTGCTTTCAGTAGTGCTCTGACCTCAGAATCAGCCCTTAAGGCATTCAGAACTGGCTGAAGAGCCCATGAGAACATTTCAGGCATGGAAAGCCAAGACACTGTGGCAAAAAAATGTCCTACATGCAGGACCACTGTGGGTGAGACCCCAGTGGAAAAAGTGGTCATCAAAGAAGAAGGTACTTTTC
This sequence comes from Lepus europaeus, assembly GCF_033115175.1. NCBI lineage: Eukaryota > Metazoa > Chordata > Mammalia > Lagomorpha > Leporidae > Lepus > Lepus europaeus. The sequence goes on along the minus strand of NC_084832.1, from coordinate 40,315,048 downwards.
TCTGAGGGGAGGAAAGAACTTCCACTTTGGGACCAGCACTGCGGCATAGTGAGTAAAGCCACTGCATGCAGTGCTGGCATTCCATATGCACACCAGTTCAAGACCCAGCTGCTCTACTTCCGACCAGCTCTCTGCTATGGCCTAGGAAAGCATTAGAGGATGGCCCAAGTCCTTGGACCCCTGCACCCATGTGGGAAACCTAGAAGAAGCTCTTGGCTCCTGGCTTCGAATTGGCCCAGCTCCAGCCATTGTGGCCATCTGGGGAGTGGCCACATAGTGAATGGCCACATAGTGGATGGAAGATTTCTCTCTCTTTCTGCCTCTGTCTCTCTGCCTTTTAAATAAATAAATAAATATTTAAAAAAAGAACTTCCACGTTATTTATGGCCTTATCTAAATACTGACGGAGTTTGTGGATTCAAAAGGTTTCATAGCCTAGGCAGCTCATGTGAAGAGCCTTGGGTGATCACCGACATCATACCTAAGAGTGTTAATTGTTAAATTAACAACAGGAGTCACTATGCACTAACTCCCCATGAAGGACTTCTTTCCTCAAAGAGTTGTATTATGAGAGTTAATAGTAAAACTTATTCTCAAAGATTTACTTTGTTTTAGTGTATTAAGTGGAAAATATTCTTATGTCTCATAGTTAGGTCTAAGTGCTTGCAAAAGATGTATCATTCTTGGGTTCTTTTTAAACTTAATTAAGCTTCTCCAAAAAATGCTTTAGGCCAGAGCCACGGCTCAATAGGCTAATCCTCCACCTGTGATGCCGCCACCCCAGGTTCTAGACCCAGTCAAGGCGCTGGATTCTGTCCCAGTTGCTCCTCTTCCAGTCCAGCTCTCTGCTGTGGCCTGAGAGTGCAATGGAGGATGGCCCAAGTGCTTGGGCCCTGCACCCACATGGGAGACCAGGAGAATCACCTGGCTCCTGGCTTCGGATCGGCATAGCGCGCTGGCCGCAGTGGCCATTGGTTGGGTGAACCAACGGAAAAAGGAAGACCTTTCTCTCTGTCTCTCACTGTCCACTCTGCCTGCCAAAAAAATAAATTAAATTAAATTAAATTAAATTAAAAAATAAAAAAAGGCTTTTAAAAAGTGAAATTAGCTTCAAGATGCAATGACTTTGAACAGCTCTTGTCTCAACTATTGAGGAACAGGTTTTTTTTTTTTTTTTCATACAATTTGTTGAACTCTTTACTTAGTATAGAGTTCATTTTCTGTGTATAAAGTTAATTCAAAATAGATCTTGTTAAAAATAAAACTGGGAATAGGAGAGGGAGAAGGAAGAGGGGTGGGAAGGCAAGTACGGTGGCAAGAATCAATATGTTCTTAAAGTTGTATTCATGAAATGCATGAAGTTTATATTACTAAATAAAAGGTTTCTTTGGAGGGGGGGAAGAAAATGTATATTATGAAAAAATTACACATGGATTTTGAGGTTTTTTATGTGCCAAAACTAAACTGAGCTTTTAATTCCATTTTCCATGAACTTTTTGGGATACCTTCATATGGGTCAGCCAAGCCTTCAGTGGGCTTAGCTGGACTGTATATTTAATTCTGAGTTGGGATTTGACCAAGCTTTCTAGTCTGGAGTATGAGCCCACATCATCAATTTCTTTCCTTTTTTAGTTACCTACTGGGCATTGTACGTGGCTAAAGATACCAACATGTGGAAGAGCTAGCTGCCACCCTTATACCACGCATGCCCCCTGGGTGGCCCTTCTCTGTGTTTTTGTAATGACCTGTACTTTCTTATATCACTGTCTTTCTTCCCTGTACTTCATATATCCATGAACTGCTCTAGGGCAAGGAGTATCTCTCACTGATTTGTATACTAAGCAACTAATATACTATCTGAATATAGCAGATGCTTAATACATACATGCTGGTGAAGTATCATTAAAGATACAAAAAATGTAAAGGATTGAAAAGAAGTGTTAGGTATTGTGTGCATTCTCAAAGAGCTGGTGCAACATTTAAAGAAATAATTATCTAAATATTCTGCCTATAATGTCCTATACTGAATACATTTTCACCAAATGAATGAAATGGAAGCTAATTTCCGGGAAACATACAAGAAATACAAAGGACTGTGTCCATCCCTTAGGAGAGTATAATCAGGTGTGAAGCAATAAAATTGTTCACAAATACTTACATTACTCAGCAGGTTGTGTTTGCTGCCACCTGTGTTTCAGACACACCCCAGTTGTCAGCTAGTGTGGATCCCAAGAGATTTTTGAAGGAGTCTTTGTCAGGAACTGCGGAAATTCTGAGATTTCATCCTACTTTCAAACTGCAAAGTTAAACAGCCACATTTCAACTGGTGCTGGCAGAGAAAGAGAGTCCCCTGAGTCAGAGACTGGGTATTGTTATTCACAGCGCAGCAGGCCTCATGATTTTCACTTTTACATTTTTTTCTCCTTATATTTTAAAGAGTGAAAAAAAAAATCCCAGGTATGTTATCCACGCTCTAGGTTTATATTACAGTAGAGGCCCAACCTAAAGAAAGCCCAGTTCTCTAAAAGAGACCTATCCAGTCTCTGTCCTGGAGGGAAACATTTTCCTTATCACCCTGATCAGAAGACAAATCCGTCTTATGCCCTGCTGGGAGATACCTTCTCCATATTTCAAGATCACTTGCTACATAAGCATGTATGAAAAGATAGCTCGGGATAAATGCTGTTGACGGCTTTTCTCAGAAACACAAGCAATCAAGGGAGAACCAGTGGTCTTAATTAGGTTCTTGAAGACTGACTGATTTGGTCAAACAATCGAATGAGAAAGGATACTCTAAAAGGAAGGATGTCATATGTACTTATTTATGTCATCACAGACCAACCTGGGCTTCAGGTTTCTTACCTGAAAAACTGGAGTATCAATACCTACAACACAAGGTTGCTCTGAAAGATATTTGAAGTAATATATGCATGTCATCCAGCTTGGTGCCTGATATGTTGCCAAACTGTTAGCTCTTTTTTTCATTTCCCTATGAAATGTGACTTTGTAGACTGTTCTGATGTAAAGAAAGGGGGAAGATGAGATGCATTTAACAAGTCCATTCACAAACATTTTTATTCAGCATCTTCTGGTGCTAAGTACCAGGCTAGACCCTATGCCTGCCCTCTTGATGCTTATGGTCTGTTTCAAAGGGAAAACAGAGAAGAAACTTGTACAATGTACACGTCTAAAATTTTATGGCAATCCCATGTGGCCAGAAAGCTGGGAAATTGTGGAGACATAGAGGAAAATAGCCCTAAAGGAAGAGCATATGCCAGTTAACATCATGTTTTCCTGGTCACACTGAAAAGAAGGATATTAATAATTGTAGCAGGAAAATTTCATGTGACTATTATTGCCACATATGTAGGTCAGTTTCCTGTAATTATTAACAAAATACCTGAGGCGGGGCATCTTCTAAGGAAAGATGTGTACTTAGCTCAAAGTGCCATAGCTCTGGTACGGCTCCCCCTGGCTGCATGACCTCATGGCTGATGGCATCATGGTGGCAAGAATGCATCCCACAGAGAGAGATGACATGACAAACTAGGAAGTCAGAGTATGGGGAGGAACTGGTCTTGGAACCACCCACAAGAGCTCACCTCTTAAAGGTCACCTCACCTCTTATATTACCACACTAGAGAGCAAGCTTCCAATACATGTACCATTGGGGGACGCACCCAGACCACAGCACCACATATGTATGATTTTTAATCACTCATTCAAATGTTTATTGAGTATTCCCTACATGTTGTATATAGTGATAGATGCTGGAGTTTAAGGATCAAGAACAGGAATTCCCTTGAGGATGAGTTAGCCCCAAAAGACAAGGGATTGGTTTTTCACAAGACAGTGTCAACGTTCATCTATACATGTATGGAGAGAGAAGTGTGAGAAGCCAGTGATACTGTGAATAAGGTGTTTCATTTAAAGATGATTAAAGGTTTGTTTTTTTTTTTTTTTTTTTGACAGGCAGAGTGGACAGTGAGAGAGAGAGACAGAGAGAAAAGTCTTCCTTTGCCATTGGTTCACCCTCCAATGGCCACCACGGCTGGCGCGCTGTGGCCGGCGCACCGCGCTGATCTGATGGCAGGAGCCAGGTGCTTCTCCTGGTCTCCCATGTGGGTGCAAGGCCCAAAGACTTAGGCCATCCTCCACTGCACTCCCTGGCCACAGCAGAGAGCTGGCCTGGAAGAGGGGCAACCGGGACAGAATCTGGTGCCCCGACCAGGACTAGAACCCGGTGTGCCGGCGCTGCAAGGCAGAGGATTAGCCTAGTGAGCCATGGCGCCGGCCTGATTAAAGTATTGGTTTACGGGACAACCTATATTAGATGTTGGAGAGAAAATGGTTAAAATTTTCTTTATCTGTGGAATATAGGATTATTTGTTTTATTACAGACTAAATTTATGCCTGAAATATTTTGTAGTGATAATATAGTAATTTGGGAGTGGGAAGAAAAGATAATTTTAAAGGAGGTCCATACAACAGGGGTGGGACTTGTTAATTTGACCACTGTGTTAAATTAGATGCATTAGAATAGGATATGAAAAGGTAGCCCCAGTTTTTTTTTTTTTTTCTGGAAGAATTATGGTAATAGCACTTGTTCCTATCTCATTTCTAGTGCAATATAGACTGGATTTCAGTTACTTGTCTAGAATCTACCTACTGGGCTAGATTGTCAGAAATGCAGGGACTGTGTGACAGCTGAGTGATGGGGGACTAGCAAGGAGAAGAGAATTATATTTGAAATGGGAACCTGAGTACAAAGTAAGCAAAGCCAAAGAGAGGAGCCCTTCATCTATATTTCTATTATTCATGGATCATGAGGAGGGCTTTATATTGGTCTTACATTGGATGGCTTAAGGGAGTACTGAGTCCAGCAGCCAAATGACCGAAGGTCCTAAGCAAGCCCTCTCCACCTGCCAATCTCATCCTCTCCCCTACCACCCTGTGCTACCTGGTTGGCTGCATTCTTCAAGTTCAATTGTACCTCCAGGGCTAGCTTTTCCCCAGAGAAGGGAGTTACATTATTAGAAACATCTCAGTACAGATTCTTTTGGGCTGATTTGACCCTGTGAGTGAAACAAGAAAGCTTGGCCCAAAATGCTGAAAGTGAGAGAAGAAAAGACTTGAGAAATCCCAGGTGGGAAAGTATCTTCTCTCTCCTACAAGTTGATTTCCCTAGGGGCTCTCTGGTTCACCAGATTTTCTACTAAATCTCCACACAGATTCTCAAGCCTGTCTGTGTTGATGAAAATGGCAGGGCAGGGGTCAGAATACTCCATCACAACTACTCTTTTTATGTCTAAGTCATGCTGGTGCTGCTGCCTTCAGAGGTCAAGTCCACACCACCTTTTCCTGACTGTAGGACCACCAAGGTCCTGGCCCAGCTGCTTGTCAATGTAATCACAACTCAGTAGAGAGTGCACTTTTTGGTAAATTAAAGCACTGTGTCTTTGTTCCATGCAAAATGTCCCTTTCCGTGAATTTGGTCTTGAATGATGAAATTCTTTCCATTTCTATTAGGTAAACTTGGTGAAAGCAGGCATGGTTTTTACCCAGGCCTTAAATTAAACCCTATAGAGCCCTCCTCCCTCACAATTTTTTGAGTCAACTTCCAAGGATGCTCTCATTTAGCCAGCTGTTCGCTCCTCTTTCACATGATGGTGTTCAGTGTTCAGCAGGAACAAAGATCACTGATATTCCCATTGGGTCTATCAGAAGCCACTGAGAACAATGGGTTGAAAATAGAGACTTAAAACTTATTCATAATCTTTACTTCTTCTCCCAATACATTCTCAACCCCACAAGTTTCTTTCTCTAATCAGCTATGCAAGTCTTGACACTAAAATTTAGCTACACATGACTCATTCATTTTTATTAGTATGGTGGTGTCTTGATCTTCCTCCCTACACAAACTCTATATCTGCTTAAATTTAAATCCATTTTGTTGGGGCCAGCCTTGCAGCTCAGCGAGTTAAGCTGCCACCTACAAGGCTGGCATCCCCTATGGGAGCCGGTTCATGTCCTGGCTGCCCCACTTCTGATCTGGCTCTCTGGTAATGTGCCTCAGAAAGCAGCAGAAGATGGCCCAAGTCCTTGAGCCCCTGGCACCCATGCAAGAGATCTGGAAGAAGCTCCTAGCTTCTGCCTGGCCCAGCCCTAGCCACTGCAGCCATCTGGGGGGTGGGGGGTGGTGAATGGAAGAACTCTCTGGCTGTTTCTCCCTCTCTCTGTGTAAATCTTTCAAATAAACAAATCTGTTTAAGAAATTTATAAATCCATTGTTTCACAAAAGAATATATATAAATAAAAACTTATGAAAACATTGTTCTGATTTGACTTAGGAGACATGCATTTTGAATATGTCACTTCATAATTATTGAGCCATTCCTGAAATTAAGCTGCTAAATAAAGTCAATTTGTACAAAACATAAAGTGGGATTTAACATAATTAAGTACCTATTGTGAGTTGATATACTGTAGGTTTTCATTCATCATCTCCACTTAATCTGTCTTAAAAGATTTTATTTATTTGAAAGAGAGCGAGATAGAGAAACATGCAGGAGAGATCTTCCATCCACTGGTTCACTAACCAAATGGCCACAACCACCAGGGTTGGGCCAGACAGAAGCTAGGAGCCAGAAGCTTCTTCCAGGTCTCCCACGTGGGTTCAGGAGCCCAAGCACTTAGATGGGAAGCGGAACAGCCAGGACTCAAACCAGTGCTCATATGGGATGCTGGCACTGCAGGCAGTGGCTTTACCCATTACATCACAATGCTGGATCCTTCATTTAATCTTTACAACACTGTGAGCTGTATGTTACTCTCCTCTTAAGATTACAAATTGATTAGAGAGGGCACACAAAATGAAGCCTATCTCACTCCAAATTAGTGCTGTCTACACTAAATTTTTTTTTTAAGATTTATTTATTTATTTGAAAGTCAGAGTTACACAGAAAGAGGAGAGGAGAGGCAGAGAGAGAGAGAGAGAGAGAAAGGTCTTCCATCTGATGGTTCACTCTCCAATTGGCCGCAACGGCCGGAGCTGCGCTGATCCAAAGCCGGGATCCAGGAGCTTCTTCCGGGTCACCCATACGGGTGCAGGGGCCCAAGCACTTGGGCCATCCTCTACAGCTTTCCCAGGCCACAGCAGAGAGCTGGATTAGAAGTGGAGCAGCTGAGTCTCAAACCAGCACCCATATGAAATGCCAGCGCTTCAGGCCAGGGTGTTAACTCGCTGCGCCACAGCACTGGCCCCTATCTACATTAAATTACATGAGTGTTAGAGCCAAAAGGATGAGGATTATCAAAGACAGTCATTTCCCTAAAGCGGAGGATAGACACCAAAAAGGGATACATGGGACACTGAATTTAAAATTCAATAAATGGGGGCAGACATAGTGCTGCAGTAGGTTAAGCCACCACTCGGGATGCCTATATCCACTATTAAGTGTGTTGGATGGAATTCTGCCAACTCTCCTTCCAATCCAACTTCCTGATAATTGCACCTCGGCAGGTGCAGATTATGGGTTAAGTGCTTGGGCCCCTGTCACCCATGTAGGAGACCTGAATGGAGTTCTTGACCTTGGCTTTGGTCTGGACCATTCCTGGCTATTCCAGACTTTGGCGAGTAAACCAGAGGATGAAAGCTCTGTTATTCTGCCTTTTGAGTAGATGAAAAATAAATAGTTAAAAATCAATATCCTAAAAAAAAATGCAACAAATACCCTAGTGAAGAAGTTAATTTCTTTTCAGTACTTTTCTAATCCTTTTGATAACATTCAGAGGAAATTCAGTTCTACATTATACAAAGGCACTTCAAAAGGTTCACAGAAATGGAATTAAAAGATAAGTTTACTTTGGTATAAAACATTGAAACCCATGCATCTCAGTTGTTCAAAAGTTCATAGAAATGCGTACTTTCTAAAATTTGCATGATTTTCAAAAGTTTTAAGCACCAAAATAAGTATCATTAATTCCAAGTTTCCACAAACTCTTGGAAGTGCTCACAAATGCCTGATATTTTCTCATTTGCTTTTTTTTACTCAAGAAAAACAATTCTCAATCAGACAACTAGCAAAAAACATAACTACATTTTTCATTGTAATTATTCTTATAGCTATGGCAAATGGTGTTATTCAGTTTAGTAGTCATAAAAATTTTAATTTTCAAGATAAAATGTTTTTAGTTTTTTTAAAGTGAGCCTACTTTTCTAAATACTGAAGGATTTTGTGGATTCAAAAGGTTTCCATAGCTTTAGCAGCTCATGTCAAGAGCCTCGGGTGATCACTGACGTCATATAAGAGTGTTGATGAATTAATAAAAGGAGTCACTGTACACTAACTTCCCATGCAGGATCTCTGTCCTCAAAGAGCTGTATTATGAGAGTTAACAGTAAAACTTGTTCTCAAAGATTTATTTCACCTTAATGTATTAAGTGGAGGATATTCTTATGTCTTGTACGTTTTAGTTATGCCTAAATGTCCAACTCCATTGCTTGGTTTCTTAGGTGCTTCCTTAATTAATGATAAAACTCATTCTCAAGAATTTACTTTTTTTTAAATGTATCAAGTGGAGGATATTCTTATGTCTCACAAGTTATAGTTATGTCTAAGTGTTCACAAAATATGTATCATTCTTGGGTGCTTCTTTAATTTTCTCAAAAAAAAAAAGTGAAATTAACTTTGAGATGCAATGACTTTGAAAAGCCCTTGTCTCAACAGTTGAGGAAGTGCTTTTTTTTTATGTGCAAATTGTTGAACTCTACTTAGTCTAGAGTTGGTCTTCTATGTAAAAAGTTAGTTGAAAAGTGGATCTTACTGGAGAATGGGATTGGGAATGGGAAAGGGAGAAGGAAGAGGGGTGGCAGTGTGGGTGGGAGGGTGGGAAGAATCACTAAATTCCTAAAGTTGTACTTATGAAATGTATGAAGTTTGTATTCCTTAAATAAAAGGTTTCTTTGGGGGTGGGGGAGAGTGAGACTAGTCACATAAAAATGTTTCTAGGCCAGTGTTATGGCATACTGGATTAGACTGTTGCCTGTAACTCCAGCATTCTGTATGGGCACTGTTTCGAGTTCCAGCTGCTACACTTCTGACACAGCTCCCTGCTAATGCACCTGGGAAGGCAGCAGAAAATGGCCTTGTGCTTGAACCCCTGCACCCATGTGGGAGACCTAGATACAGCTCCTGGCTCTTGGCTTTGTCCTGGTCCAGCCCTGGCCATGTGGCTGTTTGTGGAGTCGGTCAGCAGATGGAAATTCTCTCTATCTCTCTTCCATCCCCTCTGTGAATCTGCCTTTCAAAAAAAAAACAAAAAACAAATCTTTTAAAAAGAAGTTTCTAAATATTTAACAGCATATAGATGTGGTTAAAAACCATGAAGATGGGGGCCAGCGCTGTGGCGCAGTGGGTTAACACCTTGGCCTGAAGTGCCAGCATCCCATATGGGCGCCTGTTCAAGACCCGGCTGCTCCACTTCTGATCCAGCTCTCTGCTATGGCCTGGGAAAGCAGTAGAAGATGGCCCAAGTCCTTGTGCCCCTTCACCCACGTGGGAGACCCAGAAGAAGCTCCTAGCTCCTGGCTTCGGATCAAAGCATCTCCGGCCATTGCAGCCAATTGGAGAGTGAACCATCGGATAGAAGACTTCTCTCTCTCTGCCTCTCCTCTCTCTGTGTAACTCTGACTTTCAAATAAATAAATAAATCTTAAAAAAAAAAAAATGAAGATGCTTCAGGAATCTGGACTTAAGGGGCACAGACCTAGATTCTAGGTGAAAACCCTCCTGATACAACCAAAGAATGTCTAGAGCTGTTCAATGTCCAGGTCCAGGTTTCCTGAATTAATAACACACGATTAATTCCCCTGACTTCCTCACAAGCAAGTCAACTTCCACTGTTTGCATTTTTCCTGCAGTTCATCGGGCACCTTTTGACCAACAAACAGACAAAAATTATAGGAACAAAAAAACCTATTTCTTTCCAGAGCTCTCATAGTTTTCTTCTTGTTGAAGGATGTGATGTTGAAGTGGGTATATTTTACGATTTGTATTTGAAAGACAGAGTTACAGAGAGGGACAATCTTCCATCCGCTGGTTCACTCACCAGTTGGCCCCAATGGCCACATGTGGGTGAGGCCAAACCAGGAGCCAGGAGCTTCATCTGGGTCTCTCATACAGATGGCAGAGACCCAAACATCTGGGTCATCTTCTAATGCTTTTCCTAGGGCATTAGCAGGGAGGAGGATTGGAAGTGGAACAACCAGGACACGAATCAGTGCCCATATGGGATGCCAGCATTGTAGGCAGCAGCTTTATCCGCTATGCCGTAACAATGGCCTCTTAAGTATGTGTATTTTAGACTACTTTGATAACGTGGGTATTCAAATTAAATCCAAAGTTGATATTTTTATAAAATTCACATTACTTTAAATATCTCTATGTATAACAGTGAGCAAATTCAAGTCTAAGTTGTAGTTAAGAGAATAAAAAGCCCATTATCTCTTGAAAGCCAAGTGTCAGAACAATTTCTTCAAAGGCTCTTGATATAACTCTCCCAAGGATACAGCTATTGCCTACAGTAGTTACAAGTGATAAAATGGACTTCTGACATTAACATGCCTGCATTTCCACTCAGCTACCCGAGCCCACAAGATACCTCAACATTCTGCTCTATTCCAATGAAGTGTTTTACAGCAGATTTCTTGAGGGCTGCTATTTAGGGTTGTCAGATGCACCATCTTTTTTCATAACATTTAAAAATACTCCAACCTGAAGTTCATAAAAAGGGAGATTTTTTTTTTGTTAGAACTGGGTTACCTAACTATAGCATTTGTAGAAAATAAGTGGCTTTAACCTGTTAATTTTTTGTCCTAATTAGAAGGCAGCAATATATATTTGCTACAAAAACTCACCAGTCCACTGTCATCAGCCACAGCATACTTATAGGAAAAGAATGGGGCAACCTTGAGGAAGGTAAGCATCTGTCCTTAGTTTCTTGTTAGCTTCAAGTACCACTTTAGGCATCTGATTCCCACTCCCATTTTGCCTCTAGTTGTTGCAGTGGATTCGTTTCTGGGAGGAGGGGCGTGGTGGGGGCAAGAGGCGTGGAGTCACCACACAGACCCTGGGAGTCAGGTGAAAGCAGGCCTGAGGCAAGCAGCCTGCAGACTCCTTTATTTCAGTTGCTACTGCTGCTTATATAGCCAAGGCAGCCAATCTGGTTAAGGGGCAGTCTATGCCCTAACCAATCACACTCTGTTGCCAGGCAGTTTCTGAAGCCATCCAATCACAGCCTGTTGCCAGGCAGACTCTGTTGCCAGTGGCCATCTTGGCATGGCCTTCTCATTCCACCACATTTCCCCCTTTTCATTTATTTTTGAGCAACGGGAGGCATGATTCTTGGCCACACCATTGTTGACCCTGTTTCCATGTGGTCTCCATACGTGGCTGTGCCTGTCTTAGGTTGTCCCCCAGGGGATCTTACCCGTCGTTGACTAACCAGCGCTCAAAACGGGAGACCACAGGAGTGCTTGGTCAGATGGGGGTAGGAATGAGAAACAATGTTAATCAGGAATGGCTTAACTGCACACATGCTGTGGGCCATTTGAGTGGCTGACCAGAGCTAGTGGGCTATAAAACGGTAATGGATGTGGCTATGGGCAGTTCCTCAGGGTAGGATGATAGGGCAGGTGCAACCACTAACAAGGCGGACTCTCAGTCTTGTTCAGCTGGTTCTGGTTGGCTGTAAGTTGCAGGCTTGATGTTTCTGGCTGGTACCCAAATGTGCTGTCCCACATTCTCTGGAAAGACACAAGCATATCCTCGACCCTTGGTTAGCAGAGGGTGTGGTCCCTTCCATTCTCCTGTCAGGGGGTCTTTCCATCTAACCATAGGGGCTTTGGTCTGGGATGGAAAGGATCCCGTGTTTATAAGCTGGGCTGATCCCCTGGGAATCAAAACTAAGAAAATTGATAGTGAAAAGGACCTCAGTCAAAGCAAGCTGTGGGTCTAGGGGCATATGATTGTTTTTCTGTCTTTGTAAGAGATCTTTAATCATCCTATGAGTTCTTTCAGCGATTACCTGGTCCCTGTTGGTTGTATGGGATACCTCTGGTAGACTGTATGTTCCAGGATTTCAGGAAGGAATTAAATTCCTGTGGTGTATACGCTGGCCCATTATCAGTCTTTATGGTCCAGGGGACACCAAGGACCAGCATGGCTAACTTAACTGCCTTTATCGCATTACTAGCCTTTTCTCCGGATTGGGCTGTTGCAAATACAGCCTTTGAATAAGTATCTACCACCACATGGACAAACTTAAGTTTACCAAAGGAGTTAATGTGAGTGATGTTCACTTGCCAGAGCTTATTAGGAGCAAGGCCTCACGGGTTCACTCCTGCTTGTTGCAGTGGGCCTAATAAGGCGAGGGGTGCACATTCTTGCAGGAGTGCACTAGGAGTTTGCATTGGCTCATTGTTAGCTCCAGGAAAAGCAATTTTATGTTGCTTGCTGACATATGAAATTTTTGGTGTAGAATATGGGCTTGTTCTAGGTATCCGATGGAAGCTGTGTTGCAGGAGATAAGACCATCAACCTTTTTGTTGCCTTGGTTAATAAAGCCAGGTAACCCAGTATATGATCTTACTTGTGAGCTATACCATGGGTGTTTTCTGTTCTCAGTTGGCTCTTTAACTGTTGTTAACAGCTGGTCAATTGGCTTATAGGTCGGGTTAAAGACTACAAAAGGGATTGTATTTGCTACCTGTACTGAGTATTTGCTGTCCGAAAATATATTTACCGGCCCATCCTGGCTAAGGAGTAGAACTTTGATTATTGCCCTTATTTCTCCCAATTGTACTGATCCCCTGTGGGGTTCTACATGGATCTTATCTTTTTCTGTTGAGGATTTGATCACTATTCCAAACAGTAACTTGTTGGCATCCGTAAACGCATACGGTGTCATGGGTATAGGTTGATTAGCAGGGAAAGCATGTTTTGGATAGTCTATTTCTAAGGTTTGTAACGTCTGGAGTAGCCTGTCCACTGGCAGGTGATTGTCAACCTGTCCTGGGAAATTCATCATGATAGTTTGAAAGAACGTGCTATTCTGCATCCATGTCGACAGTTCTAATTGTGATAGGGGTAGGACCACTATGTCTGGCTCTGTGTTAATTATCTTACTGGCATAATATCTTAATTTAAGTCCCATCATAAGGATGGCATCTACTTTGTTAACTATTTTACGACACTCGCTCCAGGCTATGTGCACCCAAAAAAGTGGTCCATGTTGTTGCCAAATAACTCCTAAGGGGGCCTTGAGGGTAGATATGGTTTGGCAAATAGAGGCACCTGAGAGTCATATCTAAAGGTTTTTAAATTTGACAACTGGGTGTTGATCTTTTCTATCTGGCTGCTGGGGTCAATGTGATTTTTGAAGAAGAGCTGTTCCCCTTTGTCAGTAAATCATATAGCAATCTAAGCTCTGCAGGTGTTAGGAGAAGGAAGGACTTCAGCCAATTGATTTGGCCGCATAGTTGTTGAAGTTCATTAAGTGAGTATTTATCCTTGACTTTTAGGTTTGGGCCCACTGGAGATATATGGGAGATTTGATAACCCAAGAATTGAAAGGGAGGAAAATGTTGTACCTTTTCTGTGGCAACAGACAAACCCAGGAATTGTAAATTTCTTATTGTCTCACTTAGGCCTTCAGAGTTGCTGCATTCTTGTGAGCAAGTAAGATATCATGCACATAATGTATGACCAAGCACTGATCTTTAACTGTGCTGGTCACATGAGAAACGTATCTGGCAAATGGCAGGGCTATTTTTTCATGCCTTGTGGGAGTACTGTCCACTGAAATCTTTTTGCGGGGAGCTGGAAATTGGGCTCCCATACTGTAAAGGTGAAGTAGGCCTTATACTGCTCCGTGATGGGAATGGAAAAGAAGCAATCTTTGATATCAATGTGGTATCCGTTAGGAATGGCCCCTGGATGGGGAATGCCAGCCTGGAATGTTCCCATCTTTTTAATGATTTTGTTGATGGCTCTCAAATCCTGTAGTAGCCTATATTTTCCCTGTTTCTTTGGTATCACAAAAATGGGTTGTGTTGTGAGGGATACTGGAGGGCCCTATGTGTCCCTTTTCCAATTGTTCCTGTACCAATTCTCTAAGGATGCCAAGTTTGGATTGTAATATTGGCCACTGCTCTACCCAGATGTTTCCTGTTTTTTCCCATTCAATGGGGATTGGGCTTGGCTTTTGTATGAGGTGAGCAGTGGCCCCTAGAATTGGGAGTGAATCTTACTTGTAGGTTCTCCATTAAAGCTGTTGGCTTGTGGAGATTTGTGATCCGTAGTAAGGACCGCTTGCATTTGTGAGAGCACATCTCTCCCCCATAAGGTCGTGGAAACCTCAGCAATTAGTGGAAAGATGGTTCCGTATCTCCATTGTCACAAAGGTGTGAATGAAGGAGCCAGTCTACCTGGCTTGAATCTTGGCTCCAACGCTTCCATGATTAAGCTATTGCTTTATCACTGCCTCAGCTTTAGCATTTGCCATAGGATGATGCTATCTCCTTAGGCTGCCTTTAGGATCAAACTATTCTTTTTTTTTTTTTTTGGACAGGCAGAGTGGACAGTGAGAGAGAGACAGAAAGGTCTTCCGTTTTGCCGTTGGTTCACCCTCCAATGGCCGCCACGGTTGGTGCGCTGCGGCCGGCGCACTGCACTGATCCGAAGCCAGGAGCCAGGTGCTTCTCCTGGTCTCCCATGGGGTGCAGGGCCCAAGCACTTGGGCCATCCTCCACTGTCTTCCTGGGCCACAGCAGAGAGCTGGCCTGGAAGAGGGGCAACCGGGACAGAATCGGTGCCCCGACTGGGACTAGAACCCGGTGTGCCGGCACTGCAAGGCGGAGGATTAGCCTGTTGAGCCGCGGCGCCGGCGCGGATCAAACTAGTCTATTTGTAGCATCCAGTCAGTGCCTTGATGTACAAAGTTCTGAGTGTCATTTATTATTTTTCTGAGCACTCAATCTACTCATCCAGCCAACGTGTACTGCACTCATACACATCAATAACAAGAACAAGAAAAACCCCTCATCTTGTGGGGCCTTTTTTGGTATAGGTAGAAAATGATCAACAATTATAGCTGAGTAAACTACATACTGTTAGAGGTAAAGACTGGGATCAAATACAGAATTCCTAACATAAAATTTTCCAGGAAAATTAATTTCCATTTACTGCTAACCATTCTTCATTACACGGGTTTAGAAACTCAAGTCATCCTTCTTCCTTGCATATTCCCCTCCAAATCTGCCATTAAATATTTTTTATTTTTTTTAAATCTATTGAAGCTACATTTATCTGAGCACTGAGGCCTGGGTTACTGGCATAGTGTCCTAACTAGTCTCCACTTCTAGCCTCTGCATACTCTAACTCATCCTATGGGTAAACTTAGTAAAGCTGGTTCAATAGCTTGATCAAGTCTTCTCCTTTTTCCAATGCCTTTGGAATAAAGGTCACACGTCTTAGGGATATTCACAATCTGGAAATTCCACTTCTGGGTATATACCCAGAAAAACTGAAACCAGGAACTTGATGGGGCCAACACTGTGGGGTAGTGGTAAAGCCACTGCCTGCAGTGCTGGCATCCCATACGTTTCACTTCCAATCCAGCTCTCTGCTATGGCCTGAAAAAATAGTATAAGATGGCCCAAGTGCTTGGGCCCCTGTACCTGCATGGGCGACCCGGCAGAAGATCCTGGGTTCAGATCGGCCCAGCTCTGGCCGTTGTGGCCATTTAGGGAGTGAACCAGCGGATGGAAGACCTCTCTCTCTCTCTCTGCCTCTCTGTAACTCTGCTTTTCAAATAAATAAGTAAATTTTAAAAACAAACAAAAAACATCAGGGACTTGAACAGAATTTGTTCATAGCAACACTAATTAAGTAGCCAAAAGGTAGAAACATCCAGTTGTACATTGACAGAAGATAAATGAAATGTGGTATACACATAAATATTGAGTATTATTCAGTCTTGAAAAGGAAGAGGATTCTGATATATGCTATAACATCGATAAATCTTGAAGATTATTATGCTGTTGCATTACAACATGGAAAAGGACAAATGAGTGATTCTACTCTTATTGCTCAACAGGTACAAAGATTCAGTTTGGGATGCTGATTTAAAAGTCCTAGAGGAAAGAGTGGTAAAGACTGCAAATGATGTGAATATTATTACCTCTAACCTATACAACTTAAAAATGGTTAAATTGATACATTTTAACCTATGTATCATTTACTACAATAAGCAGATTAGTGAGACTGGAACTGGATTTTTAATTTTAATGGAATGTTTAACTTTTAAACATGTTTGGAACAATGTGTATGTAAATTTCATACTGTAAGGAAGTTCTTTTTTCGAAGTATAGAAATAGATGGGGGGATCTTCAAAAAGTTCATTGAAATTGATGTTGAATAAACTGTGAACATTTTGAAAAAGTCTGCAGCAAAACAAAAACCTTTTCATTTTGCTTTTCTACAAACTTTCTGAAGTACTATCTTACAATTTCACAGTTACTTGAATTACCAACTTTGTTTTAAAGCCTGAGGCAGTGTTAATAGCACTATCTCCTTTAACTACCAGGGGAAAAGCAATCCATTTTTATCTCAAGCCTAACATGGGTTTTAAATTATACAATATACCTTTAAATAGTTTTCAGTAACATATAATACACATTTTAATATTTACAGGTGTGGCTGGTGCTGTGGCACAGTGGGTAAAGCCACCACCTGCAGTGCCAGCATCCCATATGGGCACCGGTTCACATCCTGGCTGCTCCACTTTTGATCCAGCTCTTTTAATGTACCTCGAAAAGCAGTGGAAGATGCCCCAAAGTGCTTGGGCCCCTGCACCCACAAGGGAGACCCCGAAGAAGCTCCTGGCTTCAGAATGGCACAGCTCCGGCTGTTGCGGCCATGTGGGGAGTGACCCAGGAGATGGAAGACCTGTCTCTTTCTCTCTCTGTCTCTGCCTCTTTGTAACTCTTTCAAATAAATAAATAAATACATCTTTAAAATAAAATAAATGATAAAAAAAAGAAAGGAGCTCTTTTAAAAAAAATACTTACAGGTTATCTGTAGAAACAACTGAATTCACAGAGACATATTAAATCAGAAATAAATGTCAACACCACCAAAATGGCTTTATTTTAGTCATTGACAACATGCACAACACTGCAATTGTATCATAATTTTGCTCAGTTTCTTAAATATTAAGTATGCATTAAAAATATGTTTACATTTAAGAAATGTGACACATTAAAGAAGTCCTCTGTAAACATAATCCCTCAATATATTTTCCCACTATTATTTCACACATAAATAACTTAATCTACAAAGTCATAAATAAAACTACCAATTCTTACAGCCTAGAAATATATACAAATTTTTGAGTAGGACAAAAGTGTTCTCTTTGATTTTTTTAAATAACAACATGTTGTTATTTGCAGTGTTTATTATCAATCAAATGATTTGTCACAAGTTCTTACTGTCTCCCAAACTGTTCTGTCAATGACAGACCACTCAGTGCTATGCATTTAAAAAGTTAAAATGGTCAAATGCCTACATTAAGAGAAAGTTGCGATTTAATTACAAAGTTTTCTTAAATCCATATCAGCTTGTCGGAACAACAGAAAATGGTAACAGGGAATGCTTGTACTATCATTTAAATGGTATTTAACAAAATATAAAATTTGGGAAACAATAAAATCAGATTCAATCCATATTAGTCTTGCAAAAACTTCTACTGAGATTCTGTTACAGGAACAGAACCAACACAATGATAAATTTCCTAAAATTCACTTTTGAATTATCACTTTCATTGGTTAAAACTTTAAGGGTAAAAATAATGACACAAAATGACTTTAGAATGTAATACTTAGAACTCCTGATGCAGAACATTTGATTAGTTTTCTACTTAATGACTAGAAATCTTTAATCTTCAGAAATCATTAAATATCTGTTGAAATATACCACCCATCTAGTGATTTATTAAGTAACCACTCAAGATTTATTCGGTAAACATTCCAATTACTCTTATGTAATAAATGTAAAAAGGAATTTTGCATGCTGGCTATGTTTTGCTTTATACAGTTTTTTTTTTAGGCCTTAATTTATAGGATAACTTCATTTATGTCTAAAATCTAGAAAGAAAACATTCTTAACTACAATTCTCATTAGAGTTAAATGATTCAAATTATTAAGTACTACTAAGCTAAGTAATATTATTTTTAAAATCTAAGTTTCTAAAAATTTTATTTTTCAATCAATACAAAAATGGTCTTGTTCACATTATTATCTGCTCAAAAACTGTTTTAAAAAATAACTATTGTTAAAGAGCAGATTACAATAAATGTTTTCAATGCTCTGATTTTAAAAAAAACAAGATTCTGATATACATAATGAATCTAAATCAAAATTCTCAAATAGTGGCTGAAAGCCTGTCAACTTTCAGCCCAATACAACATAAATCCACAGTTATTACACAAAAACAATTCAAAATTAAAGTTTATAATGGAAATGTCAACAAGTCAACTGCTACACATCTCTACTGATGGGTTCCACTATACTTCAACCAGGCACAGCAGATGTGCACATCTGATAGATAGACTGTTTAGAAAATTAAAGCTATCAGAGCTATAAATAAGGAATACATAAATATGAACACTGCAATGCCAAAGCATTAGGGTAGTTTAAAAAAGTGAATGAGATGAGATGTAAACACACCTGATAGTTCTTTCTGTAAGCTACGTTCCACTGATTTATAAAGCCATAGTTTTATAATTCTTTAAAAAAGGGAAACTTTCCTACACTGCTGCATGCAATAACTTCACTGTTCGTTCTTGACTACAACGCAATCCTCAAATCCTCTTGTAGAGCTTGACACATCTCATCAGGACTTCTCCAGAAAGTCAGCTTGTCATGTTTTCAGCAGTCTAGAACAAGTAAGATTGATTAAATTAAATCCACAGAAAATGAGACATCATGGAGATAAATTTGTCAATACTGCACTGTCATCAACAACTATTCCTCCATGTAGCTAAACCACTTTTACAGTTTTTTACTTTTTTTTTGGGGGGGGGGAAGGAGGGAGAGAGGGAAAGAAGGAGAAGGAGGGAGAGAGGAAAAGAGGGAGAGGGGAAGAGAGCGGGAGGGGCACAGAGGGGGAGAGGAAGAGAGGGAGAGAGGGGGAGAGGGAGAGTGGGAGAGGCACAGAGGGGGAGAGGCAGAGACGGAGAGGGGGAGAGGAAGAGAAGGAGAGAGGGAGAGAGGGAAAGAGGGAGAGTGGGAGAGAGAACCACAAGAGCACTCAAGAGATATCCCCTATCTGTTGGTTTGCTCCCCAAACGCCTGCAAGGGAGCAGAGTTCAAGATGGAAACCCAACCTAGGTTTCCCACCTAAGTGGCAGGGGCCCAACCACTTGAACCCTGCTTCCCAGGGTGTGCATTAGCAGAAAGCTGGAACTGGGAGCCAGAGCCAGGAGGACTAGAACTCAGGCATTCCAATGTCGAATGCAAGCATCCTAGCTGGCATATTTATTGCTGTCTTGAAATGCTTGCCTCCATTTTTTTTTTTTTTTAAATAAACAGGATAGTGGACACTCCAGTAATTTTCATTTTTTACTGCATATCAGGACTATCTTCTGAATTCACTGCTAAAACAAAAGTAGAAAAAAGCTATATCATTTTTGGAGGGGAGGGGTAATTTTTTTTAAAAGATTTATTTATTTTATTCGAAAGGCAGAGTTACAGAGAGGTCTTCCATCCACTGGTTCAATCCCAAAATGGCTGTGACAGCCAGAGCTGAGCCCAATCCAAAGACAGGAGCCAGGAGCTTCTTCTGGGTCCCCCACATGGGTGCAGGGGCCAAAGGACTTGGGCCATCTTCTACTGATTTCCCAGGGCATAGCAGAGAGCTGGATTGGAAGTGGAGCAGCCAGGAC
Organism: Lepus europaeus; assembly: GCF_033115175.1. Lineage (NCBI taxonomy): Eukaryota > Metazoa > Chordata > Mammalia > Lagomorpha > Leporidae > Lepus > Lepus europaeus. The sequence continues at coordinate 40,295,043 of NC_084832.1, read as the reverse complement.
TCAAATCAGTGTCTATATGGGATGCCAGCACTGCAGGCAGTGGCTTTACCCACTATGCCACAGCACCAGCCCAGGCATATTATTTTAAATCAAGTTAAGGGTAGATGTAAAAATGTATTGCCACTTGAAAAATTAATCTATTAACCTTTGTTCCCATAGTTTCCATTAGTTTGTCTATTGTTTTATTATATTATATTGTGTATTGTCTTATTATAGTGCAAAATGGGTATTAAGAATGAAAAAGGCTTTTTATGCTATAGATGGCAAAAAAGCAAATGAGAACTAGTGAATATCTGGCTAACCCTGTTTCATCCGACCCCTAACTACTGTATTTTCCGAGATGATTCTGAAGAAATCCCACTGTCATCTTTCATCAATAAATAATTTCAGGGGCCAGCGTTGTGGTATGGTGAAGTCACCACCTGTGATGCTGTCATCCCATATGGGTACCGTTCTTGTGCCAGCTGCTCTACTTCCATTCCAGCTCCCTGCTAATAGCCTCAGGAAAGCAGCAGAGATGGCCTAACTCCTTGGGAGCCTGCTACCCATTAGGGAGACCTGGAAGAACTTCCTGGCTTTAGCCTAGCTCAGCAATGGCCATTGCAGACACTTGGGGAGTGAATCAGTGGATGAAAGACCTCCCCTCTCTCTGTAACTGACTTTTTTTTTTTTTTTGAAGATTTTTATTTATTTATTTGACAGGCAGAGTTAGACAGTGAGAGAGAGAGAGAGACAGAGAGAAAGGTCTTCCTTCTGTTGGTTCACCCCCCTCAAATGGCCGCTGTGCCGATCTGAAGCCAGGAGCCAGGTGCTTCTCCTGGTCTCCCATGCGGGTGCAGGGCCCAAGCACTTCGGCCATCCTCCACTGCCTTCCCGGGCCATAGCAGAGAGCTGGACTGAAAGAGGAGCAGTGGGAACTAGAATCCGGTGCCCATATGGAATGCTGGCGCCGCAGGCAGAGGATTAACCAAGTGACCCATGGCGCCGGCCCCCCTTTTTTTTTTCCGACAGGCAGAGTGGACAGTGAGTGAGAGAGACAGAGAGAAAGGTCTTCCTTTTCCGTTGGTTCACCCCACAATGGCTGCTGCGGCCGGCGCACCTCGCTGATCTGAAGCCAGGAGCCAGGTGCTTCTCCTGGTCTCCCATGCGGGTGCAGGGCCCAAGGACTTGGGCCATCCTCCACTGCACTCCCAGGCCACAGCAGAGAGCTGGCCTGGAAGAGGAGCAACTGGGACAGAATCCAACACCCCAACCATGACTAGAACCCCATGTACCGGCGCCACAGGTGGAAGATTAGCCTATTGAGCCGCGGCGCCGGCCTGTAACTGAATTTTAAATAAATTAATCACTTTCTAAAAAAAGTAGTGACATTATTTCTAGAAAGACATAGAAAAAACCCCAGACCATTATCACACCTAAAAAACTCCTTAATGTCAATATGAAAATACTGTATTAGAAACACAGGAGTTGGGCCATCTTCTACTGCTTTCCCAGGCCAGCTGGACAGGAAGTGGAGCAGCCGGGCCGGGTCTTGAACCAGCACCCATATGGGATGCCGGCACTTCAGGCCAGGGCGTTAACCTGCTGTGCCACAACGCCGGCCACAAAAGAGAAAAAAATTATATATATATATATATATATCTATACTCACACACACACACCAACAGTGGATTCATGGTTTAAAAAATGTTTTATGGCCGGCGCTGCGGCTCAATAGGCTAATCCTCCGCCTAGCGGTGCCAGCACACCGGGTTCTAGTCCTGGTCAGGGCACCGATCCTGTCCCGGTTGCCCCTCTTCCAGGCCAGCTCTCTGCTGTGGCCAGGGAGTGCAGTGGAGGATGGCCCAAGTACTTGGGTCCTGCACCCCATGGGAGGCCAGGAGATGCACCTGGCTCCTGCCATCAGATCAGCGCGGTGCGCCGGTCGCAGCGCGCCAGCCGCGGCGGCCATTGGAGGGTGAACCAACGGCAAAAGGAAGACCTTTCTCTCTGTCTCTCTCTCTCACTGTCCACTCTGCCTGTCAAAAAAAAAAAAAATGTTTTATATGTTTTATAAATATATATGGTTCATCAATGTATTCATGGAATAACAATTTGTTTACACATATACAACAAAAATTACATACATTTATGGGCTACTATGTGATATTTTAATACACACAATGTTTACTGATCAAGGCAGAGTAATAAACATTTATTCTTGATTGACTCTAAAAAAATTTTATTTATTTACTTGAGAGACACAGTTAAGAGACAGAGAAAGAGACAGAGAGGTCTTCCATTCACTGGTCACTCCACAAATGGCTACAAGGCAAGAGCAGGGCCAACTCGAAGCCAGATTCTTCCAGGTCTCCCAGGTGGATCAGAGACCCAAGCACTTTGGCCATCCTCCACTGCTTTCTTAGGTACATCAGCAGAGAGTTGGTTCAGAAGTGGAACAGCCGGGACTCGAACCAGCACCCATATGGGAAGGCAGTAGTACAGGTGGATGCTTAACCTACTATGCCATAGCACTGGCCCCCACTCATATTTTTTATGCAATTAAAACTTGCCTTATTCTATATTCAGAGCTCTTTTATGAAAATCTCTACCAATACTGGAAAAACTAGATAATGCAATATGGAATAAGGATGAAACTTTCTCTTCACAGAGCTAACCTTGTTTTTCTATAGTATAGTCAAGTTCACAGACCTACTTCCCTAAAAAAGTTCCACTGACCTAAAACAGTTCTTACTTCCGTCAATCATTGTAAGTTCCTATATTAGCTTTAGCAACACTCTGCAGGCACACACCTGTTAGCTCCCTAGCTTCAATATCAGTATTGCCTAATTCAAAGAAGACTTGAAATTACATACACAAGTTTTTAAAACGTCAAAGTAACAATCAAATGTGATTTTTCTTGTCCCATTCTATTTTCTTACTAATACTAGAGGTTTTCTGCCCATATACAATGAATAAAACATTTTCACTTCATCTAAGTAAAGCATTACTGTAGCATTCACATTATACAAATGTAGATCTTCCCACACCTATATAGTCTTCTCTCAACTCCAAATTCTAAAACTCCAAAACCCTCATGTTACAGAACTCCCTATCCAGGGAGGGATACATGGAAGTTCTACCCTAAGGTATGAGTAACAATATAGGACATCTGCAAGATAAAAGGCAAAGTTCAGACCCTAGGAACCCATCAGGGTAAAATTCAAAACTCCCTAGTGCTAAAATAGGAGACAGTAATAGGAAAGTAGGTTTTGCCCAGGATTTTTTAAATCGCAGCATGTGGGTGATTACTTACACATAAATGGTAGCAGTGAGATAATACAATTTAATTCAGTGTCAAGAAAGAATCATTTGGGGCCGGCGCTGCGGCATAGCAAGTAAAGCCACCACCTGTAGTGTTAGCATCTCATATGGGCACCAGTTCAAATCCCAGCTATTCCACTTCTGATCCAGCACCCTGCTGATGGCCTGGGTAAGCCACAGAAGATTGCCCAAGTACTTGGGCCCCTGCACCTGTGTGGGAGACCCGGAAGAAGCTCCTGGCTCTTGGCTTTGGATCTGCCCAGCTCTGGTTGTTGTGGCCTCTGCCTCTCTGTAGCTCTGCCTTTCAAATAAGTAACATAAGCAACAAAAAATAAACAATTATTCATAAAATGGGCTTAAGTAGCAGTCTTATTTATGTTGTGAGATATAGAAATAAAGTGGACTCTGCTGCTGTTAAGGAATTTATCTAACTTGGGAGACACACAGATTGCTATTATAAATGATTTAGACAAATCAATATATAAACCTATGAGGCCGGCGCCTTGGCTTAACAGGCTAATCCTCCACCTTGTGGCGCCGGCACACTGGGTTCTAGTCCCGGATGGGGCGCCGGATTCTATCCCGGTTGCCCCTCTTCCAGGCCAGCTCTCTGCTATGGCCCGGGAAGGCAGTGGAGGATGGCCCAAGTCCTTGGGCCCTGCACCCGCGTGGGAGACCAGGAGAAGCACCTGGCTCCAGGCTTCGGATCAGCACGATGTGCCAGCAGCAGCGGCCATTGGAGGGTGAACCAACCACAAAAAGGAAGACCTTTCTCTCTGTCTCTCTCTCTCTCACTATCCACTCTGCCTGTCAAAAATAAATAAATAAATAAAATAAACCTATGAAAGAGAAAAGCAAAATAATTATTAACAGTTCCCTGCAACATGTCTCTGATGGATATTTTACACATTTTAAGATAAAAACAGGGGCTGGCACTGTGGCACAGCCGGTTAATGCCCTAGCCTGAAGTGCCGGCATTCCATATGGGCACCGGTTTGAGACCCGGCTGCTCCACTTCCGATCTAGCTCTCTGTTATGGCCTGGGAAAGCAGTAGAAGATGGCCCAAGTCCTTGGGCCACTGCACCCGCGTGGGAGACCCGGAAGAAGCTCCTGGCTCCTGGCTTTGGATCGGCGCAGCTCTGGCTGTTGTGGCCAATTGGGGAGTAAACCATCAAATGGAAGACCTCTCTCTCTCTCTCTCTCTGTAACTCTTTCAAATAAATAAATAAATCTTAAAAAAAAAAAAAGATAAAAACAGTAAGTACCATACAGTTAAATTCTAAATACTAGGAATTCCAGATAAAGATAACAGAATGCAGCAGGAACTTTTTCTCTTTACCCTATATAATAAAAAAAGAAATAAGCAAAAATGACATAAGCATTTCTTCCCAGAGACCACCTAGGGCAAGAAGAGCAACCTAATGTGTGGCAAGTCTGGAATGGGGTGGTCAAAGAAGGAAAAGTGTGGCTCAGTGCAGCTCTGAACCAACCACTGCCCACCCTGTTCCAACAGCAGCAACAAAGAGAGAAAAGATATTAGTTAATTTGTACATTAGTTAAGCCAGGAAAAAGCAAACTGATTTTTTTTTTAAGGCCAAGTTACACACAGGGGGAGAGATAGAGAAGAAGAGAGAGAGATATATAGAGATATTTCATCTGCTGGTTCACTCCCCAAATGGCCACAATGACTGGAGCTGGGCCAGGCTGAAGCCAACAGCCAGGAGCCTCCCCTGGGTCACCCACATGAGCCCAAGCTTTTAGGTCATCCTCCAATGCCCCTCCTACGTGCATTAGCAGGGAGCTGGATCAGAAGTGGAGCAGCTGGGACTCAAACAAGTGCTCACATGGGCAGCTTTACCTGCTACATTATAATGCTGGCCCTGAATGATTATTTTTTAATTCAGTGGAAGTATATTTTTACTTTTAAAATAGCATGACACGATCTAGAATGATGTTCATGAAAAATTACCACTGCTTATCTCTTGGGTGATTTCTTTGTATTTTCTGATCTCAATACTTTAGAATTATGAGCATATATCATTTTTAACAACAAAAAAATTCTACTTAACATGTCTTCTTTGCTAGAAACTTCTCAGTATCTCCTCCCTTCCCTCCAAACTAATGAAAAGCTGGTATTATTGGTTTTGGATCAAGGGAGAAATGCTTTTTGGAGGTTTTGGATATGTGCGAGACTTCTCTTTCAGTTCAAAATTGTCAACACTTTCTGATTTTGTTCATCGTAATTACTGATTTTCTCTCCCACATCTCACTACTGGATGTGGAAAAACCAGTATTCTAAAAGCTGAAAGGCTATGTTAAATAGGTACTTCTGAACCTCCTATTCTAAAAACTTGGGTTGTATACTGCCCCAGGAAATGTTATGATATGTGCCAGCTACCTGCCCCAGCTAGGTTTATTTGACTTGAATTCAGTTATAGCACTCACACTGTAGCGCAGCATAACACAAAAATTTCTTGATGTTCTCTTACAAAATGGAGCATAACACAGCAAAAATTCTTACAGTTGTGTAAGATGTATATTACATAAACCTCCCTCTGTTAGAATTTCAGAAACAAACATACTGAAGAAGAAATATACTATACTCACATAGATATTAATTATTATAAGATACTGTTGTTCTCCTTTGTGCTAGAAACGTGATTTTAAAAATATACAGTTAATGAAATTAAAAACCTTGCATCTAAGCATTCATATTAAGAATATTTAAAGGGCTATCAATCAAAAAGAAAATAATAGACAACACAGGAAGATATAGACGTGACTCAGCAACTTTACTTCTAGATACACACCTAACATAAATGCACGCAGACATGCAGCAACAGACATGGATAACAATGCTCAAAACAGCATTACCTGGATTAGCCCAACAAAATATAACATAACCTAATTATCTATTTATGGTAGAGACGGTAAGTAAATTGCAGTGTATCTGTACAACAGAACACACTACAGTGAAAAGGAATGCTTTTCAGCTATATGCAATGTAAGTGAACCTGGTAGACACAATGTTAAATCAAGAATGCAGTAATGGAGCCGGCGCTGTGGTATAGCGGGTAAAGCCACCGCCTGCAGTGCCGGCATCCCATGTGGGCACCAGTTCGAAAACCAGCTGCTCCACTTCCAATCCAACTCTCTGCTATGGCTTGGGAAAGCAGTAGAAGATGGCCCAAGTCCTTGGGCCCCTGCACCCGCATGGGAGACCTGGAAGAAGCTTCTGGCTCCTGGCTTCAGATTGGCGCAGCTCTGGCCACTGCAGCCAACTGGGGAGTGAACCAGCGGATGGAAGACCCTCTCCCTCTTTCTGTATCTCTGACTTTCAAATACATACAATAAATCTTTAGGAAAAAAAAAAAAAAGAATCCAGTAAAAGTGAATGTTATAACAAAGATTTTAGATACAGTTCAAATATGCTACAAACTACAGTGTTTAGAGATTCATGTTTAGTTAGGAAAACAGTTATGAGAATGTATTGGGACTTGCGCTGTGACACAGTGGGTTAAGCTATCAGAAGCCACCAGCTAAAATTTTTCCAGCTGGTTCTTCTTTTTCCAATCTATCCATTATCCAATTCCAAATCCATTTCCATGTTCTAAATTATTTGTTTTAACAGCACCCTACTTCCCTCTACTAAAATTGATAGGACACTGTGAAGGTTGCCATAACAAAGTTCTATAAACTGGGTGGTCTAAAATACAAATCTATTCTTTTACAGTTCTGAAGCCAGAGGTCCACAATCAAGGTGTCAGCTAGACCATAATCTCTGGAGGCTCCAGGTGGGGATCCTTCCTTCCCTATTCCTAGCTTCTGGTGGCTGCCAAAAAAAAAGCCTTGCTTTTCTTGGCTTGTACATTCATTCATTTCTAATTCTGTCTCCACTGTCACACAGCCTTCAACCTACTGTGTCTTCCCATGGTACTGTCTCTGTATCTGCACCCAGATTTCCCTAAGTCTATAAGGACACCCAATTATTGGATCAGACCTACCCTAATCTAGCACATGACATCTCCATTTGACTGCTTCAGCAAAGACAATATTCCTAAATAAGATCATTTTCAATGAAACTCAATAAAGGGCGGGATGGGAGAGGGAGAAGGGAGGGCCACGGGAGGGAGGGAGGTTGGGGGGGAAGCCACAACAATACAAAAGTTGCACTTTGTAAATTCACATTTATGAAATAAAAAAAAATCATTTTCATCTGTACCAGGATTTAGGCCATGAATATTTTTAAAGGCACTCAACACGAAGGAAAATTCTAAGCACAGATAAAGACTTCTGATATACGGCCTAAATAGGAGTGTTAATTGTTAAATCAACAAGAGGAATCACTGTGTACTTGCTCCCCACGTAGGACCTCTGTCCTTAATGAGTTCTACTGTGAGAATTAACTGTAAAAACTGTTTTCAAACAGTACTTTATACTTTGTGTGGGGGTGGGGGGTGCAAATTGTTGAAATCTTTACTTAGTATAGAGTTGGCCTTCTGTATATAAAGTTAATTAAAATGAATCTTAATGAAGAATAGGATGGGAAGAGGGAGTAGGACGTGGGACGGGAGTAGGGGTGGGAGGGCAGGTATGGGACGAAGAGTTGCTATACTCCTAAAGCTGTACCTATGAGATTTACATTCATTAAATAAAAGCTTTCTTAAAAAAAGAAAAGATAATATGGCCTATAAAATATTAAATTCAGCTTTTAGAATTTGTCCTGATGGTGTTGGAAATTAGTTTAGCATCGCTCAACTAAGATCTTCCATATAACTGCATCATCAATTATTTTCTAATCAAAAGTACCACGATTTAGAATTAAACAAATCTCTAACCTTTAGTGCTTCAGTAGCCTTGCGAAGCTCCTTAATAACCGATGATAAAGCTTCTGGGTTAATTCCTTGTTCACAAAGCCGCACACATATAGACAGTGTTTCCATATCTAAGCCAGTATTCAAAATTCTTGAAATCTCAAGCAGAACTGAAAAACAATTAAGAAAGCATTTTTTTAAATTTATATTTTAAAATATATAATAATTTTATTTTTTATTCATATATTACTATACAATACCAAGGATTTAGCATAGGATTCTGGAACTTGGAAATAACATAATACTATCGTCCCCTTAACTAGCTTTAAAAATTCCTGTTTTTGGCCAGTGCTGTGGCTCAATAGGCTAATCCTCCGCCTGCAGCGCTGGCACCCTGGGTTCTAGTCCCAGTCAGGGCGCCGGATTCTGTCCTGGTTGCTCCTCTTCCAGTCCAGCTCTCTGCTGTGGCCTGGGAGTGCAGTGGAGGATGGCCCAAGTCCTTGGGTCCTGCGCCCACATGGGAGACCAGGAGAAGCACCTGGCTCCTGGCTTCGGATCAGCGAGGTGCGCTGGCTGGCTTTGGATCAGCGAGGTGCGCTGGCTGCAGCGCACCAGCCGCAGCGGACATTGGAGGGTGAACCAACGGCAAAGGAAGACCTTTCTCTCTGTCTCTCTCTCTCTCACTGTCCACTCTGCCTGTAAAAAAAAAAAAAAAAAAAAACCACCAAAACACCAAATTCCTGTTTTATGGAATACCACACTTAGCCAGTCTATTATTTAAGAGTTAGGAAGCTCTCATGTCTCCCTTATTCAAATAATATTGTCAAAAAATAGATTTGGATCTATTGTAAGAAGCACTACTCAGCCAGTAAAATACCCTTTTTTTCTTTAAAAAAAAAAAAAAAAAGCTTTTTGTTTGAAAGCCGCAGTTACAGAGAGGGAGAGATACAGAAGCAGAAACAGAAGTCTTCTATTGCTGGTTCACTCCCCAAATGGTTGCAACAGCCAGGGCTGGGCCAGACAGAAGCCAGGAGCAAAGAGCTTCGTCTGAGTCACCCATGTGGGTGGGTGCAGGGGCCCAAGCACTTTGGCCATCTTCTGCTGCTTTCCCAGGTGCATCAGCAGGGAGCTGGATCAGAAGTGGAGCAGCCAGGACTTGAACAAGCACCCATACAGAATTCCAGCACTGCAGATAGCCACAGAGCCAGCCCATAAAATACGTATTTTAGGATTCAAGAGTGCTTAGAAACTTCTACAACAATATCACAAATTATCGGAGTCTAATAATAAAAATAAAGCTTGTATTTTCTAACTTCATTTTTATAGCACTACACATTATGTGGTTTATAAAAATTTTCTGTCTTTGATGCAAGCAGCACTAGCATAGAGAATCTAGGAGTCCAAAACGATTTTTTTCAAGAATCCCTTCCATTCCAGGGTGTAAATATATTAATTCTACTGGACCCTGACTTACGGTTGCTGTTTCCCAGAATGTGTTTAGAATGTTTTAAGCATGTTATCTATTGTTTCCTATATTTTTTCCCTTGACATTATGCTTATTAAGTTGCTACCTACGTAAAGATCATACTCACCAGAATTCTCTTCGAGCTCCTGAAAGTTTATTTCTTCCCTCCTACTCCATAAACACATTTTTAATTTCCTTGAGTTTGGATAGAAGGTAGGACCTAATTTTTCCTCCCAGAAATAAGTCAGCTGCCCCAATATAATTTATTGAATGACCTTTTAACCACTCAACTGAGATGCTAGATTTATCACATAGTAGATAAACCCCACACTAATTTTATATTACATGCAAGAAGTTAGATTCCTTTGCTACTATTCATTTATATAAACCCTTTTATTCTCTGGGTGAACTTAGAATCTTTCATCAATCCACAAACAAAACAAATTTGATTTGGATTCTGATTTTAATTGCATGAAAACTACATATTATTTTTGAAGGACAAGTTAACAGTATTTATTTTGTCTTTCATTAAGCCCTTCTGAAAATTTTTCTATTATTCATAATGTTCATGATTTGGGCTCATTCTACTTTTCCACATTAGACATTCATTTTCATCTCAGAGTTCAATTTAAGTCTTTAAAATACATGTTTTGTCTTCCATGCTCATACTATACTTTTTGAATACAAGGAGTACAGTTCTAATGCTCTTGTCTAATTCTACCATCTGTGTTATCTCTGGGTCTATTTCAATTGATTGACATTTTTTCTCCTCATCACAGGTCACTTTTTTAACTGCTTTGCATATCTGGTAATCTTTAATTAGATGCCAGGTGGTGTTCATTTTATTTGGTTGGGTGCTAGGCATTTTTGTATTTCTTTTTAAAATGGATTAGACAGATCTTTCATCCACGGTTTACTCCCAAATGCCTGTAACTTTCAAGGCCAGGCCATGTTGAAGCCAGGAACCAGGAACTTCATCTGGGTCTTCCCCCACTGAATGGCAAGAACCCAAGAACTTGGGTCATGATATTCTGTCTCCCAGGTGCATCAAGAGGAAGCTAGATGGGAAGCTCCAAGTAGCCAGGACTTGAACCAGTCACTCCAAAACAGGTTGTAGGACCCAAGTGTGGCTTTACCTATTGTGCCAAAACACCTGTCCCAGACATTTTTATATTCTGTATATATTCTTGAGCTAAAAGATACTTTATCTGTGAATAGTTTAATTCTTTTGGGGTCTTATTTTTCAGATTTGTTAGGCAGAACCAAAATCCTGTTTAGTGTGGAGTAAATTGCTTCCCACTACTGAGGCAGGGCACTTCTGAGAAGCCTACCAACATCTGGTGAATTATCTATTTTTCATTCTGGCTGGTAGATACTGGCACTATTCTCTATCCTGTCTGAGCATGGTGTACTGTTCTTTCTAATCCTCTGGGAAGGTTTTTCACCCAGCTTTCTGGGTACTTTTCTCATATACATGCTAATCAATACTGCGCTGAACATTCATGGGGGGACTCTTCTACAGATCTCCAGAATTCTCTGTACAGCTCTCTTCCTTCAGGTACACTACAAACTCTACCTGCCTCGGTCTCCCTGGCCTCGTAGGTTCCTTGTGTGCACTTCAGGTCGTCCACTAAGTCCCACCAGGGATCTCTAGCCACACTGCAGTCTGAAACTCTCTGAGGGCAGCAAGCTCTATGACCACACAGCTTGCTCCACTGTGCCCTGTCTCAGGGATTATTGTCCTTTGATGCCTGATGTGCAGTGTCCTGAGTGCCACTGTCTGTATGTTTGACCTGGGTTTTATTGGTTGCTTCAAGTCAGAGAGCAACCTCTGTCCCTGTCAATCTGGCTTGTCTGACAGCTGACATTTTCATTTCTTCAGTTTTTAAATTCCAGTTTACTGAACACTTTGCTCTTCATTTGTATCTGCTGAATTTATTTCAATGACTGTGTTCTGGATTTCTAATTCCTTCCTAACACCCTCTCTTCATAATCACTTTTTCCTGTTTCATAAATAAATGCCTACTTATAACCCTTCCCTACTTCATGGCTGGCTCTCATATCTAGTTAAGGCTATATTATAAAAACTGTTTTTGAGATTTTTCTCTTATATCTATTTTTGGGAGAATAAGCAAGCAGCAAAAGATAGTAGGGTTAACTGGGTAATCTCCAGAGCCAGACAAGCTGGGTTCAAATCCAGCTTTCTTATTTACTGTGCAAGTTAAACTTACTGTAACTTTAATTCATGATTCTACAAAATGGAGATAATAGTACTTATTTTATGCAACTGATGTGCAGATTAAAGGATATATTTAAGAATGGTGCCTGGCACATGCAGCACTATGAGTTACTAGCTACCACTACTACTTTCTCTTTCTTGCCCACCGCAAAATCTACTTAATTTTCTATTTCAGTTATTTACTTTTTTAAAAGTCTACCTTAGGTGCTTTGTGATTCTTGGATAAAACTTACCTTCCATAGAGGATTTCTCTCAGATGTCATAAATTGGGAACATGTTATTGGACAGTATTCCTCACCCTGTTCTCAGCACCCTAGGTTAGGCCTCATAGAAGCTTCTTAGCTCTGGACCCAGAAGACACATGGCAGATGCCACTCCACCCCTGACCATAGCAGATGGGACATCTCTGACTCCCAGCTTCACTCAGGCAAGGCAGCATGTTTCATCAGCTTCTCTTCCCAGCCTCCTGCTGCGGTTCCCGTTGGGGAAACCACTCTCTAATCAATGGAGACTTCTTTTTGCTTTCTGAAAATGGCCACATTGATAATTACCAACACTTTATTATTTCCTATAATTCTTACATGATTGGATCAAAACGTTTCAGCAAGTGCTCAATCTGCCTTATTTAATATTAATTTTCTTTAACTTTTTGTACATAGGTTCTACTTCATGCTCGCACATTCTAAGTGGTTACCGCTGATATGTCTAATAGCTTTTTAGTTGACTGACTTGTATTTTTTAATCAGATGATTATTTCCCCTACAAATAAATTTTGTCTCTTTTTTAATAATCTTTTTTTCCTTATCCTCTGCTATTTGGCAAAGCCTTAAAAATCAGTATTTGAAAAAAAGTGATCTGGAATATATTAATAATGATGTTGGTTTCATATTGCTAACCTGTACTTGAAAAAAATGATACTAATAGCTTTTCATCAATGACTGAAATGATCACATAGCTTTTCTCTCCTTTGAAGTAATGCATTACTTTGACAGACTTCCTAACTGCATCTAAAGAACAGTGACCTTGGAAAATCCTTACTTTTACAGGAAGGGGTTAGTAAACCAGCTCTCACTGGGACTATGTTACCAGAAGTCTGAGAAACAGCCTAAGGAAAGAGCACTGGATGCACAGCCTTGCATTCTTGGTTTACAGAGCAAGTAAGTCCAGGTATGTTGGGAGCCTATTGCTGACTTCAAAGTCCTCACCTGAGTGACACTGTATCGACTTCCAATGCTGGGTTAAAAGAGGCAATGGGGGCCCGCGCTGTGGCGCAGCAGGTTAAAGCCCTAGCCTGAAGTGCCAGCATCCCATATGGACGCAGGTTCTAGTCCCGGCTGCTCCTCTTCCAATCCAGCTCTCTGCTTTGGCCTGGGAAAGTCCTAGGGCCCCTGCACCCACGTGGGAGACCAGAAGCTCCTGGCTCGGGCTTCAGACTGCGCAGCTCTGGCCACTGCGGCCATAAATCTGGGAGTAAACCAGTGGATGGAAGACCTCTCTCTCTGTTTCTACCTCTCTCTGTAACTCTTAAAAAAAAAAAAAAAAAAAAAAAAAAAAAGGCAATGTAGGAGTGGGCACACTGTCTAGTACACCTTCCTTATCAGAGTGCCTAGGTTCAGTATCTGGCTATAGTGCTTCAACTCCGATTTCCTGCTAATGCAGACTCTAGGAGGCAACAGTGATGGCTCAAGGAACTGGATTCCTACAGACCTCAGGAGGTCTAGACTGTGGTCCCAGCGCAGCCCCAGTGGTTGTGGGTATTTAGGGAGTGAACCAGCCGGCAGATGAGTGTTCTATCGCCCTACCCCAACAACCACAAGAGGATAATGTAGTTTCCTACTGGCTCTCCATTGATATCCCGTATCTCGAACCCAGCCACCAAATGTGGCTCTTCAGTCTACCAACATTAACATCAACAAGCAGCTATGTGAATAAGCAAGCCCTGAGATGACTCCAGACAGAGAGTATCTAAATAGAATACATGAGAGACTCAGTAACACCCACCTAGATGAGCCAGATCAGCACCCAAAACTATGAGATAAGAAACTTTGGTTGTTTAATGTCACTAGGTTTGGGTCATTCCATCACACAGCAACTGATAACTGGAACATGTACTATGACCCTATTCCAATTCTATCGTTATCACCATTGCCACCAACTCTTCCTGACAATCTCCTTGTTCTCTCACTTGTTCTCTCCTTGGTAGACCGCTACCTACAAATGTCACACTCGTGCCTGATGTCACTGCCCTTTGCTCATGCTTTTCTGCTCTGCTTGTCCTCTTCCTCTTTCGCTGGATGCTGTCTTTCAGGTCTACCTCAGTTCTAGTACTTCTTCCTTTAAGCTTTCTTTAACATATTTAAAGTAGTATATTAATTCGAGAGGAATAGAGAGAGTGCACAATTCCATCTACCAATTCACTCTCCAAATGCTTGGCAATGGCTGGGGTGAGGCTAGGCTGGGATCAGAGCTGGGACGCCATTCTAGCTCTTTCACCCAGCCATTCTAGCTCTTTCACATAGGTGACAGAAGAGTTACTCTGAGGCATCACCACTGCCTCCCAGTCTGCATTCGTGGAAAGCTAGTCAGCGGCTGGGGTGGGAACTCAAATCCAGTCTCTTGATGCAGGACTTCGGTATCTTAAGGGCTAGGCTAAATATCTAATCCCTATTCTTTTTTTTTTTTTTTAAATTTATTTATTTGAAAGAGTTACAGAGAGAGAGAGAGAGAGAGAGAGAGAGAGAAAGTCTTCCATCTGATGGTTCACTCCCCAATTGGCTGCAACGGCTGGAGCTACGCCAATCCGAAGCCAGGATCCAGGAGCCTCCTCCGGGTCTCCCACGTGGGTGCAGGGGCCCAAGGACTTGGGCCATCTTCTACTGCTATCCCGGGCCATAGCAGAGAGTTGGACAGTAGGTGGAGCAGCTGGGCTTCGAACCGGCACCCATATGGGATGCCAGCGCTTCAGGCCAGGGCGTTAACCCACTGTGCCACAGTGCCGGCCCTTAAGCTTTCTTTTAAACTTACAATAATCTTTACTTCCTATCTTTACAAACTGTCTATAATCAATACTATCTCTTTAGTGCCTACTGTGTACTTGGTGCCCATGTATATATTGTGCATATAACTCTACTACTGGAATTACAACTGTAAACAAGACAAATTATCTGAGGTGTCACAGATACCACAGTCTAGGAGGCAGCATATGTTAAAATAAATTCCAACTATGACAAATAAAAGAAAGGAATAGTGTACTTCTGAAACAAGTTACAAGGGCATCTTACCAAGTCTGGAAGTGTACAATATTTAGCAAAGACTTGTCTGAAGCCATGACACTTAAGTCTCGACTTAAAGGGCCAGAAGAAATCAACCAGACTAATGCAGAGGCAGGGTGAAGAGCGGTAGCGAAGACAGCTTGTGCAATGGCTCCTACACTAGAGGACAGCTGCTAAGTCCACAGACTTAAATGGCTAATGTGAAAGTAAGTAAGGCAGAGGATGGGTGTAAAACGTAAATCCACTGAGGCCCTAGTAGCAGGGCTGGTGTTTTGGCACAGGTTAAGCTGCATTTTGCAAAGAAGGCATCTCGTACTGGAGTTCTCCACTGCTCCCCATTCACGTGCCAGGGAAGGCAGATGATGGCTCAAGGACTTGGGTCTCTGCCACCCATACAGGAGACCTAGATGGAATTCCCAGCTTATGGCTTTGGCCTGACCTGGTCCAGCCCTGCCATCTCTCACTGACTTTCAAATAAAAAAATAAATGTTTTAACTATTTTTAAAAAAGAAATTGGGTGGGGTGGAGGGCAGCACTGTGGCATAGCAGGTAAAACCGCTGCCTGCAGTGCCAGCATCCCATACTGGCGCCGGTTCGAGTCCCGGCAGCTCCACTTTCGATCCAGTTCTCTGCTGTGGCCTGGAAAAGCAGTACAAGATGGCCCAAGTCCTCGGGCTCCTGCACCTGTATGTGAGACCCGGAAGAAGCTTCTGGCTCCTGGCTTCAGATCAGCGCAGCTCTGGCCACTGTACCCAACTGGGGAGTGAACCAGCAGATGGAAGACCTCTCTCTCTGCCTCTCCTCTCTCTATGTAACTCTGACTTTCAAATAAATAAATAAATCTTTAAAAAAAAAATTGGGGGAAGTCACTGGAAAATAATAAAATGGGGAATATACAATGATCAGATCAGCATTAAAAAGAAAAAAAAAAAAACTTTGGCTGAATATGTAACGGGATTTGGAAAATGGCAGAGCACCTGAGGCAAGGAAGTCCAGTTATTATAATGTTGGTGAAAGACTAGTGATAGGAGAGATTAAGACAAGTGGTCAAATCTGAGATGAGTGAAAAATTGAAAAGACTTAATGAATAACTGGATTGGATTTACTCCGCTGACAGGGCCTTGCAAAGCGGGTCAAATGAGGTGAATACACTGTGGACTCTCTTAACCTCTCCTCTGTATGATGCATTTCTTAAATTCACTATCTGATTAAGTATAAGGTAGTACTACACCGAAGCCTTTGGGAGCCTACAGCTATATAAATGAGGAACTCAAGGACAGCTAACAGAGAAGACAGGCTGGACCCAAGGCCTCAGCCTCTCCATCCTGTTAAAAATAGAAAAGAAACACTCCTGCTGGCACTGTGGCGCAGGTTATCCCATATGGGTGCCGGCTCAAGTCCCGGCTGCTCCACTTCTGATCCAGCTCTCTGCTATGGCCTGGGAAAGCAGTACAAGATGGCCCAAGTCCTTGGGCCCCTGCACCTGTGTGGGAGACCTGGAAGAAGCTCCTGGCTCCTGGCTTCGGATTGGCGTTGGGGAGTGAACCATCGAATGGAAGACCTCTCTCTCTCTGCCTCTCCTCTTAACTCTGACTTTCAAATAAATAAATAAATTAAAAAAAAAAAATAGAAACACTGACTTCCAAGGAAAGATACAATATAATATTACTTATACAGAAATCCTCATGTACATAAATCTAAATCCACTTATAAAATTGGTATGCCATGACACATCAATGAGGATGGAAAAATAGGCTGGATGTCGTGTTATAAAAGAAAATTCTCAGAAAACCAGCAAAGTAGATACTGGATGAGTAAGAAACGAATGCAAAGTCTCTACTAGTGTTAGGCGAGTCTCTGAAGAGGAGAGCAGCAGCCAATGCAGAACAGTCAGAAGCCTTCACCAGAAACTCTTACATGGAGGGACTGATAGCAAATGGGCCTTCCAGTGACCCAAACAGAGTAGGAAGCCTGACACTACCTAGTGAGGATTCCACAGCGGTCTCTTTTTCACAGAGATGGAAAATACCCTGGCAGACTGCAAACAGGACCTAGGACTATTTAACAGCACTCAAATCCTCTCACGCAAGGAGGCTGCAACATCAAACCCCTCTTCCCCAAAATCGATCCTCGATCTGCCTTTATCTGCTTTGTCTTTAAATGATCACAGTAACCCTCCTTCCTGCATGCTCCAGGGGAGGGAGGCGGAGTGGTGAGAACACGCTTAAAGATGTCGCAGCAGCTTGTCCAAACTCACCACCAGAGCGTGTACAGGAAGGGCCGACATCAGGGCGTAAGGGTGACTAGACACTTGGTCCACCACCCATGTGGAAGCTAGGCCGCCACGTGCCTCGGGGTGCCCGCGACGACGCCCACCGCATCCGGACACGCGTCACCCGCTCCAACACCCGACGGGGGCGACTCCAGTAACAGACATCTAAACAGCGCCTGTCCCCGCTGTGCCAGGGGAAGGGGCCTCTGCGGTGGCCACGCACACGCGGCCCACGTCCGCGCAGACTTCCGGCCGAAGCGTTCCGCCGACACCGGACGCGCGCGGGAAGCGGAGTGGGCGCGGCGCGCGAGCAACGACCCAGCAGCGGAGAGACAACTCTCCAGCGACGGGACCAGCAGCCTTGCGGCCCCGGCGAATCGCTTTCCGGGATCTTCCAAGATGCCCGTCGGGGCGGGAAGGCGACCTCAAGTCCTCCACCGGGCTGTCCTCCGCCTGGGGGCCTGGGCCAGGTAAAGAGGCCACAAGGGACACTCACCGTCCATGGTCTCCCTCACTGCGTTCAGATTCGCCGCCGCGGCCGCCCCCGCCGCCCCGGAGCCGCTACTACTCGCCATGGCCGAGGCCGAGGGAGGCGGCTGCGGGCCCGACCCGGAACTGGAGCGCCTGGCAATCACACCGCGCGTCGCCCGCTCACGCCGGGCAGGCTCCGCCCCTCGCGCTCGGCGCCGGCGTGCGGCTGCGTGGATTTGAATTTGGAGCCTCGTTCCTGTGCGCGGAATGTGGGGGCGAGGCGTTGCCATTCGAATTTACCTCGCGGCTTGGATGCGATTGGCTGGTTCGCGGACGGCGGTGCGACGCCATTGGCCAGTCGTCGTCAGGCCCCGTGCGCTGGTTGGCCTAAGACAGCGCGGAAGCGGGGAGTTAAAGAGTCTGCGGCTGTCGTGGGAGCTGGCCTGGCCCGGTCTTGGGAGCGTCCTGGAGTTGATGTCGTGGAGGGATTCCTATTCCCACGCGCCGGTGGGTACGTTCTTTCCTTTCCTATGCTTCCCTCCTTTCTTGACCGGAGAGCTTGCTTTTCTCGGCTTCGGACCTGCCTGCCCGCTCGCCCCGGGGAGCAGCGAGGGAGTGCGGTCTTGCCCAGAGGGGTTGCGCACACTGAGCGATCGCGTGGGGCCGGGGCCGTGACACGTCCTCCCCGCTGCTCACCCGAGGCAGCCGGCTGCACTTGGCCCTCCCCGAGGCGGGATGCTGGGTTTCTGTCGAGATGGAGCCCTTTGAACTGGAAGCCGTGCGGCCTCGCTGCCTCTCTCGGGAGGCGGAGGAGGTGTGCGTAGAGGCCCCCCGGGTCAGTCGGACTCGGCTGGCCGAGGTCTCCTGTGCGAAGAAGGCGCCCGCGCGCTGGCTTCCTCACCTGCTCGCTGGCCACAAAGCGCTGGAGTTCGGCCGGGAGTTGGGGGAGTATCGGCCTGTGGCGAATCTTGAAGGAATGGGTGGGAAGCTGTAGGTAGAAGGGCTTTAGTCGGGAAGATGATTTTTCCCTGCTGGAGCGTGTAGTCGCCTCGAAGGCAGGCCTGAATTCAGTCCTGTGTGATTGACTGCCTCTTAACTTCTCTAAGCCTAATCCTGCTGCAGAATGGTGGCAGTCCGGCTTCCCGGGTTGTTGGAGCACTCTAGGAAATGTTTAAGTAATGCTTTTTTTTTGGGGGGGTGGGGGTGGGTAAACTATAAGATAGCCCCAAGAGAGTTAGGTTTGGAGTTAATCCTTTCTATGAAATGTGATTGTTCAGCACATTTTGTCATAGTCGGTGTCTGTTGAAACTGTATAGTTTTTGATACGGATGTTTCTGATTTTGTTTTTTAGTTTTCGCTGCAGGCTATGGGAGAAGTCAAAGAATTAAAGATGCAAATATCACCAGAAACTCCAGGGAGGATCCCTGTTTTAAATCCTTTTGAAAGTCCTAGTGATTATTCTAATCTCCATGAGCAAACTCTCGCCAGTCCTTCGGTTTTTAAATCAGCAAAATTACCTGTAAGTTATTCTTGGCTAATCTTTACGACTAATTTTTTAAGTGTTAACAGCTACAAAAAATTTTAAATATAAATATCTTTATAAGGTAAAAGGGAACTACATCACAGTGTATATATATATATATATATATATATATATATATATATATTTATATGGCTACAGTGTGCTTGGAAATTTTTGCTGGTGGTGGTTTGAGAGGCAGGGCGAGAGAGTCCATCTAATAGTTCACTCTCCACATATCTGGGAAGTCCAGGGCGATGGCTGGGCTGAGGCTGAAGCTGGAAGTCAGAAAGACAATCCATGTCTCCTGGCTGAGAGGTAGGAACCCAGTTACTTGAGCCATCAATGCTGCCTCCCACAGTGTATCATCAGACAGCTGATGTCAAGAGCCAGACCCAGAAATCAAACCCAGGCACTCCAGAATGCAACAGGGGTGTCTTTTTATTTTACTTTTTAATAGATTTTATTTATTTATTTAAGAGGCAGAGTTACAGAGAGAGGGAGAGACAGAGAAAGGTCTTCCATCTGCTGGTTCACTCCTCAACTGGATGCAATGGCCAGAGCTGAGCCAATCCAAAGCCAGGAGCAAGGAACTTCTTCCAGGTCTCCCACGTGGGTGCAGGGGCCCAAGCACTCAGGTCATCTTCACTGCTTTCTACCTGGGTGTCTTAACGTTAGGCTAAACACTTGTTCCCCAGTTTGCTTTTATAATTATAGAGTGTTCATTAAAATCTAGTAATTGGTCAGTAATTTAACTAGAAAATTTCTTTAAAGTTATTATTTGCTTCCCATTTTTAATTCAGAGAGATAGCATATGTTAGCTTCCTACAATTTAAGGTGTAGCTACATCCCATAGTTCATGATGTATCTACTAATACCATATTAAGATAGGAACTGGGGCCGGTGCCGCAGCTCACTAGGCTAATCCTCCGCCTGTGGCGCCGGCATCCCAGGTTCTAGTCCTGGTTGGGGTGCTGGTTCTGTCCTGGTTGCTCCTCTTCCAGTCCAGCTCTGTGCTGTGGCCCAGGAAGACAGTGGAGGATGGCCCAAGTGCTTGTGCCCTGCACCCGCATGGGAGACCAGGAGAAGCACCTGGCTCCTGGCTTCAGATCGGCGTAGCTCCAGCTGTTGCGGCCATTTCGGGAGTGAACCAACGGAAGGAAGACCTTTCTCTCTCTCTCTCTCTCTCACTGTCTAGCTCTGCTTGTCAAAAAAAAAAAAATAAAAATAAAAAATATAAAAAATAAAAAGATAGGAACTGGGTCATCTAATCATCTATTTTTATTTGTTCAGAAACATTTGAGTATGCCATGTGTCTGATTACTGCTAAGCGCAGGGGCACAAACACTCAAGGAGCTTATACTTTTTTGCAAGGGTCAGGAAACTTCTGGCTGAAGCTAGATAGGCAGTATCTGGTTCTGTTACAACTACTCACTCCTGCTTTGTATTGCAAAAGCAGCCGTAAGCACATGTGAACAAACGAATGTGGCTGTTATTAAAATAAAACTGCATCCGTGAACACTGCAATTTGAATCCCATTTAATTTTTATGTGTCATGAAACAATAGTGTTAGGTTTTTTTCAGCGATTAAAGAATGTCAGAAACCATTGTGCAGCTTGCAAGCTGTTTTTTTTTTTTTTTTAAGATTAATTTTTATTATTTATTTGAAAGTCAGAGTTACACAGAGGAGAGAGAGAGAGAGGTCTTCCATCCGATGGTTCACTCCCCAGTTGGCTGCAGTGGCCGGAGCTGTGCTGATCTGAAGCCAGGAGCTTCTTTCAGGTCTCCCACGTGGATGCAGGGGCCCAGGGACTTGGACTATCTTGTACTGCTTTCCCAGGCCATAGCAGAGAGCTGGATCAGAAGAGGAGCAGCCAGGTTAAGAACCAACGCCCACATAGGATGCTGGTGCTTCAGGCCAGGGCATTAACCTGCTATGCCACAGCGCTAGCCCCTGCAGGCCGTTTTAAAAAAAACCAATCCCTACTGTAATGAGATAGGACAAACTAAATGGGCAGTTTCAGAACAAAGTCATATGGATGATTCATGGCTAGCACAAGGGTGATATGGAAGGGAAAGTGCTCCACTGGAGATTAGAGAAGCCTTCATCACTTTAGCTTCTTTTCATTGTTATTTGCTGTACTGGGTAAGTTCTTCGGAAGTCTCGTCTCATCTGTCAACCTAGTAAATTACCAGAAAAAATGCAAACTGGGTGACTCTTTTTGCTGTCTCAGCTTAGATCTTTTTTCTTTCATTTCTTTTTTTTTCTCCAAGATTTATTTATTTATTTGAAAAGCAGAAAAGGAGAGAGAGAGAGAGAGAGAGAGAGAGAGGTGCTGGTTCACTTCCCAAATGGCCCTAATGGCCAGGGCTGGGCCAGGCCAAACCCAGGAGCTTCATCTGGGTCTCTCATGTATGTAGGTGCAGGGGCCCCAGCACTTGGGCCATCTTCAGCCAGGCATGTTAGCAGGGAACTGGATCAGAAGTGGGGCACCCAGGACTCAAACCAGCACCCGAATGGGATGGCAACACTGGAGAAATTGGTTTTACCCACTAAGCCACAGTTTGGCCTCTGAACTTATCTTGTAATTACATTTTCCATGAACTTTTGGAAGTCCACTTGTATTGGCCCATTTCATTAATCTGACCTTATGCATTTTAATTGAATCGCGTTAAAGATTGGTTATCTGTTAGTTTTAACGAAAATAAATAATGGAATGATGGCAGTTTAATCTACAACACTGGAATATGTGGCATCCTGGGTTTTTTTTGGTCTGAATTTGTCAAGAATATATTCCCAACTTTAGATTAGTGCTCGGATAAGGGTTTGGATAGTTGAATATTTAAAGACAGCCCTAGTTACCCTTTGTAATTATTTTAAGGATCAATTACTTTATGACATTTTGCAGCTGTAGTTAGGACTTTAATTTCAGTTCATTCTTAATGAAAGTAAAGACCTTTAATAATGCTAAGAGATTTTTATATTTACGTACTCATGATGTGTTACTGATGAGTCTTGTGAAATTCCTGTACCTTTATTACTCTGTTGTGATTTTGCTATTATTATGCAATTAATATTAAATTTAAAAATGGAAGCTTGTATTTTAGTAGAGCTACAGTCAAGTCAGTTAATGCAGTGTGATTTGATTACCATTTGCCATTTAATTAACTGGTCCAATCAAGTTTTAAAATATGAACTTTTAAATATTTTTATATTGTAACCATTCACAACATTTTCGATAGTGACATTGTTAGCATTTTGATGAACTCTTTTGGTTTGCTTTTGCTCATAAGCTCACTTTCTTTTGTTAAGACTCCAGGGAAATTTAGATGGTCTATTGATCAACTCGCTGTTATAAATCCTGTAGAAATAGACCCAGAAGATATTCATCGTCAAGCGTCATACTTAAGTCATTCTCGGTGAGTTTTCTTTCCTTGCTCCTAAATAGAATAACATGCTGTTAAGTGACGAGAGATTGGAAATTCTATAGGTTGAATATTTTTATATGTGAAGGTATCAGGAAGAAAAAAATTTAATACAGATTATTACCATCTAAACAAGTGAGTTCAGAGAACTACATCCAGAAAGATTCCTTTAAGATTCCTCTGATGTTTATGGAACAGAACAGCTCTGCCTTCCCAGCACTTGGTAGAGTGGAACTTGTACATTTCTATATGTTGTTATTGCCTGTTTTGTTTTGTTGTGTTGTGGTTTAAAGGTAAAGCAAAAAGCTGTTTAATCGCTGTGTGTGTCAGGGGACACCCAGAATCTCCATAGTGAGTTAAGACACACTGGAAGGGTATTCATTCACCACAGAGAGATTTTCTAGATGTCATCTAACCTTTCATAATTCATTATTTGCTTGAATTCTACATAACACCTGGCAGGCCTAGCTTATTTGCTTATGCTTGGTGTAGGTTTTAAGGCATTCATGTGCCTCAGATTTGTGAACTTAATGATGCCTCATGTAGTGCAAACAGGCACTTCTTTAGGGGAACAGACATAGTTTTTGTTTTATACTTTGAGGGACTCTTTTGTATTATAGTCTGGTTGCTTTATGTTTAAAAAAATATGATAAGACTAGTTTTAATGTTCTGTCCCAAGAGATGTGTTGTCAATTCAAAATGATGGATAACCCCTTTCCCTTTGACCTTAAAATTCAGTCAGACAAGATGCATACATGTTTTGCTAAATTTTTGTACTTCATCCTCTTTTTGCTTGGTGATTTGATGACCATTCACTTATCAATTGCTATCCATTCAGAGGTCATAAGAAGGGAATAGGAAGAAAACATAAACAAATTTTAGTGTTGGGGCCAGTATTGTGGTGTAACTGTTAAAACCGCCACCTCCCTCACCAGCATCCCATATGGGCTCTGGTTCAAGTCCCGGCTTCTCTACTTCCAATCCAGATCCCTGTTGATGTGCCTGGGATCAGCAGAGAATGGCTGAAGTCCTTGGGCCCCTGCAGCCACATGGGAGACCCAGATGAAGCTTCTGGCTTTTGGCTTTGGCTTGGCCCAGCCCTGGCCGTTGCAGCCATTTGGGAAGTGAACCAGCAAATGGAAGACCTCTCTCTGTCTCTTCCTCTCAAATGAATAAAATAAATCTTTAATTAAAAAAAAGAATTAGTGTTAAATTTAAATAATGCCTTTGAAAGAGAAGGTGAAAAGAATGCTTACATTTAAATGAGTAATATTCACTTTTTGGTTTCACACAGACTGTATGCTTTATTATTTTTCCTCACCTCTTTGATATTTTGGACAACTGTTATATCCATCACATTGAGCACTCTGAGGCACTGTGAGGGAGAGTAAAGCAATGTAGGATGTCATTCCTGCCTACAAGAGTCAATAATAGGTGGGTACTTCCAAAAGTGCATGGACAGTGGAATTAAAAGATATGTTTATTTTAGCGCCAGATTTTTGGGAATCCATGTATAAGAAAGGTCTTCAAAAAGTTTGCCTAAATTGAATGTCCTGAAAAAACTATGCATGAATTTCAAAATTGTTTTGCACCAAAACAAACTTATCTTTTAACTCCATATATCCACACACTTTGAACTATACAATTAGACCAAAGTTGCAACCCAGCAACTTTATATCTATTAATAAATAATGTGTTGTCTGGGTAGGTTTATAGAGAGAATCTTGGTAGATTTCAGCAGATAGATATGTGAGAGGGAGGTAGGGAAAACATCCTAATTTTCTATTTAATTTACTAATGTAATTCAATGAAAGGTGATGGCTTCTACTAAGGGTAGTGAGTACACTCTTAACAGAGCAGGTTAATTCATCCTTAGACATAAGCATTGTTTTCCCATCTGTCTTCTTGTCTCATCAGAGCTCTCCATTGTTAGTTCTTTGCATTCTGTTCATGCACAGTACACACAGAAGATGATAACTGTAAGGCATACTGATGTAATCAGCTTTCTTGTCCACACAGGAGGTGACCAGTTCTGAAGGTCTCCTCTTCTGCTAGCTTCCCCGAAGGACCAGCCTTCAGGGCACACCTGTTACTGTTTGCATCCTATCCACGCTCAGTGGTGTGCTGGTCAGGATACTTTGCCCAGATGACTTCCTAGAACCTTCCACGATGTGGCTCTGGGATATTTGGCCAGACTGATTTTTACTGCATCCTACAATCATCTATATATTTGAGTCCCTCTGATGAAATAGCAGGTTTCTGAAGGAGGTAAACCTACATCAGAGCTTGCTTACTCTAAGCTAAGATCTGACACTTTGACCCGATTGTGACCATGATAAAATGAAGGGAACAGAGTTATCCTCAAAATGACTGTTGGTTAAGTGAGGATATGTGGCATTACCTCTGTTTAGTTTGTTTTCTCAATAATTACTTTACTTGAAAAATCCACTTGATTTAACTTTTTTGAAATGCTTCCCTTCGCATGTAAGCTTTGTTAAGCCACGAACACATGTACATGAAAAGTTTTTGAGATAAAATAATCATGGATTGTTTAAAAAAAAGTGATTTACCACCGATTTATTGGTAGAAAGCGAGCATTTTTTCCTGCAACAGAATAAAAAGTAGTTTTGCGAGCATATACCTTGTGCTTGAGACCTGCCCTTTTATACTAAACCTTGTGACTGAGAAATGTGTCTTGCTGTAATTGCATGGTGTATCAAGGGGAAAAAAAATTGGGTGAAGTTTTGTATTGTTGATGTGTTATTTCAACATTAATGTTTTTACCTGTTTATTCAGAACTGTAAGGATGTTAGTTTTTTTCTCTTTCAGAGTAAGAGTTAATTCTAAAGTTATGTCTGTGACAGCCTAGCTATAATTAATAAGAACAGGTTTAGACAATTTTAAGATTTCTGTTAGAACAAAATACTTCTTAGTTTGTGTTGATTAAAGAACAAAGGTTTATTTGAATCACTTTATGTGTACAATAGTTTAAAATTTATACCAATGTAAACCTTTTAAAAAAAAACATTCTACTCAAACTTTGAATGAAAAAGGGGGAGATAAGCCTAATAGCTAAATGCTGAATTTCAGAATATTGCCATTTACAGAATGTTATGAGAAACCAATTTTTCTTTTAAAGTGAACTTACTTGCCAGTTTTCAATGGAGGGAAATTATTTCTTTGAAAGGTTATTGTTTTAAATGTCCAATAAGCTAAAGTAATGGCATGGTTATTTTTCTTCTTTATCTCTGTATAGAATAGATAAAGATGTGGAAGACAAAAGACAAAAAGCCATTGAAGAGGTAACTTAAAACTGTTGGTGATTAAGCCAGTTAAGGATCTATTCTGCATGTGTGTCACCTCTCTCAGGAAGACATTCTTCAAATCTTTCACTGTCCATTTCCCCAACAGCCCTACCCCCATCCCCAACTAAATTAAGCACCCCTTCTGTGCTTCCCTAAAACCAATGATTTTTAACTATGCCTGTCCTACCCGTAGTCCTGCATACTGTTGTAAGGATCCGTTTGCTGCTTCTCTACCCTGCAGTGAGTTCTTTGTTGGCCAGTTGTGTGTTTCAGACATCTTTTCATTCTCAGAACCTATAGTGATTGGTCTTCCTTGTGCCTTCAGAATATCGATTAGTCCAAACCTGTGTGAAGTTAGAAATTTATGCAGAAGAAGTTGAATGTTTTTCAGGCCTTAAAATCTAGATTGGCATTGGCAATAAATTTGTTGTTGTTGTTTTTAATATTTAGGGTTTTTAGGAAATATATTTCATGAAAGAAAGTCTTATTGCTAAGCAGAAAAAGTATGTCATAAATATAGGGTACTTTTTAAAATAATAATAGTGTTTCTTACTTTTTGCTTTTTTGTTTGCTGAACTCCTCTTGGAGGATAAAAGTTATCTAGATCTTTCCTTAGAAAGTCTTCATGTCATGGTAGCATTTCTAATTAGCCCTCTCTACTCATGTCTGTTCTTTGCTTTGCAATGGTCTCTTGCATCCAAAGACTTCTGCTATGGTGTGTTCATAGAGCATGTGATGCAATGGCTCCCTCCTGCACTTATTTTTCTAGTGCAGTTATTATCTCCTTGTATTTCAGATAGGCATATTTTTTAGAAAACAATTTGATATATTTACTCCTGCCAAACATTATCCGCTTGTTAGTCTAGTAACTTCAAAATTTTTATTCTGATTCAATCACTTGATTCCCCCAAGTTGAAAATTCATAGACTCTTCTTCCAGTTTCCCAACATTTTGAAAACTATGCTCCCTTAGAATCCTCGACTTTAAAGGGAAATCCATGGGGTAAAACTTAAGAAAATGATGTCAGCGTTTTTCTTTGAAACTAGAATGTACAACCAAAAAAATTTCAAATGAAAAGATTATTGTTCCTCTATTATGCCACTTCCTGAAGGTAACTGCTATAATGTTTCTTGTGTATACTTTCAGGTTAATTTATATATAAAATAGCATATTTTAAATGTTTTAGACAAATAGGATTATCATTCTCATAGTGTTTTGCATCTTTTATTTTGATTAATAATTTTTCTTTTATGATCAGCACATGCAGAGTCTTATACTCTTTCAGTAATAGCATAGTAACCAAGGCTATATTGAAAGACGTTTAAGTCATGTTAATTTTCCTTATGTCACAAATATTGCTGTGGTGATTTGTACATTTACTTCGTGTACTTGATTAAATCATAGGCTTTGTGAATTTTGAGTTTTGGTATATTTTGCCATGGTGGCCTCCTTAAAATGGTTGTACCAATTTATACTCCTGGTTATGATACTTTTTTTTTTTTTTTTCACATCTGCAATGCTATTTTCAAACTTATTAAATTGCGCTACACTTACTACTTTAAAAATGAGAGCTTGTTATTTGGATTTGTGTTTTTAAAATTTTGGGTGCACAAATGCCTCATTTCCTCAGTTTATAGGCCCTTCACCTTTCTTTTTGTCCTGGGAATTATCTTCAATTTCTGTCTTCCACCTCCTTTTTATGTCTTTTCTTCATAATTTCAAAGGTAGGTTAGTTCAGAAAATGAGCTCTTTGTCATATATGTAGCAAAATACAAAGCAAATGTTTTGACATATCTCCAATATAGGGAAAGGAAAAATCTTTTAGTGGGAATGTTAATGTGCAGAAGTGTATCCAAATGCTGTTATTCCCTTTGAGTATTCTGGCCCATAGAATGCTGGGAGATGTTTAAGCCCTGGTCCTTTGGTTTTAGAGAGAGTATGATTTATACAGTGATTGCTGCTGCTACCCATAGTATAAATACTCTAACTATGAGGCAAGTTCTTCCTACCAATGTGGTGTCACTGGAAAAGATGTGCAGTAGCACACCAGTGCACAACACATAATTAACTTTGAGGGGACAGCTGCTGATAAATGCAGTAAATTAGTGAGCAAAGGATGAGTTTTTGAATCCTATTTCCTTTATGCTTAATATTTAAGTGTACTTTTAATTTTTTAATATTGGCTTTCACAACTAGTACACAAAATTCCTGAAAATTTTAATAATCAGATCTTAAGAGCCAGTCCAAACAAGCTCCAGCACACAATCTGTGCTTCTGACTTGCCACCTTCCGTCTCCATTGACTCTTTTCCTCTCCAGCCCTCCCTTTTATTGGCACCCTGGCCCCAAGAAAAGTCACAGAGAAATTAAAATTATTTTCTCTATGATGAGTGCCCTTAACTTAATTTTTTTACAAGTTTAAAATTTAGGTGCTAGATTTGAAGTGTCAGATTTCCTCTTTATATTTATACTTGAAATTTCTTCCACCTACCTTTGGTTGGTTGTACTTTTAAGTATTCATAATTTAAATATAACAAGTCAGTAAATGACAAGAGCAATGGTTATTTGAGAATAATATGAGTACCTTCTCAAATTTTTTGGAGGAATGTATGCCTAATTGTGTGATTTAATTTTCCTAGTTTTTCACTAAAGATGTCATCGTACCCTCTCCGTGGACTGATCATGAAGGGAAACAGCTTTCAGAATATCATGCCAAAAAATGTGAGTGTACTGAAAATTATATTCATAAAAATCATAGCATCAAAATAGTCTTGAAAATCATTGTCTATAAAGCAGAATAGAGTGAAGTGCCAAATTATCTGCTTTGGTAAGTATCTTGCTTAAAATTAAATTTCTAGGTAACACAATTTGGCTCCATTCAGGGTAAGGATTCAGCACTTGATCATTCTAGTCTGCGTTTAATTTGCCCCTTGTGAATATCGGTTTTGTTGTTTATAGAGTTAAGCTATAAATGACTTTAGCAGTGATTTTGAATGTTAACACTTTAAAATTCTGAAATTGCTTTCCTGTTTTTTGCTAATTTGCTGACTTCTCATAAAAGTGGAAGAAATAGATACCAAGATAATCTCTGAGGGGCCGGCGCCGTGGCTCACTTGGTTAATCCTCTGCCTGCGGCACCAGCATCCCATATGGGCACTGAGTTCTAGTCCCGGTTGCTCCTCTTCCAGTCCAGCTCTCTGCTGCGGCCCGAGAAAGCAGTGGAGGATGGCCCAGGTCCTTGGGCCCTGCGCCCGCATGGGAGACCAGGAGGAAGCACCTAGCTCCTGGCTTCGGATTGGTGCAGCGCCGGCCATGGCGGCCATTTGGGGGGGTGAACCAATGGAAGGAAGACCTTTCTCTCTGTCTTTCTCTCTCATTGTCTATAACTCTACCTGTCAAATAAAAAAATTAAAGAAAAAGAAAAAAAACAATCTCTGAGTTAGTATATATTGGAGCTGATTATTTGCAAAATTAATAAAGAAATTAAAGGGCAAATTAGTAATTTCCAGTATCTTTCTACCTGTAGGCAGTGCTTCTTTCATATTTGCTCTCGCTGCCCTTTTTGAAAGGTAGATAGTGCTCAAATATCATTCCTGTGTTTTCACCTCTTGTTGTATTGCAATTACTCACTTTTCTATTCAGCATCCCTTAATTGTGCTCTCAGGATAAGAGGGAATATTTGTTCCATTTTTTAATTAAAAGCACAGCAGTGACAGGTAAAATGGATTGAGCACTTTCTTGATGCCCAGCCAACACTAAGTGCTTTTAGTAATTGTTACCAGTGATTCATATGAGGCAGATGTAATTGTTGGTTCCATTTTATAGGTGAGAAAACCCAGTTTGAGAAAAGTTAGAGCTTGTGTCAGGGGTAACTAAGGTGATAAAAATAGGAGAACCTGGATTCAACACAAGGCATTCAAAACTATATCAGAATCTGTATTCTCAGTGTTGCAAACTAAAAACAGGATACAGTAGTGGATGGAGACCTGGGTTGTAAACCACTCTGTGTATAAGCCAGGGAAGTTGCTTAGACCGAATTAGTCAATTTCATTGGACCTCATGTTTTTGTTTGTTAAGCAAAAGGATTAACTAGAGAGTTGTCTGTTATACCCACGTGGGAGACCTAGAAGAAGCTTCTACATCCTAGATTTGGCCTGGCTTAGCACTGGCCATTACAGCCATCTGGGGAGTGTACTAGGAATTGAAAGATCTTCCCCCCCTTCCCCCCGACACCCTCCCACCTGCCCCACATCTCTCTCTAACTCTTTCAAAATAAATAAATCTTAAAAAAGGTTACTTGGGATTCAGCAGTCCCATTTCTGGATTTATATCCAAAGGATTGTCATCATATGTTTGCTGCAGCAGTATTCATCATAGCCAAGATAGGTTCATCAACATTTGAATGGATTAAATAATGTGGCACATATACACAGTGGAATACCATTTAGCCTCTTTAAAAAAAGGAAATTCTGTCATTTGTGACAGCCTGAGTGAATTTGGAAGACATTGTGCTAAGTGAAATAAGCCAGGCACAGAAAGACAAGTACATTGTATGACATCACTCATATATAGAATCTAAGAGAGTCAATCTTACAGAAATACAATAGAGTAGTGGCTAGAGGTTGGAGGTTAGGAGATGTGGGTCAAAATTTGTTAGACATAAAGAGTATATTTTTCATGACTTGTTGCATACTATAGTAACTAAAAAATTATGTGTACTTCAGAATTGCGAAAATATTCTCACTACAAAGACATAAGCATGTGAGGTGATAAATATGTAAATTAGCCTGATCTACTCATTCCACAATGTATATGTATCAAAAAATTACCTGGTACCCCATAAATACATATAATTATCCATTTTCATTTTTAAAAAATGACTTTTGTGGGGGGAGTGTTACTTCATACCTTCACCTTCATTGCTGCTCTTTTAGTTTTATACGTGTACTTCCTCAGTGTCAAAATTAATCAAGGGGCTGGCACTTCGCGTAGCAGTAAGACTGAGTTTGCTGAATCCCCATATCTTAGTAGACAATTTTAGGTCTTGCCGCTACTTTCAGTTTCAGCTTTCTGCTGTTGTGCCTGGAGATGGCACACTTGGGTCCCTGTTACCCAGGTGGGAGATCTGGATTGAGGGATTGAGTTCCCTAATCCTGGCTTTGGCCCGGTCCCATCCTGGCTATTTAATTGTAGTAAAAAAATTTCCATTTGGTTAATTTTTTCACTCTGGAAAATTTAATGGTAAAGTAATTGATGAATATAAAACGTAGGACTTTCAACTTAAAATGTTTTACAGGTATTAACATAAATAATGACTCTCCAGTTGGAAGAAAGCTGACCATTCTTTCTGAAAAAACCAATGGTGAGTATAAACACAAGCTGAACAGTATGTTCCATAATAAGGTACATTTGATTTATGAACCCAGTTCTGGTAGTAACACTTTACTCTGGAATTAAATCTTCTTAATTTTTATGAATGAGTTGTTTATATATTTGTTTTAGAAGGAACTATATATGAATAGTTGAATACAACTGTGATATGGAAATAGCAGTAGCGCACAATTTTCTTGTTGAAAGTGGGTGAATTGATTTCTGATTTTGAAAAGCATTCTTTTGGAAATTTGTTAATGTGGGAAATTCTGTCCACAAAGATAGGCTTCCCTTTTGATTCCAGTGTCAGCATCACAGCCAGGGGTTCACTTTTATGATAAACACATTCACATCAGTTGTGGAAGGTGTGGTGAACTGCTTACAGAAAGGTGGCGTGATCTGTAACAGAATGTGGAAATGGAACAGTCCAGTTTGGCCAGGATATCCTAGGGAAATGGCTGCTTGGGAGGCATGTGTTCAGTTGCATGTCATGCTTTTGTTGACTTATCTGTTTGTATTTATGTAATTATTTATTTGCTTGCTTCCAGCTGCTTGTCAGACATTGCTGTCTCTTCCTGTGGATTTTAATTTAGAAAGTATATTAGGTAAATACTGTATGTGTTTAATCCTTTAATAATGTAAATCAACGTTTTTGTTTTGTGATCTTTGTAAATGGGAATTTGTGCAATGCCTCTTCTCTTTTTATTTCGTTGAGACACAGAAAGAGCTCTCATCCACTGGCTCACTTTCCAAATACTTGTAGTGACACTCAGCCAGGCCAGGGGCTGAAGCTGGAAGCCATGAACTCAACCCAGGCCCCCTTGTGGAAGGCAGGAGCCCAATTACTTGTACCACCACCGCTGACTCTCAGGGTATGCTTTAGCAGGAAGCCAGAGTCAGGAGCCAGAGCCTGTACTTGAACCCAGACACTCTGATATGGGACCTTGGCTAGGCCAAATGCCTGCCCCAGCAGTGCCTTTTTCTAAACAAGTACTTTAAGATTTAAAATGTAACACATAACATTAAACCTTGTTCTCTTTTTTTGAAAAAAATTCAGAGCACATACTGGCTTTTAAAAAAATTAGGTAGCTGCTGGCATTGTGGCATAGTAGGTAAAGCTGCCGTCTGTGATGCCAACATCCCATATGGGCACCGGTTAGAGTCCTGGCTGATCCATTTCCATTCCGGATCCCTGCTAATGGCCTGAGGAAAGCAGTGGAAGGTGGCCCAAGTATTTGGGCTCCTGCAACTATGTGGGACACCCAGAAGAAGTTCCTGGCTCCTGGCTTTGGCCTGGCCCAGCCCTGGCCGTTGTGGCCATCCGGGGAGTGAACCAGCAGATAGAAGATCCCTTTCTCTGTGTCTCCCTCTCTCTCTTTTAACTCTCACTTTCAAATAAATAAATAAATGTTTAAAAAGAAATTAGGTAACTTCTCAAAGTGATTGGTGTTACCTTTTATTCTGTTATTAAATATAGGTGACTATTTTAGAGCTGATGAATTTGCTGATCAGTCTCCTGGGAACCTCAGTTCGTCATCCCTCAGAAGAAAGCTGTTTCTAGATGGGAATGGAAGCATCTCTGACTCCTTACCTCCAGGTTCTCCCAGTGGTTCACACAGTGGTGCTCAGACGTCACTGGAGGTTTTTTATTCAATAGATTTATCTCCTGTACGGTGTAGGAGCCCGGTGCAGACACCAGGTTCGGTAAGAAGTAGACTAAAAAGTGTCTGGTTATTTTGTTGTAGATGAACTTGGACCAAGATGTTCATAACTGTATTCAAGAAGATTTTGAGTATTATACTTCATGTATATTAACCTCATTCACATATTGTCATTAGTCATGGCAATGCTTTTGGCCAGACTCTCTGATTTTGTATCTATAGGTATAAGAGATGACCAAATTCAACATGAGTCTTAAGGAATGATGTAGGTCCTTGGCGGAACCACATCAGTTAGGATTAACAGTATAACACAACTAGATTGGCATTCATGGAGTGTATTACTTAAAATGTTTTCACAGCCAGCTGCTTGGTTGGAAATTGAAGAGTTTTACACCGTGCATTTACTCACTGCCATACTCTATTTCAAAATTTTTGTAGCAGTCGTTGGTTGTCTTTTTAAGAGGTGCTTTTTGATTCTTCTTGTGAACAATTCCTAGTTTATAGAAGTGTTCAGACTCGACCTTTTGGCTAAGATCAAGTGCAAAAGTGTTTTGAAAATGAAAACAAGTAGTATGCGGTGTGTCACAGAGCTGAAGAAGAGAATTACCCCAATTTACTATTTGTTTTTATCCTAGGGCCAGTTTTCTTCTAGCCCTATTCAGGGCAGTGCAAAGAAATACAGTTTGGGAAGCGTAGCTAGTCCTTCCCCGATTTCTTCACCCACTTTCTCTCCGATTGATTTGCCGATAAGAAAGACGCCACTCTCGGGTATGTCTCAAAATAATGAGTGTAAGATCTTTAAATTATCATTACTTGTTATTAAGGAGATTCTTCTTAGTTTCTTTTAACAGAATTCTTAAGTGCTCATTAACCCAACATTTTGATAACTTTTTTATTTTTTAATTTTTTTACAAAAGGAATAGTTTATTTTCAAAGACTGGAATTCTCAACAAAGTGCCACTGTAGTGTTAAATAGTATTTATTACTCAGATTAGCAATATAAAATCAAACACCCACTGAAAGAAAGGTGGCAATTTTAGAGTTGATTTTTCTCTGCCTTCTAACTTGTAGACTTCAGAAATTAGACATTTATATTTTATAAAAATATATTTGGTCAAGGTTTTTTAAGGTAGATGTAGTGTATAGAAATTCACACATTTTCTCTTTGAAAAACATTACAGCACTTAGAAAAAAACTCCCCAATTTTAAAAACCTATTCAGAGTAATAAAATTTACTGTTTATTTTGTTAATCTTTGCTTTCATGTGTATGTAGGGGTGTATAAATGGATATACACATGTGTATCTATGCCCTTGCACATAATATTATATGATTATATATCCTGGTCTTTTCACAGAGCATTTTATTGTATTATAAGTGTCTCATAGGTCATTGAAATAATTTTTTCTTATTTCAAAGCATACTATTGAATTGCTGTATAATATTTCATTGCATTTGTTTTAAAGCACTGGTAAGCATCTAAATGGTTGCTCGTTTTCATTGATCACAAAATTATTATTCTCTATACATTCTTTTGTGCATGTTTATATCTTAGATTAAATTGTCAGAACTGAAATTATTTTCCTAAAGATGGTGAATGTCTTTAGAGTCTTGATGAATTTTGCCAAACATTCTTGGAAGGTTGTGACAATGGAAGTTTTCATCAGTGAGTGTATAAGAAAGTCCTTTCTCCCCATCCAGAAACACTGGTATTATTTTCTGATGTTTGCCAATTTGACACATTAAGACCTTGTACTGCTTCAATTTTTATATCTTCAGTTATTAGTGATCCTGACTTTTTCCAAGTGTTTATTGGCCTTTTTTTTTTTTTTTTTTTTGATGCGGGTGCTTGTTGGTTCAGATTCAAGTGTTGTTATTAAGTGAATGGTTTCTCGTCGCTTTATCTTCTATATATTTTATTATTTGCATGGCTAAACACTTAGGTTTATTACCACTGGGAAGGTCGTTTATGTGTTTTAGCCAATTTTTAAGAGCTTTTTTTAAGTTAATGAAGTTATTAAAAATATTGCTTTAAAGCATTTTTATCACTTTGATTATCATTGTTGGACTCATCACATAAGGTACTTTTCAGTTTTTTTTCTGCCTTTTAATGCTACTTACTGTGTTTTACATTAACACATGGATTTTTCACATATTTCATTTACCAGGTAAAGATAAAGCTTTCAGTTGATTTGCTTGGGATCTTTGTACGTGAACCTTACTGGTATAGTAGCATTATGCTGACAAAGAAGTAATTCTCAAGGAGTAAAATATTTTAAATAAAATAGGGAAAATACCAGTGAAATTATTTTTGAAGTCCTTCATCCTTATTGAAATACATTAAATTGTGCTGTTGTTTTTACCAAAATTTTACTTCCACAGCAGCACAGCTGCTACAGAAAATCCAGTTTTTCTGGCTTGAAACATGATTACCATTTAGTAACAGCTTTTCCATGTCCTGTTTTTATGATGTGATTTTTTTTGCCTCCCAATCTTTTAGAACAAAGGAAGTTTGCTTTTCATTCTCCTGATGCTTCATCTTGTGCAAATTCTCATGGAATTTCTAATCCATGTATCCGAAGTCCTTACATAGAAGGCTGCTCACCAATTAAAAACTGGTCTCCCATGAGACTCCAGATGTGTCGAGGCGGTACCCAGTATCGAAGCTCACTGATTCGGATGCCCCTTACTCTCGAGGCTCACAGTGAAGATGAAGAAGATAAAGAGAATATTCCTTCCACGGATGTCTCATCGCCAGCCCTGGGTGCTGCTGGAGTGCACCTGCGGCAGTTGAATCCTGACACTTCTGCACATGGCACACATCTAGCGGTGACTGCCATGTCCATCACCCAGAACCAGTCCAGTGCTTCTGAGAAAGAGCTGGCACTGTTGCAGGATGTTGAACCTGAGAAGGACAATGACACTGTAGATATGGTGGATCCTACAGAGACAGCAGATGAGAACACCTGGATTAAGGAGCCGGTTGATAGTGAGAGTTTGCCCATGGCTGATTTTGTGAATGGAATTGCCTTCAGTATTGAAAACTCTCAGATGTGCATGTCACCTCTCGCGGAAAGCAGTGTCATTCCTTGTGAAAGCAGTAACATTCAGGTAAGGTACTTGAATGTTCCACCGCCCTTTATTTACCCATCTTGGTACTTTTTATCCTTTTTTAGGGTTATGGCTTAAAAGAAGAAAGGGGATAAGTGTGAAGACTGTAGCATTACGTAGCTTTTAAAAATATCAATACCAAATCCTGCTAAAAGGGTTAATACTTTTCATTAGGAGTGATTACGTGTATTTAATATTCACATTAACATACTTATTTGGACTAGGAAAAAGAGAGCAGAAAAGAAGTGAAGCCTTTCACAGACTTCCAGAGCCAGGCAGTTGCTCAGGATTCAGCTGTGTTTCATATAGATCTAATGTCAAAGAAAAGCAATTTCCAGTATACTATTTGTATTCTGAAAATAAGGCAGTTTTTGTACCTTTATGTGATTCAGGGGGAATAATCACATTGGAAAACATGACTTGTAGCTGGACTTTTTGCATGTAATCATATACTTTTAATTTGGAATGTCCAAATCCAGAGAAACTTGCCTCATCTGACAGATACATACAAACGTCATTACCAGCACTTACTTTACTTTCCAAGGACATGTTTTCAGTTAATTGCAATAGTCTTTGAGCTAAAATTTTGAAAGAACTTCAAAATAGCCTAAAGGGAAATTCTTTCAACATAATATTTAAGATTTATGTAGCATCTTCTACACAAATTTTAAAAAGTTTATGGAAAACATGTACAAAAAGTTTTAAACTTTATTTTCACTTACTTGAAAGGAAGAGTGACACGCAAAGAGAGGCAGAAGGAGAAAGAGATCTCTACCCACTGGTTAACCCCACACGCCAGAGCTGGGTCAGGCCAAAGCTAGGAGCCTGGAACTCCATGCATGTCTCCCATGTGTGTGGCAGGGACCTGTTGCATGTCATGGTTCACATTAGCAGGAAGCTGTATTGAAAGTAAAGGTGGGACGCAAACCCTGGCACTCTGATATGGGATGTAGACTTAACTGCTGTGCCACAACTCCCATCCCTACTCGACAATTTTTTTTTTAAAGATCTATTTCTTTATTTTCTTTATTTTATCTTTTGGATAGGCAAAACTAGACAGAGAGACAGAGAAAGGTCTTCCTTTTCCGTTGGTTTCCCCCACTGCAAATTGCTGCTACGGCTGGCATGCTGCGCCGATCTGAAGCCGGGAGCCAGGCGCTTCCTCCTGGTCTCCCATGTGTATGCAGGGCCCAAGCACTTGGGCCATCCTCCACTGTACTACCGGGCCACAGCAGAGAGCTGGACTGGAAGAGGAGCAACCGGGACAGACCCCGGCGCCCCAACCGGCGTCAGAACCCAGGGTGCCGGCGCCACAGGCAGAGGATTAGCCAAATGAGCCGCGGTGCTGGCCTTATTTCTTTATTTTGAAAGAGTTACACAGAGAGAACCAGGAGCCAGAAGCTTCATCCAGGTCTCCCATATGGGTGGTAGGGGCCAAAACATTTGGGCCATCCTCTACTACTATTCTGAAGTCATTAGCAGGGAGCTGGATCGGAAGTGGAATAGCTGGGACATGAACCTGCTCCCGCATAGGATGCTGGCATTATAGGCTGCAGCTTTACTCACTACTCCACCCTCTATGCCGGGCCCCCCTACTTATCTTATAATTCTGTGTTTTCACAAACTTTTTGAAGTACCTTTGTTTATGCCAGGCACTTACTTTGAGCCCTTTACATGTGTTAATTCATTTGGATTTCACAACAATCCTGTGAAATTATCAGGTGAAGTATTATAGCCATTTTACTTAGGAGAAAAGTAAGTAAATAGACTAAAGCTCTATGTAACTGGTAAGTAGTGGAGATTTGAGCCTGGCATTCTGGCTGCAGAGTATGTGTTCTTTAAGTTTATGCCTTCTCATAGTTATGCTTACACAGTGCTTTGATGTCCCAGGCACCGTTCTTTTTTTTTTTGCACAGAGAGGCCGTCCCTCGGCTCATGGCTGCTCTTTATGCACTGGAAGCATAGATTCCTATCCAGGCACTTTTTTTTTTTTTAAACTTTTATTTAGTAAATATAAATTTCCAAAGTACAGTTTATGGATTACAATGGCTTTCCCCCATAACCGCCGTCTCACCTGCACCCCTCCCATCTCCCGCTCCCTCTCCCATTCCATTCACATCAAGATTCATTTTCAATTATCTTTATATACAGAAGATCAATTCAGTGTATACTAAGTAAAGATCTCATCAGTTTGCACCCACACAGAAACACAAAGTGTAAAATACTGTTTCAGTACTAGTTATAGCATCACTGCACATTGGACAACACATTAAGGACAGATCCCACATGAGAAGTAAGTACACAGTGACTCCTGTTGCTGACTTAACAATTTGACACTCTTGTTTATGGCGTCAGTAATCTCCCTAGGCTCTAGTCATGAGTTGCCAAGGCTATGGAAGCCTTTTGAGTTCACCGACTTCTATCTTATTTAGACAGGGTCATAGTCAAAGTGGAAGGTCTCTCCTCCCTTCAGAGAAAGGTACTTCCTTCTTTGATGGCGCCGTTCTTTCCACTGGGATCTCACTCGCAGAGATCTTTCATTTAGGTCTTCTTTTTTTTTTTTCCAGAGTGTCTTGGCTTTCCATACAGGCACTTTTCTAACCACTTTTTTTGTACAAATAAATAAGTTCATTTAATTCTCACAAAAATCTGTAATGCTTTAGTGTTGTTGATTTTGCCTTGCAAAAGTTCAAAACTCTTGTAAGGATTCTAAATGACCGAAAATTAAATACAAGCTTTTGCTCATATTTTTATGCCTATATTACCTGTTCTGACTTCTGTATTCCTTGGATGCACACACAAAATCGCATTTATAAATTTTAGCTTTTAAGGTTGTTTCCCAAGTAGGAAAAGCACATATAGTCATAGAAATTACAAAGCACGTCTGTTGAAATACACCTTAATAATCAAATCCAACTACCCCTTGGAAGTCCGTATTCTATAATTGCAGTCTCCACTAAGTTGTCATCCAGTCTGTGTTTGCATACCTGCAAGGGTATTCCATTTTGTTTTTGTCTTTCCCTTACCATTGCAAAGCCCTTCCTTTTAAAATATAGTTTTATCTGTGATATCTACATAGTAGTCTGTTTTAATTTGGCCATCACACCATAATGCTTGCTTTTTGCACAACTATTTGTAGGCTAAAACTGTTCTCATGCATTTTGATTTTTCTACCAGTTAGTTAGCTTTAAAGCATGCACACGCAGCCATAGTTTCCCAGAACCTTTTGAGTTACTTCACTGTGGGTTGATCCCCTTCATCATCACCCTGGGGTGTGCTGCAAACCTCCCTGTGCTCTGTATCTTGTTTTCTGTGCCTTTCTCTTTTTCCTGGTTTACTTCTCATTTTACAGGAACACATTGTTCTTAGGCTTTTTGAAGAAGAAACATTTTTTTTTTTTTTTTTTGACAGGCAGAGTGGACAGTGAGAGAGAGACAGAGAGAAAGGTCTTCCTTTTGCCGTTGGTTCACCCTCCAATGGCCGCCGCGGTAGCGACTGCGCACCGCGCTGTTCCGATGGCAGGAGCCAGGTGCTTCTCCTGGTCTCCCATGGGGTGCAGGGCCCAAGGACTTGGGCCATCCTCCACTGCACTCCCTGGCCACAGCAGAGAGCTGGCCTTGGAAGAGGGGCAACCGGGACAGGATCGGTGCCCCAACCGGGACTAGAACCCGGTGTGCCGGCGCCGCAAGGTGGAGGATTAGCCTGTTGAGCCACGGCGCCGGCCTGAAGAAGAAACATTTTTAAGACACTGCAAGTCTGATATATTCCTTTTTTCTTACATGTGAGAATTTAGAAATAATTGCCTTGTATAGTTGAGGTGTTGCTTCATTTTATTGCAGTATTATTCTTGGGAGATCTGGAACTATGCCAGTGCTAAATCTGCTCGTGGTCTCTTTTTTCCTCTCTGGATATGCGTAGACTCTGTCCACAGAGTTCTGAAATTTCAGGGGTGTTCTCTGGTGTAGGTTTCTTTTCTTGAAAGAGTTACAGAGAGGCAGAGGCAGAGAGACAGGCAAGTGACAGGTGACAGGTCTTCCATCTGCTGGTTCATTCCCCAAATAGCTGCAATGGCCAGAGCTGAGCCAATCTGAAGCCAGGAGCCAGGAGCTTCCTCTGGGTATCTCACATGGGTGCAGGGGCCCAAGGACTTGGGCCATCTTCCACTGCTTTCCCAGGCCATAGTAGAGAGCTGGTTTGGAAGTGAAGTAGCTGGGACTCAAACTGGTGCCCATATAGGATTCTGGCACTGTAGGCAGCGGCCTCACCTGCTATGCCACAGCACCAGCCCTGGTGTAGGTTTCTTGTCATCCTTTGTAACAAGCACTCAGAATGCCCTAATGGTCTATAGACTTTCACCCTCTACTTCTTGGACCTTTTATTGAATAAAATCTTAAGATTTCTCTCTTGTAATTTTTATTCTGTGAAACACCTTTAGATTCTCCAGTTTTCTTCACTATGTCTATGCATTTTTTTTTTTTTTTAATTTTCCTTTTTCTAATTTTTGGGGAGATTTTTCTCAAGTTTACATATACCCATCACTGTGTCATGTATGTTCATCTTTTTAAAGACAGAGCCACTTTTTCACTCCCCCAAACCCATGATAGCCAGGGTTGGACCAGGCCAAAGCAGGAGCCATGAACTACATCTGGGTCTCTTCCTTGGAGGGCAGAGGCCCAAGCACTTGGGCCATCATCTGCTGCCTCCTGGGATGCATTAGTAGGAAGCTAGATTGGAAGCAGAGGTGCTGGGACTCAAACTGGCAGTGTGATATGAGATGTGGGTGTCCCAAGCAAGGCTTTGCGTGGTCTAGCCCTTCCCCTACTCTCCATCCTCATCGTGTTTCACCTCATTTTCTTTGTTTCAATCCCACTGGCCTTCCAGAGTTTTGAATCCCTGTATTTCCTCCTGGCCTTTGCACAGACTGTGTAGAATCTCTTTCTATCCCACCTCACCTAGTTAACCCCTTCGTTATTTTTGTTTCACAACTTACCGTTCACATCTTCCCTGAAGCCTTCCCTGATCGCACTAGCCAGGCTAGACCTCATTAAATGCTTTCATAACTCCAATAGCATTTGGTATTCTTTCCAATCAGACTATTAATCCAGCAATCATATGTTTTTCTTTATCCCCAGTGCTTATTTATATTAAAAAAAAAAAGCCCTGGTAAATAATAGCTACTCATTAAATATTTGTATAACGAATACATAGGTAGATTCAACCAGATGGACTGTATATAGTGAGAACAAGTGGGTCAAGACTTGGAGCCCTGCGGAAACATGCAGGGGTTGGATAAAGGATGCAGAGCTCTTGAAGGAGACCGAGACCAACGAACCAAAGAGGAGGAAAAGACTCTAGGAAAGCATGGTGTCTTGGAGCATCTCACACAGGAAAGAAGGGTTAGTACTGGCCAAATAGGAGCAAGGAGTAGAGAGCTTGGAACATGGCTGTTGCATTAATAATTGAAGGAACTGGTAACTGAACAGGCTTGAGGTAAGGAGATGCAAAGTAAATAGAGGTGAATTAATGAAATAATGCTCTCTGAAGGTTACTTGTGAGGGGAAAAACAACAA
Source organism: Lepus europaeus (assembly GCF_033115175.1). Taxonomy (NCBI): domain Eukaryota; kingdom Metazoa; phylum Chordata; class Mammalia; order Lagomorpha; family Leporidae; genus Lepus; species Lepus europaeus. The sequence continues at coordinate 40,253,246 of NC_084832.1, read as the reverse complement.
CTGAGGAGAATAACAAGGCCAAGATCATTTTGTAATTTGCTTTTTACTTCAGATGGGAAAAACAGTATATTTAAATGAGGAAGAGAGCGAGAAGATTTTTTTAAAAAATAGGATTGGCAGGATAGTTGTTAATAGGAGGTATCTACGGGGCAATGGGTTAAGCCACCACCTGTGACACTAGCATCCTATGTGGTGTCCCAGCTGCTCTACTTCCAATCTAGCTCCCTGTTAATGTCCTGGGAAAGCAGTAGAAGATGGCCCAAGTACTTGGGCCCCTTGCACCCACATGGGAGATCCTAATAGAGTTCCTGGATCCTGGCTTCAGCTGTTGGGATCATTTACGGATAGAACCAGCAAATGGAAGATCTCTCTTCCTCTCTCGATAATTCTGCCTTTCTTGTTTGTTTCCTTTTTTTCTTTTTCTTTTCTGTAACTATGCCTTTCAAATAAAGAAATTCATCTTTATCTGTGATCCATTTTATAGATGAGGGGATTGAGGCATGCAGTTTAGGGTAGAATCTAGAGCCCTGGTAGGATTAGCAAAGTAATGCTGGTAGGAAACCAGCAGCATAGCAATAGATAAAGAACACGGGTTGATGGGAGCATAATGGCAGGTTTCAGCTTATAGCCCAGCTCTGTTCCTTTTCAGCTTGTTAGCTCTTTAAACTGGAGATAGGAAAACAGGATTAAGGATAATAATATGGTCATAGTATGAGTAAACAGTGCCTGAACATTGTTGGTTCCCAATCAATAGATTCTAAGGGGAGACACCTCTGATTGGTAGCCAGCAAGGGTCACTGAGAATGAGGGTAGGGCTGACATGGAGGCCATATATCAAAAATGCCTTTGTAAGACACAACTGTTGCCTATTGCAAACCTTTTTAAAGTTTTCAGAAGACAGTGGCATCTGGTTTATGTGGTGTGTGTAGGATGACAAGAGATACCCTCATTTGGAAGAACAGAAACTGGGCAATCAGAGTTAAGTTTGAATTTGAGTTCTTTTAATCCCAAGCTGTGGGATCTTAAAGCAAGATACCCTGACAGTGATGAGGGCATGACTTTTTCATGATTTTTTAGCATCTTCTCCCTCCTCCCTAGCTATAAAATGGAACTGATAAGTACCACTACATCTACAGAGAGTAAGATGATCTGTGTTGCCTAGTTGGTACACAGTGGGCAGTGACATTAGTAATGGTCTAGATGAGAGACAGAGTGAAACAGATCTTCCATCTGCTGACTCCCCAAATGGCCTCAACAGCTGGGCTTGTGCCAGTCAGAAGCCAGTAGCCAGGAACTCCGTCCACATTTCCAATGTTGGTGGCAGGGTCCCAGCCACTTAAGCCATCTGCTTCCTTCTGAGGGACATTTACAGGAAGCTGGATCAGCCGGGACTTGAACCAGCACTTGATTTGAGATACCAGCCCCGTCAGCTACCATCTTAACAGGTCTCCCATTGATACTGTGACAGATTCAACCTTTCTCTTGATGTAGTGTTAAGTATTAGTAGTGAGTTATGAGCCACTTAGCTGACAGTGATAAATATTAGAATAATTGGCAGATTCTTTGGAAGCTGTTATTTATATTTTTGATCAAATATCTACTGATATAGACAAGGTGTTTGCTCTGAGATATGACTGATATTAAATTCTGTATATCACAAGACTTTCATACTAATGGAACATGACTCCTAGTGGTGAGCAGAGATGCATATATCCAAAAAAACTGGCACATTTTTCTTAGTTATGGGTGGCAGAGTTTACCTTCTAGGCTATTCTGTGTTGGTGAGAATAGTAAAAGTTCATGGTCAGTCTTCCCTCTGATCCTAATTTTGCAAAGGATCAGGTGAAAGGTGTTGTAAATACTGAGATAGTCTATCTTGTGCCTAATTTGTAAAACATAACTATATGTACGTAAAAGGGGCTTTGAATAGCTCATGGAAAATATACCTTGTTAACTTAAAAACCTGAACTAACATCTAGAGCCATTCATTTATACATGTGGTATGATCATGAACAATCGGGTGTAATATAACCCACATTTAAGAATGTGTATTATTTTGAATACTTTTAAAGGCAGCATACCTCTTATAGAGTTACAACTAAGCCATTTAGAGCCAAGCTGGGAAAATGAGTTAGAAGGTGAAATTGATCATAACACTCATTTTCTTCTACTGGTATGATCACAGAGTAACAGGAAAGAAAACATGTTTTCAATGGTTTGTTCATTGATTCTAAAGGAAATTACAAGATATATTTCATTGGAAGGAATTATGAAGTTACACTGAAAAATCATCAGTTCTGTACAGAACTACCTTTTATCTTTTTTAATAATTTTGTGATCCATATTACATATTCTTTTTCAGATGCAGTAAATGACAGTATGTAGTTATTCACTCAACTATTTAACTTCTGAGTTCTCACAATGTATTTTATGGGTTATTGATAAGTGAACTAGAATTTGCAATTTTAATCCTCAGGGTTTTTTCTTTTTCCCTCTTCCTCATGTCAGATGGATAGTGGCTATAATACGCACACTTGTGGAAGCAATCTCATGGATGCAGTGGGAGCAGAAAGTGATGTGCAATCTTTTGAAATTGAAAACAAACCTCAAGTTTTTAATACAAAGGTATGCAGAAAATACAAATAGCTTGAAATAGTTTATAGGTGAAAAGTATTTACTAACTCCAACTTTTTATAATCTATTTTCCTCCCATTCTGTTTCAAGTTAAGTATGTTTATGTCCTGCTTACTTAACAGTGGCAAAAGGTGGTTTTTAAAAATGTACACACTTCACTTTTCTAGCTCTTTCACTATGGGAGAAGGTAAGAGAAGAGGTTGTAGGAGAGGGAGGACCAGTTCAGTTTTGGAAGGGTGCTTGACATCAGTTCCTTACAAAGGATAATGGGAGTCAGACTTCTGCCTCTAATGTTGATTTTGCTTTCTGTGAAATATTGCAAAGACATCTGGAAGCTAAGCATATAAAAGAATTTAGATTCTGAGAAGTAAATACTACATTTCAGACTACACATTAATTAAAAACACGAAAAGGGCTGTTTTCTTAGATTCAGTAGCCTTTGAACATTCTTTGCTCTGAATGAAAGAACACACAAGTAACTTACAATGTGTTTGTATAGGACATTTACTCAACCTTCTAGGTATGGTGATTAGTGATTACTACTGTCTATTCATACTTGAAGAAACCCATCGTACTTTTAGGCACTACTCAAGACATTCTTTGATTTCATATGCCAATTTATTAATGAACGCTAGAAACGGTAGCAAATGTATAAATGACCACAGCTCTAAGTGAAATTTAATGGAAAGACCGCCTTATTTTTCCTTTCTTCCATTTTGCAATTCTGTTTTAATGTAAGAACAGGTCTCTTTTTCAAGATCAACTTGAACAAAGTTGATTATGCTAGTAGGCATTAAGACACAGGAAGAATTCTTTCTGTATCTTTAGTAAGAAATTTCGAGTTTTAAAAATAGTTCGCATAGTAGTTGCATCCTTGAATGATGCTATTTAAAAACAAGGCATTTCCTTCTTTCTTCACAGCAAGACCACACAACACAGAGGTGTTGGATGAAAACAGCAAGTCCCTCTCCATGCGGCAGCCCATAGAATACCTCTGTCAGAACCAAAGACTCACTGCGCAGCTCCTTCCATATTTCATACACAAAATCAAAAATGTGATGGTGCCTGGGAAGAAACTGCTTCAAGTAACATGCTGAGATTTTGCTGTCCCTCCTTAATGTGAAAAATGAAGGGCTTAATCTGGCTAACATTAGCAACTCCTGGAACCTTAAGTTGCTGAACTACAAGTATATTTTTTATCAATAAATATTTTTGTACTTACCTTGAGTGACATGTTTAACGATAGAATACTGACAGAGCTGCTGACTAGCTCCTGTTCTACAAGATCAGTACACTGCTTATGAAGCCTCAGCAACAGCACTGGATTTAGCAGTGGTTCTGGTAACAGGTAAAGATGTGTTACAAAGGGGCACTGTGTGCTTTGTAAATATACCTCCATCCCGTGAGTGGGGTATCCTTTCTAGCCCAGACCCAGCTAGGCAGAGGAAAGAACATGGGAGAACAAGAGAAAAACTGGCTACTGGGAGAGTGGAGTCCAGTAGGGCTCAGATGTGTGAAGTCAGGCAGGTATGTGAGTCACATACCAATAGTTTTGAAAAACTTAAATCAGTGTTGGGAGCAGATGGATATAATGTTGGGAAGTATCATTGGATAACATACATATGTACTAATCATCTCCAAAAAAGGAATGATTTATGTGTAGCCAGAGGAAATAAAGACAAACATTATCAATGTGTCTTTTTCATCCTTGCCCTGTACCTAGGAAGCCTGCAGATTCCTTCTTGTATACCCAGCTCATCTTCAGCCACCCATTAGCCACATTAGGAAGATGAGTCTTTAATTACATAGGGTGTCAAGTGAATAATAAATTCACATAAAAACAACGGCTGCGAGGCTGGCACTGTGTGTAGACAGCTAAGCCTCCACCTGCAGTGCCGGCATCCCATATTGGTGCCAATTTGCGTCCTGGCTGCTCCACTTCTGATCCAGCTCCCTGCTGATACACCTGGGGAAGCAGTGGGAGATGACCCAAGTGCTTGGGCCCCTGCAGTCACATGGGAGACCTGGAAAAAGCTCCAGGCTTTTGGCTTCAAATTGGCCCAGCTCCAGCTGTTGCAGCCATTTGGGAAGTGAACTAGTAGATGGACGACATTTCTCTCTGTCTGCCTCTCTCTGTAACTCTGCCTCTCAAATACATACAATTTAAAAAAAAGAAAAACACAACTGCTACAAATTGAAGAGGAGCTCTAGGTGATAAGGATAAGAGCTTCCCTGGCTATAATTTTTTAATAGCACAAGTCAAGAAAGAATGAAGCAGTTATTTTAATCAGCATTTAAAATTCCTCTCCACTCTCATTACTTTATATGAGCCATAAACTTCATTATTTTTTTCATTTGTTAAAAAGAGGATCACGGGGCTAGCACTTGTGGTGCAGTGACTACAATGCCAGCACCCCATACTGGAGCAGCCAGTTTAGGTCACGGCTACTCTGCTTCTGACCCGGCTCCCTACTAACTTGCTTGACACAGGGAAATCATTTGAAACTTATTTCCATATCTATAGAGAAAGCTATTGGAGTGTAGCCGTGCTCACTTGTTTACATATTGTCTGGCTGCTTCACTCACTACAGCTACCACAGAGTTAAGTACCCCAGCTGCAACACAGATTCCAGGCAGCAAAGTGGAAAAGGCTTGCTGACTATTGCTTGAGTATGTTAGTCATTGTCCCCACTTTTCTTGGATCAAAAACTACTTAAGGCTATTTCCCTTCAGTTGAAATGAGTTCTGCCTCAGTGCATGCATGTTTCCTTCAATAATAGAAAACTGGGAGCACTCAACCATTACTGAATGCCTAAATAATTGTAAATATTGTTAATTGTAGTCACTTAGTACACCACTGATTTGTTTGCCAGTCTTTTCTCATACTGCAAGCTCCGTGAAGGGAGAGTTTACTTGACCGATGATTGACCTGATAACACCATCACATGCTTTAGAAATTGAAAAGCCAAGGCAAAGGTCTTGGGGCTGACGTTGTAGACAGCAGGGTTAAGCCACTGCCTGTAACACCGGCATCCCATATCAGACTACCTGTTCGAGTTCTAGCTATTCCACTTCCAATCAGCTCCCTGCTAATGCGCTTGGGAAGGCAACAGAAGATGACCCAAGTACTTGGAACCCTGCCACCAATATAGGAGACTCAGAATCCTGGCTTTGGCCTGGCCTAGTCCCAAACCTTGTGGCCATTGAGGGAGTTAACTAGAGGATGGAAATTCTCTGTCCCTCTCTCTGTCACTCTTTCAAATTAAAAAAAAATTTTAACAAGTCAAAGGTTTTAAAAAACTGTATCCCAAAATGCTGAAAACACATTTAGTCATTGGTAATCTCTGGTTAATAGGAAAGTAGTCAATCTGACACACCAAATTATAAAACTAATTTTAATCTGTTCCTTTTATTATGTTCTTATACAATTCCTCCTCTCCTATATAATCTGATACAAATGGAATTTAAAACCCATTATGTTTTTACAAGATAAAAAGTTGTAGACATTTACCATCTGTATTTCTCTGAGCTCAGATTCCCTATCTTGGGGAGAGATTAGAGCTGAAAGCCAAGGAATATAATCACACTTACTACCTGGTAATAAAAAAAGTATTTTCCAAGTCAGCTCTCATTATCCTATTTTTATCTTGGTTTCCTACCAATTGCCAAACATAGCTGTGCAAGGACCACTTGAAAAAAAAAAACAGTAGAGGAAATACTTCATGTAAGTTAGGTAAATTAAAGATGGCAAAGAAGATTAAATGCCAAACACTGATGGCTTTCAAGATTTGGAAAGACTTTTCCTTCTCAAATGCTCATTTTCCTGTGTTAGGAAAATGATGGGGTTTTTTCCTACCAATATTAAAGTAGTTATGTGAAATTAATCTGCCCTTCAATGAGCAGATGAGTACTCCATTTCAACGATCTTCACAGATCCCTGATGTTGCTCACCCTGTCACTAAGTGATGGATAATCAACTGAATTTTTCTGCATAAATAGTTCTGTTCAATCTGGAAACAAAGTGGTACGATAAAGACAGTCAACAGTTCAATAAAAATGCAAATTTCTAAAATTATTAAAATATACTTAAAAGTAACAAACTATCACACACACTTAGGCTTAGAAGGGGGTCTCTCAAGATTTTTTTTTTAAACCAGTTTTTGAAAATTTTTCTCGAATGTAGCTATTTTTCAAGCTTCCTCTTCTTTTTCCCTGGTTCAGAATCCATATTTGAAATATCCATAGGAACGCTTATCCCTGGTATCTAAAATAATGCAAATGGAGGAAAAAATCAGGTGATTTTAAAAGTGTAATATAAGAAATACTCCTTCCCTCCCCCATTTCCACTTTCAAGTTTAAAAAGATGTAGGAATTGAGACACATAATAGGTGTTAATGAAGGTTTTACACACAAAGTCATAATGGTTCAAATAGTAGACCTGGTCTCAACAGGTGAGAGGCATGTCATATTTGGACAGTGTTTTAACTGCAACACAGCCTTTCCCATGTCCAGTTTACACTGGTGCAGTTAGTGTGTGTGACAGAGAGCTACAGGAGCCCCAGGTACGTTGAGGTTAAGAAGCAATGTGTCTCGGGGCTGGCACAGTGGCTTAGTAGGTTAAGCCTATGCCGGCGGTGCTGGCATCCCACGTGGGCGCTGGTTCATGTCCTGGTTGCTCCACTTCCAATCCAGCTCCCTGATGGTGGCCTGGGAAAGCAGCAGAAGATGGCCCAAGTCCTTGGGCCCCTGCACCCATGTGGGAGACCTAGAAGAAGCTCCTGGCTCCTGGCTTTGGATCGGCCTAGCTCCAGCTGTTGTGGCCATTTGGGGATTGAACCAGCAGATGGAAGATCTCTCTGTCTCTCAAATAAATAAATCTTTTAAAAAAAGATTTTATAAAACAACCAAAAAACAAAAAAGGAACCAAAGTCTGAGCTGAAAACACCTACACTTTATCTTCAATAGTACAGATTTCAAAACTCAGGGAGAAGGATTAGGCAGGAGGATGGAAAGATATTTTAAGAACTTCAGAAGAATCTTAGGTTTCTATGATGCAGTGGCCTAGGGAAATCAGGGAAAAAATAGGATTTTCTAGGCAAATATTTGGCTTCCACACTTAAAGGATTCCCTCTGACATTAAACTGAAATAATGAAATCCCTGTCTTTTACAAATTTTCACCATTTGTTCCACCGCAACTTGGAAATTTTAAGTCTGATCCAACCTGAGGTTCCACCAGGGCCATTCGGATTTTCTGATGCTGAAGATTAGATGAATCTAACATAATTTTCACTTTAACTTTATCAAACACATGGAACACTGTATCTTCTATTTTGAGTGAAGGTATCTAAACAAAACACAATTATCACTCTTAATTGCATTCTCATATTGAAGCTTTGTTCTAATTCTTCACAATTTATCTTTCAAAGTAAAAGTTTAAAAAGTACCTCAATATTAATAAGCATCTAGATGTTCAATTTAACAAAACCTACTAACCTAGTAGTCTCACATAACTACAACTTCTTTATGTGCATACTTCCTTGATTAAGGTGGTCTTAATATGTACTCATTCATCTTAAGATTCTCTCTCTATTGATTATCAAACTTCCTGTCTGTCTAGTAGAGGAACACAAGATGGTTGGGCACAGTTTGTTTTTTAAATAATCTCTGAGTTCGAGTCCTTCCAAGGTTAGAGAAGTAACAGTGTCAGATAACGGTATGAAAGGACAACCTTTATATATGGGAAAATATCCTGAGGTGAGAAATTATGAACAAAACCATAACTTAGCTAGTATAATTCAATGTGGATTTTTCTGGCATGTACTTAGAGATCTGAAGTAAATACTGTATGATACAAAAATAACGTTATACTTTATTAACTATCATTTATAAACTGTCACAGTGTCCCCTGCTCCCCAAAAAGGAAAAGCATGAGAAATACTATACCTCATCATCGTAAATAAGCCGTGGCTTTGGTTTATCCTTTTCTTCAAAAAAGACTGTACCTTCTAAACCATATTTTGGAATTAACACCACGATGGCATTCTTTCTTACAAATAGAATATAGGCTTCTTCGCTTACTATTCCTTTGCTTTTGAAAAATAACTGCAAAATAACATGCAATCTTTTTATTTAAAATAGTCTTTAATATTATGAAATTAGGAAAAATAACTGCTAAAGAAAAAGCAAACAAAAGTTCATTACTCCTAGCATTATCGTAGAAGGCAAATACCTGTGTGTGAAATGCCACTGATGCACGTTGGGCATACTGAGCCATTTTGTGCCGGTAATTCAAATTTTTACAAATATCTGCAAGTTTGTGTTTGTCTGTCAACTCTGGATAAGTACAGTCAGCTCCAATAGCCACAGCCAACAGCCGATGAACAATGATATCCGCATATCTAGGTGTACAAAGGAGAAATAAGAACCACAGTACATAAACACTAAAATGTCCTTTTAAATTTCCTCTCTCCTTTCATGTCAAGGGAAATACCTTCGGATGGGTGAAGTAAAATGTGTGTATATTGGCGATGCTAAGCCATAGTGATGAAAGTCATTATCCATTCCAGAACAGAAATACACAGCTTGCATCATGCAGCGAGTGGCTAATATTCTTAACAGAGTGTTTAGATACGGGAAAACAGGAGACTCAGCCCGGTCCAAAGAGTCAGCCAAAGACTTGGCAGTATCAGTGTTAATTTCCAAATTCTGTGAATCAAAAGAGGGAAGAACATATTAAACTTTTATAAATCAGTATGATCGTGTCTTATAACTAGCCAACTGAACAAACAATAGTGTTTTTGACCACATAATCTATGTTTATACCTTTTATTCTTCATATAGGAAAATTAAAATACATAAAAAGTAATGACTGTTTTGTGCAATACCAAAAGTTAAAACTTTTGGAATGCATTTAAGAGTGATGAAGTATCCAGCCTTGAAGAAGTCTTCTGTGGGGGAAGGAGAACGTAACAGTCATGTCATTTCTTGAAGCCTAGTTTGCCTCTGCCTAATGTTTGACTGGGTGAAAAAAAAAAATCAAAGCAGACCTGGAATCCTCCTCAGCATGTCAAGTTTTCATCTCTAGTAATCTTCCATCCATTCAAAGTAGACGTAAAGGCCAAACTACAGGTCACTATAGTTCAGTCAGAACAGTAGTCTGATATATCACATTTAGTAGCTTTGTTCTACGTTATGAGAAGCAGTCAAAAATACTTAAACCCTCCTTTCTCTACCTGGCTCTTAACCAGACGACAGACAATGAGAACAAATCCCCCAATTTATGAAATAATTCTGAAGTAGAGAAGTGAGAAGTTGATTCAGTCCTCATAGATGTGACAAAGGTAGGCACACCAGAAAAGTCTGAGCCAAATTACAAACCAACACCATGGTGGTAGAATGATGCCTGGAGAGCCCAGGCTACTCCATGCAGTTGTCTTCCAGATGGGAAAGATGGAGCCTGGCCAGGTGAGCCAAGGAAAACCAACATAAGCCACAATTACCACAAAGGTCAAGTGTGCTAAATAAGTCTACTAACCACAGACTGGGGTTAGGCAGGGCTGAGAAAATGGTGCCCTTTCCATAGTTTTCCTCTTTTCCATTAGTGCAATAATAAACTTCCTTCTTAGAGACATGACATAAATTTAACAGGATTTAACAGAGTTGAGAAATAAAAAAACATATTTGTTTAGGCAGTTCATAAAAACCATGAAGTTATAGGCACAAAAATTTATGGGGAGTCTTCAGAAAGTTGTGGAATATACATATTATGAACAAACTGCATAAATTTCAAATTTTTTTTGCACCAAGATATTCCTTTTAGGTTATCTTTTAATTCCTTTCTAGCACGTGAACTTTTTGAAGTAGCCTCATAAATGTAATGACAAAAATAGTAGAGGCCGGCGCCGTGGCTTAACAGGCTAATCCTCCGCCTTGCGGTGCCGGCACACCGGGTTCTAGTCCCAGTCGGGGCGCCGGATTCTATCCCAGTTGCCCCTCTTCCAGGCCAGCTCTCTGCTTTGGCCCGGGAAGGCAGTGGAGGATGGCCCAAGTCCTTGGGCCCTGCACCCACATGGGAAACCAGGAGAGAAGCACCTGGCTCCTGGCTTCGGATCAGCGCGATGCGCCGGCCGCAGCGGCCATTGGAGGGTGAACCAACCACAAAAAGGAAGACCTTTCTCTCTGTCTCTCTTCTCTCACTATCCACTCTGCCTGTCGAAAAAAAAAAAAAAAAAAAATAGTAGAACAACTTTGTATGTCCAGGATACTGCAAATAACTTAGTCTATAATATCCAGCTTTAGCATGCAGCGCTCTTTAAAGGCAGTAACAGATTTTACTAAGCAGATGACCTTGATGCAGCAAGAGATGACCATATCTAAGTTAAAATTTTTTCCATTAAAAGAACTAGTTTTCAATAATAAACGACGTAAGTTTTATGTAGATGTGAATAGAAAGTGTTCAGTACAATGGCTAGACCACTACACAAATACAAATGATTTTTCAAGCTGCAAGGTTTTACCTTGGACTTAGCGGCCTTAACAAGAATTTCATAATTTGATGGAGGTGGAGCAGGATGTTTTCGGAGCAGAGCATGTTCTGAAAACTCTTCATGAATTTTTTTGGCAACAGAGATATTGGCAAGTAACATAAATTCTTCCACCATGGAATTTGTTTCTCTGCAAATTGGAAAAGTAATGTATTAAACGAGGAAAGAAAATCTGAGATTGCTATACATCTTATTTATTCACAGGTTACCTTTTCTGCCAGTAAGATAACTGAAGCATTTCCTGTATAAACATTCATGTGTGTGCACATGTATGTTTTCTTGATCTATGGCTCTTTAGTTTCTCATGCCCATTCTCATTCACTCAGGCTTCATTACTACCGATCTTGATTACAGATCTACTGTGTGAGTAAATCTTATGTGCTAGAGGAGACCAACAACTGTACTCAAGAAAAGCAGGAGCTTTACTAAAGCCAGTAATACAAAAAATCTAAAACATCACCATTTTCATCTCCTTCTACTGGGGCCAATGAAATTTTTATTTAATTTTAGAAACATAATCTTCACTCAGATGAAATAAATGCTTTTTAGATCATACAAATTTTGGCTTAAAAAATTAGTTTTGCCCCACCAAGTGACTGAGGAGATGTATTTACAATGAGTCATGCATTGTGCTCTAAGTACACACACACACACACACACTGTTCTGCAGATGAGGAAACAGGATGTGCAACATCATTCCGCTCAAGGTACAAGGTACTAGCAGTTTCAGAATCCAAGTCCATACAATTTTACCTAAACTCAAGCAGCCTGACAGCTTTTGTTCTATACATATACTTTAAGGTAAGTTTAATATGTAATCTATCTTCTATTTATACAGTGTTTTCTTCCTTCCAAGTCACTGAACAGGCACTAATCTCATTCATGCTCTCATTTTTAATAAAAATCCTGTAACTTCTTGGCAAGGTTCCTAACATATATTAATTGTATAACTAGTAGAAAAACTTTCGGCCGGCGCCGTGGCTTAACAGGCTAATCCTCCGCCTTGCGGCGCCGGCACACCGGGTTCTAGTCCGGGTTGGGGCGCTGGATCCTATCCCGGTTGCCCCTCTTCCAGGCCAGCTCTCTGCTATGGCCCGGGAAGGCAGTGGAGGATGGCCCAAGTCCTTGGGCCCTGCACCCACATGGGAGACCAGGAGAAGCACCTGGCTCCTGGCTTCGGATCGGCGTGGTACGCCAGCCGCAGCGGCCATTGGAGGGTGAACCAACGGCAAAAAGGAAGACCTTTCTCTCTGTCTCTCTCTCTCACTATCCACTCTGCCTGTCAGAAAAAAAAAAAAAAAAAAAAAAGAAAAACTTCCAATCATACAGGGACAATCTTAGAAACAGGTGATGTTCTACTCTAGCAACCTTTTTTCAAAAGTTTCTAGTATTGTGCTTATTGTTAATGTTAACATTAGACATAGTTCCACTGAAGTTCTGTTCAGGAATTCAGAAATTCTTGGTCTAAAACTAAAGTGGTCCTAAGAAATGAATCTAAGTTAACCCTTGATTGTCTCCTAGAAAAGCACTCATGCATGATTAATTTTACATCCACCTCATAAAATATGCAGAGATCTAAATTCTGATTAAACCAAATAGCCTTGCTTCATGCATCTGAACTAAATCAAGAAAAAAAACAAGACAACATTAACAAACATCCAAGCAGTGTTCCCTGAAGCATGACTTGAGGTAGGTATGACTTTCAGTAGTAACTTACAAATACACCATGGCATGTAAAGTACATTTCTGTTGCAGACAGAAGTTTGTAAAGCCATGGCCTGCAACACCAGGTTAATTTACTGGTCGATAAACAGGTAAGAGTGGCAGATGTGGAATCCAGACCTAGACAGTCTGGCTTCAATTCCTCTATCTTACCACTTTATCCATTTAATACTTAAGAAATTAACCAGGGCAGTCTACTTTTACTTACCAGAATTATTAACAGTCAAGTTCTAATATACTTTACATCAAAGCAAACAAATTAAAAAATGGAAATTTTTCTATTATATTCCAGATACTAGTATTATATAAAAAAAAGTGAGATATCTGTTTTCCATGTATTTTACAAGCCAAGAAAATATATAGAAATGATAACCTTAATAAAACTAGATGATTTGGTTATTCACATACTAGTCTTTTTATTTCAAAGTTTTAACAGTGCATACCTAAGTTCCTTGGTCTGCAGATCTATAGGATCATGAGTTTCACTGTCCATGTGGAATCGAACTTCTGGAGAAGAAAGAGTCAAAGCCCTAAACAAAAATTAGAGGCAAATCAGTGAAGCAAGCCAGTACAGGCACAACTTTCTGCAAATGATTCATTTAAAGTAGAAAATGACTGAGCAAGTTCAGAGCAGTTGTTCAGAATTCTGAAAGCTTTAGTATTATCTGCTATATTTTATATTATCTAAATGAACAGTATTTTACAAATCTAAAAATTGGCGGGGGCGGGGGAGCTTGGCAATGTTGTGGGTAGCAGGTAAAGCCACCATTTGTGATGACCCCTTATGGGATGCCAGTTTCAGTCCTGGCTGGTCTACTTCCAATCCAGCTCCCAGCTAATGTGCCTAGGAAAGTAGTGGAGGATGGCCCAAGTGCTTGGGCCCCTGCTACCAATGTGTGAGACCACGATGGAATTCCTGGCTCCTGGCTTAAACCTGGCCCAGCTGTTGTGGCCATATTGGGAGTGAATCAGCAAATAGAAGATTTTATTCTCTATGTCTCTCCTTTTCTCTAACTCTGCCTTTCAAAGAAATAAACCTTTAAAAATAAAATAAAAACCCAGCTAACAAGGCCGGTGCCGCGGCTCACTAGGCTAATCCTCCGCCTTGCGGCGCCGGCACACCGGGTTCTAGTCCCGGTCGGGGCACCGGATTCTGTCCTGGTTGCCCCTCTTCCAGGCCAGCTCTCTGCTGTGGCCAGGGAGTGCAGTGGAGGATGGCCCAAGTACTTGGGCCCCGTACCCCATGGGAGACCAGGAGAAGCACCTGGCTCCTGCCATCGGATCAGCGCGGTGCGCCGGCCGCAGCGCGCCAGCCGCGGTGGCCATTGGAGGGTGAACCAATGGCAAAAAGGAAGACCTTTCTCTCTGTCTCTCTCTCTCTTACTATCCACTCTGCCTGTCAAAAATAAAAAAAATAAATAAATAAATAAAAAACCCAGCTAACAAAACAGTAATACCTGCAGAAGAAAGTCTGAGTTATCTTATGCTTCTAGGGGCTGGAATAACTTCTGTACCCAAACTATGAGTTTTTACTGAGTGACTTTTTTATATTATTAGCATTGATTGTTCACTTTTACAAATAAAGACACCTGGCAGGACTTTAGCTACTATAGAAAACAATGGGAGTCGGCGTTGCGGCACAGAAGTTTGTAAAGCCATGGCCTGCAACACCAGCCTCCCATATGGACGCCAATTTGAGTCCCAGCTGCTCCACTTCCCACCCAGCTCCCTGAGAATGTGCCTGGGAAAGCAGCGGAGAATGGCCCAAGAACTTGGGCCTTTACACCCACTTGGGAGATCCAGATGAAGCTCCTGGCTCCTGGCTTCAGACTGGCCCAGTCGTGGCCATTGTGAACATTTGGGGAGTGAATCAGTGTATGGAAGATCTGTCTCTCTGTAACTCTACCTTTCAAGTGAATAAATAAATCTTAAAAAGAAAAAAGCAATGAACTGAGGTGGGGAACAATGGAAAGAGGCAAAAAGGAAGCTACCTTGGGGAGGTTGGCTACGTCAGAAGATACACAGCTCAAAAGTACATCCCAGGAAGATTTAACCGAGAGAGCAGACTGGTAAACTAGTACCAATAGATCATCAGTACCAACAGCTATTAATATGTGAGTGCTATGTGTCAGATAACTTACTATGCTAAGGGGCTAAATGTATTAAGTTTTCTCTCTCTTTTTCTTAATGTAGTTGACTACTTTTTTTTTTTTTAAAGATTTTTCTTATGTATTTGCAAGGCAGAATTAGAGACAGAGGGAGGGAGAGACAGACAGAACCATCCACTGGTTCACTTCCCAAACGGCCACAATGGCCGAAGCTGAGCCAAACTGAACTCAGGAGCTAGGAGCTTCTTTTGGGTCTCCCACGTGGGTGCAGGGGCCCAAGCACTTGGGCTATCTTCCACTGTTTTCCCAGGCCGTTAGCAGGGAGCTGGACTGGAAGTGGAGCAGCTGGGACACGAACCAGAACCCATACGGGAGGCTGGTGCCGCAGGCAGAGGCTTAGCCTATTATGCCACAGCACTGGCCCTTTAAGTTCTACTTTGAAAAGTAAATTTCCACAAGGCAACATAATGTTTCTTCATGGGGCCAGTGCTGTAGCACAGCAGGTTAAGCTGTCACCTGCAGCGCTGGCATCCCATATGGGCACCAGTTTGATTCCCAGCTGCCCTACTTCTGATCCAGCTCCCTGCTAATGCATCTGGGAAAGTAGCAGAAGGTGGTCCAAGTTCTTTGGCCCCTGCACCCTTGTTGGAGACGAGGATGAATCTCCTGGCTCCTGACTTTGGTTTGGCCCAGCTCCATCCACTGCAGGCATTTGAAGAGTGAACCAACTATTCCTCTCCCTCTCTCTGTAATTCTGCTTTTCAAATAAAATAAATAAATCTTTTTAAAAAAAAGTTTCTTCATACACTAACATTACTTTAAGACAGCTGCAGATCAACCTAGAACTAAGAAATTCCTTTAAAAAAAATCTGTATGTTTATTTATTAGAAAGGCAGAGAGACATAAAGAGAGAGAGGGACAGACAGAAAGATCTTTCACCCACTGCTTCATTCCCCAAATGCCTGTAACCACCAGGGATGAGTCAGTCTGAAGCCAGCAGCTCAGAAATCAACCTGGGCCTCCCTAGTGGGTAGCAGGGAACCAAGTACTTAGTCATTACCTGCTGTCTCTCAGGGTGCACATTAGCAGAAGGTTAGAATTGGAAGTGGACTTGAACCCAGATATTCCGATATGAAATGTGAGTATCTCAAGTCACACCTTAACCACTGAACCAAATGCCTACTTCCTAAATTTAAATAGGTACATCTTAGGAACTAGTACAGATGTAGAATGTGTACTCACCAACAAAAACATTTTGTAGTGACCACTGTGACACTACCCTGGATGATCATGAGAGCCCAGAGACCAGCTTCTGAAAGGCTCATGTGCTTGCTACCCCCGATAACCGTTTTTCAAGAATAAAAAGAAATTTAAATATTTATTTATTTGAGAGGCAGAGTTATAAAGAGAGGGAGAGACAGAGCGAAATGTTCTCCATCTGCTGGCTCACTCCTCAAATGCCCACAACTGCTAGAGCTGGGCTGATCTGAAGCCAGGAGCCAGGAGCTTCCTCCGAGTCTCCCACGTGGGTGCAGGGGCCCAAGCACTTGGGCCATCTTCTACTGCCTTCCCAGGCTACAGCAGATCCAGAGCTGGATCGAACAGGAGCAGCCTGCACATGAACTGGCATCCACATGGGACACTGGTGCCACAGTGGAGTGCCAGCCTACTAATACTACCAGCACCAGCCCCAAGAATGAAATTGTTAACTGCTTTTTTTCAACAATGTTGGGTTAGGATTTTAGGATTCTTTGCCTTATGCCTTTTGCAATTAGGCAAATACCATGACATAATGGTTAGAATACCCTAAGCTGCCACTTGCCATCAGATCATTGGAAAGATTCCATCTGTGTATCTTTCGGGTATTTAAAAAATGAAGGAGTTGCACTGAACAATTCCTAAATCTCTTCTAACTCTAATATTTATTTCAACATCTGAAAATTAATATTCATCCTGGAGACTCATTACTATTTAAAAATAAAACAAACCATGTAAGTTCTAAGGTGTTCTTACCTTCTAGAAATTTAAGAACTTTTAAATCAAGCACATCATTTTTTAGTACAATTTACCAGACAGAATTCCGGAGCAAAGTTCAGTTTACAGCCCGATTGCTAATATTCAGAAGGCATCTAGAAGAAATGGGATGTGTCCACTTAAGAGCTTCTATTCAGCTTATCAAGTAATAAATTGGCAGCCAGTATACTGGTACAGTGGGTTAAGCTGCTACTTGCAAATTCAGCATCTACAATTTCAGTCCTAGCTGCTCTGCTTCCAATCTAGCTTCCTGCTAATGCACCTGGGAAGGTAGGGGATGATGGCCCAAGTACTTGGGGCTCTGCCATCCATGAGGGAGAGCCAGATGAAGTTCTGGGCTCCTTGCCTAGGCCTGGCCCATCCCTGATATTTGCAGTCTTTTGGGGACTGAACAAGCAAATGGAAGATGTGTGTATCTCACCCTCTCTCTCTCTTCCAAATAAATGTTTTTAAAAAATAATAAATTGTCATCCATGATCAAATATTTTTCATAGAACTCACAAGTTATCTTAATATTGATACATGTTGTGATATTAACATATATTAATTAATTAATATTAGGATACACATCCTAATATGTATTTGAAAACTATTTTTTAAAAGTACCCATTTTCAATTCTTCTTCTTTTCAGAATTTTAGCTAGCTTATTTAGTCCACGAAGACTAGTGGTGATATCATCATTCATGGTTGCTGAATCAATTCTCATCTGAGCTTCAGCATATGTAAGAGAAGCCTAAAGAAGAAAATATATGTTAAAACAATAAATCTAGCTTATTACGTTCTATTTCTAAACAAAATCCATCAAAAAATTTAAAACATTAACAGAAGTTTATAGCTATACTTTTTTAAAAAGATTTTTATTTATTTATTTGTTTGTTTCACAGAGTTACATAGAGAGGGAGAGACAGAGAGAAAGGGAGAGACAGAGAGGTCTTCCATCCCCAAATGGCTGCAAAGGCTGAAGCTGGGCTGATCTGGAGCCAGGAGCTTTTTCTGGGTCTCCCACGAGGGTGCAAGGGCCAAAGCACTTGGGCCACCTTCTACTGCTTTCCCAGACGATAGCAGAGATATGGATCAGAAGAGAAGCAACCAGGACTTGAACCGGAGCCCATATAGATTGCCGATGCCACAGGTTAGGCATAGAGCCCACTATGCCACAGTGCTGGCCCTGTTATACTATTCTTTACATATGATTCTGCTTCATCAATTCTTCTCTGAGGCACTATAAACTCAAAGTAAAATGACAACATTCTTAAATTAAGTGGCTTAAATTTTAATTATTTTATAGTTCCATTAAAATATAAATACTAGGGCCAGCATTGTGGCATAGCAGGTAAAGCTGCTTGCCTGTGATGCCAGCATCCCAATATGGGCACCAGTTTGTGTCCCAGCTGCTCCACTTCTGATCCAGCCCGCTAACAGCCTGGGAAAGCAGAAGACAGCCCAAGTGCTTGGGTTCCTGTCACCCACATGGGAGACTTGGATGAAGCTCCAGGCTCTTGGCTTTGGTTTGGCCCTGCCCCATCCTTTATGGCCATCTGGGAGGTGAACCAGCAGATGGAAGATCTCTCTGTCCCTCCCTACAACTCTTTCAAATAAATAATTAAATCTTTAAATATACTAAGATCATGCTAAAATAAAGCACAAAGGCAGGTCAGATCTTTGACAACAGCTGATGAAAGTGAAACTCTTTCCAGCTGATCATTATTCCCGACTCACTGGCAAATACTGCAGGAGTCTGGATGTCATGTTTTGGGGAAATCTACTAAATATCCAAAAGTCAGTCCCTAAAAATGGGACATGTATCAGTAGAGAAGATTTCAAGTAATCTTCAAAGACAACTCAGATACAGAAAAGTTTCTCTGCTAGTGGAAAACTACCTTTTTTGTTTTAAATAAAAAAACAATAAAAATGAAGGAGACTATAACGAAAGTACCAAAAAATGGAAAAGGATGAGAAAGACCATGTGGCTCCCTTATGTCTGAACTAATCTCAGGCTAGTTTTACTAGAATCCAACTATGATTTGAAATATCACTTTAATAAGAAAGTATGAAGATGGAAGACATGGTAACCTTTAAAACACTATTAGGAACAACTTCAATTACTGGGATTCCTGAGATAGGGCATCGATTTGGTCTGCTCAAGTATTTACACAGGCTTTGCAAATTTTTGAGAATAAGACAAATGCTACATTAACTAATTTGTGAGTAACATAAAAAACTAAGCATATAACTAAAAAAAAAAAAAAAAAAACTAGATTTTGCTGCAACATTGCAGAAAAATTTTGTTATAAGCCTAAATTTTTGAAGAAATCTTGGAAACTGTTAAAAGAATAAAAGATTTTAAAACATTAGAGATCAACATGAAACTAACCTTTGAGTTAATGACACTTTTGGTAAATTTTGTTCTTAAGATTTCGGCATTGTGATTCATTTCCCAAATACATGAAAATGCCAGCCTATGAGGAAAAACAGGACCTGTTAAAAGGACTCAGTTAAAGTAGTAACTATAGTGATCTAATGAAAATATATGCATAAATACCTGTCAACATCACATCTTAAGGAACATAAGTTAGAGCTAAGCAACTCTGGAACCATGTCAATCCTCTGCAAAAGATAAAAATAGAGGTAGAGTCCCAGGTCACTTAGCTATGTCTATACATTTATCAGAAGGTCTTTTCTCAAACAGCAATAATTTATCAAGAGGAGGAAAAGTGTGTTTTTGTGACTAGGATAACTGAGAGAATGTCTAATTAAATGTCTGTTTTTGGAAAACAGCTTACGAGAAATTGTTACCGAAGGAACCCATGAAACAAAACTGAACTTTATTGCAGCAGATTTAGGTTTAAGTCTCTATATTAACCACCCAGCTCTCCTCTCAAGGTCTGAAGCCCCTTGCTTACATAAGGTGGTACTCAATAGCAGACATAAACTCAACCAAGCTCTATGACTGGACCTTTCTCTGATGCTAAACACAAACTACATAGTGTAAAAATATTTTAACAAGAGACAAAGCTTTATGGAAAAAAGCACCATGGAAGACTAATAGATTGAGTTTTGCTTTCCCCTTCACTTTCACAACTGCTCTCTAAGTTTATGGGGACAACACTTAAAGCATAAATGCTGCACAATGTGTATTAAATACATTTACTTGTTAGCTAGACCACAACATAACAAGAATTTGCAATCTTTTCAGTGAGTAAGGACACCTTATTCTATGTAAGCTAAAATACTGAACTATTTCAGACTATGACTGTTCAAGAATTCAAAAGCTGGGGCTGGCATTGAGCTGCAGTGTATCAAGGCACCACCTGCCATGTCAGGCATCTCCTACAGGAGCGCTGCTTGAGTCCCAGCTGCTCCATTTCCAACACAGTTCCTTACTAACACACCAGAGAAGGCTGTGGAAGAAGGCCCAAACACTTGGGGCCCTCCCACCCACTGGAACACCCAGGAGAAATGGGCTCCCAGCTTCAACTTGGACCAGCCCCAGTGAACCAACAGATAGATATTTCTCTAACCCTGCATTTCACATAAGTAAGTAAATAAATAAATATTTCATTTAAACATTTCTTAAAAAATAGAATTCGAAAGTGCCCATGATTGTTAGAAGTTCTTAAGTTCCTTACCTTTTCACAAAGGTACACAGTTGTTCCTCTTCTGGCTGATTCTTGATCCAAGGCATTTCCTGGTCTAATAAAATGGCTAACATCAGCAATATGAACCCCAACCTTCCAAAGATCAAAATAAAAGGATGTCAGTATGCTTAATTAGGTAGCTGTACCAATAAAGTTTTAATGAGAAGAATGTCAGCTAAACTGAAAAGGTTGCATCTACCATTTCAACCTCCAACACATGCCCATTAGCTTCCATAGCTTTAACTATACTTCCCATGAATAATTCACAATTTCTCCCCTGGGTCAAAAGAATGAACTCATAAATAGAATTATATTTAGGTAAGAACATCATTATAATATGATTACCTCCAAATTTCCATTTTCCAGTTCTCTGCAATGCAGGGCATCATCTATATCTGTACATCCTGGTGGGTCCACACTACAAACACAGAGATGTCGCAGGTCTACTCGGTGTTTCATGTCCTAGAAGATGCCATATTATAAAGAAATAAAAAAGTATTCTGACAGTACGACTGCAACATAGCTCTTCCAATGACAGCTCTCCTTAGCGATAACCACACGTTATCATTTGTGACTAGTGGCCTTTGAAATATCTGTCATACAAATGCTCTAGTATATGCCCCCAGAAATACTTATTTATTTATTTATTTATTTATTGACAGGCAGAGTAAGACAGTGAGAGAGAGACATTGGTTCATTCCCCTAATGGCCGCCACAGCTGGTGCTGCGCCAATCCAAAGCCAGGAGCCAGGTACTCCCTTCTGGTCTCCCATGCGGGTGCAGGGACCCAAGGACTTGGGCCATCCTCCACTGCCCTCCCGGGCCACAGCAGAGAGCTGGACTGGAAGAGGAGCAACCGGGAGTAGTACCTGGCACCCCAATCGGGACTAGAACCCAGGGTGCCGGCGCCGCAGGCAAAGGATTAGCCAAGTAAGCCACAGTGCTGGCCTGAAAAATTTATTTTTTAGTAAAGAAGTGAATGATTTTCATCATGCCTCAGAATACTGTACCTAACTACATTTTTAGGGGAGGAGGAGGGACCATGGTTTCCATGTATTTAAGAAGAGGTATGGAAATTAAATTAAGTAGGAGATAATAATAACATTTATAAAGTCATTATGAATTCCTTTCAACTCACCTTTTCAGTAATGCTCCAGGGCATCTCTGGCAGAAAGCTGAGTACAGCCTGGGAAAAGGGCTGATGGGGAACATCATGCTCAAGTAACAGAACTTCTGTTTCAGTCTCTTTCTCTCCAACATCGCCTAAGTTTTTTACAAAGTGTCCCTAAAACCAAATATTAGAAAGGCATACTTTACAGCTAATTGCTATTATAGTACATACTACATTCTTCAGAATTTATATATCACCTTGGTATTTCTGAAAGTTCCTGTATTGATTTTTTTTTTTAAAGATTTATTTATGTGAAAGGCAGTTACAGAGAAGTAGAGGCTGAGAGAGAGAAGTCTCCATCCACTGATTCACTCTCCAGATGGCTGCACTGGGTAGTGCTGGGTTGATCCAAAGCTAGGAGGCTCTTCCAGGTCTCCTACGCAGGTGCAGGGTCCCAAGGACTTGGGCCGTCTTCTACTGTTTTCTCAGGCCATAGCAGAGAGCTGGTTCAGAAGTGCAGAGGCTGAGATGCAACATATGGGATGCCGGCACTGCAGGCGGTAACTTTACCACTACACCACAGCGCTGGCCCCTGTATTGACTTCTTAAAAATAATTTTTTAGGGATCAGTGCTGTGGTGCAGAGGGTTAAAGCCCTGCCTTGGCCCTCGCCTGCAGCACTGGCATCCCATGTGGGTACAGGTTCAAGTCCCAACTGCTCCACTTCTCATTCAGCTCCCTGCTAATGCACCTGATAAAGCAGCGGAGGATAGCCCAAGTCCTTGGGCCCCTGCACACACATAGGAGACCTGAAAGAAGCTCCTGTCTCCTAGTTTCAGATTGGCTCAGCTTCGAACATTGGGGCCATCTGGAGAGTGAACCAGCGAATGGAAGACCTCTCTTTCTGTCTCTACCTCTCTCTGTAACTCTTTCAAATAAATCTTAAAAAAAAAAAAAAAAAAAGACTTCTAATGGACACTTCATAAAGGCCCAGTTCTTGTATCACAAGGCATCTATTTCTCATTCACTTTCAAATTTAAAGTATTCTTCAAATAGCTTCAAAGTTTATTGATTAGAATCTATTATCTATTTAGGACTCAAACACGTTTTTCATAGTCTTGATGCATAACAAGTACTTGCTTTGGAATTTGAGTAAAAGTAACCACATAATTTATATTAGCATTTCATAAAATTGGTTTTTAAATTACATATGCCATTTATCAGGTAACTTAACGGAGTATCCCCAAGTATCCCCCAAATCCTATATAAAAGTAGACCCTATTCTCATTAAAAGCAGCAATGTCATTCATAAATGATTAATATCCTAAATTGAATTAATACTTTCAGCTTACATTTGGATATCTGGAATTTCTGGGCCAACCATCAATAGCAACAATTATTCTCCGTCCTTCTAATGTAGAAGCCTGTCTAGTTTCTATCCGAATTCGAGGGATTCTTCTATCAGCAGGCGTAAACAGATGTCTTCTGGACTGGAGGGAATTAGAAAAGATTTTACACACACAGTATCTGAGAATGGAGGCAAAGAGAGGGCTATCAGTTCAAGACAATGTTTATCACTTCCTATTACACAGTGACACCCTCTTTACTCACCTCCTTAATGCCGGACTTGGAAAGCATGCCACAATATGGTCTCCAATTCCTTTTTATTATTCCTACAACTCTACCTGTAGGCTTTAACATTTTTTCATTGACAGTAGTTTTCAGCTGAGAAACAAGAGAAAAATAATCTGGTTTACTTTCCCTCTAAGTCTAATGAGGTAATTTCTCTTCAAAATTAGAATATGTACATGGATACTAACACATTCAAAGAGGAAACTACGGAATCTTTATGCTTCAAAATTCTATGCAGAGAACACGCCAAACCAAACCACAGAAATGGTTTCATGATTTTAAAAAAGCCATTACAAAAACAGAAAATCAAACAATAAAAATAGCTAAATAAATATGACAGAAGTCAATTTTTTCCAGTTACATGAAGATTCCCTGATTTCAGGACACACCAGGTCTGGGAATTAGAAGTCTAGGATTTTGGAACTAATCTGCATTGAGTGACTATAGTCACCACTTCCTCTGGACCTTTATTAATTCATTGAAAGAGATGTATCTTTGTTTTTAATTTGCTACATTGGAAAGAGTTACAGATCATTGGAAAGAGTTACAGTTACTGATCTCCTGGTGTTTCCCCTCTAACATTCTCCAAAGGCCTTGACTCTTCAAGAATAATGTTGGCCGGCACCGTGGCTCAACAGGCTAATCCTCCGCCTAGTGGCGCCGGCACCCCGGGCTCTAGTCCCGGTTGGGGTGCCGGATTCTGTCCCGGTTGCCCCTCTTCCAGGCCAGCTCTCTGCTGTGGCCAGGGAATGCAGTGGAGGATGGCCCACGTGCTTGGGCCCTGCAACCCACGGGAGACCAGGAGAAGCGCCTGGCTCCTGCCTTCGGATCAGCGCGGTGCGCCGGCCGCAGCGCGCCGGCCACGGCAGCCATTGGAGGGTGAACCAACGGCAAAGGAAGACCTTTCTGTCTCTCTCTCTCTCACTGTCCACTCTGCCTGTCAAAAAAAAAAAAAAAAAAAAAAAAAAAAAGAATGTTAAGACTTCAGAGCACTGAACATAACTGATGGGAAAAGAACTGCAAATGTTGCATGTATTGAAACTACTATCATTATAAAATAAGGATAGAAAAAGGTCATATAAGGTAGATATAGATCTTAAATAACTGAAAGCATTCTCTTCATTATAAATACGGTAATAAAGAGGAATAATTAAAAATCCTCAAATCTTAAGTACATTATGCTAAGGGAATTTTAACAACAGAAAACTATGTCAGAAAATTTTGAATGTCATAGATTTCTAATTTTGTACTCAAATCTTTTTGTATCTAACCCATTTCTTTGAGAAAATAAGAAATTAAAACTACTTAAAAGGAAAGTCAAATGTGTATGATATGTATTAAACCTGCAGAGCTATAATTTTATTCAATCAATATGAAATTTGTTCAGCTTCCTCAGAAGAGGACATGGTACATAATAATGCAAAGCTGCACAGACAAAATATAAAACCTGGCTGGTTTCCTACCATGCGCTCTTTCTCCTCTTCTTTCTCCATATCATCTTCATTTTGCCCTTCATCATGCAAAACCACAGAAGATGGTGCCACCCACTGACTCTTGGGGAAAAGCTCCACAGCCACAATATCTTCATGAATCGCTCGGTTTAAATGTTTAAGTCCTTGCAATATTATCTGTTTAAAACAGCAAACAGCATGTGCCCAAGTATTTTTAATGACAACAAGGGAAAGGTTTTCTAATAGAAGTGTTTTCATTATTGAATATCTATGCAATCTCTATTTCTTCTATGTTTTTCTTTCATTATAGTCTCCCTTTATCTCACATCATCAATTTCTCAGTATCAAGGAGAAAAAAAAGGTCATGGCTCCACCATAACTTCTAATGGTTCCAAGAGGCTTGGGAAAATCTCTTTAACTTTCTATATCTCAACATTCTCATGGGTAACTGAAAAACAGAGCATCTATTATAGGTTGAGTGGAAGATTAAATGAAATGCAGAGTTAGAAGAGTCCCCAGCAGGCCGGCGCCGCAGCTTAACTGGCTAATCCTCCGCCTTGCGGCACCAGCACGCTGGGTTCTAGTCCCAGTTGGGGCGCCAGATTCTATCCTGGTTGCCCCTCTTCCAGTCCAGCTCTCTGCTATGGCCCGGTAAGGCAGTGGAGGATGGCCCAAGTCCTTGGGCCCTGCACCCGCATGGGAGACCAGGAGAAGCACCTGGCTCCTGGCTTCGGATCAGCGCGATGAGTCGGCCGCAGCGGCCATTGGAGGGTGAACCAACGGCAAAGGAAGACCTTTCTCTCTGTCTCTCTCTCTCTCACTATCCACTCTGCCTGTCAAAAAAAAGAAAAAAAACAAAAAAAAAGAAGAGTCCCCAGCAAATACTGAACACTCCCAAAATGGTTGCTATTTGCTTTAAACTATGGGACGCTCTCTGCAAGTACTATGCAAATAGTATAACAGGTCATAACATTTAAAGAAAAACATTTTATTTTTTATTATTTGGGGAGTAGATTTTATTCCTTCTTCCCATTTTTAAAAAATTTTATTTGCTTATCTTTATTTTCTATTTGAAAAGTAGAAGCAGAGACAGAGATCTTCCTTTCACTAATTCATTGCTCTAAATGTTCACAATAGTCAGAGCTGGGCAAAGACAAAGCCAGGAGCCAGAAACTCAGTTTAGCTCTTCCACATGAGTGGTAGGAACCCAACTACTTAAACAACTACTTACAGCATCATCTGGTAGGCATTACCAGAAGTTGGAAACAATGTGGAGCCGGTACTGAACCCAGGCACTCTGATATTGGGATGCAAGTGTGCCAAACAGCATCTTAGCCACTGTATCAAATGCCCAACCCAAAATTTTATTCTCTTTAAAGTGAGTTAATAGAGAGTCATTTTCTACCACAGCAATTTCCTAAAAAGAGTGATTAATTCTACTAGTAAGGATAACTTCCTGTATAATTGCCTTTAAGTTGATGAATTGGCAAGATAAAGCAAATTTAAATTCTCAAATTTCTAAACACTTGTTAAAGAATATATGGAATCAAAAAAAGTACTGGTTTACAAGGTATTTATTTCCACACTTGCCTCTTTATTTTCTTCCGTGTCTCCATGAATCCATACTGTAGCTTCTAAGTAATTTTCCCTGCTGGCTCTAAATGTTCCTTGAAGGTAAATACCAGATTTTATACCTTGTTGTAACTTACTTAAGGGAAGATGCTCTGAAAATATTATTTTCCCACTTTCTATTTCATTCTGTAAAATAAATAAACCAAAAGCTAAGTTAGTTAAGTCTTCTGTTTGCTCAGCCTACAGCCATCAATATCACATCCATATTATTATATACAACTCTATAAATGTGAGAGAATATACTGTATCTTCTAAACCAGTGTTAAAGCTTTCTGTGATGTCTAATATGGAAGCCATCAGGCACAAATTTCTCCTGAACACCTGAAACGTAAATAGTATAACTGACAAATTGAATTTTAATTTCAGTGAAATTTAAACAATCACATGTAACTAGTAGCTACATGTTGGACAGGACGAATCTAAATCTGTATTCCAAAATCAATCCTAACTTTTTAATCTTCTCATTTCCTTTAGCTTTGTAAAGTAGCTGGTTAAAGGCAAACAGGGATGAAAGAAATATTGTGAAGATTGGACATATGTATAACATCCTAGTACATAAAACTTACTATTATAACAATAGCTGCTATGTTCTCAGGTACTAGGAATTTTACTAATAGAACTGTTATAATCTTTAAATCCTTGTAGCAAAGCTAGGAATTCATTATTGCTAAATCTACTTTATATATTCATATAAGGAAATGAAGGCTCAGAATATAATTATCCCTGAGCACGCCTTCTCAGATCAGCTCCTGCAGTGACCCCATCACTCATCTGTTTGTCTCTAATCTTGCCCTCTATGCAATGCTTCACCTTACCTGTTGACATTAAAGCGATCTTCAAATAAATACCATTTCTTATCATGCCCCCCCACCCACACTCTCATATAGCCCTAACTTCCCTCAGCCTGCCACAGAAGGCAGTGAGCTCAGCATTCTATCAGTTATATTCTCATCACAAGAGCTCTTTAGGTAGATATTTTTAAGATGTTTGAAACATTACTAACCTACAGAATAACTTCTGGTTTATCATCATCTGGCTCTTCCTCTTCTGTTCTACCTCATCCTAGGACTCCCTTCTTCCTCCTTTGGCCCTTATGCTGTCTGTACTTATTTGACAAATACTCCTCAATTACCAGTCACAGTTTCCATTCCTTTTCTCACCACACAAACAGTGCACCATCATGTGCCAGGCAACTACTTAGGTTTCTGGGAATACAGCTATTTTAGAAAGTCAATTCATTTAGCAGTAAGTCTCGTATAGCCACTTTTGGTTTTTTTTATGACCCAACTGCTAATCTAATTCCAGCTTACCTATTCATGTTCCAATGTTTTAAATTTGGTAACTAAAATCTAATATCTCAAAGTGGCTATGTTAATATTTCACTTCACAAAAATAAATTAGAAGAAAAAAAATATCTGAAACATACCCCTTCTTCAGACAAACAAGCAAGACGATCTATGAGTTCAGGGTTAGCAGTTAGGCTCTTAATATATTCTTCACCTGAAAAATAAGTTTATGTCATTCTTGATAAATTCAAGTGTTGTTTTTCTTAGGTATGAAAGAACATGTAACAGTATTTCTTGTCAATTTTTGGGGGACAAAAGAAAAAGAAAATCAACTTGTTGATGTGCTCCTGACTAAGGCAGTGGGTCCACCTATCTATGAACTTTTATCGCTACAGCAATTGCAAAAGGTGAAGGGGAAGAAAGCCAACCACTATTAGGTACCACAATTTATCTAGCTGAAAAACACTGAGAAATTAATAAATGCAAAAAACAAGAACAAAAGAATCACACGAAGTTATACAGCACTATGGAAATATCAGCCAAGTGACTATCCGACCATGGGCCTGCTAAATCTTATAAGCAAACATGCACGAATCACTTCTACCATGACACTTACAAGTGAAAGCTGGTATCCCTTCTTCTACAGCTTTCTCTTTGTTTTTCCTGTCATTTGTTATGAAGATAACTTGTAGCTGATTCTCTGCTGACAATTTCTTTAAATGTTCATTATACCATTTTGCTGCTACACGAATGGCTCTATCATTCCTGTCATTCGCATTTTCTCCCTGTTCTTGTTCCACATAGGTTTCCCTAAATGTAAAGGAAAGAAAAAAAATGAAAAAAAATTTTTTAAAAGGATATATAAAAACTCTTAGGATATAAATATTCAACCCTGAATTGGAAAGTCGTCTTTTTCTTGGAATGTACTGAGATTTATACCTTTGAGAAAAAATAAATAGGATGATTATTTAAATTAGTTAAAATTTTAAGACAACAGTTTGCTTGGAAAATAAGAAAATTATGTGACTAATGGAACAATAAAAAGGCTAATATAATTTTATTGCATAAAAAGAGAAATTCAAGATCTGACTTTATTCTTTAGGTTGGGACATTAAATAAACAGTTCATCGAAACAAGCTATAATATATTGCAAATCTGTTGAGATTTTATTCAAACTGCAGAATAAGAGCAATTCATAAAAGCTACAAATAGTAGCTAGCTATGACTATGAGCATGTGATTCCATAATCATTAAATACATAACAGATGTAAATTGTCCATTGCAAACACTCAATAGAGGGCGGAGGCTATCTAGAGACTGAAGGATCAGGTCAGATATGATTATTTCTTTTAAGTCTATTTGCTCTGAACTCCCAAATAACTGGTCTTCAATGTCACATTTAAGCACAATAACAAAATATAGTACAATAGGTTCTTGCGATTAAAGACAACAGATGCAACTTTAGAATTTTAAACTTATTTACAATAATGGTTTTTAGAATTATTTTGTTCCATACCACTATATGTATCTGTTAATATTTAAGCTCACGAGCAAAGGACATAAAAGAGTCCTAAGTTTGAATTTGGTTGAGCATGACTTGAGTAGTAAAATCTTGTATAAGATTTGTCCGGGCGTCCTAAGAGTTTACCATCAACTCCCATTCTGCTAAGGTCTATTCACTGCATTTGAGCTGACAGAACTGCTATCCTCTCACACGAAATCTGAAGATTATACTATCACCAAATTACAGGTGTTTCTACAATGAAAAACAACTGATGCTTCTGTTTCCACACAGTAAGGTGCTAAAAATAACACTACAAGTGCTTTACTGATAATGTTCTTTACAACAACAATATTAAATGTGGAGAGAAATTAAATAAGAGAAATTTGAGGGGCCAGTATTGTGGTATAGCAGGTTAAGCTGCTGTCTGCAACTTAGGCATCCCACATGGGTGCCAATTCAAGTTCTAGCTGCTCCACTTCTGATCCAGCTCCCTGCTAATGTGCCTTGGAAGGCAGAAGATGGCCCAAGTGCCTGGGTTCCTAACATCCATGTGGCAAACAACGATGAAGTTCTGGGCCCCTGGCATCAGTCTGGCCTAGCCCAGCTATTGGTGGCCATTCGGGGAGTGAACCAGTAGATAGAAGATTAAGATCAAGATCTCGAAGTCCCCCTCCCCTGTTACTCTTTCAAATAAATGAACATTTTTTTTTACAAAAAGAGAATTAAGCTTTTTAAAATTTGCATAGGCTTATGGAATTGCATTATCATAATTCCACTCTAACCCAGTGCAATCTTTGTTGTTATTTTTTAAAGATATATTTATTTTTTTGAAAGGCAGAGTTACAGAGAGGCAGAGAGAGAGAGAGAGAGATCTTCCATCCGCTGGTTCACTCCTCAGATGGCCACAATGGCCAGAGTTACGCTGATTTGAAACCAGGACCTTTTTCCTGGTCTCCGATGTGGGTTCAGGGGCCTAAGGACTTGGGCCATCTTCTACTGCTTTCCCAGGCCACTGCAGAAACTGGATCGGAAGTGGAGCAGCCAGAATTTGAACCGGCGCCCATATGGGATGCTGGTACTGCAGGTGGCAGCTTTTACCTGCTATGGCACAGCGCTGGTCCCACCCTGTGGTTCTTAATCAGGGGATGAATTTTCCCACAGTGGGTGATGGTCATGTAGGTAGACAGTTTTAAGTTGGTACCACTCAGTACGGAGGGTTGGTGCCAGCACCTAGTAGCCAGGGATGCTACTAAACATATCACAGTATAGGCAATACCATTTTCTAAGAACACACATTAAAACTGTTTCTTAATCTTCTTCATTGTGATGTTTTAAAATAGTAAACTTTTACAAGCTCATTAGGAATAAATCTACATAGTTTTACATGGAATTCCAGGAAATTAGGCAAATCTCATCCTCCAAGACTCTGTTGCTCAATTCATGCTAATACCAACTTGGGAAATAAGAGCACCTGCTATACCCCAGACGCCAGTAGACGTATACTCGGGGCTTTACGCCATCAACGTCCATTGGCTTCAGTGAGAGCCACTGAGTATGATTTGCTGCCCAGCTTGCATAAGAATGAAATATCTGAGAAAACATAGCCTTTACCTTCTGCCGAACTACTCCCAGAAACTCCCCCTCCCCAACTCAGCTGCTCCCATGGTTCTCTGATAGTTAGTCTAATTTGCCTCCTACCTATGGTGCTCGTTAGTAAAAGTATAGAAATGCTTCTCTTGGTTATTCGTCACATCTCGGATTCGTTTATACACAGGGGCGCTCCGATTTCTCACTTCTTGGAGAACTGTTTGCAGCACAATCACATTCCTGATGGCCGGATCCTCAAGAACATCAATCTTAGAGGGGAGAAAAAAAAAGTTAAATTTTTCCTATATGAAACTGTAGACTGTATTTGTCAACATAAAACCCTATCAGCTTAAAAAAAACATTAATTACGCAGTAAGTCAAGGAACCACTTTGCTACAGGAAAAGTGACAAGAGTCACTCAACCCTTCAGGTCTTGCAAAGAGAAGCAATACACGGTCCAATCACAAAAGTCCTCCGAAGTCAGGCTACTGATAAGTAAACATGTTGGCCCACACAGTTTTCGTTTGTAGGCACTTACAAGCTGCCTGGGGGTCGCAAGCTGGAGGCCACACAAGCCCAGGTCCCCGGCCTCCAAGCATTTACAATCTAAGGCAGAAGAGACACCAGGAGTTAGAAAACGAGCCTAACATATGACTCCCAGAACTGAAAAGAAAAAAAAAAAAAAAAGCACAGGGAAAAGAACTTGAGCAGGGACAGAGGAAGCTGGGTAACAACGGAGTCTGCTTCTCCCCAGCTACGTGACACTACCAAACACCCTCCTCCTTGGCCTTCAGTTTCCCTATCTGTCACATCCCCTGTCGCCCGGGTCGGGCCGCGACGTCCGCAATTCGCCCGCCGGCCGACGCACCTGGTGCAGCAACACGTTGGTGTCGGGCAGCAAGTAGTGCGGACTTGGGCAGAGGGTGCTGGCCGGGTCCTGGGGCTGTGGCTCCAAGACCGGCCCCTCGTGCGCGCCGCCGCACGCCGAGCAGCCGGGAGCGCCGCAGCCAATGTCATCCCGCAGGTAGTGCTCGCGCACGATTTTCATCACACCGCCCGCCCGGGTCTTTTTTAAGAACGTTTTGGACTTGAGCATCTTGCCTCGCGGTGCAGAATCGCGACCCCGGCAGCGCTCTTGCGGGAACCAGCGTCACGCTCGGAACCCTGTCGCACAACTCTATTTCACCCGGAGCTTCCTCCCTTCCCGCTCCAGGACAGTCACACCTCCTCTCGCGAGACTGACATTGGTGGCGTCTCCGGCAACCCCGCGAGGATTGGGCGAGAGCTCGGAGGATGGGCGGAGCGCAGAGCCATTTCCGCTCTAGGCTTGGGCGGAGCTCGCCTGTAGACTCCAGATCCCAGCATGCCTTGCTGCGCGCCCCACGGAGGCTCCCGAGAGGCCAAGTTCCGGTGGGGTGCTCTGGCTTCCGTCCGCCGGCAGGTGCGGAAGGGGTTGTCTTGGTTACGGATCCTAACGGTCCCCAGTCCTGAGATCCCTTGTTGAGGGGCTGCAACCCGAGTGACTGCCGGAGGCGCCTCGGCACCTTCGAAGTGTCTGCGGTGCGGCTGGCCCAGCCCTCGGTGTGGAGAACTTGAAGCTTTGGAGGTAGTCTGCAGCCCTACGTCTCCCTTTCTTTCCCGCACGAGGCAAGGAATCCGAAGCTTCCAAGTTTGGGGCTTAGTCATCACGCCTGCCGTGCGGACCGCCTGTGCCAGTCTCTGATCTTTGTAATCCAGGAGAGCATTTGTCTTTGATTTCACTTTTCCCTACCCTCTTCTCTTTAAAAAAAGGAAAGAGGCCGATCTTACTGCAGCTTTTCATATTTCCCGCTTCATACATCTCTTTCCTGATCCTTCAGTTAAGAAATCCTGAAATGTACAATACCATAAAGATTTTTATTATACTGTGAAGAATTAAAACAAGAAAGTTACTCAAATTCTTGCGGAAGGGTAAGAAGTTCCATTTAGAATACTTGGGTTTTCTCTTCTACTCCCTTGTTTACATTCTGTTATCTAGCTCGTGTGTGAGAATGTTTTTGTCTTAGTGCTTCCCTGTTTTAAAACGCTCCAGCGATGCCTCATTGCCTGTAGAATAAAATCCGAATCCATTGTGGTATTTAAGTCCCTGCACAGTCTTAATCTTTTCTTGTGTGGGTGTAGGGGGTGGGAGTCACTATTCAGCTGCAAACTTGGCCCTACCCTGACTGCAGACTCTGTTGTTTCCCACCTGCTCCACTCCTGTACCAGCCTGAATACCTGCTGCATATCCCCTGTGACTATGCCTGTGCCAAGCTACCTCTGTGTTACCTTCTTCTGACCAAGGAAGAAGTGATTCCTCTGAGTATGCATTGCTTTTCTGAGTGACATTTTGGGGTGCTGTTGCGCTTAATGCTTTACTTGCACATTTCTTTGCCTCCTCAAGAGGTGATTCCTGCTGCCAGGAACTGTGGGGTGTTTTTTATTTGT
The DNA here is from genome assembly GCF_033115175.1 of Lepus europaeus. Lineage (NCBI taxonomy): Eukaryota > Metazoa > Chordata > Mammalia > Lagomorpha > Leporidae > Lepus > Lepus europaeus. The sequence goes on along the minus strand of NC_084832.1, from coordinate 40,219,897 downwards.
TTCATCAAAGGACTGAGTTCATAGTAGGATTTATTGGGTGTATGTTGATTTGAGCAGTAATTTACTGCCCTAGGTTTGAAGTTCTCCAAATTGCCTAATAATTATTTAAGAAATCCTTATTGTCTCCTTAATACACTCTATGCTGTCTGTGTTTTCTAGAGCTAATGTTGCACTACTCTTTAGTTGTTTTTTTTTTCTCTACAGAAGATTGAAAGAGAATTAGAGAAGAAAACTGACCCATAATTAAAAAAAATGTCTCGAAAAATTTCTAAGGAGTCAAAAAAAGTGAATATTTCTAGTTCTCTGGAGTCTGAAGACATTAGTTTAGAAACAACAGTTCCTACAGATGATATTTCCTCATCAGAAGAGCGAGAGGGTAAAATCAAAATCACCAGGCAGCTAATTGAACGCAAAGAATTGCTTCATAATATTCAGTTGCTGAAAATAGAGCTATCGCAGAAAAATATGATGATTGACAATTTGAAAGTAGATTATCTTACAAAGGTAAGATCAGATGAAAATTTTGTGTTCTATATGATTTACTGTCTTTAAACAGCAGATGAGTAAGGATGAAGTTTTTATGTTGTCTGAACTTGAAATGATAACATTTATATTTCTTGTCTGGGAAGACCTTTAAATAATTTGAGTATTGACAGGTGGAATGATTTAAAGGTGGGCAGGGATGAATTATTTCTGTGTGCTCCACTTAAAAAATCTAGTGTGTGTGAGATATATATTCTTAGGTATATTTTCTGCCCAAGGGATTTTCTGCTTCATTGAGAACTAAAGTTGATGGTGCCTAGTTTGAGAGCGAGAATCGAGATCATGATTATATTATTGAATCTGTATTGTGCTTTGCCCTGGAGATTTGGTTTCTTTGGTACCTTTCTATTTGCTAGTTACTGTGTCTTGTCTATTTGAGAGTTACTGTGTAAGAGTATAAATTACAGTTGTCTATAGCCAGTGGTTTTGCTATGCAAATGAGATGGTCTAAGTCCTTGTTTTTCTACCTTGTGTGGTTGTTTACAGATAGTTTTATGTAAGACCTGGTAAAGTTGTCACTAGCTATAAGAAAAAGATGGTGATTTCAGAAAGACAAGAGTCAGTTTGATATTAATACTTAGGTTTCTGGGAAAAACTGTTCTTTGCAATGGTGAACCCTCCATCTTTGCTCTTGGTCCCAGCTTTTGACCTCCCCATTTTGTTGTTTCAGTTACACATTTATCTCCCATTCTAGCTCCTGCCTGTACAAATTAACATAACTCAGAGTTCTGCCGTAAGAAAACAAATCTTGAGGAAATACCTATTCTCTCTAGGAAAGTACGAAAGTGTCCAAAATCTCAAGATCTTGATGAGATGAAGAAGTTGTTTGGGTAAATTTAAAAATCTACAATAATAGCTAATGTTTATGGAGTGCTGATGCTGGGCCAGACACTGTTTGGAGAGCTTTTCATTGAGTTGTCTCATTTAAGCCTCACAACAACTCTTTGATTTTCAGATGCTTTTTGAGTGTGTGTGGTGGTGATAGGATAAGAGTCTTCCTGATCCATCATATTTCAATGAACTAATAGAATAAAATGGGTTGCTATCAGATACTTAGTTTCTTTATAAGGGTACCACTGTTCACACTGATAGGGTTCCACCAATATATTTTAATCATCCGCCTAAATGACCTCATCTCCTATTATTATCATATTAGTATTGAATTTCAATACATGAATTCTGAGAGGACAAAAGCAATAAACATGCAGTAGGGGCCTCACACCATGGCTTAGTGGGTAAAGCCACTGCCTACAATGCCACCATCCCATATGGGTGCCATTTTGTGTCCGAGCTGCTCCACTTCAGATCCAGCTCTCTGCTAATGGCCTGGAAAAAGCAGTGCAGGATGGCCCAAGGACTTGGGCCACTGCCACCAATGTGGGAGATCCAGATGAAGCTTCTGGCTCCTGGCTTCAGCCTGGCCTACCTCTGGACATGGCAGCTATCTGGGGAGTGAAGCTGCACATGGAAGATCTCTCACTCTCTTTCCGTAACTCTTTCAAATAAATAAATTAATTTTTAAAAGTACAACGGATATTAGCTGTTTTTATTATCAACTAAAATGGTATTCTCATTTTTTTCACCCCCTTTATTTTCTGTGCCTCATCCATATGTCCATAGGACTGACTGACTGGTATTTGTCTTTCTAATAGACTGAAGTGCACTGAAAGGAATGTATTTGTATTCACTTCTGTATCTCCAGCACTTAGAATCTTTAAAAATGTATATATATATATATATATATATATATATATATATATATAGTAAGTGCTCAAATATTTCTTTTTTAAAAGATTTATTTATTTACTTGAAAGTCAGAGTTACACAGAGAGAGACGAGGCAGAGAGAGAGAGAGAGGTCTTTCATCCTCTGGTTCTCTTCCCAGTTGGCCACAACTGCCGGAGCTGCGCCAGTCCGATCCGAAAGCAGAAGCCAGGAGTTTCTTCTGGGTGCAGGGGCCCAAGGACTTCGGCCATCTTCTACTGCTTTCCCAGGCCACAGCAAAGAGGTGGATCGGAAGTGGAGCAGCCAGGACTCAAACCAGCACCCGTATAGGATGCCGGCACTGCTATGCCACCATGCTGGCCCCAGGCTCGCTCAACTGTTTCTTAAATAAATGGCTGAAACTCATTTTGCTCTTAATGAAACAAAGCCAGCAGGTCGTTAATAGCCTACTCAAGTCATTCAGGACAGACAGAAGTGAGGGAGCCGGGTGGAATTCAGACCCAGAAAGTCTAAAGCCCATTCTTTGTGCAAGTGAATCTCCAAACACTTTCTGTTAGGTGCCCTGTATAGTCACCACCCCTAGACAAGGTCGCTTGATATTTTATCAATGTAGCCAGGCATTTCCCATCCCTAGTCCTTTACTCAAATTCCCTTTACTCCTCAAAGGGATTCTACATTGTTGCTGGCTCAGTATTTCCATCTCTCAAAATCTGTAATACAAGTCATTGAAGAAGTCTGAAGGTACTCTCCCATTCCGTCATCCACCCATTCGTTCAACATGTATTTCATTCCATGCTGGTTGTGTGCCGTATCCTGACTTAAATTTTGTTTGGCAACAACTTGTTTTCCACTTGGCATTATGCTTGGTTATGAATGTCTTCCCCTCTTTTTAAGTGTAAGCTTTGATTACAGAAATGGTGACTGATTCATGAGAGATTCCATAGTGTAATGGATCATAGCCAGAGTTCTAAGTATACAAAGTTTGGGTTAATCCCAGCTTTATCAGTACCTTGTATAAATCCCATAAATTTTTTTATCCCCCGATTTCTTGTAAAATAATGATAATATTTACTTGGGTTTCTTGAGAGGATTAAATCAATCAATGCATACAAGCTCTTACATGCCTGGTATATAATAAAAATTTGCTTATTTACATATTATTACTGTGATATATTTGTAGCTGTACTTTATCAGCACTATACTGTTGTTTTTGTACCCCCATGGGGCTTAGTATAGTTTGTTGTAATGGTTTTATTTTTTCTATAAGATTTTTTATTTATTTTATTTGAGAGAGAGAGTTACAGTGAGAGGGAGAGACAGAGAGAAAGGACTTCCTTCTGCTGGTTCACTCCCCAAATGGCTACAATGGCCAGAGCTGCACTGATCCAAAGCCAGGAGCCAGGCACTTCTTCCTGGTCTCCCATGTGGGTGCAAGGGCCCAAGGACTTGGGCCATCTTCCACTGCTTTCCCAGGCCATAGGAGAGAGCTGGATTAGAAGTGGAGCAGCCGGGACTAGACCCGACTATATTGGATGCCGGTGCTGCAAGCAGAGGATTAACCTACTGCACAACGGTGCCAGCCCCATAATGCTTTGCATTTTTTTTTTTTTAGATTTATTTATTTATTTGAAAGTCAGAGTTACACAGAGAGAGGAGAGGCAGAGAGAGAGAGAGAGAAAGGTCTTCCATCTGATGGTTCCCTCCCCAATAGGCCAATTGGCTGCAACTGCCAGAGCTGCGCCGATCAGAAGCCAGGAGCCAGGAACTTCTTCCGGGTCTCTCACATAAGTGCAGGGGCCCAAGGATTTGGGCCATCTTCTGCTCTCCCAGGCCATAGCAGAGAGCTGGACCGGAAGTGGAGCAGTCGGGTCTCGAACTAGTGACCCTGTGGGATGCCAGTGCTTCAGGCCAGGGCATTAACCTGATGTGCCACAGCACCGGCCCCTCCACTAATGGTTTTCTTTTTTTTTTCTTTTTTTTTAAGATTTATTTATTTACTTGAAAATCAAAGTTACAAAGAGAGGAGAGGCAGAGAGAGAAAGAGAGAGGTGTTCCATCTGCTGGTTCACTCCCCAATTGGCCATAACAGCCAGAGCTGTGCTGGTCTGAAGCCAGGAGCCAGAAGTTTCCTCTGGGTCTCCCATGCGGGTGCAGGGGTCCAAGGACTCTTGAACCAGCACCCATGTGGCATTCCAGTGCTTCAGGGCAGGGCATTAACCTGCTGTACCACAGTGCCGCCCCCCCCACCACCACCCCACAATCGTTTTCTAGTTGTACAACAAGCATAGAAAATTGAATCAATATTATTCCTGGGTTTATGACACAAAATCATTGATTCTTGCAAGGCCACTAGGTTTTTTAATATATTTATTTTTGTTACTGCCTTATTCCTGTTTCCCCTCTATGCAACTATTCCAGTGTTAATCCTTTAGTTTGCATGTAATCTTGAGAATTTATATTAATTTTTATTTTATGTAAATGATGGATCCTATTTGGTTTTTTCTTTTTTCTTTTTTTTTTTTTTTTTTGACAGAGAGGAAGGTCTTCCTTTTTGCCGTTGGAACACCCTCCAATGGCCGCTGCGGCCAGCGCATCACGCTGATCCGAAGCCAGGAGCCAGGTGCTTCTCCTGGTCTCCCATGCGGGTGCAGGGCCCAAGCACTTGGGCCATCCTCCACTGCCTTCCTGGGCCATAGCAGAGAGCTGGCCTGGAAGAGGGGCAACCGGGATAGAGTCCAGCGCCCCAACCAGGACTAGAACCCAGTGTGCCTGGCGCCGCAAGGCGGAGGATTAGCCTGTTAAGTCACGGCGCTGGCCAAATCATATTTGTTTTAAACTTCATCTCTTTTTTCTATCCAGTACTCATTTTTAAATCCTTTGTGACTGTGTGTGCATCTAATCCTTTTTTTCCACCTTAATTCTCTATGTGCTTGTAATGATACATCCGTCCACTCCCACAGTGATAGGCATCCTGGCTGCCTACAACTTTTTACCACCACTGTAGAACTGGCCTCTAGACCTCATGAGCATTACATATTTCTGTGTTCCTGTAATTTTTAAACTTTTGTTTATTTGTTTTCATTATATTTAAAAGACAGAAAGACAGAGAGAGATCTTCCATCCACTAGTTCATTCTCCCAATTCTTGCCACAGCTAGGACTGGGCCAGGTTGAAACCAGGAGCCCAGAATTCCATCTGGGTCTCTCACATGGGAGCTGAATCAGAAGCAGAGCAGCGGGTCTCGAACCTGTACCCATTTGTATGCCAGCATTGCAGAAGGTGTCTTATCCTGCTGCAACACAGCTCTGGCCCCTGTAGTTTAAATTACTCTGAACGTCTTGACCAAGTTGATTTGATTTCTCCATGTCTAAAACCAAAAATAAACAGGTCCAAGAAAACTGAAAAAGCATTGATTTCCACTTCCCATTCAGAAAACCAGGAGAAATTAAAGTGTAGCTACTCAGGGCCAGCATAATGGTGTAACAGGTAAAGCAGCTACCTGCAATGCTGGCATCCCATATGGGTGCCGGTTCGTGTCCTGGCTGCTCCACTTCCTATCCACCTTCCCATGCCACCTCCCCTGGGAAAGCAGAGGAAGATAATCCAAGTGGTCGGGGGCCCCTGATTCCCACCTGGGATACCCAGATGGAGCTTCTAACTTCTAGCTTAAGCCTGGCCTAACCAAGGCCATGGTGGCCATCAGGGGAGTAAACCACCACATGGAAGATCTCTCTCCATCACTCCCTCTCTCTCTGTAACTCTGGCTTTCAAATAAATTAATATATCTTTAAAAAAAAAAAAAAGTGTAGCCTCTTAGTCCAAACCTCCTGATACTACAGAATTGCCAGCTTATACTTTAGTCCCCATCCATTGCTACCTAAATCCCTTTCCATACTCTTTCTTTGTTCCTTTCCTCTTCACTCTTATCTGTCGGTTTTCAAATGCCAAAACCTTATTCTGTTTATCCCGTGTTTCAGATCTGTGGGTTCCTTATTACATTATAGATGAAAGAGGTTGTCTTCCCAGGTTGACACTGAGCTAGCAGACTTAATTGAGAAGTTAGTTGAAATTGTAAAACTTGAAACCTTAAAAAAAAAAAGTTCCTTAGCAAGTGATAACATTATTCTTGATTTTCAAAATAAGAATTTTGAGTAGTGTGGTTGTTTTATATTTTTTATTGATTTAATACATTGAATAAGAACTATTGCTGGGGTTATAGAAATAACTATGGGAGTCCCCTTTTTACAGAGACTATATTCAAGTGAAAGTCTTGATCAAAAAAAAATTCAACAAGATATCCTCAAGAGCATGTGAAAGTCACTTAGGAAAAAAAAAACCAGAAAAGAAATGCCTTTGTGTGTATCAGTACTGCTGCAAATATAGTTTTGTCAAATCTTATTTTATATCTTTGTCAAACGAATGGTTAAAAGTGATGTGCTACTATAGTTTTCAGAATCTGTGATTAATTTAAAATTTATGACGAGTGAAATGGTCATCTTTTCAGTTGATTATTTATAGCCCTTGCCTATATTCCAGTAAAACTAGAGTCTTTGTACTTTTTACTTGCTGAACTCTTTATTTAGTGGAGCATTGAACCTTTGACTGTCATGTAAATTAAAAATATGTTATCTCAAAAACTAAGAGAGAGGGATGGAAGTATCATTATATTCTTAGAACTGTGTGAACTACGGGGAATCAATTCTTTTTGTCTTAGTATCATATTAACATGAGAATTGATGTGAATTTTGTTGTATTAATTAGCATGTGTTTGCTGAGACCCTGAGAGTCTAATTAATAAATTCCTTAAAATTTTTTTAATTCTTTTTTTTTTAAGATTTATTTACTTATTTGAAAGGCAGAGTCACAGAGAGGCAGAGGCAGAGGGAGAGAGAGAGAGGGAGACAGAGAGAGAGATCTTCTATCTGCTGGTTCACTCCCCAGATGGCTGCAACAGCCAGAGCTGAAGCCAAGAGCTTTTTCCGGGTCTCCCACGCAGGTGCAGGGGCCTAAGAACTTGGGCCATCCTCTACTGCTTTCCCAGGCCATAGCAGAGAGCTGGATTGGAAGTCGAGCAGCTGAGACTTGAACCAGCACCCATAAGGGATGCTGGCACTGCAGGTGACAGCTTTACCTGCCATGCCACAGCACTGGCCCCAAATTCCTTAAAATTGAAAAAAAAAAAAAAAAAAAAAAAAAAAAGCACATTACCTTGCCCAATGCAATGGAGTTTGTTTTACTTTAGATAAAGAATCAGCAAACATTTTTTATAAAGGGCTAGGCAGTAAATATCTTATGCTTTGCTGGCCACATTAATTGTCTATCACATATTATTCTTGTTTTTTCTTTAAAGGACTTTTAAAAATCTAAGCTCATTCTTAGCCCTTGGGCTATATAGAAACAGCACAAGACCTGCATTTGGCTTTGCACCATTGTAAACTCTGTCTTTAGTTTACATAGTAAGAAAAATCATTGTCAGATTTTAGGCAGTTGGAGTTACATATCAAGATTTTATATCCAAAATGAACCTGAAGGAATAGAGCAAGGGATAAGGCAGAAGCAGAAGGTAGTTATCGGCTATTGTCTGATGTAAGACTCCCAAATTTTTGGCTTTATCAACTGGAACCATTCATTGATAAATGGAAGGATGGGATAAAACTGATCTGGAAGAGAAAATAGAAGTTCTGTTTTTAACATGTTAGATTTTAGATTTCTTTGAGATTCCTAAATTGAATTGTCAATTGGAGTTTATGGGAGAGTCCATGACAATTTATCTGTCTATGAAACACACGAGGGTTAAAGATTGGCTATTAAATACAACTAAAGGGCCTCACGGGCTAACAAGAATTTCCTGAATTGAAAAGGAGTAACTAAGAACGTTTCTCAATAAACTAAAAGCAGATAGAGGTTTAAAACAAAGCGCAATGCATTTGGGGAATGGCAAGCACCTGTTATGACTAGAGCTGAGGTTATTCTTTAATCCAGTAAAGAAAGAAGTGATTGGTAAGGGCCAGATCAAGAAGAACTAGTGCACTGTGCCACAAAGTTCAGAATTTATTCTGAAGTCAGTGAGATTCTGTGGTGGAATTAGAACTAGGGAAATATACTTCTGATAATTTGTTTTAAAGGTAAGATAAAGAAAGATGGATTTGGAGATTGGCAAAACTATAGGCAGGGAAACCAAGGAGGAAGCTATTGTAATAGCCTAGGCAAAAGATGATAGAGGTCTAACTCAAGTCTCCTTGGTGGATATTCCAGAGCATGGTACTGTTTTGACAGCTACTTAATGAAACAAATTTAACAAAACAATTGGTGTCCAATCACAAAAAGCAGTAAATGAGAACTAAGCATATCAAATATGACTCAGGTTTTTGTTTTTTTGTTTGTTTTATTTTTGATACCAGAAGATACAAGGAATACAAGATTATGTATGCTTGCTTTTTTTATTTCATTTTGAATGTTGGTAGCATTACCTGTATGATAGTCAATTGAAAACTTACAGTGGTTGGATTCACGGTACTAGAATCCAAACAATCATCTGGCCTGCAGATAATTAAATGGGCAGGCCACCAGCATGAAATTCCAGTTGTCAGTAGCTTCTCAGCATGGGTTAAGGAAAAGAAATAGTTTAAAAAAAAAAAAAAAGCATTTCTGAGCAATAGTTTCAAGCTGAAGTATGAGCACACATTGAACTTAGTGAACACAACAATTGCAAAAAAGAAAAACTAAGTCTTTAGAATTTTTTTAAACAACCATTTTTTATTTTTTTGACAGGCAGAGTGGATAGTGAAAGAGAAACAGAGGGAAAGGTCTTCCTTTGCCGTTGGTTCACCCTCCAATGGCCGCTGTGGCCGGCGCATCGTGCTGATCCGAAGGCAGGAGCCAGGCGCTTCTCCCGGTCTCCCATGGGGTGCAGGGCCCAAGCACTTGGGCCATCCTCCACTGCCTTCCCGGGCCGTAGCAGAGAGCTGGCCTGGAAGAGGGGCAACCAGGATAGAATCCAGCGCCCCAACCGGGACTAGAACCCGGTGTGCCGGCACTGCAAGGCGGAGGATTAGCCTGTTAAGCCACGGTGCCGGCCTTAAACAATCATTTTTAAAAATGTATTTATTTTAGCCGCCGCTGCGGCTCACTAGGCTAATCCTCCGCCTTGCGGCGCTGGCACACTGGGTTCTAGTCCCGGTCGGGGCACCGGATTCTGTCCCGGTTGCCCCTCTTCCAGGCCAGCTCTCTGCTGTGGTCAGGGAGTGCAGTGGAGGATGGTCCAAGTGCTTGGGCCCTGCACCCCATGGGAGACCAGGAGATGCACCTGGCTCCTGCCATCAGATCAGCGCGGTGCGCCGGTCGCAGCGCGCCAACTGCGGTGGCCATTGGAGGGTGAACCAACGGCAAAGGAAGACCTTTCTCTCTGTCTCTCTCTCTCACTGTCCACTCTGCCTGTCAAAAATTTAAAAAAAAAAAAATTTATTTGAAGTCAGAGTTACAGAGACAGAAAGACAGAGATCTTCCAACCACTGGCTCACTCCCCAAATGTCTGCAACAGCCAGGGCTGGGCCAGGCCAAAGACAAGATCCTGGAGCTCCATCTGGGTCTCCCACTTGGGTAGCATCAGGAGCCTGAGTACTTGGTCCATCTTCCACTGCTTACCAGCACTCATATAGGATGCCACCATTACTTGGTGGCAGCTTAAGCTTCTGTGCTACAGCGCTGGCCCCTTAAAATTTTTATTTTTTAAACTAAAGGTTTTTCTTTATGGTAAATTTGAAAATTGAATATATGATTTACTTTTTTCTTTTTTAAGATTGAAGAATTGGAAGAAAAACTTAATGATGCACTTCACCAGAAGCAGCTACTAACATTGAGATTAGATAGCCAATTAACTTTTCAGCAGAAGGATGCCAGGTAAGAAAAACTTAAAAAAGCAACTGTATTTATTTAACAATTAAAGTAGCTTCATTACCTGTTTATGCATACTGTTGTAAACTAAAATAGAGAAGTTTCAAGTTTAAGATAAAAGTTATTTTCACATCCAGGCCATAATAATATATTACTTGATACAGTACACAAAATGTAAAAAGTCAGAATTCAACATCCTTTCAGCAAGTCATTGATAAGTAAAAAACATTGGTCAATAGAAGTAAACCAGAAAGTGACGAAGGAGGCGCTCTAGATTCACTACTACTTAACTTGCTATCTGGATTAACCTTTCTTCATTTACCTTATAAAACATACTGAGTCCCATGGAACATTGAACTTTCTCTTAGCTTCCACATTATGCCTGTATACTTTCTCCAACTCAGCTGGAGAACATTGTTTACTTTTTTTGACAGGCGTAGTGGACAGCAAGAGAGAGAGACAGAAAGAGAGAAAGAAAGAGAAAGGTCTTCCTTTTTCCGTTGGTTCACCCCCTAATGGCCGCTGCGGCTGGCACACCATGCTGATCTGAAGCCAGGAGCCAGGTGCTTCTCCTAGTCTCCCATGCGGGTGCAGGGCCCAAGCACTTGGGCCATCCTCCACTGCATTCCCGGGCCACAGCAGAGAGCTGGACTGGAAGAGGAGCAACCAGGACAGAATCTGGCGCCCCAACCGGGACTAGAACCCGGGGTGCCGGCGCCTGTGGCCCATTGTTTACTTTCAAATACACCTATGCCAAGTTCCATATTATATTTATGTATTTAATTAAAACTACACTTGATCTTAGCCAAAAGGCCGAGAAACGATTAGTTTAATTAAAGTTTAATAAACAATGAACTATAAATACAAAAAGATATGCTGTTTCTTTAAAAACTATCAATGGATTCTTTGAGAAAGATTCAAGAAAAGTAAGTGATTTTAAAAATCATCAAATTAGGCTGGCGCCACGGCTCACTAGGCTAATCCTCTGCCTGCAGCGCCGGCACTCCAGGTTCTAGTCCCGGTTGGGGCGCCAGATTCTGTCCTGATTGCTCCTCTTCCAGTCCAGCTCTCTGCTGTGGCCCGGGAATGCAGTGGAGGATGGCCCAAGTGCTTGGGCCCTGCACCCCATGGGAGATCAGGAGGAAGCACCTGGCTCCTGGTTTCGGATCGGCGCAGCACCGACCATGGCGGCCATTTGGGGAATGAACCAGTGGAAGGAAGACCTTTCTCTCTGTCTCTCTCTCTCACTAACTCTGCCTGTCAAAAAATAAATAAGTAAATCATCAAATTAAGTGTAAGCAAGTAGGTTTGAAGATTGTGGACAAAAAAATCAAATCTATTAAAACTGTCTTCTCAGATCTTCCTATGTGTCTCTGCTATTTTAAAGAAATTGTGTTTGGAAATTATGAGCAAAATTGTGTTAGCATTGCATCACTATGACGTAATATCTAACACAGGGTAATTATGAAGGGAGGGAGGTTTATTTCAGTATATGATTCACAGTCCAAGATTGGGTGGGCCACATGGGTCTTGTCATAAATAAGTAAATATTTTAAAAATTAACCTGGCCAATTATTAGCCATTGTCACAATGAATTAGTGGATCTTAAACTTTAACATCTATCAGAAACACTTGAAGGACTTGTTAAAAAAGATTACTGGGTCCCACTCTCAGAAGTTCTGATTTGGGTGAGTCCTGAGTTTTGCATTTCTGCCAGCTTCCTGAGTGTTGCTGATGTTGCTGGTCCAGGACAACAGTTTGAGAACCACTACCTTTGATTATAGGTGTGCTGTAATGTTTTAGACATTCATCAGATTGAGTAATGCTGCTGAGAGAACAGTTAGGAGGCTGTTGGAATAATGCTGTCACTGGGTGATGGTGGTAAAAAGTGTTAGGTTCCAAATATATTTTGAAAGTAGAGTTGATAGTATGTCTTTACAGATTAGGTGTGGGATTTAATAGAAAATGGGGGCCAGCGCTGTGGCGTAGTTGGTAAAGCTGCCACCTGCAGTGCTGGCATCCCTATGGGCACCTGTTCAAGTTCTGGCTGCTCCACTTCCGATCCAGCTCTCTGCTATGGCCTGGGAAAGCAGTAGAAGATGGCCCAAGTCCTTGGGCCCCTGCACCCACATGGGAGACCTGGAAGCAGGTCCTGCCTCCTGGCTTTGGATCATTGCAGCTCCAGCCGTTGCAGCCATCTGGGGAGTGAATGAGAGGATAGAAGATTCTCTCTCTCTCTCTCTCTCTCTCTCTCTCTTTCCTCTGCCTCTCTTTAACTCTACCTTTCAAATAAATAATAAATCTTTTTAAAAAAAGAAAAAATGAAGAGTCAAGGATTGCACTAACATATTTCGGTTGAATTACTGAAAAAACTGGAGTGTTGTTAACTAAGATAGGAGAAACCACAGTAGAAAGGGTTTGTAAGTCAAGACCAGAAGTTCCATTTGAGATGTGTTAAATTAGAGTTGTCTTAGAAATCTATCCAGAGATGTGAAAAGTTGCACCTGAAGTACAAATGGGGGAGTCAGTAGGATGTGGACAATATTTAAGTTATGAGGCTGGATGAATTACCTAAGGAAATGAATATAGACTGAGAAGAGGAGTAGATATTCCAACACTGACTCAAAAGAGATTGAGAAGGTGTCAGAGTAAGAGAGGAGAAAGATGAAAAGAGAGAAGAGTTTGGTGCCTTGGAAGACAGTTGAGTTGAAGGAAGGAAAGATCAGTGTATCAAGTGCTGTCATTCTGTCATGAATGGGGAGATCTAAGAATTGATCCTTAGCATTCTGGATGTTATTGATGAGTTTTAGATTTCAATAGAGAGGGTAAAAACCTAGTTGGCATGGGGTGGAAGGATAAATTGGAGACAGCGAATATAGATAACATTTCAGCTGTTTTTGTTTTTCTTTTCTTTTTTTTTTTTTTTTTACAAAGTGGTAAAGTTTATTAAAAAGGTGAGGAAATCACACACACACACACACACACGTGGGCCAGAATAGGAATAGAGTGGTACAGGAGGGGAAAAGATGAGAGAGAGAGAGAGAGAGAGAGAGAGAGACAGAGATTTCAGTACCTTGCTCCTCTATGTCTGTAAGAAGAGAGAGTGCGCACAGAGATGTTTTTCTCCAAGAGGAAAAACAAAGGGGTCAAGAGTTGTGTTTCTGGCCGGCGCCGTGGCTCAACAGGCTAATCCTCCGCCTTGCGGCGCCGGCACACCGGGTTCTAGTCCCGGTCGGGGCACCGATCCTGTCCCGGTTGCCCCTCTTCCAGGCCAGCTCTCTGCTGTGGCCAGGGAGTGCAGTGGAGGATGGCCCAAGTGTTTGGGCTCTGCACCCCATGGGAGACCAGGATAAGCACCTGGCTCCTGCCATCGGAACAGCGCGGTGCGCCGGCCGCAGCGCGCTACCGCGGCGGCCATTAGAGGGTGAACCAACGGCAAAGGAAGACCTTTCTCTCTGTCTCTCTCTCTCTCACTGTCCACTCTGCCTGTCAAAAATTAAAAAAAAAAAAAAAAAAAGAGTTGTGTTTCTGTTTATAGTAGTAATAGCACACTTACCTGTTGATGGGACTGATATCCTAGGGAAAGGGGAAGATTGGATTAAAATCTTTTGGTAGGCAACTAATAACAGCAATATTGGCTACATGTGGTTTTTTGAGAATGATGAATTTTTGTAGATTGCTGTTTTCATGGCCTCATTGGGTGGGTGAATACTGTGTTAAACAGCTTTTCATTAGAACTAAAATACCTGAGAGGTGCCAAGTAGGCAAGAAGTTTTTTTTTGGCTTGTAGTTCAGAGGTTCACAGTCCACAGTCTGGTGACTGCATTAGCCTTGCATCTAGCAGAGGCTGGCAATGGTGGAGCCTGTATGGAGGAATAGTCACATGACAAGCCAGGAAGCAGAAGAGACAGCGAGTGCACTCATGTTATATAACCAAGCCTCTCGTGGGAATGGTCTTCTGAGGCTAAGTATCCAGGAACCTAAAGAACTCCCACTAGACCCGCCTCCCAGATACCATAATTAGATAAAGCCTGCCTAATCCACTAATATTAACCCATTAACCATTAACGTAGGGCTTTGATTTAAACATCTGCATGAGCCAAATCCTGTTGAAACCATAACAGATAATTTATGGTAGTTAACTGTTGCCATCTTCGAGAGATATTCCTTGATGTACAAGAATAAAGGAAAAATGAAAATTAATCAGTAGAATCTGGAACAGATGTATGAAAGTAATATATGATTTTATAATGAATTTTATGCAGAAGTAATATATGATTTTATAATTTGAATTTTAAAAATTATTTATCAATTTTCTGTTTATTTATATGCCTACACATTTAATAATTTGTATGAAATTGTCACTTGATATTTAACTGGTTAAGTAAATAAACATTTAAGTGGAGCCAAAAATACTAATGGGCTTCTTATTTCCTAATTTTGTTACTATAAGTAGGGAACTGTGAGAAAATATTTTTAATGGTTGCCATAAATTCCCTCCTAATATAGAAAATATCAAGAACTAATGAAACAAGAAATGGAAACCATTTTAGTGAGACAGAAACAGCTAGAAGAGACAAATCTTCAGCTACGAGAGAAAGCTGGAGATATTCGTCGAAACCTGCGTGACATTGAGTTAACAGATGAGCAATATACGAAACTAAAAGCTTTTCCTGAAGATCAGCTTTCTATTCCGGAATATGTATCTGTAAGTGTCTTGTTTTACCTAAAAAAAAGAAGGAAAGAACTACATACTGTTAGACTAAAATTTGCCATAGATGTAGTAGCCATTATTTTTTAAGAACCCAACTGACAAATTATTCTGTGGCCATAATCTAAAGTTATTGAGTGGCATTCATAGCACCAACTTTTAAAGGCTCTTGACCTTTGATCTCCAAAGTCAAGCAATAAATTGGGCTCTGAACTTATGACTGCATAATCCATAGAAATGACTGATTTTATCATAAGCTAGTGGCTTGTCATGCTCTCAGATTGAAACCTTTTGGAGATGAACAACAGATTCGTTGTTTCCAGGGATTTGTTCGGGATAGTGAGGCAGAGCAGAGCTGATATGATTATAAAAGGGATAAGATGCTGAAAAGCTTTGTGGGAAGAGATTGGCAAAGGTTCTTTTTTTAAAATAATTTTCTATTTGACACATAATTATACATACTTAGTGGGTACAGTGTGATATGTCAATACATAGTTCAGATTCTTGCAATGTTGGTTAATCTTTAAAAAAAAGATAAATGGAAGAAGAAACATTACTCAGAAAGGTATTATATAATTATAAATTCAGGATTAATTTGTGTCAGTGTTCTCAAATTGTTTGGTGTCATATCGCTTTACACTCTAAAAATTATTCAGGACTCCAAAAAGCTATATCAGTATTTACTATATTAGAAATTAAAACAGAGATTTATTTAAAAACAGAATACGTAAAAATACAGTCTATTAAACTTAGGACCAATGATATCATATATCATGTAGCCATCAGAAAATGCCACTGAACAATCATTAGAGAATTGAACAGGTGCCAAAAAAAAAAAAAAAAGTTCTTAATTAGGAAGATAGTTTTGATCTTCTGAGTTCTTTGAAAGGGTCTCATAGTGACACACAGGGCAGGGAAGTGGGGTCCCCTAACCACAGATAAGAATTGTTGGCTTTGGTGCCAGTACTGTGGGATAGTGGGTTAAGCTGCTGCTTGCAGTGCTGGCATCCCATATGGTGCCAGTTCAAGTCTCAGCTGCTCCACTTCCAATCCAGCTCCCTGCTAATAGGCCTGAGAAAGCAGTAGGGGCCAACCCAAGTGCATGGGCCTCTGTACCCATGTGGGAGACCTACATGAAGCTCCTGGCTTCAGTCTTGCCCAGCCCTGGCTGTTGTGACCATTTGGGGAGTGAATGAGCAGATGGAAGACTTTTCTCTCTCTCTGCCTCTGCCTCTCCTTCTCTGTTACTCTGCCTTTCAAATAAAAGAATAAGTTAAAAAAAAAAAAAAAAAGAACTGTTGGCTTTTGATATATAGCTGTCATTTCTTTCTTTTTTTTTTTTTTTTTTTTTTTTTTAAGATTTTATTTCACTTGAAAGGCAGAATTACAGAGAGGCAGAGGCAGAGAGAAAGAAAGGTCTTCCACTGGTTCACTCCCCAAATGGTCACAATGGCTGGAGCTGTGCCAATCCAAAGCCAGGAGGTTCTTCCACATCTCCCATGTGGGTGCAAGGACCCACAGACTTGGGCCATCTTCCACTATATAGCTGCCATTTCACCGACTAAGAGGTTTGAATTTTTTTCATCTGTTAAAAGAGTTAATGATACCAATGCCTTTATTTCAGTAACTGTGAAGGTTAAGGACATGTGTGTAAGATGCTTACTATAGTGCTTAGAACACAATAAACACATAATAAACATTACCATTGTTTTTGCTGGAGAAGTAGTTGCTATTCTTGGCTTTCACTGGGATAAGGTTTGCAGATTAGTGATTTCTTATAAAATGAATTGTTATCTTTTTTTGTCCAGCTGTGTATTTTAATAGCTGAAACACAGTTTTCTTCCCAAAATGTACTGACTAAAATAAATATTTCAAGCACTGTCACTTATCCATAGTAGTTACAAAATATCTCACTGGTGACAATTATGCTTATTTTTGATTTGTTAATATTTCTTGTTACATCTTTTGTTTCTACAGATAGTAATACCCCAACTGATTAATTATATGCATTCATTGCATTGAAGGCTAACCTTAGAACTTGTTTCTTTCCATATATGAGAATACTTCAAAAAGTTTGTAAAAAGATGGAACTAGATTTATTTTGGTGCAAAAACTTCTGAAATCTGTCGATTTTTTTCTTGTAATGTACATTTCACATGAGCTCTGTGAAGGTGCCTCATTTGCATGGATTTTCAAAATATATTTCAAATATAAATTTCTTCTAGTTTCATTTTCCCGCCATCTTTTTGAAGAAACTTTATATGGTACTTTTGCAGCGGATCATACACTGATGAATTTCAGAATGTGTATCTGTACAGTAAATAGTCCTTAACAGCCCTCTCCAAATTTGCTGATGGCTTGTCAGTTTTATAGGACCTTTTCACATGGAACAGTTTACTGGCTTAGGACAGGAAAAATCCTCTCAGAGAATTATGAATGGGCAGAAAGATCTGAACTGAATGAAAGTAGTGGTTAAAAATAGATACTTCCTGACTCATCCTCATTACCCTACACCCTGCAGTGACAGCAGTAAGAGCTTGAGAGGAGAATAAAAACAGACTTTATCTCTTCATCAGATATTTATTGAGTGCTTATCAGATATTTAGGCATGGGCGATTGAGCAGTGTAGAAGCAAGACAAAAATTCCTGCCCTCACGAAGCTTTCATTCTCCCTGAGCAATACAGGCAATAACTGAAATATATGAAATGTCTGTTTGTTCTAGGTGCAGTGGAAGAAGGGCAGGAGTGAAGACCAGGGAGTACTGCCAGGGCAGGGTGCAATTTTAACTCAGGGTAGTGAAATCCAGGAAGGCGTTACTAGTAAGGTGATATTGAACAGGGACCTAAGGGATACAAGGCATGAGCCATGCGTATGTATGTGGCCAACAGCAAGACCTTTGGATACTTGATGTGTTCAGGAAGTTTGCAAACATATAGTGTGGAGTGAGCAGTAGGAGGCAATGGGAAGTAAGCAATAAATGAGAGGAATGGCAGACCCTCAGGTTGCTGTCAAAGTTACTGATCATCTGGCCCTTGAGGTAACTTAACTGAACATTGAGTCTTAATAAAGTATTAACAGTTAGGGTCAATTAATGACTGTTTTAGTTTTGTAGAATTTCCTTGTATTGTTGATCACTGAAAACTGCATACTGGCAAATTTTAATTGTAACTTTGATTTATGACTTTTTTCTTTTCTTTTTGAAGATTCGGTTCTATGAGCTAGTGACTCCATTAAGAAAGGAAATATGTGAACTACAAATGAAAAAGAATGATCTGTCAGAAGAATTAAGTACAAACAAAAGCCAACTGAAGCAAATGACAGAGGTTTGTGTAGTTTTGATTACTGGTGAAAACAGATTCTCAACTTTTTTCTGTAAGGAATTCAAGATTTGTAATAAGAAATAGAAAAATCAATGGCAGATATTTCCTTATATGTGATGCAAACCCACTGCATATGTAGCATTCACCTGGATTTCTGGGCCTAGAACCCATGGGTCCTAAGGTAGGGCCTGAGGAACCCACTCAAGGTGAAGCTCAGAGTGCTTGCTGTATTATAATGAAACTTTTATTTATTTATTTATTTTTATTTTTTTTATTTTTATTTTTTTTGACAGGCAGAGTAGACAGTGAGAGAGAGAGACAGAAAGGTCTTCCTTTGCCGTTGGTTCACCCTCCAATGGCCGCTGCGGCTGGCACACCGTGCTGATCTGAAGCCAGGAGTCAGGTGCTTCTCCTGGTCTCCCATGGGGTGCAGGGCCCAAGTACTTGGGCCATCCTCCACTGCACTCCCTGGCCACAGCAGAGAGCTGGCCTGGAAGAGGGGCAACCAGGACAGAATCTGGTGCCCCAACCGGGACTAGAACCCGGTGTGCCGGTGCCGCAAGGCGGAGGATTAGCCTGTTGAACCATGGCACCGGCTAACCCTTTATTTTTAAAAAAATCAATGATAGAAAAATGTAACTAGGGGGTGCTGATTGCTATGGTTTCTCATAAATAGTGGGAAGGAGATTAAATTGGAAGTAGTCATCTTAAAAATTGGCAAGCCTATGATCCTGAGCTATAATCTATTGTTGAGCATTTTTGTAACTTGTTTTTCATGATCAATTGCTTTTAATTCAAAGTGGGGTTCTATCTGAAAATTGCTGTGAAAGGACTGAAATGACACATTTGTATATCAGGGTTTGTTTAGTAATTTAAATATCTTCATGTAATGTTATTCTGTCAAAAAATTTAGGTAAGAAATGTAAACCAGAATATGCAGGGACTCTTGCAGGTTCCATGAGTAAAAAGAGGAGGAGGATCCCTTTGGCTTTTAATTATGGTGACTCATAGGTTCCCATTTACCTTGAACAGCCCCATTATTCCCAATATATAAATATTAATAACACTCCACTTATTTCCAGAAGCACCCCAATGTACATGATAAATTATATGGTCATCATACTTGTAAGTCTCATTTATCGAAGGGTGGGTTATAGCATTAACCAAATATCCAGAATACTATCCTGCTATTATAACCTGCTAAGAGAAAAGTAGTTGATTGAGTCTTGCTGTCATGTAGCCCTTAGGAATGAGATAGCGTTCTTCTTCAAGGATTTTATCGGTCCAGAAGAGAAACACTTAAGGTGATAATTTACACATAGAGTCTGCTGCAGGTCTTCACAACAGGTTAGCCTTGTTCATGATATAAAAGGGAGCTGCAGTCCAACTGCCAGTTATTTTTGCTTCTTCTTCAGATGCGGTTAACTCTCCTAATGCTTGTTCTGAACAGGTGTACTAACATTAGCATTAACCCAGTGATATGCGTGGTGCTGTGCTACATGCTGACAATAGTAAACACAAGAAAGAATATGTCTGCCCTTCTAGAGTTTAAATTCTAGTAGATTAGAGGTAGAACGTTAGAGGATATCCTGATCTGCTCATTCACTGTGTCCTTTAACAAATTGCATCCTGTCAAATGGAGAAAATATTGTTTGTCCATTCATTTCATTGAATTGCCCATGTTTCTGTTTCAAAGTAAAAATGTGATTTTAGCAAAGTTGTGTATACATATTTCTTTTATGCTTTATTTAAAAGGCTTTTAGCCAATGTGCTTTTATCCAGAAATGAATAATTACAATGTATATTTTCAGTGGTGTGCTGCACTATTAATACTGGATAGAATTTACTTGTCATCAAGTTAGAGTCAGTAACAACATTACAGGCAAAATGAAGACTTAGCTTCCTTCCTTTCCTTAGAGTAGAAATTTTGTCACTAGGACAAATGCTAGACAGGCAGACTTGCACCTACTCCTGTCTTCTGTTAGTTTGTTTCTTCCTTGCTAATACTTTTAATCGTGTAGAGAGGAAAGCATAGATAACTAATAAGGTGTTTGAGTCAGAGTTCCTCAGGTTTTTTTATGCACTAATAACTCTTGAATATAGAAACTATTTTGTTCGTTAAGTCTGTATTAATCAGGGTTCTCCAGAGAAATATAGCCAAGAGCCTGTATGTGTGTGTGTGTATGAGAGGGAGGGAGAAAGAAAGAGAGAGAAATGGAGGAAGAGAGAGATTAAAGAAGTTTAGCAAATCTAAAATCTTCAGGGTAGGTTGGCAGGCTGGATAACGGAAAAGAGTTGCAGTTCAAGTCCAAAGGCAGCCTGCCAGCAGAGCTCTTTGCTTTCAAAGGTCAATCTCTATTTATTTATTTATTTTTAAGTCTTCAACTGATTGAGGCCCAACCATCTAATAGAGGATGACATACTTTACATAAAGTTTGCTGATTTAAATGTTAGTATCATCTGAAAAATACCTTCAGAGGATCACCTCAAATAGTGCTTGATCAAATGTATTGTGAGTTCCCTAAGTGAACACATAAAAGATAGCACCATAGAATCATTCCATACACAAGTTTATTTCTTAAAGATTTTTTTTTTTTTTTTGACAGGCAGAGTGGACAGTGAGAGAGAGAGACAGAGAGAAAGGTCTTCCTTTGCCGTTGGTTCACCCTCCAATGGCCGCCGCGGCCAGTGCGCTGCGGCCGGCGCACCGTGCTGATCCGATGGCAGGAGCCAGGTGCTTCTCCTGGTCTCCCATCCTCCACTGCACCCCTGGCCACAGCAGAGAGCTGGCCTGGAAGAGGGGCAACTGGGACAGAATCCGGCACCCTGACCGGGACTAGAACCCAGTGTGCCAGCGCCGCAAGGTGGAGGATTAGCCTATTGAGCCACGGCGCCGGCATATTTCTTAAAGATTTATTACCTCTCAGCTGAGAGTGTAATCTTTTGTTTTAAACCCCTTGCTGAATTTGTTAACAGTGTGAGCAAAGAATTATATCACAGTCAGGAAAAAATTAAGCAATGTCTTATTGTTTAATAATAGGTACAAATTAAGAGAATATGGTTGAGACAAAATAGAATTAGTTTTATGTTAAGGCCATCTTTAGAGTTTGGTTCATCTGCTCTGTCAAGGGCCTATTACAGGTCAACTTTCCAAATACGAAAAAAAGTAAACAGAATGTTTTTAAAGATTTCTTTATTTATTTGAAATGCAGAGCAATAGAGGAAGGGGTGGGAAGAGAGATCATCCCCCAAATGCTCGTAACAGACAGGGCTGGGCCAGGCCAAAGTAGGAGCTAGGAACTTCCATTAGGGTCTCCCACATGAGTGGCTAGCACCTATGCACTTGGGCTATCCTCTGCTGCCTTCCCAGGCACGTTAGCAGGAAGCTGAATTGGAAGCAGAACAGTCAGGTCTCAAAAAGTGAAGTCAGCACCATTAAACGACTTTTATTGTTGTTGTTTTATAAAAAGACCTTTATATAAGGCTGTGAAGAACAATAAATATATTTGATATTGAAAATTTTGCTACATATTTATTTTAAGGTTTGTTTTTTGAAATGGTTCATTAAATTATTTACTGCTCTAATTTGGAACAATTCAAAGGTACTGGCTTGAGTTTCATCTGGGCAACTTGACAATGGTGTGATAATCTGAGATTAAAAAAAAAAAAAACTCAGTCCTCTGGACCCCCCATCTTACAACTTCTCCATCAGTAATGTGGGGGTGGTAACAGTTAATACCTACTTCACATGGTCATTATTATAAAGAATGTAGTGTTTTCAGTAAATACAGATTGTGTGTCTATTACATGACAGGCATTATTCTAGGTGCCTGGGATATCTAATTGAACAAAACAGCAAGCCCTGCCCTCAGGAGTTATAGTTTTAAAAAGGTGTCTATTAGACATATATTTCAGAAGGGGAAGAGAACAATAAACATTACAAATAAGCAAATCATCTAATATGATAGAAAGTGACAACTACAATGGATAAAAGAAAAAAAATTGATGATGATGAAATGATTGGGGTGCTGCATGGAGAACAGAGGAAAAATCACCTGCAAATTTGTACTAGGTTGGCTGGTAGGTCTCATTAAGGAGGCAGCAGGCTTCTCAAGGGAGAGCTTCCAGGCAGAGGACCCAGTCAATGCAAAGGAAAGAGGGTGGCTTGGTGATTGTAGAGTGATGCAGAGGCCAACATAACTGATAGAATTGAAGGAAGAGGGGCTGGCGCTGTGGTGTAGTAGGCTAAAGCATGTGCCTGTGGTACCAGCATTCCATATGGGCACTGATTGTAATCTCAGCTGCTCCTCTTCTGATCTAGCTCTCTGCTGATGGCCCAAGTGTTTGGTTCCCTGAACCCACATGGGAAACACAGAAGAAGCACCTGGCTTCTGGCTTCAGACTGGCCCAGCTCCAGCCATTGCAGCCATCTGGGGAGTGAACCAGTGGATGGAAGACCTCTCTCTCTCTCCCTCTCTCTCTCTCTTTCTAACTCCACCTCTCAAGTGAATAAATAAATCTTAAAAAAAAAAAAAAGAATTGAAGGGAGAAAGAATAGTCGGAGGTAGGATCAGTGAGATAAGGGATCTGTTGAGGTCATGTGAAGAAACGAAACATGTAAGTGAAATGCAGCATTGCAGCCTTTTGGAAAGAGGTATGACATGATCTAATACATATTTAAAATATGGCTTTGGCTGGTGCATAGTGGACTGTCAACAAGTGCTTATTTGTTGAGATATTTTTAATGACTATTAAGTCACTTTCATAATGTCCTAGATAATGGTTTAAAGGCAATTCTCTGTGCTGAGAAGAGAACCATGGAGATGTAAGGATAGAAGCAGAGAGATTTCAGAGGGGGCTCTTGGAGTAATCAGAGAGGTGATAGAGCTTCGTTCAGATCAAGGTGGCAGCAGTGGAAGTGGTGGCAACTGTTTTAAAGTAGAGCCACTAGAACTTCCTCATGAATTGGATGGACTTGGAGGAAAAAAGATAGAGTCAAATCACTCCAAGGATTTGGGCCTCAATAGCTGAAAAGATAGAACTTTACTGAGCTGAGATAGGTATGGTGTGATACAAAAGACTTCAGGGCAAAAGAGAATTCAAGTGTTCGATATATTTTCTTTGAGAGATCTGTTAGATACCCAGTAGGAAATTTATGGATGTGCAAAGCTGAGCTAGATACACAGCTGGGACTCATAAGCATAAAAAGATATTTAAAACCAGAAAGAGATCACCAGAGGAGAGTGTATGTAGAGAGAAAAAAGGGAAGGAGGGGAGAGAGAAAGAAGGAAGGAAAGTCACCCAGGAAAGAGGGAAACCAGAAGAATTGTGTTCCTGAAAGTCAAGAAGAAGTGTGTTAAGAAAGAGTGATCACCTGCTTCAAATGTAGTTGATGGGTCCACTTAGTTGAAGATTAAAAATTGGCCATGTATGTAGCAAGGTCATTGAGAACCTTGTCGAGAGTAGTTCCAATAGAGGAGTGAAATCAAAAGTTGATTACAATGAGTTTGAGAGTGAATGAGAAAAAAAATTGGACCTGGAAGTACAGAGAGTTCTTCCTGATAATTCTAATGCATAGAAAGGAATAGAGAGACAGGATTGACAATGACAGGAAAAGAGGAGACAAAGGAAGGTTTTGTTTTGTTTTTTTAAATAGGAGAAGTCACAGCAAATATAAGTAAATTCATGTTATAAACCATAGAGCTTTTCTCTTTACCAAGAACAGTAGAAAAGCATTCATCTGATTTTAGCAGCAATGTTTTTGGATGCCCAGTCTGATCCAGGCGATGAAATAAATCATCTGTATTTGGGCCTTACTCAATAATATATGCTTCTGTAGTTATGGCATTTGCGGAAGAGAACAGAGAGTGTTTGATGGAATTACTCCTATTGAGTTTTATGGAATTTTCATTAGTAAAGTGAGATAATTTATCTCAGTGGCTTAGTCTTTTTTAATTTTTTAAAGATTTATTTATTTATTTATTTATTTGAAAGGCAGAGTTACAGAGGGGTAGATATAGAGGAAGAGATCTTCCATTCGCTGGTTCACTCCCCAAATGGCCACAACAGCTGATACAAAGTCAGGAGCCAGAAGCTTCTTCCGCATCTCCCACGTGTGTGCAGTGGCCCAAGAACTTGGGCCATCTTTTACTGCTTTTGCAGGCTGTAGCAGAGTTGAGTCAAAGTGGAACAGCAGGGACTCGAACCAGCACCCATATGGGATGCCTGCTCTGCAGGTGGCAGCTTTTACCCACTATGCCATAGTGCCAGCCCCTTAGTTTTAATATGTGATCTTTTCATAAGAAGTTAGGGCTCAGTTTAAAAAAAAAAAAAAAAAAAAAACAGATCTGAAGAATATGATTCTAATCCCATAGGAGGATAGAAAATAACTATGATCATTCGAGTTTGCAAAAAGATCTAGGTTGTTGAAATAGGGAAGAGTTTGAAGAGGTGATTGGAGACTATCAGGTTGCTAGGTGTTTTCAGTTGTCATCAGTGAGAACCATTGTCTCCGGTACTTTTGAAACTAGTCACAAGCCCCTAGTTTATTGAGATTACAGAATGAAATGACCAGTTCATCAGCTGGAAGTTTCTGTTTTCTCTTTTATTTGAAATGTTTTCATATTGGTAATTTTTACACAGTGACATTTTGTTTTTCTCTCTTCTTCAAAATGAGGGCTAGAATATATAGTATTGCTGGGCAGAGGGAGGCTATGAAAATGCCCATCCTATCCAAACAGAGGAGGAAATATTGACTTCTGTAGTAGGCTCATTAAGTTTCTTGACCCAAAAAAGTAAATTTTCCTTTTAACTATTTGTGAGACAAATTTTAGATTTCTTCCCCAACCGAGGAGGAAAAAAAAGCTAATATTTTTTCCCCATCCATTATAAGGTTCATGGCTGAGGTCCCTGTAACAAAAGACATATTGACAAGAGAAGAGTGTAACACATTTATTTAATTTAAGTTTCATGTAACACAGGAACCTTCAGAAATGAAGACTCAAAGATGCACATAGAACTATTGTTGTGGACAGTTGGCAGAAGTGTGATTACAGGACAGAGGTAACAGCTAGGAGAAATACAGCAAGGCCTACTTGTTCAGTCACTGTGTGACACTCCTCGTCTTTGGCTGTAGGAGACACTTGGCACAGGAGGGATCTTCAGGGGAGAAGGAGAGAGCAGAATTTCAGATTCTGTGACCTGCTTCTGGACAGAGAGAGGGTATGAGCAAGTCACAGAGACCTTCCTGCTTCTGCCTTTCTCTCAGTTTCCTGCCGTTTAAAATATTCAGTATGCCAAGGTACTGTATTTTGGAGTTTCCTGTCCCTAGCCCCAACAAGGCAATAAACATTTCATTTTTTTAGTAAACAAAGTGAACATACATCCAGTGAAAGATAGCACACTTTGATTCAAAGGCCTCCTGAATGAACAAATGTAAGAATGTGGGAGTATTACTTTGTTCAATACATAAAGATACATTGCCATAATAAGTCTTGAGACAACGCTGTGGTATTAAGAGCTGCAACCACTATAAACTATAGAGAAGATATGATCTGTGTTTCTCATAGTACATTATTTTAATGATCATGCAGTTAATTCAGAAAATACTTTAGGCTTCAAATTACATATATTTAAAGATTGGAATTTTAAGAAGAATGGTATGGTTCTTATAAGTGATTATGTAACTTTAAAGGTGAATAAAACATAAACTTTGACAAGTTATATGATTAGATGGTGTTCACACAAGAATTTTAAAGGACCTTAAAGGCTAACATGAAGATGCAGCTCATGGTTAATTTTACCAAATGGAGCCCTTAGAGTAGGGCTCATTGCTTGAAAGCTAGTAAATTGCCTACCTGACTCTAGAAATTAAGGACCTCATGAAATATAAACTGATAAACCAAACTTCTGTCCTAAGTTTATGTAATATGAGAATGTCAGTGAATATTTTGGCAAGTATTAACCATTGAGAGAAAATCAACAAAGGACTTTTTAATAAATTTCTATTTTTTTTGAGACACAAAGAGAAAAGAGAACTAGCTTCCAGTCACTGGTTGGTTCACTCCCCAAATGCCCTCAATAGCCAGAGCTGGACCAGGCTGAAGCCAGGAACATGAAACTCAATCCAGGTCTCCCTTGTAGATGGCAAGGGTCAAAGTTCTTGAGCCATCACCTACTGCTTCCCAGGGTGTACATTAAGCAGGAAGCTGGAGTTGGGAGCAGAACTAAGACTTAAACCCAGGCACTCCAATATTGGATGCCTACATCCTAAGTGGTATCTTAACCCTTCTGCCAAATGCCTACGCCACGAAGAATTTTATAAATGAACATATTATAATATTTCATTTGGGTGGTAACTGTTCATGTGTGTTAGGATTAAGTAGAGAATAAAAAATATAGATTTCAAAAAGCATTGTCAGGGTTCTAAAATACTAGTTCTTAAAAATTGACAAGCTCTTTTATTATGATCAAAATGTAATGTTAAATTTACCATTTCAGCCATTTCCAAGTATACAATTCAGTGTTGCTAAGTATATTTACATTGTTGTGCAACAGATCTCTAGAACATTTTCATCTTGCAGCTGAAGCCATATACCTAGCAGACACTAACTCTGTCTCTTCTTCCCCTGCCATTAGGAACTACTTTTCTACTTTGCTTTCCTTCATGTGATTTTTAGATAATGTCGTAAGAGTGGAATCCTACAGTAGTGGGCCTTTTGCTTCGCATTATGTTCTCGACATTCATCCATGTCGTAGCACACGACAGAATTTCCTTCTGATTTAAGTTGCATAATATTCCATAGTATGTGTGTGCCACATTTTCTCTATCCGTGGATCTGTCGATAGACATCTGGATTGATTCCATCTCTTGGCAAAAATTGAGACTTCTTAAACTGTTGTGGGCTCTTAAGAAATTGGTTTCTCTGTAGTGGCTGCCAAAAAGTAGGAATAAAAAAGAACTCAATAAAAAATGAAAAATGAAGTGTTCTCCAGAGATAACTGTTAAGTCCAGTCATACTCAGCATTTAACATTTTAATACATTATATTGATAAAGAAGCACAAAGTGAAACTTTGAGTGTGTCCATGGTAAAATTTGAGTCGCAGAATACCAAACTAGTCAGGCAAATTACAGGAGGATTTCAGAAGATAAATGAACTGATTATAACTTCTGTGATTTTTTTTTTTTTTTTTTTTTTTTGGACAGGCAGAGTGGATAGTGAGAGAGAGAGATAGAGAGAAAGGTCTTCCTTTTTGCCGTTGGTACACCCTCCAATGGCTGCTGCGGCCGGCTTATCAAGCTGATCCGAAGCCAGGAGCCAGGTGCTTCTCCTGGTCTCCCATGTGGGTGCAGGGCCCAAGGACTTGGGCCATCCTCCACTGCCTTCCCGGGCCATAGCAGAGAGCTGGCCTGGAAGAGGGGCAACCGGGATAGAATCCGGCGCCCCAACCGGGACTAGAACCTGGTGTGCCGGGGCCGCAAGGCGGAGGATTAGCCTGTTAAGCCACGGTGCCAGCCAACTTCTGTGATTTATTTTTTTAATAAACCAGTTTATATTTGCAAAATTCACTTCTGTCCTAGAGAATGAAATTTTTTCCATTTCATTATAAAAATTTTCAAATGTGGATAACTTGGAAGAATTTTACAACAAACACCAGTACATTTATGACTATAATTTTACTATATTTGTATTACCATGTAATCTGTTCGCTTATCCATCCATTCATTAGTCACACTTAATTTTATGAGACATTTCCAGACCTTTTTTTTTTAACTTTTATTTAGTAGATATAAATTTCCAAAGTACAGTTTATGGATTACAATGGCTCCCCCCCCATAACTTCCCTCCCACCCACAACCTTCCCATCTCCCGCTCCCTCTCCCATTCCATTCACATCAAGATTCATTTTCAATTATCTTTATATACAGAAGATCAATTTAGTATATATTAAGTAAAGATTTCATCAGTTTGCCCCCACATAGAACACAAAGCCAAATACTGTTTGAGCACTAGTCATATCATTAATTCACATTGAACTACACGTTATGGACAGAGATCCTACATGGGGAGTAAGTACACAGTGACTCCTGTTGTTGACTTAACAAATTGCCACTCTTGTTTAAGGCGTCAGCAATCTTCCTAGGCTCTCGTCATGAGTTGCCAAGGCCATAGAAGCCCCCTGAGCTCGCCATCTTTGATATTATTTCAACAAGGCCATAGTCAAAGTGGAAGTTCTCTCCTCCCTTCAGAGAAATATACCTCCTTCTTTGATGGCCCATTCTTTCCACTGGGATCTCACTCACAGAGATCTTTCACTTAGGTTTTTGTTTTGTTTTGTTTTGTTTTTGCCAGAGTGTCTTGGCTTTCCATGCCTAAAATACTCTCATGGGCTCTTCAGCCAGATCTGAATGCCTTAAGGGCTGATTCTGAGGCCAGAGTGCTGTTTAGGACAACTGCCATTCTATGAGTAGAACACTCAATACCATTAGTTGAGCTATGTAATTAACACACAATTATTCTTAGGTGTTTAAAGTTAACTGAAAAGTGATCTCTGTTAAATATAAGAGTGGGAATAAGAGAGGAAGGGGATGTACAATTTGGGACATGCTCAAGCTGACTTGCCCCAAGGGGTGGAGTTAGAAATGTGCCAGGGGATTCCAATACAATCCCATCAAGGTTGCATGTACCAATGCCACCTCACTAGTCCAAGTGATCAATTTCAGGTCACAATAGACCATAATGATAGGTCTAAGAGTCAAAGGGATCACATAAACAAGACTAGTGTCTGATAATACTAACTGATAGAATAAAAAAGGGAGAGAACGATCCAACATGGGAAGTGGGATACACAGCAGACTCATAGAATGGCAGTTGTCCTAAACAGACCTTTTTTTAAAAAAGAAAAAAGATTTATTTATTTATTTGAAAGTCAGAGTTATAGAGGGGCAGAGACAGAAGCAGAGAGAGAGAGAAATAGAGAGGGAGGTTTTCCATCTGTTGGTCCACTCCCCAGATGGCCACAACGGCAGGAGCTGTGCTGATCCAAAGCCAGGAGCCAGGAGCTTCTTCCGGGTCTCCCATGTGGGTGCAGTGGCCCAAGGACTTAGGCCATCTTCTACTGCTTTCCCAGCAGAGAGCTGGATCGGAAGTGGAGCAGCCATATGGATTGCTGGCAACTGCAGGTTGCTGGCACTGCAGGCAGCTTTACCTGCTATCCCAGAGTGCCAGCTCCCAGACCTTTTTTTAACATATCAGCAATTTCTTCCTTTTTGTTGCTGGATCTACTCATTTACTAGTTGATGGGCATTTGAATTGTTTCCATTTTTGAACCTTTGTAAATAAAGCTGCTGTAAACATTTGAATATGGTTTTTTGTGTGGAGATACATTTTTGTTTATTGGAGTAAATATTTAAGCATGCAATTTTTCATTTCTAGAATTTCCATTTAGTTAATAACTTGTGTT
Organism: Lepus europaeus; assembly: GCF_033115175.1. Taxonomy (NCBI): domain Eukaryota; kingdom Metazoa; phylum Chordata; class Mammalia; order Lagomorpha; family Leporidae; genus Lepus; species Lepus europaeus. Next base: position 40,190,240 of record NC_084832.1, on the reverse strand, counting down.
TCATTTTTTGGCTAAGGATTTTCTGTTGTACTTTTTTTTCATCCAACATGGCACAGAAAAACCTGCTCTCAAACTAATGGCCATTAAAATAAAATAAAACAAAACCACCACTCACCCAAGTGCCGGTCCCTTTTTTTCCCTGTAAGTGTACTCACCTCTAGACTTCCAGCCAGTCTCCTCTTGCTGATTTTAGTCACTTTCTTAGGCCTTCAGGTAGTTTTATATTTTGTACAGAATTTAGAGTTAATTCTGCACTGAGTTGGTCAGATGGGAGCTTACCTGGTCCTTATCTGGAGCAGAATCACTTTACATTTTTGTTTTAAACAAAACTGAAGGAACAAAATACAGTCGTCTTCTCTCTTTTTCTTTTTCTTTTCTTTTCTTTTTTTTTTTTTTTTGAGAGGTAGAATTACAGACAGAAAGATCTGCCATCCACTGGTTCACTCCGCAGATGGCCACAGTGGTCAGAGCGGAGCCAATACACTGCCTCCAAGCCATAAGTAGAGAACTGGACTGGAAGAGGAGCAGCTGGGATCCAAACCGGCACCCAGATGGGATGCTGGCACCGCAAACACTTAGCCTACCATGCCATAGCACCAATCCCAAAAATCCGGTCTTTGCCTATTGACCTTTAGGTCCCTCTGATTTCCGTATAAAGAATCTCAGCTTCGTTGCAGACTTTTTCTCGACATGGTTAGCTTTGTTTTGATATGAATGAGTGCCCTGTTAGATATTTTCATTTTTATTATAAAATAATTATTTTAGTTTTTATCCATTTCAATAGTTTCATAGGTACAGTTTCAAGAATGTAATGACACTTCCTCTCTCCAGCCCTCCCTCCCCCTCCACCTTTCCCCCTCTCTCCCTCACTGTTTAGATAACACATCTTTAATTGACATTACCTTCAAGGGCTTAATGCTCCACTAAAGAAAGAGTTCAACTAGTAAAAAGCCAAAATACCTCGGTTTAGCAAAAATTTAAGCAAGGGCTATAAACAATAATCAAATGGAAAGATAACCATTTCACCCATATATAGTAAATTTCAAAGTCATCCCAGATCATTAGAACTACGGTAGTGTAATATTCTTAGGCTTTAGTTTGACAAAAGTATAAGTCTGACGAAGCTATATTTGCAGCAGTACTGACACACATGGCCTGTTAGATTCTGTGAAGGCAAATATGACAAGAAAAATTACCAGACTTTAAACAAAATATAGAGTTTTAAGGACAATTTTAAACTGGTTATTTTCAATTCTTAACGAATTAATAATTACTGAAATGCTGATAGAATTATAAAGTACAGAGTACAGAAACTAAAATCTGGTAGCTGGGGAACCAAGTTTACTATCAGAGGACACAAAAAGATTTGAATGTCAAATGAACACCAGCAGCTCAGAAAAGTGTAATTGAAATTCATAAAATCACAGGGCAGATTGGGTGACAGATATCACTATTTCATGCGACAAGTAGTAAACTAATGGAAACATAGAAGGCAGCAGCTAACAAATGTAGTACAAAAAGTGACGGTAATAATGACAACTCCATAGTAATTAAGAAAAACCAAAATATTTGTTACTTATCTCTGAGTTTTGAGATTGGCGATTAGGAAAACACTTCCCATTTTAAAACGCCTGTCTTATGCAAGATGGTTATAATTTTTTTCACCACATGGTGGCAGTATGTACCCACCTGTTTTTCTGCTCAGCAACTTGTTTTTGACTTAGTAACCAAAGCATTACATTAAATTACCCTATTTTCATTTATATTAATTATTTTGAATCACCTGTTATACTGTTATTCCTAACAAAATTCAGTAGATCTATAGCTGGGAGGAAGAATTATAAAACTGACACTTTTCTTCCATAGTATGTATTCACATCAAAGGAGTGTGGATTTTGACACTGATTTCATAACAATGCCTACACAAAAACATTCAGAGCAATCAAAGTCACACAACTACACAGTTCATTCAACTCTGATTTTGTTCAAATAATCTGCTAGCTCATTACAGGTATAAGTTTAAAAGTGTTTTAGAAATTTCCTAGTAGGTGATCTTGACCTTTAAGAAAGTCCCTTCCCAAGGTGCTGATTTTAATGGGTTTCAGGGATTTTTCTTTTATAATTTTTTTTTTTTTTTGACAGGCAGAGTGGACAGTGAGAGAGAGAGAGAGAGAGAGACAGAGAGAAAGGTCTTCCTTTAGCCGTTGGTTCACCCTCCAATGGCCGCCGCAGCCAGCACGCTGCGGCCGGCACACCGCGCTGATCCAAAGGCAGGAGCCAGGTGCTTCTCCTGGTCTCCCATGGGGTGCAGGGCCCAAGGACTTGGGCCACCCTCCACTGCACTCCCTGGCCACAGCAGAGAGCTGGCCTGGAAGAGGGGCAACCGGGACAGAATCTGGCGCCCTGACTGGGACTAGAACCTGGTGTGCCGGCGCCGCTAGGTGGAGGATTAGCCTGTTGAGCTACAGCGCCGGCTTATAATTTTTTCTTGATCCTTAGTTATGTGGAAATAATATCTAGATACTAACACTGGAAATAGAGCTCATGTTTTACTTAAAAGATGTCTACTTAGAGCCTATTTTGAACTTTTACATGAGACAACTTCAGAAAGTTTATAGAATATTAAAAAACTCATTTTTATGCAAAATTGAAATCCATGCATAGTTTTTTTCATAACATGTGTCTTCATGGACTTTTGAAGATCCCCATATGGGTGGATTACAAAATGTTTTTCCACCAATGTAACTAAATCTTCTCTTTTCTATGAACTTTTTTGAAGTACTCTCATATGTGTGACATTTTATGGGGTAGTTACTCTTTTTAAGTACTTACAGATACTTCTTAGGGATTTTCTTTACAGCAGGTCAGAACTGCATCCCCATCTCATGCAGCGGAGCTGTATGCAGCTGTTAGGCTGTTGTCAAATTAGCTCAATGCGCTTGTTTCGTTTCAAAATAAAAAAAAAAAAAAAGAGAGAGATGTTAATGGTAATACCTGTGTGAATGGTAATACCTATGTAAGGTGTTACTGAGTCTGTACTTAATAAAGCGCTTCAGTTTCATGAGGAAATGGTGAAATATTTTTCTCTTACGAGAACTTTGGTAACTAGGAAGCGGTAACATTGTTTTGTTCAAGGTAACTTCCTTGTTTAGAAATACATTTCTTGAGAAAACTTCTGCAAGATTACCCTGGGGCTTATCATAAATATTCAGATGTAAGTGATCCAGTTAGTTTTACTTGTAGGGAAATGAGATAGTTCACTAATGACACATATCTGCCATTATAGATTTTTATAAATTTCAAGGGATAGTAACTGTTTTCAGAGATTTATTTTTATCCGAACTAGTGAGCTTAAAATTCCTTTATAAGATAACGTATACAATGATATTCAGATAAAATTGGCCCTGCCCAGTAGATGCAGGAATTTAGGGAGCTGAGCCAGTGGTTGTTTTCTGTTTCTGTCTCTCTGCCTTTAAAATAAAGTGAAAATAAATTTTACAAGTGAAGTATACAGGAGAGTGTGCATAAGTTATGTGTAAGTAGTATGTCATTTTATAGAAATTGGGTTGGGAATCCATCCCCCAGGGATACCAAGCAAAGAATGTAATTCAATAGTAAAATTACTTCTTTTGCTGTTAAGTCACCTGTCACCACTCTGTACATCCTCATTGCCTCAAGAGCAAAAAATAATAATAATAATAATAATTTGAATTTGACTCCTAGTGGAGAATCAGTATAATTCTTTTATGCCTTCCATTCACATTTGTTTATACTTTCAGTGCTTTTCTAAATCACTTAAAAAGCATGGAAAAACTGTACTTTTCTTGCTTTGATTCATTTAAATTCTTTCAGTGAGTTTTTGAATAATTTGGCAACTTGTCCTTGTAAGCATTATGATTAAAATTTGTTTGGCTCAGCCACACTTGGGTCAGTACCTGTGGAAAGGCCAACATTTCAAATTTGTTTCAGTTTGCCAAATAAAGTGTTTATTGTAAAAATTGCCTCCCAACATTCAGCATAACTTTTTGCAACAGTGAGTTCTGCTAGATACATGGACGAGGGATCCTGTTGAAGCAGGGCAGGTTAAGCCACTGCTTGAATTACTCACATCCCATATCACAGTGCCTGTTCAAGTTCCAGCTGCTCCACTTCCATTCCAGCTTCTTGCTGCCGCACCTTGGAAAGCAGTAAAAGATGGCCCAGCCCTGACTGTTTCAGCCATTTAAGGAAAGAAACAGTGGATGGAATCTCTTGAACTAAATAAAATAGTAATGTAGTATTTAGCATGATCATCAATGCATGAAAATAAAGGAGCCAGTGGATCTGTTAGTGTGCTCACTTTGTGGAGGCAGCGTTTAGTGTAGAGTTGGCCTACAGAACCATCATTTGATCCTGTGTCTTATTCTAATCGAGGGTCCACCACATGTGATGAAAGCTGTCTTTCTTCATCACTCTAATTTTTTTTAACTTTTTTTCCCTTTGAAAAACTCTTAAACTTTTTTTAATTCACATTTATCCAAATAGATGAAAAATTAGCATATTATCAAAGATATAATTTTCTTGATTTATTTAACCCATAGCATATTTTTAACACTTGTGTGTCATAGAAGTCAGAATTTAAAACATTCATTCATTTCTGGAAGATCTTAACGACAAAGAGCAGTATCCAGCAGCAAAATGGGCTCTGTTGTTACTTACAGGGACAGTCTATAACAATCCAAGTTAATTAGGTTTCTCGCTCTCTTCAGTATTTGGTTGCAGGGATTAGATTATTGATAATATGAAACTTGTGGGAATTCTGAGGAACAAATAAATTCTTGCCTTCCCAGAACAAGTAGCCATGCCATTTCTTATCATTGGCTGAACTGCTTCCTATCAGGGAAATGCCACTTGATCCTGTTTCGGATTTCCTTCGCTGTCCTGTCTCCCCATAGGCAGGAGATCACTTTGTTTATTAAACATTTATGTTCACAAGTTTCCATTTTCTTCTCAGTTCACATGGTATGAAAGACAAAAGTTTCAGTGATGTTTAGAAATGCATTGTATTCAAAGTAATTGCCTTTTGGTTACACAGCTGCTAACTTTTGAAAAAGTGTTTAATTCCATCTTGGAATACATTCTACTTTTTGTAGAAACATTTGGATTCAATGTTACTTTGTCCACTGATTTTTTAAAAACATGTACTTAAGAGATAATTATAATAATTGTTTCAAAGAAGAGGAGCCCAAAATTAACTTTGATTTATACATGTACCACATTGAAACCCGTGAAATTGGTAGTTAAAGTTCTTTAACACCCTGGACTTGAGCAGTAAATAATATCATTAACTTCTGATCAGTTGTTTTACATTTCTCACAGAATAGACTCTTCAAAACAAGAATTCGACACTAAGAAAGAAATGAACTATGTAAAGAATTCAAGAGCCTTTATTCTAGCTCTGTCTCTCTGCTAGCTGTGGACTACTGACAAACCTTTCAACCCTACCAAGCCTTAGTGTCTTATCTTGAAAATAAAGAGATTGCAGTAGCTTATCTCCAGCTTATTTCCATATCTGAAATTTTCTGTGTCGAAAATGGTGACCGCTGTTGTTTGGCAGCAAGAGGAGTAGAAATCTCATCCCATTATAGAAAGGAAAGGCTTTGGTAGCTTAGCCAATATGGTATAACTGAAGACTCCCAGTTTCTTAGGTCAAATGGTCAACCAGAGAGAGAGCTGCAGAATAGAACAGTGTCTAGTGTCTCTTCATTACCCCCATCGTCTTTGGCTTTTCCCCCTTGATATGACCCTCACATGCTCCTTTTCCCATTCCAGATACACACAGCTGACACAGCAGCTTCTGCCCAGTAAATGTTTCCTGCATTTATACCTCTTTTTTTTTTTTTAAGATTTATTTATTTATTTTATTTATTTATTTAAAAGTCAGAGAGAGAGATCTTCCATTTACTGGTTCATTCCCCAGATGGCCACAATGGCCAGGGCTGGGCCAGGCCAAAGCCAGGAGCCCAGAATTCCATCCAGATCTGCAGGGGCCTAAGCACTTGGGCCATACTCTGCTGGGAGCTGGATCAGAAGTGGAGCACATGTACTTGTGCCCACATGGGATGCCAGTGCTGCAGGCAGTGACTTTACTCACTTCGCCACAGGCTAGCCCCTTGTTGTGGTTTTAAAAACATAATTGTGAAAAAGTCATAATTACAAAGCTTGATTATTTTTTTCAAAGTGACATTACCCCCCCCACCCCGTTAATGACCACCCAGATCAAGAAATAGAAACCCTCTTCATGCGGTCTTCCTCAAAATCTTCGAGGAAATTCTGCATATATATATTGCATAGAAAATTGTTTCAGATATAGTGTTTTATTTGCAGATATAGGATAATCTTTACTTAAAGTTAGAAAGTAATAATTTGTTAAGCACTTATTAATTTTTTAAACTCAATTTTTCTGTTTCCTGAGCCAGTTATTTTAAATGTTACTGCTGTGTGGTCTGTTCATGATTCAATATTAGTTCATTCTGCCAACATTTCCTTTGTAACTCATATGTAAGTGTTCCTAGGAGTAAGAGACAAGACAGATTTCTAAGGGGCTCTAAGTGGTCTGTGGGTGTAGGGAAAGGTGAGGGTTAGAGACAAGACAAGAAAACATGCCATCGCAGTAACAGATTTACTGTTTTCTGGCTAGAGGTAGCCTTGTATAATTTCCTTGTATGAATAATTTAGGAGGTTGAAAAGATGACATTAACTCTGGCAGTCAGAAAATGACTTCCATTCCATGTACTTGGAAAACAAGCAAGCAATTGAAATCTTCTCAATGACTTGGATCGCCTTTATTTTCCCTGTGTAATTTTGTTTTATTTTAATTTTTTTTAATTAAAAAAGGAAATTGAAACTTGGCTGTGAACCCATTTACTATTAGGTAGAAATTTTCTGTTAGAAAGCATTGGTGACTGGCCATTTTATGTCTACTTCTTTCTTTTGAAAAGGCTAGATTTTTGCTACATTTATTTCAGTCTAATTAATGTCCTCTTCTTCACCCCCGTTTCCATGGGCTTTAATTACAAGCCTCTCTGTAATAGGTGCAGTGCTAAGTTCTAGGACTGTGGAAAGCACCCCTACATTTCTGTCTCCGGCTGTGGGAGGCATGTAATAGCTGCTCACAGTATGTGCCAAGTGTTTTCTGACAGAGGTTAAGAAGCAGATGCTAGGAGACAATAGAAGATGGCCATCTAACTCAGCTGAGACTCAGAGACCTCCCACAGGAGGGCAGAGAAAATGGTCTTCTGCTCCCTGTAGCCCTGACCACAACGTTGCATGCAGTCATGGGATTTGGTTTATTTTGAGAGGAGATATGCTTTTCCTGTTTTCCATTGCTGTGCCTTCCTTTGTTTTAGTTGCTAATCAGTTTTTTTGTTTGTTTGTTTTCAAAATACAAAAGTAAGTATTTTCCTTAAGGGGAAATTTTTAGAATATATGCATTCCTATACTAAACTGCTTATACTTGTTCATGTGTTGTTTGCACTTAAAGAAAATTTATGTATCCACACATGATGTATGTGTACATGCAACTATGTATATATGAGGGAATGTGTATAAATCCATGTTTCTATCTCCTCCCACAGAGCCACTCTCTGGACCAGGAGTTCAATATCCCACGTATTTCAGGGTCAAATGTTGATGTCATCTCTAGATCTTTATACTTTCAGGTCTTTGCACTTCTGCCCTCACACAAAATCTCTGGCTGCTTTTGGGCAGTCCTGTCAGCTGGATACTCTGCCTGCTAACCATCCTCATTTGCACACCAAGACGACATTCCTCTTTATTTAGTGGCATCCTTGTTCTCGATTTAGTTTTCCTTTCCACCTCAGCTGCTGCCTGGGTTTTTTTTTCCTTTAAAGATAGTACAATGAATGTCTGAATTTTTTAAAATATTTATTTTATTTATTTGAAGAGTAAGAGAGAGAGAGAGAGAAAGAGTGAGAGAGAGAGGTCTTCCATATGCTGCTTCATTCCCCAAATGGCTGCAGCAACCAGAGCTGAGCAGATCCGAAACCAGAAGCCAGGAACTTCTTCTGGATCTCCCATGTGGGTTCAGGGGCCCAAGGACCTGGACCATCCTCTGCTGCTTTCCCCGGGCTCATTATGGAGCTGGATTGGATGCAGAACAGCTAGAACTCGAACTGGCACCCATTTGGGATGCCAGTGCGGCAGACTGGGGCTTTAACCCACTGTACCACAGTGCCAGCCCCCTGGTTTGCTTCTGAGATTCATCTAAAATCTTGGCCTTGGATGTTGTTACCTTCTTAATCTCTAGTGATTGACCCTCTAAGCCTTAATGTTCCATCTCATAGGTCACATTCTATTCCTTGTCACTCAAAATCGATTTACTTCTGAAGTTATCAATTCAGTTTGACCCACATAATATACTGCTTCCTATATTTCCATGTTTCTCAATCATCAACTTCCAGCTTTTAAGAAATTCCATCTGGGGGCCAGTGCTGTGGTATAGTGGGTAAAGCAGCCACCTGTGATGCCAGCATCCCATATGAGTGCTGATTTGTGTCCCTGTTGCTCCACTTGCAATCCAGTTCCCTGCTTATGTGTCTAGGAAAGCAGTGGAAGATGATCCAGGTGCTTGGGCTCCTGTATCCACATGGGAGACCAAGAAGAAGCTCCTGGCTCCTGACTTTGGATCAGCTAAGCACCAGCCCTGTGGCCATTTGGGGAGTGATCCAGCAAATGGAAGATCTCTTTCTCACTCTCTCTTTCTCTCTCTCTCTGTAACGCTGTCCAGTAGGGAGCTGGGCCAGAAGTGGAGCAGTTAGTACTATTAACTGGTACTCATATGGGATGTCAGCATTGCAGGTGGTGGCTTAGCCCACTATGCCACAATGCCAACCCCCATGTTGTCAGTCTTAAATCTGTCTCTTGCCAATATCTTCTCGCTAACCCTGCCCCCACACCTCTGCTTTCTTTTTATCAAACCAGCCTGGCAGAAATCTGAACTCTTGGTGTTTCTAACTGAGCGCTCCTGGCAGAAATCATAGCAGCAGTGACAAGCAAAGGCTATTGTGAGCAGCTTCAGTGAGGCCCACACAGCTGTGCTCTCATTCTGTTTCTTCTAGTCCTCATTTTTCACAGAGATTATTTAAGGTGTTCTTCACTCTCCTTACCTCCACAGCTTTCCACTTTGCCCCACTCTCAGCAGGTGACTTGGTATTTCATTTCACAGAGAAAATAGAAATCCTCAGATGAGAACTCCCACCATTTCCTGCTACCAAACCTACAAATGTATTTCCATCTGCACTCATTCTGATTTGTTCGTTTGTTTGTTCTTACTGTTTCTAGTGAACTTGTAAATGGAAAAAGATCAAGCATCTTTAGAAACCAAGGAGATGCTATAAACATGTGAAGCATAGGGGTTAGGAGTCAGCTGTGACCCAAAGCAAATTGTAAGACCTACGTACAAAATTCAAGTTTTAATTTTTTCTAAGATTTTATTATTTGAGAGGTAGAGTTACAGACAGTGAGAGGGAAAGACAGAGAGAGGGGTCTTCCATCCACTGGTTCACTCTCCAAATAGCCACAATGACCGAGCTGAGCCAATCCGAAGCCAACAGCCAGGAGCTTCTTCTAGGTCTCCCACGTGGGTGCAGGGGCCCAAGCTCTTGGGACATCTTCCACTGCTTTCCCACCCACAGCAGAGAGCTGGATCGGAAGCAGAGCAGCCGTGACTAGAACTGGAGCCAATATGGGATGTGGGCGCCACAGGTAGAGGATTAACCTCCTGTACTACAGAGCTGGCCCCTCAGTGTTTAATACTTTGTCAGGGGCCAGCGCTGTGGTGTAGTAGGTTAAGCCTCTGCCTGCAGCGGCAGCATCCCATATTGGCGCCGGTTCTAGTCCTGGCTGCTCTGCTTCTGATCCCTCTCTCTGCTGTGGCGTAGGAAAGCAGTGGAAGATGGCCCAAGTGCTTGGGCCCTGTACCCGCATAGGAGATCTGGAGGAAACTCCTGGCTCCTGGCTTCGAATCGGCCCAGCTCCAGCCATTGTGGCCCTTTGGAGAATGAACCAGTGGATGTAGGACCTCTCTCTCTCTCTCTACCTGTCAGTAGCTCTGCCTCTCAAATAAATAAATAAATCTTAAAAAAAAAAAAATAGTTTTTCGCTGGGAAAAAAATCTAATCCTGGGGAGCATAGCTTCTGATTTAAAATTAATGTTTACATCTGAGCTCTGGATTCCAGCCCCTGAAGCCTTCTGAGGGGCTTCCTCCATTTAAATGTCCCTTTTCTCTAGTCTTAATCCCTCTTTGCTGTTAATGTTTTTCCACCAATATTTGTTTTGTTTTGTTTGTTTGTTTGTTTTGACAGGCAGAGTGGACAGTGAGAGAGAGAGAGAGACAGAGAGAAAGGTCTTCCTTTAGCCGTTGGTTCACTCTCCAATGGCCGCTGTGGCCGGCACTGATCCAAGGCCAGGAGCCAGGTGCTTCTCCTGGTCTCCCATGCGGATGCAGGGCCCAAGCACTTGGGCCATCCTCCACTGCACTCCCTGGCCACAGCAGAGAGCTGGCCTGGAAGAGGGGCAACCGGGACAGAATCCGGCACCCCGACCAGGACTAGAACCCGGTGTGCCGGCGCTGCAAGGCGGAGGATTAGCCTATTGAGCCACGGCGCCGGCCAATATTTGAACACTCTCAAGCTTGTTCCATATTTTCTCATCCAGCCACTGTGCTTTCTCCACTTTTATTATTAAACTATAGGAAGAGTTACTTATAGTTTAATTTTGACAAACTTATATGGCAGTCTCACTCCATTTTCTGAGTTTTGAAACTTCCCCACTCTGAGCCCATGTCCTCATCTGAAAATAAGAAAATCTTTGTTCACACTCATAAAATTGTGTATATATGTGATATGACGTGTATAAAATAACATAAGCCAAAGCACATTGAGTATTCAGATATATTGACTTTAGTTTCTGGTGCTGTGTCCCTGAGGGCTCTGCCTGTCAGTGTTTACAGGGTGTTGGTTGTTTTTTTTTTCTCACTGTGTTAATGACTGCTTTGACTCCTCAAAGCACACTCTTCTGCTGTTGTTCCTGACACATGTATCTGGCTCACCCTTGGCTTCTGTGAATCCTCTCTTGGGTTCCTTGGGGTCTTTGTCTTTTGTTCATCCTTTAAAATGTTTATATTTCTTTTATTCATATTCCTCTGGATTTTATCATGGTGTTTGAGCTGTTACTAAAGTTGAGCTGTCAGTTTGGCTATGATCTCTTTGTAAGCCAAAGCAAAAGAGAAAGCATTGTAACCATATTAGTTTAGATTTAATGAGCATTTACTCCATATTAGCTGGTTGTATAAGCACTTTACAATCTTACTTGATATGATCTTCACAAGAACTCCATGAGGTAAACACTGAAATACACAGAAGTAAACTAAACCAGCCAAAATCTTACTGCAGTAATTCAATTCTAGACAATTACATTCTGGAGTTTGCCTTCCTAAGCTTAATACCAAAATAATTACTTGAAAAGTAAAACATTCTTCAAGGGAATTAGAGCTTCTTGTAGGACTCATGTCTGAAATACTGTGCAACGCATAAGTCACAATGTCGTCATTCTTTGGGAAGTGGTAGAGCATCTTCAGCTGTAGTCTTACAATAAATACCATAGTAACATTCCGCTGTCATGGGGAACTTCAGTGTAGGAGAAGAACAATTTTTATTTAAAGATTTATTTTATTTATTTGAAAGAGTTACAGAGAGAAGTAGAGTCTGAGAGAGACTGCTGGTTCACTCCCCAAATGGCCGCAACGGCCGGAGCTGGGCCAATCCAAAGCCAGGAGCCAGGAGCTTCTTCTGGGTCTTCCACATGGGTGCAGGGGCCCAAGGACTTGGGCCATCCTCCACTGCTTTTCTAGGCCATAGCAGAGAGCTGGATTGGAAGTGGAGCAGCCGGGACTCGAACCCACACCCATGTGGGATGCTGGCACTGCAGGCTGGGGCTTTAACCTGCTGTACCACAGTGCCAGCCCCAGAAGAACAATTTTTATGAAGGGAGTGTGACCAACACTTAGCTGATCAGCTCTTAAGAGGAATGAATCAGGACAGGATGTACTTAACATACCAGCTTTTGGGTGTGGAGTTGATGGTTGGTTATAAAATCTGATGAGTTCAAAGGGACAAAATAGGTAGGGATTCAGTCCTTTTGTCCTGCTTCCTGTTTGAGTTTTCATATTTATTTATTTCTTGATTAATCTATTCAGAAGTGCTTGTTTCATTCCTACTATAGATCAGGTGTTTTGTAAAGTGATGGAGATCCAGTGGGGTCAAGGCACAGTCAGTACTCTTGAAAGAAGCTAACGTGATGGCACAGTGAGCAGATCCGTACTCCAAAGGAGGCCAGTATTCAGGTTATATGCAGGTTTTCAGGCAGTGGCAACAAGTTAGAAATGAAGCATGGTATGTTTAGAGAGCTTCAGATCTCCTTTAGGATTGGAGGGCGAAATGTGATATGAGAAATGGTGAGAAATAAAACTTGTAGAAAGTGGGGCCAGACGGTGAAGGACCTTGTGATCCACTCTAAGGTTTCCACTTCCATCTCTCTCCCCATATTTCAACGATCTTTTTTTCATGTGCTGCTAGTATGGGGACAGTGAAGGAGAGAGGAACATAGACATGTGTTCTGGGGGCCACACAACTCGTTTATTGCTGAGTACCACTTTTAGAACTGTATGGAGGTACTGGTATTCATACGGCTCCGTATCTCAGTTGTGAGCTCCTGAAGAACAAAGACTATGTATTATTCATTTCTGTATCTTTAGCATATAATACTAACTCAATGTTGAAAATGTCAGTTAGTGTTGTCATCTTACATATTAGTCTAGTCACCAAAACAGGATTGTTATATTTTGTTTGTTGAGAAACAGAGTTAGTTTTAAGCAAAAATGAAATTACAAGCTATGGTGTGACTTTTAAATTATCTGTCTTTGAGTAGGAAAAAATTAATAAATAAAGGATTTATAAATTGAAGATTTTTGTTTGATTATGAGAACATTCACAGCTAAACAGAATTTGGCCAACTATGTTTGAGATGTTTTATTATTTCTTTGATTTATAGACATGTGAGGAAGATCGAAGAAACTATTCTGAACTGCAAGTTAGATGTCAACGTTTGGCCTTAGAATTAGCAGACACAAAACAGTTAATTCAGCAGGGTGACTACCGCCAAGAGAACTATGATAAGGTCAAGAGGTAAGTAGTTAAGATAACTGCAGTAATTGTTCTCATTTTTAACATTCATTAAATTCTTTTTTTTTTTTTTAAGATTTGATTTATTTGGAAGACAAAGTGACAGAGACAGGGAGACACAGAGAGAGAAAGACCTTCTATTCACTGGTTCACTCTTCAAATAACCACAATGGTGGGGGCTGGACTGGGCCGAAGCCAGAAGCCGGGAGCTTCTTCCGTTCTCCCAGATGGGTGGCAGGAGCCTAAGTGCTTGGGCCATCTTTCACTGCTTTTACAGGCACATTAGCAGGGAGCTAGATCAGAAGTGGAGCAGATGGGACAGGAATCGGCGACCATATGGGATATCAGTTGCAGGCAGCAGCTTAACCTGCTATGCCACAACACTGGCCCCATGTTACCTGAGTTTTCACCACTAAACTTGTTAATTTCATATTTACCTTTTTTCTTTTTTGCCAAGCAACGTGTAGTTGTGGCAGTTCAGGGTTGGGGAACCTTTTTCCTGCCAAGGGCCACTTGGATATTGATACCATCAGTCCCAGGCCATCCAGAATTATCAATTTAACCTGCTGTACATTCATTGAATTTCAAGGCCCACCTGCAGTTTCCTTGGCAGGGCCAGACTGAATGATTTCGCAGGGCTTATATGGCCTTTGGGCCAGACATTACTCACCCCTTTAAATTGTATTCAAATATATTTTTTTGTTTAGAAAGTGTTGCTTTTTTTTAAATGTAAAGGAAGATAGGAAATTCCCATATGTGTAAATATTTTAAATGTGATTTGATGATTACTTTCATGTAAAAGAATCAATTTAAATTCTTCAGATTTTTTTCCCTAAAGTGTTTTTCAGCTATTTCTTTCTTTCTTTTCTTTTCTTTTTTTTTTTTTAAAGAAAAGAAGATTTATTTGCTTGAAAGGCAGAGCCACAGAAAGAGGGAGAGACAGAGAGGGAGAGATCTTCCATCTGCTGGTTCACTTCTCAAATGGCCACAACAGCCAGGCTGGGCCAGGCCAAGGCCAGGAGCCAGGAGCTTCTCAGGTCTCCTATGTGGGTGACAGGGCCCAAACTCTTGGGCCATCTTCTGCTTTTCCAGGTGCATTAGCAGGGAGCTGAATTGGAAGTAGAGCAGCAGGTCTTGAACTAGCACCCATATAGGATGCTGGAGTTGCTGGTGGCAACTCTATCTACTATGCCAGACAGTGGCTCCAGTTGTTCTTTCTTACAAAAGGCATTCACTCTTTTGTAAAATTCTGAGAATATGTGTTTCCCAATATGTTGCTACTAAGTAGGTATGGTATGTGTGTGTGTGTGTGTGTGTGTATATATATATATATATATTTAACTGGAATATACTTTTCTATTATTTATACAATAATTTAATGAACAACTGCTTAGCTCTGTGTTCCTAGGTAAATCTCTTTTTGTCCTGAGATTCATTTTTGAGATGGTGCAAATACAAATAACCATACTATAAAAACTAAGATCAAATGAAGAAGTATTTGTGAAAGTCTTTACATAAACACACACACAATTTATGTATGAGGGTACTTCAAAAAAGACCCCTTGTAAGTGTAAATAGAATGACATTATCCTAATCATTTACTGTTATATCTACCTGCACCCAGAATAATTCTTGAAATATAGTAGTCAATGATTATTTTTAAATAGATGAATGAGTGCCTTAAATTGTATAAACTATAAGCTAGATAATACTGTAATTTAATTTGCAAAGATTTAGGTATGTAACAAAAGTACTTCTACTCCCACCATGACCAACATATAATACATATTTTTATGTATTTATCATTATGCCAAAATACCAAAATTATTGGAGCTTGAAACCTGTGAGAGCTAGACTCTGTGAACTCGATTAAAGCTGGACTTCAAAAGAAACATTTATTTATTTATTTTTTTGACAGGCAGAGTGGACAGTGAGAGAGAGACAGAGAGAAAGGTCTTCCTTTTGCCATTGGTTCACCCTCCAATGGCTGCCGCGGCCAGCGCACTGCAGCCGGCGCACCGCGCTGATCCGATGGCAGGAGCCAGGTGCTTCTCCTGGTCTCCCATGGGGTGCAGGGCCCAAGCACTTGGGCCATCCTCCACTGCACTCCTTGGCCACAGCAGAGAGCTGGCCTGGAAGAGGGGCAACCGGGACAGAATCCGGCTCCCCGACCGGGACTAGAACCCGGTGTGCCAGCGCCGCAAGGCGGAGGATTAGCCTGTTAAGCCACGGTGCTGGCCTCAAAAGAAACATTTAAAAGTGAAATAGGGCCTGGCATTGTAGCATCATGGAATTAAGCTCCCACCTACAATGCCAGCATCCCATAATTGAATGACTTTTTGAATCCCAACTACTCTGCTTCCCATCCAATTTCCTGCTAATGTGCCTAGGAAGACAACAGAAGATGGCCCAAGTACTTGGGCCCCTGCCACCCGCATGGAAGGCCAGGATGGAATTCCTGGCTCCTGGCTTCAGACTGACATGGACCTGGCTATTGCAGTCATTTGGGGAATGAACCAGCAAATGGAAGATCTCTCTGTCTCTGTCTCTCTCTCTCTCTCCCTCCCTCTCTCTTACTCTCTGTAACTCTGTCACCCTACCTTGCAAATAAATAAATATATCTTAAAAGATAAAATGAACAGATTGTGATGACAAGGTAACACTTTGCATTGATATTTTAATGTCTACTGTTCCACTATAAATCTATAGCAATGATAGATAAAATATAAAAGGAGAAAATAAAAAGCATAGTCATCAGAATAATTCGGAGGGGCCATGAATGAAGGATAAATAAAACAACATGAGTCATGAGTTAATAATTATTGAAGCTGGGTAGTGGAAGCATGGGTGTTCATTATATCATCTCTATTTTTATATACTTGTATGTTTTCATTTTCTATAATAAAAACCAAGAAAGAAAAACATAGCCTTGATCAAAAGGCATGATAAGCATCTTCATGTGCTAGAAATGGAATAGAAAAACAAGCAACAGGACCTCAAATTGTGAACCTTGTGGTTCACTCAGTACAGTGTCTGGGTTTAAAAAAAAAAAAAAAAAGGACAGAACACAAAAATACAAAATAAACTGGGGAAGAAAAAGTAACATTTTATGTGCTTAATAAATTCTCAAGTTGACATGATTTATAGAGGTTAATTGGCATTATTATTAGGAAGAACTCAGGTGCTTTTAAATATCAGAATGGAAAGTAAAGTGTGATTTATTTTTATAATATAATTCTATGTGGCAGTAAAATTGTTACCTCTGAATGTATTTTTTAGCAGTTCCTTACTTTCTGTATAACCTAATATTCCTGGTTTTATTTTGTAATTTCATTACCCTTGCCCTTTCTCTAGTCCTAATTCCTTTTAGTGAGAAATACTATTTAGAAATTAAGATGGGTGCTATGGTCATTTCTAGATTGGTCATTATTCTTAGGCTTTTTCAGTAGGTAGAGGCAGTGGAGTGGAGAGGGCAGAGTCTTAATACACTGTAGATGAGATCATACTCATCCAAAATGAGTATCTCATTCCAAACCAATACCATGTTTGCCATTTTGAAGAAGCTCCATATGGCCAAATATAATAGAGTATAACTTGAATATTAAAATGAATGTTGATGATAATGGACTGTAACCAAGTGAGTAGACTAGGAATCCATGAGTGCATGTTTATAATAAGTTAACAGTGAAAAGGGATATTTACAATAGAATGCCAAGCATCAAATGTATATGTATGTTAGATTGACCATTGTATAACCTCATAGTGATACTTAGTTCAGAATCATTAATGGAACCTACGGCCATTACGTAAAATTGTAGCAGGGAAGTAAATAGTTACACAATCTCTTAGAGTATCTCCCCACAAATTAGTTATTAATTATGAGGGACAAAACAATACCTTTACAGTAGAACACTCTGACAGACACCTTACCCAAGTGACTAAATGATTATCCCTAATAATAGGATAAACTGGTATCATGTGCCTCTTCATGTGATGTACTGAGGACTCATGAGTTCCATAATATACCTGCCCAAAGTGTTCAGATTCTAGTCACCAGAAAACATCAGACATGAGAATTAAGGGGTATTCCATAATACAGTTGGCCCATGCTCTACAAAAAGTCAATGTCATAAATGAAGGAAAAGCTAAGGAGCTGTTGAAGGTTAAAAGAGACTGAAGAAACGTGACATCCTGTTGCAAGGCATAATGGAGTGAATCCTGGGTCAGGTTGCCACAAAGGACATTTTTGGGACAATTGACAAAATTTAAAAATGGGGAGCTGGAGCCGTGGCTCACTTGGTTAATCCTCCGCCTGCAGCGCTGGCATCCCATATGGGTACTGGGTTCTAGTCCCGGTTGCTCCTCTTCCAGTCCAGCTCTCTGCTGTGGCCCGAGAGGGCAGTGGAGGATGGCCCAGGTGCTCAGGCCCCTGTACCTGCATGGGAGACCAGGGAGAAGTGCCTGGCTCCTGGCTTCAGATCCGTGCAGTGCTGCCAGCTGTAGCGGCCATTAGGGGAGTGAACCAACGGAAGAAAGACCTTTCTCTCTGTCTCTCTCTCTCTCACTGTCTATAACTCTACCTGTCAAATTTTTTAAAAAAATTTTAAAAATGGGTTGTATATTAGATAATAGTATTAATGCTTAGTCTCCTGAATTAGATAATTATACTGTGATTATATAAGAGAATATCTTTACTCTTAGGAGATTCACACAGATATTTAGTGATAAATGAACCTAAAGTCTACATATAAACCTTAAATAGTTGAGGGGTAGAAATGCATGTGTTTGAATTTGCATGCATGTTTAGTTATGTATTTTTGTATGTGTGTATGTATACTGAATGTATTCATTCACATATATCACCAAGAGAGGAAGACAAGATACTATGTTGCAAATATTGCAAAGTAAGTGTGATACTGTTGACAATTGATGGATAAACCATTTTTAAAAAGCATACATAATATGGAAATACACTAAATTCATTTTTATATCTAAAGAGGTAGTAGAGGAATAGTGAAGAACATATAGAGGACTTCAAGTTTACCTGTTTTATCTTTTAAGAAACAAAACAATACAAGAATAGATAAATGTTAACTGGATTAATTACAAATTCCTGTGTGTACTACTTCATAACAACATAAAAATCATAGCAAAAGGAACAGGATCATTCTTGTAAAAACGATTTACATATAAAAAGCACAAAATACTTAGAGTAAGATTCATCAGTATGGATAGTAATGTTTAATTAGTGGATTATGGGTGGTTATTATATTTTATATTGTACTTTGCTCAGTTTTCTTCAATAAACATAAAAGACTTGTTGTTAACCAGAAAGGGGAAAAAAACTTTCTAAATGAATTATTGAAAATCTAATGGGAAAAAAAATTTAATACCATTTGGGTCAATGAAATATATTACAAAGACATTGCTTATCACAGGAGAAGAGTAAAGGGTTAGCAAATCTATTTCTTTGCTCATTTTTAAGATGTGTATGGTAGGTCTTTGCCCAGTTCTTGGTTTTACTATTTTGGGGTGAGAGCTTATCTAAAAATGGAATTTAAAACCTGTGAGTCACCATAAACAATTTATGAATGAAGTATCCACAAGAATATCTGCCTGTGTATCTACTATGCAATCTGAGAAATAAATTGGGAGGGGTTCTTAACCCTAATTGAACTGAAAGCCTGGAGCCTTGTATACATTCTTTAAAAGTTTGGCCTTAAGATAAGATTGAGTGAAAGAATACCAAAAAGTACCTTTAGAAAGTTTTATCATTTACTGGTTAGTGTAGCTAACGGTTTTATTTTTAAAGGTAATAAATTGATGATTATCTGAACAGTGTCTTGGACAGTCCCTGTTAAGTTTGAAAAACAGATACTTTATGTTGGAGACCACATCCCCACTGCCTAGTATCTGTTCAGTTTCTTGATGTATAGCCACCCTTTTAAAATGTTCACTGTAATAGAGATGTAAAATTTACATGAATATTTGAATTGTATTTTAATAGTGAACGTGATGCACTTGAACAGGAAGTCAGTGAGATTAGGAGAAAACACGAAATACTTGAAGCTTCTCATATAACTCAAGCTAAAGAAAGAAATGAATTATCCAAAGAGGTAAGCCTATAAACAGAATCACTAGAAATTTATTGTACCCTAGTATCAGTGGGAAATAGCCCGGAGTAAAATTGTGGGAGGAACACTTTTCCTTTTTGATGCAGTTGCCAAAAACACAAAAGTTTCAGTAGGTGTTTTTGGATATAAAATTGTGGTGTTAAGAATTAGTCCTTCCTAAAACAAGACTTTATGTGATGAGTGAAAGCAGGATGAAGGAAATTAATACAGCCAGCCTTGAAAATTAAGTGAGCACCGCTTTGGACGCTGCTCTACTGTTTCTCTCTGTATTCCCCTAGGTAGTCACCTTACGGCAGACGGTTACTTTACTGCAAAAGGATAAAGAGTATCTCAGTCGCCAAAACATGGAACTTAGTGTCCGCTGTGCCCATGAAGAGGATCGCCTGGAAAGACTTCAGACTCAACTGGAAGAAACGAAAAAGGCCAGAGAAGAGATGTATGAAAAATACGTAACATCCAGGTAAGGTTGGCATTGTTTTTCGTGTAGACAGATGAAAATTAACATTGTCTTCTTTGAGGGAACTCTTGGTTTGGGGGAAGATTAGTGATTCTGTTTTTAAGATCTGTGAGACAATATTAAGATAATAATTCATTTTGTTTCAAGAGATTCTTTTGTAGTTACATTTTAAAAGACATTGTGGTTTTCCAAAAACATCTGAAGACTTTTAGTTTCTCAGGTGCTGAGTAAAAGACTTTTCATAGGGAGATATATAGTGTAACTGTAATTCTCTATAACTAAGATCTCTCCATAAATATCTTTATGGAAGTATCTTTGAGGAAAATCTTGGTGTGCTGAAGATTTCCTCACTGTGAATGAGGAGAGAGTGTTATGTAGTCTTTGAATCAGATTCCCTGGGTTTCAGTCCTGCCTTCTCTCTTCTACTAGTTGTGTAAATGAGCTACAGTAATTTATTCTTATTAGCACCTCAGAAGCTAAAAGTCTAAATTTCACCTTGAACAGTTCACAGGTTCATAACCTTTCCCCGAACCTGTAGTATTTTTTCATCGGTTTATACCATTCTTGCTAATATCCTATGTAGTAACTTGGCTTTGCTAAAAGAATACCATGTGATTAAGATTGGAGTCCTAACAGAGAAAGGTTTTATGAAGAGTCAGGGTCATTTGCCTTTATTTTTTTGTTAGTAGTGCTCCTGTCTCAACATGTACCACACTAGATTATTTTTAAATGAGGGTATTCTGTATGCATCAGTTTTCAAGCCCTGACCACATGCATTAAAAACTATTTGTAAAACATTTTTGAAGAAGAAGAATTATCCAACATAAATGATTAACATTCTGTATAGTAATTAAGCCTTTGAAGCAGTGTTTAACAGACTGAGATCTTAGATGGAACTAGTTTGGAACAGTTATTTTTAGGGATTATACAACTTTATATTTAATAGTTAACTTTTCCAAGTAACAAAATATATGAAACATACTCAATGTAAGCTATTAAATCTTATATGGAGGGCAGAATCCCATTTGTTTCACACAGAAAGTAATTCATGAATATTCCTTTGACTCCTTGCAGAGACCACTATAAAGCAGAATATGAAAATAAACTACATGATGAACTAGAACAAATCAAATTGAAAACTAATCAAGAAATTGATCAACTTCGAAGTGCCTCTAGGGAAATGTATGAACGGGAAAACAGGTAAAAAAAAAAAAAGTGTGTGGCAAGGTTTCCCCTTTGGCAATTATAGGAATTTTATTGAAATTAAATATTTTTAATGAGATAAAATATTTTATTATGGTAAAGTAAACTTCTATAACTATAAATATAAATGAAATAAGACTATTAAGATTCTAAAATATTTGGTACAGGGTTTGCCGGTCTTAAGACCTTGTCACAGTGATTTTCCCATTCCCTCTTTTACCCTGATAACTTGTCTTTTTGCTTTAACCCCAGTTCAGATTGAGGACAGGTTAAAAAGGAAATGAGAGGGTGCTAAGAGATACCAATAGTTTCTCCTGTAACATGCCAAGAATTCCTCCTGGAAACTTTTAAAAGCTGAAACAGTGCTTTGAAATATTTCATATGCCTGATTTCGCTACTGACCCTGAAAGATATTATATTAGATAATGCTGAAGAAATATTTTTGCCCATGCACTTACTTTTAGACCACTGTATATTGGGTGTAGTCCCTCTATTTAGTGATTAGCGGCATTGGGGGGAAATAAATGCTAGTTATTTCAGTGATACTTGATTTTACATACAATCATTATACTTCGTGTGACTTTTAGAAGTTCGTATTTTAACAGGAAAATTATTTTGAAATTGGCTTAATTGCCATAGTAGATTATCAGCACTGATTTGAGTATATGCTATTTTGATTGTTGTCAGCAAGATTTTAAATCTGACTTGAGTGATCTATAATTAGCATTGTAACATGTCATTTCTACTGAGAGTATAGTAGCAGAAACTTCGGAATTTCAATCCTTCAATTCCAGAGCAAAAAGCTGCTGTATTAATATAGTATTTATAAATGCCTCCACTGTAAAAACTACATTTGTAGAATTATTCTTTGGGTAGTATATTGGCAAAGGTATTTTTTAAGTTACTGTAATTATGTTAACATGGAGATTGTAAGACATTTTTATAATGCTGAGTGATATGATTTCCTCTAGAGTTTCTTTTGTGTTGTTTATGGTGCTAAAGTAGTAGATATACAATTTATAACAACATTTTTAGGATATTCTCTTGGTATGACTTGGTACTTCTGAATTAAATAAAAATGAAAGCATTATTTTCCTCATAAATTTTGCATGCATTAATTTTTAGCTACCTATTTGATCTTTTTTTTTTTCTTTTTCTGACAGAGTTAGACAGTGAGAGAGAGAGAGAGAGAGAGACAGAGAGAAAGGTCTTCCTTCCGTTGGTTCACCCCCTAAATGGCCGCTAAGGTCGGCCCCCGCTGCGCAGATCTGAAGCCAAGAGCCAGGTGCTTCCTTCTGGTCTCCCATGCTGGTGCAGGGACCCAAGCACTTGGGCCATCCTCCACTGCCTTCCCAGGCCACAACAGAGAGCTGGACTGGAAGAGGGGCAACTATTTGATCTATTTTTAAAAGTCTACCTGGAGGCCGGCACCATGGCTCACTTGGCTAATCCTCCACCTGCGGTGCCGGTACCCTGGATTCTAGCCCTGCTTGGGGTGCCGGATTCTGTCCCGGTTGCTCCTTTTCCAGTCTAGCTCTCTGCTCTGTGGCCCGGGAGGGCAGTGGAGGATGGCCCAATTGCTTGGGTTCCCGCACCCTCATGGGAGACCGGGAGGAAGCACCTAGCTCCTGGCTTCGGATCGGCGCAGCGCCAGCCATAGCGGCCATTAGGGGAGTGAACCAATGGAAGGAAGACCTTTCTCTCTGTCTCTCACTGTCTATAACTCTCTCTCTGTCTCTCTCTCTCACTGTCTAATTCTGCCTGGCCAAAAAAAAAAAAAAAAAGTCTACTTGAAAGTATATTTTCAAAAAAATTAATATAAACTTTATAAAAACTGAACAAAAAGAAATCATTTATTGTTGCATTTATAGATGTTTACTTCTGCTCTTGTTCTGTTTGATCTGTAAGAGAATTATGGTATAGTCATAATTTAGAATAGTATTTATAATGAAAATGGCAAAGAATTTTGTTGTATAAAAATTCTAGGTGATTATTCAATCTATATTACCAGTAGACAAACTAAATGACTTTGAGTACTGCAAAGCAGAAACAGAAAATGTCTATGTTTTGGGAAAAAATATTAGACATATTACATTATTTTTTAAAATGAACTTGTCATTTTAGGAAAAATAAAAACACTTCTGGGTCTCCTTATGCTTATTCTGTGTTTTAATATTTAAATTACCTGTGCAAATTCTGTAATCATTTTTGGGATGAAGGCCTCTGAAATCCAGAGCTAATCTTTATATCTTGAATCCTGAGAAGGTATTTTCCAAAGTAGCTCAAAGAAATTTTGAACCACTATTTAAATATTTTTTTTTTAGTGATTTACTATGACTGTTTTCCTTTTTGACTTTATAAATGTTTGCATGTATGTGTATGTAAGATATAACATTTTCAGAAACAATTTTGCATGCATTTAATAAATAATTATAAGTTAAATACCATTTATCCAAATCAAGAAGTAAAACAATTGAGACCCTTCCTGCTTAACTCTTCCCTACCTTAAGGCTACTTATGAATACTATTCCATTTGCATGCTGATAACTTCTTTTGTTTTCCTTATGCGTTTGTCATCTATGTTAGCAGTAAATAAGCATCTCTGTAGAACATAGTTCAGTTATTTATAATTGTATCAGTATCCTATATATGGAGTTATGCTGTATATATATATTTTTTGTCCATAACGTGGTTTTCAGATTAATTAGCTGTTGCACTTAGTTGTCTCTTCATGTTGATGACATTTAAGTGAATGTGCATGCTTAGAGTAGCACGGTCATTAGGAGATTGGAAAGAGACTCATCCAGACAGATTAGAGAATTCCAAACACATTGTTCATCATTTTGGAAAGTTTTGCTTAGTGCTAGCCTTATATTAGGAAGGAAGGATCTTGTACCTTATGATTACTTGCTCTTAGGGCTCAAAAGCAGGCTTAATGAAGAGGTATACACACCTGTTATATGTGTTATGTTAGAAAATTCTACATTTGATCTCTTGTTTAGTTCTCAGAGCAACATTGTTCTACATGTCTTAGATGTAAGTGATGACCTTTGCCTGTACAAAGCTATTAGGCTAATGAAGGATGAGGACAAATAGATAAACAATTATCATAAATATGATCATAATAGAGAATATGATGGGACCCAAAGGATTAAACCACCTAAGTGTCAAACCCAGCCTTAGGGAGGAATCAGGGAAGACTTCATGGGGGAAGCAGTACTCAACACTGACATCTGTGTATGATGGAGAGTAAGACTGCAAGTCATGGGAAAGCAGGGAATTGGGAGAGTGAAAATTCAGCATATGTAAAAACCTGGAGGTGCAGAAAGATGAAGCTTTGTTGAGCAACCTGAAAATAATTATGACTGAGGCATAAACTGAAAGACAGGGAGTAGATGAAATAGAAAAGAGAAACAGGATCAAATCGTGCCTTTGGAGCTCTTTGAGATCTGTGGGGAAGAATTGAAAGATTGTAAGAAAGGGCATGATCTGATCTGCTCTTTTATTACAAAATCACTGCAACCTAGAGAACAGGTTGGAGGAGTGTACTGCTGGAGATAATTTCCATTATCACGGTGAGAGGAGGTGATGAAACTGGATTTGTGGAAGTAGAGGCAGACAGAAATGGAACAGTTTGGAAAAATGTGTAGGAGAGATAGAACCAAGAAGACTCAGTGACTAGACTGGATCGGAGGGAAGAAGTTAGGGATGTCACCCAGGTGTCTGAATTGGACAGCCACATAGGTGGTGACTGCAGTTTGTAAAACATTGGCAAAACACCAGGCCTTCAAAGGAAAACATGATCATTTCATTTTAAGTATCTGTGGGATATCTAAATAGAAAAGTAAGCCTTTACAATTCTGAATCACCCAGGAGAAAGATCTCAGTGTGCGAGAGACCCTTATCATAGGTAATATTATTTCTGTTTTACAAACAGTGCTGTTGGTTCTGTGGCTCGCTTTTGTTACAGATTTTTAGGCTTTTGATGACTGAGCTAATAACCTTAAAATGTGTGGGATTATTTCTTTGGTAAAGTGGAAGACTATTTCTAAGCAGTTCACATAACCACATAAACTTTGCTGTGTAGTCAAATTGAGTTTCCAGATTTCTTGGTTGCTATCTGTTCTTGCTACAAAGAACGTAATGCATCCCATCGTAACATAAATGTAGATATATGAGCCTCTGTTTTCTGAGGTGGTTGATAGAGGTAAGCTGGTAAAGCCCTGTGGGGAAAGAACCAACAGAGCCATTTCTGGAAACAGAAAAACTGAAAACAGATTTCCTTGTCCCAAGGGTTGTTGTGGCCCCATGTCTGCAACAAAATGGATACCATCTAACTGGATGATTCTGTGAATTGGGGCTGCCTTGCACAACCCTATCAGCTACAGGTCTCAGAATTGATCCCATGAATGTTGATGCTAGACAGTTGCCACCAGGTGGTGCCAAACTGCAGCCTGAGCCCAGGTGGATCTCGATTGCATGGGGACGCCCAACCAGCTAGTTGTCTATGCTTGCCTGTATGGTTTTAACCTCGCAGCAATCCAACCCTGAATTTTATGTGATTGAGTCTTTTGGGGACATAGTTTCTTTGTTATGTCAGGTTTAACTGTAGTTAGAGCTTATATCCCACTAGTCCTTCAACAAGGTAAAAATAAATTGTAAATTATTTCTTTTGAAAACTTACAATTCAAAGTAATTAACAAAAGCATTTTTGTCTTCCTTGTTATAAAGCATGAAATTCAGAATAAATTTATATATTTGGTTTTGGGGGAGTCTGGATGATTTAGTCCGTTGCTTTGGCCTTAGATATTGTGTCAATTACTTGTATTATATCAAAGTGTGCTCTTACAATATGAGTTAAAATATATGAAGTACAAATAAATATGCTTGCATATTTGTACTTAGTCTCCTTAACTCTTCCCAAATAAACATTTTTAGGAGAAATTGAAATAAGATTAAAGAAGTATATTTTGTCTTTAGTTTGTGTACATCAAAAAATAATGAGACAGTGAGTTTTATTTTCTCTTCCTGAATGTAGAAAAATCAGGTGTAACTCATGCCATCTACTCTGGGTATCTGTCTGTCCCTGCAGTCATTCCAGTGAAGGGGTTGAGAGAGGAGGATGATTGTAGAAGATGTAAAGGCTTAAGAAAGAGATAAGCCAAGTGAAAAACCGAGTATCTGTGTACATCAAAACACTGTAGTTGGATTACAATGCTTTTGTTTGATGTGGCTCAATCTCTGTTTGGTTTCATACCTTTTTCTCCGTGTTCTAGTTACCTTTAAGTCCAATTCAGGAGCTTTGGAAACTAATGAGTGAAAGTCACTCTAGGGGTGAGATTTATTATATAAATAACTTCTTGCTTAGTAAGTATTATGTGACTGAAGTGTTACAGACTCTGTCACATTTGGAAATAAGACATTATTCAGTGAGTGGGAGTATTATGAAAGAGATGCTCTACCACTTAATAGCTGAATGGATAAATCACTTAATATCCCTGAGCTTAATTTCCTTTTTTATAAGATGAACTAATACTATTATTCCACAGAGTGACCTGTGAGGTCTAAATGAGATAATATAAGAATAATTGAAAAACTGTGTGAAAATGGAATTAAAAGATAACTACGTTTGTGGTGCAAAAAAAATTGAAATCAATGCTTAGGTTTCTCATAATATGTGTTTTTCATGAACTTTTTCAAGACCTCTCATATATGCGAAAAGTATATTATAAATTATGAAGCTTTCTATAAATATATATACCTTAGTATCTATTGCCTGCGTGGAATGCTTTTTTAAAAGATTTATTTATTTATTTGAGAGGTAGGGTTACAGACAGACAGAGGGAGAGACAGAGAAAGGCAGAGGCTTAACTTACTCTGCCTCAGTGCCAGCCACATGGAATGCTTTTAAAAATGCATTTTAAGAAGAGGAGGAGAAATGTATTTTAAGAAGAGGAGAAGAAATGAGAAGACAAACATGAGTGTGCTTCCCATCTCTGATTACATGATGTCCAGTGTAGCCTGAGCTGGGACAGGTAATCTATGCTCCACTTGGCTTCTCACTATCAGGAAGGCTCTTTTGCTGATGTTATAAAAGGTTTCAAAAGCATGAATCACTTCCCTTTTTAAAAAAAATATTTATTTTGGAAGGTAGAGTTAGAGAGAAGGAGGGACAGAGAGGTCTTCCATCCACTGGTTCACTCCCCTAATGGCTGCAGTGGCCTGAGCGGGACCAACCCTAAGCCAGGAGCCAGGAGCTTCATCAGGGTCTCCCATGTGGGTACAGGGGCCCAAGCACTTGGGCATCTTCTACTGCTTTCCAAGGTCATAGCAGAGAGCTGGACTGGAAGAGGAACATATGGGATGCTGGCACCACAGGCGGAGGCTTTAGCCCACTACGCCACAGCACCTGCCCCATGAATCACTTCTTGAGGCTGGGATATCTTTGGGACTCGGCCAACAAGGCTGTCACCATCATCTCTTAACCTTGGATCAGAACTGTGGGCCAAAGAAAACTTCTTTATAGCTTATCCAGTCTGTGGCATTGTGTTATTCTCAACAAAAAAATGGCCACATAGCAGGAGTTCTCATAGCCCTCTCCTCAGATTCAATAGGACAGCTTACAGAATGCAGGGAACATTTCACTCACCTTTACCAGTTACTATAATATGGACGTATATACTCACAAGTGCTCGAAACATTTACATTTTGATGGCAATAGTAAGAAATAAAATTAATCAGAATTCTTTTGAGTTTGTAGGGCCCGAAATCTACATCAGAATTAGAAATAGTGGATGCATCTGTAGTAGCTTATATGCAAGCGAATCTTGAGAGTGACATCCTCAGATTTGGAAGATGTTACCAGTAAGTAGTGTTAGAGGTTAAAGAAAAGACTAAATGATTGGTAATAAAAAGATATTAATAAGGCTGGAAGATTGATTATATTCTATATTTTATAGAAATATTACATTTCAAAATTATTGTCATGACAAAAAAAATCAGAGAACGTGCAACCAAAAGTATTTTAAAGATGCTCCAGGCAGTTGATTAATATGAACACTTATTTTCTGTGATGTCGGTGGTATTCAACAGTTTTTAAAAATGTATCATTTATCGTGATTTCTATTCTCATTCTAAGTAAATATTCATTCCTATAAAAAAAAAATGCTTTGGGGCAGGAGTTTTGCACAGCCATTTAAGACACTACTTGGGACTCCTGCTTCCCATATTGGAGTACCTAGGTTCAAGTCCTACCTCTGTCCAGTTCCAGCTTCTCCTCCTTCTCCTTCTCTTCTCCCTCCTCCTCCTCCTCCTCCTCCTCCTCCTTCTCCTCCTTCTCCTCCTCCTCCTCCTCCTCCTCCTCCTCCTCCTCCTCCTTCTTCTTCTTCTTCTTCTTCTCTCTCTCTCTCTCTCTTTCTCTCTCTCCATCTCTCACTGTAACTCTGACTTTCAAATAAAAATAAATTGAGGCTAGTGCCGTGGTATAGCGGGTTAAGTCACCACCTGCCATGCCAGCATCCCATATGAGCACCAGTTCAAGACCCGGCTGCTCCACTTCCAATCCAGCTCTCTGCTATGGCCTGGGAAAGCAGTAGAAGATGGCCCAAGTCCTTAGGCCCCTGCACCTGCATGGGAGACCTGGAAGAAGCTCCTGGGTCCTGGCTTTGGATTGGTGCAGCTGTGTCTGTTGCGGCCAACTGGGGAATGAACCAGCAGATAGAAGAACTCTGTCTCTCTCTTCTCTCTGCCTCTCCTTCTCTCTGTAACTCTGATTTTCGAAGAAATAAATAAATCTTTAAAAAATTTAAAAATAAAAAATAAATTAAGTCTTAAAAAATAGAAAGTTAACTGATAATGTCATGAGCTTATTTATTATCATTAAAAGACACTATTAAAATATATAGTTATTTTTAAGTGTTTATCTCCATAGCATTTAACCATATTTCTTAAATGACATAATATAGATATGGAAGGTCTGCCTGCCATTTATTTCTGTCTAAATATCTGCATAGAATGACTAACTTCATTTGTTTCCTGGAAATTATTATTATGAGATAATAAAGAAAAGAGGTATTTTAGTTGATTTTTAAGTCTTTTCAGAAAGTAAAACTACCTTTATATAAACACAGGAAGAACTGTTCTGAGTAATACTATGAAAAGGATGAGAATGAGTTTGTTGGAGGTATTACTCATTATGCTTTTGATGCTATACAGAAGAAATCTGG
Organism: Lepus europaeus; assembly: GCF_033115175.1. Classification (NCBI taxonomy): domain Eukaryota; kingdom Metazoa; phylum Chordata; class Mammalia; order Lagomorpha; family Leporidae; genus Lepus; species Lepus europaeus. The sequence continues at coordinate 40,160,979 of NC_084832.1, read as the reverse complement.
AAATTCAAATAGCTTTACAGTTGCTTCAAAGGAAGTAAGCAGTAGAGAAAAGGATATCAAAAAGATGCTTTTAAATATAAAGATTAGTGTTACTTTGGTGATTTTATTTTTCTAGTTTATGAATAAAAACCACCTTGACCACAATTTTATTATGTCCCAAAAGTATTCAGTACATTTTCTTTAATGACATTAATGTAAAATTGTGTAGAGTCATGGAGTGATATTAAATAGCTTTGAATCTTGAATGTTTATTTACAAGATTAATGGAGTATAGGTAATGCTTTACAACAGGCAAATTAGAACTAGTTTATAGAGGTTTCAGTCATCATTTTAAAGTTCACATCTCATTAGAGTTTAAGCAAAACAAACTTCTTTTGTTTATATCTTGCCACATATAAGTTAATTTTTTTACTTCTTTATGGAAAAACGTAAGATTGTTTAACTTTGTCTTTTCATTTTGACTATTCTGAAAGTACCAAGGGTTTTCAAAAAGTCCACAGACAACGCATATTATAAAATACCTGTCTATGAATTTCAAAAAAAGTTAAATACTTTTAAATTCTGCTTGTCATGAACTTTTTGAAGTTCCCTCATGTATACCTTTGCAGATAACTCCATCTGAAGCTCTCAAATAATTATAACTGAATTTTTATTGTCAGTGATCAATTTTTCTTGACTACATTCTTTATGTTTGTTGATAACCACCTGTGTTCCCTTGTTATTTAATATTTAAGTATTTCAAGGTATATAGGGTGTTCCAGAAATGAACTTCTTAATAATACTTAAGTATTTGAAGCAAGGTGAGTTCAGGTTTTGCAAGAATTAAGAGTTACCTAATGCATTGTATCTTCCCTGAGCATTGGGGAAGGTTGGTAAAGAAGGACTAGACAAGATTTTTAAAGATTTATTTATTTATTTATTTGAAAGGTAGAATTAGAGAGAGGAGAGGAAGAGAGAGAGCTCTCCCATCCGCTGGTTCACTCCTCAGATGACCACAACAGCCAGAGCTGTGCCAATCCGAAGCCAGGACTGGGTCTCCCACGCGGATGCAGGGGCCTAAGGACTTGGACCATCTTCTACTGCTTTCCCAGGCCATAGCAGAGAGGTGGATTGGAAGTAGAGCTGCCAGGACTCCAGCTGGTGTCTGCAAATAAGATAACAGCATTGCAGGCAGCAGCTTTACCTGCTGCACCACAATGCCTGAGCCATCATTTGCTTTCATACAATAAAAAATCTTAGAGAACATTACTGTAATTATCATTCCTGAATATGAATATCTTCATAGTTTAAGTTAGATTTTCATATTTAGATAACATACTGACAATAGATACTATTTGTTGAATATCTGTTCTCTGCACTGTACATACATACAGAGAGAATTAAACAGGACGTGTTTTGAGAGTGTAAATATGAAATGTTAGTATCTCCATTTTACAAATGAGGAAACTAAGATGCAGAGAGGGTGTGATTTTCCTATGATTACAAACGTTTTGTTGGTAAACCTACACGTGCCTGACTGTGAAATGCGATCTGGACTCCTGTTTAGCTGATGAGGGCTATAAAAGTTGACCACTTTTACTCATCAAAACCATAGTTTTAGAGGTTCTTTACTGAGAAGAGAAATGTGATCTTTGAAGAGCATTTGCAACCCCACTCCATACTTGAGGACTAAGTAAGGATCATTAGAACGTAATAAAACTTTCATAATCTAGAATTTAGTAAAGGAGACTATTTTTCTATAAGTTGGCGTGATTTTGTGATAGAGCCTGCCTATCTGATACTACTCGCCCAAGACCCCAGCCCTCCCTACTACACTAGAGCCCATCCCTGTCTCTTGCTCTAGGACTAACTCCAGCGTTCTGCCCTGGGACTCCAGGATAATCAGCCCCTGACCTGCTGACTCCCACTGTGTTCAAACATGTTACTTCCCCATCTTTAAAAGCCTTCTTTGTCTCCACTTCCCCCTCGCTGTTGCCCTATTTCTTTACTCCCTTTTGTAGCCATATTACTGCAAAGGGTTTTATATTCTATCTTTACTTCAGTTTTTAAAAAATCCAATAACAAGCTTTTGTACCCCGCCCCCCAACTCCCACGCCCACCTCTTGCCCATGCTGCTTTAACAAAGCTGTTCCTGTCAAAGCCCCACCTCCTTCATGCTGCTGAAATCCAGTGGTCACGTTCAGGTCCTGGCCCCACTGTATTCGAGTTTGAAACATCTGGTACAATGTTGGGCACTTGGCAACTCCCAACATCTCTCTCTTACTGAAATTACATTTGGTTGTACACTCAGTTTGGACTTTTAAAAGTTGAGCTTTATTAGTTTATTCATGCTACAGATAGCTTCTACAAATTTTTCAAGTTTCCCTTTTGAAGGACATTTGGATGCCTGTTATTTGTCCCATAATTGTATTTCTGTTACATCTTCTAATGCACTTAACATTTAGAAATGGATTATTTATTAGTTATATGGAAGTTATTATGTTATCTGTGGCAGGAATACAATCCATCTGGTATTGTATCAAAACAGCCTAGTTTTGAAAGAGCATGTTAGCATACTGTGGACCATAAAAGCAAATGTGTAATATATTCACAGTTCTTTCATGATTAATTTGGATTTAACATCTATTTGTATCATGAGATTATCCTGTAATATAAATCTCATAATGTCGGGATTTCCTGAGGAGGAAACCTCTGTGAAACAAAGGAAATCTTAAGAGGCAGTGCAGAATGATTTAAAGCAAGGGTTCTGGAGCCCAACTCGATTCACATTTGAACACCATAGCTTCCTCACTAGTGACCTAAGGCTAGAACTTAACCTCCCAAAGATTCAGTCTTGTCATCTGTAAAATGGAGGTAATGACACAAGCTACCTTTGAGATTTTTGTGACAGTTAAATGAGTTATTGTGTAAAGTGCCTAGACAACTCCTGGCACGTGGTAAAAGCTATTTTGCTGTTTCTGTTGTCAATGGAAAATACATTCAGTTTCTCTCTCACACCTTTATTTGAAATAGATGCTATTAAAGAAAGCATCTTCTTTGAAGGAATTGGGTTGCGTCCTGTGAAAAGTATGCAGATATGGACAGCGTGGTACCTGACAAGGAGAGTGGGTTTCTACAGGAACCTTACCCACAGACATCTGGAAGATGACCTATTGGTAGAAGCCTTAGCTTCTAGCACTTTGCCCCACTTTGTTTCATTTTTCTCTTTCTGAACTGCCTGACCTATTTGTCTTTCAGGGTCCAAGTTACATGTCACTTTTTGGAGATATCTTCCTTTATTCACTTGTCTTATTCCAGCTAAAAATAAAAAATCCCTCTTCTTTGTGGCTATAGAGTTTTGTTTACGGCTTAACATAACACTTAGAGTTAGCTGGGTGACATAGGTTGTAGTATGGCAAAGTATACCTCCTCTCACAGGCCCTAGTATTGGTTTGTTTTGGGTTTAATATCATTCCCTGATGCTTTTATTTCTAATACCCATTGTTGAAAGAACAGAAATATAGTTAGGGATAGAAGCTTCTGTATATACCAACTAAGGAGTCATGATTAATTCGTACTGTAAATGTGACCTACTTGTTGGAATTCTACTACTGAAATAAAATATATTATAATGAGGCTGTATTTCAGAAATGAAAATTAAAACCAATTTGGGGTGATTTACTGACTAAAATATTTAGGTCATTCAGGTATAAAAATATATAAATGCTTAATGTATTTTGAGAATTTTACTGTCTCTAAAGTTAATTTTTCATCTTTCAGTAAGTTTGATAATAGAATATTTTTGAAGGTCATTCCAATTAGGAGATATCAGAAAATAACAACATGAATTTTGTCATAACTACTTCAAAATGCACTTCCACTTAGATAATAGCATACATAAATAGTTTTTCTTTTTAATAAGTTACCTGTACTCCAATTTGAAAAAAGAAACATTTTATTTCTGGCCCTTAAATTATTTTCCTGACAAATCTCTAATAGTTGACATGTTCTGAATTTTAAATCTGTTGTTAGCATCACCATGCAAAAGACTACATTGAGTACTGGCACAGCAAATATACCACTAAGCATTTCTATCCAATATTTATGAAATGGATTTATTCAAACTGTGTGGGCTTTCATTACTCCCTACTGACATTCTCTATGAATAATAAAAAATAAATCCTAATATCCACTCCAGTTCTTTATGGGAGATAGAGTTGTATGATGTAAAAACCACTGGCTTTGGAGTAAAACATAGCTGGATTCAAATTATGGCCCTTTAATGCTTAAGCTGGGTGACTTGAGACTAGGTACATAAGCTCTCTAAACTTCAGTGTATCCAGCTAAATAAAATAGGTTAGAAAATACAGCATACAGGGATTTGTAGGGATTAAGCAAGCAAAATCCTTTATTTTCATTACATTCTGAATTTATGTTATACTCTGTTGAGCAAGAGATTTTTTTTTAAGTTCACTGTTGATATTTTTCTTTATCCAAAATTTCATCTTGATTAAAGCAAAAATAGAATTTGATTTTTGAAGGTTCATTCCTGGTTGCATAGTCTCCTAATTGCTCACTGCTGTTACCTTCTACCTCTTGGACACTCCCCTTAACTGGCAATAAATCTCATCTTTCAGTCAATTTCCATTCCTACTGTCATCACCACTGTATGTAGATGATGAATCTAATACCTAGGCCTCATAATTCTTTGAGCCCTACATGAGCCTACTCAGCTCTGCTTCACTTAGCCATTCTGATAGTCAGACCCTGTTGTCTCATCAGCTTAAAATTCTGAACTTTTAATTCTGCTAAAATGCAGCTACTGAAATAACTGTTCTAACTCTAGATAACCATTCTTCTCCAGTCTTCCATCCTGATTGAAAAGCTACCTCCAGTTCATCTGTTTGTCATCTTAAAAGGACCTCCAGTCCTTTGTCTCTTTTATTTTCTCCTAATTTATCAGCCTTTCTGTGTTCCCTTGTCTCTCCTTCCTTTACAGCTAGGATTCCAAGGTCAGTCATTTTAAATATTCTCTTGCCCATATCCGAATCTTTCTGCCCATTTTGATTGATCTCCATATCTTTGACTTAAAATATTTTATAGAACACGTAGTTAACCTCTCAGTTTCTTATGAATAATGTGTGAGTAACTAACTTCCTCAATGGATTGTGGTAGGATTAAATGACTTACTATATATATATATAAATTATTTAGCCTAGTCTTCAACCCAGGAGATAAAAATTGTGGAGAAACTTTTAAAATTGTGTGGGTTTCTATGACCCTCTACTGACATTCTCTATGAATAACAGAAAACCAAATTCTAATATCAATCCCATTCTGACATTTAGTAGGGATTGTCTGCAGCTGCATTGCTGCAAGTTGCCAGTGATACTCACCACGCCAGGTTGTCTATTCATGTAACAGACACTTTGGTCACCAACCTGCCATGGGTCCTTAAGATGTCATATAGTCCAACTCTGAGTAAGCACACTTGTGAGCTTTAAATGACAGATACTTATGCATTTGAAATAATTGTAATGCACATTTAAATTTCAGAAATCTCCGAGAAGCAAGGGATAACGCTGTGGCTGAAAAAGACAGAGCAGTGATGGCTGAAAAGGATGCTTTAGAAAAACATGACCAGCTCTTGGACAGGTAAGCATCCTGAGGATAGAAATGTTAAAACCTTTCTACTGGGTTCTTATTAGTTCTTCTTTAAAAAATTATTGTAATGGAAGTAAAAATTTCATTTCAATTGAAATGTAGTTTATATATATTATTTTACATATTATTGCATGTAGTGGAAACATGATGTGGAGCAGTTCAGAACTTCAGACACTTTCTATATACCCCTTTCAGTACACATTGACCACTATCCCTCAAAAACAACCACTTTCTGATCTCTAACATATAGTTTAGTTTTTCATTTCTTTTTTTTTTTAAACGTGGCAACAGTGCTGGCTCTCCTGTTAGCCATGTGGTGTTTTTTTTTTTTTTTTAAAGATTTTTTTATTTATTTATTTGACAGGTAGAGTTACAGAGAGTGAGAGAGAGAGAAAGGTCTTCCTTCCGTTGGTTTACCCCACAAATGGCCGCTACGGCCAGCACTGCGCCTATCCGAAGCCAGGAGCCAGGCGCTTCTTCCTGGTCTCCTGGTGCAGGAGCCCAAGCACTTGGTCCATCCTCCACTGCCCTCCCGGGCCACAGCAGAGAGCTGGACTGGAAGAGGAGCAACCGGGACAGAATCTGGCGCCCATATGTGATGCCGGCGCCACAGGCAGAGGATTAGCCAAGTAAGCCACAGTGCCAGGCCCAGTTTTTCATTTCTTAGAATCAAAATAAATAGAATCATATAATATGTACTCTCTGTCTAGCAACTTTCACTTAACATTATATGTTTTCATCCATTCTGTTGGGTTAGTAGTTCATTCCTGATTATAGCTGAATATAAAGATACCTGTTTATTACCTTCACTTGCCAATGGTTATTTCAGACATGTCCAATTTGATCAACAAGATAAGAAAAAGTAAAGATAAACTTTCTAATAGAGTTGTGTTTATTTTTTAAGATTTATTTTATTTTCCTGAAGGGCGTAGTTAGAGAGAAGCTAGAGAGGTCATCATCTACTGCTTCACTCCACAAATGGCTGCAATGGCCAGGACTGAGCCAGGCCAAAACCAGGAGCCTGGAGCTTCACCTGGGTCTCCCACATGGATGTGGGGACCAAAGGATTTGGAACATCTTCCACTGCTTTCCCAGGTGCATTAGCAGAGAGTTAGATCAGAAGCAGAGCAGCCAGGACTCGAAGTGGCACCCATATGGGATGCTGGCACTACAAGCAGCGGCTTAACCCATTGCACCACAACACCAGCTCTCTATTATAGAGTTTTTTTAAATGCATTATCACCTGATACATTTTCTATCAGTAAAAGTGTTCAGGCATACTCTGGCCAAGCTGAATGTGCTTGGGAGGATTGAAGCATCAAGTGAGTAGCTTGATGAGTTTGAAGTCCCTTTTGATCTTGACATTATCTGTACAACAGCTTAAAAAGATAGACTAGTGGAGGGGCCGGCACTATGACACAACGAGTTAAAGCCCTGGCCAGAAGTGCTGGCATCCCCTATGTGCGCCGGTTCTAGTCCTGGCTGCTCCACTTCCGATCCAGCTCTCTGCTATGGCCTGGGATATCAGAAGATCCCCCAAGTCCTTGGGCCCCTGCACCCACATGGGAGACTCAGAAGAAAGTCTTGGCTCCTGGCTTCAGATCAGCACAGCTCCCGCTGTTGGAGCCATCTGAGGAGTGAACCAGCAGATGGAAGACCTCTCTCTCTGTCTCTAACTCTCTCTGTAACTCTGTCTTTCAAATAAATAAAATAAATATTAAAAAAAAAAAAGGACTAGTGGGACTGGTATTGTGGCATAGCTGGTAAAGCTGCTGCCTGCAAGGGATAATGCCTACAGTGCCAGCATCCCATATGGGTGCCAGTTCAAGTCCTGCCGCCCCACTTCTGATCCAGCTACCTGCTAATGTGCTTGGGAAAGCAGAAGATGGCCCAACTTCTTGGGCCCCTGCACCCACATTGCGGATCTGGAAAAAGCTCCAGGCTCCCAGCTTCAGATCAGCCCAGCTCTGGCCATTGTGACCATTTGGGTGTGAACCAGTGGATGGAAGACCTCTCTCTGCTTCTGCCTCTGCCTCTCTCTAATTCTGCCTTCCAAATAAATAAATAAATCTTGGGCGGGGGGGGGGGGGGGCTGATTAACTCACCATGCGAAAGAAATGATGAACCTAAGCTCCTTTGAAGGTATTAGTGAACAGATCTCCACAGTTACTGCATTTAAAAGAAAAAAAAAAAAAAGCCTAGAGGTTAGAACTGTTATTTGAAAAGATTTATTTATTTGAAAGGCAGAATGACAGAGAGACAGAGAGAGAACTTTCATCTAATGGTTCAGTCCCCGATGCCTGGAACAACTGGGCTGGGAGGTCAAACCCAGTAGCTAGGTTCTTGATCTGGTTCTTATGTGGGTGCTGGAGAGCCAAGTAATTGGGCCGTAATTCACTGCTTTCCCAAGTGCATTAGCAGAAAGCTAGATCACAAGAACAGTCTAGACTTGAACCAGGCACTCCAATATGAGATGCCCACATTGCAAGAAGTAGTATAACCTGCTTTGCCACAGCACCAGTCTCTTCCACTGAAATTCTTTTGAGTAGATTTGCCTGTGTGTTTGAATTCAAATTTTGAGAATATTTTGTATATTTTTTGTATGTAGTGAAACCAAGGGAAAATAGCCAGGTTGTCTGATTTTTTAGAGGTTGAGCTTTTAATATTCAAATGTGATTCTAGCTTGCATTGTATTAAAATTAGAGTAAACAAATGTTTTAATCTTTACGTGGGATGAAATTTGCCTGGATCATGCTTGCTTGTACAGTGTTCTACTCAAGAGTAATTAGTCTCATCTTTTTTGTTTATGTTAGAAGCTTTTCTTTATCAGATATCTCATTTTCTGGTTAAATAACATGTTTTTATCAAGAGATATGTAAAGAGACAGTGTGCCAGTTTGAAATGTGTGAAAAAAGCATTTTACTCAAGAACTTTAATTTGCTACAAAGGAAGGCATTTTTCTCAGGCATATGAAAGATGTGTGTGTCCCACTTCAAGCTCAACGATTTATCTAAAAATAAGTAACAAATACTCCAGTTTCATGGACATGAACATTTTCGTTCAAGTTCTGTTGCTTTGAGTCCTTGCACACAGTCTAAGTGTTCTTTCTGCCAAAAAGAAGAAATTTTTAGACTCAATCAGTGTGAGTAGTAAAGTAAGTTGAATATATTGTTGAATTTGTGGCATCCTCTATGGGAGGGCTATATTTGAATCTGAAGTATAAGCCTGCAATTCAAAATTAATTTTACTAATAAAATCTTTAGATTACAGTTTGTTTTAAAAAGTACCAGAATGTCCTTTGGTCTATAAGTATTTGTAAATGAATATTACTATAAGTTGTGTTTTCAATCCCACAACCTGCATGGTAATTGTAGACTTTTTGACCTGATTTTTTTTTTACTAGCAAAAGACAAAAGAGGGCATAGGAGATTAGATGAATAGAATAAGTGATTTTTATGTCATACTGAGCTAGTTTAAAAAAGCTTGATATAGAAACTAGCTGTCCTAAATTTCTGTTCAGTGCTTTATCCCCAAGAGCAGAGTAAGTTCAGTGTCCCTTTATTCTGCCTTTTTCATATTTCTATGTACTTTTTCCTTTGTTTATCTGTGTTAATCTGCTGCCTTCTTCAGTAGGCAAGGAAATATTTGTGTCATTTGCAAGAGCAATTCAATAGAATGAAGGATATTGATATTTCAAATAACAGCTATAGTATCATATAAACCTTTGTTTTACTTAAAGACTGATAATTTTATCATTATTATTCCTAATTTTCATGGTCATGCAAAAGAATCACATAATTCCTAATTTTTAATCCTGAATTGAAATACTTTTTTGTCATCCTCTTAGTGAGGGAAAGAATATACAACAAATTTATACTTCTTAAATAAAATATTTCAGTACCTAAACTTTTCCAAATTTTGATCATTTGAAATGTACTTTCATTAATGAACAACTCATGGGTTTCTGAGTTGGTAAAATTTTTTGTTACTTAATTTCTCTTAGTGCTTGCAGTCTACTATTTTCCAATAGGTTTATTTTGTTTATGTTGAAAATCTAGCTGCATGTTTTTCTGAAGTTTTCCCATAGCTTTTAAGCTACAATTCCCTTTAACGTATATTCATTTGGATAGGTTTATGTCTCAAACTGATTCATGACTTCCTAGGTCACCACAAGTGATTCCACTTCTTTCCCCGTAAAGGCTTTACAATTAGTGCTAATACAGTAGACTTGAAAGCATTAAGAAGTATCGTGCCGAGAGATGACAAATATCTGTTCCTTTTCAGTCTGACATAAAGCTCTAGAAGGAACTGATAAGAAAGTTCCAATTCAGATCACAGTGTATGGATTTTATTTTTATGCCACCTCTCATCTATCTTCCTTTTTTTTTATTAGAGTTTGGTCAAATCTGAAATCCCTTGTCACTCCAAGATCAATAGCCCTAGAGAATCCTTTAACTAACATTCATGGATAATTTATTGCTTTTAAGTGTGTGTAAGTGGCACTAGTTCTGAACTGATACACCTCTTCTCCCTACCTCAAAGGAATACATCTTGAATATTTTTGTGCAGCAAGTCAGAATACACACACACACACACACACTCACATACTGCCTTGATATTGTTTTCTTTGGATCAGTGTTTTTCCTTTTAGAAGGATGAGGGAGAGGTGAGGGATCTATGTCAGAAAATATCAGGAGAATTATTGATGGATGCCACAGTTGTTTACCTGAAATTCTGTGGGACAGAACATCTTTATACAGAAATGGACTATAATTATCAGCATTTTTTGTTGTTTAAATAGAATATTTGGTGTAGGGAAATGCTATTTCCATGCCACTGACATAAATTTCTCTACTCAATCCTAAATAATCAAATGACCATCATTCTCAGGAGATGAATTCACATTTTACTTACGAAATCAAGACTGTGTCTCAGTGTTCTATTTTGGTCTTTATTATTTTTAAAAACTTATTTAAAATAATGTCATATGTGTGTAAGAGCTTTTAGAATACTACAAAAAGTTCTTGCATATCTTTTATCCAGATTCTCCTCATTTTAACATTTTGCTAAATTTGTTTTATGTTTTTTGGTTTTTTTTTTATTTAACATTTTTTGATTAACATCTAATTCTTTTATATTTCTATGGCAGTTAATGCAGCATTTCAACACATATACACAGCATAAACCAGTCAAACCAGGCAACTAACCTTTCATTTCCTTATCCCTTCTTCCTATTTGCAGCCTGCCAGCTCCTCCCTTCCAGTTCTTTATACCGTGTATTATATGATTATGAACTGGAGTGTGCTGTGCAACACTGAAATTGGTTCCTTCTATATGACTATATTTTGATACCCATTATCCAGTCTCCCTCAGTTCTTCCTCCCTCTCTTTTCTCAGCCTCTAGTAATCACTATTCTAATTTCAGATCTACTATTTTTAATAATTTCCACATGTGAGAGAGAACATGCAGTATTCATTTCTGGCTTATTTCACTTAACCTAATGATCTGCAATCCCATCCAATTTTGCTGCAAATGTCAGGATTTTCCTGTTCTTTGTGACTGAATAATATTCCATTATGTACACAGACTAGATTTTTTTACCCATTCATCCATCAGTTGCTGATTATGTGTCTTATCTAGATTGATTGTGTATCTTATCTATTATAAATAGTACTGTACTGAACACGAGGGTGCGGATATCTCTTTCAAATGCAGATTTCATGTTCTTTGGATATGTACCTTGGAAGTGGAGTTGTTTAGTCATACGGTATATTTTAAGGTATTTGAGGCATCTCCATAATGGTTGCACTAGTTTTTATTCCTACCAACAGTATATTAAGGCTCCTTTTCTCCACATCCTTGCCAGCATTTGCTATTATTTATCTTTTTGATAATAGTCACTTACTAGATGTGATGATATCTCATTATGGTTTAGATTCTCGTTTTCCAGATGAAATTGAACACTTATTTCAGGTATTTTTTGGCCATTTTCATTATTTATTTTGAGAAATATTTATTCAGATACTTTGCCCATTTCTTCTTTTTTTTTAGTTGGGGAAGACAGATGTCAACATATCACTTCATTAATGTTTTATTTATTTATTTATTTATTTTTAAACTTTTATTTAATGAATATAAATTTCCAAAGTACAGCTTATGGGTTACAATGGCTTCCCCCCCCTCCCACCCGCAACCCTCCCCTTTCCCACTCCCTCTCCCCTTCCATTCACATCAAGATTCATTTTCAATTCTCTTTATATACAGAAGATCAGTTTAGTATATATTAAGTAAAGATTTCAACAGTTAGCCCCCACATAGCAACACAAAGTGAAAAAATATTGTTGGAGTACTAGTTATGGCATTAAATAACAGTGTACAGCACATTAAAGACAGAGATCCTACATAATATTTTTTAAAAAATTAATTAATTTTCTATGCAATTTCCAATTTAACACCAGGTTTTTTTTTTTTTTCATTTCCAATTCTCTTTATATACAGAAGATCGATTCAGTATATACTAAGTAAAGATCTCATCAGTTTGTACCCACACAGAAACACAAAGTATAAAAATACTGTTTATATTTATTCAGATACTTTGCCCATTTCTTAACTGGATTGTTTTTTGTTGTTCAGTTTTCTAGTCCCTTATATATTCTGGATAGTAATCCTTTGTCAATGAAGAGTTTACAAATATTTTCTACCATTCTGTCCGTTGTCTCTTCACTCTTAATTGCTCCCTTTGCTATATAGAAGCTTCCTAGTTTGATGTCATCCCATTGTCTATTTTTACCTTTGTTCCCTGTGCTTTTGGGGTCTAATAAAAAATATAATTGCTTATGTCAATGTCTTAAACTGTTTGCTCTGTGTTTCCTTCTAGTAGTGTCATAGCTTCAGGTCTACTAACCTACAGCTGTTATTGTAGGAAATGACTGACAGTGTTTTAAAAACTCAAGCCATACCTCTTTTCATGTCTTGTAAATTCAGATTTCTAGCTGCATAACTGACATTTTTATCCGAATGTTTCTCTGGAACTTTTAACTCAGCGTTTCTGAAATGAACTCAGCATCCTTTCACATTCACTCCTTTGAAAAGAAAAATTCACTTCAACTGACTTCACTTCTGTAAGCTGTACCACTATTTCTATTTGAATCCTCAGAATAATCATTCTTTCTCTTTGCTGTTATGTTTAACACCTCTGATATTTTGCACAAGGAGCCTTTAAAAATTTCATGAAAAAAATGAAATTAACTGATAAATTTTTCATGAGCTTTTTGAGATGCCATCATATATTCTACTCCACAGGGTCTCTGAATTCTTTTCAGTCCTGCTGTCATCATCTTGGATTATGTTCTCATTGCTTCTTGGCTAGTCTCATGTCGTAATTGTATACAGTAACCTCTTAATTGGTTGTTCCATCTTCCCCCATTCAGTTAATCCTCTTGCCCAGACCTGTTCTTCTTCTCATGGTTTTGAATTCTATCAGCATCATTTGCTCAGGCACTTGAACAATACAGCATGTAATTCACTATTTTCTCCTCTCATCTCCCTTCCCAATTATTTATCTATAGATATTTGTTGATACCTTCCATATGCCAGGCACAATGCTGAGGTAATGCATATACAGGTCTACATTAGCTCATAAACTGGAGATTCACCTACTGAGAGTCATTTGAGAGAAACAGCAAATTAACAGCTACATACATAACTATTGTGTTATAATTGTATATTTTGAGGATTATTATTAGCTAAGTTGCATAAGGAATAAGAATATTGGTGGAGTACCACGATAAAGATTCAAGAAAGGCCTCTCTGACACTTGAGCTAACTTCGTTGTGTTGATTCTAATTTCTAAATATATCTTATCATTTCCCGTCTCTTAATCCCAGGTGCCACTGCTTTAATTAAGCTTTAATTTTATGTTTTACCTATTAGCAGTAGTCTCTGAACTCTCTCTCTCTGATTTCAGTGTAGTCCCTTCTATTTTCATAACTCATTTTCTGAGAGTAAGAATTATAATCTTGACATTCAGTGGAATGGTGTCTAGACTTCACAACTTAGCATTTAAGGTCATTCACAATACTCTTTGCCTGTATTTTCAAAGTCAAATATTTCTTTTGATTTTCCCCTAAAAATTTCAAACAAATTGATCTCTTGCATTCTCTAAGCACATGCTGCTTTCTCTTCATCCTTTTATATGGTGTGGGCTTTTTGTTTGTTTGTTTTGCTAAGAATGATGTTTTCTCTTCTCTTATTTGTGTATCTTACCATTTATCTACTAGGTAGATGCCCATTAGTATATTAAGAGTGAACTCAGGGCCAGCACTGTAGGGTAGTGGGTAAAGCCATCACCTGCAGTGCCAGCATCCCATATGGGCACCGGTTCAAGACTCAGCTGCTCTGCTTCTGATCCAGCTCTCTGATATGGTCTGGGAAAGCAGTAGAAGATGGCCCAAGTCCTTGGGCCCCTACACCCACATGGGAGACCCGGAAGAAGATCCTAGCTCCTGGCTTTGGATTGGCGCAGCTCCAGCCAGTTGGGGAGTGGACCAGCGGATGGAGGAATTCTCTTGCTCTCTCCCTGCCTCTCCTTCTCTCTGTGTGTAACTCTTGACTTTCAAGTAAATAATCTTAAAAAAAAAAAAAAGTCAATGTTCACATTGTCACATCTATGAAACCCGACTTCCATCAGGAATTTTTAAGATTCTTTGCTGTATTGTCTGCTACTGCAGTTGTGTTTATTTATATGTCTTTTTCTCTTTGCTTCTGTAATAAGGCCGCCTTGTGTTTTGTTGTAAGTAGTTCTCAACAAGTATTTATCATTCTAATTTACTACAATTTTCTATCTTAATTTTGGCTTACAGTTTTCTATTGTGATGGTAATCTGAATGCTATGTTGAATATTCTGGGCCATCAGTTCTCTTCCTCATTTCACAGTGGCTCCCAGTTCTAGATGAATTTCAGTCACCTGGAAACTCCTTTTGTTTTACAAGACTGTTCTTTTGCCACCATCAACTTTTAGTAAATAAGGATCTCTGCAAAGGAAGTCCAGGAATGTGTGCTTCTCAAAAAGCTCCCCAGTTGACCCTGATGGATGCCTTCCTCAAATGCATATTTGGGAAGCACTGTACTATAATAGTTTTTTAAAACGCCTTGTAAATTTGCATACTAATTATTTGCAATTTACTAAGTATTTGCAGTACTAATTATTACTATTGAATGCTGTGCCTTCCTTCGAGTCTTACCAGCCTTCTCAAGTAAAAAGTAAGCTTCTTATCTATGTCTAATACCTTAGTACCCAAAGGTTTAAAAGAACTTTAGGAAATGATCATAGGAAATATGTTGGTTATCTTGCTCAAACATTGCATTCAGAACAAGTGCCAGAAATCTTGAAGCATGCAAATGTCCTTATTCTCTGAAGTGTTGAAAAGGAAGGATTCCAGAAATCATGTACCAGTAAATTTGAATGCAACCCACCATGAATGTTCTAAAGCATATTATTACACAGTTAGTGAGCATTTAGAAAAGGAAATGGTGAAAACCAAATGATACCCTTAGTGGACTATTAAGTCTTGACAAACTATTTCTTCTCTTTTTTGAGGTATTTGTTAGAACCTCTTTAGGAGAATGCCAGTGGTAGAAGGAATTCCATTTGAAGCAAAAGATCATAAAGATAAAAAGATCTTTGGCAATACATGGAACAATGTGAAGTAAATAACAATATAATTAAGTGACAAATTTAAAACAGCTAAATGGATTTAAAACAGATTAAATCTCAATTTCCAAAGACTATTCATTTGTAGATTAATTTAGACATTACTGATAAGCATAGTGGCAGGGTGGGGGACAAAAAGAGGGTTTGCTTTTGTAACTTTTGATGATCATGATACAGTTGATAAAGTTGTTGTTTAGAAATACCGTACTATTTAGACAAGGTCATAAAAGACAGAGTGAGGATAGTAACCAATGATCCTAAGAGTGGCGTTTACCAGTTTTGAACAATTATACAGCATTAAGTGGGGGAAGAGGACCATCAGTACACACAGGTTGGGAGTAGAGCCATTGGTGGTAGAGTAGAGGTTATGATTACAAAGGAATGAGGCCCAAGGACAGAGTCATTATTAGAGGAGCTAAGAAAGGTGCTGTCTAAGCTACAAGTAAGTTTTCTGATTGAGAGGCAAATAGAACCTGATAGAAGGGGCTTGATAATAATCTGGTGGGCTTTAGGCCTTGTAAGTTCAGAGGCCCAGACCTATCTATCTCTTCACATGGGGTATATCCTAAGGGAGGTGTGAACCTCCTAGGGGAAGGCACTCTGTTGACTTTCATTACTTGGCTGGCCTGGGAGGAGAGCTGGCCAGGTCAAGGCAGGGGGCATCTCTAACAAGAAATTTACAGTTCTGCCTGCAATGTTGCTGACCCTACTTGGCCATCCCCTCAGCTGCAGTGGTCACTTTGGAAGTTGGGCTGAGTGAAGGGCTTTTCAGCTTAGAGCCAATAAGATCTGTGGCTCTGACCTGGGCATCCTTCGACTCCAGGGCAGGTCCATTTCCAGTGATCCAACTCTTGGCAGAGCTGCCAGGGCTCTTCACAAGTTGACTTCTGCTGAAGCCCAGGCTTACCACATTGAAAGCCACTGCAGTGGACTGGCCTGTTGGGTCTCCTTGAGGGCAGATCACTGTACAGATCAGCCATTATTAGGCCTGCCACCCATTGCTTCTGATGCCGAGCTTTCTTTTCCTCCTGGTTTGTGTTAAAGCAGACCATAGGATGCAAGTCAAGGGAGTGCCCGTGTCCCATCTCTAATCTTCGGTGGCCTGAACTACAAGTCTATAGTCACAGGCATGTTCTGTAGTAGTTTTTCTAAGGTAGACAATGCCCATGAGGAAAATTATATTCTCACTTTAAAACTTTCTTTCCCTTTGGTCTGAAAGGGAGGTTTTTTCTACTTACTGTATACTTGGCTGATCAGAGTCGGCAAACTTGGAAGGCTTCCATAGCCTTGGCAACTCATGACGACAGCCTAGGATGGTTACTGGCGCCATAAACTAGAGTGTCAATTTGTTGGGTCAACAACAGGAGCCACTGTGCACTTGCTCCTCATGTGGGATCTCTGTCCTTAATGTGCTATACATTTTGATTTAATGCTATAACTAGTACTCAAACAGTATGTTTCACTTTGTGTTTCTATGTGGGTGCAAACTGTTGAAATCTTTATACTAAATTGATCTTCTGTATATAAAGAGAATTGAAAATGAATCTTGATGCAAATGGAAGGGGAGAGGGAGCGGAAGAGGGGAGGGTTGTGGGTGGGAGGGAAGTTATGGGAGGGGGAAGCCATTGTAATCCATAAGCTGTACACTGGAAATTTATATTCATTAAATAAAAGTTAAAAAAAAAATACCGTACTATTAATGGGCATAGTTGTAAAATGAAAAAAAGCCGTTTCTAAGCAGGAGATGCAGTCTGCTGCTGGATCACCAAGTGCCTGGGGAGGTGGGCCTGGCAACTTTATGAGTAGTGGGGATAACTCTGGAGGTGGCAGAAGTAATTTTGGCCGTGGTGGAAACTTTGGTGGAAGAGGAGGCTATGGTGGTGGAGGTAGTAGCAGCAAAGGAAGTTATGAAGGAGAGAGAGCGAGGACATGTCAGGAAAGCTGCAGGTTCCTTTGAGACAGTTGTCCCAAACACATTAGAGGAACTGTAAAAATCCACTACAGAAGGAATGATGATCCTTAGTCAGAAAAGCTACTGCAGCTTAAACAGGAAACACTTCTTGTTCAGGACTGTCATAGCCACAGTTTGCAAAAAGTGCAGCTATTGATTAACGCAATGTAATGTCAGTTACGTATACATTCCTGGGGTCTTTTATCTATTATAGCTTTGTCTTTTCTTTTTCTTCTCATTACATAAGACATATTGTCCTGTAAATTATGGTAGAGGTACCAGGAATAAAAAAGTAAAGAATTTTTAACTTTTCAATATTTGTATAGTTTAATTTTTTTATAATTTAGTATAGAATGTTTAACATAATGCAGTTTTGAAGGTGTTTCCTTGTGAGTTAACAAGTAAAGAAGATTACTCTTAATTACTATTTTGTATGAGTTTTGCTAAAATTAACCATAAAGAATCACCTGCTGACTTGCGAGTTAAGAGGAATCTATTCTCCCAATTTCCAAACCATAGTATGAATGGGCACTGATGTGGAGAGAATAGATATTTGTATGTTTGCCTTGTGTGTTTTACATAAAAAGCATTGGGTATTTAAATTAGCATATTTGTGAGTTTGATAGTGTTAAAACTGCATTCAAATGAAAATCTCAAAATTACTTAAAAAAATAAAGACATTACTAATTCAATGTTTTCAGAGTGTGTATGCGATTTTTGTCAATCTTTCCTTAAATCAGATTGGTTAAACCTAGATTTCAGGGCCAGCACCATGGCATAGTAGGTTAAGCCGCCACCTGCGGTATTGGCACCTCAAATGAGTCCTGGTTCAAGTCCCAGCTGCTCCAGTTCCAGTCAAGCTCACTGCTAATGGCTTGAGAGGACAATGGAGGATGGGCCAAGTGCTTGGGCCCTTTGCACTCACCTGGGAGACCCAGAAGAAGCTCTTGGCTCCTGGCTTGGGATGAGCCCAGCTCCAGCTGTTGCAGCCATTTAGGGAGAGAACCTATGGAAAGACCTCTCTGCTTCTCCTTCTCTCTGTAACTTTGCCTCTCAAATTAAAAAAAAAAAAAAAAAAAAAAAAGATTTCATGGTGAGTCCTATGCAAAATAATGATAGTGCTGTTCAAATTTCACAATTTCAACACATCTCCATTTCAGTTACAAATTCAATAAAGTGAGCATCTTATACCCCATTTTGATATCTGTCCTCCATTAGCAGTGATTACCAGGAGAATAACTGTAAATTAGCTAGATTTTTCAGAAAATCATAGGCCAGGCAGGAAACACTGACCTGTGGCTTAAACAGGATTTTTTTTTCTTTTATTTTTTTTTATTTTATTTATTTATTTATTTATTTTTTTATTTTTGACAGGCAGAGTGGACAGTGAGAGAGAGAGACAGAGAGAAAGGTCTTCCTTTTGCCGTTGGTTCACCCTCCAATGGCCGCCGCGGTAGCGCGCTGCGGCCGGCGCACCACGCTGATCCGATGGCAGGAGCCAGGTGCTTCTCCTGGTCTCCCATGGGGTGCAGGGCCCAAGGACTTGGGCCATCCTCCACTGCACTCCCTGGCCACAGCAGAGAGCTGGCCTGGAAGAGGGGCAACCGGGACAGGATCGGTGCCCCGACAGGGACTAGAACCCGGTGTGCCAGTGCCGCAAGGCGGAGGATTAGCCTATTGAGCCACGGCGCCGGCCTTTTTTTTTTTTTTTTTTTTTATTAAACTTTTATTTAATGAATATAAATTTCCAAAGTACAGCTTATGGGTTACAATGGCTTCCCCCCTCCCATAACTTCCCTCCCACCCGCAACCCTCCCCTTTCCCACTCCCTCTCCCCTTCCATTCACATCAAGATTCATTTTCAATTCTCTTTATATACAGAAGATCAGTTTAGTATATATTAGGTAAAGATTTCAACAGTTTGCCCCCATATAGCATCACGAAATGAAAAAAATACTGTTGGAGTACTAGTTATAGCATTAAATAACAGTGTACAGCACATTAAAGACAGAGATCCTACATAATATTTTTTTAAAAAATTAATTATTTTTCTATGCCATTTCCAATTTAACACCAGGTTTTTTTTTTTTCATTTCCAATTCTCTTTATATACAGAAGATCAATTCAGTATATATTTAGTAAAGATCTCATCAGTTTGTACCCACACAGAGATACAAAGTGTACAAATACTGTTTCAGTACTAGTCATAGCATCACTGCACATTAGACAACACATTAAGGACAGATCCCACATGTGAACTCCTGTTGCTTACTTAACAATTTGACACTCCTGTTCATGGTGTCAGTAATCTCCCTAGGCTCTAGTCATGAGTTGCCAGGGCTATGGAAGCCTTTAGAGTTCGCTGACTTTGGTCTTATTCCGATAGGGTCATAAGCAGGAATTTTTAAAATTCAGTTGTTGCGCTAATCCTCCGCCTTGCGGCACTGGCACACCAGGTTCTAGTCCCGGTTGGGGCGCCAGATTCTATCCCGGTTGCCCCTCTTCCAGGCCAGCTCTTTGCTTTGGCCCAGGAAGGCAGTGGAGGATGGCCCAAGTCCTTGGGCCCTGCACCCGCATGGGAGACCAGGAGAAGCACCTGGCTCCTGGCTTTGGATCAGTGCCGGCCGCAGCGGCCATTGGAGGGTGAACCAATGGCAAAAAAGACCATTCTCTCTGTCTCTCTCTCTCTCTCACTATCCACTCTGCCTGTCAAAAATAAAAAAAGTTCAGTTGTTGCAGACATAGAAAGAAAAATGCCATGTGTTCACCCTTATGTGGGAACTAAAATTTAAAAACTTAAAGAAATGCCTGTGTGTATCAGTTTTGCTGCAAATAGTGTTTAAAACTTTGTTTTAAATCTTTTGTCAAACAAATTGTTAACAGTTACATACTATCATAATTTTCATGATCTCTGTTTTAAAATTCACTTTATATGACTGAAGTTGAATGTTTTTCATTTGATTATTGTTTATCCCCTTGCCTATATTCCTGCTGAACTATGATCTTTTAGCTTTTTATTTGTGGATCTCTTTACCTAGTAGAGCATTAAGCCTTTGATTATAATGTAAATTAAAAATATATGCTCTCAAAAATAACAAAAAAAGAAGAAAAATAGAAATCTTCAATCTACTGGCTCACTCCCCAAAATGGTTGCCACCTCATCTGGGCTTCCCAGTGGTGTCAATGGCCTAAGCACTTGGGCCATCTTCCTATGTTTTCCCAGGCGCATTAGCAAGGAGCTGGAACACAGAGCATCCTGGGCTTGCCTTGCTGGCAACAGCTTAACTGGCAAGCCACACCAATTCCAATTTTTCTTCTGCGATGTGATTTAGATTCTCAACTAGGAATGATAGTTCGGGATAAAGCAAATAATTGGGTTGCAAATTGACTAGCTGTAAAACAGGTGACTATGCAGAGAAAAATACTTGCTACCCCCATGAATTGAATGGGGGTTGTTTAAATTCTGAAGAGCTGTGATAAAAAAATTTTTAGTCTAAACTTACTTTTTCACCATTTTGGTTAATGCTCCCAGAAGGAGAAAAATAAATATAAAACCTGAGAGATAACAACATATAAATTTCCGGCCGGCGCCGCAGCTCACTAGGCTAATCCTCTGCCTGTGGCGCCATTACCCTGGTTCTAGTCCCCTGTTGGGGCGCTGGATTCTGTCCCGGCTGCTCCTCTTCCAGTCCAGCTCTCTGCTGTGGCCCAGGTCCTTGGGCCCTGCACCTGCATGGGAGACCAGGAGGAAACACTTGGCTTCTGGCTTCAGATTGGCACAGCGCACCAGCCACAGTGCACCAATTGTAGCGGCCACTTGGGGGGTGAACCAACAGAAAAAGGAAGACCTTTCTCTCTGTCTCTCACTGTCTAACTCTGCCTGTCAAAAAAAAACCATAAATTTCCAATGCCATAAACATGACAATAGGTACAGGAATTTAGAAAAGCACAAAGATTAAGTTCTAGACTCACTTCTCACAACCCCAGCTTTCTCTCTTTCTCTCCTCCTTCAAGTAAGTAAATTACTGAGCAGTAATTAGTATTTCCTAATCTTTGAATTCATCAGATAATGGGACAATCCAAATCATGTCTCATTAAACATGAAAGAGACTGAAAAACAGAGTCCCATTTAGACTATGTTGATCATAAAATGCTAGCTTGGCTAGAACTACCTTCATTAAAAAATTAAGTGATTGTTGGGGGAAGGGGATTAGAGAAACAAGTATGAAACATAAGTAAAGATTTATTTAAATAGAGATAAGTCTAGTATGAAAGCTATAAAAAATAAAGAGAACATATAAAGGATTTGTTCTAGGTCTAAAAAATTTATTATAGCCTATTCACAACTGAAGAAATGTTTTTAATGATTTTATTTATTTGAGAGACAGTTACAAAGAGAGAGACAGGGAGACAGGGAGAAAGGTGTTCCATCCACTGGTTCACTCCGCATATGGCTGCAACAGCCGAAGCTGAGCTGATCTGAAGCCAGGAGCTATGTGTTTCTTCCAGGTTTCTCATGCAGATACAGCAGCCCAAGCACTTGGGCCATCTTCTGCTGCTTTCCCAGGCCATAGTAGAGAGTTGGATCGAAAGAGGACCAGCCAGGAAAAGAACTGGCACGTGTATGGGATGCAGGCACAACAAGTGGAGACTTAGCCTACTATGCCACAGCTCTCGTCCCCACAACCAGGGAAATTTAAGAAAGCATAGAATCTTTTTTTTTTTTAAAGATTTTTATTTATTTATTTATTTGACAGGTAGAATTACAGACAGTGAGAGGGAGAGACAGAGAGAAAGGTCTTCCTTCCGTTGGTTCACCCCCCAAATGGCCACTACGGCTGGAGCTACCCCAATTCGAAGCCAGGAGCCAGGTGCCTCTCCTGGTCTCCCACACGGGTGCAGGGCCCGAGCACTTGGGCCATCTTCCACTGCCTTCCCGGGCCACAGCAGAGAGCTGGACTGGAAGAGGAGCAACCGTAACTAGACCCCGGCGCCCATATGGGATGCCAGCACCGCAGGCGGAGGATTAACCAAGTGAGCCATGCATGGCACCGGCCCCCAAGAATCTTTAAAGCCAACAATATGGCAAAGAATGAGATGGAATGATAAAGTTAAAGAGAAAAATTCCTATGAAAAATGATAATACAAAGCTTAAAATGGAAAAGCAGTGAGGTGTGTATTAGGAATCTGGAAAACCAAATTGATGAGGGAGGTTTATAAAGAAAAGAAAGAAGGGAGCGAGTTAAAATGGTAAAAAAGTAATAGAGAAGAATGACACACAACATATATTCACATTTAGAAAATGTGCCAAAGAGAAGAAAACAACAAAATAGGAGAGAAAAAAAATAATGCAGTAAGGTGAAAATTTGTTCTGAAATAAGAAATCTGCAATTTAAAAGAATTTACCAGATTCTGGGTTGCAGAAAACAGCAATGTGAAAAATCCAAGTGAAGCTATTGAAGATGGATATTAAAGGAACATTATTAGAAGCATCTGGGCTTGATGAATGAGTCTTTTACTATGGAAAAAATAAATCTCTTAGAGCTCAATTTTTCCTCTACAGCTATACTTAATTCATTCCACAATAGTCATTAACAATGTACTTTGTGCCAGGTACTGTTTCTAGACACTGGATTTAAGAATTTAGCAGGATGAAAGGTACATAAAAGTAAGCAACAAATTAAGATAAATTTTAGATAATATCAGTTATTTGAATAGTATAAAACATAGTGTTCTGCACTGAAGTTTGCCATTTGAGTGGTGAGAAGGAGCCCGTCATATGAGGACTCCTGAAGCATATTACTCATGTGGCCTTCCTGAAAATCCTGCTTGAACTCGTAACCTCACAAACCAAATGAAAAAATCAAGTAACTCTTGAATTGGGATGTCAAGTTGTAAAAGAACTGATAGTGACTATTTAGTGTAAAATGAAATCGTAACTATCATTTTGCTTGCAAACATATTGTAATTGTTAAGGGGAAACTACCACAAAAAAGGGATAATTTAACAGAAGTAGAAAATCACAGAAACTTACAAATAAAATTATGAAATTGATAAGAGGAAACCATGTTTATATGTATAATATATGTAATTTCCTCAGATTTCATGAGCTAATTAATAGTTTTATCAAGAAATATGTTTAAGCATCTCACTTAAAGTAATGAGTGGAATCATTAATTAGAAAGACTATATATTTTATGTATTACCATAGGAGAAAACAATAAGCAGACATAAGCCTTATAACAAAGACAAAAACCACAGCTAGGAAACAAGGAGAGAAAACATAAAATAAGGTGAAAGAAGACAACTGAACATATCTTTCCAACAATTGTAAATATGACAAACTACCTATGAATGTAGGAAAAGAAATATAATTTGATTTAAAAATTATGTTCTTCCCACTTCAATATATAACTCACAAAATTGACAAATGTTGATAATTATAAATGCTGAATAATAGCTACGCAGGGATTCACCATACTTGTTTGTTATTCTTGTGTTGGATTATTTCCAAGTAAAAATTTATAAACAAAAAAGAAAACTACAGTGGGAGAATATATGCAAAATGGAATAATGTTGAATTAGAAGATCATAATATGTGATATAAATATTTGTTAGTCATTAAAAATGAAAATAGATAAAAAGACAAAAATGATACAGGATCTAAAACTGTTCAAAGATGTTTTATTAAATATTGTTTTAAAGTAATAATTCAGAAGCTGGTGAATCCTTTTGTGCTGGCAATGTATACACACTAAAGATATGCTCAAGAGCCTTTATGTGTCAAGTTTCCGAGAGGGAAAGTGCTTTTTGTCCCACTTCAAGTTTCATCCCTGCACCCAAACAGCTTAACTATAGTCAGAAGTCTGAGATTTGGGGATAGGGATAGTATCTAGATAAAGTCTTGGGTAAACAAGTATCCATGCATAGGAATCTTCACTATTCATGGACAATGTGTAATGTAACAAGAAATTCGGGGATTTCAAAATGTTTGCACCAAAATAGCTTTTAAAATTGTATGTATTTATTTGAGGGGTAGAGTTACAGACAGAGGGAAAGGTAAAAAGGTTTTCCATCTGCTGGTTCACTCCCCAGATGGCCGCAGCAGCCGGAGCTGGGCTGATCCGAAGCCAGGAGCCAGGAGCTTCTGTCAGGTCTCCCACACAGGTGCAAGGGCCGAAGCACTTGGGCCATCCTCCACTGCTTTCCCAGGCCATAAGCAGAGAACTGGATTGGAAGAGGAGCAGCCAGGGTATGAACCAGCGCCCAAATGGGATGCTGACACTGCAGGCGGAGACTTAGCCTACTACACCACAACACCAGTCCCATTACTTAACTTTTAATTCCATCTTTCCAGGAACTTTCTGAAGTAACATTGTATACTTCAATGAGGTTTTTACCTCAGTTCCTGCTTTATACACAATTGATGAAGCAAGGAAACAAAACTCAGAAAACCTAGAATCATATTACTAATTCATAAACACTTGTTAATTGGAAGTAGCAGAAGGCCAAACTAAAATTATGATTATAGGGGCTGCCGTTGTGACACAGTAGGTTAAGCTGTGGCCTGCAATGCTGGCACCCTGTACCAGAGTCCTGGTTCAAGTCCTGACTATTCCACTTCCAATCCAACTACCTGCTAATGCTCCTGAGAAGACAGCAAATGATAACCCAAATACTTGGGTCCCTGCTACCTGTATGGGAGACCCAGGTGGAATTCCTGGTTCCTGGAATCAGCCTGGGTAAACCCTGACTAAGATGGCCATTTTGGGAGTGAACTAGCAGATAGAAGATATTTCTCTCTCTCTCTCTCTCTCTGCTTCTCATATAAATAATTCTTTTAAAAAGTTATGATTATGGATATGTATTTAAGAATGTGACTCCTTTTTTAGCTTTGAAAGAATGTGCTGCATCTTACAGACCTTTTTAGGAAGGAAGAAGACAGAGTGTTCTATAGTCTTTTTCGAAGTCAGTCAGCTGCCTCACAAATGTGTAATTTTGGGTCACAGTGCAGAAAGTAGATTGAATCAATACAAATAAGTAAGTGCTACTAGAAAAACAACTCAAATACCTGCCCCTCTGATGACATATCAATAACATCGTGTTTGTAAATAAAGGAAAATACATTATTATATGTGCACATTTTTAAGAGTTTCTTAGAAATCTAGAGTAGATGAATTATGCATATGAACTGAACCAGAGAGAGAGTTTATACAGTTTCCTTTATAGGATGCCGCTCTGTTGCTTTGGGGGAAAGTTTTCATAGATTTACATTTGGTAAATATACCCAGGTCCAAAAACAAGATGTCTAAAAAGTCGGAATGCCAGCTAACTAAATCAACTCATAAAAAAGCAAAGTTAAAAGCAAGATATTTTCCACGATTATTTTAAAATATGATGTTTACTGGAAGGAAAGTCCAGAGAATTACCACAGATGAAGTGTGAGTGTATTTCTCCCACTTGTAAATGAGCTCTTATTTCCTACAGTGTATATTCTGGTCCACAATGAGTCATTTTCAACATGTTTCAATTTAACTCCTAATACATTTTTAAACTTGGCAGGCATATTTAGATGAACATTACTTCCAGTTTTAGAGACTATTTCTAAGTTATATTTCAGTCTTGCAGTCATCATGAAAAGTTCTTTCAGTAAAAAGGAAACAGGATTGATTGGAAGTGTACGTTTTGGAGAAGCCAAAAAAATGGTTACCATTTTTAAATCTTGTTACTACAAAAACTGTCTTAACATGTTAAAATATTGTACTTGTGAGGTCCTTTTTATTCATAGAAGATGCTTAAGAAAAGATATAATTTATTGTGGATAATAATATATTATTCATTAAATTCTTATTGTGCTTCATACGTTCTTAGTATTGTATATGGATGAACTTTTTAAATGCATACATACTAGGTAGTAGTTTATTTTCCACAAACTACTTCAGGCCTCATTTCTGCTATAGAACATGGAGCCTGGCATATTTCTGGACATATAACTAGTGCTACATGAGTGGTTGTAAAAGCTAATGACTATATGGAGAATTTTACAGATTGCCAAACCTCAGAAGTATTTAATAATTATCATTTATAAATGTGTACGATCCTATGAATCTCCTAGCAGATTTCGTGTTGCCAACCCTGTACTGTTACTTTTTAAATCTGCTCCATATTTATTACAGCTATTTTTACCTTATACTGTATTATTTTTAACACTCTAAAAATTCACAAAAACTTTAGATTTGGAAAAAAAACCTTAAAAGATCATTGAAAACATTCCACTTATTCTGAGAATGAGGAAACAAGTCTATGGAGGTTATGTGACTTGTCCTCAGTTACACTGTTATTAGAAGCAGAACCAGAATTAGACATCTGTTTGTTTTGTTTCCATCCCAGTTGTTCAGTCTGCCACACCACTATGTCATGCTTATTAGTAAACAGTGTGTGAAACATAATGGTGTATGATGTTGAATAGTATCAGTACATACAGATTTTTGCTTTCAAATATATAGATATTTAAAAACAGTTCATAACTATGCTATATTAATTTGCTATAGAAGCGATGATAAGTTACCAGAACATGGTGACCTAAAACTGTAGGAATTTATTTTCATGTATCTGGAGGCCAGGACTCTGAAACCAGGGTGCTGACGTGGCTTTACTCCCTCTGAAGGCTCCGGGGAAGCTCTCTCTTTGTCTCCTCTACCTTCTGGGGGCTCTGTGGTTTTTTGGCTTCTTTGACTTGTGACCACCTCCCTCATTTCAGTCTCTACCTCCGTCTTCATGTAACCTTCTCTTTTCTGTGCCTCAGAAGCGTACACCTGATCACATTTATAACCTAACCAGGTGATCCAAGACAGGATTCCCATCTCAAGGTATTTAGTCACTTGTAGAAAGACCGTTTTTCAGGGCCAGCACCGTGGCATAGAAGGTTAAGCCTATGCCCGCAGCACTAGCATCCCATATGAGCACCTGTTCAAGGCCTGGCTGATCCACTTCTGATCCAGCTCCCTGATAATGCTTCTGGGAAAGTAGTGGAGAATGACCCAAGTCCTTGGGCCCCTGCACCCATGTGGGAGACCTGGAAGAAGCTCGGGACTCCTGGTTGCAGTTTGGCATAGACCCAGCTGTGGCAGCCATTTGGGGAGTAATCCAGCAGATAGAAGTTTTCTTTCTCTCTCCTTCAGTCCACTAGTTCATTCCCCAAATGGCTGCAACAGCTGGAGCTGGGGTTGATCCGAAACCAGGAGCCAATGCAGGGACCCAAAGACTTGGTCCATCCTCCACTGCTTTTTCAGCAGAGAGCTGGATCAGAAGTGGAACAGCCAGAACTTGAACCGGCGCCCACAGGGAATGCCAGCTCTGCAGGCAGCACCATCACCTGCTACACCATAGCACCAACCCCCAATAAATATTTTTTTTAAATAAAGGCTGTTTTTCCAAGAAAGGTAATATTACAGATTTTGCAGATTAGGACAGGAATGTATCTTTGGGGGAGGCAACCATCCAGCTCACTACATATATCTGTAAGTCATGTTGGTTATATTTATTTGTGTCTTTCAATGGGAGTAATATTTTATTGTAAATTTTCAACCAGAATTTTATAAGGTATCTGCTAATCTAAGGAATTATTAATAACATTTCATATTTCTGAGAATTATCTTTCCAACCTACTGGTGTGTAATTTAGCAAATAATTAACTTTTGAGCAAAGTGGTACCTTAGATGTTCTAGACTGTACCTTATGATTTATGGCATTTATTTATTTTTAATTAAAAGTTGTCCTGTATCCTGTGTGACTTTTAAATGTATTATTATTTGTTATTATTATTGCTAGTTTTGAGAGTCAGAGAAACAGAGAGAGGATGTTCCCATCCTGTGGTTCACTCCTCAGATGTCCATGATTTCAACCTGGCTCAGCCCAACTGTTGCAGTCATTTAGGGGAATAAACCAGCAAATGGAAAATATCTCTCTGTCCACCTTTCAAATAAAATGAATAAAATATTTTGATTTTTACTATAAGTAAAAAAATAGATGTATCCAATACATAGATCTATGCCTCATAAATTATAATTAAATAAGATTTGTATACAGTTTTAAGTTTTCAATAAATGTTCACTATTATTATTTATTGTCATTTTGTTAGTTGATTTTTAAAGTAAGATATAGCTTTATTCTCTGTTCATTACCATAAAGATTGAACAGTCTCCTAGTAGATCTGGTAATAGATCCTAGTAGATCTATTTTTTGCAGATGGATAATCATCACTGTTAAAAAGCTCTCTAAACAACAAAGTCCTGATCCTCAGCTTATAATATATTCTAAATGTTACAAATTTATATTATTCTGCTTTTAATTATCTTTTTATAAGTTTTAAAAATCACACTCATGTGTTTTAAAATCAATGTCTTTTCTTATAACTTCAAGTCAATGTGTTTTTATTTCTATCTTTATTCATTTGTAAAAAATGGAAATGATTTAATGCATCTTCAAACAGCAAAGCTTAAGAGATGAGTGGGTATTGTGGCACAGCAGATTTAAACCTCTGCTTTGGACACCTACGTGCCTTGTTGGAGTGCCTACTTCTAGTCCCAGTTAGTCTGTGCTTCCTGCTAATGAACCTGGGAAGCAGTAGAAGATGGCCCAAGTACATGGGTTCCTGCCACCTGCGTAGAAAACCCAGCCCTAGCTATTGCAGGCATTTATGAATAAAGATTCATTCTCTCTCTCTTTCTTTCTTTCTTTCTCTCCCTCTCTCCCTCACTCTCTTTCTCATTATACTTTTCTTGGTCACTCTGCCTTTCAAATAAATATTTTTAAAAAGATTTAAGAAGAAAGATACATAATACATATCTGTTAGTAGAATTCAAATGTTTTCTTTTAATTCACTAAAACCCCAAATGTGAGTTTTTGTTAACTAAATTATTCATAGATTTTCTGAATGTAATGATGCTTATCAGTTCTCAAAAAAATTTTTTTGGGAAAATCAAAGCTCAAAAATACCCTCTAAGGCCGGCGCCGTGGCTTAACAGGCTAATCCTTGGCCTTGCGGTGCCGGCACACCAGGTTCTAGTCCCGGTTGGGGCACCGGACTCTATCCCGGTTGCCCCTCTTCCAGGCCAGCTCTCTGCTATGGCCCGGGAAGGCAGTGGAGGATGGCCCAAGTCCTTGGGCCCTGCACCCGCAAGGGAGACCAGGAGAAGCACCTGGCTCCTGGCTTAGGATCAGCGAGATGCGCTGTCCGCAGCGGCCATTGGAGGGTGAACCAACGGCAAAAAGGAAGACCTTCCTCTCTGTCTCTCTCTCTCACTGTCCACTCTGCCTGTCAAAAAAAAAAAAAAAAAAACCTCTAGGGTATATTTCCTTCCCCCCATGCAAGAGTGCACCCAGATCAATCTAGTCTAATAGACTGTCCATAATCATCTACCTGTAAATGAAATGTTAGTTTTGCAGTAGTTTCTAGAAGTACTTTACAGGAAAGCCAAGCTATGGTAAATAGCCTGTCATTTCTGAGAATGGAATGTTCTGTATGTTAGTGCCACAAAACATGTCTATTCTTATTCATCATCTTTTGCCATTGGTTAAACTATGCATTTGATCCAAAACAAGTTAACAGATGTTTAAATAAGAAATGTATGTTGTGAAACTCAGTCATTTGTATGTTGTAAACAACTTTTGAGTGCAAAGAAACAGCACTTACAAGACATAAGTTGGATTTTTCTTTTAATAAAAGCAATGATCTCTAATTTTGAAAATTAAAACTATGGACTAAATACTTCAAAAGGAAGCAATTTGTCAGCCAGTTTTCCATGTAACCAGCTGCTATATACTTAAACTAGGTATCCAGTATAGCCAAATAATACTTTTTAATTCTAAAAACTACCTCTTTCCTATAACCATCCATCCTCCTCTTAAACATTAAACACTCACTTATAAGAAATTTGTTCGTTCTGATTGTCTTTCTGTGTTCTTATGTACCAGTTTTCATTCCCCAAATGTTAGACAGTACCACAATTACAAAACATAGTCACACCAAAGTATAAAGTTCTTGACCTTTTTATTAAAGATTTATTTATTTATTTCAAAAAGTTACAGAGAGGGAAAAGCAGAGAGAGAGACAGGCATCCATCCATCCATCCATCTTCCATCCACTGGTTCACTCTGCAGATGGCTGCAATGGCCAGAGCTGGGCCATGCTGAAGCTAGGAGCCAAGAGCTTCATTTGGGTCTCTCACATAGTGTGCAGGGGCCCAAGCACTTAAGCTATCTTTCACTGCTTTCTCAAGTGCATGAGCAGGGAGCTGGGTCAGAAGTGGAGCTGCCAGGACACAAACCAGTGCCTATATGGGATGCCGGCGTCATAGGCAGCAGCTTAACCCACTGCACCACAACACCAGCCCCAGTCTTGACTGCTTAACCATACATACATCTTTGATGTTAGCAATATAGCAGTATCATGAGCTTTCAATGAAAAGAATAGGAATAGTAGTTCTTGGAGCTCATGTGGAGAAGATTATGAAGAAAATTGTCTAACTTCTGTCTGTGAATTTTATTTGTAAAAATTGCAATTCAATTTTATAAACACTTTCACACACTTTTAACTACAGATATAATCTAAGAAATGTGATTAACTTTTCTACTTAATTGTACATGAAATGGAACTCCTCGTAGCTGAACAGTTTCCATTAGCATTTCATAGCAGAACCTAATAAAAATTAGTTGCTATAACTGCTTCTTCCCTGCAAGAATTGAGTCTCCATTGCCCAACTCTATGAACTATTCCTGTTCCCCTTAATTCATAAGTGTCTGTTAAGGATTCTTTCATGCCAACTCCTAATGTTTAAGATTGCTTGCCTTGCTTCCTTTTATTTTAAATGAGAGCATTATCAACTCTGCATTTTACTGAACATCAAAAGGTAAAAGAAACATATCTCTCCGCATGGTTTCAGAGGAGAATGTGGAGAAAAATATGTATGTTGGGCTCATATTTCTCTTTGTTAGAGTATAAACTATGAAAAGAGGAATAAAGAGCTAAGATACCTCTAAGCTTTTCCGTTGGTAGGCTAGAAATTTTTCAGCTCGGTATTCATTAATTTGTTCATGACACACTTTAAACTTTTTTTATATTTATTTTTTAAGGAATACAAATTTCTTAAGTACAGCTTTAGGAATATAGTGATTCTTCCCATCATACCCGCCCTCCCTCCCCTCCACCTCCTCCCTCTCCCCTTGCCAGTCCTATTCAATTTGCACACACACACATACACACACACAAAAAAACTGAACTAGTTTTACAGTTAACTCTCATATTACAACTCACTGAGGACAGGTCCTGCTTGGGGAGTTAGTGCACAGTGACTCCTGTTGATAATTTAACAATTAACACTCTTATGTATGATGTCAGTGATTACCTGAGGCTCTTGACATGAACTGTCTAGGCTATGGAAGCCTTTTGAGTCCACAAACTCCATCAGTATTTGGACAAGACCATAAAGAAAGTGGAAGTTCTCTCTTCCCTTCAGAGAAAAATGCATCCTTCTTTGATGGCCACTTCTTTCCACTAGGTCTCACTCACAGCGATCTTCATGTAGAACATTTTTTTTGCCGCAGTGTATTGGCTTTCTATGCCTGAAATGCTCTCGGGCGTTTCAGCCAGATCAGGAAGCCTTAAGGGCTGATTCTGAGGTCAGAGTGTTACTTAAAGCAATTGTCATTCTATGAGGCTGCTGTGTGGACTGCTTCCCATTTTGAAACATTCTCTCCTTTTTAATTCTACCTATTATTATTACCAGACACTTGATCCTATATATATATGATCACTTTAACATTTAATGCTATCTATATGTTCACTTTAACACCTAATATAATCACTTTAACAATTAAGATGGCATTTTTACCACCAAGTTTAATGGGATTTGGAGTCCTATGACAAGTTTTTAAACTGTACCCTGAAAATTAAGTTCATAGGAATGTATACAGCTTATCCCCACTCTTACTTTTTACTGAGATCTATTTTCAAATGACTTTATACACATATGATTAATTCTGTGTTAAGTAAATAGTTCAACAAATAGTATGAAGAAAGAAAAATGAAATGCTAATACATTCAAGTGTAGAAGTAGGGAGGAATATAAGACTCGGTAAGAGTTTCTTTCCTTTTTTTTTTTTTTTTTTTTTTTGAGTTATAGACAGTGAGAGAGCAACAGAGAAAAAGGTCTTCCTTCCATTGGTTCACTCCCCAAATGGCCACCACAGCCAGTGTTGCGCCGATCCAAAGCCAGCAGACCGGTGCTTTCTCCTGGTCTCCCATGTCGGTGCAGGGGCCCAAGCAATTGGGCCATCCTCCACTGCCCTCCCGGGCCACAGCCAGAGAGCTGGACTGGAAAAGGAGCAACCGGGACTAGAACCCAGCGCCCATATGGGATGCTGGCACCACAGGTGCAGAATTAACCAAGTGAGCCATGGCACTGGCCCCATGTAAAGTTTTCTTAAAATGTAATAGCTCGGAGCTGGCGCTGTGGTACAGTGGGTTAATGCCCTGGCCTGAAGCACTGGCATCCCATATGGGCGCCAGTTCAAGACTCGGCTGCTCCACTTCCAATCCAGCTCTCTGCTATAGCCTGGGAAAGCAGTAGAAGATGGCCCAAGTGCTTGGGCCCCTTAACGCGCATGGGTGACCTGGAAGAAGCTCCTTGCTCCTGGCTTTGGATCAGCGCAGCTAAGGCTGTTGTGGCCAAATGGGGAGTGAACCATCAGATGGAAGACCTCTCTCTCTCTCTCTCTCTTTCTCTCTGCCTCTCCTCTGTCTGTGTAACTCTTTCAAATAAAATAAAATATCTAGTCATCAGTTGATGGACAGCTGGGTTGTTTCCATTTCTTAGCTGTTTGGAACTGAGCTGCAATGAACCTGGGTATAATGATCACTCTTTTATCTGCTGATTTCATTTTGTTTGTTTAAATTCCCAGGAGTGAGATTGCTGGGTCATAAGATATATCTATTTTCAGCTTTCTGAGTTTTCTCTGTACTTTTTCCACAGTGAATATCCTAGTTTACATTCCCACCAAAAGTGTATTAGAGTATCATTTTCCCCTCATCCTCACCAGCATTTACTGTTTTTTGATTTTTGGATGATAGCCACTCTAACTGGGGTGAGGTGAAACTGCACTGTTTTGTTGTTGTTGTTGTTGTTGTTTGTTTGTTTGTTTGTTTTTGACAGGCAGAGTTAGTGAGAGAGGGAGACAGAGAGAAAGGTCTTTCTTCCATTGCTTCATCCCCCGAATGGCCGCCACGGCTGGTGTGCTGCGCTGATCTGAAGCCAGGAGCTTCCTCCTGGTCTCCCATGTGGGTGCATCCTCCATTGCCTTCCCGGGCCACAGCAGAGAGCTGGACTGGAAGAGGAGCAACTGGGACAGAACCGGCACCCCAACCAGGACTAGAAGCTGGTGTGCTGGTGCCGCAGGTGGAGGATTAGCCTAGTGAACCGCAGCGCCGGCCCTTACTGTGATTTTGATTTGCATTTTCCTGGGGGCAAGGTATCTTGAGCATTTTTTCATGTGTCTGTTGGCCATTTGAATTTCCTCTTTTGAAAAAATCCCTATTCAAGTCATTTGCCCATTGCTTAAATGGATTGTTTGTTTTGTTGTTGAGTTTCTTGAGTTCTTTATAGATTCTGAATATTAATCCTTTATCAGTTTCAGTTTGTAAACATTTTTTCCCATTCTGTCAATTGCCTGTTCACTTTGTTGAGTGTTTCTTTTGCAGTTCAGAAGCTTCTCAGCTTGATGTAATCTCATTTGTCAATTTTGGCTTTGATTGCCTGTGCTCTGGGGTCTTTTCCAGGAAGTCTTTTCCTATGTCTTGCAGAATTTCCCCCAATCTTGTCCTCTCATAATTTGAGGTATCAGGTCTTAGATTCAGATGCTTGATCCATTTTGAGTTGATTTTTGTATAAGGTATAAGGTAGGGATCTTGTTTCAAACTTCTGCACATGGCGATCCAATTTTCCCAGCAACATCTGTAGAAGAGACTGTCCTTTCTTCAGGGATTGATTTGAGATCCTTTGTTAAAGATTAATTGGTTGTAGATGTGTGGATTGATTTCTGGAGTTTCTTCTGTTCCATTGGTTTTCATGTCTGTTTTTGTGCCAGTACCAGACTGTTGTGATTATAACTGCCCTGTAGTTGCCAGCAATGTGGGCTGCAGCACTGGCATCCCATATGGGCACTGATTTAAAGTCCCAGCTGTTCCACTTCTGATCCAGCTCTCTGCTAATGCACCTGGGAAAGCAGTGGAAAATATCCCAAGTGCTTGGCCCCTGTAACCTTATGGGAGACCCAGAAGAAGCTCTTGGCTCCTGGATCCTGGCTTTGGATCAGCACAGCTCAAGCCGTTGCAATCATTTGGGTAGTGAAATATGGATGGAAGACCTCTCTCTCTTTCTGCCTCTCAATAAATTCATTAATTTTAAAAAAATGCCCTGTAGTATGTCTTGAAATCAGGTATTGTGATGCCTCCAGCTTTGTTTTTTGTATAAGATTGCTTTAGCTATTGGGAGTCTCTTATGTTTCCATATAAATTTTAGCATCTTTTTTTCTAGATCTGAAAAGAATGTCCTTGATATTTTCATTGGGATCACATTGAATCTGTAAATTAATTTTGGTAGTATGGACATTTTGATAAGGTTGATTCTTCCAATGCATGAGCATGGAAGATTTTTCCATTTTTTAATATCTTCTCCTATTTCTTGCTTTTTTTCATTATAAAGATCTTTCTCCTCCTTAGTTAAATGTATTCAAAGGTATTCAATTTTTTCTCTAGCTATTATGGATGGTGTTGATCTTAGAAGTTCTTTCTCAGCCATGGCATTGTCTGTGTATACAAAGGCTATTTATTTTTATGTGTTGATTTTATATCCTGCCACTTTACTGAACTCTTTTATGAGTTTCAGTAGTCTCTTAGTGGAGTCTTGTGGTTCCCCTACATATAGAATCATGTCATCTGCATATGGGGATAATTAGACTTCCTATTTTCCCTTTGATTGCTTTTTCTCACCTAATAGCTCTGGCTAAAACTTCTAGGACTACATTGAATAACAATGGTGAGAGTGAGCATCCTTGTCTGTTACCGAATCTCTACTTTTCCCCACTCAGTAGGTTACAGCCTGTGGGTTTGTCATAAATTGCCTTGATTATGTTGAGGAATGTTCCTTCTATATCCAGTTTGCTTAGAGTGTTTTCATCATGAAAGAATGTTATATTTGATCATATGTTTTCTCTGCATCTATTGAAATAATCATATGGTTTTTACTTTTCAGTTTGTTAATGTGATGTATCACATTTATTGATCTGCAAATGTTGATCCATCCCTGCACACCAGGGATAAATCCCACTTGGTCCAAATGAATGATGTTTCTGATGTGTTGTTGGATTCAGTTAGCTAGTATTAGACTTTTGTATCTGTGTTTATCATGGATATTAGTCTGTAGTTCTCTTTCTTTGTTGTATCTTTTTCTGGGATTGGAATTAAGATGATCTTGCCTTCATAAAAGAAGGTTGGGAGGATTCCCTTCCTCTTAGTTATTTTGAATAGCTTGAGAAGAATGAATTGGAATTTGTTCTTTAGAATTCAGCAGTGGGCTTTCTTTGTTGGCAGGGTCTTTTTTTTTTTTTTTTTTAAAGATTTATTTATTTTTCACTTGAAAGTCAGAGTTACACAGACAGAGAAGAGGCAGAGGGAGAGAAAGAGAGAGAGAGAGAGAGATCTTCCATCCGATGGTTCACTCCCCAGTTGGCCACAATGGCCAGAGCTGCGCCGATCTGAAGCCAGGAGCCAGGAGCTTCTTCCAGGTCTCCTACACAGGTGCAGGGCCCAAGTACTTGGGCCATCTTCTACTGCTTTCCCAGATCATTAGCAGGGATCAGAAGTGGAGCAGCCAGGTCTTGAACCCATACCCACCTGGGATGCTGGCACTGCCGGCAGTGGCTTTACCCACTATACCACAGTGCCAGCTCCTCTGGTTCTCTGCTTCTGATCCAGCTTCCTGTTAATGCTCCTGAGAAAGCAGTGCAAGATGGCCCAAGTACTTGGGTACCTGCCACCCACATGAGAGACCTGAATGGAGTTCCTGGCTCCTGACGCCTGGCCCAGTAATGGCTATTTGGACATTTGGGGAGTGAATCAGCAAACGGAAAAACCTCTCTATCTCTTTCTCTCTCTTTCTCCCTCTCTGTATCTTTCAAAAAAATAAATCCTAAAAAGTACATATTTGGGAAAGTTCACCAGTGAGCCCATCTGGACCTAATGCTTTCAACATTAGAAGGTTAATTATTGATTGATTCTATTCCCTTTATGTCTTCAGTTTCTATTTCCTCTATGTCTTATGGCAGGTTGTGTCTTTCAAGGAATTGGTTCATTTTATCTAGGTTATCAGATTTGTAAGCATAACGTTGTTCATAGTATTCTTTTGTTGTCTTTTCAGTGTCCATGTAATCTGTAGTGATGTCTGCGGTTTCATTTCTGATATTAGCAATTAGTATCCTTTCTTTTTTTTTTTTCTTAGTTAGCCTAGCTAAAGTATTACTGATCTTATTGACTTTTTTTTTTCAAAGAACCACGTTAGGTTTTATTGATTTTTCTCTATTTCCTGTTTTCAGTTGTATTGATTTTAGCTGTCATTGTTTCTTTTCTACTGCATACTTTGAATTTAATTTACTCTTCTTTTTCTAGTTTCCTAAAGTGTACACTTAATGATTTGAGATCTTTCTTCTATTTAAATGTGTGTATTCAATCTATAAATTTCCCACTAGGAACATTTTCATTGCATCCTGCAAATTGTTTTAAGTTGTATTTTTATTTTCATTTAATATATTTTTAATTTCTCTTTTTTTATTCTTTGGACAATGTGTTGTTTAGAAGTGTGTTAATTTCCATGTATTTTGGAAATTCCCAACTGTCTTTATTGATTTCTAGTTTTATTCAATTGTGGTCTGAGCGTAGACAAATTTTTTATTCTTTTAAACACTTTGATATGCATGTATGGCCCAGAATGCTTTGATGAGTATTGTATGTGAGCTTTAGAAGGATGTGTATTTTGCTTGTATTGAATAAAGAATACCATAGATATCAACTATACTACAGTTGATGGTGATGATGCTGAGTTCAACAATGTCCATATTAATTTTTCACTTGAAAAATTTCAAGACATCTTCATTTCAAAGATGAATTTTGAAGTCTGCAACTATAATGGGGGATTCATCTGTTTCTCCTTGCAGTTCTTTCAGTTTTCCTCATATTTTTTGATTTTGTGTTGGTTGATACATAAACGTCAAGTATTGTTACCTCTTAGAAAATTGACTCCTTTACCATTATGTCATGTTCCTTTTTATCCCTGGTAAATTTCCTTGATCTAGTCTGGAATTAATATAGCTACTCTAACTTTCTTTTGACTAATATTATATGATACGTTTTTCTTCTGTATTTAGTTTGTATTTTTTAGAATTTGTATCTACTTATTTATTTGAAATGCACATGACAGAGACAGAAAGAGAGCACATGATCACCAATCTTATTTTATTCCCCTAATGCCCACAAAAGCCCATGCTGGGCCAGGCAAACAACAGAGTGGGGAACTCAGTTCAAGTCCCCTATGTAGGTGACAGGGACCCAAGTACTTGAGCCATCACTGCTACTGTCAAGAGTGTGCATTAGTAGGAAGCTGAGATCTGAAGTGGAGCTAGCACTTGGACCCAGGCACTCCAAGTATACCAAACCTCTCTGTTTTTGTACATCCTGCAAGATAACAGTGAGTTTTATATTTTTTTAATTAACAGAGCAAAAGTCAAAAGAATAATAAATGTTCCTATGACACATTGAAATTATATGAAATGCAGATGTTAGTGTTTATAAATAAAGTTTTTTTAGAACATTCTCACATTATCTATGCTGCTTTTTTTACAGTTGTACAGTTAAAATTGTTACATCTTTTTTTTTCCCCAGAAACTATTTATATAAGGAATGCAAACTTTATACATTTCATAATTACAACTTTAGGAACATGGTGATTTGTCCCAATGTACCCGCCCTCCCACCCAAACTCCCACCCCTCTTCTTCCTCCCTCTCCCTATTCCCATTCTTATTTTTTACTAAGATCTATTTTCAATTAACTTTATACACATATGATTAACTCTGTGATAAGTAAAAAGTTCAACAAGTAGTATGAAAAACAAAATTGTTCCTCAGTAGTTGAGATAGGGGCTGTTCAGAGTCATTGCTTTTCTTTTTTATTTATTTATTTGATAGGTAGAGTTATAGACAGTGAGAGAGACAGAGAGAAAGGTCTTCCTTCTGTTGGTTCACTCCCCAAATGGCAGGCCATCCTCCACTGCCTTCCCGGGCCACAGCAGACAGCTGGACTGGAAGAGGAGCAACCGGGACTAGAACCCGGCGCCCATATGGGATGCCGGCGCCACAGGTGGAAGGTTAACCAAGTGAGCCATGGCGCCAGCCCCAGTCATTACATTTCAAAGTGTCAATTTCACGTCTATGGATTGTCTTTTAGGTGCTCTATTAGTTATCACAGTTCAGAGAGAACATATGGTATTTATCCTTTTTGGGACTGGCTTATTTCACTAAGTATGCTGTTTTCTAGATTCATCCATTTTGTTGCAAACAACCAAGTTTCTTTTTTCTTTACTACTGTATAGTTCTCCATGGTGTATATTTCATATAATTTCTTTATTCAGTCTTCAGTTGACAGGCTTTTGGGTTGATTCCATATCTTAGCTATTGTGAATTGTGCTGCAGTGAACATGGGGGTACAGATAACTCTTTCATATGCTGATTTCATTTCCTTTAGGTAAATTCCCAGGAGTGGAATGGCTGGGTCATTTGGTAGGTTTTTACTACAATTTCTGAGATATCTCCATACTGTCTCCATATTGGCTTTACCAGTTTACATTCCACCAACAGTGGATTAGGGTATCTTTTCCCACATTTTCACCAGCATTTGTTATTTGTTGATTTTTGTATGAAAGCCATTCTAACAGGAGTGAGGTGAAACCTCATTGTGGTTTTAAATTGCGTTTCCCTGAGAGCTAGTGATCCTGAGCATTTTTTCATGTGTGTTGGCCATTTGGATTTCCTTTTTTGGAAAATGCCTGTTTAAGTCCTTTCCCATTTCTTAACTGGGTTTTTTTGTTGTTGCTGCTGAGTTTCTTAATCTCTTTATATATATTCTGGTTATTAATCCTTTATCAATTGCATAGTTTACAAATAATTTCTCCCATTCTTTTGGTTGCCTCTTGACTTTGCTGAGGCTTCTTTTGCTGTACAGAAGCTTTTCAATTAGGTGTAACCCCATTTGTCAATTTTGGCTTAGGTTGTCTGTGCCTCTGGGGTCTTTTCCAAGAACTCTTTGGCTATGCCAATGTCTTGTAGGGGTTCCCCCAGTGTCCTCTGATAATCTGATAGTATTGGGTATAGACTTAGGTCTTTAATCCATTTTGAGTGAATTTTTATGTAAGGTATAAGGTAGGGGTCACTTCATACTTCTGTGTATGGAGATCCAGTGTTCCCAGCACCATTTGTTAAAAAGTGTCCTTGCTCTAGGGATTGATTTTAGCTCCTTTGTCAAAGATAAGTTGGTTGTAGATGCATGGATTGATTTTTGGCATTTCTGTTCTGTTCCATTGGTCTAACCATCCGTTTTTGTATCAGTACCAGGCTGTTTTGATTGTGACAGTTGTCTTCAAATCTGGTATTGTGATGCCTCTTGCTTTGTTTTTGTTGTATAAGATCGCTTTAGCTATTCGGGGTCTCCTATGTTTCGATGTGAATTTCAGCATCCTTTTTTCTAGATCTCAGAAGAATATTCTTGGTATTTTGCAAGCCAGGGGTCTTCTGTTGCCTTTCAGAATAATGAGTGACTACTCAGTGGGAGAGACTTTATAAGGACTCAAATAAAACATTCTTCCCATTTTTTCCTCAAGGATAGTTTGAGAGGAAAGGCCTTTTCTGAAATGTATGGACTGTAAATATTTATAAGGCACAGAGTCATCTTTGTCTAAAGCAAGGGAAATAACTTTTCTCTCCATCTTCCTATGTAGAGCTTTTGGGTATTTTGTTTTTTGTTTTGTGTCCTCGCCTGTTTTCTTCTTTATCTTTCAGTCATATACTTTGTCATTACTACCTTCCTGCTTTAGTTGTCTCTGTCCATCTTTACTTACCAATGGTGTACTGCTGGAGATTATATATGTGTTTTGTCTACATGTTTTATTTTTATTTTAATATATTATATATATATTCTCTCTTGGATGCACATTGTTGCACCTAGGAATTTCATACAGACCTGTGCATAAATTCTAGCATTGCTGCTTCTTTGGTCAGGTTACTCAGTTTTCAGAATCTCTGGATATTTATCTCTAAAAAGAATAATTCTTAATTCTATGTTAGGATTTTAGAGGTTATTAAGTAGGGAAAAATGTGTGTGTGTGTTTATGAAAAGTAAATAAAAACACAATACTCAAGTGTTAGGTTCCTTTCTTTTGTATTGGTCAATATGCACATCACATCACTTTAGGTTTCCTCTTAGTAAAGGCTTTTAGAGTTCATCATTGGCTTTTTTTTTTTTTTTTTTTTTGACAGGCAGAGTGGACAGTGAGAGAGAGACAGAGAGAAAGGTCTTCCTTTTTGCCGTTGGTTCACCCTCCAATGGCCGCCGCGGTAGGCGCGCTGCGTCCGGCGCACCGCGCTGATCCGATGGCAGGAGCCAGGTGCTTCTCCTGGTCTCCCATGGGGTGCAGGGCCCAAGGACTTGGGCCATCCTCCACTGCACTCCCTGGCCACAGCAGAGAGCTGGCCTGGAAGAGGGGCAACCGGGACAGAATCTGGTGCCCCGACCGGGACTAGAACCCGGTGTGCCGGCACCGCACATCATTGGCTTTTTATCACAAGCCTCTAACAACCCACTTGGGTCATGATTATAATACCAAGTGAGAGCACAGGAATAGGAACCTGACAATAAAAGAGAGAGAAGAAGCTAGAGAGGAGAAGCAACTTATAGGAAAAGTGTAGGGAGACAAATCAGATCCAAGAAAATATTTTTAAAAAGAGAAGGCATTTCTTCAAAATAATAATGTAGGATATATAAGTGTTTAGTTTTTTAATTGATATTTATTGAATTTATTTGATTAAATTATTTTTTTAGTCTTGAAGCATTTATGGCCATAATTGGGTGGTCAAATAGACATGTAGTTGTATAGATATTTTCTAGAACTTTACAAGCTTTTTCATTTCATAAACAGCTGTGGAAAATAAAACTATGATCATAACATGATATATGTTTACTGAATGCTACCTAGCATAACATTACATTTAATATATACTTAGAAAACCCCAAGGTAGTAGTTTACAAAAGTACTGGTAAGTAGTTCTTTTATCCAATAAGTCTAATGAGAGAAATTAAGAGATGAGAAAATAGACTCCACAAAGTGATTTAATTCTTCTCGTTATTGTGTTTTTCTACTTTCCTTCTACTTTGCATGTCCTCATAATAAACTTTATCACATTCTGTGGATAGGCTACTGAGTCACACTTAGTTGGCTTCCTAAAATTTTGCATAAGTTCTGCAATAATTTCAACAAATTATACAACTTAGAGCCTATCATAGCATGTTAACTTTTCTCTCTGTTTTGCACTTCTGTGTTTAAAATGTTTTTAGAATGTTGTCAGGCCTCTTTCTACCACCTTAGTCATTATCGAAACTACATTTTTAGAAACATTAATCTTTCCTGTAGTTCAGTTAAACCTATCCTATAATCATTTTGGTTTCTCTTTTCTTTACTCCCTATAATTTGTTTCATCTTATACTGATATCGAAAGCTGGTAATAGTCATCCTAATTTATTATTTTTGTCACATTTCAGAAGGGATTGCCCCTCATCAAATTCATTTTTGATACTTCAGGGTTTACTATTGGGAATTGAAACTAGTAAGTAGTTTACATTTTATAACACAAAGGAAACCTCGTGTTTAATATGACTCCATTCTCTTCTCTTATTATTAAGAGCTTATAAATATTCTAGGTAATAGACTAGATAGTAGGAACCCAAAGATAGGTTATCACACAAGATTCTGTCACTTAAGCAACTTCTGTTTCGGTCACACAAGCACTGTTGTGAGCTTTTACTTGTACTAGCTTATTTAATCACCCAAAACTCAACATGACATCTTTTTCGCAGAGATTTTCATTTAGTAAATCTAAGGCAGAGCTATGGTAATTAGAGTTCCAGAAGTTCCACAAGTGGTTCTGATGATCTTTTCTGGCTAGGCTGAAGAAAATCAGGAATCCTTCTTTTCTTTTTTTTTTTTTTTTTTTTCCTTTTTGACAGACAGAGTGGACAGTGAGAGAGACAGAGAGAAAGGTCTTCCTTTTGCCGTTGGTTCACCCTCCAATGGCCGCCGCGGCCGGCGCACTGTGGCCTGCACACTGCGCTGATCTGAAGGCAGGAGCCAGGTGCTTCTCCTGGTCTCCCATGTGGGTGCAGGGCCCAAGCACTTGGGCCATCTCCACTGCACTCCCTGGCCACAGCAGAGAGCTGGCCTGGAATAGGGGCAACCGGGACAGAATCCGGCGCCCCGACCAGGACTAGAACCCGGTGTGCCAGTGCCGCAAGGCGGAGGATTAGCCTATTGAGCCGTGGCGCCGGCTCAGGAATCCTTCTTATTCAGAGAACACACAAGCGTCACTAATGACCCAGCGCTACTCCCAAACCACTTGAGTTTTTAAAGATCCAGGACAGTGGATTCTGCATACCAGTTCGGAGTTTCCTACAGTTCTTGTGGAATTCCGCGGCCCATTTTCAGAATAGTAATTCATATTAAAATTAAAAGAACTTGCCTATTATTAGGAAATTGACCTAGATAAATGACTTTTGGATCCTTTTTTTTCCTTTAAAATACTTTTTATACTAACCACAGTGATTTATTTCCTATCTTTAAGCTATATATTGTAGAAAAATAGTATAAAACCATGATTAGCTCAATCTTGCTACTATTAATGCTTTAAACTGTTCTTCATAACAGCATCCCCCCCCAAAAAAGTGCTTTTTCCAATGACTTTTTTAGATACCACTTATATATTCTACTTTTTTCTTAAATATAGCCCTCCATTCTGAGTTATATATTGAATCCATCATGATATAGTGTTGCCGTTGAATTCTCTACAATGTTGCAGTGGGTTCGTTTCTGAGAAGAGCAGCGTGGTGGGGGCAAGAGGCGCGGAGTCAACACACAGACCCCGGGAGTCCGGTGAGAGCAGGCTTGAGGCGAGCAGCCTGCAGACTCGTTTATTACAGTTGATACAACACTTATATAGCCAAGACCAGCCAATCTGGTCAAGGGGCGGTCTATACCCCAACCAATCACAGCCTGTTGCCAGGCAGTTTCCACAGCCATCCAATCACAGCCTGTCGCCAGGCAGTTTCAAAGCCATCCAATCACAGCCTGTCGCCAGGCAGTTTCCAAAGCCAGGTGGGATTCAAAGCCAGTCCTGACTAACTGACGCTCGCTTGCCAGTGGCCACCTTGGCATGGCCTTCTCATTCCACTACATTTCCCCCTTTTCGTTTATTGTTGAGCAACGGGTTATCAAATCTCCTCCCATATATCTCCACTGGGCCCAAACCTGAAAGTCAAGCATAAATACTCACTTAATGAACTTCAGCAACTATGTGGCCAAATCAATTGGCTGAAGCCCTTCCTTCCCCTAACACCTGCAGAACTTAGACCGCTATACGATTTATTAACTAAAGGAAACAGCCCTTCCTCAAAAATCACATTGACACCAGCAGCCAAATCCACCATAGAAAAGATTAACATCCAGTTGTCAAATTTAAAAACCTGTAGATAGGACCCTCAGGTGCCTCTATT
This sequence comes from Lepus europaeus, assembly GCF_033115175.1. NCBI lineage: Eukaryota > Metazoa > Chordata > Mammalia > Lagomorpha > Leporidae > Lepus > Lepus europaeus. The sequence continues at coordinate 40,116,753 of NC_084832.1, read as the reverse complement.
TGCCATAACCATATCTACCTTCAAGGCCCCCTTAGGAGTTATTTGGCAACGACATGGACCACTTTTTTGGGTGCACATAGCCTGGAGCGATTGTCGTAAAATAGTAAACAAAGTAGATGCCATCCTTATGATGGGACTTAAATTAAGATATTATACCAATAAGATATTTAACGCAGAGCCAGACATAGTAGTCCTACCACTATCACAATTGGAACTGTCAACATTGATGCAGCACAGCACGCTCTTTCAAACTTTAATGATAAATTTTCCAGGACAGATTGACAATCACCTGCCAGCAGACAGGCTACTCCAGACACTAAAAACCTTAGAGATAGACTATCCAAAACATGCTTTCCCTGCTAATCAACCTATACCCATGGCACCATGTGCGTTTACGGATGCCAACAAGTCACTCTTTGGAATAGTGATCAAATCTTTAACTGAAAAAGATAAGATCCATGTAGAACCCCACGGGGGATCAGTACAGTTGGGAGAAATAAGAGCAATAGTCAAGGTTCTACTCCTTAGCCAAGATGGACCAGTAAATATATTTTCGGACAGCAAATACTCAGTACAGGTAGCAAAGACGATCCCTTTTGCAATCTTTAACCCGACCAGTAAACCAATTGACCAGATGTTCGCAACACTTAAAGAGCTAACTGAGAACAGAAAATACCCATGGTATATCTCACACGTAAGATCACATACTGGGTTACCTGGCTTTATTTTCCAAGGCAACAGAAAGGTTGATCGTCTTATCTCCTGCAACACGGCTTCCATTGGACACTTAGAACAAGCCCGTATTTTACACCAAAAATTTCATATGTCAGCGAGCAACATAAAATTGCTTTTCCCAGAGCTAACAATGAGCCAATGCAAACACCTAGTGCACTCTTGCAAGAATTGTGCACCCCTCGCCCCATTAGGCCCACTGCAACAAGCAGGAGTGAACCCACGAGGCCTTGCTCCTAATAAACTATGGCAAGTGGACATCACCCACATTAATTCCTTTGGTAAGCTTAAGTTTGTTCATGTGGTGGTAGATACTTATTCAAAGGCTGTATTTGCAACAGCCCAATCCGGAGAAAAGGCTAGTAATGTGATAAAGGCAGTTAAATCAGCCATGCTGGTCCTTGGTGTCCCCTGGACCATAAAGACTGATAACGGGCCAGCGTATACATCACAGGAATTTACTTCCTTCCTGAAATCTTGGAACATACATTCTGCTACAGGTATCCCATACAACCCACAGGGACAGGCAATTATTGAAAGAACTCATAGGACGATTAAAGATCTCTTACAAAGGCAAAAAAATAATCATATACCCTCAGACCCACAGCTTGCTTTGACTGAGGTCCTTTTCACTATCAATTTTCTTACTTTTGATTCCCAAGGGATCAGCCCAGCTTATAAACACTGGGGATCCTTTCCATCCCAGACCCCAGCCCCTATGGTTAGATGGAAAGACCCCCTGACAGGAGAATGGAAAGGACCACACCCCCTGCTAACCAAAGGTCGAGGATATGCTTGTGTCTTTCCAGAGAATGCAGAACAGCCCATTTGGGTACCAGCCAGAAACATCAAGCCTGCAACTGACAGCCAACCAGAACCAGCTGAACAAGACCGAGACTCCGCCTTGTTAGCAGACGCACCTGCCCTATCATCCTACCCTAAGAAACTGCCCAAAGCCACATCTGTTACCATTGTGTACCCCACTAGCTCTGGTCAGCCACTCCAATAGCCCACAGCCTGTGTGCGGTCATGCCATTCCTGATAACCATTATTCCTCATTCCTACCCCTATCTGAGCAAGCAATCCTGTGGTCTCTCGATTTGAGCGCTGGTTAGTCAACGACGGGTAAGATCCCCTGGGGGACAACCTAAGACAGGCACAGCTGCGTACGGAGACCACATGGAAACGGGGTCAACAATGGTATGGCCAAGAATCATGCCTCCCGTTGCTCAAAAATAAACGAAAAGGGGGAAATGTAGTGGAATGAGAAGGCCATGCCAAGGTGGCCACTGGCAAGTGAGCGTCAGTTAGTCAGGAATGGCTTTGAAACTGCCTGGCGACAGGCTGTGATTGGATGGCTGTGGAAACTGCCTGGCAACAGGCTGTGATTGGTTGGGGTATAGACCGCCCCTTGACCAGATTGGCTGGTCTTGGCTATATAAGTGTTGTATCAACTGTAATAAACGAGTCTGCAGGCTGCTCGCCTCAAGCCTGCTCTCACCGGACTCCCGGGGTCTGTGTGTTGACTCCGCGCCTCTTGCCCCCACCACGCTGCTCTTCTCAGAAACGAACCCACTGCTACATTGTAGAGAATTCAAAGGCTACAATATAGAGCTTTGAGTACTGCAAAGCATGCTGATACAATTGGTTCAGATAATGGTTTAAACTGAATTTTAAGAGTTTGTTGTCATGTTATAAAAAAGGGGAAACCAGCAACCCATTTTGCTCTAATTTTAACTGATGGCAGGTTTGATTTATTTTAAGACAACATTCTTTTCATTTATATTTGTTTCACTTAAATATTTTTATCTTTGCATACCTGTGGTGCCTATTTTTTGCCTGTGTAAGATAGCCAAATATTACTACATGTTATTTATTTTATTAATAACATTACATATTTATTTGATCATGATATGATAGATGCACTGAATTACTCTAATTGCATGCTTGGAATTCTTGTAAATCCATGCTACAGTTGTTAAACATACTCAGCGTATTTAAGCCCACAAAAAAAAGTTCTCTCACATTCATTTAAGAATTAGCTTGTAAGCCAAAAATGACAGATGTAGTATTACAGCTGAGAAGTGGACTAGTTGAAGAAGTCTAAGTGGAAGAAACGTTTGGACAAATACCCAAATGCCTTTTGAATGTCTTTCTCATGTCCAGCAGAAATCATTGTTGTGACACTGATGATGATTTTGTAAGTTTTCCCTACCTGCTTGCTTTTTAATTTGGAAAATTTCACAATTGCAAGGGGAAGACTAGAGTTACTAGAATTCTGTTCCTCATTAATTTTATGTCTTCAGAGTTCTGTAATTACTCCCCTAATTTTCATTGGAAATAATTTTGAGCAGATATCTGACTACATACTTAAAAGTTTTTAATGTAGAAATAACAGAAGAGTGAAAGAAAATAGTGGTACAACAATAGAAAAAAAAAATAATGCACAAGGGACTGGCACTGTGGTGTAGTAGGTTGGGCCTCCACCTGCGGCGCCAGCTTCACATGTGGGTGCTGGTTCATGTCCTGGCAGCTCCATTTCCCATCCAGCTCCCTGCTGGTGGCCTGGGAGGGCAGCAGAGGACGGCCTAAATGCTTGGACCCCTGCACCCACATGGGAGACTCAGATCCTGGCTTTGGATCAGCCCAGCTCCAGCTGTTGCAGCCATTCGGGGAGTGAACCATAGGATGGAATACCTCTCTCTCTCTCTCTCTCTCTCTCTCGCTGGCTCTGTGTGTGTGTGTGTGTGTGTGTAACTCTGCCTCTCAAAAATATGAATAAATCTTTTATAAATACACAAAAATAAAATCTCTAAGATAGCATTTTATATTTTAATCTCAATGTGAAAACAATTTGAAGTGTATTCTCTAGTATATAGTTATTATTCTTAACATGTTTTCTACATTCAAAACTTTCACATGTGTTGCCTACTCCCATTCTCATCATATATAGTGATTCTCAACTAGAGGATAAACACATCTCACTGGGAAGACATATTATAATACAACAAGTTGGTATGCAATCTAACAAGATTCCCAGGTGCCCTCCTTACCACCTAATGTGTAGATTGATATAACTGAAGAAAAATGACCTTGCAGAAAGTTGTTTTTAAATAAGTATCTGTAGACTTTCACAAATCTGCTTTTGAACATTCAGTTCTAAGTTGTAGTGTTGTTATATAAATATATAGAAATGTGTATATAATTTGATGTATTTTGAAATATTTACAACAGAATCAAAGTGTGTATTATTAAAAAAAAAAAAAAGATTTATTTACTCGAAAGAGAGAGAGAGAGAGAGATTTTCCACCTGCCTGTTCACTCCCTAGATGGCCACAGAGGCCAGGGCTGAGCCAGGCCAAAGCCAGGAGCCAGGAGCTTCTTCCAGGTCTCCCATGTGGGTAGCAGGAGCCCAAGTACTTGGGCCATCTTTCACTGCTGCTCCCAGGCCATTAGCAGGGAGCTGAATCAGAAATGGCAGTGCCATAGCCACAATGCCAGCCCCTCAGAGTGTGAATTTTTTCACCTTATTAAAATAAAAGATTAAAAATTATAGATTGGCTGTATCAGGGCAAAGGTGCTTATTTCTGTATTCTGAAGTCTTTCAAATTTTTTAGGATACAGAAAAAACTAACCAAAGATTTATGATAGACACTAATGATACAATAAATACTTCATCCTTTACTTGCCTTTATAACACTTTGTTATGAGATGTAAATGATGTATTTCAGCCAAAATTACTTAGTATTTTGTTTCTTGGATCTCCTATTTCAAAAATTTTAAGTTGCCTTTGGTAAAATTACTCTTAAGTTGGAACATGTAATATGAAAATGACTGAGTTTCTCACCTCCTTACCTTTAGGTAAGAGATTCCAGATATCTTACCTACAAAGGGTCTTATTTCTTTAGGCTATTCACTTTTTTTATATATAATTGTAAATGTGATTTTTAGATATGTTCATGATGAATGTCCAACTATATATGTAAATAATGAGTCAAGATTCATTTTTTTAAAGAAACATGTCAGAATACATGGGCAACTAAGAATATCTTCTACTGAATTCAGCACATTAGGGGTCCATACACTTATTCCAGGAGGGTTAGTATTGCTGAATACGTTACTTCACAGCTTAGTCCTTGGAGCAGTCTTTCATTGCAGTGGCCTTCTTCCATCAAAGATGTATTTTGTTTTGGGAAATTAAAACTGTATTCAGGGTAAAGTCCATTACATTTGGGTGGGTGAATAAACTGAGTAGAAGCATTTGGTGTGAAAAATGAGGTGAGAAATTGGGCAGAGGTACAATGTGTAACAATAGAAGAATTATTGAGGATGGAAAATTATGAAGCCAATGAAAATATTTATGGAGCGGTTTGAAGAACATGGGAAGATTTTTAAGTTATAATATCAGGGAGAAAATGGTAGTGAATTCTATGTGAAGGTATAATTCATTTTTAATGTGCATAGCAAACATTTTTATGGATGATATCAAATATTGGTGAGGACATTAAGAATTATATTTCATATTCTTCTGGTTGCATTCAAAGTTGTTATAACCATTTGGGAGGAAAATAGGCAGTGTTAAAATTTAAAATCCTTTGACCCAACAATTCCACTTGACTATATGTTTCTTAGATGACTTCTCATTGTACATAGGAGGCAGTCACTAGGATGATCATATTTTTGTCTTTAATATTATTTTTTTTATTTGAGAGACACAGAAACAGAGAGAGAGAGAGCAGAGAGATAGCGATAGCAATAGCACACTCCCATCTGCTGGTTCATTCCCCATATGCAAGTGGAGGTGGCAGAGACAGGTTAAACAGGAACCACAACACAATCCAGGTCTCCCACGTGGATGGCAGGAAGCCACTGCTTCAGCCAAAGGATGAGCCTTGAAGCCCTGTGAATGATGCTTTGAGTCATTTTGAAACAACCTAAATGTTTATGAATTTAGGGTAAAATAAATTGAAATTCATTTTATAATTTTGTCAACATCATGCTCTACTATGTAGCAAATGAAATGAGTATAGACATGAAATGATCCTGACATATTCTTAAGTGAAATAAATTACAGAAAAAAATAATATATGGTATGGTGTTATTCGTTTTAAAAAGGAAACTGATAATATCTTTCCATGATGCACATATGCTTTTTTTTAAAAAAAATCTCTAGAAAAATTCACAGAAAACTCATAATAGTGGTTATCCATGAAAGGAGAAATGAAATTGAAAATTATTACAAACAGGCCTGAAACCTTTATTGGAGGGTTTGAAGTTTTTACTCTAAAAATGGATTTGATAAATTATAAAATAGAAAATAAATTTGAAAATAGTTACTGTACAGCAAAGAAGAGAAAATGTCAAAACAGAAACAACAGTTATCTTTTTGAGCAAAACTGAGTTCTCAGTTAATAGAGGTATCAGCTTCTACCCTTGTCAACTCTAATTTCCAGCAGCAATCCACCATAGTCTCCCTCTGTGGAAATTCAGGCCCATCTCTTAGAGCATACCACTCAAATATAGGAAAATTCTCAGCAGACTCTAACCCACTTGCTTGTCAATTTAGAATTGTATTATCCTGCTCACACAAGGGATTTAGTGATCTAGCCTTGACTACCTGCTCCGATGCATTCTTCTAAGTCACAGTATTTTCCTTTTACTGACCTCTTTTTCAGTATTCAAACTATCTTTTAATACATTCAGTCCATCCAGTAGCTCTACCTATTGGCTGAGTATTAAAAATCCTTCCCTGGGACTAGCACTGTGGCACAGTGGGTTAAAGCCCAGTCTGCAATGCCGGCATCCCACATGGGTACCGGTTCGAGTCCTGGCTACTCCACTTCCAATCCAGCTCTCTGCTGTGGCCTGGGAAAGCAGTAGAAGATAGCCCAAGTCCTTGGGCCCCTTCACCCGTGTGGGAGACCCGGAGGAAGCTTCTGGCTCCTGGCTTCAGATGATGCAACTCTGGCCATTGCAGCTATCTGGAGAGTGAACCAGCAGATGGAAGACCTTTCTCTCTCTCTCTCTGCCTCTGCCTCTCTGTAACTGCCTTTCAAATTAATAAATCTTAAAAAAGAAAATTCCATGAGCCTTCCTGGTACTTTATGTTTTTTCTTAAAAATTTATTTTATTTATTTGAAAGGCAGAGTTACAGAGAGAGAAAGAGAGAGAGAGGTTTTCCATCCACTGACTTACTCCCCAAATGGTCACAACAGCTGGAGCTGGGTCATGCTGAAGCCAGGAGCCAGGTTTATCCCGGTCTCCCACATGGGAACAGGGTCCAGACACTTCGGCCATCTTCTGCTACCTTCCCAGGCACATCAGCAGGGAACTGGATCAGAAATGGAGCAGCCAGGACTTGAACAGGCATCTGTATGGGATGCCAGCATTGCAGGCAGCAACCTAATTTGTTATGCCACAATGCCAGCCCCTAGTACTTTAGATCCTGTCACTTGGGTTTGCTTCCTTTGCCAGTCGATCTTGGAACAGACAGGGTCTTACTGTTTATCTACATGTAGCTGACCTGCTACATACAAACAAACGCTGTGCTTCAACTGCTTCAGTATCTTACTTAAATCTCTAACAGCTCCTAAATTTCATAATGGAAGGACCATTTTCTTTTCCTGGTGATCAGAGGAACTTCACCACTGAGTACAATACTTTTTATCTGTTTTGTCTGAGAATGCCTCTCTGCCAAATAAGATTAGATAACTGAGTTAAGAATAAATGTACAATTTTTAATACAGTACAAGCCAGGAACATTTTATGAAAAAGATTCAAAAATCACTTGTTTCTCATTGGTTTGAAAACAGATTAAAAAGTAACTAATGGGTTAAATATATTGATCTTTCAACTTAATACTCAATGATGACCTTGTTGATAGAATTGGGAATAAATCATATATATGCTTGACTTTATAAATAATATAATGAGTAAAACTTTCCTTGTGGTCAGTGTGGAAAACTGCCTATGTAAATATTGTATGAAAATCTGTTGTTATTTGATGTTTTATCCAGGGCTTTTGTTGAAATAAGTTCTCCCATTTCTGAGAATCCAGTGTCATGTTGATGTCTCTCCTGCAGTTATTTTTCAGCATCATAGAATGTGCCGTGCTGCTTGGAGCATTTTTTATGAATTAACTTCTTTGTAACTCCCAATGTAGTCTCTGGTTTCCACCTGACTTTTTTCCCCTTGTACCTCCAGCTCAAAGATTCATCTTGTTGTGAATATTTCTTCAAAGCAAACTGTTTATTCATTCCAGGACTAACTATTATTACTTTTTAAGTAGCATGTAATAGTTATATAGGTGGGTCTATGAAAACTAAAAACCCATTTACAAAATAGCATAAACAGAAATGTAGCCAAATTTCCATCCTGGGATTATTAGATAGTTGTTAGGATAGTAGGAGATTCCATTGTACTTTAACTTTATGGGAAATTTGACCTCTTAAGGGTACTATGCTGAATTAGAATGTCAAATATAAAGTTGTTAATGTGTGAAATAATATTGACTTAGTTCAAATAAGATGTTCAAATTGAGAGGATGAGATGAGAAGTCTGAGTCAACAAGGCAAAATGTAACAGGTTGTATTAGCAAAACAAATTAAGTGGGAGTTACCTGAAACTGTCAGTTTATGCTCTTGGCACCATTAGTTCCTCACTGCTGGAGCTACTTTCATAGCTGTAATGTTTGTTCAACATTTTCATAGTTCAGTTTAACAAATTAAAGTTATTAAAACAGTATAGCGATTTGGGGCAGATTTCTTTCACTGTATAAACAACATGGGAGTGTTTTAGGATTATCATTTGGTTTTATAAACACTTCAATTCATTAAAAGGCATACATACTCAGACTTCTACTGAGCACACTCAGATAACACTAATTATTCCCTAGATAGTTCATTGCTTAACTCTTGTTAAATAGTCTATATTCTAAGTGTCTAAATATTGTCCACTGTTTAACTTTTTGATATAGCAGTTAATATTAGTGCTAAAAGTAACTTCAGGTGCCATATAATGAATAAGGGATGCCAAAAACTGACTGTTCCTGTTAAAGCAGACCAGAGGATGCAAGTCAAGGGAGTGCCCAAGTCCCATCTCTAATCTTCAGTGGCCTGAACTACAAGTCTATAGTCACAGGCATGTTCTGTAGTAGTTTTTCTAAGGTAGACAATGCCCATGAGGAAAATTATATTCTCACTTTAAAACTTTCTTTCCCTTTGGTCTGAAAGGGAGGTTTTTTCTACTTACTGTATACTTCACTGATGGCGAAGTGAATCTAGCTATGAGATTATTATTTAAGTTCTTATTTTGGCTATGCTATTACAGAAAAATGTTAGCCATCTCTTTTATAAGGTCTAAAGATTAAATTGTGCGTCCTACAGATTCCTTCATAATAGAATTAGTTTCCTACCTTGAAGAGAATAGAGAAATGAAAGAACAAGTTGGGCTTAGAATAGAGAAATGAGGGAGCAAGTCCTAGATCACTTGCTGACAATAGCAATATTACATGAATACTTAGCAAACCGTTTCAACCATTAGATAACAACTTAAGAAAACATTTACCAGAAGGTCCAATGCCTTCTATACATTTTAAGAATCATGTATTTGGAAACACCTCTTAAATATCTACCATGGTGTAGTTTGTTTAACCAGTAAACTTAAGCACAACCATATAAAATGTTTTTAGTTTCTTTCTACCAACAAGTTTAAAACATATGATACACAGATTCAGGTCACACAAATTAAAATGTATCTTTGATTGATTTTAGCAGCTTAAATTTATGGACAATCTTATCTATAAGCCACTTAAAATAAAACTCTTAATAAAATTTCCCCATGTGGACATACAATATGTACACACATATAACATAGCATAATAGACCAATATAGCAATTTTAATAATAGCTTAAAATCTTTAACTCTTTCTGTAGATTGCCAATTGATTTGAATTGCTTTTTCTTTTTAGTAACCTCAGTTAACCATACTTTCTCTCAGTTGGTACTGTTAATACATTATTGGCTTCATCTGTTTACAGAGCCATCCCAAAGTACTGAATACAATAGAAGTGGCTGGAAAAAGTCCATAGGAACCTATAGGAGGACAGCTAAACACAGAACCATGGGCATTGTCTACCTTAGAAAAACTACTACAGAACATGCCTGTGACTATAGACTTGTAGTTCAGGCCACCGAAGATTAGAGATGGGACTTGGGCACTCCCTTGACTTGCATCCTATGGTCTGCTTTAACACAAACCAGGAGGAAAAGAAAGCTAGGCATCAGAAGCAATGGGTGGTAGGCCTATTAATGGCTGATCTGTACAGTGATCTGCCCTCAAGGAGACCCAACAGGCCAGTCCACTGCAGTGGCTTTCAATGTGGTAAGCCTGGGCTTCAGCAGAAGTCAACTTGTGAAGAGCCCTGGCATCTCAGCCAAGAGTTGGATCACTGGAAATGGACCTGCCCTGGAGTCAAAGGATGCCCAGGTCAGAGCCACAGATCTTATTGGCTCTAAGCTGAAAAGCCCTTCACTCAGCCCAACTTCCAAAGTGACCACTGCAGCTGAGGGTATGGTCAAGTAGGGTCAGCAACATTGCAGGCAGAACTGTAAATTTCTTGTTAGAGATGCCCCCTGCCTTGACCTGGCCAGCTCTCCTCCCAGGCCAGCCAAGTAATGAAAGTCAACAGAGTGCCTTCCCCTAGGAGGTTCACACCTCCCTTAGGATATACCCCATGTGAAGAGATAGATAGGTCTGGGCCTCTTAACTTATAAGGCCTAAAGCCCAACAGATTATTATCAAGCCCCTTCTATCAGGTTCTATTTGCCTCTAAATCAGAAAACTTAATTGTAGCTTAGACAGCACCTTCCTTAGCTCCTCTAATAATGACTCTGTCCTTGGGCCTCATTCCTTTGTAATCATAACCTCTACTCTACCACCAATGGCTCTACTCCCAACCTGTGTGTACTGATGGTCCTCTCCCCACTTAATGCTGTATAATTGTTCAGACCTGGTGAATGCCACTCTTAGGATCATTGGTTACTATCCTCACCCTGTCTTTTATGACCTTGTCTAAATATGATCAGAGTCGGCGAACTCGGAAGGCTTCCATAGCCTTGGCAACTCATGACGGCAGCCAAGGGTGGTTACTGGCGTCATAAACTAGAGTGTCAATTTGTTGGGTCAACAACAGGAGTCACTGTGCACTTGCTCCTCATGTGGGATCTCTGTCCTTAATGTGCTGTACATTTTGATTTAATGCTATAACTAGTACTCAAACAGTATGTTTCACTTTGTGTTTCTATGTGGGTGCAAACTGTTGAAATCTTTATACTAAATTGATCTTCTGTATATAAAGAGAATTGAAAATGAAAAAAAAAAACTGACTGTTCCTAATTACCTATTTGAAGTTGTCATTGATACCAGAATCTCCCAAATTCTTGAATCCATAAAAAGGCAAAATTTACATTTTGATCTTTGCAAAACAAACTAACGTAAAAGTCATTATCTACATTCTAAATGACTTATCCAGAATTTGTTTTAGAAATGTGGTCTGTATGTGTCCCATAAGTTATCATAAAAGAAGATAATGATTTCAGGACTAGCACTGTGTCATACTGGGTAAAAGCTACCGCCAGCAGTGCTAGCATCCCATATGGGTGCTGGTTCAAGTCCCAGCTGCTCCACTTCCGATCCAGCTCTCTGCTATAGCCTGGGAAAACAGTGGAAGATGGCTCAAGTGTTTGGGTCCCTGCACCCACGTCGGAGACCCAGAAAAATCTCCTTGCTTCAGATTGGCACAGCTTGGACCGTTATGGCCATTTGGGGAGTGAACTGGTGAATGGAAGACCTCTCTCTCTCTCTCTTTCTCTCTCTTTCTGCCTTTGCCTCTGCCTCTGCCTCTGCCTCTCTATACCTTTGCCTTTCAAATAATAAAATAAATCTTTAAAAAAAAGTTTCATAAAATGATATTTGTAGCAATACAAATACAGATGTTTCTTTCTCTTTTTGTTTTTGTTTTTTAAATTTTAGCTCCCACATATAAGGGAGAACATATCCTATATGTCTTTCTGGGTCCAGCTTATTTCACTCAACATGATATCCTCTAGTTGCAACCATTCTACTGCAAATGGTAGAATTTCTTTCTTTCTTTTTTTTTTTTTTTTTTTTTTTTGGTAGCTGAATAACATTCCATTATGTATACTTAAAGCCACATTTTCTTTATCCATTCATCTGATGATGGGCTCCTTGGTTGAGTCCAAATTTTGGCTCTAGTGAGTAGTGCTGCTCTGAACATGGTGGTGCAAGTATCTCTTGGCTATATTGTGTTCAAGTCTTTTTGGGTGTATACCCAGTAGTGGGATTGCTGTATCATATGGCAAGTCTATTTCTAGTTTTTTAAGAAATCGCCACACTGTTGTCCACAGTGACTACACTAACAATGTATAAGTGTTCCTCTTTCTCTACATCCTCACCAGCATTTGTTACTCTCTCTGTTTTGGATTTTAGCCATTCTGACAGGGATGAGTTGATATGTCATTGTGATTTTGGTTTGCGTTTCCCTGATGACTAGTGATGCTGAGCATTTTTCATATTTGTTGGTCATGTGTATTTCTTTTGAGAAGTGCCTATTGGAAGTCCCTTTTTCATTTCTCAAGTGGAGTAGTTTTTGTTGTTGTTGTTGAGTTGTTTAAGTTGCTAATAATATTTGGGATATTAATCCTCTGTCATGTAGTTTGCAAATTTTTTTTCCCATTCTGTTTTCTCTTAACTCTATTGATGGCTTCCTTTGCTGTGCAAAAACTTGTGAATTTGATATAGTCCCATTTGTTTAGTTTTGCTTTTGTTGCCTGTGCTTTGGGGGTCTTGTCCAAGAAGTTGTTCATTACGCCAATGTTTTAGAGTGTTTCCACTATGTTTTCTTAGTCTCAAGTCTTAAATTTAGATCTTTGATCCATCTTGAGTTGATTTTTGTATATGGTGTGAGGTATGGATCTGATTTCATTCTTCTACATGTATACATCCAGTTTTGCCAGCACCATTTGTTGACAAGACTATCCTTACTCTACTGGATGATCTGAACACTTTGACAGTCATTTTCAAGCCTTGCTATAATACATTGTATGGAACTTCCACTAGTCTGAATGAAATATACTTTTACCAAAGATAAAAGTGCCGAGAATGAAATTGTAGCCTGTGATGGATTTGTAATGCCTCTCTTCTCTGATTATTCTTTGAATGCTGTTATCACTTACAGGAATGAAGTGACTTTTACAAAACATGTTAGGGACCAGTGGTGTGACACAGCAGATTAAGCTACTCCTTGCAATGCTGGCATCCTTATTGGAGTGCCAGTTTGAGTCCCTGCTGCTCCGCTTCTGGTTCAGCTCCCTGCTAATGCAGCTAGGAAGGCAGAAGTTTGGCCAAAGTCTTTGCTGCTCTGCCACCCATATAGGAGACCTGGATGGAGCTTTAGTCTCCTGGCTTCAGCCTGGCCAGATCTGGCTATTGTAGCCATTTGGCAAGTGAGCCAGCAGATAGAAGATCTCTCTTTGTGTGTCTCTATATCTCACTGTCTCTCTCTCTTTCTCTCTGTCTCTCACTCTCTCTGTCACTCTGCTTTTCAAAGGCATAAATAAATCTTTTAAAAAAAATTTTGTAGTTTATCTCACCTCAGAAATATTAATTGAAATAGTGAAAGGACCATTCCTATAGAGTTGAATGTAAAAACCCAACCTGAAATTTACAAGTAGATTGTTTCTGTCAAACAATTTGACACCTCTGAGTCTCAGGCTCCTCATCTGCAGACACATAATTAGGCTATTGTAAGGATTAAATGAGATGCCATGGATAAAACAGACTCTGCTCTCTGCTGCCCTGTCCTGCACATAGCCGGTTTCTTCCCTAGAACACTGCCCGCTCTGTGCCTCCTCCTGTGTTAGACATATACTCACACACGCATCTCTACACCAACCCAGTTACAGTCCTTCCTATTCATCCTGGGGATTATCCTATTGATGCACATACCAATCTGTTTGGAATTTTCATATTTATGTGTCTGTCTTTCCCAAAAAAGGAAAAAAAAACAATGTTTTTTTTTTTTAATCTACCAGTACATGCTCATTACTTAGCATTTTGACTAGCTTAATAAATATCTGGATAAATTTAAATAACAGATCTAACATTATCTTGGGGTTCATAGTAGCTCCCTGAAAAGCTGTAATGTATTTGTGTTTTGCTTTCTGTTAGAACACAGTCAATCTGAAGTATCTCCAAATTTACAACATGTGGGCATTTGCATGTTAAGTGAAAACGTTTCTGTCACTAGTTGTAACTATGAAATAAAGAAAATGTTCCTTAACTGTGTTGTAATGGACTACTTGTAGTTCTAAATTTATCTTCACAATTTGTACATTATATTTTGTTTAATATGAAATATATCTATTTACTAACTTAATTTATTTTGCAAGTATCTCAGGAATTTGAACTTTAATGTTTGCATTTCATGCCATTCTTCTCCATCTGACATTATTTAGATTTAGAATAAAAAATTTCAATGCTGTAAATTTAAGAAGACTTATGAAAAATAATCATTTTAAGCAATATAACTAAACTTTGTTCTTTCCATTTTTTATTTTAAATGTCTTACAAATAGCAATAATAAGCAAATACTTTTGAATAGAACAAATGAAAATAAGGATGAAATGGGGATGTTAATTCTCTGGACTTAACTTCTGTACATATGCACATCTAAATTATTTATAAAAGCTTTGTTAAGTAAGTATAAATTATGAATTGCATAAATATGGGGATATGGAAGATGTAGAGTGGGGTTAGGTTTATATAACCCATTGAGACTGCTTTCTTTGGACTCATAACCCTTCTGCTTCTTTCAGGTACCGAGAACTACAACTTAGTACAGAAAGCAAAGTCACAGAATTTCTCCATCAAAGTAAGTTAAAGTCTTTTGAAAGTGAACGCATTCAACTTCTACAAGAGGAAACTGCAAGAAATCTCACACAGTGTCAATTGGAATGTGAAAAATATCAGAAAAAACTGGAGGTACGTTGTACAGTCTTCAAAATCAGCATATGACATGTAAACGCCCTAGGTACAGATTTATATCAAGTTTTACACTGTCCTCCACACACACACAAAAGGAAATATATATCAGAAATATATATACTGAAAAAAACTAGAATTGTTAGGAAACAAAAATAGGGAAAGAGCTCATTCACAATAGCAATCAAAATATATAACTACTTAGGATACTTTTAATAAGAACCATGTAGAGAATATATATCAAGAAAACTATAGGGGCCAGCGCTGTGGCACAGTGGGTTAAAGCCCCAGCCTGCAGCGCTGTTCGCATCCTGGCTGCTCCTCTTCCGATCCAGCTCTCTGCTATGGCCTAGGAAAGCAGTGGAAGATGGCCCGAGTCCTTGGGCCCCTGCACCCGCATGGGAGACATGGAGGAAGCTGCTGGCTCTTGGCTTCGAATCAGCTCAGCTCTGGCTGTTGAGGTCATTTGGGGAGTGAACTAGCAGAATGGAAGACTTCCCTCTTTCCCTGGCTCTACCTCACTCTGTGGCTCTTTCAAAGAAATAATTCTTTTAAAAAAAAAAAAGAAAAGAAAAAGGAAAACTATAGCCCCTCACTAATGTAAATAAGAAGAAAACACCATATTTCTGGAAAATATTCAGAATTATACATAGTTCAGTTTGCATCAAGTAATACTGTATTAGTTCATTTCTAATCAAATGTTAGCATGCATTTGTAATCTAATGGAGTAATTCTATAGTCCAAATAGAACAAAAACTAAATAGATAATAGTATTTTTAGGCCGGTGCTGTGGCTCAATAGGCTAATCCTCTGCTTGCGGCGCTGGCACATCGGGTTCTAGTCCTGGTCGGGGCGCCGGATTCTATCCTGGTTGCCCCTCTTCCAGGCCAGCTCTCTGCTGTGGCCCGGGAGTGCAGTGGAGGATGGCCCAAGTGCTTGGGCCCTGCACCCCATGGGAGACCAGGAGAAGCACCTGGCTCCTGCCTTTGGATCAGCGCGGTGCGCCGGCCGAGGCATGCCGGCCGCAGCGGCCATTGGGGGGTGAACCAACGGAAAAGGAAGACCTTTCTCTCTGTCTCTCTCTCACTGTCTACTCTGCCTGTCAAAAAAAAAAAAAAAAAGTATTTTTAAAGGAAAGGAAAGAATGAGGTGAAGTATATATCACATTTTAAAATGTATTCTGAGACAAGAGTAATTAAAAACACCAAAAAAGTTTATATCCTATATAAAATACAAAGTCCCTTAAAAATAAATTTAAGAGTTTATTTATAGAAAAGTTCATATTTTAAATCATTGAGGAAAATATGAATTAGATAATACATGCTGTTGTGATAATCATTTGAATATTTATAGGTAATGATTGGGCCCATTTCTCATACCATATTCCAAAATAAAACTCAGATAGATCATTAAGCTGGATGTGTATATGGAACTATGGAACTATTAAAAGTAAATACAGAGGAAATTTTATCTATGTCATTTTGGGAATTAATCTGTTCATCTATCAATTAAAGCAAGGAAAGAATTACAGGAATAATAAAACCTGTGTTCTTAAAAAAGTTCTAAAATACTAAAGGAAAACAGAAACAGAAAAATAATATTTGTATTATATCCTTATTTTAAAAGGTCTCTTATCAGGAAGATATACCTCTGTTCTTCTAGATAAAAAAAATTAGGAAAAACACAGAATAAATATTTTATAAGAAAAGAAATACAAATTGCTAATAGATGAAAATTAATATTATCCACTGATAGCTAAAGAAATATAAATTTGAACACCCTTTTTACCTTTGCCTACAGCTATGTGTTGTTTTTCAAGTGTTAACAAGAATACCATTAAATAGGATATTTCATATAATCAAAGAATAAAAGATGGGGCTGGTGCTATAGCACAGCAGGTTAAACCCACTCCTGCATTGCCGGCATCCCATTTGATCGCTAGTTCGTATCCCAGTTGGTCCACTTCTTCTTCTTCTTTTTTTTTTTTAAAGATTTACTTATTTATTTGAAAGTCAGAGTTATACAGAGAGAGGAGAGGCAGAGAAAGAGAGAGGTCTTCCATCCGATGTTCACTCCCCAACTGGCCGCAACGGCCAGAGCTGCGCTGATCCGAAGCCAGGAGCCAGGAGCTTCTTCCAGGTCTCCCACATGGGTGCATGGGCCCAAGGACTTGGGCCATCTTCTACTGCTTTCCCAGGCCTTAGT
This sequence comes from Lepus europaeus, assembly GCF_033115175.1. Taxonomy (NCBI): domain Eukaryota; kingdom Metazoa; phylum Chordata; class Mammalia; order Lagomorpha; family Leporidae; genus Lepus; species Lepus europaeus. The sequence continues at coordinate 40,099,755 of NC_084832.1, read as the reverse complement.
AGAGAGCTGGATTGGAAGTAGAGTAGCCAAGGACTTGAACTGGTGCCCATATGGGATGCCAGCGCTTCAAGCAAGGGCGTTAACCCACTGTGCCGCAGCGCTGGCCCCCTGAGGTGATCTACTTCTGATCCAGCTCTCACTAATGCAGCTGGGAAAGCAGCAGAGGATGGCTCAAGTGCTTGGGCCCCTGCCACCCATGTGGGAGACCCGAAAGAAGCTCCTGGCTCTTGGCTTTGACCTGGTCCAGCCCCACTCATTGCAGACTTTTGGAGAGTGAACTAGGATATGGGAGATTTCTCTCTCTCTGTAACTCTACCCAAATAAAAAACAAATACATCTTTAAAAATTGAAGAAAAGTAGAACAGTACTTCTGAAGAATAATATGGTAATCTGTGTTAATTGTCTTAAGAAACCTGCTCCATTAATTTTAAAGTAATTTTTCCTAAAGAAAAGGAGGTGCTATAAAGATTTATATTAATGATGCATATGTCACAGCATTGTTTTATTATAGTAAAAATTAGAAGTAACTTAAAAGTCCAGTAGCAAATAAACAGTGTTCAGTGTACATTAAATATTATTTATTTTGCTGTTTCCAGGTATTGTATGATTACATATAATCATATTGCATATTTTAGATTTGGGTGAAACTAAATATATTGAATGATCTTGACTAGAGGGTTTGTCTTCAGTAAAAATCTTTAATGTCCATAGAAATAATGATTTGAAGGACATACACCAAAATATTAGAGTTCAATCCTATATAGTATAATTATTGGTGTTTTTATGTTTATCATTCTCTCCTCTGGACTATAAATCCCATCACAGCAATGCCTATCCCTTATTTAAAATTCCAGTGTATTCCAGGTCCTAGCCGTGGTCTGGCACATAGTTAAATCAATAGTATTCAGTACTTGGCAACTGAGCACCTGTTAAATGATATGCATTATAGTGGGCCTGATTGTACACACAGCTTTTAACAAAAAATTATTCCTATATGCAAGAAATAGTCTTGAACAGGACTTTGAATAGTACTTTCTGGAATGATAGAAATGTTCTATCTGCACTATCCAGTGCAGTAGCCAGTATTTCACACTTGGAATGTGCCCAGTCAGTTGAAGAACTAAATTTATTTTAGCTCATCTTAATTAAATTTAACCTAAATTTAATTAGCCACAAGTGGCTAATGGCTGTGGTATTAGACTGCACACTCTGGACATTCAACCAGATAACACACATTCTTACTGTTGGGCAGTGGTGAGAACTGAAAACTTTCTTTTTGGTTTTATCATAGAAGAAAAATTGATACTTTTTTCTGGACAAATAGGAGTTCTCATAGCAGTATTGAATAGTATGTAGGCCTCTGGATTCTCTGGTGAACAGAACAAAGATTGGAATCCCAATTAGTCACTGATTTCTAGATAAACGACTCATTTTCTTTGAGCCTCTGTTGCCTCATTTACTAAATAGGAATAATAGTAGTAACTATTTCCTGACAGTGTTATAGAGAGTCTGTTTGGCACATATTAGAGCACTCATTTTTTTTTAGCACATATTAGAAATTCTCAAAATATTTTGTTTCAGTGCTAAAGAATTTTGTTTTAGGTAAAGTTAGGAGATATTAGGAAAATGAAAGTATTCTTTCCCAAAAGATAAATATTTGGTAAAAAGATAAATGAAGTTTTTCTTTCCCTTTTCAGATCTCACAATAGTTAGCCAGCTGGTAAAGTCAAACATTTTATACTTCCCCAGTTTTCCTTTCTGTATATGAAAGTTTCTTTTACAGTTATGAAAATGTGTAATTGTAGGTCATTAAACAGACACTGAAAAGCAAAGGAATAAAGCCAACTAGACACCTTTCCCAAGTGAAAATTAATCAGATATTAAAGCATTTTTCCCAAATTATAATGTAAGATTATACAGTAAATATCCCAAAATATAATTGTTTGTAATCTAAAACATGTATATTACCTACATATATACAAAATACCAAATTTTCTTTTTTTAACTATTTTCATTCAACTGTCCTCTCAAAACTACTTTAAAAGATCTAACATTCTAGGAACTGGCATTGTGGCATAGTGGGTAAAGCTGCTGCCTGTGACGCCAGCATACCAGATGGGTACCAATTAGAGTCCCAGCTGCTCCACTTCCTACCCAGCTTCCTGCTAATGCACCTGGGGAAGCAGCAGAAGATGGCCCAAGTGCTTGGGCCCCTGCACCAACATGGGAGAACTGTAAGAAGCTCCTGGCTTCTGGCTTTGGTCTGGCCCAGCCCTGGCCATTGTAGCCATCGGGGGAATGAATCTGCAGATAAAAGGTCTCTCTCTGTCTCTTCCTCTCTCTCTGTGACTCTGCCTTAAAATAAATAAAATAAATCTTTAAAAATCTAAATTAGTCTGTCACTTCTTAAAATAATTTGGCAATGTATGTTTGTAAAGATATATCTTAACTATGTAAGAAACTTCAGACACAGATTCTTACTGCAGTAGTAGAACAGAGAAGAACTAAAAATTATAAAATACTGTTACTAGAAAAGGGTCACATAAAATATAAATATTTAAAATTTGTTGCATTTTTATACACTACATTTTCACTTAAATGTTAACATAGATGTATATAATAGAATAGTATCAATTAATATTTTAAGACCACACAATGATTTGGAAAATACATTTTATTATCATGTTAGATGAAAATAGCCCTTATACTCTATAAACACTAGATGTTTAAAAATGCCTTGGAGGGGTGAGCTTTTGAAGAAATCTATGGTTAAACTATTAACCATAATGTTATTAGTTGTTGTGACTAAGAAATAAGCAGTGTACTTTATTTCTACTATTTTCTTCATAACAAAGTTAAATTACCTAAGGTCACATAACAGGTAAGTGATTGAACTATAATTCAGACTCACATCTGCCCAGTCTAACTTCAAATCCATACTTTTAACCACAATGATATTCAAGTAAATAATGCCTAGAGACTTTAAAAAAAAAGTTCATAGAAAATGTAATTTAAAGTATGAGTTTATTTTGGTCCCCAAAAATTTATAATACATGCATAGTTATTTCATGTATGCATTTTCCAAACATTACCAAAAAAATTTGCACCAAAGAAAAATGTTGCACCAGAATTGCTCAATTTTATTTCCATTTTTCCATGAACTTTTCGAAGTACCCACATTTAACTGTTAGTCCAAGTGCTTTCCTGAGAAGTTCTCTTTTACAGTTAATTTACTGAGAAATATTTTTGTGAAAGATAAAGGTTTTGGACTTTCCTGTGACTTTTATGCAGTATTCTCATTGATTATAACTTGGGGATGATTTGTTTAGTTTTTGCTTAAACAAAATCTGCCAAAATATAGGCTTTATATATTTGTCTCTTTAAAATAGGTATTGACTCTAGTCATGAATTGCCATGGCTATGGAAGCCTTTAGGGTTCACCAACTTTGATGTTATTCTGATAGGGTCATAGTCAAAGTGGAAGTTCTCTCCTCCCTTCAGAGAAAGGTACCTCCTTCTTTGATGGCCCCGTTATTTCCACTGGGATCTCACTCGCAGAGATCTTTCATTTAGGTCTTTCTTCTTGCTTTCTTTTTTTCTTTTTTTTTTTTTTTTTTTTTTTTTTTTTTTTTTTTTTTTTTGACAGAGTGTCTTGGCTTTCCATGCCTACAATACTCTCATGGGCTCTTGAACCAGATCTGAATGCCTTAAGGGCTGATCCTGAGACCAGAGTGCTATTTAGGACATCTGCTATTCTATGGGTCTGCTGTGTCTCCCGCTTCCCATGTTGGATCATTCTCTCCTTTTTTATTCTGTCAGTTAGTATTAGCAGACAGTAGTTTTGTTTGTGTGATCCCTTTGACTCTTAGACCTATCAGAGTGATCAATTGTGAACTGAAGATGCTCACTTGGACTAGTGAGATAGCATTGGCACATGCCACCTTGATGGGATTGTGTTGGAATCCCCTGGCACATTTCTAACTCCACCATTTGGGGCAGGTCTGATTGAGCATGTCCCAAATTGTACATCTCTCCTTCTCTTTTTCCCACTCTTATATTTAACAGGAATCACTTTTCAGTTAAAATTTAAACACCTAAGAATAATTGTGTGTTAATTACAGAGTTTAAACACCAGTACTAGAACAAAAAAATACTAAAATGGAAAAAGTATTACATTGTACATCAACAGTCAAGACAAGACCTGATCAAGTCACTGTTTCTCATAGTGTCCATTTCATTTCAACAGGTTTCCCCTTTGGTGTTCAATTAGTTGTCACCAATCAGGGAAAACATATAATATTTGTCCCTTTGGCACTGGCTTAATTCACTCAGCATGATGTTTTCCAGATTGCTCCATCTTGTTGCAAATGACCGGATTTCATTGTTTTTGACTACTGTATAGTATTCTATAGAGTACATGTCCCATAATTTCTTTATCCACTCTACTGTTGATGGGCATTTGGGTTGGTTCCAGGTCTTAGCTATTGTGAATTGAGCTGCAATAAACATTAATGTGCAGACGGCTTTTTTGTTTGCCAATTTAATTTCCTTTGGGTAAATTCCAAGGAGTGGGATGGCTGGGTTGTATGGTAGGGTTATGTTCAGGTTTCTGAGGAATCTCCAGGCTGACTTCCTAGTGGCTTAACCAGTTTGCATTCCCACCAACAGTGGGTTAGTGTCCCTTTCTCCCCACATCCTCTCCAGCATCTATTGTTGGTAGATTTCTGAATGTGAGCCATTCTCACCGGGGTGAGGTGAAACCTCATTGTGGTTTTGATTTGCATTTCCCTGATGGCTAGTGAACATTTTTCTAGAGCCTAGGGAGATTACTGATGCCATAAACAAGAGTGTCAAATTGTTAAATCAACAACAGGAGTCACTGTGTACTTTCGTCTCATGTGGGATCTGTCCTTAATGTGTTGTCCAATGTGAAGTAATGCTATAACTAGTACTGAAACAGTATTTTTACACTTCGTGTTTCTGTGTGGGTGCAAACTGATGAAATCCTTACTTAGTATATACTGAATTGATCTTCTGTATATAAAGATAATTGAAAATGGAAAAAAAACTTGGTTTTAAATTGGAAATTGCATAGAAAATGAATCAATTTTTAAAAGATATCATGTAGGATCTCTGTCCTTAATGTGCTGTACATTGTGATTTAATGCTATAACTAGTACTCCAACAGTATTTTTCACTTTGTGTTGCTATGTGGGGGCAAACTGTTGAAATCTTTACTTAATATATACTAAACTGATCTTCTGTATATAAAGAGAATTGAAAATGAATCTTGATGTGAATGGAAGGGGAGAGGGAATGGGAAAGGGGAGGGTTGCGGGTGGGAGGGAAATTTGGGGAGGGAGCCATTGTAATCCATAAGCTGTACTTTGGAAATTTATATTAATTAAATAAAAGTTTAAAAAAATAAAATAAAATAGGTATTGACATATAATCTGCATTATCATTATCGAAAAGATTACATTTCTGACAAGGATCCTAATTAGTGAAACTAAACATCACAATATGAAGGATCTCAGAAAATAAAGCCACAATAGGAAACATAAAAACTGTATTAAATGTGTGTGTATATTTAAAGACAATAAGCAAAAGTTGTTAGTGATGTCTGCATCTAAAATAAATCAGTGTTCAACATTTGAAGCCATTTCAAATGTCTTCTTCAGAAAACTGCTACAGTCCCATAATCTGTTGCAGTTGATTTTCCCACACATTTTCAGTTAGGCTTTCAGCTGAGCTCTGATTTGCAGTTTGTCTTTTGCGAGCCTTGTTTATCATGGTATAATTTTCCTCATTCCCAGCAAAATGCCTTTCCTTCTTTTCATATTGAATCTCTGTGCTTAAGAATGTTGGGGCTGAGGTAGAATGGATATAAGGGAGAAGCTATTTATGTTGAAAATAGAAGACACTCCTCTGTCTACTTCTGAAACAAATGTTTCACGGAACAAAACTTTGGGACAATTGAGTGTGTGATATTCAAAACCATTCTATTCTGTTGTCTTCAGTTGGTTGCAAACTGAGCTTATTTCCTGACCTCCCAAAGGTTGGGATTTGCGTTTGAAAACCACTTTGCCATAGACTCATTCACTCCACCTCTATAGAGGCAGGTGACTAGTAATTGTATTCTTTTGTTTAATAGTCTTACATGGAGAAAGCACCTTTGTTGAAATGCTATGGTTCTTAAAACTCTGGTTGGCAAAGCTAAGCTCTAGGAGAATTTCTTTACATTTTATGCCTCTTTTAAGCTAAGGCCTTGAGAGCAGTACTACTCTCTTATTATATTCCCAATGTCTAGCACAATGCCTCTCTTATGGTGGATACTTGATAAATATTTAATAAATGGATTTTGACTGAGGCTAATGTAGTCACTTCATTTGATTATTTGTTTCTAAGTTCCTTTTTTTCATTTTTTTTTTTTTTTTTTTTAAGTTGAGAGACGGAGATAGTCTCTCAGAGTTCCTGTCCACTGGTTCACTCCCCAAATTCCCACAACTGCCAGGACTGGGCCAGACTACATACAGGAGCCAGGAACTCAGTCCAAGTTTCCCATGTGGGTGGCAGGAACCCAGGTAGTTGGCCTAACACCACTGCTTCTCAGGGTGTACATTGGCAAGACTCGGATTAGGACCTGGAGCCAGGAATGCAACGTAGGCACTCTGATATATGACATGCCCGTCTTAACTGTTAGGCCAAGTGCCTTCCTGAGAAGTTCTCTTTTACAGTTAATTTAGTGAGAAATATTTTTGTGAAAGATAAAGATTTTGGACTTTCCTGTGATTTTTATGCAGTATTCTCATTGATTATAACTTGGGGATGGTTTGTTTAGTTCTTAAACAAAATCTGCCAAAATGTAGGCTTTATATATTTGTCTCTTTAAAATAGGTATTGACATATAATCTGTATTGTCATTATTGAAAAGACAGGAACTTCTGTGAGAGCTTGACATTTAATGGATTCCTAAAAGCAGTTGACCTATTTTATACCTCTGTGTTTAAACTCAAATGTTCATATATTGGTTTTTCCTAAAGGCTCTTTACTATAATAAGCTTCTGTAAGATCCATAATCAACTTCTTTGGCTTTTCAGAAACAGTAATAAATTTATTCTTAGAGGCAAATTCATAGGAAAGAAGAATTCTAACAACTGTTGGGAGATACCCTGTCAGAAGTTTCTTGGGACCTGTCCATGACCTGAAGAAAATAATTTAAATTGTTATCTCTCAGTCTATTACTACTTTTAAAATCTCTACCTAAAAACACTTTATGAAGTATCCTATCTTCAGTATTTTGAGTGGGAATGGTCATTTAATACTACCTTTACTGATTTTCTCTCTCTTTTTTTTAAAGATTTATTTATTTATTTATTTGAAAGTCAGAGTTACACAGAGAGAGAGAGGAGAGGTAGAGAGAGAGAGAGAGAAAGAAAGAGAGAGAGAGAGAAGTCTTCCATCCAATGGTTCACTCCCAGTTGGCCGCAACAGCCAGAACTGCACCAATCTGAAGCCAGGAGCTTCCTCCGGGTCTCCCATGCAGGTACAGGGGCCCAAGGACTTGGGCCATCTTCTACTGCTTTGCAAGGCCATAGCAGAGAGCTGGATTGGAAGTGGAATAACCGAAGCCCATATGGGATGCTGGCAGTGCTTCAGGCCAGGGCATTAACCTGCTGTGCCACAGCGCCGGCCCCCTTAAGCAGTATCTTAACAGCTGTGCCAAATGCCTGCCCAAGCCACCAGATTCTTAATGAGTTATATTCCGATTTAGTAAAGTCCATTAAAGCCTCAGATTGATTCACTGAACAGTACTTTTTAATAATAAATTAGTAAGTTTTTATAAAACACATTCCTAGACATCAAGAAAAAAAAAGAAATAATGCTAAAACAAATGAGTTTTGTTTTTCTGATCCAATTGGCGACACTAAAAATCATCTTAAAATATTATTCCCATATTACTGCTTCTCCACCCTCCAAATGATTGTATGGGGATGTTTTGTCTACTTTTAGGGGAAGTTTTTATGAAAATTGAAGTAAATTACATGGAATAAGTCCAGAAAAATAAATTATAACTTCTGCTTGTTAAGAACTGTAAATAAGTTTTTATTGTCTGTATTTTCTCCTTTTTCAATATCACAGAAAGCCCACACTTATACACATTTGTTAAGGTGAATTTCATGTCATTAAAGAAAGTCAGTTGTTTTTAAAAGTACTTAATCACAAGGAATTTAGGATAATTACATCAGTAGAGCTCTATTTGCATGAGATTATTTTATACAAAGTTTCATAATTGCCTTTATTGTTACAGTAACAGTATTTTTCAACACTCCATCTAGGCACTTTGCTAAGCATTTTGACTTTATCATTTCATTTAATCCTTCAGCAGTGTTTTAAGATATTACCTAGGATCACAGCTAGTAAGTGTCAAAATCATATTGAAAACCAAATATTTCTGGCTCCAAACCAAATTCTTAACCATAATACTTTATTTCCTCTTAGGAAACAGTACTTTCCTTATGCTGTTTAACAAAGCAGGCATAGTTAGTCTAGTTCTAATAAGTAAACTACTAAGCACAAGTCAGTAAACTCTCTAAGTAATTTGAGAGGACTTAAAGCATTAAAACATTCCTTTGTTACTAGAAGCATCTCCAAATTCATTGTTCTGATCACAGAGATCCATCCCCTCAGTGAGATACCACTGAAGAGCACAAGACTTTTTGCTCTGCACAAAATGACTCATTTCTAAGTTTTCTGTATTTCTTTCCTTATAAATTTTTTTGTTCTTTCTTCCTTTGCGAAGGCATTTTCTTATACTGCCCTCAAGCAGTACTTCAGATTTATCTTTTGATTTGCTAATTTGAATTTATGACTATTCAGGAAACCAAAATCTTACTAAAATTATGGAAAACTTAGATTAAGCTGTCACAGAAAATCGAAGGACTCATTATGAGTGTATCATTTTTATGCACATTTCTGTCAGCCTTTCTCAAACAGCTGTGAGTGCCAGATAAATGACCTCCAGGTAAGTATGACATCATTGCCTCTTTTGAATTCTAATAAGCAAATGCTAATCTTACTCCTATACCTACTTCTAAGTTGTAAATTCATTTGTATTCAGCTCATACAATAAAGAAAAGGTCTAAATAATTTTCAGTTAGAAGCAACTGACATATTCACCTTAAAAGTAAGTATGTTTTACTTCATTAGTGATCTCAATTAAGTGACTTTCTTTTAATATTTTATGAAAAAGAGAAAAAGCTTAAATGTATTCTGTGTCATGTTTTTGTCATAACTGTGTCATTCTTTTCTTCTGTTAGGTTTTAACTAAAGAATTTTACAGTCTCCAAGCATGTTCTGAAAAACGCATTACTGAACTTCAAGCACAGAACTCTGAGCATCAGGCAAGACTAGACATTTATGAGAAATTGGAAAAAGAGCTTGATGAAATAATAATGCAAACTGCAGAAAGTAAGTCTCCCCCAACTCCCAGCACACACACACGTACACATGAATTTTATTTTTTTCTAGCAGTGCAAGAAATCTTGCATTATTTCTAAAACTGTTGGTATATAGTTCTTTTTAAAAAAAATTTATTTATTTATTCAAAAGTCTGAGTTACACAGAGAGAGGAGAAGCAGAGAGAGTGAGAAGTCTTCCATCCAATGGCTCACTCCCCAATTGGCCACAATGGCCGGAGCTGCACCGATCCAAAGCCAGGAGCCAGGAGCTTCTGGGTCTCCCACGCGGGTGCAGGGGCCCAAGGACTTGGGCCATCTTCCACTGCTTTCCCAGGCTGTAGCAGAGAGCTGGATTGGAAGTGGAGCAGCTGGGGCTCAAACCGGCGCCCATATGGCGCTACTGGCCAGGGCGTTAACCCGCTGTGCCACAGTGCTGGCCCCCGGTATATAGTTCTTTAAAAAATAATTGGTGTCTTTTTTAGAGAATATTCTGTATTTTAAATAGTAGTTCATCTTCATTACAAACTCTTGAAATCAAACAAGAAATAAAGGGGTAGATGTTGGGCCTGATGGTTAAAACAATAGTTAAGACAATGTTAAAGATACCCGCATGCGATTTTGGAGTGCCTGGGCTTGAGTCTGGACTTTGTCTTGCTCTAGCTTCATGCTAATGCGACCCCTGAGAGGCAGCAGTGATGACTGGAGTGATTGAGTTACTGCCACCCACGTGAGAGACGTGGATTGAGTTCCATGCTCCCAGCTTCAGCCCTATCCTGAAGCCATTTCAGCCATTTGGGGAATGAACCATAGGATGGGAGCTCATGTGCTATCTTTCTGCCTCTCAAACAATGTGATTAATTTTTTTAAAAAGAAGAAGAAACAGGTTAAATATGATTTACTTTTCTTATTTATTTCATTCATTCATTCAGTAGGAATTGGGGATAGGAGTTCATGCAGATTATTCTCGTCTCACAGGAGTTCCTAGTTTAGTCTATTGGGAGAGACAAACATTACTGTAAGCTAGAGATAGGCAGTTCTCAGTGAAAATACAGAGATCGTGATTTTGTTTCACTTTGGAGGTGAGGAATATCAAAGAGGGGAGACGATAGGCTGGCGCCGTGGCTTAACAGGCTAATCCTCTGTCTTGCAGCGCCGGCACACCGGGTTCTAGTCCCGGTCGGGGCGCCGGATTCTGTCCCGGTTGCCCCTCTTCCAGGCCAGCTCTCTGCTATGGCCCGGGAAGGCAGTGGAGGATGGCCCAAGTCCTTGGGCCCTGCACCCCATGGGAGACCAGGAGAAGCACCTGGCTCCTGGCTTCGGATCAGCGAGATGCGCCATCCGCAGCGGCCATTGGGGGGTGAACCAACGGCAAAAAGGAAGACCTTTCTCTCTGTCTCTCTCTCTCTCTCACTATCCACTCTGCCTGTCAAAAAAAAAAAAAAAAAAAAAAAAGAGGGGAGATAGTTAAATTGAGTCTAGAGATGAGTATAAATTCTTACAAAAAGTGGATTTAAACTTCAGCTGCAATTGAATCTGAGTCTAAGTGAGGAGCTTTTTTTTTTTTTTTGGAGTTTAGAAACTAGAGTATATAACTTTCAAAATAATGATATCATGGGAAATGGCAAGACATGAAAAGCAGAAAGATTAACAAGAGTCTGATCATAAAAACTCATTCTAAGGAATTTCCTTGTAGGTAGTCTCTATGAAGACAACACAGAGGCAAAGCGGATAGATGCTATGATCAAATCTGTGATTTACGAAGACTACTATGACCCTAGAGATGAAACAGAGGATAATTTTGGATTCTCTTGTAGTCATCAGATATTGTCCTTGGAAGTGGAAAACAAGACAACAGGAAAGAAATAAGTTTTCCTTAAATTGACCCATCAATATAATTCATACATAAAAATGCCCCCAAATACCTTTCTCTCTGTCTCTCTCTCTCACTATCCACTCTGTCAAAAAAAAAAAAAAAAAAAAAAAAAAAAAAAAAGGCCGGCGCCATGGCTTAACAGGCTAATCCTCCGCCTTGCAGCGCCGGCACACCGGGTTCTAGTCCCGGTCGGGGCGCCGGATTCTATCCCGGTTGCCCCTCTTCCAGGCCAGCTCTCTGCTATGGCCCAGGAAGGCAGTGGAGGATGGCCCAAGTGCTTGGGCCCTGCACCCACATGGGAGACCAGGAGAAGCCCACAAAACATTGTTAAACAAAATTACCCCAAAATCAAGAAGTAAATCATGAATGCTATAAATTTAGTTTTGTCCCAATCATAATGCCAGCAGGCTTTTTTTGTATTCCATTTATATGGAAGTACAAAGGACCTATATTAGCCAAAGCAATCTAGAGGAAAGGACAAAGTTGGAAGGTATAAACTGCCTGACTCCAAGACTTACTATAAAGCTAGGATGTCTAACTGATACAGTATACCGTGGTATAAAGAGAAACAAATACAGTGATAAACTAGAGAACGCAAAAACAGAGCCTTCCTTAAATTATTGATTTTTTTTAATGTATTTATTTATTTATTTGAAAGGCAGAGTTACAGAAAGACAAGGAGAGACAGAGAGAAATCTTCTATCCAATGGTTCAGTCCCCAAATGACTGCAACGGCCAGGGCTAGACCAGGCCAAAGCCAGGAGTCAGGAGCTTTGTTCAGGTTTCCCACATAGTGGCAGGAGCTCACGTACTGAGGCCATTCTCCACTGCTAGTCCAGGCACATTAGCAGGGAGTTGGCTCAAAAGTAGAGCAGCCGGGACCCAAACTGGAACCCATATGAGATGCTGGCATCACAGCTGGAAGCTTAACCCATTATGCCACAACACCAACCTCAATTATTTGATTGTTAACAAAGTCAACAAAATAATCAATTGGAGAAACGAGTTTGTTCAATAAATGTTGCTTAAAAATTGGACATCTTTATGGAAATGAATCTCAATATACCAGTGTTAATTTGAGATGAGGTCTAATTGTAGTAGCTAAAATTAATTAGAAAATATAGTTGAATACCTTTGTAACTGGGGGTCAGCTAAGAGTTTTTAGGCCCTCACAAGCATTCACATAAAAGAAGGATTATTAAAGTAGATATCGGGGCCGGCACTGTGACATAGCGGATAAAGCTGTTGTCTGTGGTGCCAGCATCCCATATAGGCACTAATTCTAGTCTCACCTGCTCCACTTCTGATCCAACCCTCTGCTATGGCCTGGGAAAGCAGTGGAAGATGGCCCAAGTCCTCGGGCCCCTGCACCCGCGTGGGAGGCCTGGAAGAAGCTCCTGGTTCCTGGCTTCGGATCGATGCAGCTCCAGCCACTGCGGCCAATTGGGGAGTGAACCAGCAGACGAAAGACCCCTCTCTCTGCCTCTCTTTCTCTCTCTGTGTAACTCTGAATTTCAAATAAATAAGTAAAAATCTTTTTTAAAAAATAGATATCAATATGTAAAACTTCTGTTCTTCAAAAGATAGCATTAAGAAATGAATAGCCAAGCCCCAGGCATAAACAAAATATTCATAATTTTGTACCTGAAAAAGGAATGGTATCCACAATAAGAAAATACTTAGGAGAAAAGGTTCACAGAATGTAGACTAGAAAAAGAACTGATATCTGAGCAGGCTGGAAAATAATCTCCCAAAGATACGCCTTTCCTAATGCATGAAATTTGTGACTATTTTACCTTAGATGGCAAAAGAGACTTTGCAGATATGATTAAGTTAAGGCTATGTTTGATTAGCTTATTTATATGAAGGGCAGAACAAGAGGTCTTACATCTGCAGGTTCACTCCCCATGTGTGTACAATGGCCAGGACTGGGCCAGGAGGCCAGGAGGAGAAACCAGGAGGCTGGAATTCAGTCGGGTCCCCCATGAGTGTTCAGGGACGCAGGTACTTGAGCCATCACACTCTGGCTCCCAGGGTGAACATTTGTAGAAACTGGATTGGAATCAGAGCTTGGACTGGATTCCAAGCACTCTGATACAGAATGGACCCCAAGCAGCATCTTACTGGTACACTAAACACACTTCTCCCCCCTCCCCCTACCCCCGTTAAGGCTCTTGAGATAAGATTATGTCAGATTATATGCGTAAAGCCAGTAGAGTCAGAAGGGTCCTTATAAAAGAAAATGTGATATAGTGATGAGATCAGAGAGAATCTGAAGATGCTGCACTGTTGGCCTTGGACATGGAGGATGGTGCTGAGGTTAGGCATGCAAACAGTCCCCAGAAACCGGAAGAGGCAAGGAAATGGATTCTCCCCTATAAATTCGAGAAAGAACTTTAGCCCAGTGAGACTGACTGATTTTTGGACTTCTGACCTCTAGAACTGTAAGATAATAAACTTGTATTTATTTAAAGCACTCATATAGCCCGATGATAAAAAGAAATTTATCCATTTTGAAACTAGAGCAGGGGCCGGTGCTGTGGTATAATGGGTAAAGCCACCACCTGCAGTGCCAGCATCCCATATGGGCACCGGTTCAAGTCCTGGCTGCTCCACTTCCAATCTAGCTCTCTGCTAATGGCCTGGGAAAGCAGTAGAAGATGGCCCAAGTCCGTGGGCCCCTGCACCCGCATGGGAGACCCGGAAGAAGCTCCTGGCTCCTGGATCCTGGCTTCGGATCGGCTGAGCTCTAGATGTTGTGGCCATCTGGGGAGTGAACCAGTGGATGGAACACCTCCCTCCCTCCCTCCCTCCCTCCCTCTCTCTCTCTCTGCCTCTGCTTCTCTGTAACTCTGCCTTTCAAATAAAATCTAAAAAATAAATAAATAAAATAAGAAAAGAAAAAGAAACAAGGGCAATAAGTTCAAGGGTACAGAACTTTTTTCTGCCAAGGACCATTTGGATATTTTTCATGGGCCATACAAAATTATCAACTTAAAAATTATCATGCCGTATAGATTTATTGCCTTGTCAGGGTGAGACCCGATGATTTTGCAGGACTCATATGGCCCATGGGCTGAATGTCCCCCACCCCAGAACAAAACACTTACATAAGAAGATGTGTGAGTGGCCAATAAGCAGAATAAGACTATCAACATTATTAGTCATGAAGCAAATGCAGATTAAAAGCCTGATGAAGGTACCAGCGTTGTGGCATAGCAGATTAAGCTGCCACCTGTGACACCAGCTTCCCATTTATGAATCTGGTAGAGTCCAGCTGCTCTACTTCTTTTTTTTTTTTTTTTTTTTTGACAGGCAGAGTGGACAGTGAGAGAGAGACAGAGAGAAAGGTCTTCCTTTTTGCCGTTGGTTCACCCTCCAATGGCCGCCGCGGTTGGTGTGCTGCGGCCGGCGCACCGCGCTGATCTGATGGCAGGAGCCAGGGGCTTATCCTGGTCTCCTATGGGGTGCAGGACCCAAGCACTTGGGCCATCCTCCACTGCACTCCCTGGCCACAGCAGAGAGCTGGCCTGGAAGAGGGGCAACCGGGACAGAATCCGGTGCCCCAACCGGGACTAGAACCCGTTGTGCCAATGCCGCAAGGTGGAGGATTAGCCTAGTGAGCCATGGCGCCGGCCAACTTCTTATCCAGCTCCCTACTAATGGCCTGGGAAAGCAGCAGAAGATGGGCCAAGTACCTGGGCCCCTGCCACCCATGTGGGAGACCCAGATGAAACTCCCAGTTCCTGGCTTTGTCCTGGTGCAGCTCTGGCTGTTGCCATCATTCAGGGAGTGAACCAACAAATGGAAAACCTCTCTCTCTCTCTCTCTCTCTCTCTCTCCCTCCCTCCCTGCCTCCCTCCCTCCCTCCCTCCCTCCCTTTCCTCTCTGTGTGTAACACTGCCTTTCAAATAAAAATGAAACAAATATTTTAAAAAGCCCAATGAAAATACTACTATACATCCACCAGAATGGCCAACATTTTTAAACTGGCAATTCCAAATGCTGATGGGAATGTGAAACAACTGGCATTTTTTTTTAATGAAATAACCAAATAATTCAATGATCAAACAATTCCATTCCTAATTATTTATCGATGATCAATGAAAGCATATGCACAGAAAAAGCTTTATAGAATCTTCAGAGTTGATTTGTTCAAAACAGTGAAAATATAGCAACAGTTCAGGTGTCTATTACAGGAAAATGGTTAAACAAATCATCATACATTTATAGAGGAGAATCTGGCTCCTCAATAATAAACAAGCAACTGATTCACTCAGCAGCATGGGGTAAGTCTAAAAACATTATGCTTAATCTAAAGGCCTTTCCTGAAAAAGTTCATGTGGTGTGATTAAATTCTATGAAGTTCTAGAACAGGCAAACTATGTTTGGTGAAAAAAATTAGAACAGTGCTTGTCTCTAAGGATGTCTGTCATCACAGTTAACAGGGAGAAGAGTCGTGACGGGACTTTCCAGAGTGTTCAACATGTTCTTTATATCATGACTTATGTTACATGTGTGTATGCATTTCAAAACTTTTATTAGTTTCTAAACCTCATTGAATGGTAGATTTAAGATTTGTATCTTTCAGCATATGTAAATTTTGTTTTATGGAAAGAACTGAAGGTAGATACTAAACTGTAATTGATGATTTGTATGCTGAACTAACTGTTCAGAAAGTGAAATGTGCAGATGTCTGTAACTTTGAAATGCATCAAAAATAAGATACACAGGTGGGTAAAAGGATAGGTGGATGTGTGATAATCAAATGAAGTACAATGTTTAATTTAGAATCCAGGGTATACAAGTATATACTATACAGTTCTTTCAGCATTTCCATATGTGTAAATATTTCTTAAAATCTTTAGGAATATTTAGAAATTATCTTTTCTTATGTTGTCTAAATCATCTTAGAATGAAATATGTGCACTTATACTGGAAGTTCAATAATTAGATTCTTCTTTATCAGCTCACATTGGAAATTATATCCTATTCTTAATGAACACTTCTTGATTAACCAAAATTTCATTTTTAATAACATAATATGTACATTTTTCAAAGGTTAACCATCTAATTCAACTAATGTCAGCAGACAAAAAGATAGTTAGGCTTCCACTATGGAAGACAGTTTGGAGATTGCTCAGAAACCTGAATATAGCTCTACCACATGACCCAACCATCCCAATCCTTGGAATTTACCCAAAGGAAATTAAATTGGCAAATAAAAGAGCTGTCTGCACCTCAATGTTTATTGCAGCTCAATTCACAATAGCTGAGACATGGAATCAACCTGAAGGCCCATCAACGGAAAGACTGGATAAAGAAATTATGGGATATGTACTCTATAGAATACTATACAGCAGTCAAAAAAAATGAAATCCAGTCATTTGCAACAAAATGGAGGAATCTGGAACACATCATGCTGAGTGAAATAAGCCAGTCCCAAAGGGACAAATATCTTATGTTCTCCCTGATCAGTAACAACTAACTGAGTGCCTAAAAGGAAACCTGTTGAAGTGAAATGGACACTGTGAGAGACAATGTCTTGATCAGCCCTTGTCCTGACTGTCAAGGAACAACTTACTATTTTACTCCTTTTAGTATTTCTCTAGTTCTACTTAATACTATTGGTTGAACTCTTTAATTAACACACAATTATTCTTAGGCATTTAAAATTAACTGAAAAGTGATCCCTGTTAAATATAAGAGTGGGAATAAAAGAGGGAGAAGATGTACAGATTGGCACATGCTCACTCGGACTTACCCCTAATGGTAGAGTTAGAAATGTGCCAGGGGATTCCAATTCAATCCCATCAAGATGGCATGTACCAATGCCATCTTTCTTGTTAAAGTGATCAGTTTAAGTTCATAATTGATCAAAAAGATAGGATTAAGTGTCAACGGGATTACATAAATAAGACCAGTGTCTGCAAATAATAATTGATAGAATTAAAAAGGAGGCCTGCGCCGCGGCTCAACAGGCTAATCCTCCGCCTTGTGGCGCCAGCACACCGGGTTCTAGTCCTGATCGGGGTGCAGGATTCTATCCCGGTTGCCCCTCTTCCAGGCCAGCTCTCTGCTATGGCCCGGGAAGGCAGTGGAGAATGGCCCAAGTCCTTGGGCCCTGCACCCACATGGGAGACCAGGAGAAGCACTTGGCTGCTGGCTTTGGATCAGCGTGATGCGTCGGCCGCAGCACGCCGGCCGCAGCAGCCATTGGAGGTTGAACCAATGGCAAAGGAAGACCTTTCTCTCTGTCTCTCTCTCTGTCTCTCTCTCTCTCTCACTATCCACTCTGCCTGTCAAAAAAAAAAAAAAAAAAGAATTAAAAAGGAGAGAATGATCCTACATGGGAAGCAGGATACACAGCAGACTCATAGAATGGCAGATGCCCTAAACAGCACTCTGGCCTCAGAATCAGCCCTTAAGGCATTCGGATCTGGCTAAAAAGCCCATGAGAGTTTCGCATGGAAAGCCAAGACACTATGGCAAAAAAAAAAAAAAAATGACCTAAATGAAAGATCTCTGAGTGAGATCCCAGCGGAAAGAACGGGCCATCAAAGAAGGAGGTACCTTTCTCTGAAGGGAGGAGAGAACTTCCACTTTGATTTGGCCTTGTCTAAATAAAGTCAGAGTTGGCGAACTCAAGAGGCTTCCATAGCCTTGGCAGCTCATGACAAGAGCCTTGGGTGATTACTGACGTGATAAATAAGGGTGTCAATTGTTACATCAACAACGGGAGTCACTGTGCACCTACTCCCTGTGTCAGATCTCTGTCCTTAATGTGTTGTACTATGCAAATTAACGGTAAAACTACTAATCAAACAGTACTCTATACTTTGTGTGTCTGTGTGGGTGTAGTCTGTTGAAATCTTTACTTAGTATATACTAAGTTGATCTTCTGTGTATAAAAATAATTGAAAATGAATCTTGATGGAGAATAGGCTGGGAGAGAGAGTGGGAAATGGGATGGTTACGGGTGGGAGGGAGGTTATGGGGGGAAAAGCCGCTATAATTCAAAAGTTGTATTTTGGAAATTTATATTTATTAAATAAAAGTTGAAAAAAAGAATTACCATAACACAGAATGTGTATGCTGTTTTTCCAAAAGTAACATCTTTAAAGAGACCATACAAATACAAGAAAAGGATAAACTAACTGCATTTAAGTTTTTACTGTTATGTAGGTTGCTACAAAATTGCATACTGAAATAGTCTTTTTTATATAAAGCTACTGTAGAACTCCAAGAAAAAAGAGAAAAAAAAAAGATAGTTAGGCTTCATTTATTAAGATATAGCCATCACAAATTACAGAATCTTGTTTACCTCTGAGTTACTTTTTCTGAGCAAGTAAATGTTTGATTTGGATATTTGAGTTTAGTTTTAAAATATCGTATCAGATTGTTAAAAGTTCAAATATTGCCTAAATGCCGAATAAATCTAAAAGAATGTTTTTAACTATATTTCTGGTTGTCAAATTCAGAGTTGCCTACCCCTCCCCATCCTACTTGTAACCTCTGTTAGGTATCTCATACCTTCCTTAGAACTCGGTTCTCTTGCTTCTTGATTCACCTCTCTCTGGTTGTTTCTTCTCTGTTGCTCTTGTTGTCTCTCTGCCTGACTCTACCACTATCTACTCCAGTAAATTGTTTCCAGCAGGGTTTTCTCTAGTTCTCTTCGATTCTTAAATACTTAACCAACTTTCTAATCTACTTTGTAGGTGATCTCATTCTTTCTACAGTTTCTCTGCCATATACTTCTAAAACATGTTGTTCAAGTCTTTCTTGGTAACATTTGTCCTGTTGTATACTATGTTGTTTCTGTAAGTGATGCGCTGCTGCAGTAATTATCCCCATGTATTATTAAACTCAGATTTAGCACATCCATCTGATGGGCTTTTGAGATCTGAACTAAATTTACCCTCTCCCCTCTGATTTTAGAACTATTTAGAGATATGAGAACCAGATATGTGTGTAAATGCTAGCTCTTTTTCTGATAGAGTTGAATTGGATAAATTATTTTGAATTGAGTTGTCTGATACCTGATTAACAGTACTGGCAATGGCATGCATCATCCATTTTGTCCTTCCCATTTGTCCCTTCCAGCTAATAATCTTACCTTTAAAAGTTGATCCTGATGCACTGTGAAAAATAAGGATAAAATTAAAGGAAAACAGTTTTATTCCTAAATCTTTCTTACAGGAGGATCAATCAGCAAGTATGTGCGTAGTACATTGATAAGCATACAAATAGCCAAGTTTCACTTCTGGGTCTAAAATAAGATGGTTTTGTTTTAAATCTGAAACACTCCTCCTGAAAGTAGGTTTCTCTTTCTCTCTCTCTTTTTTTAAGATGCATTTATTTATTTAAAAAGGCAGGGTTACAAGAGGGAGAGGGGGAGGCCAAGGCAGAGAGAGAGATCTTCCATCTGCTGGTTCACTTCCCAAATGAACCAAATGGCCCAACCAGGGCTGGGCCAGACCAAAGCCAGGAGCCAGGACCTTCTGGGTCTCCCACGTGGGTGGCCCAAGAATTTGGGCCATCTTCTACTGCTTTCCCAGGCCCATTAGCAGGGAGCCAGATCCAAAGTGGAGCGGCATGGATGGGAACCAAACCAACAACCATATGGAATGCCAGCACTGTAGGGAGAGGCTTTACCTACTAGACCACAACACTGACCCCGTATAGTTGCTAATCAACATTGCAAAAGTTTTTGTCATTTTGACTGCTTTCATTTGAGGTAGTAAAACTTTAGTTTTTTTCCCTTAAATATTTTTAAGCCCAACTTGCAATAAAATTTCATTGCATTTAAGCTTTTTACCATATTATGTTAACCTGATAGTTAAGATTCCTTTTGAAGAGTAATATGATAATAGTGAAATTTAGAGGTAAATTACTCGGGGTAAATATTTTTTTAATTTTCATTTTATTTAGAAGGCAGAGAGATAGAAAAATTTCCTGTCTGCTGATTCAGTCCCCCAAATACCTGCAAGGACCAGAGCCAGTCAAAGACAGGAATTTGATACATAGGTAACAGGGACCCAATTACTTGAGCAGTCACCTGCTGCCTCCCAGGATGGGCATTAGCAGGAAACTGGAACTGGAACTGGGACTCTGATACAGGATGTGGGTGTCACAAGCAGTGTCTTAACTGCTGTGCCAAATGCCCGCCCCTGTGGTGAATATTTTTGTAATTAAAAAAAATGTAAGGCCATCAATGGATGGGTCGCATATTTTCTTCACATAGTAGCCTACGTAAGTGCATAATTTCATTATTACATGTTAAAATGGAGTGTTTCAATAATGAATTTCTTCTAATTAAAGTTATTTCTTCCATAAAGAAACAATGAAATTCACGTTGTTATGTGCATATAGCATACATTTTATGAAAAAAAAAAGCTTTGAATCCATCAGAATTTTGCTTTATAACAAGAAATTCAACTTGTCATATTATGCAGTCCTTTATGCCTTTTAAAAATAAATGGAACAGTTTCAAGCAAGGATATACTTTAAGAAATATGCTTGTACTTACAAATGAGTTTGAGATTATGCATTAGTCCTTTTTATGTTTTTATGCTTCCTAATTCATTATCATAACCTTTTCTATTTTCACTCCTGTCATGGTTTTTAGGAAGAAAAAGTTAATTTTACATCATAAACTTTATGTTTTCCAGTTGAAAATGAAGATGAAGCTGAAAGGGTTCTTTTTTCCTACGGCTATGGTGCTAATGTTCCCACAACAGCCAAAAGACGACTAAAGCAGAGGTAAAATCAATATATATTTATTTGACTTATGTATTCAGGCTATATGTAATTACATTGTGCTTTTTGATAATATGCTGAGTTGGATGACAAGGTGAACTTACTTTATTCTTGGACTGCATAAATATTAATTTTCTCACAAAATAAAACACACTAAGTAATAATCATGCATTTCATGTATATTTAAGTGAGTACAATAGTAAAACAGAGGTATACATTAGAATTTTCATAGAATTTGATTTAGTGATAAGGCCGTCGTTTTTATTTTTGTTTCACATTAATTTCAGTTGAGTTACAAATGCTTTGTATCAACCATTTTCAGGTTAAAACTAATTATGCTTCCTTTTATTTCTTTGTGTCTTGTTTTTTGGTCACCTGCCTGTATTCTTTGACATACACTTGAGAGAGAGAGAGAGAGAGAGAGAGAAATCTAAGGTAGCATATTTATTGTGATTGAAATTATAAAAGACTTTGTGAATAGAAGGAAAGTTTTTGGAAGATCTACTAGTTATCTTAGGAGGTACTGCTTTAAAGTACCATAACAAAAAATTGTACCAGTTTCTTGGTTGGCCTACCTGCTATTTTCCTAACTCCTCTCCCAGCTAAATCCATCCTACTTTGCCAAAACATCTCACTGCCCCATTTGCTAACACAGCAGCAAAATGGAATGTCTCCGACAGACTTCCAAAGCCCTCTGTAATGAAGCCCCACCTCTCCAGCCTTATTTACCCCTCTACCTCATGTGAGGATAGGTCTGTCTCTTTGCCTGTGAATATCTATTTTCTTCTTACCACACAACAAAACATTTCTCTTAACTCATTGGCTGCCATTTCCCAAGTAATTTTCCCAACTAGATGGAAAGTTCTTCAAGGTGAGCAACCACATCTTAGTCTTGTTTTTTCCCAGCTGTCTACCTAGCAGAATGACTAGTAGAATTTCCTCTTCACTGAGTATCTAAAGACTAAGGATTCAAAGCTGCTTGCTTGTCTCTTATTTTTATGTGAATTGATTAAGATGTGCAGAGACACTCCACTCTGTGTAAGAGAAATAATCAGTCTCTTTCATACTTTTGTAGAAACTTTGAAGTGATGGCTCCAAGAATAAGATTTCTTTATGCCTTCCTAAGGAGAAGTAGAATATAAAATGTTTTAAGGGAAGTAACGAAGCAATGCTTAGAACTTAGGTTTGTTACTGGTTAAAGGAATTATCTGTCAAATTTGGATCAAGGATAGATGAATGGAAAATGTCAATTTGTAGCTGGAATGATTAATTCTTCCTGGTAAAGATTCAAGTACTTCTGAATTATGTCTTATTTGAAAAATTTGTTATAGCCCTAACTCTTACCAGTTGCTTCAAGATCACTAATTGGTGACTTAGGATATTTTGTGATTTTCAACCTATCTCTGGTTTTGAGTCCAAAGTTGCCTAGCAGAAGCAGAAATATAGTTTAGTGGCTAAAACAGTTCTTTATCTGTGGTAAAGATTGATAACATATTAAAAAATCAGAAATCAATGGGAAAAGTCCTTTATCTTCTCTATTTTAGCATATGAATCCTTCTAGTGACCCTTTTTAAAGAAAAAAAGAATTTTGTTGTGTAAACTTTCTTTAGCCCCAATTGCTGAGTTCCTCTGAAATTCAAAGTAATTATTCTTGTTATACCAAACCATTTTTAAAGAGTTTCCAAAAAACAGAGATTGATTTCTTTAATATTTAGGGTGAAGACTTAAGGAACCACATCTGATTCATATTCTAAATAATCTTAACTGTCCAAATATTTCTAAAGATTCTATCACTGAGCTATCTATGTGCCTTGAACAAGTGCCTAATGGGTGTGCTATTAATATCTCCTGCCAGCTGGTGCCAGGCATTCTTCTCATGGTGAGCCAGAGGGTTATTTTGAGGAAGTGCTTCTCAGGTCATCTAAACTGAGGGAAGGGAAAGTAAGTCTAGATATCCAAAAAGGACGCTTATGCATTCCTAAACCCATTCATTCAAGAACTTTTCTTGAGTGCCTAATGTATTCACAAAATTGGCCAGTGGCACGGAAGGGTGGGATGTCTTTGTGAAGTTTACAAAACGCATATTTGATTTCTTAATGGGTATGTGAAAAGAAGGCAGTGCCTTTGTGCTCTCTTTAATTTATTTAAAATGAATGCAAAACAGCCTTTCAGAGAATCTGTACTTAATCCTTCAGATTTGAATTTAAAGCAATAGAAACTTAATGATGAATTATAAAATTACTTAGAACAGTAAATGAAATATTTGTATAGTAAAGTTTATATTACACATCAGTCTATACCAAAGATACATCAAAATTTCAAAGAATTTTATTTCCCAAGTATTGCCAAAAGTATTCTACCCATTCTAAATCAGATTTACAATCTCATATATTTAACAGCCCAAGTCAGATATTTTAGAAGAATACTTAATTAGAGGGAGGTTTCTGATTGCAAATATATGTTTGTTTTACAAAATTAAGAAAATTACTAGTAATTCTACCACCTAAAATAACCATTCAGAAATGTACATGTGTATGTAATTTATTACATATTTGGAATTTCTTGTGTGTAACTAAGTTTTTATTTTTATCATCCCATCTTGAACATTTTCTTAGCATTGAGTATTTTTCAAAAAGATCATTTTTTAATGGTTATCTAAAACTTGAATTTCTAGGGCTTCTGGTTTTGAATGCCATGTGGCTATAAAATTTGATAGTCTCTGGAAAATGTCATTGGTACCTGTTGCTACCCAAGAGATGCTATGAAGTTAGGGTGAAAAATGATGTGATGCCTACTACACGGTGCCTGGCATAAAGTAGATATTCAGCAAATGCTAATTCGTCACACCAACTAATATGTTCTGAAAGTAAATTGTGGGGCCGGAGCTGTGACTTAGCAGGTAAAGCCACCACTGGCAGCGCTGGCATCCCATATTGGCCCAGATCAAGTCTCAGCTGCTCCACTTCAGATCCAGCTCCCTGCTAATATGCCTGGGAAAGAAGCTGAAGGTGGTCCAATTCCTTGGGCTCCTGTACCCACATGGAAGACGTTGATGAAACTCCTGGCTCCTGGCTTTGGCCTTACCCAGCCCCGGCTGTTAGGGCCATTTGGGGAGTAAACCAACAGATGGAATGTTTCTCTCTCTCTTTCTCCTTCTCTTTCTGCCTTTCAAATAAATAAATAAATAAATCTTTAAAAAATAATAATTTTAAAAATAATTTAAAAAAATATATCACAGAGTTAATTTTATACGAAAAGCCAGAGTTCCAGAACATTTCACTAGACACAATTTGGGTTTTCATTTAAGCTAATTTTGTTTTAGAATTTTTTTTAAACATTTATTTTATTTTTGTTTGAAAGGCAGAGTAACACAAAAAGAGAAGGAGAGACAGAGACAGAGAAAGGGATATTCGATCCACTGGCTCACTCCCTAAATGACCACAATGGCTGAGGCTGGGCCAGGCCAAAGCCAGGAGCCAGGAGCTTCTTCTGAGTCTCCCACGTGGGTACAGAGGCCCAACCACTTGGGCCATTCTCCACTACTTTCCCAGGCACATTAGCAGGGAGCTGCATCAGAAGTAGAACAGCCAGGACTCAAACTGCTGTCTATATGGGATGCCAGCATTGCAGGCTTCGACTTTACCAGGTACTCCATAACGCCAGCCATTGTTTTAGAATTTTAATGGTGAGAAGAATCACTATATTCCTAAAGTTGTATTTACAAAAAAAATAGTTATACATTCAAAAAATAAAGTTCTAGATCAACATTTTTTAAAAAAAAAAGAATTTTAATGAAGCTTCTTGAAATAATTAGGGAAACCCTCTGAACATGAAACTAGTTTTGAAATTTATTTGATTTGATTCAACTTCTTAAAATATATTATAATCCAATTTTCTTTAAAGTAGTAGATAATCAGATTTTTTAGTTAGAAAAATAGCTCTCGGGCCGGCGCCGTGGCTCAATAGGCTAATCCTCCGCCTGCGGCGCCTGCACCCCGGGTTCTAGTCCCGGTCGGGGTGCCGGATTCTGTCCCGGTTGCCCCTCTTCCAGTCCAGCTCTCTGCTGTGGCCTGGGAAGGCAGTGGAGGATGACCCAAGTCCTTGGGCCCTGTACCCGCATGGGAGACCAGGAGGAAGCACCTGGCTCCTGGCTTCCGATCAGCACAGCGCCGGCTGTAGCGGCCACTTGGGGGGTGAACCAACGGAAAAAGGAAGACTTTTCTCTCTCCCTCTCTCTCTCTCACTGTTTAACTCTACCTGTCAAAAAAAGAAAGAAAGAAAGAAAGAAAAATAGCTCTCAAAAATACCTCTTAAAAACATTGTAATTATAAAATAAGCTTACTCCATTTTGAAGTTTTATAGAGGTATGAAAGGTAAGTAAATATTCTGTTTAACGCTCTTCTGGGATACAATTGTGGGAAGTTAAAAGGGCTTATACAATTAAAGTAGATTAAAATGGGCTCTTCCTGACTTGACTGAACTTGAAAATCTGAAGTAATGTTTTCATTTCAGTTGTGACTGTTTTGAAAATAGCAAACAAGATTTTCTGGTTATGTGTTATGGCTGAGGTTTTTAACCTGCCCCACTAAATGGGTGACACCCAGGCAATAACATGGTCTTAGTGTGTTTCTCTCTGTTTGTTTTGGCTGATGTCAATATGAAGACTTTTCTGAAAGCTTTTAGATCTTTTAAATTATAAGATTTACTACATGCTGTATACCTTTTGTTTTAGTTTCTGTCTAGTTCTATAAAGAGCTTTAAGTTGAAACTTTCACAGTATACAGCTTCATAATTTAAGAAAAATAGCAGAGGAAAATATCAAATTCTGGTACATAATGAAAATTTGTTTTTCTCTCCTTTATTCTCATGTGAGTGAATTATAATTTTTGTCCTGGGGAAGCTGGTATTTATTTCATTTGGGTTGGTTTTATGAATGCTCCTTTCGCAAGTTATTGCTGTTCCACTCATGATCAGTTTGGCAGTGTAAGCCTGTAGTTTCATATAACTACAGATAATCAGCATGACACCATTGTGTAGTCCTCAGTCATTTCCTTCAGTGCAGGCAATGTAAGGACCAACCTGAAGCTTTCTTCTAGCCAGCACAGAACTCTGATCTGCCAAAACTGGAAAAGATCAAAAAGCCAGGTATGCTAGTAACTGACTAGCATACTTCACATATATTTATTTATTTGGCATTTTGAAAATACTGAGAAGACCATACCAATATTGAAGGAGTCAGGACCAAACATTAATCCTCCATTGTGGGGGCCAGCACAGCAGGTTAAAGCCACCACCTGCAGTGCCAGCTCCCATATAGGTACTGTTTCAAGTCCCAGCTACTCCACTTCCAATCCAGCTCTCTGCTATGGCCTGGGAAAGCAGTCGAAGATGGCCCAAGTGCTTGGGCCCCTGCACCTGTGTGGGAAACCCAGAAAAAGCTCCTGGCTCCTGCTCCTGGCTCCTGTCTCCTGGCTCCTGGCTTCTGGCTCCTGGCTTCGGATCAGCTCAGCTCTGACCATTGAGGCCATTTGGGAAGTGAACCAGTGGATGGGACCTCTCTCTCTCTCTCTCTCTCTTTCTCTCTCTCTCTCTCTGGCTCTACCTCCCTCTGTAACTCTTTCAAATAAATAAATCTTAAAAAAAAAAAAAAAAATCCTCCATTGTGCTTTGACATTTCAAATGCAAATAGAGTTCTACCTTGTCCACAAGTGAACGAATACTGTTAGAAAATTCTGTGTAGTAATGGAAGTACTCACTGCCATTGACAAATTCAAGAGAAATAACCTTTGTTTGAAACTCAAGTAGTACTGAGAGGGCTAAAAGATTACCCTTAGGGGAATAATCTTACCAGGTAACATGTAAAATTTTGATTTACTATTTAGATACAAAACTGTATATTTGGTCTAGCAGTTAAAATGGCAGTTTGAAATGCCTCCATTCCCTATTTGGGTGCCAGAGTTCAAGTTCCAGCTCCAGGGCCAGCGCTGTGTAGCAGTGGGTTAACACCCTGGCCTGAAGCGCCGGCATCCCATTTGGGCACTGGTTTGAGACCTGGCTGCTCCACTTCCAATCCAGCTCTCTGCTATGGCCTGGGAAAGCAGTAGAAGATGGCCCAAGTCCTTGGGCCCCTGCACCCACGTGGGAGACCTGGAAGAAGCTCCTGGCTCCTGGCTTCAGATCAGCACAGCTTCGGCCGTTGCTGCCAATTGGGGAGTGAACCAGCAGATGGAAGACCTCTCTCTTTCTCTGCCTCTCCTCTTCTCTGTGTAACTCTGACTTCGAATAAATAAATAAATCTTTTTTTAAAAAAGTACTAGCTCCACTTCTAATTCCAATTCCTGCTAATCTGTGCCCTGGGAGGCAGCAGATGAAAATAGTTTAGGGGGGTTTTCTCCTTGCCTCTCACATGGGAGACCTGGATTATGTCCCCAGCTCCTGGCTTTGGCCTGTCTCAGCCTCAGCCATTGTAGACATTTGAAGAGTAAATCAGCAGATGGGAGAGCTCTGTCTCTCTAATTAATTAATTTTTTGTATGCTATAAGTTTGTAGTGTTTAGTTGATGTCAAATCTGATTTTGGCATAACTAAAAATCACATGGCAATTAATATCAATTAATATAATTAGAACAAAGTATTATATGTTTTACCTACTTTAATGTCCCAACACATAGATTGTAAAAGCATTGCTTTCTTGTAGAGTTCAGTACATTCTATATCAAAACATAATCTTTGGCAAAAATCATTTTCCCTAATTACTTATAGTTCCTTTTTATAAAGAACTTGAAAAAAACTTATCTTCATTGTATGTATATTGTATTAAGGAGACATAAACTCAACTTTACCTGAGAAAGTCATTTGTCTTGCTTTAAATTTCAGTTAACTGTCCTTTCTTCCAAATTCTAATATCCCAGATATTTAAACACAATACTCCTATAATATCAAATCACTCACCAAAAGCAGTATACCACATTTAAAGACTTAGGAGGTTGGCCGGCGCCGGGGCTCAATAGGCTAATCCTCCACCTGT
Organism: Lepus europaeus; assembly: GCF_033115175.1. NCBI lineage: Eukaryota > Metazoa > Chordata > Mammalia > Lagomorpha > Leporidae > Lepus > Lepus europaeus. Next base: position 40,071,636 of record NC_084832.1, on the reverse strand, counting down.
GGCGCCAGCACACTGGGTTCTAGTCCTGGTCGGGGCTCTGGATTCTGTCCCGGTTGCCCCTCTTCCAGTCCAGCTCTCTGCTGTGGCCCGGGAGTACAGTGGAGAATGGCCCAGGTCTTTGGGCCCTGCACCCACATGGGAGACCAGGAGAAGCACCTGGCTCCTGGCTTTGGATCAGCGCGAGGCACCGGCCATTGGAGGGTGAACCAGCAGCAAAAGGAAGACCTTTCTGTCTCTCTCTCTCTCACTATCCACTCTGCCTGTCAAAAAAAAAAAAAAAAGAAGACTTAGGAGGTTGGCGTCTGCCTCTCTTGGAACCCCCTCCTGACTGCTGCAGCAGGAAGTTTGTGACTTAAATGAATCTTGTTTTGCTCTAAGAAAATTTTTTAAAAAGGACTTGGAGGTTGAAATATATTAGATGTGACTTGGTATCTGTGAGCTTTGCTTTCTCCCTCATTGACTTCTATATTTTTTTAAATGCTAGTTCCTTGTTTAGATGCTAAGCATTTTTTGTATTTTAATACAAAGGTTATGACACCTCAGAATATGGTTTCTAACCATGTACTCATTTGGATAAAGTTCAACTACTGCAAAATCAATCAAAAATATTTCTTTAGTGCCTGCTGTGTTCAGCTCTATTGTTAAACACTACACTATCATTATAGGAGTTAGATGTGTTAATGGAAAAAAGATTGAAACACATGAAAGAATACTATAAAATATTCAAAACTATTTAGTTTGTTGTTATATGATTGGCTGTGTCAGAGGAAAAAAGATCAGTGAAGGTTTCATGGTCAGAAATGGACAAGGTGGAACTTGAAGAAAAGTTGGACTCATAAGCAGCAGCAGAACTGGTCTTCAGACTGGAGAACAGTGAAAAAAATGTACAAAATATGTTTGTGGGACATTGAGCAGAGTGGTAGACATTAGTGGAAAATGAGATTGGTTACAGTGAGATTATAGAGGACCTTGATATTTTTAAATAATTTAAATATAGAGTTTACTCCTCTATTTGTGTTATAAAATTTAATAATTTAGCTTTTTTTTTTAAAAAAAAAAAGATTTATTTATTTGAAAGAAGGAATTACAGAGAGGGAGAGGAAGAGGCAAAAAGAGAGTGATCTAGGCTGGCACCGTGGCTTAACAGGCTAATCCTCCACCTTGTGGCACCAGCACACCAGGTTCTAGTCCCGGTCGGGGCGCCGGATTCTGTCCCGGTTGCCCCTCTTCCAGGCCAGCTCTCTGCTATGGCCCGGGAAGGCAGTGGAGGATGGCCCAAGTCCTTGGGCCCTGCACCTGCATGGGAGACCAGGAGAAGCACCTGGCTCCTGGCTTCAGATCAGCGAGATGTGCCGGCCGCAGCGGCCATTGGAGGGTGAACCAACTGCAAAAAGGAAGACCTTTCTCTCTGTCTCTCTCTCTCTCACTATCCACTCTGCCTGTCAAAAAAAAAAGAGAGAGAGAGAGAGAGATCTTCCATCCACTGGTTTACTCCTCAAATGGCCTCCACAGACAAAACTGGACAAGACTGAAGCCGGGAGCTTCATCTGGGTCTCCCATGTAGGTACAGGGGCCAGAGCTCTTGGGTCATCTTCCATTGCCTTCCCAGGCACATCAGCAAGGAGCTGGATCAGGAGCAGAGCAGACAGGACTCAAACTGGTACCCACATGGGATGCTGGTGCTGCAGATAGTGACTTCACTCCGTACACCACAGCACTGGTCCCTACAGTTCAGCTCTTAAATTTAGATCTTTTATACATTTTTAATGGATTGTTTGATATCATACAAAGGTAAGGGCTTTGTACTGTTTTTAATGCAACTACTAGAAAAGTTTAAATTACATGTATGTTTCACATTATATTTCTACTGGACCATTATGGGTCATAAATGACATCAGTGTTCAAAGGAAAAGTCCAATTATTCCCATTAGTGTTGATTCCTAGAATATTTTTCTTGGTAAAGTATATTACAAGCTAGCAATCAGAGCACTGTAGAACACATTTTTTTAAAGATTTATTTATTTGAGAGGCAGAGTTACAGAGAGAGGGAGAGACAGAGAGGAAGATCTTCCATCTGCTGGTTCATTCCCTAAATGGCTGCAACAATAGGAGCCAGGAGCTTCATCCAGGTCTTCCAGGTGAGTGCAGGGGCTCAAGCACTTGGGCCATCATCCAGTGCTTTCCCAGGCCATTAGCAGGGAGCTGGGCCAGAAGTGGAGCAGCCAGGGCTCCAATCAGCGCCTGTACAGAATGTTGGCACTGCAGGTGGAGGCTTAACCCACTACACCACAGCTCCAACCCCTGTAGAACATGTGTATAAACATTCTGAAGATATCATAAAATACCTTCTTTCCATTTAGAGTTGATTTTCTTAATTCAGAATCTCCCATCCAAACTCAAAGGAATTCCTATTACAAAGAGATAATTCTGCTGGTAAGGCATAACCACTAATATATTAAGAATTTCTTGGGGCCAGTGCTGTGGCCTAGCAGGTAAAGCTACCACATGCAGTGCCGGCATCTGACATGGGCGCTAGTTCACGTCCCAGCTGCTCCCCTGCAGATCTAGCTCTATGCTATCGCCTGAGAAAGCAGAGGGGAGAACGGCCCAATTCCTGCACCCATGTAGGAGACCCGGAATAAGCTCCTGGCTCCTGGTTTCAGACGGGCACAGCTTCGACCATTGTGGCCATCTGAGGAGTGAACCAGCAGATGGAAGACCTCTCTCTCTCTCTGCCTCTGCCTCTCTGTAACTCTGCCTTTCAAATAAATAATAAAGTAAATCTTAAAAAAAAAAAATCTTAAATCAGTGTTTTATGTCATATGATATTTTTTACTAGGGAGTGGTATCACCATATCTACATCACAGCATTGTGTAATGCCCCCCCAAAAAAGGAGAAAAGCACCCAAACAAAAGAAGCAATGTAATATTATTAAATTTGTTGCTGTCAAGTAATTATCTTCTTCGGAATGTTAATAATGGATGGCATTTGCATATAAGTATTGTTTCCTTAGATCTATTTGTCTTCTTTGTCATCTGTATCTCTTTCTGCATAATTCTATTTAATTTGCTCATTGTTCTATACTAAGTATTATGCAAATATTGTCTATACCTTCAATATAGATTTACTGATAAATTCCTGTGTACAAAAGACACTAGTGCTGAGTTCTGTAGAAATTAGATGAAAAACCTTACACCTAATATATACAAAGGGTGAGAAAGAGAAGATGAAAATATGAATGAAGATAGTTTCAAGGTTTTTAAACTAACCTAATAGGAGCCAGTGCCATGGTGCAATAGGTTAATCCTCTGCCTGCGGCTCTGGCATCCCATATGGGCGCCGGTTCTAGATCCGGCTGCTCCTCTTCCAATCTAGCTCTCTCTTGTGGCCTGGGAAAGCAGTAGAAGATGGTCCAAGTGCTTGGGCCGCTGCACCCACATGAGAAACCCGAAAGAAGCACTTGGCTCCTGGCTTCCGATTAGCGCAGCTCTGACTTTTGCAGCCATCTGGGGAGTGAACCAATGGAAGGAAGACCTTTCTCTCTCTCTATCTCTCAAATAAATAAAATCTTTAAAAAAAAATTAACCTTATAAAAAACACAGCTACTGGTGTAAGATACTGATGTTTACAGCATCAGGTAGTAAAATCACAGATTGTAAAATGTGAACATAACAGTGCACAATTAACATTAACACTTGTATTAGCTTTCTTTAGAAAAATATTTATTTATTTATTTGAGAGGTAGAGTTACAGACAGAGAGAGGGAGAGACAGAGAGAAAAGTCTTCTACCCACTGATTCACTCCCCAAATGGCCACAACAGCCCGAGTTGGCCCTATCTGCAGCCAGGAGCTTCTTCCAGATCTCCCATGTGGGTGCAGGGGCCCAAGCACCTGAGCCATCTTCCACTGCTTTCCTAGACATGTCAGGAGAGAACTGGATCAGAAATGGAGCAACAGGGACACGAACCGGCACCCATGTGGGATGCCAGCACAGCACCAGCCCCTATTAGTCAGCTTTCTATTTCCATAACTAAATACCCGACACAGGCCACTTACAGAAGAAAGAGGTTCATTTCAAAGTCCATGGCTTTGGAGGTTCCCTGTCCAAGATTTAGAGGGCACTCTGGTTTACCTGTCTAGTGAAGCTGATAGGCAGAGCACCTGCCAAGGAAGACTCACATGGGACAAGCCAGGAAGCAGAGTGACTGGACCTAACTAAGCTTTTTAACCAATCTTCTCACAAGAACTTGATTTCTAAGAGCACATCCCCAGAACCTCAGGACTTGCTAAACACCATAATTAAGATTGTTTCCAACCTTGAAACCAAGCTTTAACTCACTAGCTTTTGGGGGACACTCAAACTAGTACTAAACCATAGCAAGATTTACTTTATTTGTAGAGAATTTGTTATTTTAGGGTAAACTTAGAACAAGATAACTACAAACCATAAATACCTTCAAACTCTGGAAAAAACGAAAGTAGTTGAATGGATCCCTAAGGGTTGGTGGAAGGATAGAATAGGAGACCGTGAAGGGGTGGGAAGGATGAGCAGTGACTGCTAATGGGAACCAAGTTTCTTTTTGTGGGAAAAAAAATTTCTAAAATTAGTATGACTCCATACTAAAAAGATTGAATTATATACTTTAGATAGGCAGACATTACGATATATGTTGCTTGTCAATAAAATTATATGTCCATTAAGGTGTTTTTTTAAGGATGATTGTCAAAAAAAAGAAGACTATGTATATTTTCCAACTCTAACAACGGCTGATTTTTTTTTTGCAAGATTAATTTTATTTGAAAGGCAGTGATAGGGGCTGGCACCGTGGGGGTGGCTCACTTGGCTAATCCTTCACATGCGGTGCCGGCATCCCATATGGGCACTGGGTTCTAGTCCCGGTTGCTCCTTTTCCAGGCCAACTCTCTGCTGTGGCCAGGGAGTGCAGTGGAGGATGGCCCAAGTGCTTGGGCCTCTGCACCTACATGGGAGACCAGGAAGAAGCACCTGGCTCCTGGCTTCGGATTGGCGCAGCACTGGCTATGGCAGCCATTTGGGGAGTGAACCAACAGAAGGAAGACCTTTCTCTCTGTCTCTCTCTCTCTCACTGTGTATAACTCTACCTATCAAATTTAAAAAAAGAAAAGAAAGGCAGTGATAAAGAAAGGAAGAGACAGAGGGAGAAAGACCTATATACTGGTTCACTCCCTCAATGGCCACAGTGGCCCTAGTTGGGCCATGCTGAAGCCAGAAGCCTGGGCCCAACTACTGGAACCATCTTCTGCTGCTTTCCCAGGCACATGAGCAGGGAGCTGGATAGGAAGTAGAGCAACCAGGATTCAAACTGGTACCAACATGGGACGCAGGAAGCAGCCTCACCTACTGCACCACAATGCTGGTCCCTACAGTTGATTATTAAGGCAAAATATTATGCCAGTTGAAAGAATAGAATCAACAAACCCTCAAGTAAATTTTTATCAGAACTAATCTATTTTTACTTGGAATAACCAGTTTTTAAAAATAGTTGTATAAAATTGGCCGGCGCCATGGCTTAACAAGCTAATCCTCTGCTTTGCGGCGCCGGCACACCGGGTTCTAGTCCCGGTCAGGGCGCCGGATTCTGTCCCGGTTTCCCCTCTACCAGGCCAGCTCTCTGCTACGGCCCGGGAGTGCAGTGGAGGATGGCCCAAGTCCTTGGGCCCTGCACCCACATGGGAGACCAGGAGAAGCGCCTGGCTCCTGGCTTTGGATCAGCACGATGCGCCGGCCGCAGTGGCCATTGGAGGGTGAACCAATGGCAAAAAGGAAGACCTTTCTCTCTGTCTCTCTCTCACTATCCACTCCGCCTATCAAAAAAAAAAAAAAGTTGTATAAAATGATATTTATTAGTATTTCCAGAAGTTTTTCTACATTCCTTAATCTGATGTGAGGAAATGTTAAAAAATACAATAGAGTTTTTTCTGAACTACAATTTTATTTAGATCAAAGATATTTTACTTGTCATTATAAACCTTACTGTCTTCTTGGATTCCATATATCCTGCATTTTACAGATAAAATTGATAGATTAATATGGAACTTGAATATGTGATACATATGAAAATTTTAAGTTATTGGAAATACAGAGAAATTCTTGGAATGATAGTTCTTCTCAACTTTATTAGCTGTTCTTTAAATAATAATGCCAGTTTTTCTTCCAGTGGTTAGAAGGAATGATTTCATAGCTGAAGCAGTTTTTTCCTTAAAATTGTTCTTGGAAATAAGAGTTGGGACTGGGTGTGCAGCTCAACAGGTTAAGCTGCTGCTCAGGATGCCTGCATCCCATATTGAAGTGGATGGGTTCAAGTTCTATCTCTGCTTCCAATCCAGCTTCCCACTAATGCACATCCTGGGAAGATAGCAGATAGCTCAAGTACTTGAGTCCCTGACACCCACATGGGAGATTCAGATTGAATTCCTGGCTCCTGGCTTTGGCCCCAGCTCTTGCAAATATTTTGGCAATGAACTAACAGATGGAAAGTTTCTCTCCCTCTCCCTCTCCCTTTCCCTCTCCCTCTTTCTCTCTCCCTCTCTCTCTCCCCCCTCTCTCTCCCCCTCTCTCTCTCGATCTCTCTCCTTCCCTCCTCCCCCATCACTCTGCCTTTCACGTAAATAAAAATAAATAGAACTTTTTTAAAATAAATAGAATTGGGATGTTTCATAATTAATATATTTTTATTATTTGAGAGACAGATAACAGTCCCATCCACTGTTTCACTCCCCCAAATGCCCACAACAGGGCTGGGTCAGCTAGAAGCCAAGAACTTGAACTAGGTCTCCATATGGGTGGCAGGAACCCAAGTTTATGAGATATCACTGCTGCCTCACAGGATCTGCCTCAGCAGGAAACTAGAATCAGAAGCCAGCAATGGGTATCCCCAGGTCCTCTGATACGGGACATAGGTAGGCGTCTTAACTACTAACCAAATGCCTACCCCTAATGAGATTTTAAATACTAAATGTCAGTACAGTAAGTGGTAGTTAATGTAGATCATCAGAGGGAGTGGTTTATTTTAGTCTAGAATCTATCCCTTTTCTGTAGACATTCTCCAAGTTTTATAGATATTATTCCATCTCCATTTTCAATAGAAAATCTATTTGTTCATTTTTTTATATTATGAAATGCTTATATTGTCCAAGGTGAAAGCTGATGCTTCTCAAAGTGCAAACTTTGATCGTATTTCAACTAATTCCCTGATTTGTTTATAGCTGAGAAATCTTGGTTAAAATGGAGAAAAGGTGTATATTTTTATTTTGTAGTCTTTTCAAACAAGTATCACAATGTAACTCTCTACTCTTATAACAAGGACTAGAAACCATTACTGTGGCAGTCACTGTATCATGTCACGGTTAGTGTTAAAGAGATTTTAATGTTACTTTCAGAATTCTTAATTGTTGTGGTATTTGTCTTCCACTGACTATTATTTGACTCCATATTTTTTTCTGTTAATATTTAAGTATTATTAGGAAACAGCCCATTTTCAAGCACACAAACACATTTTAAATACTTTGGATAGCATTCTACTTTTGTAAGCCTTAATTTTCTCATTTCATTGGCCTAGTGTCCACTTGGCAAGAAGAGTGCTTCAGTTAGAAAAACAGAACTCGTTGATTCTAAAAGACCTGGAACATCAAAAGGACCAAGTAACACAGCTTTCACAAGAGGTAAGTGACTTAAAAAAATGTATAAAGAATCACAGTGTTTGCTTCAGTTCTTCATAACTCTTTTGTTTATTTTCTGAGCAGTTTTTAAATAAGCTGTTTGCTAGTACAAAATGATTTCACAATTTATGAAACTAATTAAATGTTAAGACCTTATAAAGCAACTTACAGTGTATGGCAAAACTAAGAACAAAAAGGGGATTAAATGCCTAGACAAAGTATAAATGCAGACCAGACAGAGCTTTGATTTCTGAGAATATCAACTGGCAAAACAAGCTTGGCAAATTTCGGTAACATTTTAAGTTTTTCACTAATACTTCCCATTTCAAATAGATTTGCTTTCTCTGTGTTTGATGAAAAATCACTTAGCTATTAAAAACACAACTTGGCATACACTTAGAAAATCAGGTTCAAATTTCTGATTTCCTTTAGCCATATGTTAGGTCATTTAAAGAATATCTGGACATTTTCTACAACCTCTAAAAAATATATTTATTTGAGGGACAGAAAGACCCACGCAGACAGAAAGAATTCTCATCCACTGGTTCTATCCTAAAATGCCTACAATGGCCAGAGCCAGCACCATGAATACAATCTAGGTCTCCCACGTGGGTAGAAGGGAGCCATCCTGGCATCTACATTGGCAGACATCTGGAGTCAGGAGCCAGAGCTGGGAATTGAACCCATGTACTCCAGTGTGGGCTGCAGGCATCTTAACCACTAGGACCGATACCTGCTCCCTTACATAACATTTTTAATCCATCTATTGTTTTTAATCCTCTTAATTATATCTTTCTGTACTTTTGAAATCTGAATTGTGAAACAAAGTTAAAGGCATAACCTTACTAGCATTCTTTTTATTTCCTACACTTTTTATATATGTATATAAATATGTATATATATTAATTAATTTGAAAGGCAGAGTTAGGGAGAGAGAGAGAGAGATCTTCCACTTCCATCTGCTGGTTGACTCTCCAAATGGACCACAATAGCCAGGGCTGGGCCAGGCTGAAACAAGGAGCCTGGAACTCCATCCAGTTGGCCCGCATGGGTGCAGGAGCCCAAGGACTTGGATCATCTTCTGCTGCTTTTCCAGGTGTATCAGCAGGAAACTGGGTTGAAAGTGGAGCAGCTGGGACACGAACTAGCATTGCAGACTGTAGTTTAACAGATGTTTTTCTGTTGACATTTTAAAATTGAAAAAGCTGTTTATCTTGTAATAAAGGGATTTTTTTTTTTAAGATTTACTTATTTATTTGAAAGGCAGAGTTAGAGAGGCAGAGGCAGAGAGAGAGAAAGAGAAGTCTTCCATCTGCTGGTTCACTCCCCAAATGGCTGCAATGGCCAGAGCTGTGCTAATCTGAAGCCAGGAGCCAGGAGCTGCTACTGGGTCTCCCACATGGGTGCAGGGGCCCAACCTCTTGAGCCATCTTCCACTGCTTTCCCAGGCCATAGCAGAGAGCTGGATCGAAAGTGGAGCAGCTAGGACTAGAACCGGTGTCCAAGGGGATGCCTAGCACTGCAGGTGGCAGCTTTACCTGCTACGCCACAGCACCAGCCCCAATAAAGGGATTTTTAAATACTATTAATATATACTAAGTATTCTTCCTGTGTAGTTTTCCTTAAGGGTTTGTTTATCTTTATCTTACTATCTCTTCTTTTGAAACACTTTTGAATACTATAAAATTAGGAGGATATCTATATTCTAGTTTCAAAAAAAAAAACCAAAAATATTTTATATTACTGCGGTACCTGGTCCTCAGTTAATGCTCAGGGTGGACACAGTGCAGTGCTGATAAATGTTAAAATCCAGCTTTCCAAGAGGAGTGTAAGGAAGGATTCTGATTTGCAGCCTTTGCTTATTTCTGTGGTATGAATATTCCTACCATGGCTAACTTCAAACTACTTACATCCTGTTACTTAACACAGAAATGTAGCTCTATTACATAACGTTTGCACCATGCGAATAACAACAGACATATATAAACTCAAGAGCATAGATAATAGTAAAACAATTAGAAATTAATGGCTTTGGGAGCCAGTGTTGTGCCATAGCGGGTAATGCTGCTGCCTGTGATGCCGTCATCCCTTAGGTGCACTGGTTTGTGTCCCAGCTACACCATTTCAGATCCAGCTCCCTGCTAATAGCCTGCAAAAAGCAGCAGAAGATGGCTCAAGTCCTTGGGCCGCTGCCTACAATATGGGAGACCCAGATGAAGCTCCTGACTCCTGGCTTTGGCCTGGCTCAGCCCTGGCCATGGCAGAAATCTGGGGAGTGAACCAGAGGGTGGAAGATCAATCTCTCTCTCTCTCTTTCTCCCTCTCTTTGTAGATCTGACTTTCAAATAAATAAATAAATCTCTAAAAATTTAATGAGCTATTGTATATTTTTTTACCTTCTTATACTACAATTTACCTGTTCTGGATATGTCATATAAATGAAATCATACAATATGTGACCTTTGTGTCTGATATCTTTCACTGAGTTTCCTGTTTTTCAAGTTATATGCACGTTGTAGCATGTATTCAGTACTTTGTTCTTTTCTAAGACTGAATAACATTCATTATATATATTTACCAAAATTTGTTCATTCATTTCATTGATGAACACTTGGGTTGTTTCCATTGTTTGATTATTATGAATACTGTTGCTGTGAACATGCAAAATACTGGTGTAACCTGATTTCATTTCTTAAAAGTGTATACCTAGGAATGAAATTGCTAGGTTCACCTTTGTTTTTAGAAAGATAACTTTTCTGCCGGTGCCGTGGCTCAATAGGCTAATCCTCTGCCTTGCGGCGCTGGCACACCAGGTTCTAGTCCCAGTCAGGGCACCGGATTCTGTCCTGGTTGCCCCTCTTCCAGGCCAGCTCTCTGCTGTGGCCCGGGAGTGCAGTGGAAGATGGCCCAAGTGCTTGGGCCCTGCACCCCATGGGAGACCAGGAGAAGCACCTGGCTCCTGCCTTCGGATCAGTGCAGCGCGCCAGCCACGGCGGCCATTGGAGGGTGAACCAACGGCAAAAGGAAGACCTTTCTCTCTGTCTCTCTCTCTCTCACTGTCCACTCTGCCTGTCAAAAAAAATTAAAAAAGAAAGAAAGAAAGATAACTTTTCCTGGGTAAAGAATTTTATGATAATAATCTCTCTCTCTCTCTCTCCCTCTCCCTCTCTCTCTCTCTCTCTGTCTCTCTCTCTCTCTCTCACCCTGTGTGTGCGCACACACGCACATGTGAATGCAAAAAAGGTATTCTTCACTCTTCTAGTTTTTGCCAAGATATTGCTGTCATTCTAATTGTTGCTTCTCTCCTAGATAACGTGTCTTATTTGTTTAGCTGATTTTAAGATTTGTCACTGGCTTTAAGCAATTTGATTATGATGTGACTTGCTATCGTTTTCTGCATACTTCTTGTGCCTGAGTTTTTTGAAGGTTGTATATGGGAGTTCATCAAATTTAGACATTTTTTTATTTATTCAAATATTTTTTCTCTTCTACCTTCTCTTTCCTTTGGGAAACTCAAATAAGACATATATTAGACTGTTTAAAAGTGTTCTACACCAGAATACAGGATATTCTGTTCATTTTTAAGTCTTTTTTTATCTTTTCTTTTGCATAATTTCTCTTATAATATCAAGTCCAAAAATCTTTTCTTCCGTAGTATATAGTCTGCTGTTAATCCATTCCAGTGTGTTTTCATTTCAAATATTGTGGTTTCAGATATTGTGTTTTCCATTTCTAGAAGTTCATTTTGATTCTTTCTGTATCTTCTAGCATTCTACTTAACATTCCTAAACTTATTTTCTTGAACATATGAAGTACAATTGGAATAACTTTTGGTGTTTTGGTGTACCAGTTACATTGTTGTGACATTTCTTGGTTCATTTCAGTTAAGCTTACTTACCTCATCATGTGTCAGATCGTCTTCCATCTTTGCATACCTAGTAATTTTTTGCTGAATGCCAGACATTGTGAATTTTACCATGGTAGTAGTTAACATTTTGTATTCCTCTAACTTTCTGTTAGCATTGTTAGGGAAGATGGTTTAAGTTTCTTGAAAACAGTTTGGTCCTCTCAGATCTTGCTTTTAAACCTTTACAGAAAAATAGAATTCATTTTAAGAGTAATTTTTCACTCAATACTGTGAAGAAACCTTTTGACTACACAATCCCTTGTCCTCTAAGTTATGAAGTGTTCTTTGGCTGATCCAAATGGTACTTTCCTGGCCTCTGTTAGCATCAGGAGCTGTTTTTGCTAATCTTGTCAGTATTTGTCTCCATTCTCTGGTGGTTTCTTTCCACACATGTACTGTTCAGTGCCAGGTAAGTATTTGGGACCCAGGGTGGGAAGGGCTGTCTATTGATTTTTAGAGTTTTCTCTCTCTGTAACTCTTGTTTCCAGCACTCTGCCATACAAGCTGTGGCACCTTGGTTTCTTCTTCTAGCAACCACTCCTTATCTCAGGGAATTTGGCAGCTTTCTGCCTTGTTTTCCTTTCCTGCATCCAAGCCTAGAAACTCTCTCTAGGCAATAAATGGGTAATCACTGGGCTCACCTTGTTTGTTTTCTATGACTCAGGGTTCACTGTCCTTCGTTACTTGATATCCAGTGTCTTTAAACCATTGTTTCATTAATTGATCCAGTATACAGGAGACAAATAATTGAATTTGTGTGGGGCGGGGGGGCGGTGCAAACACATCCATTAGTTCTCAAGAAACCATGTTGCCGGCGCTGTGGCTTAGCAAGTAAAGCCACCGTCTGCAGTACCAGCATCCCATGTGGGCATCAGTTCAAGTCCCGTCTGCCCCACTTCTGATCCAGCTCTCTGCTATGGCCTGGGAAAGCAGTGGAAGATGGCCCAAGTCCTTGGACCCCTGCACCCTCATGGGACACCTGGAAGAAGCTCCTGGCTCCTGGCTTTGGATCAGCGCAGCTCTGGCCATTGTGGACATTTGGGGAGTGAACCAGCAGATGGAAGACCTTTCTCTCCCTGCCTCTCCTTCTCTCTGTGTGTAACTCTTTCAAATAAATTAATTAATTAGAAAAGAAACCATGTTTAGAGTAGAGTGTTGATGAGGGGCTTGTTAAGCAGTAGAAAATCCAGACTGAATCATAAAAGCTGTCACATTGCTACCACCAAGAATTGGTCTTCCTTAGGTGCCTTAAGCCTTCATTCTAGCTCTTGCACTTCCTTGGTTTTTTTTGTTTGGTTTTTGGTTTTTGGTTTTTGGTGGTGTTTTTTTTGTTGTTGTTGTTTTTTTTTTTTTTTTTGAGATTTATTTATTTATTTGAGAGACAGAGTTACAGAGAGAGAGAGAGAAAGATCTTCCATCCTCTGGTTCAGCCCCCAAATAAATTATATATCACACTCCCACTAAATTCAACAACAAATGACACATTAGGCATGATCTTGCAGTCTTAACACATAGTCTTGTTCACAAAGGCTTTATTATCTACTGTATACACTCAGATTTCTCTGTGACAGCTAACTTAATTTCAGAAAGCTGATCTAGAAAATGTGACATAGTCTCTAGTGACCAAATGACAGTGTTTAGTTGCCTGGAATTTTGTACTTAGCAGACACTTAGTGGAATCCAGGTAATTTGTTACAAAACTCCACATTGCTGAACTTAAAATGATTTGAGACTTTAAGATACATAAGTAGAATAAAGTAAATCAGAATACTAACCTTAAAAGACATTCACACTATGCTGATAATTTTTCAAAAAAAGATGAATTTCAGAATAACATGTTTTGTTTCTCTTGATTTTAATATATGCATGTGTATGTATGCATGTATGCTTTCTTATACATGTGCAGAGGGAATGGGATTGTATTCCTGTTTAAATGTAAAGAAAATGGTGTGAGGGAGGATAGAGTAGGAAGAATTACTGTGTTCCTAAATTTGTACTTATGAAATGTGTGGAGTTTATGTATCTTAAATGAAAGGTTTCTGGGGGGAAAAATAAACAAAGAAAATGAAAAAAAAAATTAGAAAATACATCATGCCAAATACCACTAGTCCTTCACTGTAAATACAAAATAAGTTTCATTGGGTAAATTTACAGACAGAAAACTAACATAGTATATACCTTCTGCCCAAGTTCTCTCCCCACCAAAAAGTATATGTAGGCCTATTGTAGATGGCCTAGACGCACCACTGAAAGGGCTGTAATCCAAAGACTTCACCCTGTAACATTCTGTACATTTAAAAAGAAGGACAGGGAACATTGCAGGATTATGTAACAACAGAAGAGCCTCTGGAGGTTAGTAGTTGACATCAGCCCATTCTAACAGAACAGAAATAACTTGCAGAACCATCCCTGTTTGTCTCTTTAACAGTGGTCACCTCTGGGATGAAGAGTGGTATAGCAAGAAACAATTAGTTTTTACCTTTGGTATTTTTGAACTGTCTTAATTTATTTCAACCCACATGTATTACTTAGTTATTTGTAAAAATATGATTAGATTTTTTCAATCTTATAATAGGTAGAAATTTCATGCTGATTCATTAGATGTAGATCTATATCATCCATCAGATTTAGATAGGTATGAAAATGCTGTTTACAAAAATAAGCAGCAAAAGTCTATTTTTAAAAATCATTTCTATAAACAAAGATTTACATTCTAGCAATATTATTTGTTCAGATCAAAAATTTCATTGCCAAGGAAGTGTATTCATGCATAAACATGGATTCCCACACATACATACATACATGCTTATGATATATACGTGAAGATACTTGGCATGACACACACACCAGAAGTAATCATTGATGTTGGTTTTCATTGTGGAAGAGGCACTGAGGGTTGAGAACAAGCAGGGAGATATCCTTTACATTTATTCTGTCATGGTTTGGGTGTGGTTTGTCCCCCCAGAGTTTTGTGTGTTAGAGGCTTGGTCCTAGCGTGGTAGGGGAGCTTTTAAGAAGTAGTAAGAAGTAGGGCCTAATGGCAGGTCCTTAAGTCATTGAGGACATGCCATCAGAAGGAATTGTGGGTCCCAGTCTACGGCTTCCTATTTAATGATACGATCTCTTTGTCTCACATGAACTCTTGCCATTGCCGGGGCCGTGGCCATAGCCAATTGCCATAAGGGGGGGAGTGGGCATTTCACTAGAACTTCACCATGCTGTTTGGACATCTGGCCTCCAAGACTGTGAACTAAATAAGCTGTTCACTCTGTCAAGTTGGCCTGTCTCAGGTGTTTTGTTACAGTAATGAAAAGCAGACTAATACACAGCCCCTTGCTGTAGTCTGGATTATTTCCCTGTTCATTTTGCATTCCTTCTTCCCTCCCTCCCTGCTTCACCTCCTTCTGTGCATTTCATTGTAAAGAACAAGTATGTTAATGAAATATGGAAGTTTTCCAGAATATCAGGAAAGGTATTTGCTATAAGAAAAATAAAGACACCTCTAGAAACATAAAATACCGCCGGCACCGTGGCTCACTAGGCTAATCCTCCAGCTTGCGGTGCCGGCACACCGGGTTCTAATCCCGCTTGGGGCACCGGATTCTATCCCAGTTGCCCCTCTTCCAGGCCAGCTCTCTGCTGTGGCCAGGGAGTGCAGTGGAGGATGGCCCAAGTCCTTGGGCCCTGCACCCCATGGGAGACCAGGATAGCACCTGGCTCCTGCCATCAGATCAGCGCGGTGCGCCGGCCGCAGCACGCCTACTGCAGCGGCCATTGGAGGGTGAACCAACGGCAAAAGGAAGACCTTTCTCTCTGTCTCTCTCTCTCACTGTCCACTCTACCTGTCAAAAAAAAGAAAAAAGAAACATAAAATAAATAACTAGAAAGCTTTAAAACTGAAAGAAGAGTGTCTAATGTATATTCAGGCAAGGAAAATAATGTGCGTTAAAGGGAAGTTTGTACTTGATTGAATCTTTATAATACTTGCCAATAGGTTCAAGTACATGATTTCTACAAACCTAATAAGAGCAAGTGCCCTTATCTTGTTGCCATAATGTTCCTCCTAAAAGCAAATCTTTTTTTTGTTGACCTCATATTTGGAATGGTGTCCATTGCCTAAGAATAGTGATATATATGTATTGCTTTATAATTCACATTACATCACATCGAAAGGGACATAATTTCTAGTTGCCTCATCTTTAGTGATACTGAGGTTAATTAGTGAATACAGATGATTATGACCTCTTTGTACACAAAGGGCTTATGTTAGGATTCTTTGTACAATTAAAGTTATTGTTTTAATCTATCCCTGATGTTTGTCTCACAATTAGAAATAAAGTATGGTTAGTAAATGAGTTTTGTTAAGTATTAGGCGATACTGATACCAAATTCTTTCAGCAAATATTTGTCGAGCACCTGCTATGTGTCAGCCATCACTAGAGATTCTGGGAATAACCAGTGAATGAGGCACAAAAATACCTGTCCTTTGGAATTTGTGTTGGAGATGGGGAGAAACATTTTTTCCAGTGAAATATATGCTCGATTATAACTACATACGTTGTATGACTCACAAGAAAGGGGATTGTGACCAGTTTATACTGCCTATAGTTCCCGGTCAGATGGTCATGCAGGAGACCCAAAATGGGTACATGGTTCTTGAGTGTCTTCTGAAAGCAGCCAAAGGATGGACCAGGCAATTAGTAAAAAGAGTATGATGCCACTTGTGACGCCCATATCCCCTATCAGAATGCCTGTGTTCAAGTACCATCTTTTCTTCCAATTCCAACTTCCTGCTATGTGCACTCTGGGAGTCAGCAAGTGATGACTCAACCAGTTGGATCCCTGCCACCCTTCTAGGAGACCCAAATTGAGTTCTAGCCTCTTGGTTTCAGCTTAGCCCAACTCTGACTGTTGGGAACATATTGGGGAGTAAATTAACAAATGAATGAAAGACCTCTCTGTTTCTGTCTCTTTCCTTGGTTCACCACCTTTCAAATACCTAAAAAATAAATTAAAATTTAAAAAAGGAAGTGACCAAAGTGGCAAGGAAAGGGGCATAAGAACCTGTAGGTGAAAGCCAGGTAAAAGTAATCAAAAAGTGTCTATTACGGAAGACTGGCTGTGAAGCATGTTTGTGGATAGTTGATCATGTTTCTGTATTACACGTATATGAGCACACATGCCGTCCCTTTAGTCCATATTCCTTATTTGGGGGGTGGTAAGAGATGGAGATTCTTGGCCGGTGCCACGGCTCAATAGGCTAATCCTCCACCTGCGGAGCCAGCACACCGGGTTCTAGTCCCGGTTGGGGTGCCGGATTCTGTCCCACTCACTTCTCTTCCAGTCCAGCTCTATGCTATGGCCCGGGAGTACAGTGGAGGATGGCCCAAGTCCTTGGGCCCTGCACCCACATGGGAGACCAGGAGAAGCACCTAGCTCCTGGCTTCAGATCAGCACGGTGCACCGACCACAGTGGCCATTGGGGGGTGAACCAACAGCAAAGGAAGACCTTTCTCTCTTTCTCTCTCGCTGTCCACTCTGCCTGTCAAAAAAAAAAAAAAGAGAGAGAGAAAGGGAGATGGAGATTCTTATCTCTTTGCACTTTGTATTATTCTTACTTAATATTGCTTTCTTTCCTGTTATTGACATATAACAACAAATCTTGGCTGAGCACATAATTCTGGGTCTAAACTCAGTGGGTTCCAAACTCAGTTCTGGCAGTTACTAACTGTGCATACTTGGATAAATTCTTCAACCTCCCTGTGCCTCTCTTCCCAATTTGTAAAACATTAATAAATTCCAAATAAAACAAGTTTCACTGAAATAGTTGTTGATCAAATAAGTGAATTACTTTTATTTTTTAAGACAGATTATATTTTATAACATCTAATAAGAAAAAAATAAAAAAGATAACAAAGGAGGAAAAAAAAACTGATTGTAACTCCTGCCCGGGACTCCTGCCCGGGACAGCCACTCCCCATCTAAAGGATCCAATGAGTACTCATGGTAACTTTCAAACTGGCCAATCAAGCCAAAGCACATGAAATATGTTAATCTTGTGGTTTTTGGGGCTTCTCTTCACCGTTGCTGGCAGGGAGCCCGTTTGCGCAAATGCCTAATAAAATCCTCTTGCTATTGCAAAAAAAAAAAGAAGAAGAAGAAGAAGAAGAAGAAAGGACAGACATTTGGCAGAGCAGTTGACACTCCTTGGGGCACCTCATCCCATGTTTGCTTGCCTGGGTTTGAGTCCTGTCCCTGCTTTCAAATCCAGCTTCCTGCTAATGCAAACATTGGAAGATAGCACATGATGGCTCAAGTGCTTGAGTCCCTACCACCCACATGGGAGAGCCAGATTGAGTTCCAGGCTCCTGGCTTAGCCTGCACAGCCTATACTCCTGTGGGCATTTGTGGAGTAACCAGTGAATCAAAGATCTCTCTCTCTCTCTCTCTCTCTCTCTCTCTCTCTCTCTTTCAAATACAATTTAAAATTAAATAGCATTTGTTAAATGCAAAATAAAATAAATGAGCCAGTGCTGTAGCACAGCAGTTAAGCCACCAGTTGCCATGCCTGCAGCCCTTACCAGAGTGTAAGTGTTTCAGTCCTGCTTCCACTTCCTGTCCTGATTGCTGCCAATGCACACCTTGAGAGGGAGCAGATGATGGTATAAGGGCCTGGGTTCCTGCTGCCCACATGGAGAACCCAGATAGAGTTCCTGGCTCCTAGCTTTGGACATTTAGGGAGTGGACCAGTAGATGGAAGGTATCTCTCCCACCCTCTATGTGGGGGCAGGGGAGAGAGACTGCTATTCAAATAAATAAAAATTAATCAACAGTTAAAATAACATAAAAGTAAATACTAAAAATGGGCAAATAAGAAGCAGTGGTTTAGCATAGCAAGATGCAGGTATCCTGGACTGGGTTCCAGTCCAAGCTCTGGCTCCTGACTTCAGTTTCCTTCCTGTGATGGCTCAAATAATTGAACTCCTGCCACACACATGGGAAACCTTCATTGCATTCCTCGCTCCTGGCTTCTATGCAGCCCTTCCCCAACCTGGGCAGGCATTTGAGCAGTGAACCAGTGGATGGGAATACTCTCTTCCTCTCCCTCCCCCTCTTCCTCTCTCTCTCTCTGTCTCTATCCCTCTATCTGTGTGTGTGTGTGTATGTGTGTCTGCATCCTTTCCTCTCCCCCCTTCCTCACTCTTCCTTCTTCCTTCCCTCTCAAATAAATAAAATCATAAAATAAAAACTGGCAAAGACAATCTGAAAAGGCTACATATTATCATTTCAACATGCACCTTTCTAAGAAAGATGAAACTAGAAGACAGTAAAAATTTTGATGGTTGCCAGAAGCAAGGAGAAAGGAATGATAACAGGTGGAGCCCAGGGGATTTTTAGGGCAGTTAGGTGGATACATGTCATCATACATCTGTATCAGCCCATAGAATGTGTACCACCAAGAGTGAACTAGAATTTTAACTACTTTGGGTGATAATGATGTCTATGTAGACAGATTACTTTCTGTTCAGTTTTGCTTTGAACCTATAACTGCTCTAAAATAAAGATTAAAAAGAGTGGCCAACTCTGCGGCATAGTGGGTTAAGCTGCCACCTGTAGCACCGGCATCCCATATGGGCGCCTGTTTGAGTCCCAGCTGCTCCACTTCTGATCCAGCTCCCTGCTAATGAACCTGGGAAAGCAGCAGAAGATGGCCCCTGCACCCACGTGGGAGACCTAGAAGAATTTCCTGACTCCTGGCTTTGGATCAGGCCACATCTGGCCATTGCAGCCATTTGGGGAGTAAACCAGTGGATGGAAGATCTTTCTCTGTCTCTCCCTCTATTTCAGTAACTCTGCATTTCAAATAAAATAAATAAGTCTTTAAGAAAAAAAGATAAGAAGGAGGGGGGCTGTCAGTGACTCATTTTCTATGTAGGTAATCATAAACACCTTTTGTCAGTTTTACAGTTTGGCAGTCATTGAAATTAGTTTTCTCAGTAGCAGGAATATAGCACCTGAAGGATAACTCTATTAATATGGTAAATTCACTTTACTTTTTTAAAGTTTATTCATATATTTGAAAGGCAGAGTTACGGAGAGGCAAGGCAGAGAGAGAAACATCTTCCATCTGCTGGTTGACTCCCCAAATGGCCACAATGGCCAGAGCTGAGCCAGTATGAAGCAAGGAGCCAGGAGCTTCTTCCAGGTCTCCCACGCAGATGCAGGGACCCAAGCACTTGAGCCATCTTCCACTGTTTTCCCAGGCCACAGCAGAGAGCTGGATTGGAAGTGGACAGCTAGGTCTTGAACCAGCACCCATATGGGATGCCAGCACTCAGGCTGTGGCTTTTACCCACTACGCCATAGTGCAGGTCCCATGTAGCTTAACTTCTTAACAGAAATTACTCATTGTAATGTTGAAGAATTTGGGAGAGTTTTCTCTGTGTATTTTATGTGGTGGTTTATTTGCCCCTTTTGAAGCTAGCATTCTCCTATATCTTGTGGCTGTTCAGCATATAATATAATATTATATAATTATAATATAATGTATATGAGTAGTTGATAAAGTAGTGGTGCTTGGTAAAGTTTTATGAATAAGACTTAAAATGGAGAGGCTGTTGGAACAGACAAGGATCATAGATAATGTATGGCATGATTACCACATAGAACCAGAAATGGCCTCCAACATGTTCAAATTATTGTTAACTACTGTCACTGTCTCTTATTTTTTTGAGGTTGTTTGATCAGGAATTACACAAAAAGTAACATTTTAATGGTGATGAACATATATTTATCTTCCATATGAATGGTTGATTTGTTACATGGGTAGAAAAATTCACTTTCATCATAACAGCTCAATCTAACCTTGCCAAGAGCTTAAACCAGGAAGTCTGTGTTATGGTTAATTCTAGAAAAATTCAGTTAACATGGACCTGGGACAGTATACTAGAATTTTTCATTTAAAAGCTGTTTGCAAATCATGATACAGGTTCTACACACACACACACACACACATACATAATCAGTACTGTTATGCCATTGAATCTGATCAAAATTAACTTTTTGGGTAGCTTTGAAGGTGAAATAATTTGGAAACACTTGAACTTGAAATTCCATTCTCTGATTCCAATCTCTGTGCTTCTGGCTGTCCCCAGGCCTTTCATTCCCATTAAATCTGTATTTTATCTGTACTCATTAGGAATTCCAACCTCATAAGCTCTTCGTATCTTACCAATCTGTCAAGCCACTTTGCCCCCTAATTTAAGTTTTCTTCTACCCAGTCTTGGACAGACTTATCAACCATCTGAGTATTGCAGTTCATTAGCACTCTAGATTCCTTTTTTTTTTTTTTTTTTTTTTACAGGCAGAGTTAGACAGTGGTGAGAGAGAGAGAGACAGAGAAAGGTCTTCCTTCCATTGGTTCACCTCCCAAATGGCCACCACGGCCAGCGCCGCGCCTATCCGAAGCCAGGAGCCAGGTGCTTCCTCCTGGTCTCCCATGCAGGTGCAGGGCCCAAGCATTTGGGCCATCCTCCACTGCCTTCCTGGGCCACAGCTGAGAGCTAGACTGGAAGAGAAGCAACTGGGACAGAATCTGGTGCCCCAACCAGGACAGAACCCGGGGTGCTGGCGCCGCGGGCGGAGGATTAGCCAAGTGAGCTGGCCTCTAGATTGCTTTGTTACCAAATTCAGCCATCAGGCTTTTCTTGACAATCCTTACCTTTAGTATAGTATTTTATAATCAGGTAGTTACTCTATAAATATTTAATAAAAGGTAGATGAGAGAGAGAATTCTTTGGTTTTGCGGTAACATGATGAAAAATTATTAAAGAAATCTGTTATCTGTGCTGCTTTGAAGCATTGCAAATTCATATTGTTGAACATCAATGAGGCTCTCACTATTGTTGCCCAGTAAATAGAATCTATCCTATTTTCTATTATTTCCATTGCAGATACTTCCTCTTCCTTAAATCATCAGTTCTCTTATCTGTTTCCTTTCCTTATTACAGTTAAGCCAAACCCCTTGGTTTCCTCAAACATCCTCCACCTAAGGATTTTTCAATCTCTTCTCTTAGTCTTTTTCCCTCTCTTGGTCCCTTTTCAATATGTGTACGTATATGTGTGTGTGTGTGTGTGTTTTTAAAGATTTATTTTTTATTTATTTGAAAGAGTTACAGAAGGAGATAGAGACAGAAAGAGAGGTTTTCCATCTGTTAATTCACTCCTCAGATGGCCACTACAGTCGGAGCTGGCCCAATCCAAAGCCAGGAGCCAGGAGCTTCTTTCAAGTCTCCCATGTGGGTGCAGGAGCCCTTTGGCCATCCTCCACTGCTTTCTCAGGCACATTAGCAGGGAGTTGGATCAGAAGTGAAGCAACTGGGACTTGAACCTGTGCCCATTTGGGATGCCCACACTGCAGGCCAGAGCTTTAATTCACTGCACCACAGCACCAGCCCCACATGTGTGTGTTTTAATATATGTATGTACATATGTGCATGTGTGTATTTTAATATATATGTGGAGGGAATATTGATACAGGTAACATGCAACAGTCTTTGTGCTTATTTATTCTCTCTTCTCTCATTAGCCATGCCCTTCCTCGGTGGTCCTGCATGACTTCTTAATTGACAAACTTTTATTCTCAGTGCTCGTCCAGTTTGATTTATCTATGGCTTGACATTAGAGACATTCTAGAAATCGTGTTCTCTTTTTGCATTACAACACTTTTCTTCCTGAGTCTTGTTCCCTAACTCAGGTGGCTCCTTAGTGTATTAGTTGATGCATTCATCTTCTACCAGTCTTTAAGTATAAGTCCCTCTCTTTAACAACAACAAAATCGAGGTCAGTACTATGGTGTAGTAGGTTAAGCCACAGCCTTCAATCCCTTATGGGCACCAGTTCAAGTCCCAGCTGCTCCACTTCCAATCCAACTCCTTGCTAATGGCCTGAGAAAACCAACAGAAGATGGCCCAAGTGTCTAGGCCCCTGCACCTGCATGGGAAACCTAGAAGAAGCTCCTGGCTCAGTCTTTCCCAGCACTGGCCATTGCAGCCATTTTTGGAGAGAACCCACAGATTCAAGACCTTTCTTTCTGTGTCTCCCTCTCTCTCTGTAACTGCATTTCAGATATATAAATAAGTCTTTAAAGTAAGTACCTCATGTGTCTAACCCTTGACTCTGCTCTTAGACCTCAGCACTACTTATGAGAACAAAAATCATTTAGTTTCTTATTTAAAACATACATTTTAAGGGTCCAGTGTTGTGACACTACAGGTTAAGCTGCTGCCAACAACACCAGCATCCCATATTGGACTACTGGTTCAAGTCCTGCCTGTTCTGCTTCCAATCCAGCTCCCTGCCAATGTGCCTGGGAAAGCAGTAGAAGATGGCCCAAATACTTGGGCCCCTACCACTTACATGGAAGATCCAAATGGAGTTCCTGACTTCTGTCTGGTCCAGCCCTGGCCACTTCAGCCATTTAGAGAGTGAACCAGTGAATGGAAAATCTTTCTGTCTTTCCCTCTCTCTATCATTCTGCCTTTCAAAAAAGTAAATAAGTCTTTATAAAATGTTTGTTTCTGGTCTAATATTTGACACAGTGGTTAAGATACTGCTTGGGATGCCCGCATCTCAGAGTGTCGAGATAGGACGGTTCAGGTCAGCTCTGTTTTTCATTCCAGCTTCCTGCTAATGCACTCCCTGGGAGGCAGCAGGTGGTGGCCCAAGTATTAAGGTCCCTGCCACACACATGGGAAACCCAGATTGAGATTCAGGCTCCTGGCTTCAACCTGGCCCAACCCCAACTGTTGCACACATTTGGGGATTAAACTAGTAGTAGATGGAATCTCTCTCTCTCTCTCTCTCTCTCTCTCTGTGTGTGTGTGTGTGTGTACCTTTCAAAGAATAAAATAAATTTAAAAATAAATATATTTTCTAGGTCTTCCCTCAGAGAGTGGGATTAGGTAGATCTAGAATGATATGCAGGAATCTACCTTTTTAACAAACACTAATAAAGTTGATGCGGGACCACACTTTGAAAAAATATTACTCTATTAATCTTATATATTATAATTCCCATGCTGATTACTCTCAAGTATTTTAACATCCTTCTCTCATAAATTTTCCATTTTCCCTGTTACATACTTTGAGAATCTCAGAGAGAGAGAACTAGTGCTCACAACCAGATAGCACTGGGGCCAGCACCGTGGCATAGAAGATTAAGCCTCCTCCTGCAGGGCCTGCATCCCATATGGGTACTGGTTCCCGTCCCAGATGCTCCAGTTCCAATCCAGCTCCTGCTAATACACCTGAGAAACCAGCAGAGGATGGCCCAAATGCCTGGACCCTAGAAGAAGCTCCTGGCTCCTGGCTCCTGGCTTCGGCCTGGCCCAGCCTGGGCCATTGTGGCCATTCAGGGAGTGAACCAGCAGATGGAAGTTCTCTCTCTTGGGGCTCTCTCTTTCTCTCTTCCTTCTCTCTCTATTTCTGCCTTTCAGATAAATAAATAAATCTTGAAAAAATAAAGTAACACTAGGTAACATGCACTTGCTTTTGGCTGTTAAATAATAAAATACTTTTTTTAATTTTTATTTATTTATTTATTTATTTATTTTTTGACAAAAACACTGATAGGGAGCTGCTGCTCCAGGCCTGATTATCTTTGTACCACCACAATCTTATTAGTCCTGGCCCCTCTCTTCCAACCCCCTGGACCTGTCTAGAACTCAGCAACGAAGAGGTTACACCTGACACCAGAGTTTCTCTGGGATCCTAGTTGATTGAATTCTATCAGTTAAATCTTACCCACTAAATGTGATGTTATTAAGCCTATGGGAGCCAGCGCCGCGGCTCACTAGGCTAATCCTCCGCCTTGCGGCGCCGGCACACCAGGTTCTAGTCCCAGTCGGGGCACTGATCCTGTCCCGGTTGCCCCTCTTCCAGGCCAGCTCTCTGCTGTGGCCAGGGAATGCAGTGGAGGATGGCCCAAAGTCCTTGGGCCCTGCACCCGCATGGGAGACCAGGATAAGCACCTGGCTCCTGCCATCGGATCAGTGCGGTGCGCCGGCCGCAGCGCGCGTACTGCGGCGGCCATTGGAGGGTGAACCAACGGCTAAAGGAAGACCTTTCTCTCTGTCTCTCTCTTACTGTCCACTCTGCCTGTCAAAAAAAAAAAAAAAATTAAGCCTATGGGAACGTGAGAGAAGGAACTGGTTTTAATGGAGAGAGTTCAGCCTATAGGATGATTTTATCTACTAAAATAGTTGGATGCAGTAGCCTACAGCAAGTCCACGACTGTGCTTTCTAAATAACACCGAACATCAGAATCTGAAGCTCAACCCTGAGAGATTTCAGTTCAGTAAGGCTGGTGTAGTCTCCAGAGATAACTGCTTCTTTAACACTTTCCCAAGTGATGGTGGACACACAGGCAATACTGAAGTAGCACCCATATTGGACTGCAAGTAGGCATTTGACATCAACAGTGTAACCAAAAAGACTAACCAATGACACGTGGGTGATTCAATATAAACTGTCACTACTATATGATATCATGTATATGTGTTTTATATACAGAAAGAAACTTAATGTCAAATTCTATTCAACAGAATATATTTTGTCACTGTCAAGAAAGTTCCACTTCTAGGAGTCTCTGTGCCTCTACAAGAAAAGTAATTCCACATTTAGGAAAGACATAATAAAAAACGATTACATTTATCTATTTTTTTTTTAATGTTAAGAGAGGAGCAGGCTTTCTGGCACAATGGGTTAAGGCCCTGCTTGAAACACCCACATCCCATACCAGAGTCCTGGTTTGAGTCCCAGCTATCCTGCACTTCTGAACTGGCTTCCTGCTGAGTGTACCTAGGACACAGCAGAAGTTGGCTCAAGTACTTGGGCTCCTGCAAACCATGTGAGAGACCTGGATGGAGTTCCAGGCTCCTAGCTTTCACCTGGTCTAACCCTGGCTGTTACAGACATTTGGGGAGTGAGCCAGCAAATCAAAGATACTCTGTCCGTCTCTCCCCTCTCTTTGTCACTGTGCCTTGTAAATAAATAAATAAATAATTTTTTTAAAGTTAAGAGACAACATGTGATTTTACATAATCATCCAAGTATAAGTTAAATTAGTGTTTGAAACAAAATACATGATTATGTTTTAGTCAAGTATGGCTTTTCTCTGAATCATATGTACAGATTATTGAAACAAAGGGAATAACAATTCTATAAAATGTGTCATGGGTTTAATCCTGACTCATTCATTGCGTATATGATTCCTGAGTCACTAATTACTAAGGCTTTCCTATAAGGAAGAGATTACTAACAATAGGCAAAGTGAGAGATTGTGAAACTTTTTGAATAATATTGTTATAGGTACAGAAAGACCTTTTAAAACTATACTGGAGTACTTATTTTCTGTTAAACTACATTTATTTTAGAAATAGAAATTAGCATCACTTTTCATTGAAAGAAAGGCATATAATTTTTTTCCTAAGGAATGAAATTGGATTTTGGGTAATTAAGCCTATCAACAAGTTTACCTAAAACTACAACACTAGAGTAATTCTATTCAGAGAGTGAGGGAAGTTATGGGTTGTATATGAGAAAGTCCTTTGAAAGTAAAGCTTTTGTCCCTTAATTTTATTTATAATACTGAAACCTAACTTACATAATTGCTGTCATGAAGAAGTTGAACTGAAATACTTAAGATTGTTGTTAGGCGATAGTGTGTGCAATGGAAAGTAGATTTGATACGTTTTCAATAGCTCATACCAGGCTGAAGTTAACTACAGTTTGTAAATGCTCTTAGTCTTTCCTTGCCACCCTTGCCCCCTGCTCCACCCAAACTGCACACATGGGCTATTCTGCACTTTAAAACACAAAGCAACTTGTCAGTTCAGTTCATTCAGTTAGGGTCAGTTCTGTGAAAACAAAGTCAAGGCAATTGTTTGATTTAATTGACTAGAGAAACTGGTTATTCGAGTTACTAAAACTTAGTTTTATTTTTGTCCAGCTGCATAGTTGAATGTTCATAAAGTTACTTAGGGGGATAAGATTCCAGGGACATTGTAGTAGATTTTAGAGAATGATTACCAAAGAAAAGAAAAGGCACGCTAAAACCAAAACCATAGAAAATATTCATGGTATTTTTTTTCTCTTTGGCTCTGTTTTTACTGTATGCTATATGTTGTGTCTCCAAAAAAGAAATCTTTCCTCTCACTATTCATTTCCTTTTCTTTGAGGAATTTTTTTCCTGGACTAGCTTTAATATAACCAGAAGAAAATTTTCAAATGTAACTGAAGTGAACTATTTAAATACTTTTGCAAAATAGGCCCCCACCTGCAAGTAGACATTCTCTGCCAGTTGATTAACAACCCCCTAACCCTCTCCGTGGCTTCATATTCCTCACTATACCCACCTGGACTCCTGGTTGATGATTTTAGCAATGTTTTCACCTTTACCCTTGTTTCTTTGTGCCTCCCACTGTACCCACCACACTGCTTTCTGACCCTTCATGTTGTTTTATTAAATGAGGGGGGGGGGGGGATTGGGCTGCCAAAATAAATTATATGTGACTAAGGCTTAATTTTTTGAAGTGTATAGATCTCATAAATGTAACTCAAATACATTGATTCATAAATATAATGCAAATACAAATCACTTCTTATCCCAGAAGAACAACACAATTTTAGCCTTAGTTGAGCTTGTTAGCAGTTATGAAGGAAAAAGAGGGAAAGCTTTTAAAGCATAAATTAAAAGCTAGAAATGTATTGCCACCAGCACAAATAAGGATCATAGAGTAGTCAGGAATTCTGTGATTTTGTTCTGTGTAATAAACACCTTCCTGTCCCTTCACACTTAAAGCAGATACCCACTAGTTTCATTGTGACTGCTCAGTTTTTCAAATCCAACTTGAGAATACCTTTTTCAAGAACTTATTATGTACCAAAGAAGCGATTACTGACACTGACAATGCAACATTTAGTCGTGTAGTGACATACATTTTACACTTGCTTAAAGAGAAAAAGAGCAAAAATAAATTGGAAAAAAAAATCATTAAGGTAGAGTGGTATGTAAGGTGCTAAAATTCCTTAGGAAAGAATTTTAGACTTGAGCCTTGAATAGTTACTCCCCTAACAAAGAAAATATTAATGTGGGAAAAAACATGGGGCAGACATTTGGCACAGCAGTTAAGTCGCCTCTTAGAACTCCTGCACCCCATATAGGAGTGTCTGGTTTTAGCCTCAGCTCCTCCACCTCTGATCCAGCTTCCTGCTAATAATGCATCCCCTGGGAGGCAACAGTTGATGACTCAAATGCTTGAGTCCAGGATCCAGGCTTTGGCCTGGTTCAGCCCTGGCTGTTAAGTTCTAATATATGGAACAGCATGAACCTTGAAAACATTATACTAAGTGAACTAAGCAGACACATAAAGACCTATGTGTCGATTGTTAAATCAACAATGGGAGTCACTGTACACTTGCTCCCCATGTAGGATCTCTGTCCTTAATGTGTTGTACTATGCAAATTAACGGTGAAACTACTACTCAAACAGTACTTTATACTTTGTGTATCTGTGTGGGTGCAAACTGTTGAAATCTTTACTTAGTATATACCAGGTTGATCTTCTGTATATAAAGATAATTGAAAATGAATCTTGACGAAGAATAGGATGGGAGAGGGAGTGGGAGATGGGGTGGTTGCAGGTGGGAGGGAAGTTATGGAAGGAAAAGCCGCTATAATCCAAAAGTTGTGCTTTCGAAATTTATTAAATAAAAGTTCAAAAAAAAAGACCTATGTGTGTGTGTATAATTCCATATACAAATACATACATACATATATATATATATATATGTATATGATTCCACTTATATGAGTTATCTAGAAAAGGCAAGCGCATAGAGAAAGAAGGCAGAGTAAGAACTTTCCGGCTGGCGCCACGGCTCACTAGGTTAATCCTCCACCTGTGGCGCCAGCACCCAAGATTCTAGTCCCAGTTGGGGCACCAGATTCTGTCCCGGTTGCTCCTCTTCCAGTCCAGCTCTCTGCTGTGGCCCAGGAAGGCAGTGGAGGATGGCTCAAGTGCTTGGGCCCTGCACCCCATGGGAGACCAGGAGAAGCACCTGGCTCCTGGCTTTGGATCGGCCAGCGCAGCACGCTGGCCATAATGGCCCTTTGGGGGTTGAACCAACAGAAGGAAGACCTTTCTCTCTGTCTCTCTCTTTCTCACTGTCTAACTCTGCCTGTTAAAAAAAAAAAAAAAAAAGCTTTCCAGAGCCTGGAGAAAGAGGGGAATGGGAAATTTAGTTTAATGAGTATAGGGTTTCTATTGGACTGATGAAAATGTTTTGATAATAAGTAGCAGTGCTCGCTATATAACATTGTGAATATACTTAATGCCATTGAGTCGTATGCTTTAAAATGGTATATCTTACACTATTTCTATTGTTTAATAAATGAGGAATTTTTTAAGAATTTATTTATTTGAAAGGCAGAGCAACAGAGAGAGTCTTTCATCTGCTTGTTCACTCCCAAATGGCTGCAACAGCCAGGTCTGAGCCAGGAATTCCATCTTGGCCTCCCTCATGGGTGGCAGGAGCCCAAGTATTGGGCCACCCTTCCACCGCCTTCCCAGGCCCATCAGTAGGAAGCTGGATCAGAAGCAGAACAGCTGAGACTGGAATCAGTACCCACTAACAGATGCCAGCATCAGAAGCAGACACTTGGGGCTGGCGCTGTGGTGTAGGGGTAAAGCCACTGCCTGAAGTACCGGTATCCCATATGGGTGCCAGTTCGAGTCCTGGCTGCTCCACTTCCAATCCAGCTCCCTGTTATGGCCTAGGAAAGCAGTAGAAGATGGCTCAAGTCCTTGGGCCCCTGCACCCACATGGAAGACCCTGATGAAGCTCCTGGCTCCTAGCTTTGATCTAGCCCAGCCCTGGCCATTGTGGTCATATGGGGAGTGAACCAACTGATGGAAGATCTGTCTATCTCTCCCTCTCTCGTTGACTACCTTTTGAATAAATGAAATAAATCTTTAAAAAAAAAAAGGAATAAGAAGAAATGGAAAAACTAATTATGATATGATTGTATAATTTTTAGTCAAAATAAAGCTAAAAAGATCTTCATTTTTCACTAAAGGGTTTTTATTCTCAGACCAACAAATAGAAAAATTTAGGTGTCCCATTCTCAAAATTCATAACTCAATATTTTACTTAAAACTGAACTTCCCTATTTATGATCATTATTACTAAGAATAGCTATATTGGTTAATCATTTTTAAAATCTTCAAAGTACACAAGAAGCACTTTTCAGAACAATTCACACAGAAAGTCTTGGTATTCTGCATTTGTGCTGGGGCTTTTTGAATGACTTTAGTTTGTTGTCACATTTTCTAGATTTTAATGAGATTTGTGTTTGTGTAGCTTAACAGGGCCAATTCGCTGTTAAACCAGACTCAACAACCTTACAGATATCTCATTGAATCAGTGCGTCAGAGAGATTCGAAGATTGATTCACTGACGAAGTGTATAGCAGATCTTGAGAAAGATATAGGGTAAGTCATCTGTAAATCTTTTATTTGAATCATATAACCATTGTAATCATAATACTGTTATGGAGGAATTCAGATTATAAATTGTGAAGACAAATTTAAATAATGAAGGTATTTTTCATCATAGTGAATATTAACCTTCTCTTAGAAAAAAACAGGTCACCTGACATCACATATTGATAGCCATTTTTTATGGGATTTCAGTCACCAAAGAGAGAAGGAATATAATCAGATGACCATGTGTAGAGTTAAACCTTAGACAGATATAATGTACACATCTTACGCATTTAGTTAGATTTTTTTACTTAGATTTTTCCAAGGAATTTTTAGCCTTTTCTTCCTCTAACCTTTAAGATGAAGTGACCCATGAACTACCTCATGGGTAGTTCACTTCCTTAGTTTCAAATTTCTTGAGAACTTAATCAAAAGACTTGCTCCATTTATTAGTCACGCAAATTATTTACCTGGTCATCTATGTGATCATTTTAATTTTTTTAGGCTGAAATGAAAGAATGGTACTATGTATTTTTTCTTTTATTTTTATTTTATTTATTTGAAAGATGTTATGTATTAAACAGTTTTAACTCATGAGTGGTTGGTTAGTTGGCTTGATTGTTGGATTTTAAGATTATTTGAATAATTTAAGCTTTGTGGATAAATTACTTGTTTTTTTAAGGATTTATTTTTATTTATTTGAAGGGCGGAGTGACACAGAAAGAGAGAAAGAGATCCTATCTGTTGGTTTGCTCCCCAAACAGCTAAAATGGCCAGTGCTGGGCTAGAAATCTAGAACTCCACCAGAATCTCGTATGTGAGTGGCAGGGGCCCAGATACTAGGGCCATCTTCCACTACCTTCCCAGGGAGCTGGATCAGAAGCAGAGCACCTGGGACTCAAACCAACACTCTAATATGGGATGCTGGCATTGCAGGCGGCAGCCTTACCCACTGTGCCACTTTGCCAACCTCAGTGGAAAAATTATTAGCCCATAAAAAATTATGGAAGCAGAGGATTAGGTAAAAAAGGAAATTGTTAATTAAGGAATTGAAAAACAATGAAGAGGATAATTGTTAAAACCAGGCATCCTAAGGTATACAACCAAAAATATAAAACTATTGGTGATTACCTCTAAATTATGAATATTCTTTCTTATTAATCAGAGTGGTTATCGTCTTATTTCCAGAACACCAAAATAATTGACCCAGAACTTTACTTGTGATGTTAATTTTTTATGATTTGATATAATAACTTAAAATTGTGATTATGCTTTAAACATCAAAATAGGAATGGGCATTTGGCCTAGCAAATAAGACACCAGTTAGGATGCCAGTGTCCCACTTCAGAGTCCCTAGGGTTAACTCCAGCTGCAGCTCCTGATCCCAACTTCCTGCTAACACAGACCCTGAGAGGCAGCAGTGACGACTCGGTAGTAGTTGGATTTCTGCCACTCGTGAGGAGACTTTGGTGGAGCTCCCAGCTCGTGCTTTTGGCTTCCCAGCCAAGAACCAGCAGTTAGGAGCTCACTCTTCTGTGTCTCTGTCTCTGTCTCTCTCTCTCTCTCTAATAGATAACTAAGTAGAAACTTAAGCAGCAAAATAAATAACAGTAATTTGTTTCTTGACTAATTTTAAAGTTAAAAACAATATGTATAGTGTATGTAACCAACATTAATAAGTTTGCTCAATTAATTGTTCTATAGGTAGCTATTGGGAACAGTAGAAATTATGTCTTTCATCATTCACTGGACACTTGGTTATCTTACGGAAATTGAGGAACTTCTTCTGTGTTATATGTTTCTGTTATATCTGAAATTTTTTATAATAGTCTGGTTTTTACCTTAATTATCTTGGAGAGTTGATATACAAAAGACCTGAGAAAAATTAACTCTTTCACAGTTACTTTCAAGTAAATTTATTTGAATATTTAATACTTTAATATAGATAAAAGTAATAGCTAGGAGGAGGAGAAATTTATAAAGAGGAAAAAATTCATCCCTAGAGATATTAAGCAATTTGGCCTTCATGACTGAGCCAAAATTTGGTTTTTTTAATTTATTTTTCCCCCCAGAGAAACCTTTCACTAAGGAATACAGAAGGAATACAGGCTTCCTGCATTTCATAAGTACAACTTTAGGAATATAGTGGTTCTTCCCACCACACCCGCCCTCGCACCCACTCTCTCACCACTCCCCCTCCTCTCTCTCCCATTCCTAGTCCCATTCTCCACCAAAATCTGTTTTCGATTAACTTTATACACAGAAAACCAACTCTATACTAAGTAAAGAGTTCAACAATTTGCACAGTAAAAAAAAAAAAAAAAATTCTCAACAGTCGAAACAAGGGCTGTTCAAAGTCATTGCATCTTGAAGTTAATTTCACTTTTTTTTTTTTAGAAACTTAATTAACTTTAATGAAGCACCCAAGAATGATACATCTTTTTGGAGCACTTTGACACAATTATAATACAACTCTTTGAGGACAGAGGTCCTGCGTAGGAAGTTAGTGCACAGTGACTCTTGTTGTTAATTTAACAATTAACACTCTTATGTATGATGTCAATGATCACCCAAGGCTCTTGACATGAGCTGCCAAGGCTATGGAAAACTTTTGAATTCCACAAACTCCTTCAGTATTTGGACAGAGCCATAAGCAAAGTGGAAGTTCTATCCTCCCTTCAGAGAAAAAGTACCTCCTTCTTTGATGACCATTTCAT
The DNA here is from genome assembly GCF_033115175.1 of Lepus europaeus. Lineage (NCBI taxonomy): Eukaryota > Metazoa > Chordata > Mammalia > Lagomorpha > Leporidae > Lepus > Lepus europaeus. The sequence continues at coordinate 40,038,767 of NC_084832.1, read as the reverse complement.
TCCACTGGGGTCTCACCCACGGAGATCCTTCATATAGGACATTTTTTGCATCAGTGTCTTGGCTTTCCATGCCTGAAATGCAGAGCCAAAATTTAGATCCATATCTGTCTGCTTTCTAATTCTATACTCTTAAATATTATGTTAGACTGCCTCCCCATGTTCTAGTCTGAATAAGGGAGGAGTTAACTAATGTAATTAACAAAGAAAAGCCAAAAAATAGCGTAAAACAGTGCTGATCACTGTTGAAGCTGGGTGAGAGACATGTTCTATTTTCTCTATTTTGAATATTCTTTAAGAATTTTTTAAATGGAGCACAGACTATATAGATAGGTTGTTTATGTTCAAATCTAGTTCAATACTTAGTTTTGGGCAAGTCAGCAAAACACTCTATATCTCTATTGTCCTATCGAACTTTCTGTAATGACAGACATATTCTATATTTGCACTGGCTGGTATGGTAGGCATTAGCAACATGTAGCTGTTGAGCATTTGAAATGTGGTAGTATTGCTGAGAACTAATGGCCATGACATTGGATGGCACAGCCAGTTTCCTCATTGTGAAATGGGAGTGGTGCTAAGAGTACCTAATTTGTATTGGTTGTTCAGAGAATTGAATGATATAATCTTTATAATATACATAGAAATGTGCCTAAACATTTTTAATACTCAATAAATATTTTCAATTATTAGTATATATCTTACATTTAACAAATTTTTCATTGAAAATTCTGTTAAAAATGAAAAATAGGTCAGATGTTCAGCAGAAAGGGGCCCACATCCCATATCGGAGTATATGGTTTAAATCCCAATGGCACTATGGCATAGCAGGTTAAAGCCCTGGCCTGAAGCTCCAGCATCCCATATGGGCACTGGTTCTAATCCCGGCTGTTCCTCTTCTTTTTTTTTTTTTTTTTAATTTTTTATTTTATTTTATTTTTTATTTTTTTTACAGGCAGAGTGGACAGTGAGAGAGAGAGAGAGACAGAGAGAAAGGTCTTCCTTTTGCCATTGGTTCACCCTCCAATGGCCGCCGCGGTAGGCGCATTGCGGCTGGCGCACCGCGCTGATTCGATGGCAGGAGCCAGGTGCTTCTCCTGGTCTCCCATGGGGTGCAGGGCCCAAGCACTTGGGCCATCCTCCACTGCACTCCCTGGCCACAGCAGAGAGCTGGCCTGGAAGAGGGGCAACCGGGACAGGATCGGTGCCCCACCGGGACTAGAACCCGGTGTGCCGGCGCCGCAAGGCGGAGGATTAGCCTAGTGAGCCATGGCGCCAGCCTGTTCCTCTTCTGATCCAGCTCTCTGCTATGGCCTGGGAAAGCAGTAGAGGATGGCTCAAGTCCTTGGGCCCCTGCACCAACGTGGGAGACCTGGAGAAAGCTCCTGGCTCCTGACTTCGGATCGGCTCAGCTCTGGCCGTTGTGGCCATCTGGGTAGTGAACCAGCAGAGGGAAGACCCCTCTCTCTGTAACTCTGTCTTTCAAATAAATAAAATAAATCTTTAAAAAAAAATAATAGGGTTGGGGCTGTGGCTCAGCAGGTTAACACCATGGCCTGAAGCGCTGGCATCCCATATAGGCGCTGGTTCGAAACCTAGCTGCTCCACTTCCAATCCAGCTCTCTGCTATGGCCTGGGAAAGCAGTACAAGATGGCCCAAGTCCTTGGGCCCCTACACCTGCGTGGGAGATCCAGAAGAAGCTGCTGGCTCCTGGCTTTGGATTGGCGCAGCTCCGGCTGTTGCAGCCAATTGGGGAGTGACCCATCAGATGGAAAACCTCTCTCTCTCTCTGCCTTTTCTTTCTCTGTGTAACTCTGACTTTCAAGTAAATAAATCTTAAAAAAAAAAAAAAAAATCCCAGCTGCCCACTTCAAATCCAGCTTACTGCTGGTGCACACCTGGGAGGCTGATGGTTCTAGTACTTGAGTCCCAGCCACCCACATCAGAGACCTAGATTGAGTTCCATGCTCCTGGCTTCAGCCTAGCCCATCCCTGGCTGATACTGGCTGATGATGGCATTTAGGGAGTGGGTAAGGATCTCTCTCCATTTGCCTCTCTGCCTTTCAAATAAAATGAAAATAAACAAAGAAATTTTAAAAGAATTGTTTTAAAGTGAAAAATAACAGCAACAGTGATCTTAAAAGCTATTGCCATTTATGGAGTTTACTGCCAAAGGAACTTTTTGCTACATATCTGATTCCTTTAATGATGCTGATTCATAATTTATTGTATGCTATTTTAGTAGATTCTGAACTGTTTCATAGGATATGAAATCTGCTCTTAATTGAAAAGTCTGCCTTCTAATATAAAAATTAAAGTGCTTTCAATAGTTTAATTATGGTATTTGAGATGTTGTTATAGATATACCCTGGTTACATAAATGAAATGATGTGATATGACAATGCAGTAAAAATGTCAACTCAACCAACAAGTCAGCTGTAGGATAGGTCACAGTTTCATAAGCCTACAGTTTTATATATGCTCAGTTTTTCACCCCTACTGTGCAAAAATGGCATGTCAAATCCTATAGTGAAAAACATCAGACTGGTTTCTTTTCTCGTGGTAAATGTGTTTATGAAGTTTTTAATGTGAACCTCAAGGTATTGTTGTGAAAATTAAATGGGGGCCGGCACTGTAACATAGAGGGTAAAACCTCTGCCTGTAGTGCCGGCATCCCATATGGGTGCCAGTTCGAGTCCCGGCTGCTTCACTTTCAATCCAACTCTCTGCTGTGGCCTGGGAAAGCAATAGAAGATGGCCTAAGTCCTTGGACCCCTGTGCCCGCGTGGGAGACCCAGAAAAAGCTCCTGGCTCCTGACTTCAGAGCAGCCCAGCTCCAGCCGTTGTGGCTAGTTGGGGACTGAACCAGTGGATGCAAGACTCTCTCTCTCTCTCTCTCTCTCTCTCTTTCTCTCTCTCTCTCTCTCTGCCTCTGCCTTCTATAACTCTGCTTTTCAAATAAATAAATCTTTTTTAAAAATTAAGTGTAGGAACATTTATAAAGTTTCTGGCATGTAGGAGAAACTCAGTAAATATTCTTCCTCTTTCCCTTGTCCTATATTAATTCAAAATTTAAACATCAGATGGCACATTCAAAAATGTTACTGTTATTATTTTCTTAAAAATTCTCATTCCTTTTTGCTGAATTGATATTTTGACTATAAAAATATTTACATCAATTGATTATAAAATGTTTTAGCTTTCATAATAAAAACTAAAGAACTTAATGTTGTGCTTTTCTTAGAAAATTAAACAATGTCATTATACCACACTCACCCTTAGCAAATTTAGATATTTATGCAATATACTCAATTTCTAGAAAGGTAAGAGTAAGTATGCACTAAAATAAAATTGTTATAAACATGTTTAAAGCTAACATTTGAGTTGTCACTATTAACTGCTTTAAATTCCCCTATCATTAAAGTAATAATCCTTTTTAAAAGTAGCAGTGTGAACTCTCTTCCACCAAGCCACAAGAGACAGTCTGGGTAATATAGTTTGATTTCTTCTTCAGAACTGAAGGAAGCATGGAAAGAGAATAATTAGCATAAATTTTCTTTCCCTGTTGTCAGTTCTCAGTTTATTCTTAACCAGTAGTTAAAGAAGAAAAGACTACATTGTCAACTTCCCTTACAAGGCTAAGCCAGGGTATATTGATCCAGGAAGTTAAGGAACAATATATCAGGAATATGTTTTCGTATAGCAGGTGAAACAGAGCCATAAACATGAATTTCTAAGTAATAATTAACAGTGAATTGAACAATTATGGGTGTAATATACCATTCAAGATAAATGTGCTTATAAGGAGATTTGTTTTGTAGTAGCTTTATGAGTCACGCATAGAAGCGTTGTATTTTTAAAGGTAATTTTCCACTGTTATGAAATATGTCTTACGAAGACTAAAATTCTATTGAGTAATTACATACATAATAGCAGTGAATATAGTCATCATATTTTGTTTTAGAGACCCACATGTTGAAGGTGGTCTCCTCTGTGGGTTGAGTCTATTATAAAGAGGACTAAAAAAATATACACCCAGATATGCAAATGATAGAAATGGTGTCTGTGGCATTCATACTGTTTGTGATAAACCAGTATCTTACAGATAGAACAGAGTTGCTCTGTAAACCAATTTATTCACCCACCTTTTATTCCATTATATGGTTAGTTTCACTGTTTAGTTATAGGATCCTTACACTACATATAAGGCATTTGTAAAGAATTAACCAGTCAAAATCCTGTAATTACTTCAACATTCCATTCCCATTACACTACATTTTATTTAGTGGATCTGTTGATATTTGAGGCTCAGAGAATGAGCGAGCAAGGTAGGAAATACACACGTATGCACTGAGTGTCACTGTTTGTATACTGTGCAGGTATGTACGACCATAAGTAGGTGTTGAATATGAACACAAACACATGTTCCTTACTAATTCCTGTTTCTGTGTACTGGGTTTTTACTTTCATTTTGAAAAATAATTTATCTTCAAAATGATTTAGCTAAAGATGGATTGTACTTCTAGCATTACAAAGCCATCTGATCTTTACAGTGCTTTGGGGAACGCAGCAGCACATAGCACTCAGTTTCCTCAATACCATTGTGTTCTTTTCAGCTCGTCAGCTCCGTAGGATCTCTGGCGCCGAACTCCAAAAGTCAGTTTGTTTTTCTGCTGAGCTACCTTACCTTTATTGGCATTTAATTACTGTTTTCCTCTGACGCTTGTTTTTCAACTAAATTACTAATACAGTGTAGCATTTATAGAGAGTTTTATGTGTCCATCACTTTATATAATCATTCATTAGATAATTTCCATATCCCCTTGACACACAGGAGTACTCTTTCCCACTTTTACAGATGTGGAAGCAGGTTCAGTGCTGTGGTGCCCATCATGCTTTACACCGTCCAGTCAAACCAGTGGCACAGCCGGCAACGGATGTCGGAGTTGCACTAGTCTTTCTTCTTAGAGGACAGACCCCAGTGAAGTCCTCAGTTACTAGCAAGGAAGAGAATGTGGATGTTTCCATCTTAAATCCTTGGAATTACCAGTTCTTCCAGAATGTTTACTACCATTCCTTGAATTAAAACTGGTGCCTAGTATTTTAAAAACTGACTTGACTTTCCATTTTCTTATAGTATAGCCTAAAGATGTTTTACATGATAAACAAAATAATTCTCATTGATTTTGCCCTCACAAATTTTATCTCAACACTTCAGGAATTATGTTACTTCAGTTTATTATTGCTTTTATTAATAATTATTATAGTTCTAATTGAGTAGATTCATTGCACTGGCATTAGAATGTTTCATTTAATTGTTCTAATTAATTTTTCTACATTGAAAAATATACAAATACAAAGCAGTCTTCAAATAATTCTTTTTAAATATTATTAGTCCATAAGACATCTTCTTACCTACTTCTTTTTTTTAAAAAGATTTATTTATTTATTTGAAAGGCAGAATTACAGAAAGGCAGAGAGAGAGAGAATTCTTCCATCTACTGGTTCACTCCTAAGATGGCTGCAACAGCCAGAGCTGTGCTGATACAAAGCCAGGAGCCAGGAGCTTCCTCTGGGTCTTCCATGTGGGTGTAGGGGCCCAAGGACTTGAGCCATCTTTACTGCTTTCCCAGGCCATAGCGGAGAGTTGGATCAGAAGTGGAGCAGCAGGAACTGGAACCAGCACCCATTGTGGGATGCCAGCACTACAGGCGCACTGCAGGCGGTGGCTTTACCAGCTGTGCCACAGTGCCAGCTCCCTTACCAACTTCAGTTAGAAAATAGATCATATCAAAGAGAAAGTCACAATGACAATTTCAAAACTGATTATTGAAGTAAGAATTTGAAGACAAAAATTCTTTTCCCAACTTCACCACAGACCAACTATCAGCTTCATTTATTAACCCAATTCTATGCCTGTAAATTAAGCATTTTGTAAATTATAAAATGCTGCTTTCAATTTTAAGGATAAATGTCTTAGCTTCTAATATCTGTGTTTTAATATTTTATCCAAATATACCTCCTTTTGCCTTTCATGTAAGTCCTACTTCATCTTTTTAACATTTCGGTGGTAGTCATCTTTAAAACACTAATTTTATGCCCTTTCTAGGCAGAAAAATATTCTCTGAACGCAACTCAGTTGTACTGAAAATGATTATTAAAAGAAAAAGAAGGGCAGACATTTATCCTAGCTATTAAAATGCCCATATCCCACATCATTGTGCCAGGTTTGATTCCCATCTTCAGCTCTTAACTTCACACTAATGCAAACCCAGAGCAGCTGTGACAGCTCAAATAATTGGGTTTCTGCCACCCACATGGGAGACCTGGATTGTAATTCTGGGCTCTGGGCTTCAGCCCAGCCCCGCTCAGCCCAGCCTAGCCCTTGCAGGCATTTGGAGAGTAAACCTGAGAATAGGAGCTTCCTCTGTTATTGTATTCTCTCTGTTTCTCTTCCTCTTTCTCTCTCTCTGCCTCTCAACTAAATATTTTTTAATTAAAATTTTGTTGTTGTTGTTGTTTAAATTAGGGGAGCCAAATAAATAAATAAATAAATAAGGAGAGCCAGTGTGTTGGTGCATTGGTTTAAGCTGCTGCCTGTCTTTCTGGCTTCTCATATGTGAGCTGCTCCACTGCTGATTCAACTCCCTATTAATGTGCCTGGGAAAGCAGCAAAAGATGACCCAAGTGTTTCAGTACCTGCCACCCACATGGGAAACCCAGATGGAGTTCCAGGCTCCTGGTTTCAACATGGCCCAGATCTGGCTGTTGTAGGCATTTGGGGAATGAATCAGCAGTTGGAAGATCTCTTTCTGTCTCTGTCTGTCCCTCTCTCTCACTCTCCCTTTCAAATAAATAAATCAGTCTTAAAAATAATAAATAAATCTTTTTAAAATTTGTTTTTAATTTTTAAAAAAATCTCAGCAAAATAGCTAGGTCATTTAATAAGAAACATTACAGTATGGTATTTTTATGAACTATAAATTTATCTTGAATTAAAACCATAATAATTATGTTTATTCTTTTGCAGTTTACTGTTTATTAACTAAATATACACTCAGTGATAACTTTTTAAAACTTGTGTTTTTTTTTCCAGTAATCTAAATAAAGAAAAGTCAGCTTTACTACAGATGAAGAATCAAATGGCATTAGATTTAGAACAACTTCTAAATCACCGTGAGGTACTTTGTCTACATTACCATACATTTTCCTATTTTAGACTTTTTCACAATCAATCTTGGGTGAACTTTCTGGATACCAGTTGTCTACATCCATTAATGGTGTCTCCCATTTGCATCTCACTGCGATCTCAACCTTTTTATTCAGCTTGGGTTATGCTTCATTCCTAGAATTAATTCTTACTCCTGAACTGCCCCTTCTTGTAGACCAATATTGCTTTCTTCATACCTCTGTTGCTGAATTTCCACTTTATTTAATAAGTATGTTTACCTCTTTCTGCCACTAGATAGTAAACTTTCTTGTGTATACCTCTGTCTTATTTATCATTATGTGCCCAGGTCCTAGTATTTGATATTTCTGTTGAGCTTTAAAGTTCATAAAGTTCTTTTATTTTTTTTCATTTGTTGCTCACCCAAAAAATTTTGAAGTATAATCCTCACTTTATAAAAGGAGAAATGAGTTTTAAGTGGCTTGCTCAAGGCCACTTAGTAACTGTAAGATAATCCCAGTTTTATTGAGTCATTAAGTCAGATAATTGAGGTATAATATACAAACAGTAAGATTAGCCTTCTTAGCATACATTTTGTGACTTTTGATAAATGCACACAGTGTGTAACCACCACCACAATCAATATATTAGAATAGTTCCATCACCCCAAAAAAGTTTCTCATGTCCCATTAGTAATTAACCTCAACCCCAAGTCCTCAACCCCAACCCCAAGTCACAACAACCACTGATCTATCTTCTATACCTAAAGTTTTACCTTTTATACCATGTTATACAAATGAAATTATCATTCTGTAACTTTTGAATATGGCTTTATTCATTTTCTGAGTAACATTCATTATGCTTGTACCCAGTTTGATTCTTAAACCACTTGACAGACATTTGAGCTATTTCCCTTTTGAAGCAACTACAAATAAAATAAATACATATAATAATAATTATATATACATTATAACGTAATGAATAAAGCATCTATAGACAGTCATATGCAGGTTTTTTGTGCAAATGTAAACTTCCATTTCTCTTAAGTAAACACCCAAAGCAGATTGCCAGGTTACATAGCAAATATATGTTTAAATTTATAAGAAACTGCCAACTTTTCCAAAGTGAGTGACTTTTGCATTTCCACCCACAGTGATGAGAGTTCCAGTAGCTATGCATCCTCACCAACAATTGATATTTTGAAACCTAGTGATTTAGTCCTAAGCATTATTGCCACTGAACCATCATATCACTGCCTCATCTTAACTGTCTTTTTTACCATTTTGTTATTCTAAAAGAGAAGGAAATGTTTCAAACAGATCTTTGGTTTATGAGTGTTCTTAAGATACTATTTCCTAGTCTGGGAAAGGTATACCAGATGTATTGGAAGAAATTATTGGAATAATATTATTGAGAGAGATGAACCAGGAACTGTTACTGGAAGTAGTTCAAAGTTACATATGCTATAAATGGTGTCAGGGGAATTGGAGGATTGTCTGTATTTTAGATATGACTGTTGGAGTGAATTCTCTGATAAATATCTTTTGGTGGGGGGGTACAGGTAGTGTGGGGCAGGAAGAAATAGAGAGCTTCTATCTGCTGGTTCCCTGTCCACATGCCTGCAGTGACCCCCACACACACACCTGGAACTGAAGCTGGAGGCAGGAGCTCAGTTCAGATCTGCCATGTGAGTAGCAGGGACCCGACCACTTGAGCCATCACCGGCTGCCTCCCCAGAAACATATTTGCAGGAAGCTAGAATCAGGAGCGGAGCTGGGCTCAAACTTAGGCACTCCAGTGTGGGATGCAAGTGTCCCAGGTAGCATCTTAACCACAAGGCCAAACTTCCCCCTCCCCCCGAGAGGTGTCACTTACGGGATGGGTTAAAAGGATAAGAAGGTGTCCTAGACTGGACTTCAGAGATGACCTCCAGGTGGATAAGGCAGTCTAACAAGAGGTGACAGCTGGAAACCCTTCTCTGGAAGTACTTTTTCTTCTGTCTCTGACATTCCAGACTACTATCACTTTTGTCATAGGAATATTGCCTTCAAACAATTGTTTCTTACTGTGAAAGCCTGATTTATTCACCATGTGGAATTTTCACAAATGTTTTTCAAACTGAGTATTTAAGAGATAGTGGCTAGAAACGACTACTTAGTTATATCAAGTACATTTTTTCCAGAAAGCTGCATAACAAATATTTTTTTCAGAGTGGCAATTATCATTTGATTTAAATTATTATGAGACTTTGAAAAATATATAAGCAATTTTAATTTATGTATTCTCATACATCATTCTTGAAATCACATGATTCCTGTATCCAAATAAAAACTAAAATGCTAGGGGTGGGTGTTAGGAATGATAGATGAAGCCACCACTTGGGATGCCTGCATCCTACATTGGAGTGCCTGTTCCAGTCTCAGCTGCTCTGCTTGCCTTCTAGCTGTCTGCTAATATACCTGGGAAACAGCAGATGGTGGCTGAATTCTGTGAGTTCCTGCCAGTCATCCTCCCAGATGGAGTTCCTGGGCCCAGCCCCAGCTATTCCAGCCATCTGGGGAGTGAATCAGCAGGGGGTTCATCCCTTCCTCTCTCTCTCTCCCTCTCTCTTTCAAAAAGGGAGGGTGGGAACTAAAAAGCCCTGTACTGAGTGGATTGAAAAGAAAATATGTTTAAGCGTGCAGAGTAATACAAACAAAAATGAAACTATTCATATAAATGACCTACTGTCACAGCACATTGATGAAATTAGTACAGGTGCATACCTGATAGTTGTCAGTTAATTTTTGTGTGTTTGACAGTGTAACTATATAAGCAATTACATCTTTTTTTTTTTCAGCCTACTCCTCCAAGTTTCTAATTTTTTTTTTAAGAATTATTTATTTATTTGAAAGACAGAGTTACAGAGAGAGGTAGAGCCCAGAGAGGTCTTCCATTCCTCTGGTTCACTCCCCAAATGACCACAGTGGCCAGAGCTGAGCTGATCCGAAGCCAGGAGCCAGGAACTTCTTCCAGGTCTCCTATGCAGGTGCAGGGGCCCAAGGACTTAGGCCATCTTCTGCTGCTTTCCCAGGCCACAGCAGAGAGCTGGATTGGAAGAGGAATAGCCATATGGGATGTGGACGCTGCAAGCTGGAGCTTTAACCCACTGCGCCACAGCACTGGCCCCCAATTACATCTTAATAATCCAATGTTGGGGTTTTTTATAGTGCCAAACATCTAAAGAAAAGCAAGTTTTTTTTTCTTTTCACAGCAAAATAAAAATTAAAGTTTAGTGAAAACAAATTTGATGCAAATTATTCATCTTTTTCTAAGAAACCATGTAATGTCGGCTTAGTGTGTGCAGGTGCAAAGGCTTGAACAGACTGCTTATAGAATTGTTGGTGACCCTTGGAAATGCTTGGCTGTTTGCCTGAACATTTACCTAACAAAACAGTCTGCAGAATCAGTTTATTTATTTTATGGCTCTGAGGATCATGCATTGAGAATAGCCACTAGATAACAGTTGGACAAGAATAACTCTGGTAAATATTTTTTGAAATTGAGAATCAGGGCTGAGGCTAGGCTGGAGAAAGAAAGGCACCTTGTGCACAAAGGGTAAGGAGACACCCATTCTCAGGGTAGTGCGAAGTGTGGGGTTGGCATCTGGGAGCTGCTATCCCCTGACTAATTGTACCCGAAGCTGGCTTGACTCACTTTGGTCAAGACCCCAGGAAGATTATCTAATATGAGTCATGATTTAATCTGCTAAATTTTGACAGTTTAACCCAGCTTTTCAAAAAAAGATCACATGAACATTTAAAAGTTTTTTGTTTTCTTGTTTGTGCAGATATCGCTAGCTTTAGCTCTTTAAGCAGTGCTAGTTCTGGTAAAAATATATTTTTTCATGTAATATGAAATGAGATCACCAAATCATTTATATAATCATGAAGTGTATGTTAAGTGAAAAAAGCAAATCAGTTGGACAATTGTAGATTGAAAACTGTGCAACATGTGGGTCAGGGCCACATACTGGCTCAAATATAATATCTTAAAAGGTTATCTGCTCTCGGGGCTGGTGCTGTGGCGTAGCAGGTAAAGCCGCCGCCTGTAGTACCGGCATCCCATATGGGTGCCGGTTTGAGTCTCAGCTGCTCCACTTCCGATCCAGCTCTCTGCTATGGCCTGGGAAAGCAGTAGACGATGGCCAAAGCCCTTGGGCCCATGCACCCATGTGGGAGACCAAGAAGAAGCTCCTGGCTTCGGATTGGCACAGCTCCAGCTGATGCAGGCAATTGGGGAATGAACCAACCTCTCTCTCTCTCTCTCTCTCTCTCTCTCTCTCTCAGCTTCTCCTTCTCTCTGTGTGTAACTTTGAGTTTCAAGTAAATAAATAAATCTTTTAAAAAAATAAAAGATTATCTACTCTCATGTAGCTAAGTTGTAGTCTAAGGATTTCCAGGAATGGATAGTGGACTCTTATGCTATAAATTTTTCATATTGATACATTGAAAAAATAATCATGGGGGCTGAGGCTGATATTGTGGCCTCTTGGATTAAGCCACTGCCTGTGATGCCAGCATCTGACATCGGAATGCTGGTTTGAGTCCTGGCTGCTCCGCTTCTGTTCCAGCTCCCTGTTAGTGCACCTGGGAAGGCAGCAGAAGATGATCCAAGTGCTTTGACCCTTACCATCTATGTTGGTGACTGGGTGGAGTTCCTGGCTCCTGGTTTCAGCTTCACCCAACCTAGGCCATTACAGCCATTTGGGGAAGACATTCCCCATGCCACCCCCCCACCCCGGTCTAACTGCCTTTCAAATAAATAGATAAATCTTTGAAAAGTAATAATTATATGCATTTGGAATTGAGTGAGGTGTTAGGTGATTTTAAGTCTCAACTCTTCGTTAGGGAAAATATATTAGTCTAGGGGCCAGCATTGTAACATAGCTGATAAAGCTGCCACCTGTGGTGCAAGTGTCCCGTATGAGCACTGGTTTGAATCCCAGCTGCTCCACTTCCAATCCAGCTCCCTGTTAATGTGCCTGGGAAAGCAGCAGAAGACAGTCCAAATACTCGGGCTCCTGCACCCATGTGGGAGACCAGGAAGAAGCTCCTGGCTCCTGGCTTCAACCTGGCCCAGCCCCAGCTGTTATGCTATTTGGGAAGTGAACCAGTGGACAGAAGATCTCCTCTCCTTACCTCACTGTAACTCTGCCTTTCAAATAAAGGAAATATCTCTTAAAGAAAAAACAAAAAAGATGTAGGCACTGTGGCACAGCAGGTTAAAGCCACAGCTTGCAGCACCAGCATCCCATATGAGTACCAGTTACTCCAGTGCAAGTCCCAGTTACTCCACTTCCAACCCAGCTCCCTGCTGATGCCCCTGGGAAAGCAGCAGAGGAGAGCCCAAGTCCCTGGGTCCCTGCACCCACATGGGAGACATGGAAGAAGCTCCTGGTTACTGGCTTCGACCTGGTTGTTGCGGCCATTTGGGAAGTGAACAAGCGAATGGAAGATCTCTCTCCTTTCTTTCTGTCTCTCCTTCTCTTTCTGTAACTCTGCCTTTCAAATAAAATAAACAAATCTTTTATTTAAAAAAATAAAATACATATATGTCAATTTTTAAAGATTTATTCATTTTTTGAAAGGCAAAGTTACAGAGAGAGAGTAGGAGAGACAGAGAGAGAGATTTTTCTATCCACTGGATACTACTCAAATGGCCACAATGGCTGGAGCTGGGCCAGTCCAAAGCCAAGAGCCAGGAACTTCTTCTGGATCTCCCTCATGGGTGCAGGAGCCCAGGGACTTGGACCATCTTCCACTGCTTTCCCAGTTGTATTAGCAGGGGACTGGATCTGAAGTAGAGCAGCCAGGACTCAAACCTGCACCCATATGGGATGCTGGCATTGTAGGTCATGACTTAACCCGCTGCACCACAGCGCCAGCCCCTAGTCCAATAATTTTTAAATAATAAAAATGGGAAGTGAGGTTTGATATGGAGAAAAATACTTTATTTGAGGTTGTATTTTCAGACTATAAAGATCAGTTGGGTTAGATAAATATATTAAGTTAAGATCTGCCCAATTATTAACTAAAAAATGTGGTCATTAATTGAATTGAGATCTCATACCTGTCCACACCCCTTCATTCTAAATTCTCCACATCTTGTCCTGCATCAGTGAAACCTTCATAATACAGATTGACAAGAAAAGGCAAAATAACTCTACCCCCAGAACTCCTTCTAGTAAGGCACAGTTTAATGTCAGGTCCTCAGTTTTTATACACAATCAAAACGAAGTCTGGTCTTATCTCTTTGTTTTCTAAAACTGTTTAAGGTAGTCTAAGCACTTCCACATATGTACTTCCACATATGGCAGTATTGCTTAAGTTAATCTTTACTAAAGTCACTGATGAACGTCTGCATCATTATTCCCATTGTGATAGATAAAGATGGTACTGATAATATTTACGTAACTTAACCATGAGTGCATATTGTGAAAACTAAAAGCAAATACATTTTTTTTTCTGAATAAAAAAAAAAGCTTTTGTTCTTCCATTTAAACAAAAATCTCATGAATTATTGCTTACATTAGTTCAAGGAAAATTTTTACCTCTGTATATGAAATTACATCTTTCTTTTTGTCAAAAAATGAAAGCTTTGGAATTTAACATGTTTCCTTTTTGTCTTAGTTTCCAGAAAACTCACAGCAGAATGTCTTATCCAGGTGTTATTATCTTTCTGTTTTCATTTCTGATGTCTCAGAATAACTTTCTGTTTCCATCAAGTGGGTTGTAATCTGTTGTCTTCACTTGTACTAGGACTCTAAGACCTACTGAATGTAAATAGAACATAAAACTAAATAATCTGGTATTTTTAAAAAGATTTATTTATTTATTTGAAAGGCAAAGTTACAGAGAGGCAGAGACAGAGAGAAAGATAGGTCTTCCATCCACTGATTCACTCCCTGAAATGGCCACAATGGCCATAGCTGAGCTGATCCAAAACCAGGAACCAGGCACTTCTTCCGGGTCTCCCATGTGGCTACAGGGGCCCAAGGACTTAGAACATCTTCTACTGCTTTCCTAGGCTATAGTAGAGACCTGGATTGGAAGTGGAGCAGCCAGGACATGAACTGGTACCCATATGGGATGCCAGCACTGCAGATGGCAGCTCTACCCACTACACGACAGCGTTGGCCTCAGGTAATTAGGTTTAAAAAAGAGGTCAAAGAAAAAGATCAACAAGTATGACCTCACTGTTAGCTCACTGTTAGATAATAGTAGCAGAATTTAAAACATTCGGCTTGAAAAGATTTTTTTTTTAGGATTTTTTTTTTATTTGAAAGGCGAAGTTAGAGAGGGGGAGAGAGAGAGAGAGAGAGGTCTTCCATCCACTGGTTCACTCCCTAAGTAGCCAAAAGACCGGCCTGGCCCAGGCCAAAGCCAGGATCTAGGAGTTTCTTCCAGGTCTTCCATGTAAATGCAAGGGCACAAGTATTTCAGCCATCTTCTGCTGCTTTCCCAGGTGCAATAGCAGGGAGCTGGATTAGAAGTGGGCAGCCGGTACTCAAACCAGTGCCCATATGGGATACCAGTGCTACAGGCAATAGCTTAACCCACTATGCCACAACACGGGCCCAGAAAAGATTCTGAGAGTAAGAAATCTGATTTCTTAGAATGACTTTTTTCTTGAGCTTGTCTCTCAGGAGTCTACATTAATTGTCTTGATTTTTCATCCATTTTTATCCACTCAGATGTTTCTTAATGAAGCAACGTTTGTTGTTCAGCTTTGGAAATTTTAATTCTGCTTGTCTTCGTATGAGGGGAGTCTTCAAAAAGTTTATGGGAAAACGTGTATTATGAAAAAAAAATTACATGTGGATTTCAGTATTTTTTTTTTTTGACAGGCAGAGTGGATAGTGAGGGAGAAAGACAGAGAGAAAGGTCTTCCTTTGCCGTTGGTTCACCCTCCAATGGCCGCTGCGGCTGGCGCATCGCGCTGATTCGAAGCCAAGGGCCAGGTGCTTCTTCTGGTCTCCCATGCAGGTGCAGGGCCCAAGGACTTGGGCCATCCTCCACTGCCTTCCCGGGCCATAGCAGAGAGCTGGCCTTGGAAGAGGGCGCCCCAACCGGAACTAGAGCCTGGTGTGCTGGCGCCACAAGGTGGAGGATTAGCCTGTTAAGCCACGGCGCTGGCCTCAGTATTTTTTTTCACCAAAATATACTTACCCTTTAATTCCATTTTCTAAGAACTTTTTGAGGTCATATTTGGATATGTGTGTGTAGAATATAAGCTTCTGAGACAAGAAAAAGAATTTTTAACCAACCAACTGCCTGATAGACTGCTAAGATCAATTTTAAGAAACTGATGTAAAAACTGCTTCCTCATGGTGTTTGGAATTAAATATTAAGAACAGTGGTAACAGCCCCACTTTGGAAGCTATTCCATTGTTTCAGCGAGTGATAGTGGTATCTTGAACTTGACTGGTGATAATACACTAAGACAAAATGGACTAATGTGAAATCGGTATACAAAGCAGAATCGGAGGGCGCTGGCGACTGACTTAATTTAGGAGCTGATAAAGAGCAGGAACAAGAGCTGCTGCCGGATGGTTAGCTTGTATTCTGGGTCCGTAGCATTGCTATAAAGAACATAGGTGGAATAGGTTTGGAGAAGAAACACTCAAGAAATGTTAAGTGCTTGAACCTGAGAAGGAGAACTCATCTAGAGATAGAGATTTGAGAGTCACAGCCTAAAGGTGCTATTTTATTTCCATGGAAGTAGATGAAATGAATTAGTCTGAGAATATTAATGAGGACAGAAAAAAGCCTAGGACAGAACCTTGAAGAGCACTAACATTTAAGAGATGAGTAGGGAAAAGTGCTTACACAAAGAAGAGTAAAGAGAAACCTTTACGTCAAGGAGAGGGCACCATAGGTGAAGCCCAGGAAGATAGGTGAAGCCCAGGAAGAACCATTCAGAAGGGAGGGAGTGGTCAGCACTGGCAAATGCTGTCAAGAGGTCAGGCCCAACAGAGATAAAGAAAAGGTCTCATTTGGATTTACTAAGATGCCAAAGCAGATCTAGTAGAGCTAAAAGATATATAGCAGTAAATTGACAAGTCAGTAGAAGCTGGAAAGTAGAGAAAAACAGGGAACTCTTAAGATATTTAAATAAGAGAATATAGAATGGTCAGAAAGGGGGCATGATTTCAAGACATTTTTATCTCCTAAAATTGGAGATTATGCAGTTTAAACGATAATGCTAGGAAGAAGACAAATAGAGACATTAAAAGAAGAAAAGAGAAAGGGTAATCAATTGAGCAGAAGTGGTAAGAAAGGAGGTCTGTTGCAGCAGGATGGCATTGAGTGGCACCTGTTCCATTTTAAAAAGTAGAAAGAAAGATTGTATGAAAAGAAGAGTAAGTTCATAAGAATTTTAGGTGGTAAGAATTTAGGGAGTTCTCAGGGCCAATGCTGTGGCATAATGTATTAAGCTGCCGCCTGCAGCACCAGCATCCCATATGGGCACCGGTTTGAGTCCCCGCTGCTTCACTTCCTATCCAGGTCCCTGCTAATGCACCTGGGAAAGCAGCAGAGGATGGCCCAAGTCCATGGGCCCCTGCACCCAGGTGGGAGACCTGGAAGAAGCTCCTGGCTCTGGATTCAGCCTGGCCCAGCCCTGGCTGTTACCATCACTTGGGGAATGAGCCAGTGAATGGAAAACCTCTCTCTCTCTCTGTCTCTTCCTCTCTCTCTCGCTCTCGCTCTCGCTCTCTCTTCCTCTCTCTCTCTCTCTCTCTCTCTCTAACTCTGCCTTTCAAATAAATAAAAGAAATTTTAAAAAGAAGAAATTTAGGGAGTTCTCTTATAATGGAAATGGATGTGGTAGGGTTTAGGGTTTTAAGAACTAGAGAATTTTGAAATGGCTATGTAGTAAATAACCGATACACATTAAAGAAACAAAAGAATTGCCATGTTGAAATGTCATATCACCAATAGCAGTACCATTCTGTACAGTTTTTCTTTAGCAGTACTCAGCACCCTAGTCACAAACAAGCAGAATATGGACAGATGAGTTGATCTAGAATTACATTCTATCTTCTACATATATTAACATATACATGTTCAGTTCTCATTGTATTGTGAGACTGGAATTTCTTTCTTTCTTTCTTTCTTTTTTTCTGGACAAGCAGAGTTAGACAATGAGAGAGACAGAGAGAAAAGTCTTCCTTTTTCTGGTGGTTCACCCCCCCCAAGTGTCCATTGCGGCCGGTGCCAATCCGAAGCCAGGAGCCAGGTGCTTGCTCCTGGTCTCCCATGCGGGTGCAGGGCCCAAGCACTTGGGCCATCCTCCACTGCCTTCCTGGGCCACAGCAGAGAGCTGGACCGGAAGAGGAGCAACCGGGACAGAATACGGTGCCCCAACCAGAACTAGAACCCGGGGTGCCAGCGCCACAGGCGGAGGATTAGCCTAGTGAGCTGCGGCGCCAGCTGAGACTGGAATTACTTTCATGTAACACCAACATTCTGGAATACTGTGGAAAAAGCTATTAGTTAGCCAAACAAAACATGGGTTCATATTCCAGCTCTAATACTATAGCTGTAGATTCTTGGGACAGTAATTTCATCCCTCTAAACCCAGTTTCCTCACCTATAAGTAAAGATAATACTTATTTCACAGGGTTGTGTAAGGATTAAATAATATAGTAACATTCCTGGCATGTAGAAGCAGCTCAACTAGTGTAGTTCTCTTTCCTCTTTCCCTTCTGTTTCAAGGGTCAGTTCAAATTTTGTCTATTTTTTAAAATAGACATTTTAAAAGTCATTCCATAACTTTTTAAATAGTTTTATTAATGCTTGCATCTTTATGTGTTATAATTATGTACTTGTCTTGCCTAATAAAGTGTCCATTTCGCTTTTGCATCTTTGCCTTTTGCACAATATTTAGTTCATAATAAATGCTCATTTGAATGTTTGTTAAACTAATTATGGTCCTTTCCAGTCTTCACCATTAATTGCACTAGAAGCTGTCAATACAAAGTTTGAGAAACAAGCATTTAATATGTAGTGATCCACTCCCCTCAAAAAATGATTTCACTCTAATTGATAACATTTTAATTGGAAAAAACACAGAAACTCTCCTACACCCAAAACCAATTTCAAAAACATATCTGAAAGTGGCCAATGGAAAGTCATGTCTGAAAGGTCTGGCTAGAATACAGCTACTCCTAAAAGCCTGAACCTAGTGGTTGTAGCTTCAGAAACCATGAGGGTTATCTAAAGAAGAATCAAAGCGGTCTTCAAAAAGGCCATAGAAAATGCATATTATGAAGAAACTATGCATGGGTTTCAAAAATGTTTCCACCAAAACAAACTTATTTTCTCCAGGAGCTTTCTGAAGTGCTACTCTCATATGTACTTACGGAATTGAAGACATCTGTTTCTGAGACCTGAGATACGTTCTACCTTCTCATGAGTGTTTCTGTCAATAACATCTCTCAAGTACCAGTCATTTCAGTTAGCATTTAACTAGAATTAATCAGCTCCTGCTTACCAAGTTCTTAGAATGTGCAAGGCCCCATACTGGCCTGAGTATTGGACTGATTCCCATTATGCCAGATAACTTGCTTCTTACAGCATTGTATGTCACTTAGCAAAAACAAACCCTGCAGTTAGCCAGGTTTCTTAAAAGTGAAGTCACAGTATAATTATCATTCTTTTAAGGTATGTTTATGTTCCCGGATTCTAACTCATGTGTTCTTTGTGATTTCTCGGAAGATTTCAGGGACATTTCAGCATCCCTAGTGCCCCTTAGGCAATCTGCTTCATAAAGGGCTCCAACAAATTGCATATTTCTATATATGTGTCACTCTCTTTGATTCATACTTAACTGTTTTGAAATTTTCTTTAAGAATACCTTTTTACATGTTTTTCTTATATACCTCTGTAGTTAAATTTTACAATCAACATGCTTAAAAAAGAAAAACAACCACTGAGCGGGTAGGTTAATTTTTCTTTAAATGAGAAGATGATGGTTTCCAAGACTCACACATTTCTCATCATAATGGTACTCTTCGAGTTAATTTTTTTTTCAGTTTGCTGGGTGTAAATGTGTTTTAACAGAAGACAATTATTAGAGCAAAAACCTAAAATATACATATACAGTGTAAGTTACATTTTCCCTGTAACGTTTTAGAATGCATATTTTGGGGCCGGCGCCATGGCTCACTTGGTTAATCCTCCGCCTGTGGCGCCCCGGCATCCCAAATGAGCACTGGGTTCTAGTCCCGGTTGCTCCTCTTCCAGTCCAGCTCTCTGCTGTGGCCCGGGAAGGCAGTGGAGGATGGCCCAAGTGCTTGGATGCCTGCACCCATGTGGGAGACCAGGAAGAAGTACCTGGCTCCTGGCTTCAGATTGGTGTAGCTCCGGCCATAGCAGGCATTTGAGGGCTGAACCAACGGAAGGAAGACCTTTCTCTCTGTCTCTCTCTCTCTCTCACTGTCTAACTCTATCTGTCAAATAAATAATAATAATAATAATAATAATAAAAAAGAAGAAGAATGCATATGTTTTCAAGGGCAAATATTTGGTCTAGCAGTTAAAATCCCCAAGTCTGTTTCACAGGACCTGGCATTGACACCCAGCTCTGGCTCCTGATCCCACCTTCTTGCTAATGTAGACCCTTGGAGGCAGTAGTGATGACTCAGGTCATGGGGTTCCTAACACCCACTTGGGAAACTTGAATTGACTTCTTGGCTCCTGTCTTCAGCCCATCCCAGTCTCTGCCATCAAGGGCATTTAGGAAGTGAATTTGCAGATTGGAGTACTTACTCTCTATTGCTTTCTCACTCACTCTCTCACTCTTTCTCTGCTTCTCAAAGTAGTAAATAAAAAAAAAAATTTAATGAATGGTTATTTTTTCTACCTAATAGTGTGTGAATTCAGGTCTAAGGAAATTCAGGGAATAAAACTAGTATAAAA
The DNA here is from genome assembly GCF_033115175.1 of Lepus europaeus. Lineage (NCBI taxonomy): Eukaryota > Metazoa > Chordata > Mammalia > Lagomorpha > Leporidae > Lepus > Lepus europaeus. The sequence goes on along the minus strand of NC_084832.1, from coordinate 40,018,636 downwards.
AATACTCATTACAAGGGCAGATGTTTGGCATATGTTTTAAGTCACCCATCGGGATCTGTACCTCTCATGTTGGAATAGCTGGGTTCAAGCTCTGGCTCTGTTCCCAATTCCAACTTTCTGGTAATGTACATTCAAAGAAGCAGCAGGTGGCTGGCTCAAGTACTTGGTCCCTGCAACCCATATGGGAGACACTGATTGAGTTCCTGGCTCCCAGCTTTGACCTGCTGCAGCCCTAGCTGTTGCAGGTGTTTGGGGAGTAAACCAACAGATGGGTGAACCTTTTGTACAAGTATACTTCAAAAAGATCATGGAAGGTGGATTTAAAAGATGGTTTTATTTTGAAGTAAAACATTTTTTGAAATTCATGCATAGTTTTTTCATAATACATATTTTCCATGACTTTTTTTTTTTTTTTTTTTTTAAGAACCATCCACTGGTTCACAAATGCCTGTAGCAGGTGGGACTGGGCCAGGCTGAAGCTAGGGTCCTAGAACTAAGTCCAAGTTTTGACATGGGTAGCAAGGACCGAAGTTCTGAGCCGTCACCAGCTGCCTCTTACAGTGTGCACCAGTCAGAAGCTGTATCAGAAGCACAGTAGGCAGAACTTGAACCAGGCACTCCAATGTGGAATGCAGACATCCTAAGCAGCAGCTTAACTGCTGTGCCAAATGCCTGCCCCTCATTTTCCATGACCTTTTTAAATACCCTTTATATATGTGAACTTCAAAGTTTTGTACCAAAATAAACTTAGTTTAATTACATTTTCTTAAATTTTTTGAAATTACCCTTTAAAATGGCAATAATACGAGTTTGAGTTTTTTTAATAACATCTTTCTACCAAAGTGTTTGAAATGCTTTCAAATTAATTATGTTATACTATCCCCTTTAGGAAACAGTTACAGATTTGTTTCCACCAAGTGTCTGTGGAAATAAGAAATTAGAAAAAAATTAGAAAAGCTTTAAATAATTCCTATATTCTAAGAGAAGTGGCTGTTTGCTTACATTCTCCAGTATTCAAGAAGATAATTAAGCTTTTCTCCTGAAATACGTATTTTTCAGCAAGTAGCAGGAATAATCTTTTTATATTATTGTCTAGTTCTCTTTGTATTCATTTATTTCACCTAAACCTCACAACCACTCTAGGATAGTTATGCCCATTTCACAGAAGCAACAGCTGAATCTCAATTATCCATTCTATAGACTGTTAACTCTTCTCAATTTTGAACTGCATAAAAGACACAGACACTTGAATTTCTTTTACACTGTACTCTATGGGCCACTACATTTATATGAATTTGTATAGAACTTAATAGAACTAGGTCAGAATTGTTTTGGTTTCTGTAAGTATTTTGGCTTCTTTTAATCTTTTCATCATCTCTAAAATTACAAATACCTCTGTTGTATCCTGCAGGTAAAGCTTTGCCTTGTGTGAGACAATGTATCTCATCATCAAAATATTTTATCTGTGTATATATACCCTTTTACCTTTCTGTATCACATTGCACATCTATTGTGTGTCATATAAACTTGTTATTTTCTAGGGTATTTTTTTAAGAATGAAATGTATATTCCCCCTGATATTTTAGAAGCCTGTGGTACAATCTCTTTTAAATACCAGGTACACTTCTCTGGCCTTTTTTTTTTTTTAAGCCAGTGAAGAACAAGTAAATGACCTCTTGCTATCACTTCTAACCCTGTGTTTTTATGACTCTCTTGGAATAGTAGCAGCTTATAACAAAGCAAACAATGCTAAGCAGAACTTGAGTGGACATAGAGAAACTGCTGGGCTCCAAGTCAGTCCTTGGAAATGTGTGGTGGCCAGGGTTAGGCACCATATTGACAGTAGTTTTTTTTTTTTTTTTTTTATTTGTTTATAGGGAGAGATCTCCCATCACTGTTTCATTCCCCAAATGCCTGCAGCACCTAGGGCTGGCCCAAGCCCAAGCCAGGAGCTAGGAGCTCTGTCGAGGTCTCCCATGTGGGTGGCAGGGACCCATCTGCTTCAGCCATCATCAGCTGCTCTCCAGCAAGCACATTAACAGAAAGCTGAATGGGAAGCTGAGGCGGGACTTGAACCCAGATACTCCATTACGGGATGCACAGCTTAACCCTTTGTACCACAACGCCCAACCAATACTACTGAGTATTCTGATATAAGTATTATAAACCATTGATCCAATAACAAGGAGCTAACAAGAGGAGAAGGCAAGATACACAACATGGAGGAGGTATAGGCGCTAGAGTAAGTCACAGTGTGTTAACCAGTGCTGAAAGTAGAGGATAGGGTTTAGAATCTGAAGTTAATGCTGAAAATGACAAACATTCATCAAAACTATCAGATTATGATGAAATAGTAAAGGCCAGAAACTAGACAGCACCTGAGTGAATACTGTTATGGAAAGGAAAGCAGTGCAGTTGGTCAAAGAATCAGCCATAGTGGCAGGCTTTTGGCACAATGGTTTAAGCCACAGCTTGGGACGCCTACATCCCATGTTAGAGTGCTGCTTCAAATCCTGTCTACTCTACTTCAAACCCAGTTTTCTGTTGATGCTTCCTAGGAAGCAGCAGACAATGGCCCAAGTATGTGGCCCCCTTCCTGCCATGAGGGAGACCTGGATGAAGTTCCAGGACCCTGACTTCAGTCTCTCTCTCTCTCTCTCTGCCTTTCAAGAGTTAATGAAAATAAATAAATAGTAGCTGGTGTCATGGCACAGTGGGTTATGCCACCTCCTGCATGCCAGTATTCCATATCAGAGTACTGGTTCCAGAATGCCCACATCCTCTATCAGAGTGCCGGTTCAAGTCCTGGCTGCTCTGCTGCTGCTGCTGCTGCTGCTTCTTCTTCTTCTTCTTCTTCTTCTTTTAAGATTTATGTATTTATTTGAAAATCAGAGTTACACAGAGAGAGAAGGAGAGGCAGAGAGAGAGGGAGAGAGGTCTTCATCCACTAGTTCACTCCCCAATTGGCTGCAACAGCCAGAGGTGCACTAATCTAAAGCTAAGAGCTGGAGTTTCTTTCTTTTTTTTTTTTTTTTTTTTTTTTTTTTGACAGGCAGAGTAGACAGTGAGAGAGAGAGAGAGACAGAGAGAAAGGTCTTCCTCCTTCCGTTGGTTCACACCCCAAGTGGCTGTTGCAGCTGGCGCTGCACCGATCCGAAGCCAGGAGCCAGGTGCTTCCTCCTGGTCTCCCGTGCGGGTACAGGGCCCAAGCACTTGGGCCACCCTCCACTGTCTTCCCGGGCCACAGCAGAGAGCTGGACTGGAAGAGGAACAACCAGGACAGAATTCGGCACCCCAACCGGCTCTAGAACCCAGGGTGCCGGCACTGCAGGCGGAGGATTAGCCAAGTGAGCCCCGGCGCCAGCCAAGGAGCCTGGAGTTTCTAATGAGTCTACCACAAGGGTTCAGGGGCCCAAGGACTTGGGCCATCTTCCACTGCTTTCCCAGGCTGTAGCAGGGAGCTGGATTGGAAGTGGAGCAGCCAGGTCTTGAACCGGTGTCCATATGGGATGCCAGGCGGCGGCTTTATCCGCTACACCAGAGCGCCGTCCCCCGCAAGTCCTGGTTGCTCTGCTTCTGATCCAGCTTTCTGCTATGTACTTAGGAAGGCAGCAGATGATAGCCCAAGTGATTGAAGCCCTGTCACCAATGTGGGAGACCTAGATGGATGGAGTTCCTGGCTCCTGGCTTTGTGGCCCAGCTCTGGCTATTTTGACCGTTTGGGGAGTAAACAAGCGAGTGGAAGATCTCTCTCAGTCTGACAGTCTGTCTTTTAAATAAATACATCTTTTTAAAAACAAACAAACAAACATTTAAATTGAAAATAATGTATTTTTAGAAAGCCAGACATCAGGGCCAGCATTGGCACAGTGGGTTAAGCTGCTGCCTATGATGCAGGCATCCCACATGGGTGTCAGTTCGTGTCCCAGTTACTGCACCACCAATCCAACTCCCTGCTAATGTGACTGGGAAAGTAGCAGCAGATGGCCCAAGTCCTTGGGCCCATACTACCCATGTGAAAGACCCGGATGGGGTTCCAGCCTCCTGGCTTTGGCCTAGCCCAGACCTGGTCATTTGGGGAGTGAATCAGTGGATAGAAAAATTTTTTCTCTTATCTCCCCCTTCTCCCCCCACCCCGTGTGTGTGTGTGTGTGTGTGTCTGTAACTCTATCTTTCATATAAATAAAATAAATCTTTAAAAAAAGAAAAAAGCCAGGCATCAGGAGGACATGAATGCTGTAAGGCAAAGCAGGACCACTAGTGCAAGTTAAGAAGTGCAAGTTATCATTCAGTAACAAGCTGAGCTAAGGGGTCTGGGCAGACCAACCAGGACAGAAGCACAGCTGCCACACTTCTGGTCTAAGTCAACAGTGGCAGTAAATATCAACCCAGGGGCCTACTTCAGTGTGTTAGTACCTTCCTCTATCTGGATCGCTGTGGAGAGTGACCCGGAGGTCAGATCCAGACTCGGGAAAGAATGTTTCAGGTTTAGTGCTGTCTGAGGCTGTGACAGCGGGAGTTGTCTCTCCTTTGCTATCACTCATGTAAATGCTTGCGTTCTCACTAAGCTTTCAGTGACACATAGGGTATTGGCACCAAAAATGTTTTTCACCTCAAGGACATAGGAATAAAAAATAGATGGACCTTATTCTGGCCTGCTGGATCCAGGACTTCTATCTTCTGTCCTAGGCCCCAAACTTTCAGTCCTAGGAGATAATCTAAGGAAAACAATCAGGATGATGAAAGAATTCTTTTCAGTTGTAAGAGAGATGAATGAACTGGGAATGTTTAGAGAAGATAAGACTTAAAGGATGATAAGGAATGCAAAGTAACACGTAAAAGAGGCAGTAAGAGGCTTGTTACACATGTCTCCAAAGGCCAGAATTAAAAGCAAAGGACAGACGTAATCAGGAGACATCTTTCACTCTGTGTTGTTTTTCTTGTTGTTTTGCGCTTTGTTTTGTTTTTGTAGTTCAGTAAGGAAAAGCTACCATGGTAGGTCATTTGTCGTTATTTTTCAAGCCTCAGCTAGGCAGAATTAAGTCAGAGGGCATTTCTTTATTCTTTTTTTCTATTTTTAATTGACTATAATTGTACATGTTTATGGAGCAGAGTATAATTGAATACGTGTGTACAGTATGTACAGAGGGAATTTCTCAACTGTGTATAGAGGCCAGTTAAATAACTTAAAGATCCCCACCAAAGCTGAAATTGTGTGTACCAAAGGTCTTGACAGAGGTATCAGCGTGATTCTGCACATAATGATAGCTTTGACCCCAGGAAGACCTGCATTTGAATACTAGTCTTGCTTCTCAGTAGCTAGATGAATATAGTTGCACTTCTGGAGCCTTCTAAGCCTCACTTTCTTCATCTTCAAACTTGAAATAGTGTCTACCTTTCGGCATTTAAGAGAAAATTATTGCGTAAAATACTTAGCACAAAGCCTGGCACTTACAGATACTCAGTCAATGTAAATTTCTGTCCCTTCCCCTCCCTCAGAACTAAAATCTTTGTATACTTCCCCAGAGGCAAAGAGATAATCTAGAGTGAGGTGAGCCCAGAAATGGGAATACATTTTGTTGTTGTTGTTTTAGTTATTTACTTATATTGATTTGAAAGGCAGAGAGAGAGAAAGATTTTTCTATCGACTGGTTTACTCCTGAATCCCCCGCAAGAGCAGGGACTGAGACAGGCTGAAGCCAGGAGCCAGAACCTAATCTGGATCTCCCACATGCCTGGTAGGGACTCAACTATTTGAGCCATCGCTGCTGCCGGCGAGGGTGCACATTACCAAGAAGCTGGAAATGGGAGCAGAACTGGGACTCAGCACAGACATTCCAGTGTGGGATGCAGACATCCCAAGTGGTGCCTTAGCCACTGTGCCAGATGCCTGCCCTGGAACCACTTCTAGATGAGGAGGCTTTGAGACAGTAGGAATCAGCCAGTAGCAATTACAGATATTGATGCCGTTCTCTAATAGCTTTTCCGTACAAAATCTGTTTTGTCTGTTGTTCGAATGTTGTGGCATTGCATTCAAGGTAACTTATTTACAAATCATGTTAAACTGTGCTAAAAAAAATATGCTTTAATAATAATTTTTGATATGGTCTTTTCATCTAAATATTCTTTCACCTTTTCATTTAAAGTAATCATTTTTTTTAACTTTTATTTAGTAAATATAATTTTCCAAAGTACAGTTTATGGATTACAATGGCTTTTTCCCCCCCATAACTTCCCTCCCACTCGCACCCCTCCCATCTCCCGCTCCCTCTCCCATTCCATTCACATCAAGGTTCATTTTCAATTATCTTTATATACAGAAGATAGATTTAGTATATATTAAGTAAAGATTTCATCAGTTTGCACCCACACAGAACATAAAGTGTAAAAGACTGTTTGAGTACTGGTTGTAGCATTAATTCACATTGGACAACACATTAAGGACAGATCCCACATGAGGAGTAAGTACACAGTGACTCCTGTTGTTGACTTAACAATTTGACACTCTTGTTTATGGCATCAGAAATCTCCCTAGGCTCTAGTCATGAGTTTCCAAGGCTATGGAAGGCTCTTGAGTTCACCGACTTTGATCTTATTTAGACAAGGTCATAGTCAAAGTGGAAGTTCTCTCCTCCCTTCAGAGAAAGGTACTTCCTCCTCCTTTGATGGCCCATTCTTTCTACTGGGATCTCACTCGCAGAGATCTTTCATTTAGGTTGTTGTTGTTGTTATTGTTTTTTTTTTGGGGGGGGGGGGTTGCCAGAGTGTTTTGGCTTTCCATGCCTAAAATACTCTCCTGGGCTCTTCAGCCAGATCCGAATGCTTTAAGGGCTGATTCTGAGGCCAGAGTGCTGTTTAGGACCTCTGCCATTCTATGAGTCTACTGTGTATCCCACTTCCCATGTTGGATCATTCTACGGCCATACCACCCTGAACACGCCCAATCTTGTCTGGTCTTGGAAGCTTTAATAATAAATTAAATATCTTATTGAGCATTTAGAGTATGGGACAGATGGCTTTGAATTAAATTTACATTTTCTTTTAAACTTTTTAATTTTGGTAGATACAATAAGGACATTTTGCTATTTTAAAAAAATCTTTATCTGTTAAAATCTCTTCTGAAACACTTACAAATAAAAGATCTAAGGTCTTAAATATGCTTTTTTTGTTTTTAAAGGTTTATTTATTTCAAAGTCAGTGACAGAGAGAGAGATCTTCCGTCTGCTGGTTCACGTCCCAAACAGTGGCAGCAGCCAGAGCTGGGCCAGGCTGAAGCCTGGAGACCAGAGCTGCATCCAAGTCTCCCATGTTGGTGGCAAGGGCCCAAGCACTTAGGTGGTCCTCTTCTGCCTTCCTAAGTGCATTAGCAGGGAGTTGGATCAGATGAAATAACTGAGACTTGAATGAGCACTCATATGAGATGCCAGAATTGCAGGTAGCAGCTTAATCTGCTGTGCCACAGTGCCAGCCCTTGAAATATGCTTTAAAGGATTAAAAAAAAAAATCAGTAAGAAAAGAGATTAAACAGTGTTAGCTTACATATGACACTGCAGTTTCATTCTTAGGTATAAATCTAAGACAAATTAAAATATCCACTGGGATGGGCAATGTGACATAGAAGCACACAGCAGGTTAAGCCATCGCCTACAACGCTGGCATCTCATTTGAGCATAATCAGAGTCCTAGCTGCTCCACTTCTGATCCTGCCTCCTGCTAATGTACCTGGGAATACAGCAGAAGATGGCCCAAGTACTTGTGTGGAGACAGATGGAGTTCGTACCTGCTGGCTTGGTTTGGCCCAGCCCTGCCATTGCAGCCACTTGGGAAGTGAACCAGTGGATGTAAGATCAATCACTCTCTCTCTAAATGTGTGTGTGTGTATGTGCATGTTTATGTATATATCCATTTCTCCCTCTCTCTGTCACTGTGCCTTTCAAATAAATAAATCTTCAAAAAGAACATGTCTACAGGAAAACTTGGACAAGCATGTTTATAGCAGCATTATTCATAATGGCCAAAAAGTAAAAACAGCCCAAATGTCCATGAACTGACAAATGGATTTTTAAAAAAAATGTTTTCCATCCATGCAATAAAATATTATTCTGCCAAAAAAGGAGTAAAGTACTGATACCTATCACAATATAAATGAACCTTGAAAAACCTGTCAGGTAAAAGAAGCTAGTCACAAAGGGCCACATAGTATATGATTACATTCCTGTGAAATGCCTAGAACAGGAAAAGTTAAACAGACTGAAAGCAGATTAATGTTTGTTTGGGACTAAGGGATGAGAAACATGGTAGGTTAGAGGAGTAATAGCTAAAACAATCAAGGTTTCTTCCTGAGGTGTTGAAAATATATGTTTTAAAGATTTATTCATTTATTTGAAAGAGTTACAGAGCGGGAGAGACAGAGAGAGAACTTCTGTCCACTGGTTCACTCCCCAGATGGCTGCCATAGCCAGGGCTAGACCAGTGCTAGGCCAGACCTAAGCCAGAAGTCAGGAGCTTCATCTGGTCTCCCACATAGGTGGCAGGAGCCTAAGCACATGGGTTGTCTTTCACTGCTTTTTCCAGGCACGTTAGCAGGGAGCTGGATCAGAAGTAGAGTAGCTGGGACACGAACCAGTTCCCATATGGGATGTCAGTATCACAGGCAGTAGCTTTACCCACAATGCCACGATGCCAAACCCCTTGAAAATATTTTAAAATTGACTCTGAAGTGGGTTCATGCATCTATGAGTAAGGTTGACTTATAATGGGCTTACATCTAAATAAACTCAACAGTAAGTGAAAATATCTGAAATGTGAAATGTTTTTAACACATTTACCATAATGAACACCAGAGCTTAGCCTAGCCTACCTTAAACATGCTGTAAACACATTAGCCCTCAGTTGGGCACAATCATCTAACATAAAGTGTGTTTTATAACAAAATGTTGACTAGCTCATGTAATTTATTGAATACTATGCAGAGGGTAAATGAGTAGAGGTAGCTACCATTAATTAATGTATAGTACTGAAAGCACACAGGACCTGAAGGTTGTATCAGTAGTTTCCTGTGTGATCTGCTCCTGCCCAGAATCACTGGAAAGCGTTGTCCCATATATCACCCAGAAATGACCAAAATTCAAAATTTGGGTTATGGCCTCTATTCAATGCCTGTCACTCTTGCAATATCATAGAGTCGACAAATTGTAACATGAACCATTCTAAGTTCAGGACTGTGTATATACTAAAAACCATTGAATTATGCACCTGAATTCAAGAAACCACATGGTATGCAAGTTATCTCAATAAAGCTCAAAAATAGTAAAGGTAAGCGTTTGGCTGATATTTATAACACTGGTTACCTACATCCCAGATTGGAGTGCCTGGGTTTGTGTCTAAGCTCCACTCCCAATTCCAGCTTCCTGCTAGCGCACACACTGAGAGGTAGCAAGTGATGGCTAGAGTAGTTGGGTTCCTACCATCCATTTGGGAGACCTGGATTGGATTCCTGCCTCCAAGCTTCAGCATGAGCCAGTCCAGGCCATTGTAAGCGTTTGGAGAATGAGCCAGTAAATGGATGGAAGTGCTCACTCTCTCTCTCTCTCTTTCTCTCGTAAATAAATAAATAAAACTTTTTAGAAAACAGAAAATCAGTATTGGCAAAATGTTGGTAAAAGCTGAAATTATGTAATGCAAACTGGGAACTTAGCATGCTGTCTGTTTTTGTATCTTTGAAAATCTCCATAATAAAATTATTATTTAAATATCATTTTGGATGAAATTTCAGTATGTGAACTGTGTTTGTACTTGGTTTAAACTGAGGTTGGTTTTTACCTTATGTTACTTCAAGAGAGATGCACAGAATTATTGACCTTATTAGTCAGGATACGTTGTTATTCATATATAAAAGCACTTCCATTTAACCTCCAGTGGAGCACATAGTTTGCATTATGCTTGTCAGAGCTATTTTCATCAAGAAATGCTATCTATGTGTCCCCTTGCCAACATCTTTGCAGAGTTTACAACTTTCAGCAATTTATTGGCATCAGCTATGCAATACTATTAAACAGCTGCTCTGCAGTTGAGCTGTTTTAATATGCTACCACTCTTTGTGAATAGTTAATATTAAATGACCAAGATACATGCTTTTGGATTCCAGAAAGCAATTTATCTGTCTGATGGAGATTGTGCTCTAAAAATCATCATAATATCATCATCTACAAATTTCATAAGAATGTCCCTGACTTTAACTCATTTTTGAAAAGTAATTATTATACTGAAATATGATTTGTTTTAGTTTTATCCTACATTTCAGTGGTATGGTCAGAGACAATTCTTCATTTTTTGATTTTAATAATTCACTTGTCCTAGTATTTTTGGATATTTTTGGATATTTGATCTGCTAAAATTATACTATTAGCTTTTGAAAATTAGTATAAAAGCATATTCAAATTAATTATTATAAATCAAATGCTGTTATACAAGATTTAAAAGTCTCAAGTAGTAAAAAGAAAAGAAGATTGAAGTGAGGGAGTTTTACAGTTTGAATTTTATGATGAGTAAGTGATAATTATATAATTTTAAAATACAAGCATTTTTTAAAATATTTTTTGGAAATGACTAAGTTAATGAAGCATCTACCAGGAACAGGCTGGAACTGCCAGAATGTGATAGCTCCAGGTTAGGGTACTCCACATTTTGTCATTTGGGGGAGAGTCTACTTTCTCCGTGAGGCCCTTAGAGTGAATCCTACTAGACAGATTGTATTACCCACATATACTGTGTCATCCAGATAAGTAGCCTAGAGCAGAAGTAAAGCATGTGAGCTGGTCCCTCATTCATAAATTGGGACACACAACCAAAAACCCTAAGAAACTGGAAGAAAAATAGCATAAAAGGGAAAAATCAGAAAGTGGCCCCGTTCACCAAAGAAAACAAACCAGAAAAGAATTCCAGAGCAGAAAAGAACTTGCGAAGTGTCTCAATTAGTTTTTTCAGAAACATTTGAGAAAGTGGTATTTCCATAAAGTAAAAATCAGTGAGCAAAATTCTGTGATATTTTCAAAAACTGCCAAAGCCAATATCATGAAGTTATACTAAAAATGCCTTTAAAAAGATGTAGAAAAATCAAGGAGCTTTCCTAAAACGTACAAAAAGGTTCAAAGGTGGAAATAAACAGGGGAAAACAAAATTATATAGAGGATTCCAAAGAGAAAATACTTACAGAAAAATTAAATTGGCATCATAGTTCTTAAAACTTTCATTCTAGAAGACAGAAGTAATAGTATCAAAGCAGAATACTTTCTTCCACAATACCCTCTCAGAAAATTAATAAAGTATATACCAAAAAATAACAAAAAGATGAAAAGAAAGGTCCAAGAATTTAATGAAATTTGCCAAGTTGTGCAATAAAAAGAAATTTCAGAGTAATGGTTGTCCATCAGTCATAAAAGCAGTCAACAGAAAATTGATCCCAGCAAACACCATGATTAGGAAGATAGACAAGGCTGGGCATTGCAGTGCAGCAGGTTAAACCTCCACGTGGGACACCTGCATCCCATAATGGAGTGCCAGGGATTGAGTCCCGCCTCCACTTCCTATACAGCTTCCTACTGAGGTACCTAGGAATCAGCAAAGATAGCCCAAGTATTTGGATTCCTTCTCCCAATGTGGGAGATCCCAATGGAATTCTTGACTCCTAGCTTTGGCCTGGCCCAGCCCAGGCTGTTGCAGGCATTTGGACAGCGAACCAGCAAAAAGAGGATGTCTCTCTCTCTCTCTCTCTCCCTCTCCCTCTCCCTCTCCCTCTCCCTCTCCCTCTTCCCTCTTCTTCCTTCCCTCCCCCTCTTCCTCTTCCACTTTTCTCTGATATTCTGCCTTTCAGACAAATAAATAATAATAATAATAAAAGTTCATGGAAGTAGAATTAAAAGATAAATTAATGTTTTAAAAAGCAGCCAAATATAAAGGGCATACATTGTTTCCTTAATGACAAAGGAAAAAGAAATTGTGAGAAGAGGGGAAATTTTTTCTAAAAGTTGAGATTCATGTAGAAACCTAACCAAATGACATGATTTTGAGCAGTCAGTGCACTACAAGAAAAGGAATCCAGTTGAACTTGATATTTCGGACATTCTTCTTTGAACATGATAGGTTTTGTTTTTCCATCAAATCACCCTCTGCGCTACAGTGAACAGTATTTACAGATCATGAGACAGTACTTTCAAATAAGCTTACAGATCAATCAGCATAGTCCACCTGTAAAAGAGAGAAGCAGAATCGGAAAGTAGAGAAGTAAAATGCAAAACTGAAGTGTAGACAGTAAGTACAGAACCTTGAGAGAATGTCATCACAAAAACTAAAAGGAAAATAGGAACGGAAGGAGTATGGGTAGGAAGTATCATTACGTCCTTAAAACTGTATATATAAAATACATGAAATCTATTCCCTTTATATAAGTAATTAATTTAAAAATAAGTCAGAATCTTAACAGGAGAGGGAGCCAGCAACCATAAGCCAGACACAGGGTAAGAGCCAAACCAGGTTAGAAATAAACTGAGTTTCAAGATGATTTCATTTTAACAAAAGAGTCAGTTAAGTAGTGACAATGAAGATTGCTATGTCTTGCATATTATGCTGGTTTATTTGTTGTTTGCTTGTCAGTTTTTAAATTGAGATCTCATGAATCATGTTCATTTCATTGTAGTAGTAATATCAACTATGGGAGAACAATTTTTGCCAAAAATGTAGGTAAAATATATTAAAATACTTTGATGGCTGGGAAGACTCAACCTCATACACAAGTCAGTTCTTACTAATATTTTGTAATTCAACATTATTCCTCCGCTTATCTCCAAGCATGTAACTGGAAAAAAACTTCAATCATTAAACACAGTGTGACATGGGTACGTGAATAGACAGACTGTTGGAACAGAGTTCAAAGTCCAGAATAAATTATATACAATGGAAGTTTAGTATGTAATAAAGATAGCACTGTGGAGGGGAGGAAAGTCTTTTTTAGTACATCATGTTGTTGTTATAGAGTAGCCATCTTAGGGGGAAAGATACTGGATCCATACCTTTCACCATAAACCAGTATGAACTTCAAAGAGATCAGCATAAAAATAACCTGTGGAAAAGAAGATGAAAGATTGACACATTCAGGTACATCACCATCAGAAGTCTTGTACAACAACAACAAAAGCGGGGGTGGTGGGGTGGTGGGAAGGAAAGGCATAAATAAAGTTAAATAAAAGAAAAGTAAACTGGAGGGGCCAGTGCCATGGCTCGCTTGGTTAATCCTTGCCTGCATTGCTGGCATCCCATATGGGCACCAGGTTCTAGTCCCGGTTGCCCCTCTTCCAGTCCAGCTCTCTGCTGTGGCCCAGGAGGGTAGTGGAGGATGGCCCAAGTACTTGGGCCCTGCACCTGCATGGGAGATCAGGAGGAAGCACCTGGCTCCTGGCTTCAGATTGGCACAGCACTGGCCGTAGTGGCCATTTGGGGAGTGAACCACCGGAAGGAAGACCTTTCTCTCTGTCTCTTTCTCTCTCACTGTCTATAACTCTACCTGTCAAATAAATTTTAAAAAGAAAAAGAAAAGTAAACTGGAAATAAAAAATTTCCATTCAATTAAAGACAATAGTGCTCTTTCCCTGTCACATAAAAGAGCTCCTTAAAATGTAAGAAAATGGTCCGCACCGTGGCTCAATAGGCTAATCCTCCACCTGCGGCGCCGGCACACCAGGTTCTAGTCCCGGTCGGGGTGCCGGATTCTATCCTGGTTGCCCCTCTTCCAGGCCAGCTCTGCTGTGGCCCGGGAAGGCAGTGGAGGATGGCCCAAGTGCTTGGGCCCTGCACCCCATGGAAGACCAGGAGAAGCACATGGCTCCTGCCTTCGGATTGGCACCCCGCGCTGGCCGCAGCGCGCCAGCCGTAGCGGCCACTTGGAGGGTGAACCAACAGCAAAGGAAGACTTTTCTCTCTCTCTCTCTCTCTCTCTCTCTCTCTCTCTCTCTCTCTCTCACTGTCTAACTCTGCCTGTCAAAAAAAAAAAAAAAAAAGAAAATGACCACTCACCACCCAGTAGAAAATGGACCAAAGATAGCAGCAGGAAAGGAAATGCCCTTAATACATAAAAAGCTGCTCAATCTCACAGGGGAAGAGTTGCAAAATAAACATATCAAAACACTTATCAGACTGGCAAAAATTTAAAAAGGTAACACAAGCATACATTTTATCAGTTAGGCAACTGAAGCTCACTGAACCAAATCAGGCTGCCTGAGTTTACACAATTAATAATAGTGTCAAGAAGAGGTGTATCTTTGACCTCTAACCTAATACTGAAATATTACCTCTACATGTTCTTGACTGTGTGCTCAGTGTATATTGGTTCTATGGATACTGGCATTAAAGTGATATTTGCTCAAATTTACCAGTGATGTAAAAGATATCATATAAGCCAGACATACTGAAACTGAAAAAATGTGTTCCAAATGTAATTTTGGTACCCACTGTGACGGTATTATCCTAATAAGAACTTTGCAGAATTTTGTCGTTTTTAAAGAGTTCCTTACCTGGATTTCAGAAACCATACTATTGTTTATATTATGAGCTGAACAACAGTAGCATTGTGACAGCACCTCAGATTGCGGTGATCCTAGTCTGGAAAAGCAAAGACGTGAATTTCCCTGACCAACATTAAGGGTGATCTGTTTACTGTTTGTATACCAGCAACAAAAGGAAGCCAAAGGAAAACAAAATTATGGCCTCATTTAGTATATTTGTGAGCTGAAACCCTCTGCCTACCACAACATTCAACTCCTTCCTTTTCCCCCTCTTCATCTCCTCTCCTCTCCCTACCCCCATCCTAGCAGGTATGATACACTAAACTCCTTTTACCTTATTTATTTGTAGAATAATGGTAAGTGCTATTCGATATAATTTTTCCTATTATTGTATTTTATCTTCATACCAAGACACAAGAGTTATAGGAAGTAAAAAGATGTTCTTTCAAATACAAAGTTATTCTCTTTTTTTTTTTCTTTGTGTGTGTGTGTGTGTGTTTTAATCTAAACAAGGCTGAGAGAGTTCCCATCCAGTCATTCATTCCCAAAATGCCCATAAGGGCCAAGACTGGACCAGGCCAAAACTAGAACTGGGAATCCAATCCAGATCTCCCATGTGGCAAGAAGAACCTGGTGACTTGAGCCATCACTTACTGCCTCCCAGGGTATGTGGCAGCATTACCAGGAAGCAAGAATTGGGAGCCAGAGCCAGGAATTGAACCCAGGCACTCTGATATGGGCAGCTTAACTGCTAGGCCAAATACCCACCCTAGAAAGTTCTTTTAATAGGCTGGAAGACTTTCAGTTCCCCTTTCTCTTCTACTTATCTTGGTAAGGCAAATAGGAGCTAAAATCCAACTTCACATCAGACATGTTAAACATTAAGTCAGTGGTTATATACCTCATCATAGAGGAGCATATAAATTATATAACATAACATTGAAAGCAGAAGAAACCCCAGAGACCCAAATAACAGCATATCAGACCCAAATAACAGCTGTCTGAAGGTATATACCTTTGTACGTACATTGGGCAAGACAGCCCCATCCTGCAGAAAAGAGGAGGAATTCTGGCACTATTTCTTCCAGTTCCTCTCTGCTCCTAAAATCTATTAAGGCAATGAGGCTTATACTCAGCAGCTCTGTTTTAAAATACACACTCAAGCTAGATGGTTCTAAATAGAACTAATGACAGCCAGAAAAGAAAGGCCTGTAGGAACTTGCTCTGACACGGAGCTGATGTCTATAAACAGATTAGTAGAAGGGAGCAAAACATCTTTCTCTCACCATAACTTCTGCGTCTTGGCAAGAAGATAGAATAAATAGGAAAAAATGATCTATTACGCAGCCTGCTACTACTCCACAGATAAATAAGGTAAACGGGAGTTTAGTCTGTCATCTCCCCATATATTTGTGCTTGATAAAGCTGTTTAGTAATTAATCAGAAATATCCACTAATTAGATGCTAAGAGTTGGTCATGGGAAAAAAATAATAGACAAAATAGGTTTGGAAGAAGGAATGGATGAAATTTTTTTATCTGAATTCTTCAAAAAGTTCAGCATAATTAACTCTTGGTTCACAAGGCAATGAAAACCAACTCCACTTAATATCCATAAAAGAATTAAGGGGATAATATGCCTAAAGAAATTCTGGAGCTATTTTAAACTCACTGCTTCAACTGTTGGTTTGTAGCCAAAAAAAAAAAAAAAAAAAAAATTGGACCCTTTTTCTCTACCATCTTTATATAAGACTTCATAAGATTATGGGATAGTTTAAGAGGGAGAAGATAAACAGTACCTAATCTGAATAAATGAATGTACTTCAAAATGTTTTAAAAATGAACTTAAAAGATGAGTTTATTTGGTGCAAAAAATTTTTTGAAATCCATGCATAGTTTTTTCATAATACACATTTCCCACAAACTTTCTAAAGACCTCTTGTATGCATGGACTTCAAAATTTTTGCAACAGGGACTGATTTTGTGGCACAGCAGGTTAAGCCACTTCTTGAGACATCTGCATCCCATATCAGAAGGCCTGGATTCAAGTCCCAGCTGCCGTATCAATGATCCAGCTTCCTGCTAGTGTGTGTTGAGAAGCAGCAGATGATAGTCCAATAATTGAGTTCCTGCCATCCACATGGGAAACTTGGGTTAAATCTAGTCTTCTGCATTCAGCTTGGCTCAGCCGCAGCTGCTGCAGTCTTTTAGAAAGTGAACCAGGGGCCAGCACTGTGGTGTGGTGGGCAAAGCCACCCCCTGCAGTGCTGGCATCCCATATGGGCGCCGATTCGAGCCCCGGCTGCTCCTCTTCCAATCCAGCTCTCTGCTATGGCCTGGGAAAGCTGAGAAAGATGGCCCAAGTCCTTGAGTCCCTGCACCCACATGGGAGACCCAGAAGAAGCTCCTGGCTTTGGATCGGCATTGCAGCCAATTGGGGAGTGAACCAGTGGATGGAAGACCTCTCTCTCTCTCTCTCTCTCTCTCTCTCTCTTTCTCTCTCTTTCTGCCTCTCCTTCTCTCTATGTAACTGATTTTCAAATAAATAAATATTTTTTTAAAAATATATTAAGCATATTTTAAAAAGAAAGTGAACCAGCAGATGGAAGATCTCTGAACTTCTCTGTCTTGACACACCTCTCTCTCGCTCTTGCTCTGCCTTCAAGTATATGAAAATAAATAAACATTTTTAAAAATTGCATCAGGGCCAGCGTTGTATTGTGGCAGATTAAGCTGCCACCTGCAACATCAGCATCTCATGGCACTGATTCAGTCCTGGCTGCTCCCCTTCCTATCCAGCTCCTTGCTAATGTGCCTGTGAAAGCAGCAGGAGATAGCCCAAGTGCTTGGGCTCTGTCACTCACATGGGGGAGACCCAGTTGGAGTTCCAGGTTCCTGGCTTCAGCCTAGCCTACCCCTAGCTATTGCAGCCATTTGGGAAGTGAACCAACAGATGGGAAGATATCTGTCTCTCCCTCTCTCTCTCTGTCTCTGTAACTCTGCCTTTCAAATAAGTAAATAAATAAATCTTTTTGAAAATTGCATCAAAATAAATGTATCTTTTAATTCCACTTTTCACAAACTTTTTGAAGAATCCTCATGTGTAGAAAATCTACAATGGAAAGTAATTATGCCAGTGGTTCCCAAATCTCTGTCCATTGGGATCACCTGGAATGTTTAAAATATTCCAAAACCCAGACCGTACACTCCATGCCAAGTACGGCACACTCTCTAGAGTGGGACACAGGCACCATTGGTAGTTTTTGAAGCACCACAATGACTCTCATAGACTGAAGGATTTGGAAACCACTATATGTCAGTTATACTAAAAGTGATACCATACTTACTGATGATTATAAGTTCCTGTGCATGATCAGGGTACATTAACATTTTATTATTGTCACAACTTTCTTCATTGATGCAGTATAATTACCTCAAATATTTCTTCTACTTAAAGAAAAGTAAATATTTCAACATCAATCATTGTTAGTCTGCTTGCCAAAATCCTATTTGCCATTTTCTTCTGTTTTCATACATCAACAGGAACTGGCAGCGATGAAGCAGATTCTCATTAATATGCGTAGTAAACACACTCAGAACAGCTTACTTCTGACGAAAGCAGAATCAAAACCTGCAGCGGAAAATCAGAAATCACAGGCCTTGAATGTGCCCAGAGATCATGAAGACAATATATTTATACCCAAGCCAACACTCTTTGTGAGTATGCTTTTCCTTGCGGATTTTTACTACATATCTTACTTTAAATTTTTTCTTCTCATTCAGATTGATGGTGAACTAACTTTAATAGTTTCGTAAAAGGGACTGAAGGAATCTGCTATAATCCCTTTTCTGTATCTATTTTACAGATGATAGTTGGATTCTGTATTTCTAGACTTGCCCAGAAGTTATCTTAAATCTAGCACTTACCTCGGGTAAAAATGAGTATGCACAGAAATCAGTCCAAGAAAAAAGAAATAAGACAAATTTAGATAAAAGGTAGGGAAAATAAATTAGGGATTATTGAAAATTACTTATTTTAAAAAATAAGAACGGGGCCGGCACCGTGGCTTAACAGGCTAATCCTCTGCCTTGAGGCACTGGCACACCGGGTTCTAGTCCCGGTTGGGGCGCCGGATTCTATCCCGGTTGCCCCTCTTCCAGGCCAGCTCTCTGCTATGGCCTGGGAGTGCAGTGGAGGATGGCCCAAGTCCTTGGGCCCTGCACCCCATGGGAGACCAGGAGAAGCACCTGGCTCCTGGCTTCGGATCAGCACGATGCGCCGGCTGCAGCGGCCATTGGAGGGTGAACCAACGGCAAAAAGGAAGACCTTTCTGTCTATCTCTCTCTCTCACTATCCACTCTGCCTGTCAAAAAAATAAAAATAAAAATAAGAACAGGGATAAAAGGATGATAGAATCAAAATAGGAGTGATGTTGTTAAATACTTCAACATGGTGCCCAGGCCGTGTTTTCATTCTCAAAAGAACCACGATTTTTACTCTCTTTTTAAAAATTTTTTGTACATTTAGTTTTACTTTATTTAAAAGGCTGAGAGAAGAGCAAAATCTTCCAACCACTAGCTCACCTCTCAATTGCCTGCAGCATCAGGGTCTGAGCCAGACTGAAGCCAGGAGCCCAGAATTCAATTCAGTTCTCCCATGTGGATAACAGAGACCCAAATATGAAGCCATAACCTGCTTCCTCCCATGGTTTGCGTTAGCAGGAAATTCGAATCAGGAGCCAGGACTCAAACTTAGACATGCTGATATGGGTTGTGGACATCCCCAGCCCAGCTTAACCCTTGCACCAAACACCCACCTGATTTTTACCTTCTGAACATTTAGACTTAAAACCAGCAAGAATTTCTCTTTTACTTCAATATAGTGAGTCCCCAGAATCTTAATTTAAAAAAATCTCCTTAGAGCATTATAATAATCAACCAAATATAGGAACTTCTTATCTAAGCCATTATTTATACATGCAGATAATGCTACTGAGGATCAGTGAGATGAAAGATTTCCTAGTGGTTATATAAACCAAAATTTTTTTTTTTAAAAAAGGCAAAGTTGCAGTAAGAATCAAATATGGGACAATTATTGTGAGGATCCACGTAGTAGGAATGGAGGCTGCACTGCGGGGACGGAGAAAACAGGAAGCCTCCGTTGACCAGCCTGGACCCAAGGCAACTCTCGGACTTGCAGCAGCTGAATCCATGGATCTCCCCCTCTGTAGTACACCTTCTCTTTAGTTCTCTCCTAGTTTCTGCTTACTCCTGGTTTCCACTTCCTTGTTAACCTGTTATGGCCCTTGGTCACCAGGAATGTTTGTATGCATCCTTCCTACATCTGCTCTCTCATAACCTAGCTCTCCCTATTTTCGGAGGATGAGAATCTACTAGTCACAGGCCATCCTCTTAGCTGGTAGTCCTTGTGGCAAGAGTTCTTCAGGTCATTAGCCAGCCTACAGAATGGCTGCCCTTACTGGTGAGCAGAGGTCACATGATGCCAAAGATAGCCACCTTGGGCTATTTATTTGGGACTGTGGCTAAGGAAATTTCCAGGGTAGGGGGAAGAGGTAGTGGAAGATGCTGTGCTATGTGCATTGTATTATAATCTAAGGAAGCAAGCAGACTGAGCACATAGACTTTAACGGGAAAATAAAGTCAGATGAAAAACACAAGATAGGGGCCAGCGCTGTGGCGTAGCGGGTAAAGCCACCACCTGCAGTGCCAGCATCCCATGTGGGTGCCGGTTCGAGTCCAGGCTGTTCCTCTTCCAATCCAGCTCTCTGCTATGGCCTGGGAAAGCAGTAGAAGATGGCCCAAGTCCTTGGGCCCCTGCACCCGTGTGGGAGGCCCAGAAGAAGCTCCTGGCTCCTGGCTTCAGATCAGCGGAGCTCCGGCCATTGCGGTCATCTGGGGAGTAAACCAGCAGATAGAAGACCTCTCTCTCTCTCTCTCTCTGCAACTCTGTCTTTCAAATAAATAAATAAATCTTTAAAAAAAAAAAAAGAAAGAAAAACACAAGATAGAGCCTTATATTTAAAGCATATCAGAACTCTCTGATCTACTTTTCTGACACTGTTCTCTTCCAAGCAGTGAACTTCTGCTGAACCTGACCTCCTCCTCCATTTCTGACTTGACTTTGACACTCTGATTATGATTTCTTGAAATCCTGCCTATAGCCAGGGCATGAGTAAGATTTCCTCAATACCTCAAGATAAGGTTACACAATGAGGATAAAATTAAGAAAATCCTCTACGTAAAGGATGAATTGAGTGCCTTGTATTTCTTTTTTATTATCTACAGTCTTTATTTTGTTGTGCAATAAACATTTTATTGATAATAAGGAAATTTTTTTTTCTTTTTTTTTTCTTTTTTTTTTTTTTTTTTTTTTGACAGGCAGAGTTAGACAGTGAGAGAGAGAGACAGAGAGAAAGGTCTTCCTTTTTGCCATTTGTTCACCCTCCAATGGCCGCTGCGGCCGGCGCATTGTGCTGTTCCAAAGCCAGGAGCCAGGTGCTTCTCCTGGTCTCCCATGGGGTGCAGGGCCCAAGGACTTGGGCCATCCTCCACTGCCTTCCCGGGCCATAGCAGAGAGCTGGCCTGGAAGAGGGGCAACCGGGATAGAATCCGGTGCCCCGACCGGGACTAGAACCTGGTGTGCCAGCGCCGCAAGGCGGAGGATTAGCCTGTTAAGCCACAGCGCCGGCCAATTTTTTCTTTTTAAAAAATATTTATTTATTTATTTATTTATTTGAAAGGAAGAATGACAAAGAGAGGAAGAGACAGAGAGAGAGAGATTCCATCCACTGTTTCACTCCACGAATAGCCACAATGGCCAGGACTGGGCCAGGCCAAGCCCAAGAGCCCAGAAGTCCATCTTGTCTTCCACATAGGTGACAGGGGCCCAAGTACTTGGATCATCATCAGCTGCCTTCCCAGGTGTATCCACAGGGAGCTGGATTGGAAGCAGAGCATCAAGGACTTGAACTGGCACTCAGATATGGGATGCCAGCATCCAAACCATAGCCCAACCCGCTGTGCCACACGCAAGCCCCAAGGGAATACTTTTCAAAAAAGTTATGAGCTCAACTGTGTGCTCTTGAAAACTGAGAAGTAGTGCTATAAACCAGTCAGATCAAGGCTGTGTGCTAATGCAGAATTAGCAATATGACTGCCCGGGTTACCTAGGGCAAGTCACTTAAAAACTTATCTGTAAAATTAGGAGGGAAGTTACATGAAATACATACAGGACCCCTTTTTAACTCATGTGCTATTAAGGCATCATAATTTTTATTGTTTTGATTATTTTCTGGTTTTCCTACCAATACTTAACATTTTCTTTGATCTCATTAGTAAGAAACTTACAATGCAAGTATTTGAAATAAGATCTAATAATGTCATTTGATAATCTCATGGTTTCTTAGCTAAAATGAGAACATTTTCTAGTGGTGAGCATTTAATGGAAGCAGTCAAGATGCCATTTGGGATGTGTGCATCCCATGTCAGGGCCCCTGCATTCAATCCTAGCTGCGCTTCCTATTGCAGTTTCTTGCTGATGTTTACCTGGGAGGCAGCAGGGAATGACTCTAGTACTTGGGTCCCTGCCACTCACAAGCGAGACCCACACTAACTTCCCAGCTCCTAACTTTGGCCTGGCGCAGTCCCAGCTGTTGTGGGCATTTGAGGAGAAAGCCAGCAGATAGGAGATACCACTCTCTCTGTCTGTTTTTTAAATAAATAAAATAATTTTTTTTAAAAATTGATACATTAAAATGAAAACCTTTCTAATTTACTTCCAGATATCTTGGCTGATTTTATTTGCTGTAGGTACTTTAATTGATATTAAATTCAGTAATGGAGGGGCACGTGTTTATCCATTGAAAACATGAGGAAATCACACACAAAGCTGCACAAAGTTAATACTGGGTAATGGGGCGGGAACAGAGTTGTCATGTAGAGGAGAAGGAGAAATAAGAACTTGGTATTTTTCTTTATGCTTTTTTATATTTATTGCAAACATTTTGCAGTGTTCATGTGATATTTACGTATGAAGACAACTTGAAAAGGTACATTTTAAAGAAAAGCTCTGGCCATTGAAATCACACCTGTGACAGAGTTGTTAAGGCATTTGATGCACCAAAGATAACTAGATTGAACCACAAAATGTAAGCACCTAAGGACAGAAACTGTGTGTATTCCTATTGTCCTGTGCAGAGGTTGAACAAAGCAGATGCTTATTTAAATATTTGCTAAGAGGGGGAAGCAGTTATTTGTCTCTCCAATTGAGTTATCTTCTTGCCTGTTAAAACTCTAAACTGGGTAGGGGGATTGAAGTTTAAACTATACTTCAGGACAGTGAAAGTAGCAGCTCCCCTGACTGTGGTCCCTGGTGCTTCTGCAACAATCAACATCACTCCAGTCTCTTTCACTCAGAAACAGCCAGTGCATTCCCCTCTAATCATCTACTTTGTGTCTCAAGATAGCTTTTTGCTGTGCTAGCCTGTTTTCCTAGCCTTACCTATCTCCTTGCTAGAAAACCCCAGAGCTATTCTAATCCCCTTTAGAGCAACTTTCCTTTTTCCTACCCTAGTAGCATGGGACTCTTGCTACATTTCTGCTGCCATTTCTTTCCAAAACATACCACTTACACTCAGGAATCACATCATTGTCACTATTTTCTCAATACCTTCTTCAAAAAGCAGACACTAGCAACCCTGCTGTTAATCCTTTTCATAGATTGTAAGCATTAAAATAAACAGGGACTCACACTGTGGTGCAGCAGGTTAAGCAGCTGCCTGCAGTGCCTGCACCCCAGCATCCCATAATGGACACGTTTGAGACCTGGCTGTTCCACTTCTGATGCAGCTCCCTACTGGTGCTCCTGGGAAAGCAGCAGAAGATAACCCAAGTGCTTGGGCCCCTGCTGCCCACATGGGAGACCCAGATGGAGTTCCAGGCTGCTGGCTTTGGCCTGGCCTAGCCCTGGCCATTGTGGCCATTTGGGGAGGGAACTAGCAGATGGAAGAGTGATCTCTCTTTCTCTGTCATTCTGCTTTTTAAATAAAGAAAGAAAACTTAAAAAAATAAATAAATAAACAGCCTTAGACTCCATAGACAACATAATAAAAGTATGCAGCATCGTCATGTATAAAATATCTGAACTGTAGTGTATTAATAATGAAGTTCAGATCTGGCCTTGTATTGGTTAGCTCATTGCTAACATATATTGGATGGGCAAATTGAAGTTTATGTAACTTATACAGAAATAGTTAGCTGATCCATGTGATTCTCTAAAAGTGCTCTAGAAGGCTGCATGTGGTCATCTGGAAGGAGAAGTACATAATTGCGGCCAGCAGGTGAATGCTAACTATCCTGGAGTTGATAGGCTATCTAATCATTTGCACAGTTTCAGCTTTAGTTATACTGTTCCTCTAGGATCAAAGACAATAAACAAATAACCACAGTATAAGACAAAATTAGGTGCCCTACTTTAAAGGAAATACAGATTGCTGTGGAAATTCAAGGAAAGAATAGATATGATATTGGTGGATGCCAAGCTGCCTTGCAACAAAGGAATTATTTGAACCTGACTTTAAAGCATATTTAGCAGTTTGAAGATTAGAGTTAATGAAAAATTATAAAGGCAAAAAAATGCAACATTTACAAAGTATTTTCTAGTTTGTGCTCCTTTTCATTAGTCAAAAATAGGCTGTCTTTAGGAGGTATTATCTGCATCTAACTTGTTTTCCTCTCTTGTATTCTTATGTCTGACATCAGTCAGTTCACCACCAATTAACACTTTCCCTTAAGACAAAAGAGAAATTAAAATAGGTAGGTAGACCAAAAGTAGTCAAATTAATAAAAATAGAAAGGGGAGTGGGGGCTGGGGAGAGGAGTGGATTATTGTTTGAGGGGTAGAGAGTTTCAGTCATGCAAGGTGAAAAGAGTTCTGTGAATGGGTGGTACTAGCGGTTGCATAATAATGTGACTGCTACATAATGTCACACTGATCTGTACATTTAAAAATGGTTAAGATGGCATGTTTTATATGTGTCTTACCAGATTTTTTTAAATTTTTTAAGATTTTATTTATTTATTTGAGAGGTAGAGTTACAGACAGTAAGAGGGAGAGAAAGGGAGAGGTTCTCCTTCCATTGGTTCACTCCCCAAATGGCCGCAACAGCCAGAACTACACTGATCCAAAGCCAGGAGGCAGGAGCTTCTTCCTGGTCTCCCACACAGGTGCAGGGGCCCAACCACTTGGGCCATCTTCCACTGCTTTCCCAAGCCACAGCAGAGAGCTGGATTAGAAGAGGAGCAGCCGGGACCCGAACCGGCACCCATATGGTGTGCCGGCGCCACAGGTGGAGGATTAACCTATAGCGCTGCCCCAATTTTTAAAATTTTTAAGTAATAGTGTTTTCTCATCATTTATTAATGAAGAAAAGTTTGTATGTATCAAATATGGAATTTAGCAGTTGTCTGTAATATAATGGGTGCTGTTGGACATATTAAGTTGAGTGACACAAGATGCTGCACTGGGCTAGCCATTTATCACAGTTATATCCTAACCCTGTGCCTCCCAGCATTCTTCCTGTCGTGATGCACATGGAAAAGTGGAACAGTTTTGGGGCACAGCAGGATAAACGCACTTTACTGGTAAACTGAATTTTACTCCCATCACCCCAGGCACTGGAAACTGAGGACATCAATAGTTCAACACGCCTATAACAGTTTTTTTGTAAAATTTGTGTTTCAGAGCTCTGATAATACTTCTTTTTTTGAGCAGCACAGATACAGAGGAATAGAGAGAAAGACATAGACGGACAACTCCCATCCACTGGTTCATCCCCCAAATGCCTTCAATAGCCAGGGTTGAATAAGGCCAAAGCTAGAACTGGGAACTCAATCCAAATTTCCCAGGTGGGTGGCAGGGACCTAACTACCTCCCAGGATGTGCATTGCAGGAAGGTGGAAAGGAGAATGGAGCCAGGACCCAGCTCCAGGCGCTCAGATATGGGATGTAAGCATCGCAACTGGCAGCTTAACCTCTAGGTCAAGCAGCTGCCTCTGGCGAGTCTCACGTGTTCATGATGAATCTGGACTCATCAGAGTGTCACCAGACTTCATGGTCTCTAGCTTTGTACATTTGTATTTTTTAGATACTGATTTTTCCACTTCTAGTGTCAGGCATACTAACTCCAACCTCTTTGCTGGTGTGCTATTATAAATAAAGGATTTCTTAGTGAGCGTGGCATTAGGGGCAAATGATGGATGAGTGATCTCACCCAGTCTCCCATTTAGTTGCTGTAAAGCTGGATCAACTCTCCTAGACTCACTTAAGTGGGGCCCTGCCTGGGAGGATTCGGAAATATTTACGCGTATTTATTTGAGTCCAGCTTTTATCTTTTTTGGAAAACAACGTAATTGTATCTACCAGGCATAGTCTTTCTTTTCCTTAGAGGGGTAGTACTGGTTAAACACTAATAGATTCTTAATCTCTAGCTCTTTTTCTAGATTCCAAGAGTAATCCACCAGGCTTACCATGTCTACATTTATCAACCATCATTCCTTCTAATTTTAACAAACTTTCTCAATATGTTATAATCCCCAAGTTATATATTAATGTTTTACTTGGCTACATCTAGATAACACAAAGGGGCCTATCTTATCAGTTATTTGTCTTCAAAATCACATTGTAACATAGTAAATTACTTCTGGTAGTTTTCCAGTTAATCTTGTCATTTGTTTCCACAACAGCTTTCTGGGCTACTTTGGGGCCTGTTAAAACCCCACCAACAATTCAAGGTTTTTATTAATTTATACCATTTCTATATAAAATTTATAAGCATATGTAACTTAAACCAGCACATAAAAGCTAAGGCATTGTTCCCAGTACAAAAGATTACCTTTAAGTAATTTATTTGCCTATTGCAATGTTAATGTTTATATGAAAAGAGCTTCATATAAATTAGCCTATGAAGGTCTTAAGTGTAAAATAAGAGCCTTCCTCAGTTAAAAAGTTAATTCTGTTACAACTGAAGAGGCATATAGATTTTTGTTACATAAAGCATCATCTTATGAGTAGGGAGGAAAAATAACTTTATTAAGATAGTAGGATTAAAGAAACACCACTATTCAGCTAAAAGATTGGAAGTATCAAAATACAAGCAGTTAATTGTATATCTGAGCTATTTTATTATGCCTATTTAACTTAACAGTTACCTATCAAGAATCAGCAATCTCTTTCTGTAAAGGACAAAATAGTAAATATTTTAGGCTTTGTGGTCTCCACTGTAGTTTCTTTTTTATTTCATCTCCTTTTCTTTCCCTCTGTCTCCATCTCCCTCTCTTTCCTTCCTTCCTCCCTCCCTTTCTCCCTTCCTTCCTCCTTTTCTCCCTTCCTTCTTAGGTTGTATCTTGAAATTTTTCTGAATTCCACCTGTGCAATTGTTGTTTGGATCAATGACACATTCTTTTAAAAGTATTCATTTCTCTACGTCTTATTCCAGGCACAAGATCTCTCCCCTTGAGTGCCTTGCAGCCTAGCAGAGCAAACCATGTATGATAATACGGTGTAATAGGCCCTAAATAAAAGGCACATAGAGAATACTGTCTAGATCACATTTGTGTTCTCAGCCCTTGACAACCATGATAAAAAATGAATTATAAGAATGGAAAGGAAGAAGCCACAGACTTTTATGTTAATTCAGCCAGAAATGAATTAAGTGGCAGAAGTGGCAGTGGAGGAAAATAAGTGACAACTGTAGGGACAATTGGAAGAGACAACAGATACCCTACAAGAGAATAAAAGTGAGCAGACAAGGTAATGCTTGCTACCCAGTTGAAAGTGGAGTGAAGGAGGTGAATAATAGAGCCAAAGGAACACTTGTGTTTCACTCTTGCTTGCTATGCCTCCTGGAGCTATGAAGGAATAAGATTACATAGAAAGAAATTTAAAATTAAGTGCTTCAAGATGATAAAATGTCAACAATACCACAGCAATTATTTTAAAGTATAGGCTTTGGGGTTGGTGTTGTGGCATGGCAGATCAAACTTGCAATGCAGACATCTCATATCAGAGTGCTGGTTTGTGTCCCAGCTGCTCTTCTGATCCAGCTGCCTGCTAATGCACCTGGGAAGGCAGCAGATGATGGCCCAAGTACTTAGGTCCCTGCCACCCTGTGGGCGACCGAATGGAATTCCAGACCCCTGGCTTTGGCCTGACCCAGCCCCAGCAGATACAGCCTTTTATATTTTTTTCATTATGTGCATGTATTACGTATGTGTACATACAAGATGTGAGAAGACAGAGCCCCTGACTTTAATTTGATCCTTCATCACACCTGAGTTCAAATC
Source organism: Lepus europaeus (assembly GCF_033115175.1). Taxonomy (NCBI): domain Eukaryota; kingdom Metazoa; phylum Chordata; class Mammalia; order Lagomorpha; family Leporidae; genus Lepus; species Lepus europaeus. The sequence continues at coordinate 39,990,721 of NC_084832.1, read as the reverse complement.
ATGAGATACGGATTGCACTCATCATGATGCATATTACATTCCCAGTGGTTTATATAATCATTTAACATTAGGAAAGAAAGGCTATTTTTTTCTTAAACTTTTATTTAATAAATATAAATTTCAAAAGTACAACTTTTGAGTTATAGCACTTTTTCCCCCAGTAACCACCCTCCCACCCACAAACCATCCCATCTCCTACTCCCTTTCCCATCCCATTCTTCATTAAGATTCATTTTTAATTATCTTTATATACAGAAGATCAACTTGGTATATAGTAAGTAAAGATTTCAACAGTTTGCACCCACACAGAAACACAAAGTATAAACTACTGTTTGAAGACTAGTTTTACTATTAATTCACATAGTACAACACATTAAGGACAGAGATCCTACATGGGGAGTAAGTGCACAGTGACTCCCATTGTTGATTTAACAATTGACACTCTTATTTATGACGTCAGTAATCACCCATGGCTCTTGTCAAGAGCCATTAGCAAGGAGCTGAATTGGAAGTAGAGCAGCCAGGATTTGAACCAGTGCCCATATGGGATGCAGAGTCTCAGAAGGAGGCTTCACCTACTACGTCGCCACAGGGCTGGCCCCTGCTTTTAAGTTCCTAAAAGGAACACCAAAAGAGGCTGTGCGGTATCACCACAGGCTTCCTAGGGAATGAGACTTTGGAACTGAGTCCTTAAAAACAGTAGGAATGAGCTGCGCAGAGAGAAAGACCATCAAGTAGGAAACATTATCTAGGCTAATCCTCCGCCTGCGGTGCCAGCACCCCGGGTTCTAGTCCCGGTCGAGGCGCCGGATTCTGTCCCGGTTGCCCCTCTTCCAGGCCAGCTCTCTGCTGTGGCCCGGAAGGGCAGTGGAGGATGGCCCAAGTGCTTGGGCCCTGCACCCGCATGGGAGACCAGGAGAAGCACCTGGCTCCTGGCTTTGGATCAACGCGATGCTCCGGCCGCAGCAGCCATTGGAGGGTGAACCAACGGTAAAGGAAGGCCTTTCTCTCTTTCTCTCTGTCTCTCTCACTGTCCACTCTGCCTGTCAAAACAAACAAACCAAAAAAAAAAAAAGGAAACATTATCAGTAGTTAGCCTTCGTAGGAGTCTAAGTGCTTTGCACAAATTACATCAATTCTCTCAACAGCTCTCTGAGGTATGTTGGTATATCAAAGTCCTTTCAGGAAAAAGATGACACACTCTAAGGAGACTGTTTACAAGCATGTGGAAATCAAGAGCTCATGAACAAACATTTCAAGACCAGGAGCTCTGGGAAACCATAACCACCCCTAGAACTCAAGGGACAGGGAAAGGATGGGAGTCTTGTTCCAGAAACTTCAGTGTCGCCTAGAAGAATGTAGCCAGTGCCAAACCACAGCTAGGTAAAGGACTTGGGCATAAATGCCCTGCCTTGTTCTACTTACCTGTGAGCCTGCTGTTTTACATTGAGGAACCTAACCTGAAAAGCCACAGACGGCCTCCTGGGACAGCAGGTGGAAAGGATGGTGAGTCCATCAGAGATACCAGGAATATCCAGCACAGTTATTTTCTCTTCATATTACATATGTGGCAACTGACAGATCACCAATATGCCCAAGTTTGTAAAGTGAAAAAAAAAAAAAAAAGCTGCAGCTTGTGTTTTAACCATTTGCAATATTGTGATCAAACCACAAAAGTCAGGGAATGGTGCTGTGGCATAGTAGGCTGAGCCTCTACCTGCAGCACCAGCATCCCATATGGGTGCAGGTTCAAGTCCCAGCTGCTCTACTTCCTATCCAGCTCCCTACTAATGGCCTGAGAAAGCAGCAGAAAATGGCCCAAGTCCTTGGGCCCCTGTACCCATGTGGGAGACCCAAAAGAAGCTTCTGGCTCCTGGCTTCAGATCGGTCTAGCTGTGGCCATTGTAGCCATTGGGGAGTGAACCAGCTGATGGAAGACTTTTCTCTTTCTTTGCCTCTGCCTCTCTCCAACTCTACTTTTCTTTAAAAAAAAAAAAAGATTTATTTATTTATTTGAAAGACAGAGTTACAGAGAGGCAGAGGCAGAGAGAGAAAGAAAGAGAGGTCTTCCATCCAATGGTTCACTCCCCAATTGGCCACAATGGCCGGAGCTGCACTGATCCAAAGGCAGGAGCCAGGAGCTTCTTCCGAGTCTCCCATGCAGGTGCAGGGGCCAAGGACTTGGGCCATCTGCTACTGCTTTCCCAGGCCATATCAGAGAGCTGGATTGGAAGTGGAGCAGCTGGGTCTCAAACCAGCACCCACATGGGATGCCGGCACTTCAGACCAGGGCGTTAACCCACTGCGCCACAGTGCCAGCCCCATCTACTTTTCAAATAAATAAATAAATCTTAAAAAAATAAAACCCACAAAAATCAAAGGGAGCATGGTATTGAGTATCTACTGCAGTACTTTCCTGTGTGCAGATAATATAAAACATATAAACACTAATTTTTTTTTAGTTATTTGAAAGGCAGACAGAGAGTTCCTATCAACTGATTAACTTCCCAAATGCCAGCAACACCCAACATTGGGCCAGGGTCAAAGCCAGGAGCCAAGAACACAATACAGGTTTCCCACATAGATAGCAGGAACCCAATTATTCAAACCACCATCACTGCCTTCTAGGGGTCTGCATTGGCAGGAAGTTGGAGACAGGAGTCCAAGCCAGGAATCAAACCCAGGCACACAGGCATCTTAGCCAACCTAATGCCTGTTCCACTGCAGATTATCTGAGGATAAGAGTCAGCATCGATAGGAATTGTATCCCTGTGCTAGTTCAGCAACTTTAGCAAATTATTTAGTCTTGGGGACAGCATTGTGGTGTAGCAGGTAAAGATGCCCACCTGCAGTGCTGGCATCCCATATATGCACAGGTTCTGGTCCTGGCTGTTCTACTTTTGATCCAACTCCCTGCTAATGTGCCTGGGAAGGCAGCAGAGGATGGCCCAAGCACCTCCCCTGCACCCACATGGGAGACCCTGGCTCCTGGCTTCAGTCTAGCCCTTCCCTGGCCATTGCTATCATTGAGGAGTGCTATCATTGCTTCCATCCAGCAGATGGAAGACCTTTCTCTGTCTCTCCCTCTGTCTGTCTGTAACTCTGCCTTTCAAATAAATAAAATAAATCTTTAAAAAAAAAAAAAAGATTGTTCAGTCTCTCAGATAAAAGCCTAGAGGTAAGCATTTCAGAGACCTAGATGCGTTCTGCCTTTCTTTTCAGCCATCCTTAGAGTATAGATTCTATATCCTTAGAATCACAGAATCACAATATGGTTGCTGTAGCCCCAGCTATAATGTCTGAACTCTCAGTAGGAAGCAAGAGAAAAAGGCAAAAATGCCATCTCCCCTGGCAAGTGTTTCCTCATAAGCTATACCCAACCCCTTCAACTCATATCCCATTGACCAGAACTTAGTTACAGGGTCACATTTCACAGCAAAGGAGGCTAATAAATGTCTTTTTTAACTGGATGAGCCCCTTGCTGTCTTAATAAAATCAGAGTTCAGCTATTAAGAAGGAGGAAGTATGGGGCCAGTGTTGTGGTGTAGCAAGTCAAGATGCCACCTGCAATGCTGGCATCCCATATGGACACCGGTTCAGGTTCCAGCTGCTCCACTTCCAATTCAGCTCCCTGCTAATGGCCTGGGAAAGCAGTGGAAGGAGACCCAAGTAGTTGGGCCTCTGTACCCACATAGGAGAGCTGGAAGAAATTCCTCATTCCTGGCCTCAGCCTAGCCCAGCACCAGTCATTGCAGCCATTTGGGGAGTGAACCAGAGGATGGAAGACCCCTCTCTCTCTGTAATTCTGCCTTTCCAATAAATAGAAAGCAAATCTTTAAAAAAAAAAAAAAAAAAAAGGAAAAGAAAGAAAGAAAAGAAGGAGGAAATAGACAAAGTCTAGGCAGCCAGCAGCTACAATGACAGTCTTACTCATTTTTTTATTCCCAGAAGCTAACACAAGGATGAGCACATAAAAAGTGGTCAGTGTTACAAAACTAATCTCAGGGCTGGCACCATGGCTCAACAGGCTAATCCTCCGCCCTGCGGCGCTGGCACACTGGGTTCTAGTCCCGGTTGGGGCACCGGATTCTGACCCAGTTGCCCCTCTTCCAGGCCAGCTCTCTGCTATGCCGGGAGTGCAGTGGAGGATGGCCCAAGTCCTTGGGCCCTGCACCCCATGGGAGATCAGGTTAAGTACCTGGCTCCTGTCTTCGGATCAGCGTGGTGTGCACGCTGCCACGGTGGCCATTGGAGGGTGAACCAACAGCAAAGGAAGACCTTTCTCTTTGTCTCTCTCACTATCCACTCTGCCTGTCAAAAAAATATAAATAAATAAATAAAATTAAAAACTAATCTCAATATAACTAGTCTCTCTATAGCCATAGTTTTGCATTCCATAGTTTCAGTCACCCAAGGTCAACAAGGTAACAAAACTAATACAAATTTCTTATTCTGTCATAGTTTCACAGATAGGATATTCATTTTTACCATAAGTCTTAGCAATCTCACTTTATGATTTTGTTAATTTCCTTAGAAAGTCAAGAACTTTCACCTTTTCACTTAAAGGAGGCATGTTATGGCTTCTTTTTGATATATGCGATTGCCAGCTTTACTAGTCTTGCCCTTTGGTGCCATTATGTACAAAAGCCACTTGAACACAAGAACCTCAGTCCCACAGCCATCGGTCTGATAACCCAGGTGGCTACGAACATACTCTCAGAGTGGAGAGACAGGCCATGTTCACATAACTTTTAATGTTAACATAACTTTTAGTGTAGGATATTGTTACAGTTGATCTATTTTGTTATTCATTATTCATGTTAATCTCTAATTGTGCCTAATTTATTAGTTAAACTTTATCACAGTTATATAGGTGTAAAAAAAAAAAACATAGTCAAGGATACTTCAAAAATTTCATGGAAATGGAATTAAAAGATAAGTTCATTTTGATGTAAAAATTATTGAAATCCATCCATAGTTTTTTCATACACATATTTTCCATGAAATTTTTCATGTGCCCTAGTGTATTTAGGGTTTGGAATTATCTGAGGTTTCAGGCACTGAGGTGCTGTTTAGAGGTCTAGGAACATATCCCCCACAGTTAAGAGAAGGCTACTGTTGTTTAGTTCATGTAGAAGGGTGTAGGGTTAGAAACAGTTAAAAATCAGGCTATAACCAGCCTTCTCTCCTAAGTTGAATGTCGTTAGAACATGACAGGGATTATAAACTTCACCCAAAGTAACCTGGTAATAAAGAACGTGTAACTAGTCCCAAGGGAACAAACTTTTAAATTAACTTAAAATAGTTCTGACCAAAGATCTGAAAAGTCACCTTATGAAGTGGAAAAGTAGTTAGTCCCCAGGAGAAGGCACACTTGGCTGGCACATCTATTTCATTAACACAGCTGGAAAAAAATGTCATTGAAACTTTAAAAAAAAAAAAGATTTATTTATTCAAAAGTCAGAGTTAGAGAGAGAGAGATCTTCCATGCACTCCACAGGTGGGCACAGGTGGGCACAATGGTCAGTGCTGGGCCAGATGGCAGCCAGGAGCTTCATCCAATCTCCATGTGAGTGTCAAGAGCCCACGTACTTGGGCCATCTTCTGCCACCTTTCCCAGGCCGTTAGCAAGGAGCTGGATTGGAAGTGGAGCAGCCATGACACAAACCAGTCCCACAGGGGATGCCAGCATCGAAGGTGGCAGCTTTACCCACTGTGCCACAATGCCAGCTCATTGAAACTCTTGTACTGCCCATTTTGAGTGTTAAGATTCCTTTTTATTTTGAAAAATTCTACTTACCTTATCCTAGTACACACATAACAGAACTAAAGCTGTTAGTATTGCGTAAGGGAATGCAAACAAATTCTGTCCCCTTGACTATAAGCCTGAAGATCTGTAGCTCAATCTATAAAAGTTGCTTTCAATTCTTTTTTTGTCCAGGAGCCACACATTACAAAAACTATTTTACATTGTGACCTAGTGATGATTACATGGTTTTTCAAAACTGAACTTATCCCTAGTTGGTGGAAACTCTAATATTCTATTCAATCTATTTAATTTCTTTTCAATCCTTGTCTTTACCAACTAAATTGATTTGAGTCAAGACCTATGATTTGAAGGAGGAAAAAAAAAATTAAAAAAACCACTGGCATACATGTGCTTCTATGACTGGGAATAATGAGAGCTTTAACCATTTAGCTGACTCACCTTTTCCAGTCAGCCCGATCTGTGAATCTGATGATTATGAGATCACATAATCCTCTAGTTTTGCTCAGACTCTGCCTAAGCTCTGTGACTGTTTATTTGAGAGAGAAAAGAGAGAGAGAGAAGAGGGAGGGAGGGAGAGGGAGAGGAAAGAGAAAGAGAGAGGAGGGGAGGGAAGGGGGGGGAAGGGAGGGGAGGAGAGGAGAGGGAAAAACAAAGGATTCTGCACGTAAGGAGCCGGAAGTTACCACTCCAGCTAAGAAAAGCTGACTAAACTGAGAAATCAGCAACTCTTCTTAGACTCATAAGTGAGGTCACAGGGCAAACTGCTGCCCCCCAAATCCGACATAGCAGGCAGATACAAAGGATAACGACATTCCAGAGTAGAACCTCCATGGTATAGGAAAACTTGAACTGCAACTGAGAAATTGCTGGAAGCCAGATATGGACAAGTCTGAGAATTAAAAATTCCAGAGAAACCCGATCATAGGGGACCCCGCACTTTTGTGGGTTTTAACTCCCAAGAGCTTGACTTGGTTCTTACAGTGAATATTAGAGGAAAATTCCCCTGTGTTACTAACAGTGGAGGGGAGGGGACAAACATCTTGAAATATACCAGAGGACTCTGTTCTCAACAAGGTCCACCCTCAAGAGAAGTTATTTAACCAAAAGGTAACCTGTTAGGGTTTTATCAGAGCCTAAGTGACCTAGAAAAAAAGAAATACCAGCTCTAGCCCACTCTCGGCATCCTGTCCCTCCCTCCTAAGGGAGAAGAAAAGCATCTAAGAAAGACTTGTGAAGTCCACAGTCCAGAGGCACAGTTTTACCAAAAGACTGAGACCAAATCATAAGAGCACCATTTGCCAGCAGATGTCTAACGTCCTATTTATGTCAGTTCCTTTTACTCAGTACATCAGTATCACGTTCAGCTGTCAGTAAAAATCACAAGGCATACTAGAAGACAAAAGGTATGGTTTAAATAGAGCAACCTTCGGAACCAGCCATGACCACTATGCTGGAATTGTCAGACAACAATGATGATAGTATGCCAAGGACTCTAACAGATAAAGTAGACTGCATGCAGAATGCCTGGGCAATGGGAAGATAGAGATAGAAGTGTTAAGGGAGAACCACAAAAATGCTAGAGATAAAACACTAGCAGAAATGAAGAATGCCTTTGATAGGCTGATTAGTACAGCGGGCACAGCTGAGGAAGGATCTCTGACCTTGAGGTTTCTCAGTAGAAATCTCCAAAGCTGAGAATCAAAAAGAAAAATGATTGGGGTGGAAGGGAAATAGAATATTCAAGGACTTTGGGACAACCAGAAAATGTGTAATGAATGTAATAGGAATACCAGAAGGAGAAGAAAGGGAGAAAGGAACAGAGGAAATATTTGAAACAGTATTGACAGAATTCCCCCAAATCAATGTAAATGTGAAATCCTAGGTCCAGAAAAATCAGAGAACACCAAGCAGCATAAATGCCCAAAAAACAAAATAAAAGATAAGTGACAACTATCTTCCAAAAGAAAATGGAAGATAAGAAAACATTCTGTAATAAGCCTGAGGGGAAAAAAAACACATTATCTATATAAGAAGAAAGAGCAGAATTGGGACCAGCATTGTGCCATAGTGGGTAGAGCTGCCACATGCAACACCTGCATCCTATATGCTCCACTTCCAATTGGCTCCCTGCGAATGCACTTGGGAAAGCAGCAGAAAATGTCCAGTGCTTGGGCCCCTGCATCCACACTGGAAGCTGGGATGAAGCTCCTGGTTCCTGGCTTTGGTCGTTCTGGCCCAGCTCCCATTGTGGCTATTTGGGGAGTGTACCAGTTGATGAAAGTTTCTGTCTCTCTCCATTTGTCTCTCTCTCTGTCTTCCCTGTAACTCTGCTTTTCAAATAAATAAATCTTAAAAAAAAAAAAAGAAAGAAAAGAAAAGAAAAGCAGAATTAGAATTGCATCTGACGACTTCTCAGAAACCAGGCAAGCAAGAGGATACTATAGTGAAACATTTAAAACAATGAGAGAAAAAAAGACACCAACCTAGAATTCTGTACCCTGAAAAGTTACCCTATTTAGAAGTAGAGAAAGACTTTGTCTCAAGCAAATATTGAAGAAACATGCTGCCAGTAGACCTTCCTTAGAAGAAATGTTAAAAAAAGTACTTTAGAGAAAAGAAAAAGAGCATAGATCATATCTGAGAGCCTCAAAGAGGGAATGAGTGTTATATTTTTATTCTTCATTAGTAGATAAATTTGTGCAAAATAATAACCATGTACTCAGTTACTTGTGCTTATGTAAATATAGAACATATATATGTATGTATGTAAGTGAAGTAACAGCAATAATACAAGGGACAAGGCACAAGAATCGGGGTTATTTTGTTGTAAGTACTTTTCCTACCTATGAAATAGTACTGTGTTATCTGAAAGTGAACTAGGATTAATTATAAGCATATGTTACAAACTCTAGGGCAACCACTAAAAAAAAAGTCAAAAGTAATGATAAGCTAAAAAAGAAGAGACCAGAGCTGGCATTGTGTCGTAACAGGGTAAACTGCTACCTTATGCCAGCATCCATTATGGGTGCTGATTCCAGTCCTGGCTGCTCCACTTCCGATCCAGCTCCTGCTAATGCACCTGGGAAACCAGGAGAAGATGGCTCAAGTCCTTGGACCCCTAAACTCACGTGGGAAACCCAGATGAAGCTTCTGGATCCTGGCTTCAGCCTGGCCCAGCCCTAGCCATTGCAGCCACTTGAGGAGTGGACCAATGAATGGAAGATCTCTCTCTCTCTCTCTCTCTCTCTTTTTTTCCCTCTAACTCTGCCTCTCAAATAAATAAAATAAATATTTTAAAAAACTAAGAAAAAGGAAAGAAGAGATCATCGAATCATATGAAATTCCAATTAAAACCACAAAAGGGAGGCCAATATTATGGCACAACCTGGGACACCAGGTTCCCATATCAGAGTGCCTGGGATTAGTTCCCAGCTCTGCTTCCAATCCAGCTTTCTGCTCATGTATATCCTGGGAGGCAGTCGACCGCTCAAGTACTTGAGTTTCTGCCACTCATGTGGGAAACCTAAATGGGAGTTCCTAGCTCCTGACTATGACCTGTCCCAACCCAGGTTCACAGGTATTTTAGAAGTGAACTAGCAGATGCAAGGTGTCTCCATCTGTCGCTCTATCTTTCAAATAAATAAAAATAAATAAATGAACTTTTAAAAATAAATAAATAGGGGCCAGCATTGTGGCGCAGCAGGTTAAGCTGCCACCTGCAGCACTGGCATCCCATTTCTGAGTGCTGGTTCAAAACCTTGTTGCTCCATTTCCAATCCAGCTGCCTGCTAATGCACCTGGGAAAGCAGCAGGTGACGGCTCTACTGCTTAGGCCCCTGCCACCCATGTGAGAGACCCAGATGAAGTTCCTGACTCAGCAGCCAGGACTCCAACTGGCACCCACCTGGGATGCTGATGTTGCAGTCAGTGGTTCTTTGAACAGAATCAAATCAACAGTTAACTAAAAAAGGGGATGGGGGGGACAAAAGTTCCCAATATCAGAAATGAAAGAGAGGGCATCTCTACAGATCCTGTGAACATTAAAAGGAAAATAAAAGAATATTATGAACTGTGTCCACATATTTGATAACCCAGATAGAAAGGACTAATTCTTCGAAAGACAATGCAATCTGCCACAACTCACACAAGAAGAAATAAACTATCTGAATAGGCCTATATGTATAAAAGAAATTGAATCAATAACTAATAACCTTCCCAAACAGAAAGACATTGTTGAAGCCTTCCAAACAAGTAAGGGAAAAGTTGTACCAATTCTCTACAATCTGTTTCAGAAAATAGAAGCAGAAGAAATACTTCCCAACTCATTTTTCAAGGCCAACATGACCCTACTACCAAAACCAGACAAAGATAATTCCGAGAAAGAAAACTACAGACCTGTATCATTCATGAACATAGAAGCATTTTTAGGGCAATGAAACTATTGTGTATAATACTATGTTAAATTCGTTCATTAGGCACTTGTTCAACCCATAGAATTTAGAACATCAAAAGTTAACCCCCAAAGTAAGTTGTTAGAAGTTGGGTGATTATAATGTGTTGGTGCAGTTTCATCAGTTGTATTATATGTATGCTATAGTGAGGGATGACCATGCATGTGTCAACATGGAGAATATATGGGATATTTCTAGACCTTCATCTCAGTTTTGCTGTGCACCAAAAACTACTCTTAAAGAAATAAATCTTACAAACAAACAAACAAACAAAAAGAAATCTAAGAGCCAGCACTGTGCTATAGTAGGCTAAGCCTCCGCCTGCTGTGCCGACATCCTATATGGGTGCTGGTTCTTGTCCTCTGGTTCATGCTCCTCTTGCAACCCAGCTGTCTGCTTAAAGCCTGGGAAAGCAGTAGAAGAGACCCAAGTGGCTGGGACCCTGCACTCATGTGGGAGTCCTGGAAGAAGCTCCTTGCTTCTGGTTTCAGATCAGCTCAGCTCAGGCCATTGCGGCCATTTAGGGAGTGAACCCATGGATCGAAGAGACCTTTCTCTATGTCTCTCCCTCTCTCCAACTCTACCTCTCAAATAAATAAATAAATCTTAAGAAATAAATCTGGGAGGCCGGCGCCACGGCTCAATAGGCTTATCCTCCGCCTGCGGCGCCGGCACACCGGGTTCTAGTCCCGGTCGGGGCACCGGATTCTGTCCCGGTTGCTCCTCCTCCAGTCCAGCTCTCTGCTGTGTCCCGGGAGTACAGTGGAGGATGGCCCAAGTGCTTGGGCCCTGCACCCACATGGGAGACCAGGAGAAGCACCTGGCTCCTGGCTTTGGATCAGCGTGATGTGCCGGCTGCAGCGCGCCAGCCGCAGCGGCCATTGGAGGGTGAACCAACAGCAAAAAAGGAAGACCTTTCTCTCTGTCTCTCTCTCTCTCTCTCACTATCCACTCTGCCTGTCAAAAAAAAGAAAGAAAGAAAGAAAGAAAGAAAGAAAGAAAGAAAGAAAGAAAGAAAGAAAGAAAGAAAAAGAAATCTGGGAAAACTGAAAGATGTTTCTAGCCAAATGATAAAATGGCATTCTGGCTTATACTTTGACTTCTTTTGGATTTGGTTAGAGCTGGCCACGTTTGAATTCTCTTGGCAAATAATACTTGACCTTTCCCTAGTGATTTCCTTATTTCGTCATGGAAGCCTCTTTCACCTTTCATAGAAACCAAGGCCTTTGGACTCTAAAGAAAGAACAACTATAGTGTTTTCATGCAGATTGACGTTTTAGAAAGATAAACCTAAAGAGGACATTTGGCCTGCAGATTAAGACTCAGTTTGGGACACCTGCATGCCTGGGTTCAGGTCCTGGTTCTGCACTTGATTCCAGCTTCTTGCGAATTTGCACTCTGGGAGGCAGCAGGTGATAGCTCAAGTAATAGGGTCCCTGCCACCCACATGGGAGACCTGAGTTGTAGTCCTTGTTCCCAGCTTTGGCCTGGCTCAACCCCAGCTGTTGCAGGCACTAGGGAAGTAAACCAGCAGATAGGAGGTAGCTCAAGTGAGCTCTGTCTCTCTGCCTTTCAAATAAATTAAATAAATAATTCTTTTTTAAGACAGAAAGATAAGCTTGAGAGGATTGTGAATGATGAATTGAAAGTAGAAGAAAGAGCCAGTCAGAATAGGAAGCTCTTGCAGAAGCTAAACCAGAACAAATGAAAGTCAAGGTCATCCATTGTGATCAAGACAGACAGGGTAAAGAGTTAAAAAGATATTTCAGTAAGAGTTAGGCACTGTTCAGAATGTATGTAGAAATCTAAAGTGAAGAGGACTCTAACATTTCTGGTTTATGTGAATATTTTTAACACTTGTTAGAGGACTGGTATACAAATGAGGTGGGGGAGAAGCAAGAATCCATTGGCTTGTTTTGGCTAAGACCATGGATAAGGTCAAGAGATGATACTGATATCACTTCCAGCAATTTGGGCATTAGCTATGATATAAAAAAATTAAAAGGATAAACTGTCATACTTACCTATGTGCATATAAACATATATATTTGGAAATACAGTCCTTCATAGTTTTAAGCAGACATAAGTGGTAAAGAACCAAACTGCATATTTAATTTACTATATAATATAAAACAGGGTGTTCTGCTTGGAAGCAGTGCCTTATATAAGGAGTCCTAAATGTTTTGTAATGTTTGCCTTCTCTGTGTGATATGGCTCCTTTTAGGCTGAACTGATTAAGCAATAAACCCAAGAATTACTCTGGAAAGTGCTTAGCAACTCAGAGGATTCAACTACACTAATTTTGATATAATAATCCTTCAATAAATACCTCTTGAGTTAATGAATAGATGAGACAACTAAAAAGAAGTTGTGTCCTTGATTTTGTATCGTTCTCACCAAAAATAGAATCAATTTATAAAATAGTGGCCTCTGTGGAATATATTTGGAAAAAAAACAGACTTTAAATCAGAAAAATATAGAAGTAGGTGCAGGTATTGTGACACAGCAGGTTAAGCCACTACTTTGAATAACTGCAACTCATAGCAGAGAGCCTAGTTCAAGTCCCAGGTACCCTGCTCCCCATCCAGCTTCCTGCTAATGTGCCTGGGAGGCAGCAGATGATGGCTGAAGTACTTGGGTCCCTGCTAGCCCTGTGGGAGCCCCACTTGGAGTCCAGACTCCCAGCTTTGCAGAGATTTGGCATCTGGGGAGTGAACCAGCAGATGGACATCATCTCTCCCCACCCCACCCCCACCTTTCAAATAAATAAATCTTTTTATAAAAAAGAAAATACAGATGTGTGGTTTTGCTACATATATACCAGGTGGTGATTATTTCTGACAAAAGACAAGACCTTTGCTTAAATATACTTCTAAATTAAAAAAAAAAAATTGTGTACTATAGTTTGTATAAAAGCCCCAAGGATATATAGATACTTAGTTCTCTGAAATTCTTGTCTTTCTTATCTTCCTAGTAAGCCTTCTATTTGAACTTCTTTTTCTTTTTCTTTTAACAGACTAAAAAAGAAGCACCTGAGTGGTCTAAGAAGCAAAAGATGAAAACCTAATAGTTTGGCTGGAATGTACATGCTATTCCATTATTTACTCCTGAAGTCCTTTTCCTCATGGAAGAAAAAGCTCATTGTAATCATGTGGTTGGCATTAAGTAGCTAATTTAATATTTATTTTAACTAATGTTTAATTAACCAAGCTCAGCATAATCAAAATGTATAAAGTACAAACAATAATATACTTCATATTTGGTTTTGTCTATTTTGTTACAAAATAAATTTCATATACTCTGATTTACATTTTGGAGTTTTCATAAATGTCTAATGCATTTTAAGTGTGGCTTATAAATATTTTGGTGAGTATGTTTTCCGGACTAGATAAATTCCAAGTTTAAATGCCATAGCATAACTAGTAAGGCACCTTACATCTTAAAATATTAAGAATCATTTGTGACGTCTCCTGGCTCCTTTTGCTGCCTGTTAGTGATAGGCAGATACTAGGTAGATGGATATGAATTGCTGATTCTTCTTTTGGGCTCGCTCTTCTTATATTTGATTTGATGAAAAGTCTGTTGCAACATTGGTCAATACTATAGCTGGCCCAGATGGGTTATGGACCAATTTTTTCCCTTTCTCATTAAATTTTTATAATTTACAAGGAGAACGGGACAGGTATTTGGCAAAGTGAATAGAATGCCTCTTGTGACGCCTGCATCCCATATCTGAGTGCCTGGTTCAGGTCCCAGCTCCTCTGCTTTCAGTCTAGCTTCCTGCTCATGTGCACCCCTGGGAGGCAGCAGGTGATGGATCAAGTACTTGAGTCCCTGCCACCCACGTGTGAGACTCAGACTGAATTCTGGGCTCCTGGCTTGGGCCTGACTCAATCCCAGCAGTTGCAGTTATTTGGGGAATGAACCAGTGGATGGAAGATCTCTCTCTCTCTCTCTCTCTCTCTCTCTCTCTCTCTCTGCCTTTCAAATTAAATGAACTTTAAAAAAAGGGGGGGGGGGGTAGGAGGAAGAGGCAATAAGAAGAGAAAAGCAAAGGTCTTGATTGATTTTATTTGTGAATCTGGGATCAGACAACACTCCATTCCATAAATAGGATAAGACTTTCACATGAGCTGAGCAAAACAAGCTGGGTTTAGAGGCAAAAAAAAAAAAAAAGGTAAAGAATGCAGATTGCTCATTCCTTGCTTTTCTTCTAAAGTGGGAACAAGGGAAGAGAACAATAGAAAAATAGCTGACTGGTTAACATCAACTTCAGTTTTCTTCTTTTTCATGAAAGGATTACACCAGAAAGAATTTCATTATCGTGCTGATTGAAATTGGCCTGTTTGGGACATTTTGTTATTATCTCTTTAATCCTGATTTCTGGGAAGGTCAGATAACAACTTAGTTTCAGTTTGGTGACATGAAACTTCAGTGTGGGTGACTACATTTTGATCTTAAGCCTCGTCTGTTGGGTCCTAGTGCAGGAGCTTAGTTTAAAACAGTGGCCTCCTATAATTTTTATTTAGCATAGGTAGCATACAGACCAGGTTTTCTCAACCACTATTGACATTTTCTGGAGAATTCTTCATTGGGGTATGAGTTGGGAGGCAGTCCAGTACATTGGGAGATGTCTAGCAGTATCTTTGGCTTCACCACCAGACACTAGTAGCACCCGGCTGCATTCAAGTTGTGACTAAAAAAAAAGTCAAAGTCTTTGACAGGCCGGAGCCCCGGCTCACTTGGCTAATCCTCTGCCTGCAGCACTGGCACACTGGGTTCTAATCCCAGTTGGGGCGCCAAGTTCTGTCCCGGTTGCTCCTCTTCCAGTCCAGCTGTTTGCTATGACCCGGGAAGGCAGTGGAGAACGGCCCAAGTGCTTGGGCCCTGCACCCGCATGGGAGACCAGGAGGAAGCACCTGGCTCCTGGCTTCGGATCTGCGCAGCACACCGGCCGTAGCAGCCATTTGTGGGGGTGAACCAAGGAAAGAAAGGACCTTTCTCTCTGTCTCTCTCTCTCTCACTGTCTAACTCTGCCTGTCAAAAAAAAAAAAAAAAAAGTCTTTGACATTTGGATGGCTGTCACCTCTTGGATATTGCAGTTCTCTAAAGTTCTTAAAGGATACCTCATCCCTTCTTGGCCCTGTTTTCTTCTTTAAAAATAAACACAGTAATAGGGGCTGGCGCATGGTTCACTTGGTTAATCCTCTGCCTGCTGCACTGGCATCCCATATGGGCGCTGGGTTCTAGTCCCAGTTGCTCCTCTTCCAGTCCAGCTCTCTGCTGTGGCCCGGGAAGGCAGTGGAGGATGGCCCAAGTGTTTGGACCCCTGCACAGGCATGGGAGACCAGGAAGAAGCACCTGGCTCCTGGCAGCCATTTGGGGAGTGAACCAACAGAAGGAAGAGCTTTCTCTCTGTCTCTCTCTCTCATTGTCTAACCCTGTCAAATAAATTTTTAAAAAATTTTAAAAATAAATAAACACAGTGGGCCAGAATTATGGTGAGCAGGTAAAGCCACCACCTGTGATGCCAGCATCCAGCATCCAACATGGATGCTGGTTCAAGTCCCAGCTGCTCCACTTGTGATCCAACTACTTGCTAATGACCTGGAAAAGCAGGGGAAGGTAGCCCAAGTGCTTAGACCCCTGTCAGCCACATGGGAAACCTGGATATAGCTCCTACCTCCTAGCTTCAGCCTGGCCCAGCGCTGGTTGTTGAGGCCATCTGGGGAGTAAACCAGCGGATAGAAGATTAAGCTCTCTCTCTTTGTAACTCTGACTTTCAGTCTAATCAAATAAACAAAAACAAGAGTAAGGTTAACATTCTTATTTTCTTCTCCATAAATGTTTTAGGAAATGCTGCCCAAATGTAAGAATAATAGCTACCATTGTCAAACTCATTGTATAAGCCAGTTGTGTTCCTTGCTTTCTACTCCTTAATTTAATCTTCACAATAATTCTGCCAAGTTAGCATTATCTTTATTTTTAAAATGAAAAAAAATTGGGTTGGTGTGGCACAGCAGTTCAACTTCTGGCTGCCCCACTTTGATCCAGCTCCCTGCTGATGTATCTGGGAAAGCAGTGGAAGATGGCCCAAGTACTTGGTCCTCTGCACCCATGTGGGAGATCCAGATGGAGTTCGTGGTTCCTGACTTCTGGCTTTGTCCTGGCCCATCCGCAACTATCTCAGCCATTTGGGGAGTGAACCAACAGGTGGAAGATCTCTTTCTGTCTCTGTCATCTTGCCTTTCAAATTAAAAAAAAAAAAATCCATCTTTAAATAAAAATAAAATAATAAACTGGAAAAACAGAGATCCACAACAATCATATGGCCAAATTGCAGACACCTAATAAATAGAGGGGGTTTGAACTGACTGGCTT
This sequence comes from Lepus europaeus, assembly GCF_033115175.1. Lineage (NCBI taxonomy): Eukaryota > Metazoa > Chordata > Mammalia > Lagomorpha > Leporidae > Lepus > Lepus europaeus. The sequence continues at coordinate 39,974,119 of NC_084832.1, read as the reverse complement.
CAACGGCCATGCTGCTTCCAGGACACTCCACTGCTTCTCCTGCTTTGCTGCCCTTTCCACCATTCACCCCCACTGGACTGGAAAGAAAGGAAAAATCCTGATCCATTAGATTTCTTCAGAGAAAGGAGAATCCTTGGGACTTAGCATAGTAACCTTTGTTGTTCAAGATAAGTTCATGGATATCATATCTTTTCCGAAAATTTGCATGTTATAGTGATTCTCTAACAAAGGAATTCCATGACGCTTCTAATAGTTCTTATTAGGTTAATAGGATATAGTCAGCTTTTCAGAACTAACTAAATGGCATCTATTCATTTTTTCTGATTCATACATTCTTTCATTCAAGTAAACATGAAAAGTCTAAAATGCATAAGGCATTCAAACTATGCATTGTCTTCATCCTGTTCCCAAAAGCCTTTGAAACAGAACTCTGTGATATTCACACATGGAGTTTATTCTTCTCATCTTCAATACAGAGATTTCTAAACAGAAGAGATCTCATCTGGTGACCCAGAGGACATAGTCACAGCACATCCTGCACAGGCAGTGGTTGGAATTCTGGGGCAAGAGTCCCATATGAAGTTTTAAATGAGCTATGTTCCCTTTCATGCTAAGATCCCGAGTCGGACACAAGGCTACTGTTCTGTCTAGCCCACACTCACAGCTGTATGTGAGCTGCTTAGGTTTAACAAAGGTAATAATTCCCATTTAACTTTTTAAAAACATCTCACTTTAAAAAAAATGCTGGGGCCAGAATTGTGGCACAGCTGGTTAAACTGCTGTCTGCAATGCTAGCATCTTGTATCAGCACTGGTTCAGGTCCTGGCTGCTCCCTTTGCAATCCAGTTCCCTGCGGGGAACCAGCAGAAGATGGTCCAGGTGCTTGGGCCCCTGCCCATGTGGGAGACCCAGAAAAAGTTCCAGACTCCCAGCTTCAGCCTGGCCCAGCGCTAGTCACTGCGGCCATTTGGGGAGTGAACCAGCAGGTGGAGGATCTCTCTCTCTCTCTCTCTCTCTCTCTCTAATTCTGCCTTTCAAATAGTGAATCTTATAAAAATTAATTTTTTAAAATAATACTGTCTAAAGAAAATGCTGCTCATATCTGAAATGTCCTCAAGTGAAATTGATGCCAGGAATTTTTTTCACCTTTTATAAGATAAAAACCCGGGTTATTGTAACTTTCCCACTGATATTATGCAAAAAAAAAAAAAAACCAGTTTATTTCAATTTAACTCATTTTAAAATTTAATGAGAAATGCAAGTGCTTCAAAGAAAGCATTCCTGAGGCATCAGTGTCACCAGACAGAGCTAGCCAACTGGCTACCAAGAGTTCTCACATGTGAGCATTGATCTGGGTCGATTTACTGTAGTCAAGTCCTCAGCTATACAAGCTCAGACACAACTTTGTTCATGCTCTGAAGGCGTTACATTGCTCAGGAGTGTGCCCACACTCCAGTGTGCACATCATGATGTTGCCATACTGCCTTTAGGAGAAAAGTAAAAATTCACTCAGAATATAACTTACTGGGAGCTGGGGCTGGCACCACGGCGCAGTAGGTTAATCCTCCTGCAGCACCAGCATTCCATACGGGCACCAGTTCTAGTCCCGGCCACCCCTCTTCCAGTCCAGCTCTCTGCTATGGCCTGGGAAAGCAGTAGAGGACGGCCCAAGTCCTTGGGCCCCTGCACCCATGTGGGAGACTGGGAAGAAGGTCCTGGCTCCTGGCTTCAATTGGCACAGCTCCGGCCGTTGGCCTTCTGAGGATTGCAATAGTGGACGGAAGACCTTTCTCTCTGTCTCTCCCTCTCACTGTCTGTAACTCTACCTCTCAAATAAATAACTAAAATCTAAAAAAAAAAAAAAAAAAAAAAAAAAAAAAACTTCCTAAACTTTTTTTAAATTAAACTATTATTTTGTCTTCTAGACTTTGCTTTTATTTTGCTTATTTTATAGTTGAGCACTTTAAAAAATGATGTACTTATAAACTTATTTGGAAGGCAGAGTTAAAGAGGGAAGAGAGAGAAAGAGATCTTGTATTTCCTGTTTCACTCCTTAAATGGCCACAATAGCCAGGGCTGGGCCAAGCCAAAGCCAAGATCCATGAGTTTCTTTTGGGTCTCCCACATGTGTGCAGGAGCCAAAGCCCTTAGGCCACCTTTTGCTGCTTTCCTAGGCACATTAGCAGGGACGTAGATAGGAAGTGGAGCAGTTGGGACTTGAACCATTGCCCATAGGGAATGCCAGCATCACAGGCAGCGGCTTAACCTGCTGCCCCTCAACACAGGTCTGTAGTTGAGCACTTTCTTTCTTTTTTTAAAAAAAATTTTTTTTTTTATTTGACAGGTAGAGTTATAGACAGTGAGAGAGAGAGACAGAGAGAAAGGTCTTCCTTCCGCAGTTCACTCCCCAAATGGCCTCCACGGCTGGCGCTATGCCAATCTGAAGCCAGGAGCAAGGATCCGGGCGCCTCCTCCTGGTCTCCCATGCGGGTGCAGGGCCCAAGCACTTGGGCCATCCTCCGCTGCCTTCCCAGGACACAGCAGAGAGCTGGACTGGAAGAGGAGCAACCGGGACTAGAACCAGCGCCCATATGGGATGCGGTGCCACAGGGGGAGGATTAACCAAGTGAGCCACGGCGCTGGCCCCAAGCATTTTCTAATTCATAAACATAACACTATCTATTGCATTTAATTGTGTGGCTAGTAAAACTAACTCTAAAATATTTTAGACAGTGTATAATCTAATAAATTGTCACAATGAAATTGAGTGGAATATAATAAAAATATCTTTTTAGTCTAGATGCAATAGAAATTATCCATGTTTTGTCTATTCTAACTTTTCTAAAATGCCATGTCATGTAGAATAAATGGATCAAGAATAGAGGAAAACAATTATAATTTCTTCCTTCGAATAATCAAAATTTAAACCCAATAAATGAGAAGGAACACTAGAACCTAATGAAAAAACTTGAGTAGCAGCTCTGCCAGGTTAGGGAAGTGAGTGGAATACTTTTCAGTTAACTTATCTTAGTTTCCTTGCAACCACAGCCAGGGATGGGGCATAGGAAGACTTCTAAATATTCATGAAGACATGGTTAGTGCATTTTCACAGTGCCACTCTGATTTTGGTATATCACCCCGTTAGCATGTTGATTCTTGAAACTTTGCCAGTTTTTTGGCCTTTCTTCTTCTTCTTCTTCTTCTTCTTTTTTTTTTTTTTTTTTTTTTGGTTGAAAGAGTGAAATTTGTTTGCTTTTGACACAAATATTTGAAATTCACACATACTTTTTTAAACTTTTATTTAATGAATATAAATTTCCAATGTACAGCTTAAGGATTACAATGGCTTCCCCCCCCCCCCATAACTTCCCTCCCACCCACAACCCTCCCCTCTCCCGCTCCCTCTCCCGTTTCATTCACATCAAGATTCATTTTCAATTGTCTTTATATACAGAAGATCAGTTTAGTATATATTAAGTAAAGATTTCAACAGTTTGCACCCACATAGAAACACAAAGTGAAACATACTGTTGGAGTACTAGTTATAGCATCAAATCAAAATGTACAGCACATTGAGGACAGAGATCCCACATGAGGAGCAAGTGCACAGTGACTCCTGTTGTTGACCCAACAAATTGACACTCTAGTTTATGACGCCAGTAACCACCCTTGGCTCCCGTCATGAGTTGCCAAGGCTATGGAAGCCTTCCAAGTTCGCCGACTCTGATCATATTTAGACAAGGTCATAAAAGACAGGGTGAGGATAGTAACCAATGATCCTAAGAGTGGCATTCACCAGGTCTGAACAATTATACAGCATTAAGTGGGGAAGAGGACCATCAGTACACACAGGTTGGGAGTAGAGCCATTGGTGGTAGAGTAGAGGTTATGATTACAAAGGAATGAGGCCCAAGTGTGCTAGACAGGGTCTAGAACAAAGGACAGAGTCATTATTAGAGGAGCTAAAAAAGGTGCTGTCTAAGCTACAATTAAGTTTTCTGATTGAGAGGCAAATAGAACCTGACAGAAGGGGCTTGATAATAATCTGTTGGGCTTTAGGCCTTGTAAGTTAAGAGGCCCAGACCTATCTATCTCTTCACATGGGGTACATCCTAAGGGAGGTGTGAACCTCCTGGGGGAAGGCACCCTGTTGACTTTCATTGCTTGGCTGGCCTGGGAGGAGAGCTGGCCAGGTAAAGGCAGGTGGCATCTCTAACAAGAAATTTACAGTTCTGCCTGCAATGTTGCTGACCCTACTTGGCCATCCCCTCAGCTGCAGTGGTCACTTTGGAAGTTGGGCTGAGTGAAGGGCTTTTCAGCTTAGAGCCAATAAGATCTGTGGCTCTGACCTGGGCATCCTTCGACTCCAGGGCAGGTCCATTTCCAGTGATCCAACTCTTGGCAGAGCTGCCAGGGCTCTTCACAAGCTGACTTCTGCTGAAGCCCATGGCCTTTCTTCTTTTAACATCTAGAAACAAAAGTTAAAATGACATAGTTCCTTTCTGACCTCCATACTGCTTCTTAAGGTCTAAAGAAAGAAAAATCACATGATTGATGTTATAATTTTATTTTCAGTCAGTTTAGATAAAGTAAATCAGGCTCCCATTGGTTTATTTTCCTAATTGAAACCCTCTGCTTATGTTACTAAATAAACTGAATTTACTCAAAACTCCTGAAATAAATTACTTCATATAAAAATTTTAAAATTCTAAGATGTTTGAATGCCTGTAAACTTATTTATTTTCATTTTATTTGAAAGGTAGAGATAGAGGGATCTTCCCTATGGTGGTTCACTCCCCAAATGCCTACAACAGCCAGGGCTGGGCCAGGCTAAAGCCAGAAGCCCAGAGCTCCCCAGTTTTCCCACATGGGCGGCAGGAACCAAGGTACCTGAAGCATCCTCTGCTGCCTCCCACGGTGCACATCAGCAGAAGCTGGACCTGAAGTGGAGGAGTCAGAGTCTAACCAGGCACTTTGATACGGGATATACAGACTCCCCAAGCAGCAGCTTAATTGCTGTGTCAAACAAACGCCCATCCCTGAATGCCTGAAAATTAGAAAAATAGGACCTTAGAATTGAAAGAAGCTTTTCTACCTTCTCATAATGAAAAATTGCCACATCACGTGTAGAGCCTTCATTTCCCAGAAGGTAGGTTAGCGTGCCATAAGTTTCTGTTTAAATTCCATTCAAAATGTTTAGTTGGTTGTAAATACCTATGATACTTAAAAATCATAGTTAACCTACTTCATAGCTTGAAGACAAGAGAGAAAAAAATTTTATTATTACTATAAAGAGAACAGCTTTCATGTATTTCATGGGTACAGTTTTTTGTTTTTTTTTTTGACAGGCAGAGTGGACAGTGAGAGAGAGAGAGAGAGAGAGAGAGAGAAATGTCTTCCTTTTTGCCGTTGGTTCACCCTCCAATGGCCGCCGCGGCCGGCGCATCTCGCTGATCCGAAGCCAGGAACCAGGTGCTTCTCCTGGTCTCCCATGGGGTGCAGGGCCCAAGCACTTGGGCCATCCTCCACTGCACTCCCGGGCCACAGCAGAGAGCTGGCCTGGAAGAGGGGCAACCGGGATAGAATCCGGCGCCCTGACCGGGACTAGAACCCGGTGTGCCGGCGCCGCAAGGCGGAGGATTAGCCTATTGAGCCATGGCGCTGGCTAATGGGTACAGTTCTAAGATAATAAGCCCACTTCCCTCCCTCCCACTCTCCCTCCCTCAATCCTTCTCCTTTCTTCTTTCTTCAGTGTTTGCGAAGACATAATTTCAATCCTTTCTATAACCACAGGCTTAATTCACCACTAACCATGATATTCAACAAGTAAAAAGTAAGAAGACCGCAGTTCCACAGGAGTATAAACAAAGACTAAGTTAGGAATTTTTGGTACAATATAAGCGTATAAAATACACTACCAATATGAACCTATTCTTCTTAATGTGCTCATTTTTGTGTTAGCTACCATAAAATTTGTTTTGACATTTGATTGTGATTGCCAATTTTTTTAGGCAAGTAGATTCTTTCCTCAGACTTATGAATGTTATTGTTTTATGAAAAGATTGAAAATCTCTCTTTTGAAAACCTGGATTAAAATAATTTTTCCTAAGTGCTAAAGATTTTTTTTTTTTAATTTGCTGGAGAACTTTGGGAAGGAAAAAAGGGACATCATTTTAATTTGGGGTGATGTTTTATATGTGCTGATAGTTTCGCTCCTGAACCCTAAAGAAAAATGGATCAAATTTTAAAAATAGTAGAGTGAACCCAGCAGTGTGCTCATCAGTATTTTAACTACTGGCTCCCAGGAGAAACGGCCCTGATATTCCCGGTGGGGTGGGATAGAAGCTCCCACCAGGGCCAGCATCGAGCAAAGGAAGGGGCGCTGGGAAGAGATGCACCCCCACCAGCTTAGCAAACCAAATTCCTCTGGGGGGGGGGATTCTCCATTGCTCAGTTCCACGAGCACCTTCAGTCCTTTCTTTCTGCAGGATCTTCACCACGTGCTGCCTCCCATGCCCAGAATCCCGCTCCACCCTTCCCTGTCTGATTCCTCCCTCCCTTCCTCCCCCTCCAGGTCTCAGGCCCCCACGCTACACACTCACTACAAGAACTCCAGTCCCAAAAGAAAACGCATTTCTTACTGTAGTTCATGGTCAAAAACAAGCTTTTAAAACCACTGCCCTAGACAATACCAGGATGTGCACTGTCCTCCAGACTTGGAGTTTATAGGTTTCAGACTGGCTCTCCTGGCCTGGCCCTTTACCACCGCATTGTCTTGCATATGTGAGATTTCCTCCGCTTGATTACATTCTCATCCCTTAGCCCGAGAGCCTGGGAAGCTGCCTCCTAGGTGACGCCGCCTCTCTCTGCTGTAACCCAGTAAAGGATGATTTGGGGAGATTCACTGACACAGCCACAGCACCCCTTTTTTTTGCCAATTCTTACTTGCCACACATAATATCTTGTAGCCTCACACCAGCTATATTGCATTTATTTATAGTGTTATTATTGTGATGTGACTTTGATGTCATTGTTTAGATTTCTAATGTGACATCCCTCTTAAAAAATATACTTTATTTCTCACCTAAGTCACTTAAAGGTATTTGAAGTGTAAAAAAGTCGCTTTAATTACTTTATCATTGCCCTTTTTTAATTTCAAAAACTTTTACTGACATAAAAATGAAAATGTAAATAAATTGATACCAAATATTCCACTTAAATGCATATACAGTGTGACAAAAACTATTATCATCAGTGCCTTTTAATAATAGGATTTTTTTTACATCACTGATATATACTTCCATTCACATCGTTTTCTCTTTGTTAAGATTTTTTTTAAAGATTTATTTTATTTTATTTATTTGAAAAGCAGAATTACAGAGTGAGGAAGAGACAGAGAGAGAGAGAGAGGGATCTTCCATCCACTGGTTCATTCCCTAAATGGCCTTAATGGCCAGGGGTGGGCTGATCTGAAGCCAGGAGCCAGAGCTTCTTCTGCATCTCCCACATGGGTGCAGGGGCCCAAGCACTCAGGCCATCTTCCACTGCTTTCCCAGGTGCATTAGCAGGGAGCTGATTGGAAACGGAGCAGCTAGAACTCGAACTGGCACTCTGGTATGGAATGCCAGCCTGCTATGCCACAATACCAGCCCTTATTCACATCATTTTCAAGAAAACACTATAAAATTCTGCAAGGCCATGAACTTATTGTCTTCCTTCCTCTCTCTCTCTCTCTTTCTCTATCCTCTTTTTTCCCCATTCCTATCTCTCCTTCTCCCTCCTTCTCCGTGCCTTTCTATTTTATTAATATTAATTTTTATTTATTTGAAAGGTAGAGCTGGAGAGAGAGAAAGATTGAGAGCCAGGGAGCTTCCATTGCCTGGCTCATTCCCCAGGGCTGAGCCATTCCAAAGCTGGGGCCAGGAACTCCCTCTGGGTCTCCTAATTGGGTGGAAAGGATGGAAGTACTTGAGCCATCACCTGCTGCCTCCCAGGGTGTATATTAGTTGAAGCTGGGGAAGAAGCAGAGCCAGGACTTGAATCAGACACTCAGATACTGGGTGCATGCGTCCTAAGCAGTGGCTTAACCAAACACCTGCCCCTATTTTTAAAAAAACTTTCTTGTCTTAATGTCCTTTAATTAGTAAAGTGGTTCCCCAATCAGAATAATGAATCTCTGTTTTTGTTTCTTTAATCCCTATTCCTTTCTAGGAAGTATTAATTGAATATATTTTTTGTTTGTTTGTTTAAGCATGCTTTATCCTCTCTTTAAAAAAAAAAGATTTATTTATTTATTTGAAAGTCAGAGTTACAGAAAGGCACAGGCAGAGAGAGAGAGAGAGAGAGAGAGAGAGAGGGGTGTCTTCTGTTCTCTGGTTCACTCCCCAAAAGGCTGCAATGATGGAGCTGGGCTGATTCAAAGCCAGGAGCCAGGAGCCTCTTCTGGGTCTCCCACGCAGGTGCAGGGGCCCAAGGACTTGGGCCATCTTCTACTGCTTTCCCAGGCCATAGCAGACAGCCAAATTAGAAGTGGAGCAGCCGGGACTGGAACCAGCGCCCTTATGGGATGCCGGCACTGCAGGCAGCAGCTTTATCTGCTATGCCACAGTGCCGGCCCCTTATCCTCTCTTTTTGAAGTATAGAACAACTGAAATACTTATTGAGAATCAAAAATTAAATTCCTATCCCCAGGACAGACATTGGCTTAGCAGTACCTGTGTTGGTAACCAGCTGTGCTCCTGCGTGAGTCCTGCTAACCCTGGGAGCCAGTGGTGATGGCTCCAGTGATGGTGTTCCTGCCATTCCCACACGAGACTGAATTCCCAGGTCCTGGCTTCAGCAGTGCCTGATCTGCTGGGGATACTTTGGGAATGAGCCAACGGATTGGCTCTCTCTCTCTCTCTCTCTCTCTCTCTCTTTCTCTCTCTCTCTCTCTCTCCTCTCTCTCTCTCTCTCTCCTTCTCTCTCTCTTCTTCTTTCATTAAAAATTCCTATACTCTAATCTTTCAATGTTCATAGCATATGTAGCTTCCCAAATGCCACGTGTTAGTGCTTTATTAAGCAAATAGTTAATGTTATGTAGCAGAAATGTCACCAACACTTAAAATTGTCCTCAAAAACATGTTGACATTCTACACTCCTGATGACCTCTCTCTTGTTCCTGTCCCTACTTGCAATACTAAAATCAGAGTCATAAATCTCCTGCCTTGTTTTGCTTTCACTTCCTTCCCCTTATTTCTGGCCTGATCACCTTGATTTACTATTATTTGTATGATTGGGTCTTTATCACTACTGGCTACTAGCACAGAGCCAGGAATGCACTACTCTATGAAATGTTACCTGATTTGTGTTTTCTTACTTCTGGCATTTTCTAAAAAGAGATCTCTGTGTATATACACATATATTCATACATTTATACTCATCTGTATACACATAAATTCAAATTGCTTTCGCCAGGAGCTAGTACAAAACTTTGATCCTAGGGACCAGAACAAATTATGAAAATTTTTTGTCTAATTTCTGTTACCTTTGGTGATTAAAAGAAAGATGTGTCTCTCAGCTCAAATTCCAGGATGCGAAGAACATGTTTGCCATATCCACTGCAAGCGTACTCAGAAATTAGAACAATAAATAGGCAATAGAGGATTGCTAAATCGTTGAATCAGTGGGCAAGTAGGAGCTTGCATGGCCAAATACGTCAGAAAATGTTTGTCCATATAGAATCTTTAGTTGGAATTTCTTTATGTACATATTGTTGTAAAAAAGACTAAATAAAATTTAGCATGTGACTGGCCCAGCAGTATTCATGCAGATGGAAGAACTGAGTTTCTTTTTAAAATTTTTATGCATGTATTTGAGAGACAAGAGACACAGAGAGAAAGGGGGGGGGGAGAGGGAGAGAGAGAGAGAGAGTGAGAAATAAGAAGAGCTAGAACTCCCATCTACTGGTTTACTCCCTAAATGCCTGCAAAGGCTGAGACTGGACCCAGCCACAGCTGAGGGCCAGGAATTCAATCTGATCTGTGACACGGGTGGTAGGAAACAGTTACTTGAACCATCACCACTGTCTCCCAGGGCCTGCCTTTGCCGGAAGCTGGAGTCAGAAATGGGACAGAGTATCAAACCCAGACATTTCCACACAGGACACGGATATCTTAACCAGCGTCTAAACCACGAGGCCTAAGGCCTGCCCCTGAGGTTTTTTTTGTTTGTTTTCTTTTTAGAAAACCTGATTCTTGTTGGTTTTACAGGATGAGTGGTGAGCAGTTTGGGTAGAAGTATAGGGTATTACACAATATTGGTATGATTTTCTTTGACATCATAGCCTTAAATTTACATTTTTGAACACCTGGATTTTGTAACTTGTTCAACATGCAGAAGTATAATTATTTAAACAAATAGAATAAAATTTAGTGTTCACCCTACACCCTCACACACATCACTCTATATTCTCTTTCTCTGTTTCCTGGAGTGCAATATCAGAAATTCTCTTATTTTTTTATTTGTCCCTAGCCTGTCCTTCTTCAACAGAATATACATTCAACAGTAGAAAGAAAAGATTAATGGGCCTGCGCTGTGGCACAGCAGGTTAACAGCCTGACATGAAGCGCCAGCATCCCATATGGGTGCCGGTTTGACTCCCGGCTGCTCCATTTCCCATCCAACTCTCTGCTATGGCCTGGGAAAGCAGTAGAAGATGGCCCAAGTCTTTGGGCCCTGCACCCGTGTGGGAGACCCAGAAGAAGCTCCTGGCTCCTGCCTTCGGATCTGCACAGTTCCGGCTGTTTTGGCCATTTGGGGAGTAAACCATCGGATGGAAGACCTCTCTCTCTCTCTCTCTCTCTCTCTCTCTCTCTCTCTGCCTCTCCTTTCTCTGTGTAATTCTTTCAAGCAAAATAAATTAAAAAAAAAAAAAAAGGGAAAGTAGCCTTTGCTTTCTGATATTTTTCATATTGACTTTTTGCTGGAAATAGTTTGTCCTAACTAGTTAGATAACCCTTTCTTCCATGTCACCAAGAAAAGGAAGGTCAGTTTGCTTCTTATTACTAGACACCTAAACATCCCTGTATCTGAACAGCATTTTTCTCTGATCTCAAAGACAGAGGTGTTTCTCCTTTCTAAGATGAACCCAGTGGTTTTAAAGATTTATTTGAAAGGCAGAATGATAGAGGCAGAGAGAGAGAGAGAGAAAGGGGGGAGAGAGAGAGAGAGGGAGAAAGAGAGAGAGAGAGAGAGAGAGAAAGAGAGTTTTAGTTCTCTGGTTCACTCTCCAAAGGGCTGCAGCAGCCAGCGCTGGGCAAGGCTGAAGCCAGGAGCCTGGAATTCCATCCGGGTCTTCCATGTGGGTGGCAGGGGCCCAAGCACTTGGACCATCCTCCACTGCTTTCCCAGGCCCTTTAACAGGGAGCTAGATCCGAAGTACAGCAGTTGGGACTTATGCTGTACCACACACCAGCCCAGCGATTAACCCAATGTTACCTGCACTCTTGACCTGGGATGAAAGGAGGAGGAGTGTGGAGTGAGAAATTCAGAGGGCCCAGGACAAGTCCCAACAACTGAGGAGAGGACAAAGGAAGAAAAACATGCAAAGAGAAGAGCCCCCTTCCCTCTCAGGCCCCCCTCACAGCCTGCTTCCTGATCCAAGCTCGGAATTAAAACCATTCTCCTAAAGTGGACTTGCTCCGCCTGCCATTGTCAAGTTCTAAGCTTTGTCTCTCACTCCTTCCTGTTTAAACGCTCTTCTCCCTTTAGCCTCTTAAAGTTCCTCAATGCTCAGTCCTGAGCTTGGTGCTTCTCTTTTGTTTTTCTCTACACTTCTTTGAGCATAGAAAATACGGAGGGAAATAAATGTCTCCTCTCCCTCCCTCTCCCAGCCTCTGCCTCTCTGCCTCTCTTCCAGGGGGAGAATTTTTGCAAAGAGCCCCTTCCTGCCACCTGATTGCCCTGTTGGTTTGTCCCATAAACTGTGCATGGATAGTTTCTTCCTCTGCTTTTTTTTTTTTTTCCCCCTACAAAAGAATCAGTCAATTCAATCCCTGGGCTAGCTCTGCTCCTCTTACTGGACATCTTAATCATCACCTTGTGAGTAGCTGGGTAAGTCTAAGACACAATGGGAGGAGGAGGCAGGATTAAGGACCACATGCCCTCCCCCACAGTATTTATTAGAAAGAGAAGTGGCATGTAAGTTTATCTCTACTGCCTGTGTCTTCCTCCCTAGCCTGTGCAAACCCTGCCTGGGAAGAGAGGTGCCGCTTGTTGAGCCCCTCACATCTCACAACAGTAAGCACCATTATCTTAAATGAGATCTGTATACCTCACATCATTTTTTTTTTTTTAAGATTTATTTCTTGATTTGAAAGTCAGAGTTACACAGAGAGAGAAGGAGAGGCAGAGAGAGAGAGAGGTCTTCCATCTGCTGGTTCACTCCCCAATTGGCCACAATGGCCAGAGCTGCACTGATCTGAAGCCAGGAGCCAGGAGCTTCTTCCAGGTCTCCCACGAAGGTGCAGGGGCCCAAGGACTTGGGCCATCTTCTGCTGCTTTTCCAGGCCATAGCAGAGAGCTGGATTGGAAGTGGAGCAGCTGGGACCCAAGCCAGCACCCTGCAGCAGTGGCTTTACCCACTATCCCACAGTGTTGGCCCCACATCTTCTTTTAAGATTTATTTGAGGCCTGCGCTGTGGCTTAACAGGCTAATCCTCCACCTTGCGGTGTCGGCACACCGGGTTCTAGTCCTGGTCGTGGCACCGGATTCTGTCCCGGTTGCCCCTCTTCCAAGGCCAGCTCTCTGCTGTGGCCCGGGAAGGCAGTGGAGGATGGCCCAAGTCCTTGGGCCCTGCACCCCATGGGAGACCAGGAGAAGCACCTGGCTCCTGGCTTCGGATCAGCGAGATGCGCTGGCCGCAGCGGCCATTGGAGGGTGAACCAACGGCAAAAAGGAAGACCTTTCTCTCTGTCTCTCTCTCTCTCACTATCCACTCTGCCTGTCAAAAAAATAGAAATTAAAAAAAAAAAGATTTATTTGAGAGTTACAAATTGGGGTGGGGTGGGGTCTTCCATCCACTAGTTCACCCCCCAAATGGCTTCAACAGCCAGAGTTGGGTCAATCCAAAGCCAGGAGCCAGGAGCTACTTCTGGGTCTCCTATGCAGGCACAGGGACTCAAGTGGGCCATCTTCTGCTGCTTTCCCAGGCATAATCACATGGAGCTGGATTGGAAGTGGAGCAGCTGCGACTTGAACCAGTGCACATCCACAGACAGAGGCCGAGGCTTAGCCTACGAAGCCACAGCGCTGGTCCACAGTGCGGCCCCACCTCACATCTTACAAAGTGTCTTTTTTGCCTCTCCTCTTGCTGGGAGGGCTCTCTGGTCTCTGTTGAAGCATACGAAATGCATCCCTCCCAAGAATCAATGAGAATTAAATTTATCTGATCAAAAAGTCCCCATTATTTTGAAAAAAATAAAAAAGATGCCAGTAAGCTCTAATAGGTAGTCCAGGTGTGTTTTTTTTTTAAGTTCTAAGTGATGAAAATAGTTTTCTGAATGACTGGATAAAAGAAATGAATCCAACAGCATACTCAGCTTTTCTCGTGAATGACTTTTGTGTCCTCTGGAGCAGTTACCATCCTTCAAGCCCTTCTATCTGCAAGTCCATGTTACTAAGCTCTCTGCAGGAGATTGCTGCTCAGCTTTTCTTTTATCCTCTTGCCTTGCCCTGCATGTTTTTATTCTTTTTTTTTTTTTTAAGGATTTATTTATTTATTTGAAAGGCAGAGTTAGAGAGATGCAGAGAGAGAGAGAGAGGTCTTCCATCTGCTGGTTCACTCCCCAAATGGCCGCAACAGCCAAGATTGAACCAGACTAAAGGCAGGAGCCAGGAACTTCTTCCAGGCTTCCCACGTGGGTGCAGGGTCCCAAGGACTTGGACCATCTTCCACTGCTTTCCCAGGCCATTGGAGAGAGCTGGATTGGAAGTGGAGCAGCCGGGACTAGAACCAGCGCCCATTTCGGATGCTGGCACTGCGGGACACAGCTTTACTCACTACGCCACAGTGCTGGGCCCCATGTGTTTTTAATTCTTTAAAACCTTTTTATTTTGACATAAGTTTAGTGTTACAGAAAAGTTGCAAGAACAATATGAGCTTCCTTTTGCCTTCATGCAGGGTCTCCAAATGTTAGCATCCTGCTGCATCTGCTTTATTCTCCCCCCACCCACCCCAGTTTGTTTTTCCTGAAGCTTTGACGAATCCTGGTGCATACAATTTCCCTTTACTGCTAAATGCTTCCATGAACATTTCCTAAGAAAAAGGACTTTCTCTTATACAAGCACAGTACAATGATCAAAATCAGGAAATTAACATCGACACAATGCTCGTATCTAATCTAAAGATGTTACTGATTTCACCAATTGTCTTAATAATGCCCTCTGTTGCAGAAGAAAGTCTCCAGTTGTTCACTGCATTAGATACCTTGTCTCTTAGATCGCCTTTGATCCAGAGTAGTTCCTCAAATTCCTTAACTTTAATGACAGTGATATTTTTTGGGTTATGTTGTAGGCTGTCTCTCCATGAAACATTCCTTTGATCCTGTGCCCATAGGCATTAATTCATCTCTTGGAACCTTGGTGAATAAAAGTAATCCCTGTTCTAGGTTTTCGTATCCAACACTACTCTTACTGGCTGTGTGACTACTTCACCTCTCTGAGCCGAGTTCCTCACCTTTAACACTGAGGTAATTATCCCCACCGAACAGGTTCAGAGAGGATGAGAGGAATGACATATTTAAAAAGAATTTTCTCAGCGCATGGCACAAAGTCATTGGCTTTTCACGTGCTTTGGTTTCTCAACTGTGTCCCAGCCGGCCATTCTTCCATAAATGTGTTCCAGCTTGCCCAGGTGTCTCAGAAAATGGGGCGCCAGAACTGCCCTACACGTAAATTATTGGCAGCCTGATCAGTCTACACTGAACTTTGGGTGAATTAAAATCCTTTCAGCTTTTTCTGCATAACTTCTTTGCTGTCACTATTATTGCTATCATCATCATTATTACTACCCTATTGTGATCAGTAGAAGCAGGACTCGTTGATCTGACCAACCATATGTGCCAACACAGCATTGGCTGCCTCCTAACTCAGAAAGGCCCTTTCCATTCTGTAATTCTCCCATCTAAATGATGTAATCACTATCTGCATTCTCAAGATGCGGAAACAGATTCAGAGCCGTTAAATCACTGGGCTTCTCCAAGTGAGAGACCTGGAATGTCATCTCAAATTGATTTTCCAGAGCATAAGTAGAAATCCTTGCTTCTCTACTTACTCAGGATCTGTGTTTTCTGCTCATCATTCTAGCCTGATGGAACCGTTACGGTTCCTGATTTTGCCATTCAATATAGCTTTTCCTCTCAATTTGGATTTTGTAGGCCTCCTGGATCTTCCTTCAAATCATTGATTAAAATGTGCTTCAAGAGAGAACTTGGTAGGGAACCCTGGTGCAAATGCTGAATATGTCTTTCTGTGTTGAAATCAAGTGAAAATATAAATTCAAATTGTTTAAAAAATGAAATCACACTGTGCATAATTCCCTCCCCCTAAAATAACTATACATGAATTTTACCAG
Source organism: Lepus europaeus (assembly GCF_033115175.1). Lineage (NCBI taxonomy): Eukaryota > Metazoa > Chordata > Mammalia > Lagomorpha > Leporidae > Lepus > Lepus europaeus. The sequence goes on along the minus strand of NC_084832.1, from coordinate 39,958,505 downwards.
CTTGTGGACTGAGTCACCTATCACTGTCTTATCCACACAAATAAGAAAAAGCCATCTTCTGTCATGGCTCTGGCATCCCCACCAGCTACCAACCTAATAGCATCATTTAAGAAAATGGCTGTTGTCTAGCCCAACTTGTTCTTAGCCCAACTTGTTCTTATTTAAGTAATATTCCTTGCCTGTGAGTGCTTTTCTTTTGACACATCTCCTCACTAATAATTGATGCTAGAATCTTGAAAGAGTTGGATTAAAATAATAATTGCGTAGCTCCCCCAAATTCTGGTTCCTTTGTAACATCATCACTGAGTTGCCTTGTGACCTAGGGAAGATCATTTTTTTTTTTTTAAGATTTATTTTATTTATATGAAAGACAGTTACAGAGAGAGGTAGAGACAGAGAGAGAGGTCTTCCATCCCCTGGTTCACTCCCCAGACGGCCACAACCGCTGGAGCTGCACCTATCTTAAGCCAAGAGCCAGAGCTTCCTCTGGGCCCTCCAGGGGGTGCAGGGGCCCAAGGGCTTGGGTCATTTTCTACTGCTTTCCCAGGCCATAACATAGGGCTGGATTGGAAGTGAAGCCACAGCACCAGCCCCAAAGCAAGGTCATTCTTTTAACCAAACTTTTTTTTTTTTTTTGGACAGGCAGAGTGGACAGTGAGAGAGAGAGACAGAGAGAAAGGCCGCAGCCAATGGCCGCTGCAGCTGGCATGCTGCGGCCAGCGCACCACACTGATCCGATAACAAGAGCCAGGTGCTTCTCCTGGTCTCCCATGGGGTGCAGGGCCCAAGCACTTGGGCCATCCTCCACTGCACTCCCGGGCCACAGCAGAGAGCTGGCCTGGAAGAGGGGCAACCGGGACAGAATCTAGCGCCGCGACCGGACTAGAACCCGGTGTGCCGGCACCGCAAGCCAAACATTTCTTACCAAAATGAAAAAAATTAATCTACCATTTATTAAACTTACTGTGCTAACTCCATGCACTATGCACAATCTATGCATTAGATGGATCTATGCAATTTATATTTTACAGATGATAATACTGAGGCTTGGAGGGATATGAAACCTTATCTAAGGTCACTCTGACTGTAAGCTGCTAGATACATAGACTCAAAGTGGCAGATTTTTGCAAACTCCCTCTACGCTGTTGTAGGACTCTGTACCTCCATTAACAAACTGTTCATTTGTACCAAAAGGTGTAACTGGAAAAATAGACTGTTTGAGGAGCTAGGTGCTCCCTACGCAACCAGAAGGCAGCAATTCCTCTAGTGTTTTCAAAGGTACACAAGGTCCTCCAGTAGCCTCAGGATAAACCAGTTCTGCTGTCAGATGTTTGGCATTCGTTACATACTACAGTGATTGGAGATTTAAAGGGCTCTGAGAAGCCCGGTAGACAAGAAACTTCTTGAACTTTGTTGAAAACAGAGGTGGTTTTTGTGAAGGACATTTGGCGTAAGCTGTTAGGAGGTGTGGAAGATCTCTCTTCTCGCTCTCTGGGACTCTCGGGATGTTTATCCAGAGATCCGCTGAAGTTGAAAAAGAGATATTCTTAATGAAATTCACACACCTCCTATTTGAATAGTGCTTTACCGGTTACAAAAGGCCTGCCTCCTGTCTTGGCGTGTCCTGCGCCGCCGTAACCTGGATCACAGATGTGCCCTTATTTTTATTTTACCTTTGCAGAGGGAGGACTGGTTGTTAAGGATTTTGCTCAGGGCCTCACAGTTTAAGAAGGGCCAAACTGCAACTTACATTCAGATTGTCCGTAACCAAATGCAGGACTGTTTCACCGAGCCAGTATATTTGATTTTCTGCCTTCGATCCTTTTAAAAGCTTATTGACATGTTCACAAGCAAGCGACTTTGAGAAATGGACAAGGCCATGTTACACATGCAAGATGGCCTTTACATTACCACGGTTTTAATACCAAAACCTGTTTTTGGAATGTTTCCCTTTTAAAAAAAAAAACGTTCCTTAGCATCAGCAAGTTTGGGGTTTGGAACGGAAAACCCAGTATAGGAGGTTTGAGCCCTGTGGGAAACCGATCTGATCCTAGAAACAGCAAATTAGCCCTTAGCTATACCTGTTTACATAGTCAATGTGTGTCTGTTCTGTTTGAAGATACTTCAAAAATAACAATTGTAAAAGAGATTACTGCTTTGATCAGAGAATCTGAATCTCCTTTGTTTGACCGTGAATAATTGCTCTTTGTAATGTTAATGCTTCTTTTAAGGAATATCAGATCTGTAAACGCACCTTAATTACAGGCGAGCAGTTTTGGAGGGAATTTGTGACAGCATTTTATTGAAGGTCTTTTCTAGTTCCCCTTTACATCTAATTATAGTAGAAAGATTATTTTCGGCCAAGCAGCAAAAAGCTGTAATTACTCGTGTTTTCCAGAATGTTCACCTTGGTCAGTAAAGCTATCTCATTCGAGAATACGATTCAAATCTTAAAACTGTTGAATTCTGCTCACAGCTCTTTGCATTTCCAAGCCCCACAGGGAATCCACAACTTAGGCAATAGTGGATTCCCTAGCACTTCTTTTACGTTTGAAACCAACGAAGTAGTCCAATTAGAGCTTATGAGCATGGGATGGCGAGAGGGACTTTTTTTTTTTCAAGTCTTCCTATTTGAATTCTGTGGTCCGAGGCTGAGTGCTTCTGTCATTGTTGTCCTAAGAAGATGCCTGCTAAAGCAGAATGTAGGTGTTGCTGAAGACCAGAGGAAGTGGGACAGCTGCGATGCTGATAGGGCGATGTAGTGAGATACGGGCAAGATTTCTCAACAGCAGAGTGAAATCTCCTCTGGCCGTGGTTTGGAGGTTGCACGCTTTATGAAATGGCATGTGGCAAAGCCTGCGCGCGGAGCGAGGCCTGTGCTAGGAAGAGGAAACCTCCCAGCGATTGCATGCACCTGTTACTCTACAGGGTGTACAGTCCCCTAAGTGTCATTCTCTGCTCACCTGGACAGAAGGCTGATGACCACCACTCTTCAGCACTTCTGCCTGGTACCGACCTTCCAAATCCGAAAGGCTTTTTTTTTTTTTTTTTTTTTTTTAATTTTCAGTGTGGTGTTGACATTTAAACTTACCATTTAAGAGCTCTGAATAGAGCCGACCACACCTGTGTATGAGGGAAAATGTTTCTCTGAGGTTTCAACCATAGCACATTAGCAGATTCTGAGTCACTTCATGTACTTTTTTTTTTTTTTTTTGGGGGGGGGTTGTCTCTTTCCTAATTATAGGAGCAATTAGCTTTGCAGCACTGCATTCATTCCAATCAGCAAGGATAGAGAACAATCACGTTGTTTACCCAAGGCTGCAGACGGTGGACCTAGCTTTGTTCCCTCCTGGTCCCGATGCTTTGCTAGGTGCCGTCTACACAATGGAGTGTGACTGGACCCCTGTCAAAGACTCTCCCTCACCTGGTAAATTCGATTGTCACCGAAAACCTCTTCGAGGCCAGGGAAAAGCAGGTAGCAAGCTCTTTCCAACTTCACAAGGCGGGACCTTTTATTCAGATTTATTTAAAAGAGACTTCAAGGACATGAATACTTTTTAAAAATAATTTAATCTGTCAGCATTAGCACAGGGATAATAATACAGCTCCTTTGGGTTGTCCTGGACAATTAATGTAACAGAAAGGTGGCTGTTGTCAATAGTTTTCTTTTTTTGTTTTGTTTTGCAGTAATGGGGAAGAGCAAATTATTAAATGGACAAGTTATTTACGTTTGAAAATAAACTGCATCGCACACTGGGAAATTAGGTTGCAAGTAATTTTGCCTTCCAACAGGAACATGTCATTAGTTTTAATTTTCCACAACAAAGATTTTAGGGTAATTTGCTTCCATTAGAGTGGAGCAGTTTCTCTTGTACCTAGATTATCATTCAACCCTCTGTTGTCACCATCAGAGGTTATGTTTTCTTCTTTTCTCCCAACTTCGCAAAAATATCCTTGGTTTTTCTAAGTCTGTCAAAACTATTGCACAAGTTTCACGCACATAGCCAGAACCAAAACAATGGATGAGCACAATGCGCTGTATCGTAACCCTTGCACGGTGTCGATCATCCTAGCACTAGGAAGGCAGTGTTTGACAGGTTGTAGTGTTTTAGGGTGCTGAATGTACCTCGTGTATTTCTTCAGGTCCCTGTGGAGTAAGAACAACCCTCAGTTACACGTTAACAACAAAAGGTCTGTTGTGGAAAATGCAAGCTCTATGGATCAGGCAGTGTCTGTCCGTCATCAGGAATGAATCTCATTGCCGAAATGCTGCTCAGGAAGGAAACACTTGCTGAGCTGGGACCTCACCACACATGCAAATCAGACACCCTTTCAGAGGGCCTGAATATCCTTCAACCTTCAGCCTCACTTTTGTAATGTAACTTACCGCATTTTCAGCTATTCAGTCCCTGAGACCATTCTTTTGTTAACTTACTAAGTTAGCACATTCAAACAATGACTAATTGCCTAATGTCACCAGTGAGATAAGAAAAAAAAAGTGAAAAGAAAATGTATGACGTATTCCCAGTGTTACAAAATTGTCCATAAACTTGTTTCCCAGCATGAATTGCGGTTTATGTTCAAACTTAAATAATTTTTCTGAGTAACCTTATCTTCCAGGTACTTCCTGCAAACTTCTTATGCAATGAAGCCCATAAATATAGGTAGAAGGTAACTTGAATGGCTGAGCCAGAGTTAACCACACACACGTACTTAAAGCTTTATCACCATGACTGTCATAAACCTCTCCCTTTTGTTTAAGAGATTTACTAAGCTATCATAAAAGAGGTACTATTGCCTGTATCTTTGCAAACCTGAGTTCCTAAGAAGGGACTTGCTTTTTTTTTTTTTTTTTTTTTTTTTTTTTTTTTTTTTTTAAGATTTATTTAGTTATTTGAAAGAGTTAGAGAGAGAGGTCTTCCATCTGCTGGTTCACTCCCCAGTTGGCCACAACGGCCCGAGCTGTGCCAATCTGAAGCCAGGAGCCAGAAGCTTCTCCCAGGTCTCCCACGTGGGTGCAGGGGCCCAAGAACTTGGTCCATCTTCTAGTGCAGGACATAGCATAGAACTGGAACTGGATCCCAATCTGGCGCCCATATGGGATGCCGGCACTGCAGGCAGCAGCTTTACTCACTGTGCCACAGTGTCAGCCCCAAGGGAGTTGCTTTCTTAAACATACTGGGCCTCACCTTGGACTCACTGAGTAGTGCCCCACATATGCAGCTGCACGTCAGGATGACCGGTGTGTTTACAGAGTGAGGTGACACCAGCATGTATTAGCCCCTCTTGGTTTTTCATAATTCTTGAAAAATTAACACCATGTAACTCCAGTGAGGCATATATTTAAGCGCATTGAACCACTCCACCAAATAAATAAGGAAAAGTGTGAAATAGCATGATGTATGGGGGGAAATGATCACATTTAATCTAATGTTTGTAATGGGAGGGACAGAGAGCCAGGATTGAGCAGGAACATTGCAAGGATCAGATTCCTTAAATGGACTTTGTGAAGAGTTACATAGCAAACACCACGCTTATAATTCTGCAGAATTATTTTTAGGCGCTGCTGCCAATAGCATTGTATCTTGTAATACAGAGGTAATATATTAAGAAACTAAACTCAAACCTGTGAGTTTCTAACATTTTTCAATGTTGAAAGCCAGAAGGGAGGGAGAGAGGGAAGAAGAAAAGTATCATTGTATTCTTAGAGTTGTATCTAGAAATTACATTGAATCTGTTCTCCTTGTATTAATACCACATTAGCATGAGAGTTGATGAGAATTGTGTTGTAGTAATTATCATGCATTTGCTGTGACTCTGAGATCTAATATATTAATAAATTCCTTTAAAAAATTAAATAAGAAAAGTTTAAAAGCCTCTTTTTCTGTGAATGAGTTCCCTCTAGAAATATAAGCTTATCTTTAATTAACCCTTACTTTCTGTGTTCCCCTCATAGAAGCCTGAAGGTGTTACAGTAGAATATTACTGGACTTGAGCCTAAAAATATGGGTTCAAAATCTTCAACACCCTCCTCAGAGCTCTCTTCCTCCAGGAAGTCATCTTTGACTAGCCTACACAGGTAATGTTTCGTAATTCCAGGTTTTATGTTATTTTGTGTTTAACCGTTTTGTTCTTTTTTTTTTTTTTTTTTTTTTTTGAGCCATTTTGGTTTCCTTTGAATCCTCAGTGTTCATCAGCACTGTGCTTATCATTTAGTAGATTTTATGCACAGATTTGGGGTTTTTTATTCTAACATTCAGAGGGTTCTATTTGGATAGATGAATCCTAGGGTTCTTTTAAGACCAGCAAACTCCAGGAACCCCAGCTTATCTCCCTGGTTGTAGGAAATGTATAAAGTTAGGCTATTTGGAGCTTAGGATTACCAATACCTGGGACTAATTGTACTGCCATCATAATTACTGTTTGTTCAGAGGAAGAGATTTCTCCTTCTGCCATCTGTACCCCTCCTCCTTATCCCTTACCCAGAGGTGTGCTGTGAACAGTCATGTGTCAGCCACTCTAGACAATGCATCTCTCATATCCCCATCTGCATCAATGGTACCATGAGACATGATTGACACAGAGACATGTATTGCCCTCATCATGCCTTTAGAGATCTTCTTGTGTCGGTAGAGGGATAGCTACTTTATTCTATTAAAGTTGCTGGGTTGTGTTCCATGGTGTGAATATGCTATAATTTACTTAATCATTTACTTGAGCGTTATATTCCTAATGTCCGGATATTTAGAATAGTGGCTGATTTTTTACTACTACAAACAATCTTGCAGGAAATCTGGAGTGTATCTCTGTGCGCACATATTGATGAGTTAATTTCCAAAATGGACACTTCAAAGTATACAAAAATTTTATATTTCAACAAAAATTTTAAATATATTGATTTATTATTCATCTGAAGAGAAAGAGAGCACCAGAGAGATCTTCCATTGGATGGTTCACTCCCCAGATGACTCTAACAGTGGTGCTGGGCCAGGATGAGCCAGGAGCCCACAACTCCATCCGATGAACCATCACCTGTTGCCTCCCAGGGTGCAATTTGCAGGCGACTGGATTGGAAGCAGAGGTGGGGCTCAAATCTGACACTCTAATATGGGACGCAGGCATTGCAAGTGGCAGCTGCACGCTGCACCACAATGTCCATCTCCAAGTAGAACCTTTAGATTGCTCTCTGTACAGATGTATATTTTGCAAAGTCCACACAAACTCATATGTTCACTAACATTATGAGACTTCCAGTTTCCCCAGATCCTCAATGACCCTTTATTTTTGTGCACCCTTGAGCAAAACTGCCATGCCATTGCTATTCTAATTTGCATTTCCCTGACACAGGGTGTTGAGAACATTTCCTTGTTTTCACATTTTATTATGTTTTACTTGACAGGCAGAGCCAGCTCAGACAAATAGAGATCTCCCATCTGCTGACTAACTCTCCAAAGGCCTGCCACAGCTGGGGCTCAGCAAGGAAGAAGCCAGGAGCCAGGATCTCAGTCAGGTCTCCCCAGTGATGTCAGGGACCCACGGACTTGGGCCATCACCTGCTGGCTTTCATGGTGGCATTAGCAGGAGGCTGGAAGCAGGAGTAGAATCATGACGTGAGCCCAAACATGCCAACATGGGATGCCAGCAGCCAAAGCAGCGTTCTCACCACCAGGCCAAATGCCTGTCCCCAGGATATTTTCACATGTTTTTTGGCCTCCAGTGTGTCTTCTTTTGTGAACTGCCTATTTACCACCACTGTCTAATTTCCTGTGGGGTTCTCTTTTTTGTAATTAGATTTTTAAGGATATATTTTATGATTATTAAGTATTAATACTTAGTTGCCACTATTTTCCTCCCACATCATCACTATTTGGAGGGTCTGGAAATAGAGGGATCATTTGACTTCCAAGATCGTTGTCACACAGTTTTACAAGACTCTCCATTGTGTCAGAAATTCTTTTGCACTGTATTACACGAAGCCTTTGTACAGCATGTGGAAATCTGACTCAGTCAACGAGCAAGCTGACTGCTCTCACCGACTTTCCAATTTGTGTTCTACCTGAAGCTCCGTGCCAGTGCTTGCCTGGAATCCCCCGTGCTCTTCTTCCATCTACTGCTTTGCAATTTGTAGAACCTGATGTTTGTGTGTGTATGTGTGTGTGTGAATTCAAGAATCAAAGTCGGCCCAGTGCCATGGCTCACTAGGCTAATCCTCCACCTGCGGTGCCGGCACCCTGGGTTTTAGTCCCGGTTGGGGCGCCAGATTCTGTCCCGGTTGCTCCTCTTCCAGTCCAGCTCTCTGCTGTGTCCCAGGAGTGCAGTGGAGGATGGCCCAGGTCCTTGGGCCCTGCACCCACATGGGAGACCAGGAGGAAGCACCTGGCTCCTGGCTTCAGATCAGCGCAGTGCACCAGCTGCAAAGCACTGGCCTTAGCGGCCACTTGGGGGGGGGGGTGAACCAACGGAAAAAGGAAGACCAATTTTCTCTGTCTCTCTCTCTCACTGTCTAACTCTGCTTGTCAAAAAAAAAAAAAAAAAAAAAAAAAGAATCAAAGTCCACGGTGCTCTCTCTCTTCCTGGTTCAGCCCTCACTTGCCGCATGATGAAGTTATTTTATATTTTGTGGGTGTATTTATTGTAACTTCAACCAGATGGTACACTATTCTACTGAAGGATTCTTACTTTTATCATAACACCCAATGTTTTGCACATACTAGGAATACGGTAAGCATTTGCTGTTTGATTTAAAAGTACTTGCTCATAAGGAAATATTTAGTTTGCCCTTTCTCTCCTGTGCATACAGATCATGAGCGATTTGCAAGTGCACTTCCTCAGTTGTCTTTCCAGTATGATCTGTATCTTCGTTGTCATCAGGCCACTCCGCTCATCATGTCTGGGGTCCTAAACCGCAGCAGTAAAGTTAAGGGCAACGTTATGGATCCGATTTCCTCAAAATTCTCTGGTGCCAAAAAAGACGCAGCCGGTATTTTTCAACATGGAAAGATGGACCTCTGAAATTTGACATGTGCCCTGGCTTGGGGGTTTCTTTCGTGCTACCTCAAAGCCATCCCCTCACGCACAAGCACAAGCACTTGACGTTGGGATGAAACAGGGAGGCCAAGGCTTCACGGCAGCTTTTTCATTTGTTTTTCCAAATTAAAAGGCATAACCCAATAGAAGCGACATTAAAACGAAACTGATATTTCATCAGTAGTTATTACTGTGATCACCGTTACAACTGCTTCTGCTGTGTTTATTTTTTAAAAATCCTTTACTTTATTTCAAAAAGACACAAAAATGCTCAGAAGGAATTCACATATACCCAGTATCAATCATTATTAACTCCTGGTCAGTCTCGTTTTGTTCAGACCTTCAGTCTTTCTTCAGGCTCTCTGGGTTATTCAGAAGCAAATCCCAAATGTCATGTTAGTCTATTTACTTAAAGATTTGGCTAATGAATATTTTTTAACTTTAAAAAAAAATTTATGTTTGAGGCAGTGTTTGTGGCACAGTGGATTAAGCTACAACTTGGGATGCCTGCAACCCATATCAGAGTGCCCAAGATCATACCCAGATAATGGTCCCATTGCTTGGGTCCCTGTCACCCACATGGGAGACCCAAATGGAGTGTTTGATCCTAGTTTCAACCTGACCCAACTCAGGCTGTTGTATGCATTTGAGGCATGAAACAGCATGATGATCTCTCTCTCTCTTTCTCTCTATTTCTCCATGTCTTTATGTCTCTCTGCCTTTCAAATAAATAAATAAATCTTTTAAAAAATAAAATTTATTTTCACTTTATTTGAAAGGCAGAGAGACAGACAGTGATCTTACTTTCACTGGTTCACTCCTTAAATCGCCACAATGGCCAGGGCTGGACTAGGACTAAGCCAGGGACCCAGAACTCATTCTGGGTCACCCATGTAGGTGGCAGGGGCGCAACGACTTTTGCCATCACTGCTGTTTCACAGAGTGTGCGTGACTGGGAAGCTGGATCAGAAGCAGAAGAGCCAGGATCAAACCAGGCACTTTGATATGGCATGTGGGCATCCCAAATGGCAACTTAAACACTGTGCCAAACTCTGGGCATGCTGGGGGCTTGTGTACATGTGTGTGTATGTGCACATGCGTGTGTGTGTGACATGAAGGTATACATTCAACTAATATAGAAGGCTACGCAGTAGAGACTGGGCTGCAGGAGCAAAAATGCATTCAACACGGACTTGAGTACAATAAAAATCAACTTGTAAGTATAGAGATGGGAGTAGTATCCAAGATATTAGGGCCATGATGACAGAAAAATGATAAATTTTTCAGAGTTTGAGGAAAGGGATGTATTTTAACTAAGAATTGCCCTTGCAATTTGTTCTCTTTAATGCTCAGTCTGCTACAGATACAAACCTGTGAAGATTAGTCTTAGGCAAAAGGGTCTTTTTCCTCTCTCTCTCTCTCTCTCTCTCTCTCCCCCCACTATATTCATTATTTGAGAAGGAAAGAATGAGCGACAGAGAGGGTGCTCCCCCAAATGCCCACAACAGCTGAGACTGGGCCAGGCTGAATCCAGGAACCAGGAACACAGTCCGAGTCTCCCATGCAGGTGGCTGGACCTTCGTGGCTTTAGTCAGCATCGCTGTCTTCCAGAGCCTGCGTGAGCAGGAAGCTGGAGTCAGGAGCCGGAGCCAGAGCCAGAAATGGAACCCAAGCACTCTGATGGGGGACACGGCTGTCTTCACTTCTAAGCTAAATACCAACTCCAGGATCCAGAAGTGAATCAAACCGTCCAAAACTTGAATTCCTTCTGTTGTTTTATTTTCTCCTTTTGTTTTAAATATTTATTTATTTATATGAAAGGCAGAGCAGCAAAGAGAGTGAGAGACAGAGATCTTCCATCATTTGATTCCCAAATAGCTGTAACATAGCTCTGGGTTGGGCCAAGGGCAGAAGCCAGGAAAGCCATCTGAGTCTCCCACAGGGGCAGCAGGGACCCAAGTACTTGGCCATCTTCCGATGACTCGCCAGGTGCATTGGCAGGGAGCTGGATGGAAAGATGAGCAGTTTAATCCACTGTGCTACAATGCCAGCCCTTCTCCCCCTGAGTTTTTCCCTTCTTATTTGGAATAATTTCAGATGGACAGAAACAGTTGGAGGAATAATACAAGGACCTTACATATAGTTTTCATACAGCTTCTCCCATTATTATTTTGCCACATTTACTACTCTTTCTGTGTCTATGTTTCTTGTCTGTCTCTGCTATGCAGTTTATACAGGTACTAAATATACACAAACACACACACTTTAAAAATATTTATTTATTTGAGAGGCAAAGAGACAGAAGGAGGGAGAGCAAGAGTTTCCCCCTGCTGATTCATTCTCTAAATGCCCATGACCGCTGGCGATGGGCTGAAGCCAAAGCTGAGAACTGGGAACTCAATCTATGTCTCTCATGCTGGTGGCAGGAACCCAATTACTTGAGCCATCACCTGCCAACTACCAGGGTGCACATTAGCAGGAAGGTGGAGTAACTGTAGCCAAGGCCAGAGGTGGCTAGTGAACCCAGGCACTCTGGAATGAGACATAGGCATCTAACCAATATCCTAACTGCTAGCCCAAATGTCTGCCCCAACCAAAATAATTTCCTCCGAATTATTTTGTTTGTCTTTTAAATATTTTATTTATTTATTTGAGAGGTGGAGTTACAGACAGAGAGAGGGAGAGACAGAGGGAAAGGTCTTTCATCAGCTGGTTCACTCCCCAAATGGCCACAACCGCTGGAATTGGGCTGATCCAAAGCCAGGAGCCAGGAGCTTCTTCTGGGTCTCCCATGCAGGTGCAGGGGCCCAAGCGTCTGGACCATCTTCCACTGCTTTCTCAGGCCTTGGCAAAGAGCTGGAATTGAAGAGGAGCAGTTGGGACTAAAACCTGCACCCACACGGGATGCCGGCACCACAGATGGAGGATTAACCTACTGCGCCAGAGCACGGGGCCCCTCCTAATTATTTTTTAAAAGTTCATTTATTTTCATTTTATTTGTAAAGCAGATAGACAGACAGATACACACACACAGAGAGAGAAAAATCCTGCAAATTTTCACAACAACCAGGACAGGGCCAGGCAAAGCCAGGAGCCCAGAACTCAATCCGGGTCTCCCATGTAGATGGCAGCAATGCAGGTATCCCAAGCAGTGACCCAAATACTGTACCCACTACCTATCCCATATCCTAATTCATTTTTTGAAAGGTTTTTTTTTTTTTTTTTTTTTTGAAAGAGTTACATAGAGAGGTAGAGCCAGAGAGAGAGAGAGGTCTTGCAACCACTGGTTTACTCCCCAAATGGCCATAACAGCCAGAGCTGAGCCAATCCAAAGCCAGGAGTCAGGAGCTTCTTTCAGGTCTCCCACATGGGTGCAGGGGCCCAAGCACTTGGGCCATCTTCTACTGCTTTCCCAGACCATAGCAGAGAGCTGGATTGGAAGTGGAGCAGCCAGGACTTAAACTGGCACCCCTATGGGATGCCTGTGCTGCAGGTCAGGGCTTTAGCCCACTGCGCCACAGTGCTGCCCCCCCCCCCCTTCATTTTAAAGGTAGCTGCAGACATCATAACTCTTTATTTGTTAATATTCAGAGTATGTTTAAGAAAAAAGATATTCCACATAACCAGTTATATTATCAAGCTCAGAAAATTAGCATTGATGTCTTATCCCAAATTTTTCTAATTACTCCAATAATGTTCACCATGCTCCCTCCCATCTAGATCAAAGCCAGAATTGCCTTATCTTTTCAAAATGAATGGTTTCTGAGCCTTTCTATGTTTTTGTGACATTTACATTTTGAAGGGTGCAGGGCACTTGTTTGTAGAACGTTCCTCAGTTTGGGTTTGTCTGCTCATTCTTCATGACTACATTCAGGTTGTGCACTTTTGGTAGGAATACAACATAAATCATGCCATGTCTTGCTCCGTTTCCACCAAGAAGCACACATGTCACTTTGTCACTTTGTACTGTTGATGGTGATGCTGATTTCGATCATTTGTGTAAGGTAGTTTCTGCCCGACTTTTCCATAGTTAAGTTACTATTCTTCCCAGTATAATTAACGTGTCCATGTGGGAGATACTTTGATGCTATGCTAACAACCTGCTGCTCCTCAGAATTTACCCAATCATTTCATCCATTCTTGCCTGAAATAACTAATACCGTGATGGTTGCCAAAGGGTGATTTTTTTTCTATTATTTTTTCTACATTTTATATGGCAGTATATCAAATTTATTATATATATATATTTATTTTTGACAGACAGAGTGGACAGTGAGAGAGAGAGACAGAGAGAAAGGTCTTCCTTTGCTGTTGGTTCACCCTCCAATGGCCGCCGAGGCTGGCGCGCTGTGGCCGGCGCACCGCGCTGATCCGAAGCCAGGAGCCAGGTGCTTCCTCCTGGTCTCCTATGGGGTGCAGGGCCCAAGCACTTGGGCCATCCTCCACTGCACTCCCGGGCCAGAGCAGAGAGCTGACTTGGAAGAGGGGCAACCGGGACAGAATCCGGTGCCCCAACCGGGACTAGAACCCGGTGTGCCGGCGCCACAAGGCGGAGGATTAGCCTGTTGAGCCACGGCGCCGGCCCCCAAATTTATTTTTAATTTTACCTTTTTAAGTTTTATATTTCTTATATTATTTGAAAGGCAGAGAGAGAGAGAGAAGAGACAGGGAGATCTTCCATTTGCTGATTCACTCCCTAAATGCCTGTAACATCCACAGCTGGACCAGGCCAAAGCCAGGAGCTCAGAACTCCATCTGGGTCTCCCATGTAGGCGGCAGGGGCCCAAGCACTTGAATCGTCATCCACTATTTCCCATGCTGTGCATCGGCGGGAAGCTGGATCAGCAGAGCTGAACTCAAACCCAAGCTCTCCAATAAGGTGTCTGGGTGTCCTAAGTTAACCCCTGAGTCAAACACTGGTTCTCTAATTTTACTTTTTATGTATAACATAAATGAAATGGAATTCACCAAACATTGATTACCTGCTTTGTGTGGGACATGGCTCTAGGTGGGATCCTGAGGAACACAAAGACAAGACCCTTTGTTCCCAAGGGGACACACGAGTTAGTGGCGGGGAACAGATAAAGGTCAGATGGCCAGAAATGCTTTACTGAGAGGATACAAAGCCAAGGGAACGGGGAAGAAACCAAGAGAGGATAATTCTTACTGTGGCACGTGATACAGTAGTCCCCTTATCATAGGGGATAAGTCTCAGGGCCCCCAGTAGATGCCTGAAACCAAGGATAGCACTAAACCCCGTGTGTACTATGTTTCTTCCTATGTGCACAGTAAGAGATTAACAAGAACTAATAATCAAAGAGAACAATTTTAAAATCCACAGTAATGAAAGCTATGTGCATATGATCGCCATCAAACTATCTCATTGTTACTTTCACTTAAAGGGAGCACTTTATGGCTTCTCTTTTTCCTATCTGAGTTACCAGCCTCACTACTCTCTCTTGTGCTTTGGGGCCCTTATCAAGTAAAATGAGGGTTTCTTGAACCCAAGCACAGAGATGCTGCGATTGTCAATAACTGAGATGGCTGCTAAGTGACTGGGCACACAGAGTATATAGCACGAACCTGCTGGACCCAGGGATGAGTCATGTCCCAGCTGAGATGGGGCAAGATGGGGAGGGATGTCATCATGCCACTCAGAATGGTACACAATTTAAAACTTACAAGTCATTCCTGGAACTTTCTAGTTGATCTTTTTGAGTTGCGGGTAACTGAAAGCATAGAGGGCAAGATCATGGGCAGGTGCTGTGGCACAGCAGACGAAGCCTCTGCCTGCGGCTCTGGCATCCCACGTGGGCGCCAGTTCATGTCCCTGCTGCTCCACTTCCAATCCAGCACTCTGCTTATGGCCTGGGAAAGCAGTGGAAGATGGCCCAAGGGCTTGGGCCCCTGCACCACTTGGGAGACCCAGAAGAAGCTCCTGGTTCCTGGCTTTGGATCGGCGCAGCTCCGGCCGTTGCAGCCATCTGGCGAGTGAACCAGAGGATGGAAGACCTCTCTCTCTCTCTGTACTTTTCTCTGTAACTCTTTCAAATAAATAAAATAAATCTTAAAAAAAAAAAAAAAAGACAGAGGGGGGGTTTGTGGTACAGCGGGTTAAGCGGTCACTGACTCTTATATTGGAGTGTCAGTTTGAGACCTGGCTGCTCTACTTCCGACCCAGCTCCCTGTTAATGCATCTGGAAAGGCAGCAGATGATAGCCCAAGTAGTACCTGGGGCCCCTGCCACGCATATGGGAGACCCAGATGGACTTCTGGGCTCCTGGGCTTGTTCCACACCTGGCTGCTGTGGACATCTGGGGAGTGAACCAGCAGATAAAAAATTCTCTCTCTCTCTCTCTCTCTCTCTCTCTCTCTTTCTTTCTCTGCCTCTCTCCTTCTCTGTTTCATCACCCTGTCTTTCAAAAAAAAAAAAAAAATACATAAACCTTAAAAAACAAAAAGGAAAAAAAGAAAGGCTGGAGTCAGCATGAAGTTCCTGGCTAAGGAAATTGGACCTCATTCCACCCACTGAGAGAAGCAGTGATGCTTAGAGTGTTTGGGACAAGGGTTGTATCTTTCTCATCTACGTAATTTCAAGGCCTGCAACAGTGCTTTAGCACATAGAGGTGTTCAACCAATGTTTGTAGGCACTGGTACACGCTGGATGATTTAGAATAAGGCCCAGTGTATGTGATGATTTCTAGGTGAGTTGAGGGCATGATACAGAGGGGTGAGGGGAGTGAGTTGTTAAAAAATCACTCTCTGGGGCCAGCATTGTGGTACAGGGGGTTTAACTGCCACCTGCCAAGCGGGCACATCCATATGGGCACTGTTTCAAGTCCTGGCTGCTCTACTTCTGATCCAGCTCCCTGCTAATGTGTCTGGGAAAACAACAGAAGATGGCCCAGCTGCTGGGGCCCTTACATCCTTGTGGAGACCTGGATGAAGCTTCTGGCTCCTGGTTTCAGTCTGGCCTTGTCCTGGCTGTTGCAGCCATGTGGGGAGTGAACCAGAGGATGGAAGACTCTCTCTCCCTCTCTCTCTCTTTTCCTTTCTCCCTATAACTCTGCCTTTCAAAAAATAAATAAATTTTTTAAAAAGAAAGTAACTACTGGATTTTTTATAGAAGATGTTTTATGTTTCTAGACATCCAGCAACCAAATTTGGGAATCACTTTTGAGCAATGTTGAGTGGTGAGAAGGAGAATAAGACTCCTAGAGAAAAGACAGTAAGGACCTCCTTTTCATGCTGACTCTTCTAGGTGAACGAACAACTTAGAATTTTTAAAAAAAGGCAATACAAACAGGTCTTTAGAGATGCATATAAACTTTATCTAGCTTTGGAAGTCTATGCATTTTTGTCAAAACACAGTAGATAGCTTAATATGAAAAAAACCAAGCAACTTAGTAAAGTGAGATACACAAAATAACAGTACAAATCATTGTGGAGGGGCAGAGTTTAAGCCTCCTCTTGGGGTGTCAGCACCCCATCCAGCATTCCTCCTAATGTGCACCCTGGGAAGCAGCAGGGAATGCTTCAAACACTTGGGACCCTGCCACCCACTTGGGAGACCAAGATGGAGTTCCTGACTCCTGGCTTTGGCCTGGCCCAGACCTCAATGTTGCAGCCATTTGGACAGTGAATCAGTGATTGGAAGATCGCTTTCTCTGTCTCTCTGTCTCATTTTTCTATGTTGCTTTGCCTTTCAAATAAATGAATAAATCTTTTAAAAAATCTTACTGATCACTTAGAAAAGTAAAGTAGATATTTATATTTTTAAGATCTTCCCAGGTTATGCCTTTCCACCTGCAAACTCCCCTATGTCATCTCTGTTCAGCTTCTTTATTCTGCAGTGAAGCCTGACTACAGCCACTCGGTTAAGAAAGTTTACATGTTTTCCCAGTACAGGGTGTTGGCAAGTTGTGACCATTCATTGCTGGTTTCAAACAGGAAATCATTTGATCATCCTCTACAGCTCCAATTAATCTTTAGCTATAAAAGATAATATTTCTTTTTTAGTTAAAATTGTATTCTGATTGCAAATGGAATTTATAGGAATTTTTAACATTTAAATACAGAAAAATATAAAGAAATGAAAAATCTACCCATAATTTGACTGTACAATGGTAGGCAGCAATATATATATATGTTTTGTATTTCCTTTTCATCTTTGTGGTTGCATGTTTACAAAAAGTTTCTTTCCTTCCACAAATCATTGAGAATTTTCTGTCACTAAATATTCCTTAATAATATAATTTTTGGTGAGAGGACAGTAGCTATGATATAAAATACATTGTTTCTTCTCCTAATGTTGGCCACCAAGGTTATTTCCAATTACCTTGGAAATACACAAATTATACATAGATTTCTTGGAGAATTCTCTATTATTTTCATGATTATTCATATTTTTAGCCTTCTTCATCTTTATTGTCATGTCATCCTTCCTAAAAGCTGCACAAATTTATACAACCTTCAGCAGGGTATGGAAATGAAGGCATGAAGAACTGGCATTGGTCTCAGCACTATTTTTACATGTTACATTTATAAGTCAAAGGCTGAAAGGGTCACTCCTTGTGGCCCACGCTCAGGTCATTTGAGCATTCACTGTGCATGTCCCACACTGCCTAGTGCATTACTGCTTTTGTCATAACCTGAACAGCAATTGGCTAGAAACATGGCTCATTGTGACGCTGATGATGTGGCCTCCCCAACGTTCTAAAGGATTATTTGGTGGAGCCACTTCAGTTCAGGAGCTTTCTCTTAACATTTCTTATCATGTTTAGAGTCAGAATTCAAATACTGAACAGTTTATGTTACATTATGCCTGGCCTATAACTTAGTTGAAGGCGTTTATATTTGTGCCATTTCTGCCTGCTTATTAGACTAACAAGGTGGAAAAGGAAATATCTTCCTAAAAGGTAAAACTCTACTGTTTTCTGTATCTTAAGGTAAAACTCTACTGTTTTCTGTATCTTAAGGTAAAACTCTACTGTTTTCTGTATCTTACTAGAGCTTTAAAATGAAGATAGATAAATTACAGTACTTTTAGTAATAAGTACACAGGGGGAACTCTGAAAAATTTTGTAAAGAAAACACTTTCATCCAAACATAAATATAAAATTTAATTTATCTAGATATGTTTTGATTTTTAATTGACACACTGTACTTGTCCATATTAATAGGATACAGTGTGACATTTTAATATAAAATTTCATTTCTTAAGAGTTAAGGATAGGAGACAGGACAAAAATAGAATATTAATAGTTTTATTAAGAATTCATTTTAATTTATACAAAATGAGGTATAGGATTCTATTAAATTGCACATTCATTGGAAAACCAATGGAAAGAGTATCTTTTCTTCTATGTCTTAAGTTTTATGTGTAAAATAGTTTGATTTCTGAGGAATCTCAGTTGAAGTTTCTATGTATTGTGTTATTTTTCCAGTGATCTTCTTGAGTGTGGCTTTAAGTAGTTGTCATTAATGGAAAAAACAAGATGATTAAAGACAGGAACTGTTTCAGAGAACAATCATTCTGCTTTATGTTTTCACTGATATAGATTCTAACAGGGGGTACCCTGGCAATGAATATCAAAAAGTCATTTTAGCAGTATAGTTGTACCCTTGACAAGAGTGTACTCTGTCGAAAATTACTTTTGCTTCTTCTTTGTTTTTTTCCTGTGGCCCAGTATCACTCAGCAATCTGATGGTGATTTTACAGAAATGGAAAATTCTATGGCTATTTTACCCAAGTGAATAAAATGTTGTAGGCTGTGATATGGCACATCCCTTGATTTCAAAATCTCCCTGCCGTTTTTTGCCAAACAAATGATAGAGACATGTCTTTCACCGCGGCTGCTTGCGAACATTGCCCTAGTGATAGCTTCGTATTACCCTCATCTCATCATTCAGAAGCTATTTATCTATTTTTTTCCACTGCCGCCTTCAAATCCGCCTCCCCCATGGCTGAATGCCTGTTCAGCCCCCACACATTCAGGCATATTTATTCCCGTAAAGATAGTGACACTTATGGTTTATTCTAAGACTAAATCAGTGTTGCCCAGTGACTAAGGACTTAAGCATGCACACTGCTTCTATGCTTACCCTCCCACCTAACTTGACTACTCAACTTTTTAATTTCTTTCACTCAGAATCCCTTGTTTTGGCACAGTTCACTTCACACGCCACTGCCAGGCCACTAATTGATTTTTGAAACCTGACATTTGTTTCTTGTTTTCTCCTATCTTCCCCGATGGTACAGCACTACTCAGCAGGAAGGAATGCACAGAACTAGAAAGTTCAAAGTCATTGAGGATCTGTCCATTCACACGTTCTGGCTTCACGCCATTGGAGAACCTGGAACTTTTGAAACATATTTATCAAGTTTTAACCCTTCTTGCTAAGTCGGTAAAACAAGGTTGCAGCTGTACTGTCTGTGTTGAGAGCAACAGCAAGGTAGCTTGGTCGAACACGTTCTTTATGCGTTCAGAACTGCATGGCAAACATGTCAGAAAAGGATAACTTCCCAATTTCCATACCGCTGTGCACTGCTAAGCTAGTTATTTTCAGTGGCATTTCAGAGCTGGGCATTTCAGAGAAAACATGACTTAAAAGTGGACGCCCTGTTTCATGAATCTTTATGTCAGAGATGAAATTTAAATAAATGATACTGCATTTGAGCAAAAAAAAAAAAAAGAGAGAGAGAGAGAACATATTCAGTTTTTAAATTGTAAATGGATTAGGAATTCAAACATAATATAGGTTCATGTGTATATTCATTAAGAAAGGGGAAAATGTAAAACAACTAACAAGACTAAGTAACAATGAACAAGCCTAAAAAAATATTTCATTAAAAATTTATCCAATAGTTTGGTGGGTTTTTATTTTTTTACAATTGGAAAAGCCTTCGTAAATGAAAATATGTTAAAAATGTGTGACATTATAGAAGCATTTTTCATAAAACAAGCACATTTTGTTGTAATGAAAACTGAGGTTGAAGTAACAGGTCAGAGAATCTCTGTTGAAAAGGACAGAAGGAAAGCCCCAGATAGGTTTAAAAGCAAATGAAAATAGACAGGGGTACCAAATTGTACTAACTCTAAGTTAGATTTAGCTTACAGTTAAAAGGGTAAAGAGATTCCATCAAGAATTATCTATATCACATTCAAGTTTGATCATGTTATCAGCATGAAGTGACTTGAAATCTTTCAAAGTTTTTTTTTTTAAAGTTACCTTAAGTCCCATACCAACTCTATAACCTGTTTCTAAGCTATTAACTTAAACGATTCAGCTAAATATTAGAGAAAATCAGCTTTTTAAAGATGAAGGTGGACGCGGGATTGTTTAATTACCCCCCCCCAAAAAAAAAAAAGTTCTGCAACAGCAATCACTAAGTAATACTTTGGTAACAAGCATTCTCTGAAAGCAGCGATTACAGCTACAGAAATGAATCATGTGTTAACAAAAAAGAAAGGAAAAGGAGCAAAAAAACCTTAGATGGCAGCATAATTTTATCTTTAGCAATAATAAGTAAACACAGCTAAAACTTTGAGCGTAGTTTTACTCTACACATTGAAAAGGAGACCCGTGCCTTTGATAGGTATACTCTTTGAAGTGAATGCTTTTTCTGAGAATTAGGTTTTTTTTTTCTTTTTTTCTTTTTCTTTTTAAAGCTCTTTTACTGTGAAGTGGCGAGTAGGCTGTTGGGTATGTAAAATTGTCTAATGGAACAGTGTGCTGTCAACATATGTACATATGTAGTACTATTGCAGGCATTTTTCTTGTGGTTTATTGTTCCGGCTTCCCAATAAGCCAGATAAAATCATGTACAAGAACATTAAGGATTAAAGGAAGTGGTTTCCTTAGGTGATTGCTGGCAAAAAAAAAAAAAAAACAAAAAAACAAAAAAACAAAACTCACCCTCTCAGAATAACACACTAAATGGACAGTAATCTACTTGGCTCTTACTTTCCTACCCATCTGGGTTCCCAGTTTTCAGAGCTGCTGTGTGTCTGATGTGTGCGGCTTCTTAGCCTCTCTTTTCGTAGGAAAAGGTGTCACGGTGTCAGGTAAACGCGCTGAGTGTATGTCTGGTAGACATTAAACTCCACTTTTTGAACATAGTGCTAGCAAAAATAAGTCAAAGATGTAATGTCTATTTAAATACACAGTGGAGCTCGTCGTTGGTGCTTAAATTAGACTCTTTGTTCCAGCTAGAATCAGCCCGATTTCACTGCAAAATTCCTGGGGGCCCACCCCCCTCTTCTTCACGCACGGGTGGGAGGTAGAAACACGGTGTGTGAACACTTGGAGCCACTTACACACCAACGGGGAGGGACTTCTTAACACGCTTGCCTTGGCAACCTTTTAGTCAGGACCTTCTCCATCTGCTTTGCTAAACGGATAACCACTGCTGAAGACCCGCAAGAGGCGAGAGCTGCTTTACATTTGTTTATCACACCGCCCCTAGGCTTCGGCTAAGAAAAGTACATTTTGTATATTTAAAAATACACACCGATTAAACCAGTCTCCGAAAACCCTAGCGCCCCCAACCTAGCTGCACTCTGGGTTTCAGCGTTTGCGTTTCAGGTCCTTGCACAACACCTAAGACGTGCGAGGCGCTTTTTCGCCTTAATCCTGGCAGAGAACAGTCGGGAGAGATCTCCCTCGCCGTCTCCACCCTCATTCCCCCTCTTCCTAGATTCCTCCCGCTCGGCGCTTCCCTCCGCCCCCGGCTCCGCCGGCCCAATCTGTCAGAGAAGTTGTGTACAAACTGCGCGGCCGCCCTGCGCGCGAAGCTCGTGGCCCGCGAGGGGTGCGGTCGGCCCGGAGGAGGCGGGGCTCCGGGGGAAGCTCTCTCTCCTCATAGGCTGGCCGCCCCGGCCCGGCCAGCCTCAGGGCCTCGGGATTCGCGGCGGCGCTGCCAGTCAGGCCGAGAGGCCCCGCCCACCCGGAGTTGGGTGAAATAGAGGCGGGCGTCAAGTGTCAGTAGTCGCGGGGCAGGTACGCGCGCTCGTAGCTCGCTCGCGGAGGTCGGCTGTGGCGGGAGCGGGCTCCGGCGAGCGAGAGAGCGCGGTGGGGCGGGGCGGGAGAAAGTGGCCGCCCGGAGGACGTTGGCGTTTACGCGTGGCGGAGCGGAAGAGTTTGGCTTTTCGTGCGCGCCTTCGAAAACTGCCTGCTGTTGGCTGAGGGGGGTCCCCGCGGAGCCTCCCCTCCCGTGTCCGCGGCCCCGCGCCGAGCTCGCCGGCCCGAGCCAGCGAGGGCGAGGTGGGAAGCGCGCTCGACCCCGCGCCCCGCGCCCGGAGCCGCCCCCCGAGTGCCCATGGCGACGCGGGTGCTGACCATGAGCGCCCGCCTGGGACCCGTGCCTCAGCCGCCGGCCCCGCAGGACGAGCCCGTGTTCGCTCAGCTCAAGCCGGTGCTGGGCGCCGCGAACCCGGCCCGCGATGCGGCGCTCTTCCCCGGCGAGGAGCTGAAGCATTCGCACCACCACCCGCAGGCGCAGCCCGCGCCGCCGCCGCCGCCCGCCGCGGGCCCGCGGCTGCCCCCGGAGGAGCTGGTCCAGGTAGGAAGAGCCGCCGCCTCCCTCCCGGGGCTCGGGCGTGTCCCGCCGCTGCGACGCGCGGGCGACAGGGGCCGCTCCAGGCTGGGGCTTGCGTCGGGGCGCACCGGGAGCCGCTCGGTGCCCCGCCCTGCGTCCTGGCCGGGCACCCCCGTTTCGCAGGTAGTAAATGGGGGGGGGGCGTCGCGGGAAGTCAGTGTCCCGGAGGGTGTCCCCGGGCGGGTGCTCCCGCGCACCTTACTTAGCTGTTTTCCTCACGTTTGGGGGGGGGGGATGAACCCCTGCACCCTGCGCGCACAACTCGGATGACGCCTTCTCGGCGGCCGTCACCCCCCCCCCCCCCCGCCCCGCCATCGCCGCCGTCTCGGGTTGAGGCAGCTTGGGGTGCCGGGGAGGGGGGGCTCCACCTGCTCCCTCCAGCGATCGCGGGGCCGCGTCCGGGAAACGGGCGTTAGCGCAGCTAGGAGGTTGGATCGCGGCGCTGATTCGAAAAAAAAAAAAAAAAAGAGAGAGAGACGGAAAAAAAAAAAAAAAAGACCGGGAGTGTGGCGTTTTGTGCTTGTGCGCGTAAATTTCCTCCCGGGCCGCGCCGAGAGCTGGCAGTTGGCGCTTACACTTGCCCGGCGGCCGAATTAGAGCAACCGCCTGTTTCTCTCGCCCACGCAAGGGAGTCATATAGCCCAGAAAAAACTTCCCGGGACTTTTAGCCTGTCCCAAGGAAGGGGAAAAAAAAAAAATTGGAAGCATACCCACATGCAAACAGCTGGAAGAGCTAAAATCAGAAACCACTAACCGCCGCGGGAGCGCGGTGCGCGAAAGGGTTTAGCTGGGTTTATTTCCAGAGCCGGTCCTGGCCCCTCGGTGCGGGGTGTGTGTGTGCCCCCCAGCGCCTGGCCCGGGCTCCGCCGGCCTCCGCGGGCGCACGGAGGCCAGTGGCGTTGGTCGGGGATGTGACTCACATGACTGGGCGTCCGTTTTTATTTTTAAATCGTGTCTATCCGGGAAATCCCGGCCTCATCCACACTGAATGATCTTGTAGTCCCGAGATGAAACGCTTTTGAAATCAAGCGGTGGCAGAAAATGACTGTCTGATCTACCGATCGAGGTGCCTTGGTTGATAGTTATGGGAGCCCTGCCATCTAGTTGTGTGTGTTTGGACGTGTGTTTCCTTGAGAATTTCCTGTTCATGTTAAAAATTGGGGGTGGGGGGCTTATGTTATTCTAGGAGAGAAGATAGCTGTGAAAAGACTGTGGCGGCTTGTTACTAGCTGGATCATGTTCTTAAAAAAAAAAAATCACCCCTTGAAAACTATGTGGTTATTTGAGTTTGTCACTCTCCTGCCTAGGAGATACCTAGAGGATAAGGAATGACTGAGCTTTTTACAGAGAGAGGGGGAATGTAGCGCGGGCCCACTGGGGAGGACATGATAAATGTTTGGCTGATGACTGTGCTAGCCCAGCAGCAGCCTCTCCCCACCTACCCGGCTACCAAGGGAGTGATTTCCCCCTAGGTAATTAAAGATCTGTTTGAGATAGGGATATGAATAGGAACATTTCATTATCATATTAACCAATTACCGAATCTACTGATTAAAATCAACCTTTAGATCAAATGCTGAATGTGAAATTGTTTTGTTTCAGTGGATACTGTGTTTTGCCCAAAACATTGTATTTAGGTTTCCATTAAATCGTAAACAAGAAGAGGCACTGAAATAGCTGAAGAATGTTTTAGATGAGGTATTTCAGAAATATCTTGCCAAGGGGAAAAAAAAAAAACCTGCAAACAAGATTTGTAGAGTTGTGTGTGTAAGAGTGTTAAGCTTAACTAGAATTGAGGTAGTTTGGCAATATTTCATTACTGCCCTCTTACTTGAATTGCACACTTGACTGTAAGGGGGCAGGGAATCCTGTTTGTCCTACTATTGCATCACAGAGGAATATGATTTCTGTTTGCTTCCTTTTTTTTCTTGATTTGCCTTTTTTTTTTCACTTTTTTGTCTGGGGCTGATAAAGGGGAGCGATTTTTATCAAATGTATGTTAGAGTTTCATAAGGTTTTGGTGAACCGGTTATTACACAATTGACAAAACAAACCTGGTCCATTTATAAGCAACACTTAGGAGTTTGTCCTAGTACTTTATGTCAGGATTGGAGGGTGGGGGCACAAGAGGTTTTTAAAAAGAGAGCGACATTTGAATCAGGTGGATTATGCGTGTTTGTGTCTCTTCTTTTTTAGACAAGATGTGAAATGGAAAAGTATCTGACACCTCAGCTTCCTCCAGTTCCCATAATTCCAGAGCATAAAAAGTATAGACGAGACAGTGCCTCAGTGGTAGACCAGTTCTTCACTGATAGTGAAGGGCTGCCTTACAGTATCAACATGAACGTCTTTCTCCCTGACATCACTCACCTGAGAACTGGCCTCTACAAGTCCCAGAGACCGTGCGTAACACACATCAAGACAGAGCCTGTTACCATTTTCAGCCACCAGAGTGAAACGACCGCCCCTCCTCCGGCCCCGACCCAGGCCCTCCCCGAGTTCACCAGTATTTTCAGCTCCCACCAGGCCGCAGCTCCAGAGGTGAACAATATCTTCATCAAACAAGAACTTCCTACACCAGATCTTCATCTTTCTGTCCCTCCCCAGCAGGGCCACCTATACCAGCTGCTGAACACACCGGATCTAGACATGCCCAGTTCTACAAACCAGACCGCAGTGATGGACACTCTCAATGTTTCTATGTCAGCCGCCATGGCAGGCCTGAACACACACACCTCTGCCGTTCCACAGACTGCAATGAAACAATTCCAGGGCATGCCCCCTTGCACATACACAATGCCAAGTCAGTTTCTGCCACAACAGGCCACTTACTTTCCCCCATCACCACCGAGCTCAGAGCCTGGAAGTCCCGATAGACAAGCAGAGATGCTCCAGAATTTAACCCCACCGCCATCCTATGCTGCTACCATTGCTTCCAAGCTGGCAATTCACAATCCAAATTTACCTGCCACGCTGCCAGTCAATTCGCAAAACATCCAACCTGTCAGATACAATAGAAGGAGTAACCCCGACCTGGAGAAACGCCGCATCCACTACTGCGATTATCCTGGTATGTCATCTACACCGGGGTGGAGCAACAATCAGTAGTGTTTCTGTGTCTGTGCAGGCGTGCAGTTGTGTCTCTTCCAAACTCAGACCTTACATTTATATAGGAACCTTGACAGTAACACCTATGTTGTTCATTTCATACCCTGTTTTTGTGCTTTACTGTGGTATGAAACTAGTTAGTAGTCTATTGCTTATTTTTATATATTTAAAAAATGTTTAGAATACTCTGGAGAAAAGTTATCTTGAACTTTTTTCTCTTCAGCAGTACATTTGAGTTTCACACACATTACAGAGTTTACATTTACTTTAAGATAATCTAATGAATTGCAGTTTTTAATTATAGATTAAGTGCCTGGAAAAATACTGGGGGTGGTGGTGAAATATTGTGTAGAAATGAAACGGGCGCTGTGGACAGCTAGCTGATAACAGCTACAAGACTGTCCAGGGTGGATTTATGGTAGCTTCTGATAGCATATGCTCATTCTTGAATGAGGGATGCAGCTGAAAATATAAATTGATGACAGTAATGAGTATATTTACAAGTTGCTGGCATAAGCTAGTTTATGTTTAATACAGGGCATAATTTATTGACTGTGGTACATGATATGGCATGACGTGCTAAATGAAAAAACAAGAAATGTCAGAGTACAGAAAATTATAGTCATCTTAGATAATGGCTTAGCATTGTAGTTCTAGAGCCATTGAAATTTTTTTAAAAACATACTATAGTAGCTGTTAGTTGCTGAACTGTGTGTTGCTAGTATAACCTACCAACTGGAATATAAACACAAACGTTCTATTTGTAGTTTGGCCCGATTTTGTGTGTTCTTTCCTACTAAGGCAATAGATGAAACCGATCACTCTATGCCTTTAATAAGATAATGGGGGAGCGCGCAAAGACTTTTAAAACTGAAACTTCAAATATCTCATCTAGCATGAGAGATTTCTTCTTTAAAGCCAGATTTTAAAGACTGAATCATCAAATGTAAAGGTTTCAAAAGGCTCTGCGAAATGACAAGCTGTTCTTCTCCTTTATTTTAGGCTGCACAAAAGTTTATACAAAGTCTTCTCATTTAAAAGCTCACCTGAGGACTCATACTGGTATGTAATTTTCTTGTTAATACTGGGAGTTGTGTAAATAGTGTAAGTGGTATTCATCCTTTTAAAAGCCAACATGTGTTTGATCTCTTCTTTCTTCTGTCAACTTTTATTTTTTAATGGCCTACCTTTTCAGTACTGGCTTGGCTCAAAATTCAGTTCCATGAAAAAGTCTGGTTCCAGAAGGCTGATGTTCCCGCACTAACGCCTTGCCTGTCACCTCACATAGGATTAATTACTGACAAATCTAAACAACGATGTTTACTAATGGACTTTAAAACTTTTAATGGCACTGCTGGTTCAGTCATGAGGGGGGAAAAATGAAATTAATTTTCTTCCTTTGTAGCAAATCATTTTGCTCCCACAGAGCCACTGTGAACACCAAAAACCTTTCCACCTGGCATGCGCGCTATGGCTGCTGCGTGGCGTCTATTATCTCTGATTTCACGTTTCGTGTGAAATATCTGTTTCACCTATTTTCTGTACTTGCTGAAAGGTAGGGCTGAAACAGCTGAGTATTCAAGTCAGGTGGTTAGAAATGGGGTAACATTTTAAAAATTATTCTACAGATTGGGTATATTTATTTGAGAGATTTCATCTGTGTTTAAAATGTGCTTTTAACTATAGCCCCTTTCATTTTTAAAGTGCTTGTTTTGTTAAATCCACAGTAGTCACTTTTCAGAGACTTTTAATTTTAAAATGCATTTTAAGGTGAAACTAGGTGGCATACTTCATGAAACGCTTCCAAATACCCAAAGTATTTTTTAATATATAGATGGTTACTCGTTGTAATTTTCTTAAAAGAACAGCCCTAAAGCAAAGAACTTATATAAAGTGACTGTTTTTCCCTTCAATAAATGCAGCCTTACCTAAAGTTCAAAGAATAAGTTTGCTAATAAAAGCAATGACCTAGCAAAATGTATTATTCCATCATTGCTATGGAAACCAAAGTATTCAACAGTTCCTTTGAATGGGTTGTTGGATTAGTGTGAGGACTTGAATCTCCCCAGGCTAGATGTTACTATGGAAATTGAGTTTTGATAAATGAAGTAGTTATCTCTAACTGCTACATTAAAAGTAAAAGCCTTTGAACAAAGGTCAGTGCTGAGATAGAGTCCTGAGAGGAACATGGTTGCAGACATTTTGTGTGCATGTTAGAATTGCTTGATATCCCCAGTGATAAACACTACTTATTAAAATCAGAGTAATATCGGCGACAATGGTGGTAGGTTACAAGACTTTTTGAGCAACCGCTTTTAAAGAAAAGCCATTTCCTCTGTCTATGAAATGAATGGGTTATTTTGGTCTCGGGTTTTTAAATATAGACAAATTGATCATGTGAAAGGAAAGATTCTATTATGTAAGCAACTCAAGGTAGAAATTATGGTTCAACACCCACAAAAAAGAATCAAGAATGAATGGGCTGCCCTTGGGGAAAAGGATCTAAGCTTTATGGCTTGTCCCTTCTTACACATTTTTGTTTAAATTATTCTTTAAATAGGAACCACAGGTCTGTGGCTTTAAAAATGATGCCTCAGAAGGCACAAAAGTTTGTGTCTCATTTTTTATTTAAAGCAATACTGTATCAACATCAAATCATTAGAACCAATTTCTTAAAAAAAAAAGCCCACAAAATAAACATGTTATAAAAACTTAAAGATTTCAAGATACAAATGACAAGTGCCAGGAAAACATTCTGTTTACAAATACTGAAATACCATACTACAGGAAACATATTAAGAAGACATTGAAAAATTATTTCAGCCTGATTTTTTTTGAGGGGGGGATGTAGAAATAACTTAGAAATATTTGTTTGAACTATTGTTTTTTTTTCTCTTGGAAGACCTTGAAACAGGAGATAAGGACTAGGGAACACATTTTCATGGGGTTAAAGTCCCCTAATAAAGGAAGAGCACAATCTCATATAACGATGTAATCAGCCGCTTATTGCAGGGAAGTAGTCTGACTATCTAAACAGCCTTTCAACCCCTGTCAGGGTTTAGTGCTCTGAATGCTTATACCTGGGATTCAAGAACTTGACCTGCTGGCAGAGCAATTGAATAGTGGGCTGTCTTAACAGAGCTTGTGGTAATAAGCTAAAAAGAGAACCTAGGCCTACTTTGGGTCTCATGCGTGGACTTTTTCACCTGATCATAAACATTGTGGCCTTCAACATCTAATGAGTGAGCTCGTGCGGTGTAATCCAGTTTAATAAAGTTGTGTTTGATAGTCTTTCAAATGCCTTGGGGAGGGTTTGTACCAGACTCGTTCATCTGGCTAAACCCGTTCTTGGGTAATCATAGAGCATTGAGGTTGTTTTCTCCTCATTTCTAGTTTCTAGACAATGCCTTTTAAAATGACCTGTGCTCTCTCGTTGCATCCTCCCCACCCCATCCATTGTGAAGCCAGCAGAGGCTTTTTTCTTCTTCCTTTTAAGGCCTAGGTAGATGAAACAGTTTTTCTAAATAACTTCTCTCATTTAATGGCTTGTTTTGTTTTCCTTCTGTCTCCCTCTCTCCCCCTTGGACAGTTTATTAGGGGACTTTAAATACTGTATGGTATTGTTGATCTTGTTTTTGATGAGATAAAATAAATTCCTCTTTAAATGATTGCTGTTTTGCAGACAGAATGTGGAGCCCCCTAGCATTTCTTTGGAAAAGAATTGTAATTGCTTTAAAATGTCATTACTTTTGTTTTTTAAGCAATTAAAACAGCTTACATCTGAGTTCTGTTTAATTAGATTATAAGTGCTTCTTTAACTTGGGTGGCAAGTTGAACCTAAGCAAATACTAAAATAACCTTTTTTTTTTTTAAATGTGAGAATGACCAAGTAGAAGATAGAACCAGAGTTAGCAGAACATTCAAGTTTTCTAAATTGATACACTTGATTTCTTCATTAGGAAAGCATATATATAGATAATATGAAGTTCTATCTTGTTTGTGTGATTAGACAAAATACCTGAAACATAATTTGCATCTATTCTAGGGAATAATTATAGTTCACTTGTATTTGTACATACAGAAGATAGCATACCTACAGGCCTACAGAGGCGCCCCTTAAAGAGGAGTGTGGGTATTTGTATGTGTTAATTGTAATTTGTGTGGATACTTATTTATCATGGCTTTGATTAGAAATAGCTAGGGCTGCTCACAGCTAACAGTGTTAATAAATGATATATTTCCAAATCAAAATATTTGGGCCTTTACAGCATTAAACTGAAGTTTGTGTGTCTTTGGTATGAGGCCCTACCCATTGCCATCATTCTAAACTTGCTCCAAAACACCTTTAAAAAAATAAGGATTCCTGTATGTGTCTGCCTTACAAATCAGCATGACCAAGTAACTCCTGCATCTGGCATTATAGTTTTATGCTTATTCACCTTACTGTCTTTTCCTTAATCTCATAATGAAGATTTAAAGTAATTTCTAAGTTAACACAGGTTCAGGTCCAAAAGAAGTTACGTTCTATGAGGAAAAGGTATTAATAATGAGGCCTTCAAAGAAAAAGGCACAAAGACATTTTAAATGATCCTTATTACTTTCCAAAGACAGTTTGGAAAAAGTGAACTGACCTCCACCCATTTCTTCATATGTTGTGTGCATGTGTTCTTCACCTGAGAGGACGCGTAAAGCTATCCAAAGCACCGAAACCAGGCTCCGGTGAAGTTCGCGGATGATTGTTCAGTCTCAGCTGTCTGAACAGGGCATAAAATGAGCAGTTGTGTGGCACAAGTCTTTGAACAACACACACACTTGGCTCCAGTGTCCCTCACACCCAGACCCGTGCATTGGCTCTTCCTACAACAGCTCGACACACGATGACAAAAGGAAAGGGACAAGGCAGAACCCCACAAAAGAAAACGGAAACATTATCCAAATAACAGTAACACTAAATGAACTCCAGAGTCGAGCGCTGCTTTCAGGATTCCCTGTTTAAGGAAGAATTCCACATTTAAGACTTGGGAAGATACTTAGTCATAAAGTGAGTAAACTCCTACTTATAACTAATATGCAGTAATACTTGAGATTTGCTATTGAGTATACTCACTTTAGCTTCAGTTGGGTACTAAACAATCCTTAGGTATATATTTCCTGTCTAGAATTTGCTCTAAATTCAATATCCATTGAATATGAATATATTTGTTACTGTTTTGGTTTAAAATAGTGTTAATATTGTTGATATTAAAGATAATTCCATGGAAGGCACATTCGAAACCTTCTGAACATATGTCACTTTGTAACACTGCAAAAGGAGTGAAAGGTTTTTAGAAAACTGTAGGAAAAATTTCATTCAGGCCTAAATGGATAGAGATCACACAGTACGGATCTAGAGATAGATCAATATTAGTTAAATATGTAATTTTTATTGGTAGAGGTAGCAGGAAAAAATGTTTTTCACAGTGAAATTTACTATCCAATATACTTTGAGTTATACATATTTGGAAACATTTAGCCATTAGTGTTAGATGTTAATAGTTAAACTGTCCTTAAATTATTGTCAGTATTTTATTTTTACTTGTGGCTTTGAAATTTTTCTCTTGATACTTTTCAGATTATGTAAAAAATTAGTGACTTAAAGAGATTTGCTGGTTCAGGCCCCAGCAAAGGTAGTTATGAGCATGAAAACTTGGTTCAGGCCCCAGCAAAGGTAGTTATGAGCATGAAAACTTAGAACCAATTTCATTTTAATGACTCACTGGGAAGATTAAACTTTGCTTGTAGAACTTGTTCTCTCATCTGAAAAACATTTACATAGGAAATTGTTTAAACATTGTTTTGAGATGATAAAGCTTATCAAAGGTTAAGAAGTATAATTTGATTCAGCAAAAATTTTTTTGACTGATTTTTGTGGAGAATCCAAAGACCAGTAGTCTATATTTTCCTTTCTGTTCTTAACATGACTGGGAGAAGAGAGCTGTTCAAAGTAGATGGAGTAGTATTGCTGAAGTTGAGAAGCAAGCAGTCAGCTGAGAAGGTAGAAGGAATGTGGAGCACTGTTTTCCAAAAGTAATAATTTAATCACCCAAGAATTTTACTTGGCAGATATTTTTAGTTCTATAGAATGTAGTAGCTGTTTACTTGATGACCTACATCTTTTCCGGTGAGAGTTTAGAAACAAAGTAATGTCCTACTTTAGTAAAAAGTATCTCTGTGATAGCATTGCTGTTCTGTCACCGTGTATTACTTATATTCAAGGATCTTTAACAACTCTGATTCAGGATTAGTTACTGTTTTAGATGTGCAGGATCCCAGAAGAATAAATTTCTTTTAGACCACTTTTAAAAAGGGCAAAGCTTTAAGGAGTTGGGAGGAACCTCCTGGTCCAGGGTAGCCATGTTAAGTGTGAATTAAGGGAAAGGATATCTGGTAACCACTACCTAGTAGTATTCAGTGCTAGAAAAAAAATGAAAATGTAGAACTTTTTCAATTTTGGCATTAGGGAAAGGTAAAAATATTTCATTTAAAAAGTCAGTTTGGACTCATGATAAAAAGTAGATCTGAGTGTTGTTTTTTGTCAAAAGCTCAAGAATTGGTATGTCATTCCATTCACCCTGTGAATGACAGATGTTCACCACTGTGTTTGCTGGGAACGCCGAGAAGCAGCAGTAGCTTAGGAACCCAGAAATCTGTGCTGCATGTTTAACCCTGACAGCGTGCCCGTACCCATCTCTTTTGAGTTTGGCAGGTCAGAGCTCCCTAGCCCTGAGAGAAGTCCCCTTGCTGCCTGTGGCCAGCCTCAGGGGCTTCAGAACTTCAAGAAAACCAAGAAGTGCAGTCCAGTTCTACAAAAGAGAACTTTTTACACAGTTTTTGTTTATCCTTATACAATTTTGGACTAATACTAAGTGGTTCTGAGTATTTCCTTCTGTAGAGGTGAGACTCAAAGCATGGTTCTCACCTAAAGGTTCAGTAGCCAGGCAAAGCCCCAGCTGCAGGTGGGGTCATAGAAAAGTAGACACACTGACAGCCTCAAGCTAGCCTCTTCCACCCTCTCTCCAGATTTTTGTGAATGAAAAATAGTCAGACTTAGCAAAGATGGACTGCTGCAAAGATGCATCAGGAAAAATTGGCATCTTGCAGGAATGATGGTAGTCTCTGCCCTGGAGGGACTTGAGAAGCTGGTTAGGAAGGCAAAATGCAGCTCCTGGAAGCCTAAAGGACATGCAAGAGTGTATGAGCAGCTCACAGGCACCCTAGGTGGTTTCTACCGAGAATGGGAATCATCTCGTGGTCTGGTCAGAGGTTTAGGAGGGGTAAAGCAGAATCTGATTTTAGAGAAAGTGATTAGCATGAATTGACAAGACACAAGAAAAAAAGGAATTTCTTAAGATACCCTTTTAGTTAGTTTCCTCAAAGCAGGTACACTTTTGGTAGAGTCAGTACATCTGGTACAAATATGAGATGCATATGCAATACAACTAATCTTTAAATGAACCTTTTTTCTGTTCCCAGTGTCGGATATTTGCTACAATGAGCTGTAATATAAAAAAGGGAAAAGTTTTAAATGGAAAACAGCTGGCAAAGATACATAAAGATATGAATTGGTAGCTAAAGTTGTCCTACTTTATTTTCCTAGAAACCTATCTAAATATTTTCCCATGAATTTCTTTCAATGTTTCTTTTTTTCTTTTTGTTATTAGAAGCAAATCCAATATTGAACCTAGTTTGCCCAATTCTGAAGTCTCTCATGATGGAAAGCAATTTAATTATTATTGAATTGTGTGAAAATATTTCTCTCCTGAAATAAGTAGTTCCTTTTAGCTTCAAGAATTCTTTAAGAGTGTAGATTAGGTGCTAACTATTGAAAGATTGTTCCTGCTTTGAAAGTTTGTATTGTTGAGGTTCTTAGAACAAAACATAGAGATTAAGTTCTTTCAGTCTAGAAACCAAGTCTTATTTGCGTTTTTTAAGGCATTGAGACCAGGTTGCATTCTCTTTAATAAATAGTGACTTTAATTCTGATGTTTTTTAACTTTTATCAATATCACTGATAGGACTGTCTTTTAGTCATAAGGAGGGAAACGTGCAAATAGAGTATAATACTTAAAAGTTACTAGGAGGAATATTTCCATCTCTTCTTTTGGTAGAAGAATCTATGTAGAACATTCTAGGGAAAGGCCTTGGTATGAATCTATTGAATATGTTCAGCAGAGCAGAGAAACCTCCCATTCCATTGTGGTAGTTTCAGTCATTTTTTTATCTGTTCATCCGAGGGAAAAATAGATAATTTTTTTTGTTTGTCAGAGACCTTTGGGATACTTTCCAAACATGTTTCAGTAACCCACATGTTTACCCCTTGGTCTGGGGGACAGAAACCATCATTAGGTGATTGTTATTTGGGGATTGCCAGTACCTTCATGGAATGGTTTTCAGGACTCCTCAGGTCTAGAAGGTTCTTCGCAGACTGCAGCTCTCCTGGGGTGTGCCCTCCACTTCACGGAGTCTGGGGTTGAAGGCCTGTTTGTTGTGAGTCCATTAAGCTCTTCCTTAGTTGGCCTTCACAAGTGGCCTTAGAATCTGTAAATAAATTTGAACAATATGTATGTGTTCCTTAAGGCCTTCAAAGGGAATGTATTAGTGTTTGCCAATGGAAGATTTAAGAGAGACATTAAGAGGCAGCCCAGGAATCTTAATGTGGAACTCCTCATTTTGCTTCTGATTGGTGGGGTTATTGTGAGGATTGAGTGGGATAATGAGAGGGACCTGGCTCTGGCCTGTGTGCTTCGGAGATGTTTGTGCTGCCCTCTCTTCCTCCCACTGCTTCACATGTTGATAAAATATGTTAAATGGCTTTCTCAGTGTGGACAGTATGTATATGTAACTTGGACGTTTTCCCCCAAAGATTAGGGACCCCTAGCAAAGATAATCCTATGCCTTGAAAATGGAATATTAAAAAGTACATATTTTATTTGAGATAAAGTTGAAACTTGTCTTGATGCTGTGCAAAGTTGTCATTTTTTTCTTTTTGCCTTTGGAAGGTTTCACATTAACAGCATGAGAACTTAAAAATGCAGTTGATGTTGAAAGAGCTTAACTAAATATTTTAAATTGCTGGTATTGGAAAGCGATTCTGTAAAAATCCAATTAAACCTTGGAAGTTCTATCCTGTCGAAGTACAACGTAAAGGAAGTCAGCTGGGCTTCCCAGAAGTACTGTATAGTGTTTCTGGCTGCGGAAGAAAGGCCTGAGTCTGCTGTTGGGCCAGAAATTGGGTACCAGCTTCCTCTACGATGTTTTCCTTGAACAGTGTTGACACTTGAACAAATCCCGTAGAAAGTGCCCAAAGTGGGGATGGTTGTCCTTGCTTTCATAGTAAGGCTTGGCCCCAACAACTAATGTTCCACACAGTGGTAGTATTCTTGGTTGAATAATCTATAGATGTACATAAATCGAGAGTAAAACCCCAAGTGTTTTAGGAACTTTAATGGCTACTGTATTTCAACTAATCAGTAAAGTAAACTTTAAAAAATATTGGTGCAGTTTATTGCTTCAAAGCCAATAAAAATAGTGAACAAAGAGAGTCTAGTGTCCCTTGTTTCTTAAATAAACTTTGAAAATTCAGTTCTACTGCTATTTAATTATTCAAAAGACTAGAATGATTTCTTTTAAAATTGGGGCACTTTAGGAAGTTTTTGTCCTTGTTGGAAACATCAGAAATAACTTTCCATTAAGTGACAGTATTTAGCCAATATATTTCTGTGATTTAGCTTTCACAAGAAACAAAAAATAAACACTTCTGTCAAATTATTTTCCCATTTTATTTGTGTCTGAAACATGTTAGCTGCATTTACTAGTATTAATATTTCTATGTATCAGATTTTATGTAAATATATGTGGAAGAAATGTGACTTATTTCTCCTGTCACTTTAGGTTTGAATGTATTAGCTTAAATTTCTAGTTAGTATTTACTGAGGCTGGGTTGGAAGGGGGTGCCTACCAGAGTTGAGATGTACATTTTTTAAAAATAGAGTTGATAGGAACCAAGAAGTAAATTAAAAATAAAAAAGGTCTGAGCCACGAGAGCAGAGGTAGGAAAAGTAGCTGGAGGTGGTGAACGTTGGCTTTCTTATGTCTTTATGGGATTTTATTTATTTAAAAGTTAGTTTAAAAGGTGTCCATTTAAAACTCAGCTGTAAGCGAATCCTACTTTAAGCTGCAAATTCATCTCATGTTCTTAACTTTAAAAGCTACTGATGTTCATAGGTAATTGTAACAAAATAAAATATGAATATAGGAAATAGTCTTTCGTTGAACAGTAATTAGTATTTCCTATATTCAGGATATATTTAGCATTTATTTAGGGGACTACATGATCTCAGGATTAATCCTAAAACAGAATTAAGACTGCTATAAATATTAAATAGTTTTGAAAGTGAAACAGCTAGCAAACTTTGGAGTACATTAGGAATAATACAAATTGCAGAATGGAAGGGGCTCAGGTATCCATTCACTGTTCCAATGAAGAGAGCTGGGAAAGACTAGAATAGGTAGATCAGATGAGAGATACTTTATTCACTGTTGTACCCCAGGCATTCCAGACCATACCTGGATTTTAAGAAGATGCTTGGCAGATTGGCTGTGGGATAAGTTTTGATCATCTTTTTGGTGTAACACTTGACAAAAATCCATAGATCAGCAAATGTTAGAGTTGTTGTGGTTGTTTCAATATTATTGATACCAGACTTTGTGATCTGGTTTCAAATAGAGTTGTGGTACCTGAAATTCATTGTTAAGGAGATTTGAGCAATTCCTTTTCGATGAGCTCCAAAACTTTTTTCCTCCCTACCCCATGTTTTAGCTCTTAGTCCTACTACAGCAGTTCTACTTAGTCCTGGTATAGCAGAACCTATGTGTGTCCAATAAGGCCATTCAAGGTCATCTCATCATTTGATGGAATGTATGTGCCAGGGGTATATAGAAATAAAGGTGCTGGTTCGTCTTGCATTTGTCTAATGGTTACCATTCTTCGGTTCCTCAAAGGCGGGCAGAATACTTTTTCTTTGCATAAATACTTGTTAAATACCATACATGGAATGCCACTTCCCTAGGTCACTGAGAGGGGATTTAATGTTGATTCAGTTCATCATGGAACTCGGGAGCTTTCCTGCCTGGCTTGGCCCCCGATTTCAACCCAAAGCCGTGCTCTCAGGTGCTCTCTACGACGTCTGTCTTCCAAGCAGGCCACCTGACCCCTTTTGTTGGTTGCCACAGGTGAGAAGCCGTACAAGTGCACCTGGGAAGGCTGCGACTGGAGGTTCGCGCGCTCCGACGAGCTGACTCGCCACTACCGGAAGCACACGGGCGCCAAGCCCTTCCAGTGCGGCGTGTGCAACCGCAGCTTCTCACGCTCGGACCACCTGGCCCTGCACATGAAGCGGCACCAGAACTGAGCGCCGCCGCCAGCCGCCCCACGCTCCGCAGCCCTTCTGGCCACCTTATCCGCTACAAACTTAACCTGTTCCTATAAAATAAGAAAACAAAACAAAAAACTGGAAATGTATATTTTGTATATTTGAGAAAACAGGGAATACATTGTATGAATACCAAAGTGTTTGGTCGTTGTCAGAATCCGGAATGCTCGCTGTCACGTCCATGGCTTTCCTCGGGCCGGCTTCATCTCCTGACAGGCAGCAGCATGCGGGCGGGGCGGGGGCGCCGTCACTTAACGGGACAGTGTTTGGTGAACAAGTCAGCTGGCAGGCGCCGGAAGAAGGATGCATAGACTGTGTGTGTCAAGATTTTACTTGACGTCGAGTAGGTTTTTTGAGGATAGATGATTCCCGATAGGTGCGCAGCAGTACCTGGCAATTCACAAATAATAGCCATTGAACAAATGTGTTTTGGGTTTTTTTTATATATGAGTTGCCTATATTTGCTATTCAAGATTTTGTAAATATGCAAATCAGCTTTATAGGTTTATTACAAGTTTTTTAGGATTCTTTTGGGGGGAAAAATCATATTTCTTTTTGAAAATAACCATGAGTACATTCACAGAATTTGTGGTAAGATACCTTTCAACATCACCAAATTCATTTCTTTAAGGGGAAGGAATAATAATCATTCAAATGAACTTTAAAAGCAAATTTCATGCACTGATTAAAATAGGAGTGTTTATTTTAAATAAAACGTTTT
This sequence comes from Lepus europaeus, assembly GCF_033115175.1. Taxonomy (NCBI): domain Eukaryota; kingdom Metazoa; phylum Chordata; class Mammalia; order Lagomorpha; family Leporidae; genus Lepus; species Lepus europaeus. Next base: position 39,920,578 of record NC_084832.1, on the reverse strand, counting down.
ATATGAATTGTAAACTGAAGAGCTTAAAGATAGTTACAATATATGAAAGTTAAACCTCTTACAATAAGCTAAACAGTATCGTTTTTAAGAAGGACTGTAGTTTTCACATATGGCAATGTTGAATTGATGACGTTTTCTTATACTGAGATGTTTGCTCGTTCAGTACTGTCGGATAAATGACAATTTATGTGGGTTTTGCATGTAATATACAGTGAGACACAGTAATTTAATCTAAATTACAGTGCAGTTTAGTTAATCTGTTAATACTGACTCAGTGTCTGCCTTTAAATAGAAATGCTATGTTGAAAACGTAAGGCAGCGAGTGCTACATATATGCAATATAAAACAGTAATGTGATGCTGATGCTGTTAACCAAAGGGCAGAATCCATAAGCAAAATGCCAAAAGGGGTCTTAATTGAAATGAAAATTTAATTTTGTTTTAAAAATATTGTTTATCTTTATTTATTTTGTGGTAATATAGTACGTTTTTTTAGAAAACAATTTTCATAACTTGATAAATTATAGTTTTGTTTGTTAGAAGAGTTGCTCTTAAAATGTGTAAATAGATGACAAACGGTGTAAATAATTTTGTAAGAGGCTTCAAAATGTTTATACGTGGAAACATTACCTACATAAAAAGCATAAATTGGTTGCTGTTTTGCTTCTTTTTCCCTCTTATTTTTGTATTGTGGTCATTTCCTATGCAAATAATGGAGCAAACAGCTGTATAGTTGTAGAATTTTTTGAGAGAATGAGATGTTTATATATTAACGACAATTTTTTTGGAAAATAAAAAGTGCCTAAAAGATTCATGTTGTGCCTTTCTTCTTCACCCACAATAGCAAGCACAATTAGCAAATTCCATTCCCAAAACAAGTTGTTTAAAAAGAATCTGATGAGGGCTGTTAATGAACGACTGATTCTCAGGCATTCTTAGAAGAGTCATGTCTAACTATGCTACCTTTAAGACAGAGGAAAGGGGTTTATTTTTAAAATATAATTAGAAATATAAAGCGAGACATAATTTATGAATTTTTTTCCTGACTATTACACACACTGCATTAACCCTTTCAGCACCATTAGTTGAAAACTAGAGAGGTATATTGGTATGTGTTAGTTTGGAGGTTATCAGAAGCAAACAAAACGAGTTGAGTTTTAGCAATTTTTTGATACTTTTTTAAAGAGAAAAAGATTAGGGGGCCAGAGCTGTGACGTACCAGATGAAGCCGCCGCCTGCAGCACCAGCATCCCAAGTGTGCTCCTGTTTGAATCCTGGCTGTTCCACATTTGAACCAGCTTCCTGCTAATGGGCCTGGAAAAGCAGCAGAAGATGGCCCAAGTGCTTGGGCCCCAGCACCCACATGGGAGACCCAGTTGACACGCCTGGCTTCAGAAGCCTGGGCCCAGCCCTGGCTGTTTCAGCCATTTGGGGAGTGACCCAGCAAATGGAAGACCTCTATCTCTGTTTTCTCTCTGTAACTGCCTTTCAAATAAATAAAATATATCTTTGAAAAGAAAAAGGTTAGAAGCTTTATTTGATAATAAGCACTCCTTAATTTTGGTGTCTAATACCATTCTTCAATAAAAGGAACCATGACTTAGAGAAACGGTTAATTAATTAAAAGATTGAGGTGGAAATGTATAGATGCGATAAGTTGAGCATTTCTAGTGCCAGCAAGTCTGGAAATCACTAAAAGACACCCATCTACAATTATTGGGGTATGTCAAAGCAGTAAGATCAAGTAGGATTGGGTTATAACCCAAGTGTGTAATATTCCCTAGTCCTTACTAATGCAAGGAAATGATTGAGTCCCATCAGTGCAGGATAATTCCGAATAACTTTTGCTTATATTCTATGGTCAAAGAGTGGAAGTTAACTCGGAACTTCCTTCCAAATGGTTGAGGCCATCAGTGCAGGATAATTCCAAATAACTTTTGCAGACATTCCATGGTCAAAGAGTGGAAGTTAACTCGGAACTTCCTTCCAAAGAATACTGTATATGAAAGGAGGAGAACAGGAGTCACCCTACAGTGGAGAAATCTGTCAACATGACCTCAGCCAGGGCGATCAAGGTCCACATCAACAGTGGTAAAATCAGGCTGATAATAAGTGCCCTTGATATGATGTGATGAAAATGGAACTTTGCCTCCGTGGTCTTCTTGCTCAGAACACAACCCCAGAGTACTCATGAAACACAGTATATGACAACCACCTCTGAAGGCCATTCTGCAAAATAACCTGACAAGGCCTCAGAACGGCCAAGATCTGAAAAACAAGAACGAGCAAGCTGTCACAGCCAAGAGAAGCTGGAGAAGACGGGGTGGTTACATGTAACGTAGTAGTCAAGAGAAACTGAGATATGAATAAGATAAGGAATTTTGTTAATGTACATATTGTAAGTTGGTTCATTAGACCAAATGCATCATTCTGATGTAAGCTGTTAATAGATTCGCTATAGTTAAAGCTTCTAAAACTAATTTTTTAATACGAAGAAAAATCGGTATCCCTGTTAGATCTCACTAAGATGTGTTGTGGGGCGATCGCCGATGCTCTCAGACCTGAAGTGGAGACTTGTAGTTATATCACTTGGCCGTCATCTGTTCAGTCTCACTCATCTGACTCCTCACTCTGCAGTCACTGAAGCAGTGTCTAGCTCCAGAATACTTTACAGTTCATTCTCTCACCAGAACTTCTCATTCTTTCATAGTGGAAAAATGTTATAATTTCTTTGGCTTAAATTTATTTCTAGAAATTAAAATTTAAACGTGAGGCTACCGACTCTTTGAAGTGACGACAACTCCATAGGTCTAGAGAAGTAAACCTGAGATGTATCAGTCTTCAGTTGTAATTGAGAACTGTATGAATTAAGTTTTTCTGCCAATTTTTAAAATTTGTATCAAGGAAACAAATTGTATTTCGTATATCCAGTGTTGAGAACATAATGATACTTCCCACCCTGCCCTCTCTGCCTTGCTCCCACCCAATTGAGTTTTCTTGTGTTTCATATCTTTTCATAATAGTGATTATTAAAAGTTTTCAGTGCTCTTTTCTCTCCCTGGACCATCCTTCCCCCTGGCTTGCCAGTGCTACCTGTTCAAATCTTTGCCTGCCCAGTGCTCAGTTCAGACTCTCAGTCTATCAGCTACACTCAGTGGAACTTCTTTTGTATTTGAAGACTTTCTGACTCTTAAAATACTTAAATTAATTTCTACTAGAAATCATACGTGTTTTTCTTCCTTAGATTGTCAATTCCTTGGAAGAAGCACTACTTCCTAGATGCCTTTGTATTTCTGCTCATTGATAAAAGAGGTGCCAAAAAAATTACATTCTGGTGCTGTGTGAATTGGCTTAGGTCACTGCAGCGATTGAAAATGTTGCCAGATTTCCTGTTCATGGTGCACTGTTAAAAGAGACTCAATGTTGGATTTTTGATAAGGTGCATGAATGTGAAACTGGGATTATAATGCAAGCAAATGTAATGCCTTGTGTATAAATGTTACGAGTGAGTTTTCAAGACAGCTGTGCCTAACATACTTTTTAGAGCTGCGAATAACTCAATTGCTGATCACTGTTAGGTCCAATAAATGCATATTTGGGTTCAAACACAGTTTGACTATTTTGTAAACAAGCTATAGTGATTAGACAAAACTTGAGCAATAAACCAGGTTCCAGTTGCAATGAAAGGACTTGATTTCAAATAAATAATACTCTGAGTGCTAGCTATCTTCTGTTAATTTTTGTCCTCCCTCCCCCTCAAGGTAGCTTGTTTTGCTTTGTTTTGTCCTTTCATTCTTACATCCTAGCTTACGTTAAGTGCATCACTTCAAGGCATCCAATTAGAGAATACTTAGATAAGCATGACCTAGCTTGCCTACATAAAAATGTTTTTCAAAATCCAGCTAGATTCCTTTTCTTATCTGCAACTAAGCCCACCAGACCTTTCTGGATTAATTTGTGGGCAGTAACATAACAAAGAAGGGCTTTATTCTCCATTACTAAATCTGGTCTCTACTTTGAAGTTAACCAAATTCCATCCTTGGTTAGATTCTTCACTGCAGTGTGAAATTAATCAATGGGAGACTTTTTAAAAGAATTACTCATTCCAGAGTTATAGGTAACAGAACATAGAAGTTAATAACTTTTAATAATAACTATTAAGAAAAGATAAAAAACAATAAATCACATGAAAGCCATATGTAATGGGAGGAGTTTTTTACATGAAACCTAGAATTTTCATTTTTGTAAACCAGCAACTTCTGTCCCTCAGTGCATTGTTACACTGTGAAAGTATTTGGGATTGTAAGAATGGTAATATTCTTGAAATGAAGGTCAAACTTAATGCTATTTGGCAGCTAAAGACATATGAATGTTTTTGTGTACACACACACATGTATTATATGTGGATACTTCAATTTGTGAAAAGTGTGTATTAGGAAAAACACTATGCAGAGATTTCAAAAGATTTTGCACCAAAAAGAAACTTTTTTATTTGTATTTTCTGTGGGCTTTTTTTTTTTTTTGGTAAAGATTTATTATTATAATTTTTTTAATTTGAAAGACAGAGTTACAGATAGAGACAAAGAGAGAAGTCTTCCATCTGCTGATTTACTTCCCAAATGGCTGCAACAGCTGGAGCTGAGCCAATCCGAAGCCAGGGCCAAGAGCTTCCTCCGGTTCTCCCACATGCTGAGCCATCCTCCGCTGCTTTCCCAGGCACATTAGCAGGGAGCTGGATCAGAAGTGGAGCAGCCGGGACTCAAATCAGCACCCGTATGGGATGCTGGTGCTGCAGGCTGGGGCTCTAACTCACTGCACCACAGTGCCGGCCCCTCCATGGACTTTTGTAGTACCTGTGTGTGTATATCAAGTCATACAATTGTATTCTGTCCAGTTGGATCCCGATTTATTACTTTATTGCTCAATTTTTGTCTATTTGCTATAGCTAAAAAGAAATATATATATGTATATATACAATATTGGGTATATAAAACAGGAAATGAAGATGTTCTTATAGACATCTAGGTAAAGATGACAGATTGTAAATATCTGATTTTGCAGCTTCCTAAAGCTGCACTAGAATGGAGAGCCTTCAGGTGAGCAATGTGACCCAGCAGGTCAAGCCACCACTTGGGATCTCTGCATTCCACACCAGAGTGCCTGGGTTCCAGTCTGACCTCTGCTTCTGACCCTGCTTCCTGCAACTGAGAGGCTGTAGATAATGGCTCAAGTGCTTGGGTTCCTGCCACCCATATGGGAAATCCAGACGGAGTTCCTAGCTCTTGGCTTCAACCTACCAAGTCCTGGCTGTTGAGGTTTATTAGGGGAGAGTGAACCAGCAGATGGAAGATCTCTTGTTTCTCTCTGTTACTTCTGGTTTTCAAATAAACAAATAGCATTTAAAAATGGAGGGCAGGTTTTTTTTTTTTCTTTTTTTAATTTTTGACAGGCAGAGTGGACAGTGAGAGAGAGACAGAGAGAAAGGTCTTCCTTTGCCGTTGGTTCACCCTCCAATGGCCGCTGCGGTAGGCGCGCTGTGGCCGGCGCACCGCGCTGTTCCGATGGCAGGAGGCAGGTGCTTCTCCTGGTCTGCCATGGGGTACAGGGCCCAAGCACTTGGGCCATCCTCCACTGCACTCCCTGGCCACAGCAGAGAGCTGGCCTGGAAGAGGGGCAACCGGGACAGGATCGGTGCCCCGACCGGGACTAGAACCCGGTGTGCTGGCGCCGCAAGGCGGAGGATTAGCCTACTGAGCCACGGCGCCGGCCGTAGTTTTTTTTTTTTTTTTAAATCTAAGGCATTCGTCAGTGAAATGAAAAGGAGAGGAGAAACACCAACAAATTGTAGAAGCTGGAAAAAGCTAGATTTAAGTGGCAGAAGCTAAGCAGAACTGAAAACCACTAACTCCTAAACTAATAGTGGAGAAAGCCAGGAACTAACCTAGTTCAAACCTCCCCACCCTCCTCCCCCAAAATCCAAAGGAGCTCAGGAATTTGTGACATCTGGCATTTCTGAAAAATGAAGCTAAAATAAGATTATTTCCACCAAGTGAGGACACAGAGAATTCACTATGAACCAGAACATGGGCTCACTCCAGACAACAGATCTGCTGAAGCTTCAAAGCTTCTGTTAAGGAAGCGCCAACCTCCAGAACTATTCATAGCTCCGTTGATGAACCTATCAATCTCCAAATGACTTTGTCCAAGAGATCTTGTTGGGTCTCCTTTGACAGATGATAATGATGGCAGTCTGCAAGAGCTCCTGCGCTGTTTCAGAAACCTCCAGAGATGTGCCATGGAGAATTTCCCACAAGTGAATCCTTGGAACATTCTTCCCATGAAACACCTGCAGAAAGAAGAGCCCCATGATGGGATAAAGGACTACCAGATCTCTCTGGAAGATTCACAATATGTGCTAGAATAATAAAGTCTCTGAAAGTCCTATAAAAATTAGCTAAAAAAAAAAGTGTTACCAATTTGTCTAAAAAGCAATTTAATTCCTTAGTTCTCATCCTACCCCATGCTGTGAATAGGAAATAACCAACTAGTCCGACCCCCAGCGGAAGATAAAGATTTAAAGATTCATTCTCTGGAGAGGATAAAGTCAGAGAATCTTAAAATTAGAGACAAGAAGCCCACATGAGGGTACTAGTGCCAAACAGAAAATTGAATTAAGTAAATGTGTGTGTATTGGTTGCTGAAGCCCATTCTTCTTCTTGGTTTCAAGAATGCTGAAGCCAAGTCTTTATTCCTCTCTTAAAAATGACAAAAACAATGAAATTATAGTCAGTAGGAGTAGGCTCTCCTGTTCTACAGCACAGAAGGGTGACCATAGTTGTTTGTCTTTCAACACAGCTAGAAGAGAGGATTTTGATGAAACGTCTCACCACAAAGGAATGAAAATGTTTGAGGTGATACATGTACTAATTACCATGATTTGATCATTGCACATCCAATACACATATTGAAATATGACATGGTATCCTATAATTGTACACAGTATGTACAATTATGTGGCAATTAAAAACAAAATTAAGAATGCCACAAGACAAAATAAGAAACAAAACACGTAACACTGCCTCCATCTCTGTCTCTCCTCTCTCTGTGTAACTATGACTTTCAAATAAATAAATAAATCTTAAAAAATTTTTTTTTCTCCAAAACACAAAAGGCTTTGTGAATGTAAGTTTGTTGAAAACATAACCAATTCCTTTTTGGGTTTTGGCCACTCTTGGATTCCAGATTCACCCACACTTACATTGCTATAGGTGAATCATGGACTGTGGAAACCCAGGTAATATAGTCACTGTCTGTGGGCTTCCTAAGAGATGGTGGAGAACCCAAGATTTTATAGGATTGCAGGACCAAATTACACTATCATCATTGTAATAGAGGCTTGGAAAGATGGTTATCTCCCCAACCTGTTTCCCCAGAATACTTGATGCATTTTACACAAGTATAAAGAGAAGTTTTAATTGGGTACATTTATAATTGCAGTGTCCTTGGAGATATACGAGTATTCCAAATATCTTGGTCATTGCAGAAATGTCCACCAAATAAACAGATTATTATGAAACTCAAAGGACCAATAGATAAAGCAGCAGATTTACTCTAAGGCTTACCTATCAAAATTTGAGGTATTTCTTTGTTGAAAGATGTGATAAGTTTATTACCTCAACAATAGAATTTTTATAAAATCACTTGCAACACCATTTTTTTTTAACCAAAAGTGAAACAAATGGAAAGATTTTTTTTTAAAAAGCTGTTTATAATCCTGGAAAGGCATCAGTTAAGCTAGGTCTAAAAGACTAAAAATTAAAAATAATAAAAGTAAAGCCAATTACTTAGGGGTAATAATAATCCAAATATTGTGATAGGTTAGATATAAAGGGCTTAGATCTCCTAGGGTTTTTACTAAGAATTTTAGTAAAAAGAGATATATTACTAGTAGTCTTTTTTCCCTCTATTTTCTTTACATCTTCTGAGTGTTTAAAGCAAAAATGACAACATTGTCTTGCAGAGTTTCTATCATGAGTGTCATACATTTGACAACCATAGCAAAAAGCGAGGAAGTGGAAAATGGATTTGCACAGTTGCTAAGTCTCCACATTTTACACAGAGTAGTATAATATTAACTGTAGCATGTGTAAGTTAAAGATATATGGTAATCTCTACAGAAACCCATAAAGAAAACCAAACAAACAAGAGATATAGCTTAAAAACCAATAGATACATTAAAAATAGAATTCGAAAAGATACTCAAATAATTAAAAGAAAGCATGAAAGTATGAACAGAAGTATCAAAAACAAACTAAGTCCCCAGTGAGGACAAACAAAACAAACAGTAAAATGGTAGACCGAAATCCTACTGTATCAATTATTACATTAAATGTTAATAGACTAATAAGCTACAAGCTACAAGTAGGGTGTGTTTTTTTGTTTTGTTTTGTTTTTTTATCTTAACCACAAAAGGCCCAGATTCATTAGCAAGAATCTGCATGTAAATTTTGGATATGGACATTATTAATAATTGGATCCTAGCCTAGGAACAACTGAGTTTTGACAAGGGCTTAAGTCCTTATGCACGTAGGGGAGTGACTAGGACTCAGGAAAGAGCAAGAATAACTGGAAAGTGGAATGGTGTCTTTGTCTCAGGTCTTCGTGGACTGAGGGCTAACAGAGGAAAGTGACATTTGCTTCCTTTTTCTAAAAAAAAAAAAAAAAAAAAAAAAAAAGGGTTGTTTTTTATAACTACATCTCTATAAGTACTATTTAAAGAAGTGTCGCAATCATCTTACCATGACTATAGGCAGCAGTGAATCAAAGGTAACAAATAATGACCAGAAGAAGTGAGAACTATTGAAACTAATAGAAATGCACTGTTTTTTTTTTTGTTTTTTTTTTTTTTCAAAATCAATTTGGCATCATAAGTCAAGTGATGAGATAGAATTTTCTAAATTTGGTGGTCACAGCCAAGCATTTTTTCAGATATTACTAATATACTATGTGCCAGGTTGCTATCTCAGGTCTTTCAACACACATTACCTATTGTACTATAATCCCCTAATGTGTTTATTAACATAATACCAATTTTACAGATTTGGAAAATAATCCTCAAGAAGGTTAAGTGACTTGTTTCTCAGTGTGGACACAATGCTAGTGACAGTGCAGGGCATTCTGATTTCAACACCTTAACTCTTTCCACATTAGCACACCTGCTTCAGGGAGTAGAGACCCACTGTGAGACTAAGGAAGCCCATCAGAGTTGAGGGGTTAAGGAAACTGGGCATGAAGGCAGCTTTCATCTCATCTAAAGGGCTTCCCTATGGGGCGGAAGTGTATTCCAAGTGTGAGCAGCCTGGGCCTGCTAGGAGTAGCAGGTGAGTCCTGAGAAGATGACAATAAGTGGATTTAGCTGCCTGAAGAGAAAAGAGCAGATCCCAGTGATTCCATGAGCAACAGTGGAGGATCAGAGCTGCCATGTCTAGAAACAGACTCCAGAGTTGGAGGAACCTCAAGAAAGTGCTTTGTTCATTAACTTGAAAAAACTTGATCCAAGGCAACTAAGATAAACCACTGTAGGGACAGAATGACCAGTGCACTCCTGGTTGTCACACCTGAAGGGAAGGGAAGAATAAGGGGGAAAGATCCTGATGTCCCTTGGCCCTTGATCTTCATTACCTGCCACCGGCCTCCCCTCCCCCCTCCAAGAGCCCTCCCTGGGGCAGGAAATGATGACATCACTGCACGTTTGTCAGCACTCTCTGGTTCTGAGTCACGGGATTGTTGGCATAGCTATCCATAAGATTTCCAAGTAGATGATTTACTCCTCTTCTAGGGTCTTGGTCTTGTACTGAGCAACTCGCAATCAGTCAGCTGCCAGATTTCCATTCAGTTTGAGGCTTCCTCCATGGAATGCCATTCAGAGTCCTCAGGAGTAGTCTTCTAGCTTTTTTTTAATATTATTATCCTATTTTAACTAACTCTAAGTTGGGAGTGGGAGGTCATAAAAATAGACAGTTGAATAAATTGCAGTTAATTGTAGCCATTCAGCTGTTGTTAGACACGAATATGGTTTCCAGTTATTTGCTATTATAAACAATGTCATAGGAAATATTTATGTTTTCAAAGTTATATTAAGTTGTAATGGAAATTCGCAAATTTAAAAGTAGGGAGAATAGTATAATACCATTTAAAAAATAACATTGGAAAGTCTATTTTGGGATTTTTTTTTTTTTTTTTTGACAGGCAGAGTGGACAGTGAGAGAGAGACAGAGAGAAAGGTCTTCCTTTTGCCATTGGTTCACCCTCCAATGGCCGCCGCGGTAGGCACGCTGCGGCCGGCGCACTGCGCCGATCTGATGGCAGGAGCCAGGTGCTTATCCTGGTCTCCCATGGGGTGCAGAGCCCAAACACTTGGGCCATCCTCCACTGCACTCCCTGGCCACAGCAGAGAGCTGGCCTGGAAGAGGGGCAACTGGGACAGGATCGGTGCCCCGACCGGGACTAGAACCCGGTGTGCCGGCGCCACAAGGCAGAGGATTAGCCTAGTGAGCTGCGGCGCCGGCTATTTTGGGATTTTTTTAAAAATTATTTTTATTTCTTTGAAAGGCAGAACAAGAGAGAAAATGTGACAGAGAGAGATTTTCTATCTGTTGGTTCACTTCACAGGTGCCTAGAACAGCTGGGACTGGGTGAGGCTGAAGCCAGGAGCCCAGAACTCCATTTGGGTCTTCCTAGGCAGGTGGCAGGGACTTGAGTACTTGAGCCATCATTACTGCTTTCCAGGGTGTGCATTAGCAGGAGGTTGGGTCAAAAGTAGAGGTGGGGGGCCGGCGCTGTGGTGCAGTGGGTCAAAGCCCTGGCCTGCAGTGCCAGCATCCCATATGGTAGCCAGTTCAAGTCCTGGCTGCTCCTCTTCTGATCCAGCTCTTTGCTGTGGCCTGGGAAAGCAGTAGAAGATGGCCCAAGTCCTTGGGCCCCTAGACCCATGTGGGAGACCTGCAAGAAGCTGCTGGCTCCTGGCTTTGGATTGTGCAGCTCTGGCCATTGCGGCCATCTGGGGAGTGAACCAGCGGATGGAAGATCTCTCTCTCTCTCTCTCTCTGTCTCTACCTCTCCCTGTAACTCTGTCTTTCAAATAAATAAAATAAATATATTTTTTTAAAGTAGAGGTGGGATTCAGTCCCAGACATTCTGATATGAGATGTGGGCATCCCAGTTGGTAGTTTAACCTGCTGTGCCACAGTATCCTCCTCACTCACCTTTGTCTAGCTTTAACAATGATTAAGTCACAGCCAACCTTAGTTTGCCTATTTCCTACCTTTTCCCTGTTTTCTTTCTTCTTGATCATTTAAAAAAAAAAAAGGTTTATTTATTTGAAAGGCAGAGTTACAGAGAGAGACAGAGACAGAGAGATCTTCCATCCACTGGTTCACTCCCCAAATGGTCATAACAGCCAGGGCTGAGCCAGGCTGAAGCCAGGAGCCACGAGCTTTTTCCAGGTCTCCTGAATGGGTGCATGGGCCCAAGCACTTGGGCCATCTTCCACTGCTTTCCCGGGTACATTAGCAGGGAGCTAGATTAGAAGTGGAGCAGCCAAATTCTGAACCGGCCCCCCTTATGGGATGCTGGTGTTACAGGCGGCAGCTTTATTTTACAATGCCAGCTCCAAGCCCTTGATCATTTAAAAGCAAATCTTAAACATCATAGTATTTCACTTGTAAATATTTAGTATGTCCCAAAGATTACTTTAGAAACAAAACATACCCACAACATTGTTTTTGCATATCAACTATTAATAATCTCCTAACATCATCCAGATATGTCATTTTGAATCTGCATAGATTTTCAAAAATTTTCCATCAAAAACAGTCCTACTTAACTCTTCTACCAACAGTGCTGCTCCTGGGGGCAGAGCTATGGAGAGAAAGGCAGGGACAAGGAGAGGAACTTGCATCGCCAATGTTGAAACAGAAAGAAAGAGACCAAGAAGTGGCACCAAAAGCTCCAGAGGAAACTGAACCCACCAGCAGCGTATGAGCAATCACACGCTTAACCCCCCTCAAGTAGAGTCTTGAATAACAGACAACATCAAAAGGCAGCTGTGCTTTTCTCAGAATAAAACAGCTGAGCTAAACAACCACAACCAAACAGCTGTACTGCCTTTGGATTTAGTGTTGCATTAAAATTAGATGTTTTCTTTCCCTAGCCCTATTTATTTATTTATTTATTTTTGGCAGAAAGAGACAATTGAAGAGGTTTATTTCAGACATGAATGTTATGTTCAAATCACCACCACCCAGCCCTCAGTAAAATGTTAGTTATGATGGAAATCTGACTGACAGCATTGTCACGTCTAAGTGGAGACCCTCTTGCTATTGCTTTCATTATTCAATACTGTTTAATTATTTAAAATTTGTCTGTTCTAGTGAGCATTTATGATTCAGAAGTGTAAGTTTAATTGCAAATTCTCAGATATTTAATTTGCAAAAAATATGGAAATACTCTGCTTACTGAAAGCAATTCAAACTTGATTTTTGAATAAGTGCTACTTCTTCCCTTTATAGAAAAGTTAGTTATTACCTTAACTATAAACCGAATCAAATAATACAGGTGAACAGCAAAATATACTCTTAATTATTCCTCACAATAAACCTATAGCTTTAAAGAATAATTCTACTTGCTAAATTTTTATACTATAAAGTAGTACATGCTCACTATAGAACATATTGTTAAGCTGAACGAAGAAAAAGATTCTTATGCTTCTTCCACTTATTTTTTATTTAATAATCCAGTACTCTGTGCTAGGCACCAGTTAGAGATGAGCACTATGTTCTGCTACTCACAAGTCAGTTTTGCAAGCTTGGGGTTATTCATTCTGAGCATTTCTTCTTTAATCTGCTGTGTTTTTCACATACATTATAACTCTCCTATCTGTTTAAAATATTTTCATATAATTAATATAGTTCCTAAAAGGGGTTTCTAATATTTTCCTCTATGTGTATACATTTTGTGTTGTGATAATGTGTAGAGTGGTTAAGAGGAGAACAGTTTGAGCCCAATGCTTCTCAAGTTACCTGTAATGAAAGACTGATTTTTTTTTCTTAAAATTTCCAACTTATAATGGATTGATATTTCTGAAAAAATAAAATATTAATAGAAACATATTAATAAAATATTAGATATTTCACAGAAAAATGAAATAAAGTGCTATGGTTTGTGTGTGGGTTGAGTGCCTCTTTGAAGGGCTCATGTGTTGGAAGCTTGTGCCCCAGCCCAGGGTGGTGATGTTCTGAGGTAGAGGAACTTTTAACAGATGGGGCTTAGTAAGCAAGGTTGTTAGTTCACGGAGGTTGCTACCCTTGGAAAGAACTCAAGTAGTTCTTGTGGGATCCCGATTGGTTCCCACAAGAGTGAGTTGTTAGGAGAGAGCCTGACCCCTGAATTGCTTTTTGGTTTGTTTCACCAGGTGACCCCTCTTCCACAATGCACTGCCAGATACCATCCACCATAAGGCTATCACCAGAGCTTGAACCAATGGGGCTATCCAAAAGCTGTGAACTAAATCATCTTTTCCTTTTAAAGTATCAGTCCCAGGTATTTTGTTACAGTGACAAAACAGACGAATACATAAAAATATGCGAAGTGTCAGCTCAAACTTTTCCTTCCTTCCTCCTATTAGATGGAATAGATATAAAACTCACTCTGTGAAACTGCTACGTAAATTTCTGAGTGTTTAGTCTCAACATTCATATTGATACTGTCACAAGCCAATAACAGTTTTATGATTACACAGTATTTGTATTGATATTGTCACAAGCCAATGACAGCCAATGACAATGATTACACAGTATTTAGATCTTACCAAGAAAATTGAGTATGTTTTTCTCTTCATAACAAGTATAAAGGTTAAATAATAAGCTTAATTTGCATTTGAGATCAGAGTCAAAAACCTTCAACTCTCACTTGTTTTCCACACTCCAGAAGGCCCAGAGGTGACCCTGGGACAAGCCTTAGCAGATGACCGTGGATATTCCTTGGCTTCCCTTGCTGATCTTCCTGGCCCCCCATTCACGAAGCACACCTCTCCTGTACCACAGGCTTCCATATGAAGTCACCAGTGCAGGAGTCCTTCACAGATCTTGCTTTTACTAAGCCTGATTCTTTTAACAACCTTATTGTGGAATAACTGACAGATTAGCAACTACATATATTTAAAGCATATAATTTGAGGAGTGTGTGTATGTACCTGTGAAACCATCTCCACAATTAAAATAATGAACATATCCATCAGCCCAAGAGTCTTCTTAAGCCCTGCCCCCCCTTTAAATCAAGAAACCTTTTATTTAAGCTATATAAACTTCATGCATTTCACAAATACAACTTTAGAAACATAATGATTCTTCCCCACCCTACCTGCCCTCACAACTCCCACCCTCCTTTTTCCTCCCTCTCCTATTCCCATTCTTATTTTTTTACTAAGATCTATTTTCAATTAACTTTGCATGCATAAGATTAACTCTATGCTAAGTAAAGAGTTCAACAAATAGTATGAAAGAAAAAAAATGTTTCTCAACAGTCAAGATAAGGGCCGTTCAAAGTCATTGCATCTCAAAGTGTCAATTTCACCTCTAGATTACTTTTTAGGTGCTCTATTAGTTACCACAGATCAGGGAGAATATATGGTATTTGTCCTTTTGGGACTGGCTTATTTCACTAAATATAATGTTTTCTAGTTACATCCATTTTGTTGCAAAAGACAGGATTTTATTTTCTTTTATAGTGAGTAGTGCTCCATAGTGTATATACCATAATTTCTTTATCCAGTCAACTGTTGATGGACATCTGGCTTGATTCCATATCTTAGCTATTGTGAATTGAGCTGCAGTGAATATGGGGGTAAAAATCACTCTTTCATATGCTGGTTTCTTTTGGTTTGGGTAAATTCCCAGGAGTGGGATGGCTGGATCATATAGGTCTTTATTCAGATTTCTGAGGTATGTCCATACTGTCTTCCACAGTGTCTGCATCTTTTCAGTCTTCTAACACGTCCTTAAAAGACTAGTAATTTTTAATTTTGATAATTGTATTTTGAAAATTATAACTTGTTCTAGGTGGCTAAATCACCACTAGATATGAACCCCAGTTCCAGAATGAAAAAATAGGAACAAAGTAATTCAGGAGGTAGCTGATGCATGAAGTCTTCCTTCTCCAACCTTATACCCAGGAGCAGGCAGGGCAGCTGTTTGTTTTTTGTGTTTTGTTTTCCAGAAGAGAGAACACATCTGTCACAAGAGCAGAGACTACAACTTCAGCCCTCATCAGCTATCTCCCATTGCTGGTATTAAGACAATGTGGAGGCGGGCGCCGCGGCTCACTAGGCTAATCCTCCGCCTTGCGGCGCCAGCACACCGGGTTCTAGTCCCGGTCGGGGCACTGGATTCTGTCCTGGTTGCCCCTCTTCCAGGCCAGCTCTCTGCTGAGGCCAGGGAGTGCAGTGGAGGATGGCCCAAGTCCTTGGGCCCTGCACCCCATGGGAGACCAGGAGAAGCACCTGGCTCCTGCCATCAGATCAGCGCAGTGCGCCAGCTGCAGTGCGCCTACCGCGGCAACGGCAAAGGAAGACCTTTCTGTCTATCTCTCTCACTGTCCACTCTGCCTGTCAAAAATAAAAAAAATTAAAAAAAAAAAAAGACAATGTGGAGAATTTACCTGCTTCAAGCAGCAACTTAGACACTAAGAACCCCTGAAAATGTTCTTTGAATTTGATCTATATGGTTGAAGATGACTATAAAATAAGCCCCTGTACTGGTCTGCTAGGATTGCCACAGTGAAGTATCTTAGACCCAGTGGTCTGCCCAACAGAAATTTATTGTCTCCCAGTCCTGGAGGCTTCCGGAGTCAGCAAGGATGGTGTCTTCTGAGATACCTTTCTTTGGCTCGCAGATGGCCATAGTTACATTGGTAGCAAAGGCCCAAACACATGAGCCATCACCTGCTGCCTCCCAGGGTGTGCATTAGCAGGAAGCTGGATCAGGAGCAGAGCTGAGACTTGAATCCAGGCACTCCAATAGGGAACGCAGGGCATCCTGAGCAGTGTCTTAACTGCTATGCCAAATGCCTGCCCTTAAATATTTCTTGAGTAAATGAATGAACACATGTATGAATTCTGGGCCCGTATGAGAGGGCTTCAGAAGGTTTGTGGAAAATGCATAGTAGGAAAAACTATGTACAGATTTCAAAAAATTTTTTTTTAATTTATTTTACTATTTATTTGAAAGGCAGAGTTACAGAGAGGGAGGGAGGGACAGAGAGAGAGAGAGAGAGAGAGAGAGAGATAGATTGATTTTCCACCTGCTGGTTCATTCCCCAAATGAGTTCAATGGCCAGGGTAGGCCAGGCTGAAGCCAGGAGCTTGAAACTCCATCTGGTTCTTCCATGTGAGTGGCAGGGGCCCAAGTACTTGGGCCATATTTTGCTGTTTTCCCAGGCTCATTAGCAGGGAGCTGGATTAGAAATGGAGCAGCCAGGACTCAAAACTAGTGCCCACATGGGTTGCTGGCATTGAAAGTAGCGACTTAACATGCTGTGCCACAACACTGGCCCCAGAATTCAAAATTTTTGCACCAAAATAAGTTTACCTTTTAATTCTATTTTCCACAGTCTTTTTGAAGTATCTTTGTATTAGCAATAGCTATTGAGGATAGGTCTTTAGGGACCTTAATAATGACTTTAAATGATGCCATTTTGAAAATTTATAAGTAAATAAAACATTTTTAACAAGGGCAAGTACTCTTGAATTAGTATAAAGCTTACAGATGGGGCCGGAGTCAGAGAGAGCAGGAGGCTCTTGTGAAAACCTGTGAGAAAGATGGTGCAATCTGAATTGGGATAGTACTAGAAACCCATTTCACTTTGTCTCTCAACCAAAGGACATGCTATCAGGTAACTAAGTGAACTTTCCATTTAGCCAACTTTCTTCTCAGAATCTTAGAGCTTAAGCAAGAAATTCCTAAATGCTCCATTCCTCGTGCTCTTTTCTAAAATGGGGCTGGCCTTACCGAATTTCAAAGATTTTTGGCTGTTAGCAGGGGATATTCACTGAATTGTGTTCCTTTAGAACAGGGGCCGTGCACAGAGCACCTAGAACTCACAGCAGCTCGAGAGCGAGCATGTTCCTTAGATGCTTATTGAAAAGACGACTTTCAGTCTAGTCAGGTTTGACTTAATGGTTGTGCTGTAATTGCCCCCCTCCCTCTTTTAGAAAAGATTTATTTATCTATCTGAGAGGCCGAGTGACACAGAAAGAGAGAGAGGGAGAGATCGATCTTCCATCCTCTGGTTCACTCCCCAGATGGCTGCAACAGCAAGCACTGGGCCAGGCCCAAGCCAGGATCCTGGAACTCCAGCTGGGTCTTCCACATGGATGGCAGTGGCCCAAGCCATTGGGACTTGATCTAGCATTCATATGGGATGCCAGTGTTGCAGGTGCAGTTTGACCCACCATGCCATTACAAAGCAGGCCCCACTTCTTTAATTCCTCTCTCAGTCAGACAATAGAACCGCTCTTTCTGATGGCTGGTGCTTCCACAGGGCCTTTTCTCTAGCCTGCATAGGCCTCGTCTCACCAAATCATATTGTATATTCTTTAAAATATAGGTTTTTCCATCTAAGTTCAGCCCCCTTGCCTTCTCCTGCTTGCTTCTGACCATTGCACTGAAACTCACTATAATTTAGCAGTCAAGGGTTAAAGCTACCAAATTCCTCAAAACCCACTCATTGGCAGGTTGTCAGATTCTTGGAGGAGGGAAAGGCTTGGCGTTTTGAGTGAATCTTGTCTTGGGTCTCTGGTTCCTTTGTCATTATAGGGTAGGAGCCGAACATCAACTCCACTGACTCAAAAGTATGTTTGGGGAGTCCAAGGAGGATGGCAGGAGGCCCAGACATTAAAGTTTTGCTAAGGGTTCTGGGCAATTCAGACAACCAGATAGGTAGTCAGAACACTTGGTGTAAATCTCTTACAGGGTAAGCAAAGTGGCCAAGGAAGAAGGTGCCTTGGATTGGGAGGAAGGGAGAGGGCCAAAGGCTTAGTTTGACCCTGCCCTTCAGTGTTATCTATGCTTTTTTTTTTTTTTTTTCTCTTCAATTTGAAGTCTCCATTTTCCTTAATACCTTTCAAGGTTAACTCATAGGTGAACTCCAGAAGGCTAGGACTAGCTACTTCATTTGAATCAAAAGCAGGAATTTCCATGTAAATTAACAGGCCTAGAATCTTTTATCTTACAATCCTGGAATTGTTAGGAATCTTAAAGGTCATTTAGCGGGATGCAAAATTTCCAGACTGCTTTAGATACCCAAAGGACAAGCAATGACATCAAGATTAGCAAAGAACATAATTGTAGTCAGCAATCAGGTCAACTTTTTTTTTTCCATTTTTTTTTCCTGAGGCTTCTTGTCCACAGCATTGCTGGCAAAAAATTTGGGGAGTCAGGAGTAAAGGGTGAAGGGGAAAAAGATCGAGGGGGTTGCACACAGGAATGGGAAGGGAGATGAGAGTGTACACGGAGATCAAAGAGGCAAGCGGACAGGAACCATTTGTGTATTCAAACACAAAGGAGGCATTTGCTTACTCCTCAAACTTTCATGAGTCATCAGCTTGGAACCTGATCTGATACAAAACACCATTCCTGCCCTCAAAGAGCTCTCAATCTAGCCGGACAGACAGATACACATTACAATGGAGGGTGATAAGACGGAACAATGGAGGCAGTCTCCCAGAGTAAGGTAAGAATGCGCTAAAATGTCCGGGCCGAAACCAATAGCCACCTGCAGTGATCCAAGGGTCTGTGCAGCCTCTAGAATGTATTTACTGAACAGGATTATAACAGCAACATGAAGATTTGTGAGCCAAGCAAGACAGTCATGTCCAGTTATTTTCAGAATTTTTAAAATGCAATTTAAATAGATTTAAATTAGAACACTGCCTGCAAAACAAAGCAGAAAGTTACCAACTTTCTGAAAAATATCTGGCCCAGAACCAGATATTATCAAGAAGTGGCTGTCATGGAGGATATAATAAAGAAAACAGAGATTTTATGTTTTAGGATAAGAAATATTATGAAAAATTGCTTCGGTTGAGACAAAATGTAGGGATAAATATCTCTTAAAAATAACTTGGGGCTCCACGTTGTGGCATAGGTTAAGACCCGCTCTGCAGCACTGGCATCCCATATGGGTACCAGTTCAGGCCCGACTGCTCCACTTCTGATCCAGCTCCCTGCTAATGCACCTGAGAAAGCAGCAGGGGATGGCCCAAGTACTTGCGCCCCTGCACCCACATGGGAGACCTGAATGAAGCTCCTGGCTCCTGGCTTCAGCCTGGCCTGGCCCCGGCCTTCATTGTAGCCATTTGGGGAGTGAATCAGAGGATGGAAGATCTCTTCTCTCTCTGTATTTCTGCCTTTCAAATAAATAAATAAATCTTAAAAAAATAATTAACTCACTTCTTCTATGAGAGAACACCAAACAAGGCAGATGACCCTTGTTTGCCCTGGTGGTCCTGGAAGGGGAGGCCTGGGCAGCTTTTGCCAGGCTTAGGCCAGAGCACATGGGGCCGCAGTCAGGCCATGGTCAATCTGGAGGCCCGGGAGCTCCCGGGCGCTGGGCCCACCTGATCAAGGAAGTGAAGATGAAGTCCCTGGAGGAGATCTCTCTTTTCCCTGCCCATCAAGGGGTCTGAGATCACTGGCTGTGTCCTGGGAATAGGTTTTGAAGATTATGGCAGTGTAAAAGCAAACGTACTTTGCAAGGTGATGGGATGCCGAGGCTCCATGCTGGTGCACCTCTTCCATGGCCCCAGAGGCAATCCCATCGTCTAGGCCCCTGACCCCAAGAAGTGGCTGCTGATGGTTGGCACTGTCAACTGCTACACCTCACCCAGGGGCTGCACTGCCACTTGGGCAGTGCTGCCAAGGCTGCCTTTGGTGCCAAGTCCATGGCCTACAGCCATCTAACCCCCAACTCGGGGCAGAGCCTGTGTCCACCAGGTCTGCCCATCAGGAATTCATGGACCGTCTTGTAAAAATCCATTCCACACTGCAAGAGGACGCAGGCTCCAGCTGGGGCTATAGTACAGGGCTTTTTTCTCTTCTTCTTCTTCTTCTTCTTCTTCTTCTTCTTCTTCTTCTTCTTCTTCTTCTTCTTCTTCTTTTTTTTTTTTTAATATTTATTGATTTATTTGAAAGTCAGAGTTATACAGAGAGAAGGAGATGCAGAGACAGAGAGAGAAGTCTTCCATCCACTGGTTCATTCCCCAGTTGGCTGCAAGGCCGGAGCTGTGCCAATCCGAAATCAAGAGCCAGGAGCTTCCTCCCAGTCTCCCATGCAGGTGCAGGGGCCCAAGGACTTGGGCCATCTTCCACTGCCTTCCTAGGCCATAGCAGAGAACTGGATTGGAAGTGGAGAAGCCAGGACTCGAACCAGCACTCATATGGGATGTTGCATTGCAGGCGGAGGCTTTACCCACTATGCCACAGTGCCGGCCCCTGAAGCATAGGGTTTTACACAAGAAAAATGAAGTGAATTAATCTTTTTTAATTAACTCAAGCTAAAATGAAAACTTGTCAGATTTCTCTTTCCCATATTCTTTTTAAAAATCATCAACCCTCTGGGGGCTGGTGCTGTGGCACAGAAAGTTAAGCTGCTGCCTGAAGTGCCAGGCAAGTCCTGGCTGCTCCGCTTCTGATCTAGGTCCCTGCTAATGCGCCTGATAAAGCAACAGAGGATGGCCCAAGTCCTTGGCCCCTTGCACCCACATGGGAGACCCAGAAGAATCTCCTGGCTGTGTTGGCCACTTAACTTAAAACACAAAAATGAAAATGGCTGCATTTAGGAAATATTAGGCAGCAACGTGTAGACCTACCTATACAGAGGAGAACAAGTATAGAAAATGCATTATTTTAAAGATTAGCAAGGGGGGAGAATGTATCTTCACCTTATAATAAAGAACCCTTGAATCAGGTGTGTTGTTGGAAATTTCAGGGATACTGAGGATATTAAATTTATGGCTGTTAATTTAAAATTAATACTCAGTTTTGCAATCAACAACGTATTCTGGATGATATGCAATGCTTAAAATTGCTGTTGTTCAGGTAGTTATTGCCAACTGTGTACTTAACTTCAAATACAATTTAAAACATAGCCCTTTCTTTCTTTCTTTCTTTCTTTCTTTCTTTCTTTTTTTTTTTTTTTGCTAAGATTATATGCGATTCTCATTGCAATGGAATCCTAAGTTCTTTTACAGAACTTTTCATTTCTCACAACTAAGTTGAATCTCTGCCATATAAATTTAGTGATTAACAGATATCTTATCATTCAGCCTTCTCTACTGAAATCAGTACTTTTTCTTTCTTCTCCTATTGCAAGATAGGCACACGTTAAGCATTCAAAAATTATTTATTGACTGATGAAAACTATGACCAGATATGTGCGATCAGAGTTTAATTTAATTTTGATTTGCTATAGAAAGGAATAAAAAATATTGATGCTATAATCCACAGTCATTTTAACCCTGGAATTTTTTTTTCTAAATATCAGAAAAATATCTCTGGGGAGATTTGTTCCAATAAAACTAAGATCTAAATTCTATTTTCTTATTCAGAATTTAGGCACAACGTTTAGATTATAGGAGGGCATGTCTGTAATTTGAAGTCATATCAGTGGGCTTTCAGCAGCGGGGACCTGGGTAAAGGCTTCAATTCTTCCACTTCTTTCCCTGTTGCAGCCTTTAATCACTGGGACTCAGAAGTGTGACTGAGTTTGCCATGGGCAGACTTATGAGTTGGACTCTTTTGCATGCAAAGGATAGCACTCGTGACTGCACATGTTGAAAATTCAATTGCAGGTGTATTTGCAAATTGGATTTTGAGGGGGAAGTTTCAGCAAATCCTTTTGAAAGTGAATCCCTCCAAGGAGTGAGTAATAAAGAAACAAGAAGAAAGGTGACAATCAAAAACCTATTAAAATCTAGTTTCTAGAGAAGAACCTGACTGTCTAATGACATTTATGCCTTCTTAGCGAGGCATTTAACAGTCATTTTTGTGTCAATTGCTTCCTTCACAAATGCCATGTGGTAAGTTTTTCAGTTCCTTGTATTTCTGAGACCTTAATTGCAACTGCTCTTGAATGCTTGCAATGAGCTGATGGAGTTTGAGAGAAAAAAAAAAAAAAGATGATGTTCTCTGATAATCCAAATTTTTCTGCAGGAACCTACGACAATACCACAAGTGCCGATACATGAACTCCATCATTGTTATTCAACCAATTAATTTATTTCCTTCATTCTTTTATCCAATCCTCAAACCCATGGTAATTTATTATGACCAAGAAAGGGTAACATAACCAGCTGTTTGAAAACCTTAGAATCTGGGAATAGAATTGGGATTACATTATGGGGCCGGTGCTATGGTGTGCAAGTTTAAGCTGCAGCCTGCAGTGCTGGCATCCCATTTGGGAGCCTGAGTCCCAGCTGCTCCACTTCTGATCCAGTTCCCTGCTAACATGCCTGGGAAAGCAGCAGAGAATGGCCCAAGCACTTGTAACCCTGCATCCATGTGGGAGACCCAGAAGAAGTTCCTGGCTCCTGGCTTTGGCCTGGCCCAGCCCTGGCTGTTGTGGCCATTTGAGGAGTGAACCAGTGGATAGAAGACCTCTCTCTCTGTGTCTCTGCCTTTCAAATAAATACATCTAATTTTTTTCCCCAAAGCAAATAAATAAACCTTAAATTTTTTTTTCACATTCTTATCACCCTCCCTCATATTTTGCTTTTGTTAATTCTACCGCCTCCCCCCAAGACTTTTACCCTAGCTGTTCTGTTTTGCATCTGGACTGTATTTATACTGGGACAAACAAGAGAAGGGAGGAGTGGAGACAGAATCAGAAGCAGAACTGCAGGTCCCCCATTCTGGTCAGATCATAAATATGTGCTGGGAGCAACGTACGCTCAGCTTTTTGTTGTTAGCCTTCACCTCTAATTGGCCTTGGTTAATGTGGGGAATATGAATGAGTGTTAGCTCAAGATCCAAATATTTTTCTTCCCCACCACGGTAAGGTAAAGGATTTAACTCTAGGGGCTGGTGTTTGGTGCAGGGATAAGATGTTGCTCCGAATGCCTGCATCCCGTATTAGAATGAGTGCGTTTGAGTCCCAGCTTCACTCCCCTTGGCAGCCTCCTGCTAATGCATACTCTGGGAGGCAGCCGGTGATGCTTCCTGCACTTGGGTCCCTGCCACCCATGTGAGAGACCAGATTGAGTTCCTGGCTCCTGGCTTCAGCCTGGATTAGCCTGGCTGTTGCAGCAGAAGACAGATCGCTCTCTCCTTCCATATGTCTCCACCTTCCAAATAAAACAAAAATAAATAACATTTTAAGAAAATATTTTAATTATTCTAATTCGGAAAAGAAGATGAAATTATCAAAGTCTTAATATCTCAGGTGATTTATAAAATAATTTTGAACTGAGTTGGACAACAGGTCATGAAACAGTTAGAAGTAACAGGGTCTAGTGCTCCATAGCTTCATGGAGTGACTGTAGCTTACAGTAATGTATGCTGTTCTGCAGAAAGAACTGGAATAGGAGCTGGCAGGCTCCAAAGAAAAGACAAGTGGAAAGGCTAATTGCCTGGTTTGATTGGCTTATGCTATATACTTGTATTGAAATTTTGCATTGTACTGCATACACATGTACAAGCATTACAAATAAAAATAACTTAAAAATAAAGCAACTTAAAATTTTAAAGTGGTCGAAAACAAATGTGTTTGAAAAGTCAGGTTGGGATTTTATTTGATCTCTGTTGAATTCTATGGGTTGTGATACTTGAGCCTGTTAAAAATAAATAGCATATAGAGAAATGCTTTCTGAAAGCTATACTCGCTGTTTGCAAAACCTATAGGCTCATGAGTTTCCTACTGGGAGTGTGCACACAGACCCCTCCAATGTAAATACATACATTCTAAATTTACCTGAGCACTTTAAGGAGCTCTTAACATCATATGACAAGGGAAACATTTGTTAATCAGAAAAATTACAACCTATTCATACTTATTGTTTGATTATTTCTTTTCTGACCTCCGAGGTCCTATTGTTGATTGAATTAGTTATAGTAACTCATATTTATTTTAGCAACTAGCTATTATGAATGCAAACTCTTCTTATCACCAGATGATTGATAGGCACATTAAAAAGTTGTTCAACAGGTTGCTTGGTTTGAAGAAATGCTTAAATCCTGATAGGTTACTTTTTTTTTCTTTTATCAGCAGAGTGGGAATTAGCACAGATAAGTTCATGGTAACAAAAATTTTATTTTGCAAATGGAATGTTGTCATTTCTTCAAACTTGATTCTGTTTAAAGTGATAGATTCTACGGGTTCACTTTTGTGGATTGAAGTGCATTTTGCTAGGCTGAAACACACACTAACGTAACAAATCGCTGCTTCAGTGTGCAATGAGTAACAACTGAAGAAGCAGCAGGTGACAG
Organism: Lepus europaeus; assembly: GCF_033115175.1. NCBI lineage: Eukaryota > Metazoa > Chordata > Mammalia > Lagomorpha > Leporidae > Lepus > Lepus europaeus. Next base: position 39,896,043 of record NC_084832.1, on the reverse strand, counting down.
AGTATCTGTTGGTAATAAGCCTCAAGATTGCTTTTTCTTTCTGTTTTGTTTTGTTTTTGCATAAGGCCTCCATTTTGTAAAGGCTTTAAGGCACTTAAATGAGTTAGCCTCACAAGTGCTTAACATTTTTTGACTAGTAGAACCATTGTTTGGAGTTTTTAAGTAGAAACATAAACATAATAGAGTAAGGTAAATTGCCCATGGCTATCTGACAGGTGAGTGATAGGGTTTAAGTTCGTAGGTCTTCATTTTTTTTTTTTAATATTTATTTATTTGTAAGTCAGAGTTAAAGAGAGAGGGAGAGGGAGAGGGAGAGACAGAGACAGAGAGAGAGATCTTCCATCTGCTGGTTCACACCCCACATAGCTGTAACAGCTAGTGCTGGGCCAGAAGCTGGGAGCTTCTTCCAGGTCTCCCAAATGGGTGGCAGGGGCCCAAGGACTTAGGCCATCTTTTGCTATTCCACCCTGAGGTGGATCAGAAGTGGACCAGCCTGGACTTGAATCAGCGCCCATGTAGGATGCTGGTGGCACAAGCAGTGGCTTTACCCACTGCTCCACAACGTAGGCCCCATGGTTCTCTTGTTTAATCTAGTGTCTGGTGTTCATGTCCAGCAGGACTTCTCAATCAGGGTGGCTGTCATTTGTTTTATTATAATATTTCTTCCTGAGTACACAGGCTTTGTGGCAAGTAGCAGAAAAAAGTCTAAATATGGATACAATGCATAAGTCAGAACAAATGACTGAAAATTTCTCCTTGAATGGAAGTTGCATAATGTGACTCAGAAATTTGCCTCCACTTCTAACAGGGCTGCTCAGAGGACCTCAGCTTCTGCTGGTGACTTTTTATGTTAGAATTGTTTAGTTTACAAATTTTATGAAGGCAGATTTCAAGAAATCTGGGGGGTACTTCAAAATATTGGTGGAAATGTGGAATTGAAAGCATGAGTTTGTTCTGGTTCGAAATTGTTTGAAATCCATGAAAAGTTTTTTTTTTTTTTTTTTTTTTTTTTTTTTTTTTTAAGATTTATTTTGTTTATTTGAAAGGCAAATTTATGGGGCATGAGGCCAGGGGGTGGTGTATCTTCCACCTGCTGGTTCACTCCCTAAACAACCATAACAGCTAGGGCTGAGCCAGGCTGAAACCAGGAGCAAGGCACTCCATCCAGGTCTTGCAGGTGGGTGACAGGGTCTCAAGTACTTGGCCCATCCTCTGCTGCTTTCCCAGGCACATTAGCAGGGAGATGGATGGGAGGTGGAGCAGCCGGGATATGAACCTGCACCCATATCGGATGCCTGTGTTATTGAACCTGCTGCACCACAACATGTGCCCCAAACTCACAATTTTAACTCTTTTTTTTCCATGACTTTTTGGGGAAGTGCCTAGTACAACAGATAGGGCAAGTTTGAAATTTAAAAAAAAAATTATCAAAGGCGTGTGGGCATCATTCACACAGAACTCCTGAGATTACAACTGGCCTGAAGCCCCCTGGTCAGCGGCTAGCTCTTTGGTGGGGGGGTCTCTGTTGTGGACACTGAGGACATTGTATCCATGGCATACTCACAGATGATGTGGAGGGTGACAAAATGGCGAGTGCCTAATTGTTAATCCAATCGCAGGTTCATCTCTCTCTCTCTCTCCCCCTCCTCCCCCTGTTTCCCTGGAGACACAGCTCCTTGTCAATTTTTTGAACTAGATTAATATTAAACTATGACTCTGAATCAGGAAGAATGCAAGACGAGTAATATTTATATCTTCCATGTGACATTGGCATCACATGGATAAACGTTTAAAATGTTCCTGAGAACAGGGAAAAATAAGGAAATGGAGTTCAAAAATAAAGTATAGAACTTGTTTGACTAGTTTCTGTTGAAAACTTGGTGGATTGTGCCCTTTTGTTTTAAACCGTAAGAGCAGCCGTGATTCAGTATCAGGTTCCTTGAAGAGTCGCTGGCTGCTTTTGGAAAGTTTTGATTAAAGCATTGTATTTATTAAGTGTTCTGCCCACACACCTTTCCTTCAAGATGCTGTTTTCCCATGTCTGCTGCTTTATTACGTGACAGTTACTGAGAGGGTAGATGTCCTTTACGTTCCCAAGCTTTGTTTTTATGTATCATAAGAAGCAGTGTGGTCTGTTCAAAGTGGGCGTCACAAGTCTTGGGTTCTATTTCTGACTCTGACATGTGACTTTGGGTAAGTCATGTGTCTCAGTCTCCCTACCTGTGTAATGGGGATAATAACATGTCCTTTCTACCTACTTCACAGGTTTTTTTTTTTTTTTTTTCCTTTAAGGATTAATTAGTGAATGTTTGCAAACCACTCTGAGCTCCTTTGATAAAATACAAAGCACCATTATTTACGACAATAATAATAGCGTCTTGGACCTGCAGCTTTCCTTTCATCCAAGGATCGCAGAGTACTTTCCCCCTGGGATTGTAACTTCACAGAGGGTTACTGTGCGGTGGCTGGCTCCCCTTGAAGAAACAGATGGTAACAAGCAGTCTGGGTTTTCACTAGGGAGTAATTAAGTCTCCCACCAACTCCTTGCATCATTTGCATAAACTTCCAAGAGACAGGAAAGCAGAATCCCCAAAGAGACCTGGGAGACGTGGACGCCTTCTCCCTTGTCACTATTCAGAAACAAGTCCCAGGGATTTGGAATCTGCCCTATCAATATTCTCAAACCCCAGCTCTACCTGTTGAGAATTTGTTAAAGCACGGCCATTTTTAGACAGCAGGTCAGTTAGATCTAACTGAAGTCCACGCGTAACAAGTGTGGCTTACCTGAAGGTCTTTCTTGGTGTGGACGCCACCCAGGGATAACGCCTGTGATCTCTCCTTGGCGGAATGGTCACCCAGACTGTCAGGAAACTGACACAGACGAGTGCCGTGCCCGGCTCATGTGCATGTCTGGGGTTATCAAGGAGAACAGTGTACAGTGTGTGCTCTCCCTCAAGTTGTTTACGACCTATTTGAGAAGATGAAATTCAGATACAGGAAACAATTAGTGGATGATGGAAGACAGGCTCTCATTAAAGGCTAAATTGTGTGGAACCGACCACAGGACATTGAGAGACGTGTACAACCAGCATAGTTCAGGAAAGCTGCACCTGCGGTGCATTTATTTATTTATTTTAAAATTGTTTACTTATTTGAGAGGCAAGAGAGATGGAAAGAGAAACAGAGAGAGAGGAGAGAGCTCTCATCTGCTGGGTCACTCCCCAAATGCCTGCAGCAGCTGAGGCTGGGCTGTGCCAAAGCCAGGAGCTGGGAACTCAATCCAGGTCTCTCAGTTGGGTGGCAGGAACCATTTACTTGAGTTATCACTGTATTAGCAGGAAGCTGGAGTCAGGAGCGGAGCCAGGTGTTACACTCAGGCACTCTGACATGGAACACAGGCGTCTTAACAGGCCAAGTGCTTTCCATCAGAGGTGAATTTAAAGGAGTGGGTATCCCACAGAACCAAGATACATAGGGACAGTGTGCTTGTGTTGGAACACAGGGTGGGGAGCCAGCCCTGTCCCAGGTGGTGGGGAGCTTTTGTAGCTGTGCAGTGAGTGGGCCAGAGAAGTTTCCTAGGCAGATAGGTTAGACCCAATTGAATTCTTTCTTTCTTTCTTTTAAATAATTCAGAACCCAGGGAATGATTTTTTTGGCACACTAAGTAGGAGTTAATGGAGCAGGAGAGAGACCCAAAGCCAGGCGGCTGGCAGGAATCACATAGAGTAATCCAAGGGGTCGGAATTTTATCTAAAAGGGTTGTGGTAGAATTGGAGGGAAAGAAGCAAACATCGAGTGTTTAATGGGCACCCACCATGAGACGAGAATGCATCTTATTGTCACAACAACCCAGGGTGAGACTAATATTAACTCACGTTGGCGCTGATTTCCTGCTGTGGGAAATGGTGGCAGAGGGGGCTCGGCGGCAGAGGGGAAATGGGGCCGAGGGGCTGGGTGACAGAGAGGCGACATGGGAGAGCTCAGGTCTGAGCCCGGTGTGTTCTCAAGCGCTATTTAGAGTTAAGAGATTCAGGGGAGAGGTAGATCTTTGGAGCAGATGAGCCACACAGTTCAGTTAGGAAACCCTGGGTGATACAAAGCAGAAATAGGTCATTTTCTTCCCTTTTGTTCTTGTGGGATGCCCTAGAACCTCTGTCAGGCGACTGTGCATTGTGAACCTGCAGGAGAATTTTCATCAGAGGAGCGTGTCCACACACTGGCAGTGCTCAGAGAACATGTGGAAAATGCTGACTTGGAATCTTCATGGCTGTGGTAGGCCCCAGGATCAGGAAAGCTATGAGAGTGAGGCTATTCCAGTTGCTAACAGAGAGCCAGGAGCCAGACAAAATTGGGAAGAGAGATAGGTGATGATGGGTAAGTGGGCTGGGCTGAGTGGGGGAGAGGCAGCCATTTCCTATCAAAATGAGTTTAGGGACCTGGGAATTCAAAGTAGGCAGGGTTAGGACACAGGCAAATTAGTGCAGAGAGAACCTGGCACCTGGAGGCTGATCCTCACTTTCCCTGATACTGGAGGCTCATCTGCCCTCCCAGGGTTGGCTGGGCTCTGCCAATTCAACCTGTTTCCACCTAGTGTCTCAGGGTGTTAAGGCTGGGCAGCTGATGCTCTCGGTGTGGGGTTTAACAGAGGTACGTAATTTTCCCTGGTTACAAAAGGGGTTAGGAAGTTAGGCTGTGGGCAGGAGTGGATTTGCTTGATACCCTGGTAGTTCAGGATTATAAAAATTTCACCTCAAGATGGAATTCGGAATAATTTTCAATGAGAAAAGAAGGAGTTTTAGGAAGGGGATTCTTCTTGCTCGTTTCTGAGGCTTCAAAAGGGGGAAAAGGTTAAAACAAAGCTACAGCTGAATTTACAACCCAAGATTCCTTAAACACTGTTTGGCTTCAAAACTCTACTACAAATGATCAGCGCGTTAGCTGTTATTTCTAAAGCTTGCAATTTGACTTCTGAATCTACACACTGATTACATTTTGGGTACATTTGGCAGCCAAAGTGGAGCAGGAAATCATTACTGGATGAGAAGGGCCACACAGGAGGAAGTTTTTATTGGCAAATACCAACTCACGTATTCGCAGACTCCTATCATCATGGTACTAGGAGGAATCTATCCCAGCCTCAAGACGGCCTTTGCTCAAAGGTGTCCACAGAGATAACAATGTCTTCTCTCTTTACCACCTGCCCTCCTTCCAACTCTCTGAAAAGGATTCCAGCTTCCAACACTGCTATCATATTCGTGTAAATCCATTTTTGGGGGGTTATCTCCTTTGTGAACATGGAAAACAGTTATCATCGTTTCTTTCAAAGCCCTTCATATGCTAGAAGGCTATAATTACATCTCCCTCAATTTTCTCAGCTTTAGGTGGAATAATATACATGTGTATTTCTGACATTTGTTGACTCTTTGGGAAGTGTATGACACTGAGCATGTCACATAAGTGATCTTGTTTGGTTCTGACAAAAGTCTGTGCGTCAAACACTTTTAGCTTTATTTGAAAGATAAGGAAATTGATACTTGAGGTTCAGAGGTTAATTATACCTTTCACATGGCTGGTAAATAGAAGATCTAGGGTTGAAACACTGCCATCCTTAACGTGAACACATGAATTGAATTGTCCAACTCTCTGAATGAACTCCCCTGCGACAATTGATCCCTTTCCTGGTCTTCAAGGCTTAGCTACCCCCAAACTTCTCTCCTTTCCTTCATGTTTTCTGTGACTTTTAAGGTTTCTTTTTAGCCCTCATTTCATACATATTATACATATTCTGTTTCCATATTTTATGATATTTACATGTGATACAACTCTCCCCTCCCCCAATACATTCTGTCTATTTGCAATAAAAGTTCCTTGCAAACCAGAACCATGCTATAACTCATTGACTTTTTAGCCAAAACACTGCTCTGAGTGGCAATTGCTTTATTACGCTATGGGGGAAAGAAAAAGAGGTCATATGAAGATGATGACTGGGACTTTCATGAAGCTTCTTTTCCTTGTGCTTTGAAAACATTTTGCACAAGCACAGCTACATGCAGCACAAATGCAGCTGGGTCGTGCTGGGGTCAGAAGACTTGGGCTGAAATTCTAACTCTAAAACTTAGTGTGTGTTTGACCCAGGAAAGTTACCGTAACTCTCTGGATACCTGTTTTCTCCTTAGTAAAATGGAGGTGATACTAGTCAACTTACAAGAGTTCTCATGAGGCTTACAGACTGCAGTTAGATGGGCACTTTGTATCGAGCTGGGCACACTGTAGCTGCTACAATGGTGGCTTTTGTAATGAGACCGTATTCTCATGCATCTCTCACAGAAATGACTGACTGGCTAGACAGTGAACTCCTCAATGGCAGAAACTGTCTTGGTCTTTACTACTACAGATCAGTATCTGTCACATAGAAGCACTCAATGATTTTTTTTTTTTTTTATGACTATGAGAAGGAACTCTAATGAGGAGCCGGAATGGAGGTCTCTGTTAAAGATTCTTTAGGACTGTCTTTCGGTGAGTTTTATAGACTTTCTTTTGTACCAAGTCCTAGCATGGGGCTCTACCCATAAACATGTGCTCAAGTAAATATTTGTGAAATTCTTGAAAATCCCCATAACTATATTTTCATTTATATTATTTCATTTAGCTCTTTTTTGAATATGGGTATTCTTTATTCCATCATGTTCTGTCCTTGTCTTCTGTGTTCTATTCTTTCTTTAGTCTTTACACATTTAAGACAAACTTACAATCTCTTTCAGATTGTTCTAGTACTCCTAGTTCCTGCACTGTAATTTCTTTCTTTTCTTCTCTCTCTTCCTTCCTGCCTTCCTGTTTTCCTTCCTGCTTTCTTTCCCACTACCTCTGAAAGGCAGAGACTGATAACAGAGATCTTCCACCGGCTGGTTCTCTCCCCAAATGCCTACAACAGCCAAGGCTGGGCCAGGCCAAAGCCGGGAGCCTGTAACTCAATCCAGGTCTCCCCACATGAGTGACAAGTACCCACGTACTTGAGCCATCATCCACTGCCTCCTAGGATGAGCATTAGCAGGCAACTGGATCAGAACCAAAGAAGCTGGGACCTGAGTCAGGCACTCCAATATGGGATGCAGGTATCCCAATATGTATACCCCTCGAAATTCTTCATTTATTTGGATTTGGTTTTCTCAAGAGTGGATTTGATGCATTCTTTCATAAGATATGTTGCTTTATTCTTGTGATTTTTGATGATGAACTCATGTTCAGTGGGGATTGTTAACTGAAAGGGTCCTGCCCTGGACTGTGGCAGTATTGAATGGGATCATTTTCCATTTGCTTTTGCTGTGCTTCCATAGGGCTAAACAGATCAAGAGTAGTTTCTATCACTAACAGAAAGGCCTAGAACATAGGTCCTAGAGAGTCTTACAGATTGCTTCTTCCAGGCCTTCCTCATCTACTCTGATAACCAGCACATGGTTACAGCCAGGTATCCAGGCTTTCTAAGATACCAAAAAGGGCCTTGCAAAAGGGTCCCTTCCTCTAATTCTCCACGAACTGTCACTCTGATATGGTAAACTAGTTGATCTGGACAGGTGAGTTATTAGGAACATACTGGTTATTTTTCAGGGCTGAGCTTTTTTTAAAAAAAGACTTATTTATTTTATTTGAAAGACAGAGTTACACACACATGAGAGAGAGAGAGAGAGAAAGAGAGGGAGAGAGAGGTAGATGGCAGGACTGAAGTACATGGGCTATCTTTTGCTCCTTTCCCAGGTGCATTAGCAAGGAGCCGGATTGGATGTGGAGCAGCCAGGACTTGAACCAGTAGTCATACAGGATGGCAGAATTCCAGGCAGCACCCTAACCTACTGTACAACAATATCAGGACTGAGTTTTCTTTCTTTCTTTCTTTTTTTTTTTTTAAGATTTTATTTATTTATTTGAGAAGTAGAGTTACAGACAGTAAGAGGGACAGAGAGAGAGAGAGAGAAAGGACTTCCTTCCGTTGGTTCACTCCCCAAATGGCCCCAAATCAGCCAGCGCTGTGCCGATCCCAAGCTAGGATTCAGGGGCTTCTTCCTGGTCTCCCATGCAGGTGCAGGGCCCAAGGACTTGGGCCATCCTCCACTGCCTTTCCGGGCCACAGCAGAGAGCTGGACTGGAAGAGGAGCAACCGGGACTAGAACCCAGCACCCATATGGGATGTTGGCGCCGCAGGTGGAGGATTCACCAAGTGAGCCATGGCGCCAGCCCCAGGACTGAGTTTTCTTAAGTATGTTTACTAAATCAATTAGGTGATGAGTCTTTTTTCCTCCTTCAAGTATATAAGTGAAGCTCATGTGTGGATGTATTTTTAGTGTCTTATTTATAGCTTGAAGCAACTTTCACAATTTTTATCACACATAAGTAATACATATACTTAATATTATATTCATATTTAAAATAGACTATTCTATATTTTTCCAATATTTAGACACCAGCTCAAACTGTGGAATTCCTGAAAGATGATGGGAAGTAGTCCTTTGATTATATTGATTCATTTTTTTAAAAGATTTATTTATTTGAAAGGCAGAGATACAGAGAGAAAAGGAGAGAGAGATCTTCAATCCACTGGTTCACTCCCTAAATGGCTGCAACAGCTGGGGCTGGGCCAGGCCGAAGCCAGGAGCCAAGAGTTTCTTCCAGGTCTCCCATGCAGGTGCGGGGGCCCAGAGACTTGGGCCATCGTCTGCTGCCTTCCCAGGCACATTAGCAGGGAGCTGGATCAGAAGTGGAGTAGCCAGGACTTGAACCAGTGCCCATATGGGATGCCAGCACTGCAGGCAGCGGCTTATCCTTCTGTGCCACAGAGCCAGCCCTGGTCGTATTGATACTTTGTAACAGATTTGGATCCAGAAGACTGCAGACAGGGGCATCTCAAGGATGACTATGACACTGATTGTCCATCAGTGGGTTTGCAATATCGCAGATGGATACCCCAGGCAATGATAAGGGTGCAGTATAGCGAAGTATTGTCTTGGAGGTACGTGTAGAGAACTATGGGGATAGATATGCAAGGGTAACAATCCTACAAGCAGAAAAGAGTAAGGGAAAACTAGAGAATAAAAGTCACTTTTTGGCTATGCTTGGATTGAAGATTCCTTCCTTCCTTCCTTCCTTCCTTCCTTCCTTCCTTCCTTCCTTCCTCCCTCCCTCCCTCCCTCCGTTCTTTCCTCCTTTCCTTCTTTCTATTTTTTAAAAAAGATTTATTGTATTTATTTGAAAGCATTACAGAGAGAGGTAGAGCCAGAGAGAGAGAGGTCTTCCATCCATTGGTTTCCTCCCCAAATGGCCACAACGGCCACAGCTGTGCCGATCCGAAGCCAGGAGCCAGGAGCTTCTTCCAGGTCTCCCACGTGGGTGCAGGAGCCCAAGGACTTAGACCATGTTCCACTGCTTTCCTAGGCCATAACAGAAAGCTGGATTGGAAGTGGAGTAGCCGGGACTCGAACCAGTGTCCATATGGGATGCTGGTGCTGCAGGCTGGGGCTTTAACCTGCTGTGCCACAGCACCAGCCCCTGGAATGAAGATTTCACTAGGAAGAGGAAACTGGAGAGCATTGTGGTAGAAGAAAGAGCTTGAATAAAAAACAGGGTGAATGGGGCTGGCATTATAGCATAGGGGGCTAAGCTGCTGCCTGTAGCTCTGGCATCCCATTTGGGATGTCCTGGCTGCTATCCTTCTGATCTGGCCCCCTGCTAGTGTGCCTGGAAAGGAAGCAAAAGATGGTATGGGTCCTTCGGCCCCTGCACCCATGTGGGAGACCCCAAGGGAATTACTGGTTCCTGGCTCCTGGCTTTGGCCTGCCCCAGTCCTGGCCATTATGGCCATTTGGAGAGTGAACCAACACATGGAAGACCTCTCTCTCCCTCTCTGGCTCTGTAACTGCCTTTCAAATAAATAAATAACTCTTGAACTGGTGCTCAAATGGGATGTCGGTGTCACAGGTGGCAGCTTAACGGGCTATGCTACAATGCCAGCCCCGTAAATCCTCCTGGGGTCCAGGTAAGGGTGTTCATGGTGCTCACAGTCCCTGAGAGCTCTGCTCTGCAGAGGTCCTGGGAGCTGGGCTGGGGCTGCACAGGTCCACATGCGAAGTTTCACTTAATACCTCTGCTCTGCATCCAGCACTTCATCTCTGCCTTCCACCGTGCCTGCTTCCCGGAGACTGGACATCTCAAGCTTGGCTCAGTGGCTCAGGGAATACACCTCCTGTGTCTTACAAGGATTAAAGTGGGGTAGTTCTCTGATGGCAGAGGGTGGGACCCGCATCCTGTGTCCAAATGCTCTTTGTTCGGACTCTCAGTGAAGTCCTCTCTTTTCGGCCACTCCCGGCCGTGCTCATCTCGGGGTCCTGAGGGCCAAAGCACTGGCTTCTCTGCGGCCTCTAAGGTTGCACCTGCTTCCCTGGGGCCATTGCAGCAACTGCTTCTCCATCAGCCTTCTGTCTTCAAGTTTTGCTGTTTGGGGCTACAGATACGTATCGGTTTCACAATGAGGAAGTTTTATTGCTTCTTTTTCTTCTTGCTGATTTTGGGTGACAGCTGAAGAGGGGATTGCTCCACCATCTTTGAAATAAGCATTCTTGAGGTGAAATTGTTCTTTTTCTCATTAGCTAACTTTTTGACATTGAGAGAGAGAGAGAAAGAGAAAGACAGACAGAGAGAGGTCTTCCATCTACTGGATCAGTTCCCAAATGCCTGCAAACGCGGAGGTGAGGCTGGGTTAGGCTTTAGCCAGGTGCCAGGAGCTTCTTCCCTGTCTCCCACGTGGCTGCAGGAGCCCAAGCACTTGGGCCATCCTCCACTGCTTTCCCAGGTGCATTAGCAGGGAGCTGGATGGGAAGTGGAGCAGCTGGGACTTGAACAGGCACCCATATGGGATGCCGGCACTGCAGATGGAGGCTTAACCTGCTGCGCCACTGTGCCACAGTGCTGGCCCCTCTAATTTAAATTTTTATCTAAATTGTTAATGCTTGCTGTTTAGAGAACTAAATATTCCTGTAAGGTTTTTTGGAAAATCATTAGTCCCTGCCATTTGCCCTCTCCTTTTCCTGGCTCCATGAAAGCCACATCCTCTACCAGACTTTCAGTTGTTACATTTGGTGGTGATTGTATCCACATAACTAGACAGCTGCCTATTGTTTATACTGCTATATCTGGGTTTTGCAATAAGACATTGTATATTTTCCTGCTATAGAAGAGAAGAATTTGGTTCTTTTGCTTATCGTTTCCGAACACACACACACACACAATCTCCCCATCTGCCCCCATAGATGTGTCATAATTTGATTTAATTTTCAGCGTTTACCAGATTATGACAGTGTGAGTATTATTTACACTTGAGCTATGTTGTCTTGCCGTTTTCGAGCTATTTTGAAAAATTCAGTGATGCACATAGCTGTCCTGATCTTTATTCTTTGCTTTCGTTGTTGTCGGTGATCATTCCCAAACTTCCCTCTGAACATATTCACACCATCAGATGGCTCTATTGGTGTCATCTTCTTGGACACATCTGTCTGTTTTGTTAAAAAAAAGATCTATTAATTTGAAAGGCAGAATTTAGAGAGCGGGGGAGGGAGAGAGACAGAGAGCGATCTTCCATCTACTAGTTCACTCCCCAAATGGCTGAAACAGCTGGAGCTGGGCGCAGGGACCCTAGCACTAGGGCCATCTTCAGCTGCTTTCCCAGGTGCATTAGCAGGGAGTTGGATCAGAGAAGAAGAGCTGGGACTTCAGCCAGCATTCATATGTGATGCTGGCATTGCAGGCGGCGGCTTAATCCACCGCGTCACAGCGCCAGCCTGGGACGCATCTGTCTTGAAACTTTTTGGATCTCCAACCTGAACGGTGCCCTCTATCCCTGGCACACCACTGCTATTCCAGCTTCTTCAACATTTCCTGGGACTCCCTTTGCATCTCTGTGGAGCTGGTTCTGCTTTTATGGGGGGATTCCCTCTCTTCCTTGTTCTTGATGTTTCTCCATTGTTCCTGTGGCACACTTCTTCCATCAGCTTCCTGAACACACCCACGTAGGAGAGGAACTTTATAAGTGTATTTGGGAGTCTTTAAGGGCCTCACACTTCATTCACAAATCTCCTGTGTTTATGTGAGCTCCTTACTCTCAGCTCTACCTGGTGGTCTCCAGTCCTCAGAACCTGCACTTTCCCATAAGTGCAAAGATTGCTACTCTTCTATCCAAGAGTGGGGAGTGGGGAGGAACAGTGTCTTGGTTCTGAGGCGTGGGGACAGATCCTGAGCTGGGGCTGATTTCTCTTAAGCAGATTTTTTTTATCAGTTCAGTTTTGCTCTTATCTTTACCCCTGCTTCCAGAGGTTCCTGGTTCTGCCAGCTTTGGAAGATTAGAAGCATTGCTCTACATAAAGCAAACTGGGTTCCCTTACGTTCCTTCAATGCCTTATTTTAGGACTCAGCATTTTTGGACTCTTTATTTTATTAACATTTGTCCTTTTGCATTTTACCACCTATTTTTCTTTCCTAACTTAAAAATGTATTTATTTATTTATTTATTTATTTGAGAGGTAGACAGAGAGAGAGAGAGAGAGAGAGAGAGGGAGACACAGACAGAGAGAGTTCCTATCAGCTAGCACTGGTTCACCCCTCAAATGCCCCCAATAGCCAGGGCTGGGTTAGGCCAAAGCCAAGAGACCGGAACTCAGTTAAGTATCTCACCTGGATGGCAGCAACCCAATTACCTGAGCCATCAGTGTGGTCTTTCAGGGTGTGCTTTAGCGGGAAGCTGGAATCCGGAGCAGACCCAGGCATTCTGGTAGGGGCCAGCAGGCCTCCCAAGTGGCGTCTTGACTACTAGATCAAATGCCCTCCAACTCTGTTTTTAAATTTTTTTTAAAAAAAGGACTCTTTTTTTTTTTACTGAGATGCCTACCTGGTCTGTCAGGTGTACTACCTTCATTACACTTTGCTACCATTCTTACTGCTTAAAAAAACAAACAACAACAAAACCTCTTTTTTTCCTTCCATTGGCTATTCTCCCATTCTTTTTGCCTTTGGGTGCTCTTAGCAAAAATCTCTTTACTGCCCTTTTAGGAAGTTTCAGAAGAGAGCACAGATAAATGCTGTTCAGACTGCATCATTAACACCAAGCCCTCCTTAATTCGTTCTTTAATTTCTGCTTCTGACTGTTGTCCCTGCGTCCTTGAAAAGCTGACAATATACAATTTGTGGGACTGGGTTTCCAACTGAGATTGACTTGCTTTTCACAGTTGAGTCATCTGATCTCATCAAGTTTGATAGATAGGCTAAGAGTTTCTGTATGCAAATGAGAAACACCACTATTTTATCGATCCATTTCCAATATTTCCTCTTGTCTGGGGCTCATAAGCACCATTATTCTTCCTCCATGTCTGGTGAGCAATTACAAGAGCATAATTCAATTAATAGGAAGTTGATTTATTTGTGTTGCAGAAGGAAGCTCCTTCTGTGTTACTCCACAACACTTCCTCCCCCTCCAGCCCCTTACCCGTTAATTATAAAACAAAGACAATATCACAGAGAGGTGATCCGTGATAATCCAGACTTCCCCTCCATCTTTTCTGTTTCTTATCCACTGAACTCCTTAACAGAGAGCTGAGCATAGAGATTCTTAGATCCATTGTCCAGAATGTTAAGGCGATGCCAGTCTGAGATTCCATAATCTTGGTGAAGAACCTGCATGTTGGAGGGTGCATCTCTGAGTGAGTGGCTTGTCTCTTGCAGCACCTGACTCATAAGGAAGTAGCAAACAGTAGAACACACACATAGCCACGTAGGCTAGAGTTCAGTCCATTTACTAATGAGAATGACTTGCACAAGATATTTAATCTTTTAAGCTCCTGTTTCCTCACCTGTAGAGTAGGAAAATCAATACCTGCCCTGCAGGTTACTGTAAAGATTGAATGTGATAATGTATGTAAAGCACTTAGGACGGTGAGTGGCCCTTACGATGCACTTGCTGTTTGTGGCTGTTTGGGGGCTATTAACCATGGTCTCTCTTCCTCTTGTTCAAAGCAGAGAATCTAGCTTAGTCTGCAATTCCAGAAATTCGAATATTTCCCAACTATATGTGTTACACGACAGCAGACTTTTGAATTATACCTGTAGTGATATCTTTGGCAGCCCTTATGAGAATCATTTGTGATACAGATGTTTAAAAAAATCTCCCCCAAATGCAATTATCCCCCCAAAATCCCCTGATTCTTTAACAAAAAAAGCAAGTAGTTAAAAAGTAATTTTTAGTTACTCTTTTTTAGGTAGCCCATTAAGATGTAGAATTAATTTTTTTTAAATTAAAAAAAACTTAGGATAGAGTGCCTTACCAATTCTGAAGGGCTTAAAGTAGCTCCTCAAATCACCTTTAGTATTCAAATGGTTGTCTGATCTATTTATTTTTGTGAAACACCACATGATAAAACATTGAACAGGTGCTAACATGAATATAAATATACAAGCTGGCTTTTTTCCTTCCCCAGTTAGAAAGTGGTTGGTATAATTCCATTATTTGTTTCTCATTTTATTCGTTCTTTTTTTTTCTGAGATGTGGATGGGGTGAAGGGCTTTAAATAGCTAAATTAGATAAGACGGAAATACCATGCAGGCCTAATTTGCTGTAACTTCCCCATATGACTACATTGTGTAGCTAGGACCTAGAAAGACCTGTCCTGTTACTAACCTGCCATTTAGAACCGCTCCGCGTGGTTCAGTGTGATTTAATCACTCATTCTGTCTTAAAAACTTCATATGCAGTCATTCAAGACCTCTTATCGGTATGGGTCACCAAGGAATGATTGATTTCTCCATGTTTTTGGAAACTCTTGGCATTGTGTCCAACTGCCTGAGGACTGAATGCACACTCTGCCTTCTTTCTGGACTCTTCTGATAGACAGCACTCTCTCAGTGCTCTAGCCTGACTCCACCTTGCAAGTGATGTTTTGTATGGGAAGTCTTTGGTACAGTGAAGCGTAAGGTGCGTAGATCCAGTTCCTTCGGCTGGATGCAACCAACATGATGCTGTCCTTATAGTAGCCCTAATCTGTACCCAGAAGGCATCATGCAGGAGCAAAAATCACCTCTGACTTTCTAGACTCTCTCCTGGCACCAAGAAGGATCACAAGAGGGGCAGAGCAGAGGCCCAAGACCCTGTCTCTTTTTGATTGGAAGCCTGCAAGATCAGAGTCACTCTCTGACATGAGTTTTTGGATCAATCTGGGAGAAATTTCATGATCTCCTAAAAACTTAAGTTAGAAGCAAGCGGCCGAGGATATCCGTTTATACTTTATGTCTTTGATTGACAGAAGGAAAAACCCTAGTATTTAGTATTTTGTATGTTTAAGGCTAAAAATAAAACTGCTTCAGAAGCACAAAATAATTTTGTTTTGAAAAAAACCGATCTCCTCTTTTTTTCCAAAATTAGATCATCACACTGTTCTATCTGCCTAATTGTATTGTTTTACTGGAGTGTTGTTTAGATAGAAAGTGGTTTCTTACATTTTTTTTTTTTTAAATCACAATTTAAGATTTCTTGGTTGGCTTCCTTAAACCCTTCTACTGATTACCAATGAAAGTCCTCCATGGTCTGGGGACCTAGTCTTTTTCCTTTCAAATATGCTCAGAATCAGCAGGATCTTACATTTCAGGATTGAATTTTAGGACTGTAAGAACAATTCAGCTCCCCGTTTGGAAATATGAACCAAGTTCTAGTCATTGTCCATCCTTTTTCCCTTTCTTCCTTGCCCCTGCTTGCCCATTCCCTGAACTCTCTCATGACATCAAAAGGAGCCCTGCCTTGAGGGGCAGGCTCAGGCTCATGGGACATTCTGTTTTAGCATTTCAAATGTAAGTTGTCATTCTACTTTACAAGGACCATGTTCAGTTTTCTGTTTTTCCTAGTACCCAACCCATTATTGAATTATAACAAAAGGGAAAAGAAATTCTGAGAAGAAATGATTGTTTTTAAAAAATATTTATTTTATCTATTTGAAAGGCAGAGTGACAGAAATGGGGAGGGGAGAAAGAGTAATTTCATTTGCTGGTTTATCCCCCAAAAGGCTGTTAACAGCTGGGGCCAAAGCCAGTAGCCTAGAACGCCATACAAGTCTCTCATGTGGGTGGCAGGGGCCAAGTACTTGGGTCATCTTCTGTTGCTTTCCCAGGCACACTAGTAGGGAGCTGGATCAGTAGCAGAGCAGCCAGGACTTAAACTAGTGCTTTGATGTGGGATGCCTGTGTCCCAGCCAGTGGCTTATTCTGCTGCACCACAATGCTGGCTCTCAGAAGAAATTATTTAAACTTTACCTTAGAAAATGACCAGAACAGGGGGAAAAATTATGATTATGAACCTTGCTTTGTTTAGCGTCATTTTATTGTTTTAGTAGTCTGAATTTTACTTTAAAAAAAAGATAGGATATTATATGGAATATAAACACTTGAAAAACCCCAAATCATTGGACTACACTTAGAATTAATGTTACTGAATCAATGTATTTATTTTAATTTTATTTGAAAGAGAGAGATATACGCAGAGAGAGACAGACAGAGAGGTGGCACTCCCTACTGCTCCAAAGCAGCCCGGGTTTGGCCAGGCTGAGGTCAGCAGCTGAGATTTCAGCATAGATCTCCCCCGTGGGTGGCAGGGACTCATAGACTTGGGCCATCACCTGCTGCCTCCCAGAATGTGAATGAACCGGAAACTGGATTGGAAGTGGAAAAGCCTGGGTTTGAACCAGGCATTCTAATACAAGACGAAGGGTTCCCAAGCAGAATCAAATGCCACATGCCTGCCTCAGAATTAATGTTACATTTCACTTTTATATCCCAAAGCATTTCTTAGATTCATATGTAAACAAACAATAGATTTAGATAAGTGTATTTTGGAAAAATCCACAGTTATTAGGAAGAGAATAAATAAAAAATATTTTATCAGATGCAAGTAGTGGGAGACTTAGAAGGTGGATGTGGGCTGTAAATGAGCCTTTCTCAATTTTCTTATGCTCTGCTTACATGTTGGTGTGGCACGTGCTAGGAATATGAAAAATTTAGTTATCGTCCCAGATGTGCATCTAAGTTACATGTTTCTGCTCCGGAGACTACTTTGTTCCTGTTAGCCTTCACATTTTTATCACTTAAATAAGAGGTAAATTTTCTGTCTGTCTGTCTTTTTTTTTTTTTTTTTTTTTTTTTTTTGGGTCACCTCTTCATGCTAATCTTTGGAAGTATCACAAAGAAAGTATTTTAAGCATTAGTTTCTGCCCATGTTTTTGTGTTCCTGTTCTTGGACCATTGATTAGTTTCTTTGGAGACAGTTTCTGACTGTTATGCCAATTGTTACAGAGTTGTGGATATCGAATTACAACGTATAGTTAAAATTCAGCATTATTAGAATATTTCACAGCAAAATTCACCAAGTACAGAGCAGGCAGAGACAATATTTGACGTAGCCTTTTCCTTGTAGTTCTTAAGCAAAATCTGTTTTAATGAAGCTAAAATTTAAAGTGTTTAAAATCAATGATAGCGTTCTGTAATAAATTCTGTTAGACAAGAAGTTTCTGGTATTAAAAATTGAGAAGAGTTTAAATAATGACAATAAGTGAATAAACATAAAAATATACTTCCAAAGCAATAAATTTATACAAATGTCATCCAATTTGTAATGGCAGCAGTGCAAAAACCTGTGGTTCTATGAACCACTTTATTAAGAACTGATAGACTGAATGAGATTGTCATGTGAATTTTATATTTAAAAAATCAAATTGGGTTCTGTTTGGCTTCTGTTCTGATCTTAAGGAACAAGTATATTCTAAATTTCCCCCTAAGTATGATGCTGTAGTAATCTCTGAGAGCAGTTTGCTTAGATCTTTCTGAACTCTGTATGTGTACATAAAGAATATATTGGGAGAAATGTTTAAAATGAAAAAATAAGGGGCAGGTCTTTGGTGCAGTAGTGATGATGCCTCCTGGGACACCCGCATCCCATATTGAATTATCTGGGTTTGAGTCTCTACTCTGCTTCCAATACAGCTTCCTGCTGATGTTCATCTTGGGAAGCAGCCAGGATAATTCAAGTATTTGGGTCCCTACCACCCACGTGGGAGATCCAGATTGAGTTTGGGCTCCTGGCTTTTGGCCTGGTCCAGCTTGGGTTGTTGTAAGCATTTGAGGAATGGACCACTGGCTAGTTCACTCCCACAGCCAGAGCTGCCAGGAGCTTCTTCTGGGTCTCCCACGCAGGTGCAGGGGCCCAAGGACTAGAGCCATCTTCTACTGCTTTTCCAGGCCATAGCAGAGAGCAGGATAGGAAGTGGAGTAGCCAGGATTTGAACAGGCACCCATATGGGATGCCAGCACTGTAGGCAGCAGCTTTACCTGCTATGCCACAGTGCTGGTTCTAGGATTCATTTTCAATTAACTTTGTACACAGAAGACCAATTCTACCCTAAGATTTCAACAATTTGCACACACATGCACACATACAAAAAACTTATTTGAGAACTAGTTTTACAGTTAACTCTCATAATACAACTCATTGAAGATAGAGGTCCTGCATGGGAAGTTACTGCACAGTGAATCCTGTTGTTAATTTAACAATTAACACTCTTATGTATGATGTCAGTGATCACCTGAGGCTCTTGACATGAGCTGCCTGGGCAATGGGAGCCTTTTGAATCCACAGACTCTGTCAGTATTTAGACAAGTGGAAGTTCTTTCCTCCCTTTAGAGAAAAATACACCCTTCTTTTATGGCCACTTCTTTCTGCTGTGGTCTCACTCACAGAGATCCTTCCTGTAGAACATTTTTTGCTGCAGTGTCTTGGCTTTCCATGCCTGAAATGATGCTCAAGACTCTTATACAAAATGGTGTAGTATTTGCCTATAATCTACTCAATCTTTCCATGAACTTTGAGTAATCTCTAGATTTTTTATAATAAATACCTAGTGCAATATAAATGCTATGCAAATAATTGTTATAGTGTATTGTTTAGGGGATAACAAGAAAAAAATAGTGTGAACATATTTAGTACAGACACAATTTTCCCTCCAATATTTTAAATTACGATTTGCTTGACTCCACAAATGCAGTATCTACAGATATGGAGGATCAAATATATATGTTTAAAAGCTTTGAAAGAAACTTATTTGGGAGGCAGAGTGACAGGGGAGAGAGAAAGAGCTTGAATCTGCTGGTTGATACTCCCATGTGCTTGCAATGGCTGGGCTGGGTCAGGGCAGGGAATGCACTCCAGGATTCCCATTGGGTGGCAGGAACCCAATTACTTGACCCATCACCGCTGCCTTAGGGTCTGCATTGACAGAAAACTGGAGTTTGGAGCTGGAGCTGACTATTGAACCCAGGTACTCTGACAGTGTCTTACTTGCCAGGCTAAATGCCCGCCTCTTAAAGATGTGTTAGATTTGAAATAATGACTAACGTTTAGTTATATAAAATAGAAAGTTTCTTGACAAGTATATTTATGAAGTGGTTGCATATTTATATAGAAGGTACACAAATTCTTTATCTGAGCATTGGATTCTCTGTGTCACTTCTCCAAGCAACTGATGGGTTTCTGCTTACTGAAACCATGTCTTTAAACACCTTGTTACTAGGAAATCACAGGATTGTGCTTGCTTTTGTGTGGCTTCCTCTTCTCATACTTCCTGGGTGAGTGACCAAATAAAAGGAGAGCGCAGATGAACTGCGTGGTCCACTGATGAGTTTCTTTTCAGGACCAGGTTGAGCCTGCCCACCCCCTCACCCCCCCCTTCTCTCCACCCCATCAGCCTCACAATGTGTATTTCACACATGCAAATGTGTTCATATGGGGCTCATCATAAAATAGCAGCCAGTTTCACTTGAGCAGCCTTACCACTTGAAAATAAATGATGCCACATTTAACCAGATGGTGAGTATGGAGTTACTTTAGAGAAGATCAACTTGGTGCCAATAGCTTTACATACATCCAACAACTAATTAATTTCAAAATACAAAAAAAAAAACAAAAAAAAAAACCAGCATACAGAAGTGTACCCATTTGGCATTAATAATGTAAGGTAAGGACATTAAAATTGCTCAATTTTGTGATTTTTTTTGGTCATGTTTAAGAAAGAGTGTGGTATGCTGGTTGGTACAAGTATAGCTCCTGCTTTTAAATTGCCTCATTTTATTTCTTCATGTACCTACAATTTGTTTTCATGTAAGACACAAATGAAAAACATCACCCTCACCTCGTAAAAATTCAATTTACAGGAAAATTGATCATATATGAAATTATCATCTCCTAAGATGCCTCCCTGCCCTGAACCCTTAATCCGACCTTTCTCACCAGAAGTAACCACTGATAAATCTGTTTTAAATATATATATATATATATGTGTGTGTGTGTGTGTGTGTGTGTGTATACATATATATATATTCTTTTTGACCTTTTCCTTTGTGCAAGCATAAACATTTCTATGTTTTGAATTTCATATGTGGGGCCATATCACATATATTTATCCTCAATGTTTTCATGTGGAGGTTTCCATGTCACTACACAGATATCCAGCTTATTCTTTTTAAATCTTCAAAGAGTCAATAGAATGCTACTCGAAGCGCTTCTTTGTTTGGTTTTACCATTTCTCTGGTCATAAATCAATTAGATTCTCCCCTACTGTTTCAGTTCCAAAACGATGTTATCATGGCCTTTTTTGTACATGCTTTTTCCAGTGCTTCCTCCTCTTCTAATGAATTGCCTTTGTAGACCGTTCTGCATTTGTGTGTTGACTGACTGCAGAGGTTGGAATGTGAAATGTTGACGTGCTCCTTTGGACTTCCCTGAAGTTTTACAGTTGAGTCCCAGATGAGGAACTGTTGGAGTTGCTGACCTGTGGAACTCCTCTTTGCACTGGTAGTCTCTAGGAACTTGGGGTAGGGGAGAGGTGGAGAAGAGACTATTGTAATGGCAAGAAACTCAGAGACCCACCTATTGACTAGTTTCATCTTCAAAATAAGCAGACAAACGCTTCCCACAACCCTCTATTCCTTTATAAGGTAGCCAATTCTTTTCTCCATATCATCATCAGATTTTGCTAACAAAGAATGTCTGTGTGTTCTAAGTGCTCACTTCTCATTCATTCTTCTACTCACAGCTGAGTGGGCTACGCCCCCACTGCAGCTACCGCTTCTGAAACACTGCCTCTGCCAGGCTTTGGTTATCACATTCTTTGGATGCATTCGAAATCCTTCATCATCTTGTAGGTACCGTTCAACATACCTCCTCATTTCCTGCCAAACCTCTCACTTCCTTTGGGCTGAGTGACACTGAAACCATATCACTTAGCTTTGCTTTGAAAGAAAGTAACAGAAAAGTCAACCAAGGTTGGTTTAAACGGTAAGGAATATCCTAAGGTCCCATAAATGGAAACCTAGGGGTAGAGCAAGTCTCAAGGTGGACTCGAGCTCCCTATAGCTGTGGTTCTCCTAGCTTGACTTTAGTCCTGTGTTGGCTTCCTTCTCAGATTGGCAGGGGGAGAGGACTTCATCAATATGGGCTTCATGTTTATCTAGTAAAACATCTGAAGGAAGGGAAAAGATCATTTCTAAGGGTATTTGAAGAGAATAATGATTTTGTGTCCCCACTAAACTTTTGTTGAATCTCACTGGGTCACTTAAGAGTCACCAGCAACAGAGGTGGGAATTACTCTTATACACATAAAGTCCCTTGGAATTAGAGACATTCAGCTTCCCTAGGGGCTCATGACCTCCAAGGGGGTAGGGTTATGTGAAGAGAAAGAGCAGGAAATTGATGTTTGGTAGGAAATCACTGCTGTCCACCACAACTTTCTCCTGGTCCCTCCACTGATTTCTGCTTGCTCTTTTAGGCTCTCTACTGAATTCCTCTTCCTCTGCTTAGTCCTTTAGTGTGGATGGGTCTCAGAGTACCATTCTTCATTTCTTCTTCTCACTGTTCGTGTTATTATTGACTCCTTGATTTAGGTTGAAAAGTTTTTTTTTTTTTTTTTTTAATTTTTGACAGACAGAGTGGACAGTGAGAGAGAGAGACAGAGAGAAAGGTCTTCCTTTTGCCGTTGGTTCACCCTCCAATGGCCGCTGCGGCTGGCGCATTGCGCTGATCCGAAGCCAGGAGCCAGGTGCTTCTTCTGGTCTCCCATGCGGGTGCAGGGCCCAAGCACTTGGGCCATCCTCCACTGCACTCCCTGGCCACAGCAGAGAGCTGGCCTGGAAGAGGGGCAACCGGGACAGGATCGGTGCCCCGACCGGGACTAGAACCCGGTGTGCTGGCGCCGCAAGGCGGAGGATTAGCCTAGTGAGCCGCGGCGCCGGCCTAGGTTGAAAAGTTTTAAAGACAACCTCTTTGACAATGCATTTAATTAATTCATTCTCGAAGCTATACATGTTCAGTCCGAAGTAGACAACTCCAATCTATAGAGTTCTTTTTAAAAATTAATTAATATATTTATATGAAAGGCAGAGAGATAGACAGGTTGAGGAGAGAGAGAGAGAGAGATCTTCCATATCTTCCATCTACTGGTTCATTCCCCAAATACCTACAATGACCAGGGCTGGGTCTGGGCAAGGTGGAAGCAATGAGCTAGGAACTCAGTCTAGGTTTTCTAAATGGGTAGAGGGGACCAAATTCCTTGGGTAGATTACCTGCTGCCTCCCAGGGTACACATTAGCAGGTAGCCTGAACTGGGGGCAGAGCCTGGACTTGAACACACTTGAAGTGATGTGGGGTGTGGGCATCCCAGGTAACATTTTTTAAAAAGATAGATTTGTTTATTTGAAAGTCAGAATTCATAGAGAGGGAGAGACAAAGAGAGAGATCTTCCATTGACTGGTTCACTTCCCAAATGGCTGCAGTGTCCAGGGCTGACCCAGGCTGCAGCCTGGAGCCAGGAGCTTCATTTGGGTCTCCCATGTGGGTAGCAGGGGCCCAAACACTTGGGCCATCCTCCACTGCTTTCCCAGGTGCATTAGCAGGGAGCTGAATTGGTGAATGGAGCAGCCAGGACTTGAACTAGTGACCATATGGGATACTGCTGCCACAGATGTTGGCTCAACCCGCTAAACTACAACACCAGCCCCCTCAAGCAACATCTAAACCACTGTGCTGCACATCTGCTTTTTAGAGATTTCTTCTTAATTGTATTTTTTTAAAAAAAGATTTATTTATTTACTTGAAAGTCAGAGTTACACAGAAAGAAGGAGAGGCAGAGAGAGAGAGAGGTCAGTCTTCCATCCGTTGGTTCACTCCCTGATTGGCTGCAATGGCTGGAGCTGTGCCGATTTGAAGCCAGGAGCCAGGAGCTTCTTCCAGGTCTCCCACGTGGGTGCAAGGACCCAAGGACTTGGGCCATCCTCTACTGCTTTTCCAGGCCATAGCAGAGAGCTGGATCGGAAGTGGAGCCAAGGAACTTGAACCAGCGCCCATATGGGATGCTGGCGCTTCAGGCCAGGGCTTTAACCCACTGCACCACAGCGCCGGCGCCCTTAATTGTACTTTTATCCAATAGTATGTTGACTATCTCCACTTGATTATCTCAAATACATCCCCAGCTCATCGTGTCTGAAACTGAATTCATCAACATCATGCCAAGACCAGCACATCCTTTTGTATTTCCAACCCCAGTGAATGCCATCAAATACAATGATCTAAGTCAACTGCAGGCTCTCTAGGCTCCCCTTTCCTCCCTGACACTGAAGCAGTCTCAAAGCCGTGTTGACCTAGCCACTAACATTTAAGTTAAGGCCATACTCCATGGGAAAGTGTTTGTGTATTGAGCTCATCCTCCAGTTTGGGATGATCGGCAATATTTCGTATTCACATCTGTGAGAGCTGTTTTCTTGTCCGCTGCCTTTTTGACTGTAGGGATCTCATTTTTCCTATAAAAATCCCCATTCCTAGCAGAGGAACATGACAGTGGTAGCTATTCAGGGAATGTTAGATGATCATTGACAGACTTTAGTTGTCAAAACACTTATTAAGCCACTGTTGTTTCCATATATGCTTCTTTTTTTTTTTTTTAAAGATTTATTTATTTATTTGAAAGAGTTACACAGAGAGAGAAGGAGAGGGAGAGGGAGAGGAAGAGAGAGAGGGAGAGGGAGAGAGGTCTTCCACCCGCTGGTTCAGTCCCCAATTAGCTGAAATGGCCAGGGTTGGGCCAGACTGAAACCAGGACTCAGGAGATTCTTCCAGGTCTCCCACATGGGTGCAGAGGCCCAAGGACTTGGGCCATCTTCCACTGCTTTCCCAGGCCATAGCAGAGAGCTGGATTGGAAGTGGAGCAGCTAGGACTTGAACCGGTGCCCATATGGGATCCAGCACTGCAGGCTGCGGCTTTACTTGCTACACCACAGTGCCGGCCCTCCGCATTCTCTTCCAAGGCTCTGAGTGATGCTCTTCCTGGACAGACTTGGTTCTGTGATTGTTATGGGTGGAGTCAGTGGGAAAATGCCAGAAACTGTGCCCTGAGGCAGCGAGTGCCAGGTCAGGGCCAGTGTCAACAACATGAAGCTAGGGTAGAGATCCAAATAGGACTGCATGAATCTAGGAAGCTAAGGCACAGAGCCAACTGGATTGGTGTCTGTGTTTTTAAAGGGGCTGGTAAGAAGAAAATCCTAGAGTTAATCCTAACACCATGAGAGCTATCTATGGTGGTTTAAGGTGTTCAGAGTGTCATAGTCATTTAAGGTGACTATGAAATGGTCCCCGGTTGAGTGGGACCTCCTGGTTTAATGGGAAAATGCATACAAAACAAAAACTTACACATCAGTGTAAGAAATAACACAGCATGCAGCGTCTGCTTGGGAGCGATGATGATGATCTTGGTTTTGGGAGGTTTTTGTTTGTTTGTTTTTCAAAGAAAACACCTCAAAGTTGGCATTTAACTCCACTAATATTTCCGGAACAAACTGCTTTCTTTGATGCATAGACAAAGATTGATTTGTCCCACTGTTCCAAAAGGACTCATCCATTACAATGTTTTTCCATTCTGTGGAAATCTATTTGGTATTGTGGTGTTAAAGCCATAAATAGGAGAGTTTTCTCTTTTGAGGATAGTTTCATGCAGAAAGATTATTAAGAGTTTACATTAGATATATGAAAGTCAGTGTTCAATATATTAAAATGAAATTTATAAACTACATGTTTGCCAAAACTTCTATTCCTTAAGCTTTTAAGTTTCACACTTCTAAATCTAATTATTTTGCTTAAAAGTCTACCATGTCTATTTATTTATTTTAAAAAAGACTTATTTATTTGAAAAGCAGAGTTACAGAGAGAGATGGAGAGATGGAGATCTTCCAAATACTGATTCCCTCTCCCAGTGGCTGCAATGGCTGGACCTGGGCCAGGCTGAAGCCAGGAGCCTGCAATTTCATCCAGGTCTTCCCTAAGGGTGGCAGGGGGCCAAGTACTTGGGCCATCTTCTGCTGCTTTCTCAAGCCATTAGCGGGGAGCTGGATTGGAAGTAGAGCAGTTGGGACTCTAAGAGGCACTCACATGGGATGCCAGCATTGCAGTTGGTGGCTTAACCTGCTGTGCTACAATACTAGCCCCTTTTTGTTTTTATTAATTAAAAAAGGTTTTTTTTTTTTTAAAAAACAAGAACGATATCTATATCTATATCTATATCTATATCTATATCTATCTATATATCTATCTTCAATCTACCTGTTGACTCCCTAAATGGCCTCAACAACCTAAGCCAGGAGCCAGGAGCTTCACCCAGGTCTTCCACATGGGTGGTAGGGTCCCAGGTACCTGGGCCATCTTCTGCTGCTTTCTCAGATGCATTAGCAAGGAACTGGATCAGAAGTAGAGCAGCCAGGATACAAACCGGCCTCCACATGGGATATTGACAAAGCAGGTGGTGGCTTAACCCACTTCAGTCTAACACGGGCCCCATGTTAATGTTTTTTTAAGACAAAAGTCTGGCAAATTTTAACAATGTTTATTTGGAAATTTAAATAATGTTTGTAAAATAATGACCCTTAAAGATTTAAAACTGTATTTGAAAGCGTAATATGTGTGGTTTTTCAATTAAATATTATACATGAATGATTTAATAAAGAAATGTCTTCCAAGGTCCTTAAATAACTCTTCTAAATATAAGAAATTGAACAGAAATCTGGATAACCTTAAATATGTAATTGTAAAGTTAGATTTCAACCAGTCTAAATATCTTATACAATTATATATATTTTAAATTTATATAGTTGACCTTTTACTCTGATAGGTAAAATTTTCTTTGACATTGTAAATTTTAAAATAACCTGCTTGTTTAAATTTTGAAATATAGAAATTTTTTTAAAGATATATTTATTTTACTTAAAAGTAACAGTTACACAAAGAGAAAAAGAGGGGGGGGGTGGAGAGAGAGAGAGGTCTTCCGTCCATTTGTTCACTCCCCAGTTGGTGCAATGGCCGGAGCTGTGCCGATCCGAAGCCAGGAGCCAGGAGCCTCCTCCAGATCTCCCAAGTGGGTGCAGGGGCCCAAGGACTTGGGCCATCTTCTACTGTTTTCCCAGGCCATAGCAGAGAGCTGGATCAGAAGTGGAGCAGCTGGGTCTCAAACCGGCGCCCATATGGGATGCCGGCATTGCAGGCGGCAGCTTTACCAGCTCCGCTACAGCGCTGGCCCCAAAATGCAGAAATATTAGTTGTAAGGGATTGATTCTTTTACCTACTTCGCTATTAATTGGAAACTTTTCTAAGGATGGGAACTTCCATGGACAAGATTGTATCCCCCAACAATGATTCCTGCAGATGAATGAATGCATTCTTGGAGGCTTTGGGACACATTGGGACAGTTTCAGAGGCCCAAACTCTGGATGTAAGAGACTGTATCTCCTAATTCTTTCATCTTATGTGTTGGCCATCCCCATCCCACAAACTTTTATCCCTTGATTTAATTTTTATATTTTTACTAAAAGATTTATTATTTATATGAAGTGCAGGGGGACAAGGGGAGGGGAGGCATAGGAAGATGAACTTGGACAAGACCCTCTAAAATTCACACTGAAATGTGGCCCCTTAAAGTTCCACAGAAATGCTAGCCGGGGTGCCACATGTGCTACCAAAATTTGGGGTGTCTTACGATTTCACTACGGGCTTATTACTGAATCCTCGATAAGAGAGAGATTCCATCTGCTGGTTCACTCCCCAAATGGCACTAAGAACCAGATGTGGGCCAGGCAGAATCCAGGAGCCACAAACTCCATCCATGTCTCCCACATGAGTGTCAGGGACCCAAATACTTGGGCCATAATTCAGTTTCCCAGGTGCTTTGGCAGGAAGCTGGATCAGAAACAGGGCAGCTGGCACTCAAACCAACATTCCAGTAAGAGATGAGGGCATCACAAGCGGTGGCTTAACTGGCGCTGGTCACCGATTTTTGCGTTTCATTGACTCTTAAGATATTTAAATGTCTTGCCATCCACTGGATCTGAAGATTGGACACCCACGTCTCACACTGGAATGCCTAGATTGGATTCCTGGCTCTGGCTCCTGACTGATGTACACCCTTGGAGGCAGTGGGGATGGCTCAAGTTGCTGCCACCCACATGAAAAACCTGGATTGAGTTCCTGACTCCCAGATTTTAGCCCTTATCCAGCCCAAGCTATTGTGGGCATTTAGAGAGTGAACCAAGGGATGGGAGATCTCTTTGTGTCTCTGTCTCTTAAGTAAATAAATGAAATTACTATACTTGAGAGGTTTTTGCATTCTTTTTATATTCTTACCTGCCATTAAGAGTTAGGACCACAGCACCAAGGTCATCTCATTGAAATCTGGCTACTATTCAAAGCTTTGTGTTAATAAGCTCTTTCTATTGGCTAAATTGTAAAGGTCACTCTAATGACTGAAAGCACTCAGGCTTTTGACTGTGTTTGCTGATTGTCTCTCCAGGCCTGGGTGGCTGTTTCTCACGTTGCAGGTCTTAGCTTGAATGTCCCATTCTCAGAGTTCCTTGCTGGTTGTGTTTTAGAAGAGAGATACCTTGATCATTTCATATCACATCACTTTTTTAAAAAGTGTTCTTCATGCCACCTAAAATAATGTGAGATTAATTTGTCTACTTGTTAGTTACTTGTCTTTGGCACCACAGTGTGAGCTTTGTGAGGGCCAAGATTAGTGCTTTTAAAAAATAAACTGAAAAAAAAAAAAGCTTATTTTGAAATAATTTTAGAGTCACAAGAAACTGAAAATGTAGTGCAAATAATTCTGTATACCCTACATCCAGCTTCCCCAAAGAATAATACTCTCGCATAACTATGGTACATTGTCAAAAGAAAGAAACGGACATTGATAAAATACTGTTGTCCTGACTTATAGAACCTTTTTATGGTTTCAACAGTTAAGGTATGAGTGTGTGTGTGTGCGTGCGTGCACGCGTGCACGTGTGCCTGTGTATATGGTTTTATGAAGTTTTGCCCCCTATAGATTCGAGGGCCATCACAGGACAGAGAACTGTTCCATTGTTACGGAGACACTCCCTCTTCTTATCCCCAGTCTAGGTCTAGTCGTGTTTTGGTCACTTTTGCCCTCCAGTATCCTGCTAGTGCTGGGCACACGATAGGCACCAAATAAATATTTGTTGAATGTACCCAGTATGTGGCCAAATATCACCTGGGGAACTTGCCTAATTTGTTTGGATAAAGAAGTATTAATGTGTTTACTAGACTTCCGTTACTAAGAGGCTGTTTGAGGAGAAAAATGTCATCAAACTGCATCTTATAATGGCTTATTTGCAAAGAACACACACACACACGCACACACGCACACAGACATCTTCACCCACCAAATTGCGTTAGAGATGTTGCATCGCTAATTAGACTGTTATAATCAAGCCCTTGCCAATGTGAAAAGATTCCAGATCTGGAGAGCAGGCCGAATGAGACCCCAGGTATGCTCATGTATGTTTCAGGTAGTTTATGTGAAATGTTTGACAGCCTCTGGAATCTGAGCTAGAAAGGGAGGCAGCCTGGGCGGGAACGCGAGCCGCGGCCGGGAGATCTGCTTCCTCCTGGTTCCGATTACCAACACTGTCCCCGAGTAAACAGACACATGACCCTCCATTAACTTGCTTTCCACCGACTACAATAAAATTCCCCCTAATGGTACCAGGGGGAAATCGACTGCTCCTGAGAAATATTTGCACATTGCTGGAGTTTCTTGACCTTAAGATATCTTTTTGGAAGCATTTAAAGAACTAAAGAAAGAAATTGCCCTCTAAGTAGACCTCGTGACAGGAGTAGGTGGGAAAATAATTGCACTGCATACCAGCCTTACCTTTGCACAGGATAACTCCATGACAAATGCTAAAACAAACATACTATAAGGCTACCATCACATCCATTCACTTCTTTCCTGATAAGAAAGGATTATGAATTTTTACATCTCCAAAACCTTTGTTTTGCGAGGTTTGCTTTAGCAAGTTACCCTGACTGTGTGTGTGTGTGTGTGTGTGAAGACTGAATCGCTTTAGAATCCATTTTTGTTTAGTTACTGAAGGAGAACATTCCGTGTATTTTGTGTTAGAAACCACAGGTAGGACCTGTTTCTGTAAATGATTTATTTCCATGGATCTGTTCCTTTAATTGATTTGATATTTACTTAAGAAAGTTCTTTGCTTGCCTTGTCATCGCCTCTGAGAGCTTTTGTAAAGTATGTTGCCACCATAAATAGGCCGGTTCCTTCCCACATCACTCGTTTCTTTGAGGTTTGTATGTCTTTAAATGGAACCCAGACACCATTTTAGAAAGATTTTCTGTTATGTTTTCTGTTTTGGGTATAATCTGTGGCTTCAGAGAGCCTTAACCTATACCAAGTCAGCTCTGTCAACCTCTTATAATCCTAACAATAACAATAACCAGAATAATCACTCATATGAAAAGAGAAGTTCATGGAAAATAATTAAGAAGTGAGTTTATTCTGATGAAAAGAAACTTGAAATCCAGCAGTTTTTCATAACACATATTTTCATGAACTTTTTGAAGACCCTCTCGTATTTTTTTTTCTCAAGGTTTATTTATTTAATTACTTGAAAAGCAGTTAGAGAGAGAAAGAGAGAGGTTGGTTCACATCTCAAATGGCCACAAAAGGCCAAAGCCAGGATTCTGGAGTTCCATCCAGGTCTCATATGCGTCACAGGTACCTAAGCACTTGGGCCACCTTCCACTGCTTTCCCCAGGTGCATTAGCAGGCAGCTGGATTGGAGGTGGAGCAGCCAGAATCAGACTGGCACTAATAGGGATGCCAGCATCACAAACCTGTTGCACTACAATGCTGGCCCCCAGGCCCCTCTTAGTCTTGACCTTATATATTTTAAATAAAAATATCTTTAAAAGCCTTTGATAATTTTATTGATTTAAAAAATTCAATATAAATCAAACAAATAATTGCTATGAGAAGTCAGTTTTAAAAAAAGTTATTTATTTATTTGTAAGGCAGAGCAACAGGAGGAGAGAGAGAGAGGGAGAGAAAGAGAAAGAGACAGGGCAGAGGAGATGGAGAGAGCTTCCATCCACTCACCAAATGGCCTCAATACTTGGATCTGGACCAGACCAAAACCAGGAGCCTGGAACTCCATACTTATCTCCCACGTGGGTGGCAGGAGCCCAAGCTGCTGCTTTCCAGGTGCATTTGCAGGGAGCTGGATCAGAAGTGGAGCAGCTGGGACTCAATCCAGTGCTCTAATATGGGATGTTGGCAATGCAAGTGGTAGCTTAACCCACTGCGCCACAACGCTTGCCTTGAAAACCCAGTTTTCAGTCTTGTAACTGACCTCTCAGCCACATTGCCGGCTTCCAACATTGTGAAGTGGCTGCTGAATACACAAACTGTGAGAGAAAGCCTTTTAGCTGGGAGATCAGTTACCCTCGAGTGCCTTGGTCCCTCTGCCCTCTGCGTACTAGGGATTCCAAGATCTTACAGTACTTTGCATACATGTAGTCTCGGCTGACATTCTGTAGTGAGGCACGGACAGAGTGTTCTTGCAGAGCTGAGATGTTCAGCTCCACGGAGGAGTCCCAACCCAGCCACTGGAGCCTTGCGAGAGGAAATCCCCGTTCAGCACCCTGTCTCTCTTTCTCAACAGCAGCCCAAAGCTGCCTGGACCCCCTGGCAGCACACTTTCTCCTCTGGTGGATCAAAAGGTGTGGCCCTTCTGAAAACACAGCATTTCAGATGCACCTACACCATTTGTCGTAAACTTCTTGAAATGGAGGAGTGTTTTTTTTTTTTTTGACAGGCAGAGTGGATAGTGAGAGAGAGAGACAGAGAGAAAGGTCTTCCTTTTTGCCGTTGGTTCACCCTCCAATGGCTGCTGCGGCTGGCGCATCACACTGATCCGAAGCCAGGAGCCAGGTGCTTCTCCTGGTCTCCCATGGGGTGCAGGGCCCAAGCACTTGGGCCATCCTCCACTGCACTCCCGGGCCATAGCAGAGAGCTGGCCTGGAAGAGGGGCAACCGGGACAGAATCCGGCACCCCAACCAGGACTAGAACCTGGTGTGCCGGCGCCGCAAGGCGGAGGATTAGCCTGTTAAGCCACGGTGCCGGCCGAGGAGTGGTTTTTACATACAGAAAAAGACCAAAGGCCAACATCATCAAACCAAAAAAGAGCGAAGGAAGAAGAGTGCCTTCGGAAGCTCCCAGTCCTTCCCAGCCACAGAACCCAATTTGAATCTGGCTCTCTTGGTGCAGGCCCCTGTAACTCCGAGCCCCTAGGCCAGAGAACTGAAGGGAATCCTTGAATTTCAGATTTGCTTTGGAAAAGCCACGGTGCAGGGGAAACCCTGTTCAGCCTTTCAGAGGACTTCCAGGGTCATGGACTTGGGTGTGCATGAATGAGTCCATTAATATGTGCTTTCCAGACTGCTCTATACTATGTTGCCCTTAGCCACATGAATATTTGTCCAAATGGTGCTTTCTTGTCAACTGGTGCCTCTGCAGGACAAAATATTGTCAATGCAAAGGGCAGACCAAGGGCAGAGAATTGCTCATTTCTCTGCATCATGGGAAATATAGGATGTGTAGGAAATATATCCTTTCAACTGGCTTAATCCTTTGAGTAGGGCTCATTTCAATAAGCTCCATTGTACTCAGTCCTCACTGGAGCTCGATAAAAATAGAACACTTAGAGGAACCTGTCTATAGAACTGGAGTGAAATGGAGAGTTGAGGCAATTGTCCAGATAATCCAAGCAAAAAGGAACCAAAACAAAATAAAACCACCCACCGTGGCGAAAAAGCCAGCTTTAGGAGCCTGAATGATCCAGTCTGGATCTACATTGTTCAGATTCACCAGCTCTGTGTCTATATTTATTTTTTCTAAGCTTCAGTTGTTGAAATAGCTTTTCCTGAATATTATCTCAAGTACTACCTTAAAAAATGCCTTGCTTTTAAAGTGTCCCTCTCTGCCCTATTTTCCAGTATGAAAGGAAGTCTAAGCATAGATTTCTACGTGTTTTTATATAAGACAGCAGTGTAAAAAGAATTAGATGTCTCCAGAGTTGGGGAGATTGCCTTTTCATTTGGCTCTGAATGAATGCCTCTGAGCAGGGAACTGAGGACTGGAGATGGTTTATCTACACACTCACATGTTTTAAACCTGTCGCTTTATGCTTGGCTAAGTGCCTGTCATGTGTGTTGCTTGCCAGCACAACACTTGGCTCATTTAGAAGGGCAAGGAACCCAAGTTCCTCTAAGATAGCCGCTGGTAATATTCCACTGGAGCCTGGTGAGACGCTGTGCAACTGGGAAAAGCTGTCTCAGCGAGGGTTCTCCTTGGAATGGCTTCCCACGATGGGATTGTCCTTTCCTTTCCGATTAGACTCCTCCACCCTGTTGTTTCAATGGCACCACTTCTCACACTGTCCCTCTCACCGACACCCACCTCTTTGCATTCATGCATCTGTCTGATTTTTCCCACCCAGCAAATCCTGTGGAGTCGTCTATCCCGAAGCTTCCCTCTTTCCCATCCCCCAAGTTTGCGTTCTTGTCTGCCTGCTCCTTGTAACAATCCCCTGCTTTTTTGTCTTAAGCGTTTCTAATCCAACTGTACGTAAATGCCAGAACAACGTCCCTTGAAGCTCTGCCTAATTGAATTGTCTTTTTTTTTTTTTTTTTTTTTTGCACAAAACTCTTCCTTGTGCTAAAAGATTTTGCTCAAATTCCACATGCTGGCATTGAAAGCTTTTGTCAGTTTCGTTCTGATGATGTCTCAGCCTCATGTGAACAGTCAGCGTCAGTGCGATGAGTCTATTACCCTTCTGTGTGAATGTCCTTCCTCCTCCTATTTACCTGCCCCAATCCCAATGCTCTTCCAAGGCTGGATTGGATCTCTCTCTTTTTCCAATACGACTTTGTTTTGTAACAACTTGGAAGAAAGTAACTATATCTGAAGTGAAATCACAACATCTTTTTTTAAAAAAAAAATTAATTAATTTATTTAAAAGGCAGAGTTACTGAGAGGCAGAGACAGAGAGAGGTCTTCCATCCGCTGGTTCACTCCCCAAATAACTGCAATGGCCCTAGCTGCGCTGATCTGAAGCCAGGAGCCAAGATCTCCCATGAAGGTGCAGGGGCCCAAGTGTCTTGGCCATCTTCTACTGCTTTCTCAGGCCATAGCAGAGAGCTGGATCAGAAGTGGAGCAGCTGGGACTTGAACCAGCACCCATATAGGATGGCAGCACTGCAGGTAGTGGCTTTACCACTGCACCACATTGCCGGCCCCTGACCTCCCATTTTTCTGATTCACTTCCCAAATGCCTACAATCTGGGCCTGGTCCAGGCTGAAGCCAGGAGACTTGAACTCAATCTAGGTCCCCCTTTAGGTGACAGGGACCCAATTACTTGAGCCAGCATCTGATGCTTCCTAGCGTATGCATTAGGAGGAAGGTGGAGTTGAAAGCAGAGCTGGGATTCAAACCATTCTGATTTGGGATGTGAGTGTCCCACATTGCATTTTAACCACTATGTGAAACACTTGTCCCTGAAATCACAGAACCTTAAAGGCTGAAGGCATTTTAGAGGATGTCAAGTCTTGCTTTTCACCTTGCAATGTGCAGTTTGATCTGCTTGAACACATCAGGGATGTGGACTATAAAATGTCAGCTCACTCTATTTTTGAGCAGCTGTTATTGATAAGAATTTCTCTCTCTCTCTCATCTCTGTCCCTCTACCTTATTTGTCTTTTGTCTGTCCCCAGGAATGATACAAAAGAAATATCATTCTATATCAAATTCCATAAATTATTTAATTATTTCAAAAATATTATCATAGCTATCTTGACTAATTGAAATATAATCCAGGTTCTTGAATGATTTCTTATATTAAAATGGTTACTCATTTTTTAAGTCAATGGCCATTTGATCTGGAAGTTCTCCAGGGTATTAACAATAATCTTGAAATGTAGATTGTAGGAAAAATACAACTTCCTTGATCCATGGTGCTTATTCTAGAAATCTTGAAGTATTTTTATCACTTATTTGGTTCATGATGCACTGTAATATTTAATATGTTTTGGGAGGGGTCAGGGAGAAACGAGGGAAAATTTCCTATGTTCCTGTTTTTACCTTCAAGCCAGCTCCTGGAAAGCTCCTAGAAAGCAAGGACTCAGACTTGCAAATCTCCACATTCTTCAAAGCAGGCCCTAAACCCAATAGGCAGTCAATAATCTGATTTGGGGAGTTACTGTCGGACAACGAACATCCCTGAGTGCAGTGTTCACTTCTCAGTTGTGTGTTATTTAATCTTTGGTAGTGCTGACACTGTTCATTGCTTTCTTCTGGAAATTCTAATCTTGGTTTCCAAGACAGTTTACTTTGAAGATTTTCTAAGCTCTCCACATCATAGTCTTCTTTGTAATTTATCATTAAGATTCATTTGTTTTCTTTAAGATTCTTTCTAATGTGTTTTTTCCTTCTCCTAATCCATACCTGGGGCGTCCCTTTCTGTGCCTTCAGTACCATGTCTTTATGAATGACATCTTTCTCTCGAGTCCTAGAAGACTATATCCCATTGTCATTTCCACGTGGATGGCCAAAGGCACTGAAATAAACAATATGCTCAAGTTTGAGCTCATTAAACTCACTGTGTTTTCCCAGAGTCAAGTTCCTTCCTTTGTATTCCCCAGCACCCACTGAAGAGTTCAAGCCAGAATCTGACAGTCATTCCTCTCTCCTCACTCTATGCCCCACCCTCAATTTCAATCAGTAACTAGGCTCATTCAGTTCTACTTGCTAAAATTCCATGAATCTGTTCGCCTTTCTTTATCCTCACTGCCACTTCCACACTCTGGTTCTGAGGTCCTTGGGCACAGATTACTATGTTATTCTCCTACCACCAGAGCTGAAAGTTTGAGAATGTTTAAGAGTCCATTTAGGGTCAGACATTTGGTGCAGGGGTTTCCAAGGCACTTGGGACACCTGCATCCCACCTGGAGTGCCTGGGATTGAGTTCCAGCTACAACTCCAAGTCCAGCTTTCTGCTAATGCATACCCAAGAAGACAGTGGTGGTGGTTCAAGTACTTGGGTCCTGTTACTCACATGGCAGACCCATATTAAGATCTGGGTTCCTGAATTCTGCCATCCTGCCTGGCTTAACCTCAGCTGTTGTGGGCATTTGGGGAATGAACCAGCAGATGGAAGATCTCTCTCTCTCCCTCTCTTCTCTTCTCTCTCTTTCACATAAAATGGGAAAAAAAAAAGTGGGAGAGAGAGGGGTCAACTTTAAATTCCTTTCATGGAGAAAAAGACAAGAAGTCAACTGAAGAGATTTGAGAGATATATTTAGGAAGTAAAATTGAATGAACTTGGCGCTGTATTGGATTCTGTGGTAAGGACAGGGTAAGCATGATAGAGGAGTAGTGGACAATGCTGACATTCCTGGCTCAAGGTGGTAGGTGTATGTGCAGAGCTTGGAGGAAGAGTTTCAGGACTCCTCACTCTTCCCTATAGTTTCTCATTCAGATGCTCCCTGCGCTCTATTGTGATCACCTGCTTGCCCACGTGCCCTCTGCAGCGCACCTACACTGTAGGTTCTGGGAGGACTTCTGTATCACGTTCATGCCTTCATCCTCTTTTTCTGCCTAGGGCTTTGTGTATTGTAAGTGCTCAATATTTGATTGGTGAATGAATTAATGAGTTCTTGTGGCTTGGTATCACAGATTGTGTTGTGTTTAAAGATATATTTTTAGAAAAGGGTATGTTGAGGGAAGGTTAAGATTGGTAGGAATGAATCTGTTTTCATATCTTGCTGCATATAGCTGAAGTTACAAAACAAAAGACAGTGAAACAACCAAAAAACAAACTTGAAGGGCACCGTGGCATTAACTGCCTATCAGAAAAATGACATAACACACACAGACACAATTAGTGAAGTAATAGTAGTAGTACTAATGGAAGTATCTATTGTGCGTGAGGACCTATGTTGGAGTCTATAGGTAGTGGTCGTATGTCTGAATTTGACTGGAAGAAGCCTGATTTATGCCTGTTGTCCCAGCATGATCTGGTCTGGATAAAACATCAAGTGAACACACTACCCCTTACAAAAAATTCCCAATTCAAGAAAGATTGTTCTTGATAATGAGTTCATTGGGCTTCAGTCTCAATAGCCACATGGAGGAAATTTAGGGCTGTCTTGAGGAAATTCACAGGAAGAATTCATTGGGAGAAAGAAGCAAACAAACTCAAACCCCAGACAGATTCAAGAGATCTCTGTGAGGAAGACTTGGTGGAAAACAGCAGTATAAGACGACATCATTGTCAAGATGGAGCCATTTTTCACTGTTTGGCTTGAAATATTCATCCTAAGAGTCATCCCTTGGGTTTCTACAAAAAAGAAGTAGGGAAGGGGAGAGCCTAGCCTTCAGGTTGCTGCTATTAAAAAAGCTGTGTGGCCAGAGATGGACAGAGTCTTGCTCCTCCAACCCTGCCCCTGTTCTTGGAAAGTCCTTTCTCATTGGCTCCCACCAAAACCAATACAGTTGGAGACTGCCTGGATTTTACCTTGGCAGAGGAAAGGGAAGAGAAGATGGCCTAGATCTCAGGAACATTTGCTAAAAACTAGAAATTGCTTACATTTAAGGTATGCAACTTGATTTTTTAGAAACATTTATTTATTTGAAAGGCAGAGTGATGGAGTTGGGGGAAGATGGGGTGGAGGAGGGTGAGAGAGAGAGAGAGGAGAGATAGAGGAAAGAGAGAAACTTCCATCAGCTGGTTCACTCTTCAAATATTCGCCTCATCTGGGGCTGGGCCAGGCCAAAGGCAGGGCCAGGCCAAAGGCAGGAGCCTAGAACTCCATCTTGCTCTCCTGTGGCAAAAAATTCTCGGCAGGGGGTCAAGAATTTTGGCCATCTTCTACTGCTTTCCCAGGCACATAACCAAGCAGCTGGATCAGAAATGGAGCAGGTGGGACTTAAACTGGCACTCTGATATGGGATGTTAGTGTGCCAAGTGGCGTCTTAACCTATTGTGCCACGATGCTGACCCCCAATTTGATGTTTTTTTTTAAAGATTTATTTATTTGCGAGTCAGAGTTACACAGAGAGAGGAGAGGCAGAGAGAGAGAGAGAGAGAGAGAGGTCTTCCATCTGTTGGTTCACTCCCCAGATGGCTGCAACAGCTGGAGCTGTGCTGATCTGAAGCCAGCAGCCAGGAGCTCCTTCCGGGTGCAGGGGTCCAAGGACTTGGGCCATCTTCTGTTGCTTTCCAACGCCATAGCAGAGAGCTGGATCGGAAGTAGAGCAGCTGGGCCTTGAACCAGAGGCTATATGGGATGCCAGTGACTCAGGCCAGGGCATTAACCCTCTGAGCCACAGCGCTGCCCCCCAGTTTGATAGTTTGATACAACAATTCTCCTTTTAAAAATAAACCTGGACAGTAGCAGGACTATAGTTTTATTACATGTTTTATAAAGAATTGTAAAAGAATTAGAAGTTTCCCAATGGATGGAAATGATAAATGTTTAGGGAGATGGAAATGTTACTATCCTGACTTAATCATCACATGTGTATAAATTATCACACAGTGTATCCTATAAGTATGTGTGATTATTATGTGTCTTTAAAAAACCAGGAGGGGCATTTTGGTGCTAAGGGTCAAGCTGCTACTTGACCGTATCAGAGTGTCTGGGATCGAGTCCTATTTCCACGTCCTGTGAATGCTCGTGAGAGGCAGCAGGTGATGGCCCAGATGTTTGAATTCCTGCCATCCGTGGGGCTCTGGGCTCTTAGCTTTGGCTGGGCACAGCCCTGGCTTTGTGCTCATTTGGGGAATGGATAAGCAGATGGAAGATCCCTGTTTCCCTTTCTCTGTCCCTCTGTCTCGCTAGTGAATAAATTTAAAAAAAAATTTAAAAAAATGAAGGATGTGAGAAAAGCTTCAGAGGTGGGACTGAGGCTGGAGTGTGCATGTGTGTGTGCAGTGTGAATGCACTGGGTGGGTTTTATAATTCTTTTCAATCACAGAGTCTACGATTCTAAGATGTACAGTCCATCGTAAGCAGAAAACTCATGTGGAAAAGTGAGTGATGAGCTTAGATCCGATTTTGAACCCTATCTTAAAAAGCCTGGGTGTGGTGTGAATGGGCAGAGGTGAGCCCTGATTGCTTCAGAAGCGGTGTTAGACTGTTATTTTGGTGACCCTTTGTGGCCTACAGCTCCCAGTATTTCTGCCTTGCTGTGCCTCCCTCCCATACTGATGGAAGCCTGGCCGTTTACCTAGCTTGGACCAACAGGACATGAGCAGACACAATGCAAGTGGCAGTGTGATAAGCATTGCCCCTTTGTGCTTTTTCTCTTGGGATGCTCTTTCTTTTCGTTTCTTTCTTTCTTTCTTTCTTTCTTTCTTTCTTTCTTTCTTTCTTTCTTTCTTTCTTTCTTTCTTTCTTTCTTCTTTCTTTCCTTCCTCCCTCCCTCCCTCCCTCCCTCCCTCCCTCCCTCCCTCCCTTCTTTCTTTCTTTCTTTCTTTCTTTCTTTCTTTCTTTCTTTCTTTCTTTCTTTCTTTCTTTCTTTCTTTCTTGACAGGCAGAGTGGACAGTGAGAGAGAGAGAGAGACAGAGAGAAAGGTCTTCCTTTTTTTCTGTTGGTTCACCCCTCAATGGCCGCCACGGCCTTCGCGCTGTGGCTGGCGCACCACGCTGATCCGAAGGCAGGAGCCAGGTGCTTCTCCTGGTCTCCCATGGGGTGCAGGGCCCAAGCACGTGGGCCATCCTCCTCTGCACTCCTGGGCCACAGCAGAGAGCTGGCCTGGAAGAAGGGCAACTGGGACAGAATCCGGCACACCGACTGGGACTAGAACCAGGTGTGCTGGTGCTGCAAGGCAGAGGATTAGCCTGTTGAGCCACGACGCCAGCTGGGATGCTCTTTCTTAGGTTGCAATTGCCAGCTATGTGGATGCCCATGCAACCACACACATGGACAGGCCCATGGAGGATTACCCTTGGCTGACAGTCCCAGCCGAGTTCCTAGCTGGGCCATCCGGTGCCCCTTGCCTGCCACGTTGATGAGGCTGTTTCGGATGGTCCAGGCCTCCTAGTGCTCTGACCATCACAACGTGAAGTGGAGCCCTTGACATCAGGAGGAATAATAAACTATTGGCTTAATCCCCCACTAGGTTTAGGGGTGGTTGGTGATGCCATGATAGATAATGGGGACAGCTGAACATGGTCGTTTTGTATCCCTCTTCCTTCCAGCAACTGTTAGAGGACACTGATAGGCTCTGTGGATGATGCAAAGGTAGGGAGGAAGCTCTGGGGAGCCCCCGTCCTAGGGGTGACAGTGATTCCTGCACCTCTGGCTCTACCCTGTGTCTTTCTCTCTTCCTTCCTTCCTCCCTTCCTTATTTCCTTCCTTCCTTCCTTCCTCATTTCCTTCCTCCCTCCCTCCCTCCCTCCCTTCCTTCCTTCCTTTCTTTCTCTCCCTCCCTTCCTTTCTCTTTCTTTCTCTCTCTCTCTTTCTCTCTTTCTCCCTCCCTCCTTTCCTCCCTCCCTCCCTCCCTCTCTCTCTCTCCCTTTCATTCATTCATTATTAATATGAAAGGCAGAGTTACAGAGAGAGAGAGGGAGAGACAGGGAAAGTAAGATATATCTGCTGGTTCACTCCCTAAATGGCCTCAATGACGGGGCTGGGCCAGGGCAAAGCCAGGAGCCAGGAGCTTCCTCTAGGTCTCCAATGTAGGTACAGGGGCCCAAGCATGTGGGTCATCTTCTGCTGCTTTCCCACACACATTAGCAGAGATGTGGATTGGAAGTGGAGCAGCTAGGACTTGAACCATCACCCACTTAGAATGGCTTAACTCACATCTGCTGGTTCACTCCCCAAACACCCACAACAGCTGAGACTGGGCCATGCCAAAGCCAGGAGCCAAGAACTGCATTTGGGACTCCCACATGGGTGGCATAAACCTAATTACTTGAGCCATCACTTGTTGCCTTCCAGGGTGCACATTAGCAGGAAGCTGGATCAAAAGCAGAGCTAGGATTCGAACCCTGACACTCTGAAGTGGGATGTGGGCACCCCAAGCAGGGCCTTAACTGCTGTGCCAAGTGCCCACCACCATACACCATCCTCTACTCTGCTTTTTCCATACTCCAAAGGCAACTTACCTTTCCTATTCAGAAAAGGAGTTCCAAGCCTGGGGCTCAGAGCTGCTGCTGGGCATCTATTAAGGCATCTTAGTGCCTGATAGAGGCCATAGCAGCAGACTGTCAGTGACAGCAGCAGACTGGAACCAGAAGGGTGGACCTCCACCCCAGAACAGATGGCTTGGCCAACAGCGTTCCAGCTGGCTTTTAGATATCATTTGCCACCTTGGCCAGTGCAGAAAGTGTACAGCTGCTCTTATGTGGCTCCCACAGCCCTGGGACAGCTCTGCCAGCAGCAAGTTGTGTGTCTTCATGTCTCTGGCTCAGCCATGGAGGAAAGAGCCCTGCCTCTGGGGCCATGGGACCTGGATTAGAGTTTTACCACTTCCTTTTTGTCATGAAGTGGCCTTAAGTAAGTCCTTGATCTCTGTGGGCCCTTGGGGATTTTTTTTTTTTGAATGGAGGTGGGAAAATGAGAGAAAATCAAGAACCTCTTTCCAGATTGAAATGGCTTAGATACTAATATACTGCAGAAAGCCAAAAGCCAAGCACGGATACAGAGTCTTCGAGTTTCATTACGGGACTTGTGCTTAATAGTCTGACTCCATCTCCCTCTCCTTATTGCAACTCAGTCAATTAGTCAATTTCTCTGCATTTTAGTTGTGCTCTATTTGTCAAATGGAGATAATAAGAGATGCCTTAGAGGGATTCAGGGAAGATAAACTAATTAATGGTCATAAAGTCCTGGTGGCCGTGTGCCTGCTAAGTGGTCATGAGTCTAAACAGATCTTTCTAGCTTCTCAGCTGCTCACTGCCTGTGCATCAGAAAGCGGCACCATTACAGCATAACGTTCTTTCTGTTTGAGAGAGACAGAGGGAGAGAGACAGGCAGCCAGAGCGGCCATCCACTTGTTCATTCCCCAAATGCCCACAGTGGCCACGCTGGGAAAGGTTGGAGCTGGGAGCTGGGAACTCAGTCCAGGTCTCCCAACTGCATGGCAGAAACTCAAATACTTGAGTCACCACCTTCTGTGTTCCAGGGAGGCGGTAGCAGGAAGCTGGAAGTGGGACTCGAATCCTGCCCTCCGATGTAGATGTCAGAGCTATTAGGCAAAATGCACCTGCCTTAAGATTTTTGGTTTTAATCAGAAAGGACACATGGAGGCACTAGGAAGAAGCATATCAGAAGCAGAGATCAGAATCCTGGCTAAGAGCTAGGAGGAAGGTAAAATGTGTGGGCTGAGGGAGGAAGACATTTAGGTTACTGATGAGGAGAGATCTTTGGGATTTGAGTTCCCAGGAGGTGTCCCTCACTAACACAATCGGTAGTGGCTGAAGGGATAGCCCCCAGATTGGCAGAAGAAACATGGTGTAGCATCTGCCAGGGTGCTCTTGGCTTTGGGTTCCACATTTTCTTTCCTTTATCACATTGGATGCGAAGGCAGGATCTGAAGATCCTAGCCAGTTCTTTTAAAATATCAATTTACTATTTTGCTTGTTTATCTAAGTTATGTCCTAGGCAATTTGACAATTCAGAAACTAGAGAACATGTTTCAAAATAGAACATAAACTCAAGCCATTGTCTATATCTAGGTTTTTTTCTTAAGCCTTTTCAGATATTTTCAGTGGAAATTAATTCCATCTTCTTAACATTTCCATATTGCTTTCTGGATTGCCATATAGCAGAGGTAGTTATGTAACTAC
This sequence comes from Lepus europaeus, assembly GCF_033115175.1. Taxonomy (NCBI): domain Eukaryota; kingdom Metazoa; phylum Chordata; class Mammalia; order Lagomorpha; family Leporidae; genus Lepus; species Lepus europaeus. The sequence goes on along the minus strand of NC_084832.1, from coordinate 39,853,716 downwards.
CAAGATCAAGTTTAAGTTCCTTGAGGGCAGAGAACATATGCTATGCATCTGCAAGTTCCTTATGGTGTGTAGGTACCACTTTCAACATAGAAAGTCTTCCATAGTTACTTCTAAAAATGATTTGTGCTATGTTATATTAAGAAATATGGAAGTATTGAATAACAGGATTTAGCATGTCAAGATTTTGAGTCTTCGGCATTTGTCCCTTGGGAAAATATTGTAATCTTTTCTTGATTTAACATCTTCTGTGGGGCTAGAATTCTCCTTTGGACTTATTGGCAAGAGGTTAGTTTATTTAGTGATATCACCCTGGAAAACAGAGGGCAGTGACCTAAGAGAGAAAACAAAGTCAAATTAATTTGGTTTGGGACAGATAGGAATAGAACAGACGATGACTGTTGGCATTGCAGAGGAAGCAGAGGAGCCATCCCCTCTGAGTTGACCCTTGGGCAGGTGCGATTTTATTGATTTTATTGTTGTCAACTCTCACTCAGCTGCGTCCTCTCTGTGAGCTCCTTGATATGGAGCAACTGAAGTCCTCGGCTGCCCCTTGCACCAAGAACACTAAATAAAGTAAACACTGATTTTGTCCTATGATTTGCTTGAACTTTGGATAATGATGTATGTTGTCAGCAGATCCTTCTACTGCGGTTCTTACCACACAGTTTGTTAAGGAGTTTTTACCTTTGCACTCCAGCAAGTTGAGGTATAAGATTGTATTTTTATGTTCTTTGTAGGCAAAAAGAAACTTCATTGACCCCGGCAACATGTGTTTTTTATCCTGGGTTTTTTATCCTGGGATATAGAATCAGAGGACAAAAGTGTTCTAAATGTGCTGCGGCCTTAAGAAGTTGAGTAATCTCTCTTATTTCACAAATCAGGATCCGGTGGCCTAGAGAGATCAAATAATATGCCTGAGGCAACAAGATGAGGGTCAGAATCCAGGTGTTTTACTCTCACTCCTAGACACTGTTGGCTATCCTACCTTCAGCGTGATATTGTCTGGCTGAAATTTCTAAGTGACCATTTTTGTCTGAACTAATATTTCGCTCTTATCCAGTGCATTCTACTGGGTTTGATAAAACTGAACTCAATGGCTGGCGCCGCAGCTCATTAGGCTAATCCTCCACCTGTGGCGCCTGCACATTGGGTTCTAGTCCCGGTTGGGGCGCCGGATTCTGTCCCAGTTGCCCCTCTTCCAGGCCAGCTCTCTGCTATGGCCCGGGAGTGCAGTGGAGGATGGCCCAAGTGCTTGGGCCCTGCACCCGTATGGAAGACCAGGAGAAGCACCTGGCTCCTGGCTTCGGATCAGCATGGTGCGCCGGCAGCAGCATGCCAGCTGCAGCAGCCATTGAGGGGTGAACCAACGGAAAAAAAGGAAGACCTTTCTCTCTGTCTCTCTCTCTCACTGTCCACTCTGCCTGTCAAACAAAAACAAAAACAAAAACAAAAACAAAACTGAACTCATTAAGGTTGCACTGTGTGTGAGCTGAGTACCAGGATTTGTCCTGCCATGGCAATGGAGTCCTTACCCTAATGATGTCAGGCTCCTCCCAGCCCTGAACCCACACGACCACTCCTCGAGGGTTGAACCTGGTAGATTTAGAAACTAGCAAGGGAGTTCTTAGAGTGATTGAACGTATAATATGTAATGTAAGCCATTCATTATTATTATTATGATATCAGTAAGGAATGCTTTATGTTGCAAGTATGCTGACTAACTGATGTAAGCAATAAAGACATTTAATGATCTGACATTTAAGTGAGTGAGCAGAGGTTCAATGACATCTTCAAAGTCCAAGATTCTTTCTAGCTTTCTGTTCCACCATCCTCATTGTACTGACATGTGAACTCACTGTCTCAAGACGGTTGCTTTGCTCCCAGACATCACATCTGTATCCAAGGCAACAGCAGTAGGAATGGATCAGAAATGGTGACTTTATCCACCCCCTTTTATTTGATAAAAAAGAAATATATTTTAGAAGCTTGTCTACTCCCCACCTGTAGACTTTCATGTACTTATTGGTCAGAACTATGTCATTGGTCAGAACTATGTCATATAGTTACTCTTGTCTGGAAAGGGACTAGGAAAGAGTTACATAGCTTTTTAAACCTTTATACGAGGAGCTGGCATTGTGGTGTAGTGGGTAATGCTATCTGTGATGCTGGCATTCCATGTGGGTACCAGTTCATGTCCTGGCTGTCCCACTTCCAATCTAGCTCTCTGTTAATGGCCTAGAAGAAGCAGCAGAAGATGGCCCAAGTGTTTGGGCTCTTGCCATCCACATGGGAGACCTGGCTGTAGCTCCTGTCTCCTGGCTTTGGCCTGGCCTAGTGCTGGCTGTTGTTATCATCTGGGGAGTGAACAAGTGGATGAAAGATCTCTTGTTGTCTCTCCCTCTCTCTGTAACTCTGACTTTCAAAATAAACAAATAAATAGATAAATCTTTAAAAAAAAACTATATGTGAGATGTTAGCAAGAGAAATATGTTGTATATAAATATTGAGTTATTGAAGCTTCAGTATAATGATACCTAGAAATAAATAAATACAAGTACAAGCAATATTCTGTATTGACCTTTAATTCTGCCTTATTGTCTAGTCCATCTTCCTTGATGCAGAAGTCAGAAGGTAGCTTACTTTGTCTGGTTAGATTCAAGAGCCTTTACTGACTAGTGGGTATATGTATCCAAACTGAAGGACATGTAACATTAAAGGGTTGGTAGGTATGCTGGGCTCAAGATGTGATTAAAATGGGTCATCTCCAGGGGAGAAAGTAGATCAAGATGGTTCTGCTAGATCAAGGGCTCTGGAGCCACAACTGTTCTAGATTTAAGTTCTAGTTCTGTAACTTCCAAACTATGTGACTTCACCAAATTACATAACTTCTCTAAGCGTCAGTTTCCTCATGAGTTTAATGAGGATAATAATAATCCCTTATTCATTGAGTTGTTGTAAGGAGTTATAAGTTCCTGATCATAGTCTCTGGGTCATAGTAAATGTTCAATATCATCACCATCATCGTCATCAAAACAGGAGGCATTTGAAGTATAGGCATTAGGAATTGGTGTTACAGCATTAAGACATATCAGAGCCTGAAGTGCAAGAGTAGCTTCAGTGGAAAATCAAGAAAATGAATCAGGCAATGTATATTTCCTGTGGTGAGGGTGTGCTGCCTGTCTTACTGGGACTTCCTGTTAACAGATACTCTGGGTGATTCATACGTGGGGGATATACCTCTTATATGCTGGCTTAAACATACCTCCTGGGAGGTAGGCTGCTGTGTAGGGTTCCAGCATATGGAAATTGAATGATGAAAAGGGGACATGCTGGGAATAGGACTCCACAGGGGGGAGCTGGGTGGGATTCTTCTGGTCAAGAGTCTCCTGCTAAGAGTCCTGAAGCCCCATGCAAACCATTGACGATAGAAGGTATTGAGCATAAATTCTGTCTTTTGATCTTCCCTGACCTGCTTTGATTGAGTGTGTGAATGTTTTGTGCCAGTGTGTGTTCTCTGAGTCACTGGGATGCCTATGAGCAGTGACCACTTATACGGTGGCTGCTCTAGGTAAGGTGGGCATTTGGGCTCACTGGAATGTAGCCTGGTTTATAGGCCTGTTTAAACCCAAGTCCATCAGTGGCTGGGATTTAAGGTCAAGTAGAAAGGCCACCAAAATTTAGATGGCTTCCATACTGCACTGGGGATGGGTGACATCTTAACTGTGAGTAATCAGTTATATGGCTTTCTCCCCTCTCAAAAAAGATCTAACGTGGATGATAGTATCAAACATTGTTATTTACATTAGCTAACTTACCCACAAAACAGCCCAGTGAGGTGGGTATAATAATTCTCTCTAGTTTTACAGATGAGGACGTTTGATCAAGTAGCTTACAGAATTCATAAAAATCTGTGGTGTTGCAAAGATGTGGCTAGGTCTAAACATGGTAAGATGAAACGAAAGGCCCCAGGAAGACAAGAACAATTGGCCTGTGATTGTTCTTACAGACTACTTGGTTCTAACTTTTGCATAAAATGGAGCTTACAGGAGTATTAAGCCAAACCCTTCACCCTGTGATAGAGACAAGAGAGAGAGAGATGAACCATGTTCAGGTTTTCCTGATGTATGTTAGCCAACGGCTTGTGCAAGGCTCCTCTTTGCCCTGAAAACACACACATGAGCAAGATGACTGACCGATGGGGAGCTGTGCCCCACATTTTGTAGAATGTCAGATTTTAAGAGTTCTGTTGGGACGAAGAGGTTTGATGTGAGGAGAGGGTTGTTGAGGAAAAGGTTGTGAGGGTAAGTAGAAGATAGGATAGAAAATTCCCAGTGTTGACCAACCTATGGAAGCAGAAAAACTTTCACAGGGCTTCAGTGTTAAGCAATTCAGTTGGAATGGAACATAAAGCATACGAAGTAGATTTTTTGAAAGACGGGTGGAAGATCACAGATCATGGGAGACTTTACATACCGAGTGAAAAAATGTGAACCCTTCCCAGTAGGCAATGGGGAATCTCTTCAACCAAATCTAAATAAGAAAGGGGGCCCTTCAGGGAGGACAATTTTTATTTTATTTACACACAGGTCCATGTAAACTCAACTGGGGCTACTTACAACTGCCTGACTTGTGACTCCAGATGGACAGGTTGCAACAAGACATTCCAATCCTCATTATTATCTTCCTGACCGCCACTGTGCGTCTGAAGGTAGAACTGGGATTTATGTTGTCTGACCTGAAGGTCAGTTGACTAATTTAACAAACATTCTTGAGCATCTTTTTGGGTGTAGTAAGTATAGTTATTTATGAGCACAGTTTTAGGAAAAAGGAACATCCTTGGACTTAATCTATGAATATCTTTTTTTTTTTTTTTTTTTTTTTTGACAGGCAGAGTGGACAGTGAGAGAGGGAGACAGAGAGAAAGGTCTTCCTTTACTGTTGGTTCACCTCCAATGGCCGCAGTGGCCGGCGCGTTGTGGCTGGTGCACTGCGCTGATCCGAAGGCAGGAGCCAGGTGCTTCTGCTGGTCTCCCATGGGGTGCAGGGCCCAAGGACTTGGGTCATCCTCCGCTGCACTCCCGGCCTACAGCAGAGAGCTGGCTTGGAAGAGGGGCAACCGGGACAGAATCCGGCACCCCGACCAGGACTAGAACCCGGTGTGCTGGTGCCGCAGGTGGAGGATTAGCCTAGTGAGCCGTGGCGCCGGCCAATCTATGCATATCTTATTGGCTCAATATTTGAATTCTTGAATCTCTCCTTTTTCTAGAGCTCCTAGTAAAAATCTGGGTCTGAGCTGCCATTTTCTCTGGCCCATCTTCTTTCACAGACTCCCAACTGGGCTCATAACTTTTCTTCTTGAGATTCTATACATCAGGAATAATATTGTGAAAGCCCAGGTCAGATTTCACCACTCTTCTTCATGAAACTCTTCAGTGACTCCCATTACACTTAGATTAAAATCCAAATGTCTACATATCCCACATGACATTGTACGATCCTGCCCCTGCCAGGGCCTCTGCTCTTACCACTCTCTCTCTCTCTCTCCTCATTGTGTTCCATCCTCATTGGCCTCTTGCTTTTTCTTGCGTTTTCCTGCCACAGGATCGTTCCTTATTCTCTTCCCTCTTCTTGGAAGTTTCCTCTATCAGATTCCATTATGACTGTTCCTTCCCCCCACCCAATGCTATTCATTTATCTATTCAAATGTTTCCTGACTCCTCTCACTAGCTGTCTCACCATCTTTATGGCACTCAGTACTACCTGAATTTGTATTTCAATTGTTTCTATGTTTATTATGTGTATTGCTCATTACAATGTAATAAATGCCATTGGCACTCATTTTACATCTTCTAAAGTTGTTTCATTCGTCAAAATTCTCTCTCTCTCTCTTTAATAACTATTTATATATATCATCTATCCATGTCTTCCTCATCACACCTCCACATTTTCCTCTCTTGGCTTTGCAACTCTTGAAGAAACGATATCCATTTTAGGCATATTTCTGGCAAGTAGTAGAGTTCATTTCTGATTTTAATTCTTTTGGCTGCTGTGAATAGTTTTTCTCTCATTGTTAGTAATTAAAACAAACAAGCAGAAAGACTCATATTGTTCTATCTCATTGCCAAATTGGATATTGCTCAACTTAAAATTAAATGTACACACACCCATAAAACTAGCCAAACTGGCTATTACAATTACATAAAGTTCCTCATGCTCATTAGCAGTGTTGCCTTTCATGGATTTATTCTGTTTGGCATATACATCAAAGTAACAGTCATAAAGACTTATATAAAAATTTGGAGCATGTAGATGTGGAAAGTTTTTAGTTTTTTTTTCGTTGTTTGTTTCCAGTTAAATTGCAACCAACATATAGCATTGTAATTGTGATATAAATCTTAAGGTACAGAATATAAAAACTCAGTGTTTTGTCAAAACTTTGTGTTCTCTAAGCCCATTGTCAGAGTCACCTGATAATGGCCGATATGATTCAGCTTTGCATTCTGCTTCTGGGGAATTAGTGTCAGAATACCAGCCCTGATCTCTTTAGTGAATGATTCATTCGCTAACATGATTAGCAATTCTGAAAGCTAGCATGTTGGCCACTAATATCAGATTTTTAGAAGCTGCCCAGATTTAATGGCAGGGGAAGAGCACTGAGTCCACTGTCTTGATTGCTGATGGTTTTAGTTGAACCAGAAGAATGAGTTTCTTAGGACTTCCAAAGCATTGCATTTTCTCCATGAGAAAAATGATACAATTGTATAGTGTAGGGGAATTAGAGATATGAGTGAGTGATGAAGCTTCATCGAGGAAGCCATGTAGATTATGTTCATAGGAGTCTGAACAGTGTGTTGCATTCAAAAACAAAAAACCAAAACAAAAAAACCCACAACCAACTCAAATCCACTGATCCAAAGGCATGGCTCTGTATGTTTCTGAGTATAAGATGTTTAGAAAAGTTGGAGCAGGTGGTTGAGATTGAGATTACTGTTCCATGCTTAGTTGTCTACGTGTCTGCGTCTCAGGGTAGACAGTGAGCTCTTTGGAGGCAGAGCCTCGTTCATCTTTCTTTCCCATTGTCTGGCGTGGTATCTTGTGTGGCTGAATAACTGATGATCTTGACAGTGCTGGTAATGGTGGCATCCCCCAGGTCACCCTATGCCAGACACCATGCTCACTGCTTTGCACATATTACATTATTCAGTTCTCATACCAGTCTAGTCAGAAGGTAACAATATATTCTGTCCATATTTTGTGAGGGAACTGTGAAATGAAATGTTTGTGAAGTGTTTGACTTGGAACCTGAAACAATTTCTGTTCTCTGACCTAAGTTCATATTGTTGAGTACTATGCTTGAAGATTGTTGCCTGAATGGATGGGAGCTTAGTTAACCAATTATCTCTGCCCCAACTAGATCCCCGCAACGCAATTGAGAGTTTACAAATGGAACTGAACTGTGGTGATGTCCTAGACATAGCCAAAGTTTCAGTGATTGTTGAGAAGAGAAACTGTCGGTGTAGGTAATAAGAGATTGAGGTTTTCCCTGTTACCAATCAGCTCCAAATGTGAAGAGGGCAGTGGATTTAAGAAGAAAAGGGTGCACATTTGACACAGTGGTTAACACACTGCTTGGGACACCTGCATCCTATGCTAGAGCAGCTGGGTTCGAATCCTTGCTTTGTTCTTTTTTTTTTTTTTTTTTTCATTTTTTAAAAGATTGTATTCATTTATTTGAAAGGCAGAGTTACAGAGAGAGAGAGAGAGAGAGAGAGAGAGAGAGAGAGAGAGAGGTCTTCTATTTTTTGGTTTATTCCCCAGATGGCCACAACAGCCGGAGCTGTGTTGATCCAAAGCCAGGAGCTTCTTCTGGGTCTCCTACGTGGGTGCAGGGCCCAAGGACTTGGGCCATCTTCCACTGAGCTGGATCAGAGGTGGAGCAGCCACGACCATATGGGATGCCGGCTCTGCAAGTGGCTGTTTTACTTGCTACGCCACGCGGTCGCCCCAGCCCCTGCTTTGCTCTTGATTCCAGCTTCCTGCTTCTGTGCACCCTGGGAGGCAGAAAACGATGGCCCAACTACTTAGGTCCTTCCTACCCATGTGGGAGACCCCGACTGAGCTTCAGGCTCCTGGCTTAAGCCAGTCCCAGACTGTCTAGCTGTTGTGCCCATTTAGGGAGTGAACCAGTGGATGGGAGATTTTTTTTCTCTCTGTCTTCCAAGTAAATTGAAAATAAATAACAAACTTCAAACTTGGAGAGAGAGAGAGGGAGAGAGAGAGAGAGAGAGAGAGAGAGAGAGAGAGAGAGAGAAGTGGGAGAGAGACAGTACTACAAAGGGAGACCTAAGTAAAGTAAAAAGTAGGAATGTCTTTTGAGAGGAGGCTATCTTTCATTTCTAGAAGCTTCAGAAGTGATGCTTCTAATCCCCCATCTTGTTCAGATTCCTGCTCAAAGGCACAGAACAGAACAGAAAAGCCAACGGAAAGGTTTGGGCATGCTTCTGTACACAAAGTGCCCTTCCCCCTTCCTGGAGTAACATGTGCTTTGGAAGCAAATGGGTGGAAAGTTTTGCCCACTTTGGCTGCCCCCACTTTTGCGCGTGGGTGTGAGTTTGTGTGCCCAGCTCTACCACAAGGAGTTCAGGCTTCTTTACCTGCTGTTGAGTCTCAACAGGGTGAGACATGTGCCTGTGGCTGCAGGCCTGGCCCAGGAAAACTCGTTGTACTGGATATGGAAATCGTTAAAGCAAAGTGGCAGGCTAGGTTGTCTTATTTTCATGCTGATGCTCTCCTCATTGGAGAAAGCCGGGCCTGGGAGGAAACCATTTGCATGGCTCCTTCACCTGGCAACTCTGGAAGCTTTTGCCAGGAGCACCATTTCCACAGACCAAGGCATTACGGAGGGACCATCCTCGTCAAGATAAATAAACCAGAAAGGAAAAACCATCACAGGCCCTTCCAGTCCTTTCTATCTTCCTAGCTGTGCCCTTACAATCCTGATGGTTCTCCAACTTTTTCAAATAGGTTTCTTCCTCCTCCTCCACCTGCTCCTTCTTCTTCTTTACTTTGTAAAAAGATTTATTTATTTATTTGCAAGGCAGAGTGACAGAGAGATCTTCCATTTGCTGGTTCAGTCCCCAGATGCCTGCAACAGCCATAGCCCCATCATGTCAAAACAAGGAGCCCAAACTCTATCTGGGTCTCCCACGTATGTGGCAGGGGCCCAAGTACCTGGGTCTCTGCTGCTTTCCCAAGTGCATCAGTGGGAGGCTGCATTGACAATGGAGGAGCCAGGATCTGAACTGGTGCTCTGAAGTGGGATGCCAGCATTATCGTTGGTGGCTTAGACTCCGCATCTCAGCTGGCCCCCAGGTTTCCTTCTTTAGTACTCGATTCGCCATAGGACATTCCTCTGCCTTCTATTTGACTAATGGTTTAACGGACTTAAGCCTCAGTCTTGGCATGAGGCAGATCTGCTAGAGGAAAAGTTTGCTCACCTTCTGGAGCCAACATTAGCATTGGTTGATGGAAGGTGTTTTTCCCCTAATGTGCTTATGTAAGGAGTAATGATGAGTAAACATCAATTTGGAGAGATTTTATTTGGATAAATATTATACAACTTGTCTGGTTAGTCACAATTTATCAGATCCTTTCTCTCTCTCTCTCTCTCTCTCTCTCTCTCTCTCTCTCTCTCTCTCACCTGTCTTCTGTGTACTGCAAAATTTCCAAGAACAGGTCCCTGGTGCCCTTCTGCTTATTTCCTTGTGCAGGGCAGACAGGAACATTACAAGACTCGGCATTCTGGTGACACAATGCTAACTTCCACTTCAGCAGAAGCACAGTGAATGCAGACCCAGAAAAACCAGCAAAGCTGACTTGACACCCTCCCTTCTCCCACCAGCAGCACCTCTTTAGGTCTTCAGAGGAGCCCAGGTGTTGCTTGCTCTTCCCAGCTCACAGCAGGAGACTTGTGACACCTCCCTGCTTTTAAGAGCTCCTGCCCCAAGACAGACAGCCTTCTTTGCTGCCCTTCCCCCCAACTCCCAGGCCTTTCTGAACCCACTTTTGCATTCCTGAAACCTGCACAGGTCAAACACAATCTGTACCTAATTTACACATATCTTTCTATGGTTTCCGGTCCCCAGCATGGTTTGCTGTTTCTGTGACAGAATCTCATTTCTCACCCCTCTTCGTGCTCACTGATGGGGAACCTACAGCCCTGTACTCTGCGTCAGCCTTTTTTGCTTCTGCCTCTATGAGAAGACTCAGACTGAACCACGAGCAGCCAGAGCACAAGGACGTGGAGGAAAGGGCGTGGGTGGGTGTAGGTTCTTAGCTTTTGTTTGGTAGCTGGACTGAATACTTTTTAAAGAGTATTTCCCCTGTTGGGACAATTGGAAGAACACTTACATCCATTTTCTAGTTGCTGTGTGGTGGGTACTTACATTCAAAAAAGAAAGAAAATTCCATGCTCGGGAGATCCATCTGTTGTTGCATTTCATGGGAGCTAAATGCACTGGAAAATATGGCTAAACACACTTCGTACACATTTTCTCCACCTTTGGACTGATACCAGTCATAAAACTCCATCTTGTATAGACAATCTGTTAAAATAAGTTACTAAGAAACCTAAACAGGTGTAAAGGTCGCTCCTTGTGTGAGTGGGCTTCCTTTCTGCTGTGGTTATAGCCAAACCCAAACTCTCTCAGAGATGGGGTTTTATAGTCGATATTTTAAACTGTAAACCACGTTATATGACTGCAGAGCCGCGCCCAGTAGAGTCAATTTTCCTGTTTCGGAACTCCCGTGCGATCCTGCGCATAATTCATGTTCATTTGTCATGTTCCCACTTTGTTCAGAGCCTGAGAGTTTATGAGCAGGTTGCTCCACTGCATTTTAAACATGTCATCTTTCTCAAGGTGTTTTTTAAGAAAAATAAATGGGCGATGAAAAGGGAGCCAAATGTGTCCTTATTATGAGACAGAACACGTTAACAAAGGAGAAGGAATTCTCTTTCTGGAGAGCCCAAGGAAAATGGATCACATTCTAGAAAGGGCATGTAGGTCTGAGGGCAATTTATAGAGAGGAGACTGTTTCTCTCAACCATTTTCTGAGCATCCATTTACCAGGCATTGTGGTAAGCACTTTACATGGATTCTCTCCTTTACTAATTGATGAGTCTCTGTGAAATACCGAGAAAATGCCGGGGGAGAGGTGAATGCGTTGTTCCAGTTCTTACAGAAAGGGATGAGCTGATACGGAATTGCAGCCTTGGTGGTTTCACTCCAGCACAGCCTGCATCCCACACCACCCCTACATCCCTGCTCCCGTGGGTTTTAGTGTTGCAAGGGCAGAAGAATAGAAGCATCCCTCTGCATTGACTCAGCTTCCCAATGATAAGATAATAAAGAGCTGGTGGTAATGCTGAGAATTTAGACGTTCCCGGTTGGTTCAGCCAAACTGCACGGATTCTATTCTTACCTGGGTGGAAGGGGTATCATGTGTGACAAACAGACTCAGCTCGCTTTTCTCTGTCTGAGCAGAGTGAGTCATTACTTTTATTAGAATCGGAGCCGATCTTTCTCCTTCTGTTCAGAAAAATCCATTGTTTCTCTCAGCCCACTCGGAGACTTTTAAGTGAATCAGTTAAATTGTCTATAATTTAAATAAGAATTGGCAAACTCCTTTACCTACCAGTCTAGAAGCAAGAATGTTTCTCTTCTCCCTGGGCTTGTGGAAGGAAAAAGCACTGCTTTGAGAACCTGATTTGTGAAGCTGCCTTGGCTCATTTGTGGCCATTTCGAGACCAGGGCTCCATTCTCTCCAAAGATAACACACATTTATGATAATTCTTTGTCTGAAATGAAGGATCAGTGTCTTCCATTCATCTGTGCCATGTGACAGTGTAACATTCAGTCAAGTAATATTAAGGAAAAGAAATACTTCTATGCTTCCTAATTAGAAACCGAAACCCAAGGAGCTTACGGCTTAGTTGACAGTCACTCCAAACCCTAACATTTAAGTTACCAGACTTGGGGTGGATGGAGTAGCTCTGGTAGGACTGTGTCTTGTTAGGGGGCGTCTGAAGGGGTCGGTCACGACTGCAGCCTGCTGGATCTTGTACTTGGTTAGATGCGCATGAGGAGGAAGGAGAAATGGCCATGCAGTCAGTGGAATAGGACAGAGAAAGAGCCTAAGGAATACTGCGTGTGGAAGGGATGACAAGAAGAGAAGAAAACAAACGTTTTCTGTGCAATTATTGGATGAGGCTCTTTGTTTTCTTCTGCAGGAGGTTAGAGAAGAAAATAAATCCCAGATAGACCTCCAGCTGGCTACCAGCAAGGTGCGGGAGGAAGATAGACTTTCTCCATTTTGCTTTGCTTTCCAGGTCTTAATCAACGCAGACGTGAACCTTTCTTTGCTAAGAGAATAAGTGCATGAATAAAGTGACATATGCTTTCAGGGCAGAATGGCCAAAATGATAGACCAGCTAGAGCAAGCTTCTCAAACTCAGTATTATTGGCATTTTGGGCTGCTAATAATTCTTTGTTGTGAGGGTTAAGGGCTGTCCTGTGTAATGTGGGATATTTAGCGGCATCTCTGATTACCCAGCCAGTGCCAGGAGTACTCTGCCCCTCCTTCTCCCAGCGCCCCCCAGTTGGGAAAACAAACCAAACCGAACCAAAGCAAAGGAAAACAAAACAAAATGTCTCCAGACACTGCCCGATGCCTCCTGGAGAGACAAACTTGTCTCTAGTTGAGATCTACTGCTTTACAGTAGATAGAATGACCTAGCGTGGTTTCTTTATGCCAGGAAACTTGCTGAGCCAAGGTGAAGATTTATGACCTGAAAAAGGCAACCACAGCAGGTGTGGAGCTTGAGAAAGGGTAGTGTCTCTGCCCTGAAAGGACCTCAGGGTCATGGGCATGTCTTGTATCTTTGAATCCTCTCCTTAGGACCCAGCACAGTTCAAAAAAGCCCTGGGAAAGAGTCTATAAATGTTTGTTGAATGAATAGGATGTTTGCTTAGAGTCCCAGAGTAGCCTCCTGTGCTCAGAGAGGAAATCAGAAGGACCAACAGCTATTTACTCATAGCTGTGCCTACTTGCTGGTTTATTGTGTGCTATTGAGAGGCTCTTGAATATTGCAGAAGTAACCAAGGATACCAGTGCGCTCACATGCAGCAAACATATGGGAAAAACAATAGACCAACAAATGTCACAAGGCCTGTTTTTCAGGTTTATTACCAGAGTGTAAGGTTTAGAAGACAGAGTGTGTAGAAAAAGTAGGGCGAGAGCCTCCCTTAGACTATTTACTGTCCTAATCTTTGCAAATTGATAATTAGTCAATATGCCCTTGACTTTTGCATCCTGCTTTATTCAGGAACTGGTATATCTTCTCATCCAGGGAGCAGTTCAGAACTGCTGAGTCCCAAGTGGCAGATCTCTGCTTCTTCACCAGAGACGTGGCTAGTGAGTAGTGGAGGGAGATGCAGTGGCCCCATCAGGGAGGGGAGGTGAGTTTGGTGTGGCAAAGATGCAGGATGGACACTCCTTCCACCAGCATGATGATAAAGTACAGGATGTAAACAGCCAGCTTTGGCGACTCATTTGATCCTCCTTTCTTCATATTTTTTATTTTTGAGTAATATTTATATTCAACATAGTCCTTGTCATCAAGATTCAAACATTCTGAGGTAAGGATTTGAGGAAATTTCTCTTTGGAAGATCTTTGCGCAGAAGATTTAAAAATGAATGTCCTCTAAGGCAGGCAGCTTTCCTTGGTTCCTCTGTGGTATGAGGAGTCAGTTCCATGATATCCATCAATACCTACGCCGTATGAATTCAGAGTCTTGTACTCCAGTGCTAGTTGATATCTTCTCAAACATAGCATGTCCTGAAATGAATAATCTCCCTTGTCCTCTCCAAACCTACTCTTGGGTTCTTACCCATCTAATTCAATGGCAATTCTACCCTTCCACTGGCTCAGGTTAAAACTCTTGTAGTCATCCTTGACTTCCTTCTTTGTCTTACACCCTATTATTGCACCCCCACTAATCTTGAGATCTGAACATTTCTCATCACCTGCATTACTACCATTCTGATCTGAACTACTGAAAACAACACAATAGCCAAGATGATAGGTATTTATTTTTTGTTTATTTGAGAGTTAGATAGTCAGAGAAAGGGAGAGAGAGAGAGAGAGAGAGCGAGCGCACTCCCATCCACTGGCTCTCCCCCCAAATGCCCACCAGAGCTGGGATGAAATCAACAGAAGCTGGGAGCTGGGAACTCAAGATAGGCCTCCCACATGTGTGGTAGAAACTCAGATACTGTTGCCTCTCAGGGTTTGCTGGAGTCAGGAGTTGGAGCCAGGACTTTATAAAGTAGATGTTTCCATCTAGGACATGAGAAGCTTAACCACTAGGCTAAATGTCCCTATGCCAGGATGAGATTTTTAAATTGTTATTAGATCTTACTTGAAACCTTCAAGTGTCTCCTTATCTTACAGTAAAAAAACAAATTCTTTACGTGGTTTTTCAACAATCCCCCAACCTTTATCTCTCTCACTCATCTCCTGCTAGGCTGTTCATCACTCACTCACCAGTTCACCTCCTATTTACCTTTTCTTAAGCATTTGAGACATGCTCTACCTATTCCTGCAGCCTGTGGAACTCTTCCCCCAGATATCTACATGGTTACATTTGGCCCCTTCAAGTCTCTGCTCAAATGTCACCTCACAATGAGACCTACTCTGATTATGCTACTTAAAACTACTTTCTGTACTCCCCTCTTATCCTTTAGTACCTTTCAAAAATAGCATTTATTAACTCTGAATGCTGTATTATTTATTCACTCCATCTATTTTTTTTTTGTCTCCCTTGCTAGAATGGAAGCCTCACAAGAACAGCAATCTTTGTTTATCCCAAGCATCTAAAACAACATCTTGTGCATAGTGAGCGCTCATAAATATTTGTGGTTGAATAAATACCTCTTTCAAAGCGTGTACTAGCTGTTTACTCGGTCTGTCTTTCTGCCCAGACCGTGAAATCTTTTGGAGAAAATAATCAATAGAATGCCCTCCACTGCAGTGGTTACTACTACTCTTTTCCTTAAAATGTACCCCTCAAATTGTGTGAGCTTCAGGGCCCACAGAACCTGGCCTGCTGCATATCAACCTGGTGGCATCACTAGGAGAGTTAGCGATAATGCATGCAGAGAACTCAAACAGCGTCTGGCATTTGGGCATTGAAGGCTGTTATAATTTATGTGTCTCCCTTGCTGCATTGTGATTGGCTCAGTGGCTGGAAGAGAGTGGGGCAAAGGAATGTGTGTGCTGACGAACAGAAGAATTGAATGAATGAATGTATTTCCATATGAGAATTCAACTATCTGTTTGGGTTTTGAGTGTTGAGTGCCACCCGCCTTCCTTTTGCAAGTTAGTTTCTCTCTTCAAGGATGTAGCAAGAGTCATATAAAAGAGTTAAAAAAATCACTTGATAAGTGATTCTACACCTATCTAGATTGTCATGAGAAGGACATAGTATTCCATAACCTCTTTCATCTGCAAGCAAGGCTAAAGGTTAGAGTCCTTTATTATTTTCTCAGTAGTCCTTATCACAACATGGTGAGAAAACACGGTGAGCACCAACACAAGATAAATGACAATGACGTTAAAAGGAGACTTCTTAAATTGGCTTCCTTTTTATTTGTCATATGCCTACGTTAACACGACCTGGATCTGAATTTCCCTACTGTTCCTGCCTTCAGTCTTACCTGTCTCATTACATTGACTTTTTTTGTACCTGTCATGTTTATATCTAACGTACTAGCTACATAAATATATTTTAAATATCTGTGATGGCTGTTTCTGTAGAGTGTAGCAAATCCTCTGGAATAAACCTCATACAAGATAAGTAAGGGACCCAAGGGCTTACAAAAAACTACGGAGTAGTTTTTGCTTTCTTGGTTCCTATTTCCCTCTGAATGCAGTGTAGTTTGGCTTCTGACTTCATCATCTGGCTCCCAACTGTGAAGTCGCCTTTGAGGGGCTCCCATTCTGCCTGGTGTCTGCAGCATTCTGCCCTGGTGACTGGCTTCTGAAAAACTCTGATTTTGGATTGGCAGCAAGTCTGGTCCTCTTTTCTCCCTCTCTGTTCTTAATACTGTTCATGAGCTCCTTCTTATTCTTCAGAGATCTGTCTTTGTTTCGTGCACTGTGGCCAGTGGGTAGGTTCATATTTTATCTATACATAAGTAGCCCCACAGTCTATGTATTCTGATTTATCATGAGCTTCAGATCCAAATTTCTAACAACCTGCAGGAAACATCCACAAGAATATCTTTCAGGCGTCTGAGACTCCACATCGCCTTAAACTAGATCATGCTGTTCTCTACCTTGAGTGCAAACTGTCCTGTGTGTGTGTCTCTCTACTTCATTTTAAGGCAGCACCTTGAATTGGGATATTGGAGCCATTTCTGAGTCCCTCTCTCAACCTCTGTCCTTTGTCTTGCATTCCATACAGTTGTCATCTACCTCTAAAATATTAGCTCAAAAGCATCTGAAATACCACTACAACTTCCCATCTAAAAACCTTTACTATCTCTCTATCAAAAAGGACATTTTTAAACACCACAGAAGGGTTTGGTGGCGAAAATATTCTCGTGGAAAATAACTAAAGGGAAGATACCACGACTCCACAAAACATTGCCAATGCTAGAAAAATAAGGGCTTTTGACTCTGAAGCAATGAGATCTAGAAAAAGCATCTCCAGAATGTTGTGTTTATTCTCTAAGACTCTCTTAAGACTTTGACCTTACAGCCTACAGTTTTAAAAAATGCTCTTCCTCATATTTTCTCAGTTATGTGTAAGAGGATTTGAAACAAAGAATATGTCTAGATCAATATCTGCCAAACAAAGCTCTTCTGCTACATTTAGTTTAGTAAACACCTCTCTTCTCCACTTCAGAGCCCAAGCTGGAGGAGGAGGGAGGTGTTAGAGCGAAACTGGAGGAACCAACTGCTCCACAGGGGATGTGGCTGAGGGACAAGGCGGTAGGTGGCATGACAGAGGTTTGTTGGTCTATACCACACGTCCTGGCACCAGAGTAAATGATAAAAGATCCAGTCTATCAACAGGGTAATGTGAAATTTCCATTTATTTGATAACTTATGATATCGTGTGAAGCAAACATAGAGCAAGAATTTTCCTATGTCACACATGTTGTATAGAAATGACCTCACTCCCCACAATATTGTTCTACATCACTTAACCCTGAGTGATTTAGCATAGAGAGAATGCAATTGCTTCCAAAGTTCATGCACCATTGAAGAAAGAATCTTCCACGTCAACCTGTTATTCAGTGTGCTGTGGGTTTTCTGATCCACATCTTGCTCTGTGCAAAACTGAAAAAAGAAAAAAAGAAAGGGTTATGGATCTGTCTTTTTCCACCTGAGGCATTAGCTTGTATAGCTCTACTGCATATAAAGGCTCTTTGGCCATTCAGCAATGCATGACTTGTTCATGCCATTTCTGATTGACGTTTTGCACGCAAATGGCACTGGGTAGTCAGTTCATTCAGTTAAATACTAAGTGTCCTTGCTCTCTAATCTCTACATATTCTGGCCCTCTAGAAGGAAAAAAAACCCCACATATGTACATTTTAGAACTTCTTATAAAGTGGGAGGACATCTTCATATCATGTAAAGTGTGTATAGTAAAACTGAATGTGAAATGCTGACAGGGTGACATGTTTTATGAAGTTGCCTTAAACCTTTTCTACAGCAAGGCAGTTATACATAATATATAGGCAGCAAAGAGGAAAATGTGAAACTTCTTGACATAAACTCTTCGTTCATGTATCTACCGTGATGGATAACAATGTGTTTATGACCTTATATCCAAGAGTTAGTAAAACAAACCTTTACAGTGAAAACTAAGTCCCTCCTATGATGTGGAAATTTACATATTTTGTGTCTTTATGCCATTAGGATGTTATTATCCAATGTCAAATACTAGTAGATTTAATGAAGCCCAAACATCCATTAAATATAAAAAAAAAAAAACAACAACTAATTGACTGCCTATTATATACTAGACAATGTTCCAAGTACTGTAAACAAAACCAAATCAAATCTATGCCTTTAGTCGGGATGGGCTAACACAGAGTGTGTGCTAACTGCCCAACACTGATTGAAGTCCTTTTTTTTTATTATTTTTTATTTTTTTGACATGCAGAGTGGACAGTGAGAGAGAGAGACAGAGAGAAAGGTCTTCCTTTGCCATTGGTTCACCCTCCAATGGCCACTGCGGCTGGTGCATCTCACTGATCCGAAGCCAGGAGCCAGGTGCTTCTCCTGGTCTCCCATGGGGTGCAGGGCCCAAGCACTTGGGCCATCCTCCCCTGCACTCCCGGGCCACAGCAGAGAGCTGGCCTGGAAGAGGAGCAACCGGGACAGAATCCGGCGCCCCGGACTAGAACCCTGGGTGCCGGTGCTGCATGTGGAGGATTAGCCTAGTGAGCCACGGCGCTGGCCTGATTGAAGTCCTTTACGTATACCAACTTTTCAAATCTTTATTTCCCTGAGATGCCTATTATCATCCCCACTTTACAGGAGAGGAAGCTGAGGCACAGAGATTTTAATAGAGTTGCCAATATATATATATTGATAATGAGTGCCAGAACCAGGTTTCACATTCAAGACATCTGTTCTGGAACAATGAAATGAAAACCGAAGCAATGGAAGTGTAATTGGTGACTAATGACTCTGACAATTTTTCCCAGAATAGCAACTCATGAGTGGTTGTTTCGCTGTAACCCATAACCAACATTGCCACTGATTTTGAAGGAAACAGGTTGAAGGAGTTACAATATAGGTCCCAGTGCAAACCTCTGTTGTTCATCTGTGGCACTTGATCACCTCTTCTGTCGTATCAAAATGATGAATTGTTTCTCTTAGAGATTTTTGATCTCACATATCATCTGGTATTTTAGATTAGGAAGCTTTAATAACATATCTAGAAACCATATTTAAGAGGGAAGATCATGTTTGCATTCAAACGTTGAGAAACATATTATTTTGTCACTATATCATTTAGGATGCCGTGCCATCTGGATAGGTCTTTGATTAGAGTAACACAAAACATGTCATGAGTTGGTTGACATTAAGACTGGCATGCAGAAAGCCACTGGCCTGGCTTACCACTGGGGAATGCTTCAAAAAACTGCTCATGATAATAATGTTCACACTGATGTGCTTTGAAGGAAATGTGTCTCATGTAAAAAACTGAAAGTCCCTTTAAATGAGGATCAATTTTGCACATAACCTTAAGAAGAAAAGAAGAACCAACGTAATTCACGACTGAGTAGCACCATCATTGAGAGGGTAGAGCAGATGAGGTCACATATAGGTCTGTCAATTGTATTCTGTGGCCTGACACCACACCCCTAAGTCAGGCCAATCAGGAAGGTGGGTGTCAATGATCAATGAAATCCTTCACACTACTGGAAAAATGACTCACATACCAGCCTTAGTAATGAATTTGATTGGTTCTTTATATGTGGAAGAAATTTTATATTGTACATAAAATGTTGGAAAGCTTTCGCGTGTATGTGGTTTGTGAAAAGCAATAAAAGGCTTTGGGATACATTTTCAAGTCAGTTCCTCGGCTTGGTTATGCCAAGGTCAAGCAAGTAGATGTAATGCATTGTAAATACAGGCATGATGAATTACAAGAAAATGTCCTGGGTGTGATTCTTAAACTTTAGGTTACTATACCATTTCAGGCTACATGGTTATTAATATTGATAAACTAAGCATAGAATTGTTCTAAAATCAGTCCCACCCTCATTCTAGGCATAACTGGTCAGTCTTTTAGGGAGAGGCCAAAATGTGTGCGTGCACATGTGTATGGCTCTCTTATCAATAGCGTTAGTACACAGGGAACATGAGAATTAGATCCAAAGAAAAGAATGTCAGATTGGGCTAATGTAGTATTGTTGTGAGTTGAATCCTGTCCCTTGAAAAGATAGGTTAATTCTTAACTTCTAGTCCTTGTGAATGTGACCTTATTTGGAAATAGAGTCTTACAGATGTAATCAGGTTGAGATGAGGTCACACTGGAGTATATAAATGCAATATGACTATGTCTGTGAGAGAACAGTCACATAACAGAGAGGAGAACAGCACCATGAAGACTAACACATATTCATACACGTGCGTGCACACACACACAGACACATGGAAGAAGGCCAGGTGATAACAGATGATGGTACAGCTGCCACCCAAGTGGTGGCTGGCAATCACCAGAAACTAGATGAGGCAAGGGAGGATTTTGCTCTAGAGTCTTCAGAGAGAGCAATGCCCTGTGGATGCTGTGAATTTAGATTTCTAGCCTCCAGAACTAGGAAGGAAAAACACCATTTCTGTTCTTTTAAGTGACTTAATTTGTGATTCTTTGTTATGGCAGCCTTTGGAAACAAATACAGAAGCTTATCCTGGTGAACTGTGTGGGTCACCGTGGGAAAATGAGAAGCTCTCAGAATGAATCCCAAAATGTTAACACACAGACATGTTTTAAGCTCTTTGAGCTCAAGGGTTAGAGTAAGTAGTCCTGCTTTGCAGCCTCTAGTTCCAGTGGAGTCAGTTATGAATCTCCATGGGTGTGCATAGTGGATCTGCCTAATGTGATCTTACCTTTTCTAAAGGGACACACAGAGTCCTGTGACCACTTTGCCAGCCAATCACTGTCCAGCTTTGCAGATGATGCTGTCAGGTAGATGGTAGGGTGGTGAGTACGTGTACTTATAGGGGGTGAAGAAGGCATTACTACAGGAGACTTAGCCCATTGTTATAATTGGAAGTGATAACAATGCATTGTGTAGGGGGTTGACTGAAGAGAGAAGGTCATGATCTCTGTTATCTCAAGAGATCCTCTCATTTTTGGCAGGAATGAGTGATATGTATATGTTAGAAGTAGGGTCAAATAGTCTCTTACACTTTGATGTGTTCTTTTCTTGGGGATCTCCACATGAATAATTATGGTCATCATGCCACCTTTTGATGAGCTGGTATGTCAGCTTCTGATTTCTGAAAGCAAACTGAGATGAAATTTAGTGTGCAAGATATTTATCAGAAATTCATACCTGAGGAAGGAAAGTGGAGAAAGCAGAGAAGGGCAGAGGAAGTCTTGAGTCTTGGCTAGCCCAGCAGGGAACTCTGGCATGGGTACAGCCCATCAGAATTGTTCCAGGTTGGGCCTAAATGACTGAGTCTTCACATCCTTACCATTCTCACCAGCATGTGTAGTTTCCATGGGAAGAGGCCGACTCTGCTCTGTAGAAGGAGTTGACAGCCATAGTTTTGTCTGCTGATCATACCCTGTGACTGAATAGCAAATCTTTCTGTGAAAGGAGACTGAGGAGCACATCTCTATGTCTACTACAGGTCAAGATTCACTTGTGTGACTTGAACCTATAAGGTCTTTGAAAGCTGTTGAGGGGTTATTGGTGTTGAGACTTGTGGGAAAGTCATGAAGGAATATTCTGGAAGAAGAATAATATGATAAGTTGGTAGACAGACCAATCTGTGTCAAGGAGATGTAAATAGCTTTCCATCAGCAACTTTTTTTGGTGTGCATCATTTGATTATCTAGGAATGCACAGAGTGGAGAATGGAGAAAGCCCTGAACAACCCCTTCAGCAGTTGGTATACACACTGGGAGGTGAGGTTACTGATCAGATAACTAAATGTGCAGAGGCAGAAGACCTCCTTGTAAAATAAGGTGAAAGAGCTAGAAGTGGATAGGTAAAACAATATAAAGGAAGAAATGTTCATCACAGGATGGTATTATGATCAGAAAAGAAGTCATTCATTCATTTATTCAAAAGATGATCCTTGGGGGCTGGTGTTATGCTGGAACAGATTAAAAACCAGCACTTGGGCACCTGCATTCCCTGTTAGAGTGCTTGGTTCAAATCCTGACTATACTGTGCTTCTAATCCAGCTTCCTGCTATTGTACCTTGGAGACCTAGATAGAGTTTCTGGCTCCTGATATTAGTCTAGCCCAGGCCAGACTATTGTAGGCATTTAGAGAAGTAAACCAGTAGACAGAACAACTCTTTGTGTATGTGTCTCTCCCCTTCTCTCTGCTGATCTGCCTTGCAAATCAATCAATCAATCAATCAATCAATCTAAAAAAAAAAATATGAGCCTTGAAGAGTGAATGAGGATTATGTAGGTTAAGAGGAGGATTATGTAGGAGGGGAGAACTGTAAGTAGAAGGCCCTATGACAGGGGATCCTGCATCCTTGTCATGATCCTCTCACTAGCATTCTATAACAGTCTTCCTTTTTCTTCCCATCTACTGAAAAAGACAACAAAAATCTCCCTAGAAGACATGAGGGCATGGCTAAATACAGAGACTGTCACATGGTGGAGCAACTTTAAGAAACTGGAGCACAGAGCACAGGGATGTCTGTGGTATGAGGTGAGGCAGGGGATCAACAGAGTGCTGATAGACCACTAAAATGGTGTGAGACAGGGCATCAGTAGGGTGCAAATACAGCACTGCTTCCTTCTAAGGCCCAAAGGACCTCTTTGCAGGGGTAAGCAGGGGAATAACGTGAGCGAGCTGTGTTTTAGAAGGGTTGTTCTGACAGAGAATGAAGAATTAATTGAAGGGAGGCAAGACTCAAGATTAGTATTTTGAAGTGATTTAGCACAGAAAAGATGAGTGGTTAGAATTGAGATGAAATCAGCAACGGGTGATAGATTGGATTTTGAAAGTTAAGAACAGGGAAAGGTCAAGGCCAAACATGATTTCTGATAGAAGAGCAGTACAAAATAAACTCCTCAGGCATTTGTGAACTTGACACTCATTCTTGGCTCTATTATCTTCATCTATGACGATACGGTTCCTAGAAGGATGACGGTAATCATGGTATTAGAGAAAAGACTATTTAATTCTTCCTTTTGAATGGAAGCAAATGTACCAGTATGGGGTTTGAAGTCAGAAGCTCAGAATGATATGGAGAATTCACCTGCTTCTTAGTTTCTTCTTTGGTAAAATGGAGATGAATTCTGTCCACACCATTGGCCTGTCATGAGAGATAACTGAAATAATGAAAGCTTTGGCAGTGCTGGATAGAGCTGACACTAAGGTTTCCATTCATTCAGTTGTTTATTCATTCAATATATTGTGCAAAACAGAAGTTTAATGTCACGATATGATCTTTCAAAATATGTTTTTAATGTTAACATTATACCAGAAAAGTAAAAAAGAAATTACTGCATCACAAACTATTATGAACCATCCACCTACAATCTGCAAGGTACCATGATGGTTAAATACATGCAAGGCATTCTTTCTTTCCTTAAGGGATTGGTAGTCTCTTGCAAAAGACAAGGTGGTATATATGTGAAATGTATAAAATCAGTAAAATACTTAAACATTTTTTAGAGTTCAGAGAAAATCAGAATTAGACAATAATGACAGTAGCTAAATTGGATTGATGAGACATACTTACTCAGAGGAAGAAGAAGGGTGCCTAAAAACGACTCTAGGGAGGAGGTTAGATCTAAGCTAGATTTTAAAGATGAGTTAGATTTCATAGTGTAGATCAGGTATCAACAATTTACTTCCTGGCACACTGCCTGTTTTACTGTGGCCTGTGATCTATGAATGATGGTTCAATTATTGCAAAAGTTTTAAAACAAGAATAATCTTTTGTGATATCCCAAAACTGTATGCAATTCAAATTTAGTGTCTATAAATAAACCATGTGAACACAGTCACATGGCTTTTTTTTTTTTTTATTGTCTGTCTGCTTTGGAGATACAAAGAAGCTGAGTATTTGTGGCAGAGGCTCTATGGCTGCAGAGTCTAAAGTATTTATCATCCAGTCCTTTACAGAGTTTGCTGAGCTGTGATGTGGAGGATGAAGGGAGATGTTCAAGGGGCACAGAACTCCAAGACTGAGAACCATTCTGTTGGAAGAAACAGAAAAGGAAGAAGGATCATGCAGGATCATCATCACAGCTGTGCAGACACAGGAGAGTGTCTTAAGAAACACGGGCTGTCAGTGATACCATACATCACTAAGAGAGTCCAGATATGCACCTGAGCGAAGGATAGCAACTGTTGCATTTAGCTATCATTTGTGAGTTTTGAATTCTGTGGAAGGAGCGGAGCAGAAAGGCAGTGGGAGGTAAGGGAGCAGAGGCAGAGCTTAAGAAATGGGGTGAAATCAGGGAGAGTTCAGTGGGGAGATAGCCATGTGGTTTACGTTTAGTGTAGAGTGAGTGGGGTCTGTGTATATTTGTATGCAGAGGGGAGAAAAAGCAAGCAGAGGGAGATTTTGTGGAGCCTATGTAAAGAGACGCTATTTGAAGAATTGAGGGCCAAGAAACATCTGGTTAAGATTTATTTTTTAGCTAAACCTTTAAGTCATCTCACTCCAGAAAAGTATCATTGAATAAACTCCTTTCAGGTCTTTTCCACATAGAACAAAACATGATAGATTCGACAGTCAATTTTCTAGAGTTTGAATCTGTCCCTATTTCCACTGATTTATTGCTGGCCTTATGACAGTTGCTTAACATCCTTGCTAGATTTGCCTCTCCGTGAGCAGCGAATAATAATGCATTCATAAGAGGATTGTTGTGAGAAATACTGGGATTTTTTGTGTGTGTGTGTGGGGGGAGGAAATGTCAAAAGCATAGGTCTGTCAGTACATTCTGGATAAGAAGCAGCTATGAATGAACACTGTGCTTGTTGGTTTATATGTCAACTTGGTTAGGCATGAATGTGGGTTTGTGAATTTCTTTTTAAGAAATGGGATTAACATTCAAATCAGTCAATTTTGAATAAAGCAGAGTGCTTCCATAACGCGGGGTGGGTGGGCTGTGTCCAACCAATTGAACACCTTTAGCAAAAAGACTGAGGCCTCCCAGGGAAGTGGGAATTTGGCCTACACATACACACTCACACCGCACACACACACTCACACTGCACACACACACCCTGAATGTTGGGTGTTTCTTTGGCGAATACTGCTTAATACAAGTACAAATCTCATCTAAGGGGCCGGCACTGTGGCCAGCAGGTAAAGCCACTGCCTGCAATGCCAGCGTCCCATACGGGTGCCGGTTTATGTCCCTGATGCTCCCCTTCCTATCTAGCTCCTTGCTAATGTGCTTGGGATAGCAGCGGAAGATGGTCCCAGTGTTTGGGTGGGGATGGTCACCCAGTGTTTGGGCATCTGATTTTAGCCTGGCCCAGCCCTGGCCATTGTGGCCATTTAGGGAGTGAACTAGCAGATGAAAGATCTCTCTTTCTCTCCCTCTCTCTCTCTCTCTGTAACTCTGATTTTCAAACAAATAAATATCTTAAAAATAAAATCTCATCAAAGTGTGACAGTATAACTAACATAGAAAGTGTTATCACGTTCTTTAAGAAGTACTTGGAACATACAACTCATGGAATCACAACTCTCCATTCTCCTGCAACTATGGCAGAAACACTGTATTAGTTGATCACAATGCTCTTTATTGCTGAAAGTAGATGTGACCTCAGAATTTGTTCAACATGATGCTCTAGAAGTGACTTGCAATTAGAGTTGGCACTCAACTTGCAACGTATTTGATGTTCTGACTCAACCCATATTTAGCTATTTACAACATTTTTCATAGAATTCTTCCTGGAAGTTTGCCATTGGGAAAACAGATCGAAACTTGCATTTCAGAAGATAACATTTTGGTTTCTTAGGCACGATCCTATTAGTCAGTAAAACCCTTTATCTTATGAAGTAAGGCCCATGTGGTCATATTTGCCTTTTTGATAAGTTTTTAAGAATTATGTTTTAAAGGTATCAGTGACTTTAAAATTGCAAAATGAAATAAGAGAGAGAGAAATAAAAAAACAAACCTGAAAGTATACGTTCCTATTTGCTCCAAACCTCATGCAATATTTACACAACATTTGTAAAACCTTCGCTTCCATCCTTGGTTAAGGCTTTTGACTAAGTATTTCTGCCACATGAATATGTGTAACATTTATCAAAATCAAACACACGCACAAATAGATTTACTCACGAAGCAGACCAGGGTTCCTTAGCTCTCCAAATTAGTGTAGACCTGCTATAGAGGAATCTGTTTGCCCTGCGTATGAAGAAAACATATGCTACCCTGGAGTGTGGTGATAATATCAAGTTTCTATGGTATCGGTTTTTTCCAAGTATTTAAGACTCTTCAGATGTTATCTTTCCAGTTTTCACAGCAGGCTCAGGAGGAGGAAGGACATGTTGTTCTCGCCTGCCAGTGAAATTGAGGTAAGCAGTTACTCACGCTCTTCTTGCATAAGCCTCGGATTGAGCCGGGGAGGTGATACCAGAGTTCTTCTATTCACCAGTCCGTTGTTCCCCTGCGGTGTTTCTTGTAAACCTATTAATCTCGGTTTCTTTTTCCTAGTTAATGACTACATTGCTGATTCCGCTGATCTGCTCTGAGGGAAAAGGGAAGCACAGGACATATTCGCAAATGGGAGATGATACAAAAATAATTTGGATTTGGCGATGGAATATGTTTTTGTACTTGCATTGGAACCTGGGTGTGTCTGGTGTTCTAGAAATTTACAGCATTCCGATCCAACGGAAGAAACTATGCAAGGAGACCCAGGGTGGGGATGGTCACAAGTGCACCTAGTTTGTCTCTCTGGTTTCCCAGCCCACCTCCTGTCTCTCTGCTCTCTGTTGAGGTCAGATGGCACCAGAGCTCACACTGCTGCATGGGAACAGCCGAAGTCAAGTTTCCTTTCTTGTTCTCGGAATCCTATGATGAGACATTCATTTTATTCTTTCCCTGGGAACCAGAGAAACTGGTATCTTGCATTAGGAATTGTTAGTCATTTCTTTTCTTTTTCTTTCTCTCTTTATTTTCTTTTCTTTCTTTTTTTTTTTCCAGTGCAAAGGCACTGATGATATACTAAGGAAATTTAAAGCAAGATTTTCCTGAATATGTAATAGGAAGATTGTAACAAAGACATTGCAAGCTGTGTGGGAACCAGATAAAGACAAATAAATGAAAAGTCTTTTAGAAAGGAAGAGTAATTTTTTCTTTTAAATTTTTTGATGGAAGATAATAAGTTCTTTTACTATATTTAAATGCTTGTTCATTACAAAATCAAATATTGCTTCATATCTACTCAATGCTAGGACTATTAATGACTAAACTGACGATAGGAATTTGCGCATAAACAAACACTGCAAATTGAAAGTCACAGGATGTTAAATAAAAGTTGCAGGCTCCCAACAGACAGGGCTAAAAATCAAAATGGAGTCAATCATGCTAAAATTCCAGCTTGTCAACCTGAAACCCAGCAGTTGAGCTGAGCTTCCCAGAAATCAGGATTACAGAGATAACAGCAAAATTTCCCAAACAGGCCACTTCCTTTGGTATGATAATTAAGCTCCCTCTGCCTTAATCCTTACCGCAAAGGTAACATAAGGTAACCTGATTCTAACAGATCCGTTATTTTTCCATTGTTCTGTCTCCTGCCCCCTCCTTCCAAGGTTGCCCCTTCCTTCCACTGGTTGGTTTTTGCCTCTGTTTTCCTCAGCTCTTTTTTTCTAACCTCTGCCTGACTCACTGGAACATGGAGCCTATCTAGGAGGAAGAAACGTTGCTCAAGTCTAGAATCACAAAGCAGTGAATAGCTTTAAACTGGAATTGTCGGAATTTTGCCCTTTGACAGAGAGCGTGATGGAAGCTTTGTAGCATGCTTTAATTGATCATTGATTTTTACATAAAAAAGTGTAAGCGGTTACTATGTGACAGACATGTTGCTGGTTGTTAACACTTTTTCTCATGATTTCGTTTCTTCATTAACTAGGAATAGCCTGAAATGACATTGGTCAACATTGTTTTTAGCTTTTGTGTTTAAGAAAATTGTAAAGGCACGTAACTCAGTCCAACAGTGGGACAAGCTTTACTTGAAAATCATCGTTCTTTCTGTATCTTCTTCCTCTCTGGCCTCTGTCTGCACATTCCCTTCCTCCAGTCTTTTCCATTTTCCTTTCTTCATGGGCAAATGCTGTCACATCTGTTCCCTGCTTGGGTAGGGTGGTGTTTACCCCCTCTCTAAATAATGTTTATATTCCCATCTCTTCCCTCTCCCATTCCATTCATTCAGGGTTCACACTCTCTATCATTGACACATTTATAAAAATGTTTATTTATCTTCATCTACTTAAAAGACAAAGGGACAGAGGGAGAGGAAGACAAAGAGAGATCTTCCATCCTCTGGCTTACCCCTCAAATGCCTGCGAGAGCTAGGGCTCAGCCAGGTCAATACCAGGAAGCCCAGAACTCCATTTGGGTCTCCCATGTGGATGGCAGGGCCCCAGTCACTTAAGTCATCATCTGCTGCCTCCCAGGATGCATTCGCAGGGAGCGAGATTGGAAGCAGAGCAGCTGGGATTTGAATTGGTCCTCCGTTATGGGATGTGGGCTTTGTAAGCAGCAGCTAAACCCACTGGACCGCAATGTCCACCTCACTTCTGTGTTTTAAATTGAGCTAGGCTATAATTTTGATCATATTAAAATTCAGTCTTTGTATGGTTATTATAGAATAATGTACCATATATTATAATGCTTTACTGTATGTGTATTAGTAGAATGATAGAATCTATTAGTACTTTTCATTTCCTACGTAAGTTTTGTTCCCTTCTGCTGTTCTTCGGGGATTCCCTTGTCCCTGTTTTTTTGTGGATCATAGGCATTATTCGTTTTTGGTTTGTTTCCTCATTTTGATATTGCATATCCTCCAATTGCTTTCTACAAATCCGTGCAAGGCAAGCAAATACTCACACAAACAGCGCTGTGTAATGCACTTTTGGACAATGGTGGGCCGCACATGCCAGTGTTCACATAAGATTGTGAGGCAGCTGAAAAATTCCTATGGCCTTGTGACATAGCACAATGTATTACTCACATGTTTGTGATGATGCTGGTATAAACAAACCCATTGCTCTGCCAGTCGTATGAAAATACAGCAACACAGTTCTGTACAGCACATAGCACTTGATAATGATAATAAAGGACTCTGTTCCCTGTTGGTGTATTAATACCGTGTTTTTTCATCATTATTTTTGTGTGTACTCCTACTTATGAAAGAAAGTGTGCATTAAACAGTGTGCCCTCTTACGCTGGCGGTGACCTCACATATCTTGGGTATGATTCACACAGTAGGGGGCTGGCATTGTGGCACAGCAGGTTAAGCCACTACTTGGGATGCCTGCATACTATATCAGAATGCAGGTTTGGGTCCCAGCTGCTCTACTGCTGATCTGGCTTCCTGCTAATGTGTCTGTGAAGGCAGTAGAAGATGGCACAAGCACTTGGGCTCCTGCCACCCTTGTAGGAGAATATGACAGTGTTCCTGGCTCTTGGCTTTTGCCTGGTCCAATCCTGGATGTTATAGCATCTGGGAATGAACCAGCAGATGGAAGATCTCTTTCTCTGTGGCTGCCTCTCTTTGTCACTCTGCCTTTCACTCACTCACTCACTCATTCAATCTTTGATTCAAACCATAAGGTAAACCCCTAATACACATTTCTGAGGACACATCCCTACTGCCAAGCAACATTTGTCTATATTCTGAGACCTGCAATGTCTGGCTCTGTCTTTATTCTACCCTCATATTTAGCTAATTTTTTTGTGACTGGATTTCCAGGTTAGGAAGCATTTTCCCATGGAATTTAGAATATATTGCTTAATTGTTTGATGCTTTAGCTAAGAAGTCCAATGTCATACTGATCCCAATTCCTTTTTTTAAGATGTACTTATTTAATTGAAAGTCAAGAGTTACAGAAAGAGAGGGGGAGAGAGAGAGAGAGAGAGAGAGAGAGAGAGAGAGAGAGAAAGAATCTCCCATCCCCAAATGACTGCAACAGCCAAGGTTGAGATAGGCTGAAGCCAGGAGCCAGGAGTTTCTTTGGGGTCTCCCACATGGGCTCAGGTACCCAAGGACTTGGGCCACCTCTGCTGCTTTCCCAGGCGCGTTAGCAGTAGTTGAATCATAAGTATAGCAGCCGGGACTTGAACTGGTGCCCATGTGGGACGTCAGCACTGCAGATGGCGGCAGCTTAACCTCCTGTGCCACAGCACCAGCCCCATGATCCCGATTCTTTGTGTGAAGCCCGTTTTTCTCTCTCTGGAAAATTGTAGGACCACATTCTTCCCTTTTGTGATCTCCCAGTGTGGTATCTTGGCGTGCAGCTTTCTTCCCGCATTGCAAGAGGAATTCATTCGGAGGTCCGTTTAATTAGGAAACCTGCCTTTCAGTTCAGGACAGCTCTCTTCAATTATTTTATGGATGGTTTAACTCCAGAAATTCTCCCTGTTCTTTTATTGTTTGGAAGATGAACTTGCTGAAATAATCCTCTCATTTGGATCTAGTCTGTCAATTTTCCACTGCTGTCTTTTGGCCGGTCTGGGCTATCACCTTAAGGTGATCTTCTCGTCTTCTCTTGAGTTTTTCATTTCTGCTATTTTCGTTTGTAAGTTTCAAAGTCTCTATTTTTTTAAGTCTCCGAATTTTGTTCTGTTTTGGTTGCTAACTTACTTCTGAGAACATTGATGATACTTTTTGGTAAGGTTTCTTTTCATTGTGTTCTGTTTCCTTTGTGCTGTTTCCATGCTGCCCCCATCCCCAAACCCTCGTGTTTTGTGTTAGATGCCTTCTGAGATATCCAGTGATCCTTGGTTCAAACCTAAGAGTGGACCCTTAAAAGCAGTTTGGAATCTCGGTTGGCACAGAAGTAGGCTATGCATATTCACAGTTGCCTTACATAGGTTAGAACCTAGACGCAGAGGTAGCAAATTGTGATAGGCAATTCTATTCAGTTTTTAAAATACAAGCACATAATATACTCTGGTTAGCTCAGAGAGCAAAGATGAAGGGCTGAACACACTTGGGAGAGGGGGTCTTAGCAGGCCTTCAGTTTGTATATATATAGTTTTACCTCTATGTCCCCAGGGGACTGGTTATAGGACCCCTGCAGATAGCAAAATCTGAAGATGCTCAAGTCCCTTCTAGAAAATGACATCGTGTTTGTGTAAAACCCGAGAACGTTCTCCTAGCCTTTAAATCAAGCCTCTCTTACTTATAATACCTAGCAGTAGAAATGCTGTGTAAATAATTGCTGTGCTGTCTTGTTTGGGGAATAATAACAAGAAAAAACATCTGTACGTGTTTGGTACAGATATTTTACAAAAGTGTTTTGATCCATGGGGTTGCTTGCATCTGCAGATGCAGAACTGTGTCTTCAGGCCTCCTCGCTCTTGTGTGCTTTTTGTTGCCATTGTTGTTTTATCCTTTAAAATTGCTTATTTATTTGAGAAACAGAGAGAGAAATTCTGCTGATTCATTCCCCAAATGACAAGAGTGACCAAGGCTGGACCAGGCCCAAGCCAGAAGCCAGGCACTCAATCCAAGTCTCACACGTGGTTGGCAGGACCCCAGCAGCTTGAACTGTTGCTGCGGCCTCCCAGGGCCTCCATCAGTAGGGAGTGGAGTCAGGAGCTGGAACCAGGAATCAAAGTGCTCCAATATGGGATATAGGCTTCTGAACTGCTGGGCTAAATGCCTGCTCCTGTGTCTTCAATTCTTTTGTCTAGGCTGGGTTAGTTTCTCCCAGAGAAAGTATTTCTGATCTCTTTTCTGAGGAGTGTAATTCTGGCTATCAGCCCTTTGAGCGTTGAATGGGAGAGAGCTGGGTGTCAATGTTCACATTACACACTTCCTCTTCATTCCTGCATTCCCAGAATGGTCCCATTGCCCTGGACTTAGCTTGGGGTCTTGTGGTCTGGAGATCCTCTCTTTATTCTTGCTAGAGTGGAAGCCTCTAGTGTTCTCCTGGGATAAGGTAGGAAAACAGGAATTTTAATTGCTTCTTAATCACACTTTTAATCAATCCTGTGGGGTTTAGCCCTGCTTTCACACCCAATTTAAGAGTCATTTGATGCTGCCAGTTCCCAAGGTTTTTGGAAACTCTATGGTATAATCTGATTAGTTTTTGGCTTTCCCCACTGTTTGCTTTCTGAGATCTGCTAAGGCATTTATTGCTAATCTTTCTGCTCTTTGGTTTCTAAAATTTGGTAGCTCTGATCACGTCTCCAATTTTGTTGTTCTGTTGGGTTTATGCCTAAACAAATCCCCTTACTGTCATTCTGGTGGAGTTTGTGAGGTACTGGAGTCTTCCCTGTATCTCTAAATTGATATGTAAGATTGTTAGAAGCTGCTATTAGATACCCACTGACATCATGTGGTTCTTCCCTAGGCATTCTATAATGACAATTTTACTAAGAAAGTTTCAAAGGAATATATGCTTACCCAATAACAGAGGTGAGGGAAAGAAGATGATGAGGTACTGATTAAATAAAAGAATAAATGTACCTCCACACTGGGGTAGACAAGAATGTGTTAGACTTTTTTTTTTAAGATTTATTTATTTATTTGAAAGTCAGAGTTACACAGAGAGAGAGAAGGAGAGGCGGGGGGGGGGGGTGTCTTCCATCTGCTGGTTCACTCTCCAAATGGCTGCAAAAGGGCCAGAGCTGTGCTGATCCGAAGCCAGGAGCCAGGAGCTTCTTCCTGGTCTCCCACATGGGTACAGGGACCCAAGGACTTGGGCCATCTTCCACTGCTTTCCCAGGCCATAGCAGAGAGCTAAATTGGAAGTGGAGTAGCCAGGACTCGACCTGGTACCCATATGGGATGCGGGCACTGCAGGCATGGTGCCGGCCCCTAGATTCTTTAAAATTGCTGTGAGACGTGTACATTGGGTATGGAGAAAGAGAAAGTGAGATATAGCTTTGTGTGTGTTTGTGTTAATTTTTTAAACAAATATTTATTTTATTTACTTACTTTGAAAGCATAGCAACAGAGAGAGAGACAGACAGACAGAGAGAGAGAGAGAGAGAGAGAGAATCTTCCATCCTCTGGTTTACTCTCCAAGCGCCTCAAAAGTCAGGTCTGAGTCTGGCCGAAGCCAGGATCCAGGAACTCCGTCCTGGTCTCTTGTGTGGGTGGCAGGGGCTGAAGTACCTGAAGCATCATTTGCTGCCTTCCCAGATCATTTGCAGGAAGCTGACTCAGAAGTAGAGTAGCAACTTAATTTGCTGCACCACAACACTGGCCAGTAGCTTCTGTATTTCAAGCAAGGTTTTTGTGGAGAAAAGGGGGTGTTTTTGAAATAAAAAAAGGAAAATTTCACCAAGGAGGAAGTCTTTGTTTCTCAGGGGATGTTACTGTAAGTAGTCCTTTGCCCAGCACTATTTTCTGTGGACAAGGTAGACGACAAGGTGGAAGCATCAAAAAGGAGTAGAAATACTACAGTAATACAAGACTCAGGCGGATCTAGAACATTACTGAAAAAGAGATAATTAACATTCAGTGCACCAATGGGCTGGGGCTGAGAAGATAGGGCGTGCCGTCTGTGGTTCAGCAAGTCCCCTCCACTCGCCCTGTCCCCTAATCATCTTGTCTCCCCCATTTGTCTCCCTGCCTGGCCGACGTGGGTGCTCGAGTGCGCAGTCTGGCTGCCGAGGACAGGAACACTTCCTTGAGGGCCAGCCGCCAAAGACAAAGAGAACACTGGGAAGCAGCCGCGAAGCAGCAGAAGAAGGGGTCTCAGTTGTCTCAGCTGCCACGGCACAGCTCTCTCAGAGGAATCGCCCAGTGGACCATATCAAGCAGCGTTTTTGGGAATTTGGGGTCAGAGTAAGATGCTGTGGCCTGAAAGCAATTTTTCGCTCTCAGATCGTGAGACCAAGGATGATGAGAACAATCGCCACCACCACCACCGCAGCAGCAAAAATCATTATTTGTCATCTTCCGGTGCCATGAGCTGCCATACACATGATATCAAGGAATCTCCGCAAAACTATGTAAAGTAAATGTTCCTGCTTCCCAGTTGTAGACTTGAATCTGAGAGTAAAATAATTTAACTGAAGACGCATGATAATTAGTGAAAAAGAATTTGATCTTTCATCTGTCTGATCCCAAAGCCTAATGATGATCACAAAGATCATGGATTGTGTCTCCTCACTTTTGCCCTGAATTACCGCCTCATGGTTGCAGTAATAGAAGCCCTCTTTAGCTTACAAAGGAAAAGGAGGGGCCAGCACTGTGGCAGAGAAGGCTAAGCCTCCAGCTGCAGTGCTGGCATCCCATATGTGCCAGTTCGAGTCCCAGCTGCTCCACTTCTGATCTAGCTCCCTGCTAATGGCCTGGGGAAGCAGTGGAAGATGGCCCCTGCACCCACGTGGAGACCCAGAAAAGCTCCTGGCTCCTGGTTTTGGTCTGGCCCTGGCTGTTGTGACCACTTGGGGAGCGAACCAGCAGATGGAATATTTCTCTCTCTCTCTTTCTCTTTCTCCTCTTTCTCTGTAACTCTGCCTTTCAAATAAATACTCTTAACAAAAAAGGAGAAAGAAACTATACTGACGAAAAACAAAACCCTCCAAAAAACAGGTAGCCAAAATGAGAGGGCGAGGATCTCACTGGCCCCAGCAAGGATTAGGACTGGAGAGCGGAAGGCTGTTAGGGCTCTCTACTGTCTGTCTTGTCTCTGCCTCCCTCTGGGGCCAGCTCTGTTCTCTTCCATGGCAGGTTGGCTTTCTGCATGGTGGAAGGAGTGCAGGAGAGGGTGATGTGTCTCCAGGGAGCCCTTGACTTAATGACCTGAGAAACAACAGTCTCCTCTTGGCAGCCCCAGCACAGAAATTTGGGAGGAGACTCAGTAGTTGTTTGGCTCATGTATCCATCCCTGCACGGATGGCTGTGTCCAGGAAGACATGAGAGTCCATAATGAGGCCCGTAAGTCTCTGTTACAAAGTTGGTAGAATGCCTGTTAACATATGGAGAAGGGGTGAAGGAATGCCAGATAGATAAAAGTAATAACTACTATGTCTCCAGTCATCTTGGTTTTTAAATGTAAGATTCATTTTACAGTAAACTTGTTATTTTTCTCAGGGAAAAAAAATCCCCTGCAAGACAAAAAATATCTAATATTCACAAGATAATCTGAACATTCGTGTTCAAAGTTCTTGGAGATCACCTCCCTGCCACCCTCACGTACCATCTTGGATCCTCTCAGTAGCTGATTTGGTGGGTTTTACCAGGTCACAAAGCCCAGAAACACCAGCTACATAACTCGAACCTTAACAGAGAATAGTCTTGACTTGCGTGTTTCCCAGTAAGCCAAGTTTTACACACAGAGAAAGGATGATAGATTCAGAGAATCTCAGAGAATCATCTGAGGGAGTTGCATCTTTTCAAAGTCTGGGAGAAAGTTCTCAGCGGCTACAGGGCTCATTGTGTTGTTGAAAAGATGAGATGAAGCGTGTGAGTGCACACAAAATTCCGGGGAAGTTTGAACTATGAAACCAACTTAAAAATAGAAGAAATGAAAGTGTGCTCAATTGGCAAGTGCTAAATGCCTTCCACTTCCCTTCTTTATTCTGTGAGATGAGGATCCACAACGAGGAAAGAAAATGAAGAAGCTACATTTTGTTTGCCTGTGTGATTGTATTCATCAGCTTTGTGTCACTATCACAAAATACCCGAGATAAGCTACTTATGGAGGAGGAAGGTTTATTTTGGCTCACGGTTTTGGATGTGCACAGTCCCAGACTGAGCAAGCTCCACTGTTGGTTCTTGGAGGCTGGCAACAGCAGTGTGTGTGTGGAAGAGGGGATCACACAGTGGACCAAGAGGCAAAGAGGGAGCAAACTCCTAGTCTGTGTATGTGATTCTCCTTATACTGCCACCATGATCTGATCATGGGGTGCTACCTTAACCACCTAATCCAATTTAATCACTTCCCAAAGTTACTGCCTTCAGACAGCCTCATTGGAGTAAGGTTCGCCTTTAATCCACTAGCTGTTAACATTGGTCCACCAACCATTTATAGAACACTCTGGGGACCAAGTCTAACACATGGGCCTTCAGGGGACACCCAAACTAATGTCCAAGCCATAGCTCTACTGTCAGATTCACATTTTTTTTAAACATAAATCTGGCTATGGTTTTGAGAATGTATTGGGAAGCAATGGGATGAGTGACAGGGAGACTATTTACGAGTCTTGGGATAATCTAGAAAAAAGCTAAGGGTGACCTTGACTAGGGAAATAGCCAACAGTTGGAGAGAAATGGGTGGCTTTGAGAATAAACACAGGATATTAGCACTTTGTGATTGATTAGAAATGGGGTGGAGGGAAGAGTGAAGAATTGGCACCATCCCCCAACTAGGTTTTTAGTTTGGGTATCTGGATGTACAAAGATACCATTTGTTGAGATAAGAAATCAGAAAGAAGAATGTGTTTGGGTGGGAGGAGATTCTGAGCAAATTGAGATTGGAAGTTTATAGTTATGTTTGCATATACACTCAAAAACTGGAAAGAAAGGGAGAAGGAAGGAGGGTGAAAGGGAAAGGGGGGAGGGAGTGAGGAAGGGGATATCATTATGTTCTTAGAATTGTAGCCACAAACCACACTGAATCTGCTGAAAACTAATTACAAATCAAAATAAAAAAGCATAACAACTGTCTCAAATCCTGTTGATTTTCTTCCTGATTTTTTCCTATCAGTTCTTTCTTTTCTATTTTTTCTTCTATCACTACAGTTCTATTAAAAGATAAATTTATGCATATTTAAATTTCAACGAGTTTATTTGAACATCAGCGATTCATGAATTGGCCATCACTAGACAGCCTGCAAGTGGCTCAGTGTTCCCCCAGCTTGGGTGGGGGTAGGGGTGGGGGTGGAGAAGAGAACTGATAAGGTGTTCTCAGAGGGAAGACAAAGAAAATATATTTTTTTCTTGGTTGGTCAAAGTGGAAAGTCCCTAGTTAGAAGTTAGCTGGCAGTTTCTGATTGGTTAAATGTAAGTTTCCTTTTATTGATTACATTGAATTGGGGTTTACGTTGTTTACGTAAGAGTTCAAGGATCTGAGACTATCTCAGCCTAATAATCTCTTCATAACAATTCCAGTTCCCATTGTCTCACATTTGGAGAGATGAAACACTGACTGTGCTGCTCTTCTAATATTCATTCTTTTTTTCCTTTTTTTTAAGATTTATTTTATTTACTTGAAAGACAGAATTACAGAGAGATGTAGAGACAGAGAGAGGTCTTCCATCCGCTGGTTCACTCTGCAGATGACCACAACAGCCAGAACTGCGCCGATCTGGAGCCAGGAGCCAGGAGCTTCCTCCAGGTCTCCCACGTAGGTGCAGGGGCCCAAGGACTTGAGCCATCCTCTACTGCTTTCTACTGCTTTCCCAGGCCAGAGCAGAGAGCTGAATCAGAAGTGGAGCTGCCAGGACTCAAACCAGTGGCTTTAACCTGCTGTGCCACAATGCCAGCCCCCTAGTATTCATTCTACACAGAGCTACAGTATTCATCTACCCCAAATTGGCTTTGCTGGGTCATCCCCTTCCATTTTGTGACATTCCCATGCTTCCCCATTGCTCACTTTCAATACTGCTTCCAACTGGCTCCTAATTACTTCAGCTTTATCTCAGTTTGGTCATATTAGAACTTCAGGGGCCAGTGCTGTGGTACACAGGGTTGAATCTCCATCTGCATTGTCAGCATCCCATATGGACGTGGTAAGATCCGGGTTTTGGCACCAATGTATGGTTGCCACAAAACACACCAAACACCAGAGTAAGGGAAAAGGTTTATTGGGGAGAACCCAGCAGGCTGGAGGGAAGGGACGAGGAAGGAAAAAGAGAGTAAGAGAGAGAGAGAGGGGAGAGGAGAGAGGAGCACAGAGAGAAGAGAGAGCGAGCGAGGGGAAGGAGAGAGGGGAGCAAGAGAGGAGAGGAGACGAGAGAGAGGGAGAGAGAGAAAGAGAGCCACGTGTTCAGGAATAGGTCCTTTTAAAACTTTGCCAGAGGGTGGGCAGGGAAGTGGGAGCAGCGAATCCCATTAGGATGGGGGTGGAGCTTGACACGGGTGGTTGGGCCATGTGGCCACCTGGCTTCTAGCAATGGCGGCGGGGGCTAGAGCCTAGGATGGCTAGGATTCGCCATTTTCCTAACAGACATGGGTTCGAGTCCTGCCTGTTCCACTTCGGATCTAGCACCTTGCTAATGTGTCTGGGAAAGCAGCAGAAGATGGCCCAAATGCTTGGGCCACTGTACATACATAGGCAACCCAGAAGAAAATCCTAGCTCCTGACTTTGGATTGGCCCAGCTCTGGTTGTTGCAACCATTTTGGGAGTGAACCAGCAGATCTCACTCTCTCTAATTCTGCCTTTCAAATAAACAATAAAATAAATCTTAAAAAAAAAAAAAGAACTTCAAATACAATACACTCCTTCTGTCCATGCCACTGTCCTCATGTTTTTGTGTTTGCTTCTCTTTTCTACTCATCAGATCCTTAAAACTCAGCCCCAAAGGGCCAGGTCTTCCTTCTCACCACTCTCTCTCAATCCCAGTCCCTCCTTTGAAAGTCCCAGTTGCTGGCTGTGCCTCTCATTAGCATTTATTCCCATGTCGCATTGTTTTGCAATTCCCTATTCATTTAATTTCTCTATACCAGATTGAGAACAATGATTAGGTATCACATTACTCTCATATTCTCCAGACTACCTAGCGTAATCCTGTGTACAATGTAGGCACTCAGTAAGTATTTGTTGACTTGAAATACGTACTAAAGTACATTTTTTTCTTACCCACTACTCTTATCTCTGCCTGAACAAATGAGGTCGATACGCAAAAGTAGTTAAGATAAAGCACGTAAAGTGGAAGAACAAACAGGCGACAGAGGAGATTTTAATGAAACTATGATATTAAAAATAATAATTATCTACTAAATCTATTTTTTAACTTTAAAGAAGTCAAAGTCTTCCTTTTAACCTCAAAGCATGTGTGTATATATTTAAGTATGAAAAGTCACATGAATCCTAACAGGTAGAATTATTATTTTTAAAATATTTGGTGATAAACTCTTTTTAAGCTAATAATTCTTTTGATTTTTAAATGATTTCATAGCAAAGCTCATTAAATTTTTAGTATAGATAACCTATTTTGACTCCAAATTGATATTGGAAAGAAAATCTCATTACTTTAAAAAAAATCAATGATAAATAAAATACTTATATCAAGTTTATTGGCATAAATAGCAATAGATTTAGTTATAAATCCAAGGCTTCAATAAAATAAGCTTGGAGTTAGAAATTATGAAGACATGCACTAATTAAAAAAATAAAAAGGAAAAGGCATTGAATCTGTGATTCAATGTGAACATTTTCCATGTAATAGCTCTCTGTTTTTATTACAAAATTAGACAAGTCAACATAAAGTATGTTTAAGTCAACAGAAACTGTTCTAGGTAAGTGAATTTAATCTTCAAGGTCACTGACACACAATATAATCTTGTTTCTCTCAAGATTTTATTCTGCAAGTAACTAAGTGACTCACAAGCTCAGAAAATATTTTCTGGTACAGGTAAGTCTGTGCTTAGCATGAAATAGTCTAAATATTTCTTCTCCTCTTCATACAAGTATTTCAAAAATAAGAGCTCCTTCCTGGAAGGTGTAACTGGATTTTTGTTAGGAATGTCTACAAATGATTGTCCTTTTGTGGAATGTATTTCAGGACAAGCTAGAATATACTTTTTTCCCCTTTCTCCATCCATCAAACTTACTTTATGATTTAGTTCAAATGTCACCTCTTAAATCACCCATCACATTTTTTCTAGGAGGAGAACACTGATTTTATTTTTTAAGTTTCGTTTATTTTATTTGAAAGGCAGAGGTATAGAGACAGAGAGAGAGGTCTTCCATCCACTGGTTCACTCTGCAAATGGCCGCAATGGTCAGAGCTGGGCTGATCTGAAGCCAGGAGTCAGGAGCTTCTTCCTGATCTCCCATGTGGGTGCAGAGGCCCAAACATTTGGGCCATCCTCTGCTGCTTTTCCAGGCACATTAGAAGGAAGCTGGATCAGAAGTAGAGTAGCTGGGACTCAAACCGGAGGCCATATGGGATTCTGGCACTGCAGGAGGCCATCCTACCAGCTATGCCACAATGCTGGCCCCATAACACTGCTCTTAATGTTTATTTCAACTTACCAATTTTCACGGTTGGTGTGTATGTTTGGTTGCACCCAAAAAAGTTATAAGTGCCTCATGGGAACTACAAATTATTCAAGTCTGCATCTCTTTTTGTACCTTAACATTGTACTTTGCATGTGGTAAGTAATTAGTAAGTGAATATATTTTACTTTTAAATATTTAAAAAGCTTTGTAAGAATAATGCATGGGGCTGGTGTTGTGGCATAGCCGGTAAAGCCGCCACCTTCAGTGTCAGCATCCCATATGTGTGGAGTCCTGGCTGCTCCACTTCTGATCCAGCTCTCTGATTTGGCTTGTGAAAGCAGTGGAAGATGGAAGATGGTCCAAATCCTAGGGCCCCTGCACCCACGTGGGAAGATCCAGAAGAAGTTCCTAGCTCCTGGCTTCAGATCAGATCAGTGCAGATCCGGCCCTTAACGGTCATCTGGGAGTGAACCAGCAGATGGAAGACATCTCTCTCTCTCTCTCTCTCTCTCTCTCTTTCTCTTTCTTTCTCTCTCTATTTCTGCCTCTGCCTCTCTGTAGCTGTGCCTTTCAAACAAGTACATAAATCTAAAAAAAAAGCATAATCATTGTTAAAAAATAAATGTTAGAGAAAAGATAGTTATAAGGACAAAAACAATAGCCCCTCCCCTCACTTTGTCTACCACTAATCTTGTTTACTCAAGGGAATCACCTTGAGTTTGTAACCATTTTTGTTTTACCTTCTTTTGTTTTAAGTTATACCTTTTTTTGTTTTCACTTCATGATGTACATAGTTATCTACTTATTTTTTCTTTCAGACATTTCCTATTGGGGAGATGCCTGTTATGAGACATGAGACTCTTTGACCTTACTTCTATATCTACCTTTATCTCATGCTAGAGTTGCTCTTATTTTTCCAAGATTGCATCCAGTTCCTAGGGCCAAGGGAATATTCTAGGAGCCTTTTGTCTTCTCCCTGCAATTTGGATAGCTTTCTCTCCAAGCCTGTTCCTCTGCTGGCATGTGTGTGTTCTCTTCTTTATTCTTAGCTGAACCGACTATTTCTAAATCTTGTATCTTCTTCTTTTTGTTTTTGTCACCTACATTTTGTGGGAGTATATGGTTCGGAAACTTCCTAATAAAGGGCCTTTTGGGCAGAAAATGTCCCTAGTCCTCCTTGTGTTATATTTGATTTGTGATTTGGTTGGGTAAAGGATTCTGTATTGCAAGTCATTTTCCCTCAGAGCATTGGCATTTTCCTGAGACATTGTCAATCTCCTGTCTTTACTTCAAATAAGGAAATATTTGTTAAGTGCCTACCCAGCTGTTCCATTAAGTGTCCACAAAGTGGAGATAAATGGATTCTTTACATACATGTGCTACCCATACAGTACTTTGCAAGAACCTATACTATGGAAACTTGAATCACTGGGAAGCTACCAATACAGCAATATATATAAAACCTTCATATCCAAAAGCTTCTTTTTTTTTTTTAAGGTTTATTTTATTTATTTGAAAGACAGAGTTACAGAGAGAGGCAGAGACAGAGAGAGGTTTTTCCATCCGCTGGTTCACTTCCTAGATGGCCACAACGGCTGGATCTGTGCCGATCCGAAGCCAGGAGCCAGGTGCTTCTTCCGGGTCTCCCACATGGGTGCAGGGGCCCAAGGACTTGGGCCATCTTCCACTGCTTTCCCAGGTCATAACAGGGAGCTGGATCAGAAGAGGAGCAGCCGGGACTAGAACCGGTGCCCATATGGGATGCCGGTGCTTCAGGCCAGGGCTTTAACCCACTGCGCCACAACACCAGCCCCCCAAAAGCTTCTGACCGTGATTTAGATTTGACCTTCACATCTAAAAGACAGGAATGAAAAACTTTTGGGCACTTTTTTACTTGCATGAAGTTTGATATTAATCCACACTCTGAATGAAGGCGAGTCACTGTCCCTTTTCTCTTTCTCTCTGAAGCAGAATCTGCCATCTCTACAAGCTGTTTACTATGAACTCATGGACCAATGAGAAGTACTAAGTGAAACAAGCTGCCTGGGTTCAAACAAGTCGTGATGAGCAATGTCAGGGTGGACTCCATTTCTATGACGTCTGTCGGGCACTGCTCTCATCTGCTGGCCTGTCCTCTCCTTGCAGCAATGATTTCCAGTCAAGTGATAATTCATCCTGTTTGCCATGAAGGGAAGGAGCTGCAACCCCCGAGGAAGCTTCCATTTGAGCAGGTTGGGCCAGGTTATTTAGTGGCTGGATGCCCAATGATTGCACAATGCACCACTTGGTGGGGTGTGCTTACTAGGAATTTTGTCGTGGATGGCTAAATGGGT
This sequence comes from Lepus europaeus, assembly GCF_033115175.1. NCBI lineage: Eukaryota > Metazoa > Chordata > Mammalia > Lagomorpha > Leporidae > Lepus > Lepus europaeus. The sequence continues at coordinate 39,811,271 of NC_084832.1, read as the reverse complement.
CTGTCAAATGCCAGGCGAGCTTAATTTCTTCAGACAGACAACATATTTCTCTGTGTGGTCTTGGAAGAGCCCTCATTATTCATCTTGACTTTTGTCATTGGTAATCAGGACTACTTAATAATAGCTTGATCATATATAGCCACTGTGGCCTGATTAAACAAGGAAATTCAGAAAATGAATGCTCCATATGGCCTCATTTGTCAACACCACCATATTCATGGGTGGGACACACACACATGCCTGTACACATGGAATTTCTGGTGTGAGACTTCGTTCCTTTGCCAGCCTTGCCATCTATCATTGCATTCCAGATCCTATGTGATTTAAATTGATAATGAGTTACAGGCTTAAGATTATATGCTATGGAATGACTCATTATGCATAGACATATTTCTATCACCCAAGTGGGCTTCTTTTAATTAGAGGACTGAGAAGCTCTAAGAATGTGGATTTGTTAAATTGTGGGAGAATAATCCTTTCCTTGGTGAGCTCCGAGTTGAGTTGCACATGGTGTTGGTTATGGCTTTCTCTAATGAAACTCATTTCCTTTTTTAAAGTTTTAGTTGGTGTTGGTTTGGTGTTGCTGGCATTTAAAACTTAAACAATCCCAAGTTTGAAGCTACACTAACTTCTCAGGAGGACCCGCTAAAGCCAAGATTTCCGCATATACCCTTCCATGCAGAGGTTTTGGACAGAAATAAAACTTGAATGTGGTATCTCAGACCTCAAGAGTGTCCTAGGGCTGGCTTTCTTGGCTATCCTACTTTCCTGACTTTTTCTCTCCTTTCTCCCTCAGTCCTTTTAATAGTTTCCTTTTTCTTCAAACTGCTACCACGGTGGCTTTTTAAAATGTATTTAAGCCTCAAGAAATAAAGGCGCTTTGTACTTCTTAGAGCTAATGTCCCATCTGTGAATTGAGACCAGTTCATCTCTGCTTTCAAACTGTGAGGTTTTTTTTTTTTTTTTTCTTTATGGGATAGATAATTCTGTGTGGAAAAAAGGGTCCCACTGCCCAATGGGTTCTTAGACATCACACAGCAGGATGTCTAAGAGCCACTGCAGCTCAGGAATCCTGGGGCTGTGCAGAATGAAATGATTGAGCCTGAGAGCTGGTTAGGAAAAAGATAGCAAGAGTCTTAAATTATTATTTGTTCAGGAAGAGGCTTAAGGACTCAGGGACAGATTCAACCCCTTAATTCCACACGTACACTTTTCACTGCAGCTAACATCTCACATGGTTATCTTGACTGAAGTCTTTGGAGAACACACAGAATGTGTTGATAGGTCTTATTATATCACACTGTAACTTGGGTGCTTGGCAGGCAAGCATACTTCTTTCGTTCAAAAAAAATTAATATTTGCTTGATTTTCTGATAAAAACGAATACTACAAAAGAATATTGCAAAACCTTGAAGTGTTTGGCAGGCATTCCCATGTGGGTGGAAAAATGTTGTTCTGGAGCCAAACTAGAATTGCTCATAAAATATAGCATAAAAAAATCCATTTAAAAAGGAGCCTTGATCCTGAAAAAAAAAATACATATGTAAATGTATAAAATAACAAAGCTTATGGACCTTACCAGCATGTATTATATAAACACAATGATGTAACCAGGATGTTATGAAAATGGTAGATCTATGATATTAGAGATAAATGAAGTCTCTTTATTATGGTGAGTTTTACCTTTATCAGATTCTCACTGTGTTTGGATCTCTGTCTCTGTGCTGTGGATTTGTTTGTGTCTTGCGTCTACCCACATTCTACCTCTCTCTTTGTTACATAGCCTAGCATGAACAGCTGGGATGTCTTGCCTCTCAGAAAGGAAGGCTGTTTAAAGCTGGAAGATGTGTTAAGGTTGTTTTTATTCTTATTTGGCCTATAAACATTTAAGCACTTGGATATCCCAAGTTCAGAGCCAAAATTTCTCCCCTTATGCATGCTTTCTCTGAACTTCTACTCATATCTGATTTCCATATGTTTTCCTTTTACCCAGTCATCACCCCTTACTTGTAAACGCTTCAGCACAGCCGTGGTCCCTCCTTATGCTTCATAATAAATACACAGGATAAGGGAGGATGAAGAGGGTTGTAAAGTGCTAGTTGATTGGGCGAAAGAGTCAGTATTTTCAATTAAATGATTTATTTATTTTAAGATTTATTTATTTGAAAAGGAGAATTACAGAGAGAAGGAGAGACATAGAGAGATAGAGATCGAGATCTTCCATCTGCTGGTTCATACTGCAATGACCCACAACAACAAGGTTTGGGCCAGGCCAAACTCAGGAACTATATTGTGAAGTTCTTTTGTGGAAGGCAGGGGACCAGTGCTTGTGCTTCTGCCTTCTGTTGCCTTCCCAGGGACTTTAGTCTTGATGCAGAGAGAATGTAGTGGGTTCCTAATGAAAGTGACAAATCTGCCAGTAGGAGATAGAGTGGAATGAAGTAGGGAGATACTGGAAGCTACTGGATTTTCTGGAAGCCCATTTTGTAGAAAAATAATTTACTGGGGGCCAGTGTTGTGGCACAGCAGTTTAAGCAGATGCCTGTGATGCTAGCATCCCATGGGAGTGTTGGTTCAAGTCCTGGCTGCCCCACTTCCAATCCAGCTCCCTGCTATCGCCCCTGGGAAAGCAGCAGAAGATGGCCCAGGTGCATGGGCCATCCTGTGGGAGACCCAGATGGAGTTTTTGGCTCCTGGATTCAACCTGGATCTGTCCCAGCCACTGTGGCCATCTAGGAACTGAAATAGCAAATGGAAGATTCTCTCTCTCTCTCTTTCTCTGTCCTTCAAACAAATAAATGAATAAACTTTAAAAAATAATTTATTGCCATGAAATTAATATAGCATGAAATTAATTGGTTTAAAATAAACAACTCAGTAGCATTTAGTACATTCACTCTGTCTCGTTCTCAAACATTTCCATCATCCCAGCGTAAAAGCCCATGCCTACTAAATGTGGTTTCTTGCTATTCTGCCCTCTCTCCAGCCTTGGACAACTGCTGATCTGCATTCTCTTTCTGCATTTATTGATTTTGGATATTTCAGATCAATGAGATCATGTAATTTCTGTGTTTGACTTTTTAAAAAAATATTTATTTATTTGAAAGACAGTATTATAAGGAGGAAAGCGGGGCAGGGAGAGAGAGAGAGTGAAAGAGAGAGAGAGTTTCCATTCACTGGTTCACTCCCCAAGTAGCCTCAGTGGTTGGGGCTGGGCTAGGCTAAAGCCGGGAACTTCATAGATGGCAAGGGCTCGAGCACTTAGTCTTTCCCAGGTGCATTAGTGGGAGCTGGATCAGAAGTGCAGCAACTGGCAAATGAACTGGTGCCCATATGGGATGCTTCTCTTCTCTTTTCTTTTTTTAAAATATTCTGATTTTTAAAAAGATTTATTAATTTATTTGAAAGGCAGAGTTACAGAGAGGCAGAGGCAGAGAGAGAGAGAAAGAGAGAGAGAGGGAGGGAGTTCTTCCACCCGTTGGTTCACTCCCCAAATGGCTGCAGCAGCTGGAGCTAGGCCGATCCAAAGCCGGGAGCCAAGATTTTCTTCTGGGTCTCCCATGTGTCTTCAGGGACTCAAGCAATTGGGCCATCTTCTATTGCTTTCTCAGGCCATATCAGAGAAGCTGGGTCTTGAACCGGTGCTCATATGGGATGCCGGCACTGCAGGCGGCGGCTTTACCTGTTGTGCTACAGTGCCAGCTCCTGTGTCTGGCTTCTTTCACTTGGCACAATATTCTTTTTTTTTTTTTTTAAATTTTTTTAAAAAACTCACTTTTGAGAGGCTGGATTATAGGCAGAGAGAGGGAGAGACAGAGAGAGGCCTTCCATCTGCTGGTTCACTACTCAAATGGCCACAATGGCTGTGGCTGGGCCGAGTCCAAGTCAAGATCCAGGAGCTTCATCTGGGTCTCCCACATGGGTGGCAGGGGCCGGAGCACTTGGGCCATCTTCTGCTGCTTTCCCAGGTGCATTAACAGGAAGCTGGATCAGAAGTGGAGCAACCAGGATCTAAGCTGGCACCCATATGGGGTGCTGGCACCAAAGGCAGTGCCACTATGCCACAACAAATGTCATTATTATTTTTTTAAAGACTTATTTATTTGGAAGACACACACACAGAGGGACAGAGACAGAGAGCAAGAGATCTTCCATCTACTTGTTCACTTCCTAAATGGCCACAATGGCCTGGGATGGGCCAGGCCAAAGCCAGGAGCCTAGAGTTCCGTCCAGATATCTCACATGGGTGGCATGAGCCCAAGCACTTGGGCCAACCTTTGCTATCTTCCCAGATGTATTCCAATCAGGTGCATTCTGCTCCAGAGAGCTGGATCAGAAGACGAGCCGCTGGAACTTGAATCAGCATGTTCGGATATGCAATGTAGGTGTTGCAAGTGGCAGCTTAACTCACTGCACCTTAACACCAGACCTTGACAAAGTGTATTGCTGTATCTTTGATGGGACAGTTGTGAAAGCTAGAGGCAGAGGGTTTATGTAGAATGGGAGACATGCTAAAGAATAAGTATCACGAAGGCTTATTCCTGCTAATGTGGCAGTGGGAATCCAGGATGAGACGCTTGATGGTGTTTCAATCCTGTCAGTTTCTAAATCCCTAGAGATTAGCAGATTGGGTAGAGGTTGGGGCCAGCTCATTGGTTCAAGTTCCAGCTGCTCCTCTTCCAAGCCAGCTCCCTGCTAATATACCCGGGAAAGCAGCAGAAGATGGTCCAAGTGCTTGGGCCCCTGCACCCACGTGGGAGACACAGAGGAAGCTCCAGGCTTTGGATCAGCCCAGCTCTGGCTGTTGCAGCCATTGGGGGAGTGATTTAACGGATGGAAGACCCCTCTCTCTCTCTGCCTCCGCCTCTCTGTAACTCTGCCTTTCAAATAAATGTATAGATTTTTTTTAAAGATTTATTTATTTATTTGAAAGTCAGAGTTACACAGAGAGAGGAGAGGCAGAGGGAGAGAGAGAGAGTTCTTCCATCCACTGGTTCACTCCCCAATTGGCTGCAATGTCCGGAGCTGCGCTGATCCAAAGCCAGGAGCCAGGAGCTTCTTCCAGGTCTCCCACGAGGGTGCAGGGGCCCAAGGACTTGGGCCATCCAATACTGCTTTCCTAGGCCACAGCAGAGAGCTGGATCGGAAGAGGAGCAGCCAGGTTTTGAACCGGTGCCCATATGGGATGCCAGCACTGCAGGCCAGGGCGTTAACCCACTGTGCCACAGTGCCAGCCCCATTTAAATAAATGTATAGATCTTTACAAAGATTTGCAAAAAAAGTTGAGTGTAGTGATGAAAATATACAATTTGAATCAGATAGACCAGAGTTCAAATTTAGGCTCTGCTGCTACTTAAATGTGAACTGCTTAGACAGATAATTGAACTTTTCTGAGCTGGAGGTGGATTAAACAAGATAACGTTTGTGAAGGTGAAAGATAGACAATACTCTGGCAAGGTGAGGAACACCTATACACCTCGAGGGAGGTGGATGTGTATTTTGAGTGGGGGCAGGCAGAGAAAGACACTGAAAACTCTACAGAGAACCCATGGTTTGGGGACAGTGAATTGCTGAAGCTTGACAAGTGAAGAAAGCACCAGTTTATTTATTTATTCATTGACTTATTTCAATTCATTTATCTATTTTACTCTTATTCCTAAAAGAATTTATAGAGGTATTCTGCAAAGATGTCTCTCATTAAAAAAAACAGTTTACAAAGATAGTGTATGAAGGTCCATATAGCTCAAGATCAAAAATAAGTAAAAATGAGTTTTAAGAATTATGAGAGAGGCCAGTGCTGTGGTGTAGCAGGTAAAGCTGCTGCCTGCAGTGCCAGCATCCGGTATGGGTGCTGGTTTGAGTCCCTGTTGCTCTACTTCTGATCCAGCTCCTGCTAATGTGCCTGGGAAAGCAGTGGAAGATGGGCCAAGTCCTTAGGCCCCTGCACCTGTGAGAGAGACCTGGAAGAAGCTCCTGGCTTCAGCTTGGCTCAATCTTGGCTGTTGTCACCATTTGAGAGTAAACAAGCAGATGAAGATTCTCTCTCTCTCTCTCTCTCTCTCTCTCTCTCTCTCTCTCTCTCCCCCTCTTTGTAACTCTGCGTTTCAAATAAATAAATAAATCTTTTAAAAAAAGGAAAAGAAAAAATAAGAGTAAGAACCTAAAAAGTCTCAATGGGGTGACTCCATCAACTGAGTGCTGTGGATCTTGCTGGACAGACTGTAAATTCGGCTTCGCGTTCTAGATGCTATTGCTTCGTTTGACCCAGAGTCATCGTAGCGCTGTGCTACAAGTGCGGGACTGGGGAGGGAAACTGGCAAGGAGGCTGACTTGGGAGTCACTGCAGGTATGGAGTGGCTTTCTCCGGATGGACGGGTCTCTGGACTGTGCAAGCACATGTCACGGTCACATCTGTTAGTGGCTTGTGTGATGCTTCGCTTAGTTTGTTTCTCAGGGGCGTGTATAAGTAGGGAAAGAGTCTGTGAGCCTTTGTGCTGTTCCTCCATTATTTTGCATCTCACTAAGTAGTTCTTTGAAAACCACATGCTGGAGTGATCCTCAGGAATTCGGTGGGGGTGGGGTGGGGGGGAGCGCTTGCCTTGGTGACTGGCACTGGAGAGTGGCTCGATCCTTCACCGATGGGATGGTCCAGACAGGAGCTGAGCAGGGAACACAGGGAAAGCATTGTCTACCTTCTCACTTTTGGGGCCCAGTCTTCAATTTGGCATCAGCATTTTGTTTGATCTAAATTGTCAGTATTTATAAATAAATAAATATGTGGATGTCTACATAATATAGATACACACAGCCATTTCTGTTCTATTTTTTCTTCCATCCCCAGCTTTATTGCAACATACTTGACACATACAAATTGTATTTATTTAAGGTGTACAAGTGATGTTTTGATATATGTGTACATTATGAAATGTTTACCACAATCAAGCTGATTGATGTATCCATTATTTCAATACTTGTCTCTTCTTTTTTTTGTGGTGACAACACATAAGATCAACTCTCTTTGCAAACTGCAAATATACAGCAGAGTGTTATTAACAATAGTCATGATGGATGTCCAGATTGTATTCATCCTACACAACTGAACCTATATTTAAATGTAAACAGTCTTCAGAACTTGTAAGCCAAATATACGTCATGTTTTGATTATAGGATCTTGTCAGTCGCCCACATCTTGGTTCTAGTTGTATAAGCAGTAAGAGTCAGCACTTCACACAAATTCTGCCCTGTGTTTGTGCAGCTTGGTATATTTTGAAGTGTTTCAGGATACCCATACTTTGCATTCATGGTTCTCTCAAAAACACTCTGAAGCACCTTTGGAATCATTCTCATTCTCATTGGTGAATGAAGAGCAATTTAGGCCAAGTTTGCGTTTCTGGGAAGTGGTAAAGGCAGGCTCAGAATTTTGAACTCCACTTTTCCCATGAAAAGTAGAGAAACCTGTGGCATCCTGGATTGGACCCTGGAACAGAGAAACAAAAATGACATTAGTTTAAAAACTGGCAGCATTGTAATAAAACACGGAATTTCGAGGTTAGCTTTGGTTTAAACAAAGGTACACGGTCATGAATCTACAGAGGGCCAATATGAACAATCTACTCCAGGCTGGGTTCTGAAGGAAGTGGAAGTAAGAATTTTAAGGTGCTGATTCAGTGGTCTGAGAACTACAGCGGGCTGTTCAGGAAGAATGTCACCCACAAACAGAAGGTTAGAACCGACGGAAGAGGGGGCTCTAACGCCCTCCTCTTGCCTGTGTGGGTCTGCTGTCTTCTCAAAGCTGCCGGTCCCTTGAGATTTCCTCGCTCGCACGGTGAAGCACCCCACAACTTGCTCAGTTGGAAACCAGGAACTGGTCCCTCCCTCCCAGCGCTCTAGCCAATCAGTTTCCACCTGAAGCGGACTCCACCTGCGTTTCTTTATATCTAGTGTAGGTCGTGGGCATCTCCGGCACTTTCCTACAAGTCTTTCAGCTAGTCTCACCCTACCAGTCTCGTCCTCCTTCTTCCTGTTCTCTCGGATCATTCTTCTCCCAGCCCTTTTCTTTCTTTTATTATAATTTTTTTAAAAGTAGAGAAAAATCCGAGAGAAGACAAAAACAAGCGACTGTATGCTAATCATCCCTAATTGACCACTGTTGGTACGTTATTTATTTGCTGTCGTTTTTTTCCTTTGAAGACGAATCACTCTTTTGTTGTTGAAAAGCAAAACGATCAGCATTCCCTATACAATATTCAAACAAGAAAAGGAACTAGAAATATGGGTTTAGAAACCACCTGTGCTCTTGTATTGCAGAAGTTATCCCCATGGAATTGATGTGCAAAGTCCTGGTTGTCTAAGTCACAGAGTGAGCTCTATGAATGAAAACTCTGCCACTGTCATTTCCATACCGAAATTACGTTAATGTTCTAATCGAATCACGCTAAAAACACCAGGCAAACCCAGTCCCAGAGACAGTCTCTAACACTAGCTGACCACTGCTCTTACGTGAAGAACAACAGAAGACTGGAAAGTTGTTTTTTTCTGCAAAGTTTTGGTAGTGCTCTTACATATATTCAAGACGTGTGTGTTTGTGTGTGTGTGCACACTCAATTTGCACAGGAGAAAGAGAATCTATAGTGACAGCTCTTAGCATTTAGGAGGAGGTTCATACTCTTTTCCTCATGGTCCAGGACCACATTCCTTTCTCTAGTATGCCCTCCCACAAACCCCCACACTAAGACACCTCCTTCAGTGGACTCGTAGGGAACCACCAATCTAGGCGTGCTCGTCCTAACAGATCTACTTCCCTCCTGTTTCCTTTTTTCAGCATCACCTCCCATTCCCCCCACTCCAGTATTTACTTCCAAATCTCTCTATTCCCTTCCCCTACCACCGTCCGGATGGAGGCCACCCCCTCAGCTCGTGGAACTTACTAGTATAGCTTTCCTGCTTTTGTCTCCCTCCGCTGCATTCTCCATTCAACAGCTACTGTGAGCTCTTAAAAGAATCAACTTAATCTTGTGCTTCTTAAAACTTTCAATGGGTTCTCTTTGTTCTTAGAATAAAATCCAAAAAGTCAGGGCTGGCGCTGTGGCACAGAAGGTGAAGTCGCCCCGGCATCCTATATGGGCTCCGCTTCGAGTCCTGGCTGCTCCGCTTCTGATCCAGCTATTTACTATGGCCTGGGAAAGCAACAGAGGATGGCCTAGGCCCTCGGGCCCCTGCACCCACGTGGGAGACCTGGAAGAAGCTCCTGGCTTTGGTCTGGCCCAATCCCAGCCATTGCAACCATTGGGGGAGTGAACCAGTGGATGGAGGCTCTCTCTCTCTCTCTCTGTAATTCTTTCAAAGTAAATATTTTTTAAAAACCCAAAAAGCCCTGCAGCCTCATTGCTCCAAGAAGCTCTGGGACAGCATTTCTGTAGCAGACGTGAGGCTGGGGTGCAGTGATCCGAGAAGGCATTCTCTCTTCCAGCTCCCTGCTCTTGTCCCATTTTATTCACTGGTTATGTCCTGCCAATGCTCCATCTTGCCAGTCTGGAAGAACTTCCCGTGAGCGTCAACGCTCTCATCCTGCTCCCCAACTTCCGCTCTCGGTTTCTGTCTAGTATGAGTGCAGAGTCTGCTGTCTCTTCCTGGTTAAGAGCCAGTCTGCCCGGGTTTGACTAGAACTCCTTTACCAGCTGTGTGACCACGGACAAGCGGCTTGGCCTCTCTGTGTCTGTTTTCTCATCAGTGGTGAGGAAGTCTAATTAGTACAGTGTTTAGAACGTCTCCTGGCAACAAGTAGGGTTCAGAAATAGCAGTAGCTAGGCTATAATCTGTTCTGTGCCTGCATAACCCTGGACATAAATACAATGAATGCATTATGTTGGCACCACTGGGTCTCCGGTGTCTAACACAAATATTTGTTGAATAACTATAATTTCCTTTGTCTGGAATGCAATTCCACTCTTTCTCTTTTTTTTTAAAATTCCTTTCTTTCTTTCTTTTTTTTTTTTTTTTTAAAGAAATAACAGTATCTCTCTCTCTCTCTCTCTCTCTCTCTCTCTCTCTCTCTCTTTGACAGGCAGAGTTAGTGAGAGAGAGAGAGAGAGAGAGAAAGGTCTTCCTTTACTGTTGGTTCACCCCCCAAATGGCCGCCATGGCCAGCATACTGCGGCTGGTGCTGTGCTGATCTGAAGCCAGGAGCCAGGCGCTTCCTCCTGGTCTCCCACGCAGGTGCAGGGCCCAAGCACTTGGGCCATCCTCCACTGCCTTCCCGGGCCACAGCAGAGAGCTGGACTGGAAGAGGAGCAACTGGGACAGAATCGGCGCCCCAACTGGGACTAGAACCTGGGGTGCTGGCGCCACAGGCAGGGGATTAGCCTAGTGAGCCATGGCACCGGCAACAGTATATCTCTTTTAAAAATTATTTTATTTATTTGAAAGGCAGAGTTGCAGAGAGAGGTAGAGGGAGAGAGAGAGAGAGATCTTCCATCTACCAGTTCACTCCCCAAGTCACCAGGCTGAAGCCAGGAGCCAGGAGCTTTCTCTAGGTCTCCCATGTTGGTGCAGGGGCTCAAGGACTTGGGCCATCCTCTGCTGCTTTCCCAGGTACATTAGCAGGGAGCTGGATCAGAAGTGGAGCAGCCAGGAATCGAACTGGTGCCCATATGGGATGCTGGTGCTGCAGGCTGGGGCTATTAACTTGTTGTGCCACAGCGCCGGCCTCAACAATGGTATATCTTGATTAAGGTAAAATGGCATTCAGAATGGATCACACAGCAAGCCCGACTGTATGCTAACCCTGTCTCTCTCTTCACTTTTTTCCTCGCAGAAAATTCATGCGTGATCCTTGTACCAACCTTGGTACAGGTCCTGTTTCACCAAAAACTTCCCCTGATTGAGGCGTCTTCTCTGGACGTAGAGATTACTCTGCTGGCTCCCAAATGCCTCCAGGTCCTGCTGTATTAGAACGGCCTGATTCTCTCATTGGACAGTAAGCTCTGTTAGCTCAACAGGGGACTGAACACAAGTGCACACTAGAGAAGATTAGAGCAAGAAAGAACCTCCGGCGCTTGCTCCAACTCCTTCCCAACTAATGAAGATGATACCTAGCAGGTTTCAAAATGGAAGGTCACATGTTTTTTACATTTCAGAGATATTAAAAAATTAACTTGGAGTGCAGTAGATTGTGAGCAGAGAGAATTTTTAAATATTTTAAATATTTTTTAAAATTTTAAAAATATTTTTATTTATTTATTTATTTGACAGGTAGAGTTATAGACAGTGAGAGAGAGAGAGAGAAAGGTCTTCCTTCCATTGGTTCACTCCCCAAATGGCTGCTATGGCTGGCACTGCACCAATCTGAAACCAGGAGCCAGGTGCTTCTCCTGATCTCCCATGCAGGTGCAGGGCCCAAGCACTTGGGCCATCCTCCACTGCCTTCCCGGGCCACAGCAGAGAGCTGGACTGGAAGAGAAACAGCCGGGACTAGAATCGGTGCCCGTATGGGATGCTGGCGCTGCAGGTGGAGCATTAGCCTAGTGCGCCACGGCACCGGCCCCAGCAGAGAGAATTTCTAAGCCCAATCAGAACTTGGATGACAGAGAAAAAGTCAATTTCTGGGTTAACTTGACAAGAAGATGGGAGTTTTCTGTCCAAAGGATTTACTCCTCTGAATTTTTGCATAAGTCTACAAATGACAGCTCATCTTGGATCAGAGTGGACAACTCAGCCGCAGTCTCTCCCAGCTGTGGCACAGTCCTCACGTCCTACAGGGAAGAGCTTCACTGGATGGGTCTGGACTACTGAGGTGCCCTAAGTGTGACTTCTCCTGGCCGTGGGGGTGGTTTCGAAGTGATTTCCTTCTATTTTGGTTTTACTCAACGATAGTGAAGAAGGTTCCAGGCATATGAGTAGGTAAAGGCAAAACTATCCAGAACCATGTTAATGTAGTAGCTACTTCCAAAAGAGAATATAAAAATTCCGACAAAACAAGTAAACTAAACAACCACGTTTTTCAAAGCCCCAATATAGTCACAGAAGATTAAAATAAGAGCCAAATTCACTGATTTGTTAGGACTGTGAATTTTATTTATATGAAAGGCAGAAAGAGAGAGAGACAGAGAGACAGAGGGGCTCCCATCTGCTGGTTCACTCCTCAAATGCCAGAGAGCTGAGAGCTCAATCCAGATCTCCCCTGTGGGTGGCAGGGATCCAAGTGCTCGATCCATAATTCACTGCCTCCCAGAGGATGTGTATTAGCAGGAAGGTGGACCCAGCAGTGGGCCAGCACTGTGATAACTTATATGGGCATTCCAAGATATGTCTTAATCACTGTGCCAAATATCTACAGAACTTGTGTTTTATAACTAAGTCATTTTTGTAAATAAGACTGTATTTGAGGACATTTTAAAAAATTTAATACAGAGGGGCCGGCGCTGTGGTGCAGAGGGTTAATGCCCTGACCTGGGGCTCCGACAACCCATATGGGCGCCGGTTCTAGTCCCAGCTGCTCCACTTCCAATCCAGATCTCTGCTGTGGCCTGGGAAAGCAGTGGAAGATGGCCTAAATGCTTGGGCCCCTGCACCGTGGGAGACCCGGAGGAGGCTCCTGGTTCCTGGCTTCAGATCAGTGCAGTTCCGGCCGTTGCGGTCAATTGGGGAGTGAACCATCGGATGGAGGACCTCTCTCTCTCCCTCTCTTCTCTCTGTGTAACTCTGACTTTTGAATAAATAAATAAATCTTTAAAAAAGATTTAATACAGAAACTTTTGTGTCTTGAAATGTAGCTTGGGTTGGCGTTTGGTGGAGCTGTAAAGGTGCCACTTGAGACTTCTGCACCCTATAATCAGAGTACCTGGGCTGAGCCCTAGGCTCTGCTTCCAATTCCAGCTTCCTGTTATACTGTGCCCTGGGAGGCAGCAGGTGATTGCCCAGCTGTTTGGGTCCCTGCCACCTACGTGGGAGACTTGGATGGAGTTCCAGGCTCTTGGCTTAGGCCTGACCCAGCCCTGGCTGCTGCAGGCTTTTGGGGGGATGAATCAGTAGAGAGAAGACCTCTCCACTTTCTCTCTCTGCCTTTCTAAATAATAAGCAAATTAAAAAAAAATACGCAGCACATTCCACCTACAGGAACCAGATATTCAGCACTGAAACCTTTGTCTTTATTTTTCCCGCTGGCTTCATGGAGAAAGCAACAACCCACTGACCTTGGTGGAATGCAGATTTTCAGTGTGTGCAGCCGTGTTTCCATCACGAGTGTGGTACAACACGGCGCGTGCATCGGTGTGTTTGGATGGTGAGCCTGTGATTGAGAGGCGGCCTGCGTTTAGTGGAAGGAGAGTGAGGTGTTGTCATTGCCATGTTGTCTGCAGCAGGCAACCTCACCACAGCAGTAGAAGACTTTCTTCAGAGATGAAACCAGCTTAGGGGCCGGCGCTGTGGCGCAGCAGGTTAATGCCCTGGCCTGAAGCGCTGGTATCCCATATGGGCGCGGGTTTGAGACTCAGCTGCTCCACTTCCTGTCCAGCTCTCTGCTGTGGCCTGGGAAAACAGTAGAAGATGGCCCAAGTCCTTGGACCCCTGCACGTACGTGGGAGACCTAGAAGAAGGTCCTGGCTCCTGGCTTCTGATCGGTGCAGCTCCGGCTGTTGTGGCCAATTGGGGAGTGAACCAGTGGATGGAAGACCTCTCTCTCTCTCTCTCTGCTTCTCCTCTCTCTGTGTAATTCTGACTTTCAAATAAATAAATAAATAAATCTTAAAAAAAAAAAAAAGAAAAAGATGAAACCATCTTAATGATAAAAGATGGCTACCCTGAGGTTTGGAAAGAGTCTTCAGGAAGAGAGTCTGAGAAATTAAAATCTGCGAGTTCCAGCTCTCCCAGCAGGACAAGCGCGGGGCCGTATTGAGGCTTAAGTTTCTTCTAAGGACTTTACATGAGAATTCACATTGACAGAGATTTCGACCAGACTGCCAAAGCCCTCCAGGCAGGCTCCTCAGCAGCAGAAGTAAAAAGAGTTAATTGGACAAGATGGTGGAGTCAATTTGGCTAATTCTTCAGGTATTACAGTTTCTTTCATTTTTCAGTCAGTTTGGGGGGTTAATTATAAAAGCAGAGAAAATAAGATTTACATGCTAGAATCTTTTTTTTTTTTTTTTTTTTTTTGACAGGCAGAGTTAGACAGTGAGAGAGAGAGGGACAGAAAGGTCTTCCTTTTTCCGTTGGTTCACCCCTCAAGTGGCTGCATTGGGGCCGGCACGCTGCACTGATCTTAGGCCAGGAGCCAGGAGCTACCTCTGGGTCTCCTACACAGGTGCAGGGGCCCAAGGACTTGGGCCACCTTCTACTGCTTTCCCAGGCCACAGCAGAGAGCTGGATTAGAAATGGAGCAGCTAGGTCTTGAACCCGTGCCTATATGGGATGCTGGAGCTTCAGGCCAGGGCCTTAACCCGCTGCACCACAGCACCGGCCCCACATCCTAGATGTCTTTCCAGGGGACTTACAGCTAAGTGAAGACTGGGAAGCAAGATAAGGGCTGGAGCTCCTGCAGCTTATTCAAAATGTGCTCATCTTCTGGTTTTAACAATTAAAACCAGAGACGGAGATAAAGAGAGGGGTAAGAGATGGGGAGAGTGAGGCTGAGCTTCCATTTGTGGCTTTACTCCACAAGTGCTTGCAATGGTGGCACTGGACCAGGCTGAAGCTGGGAGCTGGGAACCAGTCTAGGTCTCCCATGTGTGTGACAGGGACCTAACTACTCGAGCCATCAGGGATGCATCCTAGGGTGTGTGTGGATAGGGAATCGGAGTCAGGAGTGGAGCCAGGCCTCAATATTAGGTACTCTGACGTGGGATGTGGGCATCTTAACTGCTAGGCCATGCTCCTGTCCCTGTGTTCATTTTCTTACAGATTTCTCATTTTTTTTAAAAAAAGCTCCTAAGTTAAGTTTTGTGTAGTAAAATGTAATTAATAAGCATATGCCTCTCCTGAGCATGACATGAATCCATGTGATAAATCATCAGCTGTCACTGTGGAATTTTGGTCATATGATAAAATGGAAAGTTGATACAGCTTTTGTTTTGATAAACAGAGCCCCAATTGTCTGTGTTATTGGGAACTATTGGAAGAAAAATGTAGTGGGGAAAACCCACAAATCTAGAAAAAGCAACAAACCATCCACATTTTTTAAAAAAAGATTTATTTATTTATTTGAAAGGCAGAGTTGTAGAGGCAGAGAGAAAGAGGTAGAGAGAGAGAGGTCTTCCATCCACTGGTTCACTCCCCAATTGGCCACAATGGCTGGAGCTAAGCTGATCCGAAGCCAGGAGCCAGGAGCCAGGAGCCAGGAGCTTCTTCCAAGTCTCCCACGTATGTGCAGTGGTCCAAGGACTTGGGCCATCTTCTACTGCTTTCCTAGGCCATAGCAGAGAGCCGGATGGGAAGTCCATTCACATTTTTGATTCTGATACAGCAATGGAAGATTAAGAGAATCGCCATATTACCTGGTGGTAGCCATCGAAACTCAAAATGTGCTTTGTGGGGTGGGCTTTTTCACAACGCCTGGGACACTGGTTAGGGTGCCTGCAGCCTATAGTGAGTGCCTGCATTCAGCTCTGTGCTTCTGATTCTGGCTTCCTGCCAGTGTGTGCTGTGGAAGGCAACTGGTGATGACTCAAGTCCTTTAGTCTCTGCCACCCATGTGGGAGGCAATTCCAGGGTCCTGGCTTTGACCCAGTCCAGCCCTTGCTGTTGGGGGGCATTGGAGGGGTGGACTAACAGATGGAAAATTTTTCTGTGTCTATCTCTTTCAAATGATAAATGAATGAAAATTAATAAAACAAAAGAAAAATAAATCTGCTTCCTTGTTGACCTCACGGAAATACTTGCAAGAATGCCCAAGGATATAAAAATAAAGGCATTTGTTTCAATGTTGTTTATAATAGCAAAAAATTGCAAGCATCCCAATTATCTATCAGTAGGACATTAATATGATATGTGATTTATACCTGTACGGTTACATAGGTACAACCATAGTGTAGACATTAAAATGCCTAACATCTACTATTTGTTAATTAATTGAAAAGACTACTTACTAGTTAAGAAGCTAGAGTTAAAGAAGAGGGAACAGGACACTCAAGCTAAGGGTTCTCCTGAAGTTGGTAAGTGGAGAAGGCAAAGAGGAATGCATAAGATAATTTCAAGTAGCTGTTTTATCCAGAAACAGAACTGAGTGACAAGAGCATAGAGAGTGACTTAGTCAAGGAAGGCCCAGGATGAGGACTGGGGCCAGATGACAGGCAGCCCTGGGGACTAAAGTTCTAGGCACTCGAAAGCGCATGCAAGCGTTCTCAGGTGGAATGAGTTTGCTGTGCTCCTGAACAGAGAGAGCCTGTGCAGCTGGCCAACACCTGATGCACGAGAAGTCCTCAGAAGAGAGATTAAGGAGGACTTTGTAGGTCATAGTGAGGACTTTACATTAATTCTGCATGCAGGCCAGCGCCACGGCTCAATAGGCTAATCCTCCGCCTGCGGCGCTGGCACACCGGGTTCTAGTCCCGGTTGGGGCACCGGATTCTGTCCCGGTTGATCCTCTTCCAGGCCAGCTCTCTGCTATGGCCCGGGAAGGCAGTGGAGGATGGCCCAGGTCTTTGGGCCCTGCACGCGCATGGGAGACAAGGAGAAGCACCTGGCTCCTGGCTTCGGATCAGCACGGTGCGCCGGCCACAGTAGCCATTGGAGGGTGAACTAACGGAAAAGGAAGACCTTTCTCTCTGTCTCTCTCTCTCACTGTCCACTCTGCCTGTCAAAAAAAAAAAAAAAAAAAAATCTGCATGCAAGGGAGGGATGCCAATGGAGAGATCCAAACAGGACAGTAACATGATCTAATCATTGATATAGAAATCAGGCTGGCAGTATATGCTGTGCAGGGCTGCCTGGAGGCAGGGGCAGTCATCAGGTGAGAACTCGGGCTCTTACCTGAAAGATGATGGTAACTTGGGCCACGATGCAGGCTGTGGCAATGGCGATAAGTGGATTTACCAGCATTAGAAAATACATATATTTGTTTTTGTTACATTTGAAAGGCACCCCCCACACACACACACACCTACACACACACACAGATAGAGAGAGAGAGAGAGAGAGAGAGAGAGAGAGAGAGAGATAGGGACAGGCAAAGAGAGATGCTCCATCCACTGATTTTCTCCTCAAATGCCTGAAATAGCCAGGATTGGGCCAAGCTGAGTCAGAAGCCTGGAATTGGATCCAGGCCTCCCATGCGAATAACAAGGACCCAAGTATTGGAGACATCACCTGCTGCCTCCCAGGTTGCTGTTAGCAGACTGTGGAAATGGCAGCAGAGCTGAGGCTGGAGCACAGGCACTGAGGTAGGGCATTCAGGCATCCTACATGATGACTTCGTCACTGTGCCAAACGCTTGCCCCTGGGTTCTCTCTCAGAGAATGATAGTGGTTAGACCTTAAGCTTCAAGTTCCTTGACTTGAAATCGATTTTGGGTTCTTGGGGCCGGCGCTGTGGCATAGCGGGTAAAGCCACCACCTGCAGTGCCATATGGGCACCGATTCGAGTCTCGGCTGCTCCTCTTCTGATCCAGCTCTCTGCTGTGGCCTGGGATAGCAGTAGAAGATGGCCCAAGTCCTTGGGCCCCTGCACTCACATGGGAGACCCGGAGGAAGCTCCTGGCTTTGGATCGGCGCAGCTTCAGCTGTTGCGGCCAACTAGGGAGTGAACCAGCAGATGGAAGACTCTCCCTCCCCCACCCCCTCCCCCCCTCCCCCTCCCCCTCCCCCTCCCTCTCCCTCTTCTCTCTCTGTGTAACTCTGACCTTAAAATAAATAAAATAAAATAAAATAAATCTTTTTTAAAAAATTTGGGGCCAGCGCTGGGGCTCACTAGGCTAATCCTCCATATGGCTCCAGCACCCCGGGTTCTAGTCCCGGTTGGGGCACCGGATTCTGTCCCGGTTGCTCCTCTTCCAGTCCAGCTCTCTGCTGTGGCCCAGGAAGGCAGTGGAGGATGGCCTAAGTGCTTGGGCCCCTGCACCCGCATGGGAGACCAGGAGAAGCACCTGGCTCCTGGCTTTGGAACAGTGCAGTGCCAGCCATTGTGGCCATTTGGGAGGTGAACCAACGGAAGGAAGACCTTTCTCTCTGTCTCTCTCTCTCTCACTGTCTAACTCTGCCTGTCAAAAAAAAAAATTGAGGTTCTTAGACTCAAACACTTCGTTTTCCTCCTTCGAGTATGGACAGAAGTAATGTCGGCTGTCTCTTTTAGCAGGGGTGTTGTTAAGATTAAACAAGGGCCGGTGCCGTGGCTTAACAGGCTAATCCTCCGCCTTGCGCTGCTGGCACACCAGGTTCTAGTCCCGGTCGGGGTGTCGGATTCTGTCCCGGTTGCCCCTCTTCCAGGCCAGCTCTCTGCTATGGCCCGGGAAAGCAGTGGAGGATGGCCCAAGTGCTTGGGCCCTGCACCCGCATGGGAGACCGGGAGAAGCGCCTGGCTCCTGGCTTCACATCAGCGCGATGCGCTGGCCGCAGCGGCCATTGGAGGGTGAACCAACGGCAAAAAGGAAGACCTTTCTCTCTGTCTCTCTCTCTCTCTCACTATCCACTCTGCCTGTCAAAAAAGTAAAAATTAAAAAAAAAAAAAGATTAAACAAGATAAAACCAGTGACAGCATTTGACAACTGTGAAAATGCTGTGCAAATCCAAGGTATTTCTACGGTTAATTCAGAAAGATTGCAGTTGCAAAGTATGGTGGGGGTAGGCTCCCTCCTCCCCCAGAGTCATATTGACAACATCAGTGAAATCTCAATTTCAGTTTTCAGTTTCAGTAGGCAAAATGCATCTCATAACCCCAGTCAAGACATAGCAGTGAAGTGTAATGGGGCGGGGGGGGGGGGGGGAGGGCAGGGAGGACCAACTAATTAACAATCACAAAATAACAGGCAAATGAGCTGCTAAGCAAGTGGCACAAGGGAGTGAGTTCATTAAGCCAGGATTCTCCCAGGGTTAAACTCTTCCTGTTTATCAGGGAGCGTCTTTGGGGCTACTTTCAGTGGCAGGCACCGGGAGAAAGTGCCAGAAGTCTTGGCTTTTAGTAACCTCTACGTTTCTGAATTGAGACATGGGAAATGGCTAGAACCTTCAAGGAATGTAATTCGTTCCTTTCACACTTCAAGAACCACAACTGTAGGGAAGGAATGAGAGCGCCAGTCTTAGGCAAAATTGTTGTGATCAGAAACATATGGTGTGAACTATGGGTGTTAATGGAGACATCCTGTCAATTCACTTCTTGTATTTTTTGATTGCCTTCAAGCAGTACATTTCAACGGAGGTCCAACTCATGTTTTGAAACTAGCGTAGGGAAGGATTTGAAGAATTTTAAAACATTCCGCACATCTGCCCGCCTCGCCCCCACCCCCACCTGTTTTTGATGGGGAGCAGAAGGTAGGAAGGCACTTTTCCAGGAAGGGCAGAGAAGGCCTGAATGATCAATAATGAGTTATTAATCCTGAAGCTACACGACAGTATGGCTATTTCTCCTGTTAAAGTCTGATTGACGTCAATGACTTTGAACATGCATACTGATTGCCTTTGAGTTCAGTCTTATCTTGGTTTCATCATACCACTCAGCACCTCCCTTTACCTTCAAACAATGGCCGCAGCAAGCCGGTGCTGAGCATGCCCTAGGCTTACTTTCTTAGGGGAAAATTGGGCATTACCTCACTTCCTGAAAACGTGTCCAACAGAAACAGAGCACTTCTCTCTATGAAAAGCAGACAGCAATGCTAACATTTACCAATTTGGTTGGTGATTTGCTCAATTCCAGGACCATAGAATATTTGTAGTAGGGCTAAATGTGTACCCGGGTATATTAAGGGAGGCTTTCTTGCTCTTGTACATATTTTTAGCAAGTGAGAAATAGTGATCTTCCATAGAAAACAGATGTGAGGTTTGCACAAAATTAACACAATTTGGCCTTTGCTAGGCAAAATGGAAGTAGTGAGTGATGCAATATTTCAACTGGAAGATATTTTATAGGACATTAACATAGCGAGTTAGAAGAATGTTCTTTGCAAGCAAAAATATTGGTTCATTAAAAAAAAGCTTGTTGAAATAAAATTGTCCGTAAGTTATTATTGCTATGCCCACGAAAATATTTTCTGTTTAAATTCATAACAAACATTCTAAGGCAGAGAAATGTCTTTTCTATGTCCCATTTAACAATATAATAACCTTGCTTTCAAAATCTCATTTTATTCCAGCTGGAAGACATAGGATCTTGTTATACAAAACGACTTCATCTCTACCAAGACTTATTATGGGAATATGTGGTTTTAAGTTTGTCTGGGGGATATAAGGCACAGTCCTTGCCTAGTTTGGACTATGTGCCATGCAGGTAAAGCCTCATTTCAGGGGTATTATGTAGAAGCTATTTTTTTTTTTTTTTGGACAGGCAGAGTGGACAGTGAGAGAGAGAGAGACAGAGAGAAAGGTCTTCCTTTGCCGTTGGTTCACCCTCCAATGGCCGCCGCGGCCAGTGCGCTGCAGCCGGCGCATTGCGCTGATCCGAAGCCAGGAGCCAGGTGCTTCTCCTGGTCTCCCATGCGGGTGCAGGGCCCAAGCACTTGGGCCATCCTCCACTGCCTTCCCGGGCCATAGCAGAGAGCTGGCCTGGAAGAGGGGCTACCGGGACAGAATCCGGTGCCCTGACCAGGACTAGAACCTGGTGTGCCGGTGCCGCAGGCGGAGGATTAGCCTGTTGAGCTTCGGTGCCGGCCAGAAGCTATTTCAATAAAGTTATCAGCATAGTTGGTTTCATAAGACATTTGTAACTTTCGATAGAAATGTGTTCTTTTCCATCATTCTGCAATAAGACTACCAAATAATATTATTAATAAGCAATCTCTCCCATGCTTATTAAAAATATGGAAGAAGGATGTGAGGTCAAATTGTGGGCATGTTATTTAAAGTCTGTTTATATATTTTTATTTGTTTGAAAGGCAGAGAGAGAGACAGAGATCTATCCAGTGGTTCACTCCCCAAATGGCCACAATGGCTGGAGCTGGCCAGACCGAAGCCAGAAGCTTTGGGTATCCCACATAGGTAACAGAGACTCAACCACTTGAGCCATGAATGGTCTGCTGCCCATTAACCCCAACCCCAACCCCACCAACGGATGCATAGTAGCAGGAGTGCTTTATCAAAAGCAGAGTAGTTGGGATACGGGTGTCCCCGGCAGCAGCTTAACTGGCTGTACCACGATCCCTGCCCAGGCATGTGCTTTGAGGTGCAGACATTGAAGCTTGAATGTATGACCTTCACAAGGTCACCTGACAGGCGGAGGATGCCCAAGACTATGCAGCTATGACCACACAAAAACACTCCTGCCCTGTGAGCTGCCTCCCTGTAGGGCTTGGAGATGCTCCTTTCTCTGACAAGCTCACCCTGCTCCTTCCTCTGTCTTCCACGTACAAAACCCTAGTACTGGTTCAGCTCTTGTCCCAGGCATCCCTTCCTCTGAGAAGTGATCCGAGCACCTCATCCCTCCAGCTCCTGCGGACTGGGTCGGGCTCTTTATTTGCAACTTCCATTATGCCTTCAGCTTCTTCATTTGTGTTTCTTCACACGAAATTTATTGCTGTGTATATCCTTCAAACAA
This sequence comes from Lepus europaeus, assembly GCF_033115175.1. Taxonomy (NCBI): domain Eukaryota; kingdom Metazoa; phylum Chordata; class Mammalia; order Lagomorpha; family Leporidae; genus Lepus; species Lepus europaeus. Next base: position 39,789,605 of record NC_084832.1, on the reverse strand, counting down.
GGACAAGGATTTGGCTGTCATGCCACTACTCCCTACCTAATTCCTAGCACACGACCTAGGGAATAACATGAATTCAACTAACAGATCTCTATTTTGCATAGAATCAATCATGATCCTGTTGTCACGAGGCTTTAGATATTAACTTAGCACTTGTTCAACTGAAAATGGATAGTTGAAAGAAGGAAGAAAAAAATACCTTCTCAGTTCCCTAATATAGTCCCTTAACTTTTAATTTGTGGATATAGTTGATAAAGATTCTGGTTGTAAGCAATCACTTTATTTAACAAGAATTGCAACTTCCCACCTAACTGAGAAGTTCAAAGAGTGGACTTGGTTTGGACAGCAAATGGATCCAGGAGTTCACATGGTGCATTTATAAATCCATCTTTCTTTCTGCTGTTTTCTCACTGTTTTCTTTTGCGTTGACTTCATTCCCCAGGCAGAATTTCCCCATCTAGGGGCACAGTTAGCCACAGGCAGCTTACGTTGTTTGCATAGAGCAGTCTCAGTGAAAAGAGAGAGCCGTTCCCCTCTGAATTCCACAAGCAGCTCTGGAGGCCTGGTTAGCCTTGTTGAGCGTCACGTCCAGTTGATAGCCAGGGTGGTTAAAATGTCAGCTAACTGGAGGAGTGCTTTCACTGGGTCCTGGTGAGGGAGGCTTCCCACAATAAAGAGGAGTTTGTTACCAGAAAAATAGGGAAGGAGAACGTGTTCTGGGCAGACCAAGGCCTTCACTGCCATGGCTCTGTGCCAGGTAAACACCGGGTGTTGTGGGAAGTGATGGCCATTGGTTCGGATTAGACAACTGGATTTTTCCTGACCAGTACAGCCCAGTATTTTTAGCAATGTGTGGAAGCTGGCAGGAGAGTGCTTTACACATTTGCTTCTGTCAGGCACTGGCTCATTCTCTAACATATTTGTATAAAGGCTTAGGGGTACAAGAAGGAGCAGGGCACACAGCAAACAGGCCCTGGTGGAAGGTAGGTTCTTTTGTGTGTGGGGTGGGGTAAGGAAGGTAGACAAAGACCAAGCAGGGAAGCAAGTATGATCATTAAAAGTGGTTAAAAATGCTCTGGGGGAAAACAACTTGGGGTAGTTATCATCTCCTTCATCTGGGCTTAGTATCTTTTTTTTTTTTTTTTAAAGATTTATTTATTTTATTTGAAAGACAGAATTACAGAGAGAGAGAGTGAGAGTGAGTTCTTCCATCCTCTGGTTCACTCCCCAAATGGCTGCAACAGCTTGAGCTAGGCCAGGCCAAAGCTGGGAGTCAGGAGCTTCTTCTGAGTCTCCCATGTGGGTACAGGGGCCCAAACACTTGGGCTATCTTGTGCTGCTTTCCCAGGTGCATTAGCAGGGAACTGGATCAGAAGTGGAGTAGCCAGGAATCAAACTGGTGCCCATATGGGATGCTGGCACTGCAGGTGGTGGCTTAACCTGCTACACCACAATGCTGGCCCCAGTGTCAATTTTTTTTTTAAAGATTTATTTATTTATTTATTTTAAAGTCAGAGTTACACAGAGAGAGAAGGAGAGGCAGAGAAAGAGAGAGGTCTTCCATCCGCTGGTTCGCTCCCCAGTTGACTACATTGGCGGGAGCTGCGCAGATCAAAGCCAGGAGCCAGTTTTTTCCAGTTCTCTCACATGGGTACAGGGGCCCAAGTACTTGGGCCATCTTTTACTGCTTTCCCAGGCCATAGCAGAGAGCTGGATCAGAAGTGGAGCTGCTGGGACTTGAACCGGAGTCCATGTGGGATGCTGGCACTGCAGGCAGTGGCTTTACCCACTACGCCACAGCGCCGTCCCTCCTAGTGTCATTTCTAATTAAGTCTATCCTATTCATCCTATTTAAAATTACAGCGCGTTCCATACTGCCTGTCTCATTTCCTCTTCCTCCTTTTAAAAATAAGGTTTATGTTTTTATTTATTTAAAAGGCAAGGTAGGGCATGGAAGGAGAGAGAGAGATCTTTCACTTGCTGGTTCACTCCCCAATGGTCACAGTAGCCAGGCCTGGGTCAGGTGGAAGCCAGGAGTCAGGAACTGAATCCTGATATCTCACATGCGTGGCAAGGGTCCACGCACCTGCATCATCTAAGGCTGTCTTCCCAGGCACAGTAGCTGGAAGTTCCACCAGAAGCAGAGCAGCCAGGACTTGAACCAGTGATCCACAATATGGGATGCTGGTGTCACAAACAGTGGCTTAAGCCCCTGTATCACAACGCCAGCTGTTCTCCTCCTCTTTTTTTTTTTTTCCCTAGCTCCTCTGATCTGACATGCTCTATAATTTACTCATATTTTACCCACGAAGCTTGCATACTTGTTATCTGCCACCCTCCTCCACAAGAATGTGAACCCCATAAGGTTAGAGATTTTATTCCCCCCTGTTTCACTCACCGATGTATCTTCCAGGATTTTGGAGATACTTGATACATACTTACTGAGTGAAGGAGACAGAATAGTGAGGTGATAGAAATGTGCTTTAGACACGAAGGGCAGTGAAACCTTCCTTGAGATTGTGCGACATGCATAGAGAGGAGGGATCTTTGAGCCGAAATGAGAGACAGATGCTTCAGTTAGAAACAGAAGCAGAGGGGCGAGCGTTTGGCATAGAGGTTAAGATGCTGTTGGAATACCTGCATCCCCTGTCAGAGTGCCTGGGTTTGAGTCCTGGTTTCACGCCTGATTCCCGTTTCCTGGGAGGTAGCAGGTGATGGCTCAAGTGACTGGGTCCCTGCCATTCTTGTGGGAGGCCTGGATTCGATTTCTGGCTCTCCACTGGTCCACTTCCGGCCATTGTGGACATTTGAGGAGTGAACCAGCAAATGGGGACTCTATCTGTTTCTGTCTCTTAAGTATATATATATTTTCACAAGCATATAGAAGCAAAGAACTTGGAGAACTCAAGAAACAAGACAAAGATTGGTGCATAGAGGAGTGAGTGGCATCAATAAAGTTGGGATAAATATGTAGAAGTTGGATCACCCATGGCTCTGTAGGTTATGTAAGGAGTTCAGATTCTTACTCTAGTTTGATGGAAAACATTTAGTTGTTCTGAATTGAGGAAGCACAGGATCTGAATGCATTTTTCTCTAGTGTTAATTTTTTTAAAAAATTTTTAAAAGATTTATTTTTTTATTTATTTGAAAGAGTTACAGAGAGAGGAGGAGAGACAGCGAAAGAGAGATCTTCCATCCACTGGTTCACTCCCCAAATGGCCACAACTGCTGGGGCTGAGCCAGGAGTCAGGAGCTTCTTCCAGGTCTCCCATGTGGGTGCAGGGGCCCAGGGACTTGGGTCATCTTCTGCTGCTTTCCCAGGTGCATCAGTAGGCAGCTAGATCAAAACTAGAGCAGGCAGGCCTTGAACCAGCACCCATTTGGGATGCCAGCATCATAGGTGGAGATTTAACCTGCTAAGCTACAATGCTGGCCCCTCTCTAATGTTTCCTGAATCAGTCTGGAGTTTTCTTGTCTAAGCCACCTTCACTTCTCCCCTCAATTACATTGAATGGGCTTTTTCTTTTCCATCTTCCCCAATCCTCCCCTTCTGATCATTCCTCACTGAGACCTGGAATGCTTCCCTGTTGTCCCTCCGACTAAGACCAAGTCCTCCTGAGGCCACAAGGGAGGCCCTGACTTTCTGCCTCTCCCATTCTCTGTGGCCACAGTGCCCTGCAGCCTTGGTGTGTTTGTTCGCACACAACAGATTGCCTCCCAGGCTCCTCTCCTGCCCCCCTGCACCTGCTCCCTGCCACCTCTCACTCCGGGCTTCTTCAAGCACCCCTTCCTCAGGGAGCACTTCCTTGCTCACTCACCGAACCACTATTCTGGTCCTGCTTTCACCACGTGTTAAGCTTTTCTTCGATAACATTGTGGAGGTACTTGAATAGTTACCTTTTAATGCATCCATCCCCCTACACTCTCATCCCCATCAAAGCCAGGCCTGTGTCTATGAGATCCTCCACCCAGCACTGTATCTGATTGTTGGTGCTGACTTCTTAGTGACAGATGGACAGGGTACATTAAATAGAAGAGCTAAAGCAAAAGTCAATTAGTTAATTCACTATTCATTTATAGACTTTTTCTGTTGCACTCCTGCTATCCTGTTCATTCTATTCCCTTGCCTGTAGCATCTTCTTTTCTGTTACACAGTGCCTTTTCTGCTTCAGCCTGGTCCAGCTGTCTTTGTTCACCCACTTTTGTTTTACAGTGATAATGCCATCTCCTTTGTCAGGACCACTTCTGCTTACAAATGGTGACAGTGCTGTTGTTACAGCTTCCTCCTGCCTTGGGAGCAGTGGCCCTCTTGGAAACAAGTGGTCAGGTTAATGAAGTCATTCAGCAGATGTGTGATTGTGTGACCCCTCTTCCAGAATCAATGGCTAGCTTTACCACGGTAAGGAAAGTGATTCCCCCTGGGCTTCTAGGGCTTAGGTAAGTCTCTCTGCACCCCTGCCATCAGGGGCAAAACCTGGCCAGCAGGAAGACTCTATGCCACCCTAGTGCTCCTCACTGCAATGGTTCAGGCAGAGGTAGTGCCTGTCAATGAGAGACCTGGAAAAACCCAGGCTCTGAGGGAGAAGGTCAGGGTTATTGTTTTTCAAGGAGAAGTCAAAATCATTTTAGCGAGACAAATTCTCATGAAAACCAGGTTGGAAAGGGCTTTAGCTTCGGCAGCTAAGATAGATGGGCACTGATGCCTGGTCCTTTTGTCCAGAATTTGCAAACTCCCTTAGACGGAGTCCATAGGAGCCCACTGGCACCCAGCAGAGGTAAAGGAATTGGCCGCTCCGAACAGGACCAGGACTGTGGAGAGGGGTGGCAGGTCCTCCAGCAGGGGCTGCGACAGCTGATGCAGAGGACTGTCGGGAGATACAGAGGTCAGGAAACAAGAAGTTAGCCTTGCTTAGGGGCAAGGTTGCTTCCGTGTGGCCCAGCCACGGGCTTCACAATCACTCAGCCCGTGGGAGCCCATAGTGCAGTTTCCCGTGTTTCGCCCTTAACCACCGAGCATGGGTAAAGAGGAAACCTGTGTGGTGAGAAGGGCCAGCCCCGACTTCTAACAAAGAGCTTTTTAATAAAACTGTAAACCGGGTGAATCATAGCCCCCAGCTTCTCTTTTCGTCTCCTGGGTGATGTCAGTCCTCCTGTTTGTCTCTGAGCTCATCTGATTATGCTTAACTAGTTGTCCAAATTAGCCCAACTCCTCAGACATTCCAAGTGAGTTTTTGTGAACACTTAATATTTCATTTCAGATTTCCATGTTGGATGCATGTGTGTCACCCCTAACAATGCAGCTGACTGTTTGAGCCCTGGCGATGGTATCTGTTCGGGAACAAAGACTTGTGACCCGTGGGTGCCCTGGAGATCAGTGGGCGACTCTTCTGTCTCAGTGGTTTCTCTACTGTTTTGCTTAAAGTTTTTAAAACAAAACCTTGTCTGTGGGAGGGTGATTATAGAAAAGAACCCTTGAAATCATTGAATGTTTCCACTGAACTGTTTTGGCTGTTGGATCCGTGTTTGGAAGAAAACATAGACTAGAACTATTACCAATAAAAGGTCTGGTCCACTTTTTTAAGTTATCAATTAATTTCCTACTCATTCATAGCCTTGGAATGAATAGGTGACATTTCACAGTATCCTTAATAGAAGTGACATTTTGTCATCCAAAAGTTTTGCATAGCTTCATTCTATATTTCTGCACATGTTAAAACTTAGTTTGTGGTACAATGGAGTATTTCCTCCTGTATTCTCTGATATGATGGCAGTAGACTAAAAAGTGAAATTTTGGGTTTTATTACAATAGAGCACGAAGGACGATGACTAACTCTCCTTATTTGGAGAGCAGGAAGTGGTCTAGAATTGAGATCCAAAAACATCAAATCTGTTTGATGTTACTAGTAGTGACCTGCCTTGATGTGGCTTCTTCAGATGCAAGTAGAGCTAAACATTGTGACATCAGAAAGTAGTGGGAGCGCTGGAGCAGCATTAGTCAGAACCTGCTACCTGCAGGCCCAGGATCTGAGGGTCCTGTTCCCAGGAGGACCGCCTGGCCTCACACAGGGCCTCTGCAATGCTCAGTGTCTGCAGCAAACCCACACAAAGGTGGCCAGAGAAGGCTGGGCGTTTGGGAAAGTACCATTCTGAGTATTCTTTCCTTTAAAAAATTATTTTACTTTTATTTGGGAGAGAGAGAGAGAGAGAGAGAGAGAGAGAGAGAGAGAGAGAGAAATCTTCTATTCTCTGATTCACCCCCCAAATACTTGCAATGGCTGGAACTAGACCAGGCTGAAGCTGGGACCTGGGAACTCAATACAGGTCTCCCACACAGGTGGGAAAGACCAAACTACTTGAGTCATCGTCAGCTACCTCCCAGAATGTGTGTTAGCCAGAAAATGGAATCAGGAGTGGAGGCGATGCTCCAGTCCAGGGACTCTAGCATGGGATGTGGGCATCTCAAGCCACATCTTAACTGTTGTGCCAAATGCCTGCTCTTGAGCACTCTTCCTTCCTTTTTTTTTTTTTTTTAAAAGATTCATTCATGTATTTATTTGGGAGGCAGAATGACAGATTGAGAGAGAGAGAGAGAGAGTGAGCATGACCTTCCACCTGCTGCTCCAAATGGCCACAACTGCCAGGTCTGGGTCAGTTCAAAGCTGTAATCCAAGAACACCATCTGGGTCTCCCACATGGGTGGCAGGGGCCCAAGCATCTGGGCCATCTTCTGCTGCCATCTCAGATGTATTAGCAGGAAGTTGGATCAGAAATAGAGTAGCCAGGCCTCAGACTGGAACTCTGATATGAGATGCTGGGTCGCGAGTGCTGGCTTAACCCACTGTGCACAACGCCAAACCCAGAGGGTTCTTTCTGAGCCATTACATTCCTTTGTTTGAACTCTGTAGCCTCTTCAACTAATCTAACAGTGTTTCTATTCTGTCAACTCCTTGAGTGAATAAGAGAAAAGCAATTTTTGGTTCACTGACATCTGCATCAGGACTATGTAATGTTTGTTAAAGATGCTCAAGTCTTGTGCTCTATACTGACCAGGCAAATCTAAGTTTTAGGATACTGCATTAGATGGAGATAAACAGGTGCTGGCACTGTGGCATAGCAGGTAAAGCTGCCTCCTGCAGTGCCGGCATCCCATATGGGTGCCAGTTTGAGTCCTGGCTGCTCTGCTTCTGATCCAGCTCTCTGCTATGGCCTGGGAAAGCAGTGGAGGATGGCCCAGGTGCTTGGGTACCGGTTCCTACATGGGAGACCTGGAAGAAGCTCCTGGCTCCCAGCTTTGGATTGGCTCAGCTCCGGCCATTGCAGCTGTTTGAGGAGTGAACCAGCGGATGGAAGATCTCTTTCTCTCTCTTTCTACCTCTCTCTTTGCAACTCTGCCTTTCAAATAAATAAATAAATAAATGAATAAGTAAATAAGTAAATATTTTTTAAATGGAGATAAACAACAACAAGCCCCTAATTGATTTTTCAGCCTGTAAAATTTGGGGACCACTAATCTCTAGTTTCAGAACTGTGACCTCTTACGTCATGAATGCTTTTGCTGACATTCACGTATTACCTGAATTAGCTTGAATGAAAACGGGAGCTGATGACGTCAAACGCTCTCAGTATGTGTTTCTGTTTAAAGAATTAGTTAAAAAGAATATGACAACTCCAGTTAAAATAAAAATATCCTTTATTATAGCCTCCCGTGTATAAGAAGCAGAATATTCCAGGCCAGTGGGTCTCAAACTCAGCAGTGAATTAGAATTACCTAGAAGTTTGGCAGGAATACAGACTTCTGGGCTCACCCCTGGAGTTTGACTTAGTAGGTCTGGGGTGAGCCCTGGACGTCACATTGCTTACAATGTCCCATAGGTTTTGGTGTACCCATAGGTTTTTTGACAGGGCTGCCCTGACAAAATACCACCGACTGGACATCTTAATTCATGAAATTTTCCTGTCTCACACTTTTAGAGGATGGAAGTTCAAGATCGAGGTGGAGTGAGGATCGGTTTCTTGGAGGCCTGCCTTGGCCTTGCAGATGGCTGCCTTTTCATATGGTCATCTCCATGTGCACCCATCATTCTGTGTGTCTCTTCCGTGTCCAGATGTCCACTGCTGAGAAGAACACCTGCCGGCTTGGATGGGGGCCCACCCTGATGTCTCCTAATGCATCATCCTTTTTAAGGCCCTCACTCCAAGTGCAGTCACCTTCTGAGGGTTTGGAGGTTAGTGCTTCAAGATAGGAATTTTGAGGGGACAACATAGAATGCTGAGGCAAGACCCACACGTTGGTAACACTGCTGTGGACTGAACAATCCAGGCAGGGAACTGTCTTGTTAGCATTCGCGTTTCAGTCTTCTTAGATAATGTATGGCTTTCTACTCTTCCTACCACCTTTCCCGTGATGCTCCCTGCTACTTCTCCACTAGAATTATTATCCTTTGCAGATACGTTTACAGTCTTCAGCCAACTTCTCTCTGTGCTCAGTGACTAAGTGTGTGTCAGACAGGAACCTGCGTGTCTTGCCAGCAGCTCACGCTTGGTTCATTCAGACAAGAGCTGATCTTGGCCATCACAGCTTTGCTGCTCCTCCTGTAACCCCGGTTCTGTTTCTGACACGACCACTAACCAGACACTTAGATGGGCCTATGCAGCCATGTTTCCTATTATCCCTTTTTTCTGCTTGCCGTGTCTTGTCATCAAATGAGCTGTATCTACTCTTTTCAAAATTTTATTTGAAGAAGAGAGAGAGAGGAAGAAATCTCCTGGTTCACTCAGCAGCTGCCTGCAGAAGCTGGGACAGGGCCAGTTTGAAGTCAGGAGCTGGGAACTCAACCCAGGCTTCTCACATAGTTGGCAGGGACCCAAGTACTTGAGCCATCACCTGCTGCCTCCCAGGGTGTGCAACAGTAGGGAGCTGGAATTGGGAGCCAAGCTAAGACTCAAACCCAGACACTCAGAAATGGGTTGTGGGTGTCGCAGGCTGTGACTTGACAGCTGTGAAACGCTCTCCCCGGCAACTACTTTGTGATGCTCTGTCCCATGTCCTGTCCATTTCTCATGCATCCATCTTTGTTCAGATCCCATTAATCCTTCCTAGCATATTGCAGAAGCCTTCCAGCCATAACCCGTTCTTTCAATCTCTCCTTCCTTTAATGAAGGCTGTCTACTGCTGCTGGAGTAATCTTTTGAAAGCTTTCTTCTAATTAAAAAGTTCAAGGGTTTGCCCACTGCCTGTTCAATAGGCAACATACTTAGCTAGACAGAACCTCATGGTTTGGTTACCAAAATGAGTGAGTAGGAAACTCTCAATCTCTGCCAGTCTACTTGCCTGCTCTGCTAACTCCCAGATATTCACGTGCATCTCTACTCTCATTCCCAGGACCCCTCACCCTTCCCCAATGAAGTCACCCTAACATGCGATGCAGTTACAATCTCCAGCTCAAGGTTAAGATTTCTGTGTGTTGTACAGTTGGCTCTCTAAGATCCCTGTGCCCATCACAACCAGTATTCAATTGTGGAGTAGGAACACAGTGATTACAATATAATACCCATATAAAAAAGGGAAAAATCAGGGGGCTGGCACCGTGGCACAGTGGGTTAAGCCGCTGCCTGTAATGCCTGCATCCTTTATGGGCACTTGTTCGAGACCAAGCTGCTCTACTTCTGATCTGTCTCCCTGCTAATGGGCCTGAGAAAGCAGTAGAAGAGGCCCAAGTGTTTGGGCCCCTGCCATCCATGTCAGAGATCTGTATAGAGTTCCAGGCTCCTTGCTTCAGCTTGGCCCAACCCTGGCCGTTGCAGATTGCAGCCATCTGGGGAGCGAACCAGTGGATGGAAGATTGATCCCTCTCTCTCCCTCTCTCTCCTTCTCTCCTTGTAACTCTGTCTCTCAAATAAATAAAATAAATCCTTTAAAGAAAAACAAGGAAAGGGGAAAATCAGAGATAGTAGGCCATAGCAATTTTATTAGTTTATTTTTATTTTAGAGGCAGAGAGACAGACAGTGGGTCAGATCAAAGTCTGAGATTGAAACTCCGTCCACATGGGTGGCAGGGACTCCATTACCTGCATCATCTTACGCTGCCTCCCGTGGTCAACACTGGCAAAAAGCTGGAACTAAGAGCAGAGTCAGGACTCAAACCCTCAAACCCAGGCACTCTGATAAGGGGATCGCAACTGACATCTTCATGGCTAGGCCAAATGCTTGTCCCCATAACAGGTTTTAAATCATGCTGGGCTGGAGCAGTGACGATTCAAGCCCAGGCAATGCAAGGATGTCCATGTGTACTGTCCTCAATGCTTCTTGGCTTTCCCTCTGGGAGGCCCTTCCTGGTCTCCTCTCCTACATGCTCTCTCCAAGGCGAGCACTAGCGAGTGTACCTTGCAGAAGGCTGCACTCACACTTTGCCTCTTCGGGGTCTAAGGATGATGTTGGCCTTCAGTGTCATTGGCTAAGGGGACTTCCAACCTATTTGCCGCTGTTCCATTCTGTATGTGGGTAACCAGGTCTTGGCTTCATATAGTGTTAAGTCTCAAGACAGCTTCATTCCAAACAGGTCTCTGGCCATGGCTTACGGTAGGTTCACTTCAGAATAAGGGAGTAGCCCACCTTTTTCACTAAAACTGCTCCAAATCAGATTCTCTGTTAACTAACTTGCTAGGGGCGGGTTCTTGGAGAACCTGCATGTCCACGTTCCCTGCTAGCAGACTGGCTGGCTGTACGTTGGGTTCATCACTTTTGTGTCAGATTTTGTTGGGATTGGCAAGAATCTGCTAACACATGGCCACATTCTGAAAACGGCCTATCATTTTCACTAACGCCATGGCCTTTCTTGGCATGTCCCATGGTTCCATTAGGCACTGCTTTCTCAGGATCATCAACTCTGAAAACTGTAGTAGTTTTATCTTTGCTAGTGCCACTCAACTGTTTCAATGAGTTCTACATTTACCCCTTTAAGTAGCAAATTATTCTTCTTCTTCTTCTTTTTTTTTTTTTTTTTTGATAGGCAGAGTTAGACAGTGAGAGAGAGGCAGAGAGAAAGGTCTTCCTTCCATTGGTTCACCCCCCAAAATGGCTGCACTGATCCAAAGCCAGGAGCCAGGTGCTTCCTCCTGGTCTCCCATGTGGGTGCAGGGCCCAAGCACTTGGGCCATCCTCCACTGCTTTCCTGGGCCACAGCAGAGAGCTGGCCTGGAAGAGGAGCAACCGGAACAGAATCTGGTGCCCCGACCGGGACTAAAACCCGGGGTACCAGTGCCACAGGCGGAGGATTAGCCAAATGAGCCACGACACTGGCATTAAGTAGCAAATTCTATAAGGCTCATAGTGATACTAGTGTTTCAGGGTCTTCTAGCTTCCCTCTCCAACTGCTGATAGTAAGGACACTAACCTTATGGTTCAAGATGACTGCTGGAATTCCAGCCATCGCATCTTCTTTCCCTACACACAGATACAGGCAATGAGAGAAGTGTATACCCTTTCCCTTTTACTGAGATTTTCAGGGCATTCATTATGTCTGAATGGTAAAGATTTAGTCGATCAAACTCAACTCTATGACAGGCTCAAATATAGTCTTTTAGTTGGGCAGATATATTCAGTTATTTATCAAGGTTCTGTTATTAAAGCAAAAGTGAAGGTAGATACTGGGATAGGAAACCAAGACTCTTGATCTTTGGTGAATCTGTACGTGATAATAAAACAAGGTGAAGGGCTTTACATGCCTTAAGGGAGGTTTAGGTAGGTTTCAGTGGGAGTTCAGTGAAGGGAGAGGAAGTCCCCATTCAGAAGGTAGCGGTTGAGTTCAGTTGTAAAGAATGAGTAAGAGAGAAGTAAGGCATTCAAGTTGGAGAACCACCATGATTAAAGACAATTTTTAATTTATTATTATTTTTAAAAGATTATTTGAAAGAGAGAGAGAGAGAGAGATCTTTCATTGGTTGGTTCACTCTCCGAATGGCTGCTATGATTGAGGTTGGACCAAACTGAATCCAGGAGCCTGGAATTCCATCCAGGTTTCCAACATGAGTGGGAGGGGCCCAAACATTTGGGCCATCTTCTGCTGCTTTCCCAGACACATCAGCAGAGAGCTGAATCAGGAGTGGAGAATCAAGGAATACAAACCGGCACTCATGGGATGCCAGTGTCGCTGGTGGTGACTTAAGCCACTGTGCCACAACACGGACCCCAAGGCAATTTTTAAAAAAGATTTATTTATTTGAAAGCCAGAGTTACAGAGAGGTAGAGGTAGAGGTAGAGGTAGAGGTAGAGGTAGAGGTAGAGGTAGAGGTAGAGGTATGGGGAGAGGGAGAGGGAGAGAGAGAGAGAGAGAGAGAGAGAGTCTTCTATCCTCTTGTTCACTCCTCAAATGGTCTCAATGACCGAGGCTGGGCCAGGCTATAGCCAGGAGCCAGGATCTTCATCCGCATCTCCCACCTGGGTGCAGGGGCCCAAGCACTCAGACCATCTTCTACTGGTTTCTCAGGTGCATTTGCAGACAGCTGGATAGGAAGTGGAGCAGCCAGGACTCAAACCAGTGCCCCTATGGGATGCTGGCACTGCAGGTAGCAGCTTTACCTGCTGACACCGCAACGTCAGCCCTGGCAATTTATTTTTTTAAATGCATGGAATGTGCTCATTTGACTCAACAGGGCTGGGTCTAGGATGAGGTGAACAGGATGCCCAGGGTGCCTGGGATGCTTATTCTCCAGGTCTTGCAAGTGAGGGATGAGCTCCAGGCACCTCATTGTCTTCCCTGGCACTGGTCTAGAGTAAATGAGTGACAGGTGACAACAAAGTTGGGATGCCGGCCCTTCCCGATTTCAAGTAAAGAGACAGAAGGCTGCTCCATGCATGCCAAGGAGAAAGTCTAGCATCTTATGCTGGTTCCACATGACAATCTGGCAATCCTTCCATCAAAGGAAGAATTTTGCTATTAACTAGCACAGTAATTTTTTTATAGAACATAGACCAAAGACAGACCACTGTGGTTTTTCTTGGTGTGGTTATTCTGAGATCCAGAGTAGTATTTTAATCTCTCATGCTTAGACCCACATTAGATTGTGATATGAAGAAACATTTTGGACATTTGCTATGATGTTAATATAGCTTACACCTGCTGTAAAAGCACACACAATGAGGATTATGGGAAATCCCCTGCATTCTCTCAGTATGGACCTGCAGGGCGCATGCTCAGAGGAGTCAGTGCTTTGTGTTTGCCCCTATGGCGCTGGAAGGAGGGGTGTGGTGTTCTTAGTTGCTCTGGTGTGATTTTAGTATGGATCACAGGGATTGAGCATAAAGGTAAGAGGCTACCGAAGCCTTTGGTCAAAAAAGTTAAGTTGGAAAATGCAAAGGGTTGGATGTAGAGTGTGATTAAATTATCACAAAAGCAGTCAAACTCCTATAATGAAGAAATGGAGTTCTAGGCTTATAATTCCCACAATTGCCTGCTTCTTCATCTGATAATAAGTCCATATATCAGTTGGTCTATATGCAGTTCCTTGATAAAGGGGTGGGGAATTGGATACAGAAAACAAATTAGGGGTGGGTGTTGCATTGCAGAGAGGTAAGCTGCTTTTTGGGATGTCTGCATCCCATTCTGAAGTGCCTGGGATGGAGTCACACCTCTGCTTCCAATCCAGTTTCTTACTAATGCTCCTAGGGTACAGCAGGCAAGGGCTTGGGTACTATCCGCCACTCACACGGCAGAATTGGTTGGAGTCCCTCGTTCCCGGCTTCGGTTTGGTCCAGTCCCAGCTGCTGCTGTCATTTGGAGAGTAAATCAGCAGATGGAAGATCTTTCTCTCTTAGTTGCTCGGCCTGTCAAATAAACAAAAATAAATACCTTAAAAAAAAAAAAGAAGTAGAGGTTTAATTTTCTTGTTCAGTGGCCATCTGGCTTAGCTTGGAGAACCTTCTGGAAGATGTCCTCCTGAGAGAACATCTTCAGGCAACTGCAAGCACAGGACAGGACATTTATTTATTTATTTATTTTTGTATGTGATTCAGAATTCAATTTTGTGTAACTCCCACTTACTCATCCTAATTTGATCTCTACCACTAAAGGCCTAAAAATACATGAAAATAACTTATGATCATTACAGATTTTTTTCTTGTCTAAATTCAAGTTCCACATGTGGCCTGGTTCCAAGCTGCCTGCTTGTCAGGGTTTCAATTTTTGGATATGTTCCTCTTTGTCTATAATCTTGAAGAAGTGTTGAACACAGGAACACACTTGTGCATTTCTAAATGCAGTGTTCATAAAGACTGACTGTCACCTCTCCATTCAAGCTATTATATTTCTATCAATGAGGCCTAGAATTTCATTAATGTTTCTAAGGTGTCATGAGTGTGCATTAAGATTTGATAGTTGACTTCCATTAAGCATGTGGCCGATAAAAATTCTAAATCTTTTTTCACATTTGCTTTTGCTACGCCTCATTACCTCCAAATTCTATTTGTGCAGTTGGCTTTTCTGGCTGTTACAGATCTTACCTTTGTCTCAGATAAACAACATTTTCTTAAATTCAATCCACTGCTGCAGGTGCTTGGAGATATTTTGTGAATATTGATTCGGCCATCCTCCGGAGTCACTCTTCTAGCTTCATTTCATCAGCTAATTTGAAAGCCTGTCCTCTTTATCTTCTGAGCAGGACAACTAATGAACAAGGCAGAGACGTGGCTAGTTGTTGGCACTCCTCTCCTAGTTGACATTGATTCATCACAAAGAGATTGTGCCTTGGCACCTGCCAATCCAGCAGGTAAGATCTCTTGTGCTCCTTTTGTTATCCAAAACCTCCTTCCCATTTTTCCTTTAGAAATACCCTAAATTCTTTCATTTATGAAAGTTCTCAGATATATACATTTTTCAAGGTCCAGTCAAAGTCTGTCTGAAGTCTGCTCTGAGCCCTTGCGATTTACTCATCTCAGAAATTTGACTCTTTAATTTCCGATTATTTTCTGTGAGTGCAAACTCCACTTCCACCTACAATCTCATAAAGGTAACAATGCATTATTTTTTAGCCTCTAACATCTGACTCTTACAGAGCCAGGCTGAGAGTAATGTTCCATTGTTACTCGTTTTTAATTAATTAGGTCAGTGGTTCTTAATAGGTCTTCCCTGCTTCCTCTTCTTTCTCTCCCCAAGGGTCAATGGCAATGTTTAGAGATTTATTTATTTATTTATTTATTTATTTTTATTTTTGACAGGCAGAGTGGACAGTGAGAGAGAGAGACAGAGAGAAAGGTCTTCCTTTGCCGTTGGTTCACCCTCCAATGGCCACTGCAGCTGGTGCACCACGCTGATCCGAAGCCAGGAGCCAAGTGCTTCTCCTGGTCTCCCATGCGGGTGCAGGGCCCAAGCACTTGGGCCATCCTCCACTGCTTTCCTGGGCCACAGCAGAGAGCTGGCCTGGAAGAGGGGCAACTGGGACAGAATCCGGCACCTTGACCGGGACTAGAACCCTGGGTGCTGGCGCCACAAGGCGGATGATTAGCCTGTTGAGCCACGGCGCCAGCTAGAGATATTTTTTCCTGTGGTCTCTAGTGCAGAGACATCTATCTAGTAGGTAGAAACCTAAACCTAAGATTCAGCTAAAAATCCCAAGATGCTCCAGACCATCCCCCCATATCACAGAATTACCCAAAAGGTCAATAGGGCCGATGTTGGGTAACCCTGTACTTGTATTAGACAACTTGGGTGTGTTTTGATTGACTTTTCAAAAGACTACTCCATCTGCCTGCTAATATTTACATTTTGGTGATAGGTAACCTATCTGTTGACCCGTCCTGGAGCTGAGGCTTGCTCTACAGTCATCTTTGGAGTTCAGGCCAGGGCAGTTTGTTAGTCTTGCCTCCATTATTATTGCTATTGTAAATAAAGGTAGCCTTTTTTTTTTTTTTAAAGAGTTGATTTGTTTATTTGAAAGTCATAGCTGCAGAAAGAGAGAGAGAATCTTCCATCTGCTGGTTCACACTCCAAGTGGCTGCAGTGGTCAAGGCTGAGCCAGGCCGAAGCAAGGAGCCAAGAGTTTCATCTGGGTCTCCCACATGAGTGATAGGGGCCCAAGCACTTTGGCCATCTTCTATTGCTTTTCTCAGGCCATTGGCAGGGTTGCAGGATCAGAAGTGAAGCAGCCTGGATGTGAACTGGTGTCATATGGGATGTTGGCATCATAGATCGCCATAGTGCTAGCCCCTTTCCCAAGTTAGCAGGTATCTCTATGGACGTAATGAAGCTGATTCTATAAGCTACAACTAAAAATTAGTTTTATTAGGTTTTGGCTATGCCTATATAAATATCTAGGTTTTGGTCTCATTTTATTTGTATGGTAAAATGATATAATAACAGCTTCCCTCCAGCTATTTCATAAGAATATTTCATAAGAATATTCTGGAAAAAAAGAGGTAAAGTAGGTGACGAGTTTTGAACTCTCTGGATGGGAAAATTACTATTAAAGCATTCTAATGATAATTAGTAGTGGCAATGTGAGGTATGGAGGAACAAAGTACTCTAATATACAGTGTTTTATACTCCAAAGAAA
The DNA here is from genome assembly GCF_033115175.1 of Lepus europaeus. Lineage (NCBI taxonomy): Eukaryota > Metazoa > Chordata > Mammalia > Lagomorpha > Leporidae > Lepus > Lepus europaeus. The sequence continues at coordinate 39,773,063 of NC_084832.1, read as the reverse complement.
AGAACTAATTAAAGCAAGCATGTTGTTCTAGTTCTAACTCATATTTCTGTGGCCGGGGCTAATCCCCTAAGCTATAAACATCTCTTCCCACTGTGACCTTAGGAGACCCTACTGGGAACTCTCTGCCGAATCCATGGCATGTGACCTGGACAAGGATAGTGGATAAGGAACAACAAGAAAATGTTTGCTGATCTTAGGACGTGCATGCACATTGCTCATTATTGAAAACAGAAACATTTTTGGATGCAGAATGCCACCCATTGATGAACTCAGCTCATCTTCATGCTTTGTCACGTGGCTCTGAGGATTCTCTCAACTCAGAAGGAGTGAAGAGACTTCTGAGCGGTGACGGTACGGCTGGTCCCAAGCACATGTCTCCTTGGCAGGCAACCTCGCATTTCCCTGTTGTCTGCCTCACCTACTATTTGTCTGCGTCCCTGTGGCGGTTGTGTGGTTGGCATCCACCCCCATGCTGGCGTGCCAAAGAGGTGAATGAACAATGGGATACCCTGGCACTGGCGGATGTTTTAATAACTGTGGAAAATGAGGAATTTACAGATGCATGATTCAAGCTCCCACTTCAAAGGTCCTCAACCGAAATCCTCCTGAAATTAGAAGCAATACTACTGAACACAATGCAACCTTTTGCATGGCTGCCCAACGTTACTATAAATCTATGTGTGCTGTGTTTGAGAGAGTTACATTACTGGGAAACAGATGCCCTGCTTTCATCTGGAATTTATGTGCAGTGTTCAGTAGGTAAGGCCTGCCTGGGAAAGAGGCAGTGTGGCATGGGAAGCACTATGCTTTCCCCTGGCAGTCAAGACGGAAGAGGTGTCTGGGCTTGTTGCCCAGGGGCTTCACCAGCCACACTATGTGACTAGGTGACTATGTCTTCTTAGGCCTGATGCTCCTTCCTTCTGCATGAAGAACATTCTCTCTCTCCTGGTCTGAGGCTCCCCAGGAAGGAGGAGGAATAAGTCCTCTGCACCCCACTCCTTTCCTGGAGTTCCCTACCTTCTCTATCGCTTCTCAGTAGGCATCGACGCACTTAGGCTGTGTTTAGTGGGTGCTATCTCTCCCAACACAACTCCCTGATCAAGCCCATCGTCCTCAGCCAGGCCTCAGCTCCAGATGCATTCTTTCTCCTTTCATTAATAATTATTCCACTCAGTGACTGCTTAGTGTATCCCACACATGCACAAGTGCTCATGAAACCTCACTCCACCCGTGAGAGAGGCATTTTTAATCCCTACTTTATACATAAGGAAATAGCTTCCAAAACAGCATACATAGCATAAATTGATTGAGAAGTAGAAATTCTAACCGAGGTCCTGGGCCCAAACCCACATACCAGATGATATGCCTTCCACTTCTCATGTTAACTCTTGACTGTGATGTTGCTCAGTGACAAAGCTACTTAACATATTTCATGATTCATATTTTAGTAGGGTCTTTCCTTGAACAGAGAGGACTGGTTGTTACTGTGAGATTTTCCCACACTGGGGCCAATACTGGGGGAAGGGTGAGGCCTTTTGATTGTCTCCCAAGAATGCTACCCTGATGGGAGGCCTGTGGTTTGTTAGCTGGATCTATCCAATCCACTCCAGAATTCCAACGATGTCATGACTACAAAGTGCTCTGATGGGCAAGGCTGATGTTGGCCTTGATGGTTCTCATTTGTTCCTGTGACATCAAGGTTAACCCATGCTCCCCTCTATGAAGGTAAAGACCCTTAATCTAGGTTGATGTCAAGTGTTTTCTAGACTTCCTTCAAAAGGTGCCTTTCTTAGATAGACACTAAGTAGGAAATAATAGCTATAAGCCGGGGGCCACCAGACCATGCACTATATTATTTTTATCATTTCATACTCACCAGAAAACATTTGAGAAATATGTCAGCATTTTCCTTTTGACTTGAGGAAATTGAGATCGTTTACGTGATTTTCCCAAAGTCACACTGCTTAGCAATGCTAGGCTTTAAATGATGAAGTAGCAGAGGCGACGTTGAGTTTAGTTATGGTTGGTGTGACATACAATTCAGTACATTCTTACCAGCTCCAGAGTTATGAACTGGATGGTTATGTGTGGTTGACTGTGGTTGAGATTGATGATAGTTCAGTTAAGGATCAAAGGAAAATCATTTTCCCAGTTCTTTACCCATTCCTATTGTCTCTAAAAATAGCTTTCCTAGTCCCCCCCCCCCTTTTTTTTTCCTTCCTCCCCAAAGTAAGTGCAAGCCAAGAAAGCTTTGGAGTGTGACTTTTTGTCCAGGCTATATATCAGTGTCATGTCACTCTCGGGAGAGCTCTTCCTGGAAATCTGGTACAGGGTCCAGGCGTCTGGGGCATCGATGAAGAACACCAGACAACACATTAATAATAATAATTATTAGTTTTGAAATTATTATTTATGTTCATTTATTTGAAAGATAGACACAGATCTTCCACCTGCTGGTTCACTTCCCAAGTACCCACAACTATTGGGGCTGGGCCTGGCAGAAGACCGGAGCCTGGAACTTCATCCAGGTCTCTCACATGAGTGGCAGGGATCCAGGTGCTTGGGCCATCACTGCTGCCACCTAGGGTGTGCATTAGCAGGCAGCTGGAATTGGGAGAGAAGCCAAAACTCAAACCCAGGCTCTTTGATATGGGATGTGGGCATCCAAGCAATATCGTTACTGCTGTGTCAAACAGCTGTCCCATTAACAATTATTAATAACAGACTGTTTTAAAAAAAGATTTGTTAGTTTATTTGAAAGGCAGAGTTTACAGAGAAAGAAAGGGAGGGAGGGAGGAAAGGAGAGAGAGAGAGAGAGACAGAGACAGAGACAGAGACAGAGACAGAGAAAGAGATCTTCCATCCACTGGTTCACTCTTCAAATGGCTGCAACTTGCCGGGCTGGGCAGAAGCCAGAAGCCAGGAGCTTCTTCCAGGTCTCACATGTGGTAAAGGGCCCCAAGCACTTGGGCCATCTGCTGCTTTTCCAGTAGCATAAGCAGGGTGCTAGATTGGAAGTGGAGCAGCTTGGTTTTGAACCTGCATCCATATAGGATGATGATGTCCCAGGCAGTGGCTTCACCCGCTATGCCATAATGCCTGCCCCAGTCCTTATCTTTTAACTGAATAGTTGAGTTTGTTTACATTTAGTGTGATCTTGGGAACATTTTGTCTTGTTTCTACTATCTTATTTTAACATGCAAATAGTCCTATTTTCCATGCTCTATTTATATTCTTTTAGTGCTAATACTTGAGTTTTGTATCTTTTCAGAAGATATGATTTTTATATTTTAATAAGGCATAATATGTCAATATATGCAGAAAGACAAAACATCATTGGGAACCTACCACCACCTCCAACAACAAAATTGCAAACTAGGACTTTGAGTCCTAACACTGCCAAAATATAAATCATTTGTTGATAATTTCTTTCATTTGGTTTTTGTCTTGTGATATGCTTGTTACATCATGAAAATACTGTAACTATCTTTTCCTCCTAAATTGATTTTATAATGGTTTTTGTCTCTTTTGTTGTTTATTTCCCATTTGCACTTTTCCCAGCTTGCCGGGATATGCTTCTGGTTGCCTGGTTTGTAGAGATTCAAACCCAATGCATGAAGTCACAAACTGTCTCTCAGTGCTCTGACTTCTTACCATTCCTCTCACCGGCAGCAATGCAGCAGACCAGCCTCTCACAATCCGCTGGCCCTAGCAACTAAAGGAAGGAAACAATTGTGCTTTCACATTAGAGATAGTTAATAAACAAAGAAAAATATAGCTCAGAAGCTCAGGTGGTGCTGGAGGGTGAGGAGATAATTTTAAAGCTTATGGAACTTTTCTTAATCAAAGAGATTAGTATCACCATTAAAAAATATATTGCCACATCGCTCTGTGTTCATTGATTCCCTGTTTATTTAGCTGGCTTTTACATCCATCAGTTATCCCATGTCTAAAGAGTTCTATGCGTCAGTTTATTTGAGACTATTCAGTGATGTTATGCAATAATGCAATATTTCCATTGCTCAGTCAGAAACGTGTTTTAGAGGTCACCATGAGGACTGAGAGTTGCAGTCGTTGTGTATGGACTGGAGCCATGGGAAAAGAGGTTTTCTCTGGATGTTCTTAACATATCTGATGGCATTGCTAGGTTAAAGACGCTCAGCACTGAACTGAAGGATGCTACCAAATGCTTCCCTTTACATCAGCGATCCCACAGTATGACCTTGTCCTCTATTGATGAACTCTAGGGCCGGCAGTTCACTTGATCTTCCCAGATGTTTTCACTGCAATTGGCTCTTCTCCGATATTGGATCGTATGTGCTCAAGGAATGCAAACTGACATTTTAATGCTTCTTCACAGATTATTATAAGGCAAGCAAGTTTGTTGGGGGTTAAAAAAATCAATGATGACAACTACTTGCTTATGATGAGTGCTCTATGGACTTTAAACTATCTCCAACTATTCATTTATTTTGTTGGTTTGGGGACTCAAGACCATAAGAAATCTTTTTTTTTTTTCAATTGTTTTTGGTACATAAATATCCAGAAAGGTGCTTGTCTACAAATGTTTGCATGCCTTGACACACAGCTACTTGAATGTGCAGTGGGTGCCAGGTTGGTAATTGTGGGTGGAATTTGCTTATTAGCTTTAGAAAATGCAACCTTCAGTGTGTTTTCTTCTCTGGTTATGTGAGAAAAGCAACGGAACACTGCATCTTTTCTATGGAATGATCCTGAAATGAGAATTGAGAAATGAGTTGTTCCATGTAAGATTAATGTCCTTATCCCTTAAAATACCTCTTTTAAATGCAAAGCTTTATAAAATATAGCACATACTTTGATGTTTTCCTTTGTGGAATATACCAGGTAGAATTCAACCTCATCCAAATGGCTAGGAGTGTTATTAGAAAGCCCTTCAATTTGCAGTGCAAGAATACAGAATGCTCATGGGATTATTGAGCTACATGGAGATGTAGTCCCTGAATTAAATGTATTCCACTCTGTAGTTATTGAGATTTTCTTACTTGCTGTCCACAATATTTCTGCTTCTGTCTTATGGTAAAAATACCATTTGTATTTTGAATTCCTGTCCTATTAGCCATCTGTGACGTGTGTTGGTTATTACCAACTAGGCAATGTTTATGTGATGTTTATTCTATTCTTTCTACTTGGGACACATTGGAAAATTTCTAAGATGTATTTGGCTCTACAGGGGTGCAACCTAACTCCAGGTGAGGACTTGTGGCAGGTGACCCTTCTGAAGGATGGCTGCCAATAATCTTCCATCCGCATCACCTTCTAACCTGTGACCTTGAACTCCCTATTCCCTTGTACCTGGACAGGTTAACGACAAGTATAGAAGTGCTGCTGTGTGTCTTCCAATACTAGGTCTTTAAAAAAATTCTTATTTATTTTCATTTTATTTGAGAGAGAGAGAGAGAGAGAGAGAGAGAGAGAGAGAGAGAGATGGAGAGTCAGAGCCAGACACTCCACATAGAGACCTTTCATTTGCTGATTCATTCCCCAAAATGCCCTCAACAGCTGAAGCTGGGAGCCAGGAACTCAATCTGGGTCTGACAAGTGCATGGCAGGGACACAAGTACATCCCCTGCCGCCTCCCAAGGTGTGCGTTAGCTGAAATCAGAAGCAGGACTGGTGCTCGCACCCAGATACTCTAATATGGGATATTCAAAGCAGTGTCTTCAACATTGTGTCAAAGACCCACTTCCCCACTACAAGGTCTTGAAAGGCAATATCGATTCTGCCTTTGGACTTTCCTGGAGTCTGAGCCGTCAAGTAAGATTTGACTATACTGAGACTTCCAGGCTGGGATGAATCCCAGTCTGCAGGGAGAGGTCAATGCAGATGGTGCCATCAGCAGGTCCTGCTGAGGTCTCAGCCACCAAGCACCACCTGCAGGCTCACGAGTGAAGTTGTCTCCAGATGACCCAGCCTTCATCTGCATCCCCCACCCCCAGACCTCGAGTCTTCCCTGCTGAGACCCCAGACGTTATGGAACACAGACACATGGCCCCTGATTTGATCTTTCCAAATTCCCAAACCATAGACTCCAGAGTGGCTTCTTAGACGCAATAACAACCGGAACAAGGCCCCAGGGATTCTTCTGGAAAAGAAGACCAAGAGTTTTACTTCATGGTCTGCAAAATGCTGTTGAGGGAATAATGGTTAAGCTTTTGGGCTCTGGAGTCAGATGGTCTAGATTCAAATCCTGGATCCATCAGTTGCTCCTCCTTAAGTAACTTGTTTATCCTTTTAGATTCAATTTCTATAAAATGGAGACAATACTAAAATTTTGTCATAGAGTATTGTGATGACAATGTACTGAATATAAAGCTTTTAGTAAGTGAATAATGCATAATAAATATGCTGTGGTTCTTTCTGTGTCTGTAAAATAAGTCTGACTTTCAAAGTCTGCTATTACTACCTTCCTGATTCTCAACTGTGTTCTGGATGATTAACTTTTCTAGACAGATGAAATTCTGTCGCATTACAGTTCGAATTTGGTGATGATATTTTCACCGCTCCAAACTTAGGAGAGGTGTGAGTGTTTGATATAGCATTTAAGACCTTGCTTAGGATACCAACAACCCCTATCTTAGTGCCCCAGTTCAAGTCCTGGCTCTGCTCCCAATTCTAGCTTTCTCCTAATATGCACCCTAGGAGGCAGCAGGTGCTGGCTCAAGTCGTTGGGTCCTTGCCACTCACATGAGAGACCTAGTTGTGTTCCTGGCTCCTGGCTTCAGCTTGGCTCAGCCCTGGCCGTTGAAGACATTTGGGGAGTGAGCCAGAGGATGGGAAATCCCTGTCTGTCTCCCTGATTTTCAAAAACAAACTTACAAAATAGCAGTGCATACACCCTGAAGCAGAGATGGCTTGATTGTAAGAGCAGGGACCACATCTCTCTGAAGATCATTCTGTCCTCAGAGTTAAGCACAATAGAATGCAATAGAAAGTGCTCCATAAATACTTTCTGTATGAACCGCCACAAATTCCTATGCATGTGGATTATGCAAAAGATAAGAATGACCTCATTATCTGTTTGTTTTCAGAAAAATAAGGAGGAATTTTTTTGAAATAAATGTACTCAGAGCTTAAAATTTAAATATTGACTAATTTTCCGATGACTTAATTTCATTTAGGTCCATAGAATACATGAAATATTACGAGAACCACTTTTCGTATTTGTAGATCAAAAATATTGGCCCATAGTTTTAGAGTATTATGATGGATATCAGATAATTAGCCTAATTCATTTTTGCATAATATGCTTAGAGTTTTGGTTTTTGTGATTCAGAGGCCAAACTAATAATGTGGAGTGAGTGCTGTGATTTAAATTAATTGTAACCTTAAGCTTGTTTCATAATTGCAGTCACATAGATAGTGGCTTAATGTTCTTGTCACAACGTATAGAGCATTAATTAGAGTGTGAATTCTGAACTGCAGCAAGGGATTTTGCTATATTCTACTGACCTAACTTTCAGAAATACTACATTCTGAGTTTTATTCGATGAAGCCATATGGGAGTGTCTCTCTCTGGGAAGTGGATGACTTTGAAAGCTTTAGTATTTTATTGATGACCAGTGTAGAGGTGATAAAAAACAAATGTCATTTCCCAAGGTCCAAAGTGAGTGCATTGGCTGCCGAAGTTCCGTTATGCCCTAGAGCAGGATAAAATCTCTTGGTCCCACCAAGTCCTCTCTAGGTTAGGTGACTCACCATGCGGTGCCTGGCCCTCCAGGCCCTTTGACCTTAGAAGGATTAGGTCCTAGCATTTGTGTCCAGGGTCACTGTGGTGACGAAAGTGAGCCTCTCACCCCTATTCTGAGTGCCTTGCTTCGGAAATGATGCCCATCACCTCTACGTCACACGTCATTGGCCAAAACAAGTCAGGTGGCCATATTTAATATCACCAGGTGGGGAAGAGTCATTGTCCTAAATACTCAGGAATGATACGAGAATGAGAAATGTTGATGAGTAATATTCCAGAAAGTAACTTGGTGGTTCTAAGAGTCTGATTTGACACGTCTTTCTTTAGGCAACATCTTCTTTTTTTTTTTTTTGTCTGCTTGATGAAAATTTCAACTGAATACAAATGGGATCTGGCTTCTCTGATGCGATCAGTACCACGTAACATGCAATAAAGGGCAGTGTGACTTACTATGGACAGGGATTTCTTGGGAGGTGGTTCTGTTTTGGATTCTTTCCAAGGGGTGGAGATACTTAGTGCAGGAATTGCCAGCGGGGCTTGGTTGCAACATTGCTTTGCTGAGAACGCAGTTCTGAGGCAGGGATCTAGGGATGATACCGTGGGGAGGTGCTCATTTAATTATCTTCCCTGCTGTGGGACTTCGAGATAAGATACATCATCTGAAAAATAATCATAGGCAACAGCAGCAGAATAGTATTCCATTTCAGATAGTTGCCAAGCGGACTGAAATATTTACCTTTCTTTTTCTAAGAACCAGTGTGCAACCACTCATACACCTTAAAGTCATTGTCCTGTGCTCACTCAAAAGATTATCTGCACCAAGCCAAGGCCTAGTATGACCCAGTCTACAAGGTGCGTTAACTCTCTAATCTTTTCCCCCCCGTAAAGCAACCAGGGTGTATGGTGCACCTGTTGTTTTTTAACGGCTGGGTATGATTTCCTGTCATGCTTTCCTACTACTGCCTATGGGCTTTTGGCCTCTGCAAGGAAAGTGCCAATAATTTGAACCTCTTAGCACTTTCTCTCATGTCACTGGTGGCCTCAGGCCAATAAGTGCTAAGCCAGGCTTTGAAGAGGAGACTTTGGTATACTTCAGACTAATGTTTTCACTAAAGTGCATCTTGCTGAGTTCTGGACAAGGAGTCATCTATCATTTGCTGTCTTTTTGTGTTTCTTCCACACTAGAAAAGACAGGCAGAGTTAGACAGTGAGAGAGAGAGAGAGAGAGAGAGAGAGAGAGAGAAAGGTCTTCCTCCCGTTGGTTCACCCCCCAAATGTCTGCTACAGCCGGCACGCTGCGCCAATCCAAAGCCAGGAGCCAGGTGCTTCCTCCCAGTCTCCCATGCGGGTGCAGGGCCCAAGGACTTGGGCCATCCTCCACTGCCTTCCCGGGCCACAGCAGAGAGCTGGCCTGGAAGAGGAGCATCTGGGACAGAACTGGTGCTCCAACCGGGACTAGAACCCGGGGTGCCAGCACCACAGGCGGAGGATTAGCCTAGTAAGCCACAGTGCTTCTGAGCATATACGGGGGTCGAGGTGGGGCTGGCACTGTGTTGAAAGTCTGTTAGAAAGTACTTGTGCAATTGCCTTTCTCAGTAAGTGGAGTCATTTAAGGAGCAATCTAAACTAGAGAATGCACTTGAGGTTTGCTGTTTGTCCACATTTTCCATTGTTTTATTATTACCACATATGCAATTTTGATTTCTAACAGCATTTTGATCATTTGTTGCCTTTTCAATAAAGGCAGGGCAGTGTACTAAAGGATGTTGTCTTGCAATAGGAATAAGGAAAATATCCATTTATCAGGTGCCCATTTGGAGTGCTGATGTCAATATTTGAACAAAGAGCATCAGTAGGCTGGCCTGAGGGCATTGCAGCATGGGGTATTTTGCAGAGTGATGGCACTGTCTAGGCAAGGGAAAGAAGAGAAGGCATATTTTGGGAAAAAGGGCTTATCCTGGCAGCAAATGTGAAAGATTTGCTGGGTGTTTTTCTTAGATTATTCTCTTGATTTTTCCTCAATGCATTGTCATCCAATTCCTTGTACATTGTTCCTTTTCTTCCTGCGTTCACCCAACAGTCATATGTGAGTGATGGCGTCTACAACAGGAAAGGCTAAGTATTTAAGCTTTCACCGTCAACGAGAGGAATGGAGAGTTAGAGGGATAGAGTAGAAGCAGGAGCAAGGTGATGGGCGCCACAAGAAAGTGCGGCAGTGTCCATGGGGAGGAGGAGACCGAAGGATCATCGCGGCCTCCTGGGTCTTGGAGGATGGCTTCTGTAGATCCAAGGGGTTGGCTGCGCCAAGCAGAGGGCAGGGTCCAGAGCTGTCAGTCCTCAGAAGAGCTCAGGGAGCAGTGACTTGTGTGTGAGGACGGAGCATCAGGTGAGGAAGGCTTGTGATCCAGGCCTGGAAGCAGCTTCCTCCCCAGGATTTGGGTTCTATAGTGGGGAGCTGGACTTTGTCCTGGAGGTGAAGGGGAGCCACTGGAAAGCTGGACACAGGGAGTGCTGCAGTCTGATTTCCATGGCAGGGAGGGGACTGCAAGCGCAGAGCAGAGTTCAGGCTGAGGGCTGCCCTATTTCAGTGGGGGTGATGGCCAGCGTGCCAGCAGACATGGCAAGAACATCGAAGATGAGGGTGTATAGACTGTACAGTGAGGAGCACTTGTTAAGTGAGTGGATGCAGGGGGCTGGGGGGAGGGGAACAGAATCAGTGCTGATTTCCACCTTCCTGGGCTGTGTGACTGGCATTAAACCATCTAAGAAATACAGGGCCATGTGGGTGTTTGTTTGAAGGTCAGAGGAGTTTGAGATGCCTGAAAACATTAAAGGATGTGTCCATTAGTGCAGTAACAGTGGCTAGCATTCGCTGAAAGCTGTGGGTTCCAGGTATAATTATGAATTGTTTGAACTGATATAATACTCACAGCCACCTTACCAGTGATGGTTAATTTACTTCATCAACCATGTGGTGACCTCGATGGTAAGACACCTCTTGATGTCAAAGATGCCGGGATGCCTTTTTAGAATTCATAAAATCTGGCTTTATCCTCATTTTGATGACAAAGAAACTGAGGCAGAGAGATTAAGTAATCTATCCAAAGTCACATAATTAATGAAGGAACTGGGATTCAGCTCTCGCCATCTGCCTCTAGAAATTGTTCACACAGTCACCACGCTAAGGCACCTCTTGGGACACACGGCTCTTGGGAAAGGGTGATCTAGGATGGAGAGCGAGATCTGAGAGTCATCAATAAAAAATGATCCATTAAATGGCAGAGGTGGAGATGGTTTTATAGTACCTGATTAATAAATTTGTAATAAGGTTCCTGACATTAAAGCTGAAGTACCATTGATACTATGAGAGGCAGGCGTCTACAGTGGAGCCCTTACAGCCGCGGCGAAGGTCCTCCGCTAGTTGATTTTCTTGAATTCTCAGCTTCCGATGGCTGAGTTCTTGTGCTGTCCTTTAGTTTTGTGAGAGGACAGCTGAGAGGCGGAGGGAGATGGAAATCTCCTAGGGAACATTGCCACGCGAGTGTACTCGCACCATCAGGGCTGTCGGCTTGCACGTTAGGTTCACAGTATCTGCAGGCTTGGGAATACTTGAATTCCTTACCTGTGGGCAGGTGTGCAGTTGGCCTGTTGCCTTTACTTATTAGGCAAGACCGTGTCTCTCAGCACCATGAGTCACTGGTTTTGGATGCGATCCTTGTGACTCAATAGCAACAAATTTGTTTTTCAGGCACAATTTTCCCTTACTTTTCTCCAGTTCCTTCTCTCCCCATTTCCTCACTGGAAGTTCAGTTGTTAATGGGAGTTAAAAGGGAGGGGAGAGTTGTGGGTAGTTAAGCCCGGTTTGCAGAGTAGAAGGGAACCAGAGCAGCCGTCATCGGAGCCCACTCTTCAGTCTGGTTTCAGCTTTAACCCGGCCAGGAAGACTTCAGCTGCCAATGGCCGTGAGGCGGGGTGGGGAGGGGGTTGCAGAAAAGGCAGCGTCTCCATGGCCGTCTCGGCGAGGCAGGTGCAGAAGGTGGGTATACATTGTCTTTGAAAGCAGGCAGTAGACTCCTCAGGGGCCAGCCTTCCAGACGGGGTCACTGGCCACAGCCCGGTCCGTGCGCAGCTGCTGTCCAGCCCACACAGTTGCACGTGTCTGGAGGAGTCTTTCCGTGCAACGTGGCGGTGGTGCAATGACCATACACAGAACAAAGGAGGGGCCTCTCCGGAAGAAACCCACGTTTTGGGAAACAGCGATTCAAAACCCCTCTTACCTTACTGTGTTTTGGCCCTAGAAAACCATTTGACGATGGCTAACATTTTCATTTGTTGTGGTTATTTAATCCCAGCCCGGTTAAATCACTTTCACCAACTTGTTTTTAGAAAAGCCTCAAAAAATTGCTTGTTTCTTTAGAGAAGGGCCTTGGATGAGGAAGGAATCTATTTATATTTCTTTGTCCCTGGCATAATACAGCTGTCATTGTATTTTGACTTTTCCATTTATTATTTCTTATGACCTTGTCCATCAGCCCAATAACCTGCATCAAGTCATCCTATTAGCCAGGTGACAGACTGCCTTCTGTAAATCTTTTGCAAAGGAGGTGCCTTACAAACACATTCCAAGGTAAATAGAAAGATGGGAGAAGCAGCAAGCCACCTTGGAGAAGAAAGAAGCAATTTCTTTCTTTTCACCAGGGAGGAGTTCGGCAAAGGCAAGGCCTGAGACACAGAGTGGAAACAGTAATTTTCTGAAAGGTAGAAGCAGGTGTCTGGATTGGGTAGTGCTAGGGCCGGGAACTTCTTCGAGAGTGTATCAGAAATTGTATTCGTTAGCTGCTAGCAGGGACTATGAAACAGTGTCCTCCACAAGACGAAGGTTTATGTTGATCTCATTTAAGGCCAGACAAGGTGCTGGGGGGCTCCCTAATACTCTAAGGGGACTAGGCTGTGCTCTCATCCTCAGGCTCACAGAATGGTTGTTGGAGCTCCAGCAATCACATCTGTGACTGTGGTCAGGAAAAAGAGGAAGGAGGGAATGTGCCATGGGGACCTGGGTGTTGAGGCAGTCTCCTTTAAGGGGCTTTCTCTGTTGTTCTACCTCACAGTAAGCTTACCTGCAGGGGGCTAAGAAGGGTAGTTTTCTTAGGGTACTTGTTTCCTTCTTCCAACATTTCTGCTAATAAGGAAAAAGGGGGAGAGTGGTCACTGGATAAGTCCCAGTAGTTTTTTCATAATGGAGTAGGGAGGAGAGCAGAAGGTGAATAGCACTGAAGGCAAGTCTTGAGAGCTTTATTATCTGAGCCGGTGTTAAATTTTTCAGAAGCCAAAATGCTAAGGCTGTCTTTTTGTTGATGCAGTTCGGGCCTCGACACTGTGTTGTCAGTACTACCACATTTCCCCGCCGCCAGGTGTGGCGGTGGTCGGGGTGAGCAGTTACAGGAAACTCGGGCTCACCGAGGACGGAGGATTGATGCTGCCTGATCTCTGGGTTGCAGAGCGCTTTCCTTCTGGCAAGCGGGGAACCTTGAGGTTTCTTATTTTGAATGCTCTTTGAGAGGGGAGAGGGCCAGTGGAGCAGGCTGCTTTTCCTTATAGCTGTTTTTTCAGACAGCACTTAGGTAGCTAAGTCTGCCTGCTTGGGTCCCATTTATCACGGAGACAAATGGCCCTTGGATTCTGGAATATAAGAACTCTATAGTGACTAGAATTTTTCTAGTTGATGTCAACAGCGTAATAAACAGCTTCGTGCAGTTGGCTGTGGTATTTATGTCCTAAGGAAATGCAAACCTCTGATATCTATCTTGCAGGCCTCCGTCTACTGACAAACACTCATCTCTTCTCCCAAAACTCCCTCACCCGATCTTGAAACACACCAATGGGATTTAAGGACATGCGTGCCTAAGAAAGAGGTTAAAAGACCAACAAATTCTTTGCTTCACTCTAAACAACTTTGTTACTACATCAAATGCAAACAGGGAGAGGTTGTCAGGTAATGTCGTTCCACCACGTTTGAAATGTCGGTTTATCTCATACCCAGGGCAGCCTGCTGGGGACAAAGGGTCAGTTTCACAGTGGCAGTTGCTGCCCATCACCGGAGTGATCTAGAGTGTGTTCCAGAAGATTTGGTAAGATTGTGGCCCGCCAGTTAGCTCCGGAGAGCCTCTGTCCTTGGATCAACTCCACTAGGCATGAAAATGAAACAAGGCAGAAAATTAACTGTTCCCCCTTTTTTTTTTTTTCTTCTGCTGGAGAACTTCATACATAGCTACACCCCTGTGTGAAAAATAGAAATATTGTTTCTTTTTAAAACCGAACCAATTCAAAAAAATGTGGAAGAAATAAATTCAAGTGTGTGAAAGCATAAGGAGGCAAAAGGAAATAATTCTATTGTATTTCTTTTTCAACAAGGGCTTCCATCTGTTTCTAATTCACACAGATTATTGACACATCTGGATGTTTGGCCTTAGGAATTGCAAGTTGCTGCTGTGGCATTTATTTTTTGACTCAGCTCTTTAGACCACCCTGGAACTCATGCAACCAGTTTGGAGAGAAGTTTGTGATATTTTACATGAAGTTACCTCTCTCCCGGCATTTCAAAACCCAGTGTCAATGGGATTCTGTCATCTTGTGCTTTATAAATTGTGGCTTTGCATTTCTGACACCTACAGGAAAATAAGGCCAAAGCCTAAATGGCTTGACAATGACAAATGATAGCAGCCAGATAAGGCTGTCAAGGGGACACCGGAGATGGGTGCCGGGTTAACAACTTAGATCTGCTGTAGGGGACCTTGGATTTCAGCCGAGACCTACTAGTTAAGGGGTGAACGGCTGATAAAAATGCTGTTATAATATCTCCTGGTGGGAGTATGCCATCTAATGAGGAAGATAGGATTTTTAACAAGTAACATTGACTAATACTTTACCTCTTGGATGGATTTCTTTTATAATCAGGAACTAACTTTTCTCCCTATGTGGTCCGATTGTTGTAATTTATACCAAGGATATGAACAATGGAGTTATGGGGTAGACCTTTAAGAGTCTAGAAAGCAAAGACATGATGAAACACTTATTTCATGGCAAATATTTATTAAATGGATTAGCATGATTTTATTAAAAGCAACAGAAGGCTATACATCAAAATCCTGATGCAAACAGGCAAAACCAAAACAAAATTCTTCTGCAGTACTTTAGTCTAAAGGTACAATAGAAATAATTTAGTACACAATGTGGTTTGATTAGTTGTGTTGAGGGAAACTTGCTGGAGTTTTCGGGGTAGTTTGTTTTTGTTTTGTTTTGTTTCATTTTGCTGTCACAGCAAACCTTAACATTCTCCCCCATAGGAGATAAAGTCTTCCAGATTGGGTGATACTGCATGGCAGATTGACATAAGAAAAAAAAATGACTTTTGGCTTTAGCATCCCATCAAGGCAATGCTGCACCTCACTTTGGAGAAAAATGAAAAATTGCAAGAGCCTCTGATACCTCCTAGAAATAAACTTACCTAACGCACTGACATTCTAGTCGCTAGATATTATTTTCTTATATCCTCACAAAATAAAAACACTGAATGTATACCACCCATGAGATAAATGATAAAATGCACCCATGGGTCAATCTATTTTTTTTATAACGTGGGATGGTGCTTTACTGTTTACATTTTCGTAGAGGTGACAGAGAATCAGAATTAGGAGACCAAAGACCATGGTAAAAGAGATATGTACTTAGCATGTTCCACTTCAGTAAAGTCCTCTATTTTTTTTTAAAATTTATTTATTTATTTGAAAGAGCTACACAGAGAGAAGGAGAGGCAGAGAGTGAGAGGTCTTCCATCCGCTGGTTCACTCCCCAGTTGGCGGCAATGGTTAGAGCCATGCCGATCCGAAGCCAGGAGCTTCTTCTGGGTCTCCCACGTGGGTGCAGGGGCCCAAGGACTTGGGCCATATTCTACTGCTTTCCCAGGCCGCAGCAGAGAGCTGGATCAGAAGTGGAGCAGCCAGGATACGAACCAACGCCCCTATGGGATGCCGGCACTGCAGGCAGCGGCTTTACCCGCTACACCATAGCGCCGCCCTGAGTCCTCTATTTTTAAAAGGCTGTTAAATGTCCACTGGGAACAATAAATGGCCTCTGGGAGTGGTCTCACTGCAACTAAATAGGATGTCACCGTGGTATTGTGCAGTAGTGACCTGAACAATTTTAACACGGAATCATCTCCAGTCCCATCCATAGCGCTGTCCTTCCAAGGCTCGGGTCTCATGATTGCATGAGTCACACAAAGCTACCCTGGACCATTTCTTGTTACACCTTGGTGTCTAGCTCTGGCTTAAACGCCAGGGGACCCTTAAGAGACGCTTTGCTGCTAGAAGTCGGGAGGATTGCCTCTAAGAGAAGCCTCCCGTTTCTTCCAACGAGGGTTTGTCAAAGCTATTTGAAGGGAATAATAATAGCAGGATGGTTTAGGATTGCCCTGTGAGAGGGAAGAATTTTGGAGACGTTGTCAGGGTACTTAATGATAGACTTTTGGAAGTGCTCACGGGTACCCACAACTGAATAGTGAAGTAATGGGACTGCCCCCTTGAGATACTTTGGAGCGGTGTCTGGAAGTCTAAGTGGTTTTGTTCCAGGCGGTTCTTTTGCTCAGTCTGAATGCCCCAAAGACAACCTTTCCTTAAATGTTCATCTAAGGGAACCTGTTTCTCTTTCGATGAACCTTTCCTTGGTCTGTGGTGGGCTTCCACTGGAGCCATAAATACAAAGCTACGAAAGAGCAGGCCCCGGAGAGCATCAGAAGGGAAGCATGTCAGTGCAGACGGAACAAAGCAAGAGGGAAGTAGAGGCAAGGATGGAGAAGTCGACTGGATTGGGTTCTTTCTTCGGGTTCAGTCTCCGTGCTGTGCCACCTACCCAAATCACTCTCTCCCTCCATCACTTTTGACCGGTAATGGGAAGTTACAGGGGTTTGTCTTGGGGCAAGAGACTCAGTGTGCTTGCGATACAGTCCCGCATGCTAGAGCTGGAAGGTGACATTAGGGGGCTCTGGTGTCTGTAGGCTCCTGTGTCTATAGGAGGAATCGAGGCTCAGCAACCACAGGCCTGAGGGGAGATCTCTCAGTGTAACCCAGAGCAAACGACTTTGCTTTTTCTCATCTCGAGTAGGAGGGTGTAATCATCCCAACTATCCTGTACATTTGAAAATCTTCTCGGAGCCAGCACTGTGGCATAGCAGGTAAAGCCGCTGCCTGCAGTGCTGGCATCCCCTATGGGTGCCGGTTCAAGTCCTGGCTACTCCTCTTCCAGTCCAGCTTTCTGCTATGGCCTGGGAAAGCAGTGGAAGATGGCCCAATCCTTAGGTCTCTGTACCCACGTGGGAGACCTGGAAGAAGCTCCTGGCTCCTGGCTTCAAATTGGCCCAGCTCCAGCTGTTGTGGCCATTTGGGGAGTGAACCAAAGGATGGAAGACCTCTCTCTCTGTCTCTTCTCTCTGCTCTGTCTGTAACTCTGCCTCTCAAATAAATAAATAATTTATTTTTAAAATTTTTTTTTTTAACTTTTATTTAATGAATATAAATTTCCAAAGTATAGCTTGTGGGTTACAATGGCTTCCCCCCTCCCATAACTTCCCTCCCGCCCGCAACCCTCCCCCCTCCCGCTCCCTTTCCCCTTCCATTCATGTAAAGATTCATTTTCAATTCTCTTTGTATACAGAAGATCAATTTAGTATATATTAGGTAAAGGTTTCAACATTTTGCCCATATAGCAACATCGAGTGAAAAAACTACCATTGGATTACTAATTATAGCATTAAATAGCAATGTACAGCACATTAAAGACAGAGATCCTACATAATTTTTTTTCAAAATAATTAATTTTCTATGCCATTTCCATTTTAACACCAGGTTGTTTTTTTTTTTTTTTCATTTCCAATTCTCTTTATATACAGAAGATCACTTCAGTATATAATTAGCAAAGACCTCATCAGTCTGCGCCCACACAGAAACGCAAAGTATAAATATTTAAAATTAAATATTGAAAAAAAATCTGTCTCTGGGTATTCACTGAGCGTGCGCGGTGTGCTCCACACTGAGCTTGTAGCAGTGGTGACAAGGAAGGCGCGCACTATACACATATCATCGACAGACAAATCCAGCGCGTGTCAAGCTCCTGTTTCAGAGTGGCATAAGCCAGGGCAGGGCGCACATAGATGGCCGCCCGATGAAGGCGATGGGTCGGCGTTCAAGAAAGGGAAGGATGTTGTCTGTCCTCTGGGGCTACCAGCCTGGGTGGAATTCGTAGAGGAATGATGTCCAGCCTTTGTCCTTGATGGGAATGCGGCCCGTCACATATGGATGGCGAGGGAGGTCCTGGGGAACTGGGGAATTTGCTGCCTCCAGGCACCCCAGAGGACCTGTTGCTCAGAAGAGTTTGGAGTCTTGAGGTGATTACGGCGAATTACTTGAATCATAAGGAAGGACTTTTCTGACTGTTCTCATTTCCTTCTTCCTTTTCTGTTTTCTCTTGATCATCTTGTGGCTCAAGACTTTCCAGAAGGTCTGTTCTGATTTCACAATCTATTGTCCATGTCCTTTCCCAATGCTGTCTTTCCTTTTTTTTTTTTTTTTTAACTGGGGGATCATAGTCAGCTTTGATCTCTCACCGACCAGAAATTCTGTGATTCATTCATTTCCTTTCTCAGCAAATATTAAATGAGCCACTATTTTATCGGGTTTAATCATTATATGATTTTCTGTTTTCTTTTTGTCTAATATTTAAGTTGCTTTCAGTTATGTTTTGAAATGACAATGCTTCTTTTAAATCATTCTAATAGAATGTAATATGTTATTTATTAACTAGGAGAAGCTTCTATTCCATATCATAAGGAGCATTTTACCATTAACATTCTTGTTTTCCTGGGTCAAGTAATGAGTACCTCAAAGTTATTCAGAAATCTATAACTCTTTGCTTCTCTTTGTAAGTTTACTTTGTTACATAAATACATATGAATATTTATTACAGTTTTTCCCATTATATATTATATAATATACACTCCCTATATATTTATTATAGTTTTCCCATTAAATAAGTAAGTGTGTATTTTATTTGCTAACATCACTTTGGCTATTGTTATAGAAAACTTCTAAAGTCCAAATTTTGAACTTCCAAGTTTGATCTCCAGTTGTGCTGATAAAGATGATAATTCTGTACCCTTTATGTCACTCAGTGTCACCTTCTCCTTTGAGATGTGGTGCAAATCCCTTGCCCTGTGTGAGGTGGGAGACTCAGTGTTTGTGAGAGACTTGGGGAATTGAGGAGACAGGACACTGCCAGTTCTCCTGGTTGCTTCTGGTCCTGGAGTCCCACCTCTGCCAATTAGCTCCATTTCTGGTTTGCTCACATCCGCTGTCATCCCTTTCCCATAGCGTGAACCCCACATAGCTCATGGTCCAAGTCCTTCTACTCCACATCCCAAGGCTGTGGGTGCAGTATTCATCCACTGGAGCTTTGGGGGCAATGAAATTGCTTCATTCATCAAGAGAAGTTTAAAGTAAAGCATTGGTGCAGACATATGGTATGATAGCTAATATGTCACTTAGGATTCCTGCATCTCATATGGAGTCCTGGCTCTCGTTCCTATTCCAGCTTTTTGCTAATGCATACCCTGGGAGGCAGAAAACAATGGCTCAAGTACTTGGATTGCTGCCACTCACATAGGAGATCTGGTTGGAGTTCTCTGGGCTTCTGGCTTGGGCCTTGTCCAGCCTCAGATTTTGTGGACGTATACAGATTCAGCCAGCAGCGGACAGATGATCTCTCTCTGTCTGTCTCTCTATCTTTCAAATACAGAAAAATAAATTTTCCAAAGTCATCATATCATTAAATCTAAATAGAGAACATTGCAACTTTCAAAAATCCTTGGTCTTTGAGAACTTCTCACTATTGACTTTTTTTCTGTAGGCTGCCTGGTGTGTTATACAGATGCTTTTTAATTTATGATGGCATTACTGAAAATATCACAAGTAAAAAATGCATTTTGTAAACCTAAGCTATTGAGCTTAAGAACTTAGCAACACAGCACACTGTAGAGTCACGGTCATTTCCCCGTGGGATCCCATGGCCAAATGGGATTGCGTGCTCACGGCTGCTGCCCAGCATCAGGAGAAAGCACTGCACCGCAATGCACTAGCGTGGGAAAAGATCCGGCTGTAGAATTCGCAAGGTACGGCTTCTGCTGAAGGCACTGTTGGGAAGTCGAAAGCTCCTAGGCTGAACCATCGCCAGTCAGGACCATCTGTACTCTGCTGAATTCCACTGCGGCCCTCCTACCCCCCACTCCAAGTTCTCTCTGCTCTCAACTCCATCTCCTCAAACCTGTTCTGCTGTTGTTGTTGTTGTAAAATATGTGTAATGATCTCATTAACCTCTGCTTCCTATCAGGGAGGGCATCACTTTGGAATCTCAGCACTCGTAGGGTTTCATCTATGTTCCCAACAAAGACATTTTTGCCCCGATGAAGAACACCAGCACTCGTTGTAAATCCTCTGGGTCAAACACCTTGCGTCTTTCCTACCAAAGTACATGAATGTTAACCAGAGGTCACTGCACTTTTTTTTAAGGCAAACCTTTTGCTAGTCTCGGTATTTTAAATGTCTTGCTTGTCACATTTCATTTAAAAATATTTTAGCACTCTATCTTACATCAAAAAGTCTCACAAAGTTATAACAGCTGTGCACCTATCTATGTATGTATAGGTTGTGAAATTTTCTACCAGTGTAATTGAAAGCCATAATACCACATCAGTCCTTATGCAAATTCTTTGTTATGCATTATTTCAAAATCCTTTACTGCATGATTGCACTACACTGTATTCCTTTTCCCACCACTTAGTGACCTGCAGTTATATATTCCATTTCTGCTTTTTATATCTAAGCTCAAATTATGAAAAATATATTTTTAAGTCTAGCTGTCTGTCAATATTAGGAGTGAGAAAAGTAGGGATTCTCCCTAGGTTAAATTCCTCCCTGAGCAATTTAACACACTTCTTCAATTCTCAGATGCTTCAATTCTTCAGTGTCTGGGAGATTGGTTTTGGGACCCTCTTAGACACCAGAATCTATGTAGGCGTATGACTCTTGTATAAAATGGCATAATATACCCCCCCTTTCACATACTTCAAATCATCTTTAGATTACTTATAAGATCTAACACCACCAAAGTGCTAAGTAAATAGATGCTTAATTAAAAGAAGAAAATGTCTATACATGTTCAGTCCAGATGCAATTCTTCTTATAATATTTCCTCTTGGCACTTGATTGAATTCATGGCTGGGAAGTTCATGTGTACAGAGGCCAACTGGAATCTAAAGCCTTAATTCCAGGTTATGATTATTTTACATCACACACCCCTTCACACTTTTCCAGCAACTGTGCTTCGTAACGTGGTTTCTTTAGCAACTGTTTAGACTTAGCTATAAGTTTCACCCACTCCATTGTCTTGAATTCTTTATTTCAGAAAGAAGAGAAAGCCTCTGTGTTATGTCTATATTGAGCATCCAAAGTACATCAAGGTCATCAGTGTCTTTTTTTTTTTTTAAAGATTTTATTGACTTATTTGACTATTTGACAGGTAGAGTTATAGACAGTGAGAGGGAGAGACAGAGAAAGATTTTCCATACACGGATTCACTCCCCAAATGGCTGCAACAGCTGGAATCGGGCTGATCTATAGCCAGGAGCCAGGAGCCTCCTCGGGGTCTCCTATGCAGGTGCAGGGGCCCAAGCACTTGGGCCATCTTCTGCTTTCCCAGACCATCAGCAGAGAGCTGGATTGGAAGAGGAGCAGCCAGGACTAGAATGGACACTCATATAGGATGCCAGCTCTGTAGGCAGAGGATTAACCTACTGGGCCACAGTGCCATACCCTCCCCCTCTTTTTTTTAAAAAAGATTTTATTTATTTATTCATCAGTTTCTACTCGCCTCCCCCCAGCAAACACTCCCACCCTGCCCTGGCCAGCCTTGCCTTCCACACTCAGCAATGACAAATGATGGATGCTGCGGAATCTTCCCTGTGCATCCTGAACTTTGACATGGGCACTGAGAATGAGGTTTCAACAGGCCCTGAATACAATCCAGTGATCTGCGACCCATCCTCCTCTGATCTACTAGGTCTTGGTTAGGGTCTGGGTGGAAGGCAGATCTGATGGACTTCTCCCCGGCTTGGAGGTTAATGTGCCAACACTGGCCACCATCTGTGTCATTTCTTGCTGACAGAAAAAACTCTAGTTCTGGACTGTGTTCTTGCAAAAGCAAGGAAAGTAACATTTACATGCATAGGATACCTGCTAGTTCTAGGTTTGTACCTTGAGCCAGGATTTGTATTTCTCTGTTGTCCTCCTTACTACCTTCTTCATCTGTTGATTTTGTTTTTGCACAAGTTAAAACATGACACACACACACACACACACACTCTCTCTCTCTCTCTCTCTCCCCCTCCCCCTCCCCCCCTCTCTCTTAACCAAAGGGGCAAAGGAGAAAGTGATATATTTAGATATTTATTTTTATTTTTTAAAAATTTTTTAATTAAACTTTTATTTAATGAATATAAATTTTCAAAGTACAGCTTATGGGTTACAATGGCTTCCCCCCTCCCAAAACTTCCCTCCCACCCACAACCCTCCCCTTTCCCGCTCCCTTTTTATTTTTTTAAAATTTTTAAAATTTTTATTTCATAAATGTGAATTTACAAAGTGCAACTTTTGTATTGTTGTGGCTTCCCCCCCAACCTCCCTCCCTCCTGTGGCCCTCCCCTCTCCCTCTCCCATCCCGCCCTTTATCGAGTTTCATTTTCAATTACTTTCATATACTGAAGATCAACTTAGTAGTGATATATTTAGATATTTATTTATTTGAAAGGCAGAGTAACAGAGAGTCAGAAGCAGAGAGAGAGAGAGAGAGAGAGAGAAATCTTCCATCCACTGGTTCACTTCCCAAATGGCTGCAATGGCCAGAGCTGGGCCATTCTGAAGCCAGCAGCCAGAAGCTTCTTCTTGATCTCCCATGTGGGTGCAGAGGCCCAAGGACTTGGGCCATCTTTCACTGCTTTCTCAGGCACATTAGCAGGAAGCTGGATCAGAAGTGAAGCAGCTAGTACTTGAACTGGTGAAGAAAGATTTAACTGGGTAAGTACAGGAATTGTCTGCAGCAAACTGTGTCAGACCAGTCAGGATCCCTCCAGTGTAGCTTGGCTGATCTGATGAGCACACAGGGAATGTTGCACAGTCAAGAGGAGAGGGGATGTGGAGAAGCTGGGTTCAAATCCTTACTCCATCACTAGCAGTGATGTGGACTTTGAGAAGACCCTTGGTTTCTCGGAACCTTATTTCTGGTTTCTTCTGATAAAGCAGAGTTTTTTTTTTTTTTTTTTAATTAAGAGCCACCTATTTTGGTAGCAAGGAAGACAGAAAATGATAAGAAACCATTACACAGATTGAGGAGATGAGACAACCACATCAGAGTGTGTGAGAACATCAGGGTCTAGTGTGACCGAAGACCACTCCCAAAGGTCAGAGAAACCCAAAGAGCAGAAGAAGGAGATGTTATTTAACATTAGATGGACTAAATAATCCACTGTCCCATACTTCTTGATCTCTGATCTCAGTTTTAACATAACAGTTGGGACACAAGATTGGCAGGGAAGAAAGGAAAGTTCTGAGGCAGATGGAGTGACCATCTGGGCAGGTGGCCAGGGTCCAGTAGCTGCACTCATCTCCAAACAGTGTGTGGGACATTTAGTCACGGACACTGTGAACATTGGACCATCAGATAGGACATGTTCCCACCTCACATGGTGTCTTCCATATGTCTCAAAATATTGACAGCCTTAAGAAATGATAGAAAGAGCAAATAGAAGGTGAAGAAGAGAGAGATTACCCAGGACAAACAAGAGCGATGGAGGCCAGCTGTTCCCCATTCTGCCCCAGGACAAAGAGTTCCCTCCCGTGAACTATCCCTGCACATCAGCGCCACCTTGGATTGTGACTGCGTAGGAGCCTTATTTTCCTTACTGAACCGTGAGTGTCTGAGGCTCAGGGCAGCCTTGTTCCTCTTTAGATCCCTCCAAGATGGGCCTTGAACTTAATGGGAGCGCAGAGCCCGAGTACTGAAAGCATAGGAGTGCTGGAAACAGCAGTGGTGGAGATAAAAATCACGTAGATTTATGGGCCATTGTCTTGAGCGTTGTCAAATCAGAGAATAATTTACTGAGTGTTCTCTCTCTCTCTCCTCTCTCTCTCTCTCTCTCTAGAGGTCTTAAAAAAAAAAAAAAGAAAAACATTCTCATCAAATTGAAATTATTTAAATATGATCTTGTGTGTGGCCAGAGGAAGTCAACAGCTCTCAGGATTCCATCCAGGGTTCTGTGCTCTTGGTCTGTGATGAGAAACACCAGCTTCAACTTTTCTCTCTTTCATTCTCTCGCTTCCTCCCTGCCAACCGTGCTGGAATCCACCTGAGAGAGAGCACGAAATAGTAGGATTTCTGCATCTTGTCTCCTCTGAGAGTCTCCTGGTACCTACAGGAGAGATGTGGGCTTGGGGTGACTCACTGCAGCAAGGCCCATCCCAGTCTAGGCTGTGACAGGCCTCTGCTTCTGCTACTGTGATGACCATGCACTTAGGAGGGAATCGGATGGTGAGGCTACCTCCTTCATCTGGCCTTGGAAAGTGGAGACCATCAGTAATGTGCATGTTTGTTGGACACATGATTTTCTGCAAATCTAACTTTAGCAAGATCATCTTTAAAAGGCATCCATTCTTTCTCGATTGTCATTGGGTATTGCCTTGCTTGCCAGCAATCCCACGCAGAGGGCAAGGACGCTCCCCTCTCTCCCACTCCAAACCTATGGTACTCAGTGAAACCGGAGACATTTTTGACAAGGGAACTGCATTCTTCCATTAAACTGTAAAATCAAGTTTCTCTATTTGAAAGGGACTTCGCTTCTTCAGTCTAATTTTCAAGCAGTGCTGGACTTAGATGTTCAGGACCCACCCTTGAAACTGCATCCGAGTTGTTGATTTCTCATTTCATCCGGGCTCTAGGGATTTCCTTTTGAAAAAAATGATGGTAAAAGGGGAGAGAACTGTGGATGTTTTTACAAGACCAGGTTCTTTGGGAAGGAAAAGAGAACAGTGGCTCAACACTGACCTAAAGTGGGTTGAGCCCGCACTGTGGTTCATGAACTGGTTTTGGAAGTTGGGAGGAGCATCTGCATTTCACCTGTTACCATGCGACCCCCGGTCTCCAGGGGAAAAGGCCGTGATCATGTTGGAGGTGTACTCCTGGATAGCAGTAAGCCACTCGGAGGGAGTTACATTACATCACCAAAGGGCGGGTTACTCAACTGAGAATATTCTGGGAGTTCTGATAGCATAGGCCTGTGCAGGCTCTCCAGGGTGGTATCACTACCCATATGTGGCTACTGAGCATTTGAAATGTGACCATTCTGAACTGAGATGAGTTATGGGTATAAAATACATGCCACAATATCAAAGACAGTATAAATAAAGAAGGAGAAATAGCTTAGTGGGATTTTTCATTAATTATATGTTGAAATGATAATATTTTGAATATACAAGGGATCTTCAAAAACTTCACAGAGGGGTCGGTGTTGTGGCATCATGGGCTAAGCCTTTGTCTGCAGTGCTGGCATATCATATGGGCCCTGGTTTGGGTCCTGGCTGCTCCTCTTCTGATCCAGGTCCCTGCTAATGTGCCTGAGACAAGCACTGAAGATGGCCTAAGTGCTTCAGCCTCTGCACCTACGTGGGAGACCCAGAAGAAGCTCCTGGCTCCTGGCCCAGCTCTGGCCATTGCAGCCATTTGGGGAGTAAATCAGCTGACAGAAGACCTTTCTCTCTATCTTTCCCTCTCTCTGTCTGTAACTCTACCTCTCAAATAAATAAATAACTCTTCAAAAAATTCATAGAAAACATATATTATGGAAAACTGAGTGGATTTCCAGTTTTTTCACCAAAATAAACTTTTAATTCCATTTTCTGTAAACTTTTAAAAAATTGATTGATTTATTCTTGAAGTGGGGGGAGGAGAAAGAGGAGGAGGGGGATTGAGACAGGTCAAAGCCTGGAGCCCAGAATTTCATTTGGATTTCCCATGTGGGTGGCAGGGACCAAGTACTTGAGCCACCATTTGTGGCAGACAAACTAGTGTTGTGGGGACAGGGACTCCCAAATTATGTTGTGCAGACCAAAAACCCTGATTGGACTCAGAAACACCCCCAGCTAGACTTAGTTCAGGTTTTTTACTTCCTGTATATAAGAATATAACCAGGAGATGTAGATAGAGATGAACAGAAAAGTAAGATTTTTTTGAAAGGCAAAAGGATAGTGTAGAATCAAAATAAAAATGGAGTGAGTGTGGCTAAAAGCTAATTGCAGACCTCTTGCTTCTGTACATATTAGCTTTGCTTGCTAACGGCTAAGGGTGTATCTTATAAAACTATGTGGGCCCAAATTCCCAGGAACTAGGTTGACAGAAATGTGTCCTTCACTGTTATCTTACAACCATATCTTGGATCTGTTATTGGGCTTGTCATTGTTATCTTACAAACATATTCTGTTTTTTTATTGTTCACTGCATACCAAGGGTCCGGTTCGAAATTGTGAGCCCTAGTGGACGAATACTATAAAAAGCTGTGTAACTTGCTCTTGGGGGCCGCACTCTGGTAACGAGTGTTGGTCCCGATTGGTGGCCTGTCCCGATCGGTGGCCGGTCCCGATCAGTTACTTTGCCTCTCATTTGTCTCTCATTTGCCTTTCATTTTCAATAAAATTCATGCATGACTGTCACTGGTTTTTGTAATATTCTATTTTAGCTGACAAGTGGATGCTCAGTAGTACGTACTCAACATGAGTGTGGGTAACCTCATGAGGGGAAATTGCCCCCACCTTGACCGTCATCCTTTTTTAGAGTAGGGGTTGTGCTCAGGGCAGGGTCTGCATGAAGATCCAAAGGAGACAGGGTGTGGGGAGGGGCTGCAGTGCACATGGGGGACCCTCAGGAAGGTGTTATGGTGCACATTGGAAACCGAGGCTTAGCTGAATGATGAGGAGTGGGTGTGTCTGTTCTTCCTGGCTCCTGGTTTTGGCCTGGCCCAGCTCTGGCTGTTGCAGCCATTTGGGGGAATGAACCAAGGGTGGATGCTCTCTCTGTGTCTCTCCCTTACAGATCAATCAATCAGTCTTAAAAAAAAAAAGAGAGAGAGGGAGAGAATAAAAGCCCGATGTGGCAGAGCAGGTAAGGACGTGTATGGCTTCTCAATGACTCGGTCTAGAAATTCAAACAACCATGCCCTCTCTGTGTGTCTACCCTGCCGCCCCCATCCTCCTCTGCAGTTTTACCTGCTCTGGCTTCATTCTGAGAGTGACGTTCTGCTTGCCCCAGAGAGACGGACCCTGCTGGGTCAGGTGTATGTAATATTGTGTGGAGAGGAGAGAGGAGAGAAAGTGAGAGAGAGTGTGCACTCATTCCCCACCAGATTCACCGCTGTGTTCAGGAGGGATTAATCCAACTGGTTCACCCAACAAAACCCATGAATTGGGAAAGGGAAGAGCTAATTTCCCACTGAAAGAGAAACAAAACAAAACAAAGATTATGTCTGTGTGTCTATCTGTGTACTATCTACCCACGTACTTACTGACATTTTTACGTATTTGGCAAAATAAACTATTGGGAGGGATGGGAGTAGAGCAAAGTGTCTAATACTCTGTACCTTAGTAATGAAGTGTCATTCCATTCCATTTTGGTCTGCAAGGGCAAGACCAAAGCCAGGTTAAAGGAGAGCTATCCTTGCCTTAATGTGACATTAGACCATGTTTTCTCCAAGAAAAAATATTATGGCTGCCCGAGCTGTGCCTCTCTCTTCATAGTTGACATTTCTAGTATGGAAAGCAGTCGTACCTCTCTCTGCTGTGGAGAGTGAACTAGACACGGCGTCTCCACGTCCACTCTGGCTCATGAGCTGAGGCTCCATCCTCTCCCCATCTAACAAAAAGAGCCGCCCGACTTCTTAGCTAGGGCTGGAGTTGCTGCTGGATCTTGCTGGAAGCAGGATGGATTCAGGAGCAGGAGCTCCTCTTCCTCTGGGATATGAGAAGGGTCACCTCTCCCTAAGGAAGGATGGTGATGACGGTGCGAGACTGATGGACTTAGGAATGGGCCGCAAGTGGGGTGGAGGGGCCAGGATTTTTAAAAGATCATCCAGGAGAAAGAGAATACTTTCAGGAAGCCCTCTCCTTGCAAAGCTCCAAGTCCAGCAGGGCCTTCTGTTGTGGTACAAGGGAACAACAACATTAGCTGGCATTCTTGTTTGTGTTTTTCATGCACTATATACTACAGTTTCAAGATGTACCCAACCCTACAGTGGTTACATTGTTCCTGACTTGGCAAGGTTTGGAAAAGGGAGGGCTGTATCTGCCTTTCTTCTCTGCAGGGGATCTGGTGGAACAGGGTGTCAGCCCTCAGCTGAAGGAAATGCGAGGCTCATGTGGTTGCAATGGCCAAGAATGCTTCCAAAGCACAGAGACAATGCAGATTAGCTCACTGATCTACATTTATTTTCTTTTTAAAAGATTTATTTGAAAGATTTATGAATTTATAAAATTTATTATAAAATTTATAAATTTATAAAAAAGATTTATAAGTAATTTATTTGAGAGAGACACACAGAGAGATCTTACTTACATCTGCTGGTTCACTCCCCCAAATGGCTGCAATGGCCAGGGCTGGGCCAGGCTGAAGCCAGGAGCCAGGAGCTTCCTCTGGGTCTCACACATGTGAGGCAGGGGCCCAAGCAGCTGGATCAGAATCAGAGCAGCCAGGACTCGAACCCATGCCCCTATGGGATGCTGGTGCTGCAGGCAGTGGCTTTACCCACTATACTGCAGCGCCGGCCCCTACATTTCTTTTCTGAAGAAGGAGTTGGTAAGATGTGTCTTTGGATAAAGAAAGGAGATATCTTGACATCTCCACACACACAATGTGTGTCCCCTGACAGTGTCAAGATCTCTGTAGACACTTGCCTTGCGCATCTATAGTCACCTGGATTTATTTCAAGCTTTTGTAACAACCAACCAGTATCCAGCCAAGAGGAGTGAGGGCTGATAGTTTGAACATTGAGGGCCTTCAGTGGCAAAGGATCTCAGACCTCACTCAGGTGCTCTACAAGCTGTGTGAATGGCACCTCCAACACACACTCCCCTTGGTCTCCTCCAGGATTCTTCTGCCCCTAATAAAATAAAGATGCCAGGGTGGTTCCAATGGAATTCGGGGTGTAGAATATTTGCTTCCCTCCAAAAGGTTATCTTTAGCAAGAACAGGCTGCCCTCCTTCCTTCGGAATTTCCAAATTTACCATGAGAACACAGAGAGTGGTGATCACAGTTTATTGTAAAGGCAAGTCATCTATCCCACCCTTCTGGATGGTTTTAGTTTTATCCTGAGCAAGCCAGACAGAATAAGAATTGTAAATCAGGTCTTTGATGGGTTTGTCCCCACTTGGCAACTGAAGGCCAATCCGATTGTCAAGGGTTTTTTTTTTCCCCCTTCTTCAAAATTGTACTTAAAAACCCCAGTGCTATGGGGGCCCTTGGGTTTTTTTTCCTTTCTTAGAAGCCCCTCTCCATGCTGCCCTAACTGGAAGTCTTTGACTCTAATAAATCTTTTTAAATCTCAAGAAAAAAATAAAGATGACATATTTAGACTGCAAAAAGTATAAAAAAGACACAAATAACGATATACTTTGTATAAAAAGCAACCTTTGCCTCTAAAACTGATATTTCACCTCTTAATCTGATTGTGTAGAACACAGTTCTTAGACTAACACAGGACATGATAAAACACAGAACAATGTACTTTGTAAAATAGATGATTGCAAAATACTTTGAATGCATAAAGTATTATATGGGCTCTTAATGATCACGGCAACTATTTTACAACTTAATTGAGGGAAAATTAAATGAATAGAGTAGTTTAACGAACTCAAAAATTTATCAGACTGTGTACTGAGGAAGATAAAAAGGAGAGTTTGTGCCTTAACATTACCTGCTATGAATGTTGACCCTGCAATCAAGATTTCTCAACAATTTTTAAACTGGAGACTTAACTGTCCTTAGACATCAGCTCTGAGTGAATTATATTTTACACTCCATTAAAAAAAAAAACATTTTAAAGAAGCAACAAATGTTGTGGGCCAGTGTGGCACTATGATGGCAGGGTTGATGGAATACTCAAAGATACACGGAGAAGACCTGTGCCTTTGGGATATGACCCCTCCCACATGAATGGAAGCTTCTAGAGTTGCAGCCAGTGTCAGCCCAGAACGCAGCTGAAGTTGGGTGGGTCTCTTTTCTTAAAATTTGTATATTGCACTAATAAAATGATATAATCCTGGGTTTTGGAGTGGATTGAGTAAGGACAATAATACATGTTATACATTTTACATTGAGGGTTTCAAAACACTGGTCATTTGTTCCATGCATGGAATGTCCCTTCTGGAACTGAAAGCTACATGAAGAGAGTTGAGGGCAAGTGGATGTTTGGATTTTATTATATTTGCTTACCAAGTCTATTAAAGAAATAGCTTACCATGCTTGTTCACAAGAAATACTTTTGGCCTTGGGATTTTATACCTTTGGTCCTTGGCTATAACAGTTCATATATAATAAACTGAGATTAAAGTTGTTCTCTGTCATGAGATGAATAATATTTAACATAGCGATTCAGTGCATCTAACTGGTAACCTTTGACCAAATTACTGGAATAATTTGATTTCTTAAAACCAGATTTCATCCTGCTTTTATATGAACTGAGTCAACACCTCAAACTAAAGGTTTGATACAGGCATTTAGTCATGGATGGTTTTCCTAATCAACAAGGCAAGACAATGCCCAAAGATTCTTTTGCATCGGCAGTTTAAATTTGTTCCCTCACAATCATTTTGCAAACAATCTATATAGGCTCTTCACTTTTGAGGTATAATTCCAAGTAATTTATCACTTTTTCTGTACACTAAAATTAAATGGCTTAATTCTCAGGGGATTAGTTGAGAAAACATTTGCTGTTGCTGCCCAGCCTCTGTAATCTATATTTTTCAAGTTGTTAAAATGTCAAATTGAAAGAGGGTCAAGCAAAGCAACAATAAAGTTCAAAGAGAGTAAACTATATTCTCTAAGTTATTGCAATTTTTTATCAGGCCTATTGATCCTGGATAATAAATGCATAATGCTGTGCATTCCAGAAACTTGGGAAGATCTTAAGAGAATCAATCTTAGGAATAAACGTAGCACTAAAAAGGTGGGGGAGGGGCCTGGGCAAGGTTAACAACTGGGTCTTTGTGGAAAAATTATAGGGCTTGTACGTTCAAACTTGTGCCTGTTAGAAATACGTTTGAAAAGCTAATGTCTATAGTTGAACAGCACAATTAATGAATTAATAGACTCCCGCCATTTACTCTTGAATTATAATTGCTACTTGTTGTTGGCTAATCTAAGAAAAGCCTCAGAAGTGGGAGCATTTGAAAGTGTTGGCTGCCTTGAAATTCACTCAAGACTTGTGAAATCCAAACATACGTGTAAAATGTAGACATCCATTGATGTCCATCAATAACCTGTCATCAAGACCTGAATCTAATAGCAAAACAAATAAGCAGCTTTGGAATGAAAGGGTAAATATAAAAAATCATGAATATACTAATTGCTGTTTCATGTTAGAGCTATTAGCCCAAATTTGGCCCTCAGCAATGAAGAGACTGTGTGTGTGTGTGTGTGTGTAACAGTCATTTTCCTTATTGGTTCTCCATTGTTTTCTCCCCTCCTCCCTGGAATTACCTTTAATACCCAGGCCTTTCCCCACATTGCCTGTTTGCCATTCCCCTCCTAGCACGGCCCTGCAGGTCCCAAGGAGGTCAGAATCTGGGTGATAGCCAGCCACCTATAGCTGTCACTAGCTGAGCAGTGGTGGGGTCATCACCAGCTGGGAGAATACAATTGCTAAGAGAGTTAATGTTGGGGAAACTGGGAAGAAATTGCGCCAGATGGCCAGCCGGCAGGAGGCTCTGTGTTTTCTTTATCTTTGACCAGATGCCATCCTTGAGCCAGCTGTATCTGTAACAGTTTGAACTGCAAAATGCAGCAGACTCTTCAACCGCAGCTATGGAGTTTCAGGACAGTGTATGGCAAGATTGGTTGCATTAAATATGGAAGCAGTTATGACTGTAGACATATATACAAAATGCACGAAGTAGGTAGCATCATGCCATAAAGCCAGCATGGAGGGCTTGTGTAAGTTGCCAAGGGAGCATTCCTGTTCCCTAGTCCAGGGCTCTCTCGCTGTGCACATGGGTGTGTGATTTGTACATAACAGCACTTTTTGAAAGTTCAGGGAGTTGGACTGCAGGTGGGATAGAATTGAGGGAGTAGAGTCAGGGGCCAAGAAGTCTAGTCTGTAGGCTACTGGATGAGTCTAAGTGTTGCTGAGGTCCTTGTCTGGGGAGCTTGGTGCAGAAGAAAAGAAAGGGTTAGATATATACATTTTGCACACACACACACACACAGTTGTCTTACATACATAAATTCCTTTGAAGCACAAAACTATAAAACCCAGAGTGATTTTCTGAGATCTAATTGTTTAGGCAATTTTGGACCTCTCTTTAAGAAAAGTCAATTGAAAATACAGAATTTGTTACAAAGGTGAATGAGAGAAGAATTTCTTTATTCTGACATATCAGAAATACCATGTTTAGAAACACAGCATTATTTTTAGTAAGTGCCTGACACTTCTGCAAGCCCTTTTATTCTGGCATTTTTGGGCTTCATGTTTTTTGATCCCTGCTTCATCTAACACTACTTATATAATATTACTTTTTATGGACAGACTGCAAAAATAATTGTCTTCCGTCTAACATGGTTAGTCAAAATGTGTTTTTCATTGTTTTGATTGATGGGATGCCTAAAACCTATAGAGTTACTTCTATGGAATTGTACTTTATTGCTATAGACTGAAGGTGTACGCCCTGCCCCTTCACTACCAGATTCATGTGTTCAATCTTAATGCCCTAGTGAAGTGATGGTATTAAGAGAGGGGACTTCTGGAAGGTGATTCGTTCATGGAATTTCATGCCCTTAGTAAAGAGATTTCAGAAAGTTGTCTCCTACCTTCTGCCTTGTGTGAGAACTGAGCCATTGGCGAAGTAGGAGCCAGTCTCCACCAGACACTGAAGATACTGGCACCTTGATCTTGGACATCCGAGGCTCCGGAATGGTAAGAAATAAATTTCTGTTGTCTCCGTCTCCCAGTCTATGATATCCTGTCACGGTAGACCACTTGACTAAGACACCTACACCTACAAATACAGAACCCTGTGAAGTTCCAATTCCCATTGAGAAGGAAAAAAATGAGTTGGGAAAGTATTATTGTGCTTGCTCCTTTGGTGAGCATATTTCTGACACGAGCTGTCTCTTTCAGCTTGATGAGAATTAAATCCCCACTTCCAGTTTTTCCATGTCTGAGGAGG
Source organism: Lepus europaeus (assembly GCF_033115175.1). Taxonomy (NCBI): domain Eukaryota; kingdom Metazoa; phylum Chordata; class Mammalia; order Lagomorpha; family Leporidae; genus Lepus; species Lepus europaeus. Next base: position 39,739,753 of record NC_084832.1, on the reverse strand, counting down.
CCTTCTTTGGGCCCTGCTGATCTTTGCTTCTTCCCCATTTCCCACAGATACAGAACATCTCAGGACACGGTCCCACTTTTGCAGAGCAAAGCAATATTTGGTCTTGCCTCTTTGTGTCATGACGTGGAGTGAGTGGCATAAAAGATGTTAGGGACATTCTCTGTCCACAAAGGAGGGTAGTGACTACAAAGCAAGTAAACACAGTCACTAAATCCAAACTGAGCACATCCTGTGTGCGTCCTCCCCCAGCCTGGGGTTTCTCAACCATGACTCTACTGACATTTGGGACTGGCTAATTCTTTGTGGTAGGGGCCTGTCCTGCGCATAGTAAGATGTTTAGCAATATTCCTGGCCTCGATTCCCTGTATGCTAATAACATGCCCCTGGTGGTGACAACCACAAAGGCCTCCCAGATGTTGCCAAATGGTCCTTGTGGGGCAAAACCTCCCTCTTTGAGAATCTCTGTCTTAGACAGGCTCCCAAAATGCCTTTGGCCATGCTAACACCATCCAACAAAACAGTGCTGTGACAACGCAGAAGTTGTAGTGGAAAGGCAAAAGCAAGTCTTTCCCAATGGTAGTTAAAATGTTTTCCTTTCTCAAATTTCACAAAAACATTTAAACACACTTTTGGGTGTATCCCAGGGCCTTGGACAGAATCCTAAAAAAGATAAAAAATAATGGGGGCCGATGCTGTGGTGTAGCAGGTAAAGCTGCCACCTGCAGTGCTGGCATCCCATATGGGTGCCGGTTTGAGTCGTGGCTGCTCCACTTCCACTTCCGATCCAACTCTCTGCTATGGCCTGGGATAGCAATGGAGTATGGCCCAGGTCCTTGGGGCCCTGCACCCACATGGGAGGCCTGGAAGAAGCTTCTAGCTCCTGGTTTCGGATCAGCTCAACTCTGGCTGTTGTGGCCAATTGAGGGGTGAACCAGCAGATGGAAGATCTCTCTCTCTCTGCCTTTCCTTCTCTCTCTGTGTAACTCTGACTTTCAAATAAATAAATAAATCTTCAAAAAATAAGTAAAAAATAAAAAACAAGGGTAAATGTGAAAGGACTTCAAAAATTCATGAAAAATGGAATTAAAAGATAAATTAGTTTTGGTGCAAAAAATTGCAATCTATACATACTTTTTCATAATAATGATTTCCATGAAATTTTGAAGATATCCCTCCCCTATATTCCTCTTAATGAAAAACCTGTCAACACACTGACAATGGTGTGATATTTGGAGTCTATACCACGGTCCAGGACTGCGTGATTTTTGCCTTAAGAGCGACAAGTTGGGCCAGCACTGCGGCACAGCAGGTTAAGCCTCCGCCTACAGCATTGGCATCCCATATGGGTGCTGGTTCATACCTGGCTGCTCCTCTTCTGGCCCAGCTCTCTGGTTATGGCCTGGGAAAGCAGCGGAGGATGGCCCCAGTGCTCGGGCCCCTGCACCCACATGGGAGACCTGGAAGAAACTCCCGGCACTGGCTTCAGATTGGCTCAGCCTCTGCCATTCAGGCCATTTGGGGAGTGAACCAGCAGATGGAAGACCCCTCTCTCTGTCTCTCCCTCTCTCTGTCTGCAACTCGACCTCTCAAAGAAAATAAAATCTTAAAAAAAGAAAAAACAGTGACAAGTTTTCAGGCAAATCCATTATTTTGTTGAATGGAACATAGGTAGACTTCTTCTCTCATGGATCCATCCGTATGCTGAAATGGCTGGAAGTTGGAAAAGCATAAAAATCCTCAAAGTTCTTGCGATTGGCTGGCAATGCCTCTTAGGATTAACAACAGTAAGACATCCTATGCTCCAGCTCTTACCTAGCAACATGGGTTCTTACACAATGGGACCTCATTTGTTAAATTCTGCCTATCAAGGAATAAACAAGAAGCCACTTTGCTAAGCTATCATGTTTATTTTTTCTCTATAAAAACTTTCCCTTAGGGTAGTTCTTTTCAACTACAGTAAAAAGGTTTCATGATTCTCTGTGATGCAGCTTCCTGTTTGCATGGGACTGGATGTTCATGGGAACTGTGAATCCAAAGCCAGCATCAACTGCAAATTTTGATTCTGGACTCCACCTTCTCCCATACTTCCCGTGGAGCACGGAGGTCCTGCTCATCTTTTCCTGATGCTCAAATATCACTTACTTTGTAGTTCAGTGGTGGTAAGCTTGCTGACCTCCAAGAAATTTCTATTGCCTCAATCTACCTACTGAAATCCATTCACCATTATCCTGTTTTAGTCTTTAGGCAGTTTTTTTTTTTTTTTAAGATTTATTTTATTTATTTGAAAGGCAGAGTTACAGGAAGAGGTAGAGACAGAGAGAGAGAGGTCTTCCATCTGCTGGTTCACTCCCTAGTTGGCCTCAATGGCCAAAGCTGAGCCAGTTCAAAGCCAGGAGCCAGGAGCTTCTTCTGGGTCTCCCACGCGGGTGCAGGGGCCCAAGGACTTGGACCATCTTCGACTGCTTTCCCTGGCCATAGTAGAGAGCCAGATCAGAAGTGGAGCAGCCAGGACTTGAACTGGCACCCATATGGGATGCTGGCACTGCAGGCAGTGGCCTTAACTGCTATGCCACCATGCTGGCCCCTTTAGATGATTTCTACCTTTCCTATTTTAAGTGTCATGCTTTAATGGAAATTGGGCTTAATTAGGAAAAAAAAAGAAAAATACTTGAAAGGAGTTGTGGGCCTAGACTTCTTTCTCACTGTCGTTGTGAGAAGAAAATGTTTACTCTGATAACTGCTCCTAGCCTTATCATAGGGCAGTGCCACTCAACTGAAAACCTTCTCCTCTTTTGAAGGGGACTGTTAAATCCTTTAATTTTTATGCTATTCCTCTATTCCTTGTTCCTGAAAAATAATCCCTTCCAACCTCCATCTGTGTAACCTTCATCCTCCAAAGTCAGACTCCATACAATGTCTCTCTTAATTGACCTTAACCAGTCCTAAATATTTCCTTAGCATCATACATAACTGGTTCATTTAGTAAAAGTTAGATGAGCACATAGTATGTACTAGGCTCTGGGAATATATCTATGGACAAACTGACAAATTTCTGTACCCTCAGGGTTTATATTATCATGATTTATATGGTGTTTATCAAGATGAACTGACAGCATATTTTATAGTAACTTTAAAATGATTTTGTATTTTGAGCCACATGACCATTTTCATTTGGAGGCATAATCTTTTCCCTGCATAATTTCTGAATAGAGGACACACTGAATTAGTTCTAGTAAGTTGTCCTAAGTATGTTCGTCTCCATTTAAAACAATTACCCTTTGTTTCCTTGAGACGGAGTCCATCTTTGCTCAAGAAGTCTTCATCCCCAAAGGTCATACCATCACTAAGGAATTTTAAGTGTTCTGCTGGATATTGCTTGAAGAGACACATGTTCATGTTCATAATGCACCTGTTCCTACTGTGGCCATCATCTCTACTCAACTCAGTCAAGAGCACTACCTAAGCACTATCCCTCTCTCCTTCAGAATAGTTAAAAAAAAAAGAAAAGAAAAAAGAGACCCAAACAGTCCTAAGCATTTTTATGTTTATCATCTTATTTTGTCCTTACAACAGCTCTATAAAGCAGCCCGGAGAGAAAATTGAGGCTTAGAGAGATGAAGGAAATTTCTCAAGTTTTCTTAGGAAGAAATAGAGCCAAGATTCAAACCCAGCAATCCAACTCCAGAGCCTGAATGCTTAACTTTCCTTATGAACTTGGTTATTTGTGTCATTTGTGAGCTGAGTCTAAATGGATGTGAAGGCTGGCTAAGGTAAGTAGACTGGAAAGATGGTGATAAATTCTCTGTCACCATACGACAGGTAGCAGCCTCTCACTGGGATGTCTTCAATGCATTTGGTCCAGTGGCAGCTCCTTGATGGAATACACTGGAGGATTGTGTGCCAGTGAATTTTAAAACTGGGAAGAATCTATTGGGTTGTCTATATCACACACACACACACACACACGTATGTCTTTGTGACACGTAGATGTATATGCATGTGTGCACGTACATACATATTCAGGAATAGAAGAGATCCTTAATTCAAGAATTTTCTTGACCAGATGTAAATAAAATTCTTGGAAGGTGACATCTTCTTGATAAGACACTTCAACAATGTTCCCAATTGTGCATGCTGGGAGTCGTCGGGAGATTTGTGCATGTCTGTGTGAGTGTGTGCATACTGCCGTAAGATTAATTTTTTTCTCTTGCTACTTGTGGTACCGTCCTCACAAACCTATGATTCACAACAGGAATGCAGCTTGGAACTTCTGCTATGTAAGCAGCTGCAGATACTTCAAATACCATTGTACATGTGATCCAGGACTTGCTATAAATTTGCCCCTAAAAATAAAGTAACAAGTGACTGAGCAGCAATAGGAATTAATCACTGCAGTGCGTGAATGGAATGTGCTAGGCTGTACCTCAAAATCCTTTTATAAAAAGATTGATATAATTAAAACCCCGAAGAAACACCCGAGGATGCTATATTTGAGCAATTTGTGCTGTGAAGTTTTGGAAAAAGGATTTTTTTTTCTTAAAGGAAAGACATGGTGTTTCCGAAACTTCTATCTATATCATTGGAAGTAGGCTTATATTATTGCATCACTGAAGAATTTATCATACAAAGGAATTTAAATTGGATCTGATCTCAGTACACTGGGATTTTCTGAAGGCCAAGAGGATAATCAAGCCTCTCAATTAAGCTGTTTGCCAAAAAGGGAGATAACTTCACAGTTAACATTTCTACAAAAATTTGTAGCGAAGATGACCTCAGTGATGGAGAAATGCAAGCATTCATGTGAAAAAAATAGGAGTTCAGGCTTACAAAGTTAGAGGTGAACTATTGAGTTTGTCAAAAACAAAAAATAAAAACAAATAACAAATAAGAAAAAACTGAAGAATATGACTCTTGAAATGTACCTTTTTCTTATGACTGTAACACTCAGTGTCCAAATCCGAGAGATTTCTCTCCCTCTGACATGCTAACGTGCACTCAGAAAAAAAGATGCTGAAATAGAAAGAAAGTAGAAAAGAAAGGAGAGGAGAAGGGAGAGAAGAAAGAGATAGAAAGAAAGAAAAAACAAATCAAAGGAGAAAGGAAAAGGTAACACTAATCAATACTTTTAAAACCCACCACTCAACAAGTTTCCCTGATTCTGACTACTCCAGAGGTAACAAAGTGTTTAGGCCATTTGAACGAAAATTTGATTGAAGATCAATTTTTGGACCTAGGAAGAGTGAAAGAGATTTCTTAAACCCATTTGAATAACCAAAGATGAAAGGTTAAAAGCATTAAAAACCAAAAACTACATTAGCAACTGAACAGTAAATACCATCAACAGAGAGACACAGAAGAATTAGCAAAACAAATATTAAATGAAGAAAAAAAAGAATTAGTTTCAGAAGCCAAAAAATTTTTCTTTTCCTTGTATTCCAAAATTGATGCTTCAGTTTTAGACGGAAGTACTAATGGATAATTTCTATTTAATGCTTTCTAAACAAGTGCACAAAGTCACTCTCTGCTCCAAAGGGGCAGCCATCAAAACAGGTAGATTTCCCATTGCTCTACACTGTGTTAGGAGCTGTGAGTGTTTTCACAACGAAAGATGATGTATTTTGAACTGTAATTGTACATGAATTAGGTTTAAAGCCACACATTAATAATAATAAAAAAAAAAAAGGAATGAAACCACACACGATAAGCTGGGTTTCTGTGGTGGTCTTTGTTTTTCAGAATAACTGTCGCAGGGCAGTATCACCAAGGCATTGATAAACCCAGAATCATTATTGTTACAAGCATTAATATAGTTTCCTACTTTCTTAAAGAGATTACACATAATTTAACCTCTTTGATGGTTCAAGGTCATCATTATAAACTTATAAAGTACTGTTATAGTAACACGATTTTGTCATGGCCGAAGTGTGTGATTCTCTTACATTAAAAACCATTTGAGGGGTGGATGTTGTAAAGCAGCAGATTAAGCTGCTGCTTAGGATGCTTGCATCCCATATCAGAGTACCTGGGATTGAATCCCACCTCCTCATTTAATCCAGCTTCCTACTTATGTGCTTGGGAAGTAGTGGATGATGGCTCAAGTATCTGGGCTCCTGCCACCCACCTGGAAGACCTGGATAGAATTTCTAGCTCCTGGCTTGAGCCAAGCCTAACCCTAGCAGCTGTGGGCATGTAGGATGTGAACCAGTGGTTGGAGGACCTCTCTCTCTCCCTCTCTGTCACTCTGCCTTTCAAATAAATATATAAATTGAAAAAGTATTTGATTACTACAACAATTCTATTTACCTATTCACAATTCTATAATACCTATTCACCAGATTTGTTGTTTGTTGATTTCTGTATGAAAGCCATTCTAACTGGGGTGAGATGAAACCTCACTGTGGTTTTGATCTGCATTTCCCTGCTGGCTAATGATCCTGAACATTTTTTCATGTGTCTGTTGGTCATTTGGATTCCCTCTTTTGAAAAATATCTTTTTAAATCCTCAGTCCATCTCTTAACTGAGTTGTTTGTTTTATTGTTGTGGGGTTTCTTGATCTCTTTCTATAACCTGGCTGTTAATCCTTTATAAGTTGCATAGTTTGCAAATAATTTCTCCCATTCAGTCAGTTGCCTATTCACTTCCCTGAATGTTTCTTTTGCCATACAGAAACTTCTCAATTTGATGTAACCCCATTTGATAATTTTCACTTTGACTGCCTGTGCCTCTAGGGTCTTTTCCAATAACTCTTTGCCTTTGCCAGTGTCTTGCAGGGTTCCCCCAATGTTCTCTAATAATTTGATGGTGTTGGGTCATAGATTTAGATCTTTAATCCATGTTGAGTGCATTTTTGTGTAAGGTGTAAGGTAGGGTCTTGCTTCATACTTCTGCATGTGGAAATCCATTTTAAAAAAAGATTTATTTATTTATTTGAAAGTCAGAGTTACACAGAGAGAGAGGAGAGGTAGAGAGAGAGGTCTTCCACCCAATGGTTCATTCCCCAGATGGCCACAATGGCTGGAGCTGTCCCGATCTGAAGCCAGGAACCAGGAACTTCCTCTGGGTTTCCCATGAGGGTGCAGAGGCCCGAGGACTTGGGCCAACTTCTACTGCTTTCCCAGGCCATAGCAGAGAGCTGGATAGGAAGTGGAGCAGCTGGGTCTCGAACTGGAGCTTCAGGCCAGGGCATTAACCCCCTGCGCCACAGCGCCAACCCCTGGAAATCCATTTTTATCAGCATCATTTGTTGAAGAGGCTGTCCTTGTTCCAGGGATTGGGCTTAGCTCCCTGGTCAAATATAAGTTGGTTGTAGATGTTTGGATTGATTTCTGGCATTTCTATTCTATTTCATTGGTCTATTCGTCTGTTTTTGTACCAGTATCAGGCTGTTTTGCTTATATCTGCCTAATAGTATGTCTTGAAATCTGGTATTGTGATGCCTCTGACTTTGTTTTTGTTGTATAAGATAGCTCTAGCTATTTGAGGTCTCCTGTGTTTCCAAATGAATTTCAGCATTTTTTTCTATATCTGAGAAGAATGTCTTTGGTATTTTGATTGGTATCCCATTGAATCTGTAAATTACTTTTGGAAGAACGGACATTTTGAAGATATTGATTCTTCCAATCCATGAACATGGAAGGTTTTTCCATTTTTTTATATCTTCTTCTATTTCTTTCTTTAAGGTTTTGTAATTCTCATTGTAGAGATCTTTGACATCCTTGGTTAAATTTATTCCAAGGTATTTGATTTTTTTTGTAGCTATTGTGAATGTGATTGATCTTAGAAGTTCTTTCTCAGCCATGGCATTGTCTATTGGCTTTTGTGTATTGATTTTATATCCTGCTACTTTGCCAAACTCTTCTATGAGCTCCAATAGTCTCTTGGTGGAGTCGTTTTGGATCCTCTATATATAGAATAATATTATCTGCAAATAGGGTAGTTGGACTTCCTCCTTCTCAATTAGTATCCCTTTGATTTCTTTTTCTTGCCTAAAAGCTCTGGCTAAAACTTCCATTCAATAGCAATAATGAGAGTGGGCATCCATTCCTGGTTCCAGATCTCAGTGGGAACACTTCTAACTTTTCTCCATTCAAGAGGACACTGGCTGTAGGTTTGTCATAAATTGCATTGATTGTCTTGAGGAATGTTCCTTCTATACCCAGTTTGCTTAGAATTTTCATCATGGGAGTGTTATATTTTATCAAATGCTTTCTCAGCATCTATTGAGATAATCATATGGTTGTTCTTCTGCAGTTTGTTAATGTGATGTATGACATTGATTGATTTGTGAATGTTGAACCATCCCTGCAGACCTGGGATAAATCCAACTTGGTCTGGGATTCTATTGGCTAGAATTTTGTTGAGGGTTTTTGTGTCTATGTTCATCAAGAATTTGGTCTTTCTCTGTTGCATCTCTTCCAGGTTTAAGAATTAAGGTGATGCTGACTTCATAGAAAGAATTTGGGAGGATTCCTTCCCTTTAAATTGTTTTGTATAACTTAAGAACTATTGGAGTTAGTTCTTTAAATATCTGATAGAATTCAACAGTGAAGCCATTGAGTCCTGGGCTTTTCTTCATTGGGAGGATCCCCGCCACTGATTCAATTTCTTTTCTTTTCTTTTTTTTAAAAGATTTATTTATTTTTTTGAAAGTCAGAGTTACAGAGTGAGAGGAGAGGCAGAGGGAGAGAGAGATCTTCCATCTGATGGTTCACTCTCCAGTAGGCTGCAACTGCTGGAGCTGCACCAGTCCGAAACCAGGAGCCAACAGCTTCCTCCATGTCTCCCACATGGGTGCAGGGGCCCAAAGACTTGGGCCATCATCTACTGCTTTCCCAGGCCATAGCCGAGAGCTGGATCAGAAGAGGAGCAGCCAGGTATTGAACCGGTGCCTATATGGGATGCTGGCACCTCAGGATAGGGTGTTAACCTGCTGCACCACAGCGCTAGTCCCTGATTCAATTTCTGTCCCAGTAAACGGTCTGCCTAAATTTTCTATGTCTTCATGGCTCAATTCAGGCAGATTGTATGTGTCTAGGAATCTATCCATTTCTTCTTGGCTTCCCAGTCTGTTGGTATATAGCTCTTTGCAATAATTTCTGATGATTCCTTTTATCTCTGTGGTGTCTGTTGCCACATTTCCTCCTTCATTTCTAACTCTACAGATCTGGATCTTCTCTCTCCTTTTTTTGGTTAGCTGGGCTAATGATGTGTCAATTCCGTTTATTTCTTCAAAAAAAAACATCTCTTTTTTCTGCTGGTCCTTTTATTACTTTTTTTTTTGTTTCAGTTTTGTTGATTTCTTCTCTAATTTTTTAAAAAAGATTTACTCTATTTATTTGACAGACAGTGAGAGGTAGACACACACACACACACACACACACAGAGAGAGAGAGAGAGAGAGAGAGAGAGAGAGAGAGAGAGATATCTTCCACTTGCTGGTTCACTCCCCCCAAATGGCTGCAATGGCTGAAGTTGAACATATCCAAAGCCAGGAGCCAGGAGCCTCTTCTGGGTCTCCCACAATGGTGCAGGGGCCCAAGGACTTGGGCCATCTTCTACTGCTTTCCCAGGCCACAGCCTAGAGCTGGATTGGAAGTGGAGCAGCCAGGACTCGAACTGGCTCCCCCATGGGATGCTGGTGCTGCAAGCCGGGGCTTTAACCCACTGCACCACAGCTCCAGCCCCTTTCTTCTCTAATTTTAATTATTTCTCTTCTTCCACTAGTTTTGGGTGTGGTTTGCTATTATTTTTCTAGATCCTTGAGATACACTGATAGCTCACTCAGTTCCTTTCCAACTTCTTGATGTAGGCACCAATTGCCATAAAGTTTCCTCTCAACACTGCCTTTGCTGTATCCCACGTTTTGACATGCTGCATTGTCATATTCATTTGTTTCCAGAAATCTGTTGAGTTTTCTTTTGATTTCTTCTATGACCCACTGTTCACAAAGGAGCATGCTTCTCAGTCTCCATGTGTTTGCATATGCTTCAGAGATTTCTGAATTGCCAACATCTAGCTTCATTCCATTGTGGTCTGAGAAGATGCATGGTATGATTTTTATTTGTTTGAATTTGCTGAGACCTGCTTTATAGCCTAGTATGTGGTCAGTGCTAGAGAAAGTTCCATGCACTGCTGAGAAGAATGTGTATTCTGCAACTGTAAGATGAAAAGTTCTGTAGCTATCTGTTAAGTCCATTAACTCTGCTATTTCTGTGCTGATTTTCTGTGTGGTTGATCTGTCCATTACTGAAAGTGGAGTATTGAAGTCCCCCATTACTATTGTATGTGAGTCTATGTCTCCTTTTAGATCCTTTAACATTTCTTTTAAGTAGTGAGGTGCCCTGTACTTAGGTGCATATACATTTATAATAGTTACATCTTCCTGATGAATTGAAGCTCTTCTCTGTCTCTTTTAATGGTTTTTGTGTTAAAGTTTATTTTGTCTGATATTAGGATGGCTACACCAACTCTTTTTTTGGTTTCTGTTAGGATAGAATATCTTTTTCCATCCTTTCACTTTCAGTCTGCATGCATCTTAGTTGGGGATATGTGTTTCTTGTAGGCAGTAAATAGATGTGTTTTGTTTTTTAATCCATTCAGTCAGTCTCTGTCTTTTAACTGGATAGTTGAGGCCATTTACATTCAAGGTGACTATTGATAAGTAATGACTTTGCCCTGACATTTTTATATTAAATATTCCTACTTTTACTTTGGATTTCTCTTGTACTTTTACTGGGAGATTTCCTTCCTTTACCTTCTTTCATAGTGATGACCATGTTTCTGTGTTTCTGCGTGCAGCATATCCTTAAGCATCTTCTGCAAGGCTGAATGGGTGGTGACAAATTCTTTCAATTTCTGTTTGTCCTGGAAGGGCTTTATTTCATCTTTATTCATAAATGAGAGCTTTGTAGGGTATAGTATTCTGGTTGACAGTTCTTTTCTCTTAAGACTTGGACTATATCTCACCATTCTCTCCTAGCCTGTAGGGTTTCTGATGAGAAGTCTGCTGTGAGTCTAATTGGAGATTCTCTGAAAGTAATCTGGCGTTTCTCTTGTGCACATTTTAGAATCTTTTCTTTAGGTTTTACTGTGATGAGTTTGATTACAATGTGTTGTGGTGAAGATCTTTTCTGGTCATGTCTCCACAAGCCTCCCATAGTCATGAGCACCCAGCCCCCTGTCTGTTCTCCCCACCAGACTCAAGAGTCTCTTCTTGGCTGGTTGCTGGGCACGGACATGAGCTGGCGCAGCTGTTACATATGTCCAAAATGGTTCCTTCTCTCTATCAGCTTGTTATAGGACACAGTTGCAGGGTGATTGGGGAGAGAGAAAACATGGCCCTTCCCCCCTGTTTTTCCTTCTCTGGTTTGGCAGGTACATTACCCCCAATGGGACTCCAAGCTGGATTCCCTCTAGGCTTTTCCTGTAGCTTTATCACCAGCGGCTTGCGCTGCTGCAGTCTTGTCTCACCTCACTCTCCAACACTGGTGCAGAGGCTCTCAGCTGCTGGGGTCCTGAGTTGTGCATGTCCTTACCCTCCACTTAGGTCCACTGTGTCCCTCCAATTTGCATAGAGCTTCCTCTGCTGTGTTCTCCCTAACTCTTCTCTGAGACAGCACTCTTTCCACTTTTATTAAACTATCTTCTCTTAGACTAGAGCAGCAAGCTTCCTCTGTACTCCTCCATCTTAATCCACCACCTGCATTTTTAAATTTTTGACAGGCAGAGTGGACAGTGAGAGAGAGAGACAGAGAGAAAGGTCTTCCTTTGCCATTGGTTCACCCTCCAATGGCTGCTGTGGCTGGCGTGCTGCAGCTGGCGCATTGCGCTGATCTGAAGCCAGGAGCCAGGTGCTTCTCCTGGTCTTCCATGCAGGTGCAGGGCCCAAGCACTTGGGCCATCCTCCACTGCACTCCCGGGCCACATCAGAGAGCTGGCCTGGAAGAAGGGCAACCAGGACAGAATCCGGTGGCCCGACTGGGACTAGAACCCGGTGTGCCAGCGCCACAGGCAGAGGATTAGCCTATTGAGCCATGGCACAGGCTCCATCACCTGCATTTTTCAAAAAAAGTTATTTCTTGTTTTTATTTGAAAGACACAGGGTAAAAGACAGACTGACAAACAGGAACATCTCTCAACTGCTGGTTCCTTCCTCAAACACTTGTAACAATTGGTGCTGGACCAGGCTGAAGCCAACAGCTTTCAGCTCTATCCTGGCCTCCCATGTGGGTGTCAGGGACCCAACTACTTGCACCATCACCTGCAATCTCCCAAGGTGCACATTAGCAAGAAGCTGGATTAGGGAGTGTAGCTGGGGCTCAAACTCAGGCACTCAGATATGGGATGAGGGGTTCCCAATTCCTGCCTCTGCCCTTTCTTAGGAGTAGGGGACATCTAAGTAGCCAGACAGCTGGGGGTTAGCTGTTGTCTTGGGTTGGGGGAGTTCATAGTATCCTGTTTAAGAAGACCTTGACATTTGGCCTCAAAAAAATATAACATTCCAAATTCAAAATGATTGTGTCACTGTACAGACTTCTCAATCTCTATTTCTGGGCTGGAACTCCTTGAGATACAAACTTGAAGCCAATGCTGTTTACCTACCATGTTTGAATGCTGGTGATGTCACTTTTTCCTTGGTAGAAGGTATACCATATAACTCTACCACTTGGTTCAAAGTTAAATGATCTTGAGTGTTAGCTTTGTTGCTATTTTTAGTTTTGTTTTGACTTGTTTTACAGAGAAGGGGTCTTTAAATGTTCTGTTAGAAGCAAGACATATTTTTATCATTAATAATGATTTTTTAAAAAATTACAGATATATAGGAGAATAAACTATACGAAAGTACAGACTTTGCAAAGACAGTCTCCCTTCTGTCTCTGTTAGCCAGTTTCCAGTTCTTCCTCATTAGAACAGCCACTTTGGGCCAAAACCAGCCAATATTGTTTTGGCAATCTTTTATTTTTTAAATTTTTTTTCTTTTTATTATTTTAATTTTAAATTAGTTTTTAACAGATTCAATATGGTTTGTAGATACAATTCTAAGAACATAATGATCTTCACTTCCTTCCTCCTTCCCTCCCCTTCTCCCCTTCTCTCCTTCCCACCCTCCTTCCTTTTCTTTTTCTTTCTTTGACAATCTTTCTTTTTTTTTTTTTTATTTTTTATTTTTGACAGGCAGAGTGGACAGTGAGAGAGAGACAGAGAGAAAGGTCTTCCTTTTGCCATTGGTTCACCCTCCAATGGCCGCCGCGGTAGGCGCGCTGCGGCTGGCGCAGCGCGCTGATCCGATGGCAGGAGCCAGGTGCTTCTCCTGGTCTCCCATGGGGTGCAGGGCCCAAGCACTTGGGCCATCCTCCACTGCACTCCCTGGCCACAGCAGAGAGCTGGCCTGGAAGAGGGGCAACCAGGATCGGTGCCCCGACTGGGACTAGAACCCGGTGTGCCGGCGCTGCAAGGCGGAGGATTAGCCTAGTGAGCCGCGGCGCTGGCCTTGACAATCTTTTATATGCTTCCAGAGACACATAACTAAGAAAACCCAGAGGTGGGAGAATAATTATGATACACTGCTCTGTATTTTAGTTTTTTCATTAAATAACAATGTTGGAAATATATTTATTATCTCATATTTGAATTGATCTCATTTTTGATCTGGCAGAAACCCTGCAGTTAGTGAACAAACAGAAGTAGTTTAACTAGCTCTCATGCTTAGGCAGAAGACGGTGATGAGAGTTCAGGGGATGCCAATATTTCTTCCTGCTCTCCAAATTATGGGAAAGTTTCCTTTCTGAATTAAAGTTCTTATTTTTCAAATCAAACAGCTTTGAAACAAATGGATTTTCAAAGATTTCTTCTGATCTTACCAAGAAAGATGGAGGTAAGAAATGGCTGGACATTAGGTCTGTGCATCATCATGGCAGTCCCTGAAGACTTAGTTTTGATGAGTGGAGAAGGGAATTTCATAGGAGATTTTGTAACCCACTTCCACAGAATCACCAGGAGCCACATTTTATTGGGCAGCAAATTGCTAACATATGGTGTAATAGTCTCTCTTGGACTTCTAGCACCAAAGTACAAATTGTGTCCATTTTTATAGTTGAGATGTGAGGAAATACCCTAAAATGAGAGTTATTTATTATCATTTTAGCTTAAAATATTACTATATTTTGTTACTTTTAAAATCCACTGTTAAAAAGCACAAACAATATAAATAGGTAGATAAGATATATAGAGAAATTTTCACTTCCCAAATAGAGGTGATATTCATACTTAATGTTTTAGTAGATGATTCTTTCATGGTTTTTTGTTTACTTGTTTAATTTTGGCTTTTATATGCATAGGATCATCCCATCTATACACTTTCACTTCCTGTTCAGACAGGCCAAGAGAGCACTCATCACTATAATAAAGGAGTAAGGGCACCTGAATTATTATTATTGTCAAACAGCTACAATCAACCAAAACAGTCATAAAAGTGCTCAGGAAAATATAGTAACACGTCACTGAAGATGGTTTTGAGAGTTAGATTGACTGGGTCTGTGAACATAAAATTGGAATTCAAGGCCCAAGATGGTTCTTGGCTGATATAACTTTCCAGCTTACAAGAAGAGAGATGAATCATTTGGTTCCTGATCGTCTGTGTTCTCAGCGATAGCTCCTGAGCTATCCCAGTGGCGAAAAGAGCATCCACGCAACCCGGCGCTGTAGGGTCAAGTCAGGAATTTCACTTCCATTAACAGAGAATCCAGAGAAGAGTGGGTTAAACAGGTAGGAGTTCAGTGTTCTCGCAGGATGCCTTTGACTTCTGGAGGTAAGCTGATACTGGCCTTGATTCACGGGATGATACCGCGGCTGGCTGGCTGGGCTTTCCCTCACACCCACACATCATGTTCACAGACTGGCTGCTGCTCTTCAGATACTGTGACGGCTTCTGAAGTGGCGAAACAGGAAAGGGCAGCACCACCCCAAAGTGCTTCCTTCTATCAGGAAATCAAAAGCTCTCTCTCAATCGCCATGGCTGCTCATTCCTTCCTGGCCAAAACTGCGTCAAATGGCTCCTGGGAGTTGCAGGGGAGGCTAGGGAGGAAAGTGGCCAGATCCTTATGTCAGACAAACATGGGGCTTTGTTATCAAGGAAGAGGGGAGGACTAGCTGTCATGGAGATAGCTCACCTTGTCTGCTCCAGGGCACAGGGTTTGTCCATGTCAAGTTCCCTATTTCTTTTGCTTGTGGTCCCAAGAGCTAGATGCCATAAAAGACAGACTAGGTCTCGGATTCCCTGGGGATCATGACAGTGTTGAGCAAGGAGACATGCCACTTGGGAATGTGGGTGTTCCTGCCAGCTAAAGGAATCCCAGAAGAGGCAACCGAATCTCAAGAGACATCACTGCCCAGGGGAATGGTCCTCCGTTGGGTACACTGAGGCCATGTTGGCTCCTGTGAAAAAGCCCATTCATTGACTTGACCACCCGTGGAGACAACAGCAGTCCGGTCATGTGAAGTAGCATGAGGAAGTGGTACACGCTTTTCTATCCCTGGGTTTACCAAGGCACCAAGGGTGAGCGCTGGGTAAAGGAGGGTGTGGGAAAAATAAGAATATGCCCTCGTCCTCAACCCCTGGAGGCTGTGGAATAGACTCTGGGTTGGAGAAGCATGCTTTGGATTACATGGGATGACACCTGCTGGATTCTGTCACACAAACCTAAGTGAAACTAAACTGATGAATATGAAGTCCTGAAAAGCAATGGAATCAGACTGAGATGTCACTAAGGAAACTACCGCCTGGTATGATGAAGCCCTAACCCCTCATGCCTGGGCAAGGGACCTGATTTGGAAATACAGTCTTTGAAGATGCAATCAAGTCAAAATGAAATCATATTGAATTCAGGTCGGCGCCCTTTGAAAAGACCAGCATCTTGCTAAAAGGTGGGAAAATTGGGTCAAGAGACACAAAGGGAGACCATTGTGTAGAAGCTGAGTTGGGGTGATTCAGTGTAGTGGAATGAGAAGGCCATGCCAAGGTGGCCACTGGCAAGCGAGCGTCAGTTAGTCAGGAATGGCTTTGAAACTGCCTAGCAACAGGCTGTGATTGGATGGCTCTGGAAAATGCCTGGCGACAGGCTGTGATTGGATGGATTTGAAACTGCCTGGCGACAGGCTGTGATTGGATGGCTCTGGAAAATGCCTGGCGACAGGCTGTGATTGGATGGATTTGAAACTGCCTGGCGACAGGCTGTGATTGGATGGCTCTGGAAACTGCCTGGCAACAGGCTGTGATTGGTTGGGGTATAGACCGCCCCTTGACCAGATTGGCTGGTCTTGGCTATATAAGCTGTTGTACCAACTGTAATAAACGAGTCTGCAGGCTGCTCGCCTCAAGCCTGCTCTCACCGGACTCCCGGGGTCTGTGTGTTGACTCCGCGCCTCTTGCCCCCACCACGCTGCTCTTCTCAGAAACGAACCCACTGCAACATTGTGGAGAAATCAACTGCAACAATTCAGCTATGTGACAAGCAAGGCCAAAGATTCACGGCTACCACCACAAGCCAGGAAGAGCCCAGGAAGAGTTCTACCCAAAGCCTTAGAAGGAGCATAACTCTGTAGACCTTTTTTTTTTTTTTTTTTTTTTTTTTTTTTGACAAGTAGAGTTAGACAGTGAGAGAGAGAGACAGAGAGAAAGGTCTTCCTTCTGTTGGTTCACCCCCCAAATGGCTGCCATGGCTGGCACGCTGTGCCGATCCGAAGCCAGGAGCCAGGTGCTTCCTCCTAGTCTCCCATGCAGGTGCAGGGCCCAAGCACTTGGGCCATCCTCCACTGCCCTCCTGGGCCACAGCGGAGAGCTGGACTGGAAGAGGAGCAACTGGGACAGAATCCAGAGCCCCAACTGGGATAGAACCCGGGGTGCTGGCACTGCAGGCGGAGGATTAGCCTAATGAGCTGTGGCGCCAGCCCTTTCTAGACCTTTGATACTGGACTTCTAGCTTCCAGAACAGTAAGAGAATAAATTTCCATTGCTTTAAGTCACTCATATTGTGGTACACTGTTACAACAGCTCCGGAAAACCAGTGCAGCAGCCAATAAAGTAGGGGAACGTTGTTACATATACACCCCTAATGCTGTGAGCTGGTCATGAATCCAGACACCAACAGCTTTGTCACCATACCATTTTCAGTGACAATGTCATGGTATCGTCTTTGCCTGGGTTAAATAGAAAATGTTCAGCTGCCTTTGATATTTTTTCCTAAATTAAAAATTTTCAGTCTGCTGTTGCTCAGAGGATGCATTGGGTTTTTACTTTCATTGCTTAGCATTTTTAATTAGATGCATGGCAGCAAGTATTTGGCAGAGCAGTTAAGAAGTTTCTTGGTATGCATGTAGCCCACACTGAAGCGCCTTGGTTCAAGTTTCCCCTCTGCTGCCAATTCTACCTGCCAGTCACACCCTGGGAGGCAGCAGACGATGGCTCAAGTAGTTCAGTCCCTGCCATCCATGTGGGAGACCCACATTGACTTCCCAGCTCCTGGCTTTGAGGTGGCCCAGCCCCAGCTATTGCATACAATTGGGAAGTGAACCAGTGAGTGGGAAACTCCTGCTTATCTCTCTGTACACCTTTCAAGCAAATAAAATAAATAATTTTTAAAACTTAATAAAAATAACTTAGGTTCATAGAATTTATTAGAGAGAAGGCATGAATTCCTTTCATAACTCTTTCAATATTATTTTGGTGAAGATATCTTTAATTATGTTTCTTCAATGTCTCTTTTTACAAGAAGACACTTTCAATTTCATGGGCTTCAAATCCTTGTGTCCTTTACCCTTATTGCCAGGCTGCACATGAGGAAAATGAAGAAGCTCCAGCCATTCAAGTTGTCAGTGGTGGTCTCTTTCTTAGACTCTTGGTTGCTTTGACAACACGGCTTGGAATCAGCAGTTCTCCTAGCTCATCTACCTGTGGGATGTATTTGTGTCAAGACGTCAGGGAAATGGAGGAGACTTGAACATCTGTGGGAGATTCGGATGCTCATAGGATACTGTGCTCCATGCATGTGTTTCCTGGCTAACCTCTTTCAGGATTTTGTAACTTGTCTCCCACTTCTTACACAACTTTAAAAGTTTTCCTAAACATTTTAAATCATTTTTTAACACAACAGAACTTGGCAGTTTTAACAATTTACCATGATTTCTTCACATCTTTTTTGCTTTAGAGACTATTAAATCAAATTTTAGCAAGTCACATTTTGCATTCTCCCACAAATACTATTTTTTAATAGAAATGTGATGAATTCTTGTATTATGATATCCCATATTTTTGGTTCAATGATTAAAAAATTTTTGGACATTTGATCTATTTCAAAGTAGAGCAACCCTATAATTATGGCAGTCTAATTATATTGGGGTATTTCCCCACATTCTAAAATCCATATTGGGGACATTTGTCATTTTGAGGATATTTGAGATATTTGATACTCTAGACATGTTTTTAATTGGCAAGTATAAATGTTACCTATTAGAACTCCTAATTCTTACAAAATTAAAGTTAATATTTAACACATGAAACAAAGCAAGAAATAAAGAAGCCCTTACTGCTAACGCTCTACTACTAAAAAATGCTTTAAAGTTTTCTGAACTTAATTTGAACTTTTAGTTTCATTTAGACATCATTAAGGAATTTGGAAGGAGAATGACAGAAACTTATTTGAAATTTATTTCTAAAACAACTTTAACCCTTTGAGTGCATATTCTAGGGCGGCATTAGCAAGCAATATGCCAGAAGGAAAAACAACAAGAATTATTTTAGGGCCCCTATACTTCTGCGTGTTGATTCTCTTCCTGCTACATACTCATAAATGTTGTTTGGGGTGCGCAGGTTCCTTGGGGACAGGATGAGTGGTGGGATCAGTCACCAAGAAAAGAAATGCATGAGAAGAAAAATGTGAGTTTTCTGCCTTCTTGTCTTTTTCCTGTGCTCCTCTGCTAGTTTTGGTGACTGAGTCTGCCCTTACTGGCCACTCAGATCATGATCCTGAAAACGGCTTCCAGGATGCTTCCTTCCACTCCCCTCTTCCCACTCATATTAGTTCCCAAGTGTGATGCCACCTCACTGTTGCTCTGGACCAGCCAGTGTCACCCAGTCTCCCCGTATCTACTGACAATCTCAACTTCCAAGGTTGTCATGTTTCTAAGAGGGATAGGTCCTTTTTTTTTTTTTTTTTAAAGATTTATTTACTTATATATTTGAAAGGGGGGAGAGAGAGAGAGAGAGAGAGAGAGGGAAAAAGAAAAGGAGAGAAGAGAGACTCTGTCCTGATCTCCCATATGGATGGCATGGGCCCAAGAACTTGGGCCATCTTCCCTAACCTTCCTAGATTCATTAGCAGGAAGCTGGATCAAAGAGGAACAGCCAGGACTCAAACCAGTACACTGATGTGGGATACTGGCCTAAGTGATGACTTAACAAGTTCTGTACTACAATGCCAGACCCCAGGGACAGGTCCTTTTAATAAATGATAAGCCAAATAAGGCAAACATTGTTCCCAAATGATTTAGTTTATTGCAACACTTACAGAAGCAGAACAAGCAAAAATCTTTGAAAAAGGATATATGAATTTATAGGGAAAAATAGGTAAAAGGAAATTACTCAAGTACGGAGTGTTAGTAAGAAACCAAACACAGTTGTTCATAGAGGAAATTATACAACCGCCCTTGAAGATGAACCTCTTCAAGGTGACACACAGATGGATCCAGATAGCCATCAAATCATCAGCAACAAAAAGACTCTACACTCCAGCATAGACAATGTCTTTTCAGAATGAAAACTTGCAAAGAGTGGAGTCACAATAAGCTATGTCTCCAGTGGCAGTATGAAGGCACTAGTATGTTTTGGTCCACGACATGTATTTTCTTAGCTTCTGGATGTCAACTGTGGAAGCTAAAGTTCTGGAACCAAACTATCTTTGCACATCGGTGCACAGTTGTCAATGTTATCCACTACTCAGAGTGAGGTGATTGTCGTCCAGCCATGTGACTCTGTTGCAATCTGTGTTAAAAGAAAAGGCTCAAATTGGAGTTAGTGTCATCAAAACAAAGACACATTTTTAAAATTTTTTTTAATTTTTTTGACAGGCAGAGTGGACAGTGAGAGAGAGAGAGAGAAAGAGAGAAAGGTCTTCCTTTTGCCGTTGGTTCACCCTCCAATGGCCGCTGCGGCTGGCGTGCTGCGCTGACCCAAAGCTAGGAGCCAGGTGCTTCTCCTGGTCTCCCATGGGGTGCAGGGCCCAAGCACTTGGGCCATCCTCCACTGCACTCCTGGGCCACAGCAGAGAGCTGGCCTGGAAGAGGGGCAACCGAGACAGAATCCGGCGCCCCAACCGGGACTAGAACCCGGGGTACCGGCGCCACAGGCAGAGGATTAGCCTAGTAAGCCACGGTGCCAGCCCCACAAAGACACATTAATCATAATTCAAATATCAGCTTACTTGGACTCATAAGAATCATGACACAACAAAACACAGATCACAATAGTTCCCTTCATGAATTATCGTTGTCCCTTCTTTTCTGTCCCTTGGAATTATTTTCCAAGAGTTTCTCCTGACTAGCCTTCCACCCAAATCTGAATTTCATGCTGATTCTGTCCAGCCTTCTTCCTAGTCTAAATTTCATGTGGATGCCAGAGAAATACCTCCAGATTGTAAACATGATCGCTAGCTTACCAGACATGAAGAAAGTTCTTTGGGTAAATCTTTCTTCTTAGAGCTGGTCCTTAACAGTTAATCAAATGTTACCTTTCATTGTTGGCCAAGGAAATCATGCCACTGGGCAATTTTGTCATTGGAGCGTCAGAGTGTACTTATACAAACACAGATCATACAGGTCAGTCTCTCAATGGAGCCTCCCGATGAAATCAAGAGATGCGCTAAACACGGGATATACGAGGCTGCTGTTATAACATGGTGCAATTTCACAGTAAACTTTTTAAAAACACCTATGAAGAGTGCTCTCTAAAATAACAATAGAAAGTATGGTACAGAATGGCAAATTCTGTCCACAAAGAACTTTGTCATGGTCAAGAATTACGGATTGTGCATAACTCCACGTGCTATCCTTTCATACAAGTGAGAGTGCAGCAGGTGTGTTGACAGCGTCACCACCACTCACATGTGACCAATTGTTGCACCATGACCTTATGAAAGCTGTGATGTCACTCAGGGATGTGAGCTGGAATTGTTTAGCTCCAATTATAACCTTTTATATATATTATATTATATTATATATTATAATCTTTTCTGGCATTGCATATGCAGTAGGCCATTGACTATATTTCTTTCAACTACTCTACAACTTTCCAACGTTAAGTATTTGTTTTTATCCTTGTCTACCTTCTCCTTCTCCCTGTCCCCCACTGAAAAATAAGTCTCAAGAAAACAGAGGCTGTTTTGTCTGTATATCCCCAGCATTCCGCACTGTGTCTGGCACGCGGAGGTGCTCGATGGTTGGTTTGAGAGTAAGGGAGGGAAGCAAAGATCGCATCACAGTGCCTCCCCCACCAGCCCTCTTGATTGCTTTCTGCATGATTTACCTATAGCCTCTGTCTCTAGCATGCTCTCGCTGTCTCCTGGCACAAGTGCAATCTGCCGCTACATATTATCTGCTCGTAGCGGGTTTCTTTTCCTTTGTGGGGATAACCAAAAGTTTGCCATGGCTGCACTGCACTTGGCAGCTGTCAAAATCAAAACTCATTAATAAAAAAATGATAACGCTTCAAAGCACACTACGTTGTTCCTTCAAAGTTCTTTGTGGACATTATCTCATTAATCATCACAACAGCTCAGGGGAACATAAACATGGTTGGTTATCTTACCTAGATCGTATTTTGAAGGAGCCTTTTTTTTTTGTTATTGTTTGATTATGCTAGGAAATCTGGATAGAAATTTTCATATTGGATATTTGGATATAATTTGATATGCTGATGTAAAATTTCCCTGGATCAGGAAGGTGGTTTTTATTTTTATTTTAGATGTCTCACCCAGAATTCTTTCCAGAGAGCTGAGCAAAGAATAACAAGCAAGAGATACAGATATTTCTACTCAAGGATTGACATTTTCTGGATAACTTGAAATTCATTTAACCCTGGGTTCATGATCTAGAAATCAAGAAATGAATCAGCTCTCCACATAGTAGGGATCCAAGTAATTGTTGAATGATGCAATGATGTATTAATTCATAATACAGATGTTTTCAAATGAAGGGTTTAGAATGGAAATTATTATCCTAGTTAGGGATGCCATCAGTATCAGGTATCAAATAGCTAAAAGAAAATTCTCTTAGGAGAGGAATTTTGCTTAGGAAACATTTACTTGGTTGTTCTGTCCCCATCTTACCTCTCCCATCCCATCCTATGCTTATTTTTCTCATAATACTGATCACGCATTGTATTGTGTATGTATTTACGACTTTAGTTTCTTTTCTGTGGTACAAAAGACTTCTCCTTGTATGTTTGACACATAATGGGAGCTCAGTAAATGGCTGGTGACTTGAAGCAAATTAACCAGAGAAAACTTTCCTCTAAGAAATTGAAAGTAAGATAGGTTTAATTTTAGAAGTAGAGGAAGGAGTTGGTTCATAGTTGGGTGCCCTCTTCAAGTTGGATGTCAGTGCGACTGGTGTGAAGAATTCAAGATCTTCCAATTCAACAAGAACCTGTACCATCTCCGGAAGACTTTCTTCTTCCAAGAGATGGGTGTTGTCACAGATGATATGGAAACTTTCTATGTTCTAACATAGAGGCTTCCTCTGAGAGAGCATACAAGATGGAGTGGCCACCAGTGCAGTTTTACCTGTTGTCTTTGGCATTGGGGTAGTGTGTAGGCGTGAGGTTTACCTCAAGTTTCTTTCTAGTCCAAGCAAGCACTTCTGACTTCTTGGATGACTGACAACTCTACCGTAACCACTCCATCAGGACAAACTGAAAGATCAGGCTGAGGTCAGGCTGCTGTGCTCATCAAGTGTCTGTCTTCAGAGTTTTGTAGCACAGGGTGTGGAGCTGCGTGCACGGGTCGGGCATTTCTCTTGTCTGGAGCTCCCCTTCCTGGTTGATCACAAACACTTTCCACTGGTGCCATCTCTTCCCACTCTTCTTACTGTCACTCCAGGCAGTGCTGATGTCCCCTACAAACTGCCTGAAAATCGCTTCAGTTTGAAAACCATCTTGAAACGTTTCTCCGACCTTCAGAGAATTACAACCCATTATTCAGAAGTTCCCAAGTAGAACATGCAAGCTCTCTATGTCACATTTTAAGATTTGGGGATAAGTATCTTTACATCTTTAAAAAAATCTTACTTAATCTTGCCACCTATCTTTCAATATAAACATTGGTGCTGGCATAAAAGTGGTTCACAAGTCCAACGAGTAATGTGAACTTCCCATAATTCTGTACTTCAGGGGGAAAAATCACATCCAAAGACTTTCTAGAAAAATGATTATGCTTTAAAAACAAAATCTAAATTCTTCATTTATGTAGGTTCCTCAACTTTAGATCCTAAACTTTGCATTATGTTCATACCAGCATCTATTTAGGTATTCTAACAAAATAACACTGTTTTGATGAAAATATATGCCTCAGTTGTTCAAGTCAGGCATAGCAATTTTAGATTGGGTATTCATGGCCATTCTGATGGTCTTCTGGGCATGAATACCCACATGGAGAAGACTTCTTTGAGAAAGCTTTCCAGGACCTTAGGAGCTACAGAATTCTTTGTGTTACTTGATGGCCAAAAACATTTTTCCCAAGGCAGTAGAACCCTATTTTCCTGGAAAACTTTGGTGTTAAATCATGGTTTGGGTAGAAAAGCCCAGGGAAGTTGATGACAAACTGTTAGGACAATCAGTCTCTAACTCTTCTTCAATCATATTAGTTCCCCTGGTGATTTAGCTTCTTTCTGTCCTGAGGTGGAGATTCTGGTAATTGGCAAATCAAATGGTTTCTAGAATTCTAGAAGGTCTTTCCTGGGGACCTAGGCAATCTTGGTTTTAAAACCACTGCTGCAAATCTTTAGCTTTCCAGCTATGGCTGGGCAAGTAAGAGACCAATCAGAATTTCCAGAAATGCTCACTTTCCTCCTAAAAGCTACAGATTCCCTTCAGTACAGAGAAATCATTGGATTCATGAAGCTTGGTAAGATTGACTTTAGACTTGGAAAGCTTTGGGTTGAAATATCCATTGCCTTATTGTGACACACAAAAAAACTTGTGCCTGGGTTGTGATTCTACTCCATGTATTTGAGATTAAATTCATTTGATTTATTTTGGGGTCAAATTTCCCTTTTTGTATGCTCAAAATAGTTAAAGTGGGATTGTTTTTTCAAGCATCAGTTGTTAGACGTGACTAGGAAGCAGGGCAAATGTGTCTCTTTTGTGCCTTGCATTCCTCCCTCTTCAACTGCCTCTACTCTCTCCCCACTGGAGTTGTAAGTTACAATTCTAGATCTGCTGTTAGGGCCATCACTTGACCTCTTGGGATTAAATTTTCTCCTCTGTTGAATAAGCAGACATTGGACTGAGCTGATCAATAAGGCATCTTTAGACACTAACAATTGATGATTATGTGACATCTGTGGTGATGGTACCCTACATAACTCTATGGGCTACTAATCTCTTAGACTCCCATGTACCTGACCCTGGAGTTATACAAAACAGTGGTCCTACAGGGGATGATTTGAGAGGTGGGGCCAAGTTCACCTCAATTTTAAACAAATCCTTCCTTTGCAGATGCTCTGAAATGTTGCCACTAGAGACTCAAGTTTAAATATTATTCTCTCCAGTATGATACTTGGACAGATAACACATTAAATCATTAACAAGTTATGTGAGTTGTTTTTATTTCCTCTGTGACAGGAAGACCCTGGAGAAGTGTGAGAATTCTATGTAGATGAAAAGGGGGTGGCAGTGAGGAAAGAGAGGTTGAACCAGGTCTTTTGGACCAGAAATAACTGAATTCAAATCTTGGATCCATTTTAAGTTGAGCAACTGTGAGTTGATAATTTAAACACACATACCTCAGTTTTCTGAAATCTATAAGCTTATAGTATCTACCTTTGTTGAGCTGTTGTGCAGACGGGTTTCAATACCATATAAGTACACCATGTGTAGCACTCACTCACTGGTCAGATCTATCACATATTGCTTCACAATTTTACCCACAGCTAGATCTGCAATTAAATGTTCCAATCATCTGTTTGAAAGCAAAGCTCAAATAGAAGGCGTTGGTATTCACAGGACAAACAGACACACCTTCCTGCTTGAGGAACAACTTTTTATTTCATAATCCTTCTGTGCCTGTGGCACTGTGAAGCCAGGATGCCAACAAGTGCTTCTTCTCTGATCTTCTTCACACTGCCTGCAATTCCTTGGAGTCATTCAGCACAGGTTTTTTTTTTTTTTGTTTGTTTGTTTGTTTGTTTGTTTTTTTTTTTTTTTTTGACAGGCAGAGAGGACAGTGAGAGAGAGAGACAGAGAGAAAGGTCTTCCTTTTGCCGTTGGTTCACCCTCCAATGGCCCCCGCGTGCTGCGGCCGGCGCACCGCGCTGATCCGATGGCAGGAGCCAGGTGCTTCTCCTGGTCTCCCATGGGGTGCAGGGCCCAAGCACTTGGGCCATCCTCCACTGCACTCCCTGGCCACAGCAGAGAGCTGGCCTGGAAGAGGGGCAACCGGGACAGGATCGGTGCCCCGACCGGGACTAGAACCCGGTGTGCCGGCGCCGCAAGGCGGAGGATTAGCCTAGTGAGCCGCGGCGCCGGCAACACAGGTTTTGAAATGTGGAAACAAGGATGGTACTGCTAAACCGTAAAATCATTATGTTAAAAGCTCATTTTATGTTCTTCCATTTGAATATGACCTATAGTGCTGGAGAGATTCTTTGTTTTTGTTAGGGAGTGGGTTTTCTCTCTGTCTCTTTCTTTCTCCCCTTCTTTTTAAGCTGTCTTCCATTAAAAAAGTATTTTTTGATTGCTTGCATAGTTTATTTTGTGGAAATAAGAGTCTATTGTTCTATCAGGAAAAAAAAAAAAAGAAAAAAAACCTACCGCAATAACCATTTAGGACAAGAAGAAGGAAGGAAAGTATTTTGGAGAAAAATAATTCCTTTCCCATATTTCTCTTAAGTTGTGTATCTTGGAACTGGTTTTCCATTATAAGGGCCTTCTCTTTTGTTTATGAAAAAAAAATCTCTATGAAGACAAAACCCATAGGATTTGTCCTTTTTCCTTGCTAATTTTTAAGCATGGTGCAAAAATGCCATTAAGCATCTCTGTTCCTTGTCCAGTTCAATTTAAAAATATTTCTTTAGGAGTTACAAAAGATTTCAAAAACATGTTAAAGGACTCTTCTTCAAAAGTTGACTCCCCTTGGGAACTTGAAAATCAGATTTTTGGAAAAGGGTTTCTGAGCTCTCTCTGAAATTCCGTCTTGAAGAGCCTTATATTATCTTCCTAGCAAAGGGTGGTTTGATCTGTAGCTTCCAGGCAACGTGAGAAGGGAGGTGTGTGCACCCAGCTTGGGAGCCTTAGTCACTGCTTTTGCTTCTGTTCACCATAGAGGTTGTGGAGTTAGATGCTTTCCATGAAGATTATTTCCCTTTCTCCATATAGAAATATGTTCCCTGGAGCATATTTATTAACAGCGTTTCTGTATGTGTTTTAGTATGTGTGTTAGTGTTTTAGTCAATAAATAAATCATAAATTCCATGAAGCAGGGACACTTTGAATAATGTCCTTTGGACTTCCCTATGGTGATGAGTTCAGTTCTGACCCCTTGGTAGCTGCTTCATAGTAGGGTTGTCCATTTTTTGTTGATTATCTGTTAGCTTGATCTGTAACCAGTAGAAAATTAGAAAGAGGGTTGAGCTTCTCTCTTTCTACTTAACTCGGCTAACAGAAAAGAATTTTTTTATTTTATTTTATTTTTTTTTTATTTTTGACAGGCAGAGTGGACAGTGAGAGAGAGACAGAGAGAAAGGTCTTCCTTTTTGCCGTTGGTTCACCCTCCAGTGGCCGCCGCGGTAGGCGCGCTGCGGCCGGCGCACCGCGCTGATCCGATGGCAGGAGCCAGGTGCTTCTCCTGGTCTCCCATGGGGTGTTGAGTTCTTTTTTAAAGGAAGAAGCAACACACACTTCTCAAGTTTCATTTACTAGAAGGCATCAGCATTCATCTGATCAAACTTCACTGTTTTATACAAGACAGAGACTCAGAGTGTCCACGTGGTTCAAACAGCCAGCCAGGGCATGACCAGGAGTGGAGCCCTCATCAAATTCCCCTCCACCTTGCTTCATCTCTTCTCTTTCACAAAGGGATTCAGGGCCAGTTTAATCTTTTCTTTTCATGGTGATTAACTTTTCCTTTTCATTCTAGTCTACCTTATTTACTTATCAAATGAAGACGCAATAGCAATGAAAATATTTCCTTTTTCCACCAGTAACTCTCAGGGAATTTCATACTGAGAGATTAGATGTGAGGCACTTCAGGCTACTTAGTAGAAACTTGTGTTAGGCATATTTTTAAGGCAAAAAAAAAAAAAAAAAGGCAACCATAGAGAAAGATCAAAGAATAAGTATCTCCCATTATTTTCTCCGTTCACATCATGCTTATAAATTTGAATTTATGTAACAGTGAACATGTGAGGGTACAGGAGATTTTAAAAAATAGCTCTGATGAAACCGAATAGCACAGGCCCCTTATTGTTCCCAACACCACAGTGGGAAAGGTGTGGCAGGAGAAAGCGAACAGAGAATCTCAGATGAAACACAATATTGATCTTTGGCATGCTCGGCTGACTTTCCACCCAAAGATATGAAATCACTTTACCCACACTAATGATGTCTCCCCACCAGGGCCAGCCCTCTGCTCAGCCGGGAAGTTGACAGGGGTTGACTTTGGCACCTCCTGCCTCCCCTTTTCCCTTTTGATGCTGCACTCAAAGGTGGTTTAGCAATCACCGCTGTAGAGCACTTGCCATTGGCTGCTTAGACAGCAGATTCCTAAGCATCAGGCTGATCAATGAGAGATATTTATTCTTTTATCTTTCTCCATGATTGTCTTTTTTTTTAAACCTTAAAAATACGGTTTACATGGCAGGCATCTGGTAAGTAGCATAAAGTGTCTCACATTTTTATTTGCCAACATTATTTTTTTTTAATTCCGTGAGTTACAATGGGTGAAAATGAGAAATATTTCTATTACTATTGCATCTTGATTTGGTAACTCACAACTGAAACAGAATACCTGTAGGTGGAGACCCAGAATCTGCATTTTAAATAGGATCCCCACCCATCCCCTCATGATCTGTACACTGAGTTTTGAAAACTACAGACCTAGTAATAATCACTCCAATATCTCAGAAATTTACCTTCTCCTATCTGAAAAAGCTATTCTTTTAAAAAAGTTATTTATTTGAAAAAGATTTTTAAACATTTATTTGAGAGGCCTAGAGGCAGAGATAGATAGATAGATAGATAGATAGATAGATAGATAGACAGATAGACAGACAGGTAGGAGCCCTCATCTGCTGGTTCACTTCCCAGATGCTCACAGTGGCTGGGGCTAGCCCAGGCCAAAACGGTGAGATGGGAACTTAATGCAGGTCTCCCACATGGGTGGCAGGGACCCAACTACTTAAGTCATTACCTGCTGCCTTCCAGAGTCTACATTTGTAGGCAGCTGGCTCTGGAGCTGGAACCAGGCACGGAATACACACACTCTGATGTGGAATGTGGGCATCTTAATTGTTCGGCCAAACATGCACCCCCAACTGAATCTTTTGAAGTATGCCTGAGAGATGTGATTTAATAATGAGCGCTCAAAAATGGGGATTTTTTTCTTTTTTTTATTCCTTCCTTCCTTCCTTTCTTTCTTTCTTTCTTTCTTTCTTTTTTTTAAGATTTATTCATTTGAAAGGAAGAGTTACAGAGAGACAGAGGGAGAGAGAGAAATAGAGATCTTCCATCCGCTGGTTGACTCCGAAGATGGCTGCAATGGCCGGAGCTGTGCTGATCCAAAGCCAGAAGCCAGGAGCTTCTTCCAGGTCTCCCACGTGGGTACAGGGGCCCAAGGACCTGGGCCATCTTCTACTGCTTTCCCAGGCCACAGCAGAGTGCTGGATTGGAAGAGGAGCAACTGGAACTTGAACTGGCACCCTTATGGGATTTGGGCACTGCAGGCAGCAGCTTTACCTACTACACCATAATGCTGGCCCTGATACTTTCTTTATTTTAACACAGACAACAGGAATCTCTTTGTAGAATAATGGGTACAGGGTAAGATGAGAGAAGTGATTTTTAAAATTTTAAATCCGTTGAGGTTAATGTAATTACTAACTTTTATTTTGCATAGAGGGTTTTAAAAAAATATTGTTGCTAGGAGGCCATCTCTATTGAATAGGCTTACACAGTACTTGAACGCAGAGAGCCTTGACTTTAAAGCCTGACCCCATCACTTACTAAATTGATGATCTCACCAAATTACTTAACCGAGCTTAGTCTCACGCTCTTCATTTATAAAATAGACAATAATGCATCAAGTATGGCATTATTCTGAGAAATATATGAGATAACTGTGTTTAGAGAGTGGCCTATGGTAACACTTAGGACAAGTTGGATGCCCTAAATACAAACAATGCATATGGACCAAAAGCCTAGTATTAATTGGTTATGGGGATAAAACAGAAAATAAAATAGAGGTGGTTTCCTTCTACAAAGAGCTTAAGTCTAATGAGAGAGAAAGACCTACAGGCAGTTTCAAAAGGAGGGAGATATAAAAGACATTCATGTACTGAACAGTATTTATTGAGTTTATTATCTATTGCACTGTAGATAATTTTCTAAGTTGGACATAGGTGTGCGGTGATAATTATGATGGCTAAGCTTCCCTGTGGAGCCTACACAAGGAGACTGGGAAGGGAAGAACAACGTAACTATGAAAACTTTGACGACATCAGATTCAGAGAAACACTATGGGAGGCATGAAGCAGGGTTAGTTTAGAGAGGTGTATTACTTTTCTAGGATTTCTGTAACAAATTACAATAAACAAAGAGGTATAAAAGCAATGAAGATTTATTTTTCATAGTTTTAAAGGCCAGAGTCCAAATTAAATTATTGACCAGGTGATTCTTTCCAAAAGTTCTGGGCAGAAATCCATTCTCCTAGACTCTGGTGATTACCGGCAATTCTTTCTTCTTTTTTTTTTATTTTTAAATTTTTTTTTAATTTTTAACAGGCTGAGTGGACAGTGAGAGAGAGAGAGAGAGACAGAGAGAAAGGTCTTCCTTTTGCCGTTGGTTCACCCTCCAATGGCCCCCTCAGTTGGCGCGCTGCGGCCGGCGCACCGCGCTGATCCGATGGCAGGAGCCAGGTGCTTCTCCTGGTCTCCCATGGGGTGCAGGGCCCAAGCACTTGGGCCATCCTCCACTGCACTCCCTGGCCACAGCAGAGAGCTGGCCTGGAAGAGGGGCAACCGGGACAGGATCGGTGCCCCGACCGGGACTAGAACCCGGTGTGCCGGCGCCGCAAGGCGGAGGATTAGCCTAGTGAGCCGCGGCGCCGGCTCGAAATAACGATTTCTTAATAAACCAGTTTCAACAAATCCAGTAGATCTTTTTTTTCAAAAGTCATTTTCAAAAATAAAATTCTATCTAAAAATAAACATACTAGTTACTGAAGTGTAGTAAAGAAAAAAAATGTAATCCTTTCTATACTGATTATCTGAGTAATAAAAATAATATACACAAAATAGTTACTCTTGTCATACATTCACAGATTTAAAAGGAGTCTCAATTATTTTCCTAAAGAATGTACTTTTTCCCAAATGGGTTTTCTGCATTTTTTTCATTAAATTCCTACAATCTTCTTTAAGGTTGCTTTTTGTCATTTAAAATTTGAAATTGTGACCCTATATTTGCTCTTCCAGGTAAAACCCAGTGTTTTCTGTTAGGAATATACTCTATGTACTGATGCTGGGCTACCTTGTAAGCTCAGAGCAAATGCTGTTAATTGCAGACATTCTCCAGTCTCATTTCTTGGTGATACAGAACTGTTTTAGTATTTGAGTTCAATGCTATTATTTGTACCATCTTTCCCCTCCCACCAAAGTTGTCTTTCTGCTCTAATGTGCTTTAACATAAAACTCTGATACATTTATCTCAGTTTATAATTCTCTTAGTTGTTATACAAATTTTTAAAACTCTAAAATCACAGCACTTGGCAATTTCTTGTCACTTCTCTATGAAATATGGGGTTATTCAATAAGAAAAAGACCTCTAGCCAAACATGCTCCCTATCAGCTAGGATATTTTAGAACACAATTATAGAATTTCATGACCAAATAACCTGCTTGGGCAAATGTTTGATGTAGTTGTTAGGCTGCTGCCCGAGATGCTCTCACCCCAAGCAGGAAGGCCTGGGTTTCAGTCCTGGCTCTGCTGATTCCAGCTTTCTGCTAACGTGCCCAGGTGAGCTGGTGAAGGCTCATGAACTTGGATTCTTGTCACCCTGGTAGATGACCTGGATTGAATTCTCAGCTCCTTATTTTGCACTGGCCCAGCCTTGGCTATTGTGTGCACTTGGGGACTAAACCAGCATATAAAATCTCTCTCCCTCTTCTTTAAAAAACAAAACAAAAACAAAAACAAAAGAATAGCCTCTCATCAATCAATATATTCAGCTTCTAATTGTTTTTCTAGGAATCAGTTTCAATTCATTCATATTTGTTAGCTTTATTTCCAATCATTGCAACTTGTGAAAAGGATCAAAACATGAAGTTTTTTTGGTACTCCATGTGTTAATGCTTTTGATTAAAGACTTTCTGTTGAAGCAAAACAGAAAACCACCAAAATTTAGAGGGTTCATTTACAAATAGCACAATACCACTGCAGGACACTTTGGTTGATTTACAAAATAATATTTCAAAAAGACACTTCTGAATCCTAATTGATGTCAGGCAGTAAAGAGAAAAAGAATTTACTGCTATGCTGAAATCATTTTTATATAATTATTGAGTAGTCCAGCTACTTTGTGTAAATATAAAAATGCTTCTATTATGTTCAGAGTATCAGTTGTATGCAGTTATGAACTGCAAACAGTATGAACAGTTATGAACTACTCCTAGGGACACTGCTTTTCATCATGACAATGTGCTCTGCCAACGTTTGTTTCTATCTTACCATCACAAAACCAAATCTTTTGATTTTCATTGTTGAACTTGAACTGAATTTATGATACCATCCCATGATTTCAAACATTTTATCATTTATACAATGAACCTCTCAAAGTGGCAGTATATCCTACAGAATGAATTAAATAACTGAATCAATATTGGAATTAATTTACATGATTTTTTATTTGGAATGTGGATAATACTGACACAAGACAGATGTCACTTTAATGTTCGTGAAGTCCTAATTAAATCAACACCTTAATGACCATCATATCACATTTTACATGTATAAAATACTTGAAATAAAAATGGAAAAATTAAGTCAAAAGAACATTTTTTTAACCTACCTACAAATGGCCTTTTCCCTGAAAGCAAGATGGTGGTCATGGCAAATCATAAAAAAAGTCAGGGAAAAAGACTTGGTTACCACTGCTGTCTGTTAAGTGTTAAGTAATTGCTTGACTGGCTCTCATATTAGGAGCTGGGACCATGACCATGTTGAAAGTACAAAATAGGTCCATCCCACCCATTCCAACTGATTTCCATGCATCTATTAGTAATATTGCTTCATTTAATAAATGAGAAGTCTGGGACAAATGCTATACCAGACAACATAACAGCACAGCAGGTGTAAAACACTAGTGTTCTGGGGAGACTGCGACAGGTAATCACCCTAGTTATGAAAAGAGGCATAGAGATGAGGTTATAATGTAGATAGAAGATCAAGGAAATAAGTTTATGTTCCCATTTTTAAGATGGGAAGGAATCAAGAATACCCCCAAGTTTTACAGATTTGGGAGTAGAAGGCATTTAATACAGACTAGAACCTCCAAAAAGAACTTTTCAAAAATCATTGAGTTAGTTTTGAAGACTAGACTAGTGGTATCTGAGGATGATCTGAGGATGGCTCATCACAGTGGAGCGTGAGCTAATAAAGACACATTACATGAAGCAGAGCTCTCAGGACAAGAGCATACTTCTTGGGAGAATGTACATAGGGAGCAGAGAAATGGGTCAAGGAGAGACTCATCGGCAATGAAGAGTGAGAGGAAAAGGGAGGAGGGAAGAAAGCGAGGAAGGAGGAAGAGAGCGAGCAAGCTAGCTAGGCTGGACTGGGTAAGGAAGGCAAGTTCAGTAGGCACAGAACCATTTAAGTGCAAGTGAATGGGAGAGAGCGTCCCACAGAATCAAGTGCAGTAAAGGGCAGGAATGTGTGGTTCTCTATGCCCAATGTGAACAAGGGGTAGATGTTTGCTGCAGCAGTTACGATCCTTCATTGGATGCCTACACCTCACATTGAGTCCCCCCACCACCACCCGGATTCCAGTTTCCTGCTAATGCACAGCCTACGAAGGTGATGCATCAAGTAGTAGGGTTCCTGCTACCTACCCAAGGAAACTGGATTGATTTCCTGGCTCCTGGCTTTGGCCTAGCCCAGCTCTGGGTATTGTAGGTATTAAGGAGAAAATCAGTGGGTGGGAAATCCATGTCTGTCTCTATCTTTCAAAAAACAAACAAACAAATAAAACCAGATGTGAACAAATGAGAATGAAAGCTTATAGTAGAGAAGAGGCACTTGATTCTGGGACAGCATCATTGGTGTGGTTTAATGACTGGGAGACTTGAGTCTGCTTTTAGCTAAGAGAAAGGACTAGGATTAAACAGAAGTTGGTTCAAGAAATAGGAAAGAAGCAAATTGTTAGCGGAAAGCCCCAAGGGAGGCCAAAGGACAGACGAGGAAGCCTGTTATTGAACTTGATGATAGAATCATAATTTGTGATTACAAGTTTATTTAATTGCTACTTATTTACTGTCCTTGACACCAATTAGAGAGTAAGCACCAGAGGCCAGTCCCTAATTCTGTTTTATTTAGTCCTTGTGTATCTAGTGCCTAGTGAACATGTTTAGTGCTCAGTTAATGTTTCCAAGTGAATCAGATGGATGAAAACATGTCATTTTCTGAGACTACCAGAAACTTCAAAATGTTGGACTAGGCTTTCCAGTTAAAATGTTAATAGCTATAAACATGACATATAAGTAGTAAATCATAGTACAATTTTAAGTGATTATTTTTATTCACCAAGTAGGAACATAAACTGTAATTCAACATTGGAAGGCTGAAATTAAGCCCTCAGAAATATTGCTACATTATTCTGTCTAATTCTTTCAAGAATTGTGTGCTAACAGGTTTGATATACTGCGTTTCACTGATGCGAAATCCACAGTTAGCCTGAGATAGTAAAAAAGCTATAGGGTAGGGTAGGATTTGACCCAGTTTTGTTGGTTTCCAAAGTTCATGAATGCACTCTCCTACAGTTGCTCTGTAGATTTGTATTCTTGCTATTCCCAGACATCTTGACTTTTTTTTTTTTCTTCTGATAATAGGCTGAAGTGTTCACTAGAATGCAAACTCCAGGAGGGCAGGATTTTTATTATGACTTTTGGTCAGCTTTGTTCCCTGTGTTATATTCTCAGCAGTTGGAATGGTGTCTGTGCCATGGCATGTGCTTCATAGATATTGATTGAGTTGGGTAGAAGCTGAATAAAATATTCTAGGTGACGTGGTGCTTCCTTCTAAGTGTGAAGTCTTTTAAATTGGACTTTTCGGGGGAGGCACCAGCTTCCACTCTTGTTGTACACAGATTAAATGAAGGATGTCAGGGTAGGCGGAAGAACAGAATTCGAGGAGAGGTGCCGAGGAAAACGGATGTATTAATAGACGTGGTTTGGTGGATGTGAGGGTGAATTTTGTGTGTCAACTTGACTGGGTCGTGGGAATGCCCAGATATTTGGTTAGAGTATTTCTGAGTGTGTTTGCCAGGATGTTCCTGGCAGGGATTAGTACTTGAATTGGTGGATTGAACCAAACCGATGGCCTCCTTTGGGGTGGGTGGACATCATGCCTAGAACATAAAGGCAGAGGAACACTGGATTCACTCTCCTTCTGTCTGAGCAGTGGCTGGGACACTGACTTTGTCCTGCTCTTGGCACTCTGGTTTACAAGACTTCAGGCTAAAACAGGAAGCTATACCTTCGCTCTTTTGCTTAAAGGCCTTCAAACTGTACCGACCCCTGGCTTCCTGAATCCCCTGCTTACAGAAGCTGAGTTATGGGGCTTATCAGCTTCCATAAGTATTGTATGAGTCAACACCTTCTCATAAATCCCTCTCTGTGAGTGTGTGTGTTTGTGCGTGTGTGTTTATCAAATTCTGGTTTTCTGGAGAATCGTGACTAACACAGTGGAGATCACCTTCTCTGCAGTTTGACCAAGGTTCAGAACAGGCAGCAACAGTCTGTGTTAGTTTGCCACCAGTGCCAGGGACATCTAAACTATGGGTGTTGGAAAGTGATTGTCTGATGTTGATTTCCTATCTAACATATGAGACCTTGGATTTTCCCCAAAGTTACGTAACTTAAAGTCACAATTCTTACCATAATTGTCACGTTCATTTATGAATAAAGCAAATATTTCAAGTGATAACAGCAAGTATATGGAAACTTACCATGTCTTCATATCAGCCCAAGGTGATTGAATGTTTACAGTGATTCTTTTGCTCATTCAACAAATTCTTTTGACATCTTCTAAGGGCCAAGTGATACTTATAATGAATATTACGTGACTGTGATAGTGCTTGGTCCAAAGATGACTCTGAACACAGGAACAAGGAGCTAACTGCTGGAACAGACAATTTAAATTCATCAGAATTCATTCTGAATGTGATCTCCCAGTTTGTTCCCCACAAAGAGGTGAGTATGTTAGTGTGGGAGTCCACCCAGGGCTAGTATGAGGATTATTTTAAAGGGAGAACATTTGAGCTTCAGAAGATGCAAAAAGAAACTGTACCTGAACTTCCTCTTGTCTGACTCAGCAGCTTGAAAATATAGCTGCCATGGAGATGGACTGCCCATTCCTGACAGCATCAAAAAGCACCATAAAACCTTTCCTACCCTCTCATGGAAATCCTATAAACCACCCTTTGGTTAAGTTGCTGTATATGTATAAATCTTTACTTAGTGTTACTCTGCAAGCTACTTATTGCTGAGCAACTCCCATGTGCCCATATGAATAAGCCTTGTCTCTTCTCTTGTTAGTCTATTTTCAGTTAATTTGCAGGCCCCTAAACACTGGATCCAACTGGTAGAGGAAAAATTTTTCCTCCTAACGTTAACATATTGTTGCCTAGTGATTCATGGTAACTGTAGAGTTATTTTGGAAATGTTTTATTTTATTTTCATTTTATTTGACAGGCATAGAGACATGGAGAGAGAGAGAGAGAGAGAGAGAGCGAGAGTGAGTGAGAGAGAGAGAGAAATCTTCCATTCACTGGTTCATTCTCTAGGTGCATACAACAGCCAAGTCTGGAGACAGAAACTCAATCCGGGTCTCCTGTGTAGGTGGCGTGAACTCAAGTAATTGATCCACCCCCTGCTGCCTCGTAGGGTGTGTGTGAGCAGAAATCTGGAATTGGAAGTGGAGTCAGAACTCAAACCCAGGCTCTCTGATATGGCATGTGGGGGCCCCAAAAGGCATTTTAACCACTCTGCCAAATACCTGCCCGAAATGTCATTGGTTTTTAACAACGCAGTACACTAATTCCATGTTATATCAAACATTTGCAACTTTTCACCAGTGGTTACAGATGTTACCAGGGACACAGTATATACTAATTAATTCACTTGTTAGTTGTGTAATCTTGAGCAACCAAATGAATCTCTATACAGCCTCAGTTTTTTGCAATGTGAGGTGAGCATAAAAATAGTACTTGTCTCATGGGGTGCCTATGGAAAGCAAATGAGTTAACACATGTAAGTGCTTAGAATAAAGGTGTATGTGAACAGTAAGTGCCCAGTTAGATACTATTCCAAGGTTTCCACAGAGTTAAGGAGAGAGGATCTTGGTCACAGCCCATGCCAATATTTTCTAAAAACCTGTGGTCCACTAGTCTCAAATTTATTGTTTTCTGGAAAGTTTCTGAAGTAATCTGTGTGCTGCTTGTTTATTTGAAAAGCAGAGTTGAGAGAGAGAGAGAGAAAGAGAGAGATCTTCCAACTGCTGGTTCACTCTCCAAATAGCAGCAACAGCTGGGACAGGGCCAGGCAGAGGCCAGGAGTCAGGAGCTTCCTCCAGGTCTCTCTTGTGGGTGCAGAGGCCCAAGGACTTGGGCCATCATCCTCTGCTTTCCCAGGTGCGTTGGCGAGGACTTAAACCAGCACCCATGTGGGATGCCAGAACTGCATATGGCGACTTATCCTGCTGCACCAGAATTTTTTTTTTAAGGATTGTATTGTGTACTTCTCTATGATGCTTTCTATTTTTAAAAGTAGTTTATGGTTTCTGAATATTTTGGGCTCACTTTGGAGGCTTGTAAGGTTTTGCACCTTCACCATCAGCATAATGTCAGTATACTTAGAAGGGTATTAGCAATGCAAATGTGAAAATATCAGTACTGTAAATAATGACAAAAAAGAAAGCAATTACACTCACTAAATGACACTTGCAGTTCATTCTGCTTCCAGAACATGGCTTCGATAAGGTGAAAAGCTAAAAGCAAAGAGAGTCGGAATAATCTATTTCTAAATGTAAGTAGTTTTGCTAATATTGTTTATCTTAAGTCAGAGCCAATGCCTACCTAGTTTTTGTAACAATGACTATTATTTATTGATTACTTCTCAAATGCCAGCTTCCTTGCTAATCTTTTTATAGACATTACCTTGACTGGCTTTTAATAAAATCCGATAAGATAGGTTTTATTGTTTCCAATGAATAAAGGGGGAAACTGCTCATTTGTAGCTTTAAATACCAGGGTGGAGGTTCAATGTGGGGGGGTGTCGAATTCTAAAGCCCAATTCTTTAACCATCACATCCAAAAGCTCCCATGGTCCTAGTGTTCTTTCTGTATTTAGACAGTTCCTATAGTTCATCTGTAGACAGATGACTCTTGGAGTCATACTTTATGAAATCAAAGTGTTCAAATGGGATGTGGAATATAAATATGCATTGACAATGCACAGAGCTTCGTGACACTCCTTTGTTTTGGCAAGTGCAAGGGGTATCAGTTTCTCCTCCTTGTTCTCATTCATTTCCTACTCATTCTTCCTCTTCCAAATAGTACCACTACTATTCCCTCCCTCTCCCTTTTTAACCACTCCACAAAAGCACTAGAGAAACCCAGAGACAGATGATGGCAGAGTTGACCTCACCATGTGGAAGGGAAGACTTGAGAAGCCATAGACCCTCTCAACTGTCCCAATGTCCCCATGATTTCTCTGTTTAGCATTCACATTACATGTATCTTTTTTTTTTTTTTTTTTTTTTTAAGAGATTTATTTATTTATTTGAAAGTCAGAGTTACATGAGAGAGGAGAGGCAGAGAGAGGTCTTCCATCTACTGGTTCACTCCTCAGTTGGCTGCAACGGCCAGAGCTGCACCGAGCTGAAGCCAGGAGCCAGGAGCTTCTTCCAGGTCTTCCACGAGGGTGCAGAGGCCCAGGGACTTGGGCCATCTTCTACTGCTTTTTCAGGCCTTAGCAAAGAGTTGGATTGGAAGCAGAGCAGCCAGGACTGGAACTGGCACCCACGTGGGATGCCGGCACTGCAGGCAGTGGTTTTACTTGCTACACCGCAGTGCTGGCCCCTGCATGTAGCTTTCATCTAAAGATCTCATAGGGTTGTCATAGGGTTGTGACTGAAATCTATTCAAATTTACTGAAGAGAGAATGATTAATTTAGGGGCGGCCTTGCTCACTTGGTGCCGACTTGTTTCTTTTTCCCAGAAGGAGCGTGAGTTTTCTGAATCAGCTCCCGTGTCCCTGTGCAGTCGGTAGGTAAACCCAGCACTTGCCTGCTGAATCAGAGGGAGCCACACTCTCTGGTTTCCTCTGGGCTAAGGGAAAATGGGAACACGAAGCTCTGTCATGCTTGCTTGTTATTCAAGCGATGCAGAGTGTAACAAGTCACAGCAAAGGTTAATTCCTGGAGAATTCCTGGCTCAGAGGAAGGCTTTGTGATCAAGATTCATCTTCATCTACAGCTAAAGTCTTTTATTTCTCTTCCAGATCTCTTTCATGTTCAAACATCACTTATGCAGAAAAAAAAGGCAGCGATATTTTGAGGGTTTGTTTTGTTTTGTTTTTTTAGTAAGGTGACTCTAATGATCAGCAGAAATGGTGATTCTAACGTGATCAGCAGAAACATGAATGACTAATTTGGGTTCTGCTTGTTCCGAAAACATCTGTGTGATTTCTTTTTCTGATAAGTACATTTGTGAGCCTTCGAGAAAATTCTGATCTTTTACATTTTAATGCTCTGGGTAGATATTCATTTAGAGCTTACTGAATGCAAAATTGTGTGGTAGAGCCTGGGAAGCGAGGTTATTGGGAGAAAAGAAGAAAGAGACATCCAGATTACTAACACAGAGGCTCAGGCTTCAGATGAGCTTATTATCTGAAAGAGGAGGCCCCTCCTACACACATTAGGAGGGAACGGGCCACCTCTACGGCGTAGTGGGTTGAGCTGCCTGGCCCAGCCCCTGCCATTGTGGCCATTTAAGGACTAAATCGGTGGATGGAAGACCTTTCTGTCTCTCCTTCTCTGTAACTCTGGCTTTGAAAGAAAGAAATACACCCTTAAATTAAAAAAAAAATACGATAGGAAACTGGATAGGAGCGCCTATGCAGTTGCCCACTGGGGAATCTCTAGTTAGGATTGTGGCTCCTAATACACCTGGTTTATTGCAGAGTCCTTTCATCTTTTGATTGGTAGCATCATATTGCATCAATGAGTCCATGCAGGATTAATATTATTCATTATAAGTGGTACTGGTAGGGAATATTATGGAGAGGGAAACTATCTCCAAATAACTTGAATTTTTTTAGCTTAAAAGTTTTTTTTGACAGGCAGAGTTAGACAGTGAGAGAGAGAGAGAGAGAGAGAGAGAGAGAGAGAGAGAAAGGTCTTCTTTCCATTGGTTCACCCCCCAAATGGCCGCTACAGCTGGTGTGCTGTGCCGATCTGAAGCCAGGAGCCAGGTCTTCTCCTGTTCTCCCATGCAGGTGCAGGGCCCAAGCACTTGGGCCATCCTCCACTGCCTTCCCGGGCCACAGCAGAGAGCTGGACTGGAAGAAGAGCAACCGGGACAGAATCCGGCGCCCCAACATGGACTAGAACCTGGTGTGCCGGCGCTGCAGGTGGAGGATTAGCCTGGTGAGCCACGGCGCTGGCCAGCTTAAAAATTTATTTGAAAGGCAGACAGACAGAGATAGATATAGAGATAGAGAGACAGAGACCAAGACCGAGACAGAGAGACAGATGTGAGTGGCAGGGACCCAAGTACTTGAGTCATGTTGTTTCCCAGGGTATGGATCAGCAGGAAACTGGAATTCAAAGTAGATCCTGGGGGCTGGAACTGAGGTGTAGCGGGTAAAGCCGCAGCCTGCAGTGCCGGCGGTGGTTCTAGTCCCGGCTGCTCCGCTTCTGATCCAGCTCTCTGCTATGGTCTGGGAAAGCAGTGGAAGATGATCCAAGTGCTTGGGCCCCTGCTCCCACATGGGAAACCCAGAAGAAGTTCCTGGCTCCTGGCTTCGGATCAGCACAGCTCCGGCCATTGCGGCCAATTGGGGAGTGAACCAGAGGATGGAAGACGTCTCTCTCTGCCTTTTCTTCTCTCTGTGTAACTCTGACTTTCAAATGTATAAATAAATAAAATGAAAAAAACAAAAAACAAAGTAGATCAGGGAATTGAAACTGGGCACTCTAATATGGTATGCCACTGTGCCAAATGCACACAGCCCTGAAGTTTTATTCTCTAGTATCAGTGGGCTTTCTAGTCTAAACAGTATCTCCCTAACACCTCTCTTCCCAACCCTTAATAGTTGCTCAACAAGTTCCAAAGGCTTCAAGGGCCTCAGCGGACTTCTGGCTGACTACTGCCATCAAAGAGTCGTCGGGTTTTTTGGTTGCAAGTGACAGAACATTGGTTCATAAGAATCTATGCATTGGGGCCAGTGCTGTGGCGTAGTAGGCAGAGGTTCCGCCTGCAGTGCCAGCATCTGATATAGGCACCGGTTTGTGTCTGGGCTGCCCTTCTTCCAATCCAGCTCTTTGCTTGTGGCCTGCGATGGCAGTGGAAGATGGCCCAAGTGTTTGGATCCCTGCACCAGTGTGGGAGACCAGGAGGAGGCTCCTTGCTCCTGACTGCGGATCAGTTCAGCTCCGACGTTTGTGGCTGTTTGGGGAGTGAACAAGCACATGGAAAACCTTTCTCTTTGTCTCTTCCTCTCTCTGTAACTTTACCTCTCAAAAAAAAAAAAAAAAAAAAAGAATCTATGTATTACATAAGTGGAAAGACGTATTTAAACCAAGGAATTTACTTACTATCATTAAGCGCTGTCTCTGTTGTGGCAATGATAACGATCTGTAACTCTAGGCTTATTCCATCATTCTCAAATGGGATTGTAGTGAGCAGTTCAAGTCCCTTCCTTAAACAAACAAACAAAACAAAACAAACACTTGGGAAAAGAATCCCAGGGAAAGCTCTGATTGGCCCACTTTGTTCACTCTTGAATGAGGAAGGACTACTCTGGTGGTCCTGAGGGACCCAATCAGTCCAACTTGAACTGTACAGACTTGAGATGAGGCAGGGTGGTTTTCTAAGAGTTGTTTGGTATCCAAACACAAATATGCCTACCACATACTTCTTCTTCTTTTTTCAGACTCTCGCTAAATATTTATTTTTTAAACTTTTATTTAATAAATATAAATTTTGAAAGTACAACTTTTGGATTATAGCAGTTTTTCCCCCCATCCCCACCCTCCCACCTGCAAACCATCCCATCTCTTACTCCCTCTCCCATCCGATTCTTCATTAAGATTCATTTTTAATTACCTTTATACATAGATCAACTTAGTATATACTAAGTAAAGATTTCAACAGATTGCACCCACACAGACACACAAAGTATAGAGTACTATTTGAGTAGTAGTTTTACTGTTAATTCACGTAGTACAACACATTAAGGACAGAGATCCTACATGGGGAGCAAGTGTACAGTGACTCCCATTGTTGATTTAACAATTGACACTCTTATTTATGCATTAGTAATCATCCGAGGCTCTTGTCATGAGCTACCAAGGCTATGGAAGCCTCTTGATTTCACAAACTCTGACCTTATTTAGACAAGGCCATAGTCAAAATGCCTACCACATACTTCTTCTTTTTTTTTTTTTTAAATTTTATTTAATGAACATAAATTTCCAAAGTACAGCTTATGGATTACAATAGCTTCCCCCCCCCCCCAACATAACTTCTCTCCCACCCACAACACTCCCCTCTCCCACCCTCTCTCCTCTTCCATTCACATCAAGATTTTCAATCATCTTTATATACAGAAGATCAATTTAGCATATTTTAAGTAAAGATTTCAACAGTTTGCACCCACACAGAAACACAAAGTGTAAAATACTATTTGAGTACTAGTTATAGCATTAATTAAACACCTAAGAATAATTGTGCATT
This sequence comes from Lepus europaeus, assembly GCF_033115175.1. Classification (NCBI taxonomy): domain Eukaryota; kingdom Metazoa; phylum Chordata; class Mammalia; order Lagomorpha; family Leporidae; genus Lepus; species Lepus europaeus. Next base: position 39,697,045 of record NC_084832.1, on the reverse strand, counting down.
AATTACAGAGTTCAACCAATAGTTTTAAGTAGGACATAAAAAATGCTAAAAGGGTAAAGTATTAAGTTCTTTTTTTTCTTGTTTTTTTTTGTTTGTTATATAGTTTTTTTTATTTAATAAATGTGAATTTACAAAGTGTAACTTTTGTATTGTTGTGGCTTCCCCCCCCCAACCTCCCTCCCTCCCGTGGCCCTCCCCTCTTCCACTCCCTCTCCCATCCCGCCCTTCATCGAGTTTCATTTTCAATTACCTTCATATACTGAAGATCAACTTAGTATATACTAAGCAAGGATTTCAACAGGCTGCACTCACACAACCACACAACGTATAGGGTATTGTTCCACTAGTAGTGTTTTCAAGTTTCATAGTAAAACACATTAAGGACAGAGATCCTACGTGGGGAGCATGTACCCAGTGACTCCCGTTGTTGATTTAACAATTGGCACTCTTATTTATGACGTCAGCAATCACCCGAGGCTCTTGCTATGAGCTATCTAGGCTATGGAAGTCCCTTGAGTTCACCGACTCTGAACTTGTTTAGTCAAGGCCGTGTCACAGTGGAGGTTCCTTCCTCCCTTCAGAGAAAGATGCCTCTCTCCTTGATGGCCTGTTCCTTCTGCTGGGGTCTTGTTCACCAGGATCTTTCATTTAGATTGTTTTTTTGCCACCGTGTCATGGCTTTCCATGCCTGTGAGACTCTCATGGACCTTTTAGCCAGATCTGAATGTCCCAAGGGTTGATTCTGAGGCAGGAGTGCTGTTTTGGGCGTTTGCCATTCTATGAGTCTGCTGTGTGTCCTGCTTCCCCTGCAGGATCATTCTCTCCCTTTTAATTCTATCCTTCATTATTTGCTTACATTGGTCTTATTTGTGAAATCTCTTCGACACATAGCCTATCTTTTTGATTGGTTATGTATTTATACTTAACACTTTACCAAGTGCGCTGGCATTGGTACCTGCCTCCTTCTACCACATACTTCTTCTTTTTTTTTTTTTTTAACTTTTATTTAATGAATATAAATTTCCAGTGTACAGCTTATGGATTACAATGGCTTCCCCCTCCCATAACTTCCCTCCCACCCGCAACCCTCCCCTCTCCCACTCCCTCTCCCCTTCCATTTGCATCAAGATTCATTTTCAATTCTCTTTATATACAGAAGATCAATTTAGTATAAAGATTTCAACAGTTTGCACCCACATAGAAACACAAAGTGAAACATACTGTTTGAGTACTAGTTATAGCATTAAATCACAATGTACAGCACATTAAGGACAGAGATCCCACATGAGGAGCAAGTGCACAGTGGCTCCTGTTGTTGACCCAACAAATTGACACTCTAGTTTATGGCGCCAGTAACCATCCTAGGCTCTTGTCATGAGTTGCCAAGGCTATGGAAGCCTTCCAAGTTGGCCGACTCTGATCATATTTAGACAAGGTCATAAAAGACAGAGTGAGGATAGTAACCAATGATCCTAAGAGTGGCATTTACCAGGTTTGAACAATTATACAGCATTAAGTGGGGAAGAGGACCATCAGTACACACAGGTTGGGAGTAGAGCCATTGGTGCTAGAGGTTATGATTACAAAGGAATGAGGCCCAAGTGCACTAGACAGGGCCTAGAACAAAGGACAGAGTCATTCTTAGAGGAGCTAAGAAAGGTGCTGTCTAAGCTACAAGTAATTTTTCTGATTGAGAGGCAAATAGAACCTGATAGAAGGGGCTTGATAATAATCTGGTGGGCTTTGGGCCTTGTAAATTCTACCACATACTTCTAACTCAACACGCTCCCCTCTTCATTCTTCCTTGTTAAATAGCCTACTCTATCTTTATTCCCTTCTCAATGGTGGTGTCATCCATCTACCTAATTGGCAAAACCAGAATATTCTATATTCTCTCCTTTACTCAACTTCTAAAATAGATCTCCCATTCTCTTCAATTTGACTTTACTATTTCTCAGATATATCCACTTCTCCTCAGTCTGGTTGTATAACCTCTGCTCAGATTAATCCTTGTTTCTGGATTCTCTAAGCCTGCTAACTGGCATCCCTGTCTTCAGCCTGAAAGGGTGCACTGCAATCTAAACACGTTGTACACAGGCAAGCAGAGCGATCTTCTCAAAGTAAAAGCCCAATCATTTCAGTCCGGTTTAAATTACTTCAGTGGATTTTTGGGGGCCGGCACTGTGGTGTAGCGTGTAGGGCCACTGCCTGCAGGGCCAGTATCGCATATGGGCACCGTTTCAAGATCTGGCCGCTCCACTTCTGATCCAGATCTCTGCTGTGGCCTGGGAAAGCAAAAGATGATGGCCCAAGTCCTTGGGCCCCTGCATCCACATGGGAAGACCTGGAGGAAGTTCCTGGACCCTGACTTTGAATTGGCGCAGCTCCAGCTGTTGCGACTAGTTGGGGAGTAAACCAGCGGATGGAAGACCTCTGTCTCTTTGCCTCTCCTTCTCTCTCTATGCAACGATGACTTTCAAATAAATAAATAAATCTTTTAAAAATAAATTACTTCCATGGATTTTTGTTGCCCTGAGTATAAAGTGCACAAAGTCTTTGCATGTCTAAAAAGGTTAACAGTGATTTGATCATTGCAAGCATCCAGTACCACAGAATAAAAATTTATTTTGGTTGTCAATTTTTCTTGTTGATAATTTAAAACTTTATTTCTATAATAATTCATTTATATGAAATAGAGTGAAAATTTTGAATCACTTAAAGATAAAATAATTAGAGTGGATATAGTGCACTCACTGAGATGTGACTCTCTTCTCTTTCCAAGTACATGGGTGGATTCCCCTTCTTGGCTACTAACATTGTATGCCTAGCTCTGGCCAACAATTTGTGAGCAGATCATATACTGGCATAAGACCTTCCGGAGCTCACTAAGTTTTTTCCTTTTAAGATTTATTTATTTATTTGAAAGGCAGCATGACAGACAGAAGGGGAGAGAGAGAGATAGAGAAACATCTTCCAGCTTTCAGCAACAGCCAGGTCTGGGCCAGTCCAAAACCAGGAGCCCAGAACTTATCTAGGTCTCCCAAGTGGGTGGCAAGGAACCAAGTATTTGGGCCATCACCTGCTGCCTTGCAGGTGCATTAGCAAGGAGCTGGATTGGAAGAAGAGCAGCCAGGACTCCAACCAGCTCTCCTGTCGGAGATGCTGGCACTGCAAGCAGTTGTTCCATGCACTGCACCACAAATCTATCTCCACTCACTTTCTTTTGTTAGGGCAATTTGCAGTGTAACAGAGTGACTTCTCCATCAACATTGCTTGTGGGGGAACACTAAGCGATTTCTCTAGTCATCTGGTGATAAACATGAAGTGGACATGAAAAGCCGAATACTTTTAGTTGAAGCAAAGGCTGAGGATGTTTGTTACTGAAGTGTTACCCAGACTTTTCTGTTTGAGGAGAGTAGGTCCAATCTTCCCAGTTCCATAGAGTTAATTGCCTCTGTTCTGTGCTGAGGCGGACAGAGGAGTTTGAGATTTATTGCCCTATGGCATCTAGCTTAGTTCAATAGGTAGATTAGATTCCAATTAATGTTTCTAGAAGATAATTCATTTGTCTTGAGTGATTTAAATGTGGTCTTTTCTGAAGGTAGCAGCATTTTTTTTTAACTTTTCTATATAATGCTCATAGATAATTAATTATTAAAATAACGTGTGACCCATTTTATCTCCATTTCTTTCCTTCACAAAATGCAAATCCTATTTTTGGAAAACATATAATAATCCTAACACATTCTTAATTCCATTAGAAAGCATACACCACAGCCTTTTTCCAAGCTGGTATTATGAACACAGGAGGAATTTGTAACACATTTAAATGTATTTCTTTCTTGTGATCCATAGAAACATAATGTTGCCAATTCTGAGAAAGACACAGAAATGGCTACCACAGGCGTGTGTATTACACATATCTCACAACATCTGTGTTTGAAGTTAATCTTTTCCTGAACAGCTTTAAGTGAATGCTTGTAAATTTGAGTCAGTGTCAGGGAGCAGTAAAAAATAAGCAAGCAATGTTCAGCTTTCAGCAAGATCATCCTTGATGGCTATAAAACTATTCTCTGCCCAGCCCACCCTAAACCTCAGTGCCATAGGTGACTGCAGGACTCATGAGGAACTATGAACGCCTGTGCTGGACTCCAGCAAACCCTTTGATCGACAATGCCGAGACAGGCCAGGACAGTTTCCAGGGCTGGTCACATCTTTCTGTCTGAGAAGAGCCTCTCCTTGCTTAGGTTTGCATAGGCTGTTCTCTCCTTACTAAGTTTGCTTGCTACTTATTGCTTTGTTCATTCATTGAATACAAGTTCAAGTTTTTAAAAGCAAATCTTTCTTTTTTTTTAACTTTTATTTAGTAAATATAAATTTCCAAAGTACAGTTTATGGATTACAATGGCTTCCCCCCCCCCCCATAACCTCCCTCCCACCCGCAACCCTCCCAACTCCCGCTCCCTCTCCCATCCATTCACATCAATATTCAAACGGCATTATAAGGCCTCCTCAAGGTCAGCACTACATGTCTTCCAACTCTTCCATTTCATAGGCTGCAATGCAGAAATTTCAAACATTGCAATGATTTTTTTCAATACATAGACCAGAGTGTTTACTTTTTTCTCACAAAGTTTGTTTGGGTTTTACATACATACGTCACTAGTGTTCAAATTAAATTTTCATTATACTTTCCATGAGATCTATGTCTTCATTGATTTTGCCACTATTATTATGGAGACAAGGTGCTGCTCAGAATGTCCACAATTTAATCAAGGTAAAATTTACCTTTTGCAGTAGAATGTAAAGGAGTTGGTGGATGGGAGAGGTTCCCCCTGGGTTTAGGCAATAAAGAGCTGCAATTTTTGTGAAGAGCCTAAATCGACATTATGTGCACACGGCAGCATTTCTAAGCAATGTTAGCAATGAATGACTCTCCCCATAAGGGTACACTACTCCAAAGGCTTCCCCTCATTGAGGCTTCATATACCAAGGCTTTTTATTTGTAACTTTGCAAACTAAATTGCTTATTATTTCACAGAAGTTAGGTATTTTGAGCCGGCGCCGCGGCTCACTAGGCTAATCCTCCGCCTTGCGGCGCCGGCATACCGGGTTTTAGTCCCGGTCGGGGCACCAATCCTGTCCCAGTTGCCCCTCTTCCAGGCCAGCTCTCTGCTGTGGCCAGGGAGTGCAGTGGAGGATGGCCCAAGTGCTTGGGCCCTGCACCCGCATGGGAGACCAGGAGAAGCACCTGGCTCCTGCCATCGGATCAGCGCGGTGCGCCGGCCGCAGCGCACCTACCGCGGTGGCCATTGGAGGGTGAACCAACGGCAAAAGGAAGACCTTTCTCTCTGCCTCTCTCTCTCACTGTCCACTCTGCCTATCAAAAAAAAAAAAAAAAAAAAAAAAAAAAAAAAAGAAGTTAGGTATTTTGAACCACTGGCATTTCATTTAAAAAAAAAAAAAGAATTTTGCAGATTTTTGAATGAGCTTTGATTTCAGAGAGTTAGGTCATCTCGACGAAGGGAGCTGTTTTGTCTTCCGTTGGTGATGATGCCACAGAAGCCATTTGCTGTGACCCCAGGCTCAGAAAACTGAGGTCTGCGAGGTGGCCTTTCTAAGGGTAACTCAGCTCCCAGGGTTTCAAAAGGCTTTTCAGCATCTTCCTTGATCCCTGCTCTGTTCTTCTCTCTCTGCTTCCTGTAAGTGCAGGCCACTGCACTTGGCAATTAAAGATAAGCAGAGGTAGTTGGCTACAGTTGAGAATCTGTCCACAAAGAATACATGCCCAAGTAATTAAGATACCAATACATCATTTTTATAGTTCTCATAATGTGTTTGCCTAGGACATTGCCACAAATTATTCACAGTATGTGATTTGACTTCATTGAAAACATTAAGTGAACAATCATAATAATGTTCTTTTTCTTTCATAGTCATTCCATCATTTATTGTGTCTTTTAATATTCTGAAAACTGTGTATGGAAACCTAAAGCAATCAAGAACAGGGTGATTAGAATACATTTATTCTGCATCTATTTAGAAAGGCAGTGTTTCACAGTATAAAAGTATTGATTCTAGATCCACTATTTACTAATTGTGTGGTAACTTTCTGCAAGCCTTTTGACTCTTTTAAGCCCACTTTTCTGGAAAGAGAGAATGATAGTAGCTAATGTAGCAATCTTATTGGGCTATTATAAATAAGAAGGGAAATCCATATGTGAAATGATTTTGAAAGCTCTAAAGCAGACTTGGCAAACTCAAAAATCTACAGGAGTCAACAGATAACACAATGTGCCAATGAGGCTCCCAGGGAATGATGAGGATGTGGGATCTATAGTTTGAGTAGGGAATGTGGACCATGACTAAATCATCCAATACCCAAACAAGGCAGTAGGACTGTTTGGGACTCTAATTCAACAGGTTATTATAGATGGAAGAGTCATTTATAGGGATGTGTACTTTGCTCATTTCCTGAAATAAAATAAAAAGAAGTCAACATCAAATATGCTTATCCGGAAGTGAAAGGGATTTAGATTAATATTAGGAAGAACTTCCTAAATAATTCAAAATTATATTACCCACTCATCAATTTGCAATAACAACATGGCCATAGAATCCTAAGTTGTGTTGGCAGGAAGCTCTCTGTTTTGCTCTTGAGTCCTCTGAAATATCCTACATGGCTTAGGGATTAGGAGAGAGAGTCAACAAAAACTGCTACTATTTTGACTTTTCACCATGTTTTGGCTGCTGCCCCATGTTATTGTTGAATGCAAGTCTTTCTCAGTCTGGTCAACATCTATCCATTGGCTGCTCTGCCATAGTCTAGCTGGCTCCAAGCTCTCCGAAGATCACAGTAGCATCCCATTCCTAGTGGGTAGGTTATAGTTGTCATGTTTTTCACTGATAAGCTCAGCTATTTTGCTCCCTTTATCTTTCTCTCTCTGAGTGCAGAGAACCAAACAAAGCATTGTCTGAAATAAACAAATGGATGAGAATGAAAATGTTGTATGTAAGACAATGAAGAACAAATCAGAGAAGAAAAAGGATAGGTGCTATAGGTTAAATGTTTTGTCATACTTGTGTCCCCCTCAAATTTCATGTGTTGAAACCTAATTCCCAAGGTATGAGGAAGTGGGATCTTTGGTAGGTCAATAGGATAGGACCTGCATGAATGGTATTAAGAGCTCTCTTGATCCTTTGGCCATGTGAGGTCACAGGAAGACAATTGTCTGTGAATGGAAAACTGGTCCTTACAAGATGCTGAATCTACTATCATTGCTTTGATCTTGGATTTGCTTGCCTTTAGAACTGTCAGAAAGAAATGCTTTTTGTTTTTTATAAGCTACCCAGTCTGTAGCATTCTATTGCAGCAGTCCAAATAGACTATAAACCCACATAGAAGTGATGTCAGAGAAAATGATTAATATTTAACTTAGCTATTAATGATTTTGAGAGAGGTATTAGGATAATTAGAACAGAAACCAATAACAAAAGATATAATAGAAAAAAAGTTTTCTCAACTAAAAGTAAATATAGAAATGGAAAACATTTATATTTAAAATAATTGAAAAGAACTCCATATATATACATATATATGTGCATATATATGTGCATATATATATATATACTTGAAACTTTTTAAAATGTTTTTTGTTTCTCTTAATCAGAAATAGATTACCAAAGATTATCATACATTGAAGGAATCCCTTGGACATGATAAAAAGAGATCAGATCAAGAGAAAAAGAAGTAATTTGAAAAATATAGAGATTATTCATGAGAAGGAAAACTTTTAAAAATGCAGTAAAGTGGGGAGGAAAATACATCCATCAAATAATAACCATATGATATAGAAATGAAACATTCATAGTAGAAAAACCATTGCTAAATGTTAATACTATGCTACTGAAGTACACATTTCAGTATATAACTATTGGATATTGAACAAATATTCTAGAAATTATAACAAAAAGTGCAAGATTTGGAAAATACAGCATACATGATAATGAAGTCATAACATAATTCCAGAAGATGCAAGATATGAGACATGAATTCACCATAGATATGACTCAAGGAAATATCCTATAACTGAGTTTCTCCATCAAGAATTTCTATCAATGGATGAAAATGTATTTATATCAAGGTACAGTGTGTTGCAATATTTCAGAGCATGGGAGAAAAAAGACAAGGTCTCACAAACTTCATAAACAGCCTCCAAAGTTAGAATTGCTTAAGATTTCTGTTTTTAAATATTTATTTACTAACTTGAAAAGCATCATTACAAAGAGACAAAAGAGGAGACAGAGAGAGAGAGAGAGAGAGAGAGAGAGCTTCCATCCATGGTTCACTTTCCAGATGGCCGAATTGGCCAGAACTTGGCTGGTTTGAAGCCAGGAGCCAGAAGTTTCCTCCAGGTTATCCACATGGGCACAAGCACCCAAGGACTTGGGCCATCTTCTGCTGCTTTCCCAGGCACATTGACAGGGAGCTGGATCGAAAGTTGAGCAGCCAGGACTCGAACTGGTGCCCATATGGGATGCCAGGGCCATAGGTGGTGGCATTACCCACTATACTACAGTGCTGACCCCTTCAGATTTCTTAATAGCAACAACTGAGGTCTTGAAGATAATGGACAACTGCATCAAAATTATGAAGGAAAAATAACTTACATGCTAGAAGTGTTCTAGTGGTCAAGCTATAAATCAGGGTTGACAATTGACTAAAAATTTCAAATATTTTGTCATATATCTGTTCTCAGTAAGCTACTGGCAGATGCATTCTACAAACAACAAGGGAGTAAGTGAAGAAAATGAAAACATGAGACTCAGACAAGAAGAGAGAGACTGACAAATGCTGGGAGAGTTTTAGGATCTCAGCTAAGCAGGAGGCCTGAATAGCAAGCAGTGTGACTAGAAGGAAAGCATATGTCTCTAAAATTGTGTGCACAAGGGGCTGATTTTCTGGAAAACTCTACTGAGAATCTGCTGGCATGTGCTTGTCACAGTAAATGAACTCAGTAAAATAAATAACTAAGTAACCTTTAAAAAAGGAAACATGAAAACAAAACAATTACTAACTCCATGGAAGAAAAAAGAAACCCTAATAGAATATGAAAATGCCTAACTGTGAATAATGTTTGTACAGTTTGGACTATATGATGTATAATAACACAAACATTTTCTTTCCTTTTTTAAAAAAATAATTATTTATTTACTTGAAAGGCAGAGTTACAGATAGGCAGAGGCAGTGAGAGAGAGAAAGAGAGAGAGAGAGAGAGAGAGAGAGAGAGAGAGAGAGAGATACGCCTTCCATCCATTGGTTCACTCTTCAAATGGCTGTAATGGCCGGAGGTGAGCCTGTCTGAGCCAGGAGCTTTTTCCAGGGTGCCTATACGGGTGCAGGGGCCCAAGCACTTGGGCCATCTTCCACTGCTTTCCCAGGCCATAGCAGAGAGCTGGATGGGAAGTGGAGCAGCTGAGACCAGAACCCCTATGGGATGCCAGCAATGCAGGGTGCAGCTTTACCTGCTATACCATAATGCGGGCCCCAAGGAACTTTTCTAGTGTGAGCCTAGTGGAAGGTGATTAAGTCATTGGAAGTGAGATTAACATACTTTTGATGGGATACTGGTTAATTCTCATGAGAGAAGTTGTTGTATACACATGCAACCCTGGCTCCTGAATCTCTCTGGCTTCCTGTTTTGCCATGGGTTCTCTTCTGCAGGCTTCCACCATTGTGATGCGTCTGCTAGGAGGCCCCCACCAAAGGTCAGAGAAGACCACCTAGTCTCTTTCAGTCTCTAAAACAGTGAGCTAAATAAGCCGCTTTTCATTATAAAGTACTTAGCCCCAGGTATTTGGGGAGTGAACCATTAGATAGATGGAAGATCTCTTGCTTTGTCTGTCTGTCTCTCTCCCTCTCTCTGTAACTCTGCTTTTCAAAGAAAGAAATTAATTTTTTTTTTAAAAAAGGTAGCTGCATCTTAGTTTCTGCAGTAGATACCAATATTTCAGGTGGTTAATCTAGCCATTGTCTTCAATAGGAAACCCTATCCAGGAACCTGCTGCATTTCTGAAAAGGTAAGCTTTATTTTGTTTTTAATTGTTTTATTGCTACTGTTATTCTTTTTTTAAGAAAAAGATTTATTTATTTATTTGAAAGTTAGAGTTACACACAGAGAGAAGGAGAGGTAGAGTGAGAGAAAGAGAGGGCCTCCATCTGCTTGTCCACTCCCCAACTGGCTGCAACAGCTGGAGCTTCGCCAATCTGAAGCTAGGAGCCAGGAGCTTCTTCTGAGTCTCCCAAGCAGGTGTAGGGGCCCAAGGACCTGGGCCATCTTCCTCTGCTTTCTCAGGCCATAGCAGAGAGCTGGATTGGAAGTGGAGCAGCCGGGTCTCAAACCGGCACTCATATAGGATGCCAGTACTGCAGGTGGTGGCTTTACCACTACGCCACAGCGCTGGCCCCAAAAGTAAGCTTTAAATTCTGAAATTATAATTCATTTGAATTCCAAAATTAAAAAGACTGAGAACAATTTGAAGGCAAGGGCAATTATCAATTTTTTTTGACAGGCAGAGTTAGACAGTGAGAGATAGAGACAGAGAGAAAGGTCTTCCTTCCATTGGTTCACCTCCCCAAATGGCAGCCACGGATGGCGCACTGCCAGGAGCCAGGTGCTTCCTCCTGGTCTCCCACGCGGGTGCAGGGCCCAAGCACTTGGGCCACCCTCCACTGCCTTCCTGGGCCACAGCAGAGAGCTGGACTGGAAGAGGAGCAACCGGGACAGAATCCGGCGCCCCGACCAGGACTAGAACCTGGGGTGCTGGTGCCGCAGACGGAGGATTAGCCAAGTGAGCCACGGCGCCAGCCTAATTATCAATTTTTTTATACTTCAAATTTTTGTTGAAAGTTATTGAATGAAGGCCTGTTCGGTACATAATTATTTATTTCTCAAGCAAGGACTAAAATGAAAACATGGAGAAAAGCCATATGATAGAACTTCCTTGTTGGGCAAGGCGCGTGAGTGATCTTTCTGATGAAAATATTCCATCTCTTTATCTGGAGCATCTGGACATCTACATAGGTAAAACTGAGCTGTTAACTAAATATTTGTATGTTTCGCTACATATAAATTATGCATTAAAATCAAAACCAAAACCAAACAAGAAAAGCTGAGTGTCCAAGAAGTTTATTCTTTGGGATGCTTTCTTAACTTTCTTTTTTTTAGTATAACTCCTATTAAACAACTTAAATTTGATTCAGTTTTTGGCATGAAATGAATAGAGTACCTATGTGAAATTTGTTAATAATGTGTCTGTTTCCAAATAGTATATAATTTAAAAAAAAATTTTTTTTTTGACAGGCAGAGTGGACAGTGAGAGAGAGAGACAGAGAGAAAGGTCTTCTTTTTGCTGTTGGTTCACCCTCCAATGGCCGCTGCGGTTGGTGCGCTGCGGCCGGCGCACCGCGCTGATCCAATTACTATTGACAAGTTTGGTACTGAGTGAAAGGTAAATATTCAAAGCTTGCTCACTTTTTCAAGTTTCAGAATTATTCCCTACACAAGAAACAATGAAAGTGAAGTGTATATTAAATATAAAAATTCATCTAATCAATTTTCTAGACGCTCGTCTTAGTTACACTTCTATAATTCCTTCAGTACTAGCTTATTCTTGAGTTGTATTCATGAACAAAATCTAAATAGCACAAATGAAGGGTGTGTGAGTGATTTGAACAGGGTAATCATTTTTTGTTTAGAAATAGCTACTTCAGTCTCTCTCATGTGTGAGTGCACTTAAACTTCAACTCATTTCCTGAAAAAGATGAAACAGACCCACAGCTTATTTACAGATGGCTTAGCCTTTTCAGCTACGTCTAGTGTATAAGGTCCAGTTATCATCTGGTGGCATTACTGCAGTCGCAAAGCATTTGTCTCATGATCAACTTGAGTTTCAAAGATCACACTCATCAAGTCTTGGGAACTGACCAGCGTCTCGGCCGTGGCACGTGTGTGTCTGTGCCCTTGACTCAGCCCTTCGGTATGATGTTTTCATTTGAACACGGGGACCTGATTGAGTGGTTTTACCAGCACAGAATGTCTGCTGAAGTTGTTTGTTAACCATGGACTTGATGCTGTTGACAGATAAACTTTGTAATTCTTAAGTCAGTATGTTGGGTCGAGCAGGAAGACAGGAATAGCACAAAATAATTTCTTAAATTCTACTTATTTATTATTTATTTATTTGTGAGGCAGATAGACAAAGGGATAGAGAAACAGATGGAAAGACGGAGACAGAGAGAAGGAGAAAGGGTTAGGGGTGCGATGCCTGCAAAATTTGGGGATAAACCCAGGAGCCAGAAATGCAATCTGGGTCTCTTATCAAGGTGGCGGGAACCCAGCTACATGACCCATCACTGCTGCTGCCCGGCGGTCTGCCTTGGTAGGAAGCTGAATCCGGAGCCAGAGCCAGGAACTGAACCCACGCACTGCAGTATGGGATGCAGGCATCTTTACCACTAGCCTCATATCTGCTCTTCAGATAATTTTGGAAAAATCAAATAATGAAAGTAACTTTGAATATTCAGTTCAAATGTTCTGTTTTTAGAACTCAGAAACTAAAAAGAACACCAAGCTTTTTACCTCAATGTGTGAAAAAAAATTTTCCAGATCAATTAAACACTTATAAACGTAATTGTGGCATTAATGTACTGGTTTGCGTGTGTAAAAGCACTTGTAGTTATACTTCTATAATTGCCTTATAGAAATTTAATATGCTCCTTACCCTGAGTGGTTACTGCTTAGCGCTTGACTGACACAATCTTCTACCTTTGTCCGAAACTCTGTTTTTTACTTCTTGTTGTTTGAATCCATTTTAATAAACTTAATAAGTAATAGCTGAATATTAACTAGTTAACTCATCCTTTTTGCTTTATAGATCCCAGAGTAGGCCCAGACATCTTTCAAAGCAGACAGTTTTCAACCTGAATCCATCAAGGATGTTAGAAAAGAAACTTCTACACTGAGAAGGCTATCAGAATGGACCTCCAAGATCCCTTTAAACTCGAACGTTTTAGGTCCGAGTACCTCTTAGGTCTAAAATAACCTAATGACACTTTTCTGAGTATCTTCCAGGTGTTTTACATCCATTGTCTGGATTCCTCAAAACGTACAGTGAGGTTGCTATTATTATCCCTGTTCTACAAATGAGGTCATGGCAACTCAAGAGGGATTGATTTGACTAATGAATTGTTTATCAGGGATACAAAATTAGGTCAATCTGATTCCAGAGTTTTATGTTCCTTTCTCTACGCTTCTCAAGTGCTAGACTGATTTTGGGTAATTACAATGGTGTGGGAGATCTTTCCATTAGTTCATGCTGTTTTATGGCATCATGAAAACTATAAAGCAAGAATGAGCTGAGTATTTCCTCTGTCTGACCCAGCGGCTGCTCCTGTGTGTCCTGTCATGGTGTATAATTCAGTGAGGTGTTGTATATGAGGATGGAAGGTATAGTAGCTCCTAATGTTATCAGTGTGGTGAGCAGCCAAAAGGAGACACGGAGTATCCAAGGAACAGTCAAGTGCCTGCATGGAGTGGGTTCCGGAAGACAAAAAGCACCAGGGTGCCCTTCAGGGGAATCCAGCAGTACCATCCTGCATCTTCTTACCTAAGCTCAACCCACGCCCTCTTTGTCACTTGATGGCCACACGTCCCATTGGCCCGTCGCAACCAATCTGAGATTGCTTTGTTTTCTGCCTCACAAATGGGAGCAACTGGGCTCTTTAGATGACTCTTCGCTGGCGCCCGGGCTCAATAGGCTAATCTTCCACCTGCGGCACCGTCACACCGGATTCTGTCCCTGTCGCTCCTCTTCCTGTCCAGCTCTCTGCTGTGGGCCGGGAAGGCAGTGGAGGATGGCCCAGGTGCTTGGGCCCTGCACCCGCATGGGAGACCAGGAGAAGCACCTGGCTCCTGGCTTCGGATCAGCGCAGCGCGCCGGCAGCGGCGGCCATTGGGGGGTGAACCAACGGCAAAGGAAGACCTTTCTCTCTGTCTCTCTCCCTCCCTGTCCACTCTGCCTGTCAAAAAAATAAAAAATAAATAAATAAAAATTAAAAAAATAAAATAAAGTAGATGACTCTTCAGCGTAACTGCAATTGCAGGGAGACCCAGAAGCGATGCTACTGGGCTGAGGGGCAGGACAGTCCTGAGGTTCGAATTCTCTTCTCCTGATGGCAAATCAGAGAACACAGAATTTAATCAAGTGAACCAAAACCACAAACAAACAAAACACAGAAAAAAGTTCCATAGACAATGGAAACAGTCTACGATATTTTTGGACAGTGCAAAAAGGACATATTGAGAATATTTTGGGTCAGGTGGGCCCGTTTATTTGAATCCATTGTCTCCATTTATTGTTTTCTAATCTCAGTGAGTCATTTAACCTCTCTGAGTCTTGTTCTTTATCTGTTAAGTGGAGACCATAATTTTGGCCTTATACATTTGGTACGAGGGACAATGAGATCTGTCTGTAATGCTATTAACGTAATTCTTGGCAGTACACTCGGGATATATGCTGGCTTCTCTTCCCTTCTCCCCCTTCAATGAGTCTGCCGATTTTGGGGGGGGAACAGGTCGTTTTAGAAAGTTTCTTCCCATTCATTTAGCGGTGTAAAATAGCCCTATGCTTTTACGAATCTCACATTGTTTATTTTGCAGGGACTTAAAAAAGTAGCTTCGTTAGCAATTCAGGAACCTGAGTTACAAAAAGATAATGTAGACTCTACCATGTCTGTAGTGGGAGAAAAATGGGATAAGAAAAACAAGAGTGAGAAGGAGACCCGGAGAACGCCATATGCATTATTTATAAACAGGAGCACTTTCTCCGCACAAACTCTAGGCACCTCGTTACTTTGTAAACTGTATATTCTTTTCACTTTTTTTTTTTTTTTTTTTTTTTTTTATTTTTGACAGGCAGAGTGGACAGTGAGAGAGAGAGACAGAGAGAAAGGTCTTCCTTTGCCGTTGGTTCACCCTCTAATGGCCGCCGCGGTAGAGCGCTGCGGCCGGCGCACCGCGCTGTTCCGATGGCAGGAGCCAGGTGCTTATCCTGGTCTCCCATGGGGTGCAGGACCCAAGGACCTGGGCCATCCTCCACTGCACTCCCTGGCCACAGCAGAGAGCTGGCCTGGAAGAGGGGCAACCGGGACAGGATCGGTGCCCCGACCAGGACTAGAACCCGGTGTGCCGGCGCCGCAAGGCGGAGGATTAGCCTGTTGAGCCACGGCGCCGGCCTATATTCTTTTCAAGTACGGGGCAGTGTAAGTTAATGATGTGATCCGTTCACTCTGCCGTGTTTTATTTATATTTCCGTCTACAGTGAAATGGAAAGTCAAAAACAATGACCTGCTTATTCTGTAAAGAGGAAAGGGAAGAGAGGGGGAGAGAGAGAGAGAGAGAGAGAGAGTGTGAATTTTCCCCGTGACTTAGATTGGGGGGACTTTAACCAATTCAGCCACAGATTTACTTGTAAAACCTGTTACTGGTGCTGAGGAGACAAACCTGAAGCTGAGAACAGCAAATGGCAAAAATCCTCCAGCTCTCTCTGTTGAGGACCAGCTTGCTCTCCTCCTGCTTCAGTCTGATTACCTCTGGGGAATGTGCCGTGCCTTGGAGCGAGTCAGCCCTGCACAGAATAGGAGAGGTTGAAAAGTTTAGGATGTGGAAAATATGTGGAATTTGCTCTTGAATAATGATTTGCATTTTTTCTTTTGCAATAAATACGACCAATGATCCAGATAGGAAGACAGCAATTACTTCATGAATCAAAATTCAGAAACATAAAAACAGCCCATAGGAAAGCAGCAATAGTAGGAAGCCAACAAGTAAACAAGTGCGATGTGTCCTGTGTCTGTAGATGTACATTTGCAAATTCCACAGCCATGACTGTAAAAGGGATTATTCTAATAATACCAGCATTCTCAGTTTCCCTTGCTCATCTAACTGGTTCTTCTGAATTTGAAAACAGATAATGTTCCCTGCTGAGTCTCTGCACCCATCCCGGAGTCAGGAGACAGTGTATCACCTGTGTGCGCCTGGGACTTCGCAGCCCGTGGCTCCCACAATCATTTACCTCTCTGCAAGGCCCCTTTGCCCTAACAGTCTCATGTGTTTCAGAGTAAATCATTTCCAAATCTGCTTCAGCCAGTGTAGAAATCTCTCTCTTTTTTTGTTGTTCAGTTATAATTTAAAAGCTGCAACCCAAGTGAAGTTTTCCTTGGCTGGTGACCGTTCACTTAATCTGTGAAGTGGGATATGTTTCCAGTCTTCAGAGAAGAGGGACAGAGGCTGTCTTTAGCAGAGAGTGTTGGGAGGAGGCAACCCCGCATGCACCATTGCTGGCCAGTGGAGGGTTGTGCCTCAGAGAGACACCAATGCCAACACCTTCACCTCTTAAAAGACTTGGCAGCTGTTGACCAGAAGGTGTGTGGCACCACCAACTTGGTGACTTCGAGAGTGTGGCATCCTTTTCTTCTTATGTAATAAGGCATTGGTTTAGATGAGAGGTACAAGCCCTTGCAGCCCTAACGTACTATAAGAGCAAAAGGAGTTTTCAAGATCAAGAGAAGATTTGCAGAAATAGAGAGCTCTTTAGATATTCAAAACTAAACGAATCCCAACTTCAGCAACTTGGCCATGCTCTCTGGTCTCTGAGTAAATGACGTTAGGCAGGAAATTGACTGAAGTAGTTTGATGTCTGTGTGTGCAGTTGGCCCTTTCCTCCATGACAGTTTCTCAAATCCTAGCATACATACGGGTCACCTGGGAAGCTTGCTAAAGGGTCCCAGCTCTAGAGATTCTGATTCAGTAGCTTAAGGATGGGCCCAGGAATCTACATTTTAAAGATGACCCAGGAGATTCTGATGAAGGAATAAGGTGTCATGAACCACCAAAAGTCATAATGTTCTGAAGAGAAAGGGGACATCTTCTCGGAGGTTGTAAGGGGACTACCCAGCTGGAGAGGAGAGGGGGTATCTTCAATAGCACCTCATCAGTTATGGGGTCCCCAGGTCTGATGTTGCAGGTGGGAGATGTATGGGATCCCTCCTGTGGGTTCAAAACACTACCAGTCAGTTTCAACTAAAAGCCACAAACAATCCTATTGAAAAAAAATTCTGTTAGAAAATAGAAAAGAAAACAGTTTTGTATGCAACCAATTAGTTGAAAGGAAGGGAATTAATTTTAGGAACAAGACAATAGGAAGGAATCCTTGTTACGTTTCTAAAAATGTGCTGGCTGATTATAAAGTGCAATGTTTCTTTTAATCCTCACAACAATCTGTGAGCACAAAATTAGTCTAGTTTTTGCAAATAAGAAACCCGAGGCTGATATAGCCAGGAATTCACAGCCTGATTGCATAGTAGTGTCACCTAGGAGGTGATGGAGGGACTTTGAAAAGTTACCTATTCCAGGCCCACATCCCCCAAGATGTGTTATTATTGGGTGGGCATTGATACCTTTTTTTAAATTAATTAATTTATTTGAAAGGCAGAGAGAGAGAGAGAGAGAGATAGTCCGTCTTCTGGTTTACTTCCTAAATGTCCACAACAGCCTGGGTTGGATCAGGCTGAAGCCAGGAGCCTGAACTCCAACCAGGTCTCCCATGAGGGTAGAAGGGACCCTAATAGTTGGACCATCATCTGCTGCCTTCTCAGGTGCATTAGCAGGAAGCCTAACCATAAGTGGAGGAACTGGGACTTAAGTCAGCACTTAGACATGGGATGAGAGCATCGCAGGTGGCAGCCTAACCCATTGCACCATAACTCCAGCCCCATGGTACTGATGCCCTGTAAAGTGCCCTGGATATGCTAATGTACAGCCAGGAGCGTGTACCATTGATATTAGCAAGAATTCAGAAGATTAAAATGTTTCCCAATCATAGCACACTTGCTTTAATTCCCAATTTATCTCCTTGTCCATCTTCTGGGAACAACTCAGACTTACTTCATATCCAAGGCAGGATTGTGGTATGAAAGAAAGTCTGACCTGGTTAGAGATACGCTCAGCTCATTTTAACAATTTCTTCCAAGAAAGTCTGGCATATAATTTATTTTTTTAAAGTGATATAATTTATATTGTGGACCATTCCTGTGATTGGAGAACTCAGTATCATTGTAATGCAGAAACTGAGGTCTTGGGAACTCACCAGTTTCTCATAATTTCAGGGACAAAAGTTGAGTTAGACTCATTATTCTATGGAGTCTGTCCACCTCTTTGGAATATACCACTTTTCTTAACATGGAAGTTATCTTGACTGATCTTCAGCTTCAAAGTTCACTCTCCCAAGAAGTGAAGAATTATTTATTTTCAAAGACCTTTTGAAAAATCAAGATCTTCACTATATTTATTGAGCGCATTGCAAGGTCTTTTAGCCTCCTGAAAGTCTTAAACTTTCAAGGTTGTACAACAGAAGCAATGATATCATACATATTTAGAGATGGAATAGTGCTAGATAAATACATTTTTTAAGTGCTTTTTGGGAAAAATTCTATTTTAAAAAATGAAGAAAAAAATCCTCTTTCCTTCATCTAAAACATATCTTACTAAGAATACTAAAATAGATGATAATCAACTTCCAAGTTCTCAATAATTTATTTTAAAATTAGGAATGTGAATAACACCAGCTTTTATGTATGTAACATTATTCAACTTTTGGGTAAGTTTCTAGTGTCTTATTTATGCCTTTAAGCATGCTGTATTTGCATCACTTTAGGGAAAGGGTAAGTAAAGTTTTCACACTGGGGACAGGGGGGATAAGGGCATTATATACACAGAAGGAATGACATAGTCAAGAAATGAAATTGGTACAATGTCAAGTCAAGTGACACTTGACACTTGACAGAATGTCAAGTGTATATGGGTGAGAGGCAGGATAGAAGTTAGAAAACTCAGCAGGGGCAGATAATAAGAGAGCATTAAATACCAAAGAAATTGTTTCTCCTACATTTGCAGTATATAATATAATAGCCACCAACAACAGGTGGCTTTCTATTGAGCATTAGAAAATGTAGTTGGTCGAAATTAAAATATACTTTAAGAATAAAATACATACCAGTTTTCTTTTTTTTAAAAATTATTTACTTATTTAAAAGTCAGAGTTACACAGAGAGAGAAGGAGAGGAAGAGAGAGAGAAAGAGAGGTCTTCTATCCACTGGTTCACTCTCCAATTGGCTTCAACGGTAGGAGCTGCACCTATCGGAACCCAGGAGCCAGGAGCTTCCTCTGGGTCTTCCCACATGGGTGCAGGAGTCCAAGAACTTGGGCCATCTTCCACTGCTTTCCTAGGCCATAGCAAAGAGCTGGATCAAAAGTGGAGCAGCCGGGACTCAAACAGGCACCCATATGGAATGCTGGCACTGAAGGCTGTGGCTTTACCTGCTGCGCCACAGTTCCGGCCCCCATACTGATTTTCAAAGACTAAGACTGGTGCAGAAAAGAATAAAATATCTAATTAATAATGTTTATATTGATTATATGCTAAAATAATATTTTGGATTAAATAAATCTATCATTGAAAATAATTTCATCTGTTTAACTTTTTTAATGAAACTGTATACTTGTGATCTGCATGTATTTCCATTGGCCAGGGATGCTGTAGATCATGCCACAGCAAACTACAACCCGCAGGCCAGTGCCCTGTTCTATAAAGCCAATGAGCTAAGATTTTTAAAAAAATTTTTTAAACTTTTTTTATATTAATTTTTTATTTATTTGAAAGGTAGAGTTAAAGAGGTCTCCCATCCACTGTTTCACTCCCCAAATGGATGCAGCAGCCAGCCTGAAGCCAGAAGCCAGGAGCCAGGAGCTTCTTCTGGGTCTCCCACATGGGTGCAGGAGCCCAAGCACTTGGGCCATCTTCCATTGCTTTCCCAGCTGCATTAGCAGAGAGCTGGATCAGAAGTAGAGCAG
Organism: Lepus europaeus; assembly: GCF_033115175.1. Lineage (NCBI taxonomy): Eukaryota > Metazoa > Chordata > Mammalia > Lagomorpha > Leporidae > Lepus > Lepus europaeus. The sequence continues at coordinate 39,677,074 of NC_084832.1, read as the reverse complement.
CCAGGACTGGAACCAGCACCCATTTGGGGTGCTGGCATCGCAGGCAGAGGCTTAACATGTTATGCCACAATGCCGGCCCCAAGATTTTCATATCAAGCAGATTGTTTGAAAGAGGGGAAAAGGGAGGAGGGAGAGGGAAGTCACATGTAGGGGTTCTTTATTATGAGAGCTGTTCAAAAGGTCTGTGGGAAAATGGATTTAAAGGATAATTTTATTTTGGTGCAAAAATATCGAAATCCATGTATGCCAAAAATCTTCAAAAAGTTTATGAAAATGTATATTATAAAATAAGCATGGATTTAAAAAAACCTTTAGCATCCAAGTGAACTTATCTTTTAATACCATTGTCCATGACCTTTTGAATACCACTTGTATTTGCTATTTGGCCCCTTAACAATCCACCACCACCCGCCTGACACTCAAAAGCTTGCTGGCCTCTGTTCTAGATTCTCACCACTCTAACCGTGGTTCATGAAGCAGCAACATTGATGTCATCTAGGAATTTGTTAGAAATGTAGACCCTCAAGCACCATCCTGGATTTACTAAGTCAGAATTTACATTTTAAGAAAATCCCCAAGCAATTCATACACATATAAAAATGTAAGAGTCACCAGTCTAGATGATAGAGAATTATTGAAAGATATTAAAAGGAGAGTGATGGGTTTATTTTTCCATATGAAAAGTCTAAGTCAAATGATTTTTGATGAGTATGGATAGATACTAGATTTTTTAAATATTAATTTTAAACATAATCTGAATCAACAATGTCTGAGATGAAATTAACTCTACAGTTAAAAAAAGTCAAGACTTGTGTTTTGATCTGGTTCCATAGTTTTAAACATTTAAAATAATGAACCACAGAAAGAAATGTATTTTACTCTGATATCTAGTATACATACATATATATTTAACTGAAATAAAGGTTTCACAAACAGCATTTACTTTAACTAGGAACATGTTATCATATATCTTATCCTATCCCATCTCATCCCATTGCTTTACACTCTGTCCTATCCCATTCCATTAAATTCATGGCTATTTCTAACCATGATGGAGTATATAGTACTGATCTCAGAGAAGAATGCCTGTGTGAAGTATCCCCCAGTCACCTAACAGTTTGTTTGGGGAGATATCCTGGCTGAGCTGTAGAGAATGGGAGTCTGAGTTGAGCATGGTGATTCACACTGAGCTAAGGAAGTGGAGATCAGAGTTGAGATAGTTGAAATGGCTGGAACCTGTGAGCCAGGGCACCAAAACAAGAAAGCTTTCCCATTAGAGAGCTCAGGAGTTCATGTGGGGATCATTAATGAGTCTGCCTACAGGTAAGGACTGGGCTCTTCATGAATAGGGTGAGACCACGTGAAACTTACTAGAGGATTCTATAGGATTGAGAGTAGACTAGACAAAGGCTAAGCAAGCTGGGAAAAGAGGAGACAGAAAGTATTGATGTTCCAGCCCTGCCAAAGAGATCACAACACTTTGTTAACATCCCTGAAAGCCAGAGAATCAACACTACAGCAACGCCAACTCTAGATGTGCCCTAGCAAAGCCTAAAGCCAGATCCCCGGGAGCTTCAGGGAAGACAAAGTCTATAAATCAATGGTCTAATTGGCTTTGGCCACAAATTGCATCCCACTCCTATCATGTCAAGTTGACAAGCAGAGCTTCAATGCAAGAGTTAAGATGCAACTGACTACGTTAGCTACTGTCTCTGATGTTGAAATGGAACATCCCAGTGCTGGCTCCCGCAGCATTTTCATACATGCAGAGAATTATATTAGTTGACCTCCCCAAGATCACTCATTCGTTAGTTTGTTCATAAAATAATTCCTGTGGAGGTAGAAAGTGCCTGATATTGAATTTTCACCAGGGATAAAAAGATTCAAAAATGATAACTCCAACTCTCATGATGCATTACAGGTAATGAGAGATAGAATGGTTATTCTATGAAGCTATTACAATTGATAAGTACCTTGATACATTGTAACTTCCTGGGTCTTTTTAAACAATATTTTCAAACATATCATTTCCTTGGTGTTAAATACGAAGCAATATTATTCCCCTTTGTAATTTTCACTTTTACTAATACAATAATTTATATAATAGCAGAAAATTGGTTTCACTGCTAAAAATTTATTGATTTATTATTTTGTTAATATCTTGAGATAATTATTCATTGGTTTTAAAAATTCCCCTGTTAAATTTTTAACTCTGTGCTACCAATATATTTATTTATATTTGAGTTTATCTGGAGGATAATTCTAACATTTGGTTAGAACACAGCCATTAAGACAGTTTACATTGTTGCTTTGTACTGCTGGAGATTTTTCATTGTGAATTTCTAAAAGATTTATTTATTTATTTGAGAGGCAGAGTTACAGACAGAGAGAGGAAGAGACAGAAAGGTCTTCCATCTGCTGGTTCACTACCCAAATTCCACAATGGCCAGAGCTGGACTGATCCAAAGCCAGGAGCCAGGAGCTTCTTCCAGGTCTCTCACACGGGTGCAGGGGCCCAACCTGTTGGGCTATTTTCTACTGCTTTCCTAGGCCATCAGCAGGGAGCTGGGTTGGAAGTGGAGCAGCCAGGACTCAAAACAGAGCCCAGGGATGCCCAAAGGATGTCAGCACTGCAGGTGAGGCTTAACCTACTATGCCACAGCACCAGCCCCTCATTATGATTTTTCTAAAAATGGTAATTCTGTTTAAGATGGATTTATCTTATATTCCATGTAAGGGTGAGAATTTCATGTATAAAAGTAACTCAAAATTCATAAAAGCCTCCTTCATATTCCAAGGTGTTATATCATTGCAGACTTCATGGTAAGAAAGCTCAAGTGTATTATTATCCATTATGAAAGCTCTGTTGTTTACAAAGTGTACTGGGTGCTGTGGTCCATGTAGAGCAGTAGACACAGCCTCTGCTCATTGCTGGGCATGCACAGAACAGACATGCATTAAGCTGGAAGCAACATTGGGAAACAACTCCTTAGCAATAGCATTATCTTTATTCCTTTTGGATAGACTCAGCTTAATCTCATAATCATGTGTGTTTATGTGCCTGAATGGTGCGAAAGTCTATAAGTCATCTTTTGTAAGGAGCGGACTGTGTGAGTAAAACTAAAAAGAATACAGTCTGTTGAAAAACGATCTCCAGTGAGGGCCTCTTCTGTGGCCTCCCTCAATTCTTCCAGGTTCTCTTGTGTGTGTGTGTGTGTGTGTGTATCATTGTATTAATTTTGATTGTAAGGGTATCTTAGAGTAAAATGCTAAGGAGCGAGAGTATTATCATTATTTGAAAAATCCAGTGGTCCTGGTTTCTGCCTACTTTTGTCTCTGTGGGTAGTGACACTCCTTGCCAGTGTTTATGGCAATGGAAATTGCATGATGTGCTCAGATCCCTCCACTTCAGTGCTAAGAACTCAAAGAGAATATAAATTACCTAGGTATTAAATCTCAATTTTTTTACGACTTTCATATTTTTGAGAAGGCTGTGGATTTCTAGCATGTAAGACAGGAGATGATTTTACTTTGTTGGAATGATTGAAACATCTGCTCCCTACTTTGAATAGATTCTGATTTATGTGCCTGTACAAACTTGATAGCTACAAAACCAACTAGCGATGTCATATTTTGAAATTCTATTCTCTCTTTGCTTTAGGGAGCTCCAGAACCTAGGAAGTGACTAATGATATTGCACGAGATAGATTAACTGAATTCTTTCATCATCAATATTTGTTTGTGACTACGTGGTAACAACTGTAAAAATAGAGACCAAAGTGCTTACTCCTTGGAGAACTTCGCCTTTGCTGGCATACAGTGACAAGACATAGCTATGTTTCAAGAAATTAAAGAATGCGTGTACCCTCCATGAACATCATGACGATTCAGCACTTTAACCCTTATGCAAGGAAAGCAAAAAGGAGAAAAGTAGAACACTTCCATTCGGACTTAGCATGGGGTGGGTTGGGTGACATTCTAGCCAAACAAATGAAAACTAAAGTCAATAGAGCATCTTTACAAAGGCCTATATCTTACTTGAAGAATGTGCTTTGTCATCATCATTGCTGTTTCACCTTGACATTAGTAAATTGTAAAGGAGTAATTCCTCACTGTATATCACTTCCACTCTTCTTTTTCCCCATGTTGGTGACTCTAATGACCTGTGTCAAAATTTTGCAAAATTGTATTACCATGTTAGATCAATCACTCTTGTTTTATAAATCAAAAGTTTTGTAATATCTGAAAGAAATAGTGTTTGCAAGTCATGATTTTTTTTTTCTCATCCAACTGTCCTGTTTCTCCGTTTATCATTTGTTCTCCCATTCTTTCCTTTCTTATTATGAAGTGCCAATGAACTTACTTTAGTCAGGTTATAATTTCAGTCTGGTTTCATAAGCCGGTTACTGTGGCATGACAGAAGAACCTCCCAAAAAGGCACACTTAATACAGGAAATGAGGTTAATGATTCAATAGGCGAAACTCTTACTTCTGACTCACCATGCTACCTAATAAAAGGCTGTGTTCACAATGGAGATTTAGTAAATGTTTGTGGGCTGATTACTATACCACTGATAAATCCTGAGTATAAGGAAAACGTCATGTGGAAATCATCTATTTCAGTTCTAAAGATTAGGAAATAGAAGCACCAAGAACCCGAATGCCATATCTGACGTAGCAGGCGAAGGGCTTGGAGTGGAAGCACTTCTGTTAATGGCTCCATTTTATCTACCTAGTTGTTGCAGTAATCTGTGACAACCAATTCGACGCATCCGGGATCCAGACGCAAATCTGCTCTCTTGCTGTGTTTGCTGTGTTTGTGTGCCTCAGAGAAAGCGCTCATTCTTGCAATGTACTCTCTAAAGGCTTGTGTGAGGTGCAGTTGTAGATCTTAAGCTCTCAGGAGGTCCAGGCTGTCTTCAGAATGCACATTTACAAGTATTTGTGTCCAGAGCATTCTGCAAACAATTCCAGCAAATTAGTAAGCCCCTCAATCTATTTCTGGATTCCCCATGGCACCATGATCTGTAGAAGAAGAATGCCTGATTCAGAGAACCCGTATCTGTCACAGATTCGTTCATTTAGAGTTCATTTTAGTGTGAGGGGTGCTGTCAATTTGTTGTGGCTTTTTTTTTTCCCCAAAATTTTATGTACATTATCCTGCACTGTTTTAAAGCGTGTATGCTCATGCAAACGTGTGTGGTAGTTCTTTTAAAATATTTATTTATTCATTTCAAGTCAGAGTTGCACACATAGAGATTGAGATGAAAGAGAGAGGGAGGAGAAAGAGAGAGAGAGAGAGAGAGAGATATCTTCCTCCACTGGTTCACTCTCTGGATGGTCACAATGGCTAGGGCTGAGCTAAGCCAAAGCTGGGAGCCTGGAGCCAGGAGCCAGGAGCCAGGAACTTCTTCCAGGTCTCCCACATGGATAGCAGGGGCCCAAACACCTATGCCATTTCTCAGTGCTTTTTCCAGACTATTAGCAGGGATCTACACTGGAAGTGGAGCAGCTGGGACTCAAACTGGTGCCCATATGGGATGCTGCATTCACAGGCGGCAGCTTTACAAGCTATACCGCAATGCCCACCCTGGTTGTCAAATTTTTAAGGCTGTTTTATGAAATCTTAGTAGAGAAAGCATTTACTTTCAATGTAGACAGTACATTTCTAAAAATGTGTATGCCATTCTACAGGTTTCATTTTCCTGCTAGAAGTTAGAGGCTTGTTCTCATTTTGGATGTGAGTTCTAAAGTAAGACTTCTATCAAAGAATCTTCATGATAATTAGACTTCTTTCTAATTCCAGAAAACATTATTAGAGGAATATCTAAAAGGAGAAATGATGTGTGTCAGGGCATGGAAAACTAAGTTAGGAGGGCCAAATGGGTGCTGCCATCTGTTTTTACAAATAAAGTTTTATTGGAACACAACCATACCGATTTGTTATTGCCAAAGCTGCTTTTGTGCTAAAAAGTCAGAGATGAGTATATGGCAGAGACTGTATGGCAGCAAAGCCTAAACTGTTTATTGTCCGGCCCTTTCTAAAAAACGTTTACCTACTTCTGTCCTTCGTCATCCTAATTCAAAATTTTTTAGCCTCCACAGTACTGACATTTTGGGCTGGAAAATCTTTCTTGGTGTGTGTGTGTGTGTGTGAGAGAGAGAGAGAGAGAGAGAGAGAAAGAGGTGTGTGTGTGTGCGTGTGTTTGTGTGAGAGTATGAGAGAGAGAGAGAAAGAGAGATGAGGCATGTGTGTGTGAGTGTGTATGTGAGAGAGAGAGGAGGTGTGTGTGTGTGAGTGAGTGTGTGTGTGTGTGAGAGAGGAGGGGTGTGTGTGAGAGAGAAAGAGAAAGAGGGTGTGTGTGTGTGTGAGAGAGAGAGAGAGGAGGTGTGTGTGTGTGGCAGTGTGGGTAGAGTGTGTGTGTGTGTGTGTGAGTGTGAGTGGAGGGGGCTGACCTGTGCATTGTAGGACATTTACTAGCATCCTGGTCCTCTCTCCCCCCCGATGCCAAAAGACTGCCCCTCACCCTCTCCAATGGTGACCATCAAAAAGCCCCTCAGATAGTCTTAAATATCCTGATTGAGAGCTGCTGTTCTAACTAGATAGAGCCTATTTGTTTGGCTGGAGGGGATCTCTTGCAGTAGGTATCGTTTTCTTGTGGAAATGGTCCATTAGCTTACTGGTTAAAATGACCTGTGTCCCTCATTGAAATGTGTGGGTTCAGCTCCCATCTCTGGATCCTGACTCCAGCTCCTGCTACTGCAGACCTTAAAGAGACAACCGTGATGGCTCAAGTAGTGGAGATCCTGCCACCCATGCGGGAGACTTGGATTGCATTCCTTCCTCCAGTCCCAACCCAGCCCCTGTAGTTGTGGACATTTGGGGAGTGAATCATCAGATGGGAAATCTCTGTCTGACTCTACCTTTTTGTTTATTTCTTTCTGGGTTTCTCAAACAAATAATAAATGAAAACCTCTCCACTAAAGGATTATTCCTTTTAAAGAATCTGCTGCTCACTCTGGCCTCAGAATCAGCTATTAAGGCATTTGGATCTGGCTACAAAGCCCATGAGAGTTTTGCAGGCATGGAAAGCCAAGACACTCTGGTAAAAAATCACCCAAATGAAAGATCTCTGTGAGTGAGATCCTGGTGGAAAGAAGGGACCATCAAAGAAGGAGGTATCTTTCTCTGAAGAAAGGAGAGAACTTCCACTTTGATTATGGCCTTGTCTAAATAAGAGTTTATTTATTTATTTATTTATTTCAGAGTTTGTGAACTCAAGAGTCTTCTGTAGCCTTGGCAGCTCATGAGAAGAGCCTTGGTTGATCACTGATGTCGTAAATAAGAGTGTCAATTGTTAAGTCAACAAGAGGCACTTGCTCCCCACGTAGGATCTCTGTCCTTAATATGTGTACTATGTGAATTAATGGTAAAACTAGTCTTCAAACAGTACTTTATACTTTGTGTGTCTGTGTAGGTATAAACTGTTGAAATCTTTACTTAGTATAGAGTTGATCTTCTGAATACAAAGATAATTAAAAAGTGAATCTTGATGAAGAATGGGATGGGAGAGGAAGTAGGAGATGGGATGGTTTGTGGGTGAGAGGGAGGTTATAGGGGGAAAAGCTGCTATAATTCAAAAGTTGTACTTTGGAAATTTATATTTATTAAATAAAAGTTTTCTTAAAAAAAGAGAATCTGCTGCTGTGCTATCATATCATTTCTCTTTAAATTTTTCAAGGCAGAACAGCAGTAATCTCCATCACTTGAACAAAAACCTTGTGCTTGTTAATAAGGTGTCTCTTCCCTCATCATTCAGTGCCGTCATCACTTCCAGACCAAATAAGTGGAATAATCTGATTTGCTCTCATAGAGGAAACAGCCCGTGTGTAAATACAAGCATTATCCCTATTCCAGTTCCTCCCATGAGGCCAGTGTGTAGAACTACCTCCATCTATAGCATATATGCCAATCGGAGGAACATCACAGAGGATTGGAATGCTGCCATTTTAAATCCTGCAACTCACTGATTCTGATTCTGTGTAAGTGTTGTTACAACAATACTGCTATCTTGCAAATATTTTTTTCACATCCTCATTTATTTAATAACAAAGCCTCATAGAAATGAAATACTGGATATCTCTTCCATCTTATTTGGAAGTAAAGAAATGATTTAAAAAAGAAACTTTAAGGAAAAAATTAGAAAATGGTACCTAAAAACCCTGCATGTTTGTTTTTAGATTGGTTAACAGAATTATAATTTTAACCATCCAAATCTTATTGCTGAAGATGATGGTATGTTCACTCTTTGATCTGAGTGGATGCTATCTTTTAATATTTATCTTGAGCAGATATGGGTGAGTTGGTTTTATGAAAAAGTCTTGTAGAAATTAGGCAAGAAATATTTAGTTCCTCCACAGATCTAATCTAAGGTAGATGACGTTTATACAGAGAGAAATGAAGCTGTTTCACCACTTCAGAAAACTGACATGATATATCACTGCAAATATATTGAAATGAAAAACCACATACAGATGCTTGAGAAAATGCAATTTGGCGATCAGGACTAAATCTATTATCTAGAAGATTGGGAAAGGGAGTATAAAATAAATGTATTAACTCCTAGACTGCCGCGATCTGTAGCCATACTTCCTGAATTTTACCTGATGAGGTAAATATGACCTAATGTTCTGGAGGCTTGTTCCAGAAGTGTGATGACTGTGACATTACCATGGATCCGAAAAAAAATATTGTTTCCTTGGCACTGCTCTTGTTGCCATTACCATTATGCAACCTTAATTTTCATATCGTTTGAATTAGAGAACCAACAGAGTTGAATCAAGTTACTGTAAAACAATCCGACAGATCGTTTACCTTTCTATTTAAAATTTTCGTCAGGGGAGGTATGTTCCGTTCTTATTTGGATGTAAGAAAAATAACACGTAAAGTTTCAGGAAAACAAATATTCACGTAATGTTTTCTCCAACACTAATGCCAAAATGATCAAAATTCTTTCTGACACACAAGTTGGAAACATGCACTGTTTTCTTTGTTTTGTCTTCTGTGATACAAGGTGGTCTTTCTTTCCTTTTGTTTAACAATCAAATTTCCCATGCCGGAAACTATTACCGTTCATACTTGGGCTGATAGTCACTCTGACCTTTTTACACAAAGAGTAAAACAATCAATTCAAACCCACAAACCATTTTTTTCATTTTGAAGAAAAACAAACTTTTTTTTTTTCCCATGAAATGGACCAAAGGGGGGGGGGGGAACAGAAAAGAAAAGAAAAAGGAAGAAAGAAAATGAGAAGAAAGAATCCATAGCAAACAAATGTTTTGTGATTCACAATTGCATGAGATTCACAGTGATGGAGGTTATTATCCAATTATCTGAGGTTTGTCTTGTATCATCTTGTCTGTATATTTTATGGGTGTCATTTTGTTTATTTTTGCTTTGATTATTTTAGAATTAGTACAACATAGAGTACTCCTGAGTACATCAGCTAATTTCAGGTCCAATCTTGTAAATCTCCCTGCCCATTTTGCATAAAGCCTTCCACAGATCAGATGAAATCATATGTTGATGACATATAAAATACAGTTGCCTGAAGAAAGTTCTACCATTTCTCTCTTCCTGTTTTCTCCCGTTGTTTTCTCTTTTTATAGTCACTCATTCATGTAATCAAAATCTGCATCTCCGTAGCCTGCCAGACTTGGTATTTTCCTGTGACTTCATTCTTGGATCACTTCTGCCGTGTCAGCATATTTATTCCCATTTACGGAGTAGAACACTGAGGTTGAAGGGAAGTGGTTTAATCCAAGAGTGTGTAGTTAGTAAGTACGGCTCCATGGCCTCACAGCTTTCTATGAAATATACTTGCTTCTTGACTTAGGTGGTTGTATTTATAGCTGTGCGTGTTGAAAAGTAAATAATTTCATAAATCAACTCTGGTATTCATTAACCGAGTCCCCATGAAGGAAACCAACATGGTAAAGTGATTGATTGTATCTCAGAGTACGAGCATCAGTTTCTTCATTCTTCAGCTGGATGTTTAAGACAGCTATTGCCTAGAAAGTTAAATATTTAGTCAATCACAAACTTTTTCCTTTCCATGTGACATTGCTGTGGTTTTGACTAATCTTTTGGCTTTGGCTTAGGCTAGCCTATCTCTAGCGCTGAGGTTTTCCCACTTCCTCCCCCAGCCCCTTTTTTTTTCTTGTGGTAAAATGTACTCACTATTAAATTTGGCATTTTAACCATTTTCAGTGTGCAAGTCAGTGTCCATAGTACATTCACAATACTTGCCACTATTGCCACCAGAATTCCAGAACTTTTTTGGTCACATCAAACAGGAACCTCGTACTCACTGAGCAATAGCTCCCCATTTCCCTTAACCCTCAACACTTGATAACATCCAGTTTTTGTTTCTAAGAATTCGACCACTCAGACATGTATTATTTATCCTTTTGTGCCTGGTTATTTCACTTAGCAAGGTGTCCTCAGGGTTCGCCTCTGCTGTAGTATGCATCAGAATTCCGTTCAGGTTTTAGGGTGAGCGATATCCCATTGTGTGAAGACACCACATCTTGCTTATTCATTCACTGAGTTGATTTCATTTTTTTACTCTAGAGAACAAGGCTGCTATGAATAAATATTCAAGTCCCTGCTTTCAGTTCTTTGGGCAATATATCCCAAAGTAGAATTGTTGGATCATATGATAATTCTATGTTTAACTTTTGGAGGAACCATTGTTCCCATAGTGGCTACACAATTTGCATTCTCACCAATAACGGATAAGTGTTCTGATTTCTCCAAGTCTTTGCCAAAGCTTCTTTTGTGCTTTGTTTTTAAAATAACAGTCATTCTAATGAATATGTTTTTAAATTTTTGATAAAATGTTTCCAATGAATTATAATTAAAATAAACTCATATATTTCCAGACTTCTTTATTTTACATATTTCAGTTTTCTTTTGTTTCTGAGTATAATTTTAAGGGCAGATTGGTAGTGGATTTTCTGGATGAGTACATGTTCTGAAAAACCAAGGCTATCCAATAAGACACCTTAAAGCTAAATATAACCCTAAGCATCCTTAAGGTAGTTTATGTCATTTATGACAAACTAATCTTTGGCTGGGCCTATCAGGCATAAACTATGCACACTGTTGGAACACACTGTGGGAAAGAAAAATAGTAGCAATATTTTCAGGGTGAAATGCCAAGGCGAATCAGAGAAGACAGACTGCTGTGTTTTCATGTGGATATACCTTCCTTTCCTTTTGTTTAAAGTACAAAGCAGATGTATAAGATCCTAAAAACAATTAGAAATAGCGATCATAACGAAGCACAAACATAAGGCAAAGGATGCTACCCACCCTCACTCTGCTGGCAGGGACATATTAAAAGACAAATAACAGAGATATCAAGAGGAAGGTACTTCTATGCAACCTTTCTCACCGTTTCCAGCCAATGAAATTTATAAATGGGGAAAGAAAACAAGTCTTTGGAATAATGGAATTTGCTGGACTTTTTAAATCATGGTTGGTTTATATTAGAGACTATCTAATCTATTTTTTTTTTAATTTTTAAATTTATTTTATTTTTTATTTTTAGACAGGCAGAGTGGACAGTGAGAGAGAGAGACAGAGAGAAAGGTCTTCCTTTTGCCGTTGGTTCACCCTCCAATGGCCGCTGTGGTTGGCGCGCTGCAGCCGGTGCACCGCGCTGATCCGATGGCAGGAGCCAGGTGCTTATCCTGGTCTCCCATGGGGTGCAGGGCCCAAGGACTTGGGCCATCCTCCACTGCACTCCAGGGCCACAGCAGAGAGCTGGCCAGGAAGAGGGGCAACCGGGACAGAATCCGGCGCCCCAACCGGGACTAGAACTCTGGTGTGCCGGCGCCGCAAGGCGGAGGATTAGCCTATTGAGCCGCAGCGCCGGCCATGACTATCTAATCTATTTATTTTGAAATTTCTGAAATGATTATTATTGCAGTAGATGGCTAGCCTAGTGGGTGAGGTGCATATGTTTTACACTGGAGTGCCTGGGTTTCAGTTCTAGCTTGGGGTCCTGATTCTAACTTTCTGCTAATGCAGACCTTGGGAAAGCAGTAGTGATGGCTCAAGCACTTGCGTCCCTGCCACCCAGGTGGGATTCCTGACTTAGATTCCCAGCTCCTGGATTCACCCTGGCCTTGTCCCAGCTCTTATAGCATTTGGGGTGTGAACCAGCGGATGAGAACTCTTTCTCCCCCTTCTCTCTCCCTCTGAAATAAATGAATAAACATTTTAAAATGTCTTCTGCAATATTATTTTCCCCATCTTAGAAAGAAATCTGCGATAAAGGCAGAATTTTAGTTGAAATTAAAGAATTTTCTAGGCCTCGATAGAGGCTCCTTTACGCACAATGGATTTATTTGCTGATAACGCATCAAGTTGGAAAATGTGCTTGATATGTCTAACCTATCGAACATCCTGGCTTAGCCTAGTCTTCCTTAGATGTGCTCACAATTTACATTAGCCTATGGTTGGGCAAAGTCATCTAACACAAAGCCTATTTTCTAATAAATTGATGAATATCTCCTGGAACTTATTGAACATGGTACCCAGTAGAGTACAGGATTGGTTTTCTCCTGTGATCCTGTAGCTGACAGGGAACTGTGGTCACTTCAGTGGCCGGTATAAGGAGGGAATATCATACCACGTATCACTAGTCTGGGAAAAGACCAGAATTCAAATCTGAAGCATGATTTCTACTGCATTGGCATCACTTTTTGCACCATCATAAAGTCTAATCATTGTAGGTTGGGTTCTGTCTCTACATCAAATGAAACCCTACCAGGATTTTATGCGAATCCTAGCTGACAAAGAGCATAGAATGTGGGAATAGCATATGTTGGGGTAAGAAACTTCTTAATTTGTGCTTGTAAATTAAGGAAAAATTATACTTTCCATGGTGTGCTGTTAGGTAGTAGGTGGAATTTGGGAAAGGTTCTAGGATCAGAGAGTGAATCTAAAGACTGAACAGAAGGGGGAGCACTAATAAGAGCTGCTCGTGGGGTCAAGGTTGAAGTTCATGGATTCAGCAAGATTCCCCACCCCCACCCCGATTAACTACTTCCAACTCATTCCTAGCAGGGCCAAAGTTCCTTTTCTAGTTTGGAGTATGTGCTCCCCTTCTTTGCCTTGGAATTCTGTTGCTCTGTCAAGGTTGTTAGGTGTGATGCATTTTATTTCCTGGATTCTTGTATCTGCATGGGTTTCCCAATAGCACTAGGGTAGCCCAAGAGGCAGCATCAGCAGAAAAAGGCTGAGTTGGGAAAAGCAGGTGTCAAGCACCAACTTTTCTGTTAAACTATCACCCTAAGACTAAGTGATGCTAAGAAGAATTTCACCCCCTGGTTAAAGGAGTCTTTAGAGAACGAATATCATGAAAATTTGTGTGTGAATATGCAGTGATGTGAGCAAGAACATAGCCAGCAAGGAGGGAGTGGAGGCCACCAGGCCCTCTCACCCACACTGCCCCAACCACACCTCTTCCTGAGCAACTCCCAGGAATGCACTGCTCGGAAATGGCATTGGCCACAAACCGTGGTGGTGGCTGTCAGTTGTGAGCCCACAATGCAGAGGCAGAGAGAGAGAGAGAGAGAGAGAGAGAGAGAGAGAGAGGTCTTCCATCTGCTGGTTCACTCCCTAATTGGCTGCAACAGCCAATTCTGCCAGAATTGGGGCCGATCCAAAGCCAGGAGCCTGGAGCTTCTTTCCACTCAGGTGCGGGGGTGCAAGGACTGGGCCATCTTCCACTGCTTTCCCAAGCCATAGCAGAGAGCTGGACTGGAAGCAGAGCAGCTGGGTCTCAAACTGGATAGTGAGAGAGAGAGAGACAGAGAGAAAGGTCTTCCTTTTTGCCGTTGGTTCACCCTCCAATGGCCGCTGCAGCCGGCACATCTCGCTGATCCGAAGCCAGGAGCCAGGTGCTTCTCCTGGTCTCCCATGCAGGTGCAGGGCCCAAGCACTAGGGCCATCCTCCACTGCCTTCCCGGGCCATAGCAGAGAGCTGGCCTGGAAGAGGGGCAACCGGGATAGAATCCGGCACCCCAACCGGGACTAGAACCCGGTGTGCCGGCGCCGCAAGGTGGAGGATTAGCCTGTTAAGCCACGGTGCCGGCCTCCCATATGGGACTTTTAACTCCTATCTTACCCCTGACACCATGAAGCTTCTGAGATTTTCAAACTAAGACAAGGAAATGAGTGACACTCAATTATCTCTCCACAACTCCACCCTTTATGAATATTCAATTAATCCCCCTCCCAGACACCACCCCCTGTGTCTCCAGCTCAAATAAGGAAAAGACCTTAAACCTCATTGAGTGCTGCTCACTCTTGAGTATGCCCATACTCCCTCTTGAGTATGTGCTTTTGCTTTGCATTGCAAATAAACCTTGCTTCTCTGCTGACCTTTAGCTACATCTGATCTTTAAATTCTTTCATGCATCACAAATCAGAACCCGACCCAGGCACCCCAGGATCATAGTAACTTAGGTCGAACCTTGTGGCCAATTTAATAACATACAGCTAATGACTCAGGCATAGTTCATCTAGATGATAAGGGACGAGCTAGTCTGGTGTGACCCATATCTGGGGTGCTCCATCTGGTGGGCCCACACTGCCTTACCTGATGACTGGTGACATTAGGATAGGATGGCTGACAGTGAGTGCTCACCACACCTTAACCATGCTATCAGATTTACATGCATGTCTGTGTTACTTGGTCTGGCCAGTACTTTATGTGATAGGTCCTCTTCATTCTCATTTTATAGATGAGGAATCTGAGGCTTACTGAGTTAAGGAAACTGACCATTGTCAGGCACCTAGTAAGCAGCAGAGGTGGGCATCAACCTGTGATTACATAGCGTGTCTTGGCATGATACTGTCACTTGAGGCACACTTGTCTTGTGGCTTCCTAACCCTCCTTAACGCAACTTGCCTCTATGCCATGTTAACGTTAATCTATAAACTGAGCTAAATCAGGTCTTGCTGATACCAGACATCCCAGGCAGCTCTCCTGCCCACAAAGCGCCCATAGCACAAACAGCAACTTTGAGGGGAATGTGTACAAATTTCTAAACTAAGCGCATTAAGAGGAAGGCTCAGTGTGAACCCACTGCTTCTCCTTCAGTTTTCAATATTTAAAGTTTATTAGAGTTTTGACAAAAGAGGCAGTCATGCATTTTCAATGGGTAATGTGTTCTTAATAAGAACTTAACCAAGCAACTTCACAATGTTTTGTTTAGAAGAAAATAAATACAACTTAACAGGGACCTATTTTTCCAGCAAAGAGTAGATGTAAACTGAGCTGTAATTTTAACTATTTCTATTAAAATGGAATAATATTGAGCTTAAGTTCACTTGGCTTGAGAGTGTATTTGATAAACCAGAGTACAACAGAGAAGAAAAATAAGCTGGCATAAAGAAAAAAAATAAATCTCACTTGGATTTCATCCTCTTTTGTGGCTGAATAGTATTCCATTGTGTACACACACACAGTTCCTTTACCCATTCGTCTGTTGATGGAAGCTTAGGTTGATTTTTTCCTTAGCTATTGTTAATGATGCTGCCATGAACTTAGAACTGCAGCAATCTCTTTAATACATTGCTTTCATTTCTTTAGGCAAACGCCCAGTGGTGGGATAGCTGGATCCTATGGTGGTCCTATTTTTTATTTTTTGAAGTACTTCCATTCCGTTTTCCATAATGGGCTATACTAGTTTACATTATCACCAACCGTGTGTAAGTGTTCCCACTTCTCAACGGCCATGTTAGCATTTGCTACCTTTTTTTTTTTTCTTTTTTTTATGTTATAGCCGTTCTAATTGGATGAGGTAATATTTCATTGTTGTTTTGATTTGCATTTTCCTGATAATTAGTGATAGTGAGCATGTTTTATACACCTGTTGGCCATTTGTATGTCGTCTTTCGAGAAATGTCTATTCATGTCTTTCTCATTTTAAAACTGGGTTATTTGTATGTGTGTGTATGGTTTTTTTGTTTTGCTATTGAGTTGTTGGAGTTCCTTAAGTATTCTAGACACTAATTCATTGTAAGATATGTAGTTTGCAAGTATTTTCTCCCATTCTATGGGCTGTCTCTGCACTCTATTATTTTCTTCATGTTTTAGAAATCTTTTAGTTTAATATAATCCCATCTACTTTTGCTTATGTTGCCTGTTCTTTTGAGTGCTTATCCAAAAAATTCCTTGCTCATACCAGTGTCACAGAACATTTTCTTTATGCTTTCTTCTAATAGTTTTATAATTTTTTGTGGGGTCTTATATGTATGACTTGAATTCCTTTTTAGTTGATTTTTGCATCTTAGGGGATTTGGGTGGCAGGGACTTAAGTACTTAAGCCATTTTCTACTACCTTCCCAGGGGCATTAGAAGGAAGCCAGATTGGAAGCAGAGCAGCTGGACTTGAACCAGCATTGTGACGTGGCGTGCCAGTGGTGCAAGGGGCAGCTTAACCAGCAGTGTCACAACATCCACCCTTATTTGAAGATTTGCTTAAATGTTTACAAGTTTAAAATTCTTCTTTCTAATGATGAAACCTCTTATCATTTTTATTTCTAATAATGCTTTCTGCCATAAAGTCATCTTTCTCTGATATTATCTGCTTTTTTGTTGGTTAATATTTGATATAACTTTATTTTTTTAAGTTTTGAAGTTTTGTAGGTTTATCTTTTAGACATTTCTTTTTTAGGTAATGTAGAGCATGATTTTTAGAGACTGGAGTCTATCAATCTTTGTTGTAAAATTGGATTTCAGTCTACTTACAGTGTGATGACTGGCATGCTTTAAATTCATCTCTAGTATCTTAAACGGTACTGTCTCCTTTTCCTGCATTTTTAAACATTTCTGTTTACCTATTGACTTCCTTTTAATTATTTAAAGGTTTTTAAAAATTGTAATTCACTTATTAATCTGTCTCAGTTTCTTTAGTGGCTAACTAGACATTGCAGCAACATCTAGAGTTAATCAATATGTGCACCATCCTCAAAAGTATACCATCATCTTGGAAAGAATAACTCTAGTCACCTTTCTTCTGGGATCAATTTCTTTATGTCCTTCATAAATTAGATACTTTCATTGTGGTTCTTTATAGTTCATACTAGTTCAAAGTTAGTCAATTTGATATCTTTGTTCACTATTTCTTCTTATATCTCACACTTTCTTTTGGGATTGTTTTTTTAATTCCTGAGGAACATCCTTATGATTTCTAGCATGGTATGTTTATTAGAGGTAAATTTTCTTGTTTTTTTCTGTCTGAAGATGTCTTGAATGTCCCACTGGGAGTTGTAGATTACCAATCATTGCCTTGGTGTCTTGCTTCCATTTTTAATTGATAGGTCTGAAGTTAATATAATCGCTGTTCATGTGTAAGCAACATGTTTTTAGCCTTTTAATCATTTTTTCCTTTTATTTCTTTATCCATTTAAGAAAAAGTGCCGACTTGATCCTAATGAGTCAGGCCTTCTCATAGGTACTAAACATACATTGTAGAATAAGAAAGAAACAGTTTCCATCTTCATGAACTTTAATGCTTAGAACACTGAAAATAGATTAGCATTAAAAAAAAAATCTATTGTCGGGGATTTGAAGGCATGGGGGGCTGCCATTTATTTGTATGTGGTAGGGATCAGCCATCATGCTCATCACTAAATATATTATTATCTCACTTATGTATATGACAAAACTCCAAATGCCATCACTAGATATACAGACTTCGGACATTCTAGACTCAGTCTTCTTTTCCAGGCTAATTATCTATCATTTTAATCTATACTTCCACTCAGCCTCCTTGATCCACTCAAGTTTGCCAGGAACAATCATATCCTTCCATGATTCTACTTTCCATACTCTGGAAAATCCTACTAACCCATGCATAATCCAATGTTCTTTTGTCTAGTGTTACAAAATTTCCCGGTTGTAAGTTTTTCCTTTTGTTTTGTCCCTAAATAGTCCTCATATGGTCAGTGCATCTGTGGGTTCAATTGTAGGTCAAAAATATTTGGAAAAAAATTTGTGCTTATACTGAACATATTTGTATTTTTTCTTATCATTATTCTCTAAACAATATAACAAATATTACAGAACATTTGCATTTTTGGTTATTGTAAGTAACCTAGAAATGATTTGCTATAGATGGAAGAATGTGTAGGTTGTTCGCATGTACTCCACAGTCTTATCAAGTGAATTGAGCATCCACAGATTTTATTATCCTTGAGATCTCCTGGAACCAATCCTTCATGAATATCAAGGGATGACTGTAATAGGAATTTCTAGTTCTAGTTAACATGGAGTACTATCTACCTACATTTATTAACACACATACAAGTTTACTGTCCTGCAATATACAACCAAAAATTGGACAAAACATAAAACAACAATTTTCAGGAGACTGAGCATTATATATCAAAGATAGTGACTCTTGAGAATCATAAGGTGAAACAGGGTGAGTTCTATGATTCTCTACCTTGCTGCCTTGGGAGTAGTTCGAGGCTGTTGTAGGGAAGGAGAACCAAGATGGAGCCCAGGGGACCACCTCTGAGTTGCTGATACACAGGTGAGAGTCAGGAACTCCCAGGCACCCAGAGTTCTCAGGACCAGAGAGGTGGAACTACACAAAGGATCTTCCTTGAGTATATGGCTAGCAACTCGAAGTTGGGGAAAGAACCAGATACAATGTTGAGGGGTAACAAAGCCTAGGTCCACCATGGGCCATTCACGGAGGATTTGGTTCATTAGTTGTATTCTCTGGGTTGGTTTGTGGTAGTTTTCCATTGACCTTAAATAAAGGTCATTGTAATACTACAGAATGCTTTACAGGATCACCTGCCTTCCATACTCTTCCTGACCTCATGGTAGAGAAGTAGTCCAAGTTCCCTGTGGTAACCAGGATGAATCATCTCAGCCTGCACAGAACTCTTCTTTGCTTGCTGATTCAGAGGCATGAGGATCCCAAACTAGCTGGGTGGCAGTCTTCTGTTTTAATGGAATCATTCTGTCTCTTAGTAGAATTCTTCCCTTTAGAAATAAGACTTCTAGGCCAGTGCAACCTAAGTTTACAAGACCAGAAAGCAAAAACTTTGCTCGTGGGTCATTACAGGTGTCTGCTGGTAATTTATAAAGAATAGAGGTTCATTTTGGCTCATGGTTCTGGGTTCTGGGTTCTGGAAAGTCTAAGGGAATAGCACTGGTGAGGGTCTCATGCTGCTTCAACTCATGAAGAAAAGCAGATGAACAAATGAAAGAGACAAAACACTAAGAGCAACCCCACTGTAAAACAACACACTCTTGTGGCTAATCCAGTCCCACAAGAAAGGCATTAATTCCTGTCAGTGACCTATTCATTTCTTATAGGTCCCATCTTCTAATACCATCACAAAGGCAATTAAATTTCAATGTGAATTTTGGTGAAGATAACAAGTTCAAACCATAACAAGGGGCAACAGTGAATAGTGTCATTCCCATTTCCACTCCTTGATTGCTAGATCCATGAGTTCTGGCTATGGGAGAACAAGTATCATGCATTGAACACTGGTTCCAAGCATATATAGCCTTTGGGAGAAGCTTGCCCCAGCCCTGCAAAATATTGTTACTTACCTAACACTGTAATTGAGTCTTCAAAAGGCCATTCCACTGTTCTATCTAACTAGCTACTCAGGATTGTGGGGAGCGTGGCAAGACCAGTGAATTCTGTGAGCCTAGATCTACTGCCATACTTCTTTTGCTGTGAAATTCCATGACCAAGGCAATGTTGTATGGAATATTGACTGTGGATAAGGCATTTTGTAAGTCATGGATGGTATCTTTAGCATGGTACGAAAAGTAAATCCGTAGCCAGAGTAAATGTTTTTTTCTAGTAAGAACAAAATGCTATACTTTTCATGAAGAAATAAGTCCAAATAATCAACCTACCAACAGGTTACTGACTGATCGCCTTGGAACTGTGTCATATTTTGGACTCAGTGTTTATGTATGCTACTGGTAGATTAACGCTCAGCAGTAACTTCAGCTAGGTTGACCTCGGTGTGTGGAAGACCATGTTGCTGAGCCCAGGCACAACCTACAGCTCTAATACTATGCCCATGTGCTCATGAGCCTATTTGGTGATAACCAAGGGGTCTGGCTGAGGAAAGAAACTCGTTCTTGTCCACAAAACAATTCCTCCTACCCACCTGATCATGAAAATCTTCCTCTGCTGAGGTCACCCTTTGGTGAGCGTTCACATGAAACACACATATTTTCAGATTTTTGGCCCACTCAGAGATCTAGGCATGTACTACTTTCCCAAATTTCCTTAAAACCATTTTTCTGATGATGATCCTCCCAAGTTCCTGACTATCCTGCTAAACCATTGACCACACCACACAAAACAGTATATAATCACACATCTGACCATTTCTCCTTCTAGGGAAAGTGATCAACCAGCTGCAATGCTTGAAGTTTTATACCTTAGAAGGATTTCCCTTTACTGCTGTGTGTCAGGGATAGCCAACCCCCAAACAGGCTACAGCGCTGCAGCTGTCCCCTTTTGATCTGTGCCTATATGTTTTACACAGCCATCTGTAAACCAGGCTTCAATCTTGTCAATCCTTCTTGATTGTAGGAAACTCCCCAAAGGCCATGGGTACAGTCTGGGAGAGAAAAGGCAATGCAGCAGGAGTGAGAGCAGTGGGTATTTTGGCT
The DNA here is from genome assembly GCF_033115175.1 of Lepus europaeus. NCBI lineage: Eukaryota > Metazoa > Chordata > Mammalia > Lagomorpha > Leporidae > Lepus > Lepus europaeus. Next base: position 39,656,327 of record NC_084832.1, on the reverse strand, counting down.
ATGCCTTCATGTAAGTCACATACACCTTGAGGGCCTGCTCAGGCCCGATCAGGAATATACCACTTACAGAGACGTTCTTAAAGGGCATACAGAAAACATATGCTTTCCTTTTCTACATCTTCAACTCTGGCTACTAGTACACCTAGAAGAAAACCTACAATATTTCTAAAATAACTTAATTTTCTCATTCTCTTTAAATTCTTGCAAAAAAAGCCAATATATATAAAAAAAAAACCAAAATGGCAGCATACGATTATGATTCTCGTTAATAAAACCAAAATAAGGATGTTTTCATGAAATATTAATAGGATGTCTGTAATGTAGAGGTGTATGCATGAGATACTGTCTGTAGTTGCTAGATTTTTCTTTCTATACTGATAAAAAGTCCAAATCTATCTTTACCATTGAACCACTCTTTGAAAAAGCATTTATAAAATGTGACTATTTAGGGCCTGTTCACTTGGTTAATCCTCCCCTGCAGCACCGGCATCCCATATGGGTGCTGGGTTCTAGTCCTGGTTGCTCCTCTTCCAGGCCAGCTCTCTGTTGTGGCCCAGGAAGGCAGTGGAGGATGGCCCAAGTGCTTGGGCCCTGCACCCGCATGGGAGACCAGGAGGAAGCACCTGGCTCCTGGCTTTGGATCAGCACAGTGCGCCGGCCATAGCGGCCATTTGGGGGGTGAACCAATGGAAAGGAAAACCTTTCTCTCTGTCTCTCTCTTTCACTGTCCACTCTGCCTGTAAAAAAAAAAAAGGTAGCTACAGCAACATCATGTTGTGGTTCTTGAGTCAACCCAGGTTCTGCCTTGGAGATGAAATATTTATTCCGGGAATCTTACCTAACACTGTTGAGATTTACATGTGTGTTTACTTTTTATTAGGCATGTACTGATCTGACTTGTTTGAGTTTTATTGGCACTTATAACCATGAGAAGATTACTGACTCATGACAGCAGAATTTAAGTGAGTCATTGGATTCATTAATCAAAATGACTTCAGAGATGATTTACAATGGAGAATCGATAAGTAACTTATCTTCTTTATTTAAAAGTACCTAAAGTACTTAGTATCAAGTTATTAAAATATTCATACCTATTGAAGTGTAATGTACATAAAAGAGAATGCCTACCTCTTGGTGCCCTTAGTGCCACATGTTTTGACAGTAGTATATATCCACATAACCTTCCCCATAACATTTGCATCACTGTGGAAAGTTTCTTCCGTGCCCCCTTCCAACTCCCGCAGAGGTAATCCCTTTCGGATTTCTATCACTATCGCCTTATTTTTCCTGTCCCTATGTTTTATGTAAACAGAATCATCCATTATTCTTCTGTGCTTAGATAGTGATAGTTAAATACTTATTTTGGTACCCGCCTGCTGCACCAGTGAGTTAAGCTGCTGCCTTCCATGCTGCCATCCCAAATCAGAATGCCCGTTTCAGTCCTTGCCGCTCCATTTCTTATCCAGCTTCCTTTTAGTGTTCCTGGGAGGACAGCAGCAGATCATCCAAGTACTTTGGTCCCTGCCACCCACATGGGAGATTCAGACAGAGTTATGGCTCCTGGCTTTTGCCTGGCCCAGACCTGGCCATTGTGGCCATTTGGAGAATGAACTTATGTGTAGATTTCTCTCCATCTCTGCTTCTCTCTCTATCATTCTGCCTTTCAACTAAATAAATAAGTATTTTAAGTGCTTTTTATTTTATGGAATTTTTAATTATTTTTTATATTTCCCTCATCAAAATAGTTTTAAAAATAACCCGCAAACACTTTACTTTTGAGATTAGTGTTTCTGTTGTTTACTGCCACTATCTAGCAATGGTTTGAAACCTGAATAAAAAGGCATGATTTCCCCTAGGAAGTAACTCTGGGTCCACCAAATTAGGAAATATTTTGGCCTCTGTATTTATGTTGAAGGATTAACATGTACTCAGGAGGAGTAACTCATGAACTTTGGAGCTGGAAGGGATTTCAGGGATCACTGTAGGAAGCAAGAATAGTCATGGAACTTCCCTAAGTCAACTGTTTTGCTAGAGAGATCTTGAGGATAGAGTGGGAAGCCAGAGAGATAAAATCTCTGCCTTCATGAAATTTGTGTTACATCAGGATAGAAAGAACGTAAGCAGTAACGGCACTAACATGTGATGAATAGTATGGTAGCAGGTATCATAGAGTTATGTTCATCTAGTACTGTCAGAGGTCAAGGGTGTTTTCCTTGGGGAATTGATGTTTATGAACTCAGAGGATAAGCAGGAGTAAGCTAAGAAAGAGATAGAGAAGGAGGAAATGGGGAGAGGGGAGGCAGGATTGATTCGGAGAGGCCAGCCTGGGCAGTGATAGAGAGGTCACAGTGTGGTACCCATGGGGCACTACAAGGAACTAACAGAAGGTCAGAGATGACATAAAGTGGTCAAGGAGGAAACCAGCAGAAATAGCAAGAGCTGCTGAGCTAAGTTAAGGGGTTTTGAATTCATTTCATGGAAGAGTTAAGTGAGTTAATACATGATCAGATTTGCAGAAAACCTGTCTGTCTATGTCACAGAGAAGCAAGTTTGGAGATATGGAGACACATCAGAGGCTATTTCTTGAACCAGGGTGGTGGGGTTTGTGGGAGGGGAATTGAAGTCAGACATACTTCAGGAATAATTGCACCAGCTTTAGAGCATATGCATGGATAGTGAGGAAGAAAAATAACTGAAAGATTTTTCTCAGATTTCTTGTTCAAGCAAATACCCATTGACAGCCCTATTTTCTGAAATAGGGAATACTCAAGGAAATGGCCATTTTGAGGGGTAGAGTGATGGAAACAAGCACAGGTAAAAATATTGAGTCCAAATTTTGACATCTGGAGGTGCTTATGAGACATTCAAATGGATTTGTCCCAAAGGCACATGTCTAAAGCTGTAGAAAAAAGGAATGGCCAAAGAGACACCTTTGTCATCATGAGCAAGTAAATAGTGGTGCAATAGTCTACAAAATGGTGTGTAATTCTTGGAGATAATTAGTATGTTGTTTCATAGACTGGCTTCCATGATGGACTGGTTCTATGTGATGCTTTTAACAAATAAAATTACCTTGTGGTCAAGTACATTTGGGACATGCATCAAATAACACCCTTCTCCTGAAAATGTACAAGGCACATTATTGGATTAAAGACCAGGAAGTCCAGTAGTGTCAAAACATGTTTTATAATGCTGTGTTTTTCAAACACAACCTCCTGCCTCCATTGTTATAATACATAAGAAAGACACTAAACCATACCAGTATTTTGCCATATGGTTTTCATCTTGGACATGACCTATACCTGACTAACTTGTCTCTGGGCAACTAGAATTCTGCTTCACTTTCTAACAGTAATAGGATGCAGTAAGTCTTTGTTCACAGAGCTGCAACACAAGTGTTTTTGATTGCTGGATGCTTAATATGGTATTAAAAGCAATTTGCAGGTGCAGTGCCACTCATTTTTTTCTCCAGAAGCCTTTTCTTTAAGACATGCAAACTTGATGCAATGCATAAATACAACTTTAGGACCATAGTGATTCTTCCCACAGTACCTGCCCTCCCACTCATACTCTCACTCTTCCTCCTCTCTCTCCTATTCCCATTCTTAATTTCTAAGTTCTAGTTTCAATTAACTTTATACACATAAGATTAATTCTATAGTAAGTGAAGAGTTCAACAAATAGTACAGGCAAAAAAACCAAAAAACAAAAAACAAACTGCTCCTCAACAGTGGAGATAAGGGCTGTCCAAAGTCACAGCATCTCAAAGTGTCAATTTCACTACTATAGATTACCTTTTATGTGCTCTGTTAGTTACTGCAGATCAGGGAGAACAAACGGAACTTGTCTTTTGGGGATTGGCTTATTTCACTAAGTATGATTTCCAGTTTCATCCATTTTGCTGAAAATGACAGGATTTCAATTTTTTTTTTTAACTCTGGGTAGTAGTCCATGTATATATATCCCATAATTTCTTTATCCAGTCTACAGTTGATAGACATTTGGGTTGATTTCATATATTAATTGCCACTTATTTTGCATTATATTTTTAACTCAGCTTAAAATATGATAGTTCTTTTGTTGAATACAAAGATAACCATAATTTGCTTTACTTTAGGTCTTTAAAAAGTTCATGCGAATGTGCAATAGAAAAAACTATGCAAAGATTTCAAACTTTTTTATGGCAAAGTAAAATTCCATTTTAAGCCAATTTTTTTCCATGAACCTTAAGACATACACTCATATAGTGGAGAACATTAAATCATTTAATTATGTTTCAAACAGATAATGTCTTCTTTGGTTTTCCTCTTACCCAAGGTATTACAGCTTTGAAAAAGCTGTAGCAGCAGGGTGGTTGCTAAAACTTTCGGATGAAACATTGAACATAGGCTGTAGATAATCAGTATTTATTCAAATAAACAGGATTACTTTATAGTGTAATAAGGAAAAAGGCATCCAGGTACGGTATTTTTTGTTTGTTTGTTTGTTTAACTGGAATATTCTCCTCCACTCCACTGGTTCTCCATGTGCCTTTGAGCTACTGACCAGCATTACCATCAGGGTCCCTCAGAGAAGTAGTTAGGCCCCAATCTCAAAATGTCCTGCTGGGCCTCCACAGGCACCACAACCCTGACATCCACAGTAGAGGTTGGAATCTTCTCCCCACTGAAAGGGATTCAGTGAGGTTCCATTCACTTCGTTCACATCTATTTCTCCTGGTTACCAATCTTGCTTCCTGGCATTCGTTGATCTATTCATTCAGCAAATAGTTATCAGTTATCGAGGGTCTTCTAAGAGCCAGATAATACATTCTGTTCTGGGATAGAACAACGCCTGAGAAAGACACGTTTTTGCCGAGGGACTCATATTCAGATGGTATTTTTCTTTAGTACAGAAATCCGGTCTCATGTTATGATACATTGCCTTTTCTCTCTTTTCAAATCCAGTCATCAGCAATTCAGTCTGAATTACTTTTGCATCTCTCAGCTCCACCCCACATCTATCATTGATTATCCTTGTCATATCATCATTTCTAACTTGGCCTGTTGCAATATCTGTTATCTGGTTTTTCCGCCTTTACTTTTCTACTTCTGTCTCTCTTTCTCCACCCTCTTGCTAGAGTTTCTCTTTCAAAAATACAGATCTCATCAATTACTTCTGCTTTAAAATCTTTAATGAACATTGTTTATGGAAGTTACCTGGTCTTTGGATGGATTTGAAGTCTTAATTTGATTTCATATACTTTCTTAATCTCATCTCTACTCTCTATACTCCTTACAGAACTTCTCCCAGCTATGGTATGACAAATTCCCTGTCTCAATGCTACACACTCATTCTTCATTTTTTGGCTTAGAATCCCTTTGCCACTTTCATTGACTTCCTTATCATTAAAATACTCACTGGCTTGTATTGTGTTGCAGTTAAGTTGCTGCCTGCAAAGCCAGCATCCCATTTGAGCATGAGTTCGAGTCCTGCTTGCTCCACTTTTGATCCAGCTCCCTGCTAATATGCCTGGGAAAGCAGTGGAAGATGACAGAAGTACTTGGCCCCTGCCATGCACATAGGTCTGCCTTGCCCAGACTGGCTGTTGTGGCCATTTGGGAGGGTAAACCAGCTGATGGAAGATCCCCACCATGTGTAAATCTGCCTTTCAAATAGATAAATAAATCTCTATGCAAATAAAAATAAAAATACCCACTAAATTCTGAATTCTCCAAGTAGACGGGATAACGCTCCTTGCTGCTACTATACCTTGACCACAGCACTAACCTTGTATGTGAAAACTGAATGCCTGCTGTTTGTGTACTTCCATCCCACTGTAGTTTGTGAGCTTCCAAAGAAAAGGCTGGCAAACATTTCCAGAAGAGAATTTTGCAGCCCAAATGGTTTCTGTGCCAAGCTCTCAACTCATCCATTGCAGTATGATGCAATGTACCCAAAGATAATCCATAGATAAAATGTAAAGGAATGAGTGGAACTGAGCTTCCGTAAAAACTGGTTTATGGACACAGAGATCTGAATCATCAATAATTTTCCATGTTAAAAATATTTTCTTCCTTTGTTTTTCCCTGCAACCATTAGAAAAACAGAAAAACTATGGACTGGGTATTTAGCCTAGCTGTTAAGACACATACACACACACACAGACCGGCCTGCGCCACAGCTCACTTGGCTAATTCTCGCCTGTGGCACCAGCACCCCAGGTTCTAGTCCCGGTTGGGGCACCAGATTCTGTCCCGGTTGCCCCTCTTCCAGTCCAGCTCTCTGCTATGGCCCGGGAAGGCAGTGGAGGATGGCCCAAGTGCTTGGGCGCATGCACCCGCATGGGAGACCAGGAAGAAGCACCTGGCTCCTGGCTTTGGATCAGCATAGCTCTGACCTCAACGGTCATTTGGGGGGTGAACCAACGGAAGGAAGACCTTTCTCTCTGTCTCTCTCTCTCACTGTCCACTCTGCCTGGGGGGGAGGGGGGGGAGACACACACAGTCTATATTGGAGTACTTGGGTTTAATTCCTGGCTCTGATTCCTGATTCCAGCTTCCTGCTAACAAGGATCCTAGAAGGCAACAGTGGTGGCTCAGAGAGTTGAATTGCTAACACGCAAATGGGAGACGCGAATTGCGCTTCTAGCTCCCGGCCATGGCTGTTGCACATTTGGGGAGTGGACCAGCAGGTGGGAGTGCTTGCTCTCTCTTTCTCCCCTCCCATCTCTCCCTCTTAAGTAAATAAATAAAGAGTTACTTATTTACTTGAAAGTCAGAGTTACACAGAGAGAGGAGAGGCAGAGAGAGGGAGAGAGAGGTCTTCAATCTGATGATTCACTCCTCAATTGGCCGCAATGGCCAGGAGCCAGGAGCTTCTTCCAGGTCTTCCACTCAGGTGCAGGAGCCCAAGGACTTGGGCCATCTTCCACTGCTTTCCCAGGCCATAGCAGAGAGCTGGATTGGAAGTGGAGCAGCCGGGTCTCGAACTGGCGCCCATATGGGATGCCAGTGCTTCAGGTCAGGGCATTAACCTTCTTGCGCCACAGTGCCGGCCCCAGTAAATAAATATTTTTAAAAATATTTTTAGCTTGTGGAACATGCAAACATAGACTTGGCCCATGTTCTGTAATTTGCTCACTCTGTTCTAAATGGTAGGGCTATTTTGCATTTATTTTCATGTATTGCATTCACTGCTGGCAACCGACATTCTTGGTGCTGCACAAATGTTTGCTAAAATGATTCATATGGAGACAAATGCTTATCATTTCGTGATATCTTCCATCACCAACTTCAGTGTGTGAAATAGTACAAAATGTTAATTAACTGAAGATTAGCTAGAAACCACATTAAAATTTCAACACTTGCGAAAAAAAAAATCTTTCTGAAGTATGTTATTTCAATTTTCTGCCCTAGTAAGTACTGTTTCATGGACACACTTAATTATCTTGTGATGCCCTCAGGTTGGGATTAAAGATAAGAATTCTCATTGTGTGACCAAGTAAATGCAGACTACAGAAAGGATAGCTAATTGAACCCCAAATGCAAAGAGATTGAGGTTTACTCTAGAAAGAACCTGTTTGATGCAGATTAAATCCCTGAGATGTATTTGTTTTTCAGTGATATTTTCTTTTTTCTATAAAATGGGGCATAAATAACAAAAATAAAAGGGAACAAGAATGATTAATAAATGGTTCTTATTAACAGGGTTCCAGTTCTATACAGGAAACTCTGAACATAGGGGTTGTTAATTTCATTATTCTTTCTCTCTATCCCCTCCTATTGGGGAGCTAAAGCTGCAATGTTGATCAAGGAGAAAACATTGAAATCAATGCATTTATAACCTTGGCCTAAGGAAAAATATCGTGGTATCTATCAGATGAAAGCTTGGTTTTAATGATCTAGTTGAAGGTTTCCTTTAACTCTAAATGGACCCTCAGATGAGTATAATGATTTAACTATCTAGAAGTCTTTCCATGTGGCAAAAGCACAAAGACTTCTGTTTTTTTCCACCCAAAGTTCACCTGAGTTAATTATTTATCTTATTTTTGAGCATGGTACAGTTGTAAAAGCACTCCTCTGGAGCAAAAGGACTTGGGTCCCTAGATTTGTTCTATAAATTCCTAAGTTGATGCTAATATTAACACTTCACACAGTTGGGGTGAGATTTCCTATTGCAAACATTGCATGAGGCATGCATGCAGGTGGAGGGCTCAGTAGATGTGTTTTCCCTCTACCTGATGATTTAGTCATGTAATTACAGAATAATAAGCACAATACTAATTTCTATTTCTTGTCACTTTACTGTGTATTAAGGAAAGACATGGGGCCAGCACTGTGGTGTAGAAGTTTGAACCTCCACCTGCAATGCTGGCAGCCCATATATGCGCCATTTCAGGTCCTGCCTATTCCTCTTCCAATCCAGCTCCCTGCTAATGTGCCTAGGAAAGCAGTGAAAGATGGCCCAGGTACTTGTGCCCTTTGACCTGGAAGAAGCTCCTGGCTTTGACCCAGCCCAGCCCTGTCCTTTGTTTCCATTTGGAATGTAAACCAGTGGATGGAAGTTTTCTCTCTCCCTCTCTCTTCCTCTGTATTTATGATTTACAAACAAATAAATAAAATCTTTTTTTTACAACAACAACAAAAGACTCCAAAAGATGGCCTTATTCTGCCATTGCATTGTACTAGAAGAGGCACTATGTCTATTTAGGCAAAAAAAAAAAAAAAAAAGATTAATTTGCACAAGGCCATCTTTGTTCATCATTGTAGGCATTAGCAGTTAAATGCCATTCTTGAGAGAGTCATCATGAATGGGAAACATAGATTTGGCCTCTTATGAATCTTGGAAAAAAATGCAATTAGAGGAATTCTAGACAAGGTCTGGCTGCAGCTCTGTGGCAATCTTTTTCACTCAAGACTCAAGAGTATGTATGTTCACACCAAAATGGCCAACCAGAGAGTATACTTTGAGAGGCATCACCAGGGAGGACCCTCAGAGAAATCTGTCTTTTGTTCTAACTGCCACTGTGTTTGGAATTTCATAAGAAATCAACCTTTTAGGTTAAGAAGTACCTTAAAATTTTTCTTCTTATTTTCTCTATCCATTCAATAAGTACTCATTGAACAATAATGATACATCAATACAATGTCAGGTACTTGAATAAAAGAAAATATAGCTTCTTAGCTATTAAGATGATCATAGTCTATGGAAGGAGACAGAAAACTAATAATGACAATAATAGCTAATATTTATCATGGGCCAGATACCGTGCAAAACAATTAGATATTGTCTCCCCTAATTCTTATAACAAACATAAATGACAAGCAAATTTATATTTATTTATTTATTAGTAGAAAACTGTTATTTAGTAAATATAAATTTCCAAAGTACAACTTTTAGATTATAGTGGTTTTTCCTCCATAACCACCCTCCCACCCACAAACCATCCCATCTCCTACTCCCTCTCCCATCCCATTCTTCATTAAGATTTATTTTTAATTATCTTTATATACAGAAGATCAACTCTATACTAAGTAAAGATTTTAATAGTTTGCACCCACACAGCCACACAAAGTATAAAGTACTGTTTGAAGACTAGTTTTACTGTTAATTCTCATAGTACAACACGTAAGGACAGAGATCCTACATGGGGAACAAGTACACAGTGACTCCTGTTGTTGATTTAACAATTGACACTCTTATTTATGATGTCAGTAGTCACTTGAGGCTCTTGTCATACAGGCAAATTTAAACCCCATTTTCCATGTAGAAACTGAATGCCAAATGGGTAGACAGTATCTTAAGGAAACTGACCTAGATTAGGAACTGGAGTAGAAATGAAGAGGAGATAATCATCAACTAAGAAGATTTATTGCAACCTAACTGGTTGCTAATTTTTAATATTGTTTGCAATTTTTCTCACAAAATTTCTATTTATTTATTTATTTATTCAGCAGAGGAGGGAGAGAAAGAGAGAGGGAGAAAGGGAGAGAGGGAGAGGGAGAGAGAGAAACAGAATTCTCATCTGCCGGCTCACTTCTCAAATGCTTGAAACAGCTAGAACTGGGCAGATGTCAAAGCTGGGAGCAAGGAACTCAGTCCAGGTCACCCATATGGATGGCAGGAATGCAACTACTTGAGTGTAGTGGTTAAGACATTGCTTAGGATGCTCGCATCCCCTATCTGAATGCCTGGGTTCAAGTTGTAGCGCCACACCTGATTCCAGCATCCTGGGAGGCAGAGGTGATTGCTTAAATATTCAGGTCTCTGCCATCCACATGGTAGACCAATATTGAGATCTGGGCTCCTGACTTAGGTCTGACTCGGTACCAACTGTTGTGGGCGTTTGGGGAGTGAACCAAATCTCTGTCTCCTTCTGAGTGTCTCCACCTTTCAAATAAATACATTTTTAAAAAGATACACACACACACACACACACATATATATACACACATACGTAGTTATGTATACACACACACACACATATACACACATATAAAAGAACATGGATCTTCTCCTAAACCGACTCTACCTATCCTACTTGATAGCTCTGTTATCTTTAGTGCTCAGAACAAAAATCTTAGTGTCATTCTTGATTTCTCTTATTCTTCATATTTTAATGACTAGAAGTGAAATTAAAAGCTAACATCACTTGATAATAAGCCACACTGACACAGAGGAAAAGACATTGAAAGAGAGAGAGAGAGAGAGAGAGAGAGAGAGAGAGAGATTGCCACTGATGCTTTACCCCCCACCCCATGCCTGGCTGTGTATTTGAGCCATCATCAACCAAGTACTTGAATCACCCATCATCTGCTGACTTCCAGGATACACATTAGCAGGAGTGGAAGTAGGATTTGATCACAGGCACTCTGATATGGAACATGGGTGTCTCAAGTGGTGACTTAACTCACTGGGCCACAATGCCATTGTACTGCTTCTTCTGATATGATGAATTGAGAAAGTCACACATCATTTCAGTGATATGCTTGCCAAAATGCAATCCAATCATAAACTAATCAGAAAAATAAATTGTGGGACATTCTACAAAACACCTGACTATTACTCATCAAAAAATGTTCAGGTGATGAAACACAAGGTACTAGCAAACTGCTTGTACAGACTGGGGGAAAGAAAGGTGCTGCAACTTTTAAATTCAGTGTGGATTGCTCTAATGGATACTGGAGCAGAGAAAGGACACTGAGGAAAAACTGTAGAGATGTCAATTCTAAAATTTAGTTAATGGTTTTGTATCGATGTTAATTTCCTGGATTTGAACATTGCCTAATGGTTACATAATTAGTATTGGAGGAAGCCAAATTAAAGGTAGATGGGAACTCTCTTTTTTGCAACTTTTCTGAAACCCTAGAATTAGTCCAAAACAAAAAAAATCTTTTTGAACTTTATTTCAAAATTTATGTGAAATCTAGCCACTTTTTATATCCCTACTCTCCCTACTAAAATCACTTTGATTTATTGTAACTTTGTTTTTCAGCTAGATTATTGTAATCATATCTGCGTTTATCTTTTTGCTTTTTTTCTTGCTCCCCTGAAGTCAGTTTTCCATACAGTAGTCATAATATTCTTTTATAAGTCAAATATAAAGTTCTATACCACTCCCTTCCCTCACGTTACACTTTGGGTAAAGGACAGGTTCTTATATTGTGCAGATAACCTGTTGCTGTTTTCCTTAGTTCCCTCTCTGGCCCCCTTTTGTACCACTTGCCCACTCATTCTTACTGGCTCCCACCACATTGACCACCTTGATCTTCCCTGGATATATTAGGAACATTCCCACTGTGAAACCCGTGCACTAACTGTTCTTTCTGCTAGGAACACTTTTCCCTAGACACCATCTTGATTAATGCCTTAACTCTCGAATGTCCTATCTCAATGAGGCTTACCCACCCTCCTAGCTTAAAATTTCAGTGCTCCCTGCTCATCCTCGCTAGCACTCCCAATCCTCTTAGATATGTTCTACTTAAAAATCTGTCCATGATTTATCATCATCATCATGATCATTGTATCATCAATACCATCATTACTAATGGTCTTCTAAAAACCTGAATATAAACTCCAGAATGGCAGAAATCTGTCCCATTTTTCCTGCTGATTTATCCCAAGACCCTAGAAAAGTTTCTAGAACAGAGTAGGCACCCCTTAAATACCTGTAAATGAACAAAAGGTAGAATAGACAGAGATTGGCAATGATGGTGGTGAAAGTGTAGGGAGTGTTGTTAACTCAGTGGCTACTGACTTGGGTAACAGACAGGAAGATGATACAGCCAGGCCGTATATCAGGACAAACTTGTAAGGGGAGCTATCTACTGGACATCCCTAGGTAGGGGTCCAATAAACTGCTTAATGTGCAGCTCTGCAACTCTGGGCAGAGATCTTGGAAGGTAAGAGACATTTAGATGTCTTCTCTTACAGCTACAGGCATGTGAAGAGTGACAAAAGGAAGTCTCTTGCAAGTTAGCTATCCATCTCCTTACCAAGAGAAAGCCTGGGTGGCATAAAGCTCTGACAGGTTGCTGGTAGGTGGGATGGAGAACGGCTCAGAAACAAGGTGACTGGTATCGCAATTTGCCATAAAGCTAAACCATATTGAGGCGAGGAAAGGATTAGAGAATGCAAACAATTTCTTGTCCTTTATTTTATTTTTCAGACTTATTTTATTTATTTGAAAGACAGAATTAGAAAGAGAGAGAGAGAGAGAGAAAGAGGAGAGAGAGAGGTCTTCTATCTTCTGCTTCACTCCGAAAATGGCCACAATGACTGGGGCTGGACCACATTGAAGCCATGATCCAGGAGCTTCTTCCAGATCTCCCACACGGGTGCAGGGGTCCAAACACTTGGTCCATCTTCCACTGCTTTCCTAGGCACATTAGCAGGAAGCTGGATTGGAAGTGGGGCAGCTGGGACTTGAACCGGTGCCCAAATGCCTAGCCTGCATCCCAGGCGGTGTCCTTACCGGCTATACCATAATGCCGGCCCCTCCTTGTTCTTTCAAATAAAGCAGAACCAAAGGATAGTGGGACACAACTTCTGATGCCCTATGCCAAACAAATCAAATGGTATTCAATACGAGGGGACTTTAAAAAGTTCATTAGCATTGATTCCATTTTCCACAAACTTTTTGATGCCCCCTTATCTGTGTGCAGTTTTTCTGTTATAACTCGGCTGGAGTTGTGGCAGAGTGGGGAACAGTCTTCTGGTGCGGCAGGAGATGCATAGCCTGGCTCTTAGGTTTCTAAACTCTAACACTGGGGAGAACACTGGCCGGTGTTCCTCCTAGCCTGTTAGACTTATCCCCTCATCCTTCCTTCGGAGTGTAATTTTGTCATTCAAGCTTTCATTTGGCACAGGGCCAGTGCACCAGGGAAGCCAGATCTCTGTGTTTGCATGCTTCAAGGCAGGGTTAAAGTCTACTTTGGCAAGCCATACGCGGAAAGAGAGAAAAGAAAATAAGGGCCATAAATCATCCGGAGGTCAGCATCCAGAAGATACGCAATCCATTGTAGAAAAGAGTTCTGCTACCCTGTGCTTAGCCACAACCCTTCCTTCCCCTCCAGCTTGGTTGGAGCCAGGGAAGTGACATCTTACATGAGAGGCTGCTGTGAGAACAAAGACCCAAGACTCCAGGCGAGCTGGTGGAAGGCTGACTCCTCAGCGACCTTCCTGAGGTCCTTGTTCTTGGGCTCGGAGAGTGTCCCCTTCGTGTTGATGCGATAGGACATCTTGAGAAATAATAAACACTTGTAACTCAACTCCTGTTGGTCTGTGGTCAACAGAGAATGGTGGGGTTCCCATCTTGTAACTAATCTGCTCCCCGTCCTGGACTCTCTCGGTTCTGCACTCACGAAGTCCTGGTGAGGATCAGATTTTAAGAGAACACGCACTTCATGAAATTAGGTGATATCTAAAAACCAAGCTTTTAGATTGGTCTCTATAACCAAACTTTAATGCCTTTTGCTTCCTTTTTAGATATCCCGACAACAGCTCTCATATGAGTCATCTAGGTAATTATTACCTGTTGCTTTTGTAATAAAATGCTGCTGATCAAATCTATCCTATCACTTTGCACGTTAGAAAGAAAAAAATTATATTGCTAGATTACACAAGAAGGTCGAAGAGAAAATGAATTTTGTTATAATTTTTTTAATTGAATGATAATCAGAGTCAGGAATCCCAGAAAGAAACTGTTCAGATGGCACAATGTGCATAAGGGTATCTTACCTGAGTTCTGGTTGTCAGTATCCAACTGGAAATGAACTAACTTGGAAAAAGGACTTGATACATTAGAGCTTCCTGTAACCCTTTCTGGAAGAACTTGAAATTCATTCATAATTGATTGTCAAATAATTGCTTGTCAGCTAGTTGTTTTCAATCAGATCATGTTTACCCAGGTACAAGAAAGAAGGAAACCAACATTTATTTAGCTAGGGTTTCCTGTTATAGTGTGTTTCCAGTGTAATGATGCATGTACTCAAGGACTCAGTATACTGTGAATAAATATTTGTTGAATGAATAAATCAGCAATTAGCCAATAGCAAAATGTTCTCTTTGATTCCAGGGACAAGGGGAGCCTTTCAGATGCATGCACTTATTGTCCATGGCCTTGAGGTGTTATTAATGGAGCAAGTGCTCATGGACCTACCATGGGAGGCTTCGCTGCCTAGAAGATTCCTTGGCATTTTTCTGTATGCCATAATCACAGGCTAGCCTGGAAGAGAAGGGTTGACACTGGGTGATCTTTCTGCAATACCTACCTCCCCATCCTGGTCCATTAGCCACACCCAAGTATGCCCCATAGCTTCACAATGGGTCAAGTCCCCAGTTCCAACTCTTCCTCCCAACAACTTTCACTAAGCAACTGCAAGTTTGGTTTCAGAGTTGCACTTTAAAGCATTTGGCAAGGTGTTGAAGTACATGTAGCAATAACAATTGCATATCCATCTTTTACAGCTACGTGACCAGGTACAGCAGAACTATTAACCAGCGAGGTAGTCTCATGTCACAGGAGCTGCATTCCTGGGATTTTAGTTACCGTCTTTGTTTGGACAAGCCCTCAAGACAAAAATTAATCACGCTACATAGCCGTGGTTTAGGCCCTGCAGCCTTTGCTGTGGTTTCTGATATCTAACTAAGGCATGGTGATTTGGAGTGGGGGGACCATAAGATGTGGTTGATGGCATTTACTACAGATCTGTGAAGCAGGCAGTTGGCTTTCATTTCTAAGGTACATTTGGTTACCACAGGTCAAATACACTTGCATGAGAAACTTTTGCACCTAGGAATATAAATTGTGGGGCCAGTGATGTGGTCCAGCAGATTAAGCCATCACCTGCTACATGCTATCCCGTATGAGCTTGAGTTTGAGTCTTGGCTGCTCTACTTCCAATGATTCAGCTCCCTGCTATTGAGCCTGGAAAAGTAGTAGAAGATGGCCTAAGTACTTGGTACCCTTTCATCCATGTGGGAGACCTGGATAAAGTTCCAGGTTCCTGGATTTGGCCTGGCCCTGCCCTAGCCATTGCAGCCATTTGGGGAGTGAACCAGTGTATGGAAGATCTCTCTCTCTCTCTCTGACTTTCAAATAAATAAAAATAAATCTTTTAAAAAGAAATATAAATTGCATGCATAATATAATAATTGCACATGTAATCAAGGAAGTTGTATTAAGTAAGGCCTCAGGGCAGCTTGGCCATACAGACTCCACATGCTAATGCCAGGGCAAGCATGTGGGTGATTGAGAGGGATGACAATCTGAGTTGACTTTTGGGGAGATTCAAATTTCAGTAGTCTTCTTCATGGATGGTCCTGGGGCTTTGAACTGGGAAATACTGAGCTAACTGGGCAGAAGCAGAGATCTGGTACCTTCCTTTTTCAATAGGAACTACTCCACTTTTGAAGGTTAAGCTTGAGAAGTCTACTAACAGTTTGAATCATTGCAAACCTTTCTGGAAATCTGGGAAGATGAAAGATGAGGGATTAAGTTGGTTTCGATCTAAAGCATAGAATGTTCAGCACCCTTTTTGGCACAGCTGAATTAGCCAGAACTGTTACACCCTTCTCAGGAGAAGCTTAAGGCTGAAAGATTAAGGCTGGTGTAGGTCAAAGGTTAGCTGTGTTAATGTATTTGTTTGGGAAAGTATACAAAAGCCCTTATTAACCTTGGCTTTGGAGAGCTGAGCTGTCAGTCTCTCACGTTCCTTGATCACATTTTCATCTGAAAATGTTTTGAAGCAGTCTAGAATCAAAACAGAATCTATGTATCTCAGGTAGAAACATGTTGACCGGCAGCGAATCTCTAACATTATGTACACTGGCAACCTTCAGTAGATACCTATCGTATGAGCTCTTCTTTTGTTCTTATAAATTTAGTTACTATTTTAGGAGAGAAAGTCATTTATTAAAAAGAAAAAAAAAAGAGTGGAGGAGGGAATATTTTCTGTTACATAAAGAAAAAAAGTCATTTTTGGAAATTAAGCGTTCAGCTCCCTAGTCTTCTAGGGGAATACTTACTATCTGGAAAAAAAAAAGATAGGTGTCTTTTAGTCTTAGGGGGGTTTAGCAACAAACCATTATTGTTTGCAGACTGAGTCTTTTGTGAGAAGGCAAGCTGCCTTAATGACAGCTTATGCAATAGCAATCCGTGATATAGTACTTACCTGGATGTAGCAACAACTGTGCACTAAGCCAAGAAGAAGGGGGAAAAGTCAGTATCTTGTGCGTGAGAAGCTTGTAGATCCCCTGGGGTGACTTCATATAATTCTAAAATAGCAGGTAGCTTCTTGCATAGCTAATCAAGGCATCAGTGCCCGGAGCAAGTGGAGGTGGCTGACAGTGTACTTTGGTTTCAGATGCGTTCAGCTCTTTTTGAGTGATATGAGCTTAATTCATGTTCCAGTTTCTATACTGAAAGTTTATGCATTCTGATTTGGCAAAAATCCTCTCCTATTACCTGACAGCTCTATGCTTTGATAAAGTTGTTGACCTTAACGTCTTACTTAGATTTGTTCATCGCAGGCAGTGAGAAAGTTAGTATAGCTGAATCGAGGGAACAGTTGTTTTTTTGTTTTTAAAGCATTTGAGTTATCCCACCCCACCCCACCCCAGTTCCATTCATTGCTTAGCAAAAGACACAGGTGGCTTACCTGAAAAACTTGAAATGCACAGTGTGGGTAAGTGGCAAGAGCTGAAAGAGGAGGGAGTCATCCTGGGTTTGTCAAGTGGGTGGCTTATTTCTGGAGAAAGCAGTCCCTAGGTCAGAATGAAGGTCAGGGAGTGACAACCTGAGATACATGTGATTGCTGGTTCCTTGAGGTTTTTAAAAGAAAGCCGAATATTAGCAGGAGGCTTTGGTTTGTCCCTTTGCCTAGCCGAAGGTCTTCTCTGACTCTCTCTGGTGCAGTGCATGGAGGAAATGGTTTCTCTTCTGCACTATTGGCCATCCGCTGGGCAATGATTGGCTTGAAGAGAACCTGCCTTAGAGAACAGAAGGTTTGGAATCACACTGACTGCTTGCGTGCTCAGGAAGCTACAAATGGAAACTACATGTGCAAAGAGCCCATAATTTTACTCTAATAGATATTTAGCAGCTTAAATGAAATAACAAGGAGTTCATTCACCCAGGCGCCAACCAGGAAGATTTGCTGGGTATTTTGCATTCCACTCTTTGAAAGGAAAAACATGATTTTTGATACTTTCCCAAGATATATGAATGTTTTGGTATGCAAAGCGATAATACATAGCATACCTTTAAAATTAGACCAAATTCTGTTTGGCCAAGAGGATTTATCGCTGTCACTATAATGAAGGCCAGTCAATCAGTTAGAATTTTTCTTCTAAATCAGTTGATTAGAGCTCGCTCAGGCAGCTACTTGCTTTCATGCTTTATTTGTTCACATGCTGCTCAATTTTCTTGTGCTTTACTGAAAGGCGTGGTACAAACAAAAATGAACACCATAAATTGCTACTCTCCATGCGTTTCTCTTTAATCTCTGGACCCCAGCTCTTTCATAGATGGTTTGCAGATATCGTAGTTTTCCTTTCTAGCTACTCAAAATTCAGTGGGTCACAAGAGAGTTCATTATCCCTCGTCCAATCGCATATTCCTTCAAGTCAGTCCTTTATGTCTTTTTTTGATCTGCTACTGGCATATCCATTTAGTGCCTCCGTGTGTTGGGGAAACTGCCACATCAACAGGAAGATAGTATACTGGTTCCTGTGTGTTGGGGAACCTTTCACATCAACAGGATGATAGTATACTGGTTACCTTGGCAAAGCACTTCTTCTCTGCCGGCAGAGCAGAGCAGGGTAAAATCATAAAATCTGGTTTGTGTTTGGTATATGACTTTGCAGTTGCCTGTCTATAATATAGGGATCCTAATAGGATGTTCTTTTTAAGTCAGAGCATGAAAACATGGTGCTTAGCTTGGTGTTTGGTGCTCAATAAATGTCAGCTAATATGAGTGTCCACTGGCCTTCCTGCCTCTCTATCTCATTTTCCCCACATCAGTAAAATTGTCTTCCTTTCACAAGCACCCCTGACCAAGCTCCTGAACTCCTTAGATGTCCCCAGTCACCACCAACCCTGGTTTTTGCACTCATTCAAAGTCCTTCCTGCCATTCCTATACACACCCAGGTCTCCATGCCTACACCACGCCTCCCAGGCTCATTAGATGTCTGGTGCTGTCCAGCCGGCTCTTGCCCCAGTGCCTTTGGTCATTATCTGACTGGAACTCCGGTTTCTTTCTCTAATACTTGTCAAAATGATATTCACCCCTACAGGTCCTGTTCAAATACCACCTCTCTTCAGAAACATCTTTGTCTAAATAGGTTCTGAAGTCTTCCCTGGCCATCTAATTACAATCAATTCCTTTTTTAGCACAGACTCACAGCATTTTGCTAGTATCTTTTTTTTTTTTCTGAAAGATTTATTTATTTATTTGAAAAGTAGAGTAACGGACAGAGATGGATAGGCAGAGAGACAGAGAGGACCTTCTATCTGCTGGTTCACTCCCCAAATGGCCACAATGGCTGGTACCAGGCCAGGCCAAAGCCAAGAACCTGGAACTCCATCTTGAGCTCCCTCCTGGGTTCAGGGGCCCAAGGGCTTGGACCATCTTCTGCTGCTTTCCCATGTTCATTAGCAGAGAGCTGGAATGGAAGTGGAATAGCTGGGACTAAAACCAGTGCTCCTATAGGATGCCAACATTGCAGGTGGTGGCTTAACCAGCTGCACCACAGTGCTGGCCCCACTTTGCTTGCATTTTGAGTTAGACATTTTGAGTTAGACTTGCTCAACTGTGTTTTGTTATGAGTTAGTTGCTCATAACTCTCTTCTTCATGTGCTTCTGAACAACTCCAGGCAGGAACTGTGGCCTTTTAAAATCTCAGATCCACATAATGCTTTGCCATGATATACTTGTACAATCCATAAGTGCTTTAGAATGGAGTTGAAATTGAATACTAGATGGATAGGCTGTAAAAAATGGGTGAGTGAGCTGGGCCCACTGCTCTGGGAACGGCTATTACAGAGCTCAGGAAGTATGCTGCTGGTGGCATACGAGTGTAGCAAAGTGAGGGGCATGGAACTTTGCAATTTCTCTGATTCCCAGCATCAGGGCTTCTCTTGGATGAGAGAGCAAACACGACATGA
This sequence comes from Lepus europaeus, assembly GCF_033115175.1. Classification (NCBI taxonomy): domain Eukaryota; kingdom Metazoa; phylum Chordata; class Mammalia; order Lagomorpha; family Leporidae; genus Lepus; species Lepus europaeus. The sequence continues at coordinate 39,636,678 of NC_084832.1, read as the reverse complement.
GCTGATGGGCAAGTCAACTGTCACTTGGGCTCACACTGAGAAGTTAACAGAGATTTCCTTCTCTACAAAGAAAGCAGGGAGAGGGTCACTTCTACTTGGTACGTAAACCCTCAAAATGTGGGTCTTGGCCCACTCGGTGGTGAGATCCGGGCAGGGAAAGCTGAAATTTGTCTCTGCCTGGGGGATGACAGATTTTGCTGACATTACCTGGGAAGCCGATTCCAGCATACAAGAGAGATATGTTGTCTCATTGCCTGAGAAAGTTCCCTAGCTGAACCGATAGCAAAGGTGTTCAGAGTGTCTGTGGCGAAGATGCTACCCACCTACTGAAGCCTTGCTCCCCCCCCCTCTTGGCTGACAGAGGTCAAGGCTGGGATGCACCTGCCTGCTGCAGGACTGCAGTGTCAAGCCTCCCTTGCAGCCAGGTCTTAGGCAAAGTAATATACTCCCAAGAGATGTATGCGTGCCTGTTGCCACCCACTTCTTAAAGGAAAAACTCTGGTGCTCAACCCATTCTCTCCTCCTCTTGCTATTGGCTGAGAGGGAAGTCCTTAAGCTGACTGTTGACAGCTATAAAGTTATCAACAAACATTTATTGAATACTGATTATATGTTAAGCCCTGAGGGACATAAAGATGTGAATGAATGTTTCTCAGTCTGTATCTTTAAGGAGTTTATAGTCAGATTGAATGGGGGAAAACTGATAATAATAAAATGAACTGCTGAAGGCAGGCAATTTCTTAGGACAGAGAGGATGGACATACACTAGCACAGGAAGATTTCTTTTGCTGACAATGATGTCAGACCTGAGAGAGTTCTGGGGATCAATCAGATTCAGAAAGAGGCAAAGATGTAAGGAAGCATACCAGATGGGCAAGTGCAGTGTGTGTTTTGAGATTGGAAGGGGTGATAGTGAACTCACTAATTTGGACACATGAAGCAATTAGCTTGTAGCAGGAAGCAGTGGCAGTTACCCCTGGAGAAGCTGTCTGGATGTGACTGGGAGAAGTCTTGAAAACCAGACTGCTGGGAAATATTGCAGCCGAAGAGGCACTGTCTAGTGTAGCATCTTTGCATACAGGTGTGACCCTTTCTGTGTGAATGTAGTCACCCAAGCACACTTTGTTTGTTCACAGATCTGTTGTCCTTGTATCTTGTAGGAAGCAGTGAGAAATCTGGTTCAGTCTCCAAAGTACAGTTTTTCTACAAATAGCTCATTTGTTCAGCAAGGGCCTAAGGCCATTGCACGGAACAAACTGCAGAGGAACAAATATACAGACAGGTTGTGTTACAGCTTCCAACCTTCCCTTTGACCCCACCTTTAAAACAAACTTCCTCTCGTCTTCCTGCTTTCCCATTTTCTACACCAGTGACTTCTCACTGTACCTGTCTTTGTGTAATAACTTCTTTGAAAAAAAAATGCAAGTAAACTTTGCATGTTTAATCTCATTCTTCTTACCTCACCGACTGGCATCTTATTGATTTCCTTGTCCAAGAAGTCATGTTCAGACTCGGTTCCTCTGCAGTCGATCTTGTTTGTTTTTATTTATCAAATACCTAGCAACACAGTCTTTAAGAGAACCCTCCTTAACAATTGGTATCCCACATGCATTTCTACCATATTATGTAGACTTTTCCAGCTACACACAAACTTCTTTTCCTTTCAAACCAGCAGTAATTAATCATCTCAAAAGGTGAGAAAGTACCAGGGAAAATCCAACTCATGGAAAATTTACTTCTAGGTGTTTTTCCTTGTCTTATCTCCAAAGAGTTAGACTTTTGTTGTCTTGAAAGGTGCAAATGTTTCAGTGAAGGAGAGTTAGACTGCAGCTGGCCACACTTGAGTCATAGCTTTCAACTTGGGCGGGCTAACATTAGCTTCAACGTGTTTCCTAAACATGTGAGGTTGCAAGGCCAAGACACAGGAAGAATTTTCTGTGACCCTTTGTCCAAGAGTGAACTTTATTAAATTACTGGATCTGATGTGGGAGAAAAGAGTGTAAAAATAAGAAGTCTTCTCAGGTTAAAATGCTTGAATTATACAAAATATTACTCCTGACAATGGGATGGAAAATGCTGTAGAATTATTTTTCATACCTTGGAAAATCAAGACTGGAGGATCCTTTTGGGCTGTAGAAATGAATTCTGAACTTAAACTTTGGACATGTCAGTAACTTAAGTTATGAAACATTCTTTGGTGGTAATGGATAAAATTGTGACCAAGAGTTTGGTAAAGCAGCTTCATTTTTAAACATATTCATTTATTTTTATTTGAAAGGCAGAGAGAGAACTCATCTACTGGTTCACACCTGGAGTGCCTGCAATGACTAGGCCTGGACTGGGCTAAGCCAAGGTCAGAGGCCAGGAACTTGATCGAGGTGACAGAAGGGCAACTTCTTGATCCATCACCTACTACCTCAAGAGTACCCATAAATAGGAAACTGGACTCAAGAGCAGATTCAACACTCAAACCCAGGCACTCCAAATGGCTAAACACCCATTCCTGGCTTCATTTTTACTGCATTTTGGCAAATTGTGTTTAAACAGGTCTTGATATTATACTCTTTAAATGCCAGATGTTTTCCCTCCTTGTACAAGTAGGACTATCAGTTATGGAAATGAGCTCATATTGGTATTGGCATCAGTAGAATGCTTACTGAAACATGGATTTGGGGTGAAAAATGTGACTCTTCATTTATCCTGTCCATGTACAGCTTTGCTTTTATTTTCCTACCTCTACCTGCCAATTGCTGTTTCTCCTTTGAGTTTCTATCTTTTGCTACCCCAAATTCCTTTGCTTAGACTCTACATGCCATTGTTTTTATTTTTAAAGTGAAAGTTCTAGGAGACAGAGGGTAGTGACTGGTGGTAGATAGGCGTTTCTTTGCAGATGATGAAAACGTTCCCAAATTGATTTTGGGGACAGCTGTGCAACTCTGTGAATGCTCCCCAAAATCCCACTGAGTTTACTCTTTAAATATATGAATTATACATCAATGAAGCTGTCATTTCTTTAAAAAGTCTGGTGTTATTTGGAGCTTTACATTTCGGAAGTTTTCCAGAAGACGTTGTCCAGCTCTGCCTAGCTACACTGCTGTGTTAAGGCCATCATGAAATCAGGCTGACATTTCTGATCTTTTCCAAGTCCCGTATATTTTATTAAGTCTTGGCTGGGGCACTCCTATGTGTAGTTGAAATCAGTGACTTGTGGCACATTACCCTTCAGACCAAAAGATGATGGTTTCTCTTAACATTTTGCCCCATTACCTTATTTAGAGTGGATTTTACCTATTGACTTAATAATTTCTTTCTCCTAATCTGAAAAATCCATGTTAGAAATTTAATGTTGAAAATCTTGAGTGCTATTTCTCTTTGCTCTAAACTTTATGTATATATACTACTCTCTCTAAAAAAATAATTGAACCTGACATGTATGTTCATATCCTCAAGAATCTGCTAAGGCAATGACCCTTGGCTGAGTGACTTCATCTGCAACTGTTCAAACACAACCCTTTCTTCAATGCCTTGCTCAAGTCTAACAGCTTCACAGAACTTTTGATGTATTCTCAAGCCCACTTCCTTCCAAGTTACTAAATATTTAGAGTTTTCATCAGCATAGCCATGACATGGCAAAAAATTATTTAACTTCAACTTACTAACTTCGCCAGTACATAGTCTGTATGTCATATGACTTAAATCTTTTGAAAAATAAAGTTAACTGGGGCCGGTGCTGTGGTATAGTAGATAAAGCTGCCACCTATAGTGCCGGCATCCCACATGGGTGCTGGTTCAAGATATGGCTGTTCCACTTCCAATCTAGCTCTCCGTTATGGCCTAGGAAAGCAGCGGGAGATAGTCCGAGTCCTTGGGCGCTTGCACCCACATGGGAGACCCGGAGGAAACTCCTGGCTCCTGGCTCCTGGCTTTGGATTGGATCAGCTCTGGCTATTGTGGCCACTTGGGGATTGAACCAGCAGAGAGAATATTTCTCTCTCTGCCTCTGCCTTTCTGTAACTCTGCCTTCCAAATAAATAAATAAATCTTAAAAAATAAATAAAGATAACTACCCTTCATTGATTGAATTGAATTGCCCCCTGAACTAGATGGCTGAAGTTCATATTTGAACAACACAACCACATTTAGAATAACACATCAAAGTTCTGTTTCACACCTTCTCCACTTATGAGAGGGTCTTTAAAAATTCATGAAAAAATGTGTGTTAGAAAAAACTGCCTGAATTTCAAAATTGTTTTCCATCAAAATAAACTTATCTTTTAATTTCATTTTTTTGTTAACTTTTTGAAGTAACTCAGACATCATCTCATCCCTTGTCAAAAGTAACTGCCATTCAGGTACCAATGCCAGCGCACTTGGTAAAGTGATAAGTATAAATACACAACCGATCAAAAAGATAGGCTATGTGTCGAAGAGATTTCACAAATAAGACCAGTGTAAGCAAATAATGAAGGATAGAATTAAAAGGGAGAGAATGATCCTGCGGGGGAAGCAGGACACACAGCAGACTCATAGAATGGCAAACGCCCAAAACAGCACTCCTGCCTCAGAATCAACCCTTGGGACATTCGGATCTGGCTAAAAGGTCCATGAGAGTCTCACAGGCATGGAAAGCCATGACACGGTGGCAAAAAGCAATCTACATGAAAGATCCTGGTGAACAAGACCCCAGCAGAAGGAACAGGCCATCACGGAGAGAGGCGCCTTTCTCTGAAGGGAGGAAGGAACCTCCACTGTGACACGGCCTTGACTAAACAAGTTCAGAGTCGGTGAACTCAAGGGACTTCCATAGCCTAGACAGCTCATAGCAAGAGTCTCGGGTGATTGCTGACGTCATAAATAAGAGTGCCAATTGTTAAATCAACAACGGGAGTCACTGGGTACATGCTCCCCACGTAGGATCTCTGTCCTTAATGTGTTTTACTATGAAACGTAAAAACACTACTAGTGGAACAATACCCTATACTTTGTGTGGTTGTGTGAATGCAGCCTGTTGAAATCCTTGCTTAGTATATACTAAGTTGATCTTCAGTATATGAAGGTAATTGAAAATGAAACTCGATAAAGGGTGGGATGGGAGAGGGAGAGGGGAGGGCCACAGGAGGAAGGGAGGTTGGGGGGGGGGAAGCCACAACAATACAAAAGTTGCACTTTGTAAATTCACATTTATGAAATAAAAAATAAAAAAAAAGTAACTTCCATTAACATTTGATGAATCTTTTGCCACATACATATGGGTATGTCATTAACTCAAGAATCAGGGTCATATTCCTTTCATTTTTTATTTGCAAATCAGAGAGACAGAGAGAGAGAGAGAGAGAGAGAGAGATCGTCCATCTATCTGCTGATTCACTCCCCCAAATACCTTTAGCAGCTGGGGCTGGGCCAGGCAAATGGGAGAGCTAGGAACTCAATGCAGGTCTCCCATATGGGTGGAAGGGACCTAAGTACTTGAGCCATTACCTGCTTCCACCTAGGATGCATATTAACAGGAAGTTGGCATCCGGATTGGAGCTTGAACTTGAACCCAGGCACTCCCACTTGGTATGACATGTGGGTATTTCAACCAGCAACTCCACTGCTGCACCAAGTGCCCACCCCCAGCAATGCACTTAGGTGTCATCTTCTTCTGAACGTATTACCTTTATCTCTTACTTGATTCATAATGAAAATGTTTAGTAGCATCAGTTACATTGATGCTTTCTATTTTGTTTGACTTTTCATGCATATTTGTCAAAGTCTACACTGCTTTTATTCACTGAGCAGGAATCTATTGAACCCTAAAGTGAGCTGGATACCACATAGGCCCTGAGATCAGAGATAAACAAAATCAAAAGTTCTTTGTCTTCAAAAAGTTGACAATTTAGCAATGGATTGGAATATTAAACAATATTAAATTAATTAATATGATAATAAATGCCCACCAAGATTTTGAAGAGTAAAATATTGTATCCCTCTGAGATGCAATATTATGTGAATAATACGCCGCCCCTCTGGGCAGGTAACATTTCAGGTGAATCTAAATGATGGGGAGAAACCTAGATGGGGTAGATTTGGGGCAAGGGCACCATAGGCAGAGGGAACCTGCAGGGCTAAAGTCTGGTATTGCTGGAGTAGAGCAGAGGAGGCCAGGGCTTGGATCAAGCAGGGATTGTACCACAATGTACCACAGTTGATTTTTGTTGTAATTGCAATGGGCAGTTACCAGAAGATCTTAAGTAGGGTATGATATGCTTTGATTTCTAGTTTCAAACAACATCAGAGACTAATTATAATATTTTATATTTATCTATATGTTATGGTATTATTTATATATAATATAAGATGTAGTTGATTTTGGAGGAATAGCCTAATGCGTGTGACTTATTTTTCCTGTGCAGAAAATGTACGTCTTGTGTTATGAATGAATGTTTAGAGATCATTTGGAGAATGATATCTAAGCAAAAACAAAAGGCCAATGATTTATTGACCGGTGATGACCTCTCTCTGTCTCTTTCTTTCTTGCTGCTTTCTTTGCATTTTAAGAATTTGTTTTAATGTCACAAAATTAAAACAGTCTCATACACACACAAACACACACACAAAAACACTCAAAACTAGAAACCTATAGAGTACAGAGTAAGTTTTTCTCCCTCATCCAGGCCAACCTTACAGGGGTGACCACGGTCAGCAGGTATAGGTTCTTCCATACCTTTTCCCATACTTATGCAAATAAGATCATATGGTAATATGATACTCTTTTTTTCTTTTCTTTTTTACAATAAAAAGGTATTATGGCTTTGTTTGTAAACACAGTTCTGTAACTCACTCATTCAACTCATTCACTTACTCATTCTAGTACTGAGCCACTATAGGGATCATCTGCTGTACGTCAGATCCTGTGTTGGGCCCCAGAGCTCTTGTATGGGATTCCCTACCAGGGTTTCCTAGTTTGGCCTAAGGGAGAGGACATTTCTGTCTCCCAGTGAGCACCCACTACGTGCTGAATCCTTCAGGCTTTGCCCGTTCTAGACTACCTGGTTCTATGAAATATGGATGTTTGAATTTACCAGTGGATGTTGAATTCACTGAAGACACCACTACGGATTATAGTCTGAACTTGTGGTAACAGTGGTATCAGAAATAATACAAGAGTAATTCCTTTGTACTTCCCTGCTCACAATGCAATGCTAAAAGAAAGGATTTCATATGAGGCTCAAAATATTGTGCAATGGGGGAACAAGGAGTGGCTTGACTTTTCTGGTAATCTCTTTTCTGTACCTTGATATTGTCCTATTGTTGCCTCTGTGTATCCTGGTGATATTTGTTGAATTAAGAACTCCTTTTCTAGAAGTAGAAATCTAGAACTCAGAGGGTAAACTTCATGACAACTGTGCTCACAGCCATGAGAGGTAGAAACTCTTTTCTGCAGAGCCCATTTCATGAACCAAGATATAAGGAGGGTTATGTGTGTGAGTGTGTGTGTGTGTGTGCGTGCATAGGTCTTGCTGGGAGTCAGTTTCATTGGTTTCCATATTTGGGTTTCTTATGTCCTAAAAATCAACTGCATCACAAGAGACCCAGGCTCCTTTTCTGGGGTGCAGTTGGCACAACAGGAAAAGAATATGTCCTTTGAATACAAGTTTACATCCTGGTTTTGCCACTAATTATGAGGACCCAGCCAAAAAACTTCACTTCTAAGCTCAGTGCTCCAAGCTGCAATACGGTAGCAGTAATCTCTACTGCTTTCAAAAATAACTACTTCGGGGCGTTATTTTTATGTGAGCTCGTGTAAACGAAGCCAGGCAAAGAACGGTCTCTTTGTTTCATCCCCCTTTTCCTTCCTAAAGATGTGATTGTCAGGTCTTGTTTTATGGCTTATGAATATCACCGTGTTGTGAGAACGTTAGAGGGGTAACGGGCTCACAGGCAAAGGCTCACCACAGTGCTAAATTGAGTGCAGAATCCTGGCTTCCTTTTGGGACACGCAGGGATAGCCAAAGTCGCCGCGGATTAAGTGAGCTGATGGATTTCTGTGATTAAGCTGGAATCTCAACCATTGGCAAAGACATGCGGCTTGGGACAAATGGAAAGTGAAGGCTGGAGATGTTAGAAGAACATTCAGATGCAGGCTGCTAAGTGCAGGCGAGGACTGACCCTCCATTCAGATGCCAGTGTTTGACTTGGTTACACTTTGTTTCCTCTCCAAACTGGCACTTTATTTTCAGCCCTCAAATAAAGAACAACCGTTTGATTTTGTAATGTAAAAACTATTATTGCCCTTAGGAACAGGATTACTGAACTTTCTGTGCCTAGTGTTTATGCCTTTAAGAAGCACAGTGTTTCCAAGAGAATTGAATGCCTTTTTTGTACCATGATGTTTTTCTATCACTCCATCTAAGTTTCGTACCTTAATGTCTGGGAAACTTGTTTATATAAATTCACAGAAACCTGACAAACAGGAGGAATTTGTTCTCTGTCTTTTAGAGATGGGCAAATCCCTAAAGAACTTGTTCATTGCATGCTAACCACTGCTGTGAGCCAGGCGCCTTTCCTTTCTAAGGAAAAGATTTATTGGGGGTTGTGGGGAAGACACTGCACGGGGAACATCAGTCTCAGGAAGCTGTGGCCTTAGCAAGCAGCACCACGTGTTGCAGATTCATCTACCTACATATGGAAACTTTTGCTTGCTCCAAAACTTAATTGGCCTTTACGGTTTGCATAGGACACTGTATTTTGTTTCCAACGATGGCATCGTAAATGGTGATGGCATAAAAACATTGGTAATCTAAACACTGAAGGCCAAAGCATGAGCAGGAAGAATTTAAGTGTGGAGAGAAGAGGCTGGAGAAAAAAAATGAGTCAGATGGCAAAGGGTTTTGCTTGTCAGGCTCCAGGGCTCAAACTACATTCTGAGGAATCTTCAACAGGGTAAGAGGAAGCCATGGGAGCTATGAAAGACAGCTGATGAGATGTTTAGACCCGTAATTTTGGAATTGATTTGAAGGATGATGCCTAAATTCAGGAAGACCACATGGACGGTTATGGAGAAGTGTAAGCCAAGAAAAAGGTCTTGAAGGGAAGCTGTTGTAGTAAGGATAGAGGGATTGGGACAAGTTGTGGTGAATGAATGAGGAAACAATGGCAACAAAATAGTGGCAATTAGAATGCATGATTAACTCATTCTTTGGGTCGGACAGTGTCCTAACAAATCAATAGGTCATATCAAGTTCAAAGAAAAATTTTCATGTAATACTCATCAGGGAAATTTGGTTTGCATGGGGAGACTCTACAGAACCTGGAAAGAGCTGCTTTTTCACTCACTTTCAAAAAACTGGTTTATCATCATTCATAAGCTTTTTCAGAGATCCTCTTCCTGAAATATCAAATATTATTAAGACCAACCAAAGGGAAATTTATAAAGAGGTAAAATACCATGTATGTATTTTATTTTTAAAGGATTTATTTATTTGAAAGTCAGAGTTTATGTATTTGAAAGGCTGTGTTACAGAGAGGGGGTTTGGTGAGACAGAGAGTGAGATCGTCCATCTTCTGGTTCACTCCCCAAATGGCCACAATGGCTGGGATTGGGCCAGTCTGAAACCAGGAGCCTGGAACTCCATCACAATCTCTCACTTGAGGGGCAGAGTCCAGGTACTTTGGCCATCTTCTGTTGCCTTCCCTGGGCATTAGCAGGGAGCTGGATTGGAAGTGGAGCGGCTGGGACTGGAACTGGTGCTCACATGGTAGTTGGATGTTGCAGGAAGCAACTTAACTTGGTGCACCACAAAATCGGCTCCAGTATACTTATTTTATTTCTATTTTTGAATTCTTTGAATGCTTACTATGCTTTCTTTTTTTTGGCCTCGCTAAGTTTTTAATGCCTAAAAAAAAGTTGATCTCATTGGTTACCTTCATATCATGAAATAAAGGAGGAGATTTAAACTAAGAGATAAAATAAAAGGAGTTCATTTTTGAATTCTAAAAATTTATGAAGCGAAAGGAGGGCAAGCATTTGGCCTTATGAAAATGCCTATGTCCCAAGTGGCTGGATTCAATTCCCAGTTCTGGACCCTTAACCCTGCTTCCTACCGAAGCATGCCCTGGGATCTATCATCCATGGAATAAGTATGTGTCATGAGCAAAGCACTGAGTGTAGATGGTAGAAGCTGAGAAATGGGCCCAAAAACAGATAAGAAAAGCTTTTAGAAATTTGAAGAGATTGGGGCCAGCACTGTGGTGTAGTAGGCAAGGCTTCCACCTACATCCCCAGCATCCCATATGGGCACTGGTTCGGGTCCTGATTGCTCCACTTCCAGTCCAGCTCCCTGCTATGGCCTGGGAAAGCTGTAGAAGATGGCCCAAATCCTTGGGCCCCTGCACCCATGTGGGAGACCAGAAAGAAGCTCCTGGCTCTTGGTTTCTGATCGGTGCAGTTCCGGCCATTGTAGCCATTTGGGGAGTGAACCAGCAGATGGAAGACCTCTCTCTCTGTCTCTCCCTCTCCCTGTCTGTAACTCTATCTCTCAAATAAATAAATATTTAAAAAAATGAAAGATATGACAACTCGTATTATTTAATTGACTAGGGCCAAGTAGCAATTCAGGACAACATTCCAAGACATGCCAAGCAGAAACAAATGGTTGAGAACTAAATAAGTGATACTGAAAACAAATGTCCAAAGCAGAGAAAAGCTATGTTGGCTTGAATGGTCAAGATGGGTCCCAGGCGACCCTGTGTAGATGCAGGACCAGCAGACAGAATTCAAAGATACATGCCAGATATGTTCTTGTCAAAAAGAACACTGGAGACTTGCAGTCAGAAAAGTAGGTTGATGTCCAAGGTGAAAGACAAAATAACCTAGGCTGCTTTTGAGCCTTGAGGGAGAATCCCAGAGCAGTCACCAGCAAGCTTGCTTTATTTATTTATTTATTTATTTAGATTTATTTTATTTATTTGAAAGACAGAGTTACAGAGCGAGGTAGAGACATAGAGAGAAGTCTTCCATCCACTGGTTCACTCCCGAAATGGCTGCAACGGCTGGAGCTGGGCCGATCCGAAGTCAGGAGCCAGGAGCCTCTTCCAGGTCTCCCACGTGAGTGAAAGGGCCCAAGGACTTGGACCATTTTCTACTGCTTTCCCAGGCCATAGCAGGGAGCTGGATCGGAAGAGAAGCAGCAGGGATTCAAACCGGCAAAATGCAAAAGATTTCTATAATCTGAAGAGAAACCAGAGTATCTAACACTCAAAGTGCTTAACACATTGCTGTTTAGTAAACAGCAAGTCAAGAAGTGTGAATCCTATGTGTCCTTAAGTAATGAGGGCTAGTTTTTGATGTGAAAAGTGACACAATGAGAAGCTGTCATTCGAGTGATCAATAATAGGGTATTACACAGATTAGGGAAGGGACACAGTTTGTAGGCAAGAAGAAAGCTGTCGTGAAATTTAGCATGTCTCCAAATATCAGAATTATAATTGTGATGATAGAAATAAAGAGAAATGACAATTGGAGGGTATAACAAAGAGATTTTGTATAGAAGGTAGGTAAGATGTCACTACAGGCTGAGTGCAACTAAGGGAGTAAAGCTAAGAACTCCACATCTAATCCTGAAACTTTGGGGTCCTCTGGTTTAGGAAGTGGTGATCCTATTAACAGCAAAGTGTGGGGAGTATTGGGTTTTAGAGGGGTAGGGTGAGGTTTAGTTTGCATTGTTTCACAGTTGAGATGTAAACTGGTACCACTGAGGCATAGCTAGAGAGGTTCAGGGGGCAGAGGTTACACGTGGTACAACCCCACATTCAGAGGGGTGCAAAGGGATGGGAGGAGCCTACAGAGAAGGCAGGCAAGAAACAGACAAGAATAGAAGGAGAGGCCATGGGACACGGAACAAGGCATTCAGAGACAGGTGCTGCCGTAATGAGGTACAGTGTTCAGGAATGTCGAGGACCGTGTCAAAGCCCCTGAACTGTCCTGTCCCCAGGAGGTCATTGTCAACCTTGAAATAGGTGCTTTCCCTGTTTCAGAAACATGGTGGAAGGAGAAGAGCCCAGGGTGAGATGAGATGGAGGCAGAAGGGGTAGCAGGCAGCAGGTGATAAATTCGACAAGCAAGGAAGAAAGTAAATAACAGGCAGCAGGAGAGCAGCTGAGTTTCCAAAATGGGAGATAACAGAGCCTTTTGGCAGGCAGAAGGCCTGGAACAGGCGGTAGGGAAACCTAAATTGGCTGCAGAGGCAGGGGCTAGCGGAAGAAATAAGTTCCTAGACTAGAACAACGACGGAATGGAAAGCAGGTAAGGACTGGGACAAGTCTACCTTGTAAATGAGAAGGAGGAAAAACAGTGGGCATCAAAATAGATATCGGCCACCGGACATTCAGTGGCCGTGGCAAAAATGAAATTTCAAATTGTCCCCAAATTGGGAACTGAGAAAACAGGAACCAACAAAAGGAAAATGAGGGAAGTTCTTCTAGAAGGAGTCACCGTGTGTTGGTCATCTTTAGGGCGGTGAAAGAACAGGAAAGCTTAAGAACAGTATTGTGAGTTGGGAAAGGTCTGGCCACCTAAAGAACTTTAATTACCCTGGCAAGGCCTGGAAGCATCAACATTTCATCATGGAATTTTAAAATAGATTCAGAAGGGCAATGACAAATTCAAAGGAAAGTGGTGCTAGAGAAAAAAAAAAACTGCTTCCAGTGATGGCCTATCCCACACCAGGAAGCAGAAAAACTGGCATTTCCTGATCAGGCACAACTAAGTAGAAACAACATAGGAGACAAGGGCTCAGCATGTTTTGACGTCAGCCAGCAACCAATGGGATTTACCAGAAAGAACGTTTAAACAGACACTAGAAATGATCCAGAGAATTTTAAGCTCTTATTTTCAAGTCACCCGATTAGAAAGTGACATGGCAGCTTATCACCAGGCAATAGGTCAGCATTTTAGATCCAAGCATCCCAAATTGACAAATCAACCAGCTGAACAAAATGTTGCACAGCGGGACAGGCCACGATGGAGGAGAGCTGCTTGCAAGCCAGAACAAATACCATTACATGTGACATTTCAGAATGACGAGGATTCAAAAGCATAGCATACAAAGGAAATTTCACTAACAATGAATGAGAGAGAGGGAAATGCCCTGGCGTGGTGAAGGAAGACAAACAAAAGAGAAGACAAAAACAGAATCTACTGTGGTTGAAGAGCACAGACTACATTTCGAGAAACCTGCCGCGGAATCCATCTTTATGCCTGCAGGTTCAGAGCCATTGTGGGCAGGTGGGATCATTTCCTCCGCCTGGAATGGAATGAATGATGTGTCTTCCCTTAGACAAAAGGCTTGGGTTGGAATAAAGATGATGGATCGCAGGGCCGATTTGAAATTCTGCGCTGTTTGCTATCCAGGCAGATATTTTCATGGGAAAATACAGACACTGTTGGCTATCAGACATTGCCTTAGGAATCAGAAGAATCAGAAAGCCCGGCTTCTGCTGTCAACTCTGCCAATAATCATGAGGATTAAGACAAGTCTTTTGTCTTCTCAGTATCTCCTGTTCCTTAGCACAAGATAGCAAGGCCACCTAGTCACTAAGATCTTTATTATGCTTCAGAATGCATCTCTGGGACAGCACTGTGGCAGCGTTAGGCGGGCATTCCATGTGGGCGCCAGTTCAATTCCCGGCTGCCCTGCTTTCAGTCCAGCTCCCTGCTGAGGCGCCATCCACTTGGGAGACCGGGGAGGGTCTCTAGACTCTGAGACTAAAGTAACTAAAACTCAAAGAGGTTTTCAGCTAGCGGTAGGCTTCTTTTTAAAAAAAGATTTATTTATTTATTTATTTATTTGACAGTCACAGTTGCACACAGAGAAAGAAAGAGAGGCAGAGACAGAGAGATCTTCCATCCACTGGTTCACTCCCCAGTTGGCTGCAATGGCTGGAGCTGCACCGATCTAGAGCCAGGAGCCTGGAGCTTTCTCCAGATTTTCCTGTGTGGGTGCAGGGGCCCAAGGACTTACTTAGGCCATCTTTTTTTTTTTTTTTTTGTAAACTTTTATTTAATAAATATAAATTTTGAAAGTACAACTTTTGGATTATAGCGGTTTTCCCCCCATAACTTCCTTCCCACCCACAACCATCCCATCTCCTACTCCCTCTCCCATCCCATTCTTCATTAAGATTCATTTTCTTTTTTGTTTTTAAAGATTTTATTTATTTATTTGAAAGTCAGAGAGTTACACAGCGAGAAGAGAGGCAGAGAGAGAGAGGTCTTCCATTCGATGGTTCACTCCCCAATTTGCTGCAATGGCTGGAGCTGCGCTGATCTGAAGCCAGGAGCCAGGAGCCAGGAGCTTCTTCCGGGTCTCCCATGTGGGTGCAGGGGCCCAAGGACTTGGGCCATCTTCTACTGCTTTCCCAGGCCATAGCAGAGAGCTGGATCAGAAGAGGATCTGCCGGGACTAGAACCAGTGCCCATATGGGATGCCAGCACTTCAGGCCAGGGCATTAACCTGCTGAGCCACAGCGCTGGCCCCAAGATTCATTTTCAATTATCTTTATATACAGAAGATCAACTTATGGGCTGGCAACGTGGCTCACTTGGCTAATCCTCTGCCTGCGGCGCTGGCATCCCATATGGGCGCCAGGTTCTAGTCCGGGTTGCTCTTCTTCCAGTCCAGCTCTCTGCTGTGGCCTGGGAAAGCAGTGGAGGATGGCCCAAGTGCTTGGGCTCCTGCACCCGCATGGGAGACTAGGAGGAAGCACCTGGCTTCTGGCTTTGGATCGGCACAGCGTGCCAGCTGTGAGAGCCATTTGGGGGGTGAACCAATGGAAGGAAGACTTCTCTCTCTCTCTCTCTGACTGTCTAACTTTTCCTGTCCAAAAAAAAAAAAAAAAAAAGTCAACTTAGTATATACTAAGTGAGGATTTCAACAGTTTGCATCCACACAGACACACAAAGTATAAAGTACTGTTTGAAGACTAGTTTTACCATTAATTCTCATAGTACAACACATTAAGGACAGAGATCCTACATGGGGAGCAAGTGCCTCTTGTTGACTTAACAATTGACACTCTTATTTATGGCGTCAGTAATCACCCGAGGCTCTTGTCATGAGCTGCCAAGGCTATGGAAACCTCTGAGTTCACAAACTCCGGCCTTATTTAGACAAGGCCATAATCAAAGTGGAAGTTCTCGCCTCCCTTCAGAGAAAGGTACCTCCTTCTTTGATGGCCCGTTCTTTGCGCTGGGTTCTCACTCACAGAGATCTTTCATTTAAGACATCTTTTTGCCACAGTGTCTTGGCTTTCCATGGGACTAAGCCATCTTCCGCTTTCCCAGGTCATAGCAGAGAGCTGGATCAGAAGTGGAGTAGGCCGGCGCCGCGGCTCAATAGGCTAATCCTCCGCCTTGCGGCGCCGGCACACCGGGTTCTAGTCCCGGTCGGGGCACCAATCCTATCCCGGTTGCCCCTCTTCCAGGCCAGCTCTCTGCTGTGGCCAGGGAGTGCAGTGGAGGATGGCCCAAGTTCTTGGGCCCTGCACCCCATGGGAGACCAGGAGAAGCACCTGGCTCCTGCCATCGGACCGGCGCGGTGCGCCGGCCACAGCGCGCCTACCGTGGCGGCCATTGGAGGGTGAACCAACGGCAAAGGAAGACCTTTCTCTCTCTCTCTCTCTCTCTCTCTCACTGTCTACTCTGCCTGTCAAAAAAAAAAAAAAAAAGAAGTGGAGTAGCCGGGACTTGAACCGGAGCCCATATGGGATGCTGGCACTGCAGGCAGCAGCCTTACTCGCTACGCCACAGTGCCGGCCCTGTTATAGGCTTCTGTTGTATTCTATACTCAAGATCTTTGGAAATCCATGTTCAATGCCCTCTACTTAATTATCAGAAGGGGGCACACATTCCATTTTACCTAGTTCATAGTCAGCATTCAATATGTATACTTTGATGTAACAAATCAGTAGGTGAATAAAACAATGTAATTCATATGTCTCTGCTTAATAGGAAATGGCCAAATGAGTGTCACAATAGCCTGTCCCTGAAAGTATCCCTTGATCAGTTTGCAAAACGGATCATCTGGATAACTTGAATACCTGAAATTCCACCTTGACTCATGTTGGTTAAATATGTTTATTTTTAGGCGTCCTACTACAGGGGAACACATTAGCAGTCATGAATATGTAATCCAGTTAAAGGATAAGGAAATGGGAATAGCACTCTTGGAACAAGGAAGAGGAGAGAGGAAGATGGCTGGGAGCAGTCCCTAGTGGTGCACTTGGGCATGGAGACAGCGATGTCAAAGGGTACCATGCAACATGTTAGCAATGTCAATTTCTGTTCATATACAAGAAGTTTATTAAGGGGAGATGCCTGTCGGAAAATGGGAGGGAGTCCAGGGAGATTAGGAGAACTATCAAATGATGATGGAAGGTTTTTTTTTTTTTTTTTTTGACAGGCAGAGTGGATAGTGAGAGAGAGAGAGAGAGAGAGAGAGAGAGAGAAAGGTCTTCCTTTTTGCCGTTGGTTCACCCTCCAATGGCCGCTGTGACCGGCATCTCGCTGATCTGAAGCCAGGAGCCAGGTGCTTCTCCTGGTCTCCCATGCGGGTGCAGGGCCCAAGGACTTGAGCCATCCTCCACTGCCTTCCCGGGCCATAGCAGAGAGCTGGCCTGGAAGAGGGGCAACCGGGATAGAATCCGGTGCCCCAACTGGGACTAGAACCCAGTGTACCGGCGCCGCAAGGGGGAGGATTAGCCTGTTAAGCCACGGCGCCGGCCAATGATGGAAGTTTAACCCCAAGTAGAGGAGAGAGGGAAGGAACGATGGTTGAGTGGAATCTTACTGTGAAGCACACTTTGACAAGGTTGTTGAGTCTTTGAGGCAAAGTAGCCATTCAGAGGGGTCCATGCCTAGGAATGGACTTGCCCACCTAGCCCTACCATGTGGCATGGGTTGTGTGCACGGAGGGCAAACATGGCCTTGATGAGAATGTTTGTGATAGATTTCAGAGCACCATGGTTGGCACCAATGGACACTTATGCTCCCTGCAGGTAGAGATCTGACAGGTGATTTGTCATGATAGCCACACCTTTCTGGCAACTCTAAACACTGCCACAAGCAAAATGCCACCATGGACTCTCTAGAGTTTACCTGGCATCTCATGGCTGGAAAACATCTAGTGATTTTTCAGGAACTATAGAATCAAACACTCTTCAGTTTACCATCATAATTACTGAAAGTCATTCATTGTTATAATTCAAAACACTTGCTGCCTGCAGGAGATACAATTCTAGCCGATAAAGGAGGCATTCATTCCTTTAGTGAATGTGCTGAGTATCTTTCATATGTCATGCATGGTTGTAAGAGAGGGGTAATCACCATTGTCCCTGCTTAGAATGAGGCTAGTTAATGAATAGTAACTGTAGACTGTGTCAGCTATGATAAATATGAAGAAGAAACTTGCAGGGCTGTAAAGGAACAGAGAGTGATGAGGAAGTTTGCGCAGAATGGTTAAGGAAGACTTCTCAAATAAGACACTATTTGGTCAGAGAGCTGAAGGAAAGAAGGAGCAAGCCACTCAGGAATAAAAGAACAGAGTGATGTAAGCATAAGGAACAGCAAAATATCCTTAGCAAGAAAAAGAGTGTACATACCTGCATCAGAGTGAAGTGGGGATACTACTAGAACATTCTATAGGTGATGGGAGGTGGAGGTAAACCAGATCATACGTGGCCTTCAAGGCAATAGTAAGAGCTCAGAATTCCCTTCCCCTTGGAACTGAGTTGCTCCTACTGACTTCAATTTTCAATTGCATCAGTCAAATGATGTTCTGTGATTTCTGAGTCTGGGTTTAAGGAAGCTTTGAAAGTTCTATTTACTCTGAGTAAGTGAGCTATCAAGTAAAACGTATGTTGCTGTGAGACAGCCACGATGGACAGGCCACAGGTAGATGCCCTGGTTAGCAATCTACCCAAGGGTGGGCACTGTGGCTTAGCGGGCCAAGCCTCTCCCTGAGGATGCCAGCATCCCATATGGATTCCAGTTTGTGTCCCAGATGCTCCTTTTCCAATCCAGCTCCCTGCTTATGGCCTGTGGGAGCTGTAGAGGATGGCCCAAGTCCTTGGGCCTCTGCACCCACATGGGAAATCTGGAAGAAGCTCCTGGCTCCTGGCTTCGGATCAGCACAGCTCCAGCCATTGTGGCTATTTGGGGAGTGGGCCAGAGGATGGAGGACTTTTCTCTCTGTCTCTCCTTCTCTCTGTGACTTGTCTTTCAAGTACATAAATAAAATCTACTGACTTCTTGAAATTCCTAATGGTTTTTGAACACGGGAACCTGAGTTTTTAAGTTTCATACTGAACCCCACAAATTATCTAACTGGTCTTGCAAATAAATGAGAACCATCTTGTTCCTCTAGAATAATCTATCTACCTGTCAGTCCTTAGTTGGTGCCATGAAAAGCAAAAGAATCATCCAGATGAACCAAATGTGTGATTTAAAGAAGCTGTTTTAAGTCACTGCTTTTTTGGGATGGTTTGTGATGTAGAAATAGATAAAGAGATCAAGGTTCATTTTAAATTGTCTCTGTGACTCCCAAGATGAGACACACAGAAGAAATTTCTCTGGGTTAAAAAATCAATATTTGGGAACAATGAGTGTAGAGATGCTATTAAAGCCATGGTACTAAATCGATGACTTGAGGAATGAGCACACATAGAGGAGAGGCCTGAAGATTGAGCCAAACTTCTTAATCTCCAAGCTAGTTTGGACCTAACAAAACAGACTGAAGGAAGGCTGTGAGGTCATGGAAGAACCAGGGGAAATAGAGCCTAGGAGGCCAAGGAAAGCTAACATAGTGTGGAAGGTGCAGTGATCAATGGTGTCAAAGGCTACTACTGATTAAAGCAAGAGGAGCACTGAGCCCTGTCCAGTGGACTTGGCGGTGTGAAGTCATTGGTAGCATTGGCAAGAGCAGTTCCACTGAGTGGTGGCAATGGAGGCCTGACTGGATAAGTGTAAGAGGCAAGGAGAGAGGGAGCAGAAAATAGAATTCACAAGCACGGGAGGCCTTTCAATGACTTTTTCAGTGAAAGGAAGCAACAACTGAAGAGGGGCAGACAGGGTCAAGAAATTTTTGTTTGGGAATGAAATTGGGAAAGAAATTCTCATTGGGAATGAGAATGATACAGTAAAGTAGAAAAAAAAAATGATGACACAGGAGCTAGGTCACAACAGAGAAGCAAATAACTAAACAAAGTAATTTCAGATTGCAATCGGCGCTGTGAAGCCCAAATGGAATCCAGAGAAATGTGAGGATTTCTACTTATTTACTTAAGATTAAAAATTTTCATTTAAGAGACAGAGTCCCTATTTACTAATTCAATCACCCAAAGCATGCAACAGCCCAGGTACCAACCAGGAGCTGGAGACTCAATCCAGATCTCCTGTAAGGGTGGTAGAACAGAAATACTTGAGTAATCACTGCCGTCTCCCAGGGTTTGCATTAGCAGGAAGCGAAAATTGAGAGAGGAGCTGGGACTTGAACCCAGGCACTCTGACATGGGAGACAGCCATCTCAACTGGCCTTTTAACCCTAAATCAAACACCTTGGTGGGATCCTACTTTAGATAACTAGAGAAGTCATCTCTCAAGAGACGATGGAATTGAGAATTGAAGAGTTTTGCAATCGGCCAGGGGGAGGAAGGAAGGCAGAAAGGGAGGGTATGAGAGGGACAAAGAGGAAAAAGAAAGTTTAGGTGACCCAGCTGAGCTTAGGATATTTTGCTAAGTGCAGATTTTGAGTGTGAAGAGCCGTTCCTGAGGGTTTTAAACAGGTGAATGTTTTAATATCACTAATAACATTATTAATAACGATTTTCTCATCTTGCATTTTTAAAGTGCTTTATGGTTTGCAAGGGCTGAATCACATAAATGGAAGCTCACAGAGTTCAAACCATTTTTCTGAGATCGTAGCACAGACCCAGGCACTGCGCACAGTGTAAAGTTCAGAGAACAGGCTCAAACCCAGGTGCACAGCTTGCAAAGCTGGTGGGTTTTCCCACCCCTCTAGTCTGCTCCTTTCACCAAGTGTACATCCTCCCCACACTTGGTTGTGTCGCTGTTTCTACCGCGTCTCAAGAAACCCTCTATTGCCAGACAGTAGCTCTTTTTTCTTTGATTCATAAACACACCAGGGAGATTCCCAAGGATTTCATAATTTATGCCTGGTGCTACTCACAGAAGTCAAATGTTCTTCTTCTTTCTTTCCACTTCTCCTTTCCTCCTTGTCCTAAACTCTCACAGTTATTGTTATCTCTTGTCCCTCATTTTATACCATTATGTCTTCTTGGATGTCAAGGGTCTAGTCTTCTACTTGTTTTGATTCATCTTACTACGCACAGAGTGGGAAATAGCATACTCCTCAGATAAATGGGATAATATGCTTGAAAGGCCAAACTTGTTTTCCTTGGAGCTACAGAATTCCTGCACTACATGTTCTGAACAAAGTCAATGGGATAATCACAGTGGACACAATTTCAGGGCTTCTGGGGCAAGTAGCTGAGGCATTGGGTGTGCTAGAAGCAATGTTGTAAAACACTAAGAACTTAGACTTTTTCAGAAAGATAAGCCTTGGGGCCGGCGCTGTAGCTCAGTGGGTAATGCCCTGGCCTGAAGCGTTGGCATCCCATATGGGTGCTGGTTCGAGACCTGGCTGCTCCTCTTCTGATCTAGCTCTCTGCTATGGCCTGGGAAAGCAGTAGAAGATGGCTCAAGTCCTTGGATTTGTGCAGCTCGGGCTAATTACAGCCAACTGGTGAGTGAACCATCGGATGGAAGACCTCTCTCTCTCTCTCTCTCTGCCTCTCTCTGTGTAACTCTGACTTTCAAATAAATAAATAAATCTTAAGATAAGCCTTTCAGTCTCGGTGAACAAGACCCCAGCAGAAAGAACGGGCCATCAAAGAAGGAGGCACCTTTCTCTGAGGGAGGAAGGAACCTCCACTGTGATATGGCCTTGACTAAACAAGTTCAGAGTTGATGAACTCAAGGGGCCTCCATAGCCTCGACAGCTCATGGCAAGAGCCTCGGGTGATTGCTGACGTCATCAATAAGAGTGTCAATTGTTAAATCAACAACGGGAGTCACTGGGCACATGCTCCCCACATAGGATCTCTGTCCTTAATGTGTTTTACACATTAATGTGTTAACACCACTAGTCGAGCAGTTGTGTGGGCGCAGTCTGTTGAAATCTTTGCTTAGTATATACTAAGGTGATCATCTGTATATAAAGATAATTGAAAATGAAACTCGATGAAGAGTGGGATGGGAGAGGGAGTGGGAGATGGGAGGGCTGTGGGAGGGAGGAAGGTTGGGGGGGCCACAACAATGCAAAAGTTGCACTTTGTAAATTCACATTTATTAAATAAAATAAAAAAAGATAAGCCTTTCAGATCTGACTGTTTGAGAAACCAGAACTTTTTGTACTATCTACATTAAAAAGACTCATTTTTACTGATAAACTCACTTTTATTAGTACATGAGAAATTCAGTATTTTAAGCATATCAGATTAAGATTTATGCCAGTTATATAAAACTCAATTCTAGAGACTATTATATTTGATTAAAATCACTGAGATTTGTGATTGAAACATACTAACTGTATTTAAAAGTCTGTATCATAGTTTTTCACTTGAGTCTATTAAATTTTCATGTCAATTTTCCAGGCATTTTGACCATTAGTTTTTGGCATAATTCAGTGAGCAACAGGACTCTTAATCCTTGGAACAGAGAAAGGCCTTCTAAATTAAAGAGCATATTTTAATCAACATACAGTTAACAAAGACTTACTTGCTAATTTAGACTTCTGATCAGAATTACTTACGTATGGTTTTGTTTTGAAATCTAAAAGGCATTGGCTATAAAATAAGATGTGAAGGTGAATACCAACATCAGTCTTTCACATAGGCACAGAAATTATCTATGTCAAATTCTGATTTGAGTGGCTCAGGAATCATATAGAACTTACCTTAAGGCTAATGTCAGAAAGTGGCTGAAAATATTGTACTGGTTCAGGTGGTCCCAACCCATTAAAATCCTCCAAACAGAGGAGCTAAGGTGTTGTAGTCTCTACCATCTCTATCATCTCAAGTGGAAATGGGCCAAGATAAATAAGATTTCCCTAATATTTCATTTATTTTCAACCAGCTATGGCTACATTGAAGTAGTATTATCATGATAGCCTTTATTCATTGTAGAAAAGTTTAAGTTATTGAAAATTTAGTACAAGACAGGACCATCTGCATTACATGATTCAGTTTATCTTAAGAGATGATTGACTATTTTAGTTTGGGACATAAAATTAATGCAGCGCAAGATTCATCTCCCATGAAATTTTTTCCACCTCTGTGAGAGAAAAATCATTCTTTTTGGGTTTAAAGGCATCAAGAGGCAAATGAAAAAAAAAAAAAAAGCACACTAAAGCTGAATGGCTTTTCTCATTGATAGGAGAATCGTGCACAGCTTCAACTTTTACTGTACACAGAGAACAAAATGAAGGAACTACTTTTACAGTAAGTCACATTATTAGACCACATTTTCACACCACTAAATCCTTGTAATAAGAAAAAACTAACCTGTCAGGAAATCTACAAATGATTCAACAGCAAGTTGAGACTCGGAGACAAAAATTGCATAGTGCCCACCTGTATCAGCTTAGCTATAATTACGTTGATGAAATTATGTGTAATTTTTTTTCATTCAGGAAAAGTTTATTCAACTCAAATTAACAGGTAATACTGGAGAACCTTTCCCATTCAAAGTACTGCATTTGTGTTAGGCATCACTAGAGAAGCACAGGTAGCTATGGTTCTGGTCCTTAAGGACTTTATAGTTTGATGGGGGAGGTAGGCAAGTACACAATCAAGCCTAATACCAAGGAGTCTTCCTAAAGCACATGGAAAATGCATATTATGGAAAAAAAAACTATGCATGCATTTATGGAATTGCTTGCACTAAAATGAACTTACCTTTTGATCCCATTTTTCCATAAGCTTTTTGAAGTAGCCTTATCTAGGTCTACCTGTGACAAGTGCTATGTGATAGGATGGTCTAAAACAGTTCGATTGAATCTACTCAGGAGAGTGAGGAAGGCTTCAGAGTGAATGGTGGTTAGAATCTCTTCCACAGGCTGACAGAATAAAGGGCTTTCCAAACAAAGTAGAGATCAGATGGAACAATTCAATTATGACTGGAACACAGTCCCGATAGAGAGCGATTAGAGATGAATCTATGTGGGGGAATGGGTTGGAGACAGAAGATACGAGAAGATTCAGACTCAAGGACCAGCCTGGAGGATAGTGAGAAACCAAACTAGGGCATGGAGAGTAGGAATGGAAATGAGGGAGAGGTTTTGTGGGCTTTGTGATCAGCCATCATCAGGTTCTTTTGTTTTGTCTGAAATTACCTCTGGGATATCTTCCGTTCATCCTTCGAAACTCTACTCCAGTCTATGTCTACAGGTAAAGCCTTCTTGACCATCTCAGGCAACATTTGTCCCTCCACCTTGGTGCCCCCCTAGCGTTTGGCTTTCACCATGCCCGAGTTCTTATAGGCTGCAATCCAGGCGGGCAGGGATTTAGAGAAGGGCTTCATTTGGGATCCATTGTTCGCAAGGTGTTTTTCAATAGAGGTGAGCAGCAGGCAGCTATAATCCCCATCTGTGACTCAGGAAAAGCATATGGTTTCAGGTGACGATTTGGGAAGAATTTTTAAGGTAAAGATTTGGGAAGAATTTGCAGGGAAATAGCTAGAAAAATAAAGCTTAAAGAAAAAGCAATGACGATTCAGTACAGTTTGAGTCTAACATATCCATTTGAGTCTATTCCTAACTTGAGTCTATCAAAATATTCATTTTTTTAAAAAAATTCAGAACTAGCTTTGTCTCTGATGAACTGACAATCTAGAATTTATGATCAAAAGTGAAATATGCCATTTGATGGCAGACTCAATATTTTTATTGGGGGAATTTAAAATAAGAAAATAGAAATTATTAATATAAAATGAAGAAAACTTCCTGCAAGAAATGCTAGGTGTCAATTTTTAAAAAAGATTATTTATTTGAAAGGCAGAGAGAGAGAGAGAGAGAGCAAAAGAAAGAAATATCTTCCATCCTTTGGTTTACTCCCCAGATGTCTACCATGGCTGGGGATGGGCTCTCTTTGTAACTCTGATGTTAAAATAAATAAACCATATATATAGAAAAAGAATAGGCCGGCGCCGCGGCTCACTAGGCTAATCCTCCGCCTTGCGGCGCCGGCACACCCGGTTCTAATCCCGGTCTGGGCACCGATCCTGTCCCGGTTGCCCCTCTTCCAGGCCAGCTCTCTGCTGTGGCCAGGGAGTGCAGTGGAGGATGGCCCAAGTGCTTGGGCCCTGCACCCCATGGGAGACCAGGAGAAGCACCTGGCTCCTGCCATCAGATCAGCGCGGTGCGCCGGCCACAGCGCGCCTACCGTGGCGGCCATTGGAGGGTGAACCAACGGCAAAAGGAAGACCTTTCTCTCTGTCTCTCTCACTGTCCACTCTGCCTGTCAAAAAAAAAAAAAAAAAGAATAAATTCAAGTGTGCGGTGAAAACAGTCACTGGTCCCCCACTCAATGCCTAACCATCAGGTCAGTCCACAGGAAGGGAGAAAATCTGTAAAATGAGGCTCAGGAGTACGTGGCTACTGAGTCTATGGGAAAAGTGAAGCCTCAGAACTTACATGAAGTTACAATTTTCAGAGTAAATATAGAATTCTATTGTTTCCAATAGTACTGGGAAGCTGTTCAGAAAGCATTTTTTTCTAAAAGGAAAGAGAAGGCATAGTTTTGCTTTTAGACTGCTATTGCAAGTGTTGATAGATTTGGAGTTGGAACGACTTTTTCCATGTGGGGTTCTTCACATCAGAGGAGAGGAGAAGAGTTAGGATAAAGGATACACAGTAAGTTCTTCAAGTGAGGACAGAAAGATGAGAGACAGTGAACAATGGAGAAAGAACAACTCTTGACAAAGCCCATGAAGGCAGGGAGAAGATCAGGAATGGAGGAGGAGGAGCACTCAGGAAGGAAGGTACCAAAGGATGATCATAAACGCAAACAACTACCTAAGGGGGAAAGCTGAGCGAGAGTTGATGACAGGGAAGCAAAAGCAGAGAGAGAGAAGGGAACAATATCAAAAATAATATTACTGGTGGGCAATGTCAACAGGTATTTATGGAATGATTCATTGCTTGGGATGATGAGGAATGTGGTACAAAATGACATAGACACAGAGAATTTAAATCTGATACTAGTACAGCTAGCTAAGCTGTTCCCCCCAAAAAACAATAGCAAGGCTTAAGAAATGAAAGGGGTCCAAGAAGAAAGAGAAGAAATTAGGGTGATCAAGAGAACAGAGAAGAGTTGACAAGAGAGTGATGGTGTTGATTGGTTTGGTTTTCTTTTGTTTTAGAATGAAAGAGAGCAGGGCAAGTTTGATGGAAAGCCAGCAGGCAGCATTTGAGGGACCAAGAGGGGGGTCATGATACCAAAGGAAAACTGCCTCCTCTGAGCACAGAATTTAGAATGCAGAGCAAATTCAATAAATATGGGTCCACATGGCGATGACTCAACCATGGCTCTCAAAATCTTTCCAGTGCGCACACACAACCAAGAAAGCTCAAATGTTCTGTACCATCATGGGGGAATATAATTTCTGGAAAATCCACTGTAATTTCACCTCATTCTCACTCACCCAGGAAGAGCCTCTCAAGGTGCAAATGAGAAAGAGTGACATTGACTCCCTCTCTTGTTTATACAAATCCCCAGCATGCAATGCCAGAAACAAGAGAAAGGGAAGCTCCCAGCTTATGGATTAAGAGGATATGACCCATCAGGAAGTGTGACAGAGGGGCTTTTGTGTCTCAGCCACTTGGGTTAAGAGAAGGGGAGGGAGAACCTTGGGCTCGTGAGAAAGTCTGATGAAGTTGTTTCAATGGCTGGGTCTTGAGACAGGATGTGTTAGAGGGAAACCTGGGCGAAAGCTGGCGCAGACTGAGAAGATGAGAGTTGTCAGCCAAAAGGCAGGCAGAATGGGGAGAAGCTGAAGTAGCATCTTGGAAAGAGGGCCAGGTGGCTGGGAGAGCTTGTTGTGGCCTCCCTCCCTGCTGGGCAGAGAGCAGGCATTGGCCCCGAGAGCTGGAGACCAGGCAGGACTGAGGGGTTGAGGCGCAGAGCAGCCCACAAAGTCCAGGTTTGTTACTGAAGACAGCCGACTGGTGGGTCAGATACACCCATCTCCCACTTGGGTTCCTTTCCCTCAGGTTTTGAAAGCATTATGAACAATGTTTATTTTTAAATCTTTAAGTATCACTCCATCATACGGGATTTTCCACCAGGACTTAGAAAAAATGCAGATTGCACTGTAAAAATGCTGTTCACTCAATCAGAGTCTGCTTTTACTGAGTAAATTTCTTTATGATGTTTAACTTTGGTTCAGGGTCCTGATTCCGAGAAGTGAAATTTGGTGGCGTGAGAAGGAAAAACAACACAGAAAGAAGAAAACCTCACGATGGCCATTTGAACACAATCGGAGCTTGTTTACTGCTGTGGACTCGGAACTTCCTCCAAAAAAAAAAAAAAATGCATGCGATTAGGAAAATAACTAAGCAGCTAAGAATAGTCTTCTGAAACCTGAGAGCCACCTCTCTTCTTTCTCACTCCTGGCAGTGCAGTTAGCAAGAATGTATGTTTTTAATACGCTGATTCTTAGCCACAAAATACTTCTATAATTAGTACAAAACTTGAATAATGTATTGTCTGTTATTGTGCACAGCACATAATATTCGGAGACTTGTACTGGCAGATTCGTTCACATATGTCACCAACCACGGTACCTGTAATTTAGTTTAATGCCAGGTCAATGTTCAAAGCGCCTGTGTGTGTGTGCATGCGCGCTTGTGTTTGTGTGTATTTAAAGTTTTACCTGATAGTTGTTTCATGAGGCTTCTCAGTAGCTTTCTGAAGTTGTGTCTATTTTAAGGAAAATGTAATCAGTCAAAATGACAATTTCTTGCAAGAATGCACAATATTCTTTATTCACACAAGGGCATTGAGTGGTTCATC
Source organism: Lepus europaeus (assembly GCF_033115175.1). Lineage (NCBI taxonomy): Eukaryota > Metazoa > Chordata > Mammalia > Lagomorpha > Leporidae > Lepus > Lepus europaeus. The sequence goes on along the minus strand of NC_084832.1, from coordinate 39,609,549 downwards.
AATGGCTCACCAACTAGGAAATTATTTAATAATTGTCCCTAAAAAGGGAAAGACTGGGTGAATGTGCAATTAGCAATCCAGGGTCTTGCCCAGAAAAGTGCTATTTTTTGAGCAAGTCTCACCAAATCAGGATCCGAAATCAGTCTGCAAGACACAGTGAGGTGTTATAGAGAAGCCCAGCAAGTCCTTTTCGGTTTTAATTGTTCACAGTAAGACATATAGTTTTCAGATCCAGGAAATCATTGGTTGGCAGAGGACGCAAGTTATGGCACACGTGAGCAACCTGCCACAAAGGAGGGTGTTTGAAACAGCATGCGTGCCAGGCCCTCCTACATCCATCTCACTCTGAACCATCTTGTCTCCAGAGGTGTGGCCGCAAGAAATCTCAGATGCAAAAGGACTCCCCTGTCTGCCCAAAATGAAGGCGACCTCACCTTGCAACTCTTTTGAAATGACGTTCCTCTCTGGTAAGGGACCCTCGGTAGGAAGTGTGTGGTTGATTCCCTCACTCCCCACCGGATTCACACGTGCAGAGAGCAGCAGGATTTTTTTTACATGTTCTCATCATCACTTAAGTCTCCAAGATTTAGAGTATTTTGTTCATCTGAACACTACCCAGTACAAACCTTGGGCATCAATAGTAACATGGAGAACTCCCTCTTTGGTATTCACAAGCCTAACGCACATAATCCTTTATCTCTGGAAGGCTATTAGCTTTCTGGCCTTTGGCTGGTCGATGTATACAGTATCTATAGTTATTGCATACGAGCGTTCTCAACTGACTTGCAAGCTCTTTGATCAAACCAGCTAAACTTGATTTTCCAGATTATTCGAGAGACAAGGCACACAACGATCAGCTTTACAAGTCCTGGCAGGCCATCAAGACCCTGAGCTCCCCACTCCCTTTATCAGAATCAAAGGTAAACAGGGAGCCAGCTCTCATTTAAATACGTAGCATCGGATCTCGCCTCTACTTTCACAGTTGTAGCAGCAGAAGAAAAACAACAGTTGAAGTTAAGAAAAAGGTTTCCTTGGCACGGATGCCAAACTAAATAATGACACCCAAAGCAAAAACATGCTTCACTGAAACTAAACTTTAGACGATTCAGCCTACTTAAAACAAAGCTTTTTTTGTGTTTTCAAAAGTGAACATTGTACTTTGCTCTGGCAGCCATTTATATGTTTTTGAATGATCCGATTATGCATAAATCCCCAGCCTACAGACCTTTCAGCACCTCAGACCCGTAAGTGATTTGAAAACACGACTGAAAATTTCTATATACAGTCTCTGCCCTTTCTTCCTCTTAACCTTTTGAAACGTACACTTTGAGTGACAATGTTTTGACATACATTGTCATTGTGCATTTTCTCTTTCTCCCTCTCTCTTATTACCTTGGAAATATTTACAGGAAGGTTTCCCGCGAGATCAAGCACTTTACTTGCTTTTCCCGGGGAGCCCCATTCCTCATCACCCCTTGGCCTATCTCTTGTTTCGTGGACGTCATCATTCCGCTGACGCCCCTGAATTATTGAAGATAGTCGAAGCGACCACCTTTGTGGTTTGTACAGTCAGAAGTAAGAAGGCAACAGATGCAACGTCAAAGCTTCTATTTGAACAGTGATATGCATGCCTGGTGAGTGAGTAGCTCACTGGATTAGCAGCATATAAACAGTACTAGTTTGTTCAGAGGTGAGGTGAGCACTGAAAAGTTTCTCAGCCTCGCTTTCCTTTGGGGCGCTCCCTAGCTAGTGATGCCGGCATCGTCCCTGGGAAGGGCAGCAGTTCTCGGTGCATCCTGAGCTAGGCCCTCGGGCGATTTCCAGGTGACTTTTCTTTTCCTCTTCTACAACTGGAGAAATGGCCCTTATTATCTGGTCAGATTTTAAATGCGCCGTCACATTCTGCATCTCAGAGGTTTGCACAGAACAGGACATTGTCCTCCTCTGTCTCTTTGGCATTATCTGGAAGTTCTTTTTAGAGGCTAAAGAGGAGTCAGAAATGACCCTTACTACTGGTAACTGTAGAAATTGAGAGGGAAATTCTCCATAGGCTCCAATGCCCCAGTGTGGCCAAAAATTGGTCCCTCAAAGCCAAGTCCAGGATAAGGATAAATCCCCAAATCATTATGAGATTTCCCTAAAATACCATGATTGTTAAGACTAACCTTTAAGAATAGATGGCTGGGGTCGATGCTGTGGCTTAGCAGGTAAAGCCACTGCCTGCAATGCCAGCATCCCATATGGGCACCGGTTCGAGTCCTGCCTGCTCCACTTCCAATCCAGCTCTCTGCTATGGCCTGGGAAAGCAGTAGAAGATGGCCCAAGTCCTTGGGACCCTGCACCCATGTGGGAGACCCAGAAGAAGCTCCTGGCTCCTGGTTTGGGATCAGGCCAGCTCTGGCCATTGAGGCCAATTGGGGAGTGAGCCAGGCAGATGGAAGACTTCTCTCTGTCTTTGCCTTTCCTTCTCTCTCTGTGTAACTCTGACTTTCAGATAAATAAATAAATCCTAAAAAAAAAATAGATGACTCTTCCAGAGACAGAAAATTCTGGTGTGTCTCAGCAGCCGCTGACTCTACTGCCTACTTCCTTTATCTGCATGTGAGTACGTGTGTACATTCTTGTTTCTGTCTCCTTGACAATGTCCTAGCCTCCTGGTCTCTTTCCTCTCACTCTAGATGTGCTAGCTAGATAATATTATCTACTAGCAGAATTCCAACTGCCCATTCTTTGGTGATGATTCTCAAATCTAAATCTCCAGGCAACACTGTTCTTTAAAGGATTTCAGAGTGCTTTATCCAACTAATTACTAGATACCTGCACTCAAATGGCTCCCAGGTACCTCAGACTCAACCTATCCATCACTGTCATCAGGTGCACACCTCCTCCTGTTCTGTGACCTCTGCCCTGCATCTCAGTGAATCACCTCACCTTTACCACAGTTTTTGAACCATCAATCCGAGAGCCCTTTGGATTTTCCCCCATCCTTAGGTCACAACATCTGATCAGGTCAGGTCTTATTGATTCTGTCTTTCCCAAATCTCTTAGATGCACCCATTTCACTGCATCTCTTTGGCACACGCAGCACACAGCTCTGCATTGTCTCCTACCTGGCTTATTAGCTGAGCTCCTTGTCCTCAAGCCTTGGCCCTTGACATTTGTGAACTACAATTCACAAACTTGCCTTTCTCCTCAAAGCTTTTACTGGCTTATCCTTACTCTTTGGATAATATCCAAGCCCTTTAACATAGCTTATAAAACCTATGGGAGGGGGCTCCAAAAAGTACACGGGAAAGGCACATTATGTTTTTGTTTCATTTTCCACAAACTTTTTGAAGCCTCCTCCTATATGTTTCTTTTTTAAAAAATATTTGGAGGGTGAACCAATGGCAAAAGGAAGGCCTTTCTCTCTGTCTCTCTCTCACTGTCCACTCTGCCTGTCAAAAATAAAAAAATAAATAAAATAAAAATATATATTTATTTATTTACTTGAAAGTCAGAGTTACAGGGAGGCAGAGGCGGAGGGAGGGGGGGTTTCCATTGGCTGGTTCACTCCCCAAAGGCCACAATAGCCAGAGCTGATCCGATCCAAAGCCAGGAGCCAGGAGTTTCTTCTGGGTCTCTCACGTGGGTACAGGGACCCAAGGACTTGGACCATCTTCTACTGCTTTCCCAGACCATAGCAGAGAGCTGGATCAGAAGTGGAGCAGCCAGGACTTGAACTGGTACCCACACGGGATGCCAGCACTGCAGGCTGCGGCTTTACCCACTACACCACAGTGCTGGCCCCATATGCTCTTGAACTCTGTATACCCCCACCATGCTCTCTTTACTCTTTACTTCTTGGATGACACCTGTTAGCTACTGAAGGTCTTTTAGTTCTTTCAAACTCTCTTTGACTTTTGTATCTTCTCTCATGCTGTTTTTGACTGTTGCTTGGTTATAGTTGCTTCCTCTTATAGCTGGAAGATTGCACTCAACCTTCCAGTTTTATTCGGACATGGCTGTTTTCAGGAAGTCTTCTCTACTGCTTCAACTCTGAGTTACAGCGCCTTCCATTACCTCCCTACACTCTTGCACATCATAACATTGACCTCTGTGAATATGATCAACCCTTTAGGAGTTTCTATTTTTCACTCCCCTGGGAAAATAGTGGCAGTGGTGACTTGGCTAATGTTTAATGTGTAGTAGGTAGTTAATAAACACTTGGGGGGGGGGGACAAATGAATGCGTCAAAATAAGTAAATCAATAGTAGGAAAGCCTATCTTGCTGGGTGAGATAATGTGTCTCTTTTATTCCATATCCTTGAATTCAGTGCTGGTAGAATTTTATTTAATTGAACAGGGTGAGGAAGTCATGGAAATATTAGGGTTTGTTGGATCCATAGAGATTATCTTCATTGTATAGATGAAATGACTAAGCCACGGGAGAGTAAGTCACTCATCATCCCATAGAATGACTCCTGTAACTCCTGCCCTCTCAACCTCTTCCCTCTGGGTTTTTAATTCTAGCCACATTGATATGTATGAAACGGCGGCCCACTTTTGGAGTTTGTTTAATTTGACTTCTTATGATGACTATTGAGTTGAGCATATTTCTACTACTTAATGACTAGTTGAGATTTCTCTTTGATGAATATTCAGTTGCCTGTTTATATTCTGTGTCCATTTTTATTGGATCATCTGTTTTTTATTACATACATTTAGGAATTCTTTATCCTGTACACTAATTCTTAGTCATTTATATGACTTGCAAATTTGAAGATACATATGACCCATGACCCAATAATTCTGTGCATAAGCACATACCCTTGAGAGAAACTCTTCCCCACATGATCAAGAAGATGTCAGAGAGATTATATTTTTTCTTATGTTGCTCTTTGCAAAAGCATAAAATTGAAGATAGCCAAAGTGTATAGTTAGTGAGTGAATGAATCATTAAATTAATTAAATTAATGTCTTTTTTTTTTTTTTTAAGAGAGAGAGTACTTCCATCCACTGGTTCATGTCTCAAATGGCTGCAATGGCTGAAGCTAGGCCAAGCAAAACCAGGAGTTTCATTTGGGTCTCCCACATGGGTACAGGAGCCAAGCACTTGGGCCATCTTCTGCTGCCTTCCCAGGCACACCAGAAGGGAGCTCGATAGGAAGTGGAGCAGCGGGGACCCTAACCAGCACACATATGGGATGCCAGCACTGCAGGCAGAGGCTTAACCAGAGCATCTGCCCCTAAATTATGGTATATTCACACAACAGAAATAGTAGCTTAAATGGACGAACTGACAATGACAGAAAATATGATGTGGGCCCCCATAGCAAATAACAAATCAATACAAACAGTATTTCATGTGTACAAGTTTAAAAATTCCCATAAAACAATTCTAAACAATGCTTATGTGTAAATATATATAAGTTAAAAGCAAAAGACATGCAGCAGAACACCTTTCACTTCTTGGGAAGTAGACAAAGCAGAGATAGGATATTCAATTGAGTCTGCATTTTTTCTTATATAAAATATATTTGTAAAATACAGTAAAATATTAGTGTGTTAAGTGTGAGTTGTGGAAAAATAGATGCCTCTTCTATTGCATTATTTGAAATGTTTCTTAATTAAAGAAAGGAAAATGACAAGTGAGATGTCAGATCCCATTTCCTCCTGGAAGAAATTTCTGAGGACTGAGAAAATAGGATGCATTGGGGGGTGCACAGAAGGAGCTTTCTAGTGACAGGAGAAGGCTCTAGGGTAAAGGAAACTAAAGTAATGCAGACCATGAAACACGTTGTTAGTTGACCAAGGGTGGGGAGGGGTTGTAGGCTTATGAATGCTGAAATTCCTGGAAGGAGAAATGTATCAGAGGGAGTAGTAATCTCTGTGCCTTTACAACCCATTTATAGTAATGGGTTATAAGGACTGAAAAGTAAGTAAAAGTTCATCTGGACTCATTTTTTTTAGTCACAAGTCACAAAAAAAAAAAGAGACCCAGAGAGCTAAAATCTAAAGAAAAGAGAAGGCATTTTGTGTAAGGATATTAGGATATAACTAGTCATTTTATGAATATTTATATTGGCTGACTTCTTAATTGACATGACAATTAATTGTACTGCAGAGATAGATTTTTGAGAGGGTGGTAGAGAGGAGAAATTTGGATTAGGAGGCATGGATATCATTTTAACTAACACAGAATCTCTAGAACAGAGAAACTCATGGGGGGCATTGGAGTTAAACTCCTGCTATATCATAATTGTGCCTGGATGGGTCCTGCTTGCTGGCTGATCAGTATCATGCTAGCTCCCTTGGGCTTTTACAGCTCCCATAAAGACTAGCTTATTAGGTGGCTCAAGGCAAAGAGATAACTAACTGTGAGGGCCTTCTATGAAGATTACAAAAGGTGAGGCAAGGTCATCACCACTATAATGAGTCACTGAGTTTTCTCAGGGACTTTCTTTGGGGATGGGTAAGTAGTGAGACCTGGCACTCACCAGTGGTGTCCATCTTGGCCTCTGTGATCTGCGGAGGATCTCTGACAAGTCTAACCCCAGTAAAGATAAAGGAGGCAGCTGATTACGGTGCAAACTACGCAGTTGTCCAAATTAGCTCATCCATGGGCTCTCCCAGCATAATCAACCTCACATTGCTTCAAATACAGATAGAGGTCTACACACACTGGAGGGACCGATGGCTCCTGGGACATGGACATATGGTGCTATTCAGAGAAGTTCTTCTGAAGATATCATCAGGAGCTTTTTTTTCTACTACAACATATCAATACTACAATGAATTTATTAGATTTACTAATTGCATCTTCAAAGGAATGGAAGGCTTTGTCCTCAAGAGGTGAGATGCGAGACTGGCAGGTTTTAGCATGAGGATGACTGGCTAGACCACATAAAAAACATCAGAGCCTTACTCTTCTCAGCCAGCTCCCACTCAGCCATCTTCAGGTTAGTTCTCTCTGCTTTCCACATTCTTAGAAGCTTGTGTTTTCCTTTGTAGCACACAAGGATTTTAATTAAATGTTCACTTGTGCGACTTGTCCTTAACGTTTGTCTTGCTAGATAGAGTATAAACTCCATGGCAGTACAGAGACTACATTTCTTCTATTGTTTGCAGTACCCTAAAGCCTGGTCAAGTGTCTAGTTTAGAGCAGGTGCTCAACATAAACTTGTTAAATGTATATGTGATCAAATGAGTGGATGACTTAGGGGAAGACAAGAGTGAATAAAGAACGAGTGAATCACTGGGTCATATTGTGGAGCAACATGAAGAGTAATGAAGAGGGAGACCCATGTAGGCCGCCATGAATGGGGCCCTGTCCTGGAAGCAACCGACCTACGATGGTGATGGGGCATGGAGTAGCACGCATTTTAGAGGAGGAAGGAAAGACATCCCCAAGCAGTGGGGGAACCAAAAATCTATTTTTGAGGATAAAGGGAATAAGTTATCCCTGGAGGTATTCCAAAGCCACACTTGATCTGTGGGTATTTCCTAACTGTTCTTGAGTTGGCCATGTCAAAATGCTCTGCGTATGGGCCAATATTGTGGTGCAGGGTATTAAGCTGCCACCTGCTACACTGGTATCCCATATTGGAGGGCCAGTTCAAGTCTTGGGTGCTCTGCTTCTGATCCAGCTCCCTGTAAATGCACCTGGGAAAGCAGCAGAAGATAGCCCAATTACTTGGGTTCCTGCCACCCGTGTGGGAGGCATGCATAGAGTTCCAGGCTCTTAGTTTTGGCCTGGCCCAGCCCCAGCTGTTGCAGCCATTTGGGAAATGAACCAATGGATGGAGACTCTCTCTCTCTCTCTCTTTCTCTTTCTCTCTCTCTGCCAGTCTACCTTTCAAATAAATAAAATAAATCTTTAAAAGAATGCTCTAATTTGTAATGCAATGTCACTTGACAACCTTAAAAACAGTATCTAGAGAAGGACCATGAAAATGTCTCTTTAATCATTATAGAGTATGTAGTTTTGCCCCTGATAATACTCAAAACCCTCACATGATGGTTTGTTGTAACTGGCATTATATTTTATAACTTGACTGAATTACCTACTCTTGAGATGACTCACAGCATAAAGAGATTGCATAAATATGAAATATTTTACTATACAATAACCATTTGATTCTAGGTAGCTTACTTTAAAGAACAGTGTATCCCTTCCACTTTCCCATGACATTTAAATCTTGTTTTATGAGATTCCCAGAATAGGAAGTACAAAAAATCCAGAACACAGAGTTCAGCTGTCTGTATGATCTAGTCACTCCTTCCTTCATTTCTTTTATAGTTATATCTACTCTGTCCAAAAATATGGGAAGAGTCATATGATGTAAAATATTTTACCTTTGGTTCTTGGTTGTGGAAGAAAGGTGCAAATTTCATGGTGATCATTCTGATCTTTACTTAGCACTTGTACTTCAATTCATTTTTCTGGTTCAGAATATTCTAGGAACTCTGATATCATTGCTTCTTTTAAAAATGTCATATGGATTGCTTCTTGGCCTTTTGGCTAAGATCAAGTGTAAAAATGTCATATGGAATAGTCCATATTATTATTTTTAAAGATTTATTTATTTGTTTAAAAGGCATAGTGACAGAAAGAAAGAGAGACAGGGAAAGAGAGATCTTTCATCTTCTGGTTCAATTCCCAAATGTCTGCCAACAGCTAGGTCTGAACCAGACCAAACCCAGGAGCCAGGAACTACATCCTAGTCTCCCACATGGGTAGCAGGGTCCCAGGACTTAGGCCAACTTCTGATGCCTTCCCAGGTGCATCAGCAGGAAGCTAGACAGGGGACTGGAACTGGCACTCTGACATGAGATTCCAGTGTCACAAGTGGTGCCTTAACCTGCTACACCACAATGACAGCCTAAGAAGTAGTAAAAACAGGCTTGATTTGGATATATTGTTTCTGTACTATGAGGCTATCAGTATTTTTGAAACTATAACCCCTTTAGCCTCATTTTGCCTAAGTTAAATGAGTATTTAGAAAGTTGAAAGCTTTCCCTTCTTTTCGGAATAGACAATGATTTGGACTTTTTAAAAGTGACTTTGCTTTTAAGTGCAATTTTATGTTTCCAGAACAATTAAGCAGAAGGAAAGTTTCCATTACCTGTTCTCTTCCCAACTCCCACGGTTTCCTCTATTATTGACAAACTTGCTTTAGTATGGTACCTTTTTATACACTAATGAGCCTACATTGATACATTATGATTACTAACTAAAGTCCGGTTTTCACTGGTGTCATCCAGTTCTGTTGGTTTTGAGAAATGCACAGTGTCATAGATTCACCATTACATTTTCACACGGAAGAGTTTCACCGTCCTAATAACTTCTTGTGCTCCACCTATTCACCCCTCCTTCCTTTCTTCCCAGAAATGCCTTAATGAAATAAATTTACAGAAAGTTGAATCATATTATTCTAATAGCAAAGTCAAGAAATGCCAGAAACGTGATAAAAACCAACAGGACACATAAACTGTTTAGCTCTTATTCCACTATGGTGCTCTTCATCACATTAAGCTCCCCTTTTGAACAATACATTGATAAATCTGAATTCTTTAAATTACCAGGAATCTTATCAATTCTTTTCATCATCTATTTTTGTCTCTAAGTAAGGCCCCCTCCTCCTAAAAGAAATCATATCTGGAACAAGAATGGACATTCTTCCCTCTTTTTGTTCCTCTTTTACTGGACATGAAAAGTACTAAGCTGTTGACTGTGGCTCATTTGTGAGTACAATTAGCCCTTGTCTCCAAGTTACAAAGATAATCCCCTACCCCGTCAGTAACACTACCATCAGCAGCAGCAGCAACATCAACAGGAATCTTTATTAAGTAACTGAGTGAGTAGGATGTTGTCAGACTTAACCTTTCAAGGGGGAGCTATTGGATTGGATCCTTGAGGCTTGCCCAGAGCTTTGCCTGTCTGCCCCCCCCCCAACCCTCCCCACCAGGGGTTTTGGGGATTGAAGAAACCTTTCACATGGTTTAGATCCCTGGATACCCTTTTGTCTGATACTGCTATAGTTTCAAGGATTCAAAACACTTACAAAGGATGATTGAGGAGACATCTTTCACTCTCAACCAAAGGAACAGGAATTTCCCAGCTCCTCAGCCCCTTGAGCCCCCTAAAGAACAGCTTGCCTAATTCATATAAATATTACCTTCTTTACCTTCCATTGAATCTAACATTTCTTCTACAGCATCGCATTGGTTTTTCTTATTAGTTAAAAAATAAAGCATGTTGAATACATCACCATGGCTACTCCTCTAATTAATAAAAAGACTGTGTTGAGTTTAAAAACAACTAACTAGCTCTTTTCATATTCGAGTTACTTTTAGCAGCTATCATAAATTATTACCTTTGTCTACATCAGAGGTGTCTTATGACTAAAGGCAGAGACGGCCCCCATGATGCTCTTTAACAATGACTCTTATGTTTCTTTTGGTAAACTCATAATGTTAATTACACTCTGCAACAGATGGAGCGCCTTCCATCAAGGACCTCAATGCACCTTACAAATGTGGTGAGTCATCAAAGCCCTTCTATAATGGAGGTAAGTATCCACGGCCACGATTTTATAAAGAAGACAAAGAAGGTGAGTGTTTCTGTTTTTAAAAGTAGAATGTGTTTTAGTCCAAACGTTTAGTCCTCAATGAAGAAGGAGAATCTCAATGAATATTATTGTGTGAATAAATTAATGAAATGGCTTATCAGCAAGACTTGGTTTTCCCCACAGTGAACACCTGGACTATTTTGATTGCTTTGAGGAGGCACAGATGAGTGGGTCACACGTTATCTACTGCTAATTATCAATCTTTACAATGGTCAGTGTGGAAAATGGCTAGTTGACCATCATGATGATACAGCAGATCTAGGAAATGGAAATGCCCCACTATGTTTGCGACATGATACAGAAACATTGAAATTTGCTGCTAGAAGATTCCAGAGACTATTTAGCAAACACTTGCATATTTTAGATGAGAAAACTGAGATCCAGCATGGTTAATAAGTGGCTTGCATGAAATCACTCAGCTTTTAAAACCTTAATTTAATTTGTTAATTTCTTTATGCTCCCTACTGTTTCAGAAAGGGTTTAATTTGGCTTAGTCACTCAGCTGGTTAGTGGCATTGATCACCACAACGCAGGCTCCTGAACTTAATTCATTCATCTTCCCACTAAATTCCATTTTAAGAAAACTTTCATAATGAGTGTCTTTCTACACCTTAAGCATCATAAAATTTTAGGATGTAAAAGTTGAAAGAGGTCACTTTTGTTATCCTTTTGATTTTTAAAAAATTTTTTTAAAGATTTACTTTATTGTATTGAAAGTCGGAGTGAGAGAGAGAGAAAGAAGAGAGGGAGACAGGGGAAAGAAGAGATATCATTCATCCACTGGCTCACTCCTCAAATGGCCTCAACAGCCAGAGCTTGGCTAAGCTGAAGCCAGGAAGCTGGAATTCCATCCAGTTCTCCCCACGTGGGTGGCAGGAGCCCAAGTACTTGAGCCATTTTCATCTGCCTTCCCATGCACATTAGCAGGAAGCTGATCAGATGTGGAGCAGGTGGGACTTGAACCAGTGTTCTGCTATGGAATGCTGGTGGCACAAGTGGCGGCTTGGGTCCACTGTGCTACAATATCAGGCTCCTATCCTTTTCTTTAATTGATGAGGAATCTGATATTCAAGGAGTTTAAGAGTCACCCCAGGCCCCCTAACTCCTCCTCCTTCCCACTGTTGGAGAATCTGGAACTTTCATCTATTAATCAGGGTCCTAATAATCAAAACTACCAATATCATTTTATCCTGATTTTTCTGAAATCTTCTTTTACTAAAGGCAAATGAGAACTGAATAAGATAATATTAATGATTAGAAATAAAAAAAAATTCTCCGAGGCACGGCATTATTTCAGCAGTGATTGCAATTGCATTCATTTGTTCAATATCTTCTAAACCTGTGAACACAGATAGTGATGACTTAATCTACCATAAGGGCACTAAGGTATGTCAAGATCCCAAAAGTACTTACTACATTTTCAGAGAATAAACTATCTCCATCAAATTTACAAGGTTGAATCCCTTTATTTATGATGAAAATTGATAACTACAGGTAAAATGGATGGTAACCCTCAACAAGAATATCTAATTAAAATAGCACATCAATTCTTAACCATTGTTGATAACTAAGAGTTACTAGCATTTTTATCTATTTTGGGTTTGTATCATCACAAATCCTTAGTTAAAAGAAGATCACCAAATGAAACAGAAGAATGCCAGAATTAATTTTAAGATAGTTTTCCTCTTATTTTATGGATAGTTTTCCTCTTATTTTATTTCCTCTTATTTTATTTTATTTTTTCCTATAGAAGTTACCACACATGTATACGCTGGAGATCATCTAGCCTACTTTCAGAAAAATTCAAAAATGAAAGCATCCATGCCATGTAAATCTTGCAGTATAATAACTTCCCATTTGTATGGCGTTTTTACTTGAAGATGATGCTAAACACGGGCAATTCTTCAGAGATCACTTTGAGCTGGTGAATTGACTCTTGCCATTATGGAGGTGGAGAAGGTAAGGGCTAGGCGTTGGGACAGGAGTTGTGAGGGGACTGGCTAAAGACTTTCCTCAAGTCATAGTTACCAAGTTATCACGTACTCCAGTTATATCCCCAACTGTAATGGCAGACAGACTAGACGTAGGGAGGTGGGAAAGCTCTGATTCTGTTAGTAGACACCTCTAGATTTGCTTGCTAATATTCATTCTGCTGCCTTCACAGCTTGTTTTCTATACACAAGCAAGCTTACCGTATGCTACTATTTGTATAGGACGTTAGCCATAGCGCTACCATTGCTCTATTTATCTCTAACAACCATGATGTGTCATGGAATTTGTACTGCGAGTTGAATATTAATAAGACAAGCAGAAATAAGTTGCTCCTTTCTTTTAGAGCCCCAAACTGGCATTGTGAGCAGGAGAGCTGGATCACATGGTTGGGCCTACATGGTCCAGTCCTATGCTTAATTTCCCACCAAACTCACCGTAACTGAACAGTTCACTTTATCACAGTTTGAATTTTCTAAATTCAACTCTCCAGAAGCCAGCATCCTGCATGTTAGTTACTTATTGTTTTACAGAACTATGGAATTTTAGCCTGGTGCTTTTTTTTTTTTTTTAACTTTTTTTCAAGTAAAGATAAGAGTTAGCACTGGCACTGAGCATAAGACACAAAGCATTTCAAACTCCTTTGAGAGTTTCTATTCTATTTTACTCCTGTATTTTTATGTACAGATGCTGTAGATTTCTTTTCTTAACCTTCCTCTCTTTGTCTATGCTCTTCACTTCAGTCTAAAAGAGGCAAAGGAACTGAAGAAAAATATTCCAAGTTTGTATGTAAATGAGGCTTAGAAAGTTGAAATGGGAATCTTAGCACTGCAATTTTTCTTTTCTTCCCGGCAGCTGACTGATAGATGGCTTGCACTGACAGCTTCATTTGTTAGAGAAAGAAACAGAGATGTTAATGTGAATTATCCGAACCCCTAAACACTGGTTGCCTAGTTAGTAACTGAAAATCTAAGCTCAGGATCTTTCCCTAAGAACTTGACTCCTGGTCAATTTAACAAACAGTAGTCTGTCTTTGCCAGGTGACATGAACTAAACTTTTGTAGTATGACAGGGAAAAGAGGGTAAGGCTTAAACCTAGGATTGTTCTTAGGCCACTGGCATCAACTTCAAATTGTGATGACTGAAGATTATATACTTGTCTGTTGTGCTCTGTAGTTGGAACAAAAGCATAGAGAATGATGCAAACGTTCACATATGGGAATGGAGTCAATCATTGGTAACTTACTTCAAAATGGAATAAGATTCAAATTTGTTTCTAACAATGTAAGCTAAAAAAATGCATCGTCCAACCCTCTTGAAAATCACAATTTCTCATAACTATTCTACCAATGATATTAACTTGATCTTTATCGTATGCAAGACATGGTCCCAGGTGCTCAGAGACGCCAGAAATGAGAAGCCGAAGGGCTTGTTTTGAGCAGTGTTTACCATGGAAACTGAACAGTGAATAGTGAACTATTCACTCAATAGCTTGCTTTTATATAGATTCTCACTTTCAGTAGAATTTATATTATAAAAGTTCCCATTTACATTTCATTGAATCTCTTTAGCATTCTTGAGATGGAAGCAATACAGATATTATGGTACCCATTTTGTAGACAACAAGCTGAAATTACTTAGAAGTTAAATGAATAGTTCAAGGTCAAAGAGCAAGGGTGAGCTCTGTCTCCTGTCTGCCCCATTCATTTTCTTTTCACTAAGTTGCCTTGTGTGAGTGACTGAGTCTCCTTGCAAAAAGTTGGAAGGCAATGATAATTTTTTGGGGGGTGAGCTTTCTCTTTTTAAAATATCTTACTATAATATCATTAGGAAGGAAACAAATATATCTCATACCATTCACCCAGCTTCTCTATCTTTTTTTTTTTTTTTAAGATTTTATTTATTTACTTGGAAGATAGAGTTACAGACAGTGAGAGGAAAAGAGAGAGAGAGAGAGAGGTCTTCCATCCACTGGTTCACTCCCCAAATGGTCACAAGGGCTGGAGCTGAGCCAATCTGAAACCAGGAGCCAGGAGCTTCTTCCTGGTCTCCCACGTGGGTGCAGGAGCCCAAGGACTTGGGCCATCTTCCACTGCTGTCCCAGGCTAGCAGAAAGCGGAGCAGCCGGGACTCAAACCGACACCCATATGGGATGCTGGCGCCTCAGGCAGAGGATTAACCTACTGCGCCACAGCACCAGCCTGGCTTCTCTATCTTGGTTATCTTCTTTTGTAGTTGACAGTGTATCACATAAACTATTTTGTGCCCAATAAATGTTGGATGATTTTTGTGTTTAACTGTGTGAATGAACTGTAAAAGATTTTTGCCCCTTCTGTGGTTCACATATCTTATTTTCTGAATTATGTTTTAATTATTGGGGGCTAGAATCCATTATTTATTGTGAATTCCCTCAGCCCTTAGCACCATGCACTGAGCAGAGTATGAACTCCATAAACATTTGCTGAGTGAATGTGTGAATTACCACTTCCACCAAAGGAAATACAACATGAAGGCACTGGTGACAGCAGATTCTCTGCTCACATCCTCTCCTTTCTTTTCTTTTCTTTTCTTTTTTTTTTTAGTTCCCTGATGGCACTTGGCTGGTTGGTTTTTTTTTTTTTTTTTGTCTCTAGTACCTTAGCTGGTAATTGAAAGCATAACTTTAAACCCTGTCTCACTTCTTGCTTCCCTGAGTCTCCCTGGTTCCGCACAAGGACTCCATGAAGGCTTACAGATGAAGAGAGGAAGAGGTGAAAAGTAGCTGATTAATAATGCTTGCCAGTTGTCGCAGGCTCTCAAAGGGCCAGGAATTAATCTAAAAACCTTCATCAAGTTATTTACTTCTTTGAATAATCTTGTGAAGTAGATCCAATCAGCAGCCCCAGTTAGCAAAACCAAAGCACAGAATAAAGTGTTTGCCTGAGTTCAAAAAGCTCCTAAGTCATAGAGACAGGATTCAGACCCAAAGCCTCTCGACATAGCCCCAAGGAGTTTCGGGACAGAAGGAGAAAACAAGGAAAGACAGCATCAGCGATGTCAGTGATAGCCAACACGTCGGAGAGGGATGTAGAAATCCTATGTCCCGGGAATAACTCTTCCTTCTTCATTTAGCATCACCTAATGTCTTCAGACTCACTCTTCTAATCTGCTGAATGGGTGTAATCTAGCTCTCCCTTAGGCAGAGCTGTAAATACATGTGAACACAATCTGAACTCAATTAAGGATAAAGGTCTGTGACTTTGTAAATGAAACCTTTTAATAACTTTTGTATACATGGCACAGCACTTTTACCTGCTAGACTCAACAAATTTTCACATAACAAAAGTAATACTTAACTGTATTCAACTGAATAGAGCCATACCATGGGCATTTATTAGACCGTATAGATTCTGTATATGTGCAGTTTCATAAAATAGAGAAACCTTTAATTTTATCACAGGCTTAGGAATATGAAGTTCTTGGATGGAGCTGGATGGAGTCTCAGTTTGCTATTGGACATACTTAACCTTATCCAACTAGCTCATGGCACGGCGGAGGGGTAACTTCCTCACAACACAGCAGTGGGGAAGCTGGTGGTTGGTGGCAGGGTGGGGGTGAATGTATAATCAGAGGGAAGAGCTCCACCTACTGCTCGGCAGTGTCACCTCCTGCCACACCTCTGGAAGTCAACCTGATACTCAGTGGGCCAGATAGTCCATTCACTTTGGAAAATAACATTAGGAACATAACTACCACCACCTTAAACACATGCAAACACACAAACCCACCATTTGCTGACTACTTACTGTTAGCCAGGCGGTTACTTTTTTTTTTTTTTTTTACTTTGAATCCTAATGACAACCCATCAGCCATGGCTAAGAGGAGAGCCTGAATCCAGGCCACTTGGGCTTAGAGCCCAAACCTTCCATTTTCCAGGTGTGTGGCCTTGAGCAATTGACTTAATCTCCCTGGGCCTTCATTTCCTTATCTGTAAATAGGGTTTATAATAACTTCCACCTCGATGGTGTTACAGGATTTATTGAATCAATGTTTGTAAAGAATTTACAAGGATGCTTGGCGTGTAATAAGTATTTACGAGATAGATTTTTTTAAGAGATGAGGAATCTGAAGCTTGCAAAAATGTATCACAGAGCTCCAAAGTGGCAATGTCAGGAGTTGAACACTGCCTGCCTGCCTCCTGAGTCTCATGCTTTTAGGCACTAAGCGAAGCAGCTTTTTAATCTACAACTATTTGATGAAATCCAACCTAAGGATTCCAAGTCTATGCTAAGAGTTCTTATACACAGGAAAGATGACTTGCTATTAGAATTACATCAGGTTTAGCCTTCCCCATCATTTTAATTCTTGTCTTGGATTCCTATTTTTGGGTTACCTCCACAATCCCTTAGCTTTATCAAACTGTTGCCCCGAGAATTCTCACAGAAGAATTAGAAATAATGATCCCAGACTATGATGATCATGCAACACATTTGGGATGGCTCACAGAGTTCTCACATCAAGAGTCTATCTCTCTGGTTTGTCAAAATCACTAATTCAACTCCTGATACATAGTGACAATCTGTTCACTAAGTTGAAGCTGCTCCTGGGAGTGTCCACAGTTCAGAGAGACCCTAAAGAGAAGACTTGGTGTTTCAGAAAGTATTGAATTGGTCCCAGCTGTTGAGGCAATGACTTTAGATTGTTGGAAGAATCTGGAATTTGGAATTTGGGACACCTTGCTTTGGGCTGACTAGTGATGCCTATTTGGGAGAAGCAAGTAGTCTAAAGGTGTGGGGAAATAGTGGACGGAAGCTCTGAGCAAGTAACTCCAAGTCAAAGCTGAGTAAGAGACAGAACCACAGGGGGCCTGTAACATAGGGCTTCTTCCCCGCCCCCACCTCTAACAAACCCTCTCCTCCCTCCTCCCAGCAATATGTTAAGCCATCATTTAGTGATATGAGAGATGGGATAAAATAATTATTTAGAGAAATGAATTAGGTGTTACACCATTTTAAGTATGATTGGGTCTCTCTATATTTTACATGGGACTTAACAAAATTTGTTGAGTCTCTAGGCAGACACAAAGATAATTAAAGTGTTGGGAAATAGACCAGATGAAGAAAAGTTAAAGGATCGCAGGGAATTTAATTTGGAAAAAAGAAGCAATTAGGAATAACTTAAGTGTTTTCAAGTCTACAGAATGTTATTTATTAAGGGACCAAGTATTTGTTCTCTATTTCCATAGAGATTAGAAATAGAAATGGGCTTAAGTTACCACAAAAAAAAAAAAAAACCAAAAAACCTATATTTACACACAAGAAAGAACTATTTGATTAAACTCTAGAACTTACTAGGGAGAGAAATTGTGGGTCTTTGCTCCAGGAAATCTTTAAGAATTGAAGAGGTAAGCCCTGGGTAATCTTATGTGGTGTTGGGTTGAGGCAGAAGGCTTAACTGGAATTTCTTTAGGTCTCATCTGGTACTTAACGACCATGATTGCATAAATAGGAATTTGTCCACAAAGCAGGAAGAGAGGCAGACAGAACAATCAGGCATAACCCATGTAGCAATGGAGTCGCTTCTCCTGAGCGAGGATTTTGAAAATCTTAGTTTCGAAGCACAGCTACAATGTCAGAGGCAAAATTTTATGAACACAATGGAAGGTTCTCATCAGACATTCACTGTTTTTAGCCATACTAATGGAGTCAATTTGTTTGAATAACAAATTGTATACTCATCATTTTCCATTTTGTGGGAATTTGTGACTATTTTTGTGTACATCAAAAAAAGAAAAACTCACGCTACAGTAAATACAGTATTTTAGATGAACTTGCCCCAAATAGATATAATCTAGTTGATTACTTTGTAGTACTTTTTTGATGGGGATTATCAAATTGAAATTAGAAACATATTAGCTTGTGGGAGTGATGGTGAGGTATCTCCCAAGATGTTGAGAATAAGGTGGTCCTTTTTTAAAATGCTAGTTTTCCTTAAAGTTAAATTGAAAATTCTTACACAGCAGACATGACTAGCCATTAAATATGGAGATGGAGAGTTTGGGAACAACTGACATTTCAATGAAGGTAAACTGAGAGGGATATCAGAAAGAGGGTCTGGAATCTGATTGTAATTTTGTAACTTGGTATGGGGAAATTTAACCATTTACATCCTCTCCTGTCTTGGAGAAAGTCTGTCTGACAACAATGTTCATTAATATAGAGGCTTAGAAAAGGCCAAGTTGGGCAGGCATTGTGGTACAGGGGGTTAAGCCTATGTCCATGACACCAGTATCCCATATGAGTGCAAGTTTGAGTTCTGGCTGCTCCACTTCTGATCCAGCTCTCTGCTAATGCACCTGGGAAAGCAGCAGAGGATGGCCCCTGCCACCCACACAGGAGACCTGGATAGAGTTCCTAGCTCCTGACTTCAACCTGGCCCAGCCCTAGCCATTGCAGCCATTTGGGGAGTGAACCAGCAGATAGGTTTTCTCTTTCTTTCTCTCTCTCCTCTCTCTCTCTCTCTCTGTCTTTCCCTCTCTTTGTAATGCTGCATTTAAAATAAATAAATCTTTAAAAAAGGAGAAAAGGCCAAGTCATAGAAGGTAAAATTATCAGGGAGACTTGACAAGACTGTCCTCTGTTGCCTAAGTGTCACACACTGTTCCAGATCACCTCTGCCCTCATGTTGATTCCATGCCTGTCCTCACTAAGCAGCTTTTCCTTTTACATGGCTTGGTGACAGGAGAAAGTATATGGATTTGCCAACTCAGTCATCTCAACTTTCCTTTCTCATGAAAAATCATTTATAGATCAGTGTCTGTGAGCTGATTACATTAGTAAATCTACTGACAAGAGTTGGCTCACCTGTTTGCATGCTGATGTTAAGGACCTAATCTACCAGTTTCAAATCCTGGATATTCATTAAAGTAAATGCTGACAAGTAGGAGTTCGAACATTGTCTCTCTCTCTCTGTCTCTTTGTCTCCCTCTCTCCCCCTACTTCAGCTTGCTATCCTCAAGCTAAAACAAAAAATGAGATATTTAACCATTTTCAATCAAGTGACTTTTCTCCAGTCTACTGAGATGAGAGTTCCCTCAGTAGTCTTGGAGGGCGGAAGTGAGGAGCCTGGGTTAGGCTTTGGGGGAAGGAGGCAATGAGAGGCTCTAGGGCTGTCTGGCCAGTAGGATAATTCTCTTCTGAGAGTGGTGGTGGGATTGATGACTCACAAGTTCAGCAGACACATTTATCAGGTACTTTGTACGTCAAACGTTTTGAAATCTATTCCCTTATTCATAGGAATATAGTAGCAGTTTCCTGTATTGCTTTCCAGTGTTCCAATAGAATGACTACCTAAATGACTGGGAGCTCTATGGCACCATGCAACATAAAGCTGTATGAGTACACATGTTGGCTTTAGATAGTAATGGATTTCCTGACTCTGGTATCAGAAGTCTAGTGAATCTCACTACCAGGCTGTCTCTGGGTATGACCTTATCAGATTTTATAAGCTAAACAGGCTTTGGCTGGGGCAGTTTGTGAATGGCAACGGTCCAAGGCAAACCAGGTGCTACAGGAAGTGGAATTGGTGATTCAGGCAGGTGCATTCTTTCTTATGATTCAGACTGACCCACTAGCTAATCTCAGTGAGTGGGCACTCTGCTCTCAGAGGTGCTTGTGAATAAGATGTAGAGTCAAGGTCTTAATCACCCCTGCTGACTGTGGAGGTTTCACAGAGACTGTCCTATCTATGCCTTTAGAACTTCAAAATGAGGGATTGAATCTATTGTGGTAATAAAAGTTGTTGGTAATACCACTGTAGCGGTCGTTATGCTGTATGCTCTACTTCCTATCATGACTCAATACTCCAACGTGGACTATGTCATTAGCCATTTTACTTCAGAGCTGGATTCACATTTGGTATATCTTGAGACTTTAACATAATACACATATAAATAAGGTAATTTATTTATTTCCTTATGTATATTCCCCCTGCAGGATTTCAAAATGACTACCAAATGGAAGCAGTAAATTAATAAATGAGGACACTGAAGCAAGAGAAAATATAACAAAGAAAATAAGGACAGAGTGAGGAAATATATATGCTAATGTATCTGTAGCACACATTAAGAAAAGTACCTATCCCCAAAAGTTATTAGTATTGAAAGAGATAGCCCTCGTGAGATGTTTACTATAATGTCTGAGACGTATCAAGCAGTAACTATTTTTATTCAAGGATTATCATCACATGAATTCCCATAAATGTATGATTGAGTAGACGAGTTCTCAGCTGCCTGTTTTCCAAACAGCTTTATTCAGACCCAGTTCACTCTTTTTTTTAACTGTTTTTCATTTCCTCATCTTTTATTTTTTAAACAATCCTATATATTTTTAAAGATTTATTTATGAATTTGAAAGGCAGAGTTACACACACACACACACACACAGAGAGAGAGAGAGAGAGAGAGAGAGATCTTCTATCCACTGGTTTACTCCCCAGATGGCCACAACAGCCAGAGCCGGAGCTGTGTCGATCCGAAGCCAGGAGCCAGGAGTTTCTTCTGGGTCTCCCATGTGGGTGCAAGGGCCAAGCACTTGGACCATCTCCCACTGATTTCCCAGGCACATTAGCTGTACAGGGAGTTGTTTTGGAAGTGGAGAAGCAGGGTCTTGAACCAGCGCCCATATGGGATGCCAGCGCTCCAGGCCAGGGCTTTAACCCACTGCACCACAGCACTGGCCCCACAAGTTGACTTTTAAAAGCACAGTTCCTTGAAGATTAGAGAGGGCCTGAGTCCAGTGGGCCTTCAAGCATATGACATCATTCCGAGTCCCAAAGCAGGTTCCCTCCATGGACACTCTGAAGGGCCTCCGAGGGTTGTAAGGGTCCTCTCTTGCCTTCATCACTTCCACCTTTTCAAGGGGGTGGTGAGGCTCCTGAAGGTTTTCTTGGTCAATACAGGCATCAGTTAGCAACATAGTCACTCATTTTGTGAGCACCGTGAGTGTGTAAGGAAGCTTTCTGGTTCATCTTCACTCTGCGGTGCCCTTCATTGTCTTGGTTGCCCCTTGGTGCCCATGACCTAGGGAAGATGCCTTCCTAGGGCTTTGACAATGGCCTTGTACAACCTGAAGTCTTCCTCACCTAACCCCTCTGCCTATTCATCTTTACAAGTAGCTGCCCCTGATTGAGTGCCATAGGCACAACCCTCTACTTAGAGTGAAACTTTGATCTTAAAAAAGAGTCTTCATGATGAAATTACCACTGTCTTGGGCAGGCTCACAGCTCACTGTAGGTTTGGGGAAGCCATAATCTCCCAAGGAAAGGGTCAGGGGCTGAGGGAGGGACTCCTCTGTCCTCTCTTCCCTTTTAATTTAAATATTTATTTTTTGATTGCTTAGTGGACTGTCCAGCACATACAGTTAACTTGAAAGAAAGAGAGAGAGAGAGAGAGAGAGAGAGAAAGCAAGCTTCCGTCCATTATAAGTTTACTCCCCAAATGTCTGCAGCAGTCAGCTCTGGGCCAACCCAAAGCCAGGAGCCAGGAATTTCATCCAGGACTCCCATGTGGATGGCCGGGG
This sequence comes from Lepus europaeus, assembly GCF_033115175.1. Classification (NCBI taxonomy): domain Eukaryota; kingdom Metazoa; phylum Chordata; class Mammalia; order Lagomorpha; family Leporidae; genus Lepus; species Lepus europaeus. The sequence continues at coordinate 39,587,390 of NC_084832.1, read as the reverse complement.
CCTACATACTTGAGCCATCTTCTGCTGCCTTCCCAGGTGCATTAGCAGGAAGTTGGATTGGAAAAGGAGCAGCTGGTACTCAAACTGGCACTCTGATAAGGGGAGCCAGCATTGCAAGTGGCTGCTTAACCTGATGCACCACAGTGCCACCCCCTACCTACAGTGTACCTTATAAAAACATCTTATGACATTGCAAGAAAAATTAGAGTCTAATTCTATGTACTTATTTACTGTAAGGAAAGGAAATTATCTTTCAAAGGCTCAAAGGCTTTTTTTTTTTTTTTTTTTTTTTAGTATTTCACATTTTCTTTCCAACATCTCTCCTTAAAATAAAGTGATTAAAGTTTACATATAATTCAGGCAAATTCAAATCTAGCAGAAGTTCCCATCTGAAAGTAGCTCAGACACATGGGATGATGAGCTTCGTTCACATCTTAGAAATGAGCTCACCATGCGCTCCTTCAGATGTCCCTGCCATCTTTTCTGAGCCTTTGCCCCTAGCAGACACTGAATTAGGTTGTCATTTGCTGGAATAGCATTCCTAAAATGGACTAATTTGTCCTAGTAAATTCTTTTTTAAAAATATTTATTTATTTATTTGAAAGGCAGAGTTACAGAGAGGCAGAGAGAGAGAGAGAGAGAGAGAGAGAGAGAGACAGCGAGAGAGATCTTCCATCCGTTGGTTCACTCCCCAGATGGCCGCAATAGCCAGAGCTGAGCCAATCCGAAGGTAGGAGTCAGGAGATTCTTCTGGATCTCGCATGTTGGTGCAGGGGCCCAAGCACCTGGGCCATCTTCCACTGCTTTCCCGGGCCATAGCAGAGAACTGGATTGGAAGTGAAGCAGCCAGGACTCGAACCAGTGCCCATATGGGATGCCAGCACTGCAGGGGGTAATTTTACTTGCCACACCACAGCACCGGCCCCCGCAGTAAATTCTTAACTGAGCAAATTCATAGCTTAAGTTTCAAGCTTTGCTAAAGTGTCTGAACTGAGTAAAGATTCCTCTTGCTAGGCTCTGGAGTCAGGCTGAGTTCAACTCTCAGCTCAACAAGTGACTAGTTGTGTAACTTTAAGCAAGTCGTCTCACCTCTTCAATCCTCAATTTTCTCATCTGTAAACAATATTAATAATAAGGCTGTGGAGATTAGTGCATGTCAACTGCTCTGTAAACTGCTCAGTATGTACGGCGTATGTTAGCTACTACTGTTATTACCGTCATCATTATTTCAACATTAACTTCAAATGTGATTGATTCAGAGAGTGCAAGTGCAAAAAAATTAAAAGCCACATAAACTTGCGAATAAATGTCAAAATTCACTAAAAATGACACAAGTACAAATTAAACACTGATTATTTTTACCCACAAAATTGGAACAAATAATGGAAATGAGAATATTCTATTTGGGTAGACATACAGGTACACAGGTAGATGTTCTCAGACCTAAGAATAAAACTCTAAGTTGGCACAGCCTTTTGGCAGTGCAATTCAGAAAGAATCAAGGGTCTTAAAAGACTTCTCTGTTGTGGACCCTGCAACTGAACATGTCCTTTAAGAAGATAGATAGCCATTGAAGACTGTCAAAGATTTTTATGAAGTAATTGTAGAATAATGATGATGATGATCATGATAAATGTAAAACTAATGTGTGAAAGTAGATAATGCTGAAATATACAAAGAGAATATTATAAACTTTTAAAATAATGCTCTTTGGCTGGTGCTGCGGCTCACTTGGCTAATCCTCCTCCTGTGGTGCCGGCACCCCGGGTTCTAGTCCTGGTTGGGGTGCCGGATTCTGTCCTGGTTGCTCCTCTTCCAGTCCAGCTCTCTGCTGTGGCCTGGGAAGGCAGTGGAGGATGGCCCTAGTGCTTGGGCCCTGCACTCACATGGGAGACCAGGAGGAAGCTCCTGGCTTCAGATCAGCGCAGCATGCCGGCCGTAGCAGCCATTTGTGGGGTGAACCAATGGAAGAAAGACCTGTCTCTCTGTCTCTCTCTCTCTTTCACTGTCTAACTCTGCCTGTCAAAATAAATAAATAAATAAATAATGCTCTTTAAGAACATTTAAGATTAGGGAAAAGTACTTCTAAGATACTATAAAACTAAAAAGAGAGTATGTGATCCCACTTTGTTTTTAACTTCTATAGTCCTGTGCCACATAATAATGTTTCAACAATAGCATACTGTACTATGACAATGGTCCCACAAGATTATATTACCTCAGGGCTGGTGCTATGGCATAACGGGTAAAGCCACTGCCTGCAGTGCTGGCATCCCATATGGGCGCTGGTTCAAGTCCCAGCTATCCCACTTCAACCCAGCTCTCTACTATGGCCTGGGAAAGCAGTGGAGGATGGTCCAAGTCCTTGGGCCCCTGCACCCACATGGGAGACCCAGAAGAAGCTACTGGCTCCTGGTTCCTAGTTTCAGATCAGCACAGCTCTGGCCATTGTTGTCAACTGGGGAGTGAACCAGTAGATGGAAGAACTCTCCCTCTCTCTCTTCCTCTCCTCTCTTTGTGTAACTCTGACTTTCAAATAAATAAATAAATCTTTAAAAAATTATATTACCTGGTGATGCTGAAGCCATCTCAGTTTGTTCACATGTACTCTATGAAGTTTGCACAGTGATGAAATTGCTTAAGAACACATTTCTTTTTCCTTTTTAAAAAATTTTATTTGTTACACAAGTTTCATGTATTTCATATATACAGGTTTAGGAACATAGTGATACTTCCCTCCCTCCCCTCCCTCTCGCCCATGCTCCAACCATTCTTCCTCCTCCCTCTCCCATTCTCATTCTTAATTTTTAGAGATCTACTTTCAGTTTACTTAATGACCATAAAGTTTACTCTATACTAAAGTAAAAGAGTTTAAGAACACATTTCTCTGAATATGGCTCCATCATTAAGTAGCATGTAACTCTATCTATCTATCAATCATCTATCAATCATCTATGACATACAAGTATCAGTGATGTCTTTCAGATGACAGCATGGGGATAGCCAAACAGTCATCTCAAACTTGACCTGTGTACAACCAAAGTGCTTTTTATTTCCAGCCACCAACCCCTAGATCTATTCCTTGTGGAGCCTTTCTCATCTTGATAAAAAGAAATTCCATCCTTCCTGTTATGAAAGAACTACCCAAAGGTAAATAAATGAAGGTAAAATCGCTGAGGATTTTTGTTGACTTCTCTTTCATTCTCACAGCCAATCCAATAGTGAATTGATTTCTCTTAGTATTTCAGTCTACTCAAAATCTGACCACTGTCTACTATTTGCAATTGCTTCTCTCTCTCAAGCTTCCATCACATCCCATCTGGATGACTGCTCGGGTCTGTTACCCGGGTCCTCACTTCAAACCCTCCTCCCTCCACACTCTTTTCTGGGTACTACAGTCAGAGTCAGATGGAAGCTTTAAAATATGTCAGATCATGTCACCCTTCTCCAAGCCAGAACTGTGTGCTGATAGGCACAGGCCTTTCCTGGAGGGCATTTCTGCTCTCTGAACTCATTCTCTACCACCCTCCTCCAACTTTCACTTTCAGCCACTCCAGCCCAGTGTGTTCCCGGTTCCCACCAAACAGCCACCCTGGCCTTCCCACGTGCACTTACCTCCACGGGACATGCTCTACATAGCTGGTGCCTTCACCCTCTTGGAGGGCTGTGTCTCCTGTTATCTCATGCGCATACACATGGTAAAGATATTTAGTATTACCCCAATATTTGTTTTTTCTTCTTTTTTAAAATAGCACTTGGGATCAAGTGACTTTTTTATGTTTTCTCAGTTAGTATCTTTCTCCCTTGTAGAATGTAAGTCTTCGGGAGCTGGGGACTTTTTCTTCTAACTTGCCATTGAATCTTCACTTAGAGCAGTGCTTGCTGTTATCTTTATAAATACTATGTCTTTTTATCCTTAGAATAACCCTCTTTACAGTTATTATCATTCCATGTAACAATGAGAACATTGAGGCTGAGAGATTAAGAAACCATCGGAGAATAAACAGGTAGTGTGTGCATGACAGATCTGTCAGCTTCCAAGGCCCATACTTTTGTACCTTTTCGAATACTCCACGGTTGCCTCCCAGCTGTGCGATTTGTTTATTTATTCCTACATTTACACACTCCCTCCTTTCAGAAAGGATTTGAAGGAGATGACACTATTGCTATTGTTATTAAGCTCTGGTTGCTGTCTCCATACTACTTGTGCTCAGGGAGCTGCGGAGGCTGGCATGGGCCACAGCTGGACGGCAAGACAAAGCCCATCCTGTTGCCACAATCTCCCAGCACAGACAGTTCACATTAGCTACTACTGTTATTACAGTCATCATTATTTCAGTCTTAACATTAACTACAAAAAGGATCAATTCAAGGGAGATGAGAGTGTACATTACAAAAACAAAAATTAAAAGGCACACAGACTTATGAGAAATGTCTGAATTCAATAAAAATGAAGTGGATGCAAATTAAACATCGATAGGTGATCTTTTTTACCTATGGAGTCAGAAAATAGTTGAAAACATTTTTTCTATTTTGGCAAAAGTGAGGTTGTAGGTATTCTCACATCTAGGAGTGAAACTCTACATAGCATAGCGCTTTGGGAATGCAATTTAATGTGTAGCAAGTATTGCTGGTGTTAACTACCAATAATGGTGAACTTGTAACAGATCCCGGATGTCCCAGCCACCGGCAGTGCTGTGGGGTGGTTCCAGGCTTAGCTTGGTGAGTTTAGCTCGGCAACTATCTTTCTACCAGGTGGACTTGGATCTTGAGCTTTCATTAGTCCTGTGATGATTATTTTCTTTATTCAATTTTTTTGAAAAATATTAAGTACTTGTGTATCATTATGCAGTCTTTGTGAAGATGTTAATTTTTAAAGATTTCTTTATTTGATTTGAAAGGAAGAGTTACAGAGAGGCAGAGAGAGAGGTCTTCCATTTGCTGGTTCACTCCCCAGATGGCTGCAATGCTGGAACTATGCTCCGATCCAAAGCCAGGAGCCAGGAGCTTCTTCCAGGTCTTCCACTCAGGTGCAGGGGCCCAAGGACTTGGGCCATCTCCCACTGCTTTCCCAGGCCACAGCAGAGAGTTGGGTCAGAAGTGGAGTAGCTGGGACTCGAACCTGCATTCATATGGGATGCCGGCACTGCAGGTGGTGGCTTTACCTGCTATGCCACAGCGTCGGCCCCTGAAATTAATTTTTAAGAAGGGAGAAGAATGGTAACTAATGTCTGTGGAGCAGCACTTCAAACATATATTTTTTTAAGTTTCAGAAACCCCTGTAAGATCAACTTCATGATTCTTTTTTTCTTATTAGATAAAGAAATTTGAGCACAGGAAATTTACACAGCAGAGTGTAATAATTCTTTTTAACTTTAACATCTACACTCCTTCTACCATCCTATGGGCTCATTCTATTTTTACATATGCAAATATGGATTGGATCTTGATTTTGACAACTATGGTCTTTCTTTTCCCTTAAAGATTTATTTATTTTGTTATTTAAGAGAGAGAGAGAGAGAGAGAGAGAGAGAGAGAGAGAGAGAGAGAGAGAGAGACCGGCACCGTGGCTTAACAGGCTAATCCTCCGCCTTTCGGCGCCGGCACACCAGGTTCTAGTCCTGGTCGGGGCGCCGGATTCTATCCCGGTTGCCCCTCTTCCAGGCCAGCTCTCTGCTGTGGCCCAGGAGTGCAGTGGAGGATGGCCGAAGTGCTTGGGTCCTGCACCCCATGGGAGACCAGGAGAAGCACCTGGCTCCTGGCTTCGGATCAGCGAGATGTGCCGGCCGCAGCGGCCATTGGAGGGTGAACCAACAACAAAAAGGAAGACTTTTCTCTCTCTCTCTCTCTCTCTCTCTCTCTCACTATCCACTCTGCCTGTCAAAAAAAAAAAAAAAAGAGAGAGAGAGAGAGAGAGAATCTTCCGTCTGCTGGCTCACTGCCCAAATGCCTGCAATATTCAGTGCAGGGCCAGGCTGAAACCAGACGACAGAAATTCCATCTGGTTCTCTCTGCACGGGTGGTGTGGACAGAACTGCTTGGGACATGATACACTGCCTTTTCAGGTGTATTAACAGAGAGCTGGATTGGAAGCCAAGGATGTGGTACCCAAATTAGGCATTCTTGTACAGGATGTGAGTGTTTCAATCCACTCGCTGTGGTCATTTTTAAAAGCACATAGGATAGTTTTCGAATTTAAGGCTGCTTAGGAAGATGGCAATATTCCTACCAAGTAAGGAAATGCAGTCTGGTTTACTGAACCTAATAGGATGCTCTGAGTATCTCTGTGATGTTGATGCATCTGTCTATGACTTGCCTTGAAATTTGTCTCTACATGTTAAAGAATACCAACATCCTGATGTTCCCACCAAAATTAGCATTAGCAAGCCACTCCGATCTGTCCAGGAGCATTTAAATATTGATTGTCTGAGTAACATGGGAATTAACAAAATGGCTTTCTCAGCTAATTTTCTGATCGCCACTGATACAATTCTATTGCTAAACTGATACTGAGGTTGTATATTACCAACGCCATCTCACTTATCTAGAATGCAATCTCCTAAAAGTTCCTTATCCTTGGGAAGAGTCAAGTTTGCCTGCTGGTATTTTGGGGGCTGTAGAAATAAACGAGTTCCACCAGTGGCAGGAAACTGAGTCATCTCCACGCTCATGCTCACTCTCTGAATGAAGAAGGGCACTGTTCACATAGAAACTGTATCATTGGTCACGTTAAGAACAGACTGATCTTGTTCTAAGGCTCTTGCAGCACTCCAGATACCCTTGCAAGAGGAGAACATTTCAGAAATTAATAAAATGAGGTTCAGCCTTAAGGAATGTGACTAATACATCTGAGATGAGTGACTCAAAGCACTCGAAGGGGGAGATACTTGCAGTTTTAGCATGAAACAATTTTCAGTTACTTGAGTTTTTTTTTTTTTTAAATCATAGTAACGCATTGTTTTCACATTGGAAGCATGAGAACATTTCTTTTATGCAGTAGATCAAAAAGAAAAGCAACCATTGGACAGAGACTGACCAAAAATGTAGTGCCTAAAGGATATCTTAGTAACATCATCTCATCAAAAGGGCAAACATTTGTTGTAGTTGTTTGTATATTGACTTCAATGCATGATTTTAATCCCATGATAATTTCCCAAGATAGTGCTCGAATGTCCACATTTCCTTGAGTTCTTGGTGCCACTCCCCAGCATATGTGTGTGTGATTCAGCCCATGGACCTGTGGGGACAAGTGTGTGCACTCATAGGTAAGGGCCAGCCCTTCGGAGATGTCTGATGTGTTGGATGTGAGGAAAGGATGCTGTTTGTGACTTTCACCAAATTGCCAAGTGCGAATTGCCAGTGAGCGTGTCATCACTGAGAACCATAGATTTGGAGAGGGAAGAGATGCATAGCTATTTAGTCAAATCCCTTAGAACACACAGGAGTGAGCTGAGCATTTTCCTAGGAATCAATCCCTCCTTTCACAACTGTAGACTCAGGAGTGCCAAGTGCAGCACACAGTGGGTTCCACAGTACTCGCAGCACTCATGGCCCAGGACGTGGTTTCTAACTAAATATTTGTTAAGTGACTGGACAGGTGAATGGATGAATGGATGAGTAAGAATGAGTCCCAGAGAGATTGTGCCAGCTCACACCAGGAAAAGAAACCCAAGTGTTTCTTATTTTTCTGTTTTCTAGGTCCTGTGAGTTACCTTTTAGGAGTTAATCAAGTTCTTTTTCTCTTTTATTCTTAAACCTGATTACTGGAAATGCCACCTGCTCATAGCTAAACCAGGCCCCTTCTCTCCCCCGTTTTCACCTCTTCCCCAAAGCTTTGCTGAGTAACTGGAAAAAAGGTGGTTTCTCCTCACCTCCACTTTGCCCAAACATGCAGGGACACATGAGTTACACGTCATTCCTTAGACACAATAGAGCTTTCCATGGCTTGTATTTGCTATACATATTTACTGCCCTGATCTCTGACTTACTTAATACTAACACAGTTGTCTGGGGACCCTCAGACCTTTGGTATAAATCCTAGTCTTAGTATTTGTCTAAGATCCCAGATTACTTTAACATTTTATATTTGGTAAGTATGGGATCCATTCCAATTCAGGTTATTGATAAAGCTGAAAACACTATGTCTTTTTTTTTTTCTGGAATGCCAGGTGTTGTTCCAGGGGAGGTCTTTCTGTCTCAAATCTTTATAATAATTTGTCCTCAAATCTTTATAATAATTCCATGGGGTAGGAGATATTGTCCCCCATATCTCCCTATCCATTTTTTGAGATGAGGAAACTGAGACTTCAAGAAGTGAAATGACTTTAAGAAAATACAAGGCCCAGTGCTGTGGCACAGTAGGTTAAAGTTCTGGCCTGCAGCACCAGCATCCCATATGGATGCCAGTTTGAGTCCTGGCTGCTCCACTTCTGATCCAGCTCCCTGCTAATGAGCCTGGGAAATCAGCGGAGGATGGCTCAAATCCTTGGGCCCCCTGCACCCATGTGGGAAACCTGGAAGAAGCTCCTGGCTGCTGCCGTCATATCAGCTCAGTTCCAGCCATTTGGGGAGTGAACCAACAGATGGAAGACCTCGCTCTCTTTCTGTCTCTAACTCTTTCTGCAATTCTGTCTTTCAAATAAATAAAATAAATCTAAAAGAAAAAAGAAAAAAAAAAAAAAAGGGCCACGGCTCACTAAGCTAATCCTCTGCCTGCGGTGCCAGCAGCCCGGGTTTTAGTCCTGGTTGGGGCACTGGTTCTGTCCCGGTTGCTCCTCTTCCAGTCCAGCTCTCTGCTATGGCCCAGGAAGGCAGTGGAGGATGGCCCAAGTGCTTGGGCCCTGCACCTGCATGGGAGACCAGGAGGAAGTACCTGGCTCCAGGCTCCAGATCAGCGCAGCGCACCAGCTGTGGCAGTCATTAGAGCAGTGAACCAACGGAAGGAAGACCTTTCTGTCTCTCTCTCTCTCTCACTAACTCTGCTTGTCAAAAAATAAATAAAATAAAATAAAATAAAAAAAGAAAGTGCACGAGCCAGCATTTAAATTGATATCAGACTGCCTCCTAAGACCAAGTGGTTTCCAACCTATTATGCACCCCTCCCCACCTCCCTATCCCATGATCATGGAGGCCACTTTAAACATCAGGACCATTAAGACTTGACTACCATGTTTACCAGGGCAGTCAATTTCTGCTCTATTATCCCTTCATATATTATCACTTCATGTTTCAATAGAGCAGTCAATTTCTGCTCTATTATCCCTTCATGCTTCTGGATCCTGGGAAGGCATACAGAACAAGAGAGGGCAATGGTATAAAATTCACTGCCTCGCTGCCTCTCTCACACCAGTTCATAGTATCACCCAATAGGGAGTAAACAGATACATCCTCTTCATATTTCTCACTTCTATAGGCTCATTAATTTCCTCTCTATAGCTATGAGGACATTCCATTTTTCATAATACAGTCCAGAATACCAAGCTCAGGTGCAAGTTCAGAGCAATGGGTCTGTTATATCTTAAAGGAAACTACATATTCTTTAACAATCTGCTGTAACATATTTTCTCATCTTTTTTTTTACCCAGAGAAACCTTTTATTTAATGAGTACAAATTTCATAACTACAACTTTATGCATATAATGATTCTTCCCACCATACTTCCCTCCCACCCCCACTCCCACCCCATCTCCTCCTTCTTCTCCCATTCCCAGTTCCATTATCCATTTAGATTCATTTTCCATTAACTTTATACACAGAAGACCAATTCTATACCAAGTAAAGATTTCAACAATTTGCACACACACAAAACTGTTTGAGAACAAGTTTTACAGTTAATTCTCATAATATAACTCATTGAGGATAGAAATCCTATATCAGAAGTAAGTGCAAAGTGTTTCCTGTTGGTAATTTAACAATTAACACTCTTATGTATGATGTCAGTGATCACCCAAGGCTCTTGATAAGAACTTCCAAGGCTATGGAAGCCTTTTGAATCCACAATCTCTGTCAATATTTAGACAAGATCGTAAGCAAAGTGGAAGTTCTCTCTTCCCTTCAGAGAAAAGTACATCCTTCTTTGATGGTCACTTCTTTCCACTGGGGTCTCTCTCATGGAGATCCTTCACGTAAGACATTTTTTTTTGCCACAATGTCTTGGCTTTCCATACCTGAAATGCTCTCATGGGATTTTCAGCCAGACCAGATTGCCTTATGGGCTGATTCTGAGGTCAGAGTGCTATTTAAAGCAATTGTCATTCTATGAGCCTGCTGTGTGGACTGCTTCCCATGTTGGAACATTTTTCCTTTTAAAATTTTATCTATTATTATTATCAGACACTTGATCTTACAGAATTCCTCCTTCCTCTCTTATTTTCACTCTTACTTCCTACTGAGATCTGTCTTCAATTGACTCTATATACATATGATCAACTCCATGCCAAGCAAAGAGTTCAAAAAATAGCATGAAGAAGAGAAAAAAAAAAAAAACCTGCTGCTCAACACTCAAGACAAGGGCTGTTCAAGTCATTGCATCTGAAAGTGTCAATTTCACTTCTACAGATTTCCTTTTAGGTGCTCTATTAGTTCTCACAGATCAGGGAGAACAAATGTTTTTTGTCCCTTTGGGACTGGCTTATTTCACTAAGTATGATGTTTTCCAGATTCATCCATTTTGTTGCAAATGACCAGATTTCATTTTTTTTAACCACTGTGTAGTATTCCATAGAGTACATATCCTATCATTTCTTTATCTAGTTTCATGTAACATATTTTCGTAGCTCACCCTTTTCATAGTAATCATTTTCTTAACTTCCTGTAGAACACAACCTTTATTTTGAGTTGGGATACACACAATGAGTGTTGTGAAGAATTTTCTCTAGGAGATGTTGAAAGGCTATCAATACACATATTGACACCTCTATGCTCTTTGCAACAGAGGAGAAAGATTTGTAATCTTTGGAAGTTAAACTTTGATCAACTATACATTGGCCCATTCATTCATTTCAGCAACAAATATTTATTGAGCTGTACTTCAAGAAACACATAATATGTTAAAGTAAAAGGCAGACCATCATAATCAATTTAAAAGATGTGAAGCTTGGGGTAGGTATTTGGCATAACAGATAAGATACTTTTTGGGATGCCAGCAACTCACACCAGAGTGCCTGGCTTGGATACCTGGTTCCACTTCTAATTCTAGTTTCCAGCTAATGTGCACCTGGGAGACAGTGATGATGGTAGTTCAGTCTCTGCCACTCACATGGGAGACTCAGATTGAGTTTCCCACTCTTGGTTTTGGTCTAGTCTCAGTCATTTTGGGCATTTGGGGAGTCAACCAGTGTGTCCCTCTGTATTCCAAATAAATAAATAAATAAATGATGTTTTACACAAGACATGCAGATTAGGTGGTTTATAAGAGACAGAAATTACAGTCAGAGAAGAGAACATGGAGGACTTCCTGGGGAGCTTGGTGTTTGTACAGGTTCTTGGAGGTTTGGGAAGAGAAGGCACTCTAAATAGCAGAGTCCACATAAAGAGATGGGAGCAGATTACAAAGGGGAACAACAAGTTGGCCAATTTGAATGGGGAAATTTGAAGAAGAGAAATGGGGAATAGAGCTAAAGAGCTTTATTTTTTGTCCTAGAAGCCAAGGATGGTGTCTGACAACATTGCTTTAGGAGGGGTCAGAATATACTTGAGGTGATGCTTACACTGCACAAACAACCAGAGCGCACCAATACATGGAGGAACTATATGCGAAGGACTTGATGGTGACAGCAGTGGCAGTAGTGTTGGTGGGTGGTGTTGGGAATGATGACAAGAGGTTGTTGACAGTGAAGATCTAATGATAGGCATGCCGGACCAAAGAGGATGCTCAGCAGGGAAAGCAGGCTATTGGCTAGGGAATGGAAATTTCTCATCTACCACATCCCCTGCATAAATCTAGCCAAATGCAACATCAAAGATGGTGGTAGGCATGGGGAGGCAGGCCATGGAATTGATAACAGCAGGTTAATAGTTAGCAAAGCTGAAGAATGCAATGAATCTAATGATAGTGAGTAGGTAACTTTCAAATGAAAAAAGACTCCATTTTAAGAAAAGTAAAACTTGTAACAAGAAAACAAGTTCTGTAATTAACCTGCAGAATTTAGTGTCATAAGATAGAATTAATGGATGCTATTAAGTAGAATTATACGATTTAAAAAGTACTTAGCACTTACATGAATAAGCAATGCTATTAGTATCTGATACCCCCAGAGATAAGTATCATTATCATTTGTTAATTTCACTTAAGATGCTGAAATATATATTCTATTGCCTGCCCTTATGAAGCTCAGTGAATATGAGCATCTTTTATTTTATAACTTTGAGTTAATTAGAAGCCGCATGAATTCTGTAGTATTACATCATTGAAAAAAGAAAAAGAATTGACACAGCAATTAATCCATATTTTTGCTGCCATGGTCAGTGCTGTTTTTTCAAAATTCCAATTACTATAATTTCCAGTTGCAATTTGATGTTCCTCTGATAATTTCTAATACTGCCCTAGGGTGACTGTTCTTTAAAAGAGTGGGTATTATTGTCTAGCAAAGTTTCTTTTCTCGTAGGCATCTTCTCTATCCATTAATGAGTCTCACTGCTAGATCACTACTACTTTTTAAGAAACACAAAATTTTCACCCTAGTCTTACAAGTGTAATTTCTTTCTACTAATGCTGCATTTCATACTTTGGAGTCCTTTTATCCCGTCCCTTCTTCCCACATAGATTCATCCCTTTGACAAGCCTTTCTGAAGTGCTCACTGAATATGGGCAGTGGTTTGGAATGGCAGAGAGGACAATGACTTTGGAATCTTATGGGTTGAGCGTGGGTCTGGGCTCTGGGATGTAATAGCCAGTGACCTTGGATAGGTTGTTTAACCAGGTTGAGTCTCAACGTTTATTTATAAAAACAAGGTGGAAATGCCTTCCCTGCAATATTCTTGCAAAGATGCAAAACCATGTCTGCTGTGTGCCTGAACGTGGCACACAACTTATTCTCTGGCAAATGCACCGGGATACTTGAGTTTTGCAATAATGTGTCCTAGGAGAAACTCGAGAGTGTTTTAGATCTTCCCTGTTGCTGATTCCTCTTGCTTTCTAGCTTTTACTAATGGACTCTCATTTCATGCCTAACTAAACTCTGATTTTCCTTGGCTCCTCCCACAGTTCCTGACTGTTTTCCAGTGGACCACCAGTATCGGCCAGTGTGGCTTCATGGAGACCATTACTGCTTCTCTGGCAAGTTCATCTGGAGGCAGACCCAAGGCTTCCTTGACCTTTCTTCCAGCCTTATAGGTGCTCATTCTGATAGGGAAGCAAAAATTTTATTTTGGGAGATCATTTTGTTTATCTGAGACAGAGGAAGAAAAAGCTTTCATAAGAAAGAGCTTTTTCTTTGTTTTAAATACTGAAAACATAATAAAGACCTGTATGGTATTTCTGCAATAGTAGAGAAATTTTGTCTGCTTGCTTTGTGGTGGGTGCAAAATAGATAAAATATTTGGAAACTGGAACATGACATAAGATGTACCTGCTTATTCTCTCTTTGCTGGTTTATGGTTTTAGTGCTTGGCTGTTGCTTTAGCCTTGGGTTGCTTTAGAAGTATGTCCAATAGGTGTTGCACCCAGATTTGAAAATGAGAGGCAAGGACAAAGGGGAAGAGAGAAAATGGGCAGAGGTCCATGCGGTCGGGAGTTAGGAAGCAGTGAGGAGTCTGAATTTGCACAGCCCAGAGCCCTGCACAGGGACTGTGAGAAGCTTGGGCCCAGTGTCTGGTGCAGGGCATTCACTCAGTCCCTATCTGTTGACCAGCAGACTGGTGCCAGTTACCTGTCCCCTTCCAGGTATCTGTAGAGGGGAGGCTGTTTTTCTTCTGCTCTCTTTATTCTGTTTACCTTCTTGGGACTACTGGGGAGAAAGTCTCCAGCTTTCTTTCACGCATTACTCCTGCCCTGCTCTTGCGCTAAAGGAGCAGGAGCAGTTTGCTGAGTTCGGGAAAGGCACCTAGGGATAGCTCACACTAGCCAGGCCCCCCTTTGTTCAGTGGAATCTCCCTAGAGGAAGGTGGGCAAACACTCATCCCACTTGTGTTGCTCCCATGTGAGCCACATCTAAGCCAGGGCCCAGCTCCTACTCCTGAAGGCAGGTTGGGAGCCCATCTGGATCTTGGGCCCCAGTGGTTGCACCCCGGCCTCACACTGGGATGTGCTCCATCACAGACTGTCCACACAGGAGATTCTAGCTGTAGATTCAGGACTGAAAGGAAGCCTCTTTGCAACTGAAAAGCCAAGTTTTATTTTCCAGGCTAGGTTTACAAGGAATATATAACATCCTGGGAATCGTGTATGACTGTTGAGTTAGTAATCTGCATAGCAACAATAAATGGAGGCTTACCCAGCATTGTGTGTAGTGGATAAAGCCACTGCTTGTGACACATTGGCATCCCATATGGGCGCCAGTTCCTGTCCTGGCTGCTCCATTTCAGATTCAACTCCCTGATAATGGCCTTGGAAAAGCAGCAGAAGATGGCCCAAGTTTTTGGGTCCTTGGCATGGCCACTCTTCCCCCACCCCCCTCCCCTCCGTGGGAGACCTGTAAGAAGTTCCTTGCTCCTGCCTTTGGCAGCCATTTGGGGAAGTGAACCAGGGGATGGAGGACCTCTCTCTCTCTCTCTCTCTCTGTAACTTTTTTTTTTTTTTTAAAAAGATAACTCTTAAAAAAAAAGAAATGGGAAGTCTGGGTGTTTCTTTTATTTAAAAATTTTTTTCCTAAAAATTTGTTTGACAAGCAGAATTGCAGAGAAGGAGGGAGGGAAGGAGGGAAGGAGGGAGGGAGGGAGAGAGAGAGAGAGAGATCTGGTCGAAGCCAGGAGTCATCGTCGGTTGCTTTCTCAGGCACATTAGCAGGGAACTGGATTGGAAGTGGAGCTGCCAGGACTTGAATCTACTCCCATGGGGAATTCTGGCATTGCAGGCAGCAGTTTAACTGCTACCCCATAACGTTGGCTTCTTAAAACATATTGTTGGACCTATAAACATGAATTTTCAATTTTACTAGGTTGTTTTTGGAACACAACCATATACATACATGTTGTTTAAAATCTGGTGTAGCTATGTGGGACTTATTGTTACATACAGCAGCCTAGTGCCCCTCTAGTCTATTTGTGTTCTCCAACGGAAACCACTTTTCAATTCATATAGCTGGTTCTTGGGGCATTTACCACCAAATGGCTGAAGAACAGACTTCACTCACGAACTCTTGACTTTGAGTTGTAGACATTGCTTCTTTACCTAGGCCTTATTTGTTGACGTCTCATTTTGGAAATTATGATTTAGGGTTCTTTTATGTTCATTTTTCCACCACACCAACAGCTGCTCTGTGTTCTGTTTAGTGCTGCTGTAATCTTGTTGAATTCATTCTTTGAGATTTCATTATTGTGATTATGAAATGACTATTGGTAGCTGAATTCTGCAGTTTAATGAGACTGTTGGAATAGAATGGGCCTGCTGTTCCTTTTCTGTACTACATTTTAGTGTTCAGTAAATTGTCACTAATTCAATCCCAAACTTGTACCTTCAGTGCACCAATCATTCTGTGTCACTTTGGTTTAAAAGATTATTTATCCATTTGAAAGTCAAAGTTACAGAGGGAGGAGAGGCAGAGAGAGAGAGAGAGAGAGAGAGAGAGTCTCCCATCCACTCGTTCACTCCCTGAATGCGCCCAACAGCCAGGACTGGGACAGGATGAAGCCGGGAACCAGGAACTCAATCTAGGTCTCCCACATGGATGGTAGGTACACACATACCTGAGCCACACCTGCTGCCTCTCAAGGTGTGCTCTAGCATAGCCAGTGGAGTCACATGATGTCATCTCCCTGGACCTGGCTCCTTAGCTACTTTATTCCAATCAAAATACCTAGTGGTTACATTGGACCTGCCCTGACAACCCAGGATAATCTCCTTATTTTCAAGTTAGCTGTGTAGTAACCTTAATTCCACCTGCAACTGGCCGTGTACTAAGTCTTACTTTCAGGTTCTGGGGATATGGACAAGAACGTTTTTCAGTGGCCATCATTTTGCTTCCACAAACAGGAGCTTTTCCTCTCCTGAAGTGTACTCATTTTTTTGAATAAATACGATGATCCTCCACTTTGCACATTGACACTATAAGCTGAGAGTTTAGAGCATACACAGTAAGTCATCCAGTGCACTCTTGAGTGGCAGTCAGGCGGCTGAGGCCCTGCACTTGTCCCCAGTTTACCAACTTCTTTCGACTTTGATGAAAGCAAGTACATCTTTCATCATAATTTAAATGGAGAAAACACTTTTTGAAATCATTTGGTCCTGAAAAATCTCAATATAAATGGTTTGGTTGATGATACACAAATATATGCTTATATATTCTTTGTGCTATTTCAAGTAGTTTTATTTCATATAATTGTTAGTGTCATCTTCTTGTGCTGAAAAGAAACCTAACAGCAGTAATATACTGCACAATTACAATCACACACACACACAAAACACACATTCTCTTGTTAATGGTCTAGAAATCAGAGTCAAAATGGAGGAATTTGTTGTAAAGACATTAACATACTAATATTCATAGATGACAGCTTGAAAAGAAATATTTAAAAGTTAAAATAGCTTGCATTTTCTGGGAAAAATTAAGATGTAGCATTCTGAAAGTCTTTAGCTTTCTCCTTGGGCTCTCTAATAGGCTCCTGGTTGCATTTCCTCTGTTTTGCTGAAGTCAGTAATGCAAATGTTCAGCTTCTCTCTAATAGCGCCCCTTACCAGTAAGCTGATACTGCGGAGCTGTTAAGTGGACCTCAATGGTTTTCAGGCATTTTCATTTCTGTCTTCTACCAGCCAAGGAGACCCTAAGGGTGGGGGACCACACGTTGTTTGCAGCCCCTGAAAACACCATGTTTAACAGTCCTTTGTCAACTTAGTAGGATTTTTATCATTAATTTGGAAATAGAGTAGTTGTCTATGATAATGAAAAAGAAACACATTTATTTATATGGGAAAATGGTCTTTTAAACTACCTAGTTAAAGAGTTCTTTTGCAAGCCTATTTTTCAGTTGAGATTCAGGGTACAGAAAAGTAAGAATTGTATAAATCTCTTTTGACAGGGCCATTTACTTAAAATTAGTGTCATTGTCGCCTTGACCCCCAAAATCGAAGGATCAATTAAAACAAATTAGGTCCGAGCTTTAAACGACTCTCTCCCTCCCAATCCCCAAGTTTATAATTGTTTGGGGTGCCCGGTTTAGACAAAGCCAATAAAGTATGATGTTTTAGTTTAAGCTACAAATTAATGGGCAACCCCGCAAACGCTGTGGGTTATCTTCCATTTCCAAACTTGGTGGAGCAAACTGAAATTGGATGACTCATTGTTGGAGGATCCAGCATGTGAAATCCGCGAGCATGTTTGCTTGAATCTCCTCTCCTAATGAGCTGAAGCAGATAGAACATTTCTCATGCATCCAGATGGGATTATTTTGGAAAGTACACTAATGCACATGCCCACACAAAATTCCTCTGCTATCTCTAGCCAGATTCAGTTAGCTGCTCACCAAGATGATTTACCAGCAATGCGAGGCTGAGCTGTTCCTTGGTATTATTGGCTCCATAGGAATTCTGCCAAGAGACAAATTTTGCTGTTTTGCTTTGTTCAATGTGATAAAACCATGCACAATATTTTCTAGATGCTGTGAGTTTGTGTGTGTATCTGTCTATGTGGGCGTGGGCTGTTTTATGACAGTCGGTAGAATTCACTTAATAGAGTTATTTGACTTGTTATTGAATATTTATGTCAATAACCCATAATATTTAAAACTATCTCACTGGGGCAAGCATCTGCCTAGCAGATAAGACACCCACATCCCACATCAGAGTACCCGGATTTGACTCCAGGCTCTGTCTCTGACTTCAGCTTCCTGCTAATGCACACACTGGGAGGCAGCAGCTATGGCTTAAGCAGTTGGGTCTCTGCCACCAGTTCCTGGCCCCTGACTTTGGCTCCCAGTCCAGCCCCAGATGTTTTAGGCATTTGGGTAGTGAATCAATGGATGGGAGCTTTCTCCCTTTCTTTTTTTCTTTGTGTCTCAATTAACATTTTTTTTAAAAAATATAGAAAGCTTTTATTTAATAAATATAAATTTCATAAGTGCAACTTTTGGATTATAGCAGTTCTTCCCCCATACCCGCCTTCCTACCCCAAACCATTCCACCTCCTGTGCTCTCTGCTCCCTCTCCCCTCATATTCTTCATTAAGATTCATTTTTAATTATCTTTATATACAGAAGGTCAACTCTATACTAAGTAAAGATTTCAACAATTTGCACCCACACAGACACACAAAGTATAAAGTACTGTTTGGAGACTAGTTTTACAATTAATTCTCAAAGTACAACACATTAAGGACAGAAGTCCTACATGGGGAGCAGGTGCACAGCGATTCCTGTTGTTGATTTAACAATTGACACTCTTATTTAGACGTCAGTGATCACCTGAGGCTCTTGTCATGAGCTGCCAAGGCTATGGAAGCCTCTTGAGTCCACAAACTCCGACATTATTTAGCCATAATCATAGTGGAAGTTCTCTCCACTTTGACTATGACCTTGTCTAAATAAGATCGAAGTTGGTGAACTCAAAAGGCTTCCATAGCCTTGGAAACTCATGACAAGAGCCTAGGGAGATTACTGATGCCATAAACAAGAGTGTCAATTTGTTAAGTCAACAACAGGAGTCACTGTGCACTTACTCCTCATGTAGGATCTGTCCTTAATGTGTTGTTGAATGTGAATTAATGCTATAACTAGTACTCCAACAGTATTTTATACTTTATGTTCTGTGTGGGTGAAAACTGATGAAATCTTTACTTATATATATTAAATTGATTTTCTGTGTATAAAGATAATTGAAAATGAATCTTGATGTGAATGGAATGGGAGAGGGAGCAGGAGATGGGAGGGTTGCGGGTGGGAGGGAAGTTATGGGGCGGAAAAAGCCATCGTAATCCATAAACTATACTTTGGAAATTTATATGTACTAAATAAAAGTTAAAAAATCATTGAACATGGCCAGCGCCGTGGCTCAACAGGCTAATCCTCCGCCTTGCAGCGCCGGCACACCGAGTTCTAGTCCCAGTTGGGGCACCGGATTCTATCCCGGTGGCCCCTCTTCCAGGCCAGCTCTCTGCTATGGCCCGGGAAGGCAGTGGAGGATGGCCCAAGTCCTTGGGCCCTGCACCCGCATGGGAGACCAGGAGAAGTACCTGGCTCCTGGCTTCAGATCAGCGAGATGCGCTGGCCGCAGCAGCCATTGGAGGGTGAACCAACGGCAAAAAGGAAGACCTTTCTCTCTGTCTCTCTCTCTCTCTCACTATCCATTCTGCCTGTCAAAAAAAAATCATTGAACATAAACATATATATTTTTAGGGAAAAAAACAAAAACAAAAACAAAGTGGAAGTTCTCTCCTCCCTTCAGAGAAAAGTACCTCCCTCTTTGATGGACCCTTCTTTCCACTATGTTTGTTGCCCTTACTTTGTAAAACACTTTTAAAAGTCATGAGAAAAAAATATAAAGAACTCTAAACACAAAAATAATTTGTTCTGCATACTTAAATTGGAATAACTTTTGCAAAATAATTTTCCAATGTATATCAAAAGTCCTAAAAAGGATATTGTCTGTGCATCCAGTAGTTCTAAGATTATGTACCAAGGAATTAATTAATAATGGCCAGTATCAGATCTTTCAAGACAACCCATTGCACTACAATTTATTTAAAAAATAAAAAAAACCTTTAAGTAGACTAAATGTTCAACAACAGTGAATTAGTTCATGTTAGTCTGGGTCCTCTGAAAGAAATAAAACTACGATAAGGTTAGTGGTGCAAAAGATTTCTTGGAGAAAATGAGGAGGAGGAGCCATCACATCACAACACAGGTCTCACCCTGGTGAAGGGGGAGGGTGGGAGGATATGAGAGGGGAAGAGCCTTAGCAGAGCAGCTGTAACAAGTTTTGGAAAGGTTGATAGAGTCCCGAAGTCTAAGTCACCCATCAGGAAGCATCGAGGGGTGTGGCACCACAGTGTCCAAGGCTGAGCCTCCACCTGCAGTGGTGGGCACTGGTTCGAGTCCTAGTTGCTTCACTTCTGATCCTGCTCCCTGCAAATGTGCCTGGGAGAAGAGCAAAAGACAGCTCAAGTGCTTGGACTCCTGCACCCGCATGGGTGACCCGGAAGAACTCCTGGCCCAGCCCTGGCCATTGAGGCCATTTGGGGAGTTAACCAGTGGATGGAAGATTCTCTCTCTCTCTCTCTCTGTCTGTCTCTCCTTCTCTCTGTGCATCTCTGCCTTTCAAATAAATAAATAAATATTTACAAAAAGAAAAAGAAGAAGTGTTGCATTTCCCAGGAACGCCCATGGAAAGTGTGGCCTTTGCTCAAACTCAATGGTGGATTCGAGAGTGGCGGCCGAGGCCATCAGTCTGTTATGCTCTGGGCAGTAGATCTGAAGGGAGCATTTTGATGGCCTCCACACATTAAATAAGTTACTGCATAAGCACACAGGGATCTAATTAAAATGGAGCCGATGAATAATTGTCAACAGGAAAATGCTTATAATTTAGTTTTTGTTTGTGATTAAAATACTCATCTCTTTTAAAAGGTAGCTTCATACTCTTTACCATATACATAAATTAACCACAGATCCTTTGTAGACCTCTTATAACTTGGGAAGACAATTGAACTATGAAAACGTTCTAACAGAATGGTCATTAGAAAGACAACTCAGTGATTTCACGCGTACCATCATTTTTGCTTTCCTGCACTGTGATGCCTAACTTACAGTCTCACGAAAGAGAAAGAAATGTATAAAATTCCATATCAAATATAAGTCAGTCATCCGTGAACAGTAAACTGAAAAATCTCTTCTAATTAAAGCATAGAGTTCTGGGGCCGGCACAACTACGCAATGGCTTAGTGGATAAGGCTGCTACCTGCAGTGCTGGCATCCCATATGGGCGCCGGTTCGAGTCCTGGCTGCTCCACTTCCGATCCAGCTCCCTCCAAAGTGCCCGAGAGAGCAACAGAGGATGGCCTAAATCCTTGGCCCCTGTCCTGTGTGGGAGACCTGGAAGAAGCTCCTGGCTCCTGGTTTCGGATTGGCCCAGCTTTAGCTGTTGCAGCCATTTGGGGAGTGAACCAGTGGATGGAAGACCCCCTCTCCCTCCCTCCCTCCCTCTCTCTCTCTCTCTCTCTCTCTCTGTGTCTCTGCCTCTCTGTAATTTTACCTTTCAAATAAATAATCAAATTTTTTTAAAAAGCATAGAGTTCTAATTTGGGCTGTTTCTTTAAAATGAACTTGCTTTTACTCTCTGAAAAATAAATTTTATTGACATGTATAAAAATGCTGAGTAGAAAAACAGATCTTCCCAATAATTAGATTTTATTTGCCTCAGAGGGAAGGAGAGGGAACACAGGTTCCAATAAGTAGCCCAGTAATGAGTAATGCCAGTTTACATTATGATGAAGCTGTGGCCTTACCTCTCCAGCCAAGGTCATGTATTACGGGCGACCAATCCCTCAAGGTTAGCAGAAAAGGTGGAAAATAGTAAAACCCTCCCACTGAGATAGGATGTTATACACGCCACCATATTCCATGTTCCCACACGCCCACCTGTGAAGTACATCATTGATGATGGTAAGTAATCGCTAGGATGATGACCTTTGCCGTCATGCCAGTTTGCAGTTAGCTACTTCAGATGGAAAAATGTGATTTTAGATCGGGAAGAATCTTAGATTATACTATTCCCATGATGCTCTATGAACAAGAGTCCTGTGGTCAGATAGATTTAGACACTGCTTCATATGGTAACCCTTGCGCCAATTTATAATGGTAATTAAAAGCTATGAGCAATCCTGTCATAAACCTTCATTTAAATTAGTTTAATACAGCATTTCTGAAGCTTGAAAAAGGAAAGTTCTTTCTTCATATAGTATCTACTAACCCACTGTGCACGTGAAACACACCAGGGACACCTGACTCTTTTTAGCTACATTTTTGTTTTCATCTGAGAACTCTGCAGAGTTAAGTTACCTGTTTGAAGTCACACAGATGCTTCCTGTAGGTCTGGACTCTAAAACAGAGCGTGCCTGGTTCAGTAGTGATATTGACTATACCAAAACACATCTTCAAAACATCTGTGCAAAAATGGAAATAGAAGATAAGTTTATTTTTGTGCAAAAAAATGTGGAATACATCCATAGCTCACCTTTTGCCCTTCTTTCTTTCCTTCCTTCCTCCCTTCCTCCTTCCCTTCCTCTCTCTCTCTCTCTCTCTCTCTCTCTCTCTCTCTTTCTTTCTTTCTTTCTTTCGGCAGAGTTACAAAGAGAGTGAGAGATGTTTCCATCTGATGGTTCATTCCCCAAATGGTCACAATAGTCAGAGCTGGGCCAGGGCAAAGTCTGGAGCAAAGAACTCTATCTGGGTCTCCTAACACGTGGGTGGCAGGGGTCAAATACTTGGGCCATCTTCCAGTGCTTTCCCAGCCACATTAGCAAGGAGCTGGATCAGAAGTAGAACAACCAGGACTTAAACTGCAACTCAAATGGGATGCTGGCATAGCAGGTGCGCCACAACACCAGCCTCCTAGCTTTTTCATAATATAAATTTCCCACGATCTTTTTGAAATTCCCCTCATATGCATGAATTTTAAATTTTTGACCCAAAATAAACATCTTTTAATTCCATTTTTTCTTGAATATTGTGAAGTCCTCTTGGACCTGTAGCTCACTCTCCCTACGTTAAACTTGATGAGGTCATTATATCACCTTCTTTGGACAAAGATAGCTAGGGGCCAACACTGTGGTGCAGAGGGTTAAAGCCCTGGCCTGCAGTGTCAGCATCCCATATGGGCACTGGTTCAAGTCCTGGCTGCTCCACTTCCCATCCAGCTCCCTGCTAATGCACATGGGAAAGCAGCGGAGGATGGCCCAAGTGCTTGGGCCCCTGCACCCAAGTGGGAGACCAAGAAGAAGCTCCTGGCTCCTGGCTTCAGGTTGGCCAGCTCCAGCCATTACGCCCTTCTAGGGGAGTGAACCAACGAATGGAAGACCTATCTCTCTGTCTCTACCTCCCTCTATATCTCTGTCTTTCAAATAAATAAAATAAATATTTTTTAAAAAAGATAGTTAAACTTAGTAGGCCTATGGAACGTGAAGAAAAGAATCTAAAATAGCTACTTCAGAGAGTCCAAGTTATGTTGAAGTACAGCAGAAGGACCAGTGGAAAATGAGGACTGTTATCTTTCCCCTTCCTCCTCAGCTACTGTTTCCAAGGATGGGGTTTGGACTATCAGATGAAGCACAAGCTTCCATGAGGAGCTGCTTCTGAGTAGTGATTTATTAATTGCTTCTGAAAGGATTTTGAGTTATGTTTTTTGTTTTGTTTTTTTTTATTGGATCCCATCATGGAATGCCACAGAGGTGTGCTGCTTTTTCTTTGGTGCTTTTAGAGTTATGATGGAGGCATCCATTTGGCCAAGTGCAGAGCAGATTTAAAAGCAAGCATGTCCATGTGTGCTTTGAGGTGATGGTAGATTTTTCCGCTCCTCAGGGGAACAGAGCAGCTGTACCCTTAGGTTGCCCCCTTATCCTGCCTTGAAGGCTGAACTAGTTTCCCAGAAGATTAGAAATAGATTGATGTAAGGGTGTGCAGGCTGGGGGTCAAACCATAGGCTCACTGGCTCTTCCAGTTGTTGATGTTTTTGTTAAAGTTTCCAGTGATCCTGATGCCTCATGTTGAGTTACAGATCCAAGAATGCACCCAGGTCACTGGACGGAAACCAACTGCACAGATTCTGAAGCTCCGCTGGGCTCAGACCAAGAAACACAGGTGGTCTCACGAAGCCACTTCAATATTAGCCCCACCTTAGAATAGCAGCAAGTACCTGGGTGTGTTTATTATTCTCCAACAAATATTTTTCCATTTATTTCATTTTTAAAACAACCAAAGACAAAGCTTATTCAGCTGTAAAAATGAATTTATGTATTGATTTGCTTGACATTTCTTTTGCATTTTTCTCACTGAAAGAGAAAAGGGAAAGTGCTAGAAAACAGGAATAATTTGCACAAGGACATCCATTGGAGAGTCCTGAAGTGTAAGCTGATTTTTTTTTTTTTTTTTTTTTTTTTTTTTAGGGATTGGGCTCTCCTGACTTACTCCATTATTTCTGGACTTCTCTACAAAGACCCTCTGAATGTTTGTTTCCACAGAGAACTCGACAAACACTAGAGACCCATCCACCGGAGTGAATTCCCTCAGTGAGGCTGCAATTTCCTGCCAAGAATCAAAGGCCATCGCAGCAGAGTGCCGTCTTCATGTTCAGCCACTACGGAGCGTCTGGAACAGAGTGAGAACAAAAATTAGCCTCGTTTGGTGCCCCCTGACTCTTTCGGGAAGAATCCCAACAAAACTGCCACTGGGAATTCAAAAAGCACATTTGGAGACTGGGAAGGGGCCAGGCCAAACACAAGAGAGAGAATGGCGGTGGAGAGTCAATAAGATAAAGGAAATAAATGACTCAAAGAAGAGTTTTAAGCCAATATTTACACCCATATTGCCATATTTACAGCTTAAACACTATGCCCTGAACATTCAGGAAGTACGTTTTTATGAGTCTCTTAATGAATGCTAGGTCAATAATACCGCAAACAATGGGCCCACTGAACTTTCTTGGGAAGGCCATATAGTGAGTTGTTCAAATGGAGTCAGTCAGTTGAACTCAGTAATGCACTTTTCGAAAAAGAGCAATTTTCAAACTGGCCAAAATGTATCTATTATTAAAGGGAACCTGACGTAGAATTAGAAGATGTTCGTATTACCCAACTAAAAGTCTCCATGCCGCAGATTTTATGGTCAACAAAAGCAGGGCTCAAAGAACAGGTGCCACCATCACCATGGTCATAAGGGAATAATTACACACACAGACAAAGCTAATCAAAGGGCCAATTAGCAAACTAATGTGCGCAACTGTGAAGTCCACCACAGCCAAGCAGCTAAGCAGTGAGGTGGATTACGTCAATGAGTTGGTGCCATGACGTCAGTAACTCTCTAAGCTAATTTTTCTTTTCCTCTTGTGTTTCTGTTTTTGATCTTAGCCACATCTGACCTATACGGGCCAATTGGCAGGACCAGATGAGTGATCAATAGGCAGAACCCCCCTGATATGTGAAACACAAGTCCAGCCAAAATACCATCACGTTCTTTGATCAGAATGAGATGCCTAGACACTGTTTTTAAAAGTGTTGTTTATTTTTTGGGGTGCTCTAAATACTCAATGTCCTCTTGTTGCATTTACAAATGTAATATAAAATGACAGCCCCGCCATTCTTTCTTAAAATGTCAAAGGTCACATAGATCTCATTTGGACACATCCTCCACTTTCGCACATCACGCTGGATGCAGGTAAATCAGCGTGATTCGGTAGACCTCATATTTTAAAAGCATTCATTCTCAGACATTTTGACATAACACAAATCCTTTTGATAAAAATGACAGCATGTGAATTGATGGCTCCTACAAATTAGTAGACAATCATTGCATCTGATGACATCATCTACAGCATCAGACCCAATTCTCTGCTATAAAGACTCAAAAAGAACAAGAAGAGAAAGTTTTTTAATAGCCCCCTCCCCCCCCCACCCTGTACTTAAAAGGAGAATAATGTAATTATTCAGGCAGATGTTACTATAAAGTTGAACAACTAAAGCCACTGGTGACAAAACTAAGTTCCAATTTTGTCTTTGGGAAGCATAGGGCTCTGCAGGTCAGATGCATTTATTAAGCTCCCTGAAATTAACATGGCATCTCAGAGGACTGGGTAATAATGAAATATTTGCAGGCAATCATCCCTCCATACCCATGGGAAATTGGTCCAGAACACACTCTCATTCTCTTCCCCAGATACTAAAATCTGAAGATGCTTAGGTCTCCACTATAAAGTGTCATAGTATTTGCATTTAACTTACACACATCCTCGCATTTATCTCCATCATATCTAGATTACTAATAATACCTGAGATGATGTAGATTCTACGTAAATCACTGCGTTTTTTTTTTTTAAAGATTTGTTTATTGATTTATTTGAAGGTCAGCGTTACAGAGAGAGAGGGATAGACAGAGATCTTCCAATCACTGGTTCATTCCCCAGACGGCCACAACAGCCAATGCTGGGGCCAAGCTGCAGATAAGAGCCAGGAGTTTCTCCCAGGTCTCCCACAAGGGTAGCAGGGGCCCAAACCCTTAGGCCATCCTCCGCTGCTTTCCCAGGCCATTAACAGGGAGCTGGATCAGAAGTGGAGCAGCCAGCACTCAAACTGGTGCCCACATAGGATGCTAGCATTGCAAACAGTGACTTTATCTGCTACCAGCCGTGTAAATCATCATTATGTTGTGTTATTTAGGGAATAATGACAAGAAAAAAAAAAGTCTGTACACATTTAGTACCGGTGCAGTTTTTTCCCCTGAATAATTCTGACCCATGGATGGTTGAACCTGGGGATGCAGGAGCTCACATGTACAAAAGGCCAGCTGTCTATGAAGTTATGTAATACATGGCCTGGTAACTTATATTAACTGAATATGGACAAGTGTCTCATTATTTTAGAGATTTATATGGACAGAAATCCGTGGTGGTTTTCCAAACATGCACAGCCACAAAAGCATGTGAGTGAAAAAGTCATTAGTACTACCAATGGCTTTGACCTCCTGGACTCCCTTGAAAGTCTGAGCACCCCTGTCCTGAGGTTGACCAGACATCCCTTTGAGTGCTGCTGTGCTTGGGGAAATACTGAAACCTGTTGGCAGGTGGATGCCCTTGTAAAAGTGAAAAGGTAAAAAGAGAAAGGGAAAATTGAACTGAATTCTCCCTCTTGTGAGGGATTTTACCAAAATCCTCAGGCAAATGCATGATGGTGGGAAGACACAGAATACAAGGGGGTTGCTAAGGAGAAGAATTTAAAATATATGTTGAAAATTCTCAGGAAGATTAAACGAGTTGGCAGACGACAGCCTTTGACTCTAGACCCTATGTTTTTCTTTTTCTCTTTTTAAAGACTTATTTATTGAAAGGCAGCATTACAGAGACAGACACAGGGAGGGAATCTTCCATCCATAGCTTCAGTGCCCAAATGGCTTCAATGGCCCAGGGCTGAGCAGGGCAAAGCCAGGAACCAGCAATTTCTCCCAGATCTCTCATGTGGGCAGCATGGGGCCAAGCACTTGGGCTGGCCTAGGCTGCCTTCCCAAGGGTATTAGTAGGAAGCGGGATCAGAAGCAGAGCAGTCAGGACTTGAACAGGTACCCATAGGGGATGCTGGCATCACAGGCAGTGGCTTGCCCTCACTGTCACAATGCCAGCCCCAAAGCCCTTATGTTTTTCTTTCTAGCTTTTTCTATCACCTTTTAAGAATGAATGCCCCTTAGAAATCCACCTGGTTAGTATTATTAATTCACAGGTGTAGTTGTGATTCCAGATGATCTGATTTAAGCAAAGGTTTTACTCCCCACACGGTAGGTGCAAGAGGCTGATCGAAAGGTGACCTCTGACCCAGAGATGAAAGAACGGATCAGGATGATCTGTGCGGAAACCCTCGGTGAGCTGCGCTGGCCAGGGTGGGGTTCTCAGGGGTTATGGGGGATGAGGAGGAGCGAAGGCCAGGGCAAGGGGCCAGCACCGGCACAACTGCACAGAAGGGAATCAAGGGTTTCTCCCGTACATGTGACAGGCCAGGAATGATAATGCAGTTTCCAAGGGTTCAACCTTACTGTCCGCCCCAGGGGATGAAGATAACACGTATACCCTGTGAAGCACGGACCCTGGTCCCTCCCGGTAAGAGCTGCAAACTCTTTATTCCAAATAAATCAGCACATTATTGTGGTGGTGGAGATACTGTGCAAACTTCAAACTCTGGATGATTTGAGGAAAATATGCTCATGGAACATCCTTATTTCAGTCCCAAGAATTTGGAGGAAAAGTGACTTTAAAATTTCAGCTATTTTAATCAGTTACAGCATGAGGAATCAATGGAAAAATCTGGTGTGGAATGGATGTAATTCACAGCTTCATAAGTTACGTTCAGCACTGCAGTCTCTTAACTTTTTACATATAATTTGTACTCAACACATTAAATCCGAATGCTGATTAAAAAAGGAAAATTATTAGTGTCATTTTATCATCCTAAGAAGAAAGTAAACGGGCACTCGCAGAAGTCAACTATATGAGAACCTGTTTCTAGAATCCATTTTTCACTTAAACTGTCATCACTGACATTACTTGATCAGGGATTCCCTCTTTTCATTGCTTACAGTTTTTTTTTTTCCCAATACAAAGCATAGACATGTTATTAAACTCCTGTGCTTTGGTTCAGATTTTTTCTTTAACATTCATACAATAACTTCTTCACTGTTACTGTTCTTTAAAAATAGTACTTTCCAGAAACATGTTTTGTTGACTTTATTTCTACAAGATTCTTGTAGGCATTCTCCAAAGAGATTCTGCTTAAAGATGGTTGGAAAATGATGGGCTTAAAAAAGAAGCTTCTTTACAAGGGTACTTTTATAATCCTTTGATAGAATTATATTCATCAAGAGATGGCAAGAATATTTTCCCGAAGGAACCGCTTCCAAAGTTACTTGATTTGGAAAACTTAATTTCCCTGTGGACCTATTAATATCTCTTAGAACTAGTAACTGGAGCAAAATACATTTATGAAACATAAAGATGGCAAACTTGGGGATTGCATTGTGGTGCAGCAGGTTAAGCTGCACCATTTGCGTGCTGGTTCAAGTCCCGGTTGTCCACTTCCAATCCAGCTCTCTAGTAATGCTATGGGAAAATAGCAGAAGATAGTCCAAGTGCTTGGGCTCCTGCCACCCATGCAGGAAACCTAAATGGAGTTCTGGGCTCCTGGCTTCAGCCTGACCAAGCTAGCTGTGAACTTTGCAGTCATTTGGGTTATGAACCAATGGATGGGAGACTCTCTTTCTGTCTCTCTCTTCCCCACCCCCAGTGTGTGTGTGTGTGTGTGTATCCCTCTCTCTCTGTAACTCTGCCTTTCATATAAATAAAATAAATCTTTTGGAAAAAATAACAAACTTGTCACCTTGGTATTCAATTGCTTTTTCACATGCAGTTAGACAAAAGAGCTTACGTTAGAATAACTGAGGTAGGAGGCTGCCATAGTAGAAATTGCATTCCTCTGTTCTCCCACACCCAGGGTGAGAGAGAACAGGTCAGAGGGAGGTGTTGCTGAAACAGAGAATGCTCTTCTTGTTGTGGTGTGTATGTACAACTCTTTTCCTGTCTAGGTGTAAGTAGACAATGAAGTTTTCATCGTCTGTGACTGCCCATGTCCACTTTGGTCAGTTCATTCAGATATGCGGTTGAATGGCAGCATTGCCAGTATCTTGTACCCACTGAGGGGCTGAAGGAGTTGTGTAACCAGTGGGATAAGTTAGATCTCTGGACCTGGGCCTTTTGCACAATTAGGGCCTTATTATTTGGTGTGAAACATTTCCAGTCCCCAGCATTCTACACTCATACATATTAAATATAGAGAATTAAATATAAATCTAGAGACACTGTTCCAGAAGAAATCCATGGGATTCTTTGATCACCTTCATTTCCAATCATTTTCCTTTATTGACACAAATATTCAAGAATTGGCTGTACTAGGTTTCTCTGTCCCTTTTTAAAAATTTATTTGAGAGGCAGAGTTACAGAGAGAGAGAGAGAGAGAGAGAGAGAGGTCTTCTATCTGCTGGTTCACTCCCTAAATGGCTGCAACAGCTGGAGCTGGGCCATTCTGAAACCAGGAGCAGGAGCTTCTTTCAGGTCTCCAATAAGGGCGCAGGGGCCCAAACACTTGGGCCATCTTCTGCTGCTTTCCCAGGCCATAAGCAGTAGCTGGATCAGAAGAGGAGCAGCCGGGACACAAACTGGCGCCCATGTGGGATGCGGGTGCCGGAGGCGGAGGCTTAGCCTACTACACCACTACACCAGCCCCTCGTGCATCTGTCTAATATTAAATCAACCTTCCATTAAAAACCAATCTTTCCAAAGCTAAACTGTTCCTAATTGTCTGTCCATGGGCTTCGCCAGGAAGGAACACAAAAGCACCGCAGAGTTTCTAACGTCGTTCCTTGGACTCTATCGTGGGTTCTCAGCAGCTCCAGTGCGCTCTGACTGCGATCCGTCAGCTTCTCGGGGAGGGCACTGGTTCTTTATTGTTTTTCAACAGCTGTATGAACAGGTCGGGTCGGTATCACAGAATGGCGACTGCATGAAAAAGTGGGCTGTGCAAGAGGAGGAAGGTTTACATGTAAGCCTAATTACCCAGTTCAGAAAGTTGCCAGCCTCGATGGGCTCCTATCTTCTTTGGACAGTGATAGCAGTTCGTTTTCTATATTTATATTTCTATGCACTTGTGCATACAATGGAGCCTTTGTTGGACTGTGTCTGGCCAGTGTTTTGCATCTCTTTATGACAGGCAGTAATTGAGCTGGGACGTAATGTACCTGGGGCTGAAGAGCTGCTAGCTGTTGGAGTCTCCTCTGGGCGGTGTTGTAGCTGGCACAGTCATCCTATGTGCTTTTCCCTGCTCCTCCGAGCCTCCTCAGTTTAATGACAGTCTTAGGTTTTATTTGTTTCCTCTGATCCAACATATTTATGTGAGGGCAGTTCTAGAATTCATAAAAGTCTGTCACAGGGTGGTAATTATTGACCCTAGTTTTACATAGCACCTCATGTGGTGAGAAGATACATGCGTAATCGGCCAGGAACATGCAAAAGTCTGACTGAAGGACCAGAGGACTTTGTCATTTCACTCCACCCTCTGTGAGTCACAGACATGGATTGAATAATAAACGAGAAACCAGCACTTCAATTTGATGAAACCCCTCCTAAACAGGAAAGTGTCACTACATGTTGGCAGTTTATAAAATGTGCTGATCTACCTTAATCCATCGGAACCGACATGTCCTTAATAATAGCAACATTCTTTGTAAATTAAATAGCTGGTACTTTTTAAAAAACCTGTCAGGATATGCTTATGCGGCGATGCACGTGTGATCCTGGGCATTTCCATTGTGTCTAAAATACAGAAAATACAGCCCATTGGAGAGTTTGTAAGACAGTGCTAGTGTCCCAGTCTCTAAAGGCACACACCAAATCTGAACTACGACCCAAGGCTGATTTTTCCCCTTGGAAAGAACTCAGTCCTTGGATGAAGCTGTAATGTCTCAAGGTCATTGTGCATCAGACCCCTAAAATAACCATTCAACAAAATTCTTTGGGCACCTATTCTGCTCCAGGCACAGACCTAGAGGGGGCAGCATAGAGACCAGGGGAACTTACTCATCCATTTATGCTTCTCTGTGGCTTGTTTAACCCTTTCTAGTCAGCAAGAAGATACTCTGGCTTCCTTCTTTTCTCTCCTATGAGGATGGCTCCCGCATCTTGGGGAATGGTCTCTGAGCCCTGTGCCTTCCAGGCTGCCCTTCCAAAGGACACTTCTCCCACAGTAAAATAAATGAAAAGCAGGTTCTGTTGATGGTTAAGCTAAAAAGGAATATATTTCCAACCTGGTGCTACACTAACCTTTTTTATTTTATTTGTAGTTTTTTCATTTTTTGTAACCCCTGTAGACCTCAGGATAAATACCCTAGAATTATGTTAGAGAATTTCAACAATCCTTTTGCAAGGTTATTTAAGGACTTGATGGTTAGAATAGTAGGGATTATAATATGAAGTCACCCAAGACAGGCTTAAAATAATTTGATACAATGCAGAAATTTTCTGATGTGTCTTACAGATAAACCACGGCGAGAGTCATCTTAGTCAGGCTTTATCTTGGACACATCTGCTTATAACCTGGTGATGACGTGTTTGAAGCAGACAGGATATGGCAAACTGGGAAGCCAAGGGTGTAATCAGGGGGCTTATTATCAGCACATCTCACTTAATGGAATGTTCTCAAGGCACTGCTGAAAATTGCAAATATTAAGCTTGAAACGCCCAATGGTTGCTGTTTTGTTCATAAAATTCGATATGAGAACAGCAAAGGAACACTGTACGTCAGAGCTGTTGTTTATGTAGGTTGTGTCCTGCATAGCGGCACCCAGCAGAGAAAGTAGTTGGAGGGGGTTAAAAACCTGGTTTGCACTGTGCTCGCTGGGCTATGCGCCCTGAGGTGAGGCTATGTCTGCCACAAAGGGTGTGTTTTTTCATATTTGCACAAAGGTATGGGATGTATATATGATCCTAGGCATTTCCAGTGTGTCTAAGATACAGTTACCACCCTCATCTTTCCACTGCTAGGCCAGTGGAAAGATCTGGGAAGGGCTGCCTTACTGATAGTAGGAAAACTGACTGCAAGTAGAGCCGACGTCCTTTCCTCTAGCAAGCTGGGTCCCCTCCAAGGATTCCAAGTCACTAGCCAATTCTGGGGCTCAGAAGGCATTGTTGTTCCACCCACCTTCCTTTCCTGGAGAATCATCAAGACCCAGGATTTCCCCAGAGCTAGAATAATTACTGAGCAGAATCCAGCCCTGCTGAACAACTGCAAGGCAAATTTCCCCGTGATGGCCATGTCTCCTGCATCCCGACGCTTAAACAAGGGCTGTGGCTTATAGGCTGCTCCAAAAGGGCTGCTAAACTCTAGAGCTCAGACTTGCAGCTCCGAGCATATTAGCTTGTCCGAAATACTAGGTTTCCAGTGATTGCTATTATATACGGCTGCCATGAAACTAAGTTGGGTATCACTAATTTGTGAGTTTGTCCTATACATTAACGAAAACTCGTAGTGTGTGTACGTGTGTTATGAGAGTGTAATAGCTCAAGATTTTCCACATTGCTATTCTGCATTTCCCAGCTCAAACACACACATACACACACACACATGCACATTCCACAACCACTGCCAGTAGCAGTAAAATTAAATGAGAGAAGCTATCAGGAAACAGATAAAAAGGCATACAATAAAGACTTTTTTTGGTGGAGAATGAAGCCAGGCAAATGGATTTTAAAATTCTGTTTCTATGACTGCACTCCATTTAGATGCTGAAGGCATCAATAGCTGACATTGCTCATAGTACACCAAGGGAAAATTCTGAAAAGGAAGTGTGTATCTGTTCCTTACCCAAATGTAAATTATATGTGCTCTTGAAGTATGCCCTTTATTTAATTTTAATGCATTTTAAATTTTAATACAGATTACTCTACATGAATCACCCTCTTTGTTTTCAGTGCCATTAGCACAAAAAATTGAGGAAGGGATTCTATTTTCTGGTAATTCAAAGTATTTTATGAGGTGTAGCACATAATATTATGTCTTCAACAGAGGAGGAACTCAATATTTGTTGAAGCAATTTCGGTGTGATATGCTAGCTGTGGCCTACCATGAGCAGTTAATGACTTCCTATATTTCTACCTTAAAAGTATTCTTCTATTGCCATTCATATTTTTAAAAATCGTTGGTTCTCTGGGGCCAGTGCTGTGGCTTAGCAGGTAAAGCTGCTGCCTGCAATGCCAGTATCCCATACAGGCACCAGTTCAAGTCCCAGTTGCTCCTCTTCCAGTCTAGATATCAGCTTTGGCCTGGAAAAGCAGTAGAAGATGGCCCAAGTCCTTGGGCCCCTGCACCCGCCTAGGAGACCTGGAAGAAACTCCTGGCTCCTGATTTTGTATTGGCGCAGCTCCGGCTTTTGTAGGTAGCCACTTGGGGAGTGAACCAGCTGATAGAAGACTTTCTCTCTCTCTCTCTCTCTTGCTCTCTCTCTCTGTCTCTGCCTCTCTGTAACTCTGATTTTCAAATAAAATAAAAAATCTTTTAAAAAATTGGTTCTCAATAAAATCAAGGCATCCTTTGGCATCTTTCTCAAAGACTTATGCAATCAAAGAAATTCAGTTGTTTGAAACCAAATCATTTTCTTATCCTATAAAGACATTCCATAATGTCTGAATTTTTTTTCTGTTTGAATAAATCCACTGATTTGAAAAGCCTATTGATGATGACTATTTAAGCTGCAGGCTAAATATATGATGAGGGTGCAAAACATTTGTGGAAAATGGAATTAAAAAATAAATTTTGGGTGCAAAGATATTTGAAATCCATGCATAGTGCTTTTCACAATATGCATTTTCCATGAAACTTTTAAAAAATCCCACATAATAGGAAAAAAATTTTTTAAAGACACAAAAATATTTGAATATTTGGATCAGGATTTGATGTACTTCTGACTTTGTGAAGGAGATAAATGTACACATCATTTTGATGCAAGTTGAAATGTGGAGAGTGTCGTATTAGACAACCCAACAACTGGGACAGACGGTTAGAAGGCTGGGGCTGAGGGGAAGCCTTTATGGAGAAGAGTGCAGGACGTGGCATGAACTAGGCACAGTGGCAGGATGGTTTGTAGCCATTGGGATAACAGAGAATAGCCTCATTCGACTAGATGAGAAGACACATCAAGGGAGAAGTTGGACAACCAGGCTGCAGGGTATGTTGGAAACAGGTTGTAAAGGCCTTGAGCACTAGACATGGCACCCTGTCAATCAGGTATTGGTTGGAGGTAGGGGACAGGTGAACTGAGTTTGTAGTGTTCACTAGTTTTATACTCCCACGTGAGGCTGCAGAATGTAGACTTGGGACTAGATGCTAACACTAGGAGCTGGTGCAAGTCACCTCCAGCGCTTCCACTGATAGGTGTGGGTTGGAGCTATTTGAAAGGATGGCATTTCAAAGGAAGAGAACAGAAAAAGAAGAAAGCAAACAAACAAAAGAACAAGACAGGACCTTTGGATTACCTGTGTTGAAGACTATTAAGGGCAATGAAGGGGCCAAGTAAGAGGAGAGGAGCTAGAAGTTAGCGAAAGAGGAGATTAAGATGAACAAGTGTCATAGCAGCCAAAGAAAGAGAAAGAATGCCAAGACCAAAAAACTGTTACTAAATTTGGAAATTGAAAGAAATTTGTGGATTTTAGGATAACAGTTTTAGGAAATCGGTAGGTATAAAAAATTCACTAGGCTAATCCTCCTGCGGTGCCAGCACCCCGGATTCTGTCCCAGTTGTCCCTCTTCCAGTCCAGCTCTTTGCTGTGGCCCAAGGGGGGCAGTGGAGGATGGCCCAAGTGCTTGGGCCCTGCACCCGCATGGGAGACCAGGAGGAAGCACCTGACTCCTGGCTTCGGATTGGCACAGCGCCAGCCGTAGCAGCCATTTAGGGAGTGAACCAACGGAAGGAAGACCTTTCTCTCTCTCTCTTTCGCACCGTCTAAATCTGCCTGTCAAAAAAAATTAGATCATAAGGGATTAAGGATTGAGAAAGTGGTCTATTTAGTTTTATTTATTTCATTGGGTTATATTCAAATGATTCCACCATCTAATGGAAAAACTGTATAGGGAATTAAACATATGAATTAGTATAAAAAAGTGAAGTTAAAAATTCCAGTGAGGATTTTTGCAAACATTCCATGACTCAGCTGATTTGAGATACTTCAATGACTTTGACATTCTCCTTCATTTCTTTCAATTCAAATATTCAGAAAAAAAAAACCTCAAAATGGTCAAATCCAACAATCCCCTTTAACTTTCACAAGTGTATTTGCTGCTGCTCTTGTTTAACTATCTTCCTCCTCTCCTGTTATTCTCCTAAATCTATGTCTTTTGCACCTCTCTTGAAAAGCAAGTAGGTAGGAACCTTAGCCTTCAATGAGAGATTTTTTTTTCCAGGCTCTTTCTCTAGAGACATACTGAGAAAATGAGGTCAATCAGGCTGGCCAGGTGCAGTCACTATTGGCAAACCCAGAAACTGATACTGTTGTGCTATGTAACTATTTGGCTGCCTGCCACTTTCCTATGTAAGCATATAGAAGATGCTGGGGGCACAGCTGACTTCAAATCCTCTGTGTGTGCTTTCCCACCACCAGGGGTCAAAGGTGGCTCTTATGTGTGTGTCCACCTGATGCTGCTAGAATAAAGTGTGGACTTCCTGTATGCACTCACCTGCCACCGTGAGAATAAGTAGGTATGAATCTGGTGCTGGCTCTGCAGTTGTTCTTTGGCCTGTCCAATTCCAGCCAGGGTCTTCCTGGAGCTGGGTTCTTGCCTTACACTTGGCATAGTTGGCAGGATTCATCTCAAGCCAATACAGAACTTTCTGCCCTACCAGAGGGCAGGATTCAGGGCTGGCTGGCCATGAGTATGTGGTACTCATTGGTTATGGCCTTGTCTGCCTGGGAGCTCCACCAAGAGTGGGCCAAAGTGGCTGGACCATCCATCAGTTATAGAGAAGGCACTGAATGCCCTCAGAGATGTATTAGAGAAGGAGGGTGCCCAGCCCGAGGGAGGAGTCATAGGGTGGGTTTTTCTAACTGCCTTGCTGGCAGAAATCCATGCTAGGTTGCAGGCAGAGATACAAGAATGGAACTTTCAGTGTGTTCTGGAGGATGAGAGAGAATCAGAAGATGAGGGATTGAGATCACCACTCTCTGGGCCACCCCAGTGCTGACAGTTGCAGTCATGGTGGTTGCATCCTCCAATGACAAAGACAATGCTGAACCTTTGGTGCTATTCAAAACCCATCCAGCAGCCACCTAAACCATTGAGACTGAGCAGCATGGGGTTCCTCAGGGACAACAGCACCCCCACCCCCAGGTGGTAGAGCGTTCAGTGTTCTGCCTGCATATTTAGGTGGAATAGTAGCTCTGGGGCCTATACATTAGGCAGAAGAATTCCAAATCCATTGCAGCTTGGTTGCTCCAACTATGGCATATAGGGACAGATGGGATTTGTTCTCGGGACTGGAAATGAAAAAGTGTCATCCTTGACTGTGCAGCCAGCCTTGTGGCAGCAGCTTCAAACCATCTGTCATACAGCACGAAATGATTCCCTTCTAGAATGGGTTGTAGCAGGAGCTTGTATGGTCAGGCCTAACGTCAGAGACTTACTTGGGGCCATCAGCAGGTAGTGCATGTATGTGGAACTGCAGCAAGACTTGTAGGAGTTGGGCATGGGAACATCAATAGACAATGCTGGGATTCATGGGGCTGTTTTTATTACAGGGATGTGGGATCTTGTGCTACAGACTGCTCCCTCTGCCCTGTTAGGTCCTCTGCTGGTGATACTAGCCCTGTACATGACACAACCTATCATTGTGGTTACTCTTACCATTGCTGATTTTGGAGAGGCTGAACCAATGCACACTTGGATAGAGGTGCAGGGCACAACTCAGGAGAAGAAATAAGGCAACAGACCAAGTAGGGTCACTTGAACCTAGATGTGGGTCAATCTTTGGGCAGCATAGGCAGAGAGGGAAAAGCTAGATTAGAAGCCTAATAAGATACTTCTAGAATTACAGTAAACATTAAAATTGGAAAAATAATTGCAGCCATTGAAGAGATCCAATTTAATAGAACATCCAAGAGGACACCGGGGACCTGTGCAATATGCTTACAGAATTTTCTGAGCCATCTCAGAAACAACCACTGGTGATTGGGAATTTAAATTTGATTGGGGAGATATCAAGGTATATACTTGGCAGGGGCTGTCAGGGATTGGAGGCCTTATGTAGAACTTGCTATCCACTGATTCTCTTCTAATGTCCAGTGAATGCTGGCATTGATTGACATGGTGGCTGAAGGTACATTGCCATACAGCAACCTTGAGAGGTTTTCTAGGCCCCCAGTAGCCATAGATGCCTATAGAGAATTCTGTGTCTGAGTAAAAGCAGTAAGCCTAGATTTGGGAATAGGGCATCTACCACTTCAGGAACCTACTGTGTATGTATCTACCACAACTGAGTACATACTGGGCATTGATGTTCTACAGGGCCTAAGGCTAAAAACTATAGTGGGGTAGTTTTGCCTGTGAGTATACATGGTTAAAGCTGTGCTGATGGGGCATGCTGCCCACCCACCGTTATAACTACCCATGCTTAGGTGGATGACAAACACCAAGCACTACAAACTGCCAGGAGTTCATGAAGAAATTACTGGAACCATCTGGGAACTGGAAAAAGTAGGCATCGTTAGGCTCACAGATAACCTATTTAATTCACTAGTATGGTCTGTGGGAGAGTCAGATGGGACATGATGAAGATAGTAGATTACTGAGAACTCAATAAAGCTGTCTCTCCCTTGCAGGCAGTGGTCCCATTGGTTAGCAATAGCCCCAGCCATGACCCAGGACCTATCTGTTTCAGTTGTAGCCAGTGAGTTCTTCTCTACTGATAGATCTCCTGAGAGTCAGGGCTGATTTGCTTTCACTTGGTACAGCTGGCAATGGACCTTCACTGTTCTTCTGCAAGGGAATCTACATAGCCTCACGTTGTGTCATGGTTTGGTAGCAGCAGGTTTGACATGATGGTCAGCCTCTGTGACACTGCATATATTTCATTATATAGATAGTCTGATACTCACCTGTGGCTGTCTGGAAGATTTGGAAGCAGTTACACCCACTTTAT
Source organism: Lepus europaeus (assembly GCF_033115175.1). NCBI lineage: Eukaryota > Metazoa > Chordata > Mammalia > Lagomorpha > Leporidae > Lepus > Lepus europaeus. Next base: position 39,548,822 of record NC_084832.1, on the reverse strand, counting down.
TGGGCCATTTAAGGTCATGTGGCTGGGTAGTCAACAAGTCCAAAATGTAGAGACCAGGAGTCTCCATCAAGGAGAGCAGTCTAATCAGATAAGGTGAAGGTAATTTTTGAGAGAATTAGAGACAAAGGTCAAGCACTTTTCATCCCTATGACTGAAAATCAATTGTAGGAGTTTGTAGGATTGTTGGGATGTTAAAAAGTATAAGGCTGTCCCACAGAATATTTGGGAAATATTTTCATAAATATTCTTACACACTGGTCCTTCTATGGAAACTGAGCTTTCTGTATGGTTATTTGCTAAATCTGGCAATCCTATCCCTGGGTCCTTCACCCACTCTCATAACCAACAAAATCACTACATAAAAATCGCAGGTCCCAGTGCAAAATGAAAATGCAGGTTTTCCTTGCTCAAACCATTATTATAAAATTAAAGATGATTACAGTAGAGCATTAAATCAAACACGAGGCCCTTCTAAGCATGGGACCCTAGGAGACCACACAGGTCGCGCATCCATGATGTTAATTCTGTTCTGAAAGTGAAATCTGAGGATGTCTCCCGTTACCTATGTGAAACAGACAGGAACCAGCATGTTTTTGACTTGGGATTCTGATGAAGCTTCTGAGTGATATATGTATGTGCATGTAGAGTACGTCTTGATTATAAGATACATAAGGGTTAGGATCACAACTGACTCACTTACCCAGTACTCTCTATAGTGCCTGACCAATGGAAATCACTTCATAAATACATTGAATGACTGTTCTATGGGTACACATTTGACTATAGTATGCATTTATCTTGAAGTGGCATTAAAATTAAAAAGACCAACTATAATTTCCATTTGAGTGCTGAAAGATCAGTGTGCAAAAATGCAAGCTAACAGCATATGCATTATGCAATATGCATGTTTGTGTGCTATGTAAAATATGTATGTAATGTTATATATGTACCTGGCTTCCCCAGTTAGTGAATATAATACCTCGCTACGGTAAATACTCACATCCTGATGCTCTGAGCCTGTGTACTAATAATAGATAAATCCTTTTCCATAGGCTCCCCTTCCTAAGTACTTCTGAGAAGCCTTAGAAAGCTTATTCATGGGTCAAATGTCTCCTAAGCCACCTTGTTGGTATTAGCCAAGTCCACTTGGTATCTTAGTCTCAAGAGAGGACAAGCGATGGAAGCTCTAGTTCCAGAAGCTGTTGTTGACACTCAATACTTCTTGTGGTGACTTTGCTGCTTTTGACCATAGTGTTATTACTGCCATTCTCTTCTAGACCAGTAGTTCTTATGTTGTCTGTGATGAGGTCTTTCACAGCAGGCTACCACAACAGAGTGACTTGGGTCCCAATGACACAATGCTCTTTTTTCTGTTTAAAATCTGTTTATTTATTTGAAAGTCAGAACTAAACACACACACACACAGATTGAGAGAGAGAGAGAGAGAGAGAGAGAGAGAGAGAGAGAGAGAGAGAGAAAGAGGGAGAATCTTCCATCCACTGGTTCATTCCCCAAGTGGCTGCAATTACTGGGGCTGTGGCAGGCTGAACCCAGGATCCAGGAGCTTCTTCCAGTTTTCCCATATGGGTGGCAGGGACCCAGGGACTTGGTACATCTTCTGCTACTTTCCCAGGCACATTAGCAGAGAGCTGGATCATAAGTGAACAGTCAGGACTTGAACTAGCATCCATATGGGTTGCCAGTGCTGCAGGCAATGGGTTAACGTGCTGTGCCACAGTGCCAGCCCCAGCACAATACTCTTATTGATGGGTAGCAGAATACCCGAGAACTCCAGACATGATGGTCACTCTTCAGTGGTGCCTACAAAAAATCTTGGGTCCCTGTAGCATCAGGTATCAGAGTCAGGTGATGTTTAGGGTTCCATTTTGTCCTACGCAGTGGAGAAGGGGTCTTGTTTCACCCACATCACTCTAAATCTGAACCCTATTGTGATTGAACTTCAAAATTCTTCCCATGGAAACATGGGAAAAACCCAAGAAAAACAAAAGATATATTGGACTTTTGTTTCTGTGGTCCCAACTAATATTGAGGCTCAGAGCAGTAAAGGGAAATCTAGATATGGTAGGGTCCATTTTTCTAATGCTTCAGGGACACTGAGAGGATTCCTTGGCTGGCACTGTATCTAGGACAAACTAATATCTGTGATAAATATTTAGCTTCTGGAAGCTTATGTTTTGGTGCCATGCTAATTTGTCTCTGTATTACATATTTTTTCTCTATGTTTTACTAAGTAACTTTTCCATTTTCAAACATAGTCATATGAAAAGAATGATCTCAAGTGAAGCTAGGTAGAAAGTAATCTCTTGTTCTCCTATCCAGCCAAATTACTGGTTTAGTCATGCATGAACTTAAGACAGACATTATGTCTTCCAAAGTATAATTTGCAAACTCTTCAAAAACTCAAAACTTATTTTAATGTATTTTTCTCATTTATATAACTTACTTTAAAATTTACAACTAACATTTTGTGACTAACACCAATTTGAGATGGCATCAAAATAATCCTTTCCTGGGTTATTCACTACTGAGTTTTCTATTGTATAGTTTTTAGGTTTTCTTGTGTTTACATATTAACGCCAATTTGCATATGTTCTGTTAGGAGAATTGTGTGTAAGAAATGACCTAGAGCTTAGTTACTTATTTCTGAACTAGGTATAGCTCAGCACATGCTGCATAAGACAACCTTACAGATTACTTTTCAAGATCACCTCAGGAATTAAAAATCTACCATATATGACCATGAACTTTCTCAGTGGGATGCTTCTTTTCATTTTGTCAAAGAAAACAAGACTTCAGTACTCTCAAGTTTTTGAGACAGGGGGATAATGGTAGAAATAACACTGGTTAAGGAGTTGGATAATCCTGAGAAACAATCACCAGCAACTATGAACTGTGTGAACTTGGGTGCATTACTGATCTCCCTGAATCTCTATTTACTCTTCTGTAAACTCAAATGTTATGAGGATTAAAGGAACTAACACAGAATCCATGGCTGTAAGAACAAGAACATGTGTTGTTGGTTGAATAATCAACTTTTCCTTATATTTGTTTAAAAATGTTTCTTTCCGGCCGGCGCCGTGGCTCAACAGGCTAATCCTCCGCCTTGCGGCACCGGCACACCGGGTTCTAGTCCCGGTCGGGGCACCGATCCTGTCCCGGTTGCCCCTCTTCCAGGCCAGCTCTCTGCTGTGGCCAGGGAGTGCAGTGGAGGATGGCCCAAGTGTTTGGGCTCTGCACCCCATGGGAGACCAGGATAAGCACCTGGCTCCTGCCATCGGATCAGCGCGGTGCGCTGGCCGCAGCGCGCTACCGCGGCGGCCATTGGAGGGTGAACCAACGGCAAAAGGAAGACCTTTCTCTCTGTCTCTCTCTCACTGTCCACTCTGCCTGTCAAAAATAAAAAAAAAAATAAAAAAAAAAAAATGTTTCTTTCCGATGTTACTCCACTCTTCTTCATTCGCTGCCAAGTATTTCTTCCTGGGTCAACACGTATATTTTCTGGGTCCAGCTCAAAAGAACAAATGGGACAGGGGCTGGCGCTGTGGTGTAGTGATTAAAGCCACCACCTGCAGTGCTGGCATTCCATTTGGGCACCAGTTTGAGTCCCAGCTGCTCCTCTTCTGATCCAATTCTTTGCAGTGGTGTGGGAAGGCAGTAGAGGATGGTCCAAGTCCTTGGGCCTCTGTACCCTCATGGGAGACCCTGAAGAAGCTCCTGGCTCCTGGCTTCGGATCAGCCTAGCCCTGGCTTTTTCAACCATTTGGGGAGTGAACCAAAGGATGTAAGACCTCTCTTTCTCTCTGCCTCTGCCTCTCTGTAACTCGACCTTTCAAATAAATAAATATTTAAAAAATACAAATGGGATCTCATATACTATATGTCTAGATATTGTCAAGTTATAACTCAAATTAACACATGCTAAGGAGATGCGACCTACCAACTTGGAAAATCTGCTCACAATGGCCTGAAAGGCCAGTTTGAATTGAGAACCCTTAGACTGTGCACGATGCAGTTGGATGGGTGAAGAGAACTGGCTCCTGCCTCTGGTCTTCAGCCTGCTCTTTTTTTATTCCCACCCCAGTTCCCACCCACAACATGCCACAACATGAAGATTCTCATACATCTCTGGGTAGATGCACCCTTCCTAGCTTCTTCCACACTTCCCATGGACAGTTACCTTGTGACCACATGTTGGGCTTACTAGTATGGAGCCACAGGATGGACACTCTCTGCCTTTAAAAGAGCAGACCAAGTAAGGGATCACAAGGTACTGGGTACATGCACAGAGCCATGAAGTAGCCAATTCTGGGATCTCAGATACTCAGTGCAGTCTGAACAATGAGGTCATGGAGGAGTTAGACTCCTGGTGTGTATGACCTAGTTTTATGAGCTCCTCATTACAAGAGAAAGCAAATGGTTAGAGGAGGGCCAACAGCAGGTCCTCCAAAGCACAGAGTTCAAGGCTGGGGATATCTTCTCCAGATGTAGAGGCAGCACTTTCCCATGCTTACACAAACACTTGGTTGTCACATTGTCCAAAAGTAAGCTCTAAAAATGCTATTAGCTTTTAATATGGTAAAGTATATTGAGAATCTCCAAGACTTTTGAGTATGCAAGGTATGTATGTGTGTGTGTGTGTGTGTGTGTGATCTATGAGTGGAACACCTCCACAGGACAAGATTCGATAAAGGCTATTTTAATTTCCCATCATCAAGTAGTCTTTATTTATCTTCCTCCACCTGTCTATTAATTGTAGGAGCATTTGCTTTTATTTTCTTATTCTATATTCTTTCTAAATTACTTCTTCTATATACAAGGTTTTATAATTTTCTATATCCCAGGGATTGTCAACTCTCCATCTCTCACCTCTATCCTGAGCTCCATACTTATTACTTAACATCTCTACTTGGATAAACAAAGGGCCCAGGAAACAGCAGATGTTGAAAACTCAACTCATCATCTCCTTCCAGTTCTTCCTGTACCAACCTGTTTCTCCAGTAACTTCCTTCTCTCAGTAAATGCTTCATGATCTGCTCCTGTCTCACCAACTTTCCTGGTCATACTCTCAGAGTAAAGTTTGATTCTTCCTTTAGCCTCATATACTTCCCAGTTTACCCCCATATTTTGTTGATTCTGTCATTTTGGTATTCTACCAGTCTCTCACATCTATCATTTTTTTCCAGGGATCTTATTTCTTGCTTAGATTTCTTCAACTTTACTTTTCCCCAATCTGTTTTTTTTTAAATATTTATTTATTTATTTGAAAGGCAGAGTTACACAGAAAGAAAAGGAGAGGCAGAGAGAGAGAGAGAGAGAGAGAGAGAGAGAGAGAGAGAGGTCTTCTATCTGCTGGTTCACTCCCCAGATGACCACAATGACTGGAGCTACACTGATCTGAAACTAGGAGCCAGGAGCTTCTTCCAGTTTCCCTATGCAGGCACAGGGACTCAAGGACTTGGGCCATCTTCTACTGCTTTCCAAGGCCATAGCAGAGAGCTGGATCAGAAGTGGAGCAGCCAGGACTTGAACCGGGGCTCATATGGGATCCAGCAGTGCAGGCAGCGGCTTTACCCGCTACGCCACAGCATTGGCCCCTCCCCAATCTATTTTTACAAGGAGAGTATTCATTTATAAATGTTCAGCAATTACAAATGACTGAAGAAGTTTGTATGTATTGATATAAAAAGTTTTCCAAGATAATTTTAAGTAAAAAAAAAAAAGCAAGTTACAGGACTATTTGGAACGACAGAAATGCTTTGAGGATATGGGCTTTCTCTACTTTTGCAGCTACTTCTCCCCATTTCATTTTATGTCTCACGTTGTGGCCACATTGAATGATGCGATCATCCACATCACATATCACGGTCTTTTGTACTTACATGTTTCTACTATTTGGAAGCTCCAGCTGCCCAGTTCAGTCTGCCTGGTCACTCCAACTCAATTGTTCATATTGTCTCCAAATTTCTTTCCCCTAAGTTGAATCAAATGACCCTCTTTACTGTTTTGTCACTCCACACCTTTCTTTCTCATTGTACTTCTCTTGCACACTATATCATATTGACTATGATCCTTGATGTAGGCTGCACACTCATTCAAGATGAACACTATCTGTTATTCATCTCAGTCTGAAGTACACAATATAAGGCTGGTACAGGGCTGGTTAGATGAATCTATACACGGAAAATAAATGAAAGCGTAAATGAATAATGAGTGAGTGAGTGAATGAATAAATAATGAAGGAAATTTGTAATTATTCTTCTCCCCTGTCCAACCATGGTGTGGGCCCAGACCAAACATTTGGCAGAAGGACATTGTTTTGTACATGACTGGTGCACTTGACTCAATGAGTCTTGATTTTGGTGCAGCTTCTAGAGCTAACCCAGGATGTTGTGAAGTCCTCATATCCATATCAGAATTATTCTTCAAAAAGTAGTCCCAAGTGTTTTATGCCTGGATCTGAATAGTTTAATTTTATATTTTCATTTCACTTCAACTTTCTGAGAAAGGGTCAGTTTCTAGAACTAGTGATCTTTCCAACTTTTCCCTGGAGCAATTTCTGTTGAGGGAGATTACAAAACTCCCACCTCGGTGTTAGGGGTCAGCCTTGGAATGAGGGGACATAAGAAAGAAGAAATATCGTAGATGCTTTCTTCTTAACAATGCTCATGTGGAATGATCAAACGCTGTGCTGCATTCTCTACCTAAAGCTGCCAAGGAGAAGAGGAGGGCAGCTCATCGTTTTGGGAATTGAGATATAAATTATTCCATAGTTTGCAGAACAAGTATCCATTTAAAACGAGGCGATTTTTTCTTTTTAGGTTTTAAGAATGTATTTTAATCACTTTTGGAATGAACTTCTTTGGAAAGACATAATCTCTCCAAATAAGGCCAAAAACCCAATTTTGACTTGCTAATTCTGAAATAAAGGAGGTTAATAGTGAACATTTTGGGCCAAGTTCTACATAGCTTGGATTCATGATGTAGGCAGATTCATGGGGACTCCAAGTAGAGCTCAACCCACTCATGTGCTTCTGAGGCCGCAGATCCCTGGTACGGGGCTGCCCCTTGGGCCTGAGAAGACAGCTGTCACTCTGGTCTTGTGGTGGAAAACAACCCAAAGGATTAAACCCCGGGCTATGGCTCCCTTTGCCAAGGATCTGGTTTTATTGAGTAAAATTTTTACTCTGATAGTATTCCACTTACTTGGACTCTGGTCTTATCAGTTCCATAAATTCATAAAGAATTTAATATTAAAAGGAGTTGTGTTCATGGACTACACTGAGAAAATTGTCCTCTTGGATCTAACTGTTTGAACCCACCACTGCTTGGTTTTAACATTTTATATACAGTTGCATGCTTTGCCTTCTATTGCTGTGTTGAGAAGCACAGAAATTAGATGAGGCCATATTTTCAGAATGATTAAAACTGACTAGAAAACATGCACTCTGAAAGATGTGTTAGTATTAGGATCTCCAAATTCTGGCTGAGGGAACCAAACATTAAATAACTTTCCCAAGGCCAGTAAGTATTACTTCTTGGAGTTTTGGATTGAGATTTCTATGCTTATTAATGTTGCATACAAACTCAAACATTTCTCTCTTCTCCCCCCACCTTCGTCCTGTTGTATAACAGTTCCCCTTTATCTGTGGGAGATATGTTCAAAGATCTTCGATGGATACCTGAAACATTGCCTAGTACTAAACCATATATATATATATATATATATATATATATATTACATCTTTTTCTAGAAATATATGTGAGGTATCTTCAAAACGTACATGGAAATGTGTATTATGAAAAAGCTATGTGTGGATTTTAAAGATTTTGCACCAAAATACACTCATACTAATTTGTTATAACCCATTTGAACAGACTCTTGTTTGAGGCACTAAAACGGGTAAGACATTAGTTAGAAAGAGGCCCCATCAGAGCAATATGAGTCCCACTCAAATTGAGACAAGAATAAGCATCAAATTTATGGTGAAGCTTGGGTGGAAGGATGGTGAAATCATGGATGCTTTATGAAAAGTCAGTGAGGAAAACATTCCAAAGAAGTCAGAAGTTTGCAAATGAGTAACATTTGAAGAAGGGACAAGCCAATGTTGAAGACGAAGCCTCAGTGGCAGACTATCCACATTCATTAGTGAGGAAAAAATAAATCTTTTTCATGCCGTTTGAAGAAGACTGACAATTAAAGCAGAAACAGTAGTCAACACTGAAACATCTCAACTGATTCAACTTACACAATTATGACTGAAAAATTAAAGTGGAGCAAACTTTCTGCTCAATAGTTGTCAAAACTATTGCACCCTGATCAGCTACAGAGAAAAAAAAAAGCAAGGCTCTCAACGGTAATTTTAAACATGTGAGATCAAGATTCTGAAGAGTTTCCTCAAAGAATCAGAGCAGGAGATGAAACATGGCTTTGCCAATGTGATACTGAAGACAAAGCACAAAGCAACGGCTGCCAAGAGGTGTAAATGGTCCAGTCAAAGTCAAAGTGGATCAGTCAAGAACAAAGATCATGGCAATAGCTTTTTGGGGATGGTCAAGGCAGTTTGTTTGTTGACTTTCTGGAAGGGTGAAGAACAATAAAATCTGATTATGAGGGTGTTTTCAGAAAGCTAAAGCTTTAGCTTAACAAAACTCTAAATAGCTTTATCAAAGAGTCTCTCCATTATTACAATGCTCTTGTTCATTTCTCTCATCAAACAAGGGCAATTTTGCAAAAGTTCTGATGGAAAGTCATTGGGTATAGATCTTACACTGATGATTTGGTTCCTTCTGGGTTTTAATTGTTTCCTAATCCTTAAAATATTTTGTGTTAATATTGTATACTGTATGAAGCAGATTTCAATTTTATAATTTACAATTATAAAGGATAACTGTACTTCCATCCCTCCCTCAATCCCCTTCTTCCTTCCCTACTTTTCTTTAATTATTTCAAAAACATAATTTTAATCTACTCTATACTCACAGGATTAATGCACCATTAACCACAGTATTCAACAAATAAAAAGTAGAAAGACCACAGTTCTATAGCAGTAAAAGTAAGGACTAAAACAGCAATCAAATTACAAGATGTTTTTACAGGGTTTTTTTTTTGTATTCTATATTAACTATCATATATCAAGACAACATATATTTGTCGTTTTGGAACTGGTTTATTTCAACTAAACATAATGGTTTCCAAATTATATCCAATTTATTGTAAAAGACAGGATTTCTTTCTTTCTTTCTTTCTTTCTTTCTTTCTTTCTTTCCTTCCTTCCTTCCTTCCTTCCTTCCTTCCTTCTTTCTTTCTTTCTTTCTTTCTTTCTTTCTTTCTTTCTTTCTTTCTTTCTTTCTTCCTTCCTTCCTTTCTTTCTTTCTTTCTTTCTTTCTTTTTTTGGCTGAATAGTATTCCATAGTGTAAATATACCACATTTTCACTATCTAAGCATCAGTTGATAGATATCTAGGTTGATTAGCTATTGTGAATTTAGCTGCAATAAACATTAAGATTCAAATAACTTTCATATGCTGATTTCATTTTGTTTGGGTATATTCCCAGGAGTAAGATGCCTGGGTTATATGGTAGATCTATTTCCAGATCTCTGAGGAATCTCCATACCGACTTCCATAATCATTGTACTAGTTTACATTCCAACCAACAGTATATTAGGGTACCTTTTTCCCCACATCTCACCAGCATTTATTGTTTCTTGATTTTTGGATGATAGCCATTACAACTGGGCTGAGGTGAAACCACATTGTGGTTTTTATTTACATTTCCCTGATAGATAATGATCTTGAGCATTTTTTCATGTGTCTGTTGGCTATTTATATCTCATCCTTTGAAAAATGCCTGTACATGTCCTTTGCCTGTTTCTTAACTGGATTGTTTGTTTTGTTGTTGTTGAGTTTCTTGAGTTCTTTATAGATCCTGGGCATTAATCCTTTATTAATTGCGTAATTTGCAAATATTTTCTCCCATTCTGTCAGTTGTCTCTTCACATTGTTGAGTGTTTCCTTTGCAGTGCAAAAGCTTTTAGGCTTGATGTGATCCCATTTGTCTGTTTTTGCTTTTATTGCCTGTGCTGATGGTGTCTTTTCCAAGAAGTCTTTGCCTATGACAATGTGTTGCAGAGGTTTCCTGGTATTTTCCTCAAGTAATTTGATGGTGTAAGGTTGCAGGTTTAGACCCTTGATCCATTTTGATTTATATATAAGGTGTAAGGTAGAGATCTTAGTTCATACTTGTGCACATGTAGATCCAATTTTCATAGCACCATTTGTTGAAGAGACTTCCTTTCTCCAGAAATTGACTTCAGCTCATTTGTCAAAGATTAGTTGGTTGTAGCTGTGTGGATAGATTACTTGGGTTTCTATTCTGTTCTGTTTGTCTACATGTCTATTTTTGTGCCATTACTAGACTGTTTGATTATAATTGCCCCATAGTATGTCTTAAAATCTGGTATTGTGATATCTCCAGCTTAGTTTTTCTTGTTGAAGATTGCTTTAGCTATTTGGGGTCTCTTTCATTTCCACTTGAGTCTTAGCATTATTTTTTCTAGATCAGAAAAGAATATCCTTGATATTTTGATTGGGATTACACTGAATCTTGTGAATTGCTTTGGGTAGCATGGATATTTTGATGATATTAATTCTTCCAATCCATTAATTTGGAAGTTTCTTCCATTTTTGGTGTCTTCTTTTTCTTTCTTTAATTTCATACTTTTCATCATAGAAATCTTTGACATCTTTGGTTAAACTTATTCCAAGGTATTTAAACTGTTTGTAGCTTTTGTGAATGGGACTGATCTTATAAGTTTTTTCTCAGCCATGGCATTTTCTGTGTATACAAAGGCTATCAATTTTTGTGTATGGATTTTATATCCTGCCACTTTACCATTCTCTCTTATGAGTTCTAATAGTCTCTTAGTAGAGGCTTTTGGTTCTCATATATATAAGGGATCATGTCATCTGCAAACAAGGATAATTTGACTTCCTCTTTTCCAGTTTGTATCCCTTTGATTTATTTTTCTTGCATGATGGCTATGATTAAAGCTTCCAGAACTATATTGAATAGCATTGGTGAGAGCGAGCATCCTTATCTGCTTCCAAATCTTAGTGGAAATGCTTCTAACTTTCTCCCATTTGATATGATGTTGGCTGTGGGTTTACCATATGTTGCCTTGATTGTGTTGAGCAATGTCCCTTCTACACCCAATTTGTTTAAGGTTTTTATCATGAAAGGATGCTTTATTTTATCAAATGCTTTCTCTGCATCTATTGAAATAACCATATGGTTCTTATTCTTCAATTTGTTAATGTGATGTTTCATATTTATTGATTTGCATACATTGAATCATTTCTTCAACCTTGGGAGAAATCCGACTTAGTCCCAGTGAATGATCTTTTTGATGTGTTGTTTGATTTGAGTCTCAAGTATTGTGTTGAGGATTTTTGCATCTATGTTCAACAGTGATATTAGTCTATAGTTCTTTTTCTTTGTTGTATCTTTTTCCAGTTTTGGAATTAAGGTGATGTTGGTCACATAGAAGGAGTTAGAGAGGATTCACTCCCTTTATATTGTTTTGAATAGTTTGAGAAGAATTGGAATCAGTTCTTCTTTAAAGCTTTGGTAGAACTCAGGAATGAAGCCATTCAGTCCTGGGCTTCTCTTTATTACTAATTCAATCTTCATCTTTGTAATTGGTCTGTTCAGGTTTTCAATGCCTTCATGACTCAATTTTGGTAGTCTTTATGTGTCCAAGAATCTATCCATTTCTTCTAGATTTTCCAATTTTTTGGCATGTAGCTGTTTATAGTAATTCCTTATGATTCTTTCTATTTCTATGGTGTCTGATGTTATATCTCCTTTTTCATCTCTGATTTTATTAATTTGGGTCTTCTCCTCTCATCATTTGTTTTGTTAGTTGGGCCAATGGTGTATTGATTTTATTTTATTTATTTGTCTGATCTTTTGTATCATTTTCTTGATTTCAATTTTTTTCTTGTCTAATTTTAATTATTTCTTTCCTCCTACTAATTTTGAGTTTGGTTTGTTTTTGTTTTTCTATGTCTTTGAGTTGCACTGTTAGATCATTTATTTTATGCCTTTCCAATTTCTTGATGTAGCCAGTACTTGCTACAAACTTTTCTCTTAACACTGCTTTGGCTGTATAGCATATGTTTTAATATGTTGTCTTGTCCTCTTCATTCGTTTCCAGGAATTTTTTGTTTGATTCCCCTTTTGATTTCTTCTATGACTCACTGAGCATTCAGGATCATGTTGTCCAGTCTGCACGTGCATGCAGATTTTCTAGAGTTATCTTAAGCTGTTAATTTCCAGCTTCATTCCATTGTAGTCAGAAAAGATATATGGTATGATTTCAAATAGTTTTAATTTGTTGAGACTTAAGTCAACAACAGGAGTCACTGTGCACTTACTCCCCGTGTAGGATCTCTGTCCTTAATGTGTTGTACAATGTGAATTAATGCTATAACTAATACTCAAACAGTACTTTATACTTTGTGTTTCTGTGTGGGTGCAAATTGTTTAAATATTTACTTTTCTGATTGTCTATTATGAGTTCTATGTGCTTTCTATACTTGAATGTCTCTTTCTCCAAATTATGGAAGTTTTCTGCTATTATTTCACTGAATAGGTCTTTAATCCAATCTCTTTTTTCACACTTTCATAATTACTAAGACACATATGTTTGGTTGTTTGATAGTATCCCATAAATCTTAAACACTATTTTCAGTTTTCTAATTTCTTCTCCTCCTCCTCTTCCTCCTCTTCTTTTTGCCTAAGATATTTCCAAAGATCTGTCTTCTAGCTCAGATATTCTTGCATCTGCCTCACCAAGTCTGTTGTTGTTAAGTGTTCCCACTGTATTTTTTATTTTACATATTGAATTCTTCATTTCTAATATTTCGGTTTGATTTCTCTTCAGTGTTTCCATCTCCTGGCAGAATTTTTCAGTATGTTGTATGTGAATTTCTTTAATTCATGTATTTGCTTCTCTGTGTTTTTAAGTTATCTTTTTGAAAAAGATTTATTTATTTATCTGAGAGGCAGAGTTACAGACAGAGAGAGGGAGAGACAAAGAGAGAGGTCTTGCATCCGCTGGTTCACTCCCCAAGTGACCACAATGGCTGGAGCTGGGCTAATCTGAAGCCAGGGGCCAGAGCTTCTTCCGGGTCTCCCATGTAAGTGCAGGGCCAAAGCACTTGGGTGATCTTCTACTGCTTTTCCACTCACATTAGCAGGGAGCCGGATCAGAAGGGGAGCAGTCAGGACTTGAACAGGTGACCATATGAGATGCTGGTGTCACAGGTGGAGGCTTAACCTAATATACCACAGTGCTCCCCCTTGAGTAATTTATGATCTTTTTTTTAAATTCCTTTTAAGGCATTTCATCAATGTGCTCATCTTCACATTCTAATATTAATGTGTTGTTGTGTTCCTTTTGGAGAGTCCTATTTTCTTCCTTGTTCATGTTTCAACACTCATTTTTTTTTGGTATTTGTGGAATTTGTGTATTTCAACATTCATTTTTTGGTATTTGTGGAAACACTTATTTGTTTTCTCTTCCTATGGCTTTTATTTTTGAGATATACCTCTGTGACTTAGCGGAGTGTCTTCTCCTTTAGTGAATATCCAGAAAGGTATGCTGGATGGAACCAGGGAGCTCTGACCAGTGTTTGAGTGTGGGCAGGTGTCCAGGGTGACACTCAAGTTTGGCATAGTAAATCTTCTCTACTGGAAGCAGAGGGGAGGGTATGACTGCATTGGCTGGCATAATAACAGCATCAGTTCCTCTCCACCAAGGTGAACCAACCACCCAAGGTGAGCCTACAGTGCCTAGCACGTCATCCATACAGATGTATGAACTGCACAAAGCATCTATGCACTCCCAGTGTGAGCGCAGAATTCTGAGCTTTGAAGCCAGACACAGTGACTGCCAAAGATTCAGCCACATCCTGCTACATGCCCTATCACACAGTCATAGAATTCCCAGAGTCACAGAGAATAGGGGATCTACTCTCAGCCCCATAAGCCACCCCCATCCCACCCTGCCCCGTCCATGGAAAAAGCCGTGGTGTTTTCAGAGCCAGCTGCCTAACCAATAGAAGTTGGTTGGTGCTCCCCCTTGGAAAGTCAAGTATGGGTGCCTTGACAGAGTGAGGGGGCAGGGTGTTCTTCAGAGGCCTAAGCTGGGCACCCTGTCCCCCACCTAGCTTCCAACTCAGACTCAATGTCAGAGGGGATCATGGATTTATCCCTCGGATAAAATCCCTGTCACACATGGCCTACAGATGGTCTTTTCTCCCCGCTGGTCCCCGGGTACCTTGCTCCAAGATGGCATCCCCTGCAGCTACTGGCTGTGGGAATCACTGGCAATGTGCTGTTGTGTGATTTTATTGTCTTCACTGCTCCACAGACTCTCTTTAATTTTTCTAGAATTTCCATTGCAAACTTCTCTCCAACTGTCCCCTGGAGAGGCAAATTTCTTCCGATTTCTCCTGTTATCTTCCTATGGTCAGAATCAGCATGTCTTTTCACTATTCAGCCATCTTGGGACAACCTTGTTTCTTAATCTTAAAAAAAAAAATTTTCCTTCAGTGGGTAATGTAAAAAAGATCGCATCAGTATGGTTAAATTCCCAGGACCCTCAGTTCTTTGGGGATGGTCTAAATGGCTGGTATAGACGTTTACAAAATTATCTTAACCTTGATGCTTAGGGAAAAAAGTTGATATTCTTTATTTTATCTTTTAATTAATTTCTATTAACTTTCTGAAGTTCTTTTGTATGTACCTATAATAAAGCTGAATTGATAAATTAGGCACAGTGAGAGATTAACAATTATAACAAAATAGAGCAATTATAGCAATATATTGTAATAAAATTTATGAAAATGTCATCTACCTTTATCGCTCTGTGTCTTTCTCTGAATCCATCTCACTGTACTGTGCTCATCCTTGTTGTGATGACACGAGATGACACAATGCCCACATGATAAGATAAAGTGAGGTGAAAGACATAATCATTGTGATACAGCGTAAGTCACTCTGTAAAAGTTACTTGAACTCAAGCACTAAAATACTTTGCCAGTCAATCTGATAATGGAGCATGTTACTTAAGTAACTGCTGGGCTGGTAGTGTACATTGTGTGGATGCTAGAAAAAGGGATAAATTGCTTCCCAGTCGGGATGAAATAGGCTGTCATGAGACTTCATCATGCTACTACAGTAGTGTACAATTGAAAACTCATGAATAGTTTATTTCTGCAGATTCAGTCTTTTAGGATCTCAGTTGATTGTGGATAACTGATATCTTAGAAAGCAAAACCATAGATAAAGATACTGTACACAACAATGATAGATTTTGTAATTCATTATAAGCTGAGCAAAAATTGATAGCCTTATGTTTTTGAATGTCCAAGTTCTTAAGAATGTGAAACCTGTAGAGTATTTATGCTTCAATTTCTCTGAGAGGCAGAGAAACACAGAGATAAAGAGCATCAGATAGACAGAGCTATCCTCTGTTGTTCGCTCTCCAAACGTCCATAATTGCAGGGAGCCAAGAGCCAGATATGCAATCCAGGTCTCCCACGTGGGAAGCAGAGACCTGATAACTTAAGCTGTCACTGTTATATCCCAGAGTCTGCATTAGCAGGACCCTGGAGACAAGAGCCAGAGTCAGGAATTGAACCTGAGTATTTCAGTGAGGGATGTGAGTGTTTTAATTGCCATGCTAAATTCCCACTCCTAAGCTTCTATTTTTCTGAAGTCTCAGAGATAATTTATTTTTTTAATTAATTTATTATTATTTTTTTGACAGGCAGAGTGGATAGTGAGAGAGAGAGACAGAGAGAAAGGTCTTCCTTTTTCCATTGGTTCACCCCCCAATGGCCGCTGCTGCCAGTGCACCGCGCTGATCTGAAGCCAGGAGCCAGGTGCTTCCTCCTGGTCTCCCATGCGGGTACAGGGCCCAAGGGCCTCGGCCATCCTCCACTGCACTCCCGGGCCACAGCCGAGAGCTGGACAGGAAGAGAAGCGACCGGGACAGAATCCAGCGCCCCGACCGGAACTAGAACCTGGTGTGCCGGCGCTGCAGGTGGAAGATTAGCCTATTGAGCCGCGGTGCTGGCCTCAGAGATAATTTTAATATAGATGTCAGCACCCACGAAAAGCATTAAAGAGGATGCAATGCCCTATTTCTTTGTTTTATGCAAGAAGAGCTATTTATTTCTTGCTAACACATATTTTTCTGCTAAAATCAAGAGCCCTTGAAACATTCTGGTACTCCCTGTTTGTGGATGATTTGTGTTTAAATAAAGATGCTTGCTTTGAGGGGATTTGGACTAAAAATTAATTCATTTTCAGTAGGATTTCTAAGCCGATTTTCCTGGAGTACAGAAGCTATAATGACTGCTGTGACAATATCTTTATGTATGATAAACTTGCTTGTTGCATAAGCTTTAGGTT
The DNA here is from genome assembly GCF_033115175.1 of Lepus europaeus. Taxonomy (NCBI): domain Eukaryota; kingdom Metazoa; phylum Chordata; class Mammalia; order Lagomorpha; family Leporidae; genus Lepus; species Lepus europaeus. The sequence goes on along the minus strand of NC_084832.1, from coordinate 39,532,315 downwards.
TTGCCAAAGGATGACACAGCCTCACTCTTCTCATGTCAAATCCTTGGACTGACACTGGGGTAAATCTCTATGATTGAACCATTTTCCCCTTTTTCTGTATTTCAATAAAGTTGCTCTGTTATTAATCATGGATTTCCGTTAGTGGTCTATTGACATTTCTTCCAGTAGCTCCCTATAAAGCTCACCTGTAATGCTGCTTTGGGCTATTCCTTGAGTGGATCTCATAAGAAGATATTTGTTAGGAGCTCCCTGGCAACTTCGGTTAGGCTTGAGCTCCTGTCCTTGGCTGTGATATTGCTGCCACAGGCCAATGACACGTGGATTGGAAAAGGTGGAAATCTGACAGTCAGAAGGCACTAGAAGAAGGGAAATGAGCACCCATGATGGGTTTGTTTTGAGAGAAGACAGGAATAGTCGCAGTGAGTCTCCAGGAGGACGTTTACTTAGCAGCAGATTGGAAGCCTGGCAAGTGAGGAGAGTTCTAGAGTTAAATATAGCTTCCTCGCCTTACCCAGGTGTGGATTTCTGAGTCAGTTTGGAGAGTTAAATGAAGAGTTTTTTCTTCCTGAAACAGTTATTAGAATATAGAATCCGTATGCATTCCATTGACTTGTTCAGCTTGCATGCTGTGGGCCAGCAGCATTTCATGCAGAAGCACAGAACAAACATCTGTTTGAGCGCAGTGAAAAAGTATTGTTGATGTTTTAGCATAGAAATTTGCTGGTTCTGTTAATATCCAAAACCTTTCTTTTCAAACTTGTGACTATGGAGTGAGCTTCCACTTAAGCTAAAATTGTGTCCAGGAGGTTTAGGATATTCAAAAATATATAATACTAATATATATATAGTATATATTATATATATACGCATATACCATATATATGCACAAAGCTTTGATTTAGGACTGAGGACAAGATCCAAGGGGAAACTTTTGGGAGCAGAAAACTAACAATGGCGAAATCTGAAGTAACTTTCTCTAAGTGGTGGGCACCATGAGCATTGGCCAACCCATGTCCTTAGCAGTCTCCTAGAGCGAGGAAAAAGGTTTGATTGTGCTCCATAAATGACAACATTGTGAAGAAGACATTCGGACTAGGAATTACCAACACGAGCCTGATTTTTAGGGGGCAGCCGATAGTCTTCTTGCTGGAAATGCCCATATCTTTCCCAAACCATTTGGCTCACCTCCTGACGTAATTGCACCTGAAAGAAAAATATTTAAATGGGCTGGAGTGAGGGTAATGGAAGGATTTCAATTACCACAGTGCATACTGGATTACTTTAAGTGGCATAACTCGGCCTCACAGCAAACACAGCTGAAGCCCAGTATAGCTCTCCAATGCAATATGCATCCGCTCTCTCTGAAGGTAACACTATGTGCTCTTCGGTAATGTGAAACAAAGGTTAGGAGTCAAGATATAATTTGAGCAGAATTCTATTGGGAAACACAAATCATAATTTCATGTATGGAGTAAGGCCAAAATAGTTGAGCATGCTGAAAAAAATGGTCAATGGGGGCTCTAGGTAAGTTTGAAATGATCTAAAAGATTTTAAAAATTTATGGAAATTTATGTTGAGAAATATTTGGAGGCACCAATAAAAAGTAGTTGCAAACTCTTAGAGCAAAACATAATGTCTGCAGATCTAGGCAATTAAAAGGAATCAGTAACTTTGCATTTAAACACTTAAGCAAAATATGACAAGCTTAGCTCTTACTACAGAGAGACATATTTGACTTTCTAGCTCTCACATCTTGGCTGTGTGTGAAGAAAGCCTGCTTACTTGAGTGCTGAGGGAGTTAGCTGGATCAGTTTCCAGGCAGATAGCTGTGGCAGTGTAGGTTGATCTGTGAGATTCTCTTTCTTGCAACTCTTTGTTTTCCTCTCCTTTGCATCCTTTCATTCTTCTCCCATGGATTGCCTCCTATTACACCTTCCAAAGCCACCTGTCTACTTCTTCCTCCTCCTATCAAAATCCCTATGCCTGTCCCAACAGTGGTTTCCTTTATGAAAACACTATGTTCATTCTGTCCACTGCCATGGCCCACCAGACCGGGATGGCATCTTCCAAACTCTTCCTTGTTTCCCCTTTCAAGTGGCCTTATGTTCTGTTGACTATGCACCTTCACTACTTGGCCAAGTAACAAAGTCAGGTGACACTTTTTTTTCAAAGATTTATTTTATTTATTTGAAAGAGAGTTGCAGAAAGAGGTAGAGACAGAGAGGTCTTCCATCCGCTGGTTGACCCCTAGATGGCCGTAATGGCCAGAGCTGTGCCAGTCCAAAGCCAGGAGCCAGGAGCCTCTTCCAGGTCTCCCACGTGGGTGCAGGGGTCCAAGGACTTGGGCTGTCTTCTGCTGCTTTCCCAGGCCATAGTAGAGAGCTGGATCGGAAGAGGAGCAGTTGGGACTAGAACTGGCGCCCATATGGGATGCTGGTGCTTCAGGCCAGGGCTTTAACCTGCTGCGCCACAGCACCAGCCCCCAATACATTTGTTTAAAAGATTTTATTTATTTATTGAGAGGCAGAGTTATAGACAGAGAGCGGGAGAGATGGAGAGAAAAGTTTTCCATTTGCTGGTTCACTCCCCAAATGACCTCAACAGCCAGAGCTGGGCTGATCTGAAGCCAGGAGCCAGGAGCTTCTTCTGGGTCTCCCATGTGGGTGCAGGGGCTCAAGCACTTTGGGTCATCCTCTGTTGCTCTTCCAGGCCACAGCAGAGAGCTGGACTGGAAGAGGAGCAACTGGCAAAGAAATCAGCACCCATATGGGGTGCCAGTCCTGCAGGCAGAGGCCCAGTCCTCTACACCACAGCGCTGGCCCCAAATAACACATTTTCCTGTTAAATATGATGTTCTCAATAAAGAAGATGAGACAGCACCAGTCTATACCTATAAAATTACAATAATTAAAATAACATGAAATTGGTACAAAAATAGGCACATGTGTTGATGGTAGAAGAGGCTAGGAAAGGAAACTAATGAGTTTTGAAATGTAATATAAGTATAGTTAATATTCTAGATCAATTACTATGTTTTGAACATTACATTTATTTATTTCATCCTCTCTGTGACCTGATGAGAATGGCATCAGAGATGAAGGAGTTGGAAGTTGAAATAACTTTCCCAAGCCAGCTTCATCAACTGGATCTGGACCTAATATTAATTCTGGGCCGTTGGGCTCCAGAGTGACATCTTGACCTTCACACTCTGTTGCCTCTGAAAAATAAAGTTTAATAAAGCAGTTGGGAAAGTAATTATTAACTAATAAGTATTTGGGGTATAATTATCTTTATGGTATTTTATACCATAAACCAAAATGAACCAGGAAAAGTATTACATACTTGTTAAGTCATGGAAAAACACTGCAAACCACAATATAGAATTCAACTCTGCAAGAATCATAATTTTCTAATTATTCAACAAGAGAAATGTTACAAAGTCGCACATTTGTCTACAATTTATTACATTACACTGCTAACTTTTAAACTGTTACAATGAAAAACAATCAAACAAAGCCTTAAGAAACCAACAGAACCAGAAATTATTGGTGATAATTATGATTAATAGAATTCATCCCTCCCATGAATAAATAACCTTAATATTTATAAGAATACAAAGATCTCAGTTACATTGGCAGAGATGACTCACACAAAAGAAATATAAGAGTACTTCAAAAAGTCCATTGAAAATGGAATTAAGATAGGTTTATTTTGATGTGAAGAAAATTCAAAATCATGCATAGGTGTTTCATAATTCACATTTTCCACAAACTTTTTAAAGTAAACTCGTACAGTTAATATTAAGCAAATTTGTACTAGTCAGGCCACATACAAAGTGTGAAAATTATTTATTTAAACTAATTTTATTATAAAAGAGATCTAGAAAAATTAAATTGCTACAAAGACCAATTGAGCTAAAGTAGACATTTGAAATGATTTCGTATGAGGAATAGTGAGCAGTGAGATTACTGGAGAAATAATGCTAAATAAGATGCCCAAGAAGCCACGTTTGGCTCATGGGACTGCTAACCCTGGAGCTTGGAAGACTCAGAAACCAGGATGAGGCTATGGCAACGACTGTCAAACTTGAAGATCCACCAATATTATGAGAGCCTATTGATACACAGATTGCTGGTTCTCACTCCTAGCCTTTCCTGCTCAGTAGGTTTGGAGTGAACCCCACTGGTCAGATTTTTCGGAGGTTTTCAAGTGATGCAGATGCCATTGGGCATGGGCTCACACTTTGAGAACCACTGACTTAGATGCTTATCTGCAGACATAACCAAAGGTACCAAGCATAAGGAAATCAGCAGTGGAGGCAAGGAGAGGTGGAGGGAGAGAATGAAACAGGGGGAAAGAGAAAGGAAGAGATGGAGAGAGCCAGCCAGCCAGCCAGCAACAGTATTTAAGAAGGATGAAGGAAAGAGGAACTTTTCTTTCATACCAGAGATGTATGTAGCCAGGGCAGCTGAGACACACAAGAGACAACTACAGGATGGAGCAGACGGATTCTACTCTAAATTTACGACCGTCCTTCTCTCATCTGATCCTGACCTCTTTCTTTCTCTTCACTGCCAAACATTATGAAAAATGAGCTTCCCTCACCCCTGCCATCACCTCTAAGCAGTCACGTTCCTAAACTCGCCTAAGTCCACCTCCTGCCTTCACCTAGTCAATGAACTGACTCTCTGAAGTCACTGATCTGGAGATCTGTTCTCAGCCCTATATCCGTGCTCACTCACTTTCTCATCGACTTCCATCACACAGGCCGCCCTGATCATTTATCCTAATGCTGGGCCTGTGATCTGCATCTCAAGTTTTCACATGGTTGCAACAGGGAAAATGACTTTATTGCACCACGTGGCATGACAGATTCTGATTCTCATGGGGAAATAAGTCATTTCCATACAATAGGTTCAAAAAGGAATATGGTAGGAACTCGTGGTATTTATCATTTGGGAATAAATATTAACAGAAAAAGATGGCAGTCTGGCACAGCAGGAGTATTAATGGCTCAGACCTTTCAGGAAAGAAATTATAGGTCATCCTACAAAGAACCAAACACACCAAGAAGAGCTGGGGTGCTGGTTTGGCCAAAGGGAACCTCAAATGGGCCAAAAGTGAGGCCACTGGATGGCTATGACCAGTTGCAGAAGTCTTATAAAATTTATAATGATTTTCCTTCTTTGGCTTTTTATTATCCTTTATTTGCCTAACCCAAAAAGACAGAAGTTCCAGAAATGGCATCGGTGTCAAATGTATAGATTCACACTGTACACAATATCTGACATATAGTAGGACGTCAATAAATTCTTGGAGATAGAACTGGTCAAATGGCAGTAGTAGGACGGCCGGGGAAGGTGTTAGTTCACAAGGGTGTCATCTTCCTTCGGTGTTCTACACATCAGCCTCTTGCAACTAAATGGAAAGTCATAATATCTTGCCTTTAGGAGTAAAACTTTTTAGAATAAATGCTTCTAACCTTCTACAAAATTCCTTGATTGTTCCAGAAGACACAGTATATTTCGCCTAGTTTGGCCCGTGAAGATAGTAACATTCAGTATTTTGCATTTAGTAACTATTTAGTGAGTATCTATAATGTGCAGGGCCCTGGGCCCTCTGCAGTGAGCAAGCTTGCCAGAGTCTTTGCATTTAGGAAGCTGATATTCTAGTGGGGAGGAGACAGGCAAGACACTGGTCAACAGGAAATAAGTAAGATCATTGCACCTGGAGAAAAGTGTTCAAAAATAAAAACAAGGGAACTTATAGTGGAGAGTGCCAGAGGGCAAACTCTTTGAGGTAGAGAAGCCAGGAGTGTCTTTGAGAAGGTGCTATTTGAGCTGAGATGGGAATAACAAATGGAAGCCAGCCAAGTGAAGATTTAAGACAAGGCCTTGCATCCACCTAAGGAGACCAATGTGGCTAAGCATAGTAAGTGAAGAAGACACAGAGAGTGAAGGGGACACAGAGATACACAAAGCAAGACCACCAGGGGCCTGGGACGACATGGAAACATGTCCGTTTTTAGTCTTAATGTGATGAAAATCCATTGGAGAATTTTAAACAGTAAGTGATATGGTCTATTTTACCTTTAAAAATAAATGCTTTAGTTAAAGGTTTGTAAAGGATGACTGATTGCCCAGGTATTTTCATTCTCTTAGTGGAGACTATACTGAAATAATGCTAAAAGAATAAAAAGGCATAAACATGAGAAACAACGACAAAAGGTGAGGAGACAGCAGGAGCTAAAACATAACCACATATTTCTGGAAAATGGAAACAGATGGAAGGGAGAATGGTAACTGATTTAGACAGAAGCAGGTAGTTCTAACCTAAAGTTTGCTCAGAAGAGAATACCAAAGAGGAGTGAGCCAATTCCTCCTGCTCAGTACAGGAGGTATTGAAGTACCATGCGGTGTGAGGTGGCGCAAGGCTCTGACAATGGAAGGATTGGCTGCAAATTTGTAGATGAAGCTGTTAGTCTCCAGACGCCTGTGCCTAGCCATGCTTAGGATATGTCCTCTACGGTAGGAAAAGGCAGGTGCATTTGACCTTCAGTGGGGATGGAACCCAGGGTCCATTTCAGAACACAGACCGGGTGTGTGCCACTTTGGGATGAAAACAGATTAACAGGAAGTCAGCATGCTGAGTAAAGGCATCTCCAGCACCATTTACCTTCCTGTTGCATGAATATTGGTCTATACTCCACCTACAAGAGATTGCAGAAAAGTTGTCCTCAAAAGAAACTAAAAATTCCCAGAGAACAAGTTTTCAATTAATTCCCTGACTAATCAGCCTACAGTGAAACCAGCCACTTGTCTGGTCCTGATTTTAGATTATGTCTGGTTTCTAAGCTCTATGAAATATATACAACTAGGGGCTGGCGCTGTGGCACAGCAGGTTAATGCCCTGGACTGAAGTGCCGGCATCCCATATGGGCACTGGTTCGAGACCCGGCTGTTCCACTTCTGATCCAGCTCTCTGCTGGCCTGGGAAAGCAGTAGAAGATGGCCCAAGTCCTTGGGCCCCTGCACCTGTGTGAGATACCTGGAAGAAGCTCTTGGTTCCTGACTTCGGATCAGCACAGCTCTGGCCATTGCGGCCAATTGGGGAGTGAACCATCGGATGGAAGACCTCTCTCCCCTACCCCCCGTGTAACTCTGACTTGCAAATAAATAAATAAATATTTTTTAAAAAAAGAAGTATATACAACTAGTTAGAAATCATCAGATGCTTAAGAAAAATCTCCAGTATAAACAAGAACACTCCAAGAAAACAAAGATAAATTCCTGGAGGAATATGAGATAAATCCAAGAACAGTATAATACTGTATTTAAATTCTTAATGTCATTAGAATGATAGTAGAACATATCTAATAGAGCACCAAGAAACTATAAGAAATGAATCAACATAGAAATAAAATGAAAAATGTGAGAAAAATGATGAAAAAGAAAATTGAAGAAATCTTTCACAAAGTAGGAAAACCCTCAAAATTATGGGAAAAAACAGAACTTGAGGGATCAGTATATCTAATATCTAACTCAGAGAGTTTCTGGGAGTTGAGAAAAGACAGGAGAAGATATTATTTTTAAAATTAGAAGAAAAGGGGCCAGTGTTGTAGCTTAGTGGGTAAAGCCACTGCCTGTGATGCAGGCACCCCATATGGATGGGGGTTAGCGTCCAGGCTGCTCCATCTCTGGCCCAGTTCCCTGCTAATGGCTTAGGAAGAGCACCCAAATGTTTCACGTGTTTGGGCCCCTGCCACCCAAGTGGGAGTCTTAGATGAGATTCCTGGCTTGAGCACTAGTTGTTGTGGCCATTTGCATAGTGAACCAGTGGTTGAAAGATCTCTCTCTCTCTTTCTGTGTGTGTGTGTGTGTGTGTCTGTGTATCTCTGTCTTTCTGGCAATCTAATGAAGCTAATACAGAGAGATATACATCCAGAGATTTGGAAAAAAGAAATGGTAGAGAGACACATTTTGGATCATAAGTGGCATTTCAAGTTATCTGACTTGGGGTCCTTATCTCAACAGTGAGTAAAGATGGAGATGAGATTAAGGCTGTGGGATCTGAATGGAGACCAGAGTGCTCCCATGTTCATAAACTGGCCAAAGTCTAAGGCATCACTGCCGGAGGAGAGAAAAATTAGCTTGGTGGGGGGCAGTAAGGAACCAGGAAAATGAGGGGCCATGGAGACCAAGAAAATAAAGACTTTTTTTTTTTTAACTTATGGAAGGGAAGTAGACAGCTAAGATGATGAACACAATGAAGACAAAGAAGGACTGCTTTGGACGCTTGAGACTTGCTAGAGGCGATACCACTTTTTACTGTTTTCAAGCAAGGCTGAAGAAAGGACTGGGAGTGAGGAACTGAGGAGAGGAACCGCACAAGCTCTTGTGAGTTGATTTTCTGGGAAACGAAACAGAAAACAAAGCTGTGGTGAGAGGGAGACATGGAGCAAAGGGAGCAGTTTTCAAACATGGGGCCCGTGGTAGGCATGTGGTACAACAGAGAAGCTACTACCTAGATTGCCTGCATCCCATATTGGAACATCTGGGTTCAAGCAATGGCTCTGCTTTTGAGTCCAGCTTCCTGCTAAGATACACCCTGGGAGAAGTTTCAGTACTTTGCTCTCTGTCCCCCATATGGGGGACGTGAGTTGAGTTTCTGACTTCGGGTGGTTGCCTGGTCCAGCCTCAGCTCCTGTAGGCATGTGTGGAGTGAACCAGTTGATGGAATATCTCTATGTATGGTTTTGTCTGCCTCTCTGCCTTTCAAATTAAAAAAATGAGAAGAAAAGAAGAAAGAAAGAAAGAAAGGATCACTTTAGGAAATATGGGGTACAATGATGTTGGGTGGATCACCCTTGGGATGTGAAGAAACAGGACTAGATAAAGAATACTCGTTTTTTTAGTGAGCTAACTTCCTAAAAAAGAACATAAGCAATCAAGGGGAGGTTAGTACTAAAAACAAGGAGAACAAGTGGGTGTCTTGTGGCATGAATGTCAGATGAGCGGGGGCTTTTGACAGAAGAGGGAAAAGAAATTACTTCAAAACAGCACTGTACCCCTTCTCCAGGTTGTTGCGTACAAGGAAAGATAAGAACAAAACAGCGGCCTCCCACGTCGGCTGCAGTGGGTGTCGTGACCTGTGGACAGAACCCATCACTCGCATGGGTTCTTCCCAGTGCCACTGTGGGCATCTGACATTTCTCATTTTTATTGCATTGCCCAAGGCATTTTGTGTTTTGCTATTTTATTTCTTTTCTTTTTGTTTAAAAGGACTTCCCAAATTGAATATGTTTCAGGACCCCCAAAAAACCTGGCTCCACCCTCACTTGGAGCACGGGGTGGGGTGGGAGTATAGGTAGCTTCGGTTAGTTTAAGAGAATCAAGGGGACATTGAGATGAAAGGTTGACAACACATGACAATGCATGGTCAGCATCAGAGCACCCACTAGAGAAAGAGGGAGACAGGGAAAGAAAGAGAGAGGCAGGAGGGGAGGGGAGAGGGAGAGGGAGAGTGGAGGAAAGCGGGGAAGAGAGGAGAGAAGAGGAGGAGGAGAAAGGAGAGGAGTCAGCTTCCCTGGGGACTTAGAGATCACCATCTACAGAGAAAACGTGGAATGGTAGATCTTTGAGCCTTCACCTGGACTTCCTCCCAGGAACTCGGTATTTTAAAGCAAAGCACACTGCCTCTGACACTTTCCCTTGAGAACAGCACTTCTCAGTTCACCAGTTGAATGGTTTGGTGCAAGAAGATAAACATAAAATTAACCATTGATATCTTTATGTCTTGGTATGGGAAAAGATTTCTTAATGAGGGCCAGTTAAGCCATGGATTGGGAGAAGATACTACTTACAGAATTATACTAACAAAGGACTTTTAGGAAAATTTGCAATCAATACTTCTGTGGGGTTTCAATCCAGTCTTTGTCTTACGCATGCTTCTGTTTTATCACTGGATTTCTGCTTTGTTTTACAAAAATTGGAGCACTTTGGATACACTGATTTGTATCCTTTTTCTCCTGCATCTTTATGTAGTTCCATATTACAAATCACTGAATCTTAGAACTAGGAGGCCCCAGTAGGGACTGGTTCAAGAATGGGTAACTAGGTGACATGGGTGGGGAGGTGGGGAATGGTTCCTGCCACCTGTCTCTCTTCATCTAGAGGAGGCCTAAGGAGGGTCCTGAGTTAAGCCTTTGATCTCTCCCCAGGTTATAACCAGATGGGTGCCTGCCTCTTTTTACAAATATTTGTGAGAGTAAGTTTCATGATTGCTTTCACAGCTCATTTTCAGATTCCTGTAGGGCTAAAATTCTGGTGAATTATAATATCTCTTTATCCCCAGGATAAAAAAGAAAAGCTCTTCAGGAGCAAGAAGGAAGAGAAACATTCACTGCTAAGAAAGGGTTCAGGTTGCAAAGTTCGCTTGCTTATTTATTGAGGTGAAAAGTTAAACTGGATTAGGACAATCATATTTTTCTGACACATTGACTTGCTTCGTAAGAAAACATATTTAGCTTTTTCTTCATGAATCATTTCAGAAGAGCCAGGAATTATGTTCTTCTGCTGGGGAGAAACACTGAAAGCCCCTTTGTGAGGGCCTTAGCTAGCTGCGTGTGTTTATTTGGCCCATTCTCCTCCCTCTGAGTTACATTTTGACTTACATATTTGTACATGGAGAAGGGGGAGAGGCATTTGGGCTCATATCTGTGATTTTTCTACAGATAAAATTAGCACCAAATTTATGAGCTTGATGGCATTCTCTTAGCTATGGCCTGGAAGCTTTTCTTGCCATTGTCACCATTTGCTTCTCTCTCAGTTCCCTTCAATAACCCGCAGGAACTGGCTCACATGGTGCTGGTGAGAAGAAACAGGACTAAGAAAGGGATCACGAGGTGCCAGCCTTCAGAACTATAGCAGCAAGATGCGGAGAAACCTCCCCTCCAAATGAACTGCCAGTGCTCACAGTGCTTCACGCCATGACATATGTGACTCTTTGAGGGGTCCACATGGCCTCCGTATGTAGAAATTTTCCATCACCATTGTCCAAAAGTTTCAGGGATGGTGTATGCTTTCCATTCAGGTTTTCTCCAGAGTATAAATATGGCTGTTTTATTGACAGAGAACTAATTTTCACTCCCACCTAAAGGAAAATGGTCAGAAATGACTTAGGTAACAGCTCCTCTCCATACTGGGAAAACAGAGAAAAGGATAACTTCATTGTTTTTATTCTGATTGTAATAATCTAGAGAATGTAGACACATATAAAGGAGAAGTAAAAATTCCACATCATGCCAGTGTGGAGAGATGATTGTGGACATAATTTTGATGAGTCTCTTTCCTTCTTTTAAGTAGCTTTTTTTCAATGAAGCATATTGAATTTTTTGCATGCCAATAAATATAAATTTTCATCCTTAATGACGAATACTCCGTATATATGAATGTGCTGTATTTATTTAATTAATCCAATATTGACACATCGTTGGGCTCTTTCCAGTTTTCACCAAGTGGTGAGTCCTTGTGGTGAATATATTTACCTACACTGTGCTTCTCTTCAATCTATTCTTAAGGAATAACGCTTAGAAGGGGAATTTCCATGGCAAGTGACTTGTATATCACTAAGATTTTTAATACATATTGCTATATTTTTCTATCTAGAAGACTTTTACTGACCTACTTTCTCACCAACAATATATGAAATTGACATTTCCTTCATCCTCATCAATATAGATATTAACACTTTAAAAAAAGCACTCTCTCCTATTACTATATTTACTTGAAATTCTTTGGCTATCAATGAGATCAAATATCTTTTCTTATTTGTTATTTGCATGTCTTATTATATAAATTTTCTCTTCAAAGCTTTGCAATGGAAAACAATAATCAACTTATGATATAGGAGTCTCTGGATTACTAGAGCAGTCCAGACTGAATTTCAAAAATTATCCATGTATTTATTTATTTGAAAAGAAGAATTACAGAGAGAGAGAGAGAGAGAGAGAGAGAGAGAGAGATCTACCATCCACTAGTTCACTCGTCAAATGACTGAAATAGCCAGAGCTGGGCCAGGCTGAAGCCAGGAGCCAGGAACTCCATCCAGGTCTTGCAGGTGGATGGTAGGGACACAACTACTTGACCATTCCTCTGCTGCTTCCCAGGTGCATTAACAAGGAGCTGGATTGGAAGTGGAGCAACTAGGACTCAAGCCAGCACCCAATATGGGATTCCCAGAATCCTAAGCAGCTACTTAACCCACTGTACCACAATGCCTATCCTGGTTGACTTTTTTTTAAAAATAGAATTTGTATAAATATTTACTAATTGGAATTTTTCTATGGCAAGTCCATGAAAGACAAAAAACATCTGTAACTTACAATTACTTTGTGATTATAACTTCCCAAGCTTCTTTAGAGTTAAAATCATCTTTCCTCTGGTATTTGCAAATGGCAGCCACCTCCTCTTACTATCTGTTTTCATTCCATGCTAAGATATCCATTTTGTTTTTCCTGGTGAGTAATAAGTTCAGTGAAGGTAAGGCTGTGCAAACAAATAATATTGAAAAGCACAGTGCTTGCTGCCCTACTCAAAGTATGTAGTGACATCATAACAATAATCAATTGTATTTATACTTCATAAATAATATTTAAGCTAAATTCATTATTGTTTGCATGACTTAAATAGGTTACAAAGTAATAAATTTGAATTTCCTTTTAAGCTAGAATTAATCTAGAAATCTGCATCTTTCACCAGCGGAACACAAAACTCTCAGTTTCTCTCTTTTTATTGGAAATAATATAAATTTTATAAGTCCTCTGGAGAGGGAAAAGGAGGGACATAATGAAGGGAAAAGGGCAAGGGGGCTAGACACTGGATATTTTTCATCTCACATCATTCTTTAGTTCTATGCAGCGAACTCATCTCCAGGATACAGGACATTAGAATTCAAAATGTTTAAAAATGAGCTAAGTGTTGAATTCTTATAGCAATTCTGAAAAAAAAAAGCATAATATTTAGATTTTGAAAAATTACTTGGTAGTCAACAAAAAGTTCCTCTCATCTCTCTTATCAGTTTTGGAAGGAGCTTTAACAAATGTTCAGGTCATAGCATCAGCACATTTGATGACAAAGATATCCGTACTGCCCTGCCCACCGTGACTGGTCACCATGGTGATCCTGCTCGCTTGTGGTCCTGCATCAGAGGGCTCTGGCACAGATTTCCCTTTGCTTTGGTCATCACTTGGTCCTGCAAATCTTTCTTCCTTGCTTTGTCTTTTTTTTTTTTTTCTGTAGTATGACCCATACATAAAATGTTAACTTGACATTTTCATGTGAAAATGTTTCACAGTCTAAGAGCCAATCTGTGTATTTTATTCAGGTTGCAAGTAAAATATCCAGGAGCTCCTTCTGCCTTGCATCTCCCCTGGGTTTACAGGAAATGCTAAGTGTGAATGCTTTATGGAGGATGGCTGCCTTGATTGTCCAATCCGGGACACGTTTGATAAGTGGAGGGATGGTGAGGACTTTGACTAACTAAGCCAGAATGACAGGAGTAAGTGGAAGTGGCCCAGGCACACCTGAGCAGAGCATCAGCCTATGTAGCAAAAGACTTGAAAATATCAGATGGGTAAATTGTTATCATTGACTATAAACTCTCAGATTACTTATTTAGATAGATCTCCTTTAAATGCTCTGATACCTTAGAGAAGGCAGAGATCACAGATGCCATACTCTCTCTTTAATCTGGCCACCTTCCATTGACTTGAAGGCTTCCTAAAATATGGCTTCTTTTTCTTTCCTTTCACAGGGCCGAGGAATGGACAGCTAAAACAAACACCCGCAAGGATTCTGTGAGGTTATCTCCACCTGGAAACACAGCTTGTGCTCATTTTTTTTGTCTGCATGTTTGCTTGTTTTTGATGATTGTGAAATGTTTGTGAGTCTCTAGTTAGATAGTCACCGGATTAGAATGTAGTTTGTATATAATAAAAATAAAAAGCAGCCTTAGCTAATGAGAGTATACCATGGTATGAGTAAGCAGACATAATAATAGTCATTCTACATATATTATCTTTAATCCTTATAAAAACCTGGTAATGTACCATTAGCCCCATTTTGCAGATGAAGAAAATGAGGTTTACTAGCTTGACTAGGGTCACAAAATTGGGATAAAACAGCACCACTGTCTGAATTTAAAACCCACAATCTTTACATACACGTTGTCTCTTTTTTAAGAAAGACCAGGAGATTGTCCTGGTTTTGAGATTTGAGATGAAGATGACAGATGAGACCAGGAGATTGTCCTGGTCTCATCTGTCATCTTCATCTCAAATTACCTCTGGCATTATTAAAGAATCTATAATTATGCTACACTAGTATGTATTTTTTCCAGCAAAATTAGATCTGTTATTTATGTTGTCTGTGGAATAGATTTCCCATTTACCAGTATGTTTGGTTAAGCAGAATTAAAGTAGTCTTCCACAACTAATGGTTATTATTTACTCACTAATCACAGTTGTTTGAGACATTATAATGGACTGAAAAAAAAAATGCCAGAAGTTTTTTCCTAAAACAAATTGGAGCCCTGCTCACTTAACCTTCCAAAGATGGGCATCTGTCTTGGACCCCAGTTTCAGTCACTTCTTCTGTAGCCTGGCTGATTGTGCCTACAACCACAGCATCTGCAGCTCCCTGTGCCCTGTCTTAGATGACAAGTGGTAACAGGCCCCTGATGACAGTGGAAAGTACCTGTAGGAATACAAGTTTGGTGAGTGATGATGATAGGATGAGCATAAACACAATGCCATTGATTATACACAACAGTGACAACTTCACCAATGAAACCTGCCTTGGTGTGTTTATGTGTAAGCAGGAATCTCCCAATAACAAATCAAAATTGGGCTAAATTAGAGTTAGGAGCTATGACCCAGGAAATTTGGAACAGTGATGTTGAAAACTCTACCAACTATTAGTTCTGTCTCTGTCAAGACTGACCTACAATCTACCTGCTTTTACACTCTTGAACCACTCTGAGCTGAACGGGTAGGTACTTGGACTTTGAGGCATTTCCAATCCATATTCCTGAAGGTAAAAGTGGAGATCATTGGCCTATTTGCCAATTCATTTTGCTCCACCCTCCTATGAAATTCGGCAGGTTGGCTTGAAGCATTTATCAGAACAGGTTCCTGTTGTATTTCTCTAACTTCTGCCTATCATATCAAACATATTTACATTCCTCTGATCCTAAAGAACAAAGCCAACAGTACCCAAGTCATAACAAAAGCCCCACATTTCCTTAACAATGGCTCCCATTCAAACTCTTGCCCTATCTCCAGCTCCTTAATTGATGTTGTCATGCTGAGTTTTAAACTTCTTTATTGAAAATCTTTTCTGCTTTATTTAGTTTTGCTATGAAACCATCACAGCCTTTCAGAAAATGTGCAAATACAATAGAAAGCACCTTTTCTCTCAGAATGCTTTGAGAGTAAATTGCCTATATGATAGCCTAACTACTTATTATTTAGGACAGAGACCTTAATAATGTTTTAGCTCAGCCTTCTTCACAGTGAGAACCCATACAGCAGTATCTATAGTTCTCATTGGAATGCCAAGCCTCAGGATATGTATATCATAACTCTAAACAATGCCAGAATATTCTCCAACTGGTGTCAAATTCTCTTTTGGATTCTGCTTTCCCTAACCCCAATGAGTGGCCTCCATTCCTGCTCTTGAGACAGGAAGGGGCCCCATGAAGAAAACCTCAGACCTCTTGCTCTTTACAATCTAACGATTCTTAATCGCTGTTCTCATCCTCCCTGCTTTCTTTATAGTGCTTGACATTTCTGTTTGTTTGTGTTCCCTCCCTGTACTTTTTGGAACTCTGTTCTTACAATTGACGTTATTCATTTGTCTCTTCAGGTATTGCACAAATACTTATGTGTTGTGCACTTGTTATGATCCAGGTGTTCAGGTGGACATTGTGGATCCAGTGGCAAGCAGTCAGACAAGCTCCCTGTCCTTACACAGCTGACACTAAACTGAACTAAGTTTCCTAAGTCATATTTTGGCTCACGCCATTGTGTGCTCAAGTCCTTTTAATGGCTTCTTCCACATTTACAGTTCTTCATATGACACTATCATATCCAATGTTAGTGGACTCCAAATAGTGGCCCCCAATACCCCTGCTCTGCAGCACTAAATTATTATGGCAATTGATTCATGGCTCCATGTGTATCTCAACGTTATACAGCTCAAGTCTGTATAGATGCTGTGAATTTATTCCAAAGTAAATTCAGGTAAGTTTGTCCTCTTTCTATGAAAGTACAGTTGAATAGGCTTCAAATTTTTCTTTTATACATGGAGCTAAGCTTCTAAAAATCTTAATTTTAACAAAACTGGATAATTTCTCCCTCACTATCCTGCCTCCAAGATTTTGTTAAAACTCAGCGTTCTGCAGCTTTGGCTCCATTGTTAGAAATCCTATCCAAAGTCCAGTTTGTTTTTGTTTTTGTTGTTTTGTTTTTAATTAACTTGCAAGGCAAAGATACAGGAAGAAAGAGAGAGAGACAGGAGAGGGAGAGAGATCTTCCATCCACTGGTTCACTCTCCAAATGGCTGCAATGGCCTAGGCTTGGCCAGACTGAAGTCAGGAGCCAGGAGCTTCAACCAGGTCTCCCACATGGGTGGCAGGGACCCAAGGACATGGACCATCTTCTGCTGCTTTCCCAGGCGAATTAACAGAGAGCTGGATTGGAAGCGGAGCAGCTGGGACTTGAACCAGTGCCCATATAGGATACTGGCACTGCAGGCAGCAGCTTAACCTTCTATGCCACAGCACTGGACCTGGGTGTTTTGTTTTGTTTTGTTTTGATTTTTGATTTTAAAGATTCATTTCTTTGAAAGGCAGAATGACAGAGAAAGAAAGTAGGATATATGCATATAGCGTTCTCTTTCATCTGATGGTTTGCTTGCCAAATACCCTCAACAACTGGCGCTGGGCCAGCTGAAGCCAGGAGTTTGGAACTCCATCCGGGTCTCCCACATGGGTGGCAGGAACCCAAGTACTTGAGCCATCATCTGCTGCCTCCCAGGGACCTTTGCAGAAAGTTGCATGGGAAATGAAGGGGCTGGAACTTGAATCGGCATTCCAGCGTGGGATGTGGTCATCTCAAGCAGCTTCTTAACCCGCTGTGCCACAATGCCCAAACCCAAGGTTCAGTTTTTATTTAAAAAATATTATCCTCGGCGGTGTTTTGTCCTGCTGCAATCTCTTCCAGGGATTTTCCTTCCTGTGGTTACACCTGTCCTATCTGTAAAGGGCTGTGTTTCACTTGTCTGTCTGCACCCCCGAAACCTCTAGCATGGTACTGGCACATAGCAAGATTGCAAAAACCACAGTCAAATGACCATAAAGAATGTCCAGGAACATTCATCACCAACAAATACCAACAGCATCATAAATGTCCACATTACAGTATTAGAAGTAAAGTGATACATTTCCAATAATGTTGACTGTATTGGAAAAAATATTGAATAAGTGCTAGAACTCACCCTGCTTTTAAAATATTTTTAGCTCTTACACCTAATATACAAGAAGCTGAATTAGCTCATGCTTATCTCACATGCAAAATGAATTTCCTTCCAGATGATTAATTTTGTACTCTACCTCCAAACAATATTGCCTGACTAATGTATTTTTTGAAGGATTAGCTTATAAACGTTTAGGCAGGAGCTCCGTCTTGGTATTGTGTTGTGGTAGAAATCTTATTGTCATTAGATTCTCTCCAACTGTGATGGATTTTTAAGTTATTACTGGAGACCAAGACTATCTGTTCCATCTCTGTATTTCCAACTGCTAGAGAAGTCATATGGCTTCCACAGAACGTGTGCTCACATCTACGGAGTGAACACACACACAGACCCATCACCGGGAAGACTGCAATGACCTAGATATTGGGCCCAGTTAAGTAAAACAGGCCCCTCTATGATAATGACTTACTGTCAAAGCCCAGCAGATAAGACAGGCCTGCATTTCTAGTTACACAAGAGAGAAATGCTTCATTAGTGCCTGTCACTTCTTTCTCCTCTTCTATTAAAATCTTGCATTTTTTTTCTATAGCCACAGAGAGTTATAATTCAGTTTTGACCAAAAAGTGTTGTGTGCCTTCTGTAGGTAATCAGTGTTCATTGAAGCTACTCAGTGTTTTCAGAATCTGTGATAGTTACAGAGGTGTGTATCTGAGAGTAGGAAACTGCAAAGAAACCTCAAGGATGTTATCATTTGCATTCTTATATCTCCCCTACTAACCCCAAATGTACGTGTTTAGACCTAATCACCAACGTGCAGGTATCGGGAGTGGTGTGTGGGGCATTCTGGGAGGTGATTAGGTCCTGTAGGTGGAGCCCTCATGAATGGGATTAGTGAGACCACAGTCCTTCTCTCTCTACTCTGTGACCACTGGAGAGGGCGCCATCTCTGAACCAGGACACAGGGCCTCACCAGACCCGGGTTCTGCCAATGCCTCAGCCTCGGGCTGCTCAGGCTCCCGAACTGTGGGAAATACATTTCTGTTGTTTATACTATGTAGTCTGTGATCTTTTGTTACAGATGCCCAAACACTAACACAGAGACCTTCCAGAATCTCAGAATATGCTTTTGGTTCACAGAGATACATGTAAGTCAAGAGAAAATGGTAAAAAGGGAGTTAAGAAATCAATTTTCCCTTGTTCTCTTCCTGTGATTGACATGTGTTAGAAGATGGATTATCATCAGTTGAGATTCAGCATGTCACCTTGCTACCAATTTAGAGAATAATAACTATGACTTTAGCAAATCATCTCAAAATTGCAAGTTATGCTTCTTCAGAAAAAACAATCTCTTCTTGTCATAGTGCTAATAGGGTACTGAACAAAACTCACGAAGCCCATATAAGACCGACTTTTCTAGATTTTTTTTTTAGGGTGTAGAAAGGCAAGGTCTGTGCCCTTTAGATCTCTGTGATCCAGATTCAAAGCAGCCGTGGTAGGAAGCATGGAAATTCTCCCCTTCCCACAGCAGAGCAAAGAGCAGGATATGGGAAACCCCAGAAGAGAGGAATGAGCCTACTGTCAGAGCGATGGCCATATTTATTTGGAAACTAACACCTCATGGCAGTAAGATTAGGAAATATTCCTTAAGGTCAATTGATTCTATCATCAGACAAGCTATTTTTAAAACTGTTTTTAAAAATGCTCCATATAATCTTACCGGGGTGCGGTGCTTATTTCCTCCTTTATCTTGGCAGAACATTTCCATAACAGGTTTCCCACAAGGCAATGCCAAGTCTTAACATCAGACAGTTAGACTCGGAGCAAGTACAAATTATTATTTCATATTTTCCTTTGCAGACCAATCATTATTACTATTTGTAAGAATGTTCCCAATTGCTTAATACATTTCTAGGTCCTTGAACATATATTTTAAAGCTCTCAGCTGTAGTACAATCCTGCTAGAGTAAGGTAAAAGTTGACAGTAAGTAAGACAACTAATTAGATATATGAGAGGTAATATCTAATATGGAAATGCATATTACAAAAAAAGGATATGGATTTCAAATTCTTTTTGTAGCAAAACAAACTTATAATTTTTATTTTTAATGAAATTTTAAAAATCTTTTTAAAATATTTTTTTACTTATTTGACAGAGGGAAACAGAAACAGAGAGAGAGAGAGAGAGAGGAGAAAGATGGACAGAAAGACAGAGAGAACTCACATCCAATGGTTCACTCCTCAAATGCTCACACCAGCCAGCACTGGTACTAGAAACTCAATCCAGTTTTCCCAGGTGGATGGCAGGACCCACATTACTTGAGCTATCACTGCCGCCTCCCAGAGACTGTTTTTTGGGAAACTGGAGTCAGGAGACACAGCTGGGAATTTAGCCCAGTCACTCCAATGTGGAATGCAAGCTCTTAAACACTAGGCTAATTGACCACCCTCCATAAAATTTCTGAAGTCCCTTCTTACTTCAAAGGCTCCTGGACCTTATTAGAAGTGAGGATATTTTGAGACAGAGGGCTTTCTTCCTTCAGTCCCTCATCTCCAAATATGGGCTCCCAGGGACAGGAAGGAGAGGAGGTTGCAAGGTAACCCCAACCTGGAGCAGAGAAGATCCATTTCAGAGTTAAGCACAATGTTGACAAGATGCTGAGAGAGGAAGGTGATCTTTCATCATCAGAATTTACTGTCAAGCTTCACACTTCCTTACAGACTGAGAAGCAAACAACAAGCATGGCCAATCCCCAGCCACAGCCGTGAGCGCAAACAGCTTGAACTTGTCATTACCCATCCACCAGATCTTCAAACCTCTCTTAAGTGTTACCTATAATTTAACTCTAATCCAAGGTGGTTGCTTGGTTTTTCTTCGTTAGTGGGGAAAATGGCAAGACAGATCCATTCTAGTTAGGTTTCACCCTAAAGTGCATTCCACCCGAGATGATCCAACATTGACACTGTTTTGAGTTTTACAAATTTTACTCATTGCAAGATGAGCTAAGAATATTCAGATTTACACATAATACTAACTCAGTAATAATGCTTTCAGCCCTTTTGGAAGGGACAAAAATACCAAGTATTAAGACACTGCTTTTTCTTTCCTTCTCATTCTTTCTTGAAGAATATATGCTCAGACTGCCCTTGGCATCCATTGTTATATTGTTAAATGAGAAATGAATTATATCCACTCGGGAAAGATCCAACGATGGGCTGAAGTGGTAAGGTGATTTTCTACAGATTTTACTACACACTACCAAAGCCCCCAAACTCTAAAGCATCAAGTTTGACATCATTAGTGGTTTCAAAGCATTGGCAAGTTTAAACAGATTTTAACAGACATGGGTATTTTTTATGACAAGTCACCATTTACTTAAACCCAAGTAAATATCATCTACAAACCTGTGTCAAAATAAGGTGTTCATCCTTTGCTCCAGTCTTTAAGCAAAGCATATTAAAGCTAAACAATGCCTCCCAGGGACTGGGCTGAGACACTTGCTCTCTTAAACAATGTGTCTTCAGCGGGAAATAAATAGGCCATGAGACCATTTTGTAATCTACACCAAGGTAAAACCAAAATGTACCTCCTAAGTCAAGGCAAATGAAAACAGAAATATGTGACAGGTGTGTCCACTAATAACCCTACATTGTTAATTCAAGTTATCTCTATTGATCTAAAGTTGTTTGATGTAATCTCATCTTATAAAATGCATGTTACTGAGTTGATGCCAAAGCCTACATCATGATGGCCTCCATTTCCTCTTAATATTGGAAGAAATTTGTATGGAAAATAAACTTCATGCATTCCATTACTATTCTTCTTTTTGACTTATTCATTTATAGAATGTTATTAGCAAATTAATATGGACCCAGAAAAGGCTAAATTATAAGGCTGGTAGCTTAAATACCCATTATAATGTTGATTCAGTTTTAAAATTGTAGCCTGTTTGTGCTCCTCACAGCTCTGAGTGTGTTTCGATTGTGAATTTCTTAAATAGTTTTTGAACAAAATACTGATTAACTCTGCTATACCCTTCAATACTCAATTCCCTGGGAAGCCGTTTTATAATTCTCCTCAATCTTGATATTTCCTGTTTCCCTAATCTTTATGCCACAGCAGTTGTCACCTGAAAATATATCATGACTGGCAGACTCTTGGACTCCTCCAATTGTCACTTCAGCATGTCTATTCTTTTGTATCTGTTCAGTGACTGGCACATAGTCAAAGCTTGCTAATTGTTTTCAGTGAATTAATGATGAACTAATTAATGCCTTAATTATTTAAATGTCTGGAACTGAACCCCTTTAAACTTCCATGAATAGAAAAACATAAAGAAAATTTTAGTAGCATCTTCTAAATAGAAGTGTGCATTTTCTTAGACAGGAAACTTCCTTGCTGCTTATAACCCTTTCAAAAAGCCAAGAAGAAAGCAAACTAATAACCTATAAATCATAGCAGGAATTTTATTGAGTCATCACACTGATTTATTTGGTTTTTAAGTGATTTTTTAAAAAACACAATATAACTAGCCAGCACAAGAAAAACACTTTTGCTCCTCAAAATTCTAAATGATTGATGCCGTTTCTCATGTTCTGAGATGCACATCTTTGGTGACAGCTTGTTTGTTTTTGTTGATAGAGAATGCACTGCTGTAACAAAACCATAAAAGGCTATGGGAGATGGAACCTGCAGTACCTGCAGGTATTTGAAATAAATACTTCCACCCTTGTGTTTAGTAATTTTCAAGACAGATGTCTTTTATCAAAGAAAGAAGTGGAAGTTTGTTTTTTTTTTTTTTTTCCTTCTTCAACTTGGCAGGAATATTTGCATTTTCTATGTTCTCAATTCCCTGATAAGGAAGAGTTCGGTTTCACTTTTGTTTTTTTCTCTTGCATTTCTTATGGTTTAGCATTGTCCTCTAAGAGAGGAGAGTTTGGTGCATTGGTTACATTTGGTGAAGGGTTTCACAGTCAGACAGCATAGTTCCAATCCCAGATGACCTAACAACAATGACTAGCATTTATGGAAAGCTTTTGAGGTGCCCAGATTTGGGATAATTTTCATGGATTACTTTGTTTGATTTTTCACAATTTAAGAAATATTATGATGCATATTTTTCAGACAAGGAAATTAATTTTTAAAGCACTAAGGAAAGTTATCAAAGACATTCAGCTTGAAAGTGGAAAGAAAAGATTGGAAACCAGGTCAGTTTAATCCCAGAACTTACATTTCAGCCACTATGCTCATAATTATCTAAGGACTATGACTGTCAATGTGCACCTGCACATCTCTGCATCTTTTCATGGTATTTCAGTGACTAAATAAATCAAAAATGTTAAAACACTTAGAATAGTATCTGACACAAAGCAAGCTTTCAAAAAAATTATAATCTCAAAAACAGCTGTTATTACTCCTGCTTTGAACAATTATCTGTTAGCCAATTAGAAAAGAAAGAAAGTAATCTTTTTGATTTATCCATGTATTTCTATATCATATATCCTTCATTCCATTCGATCTCCATCTAAATTTCCATCTGTTATTATTTCTCTTCTGCCTAATTTTTCTGGTAATAAATTATCTCCACTGTTGCTCATCTGAACTTTTCTTTTGCCTTCATTTATGAAGAGTAGATTTTTAAGTGTATAGGTTTTTATTTTTTTTTTATCTATTTATTCTTTATTTGGAAGGCAGTTACAGAGAGAGAGGGAGAGACAGAGAGAGAAATCTTCCATCCACTGGTCCGTTTCCCAAATGGCTGCAATGGCCAGAGCTAGGCCAGACTGAAGCCAGGAGCCAGGATCTGGGAGCTTCTTCTGGGTCTCCCACGTGGGTGGAAGGAGTCCTTGGGCCATTTTCCACTGCTTTCCCAGGTGCACTAGCTGAAAGCAGGATCAGAAGTGGGTCATCCGGAACTTGAACTGGTGTCTACATTGGATGCCAGTGCTGGAAGGGATGGCTTAATCCGCTATGCCACAGCGCTGGCCCCAGGTTTTCTTATTTTATAATTTTGGTATTTTGATGATATTATTTCTTTTCAACCTTTTTTGGTTTGGAAAACAAGTCAGATGTGCTCTTTTTTGTGTTTCCCTGATGTAATATATCTTTTCTTTCTCTCTGATTGCTTATAAGGCTTCATCTTTATTTTTCAGTGAATGTGTGTAGATGTGCAATTTATTTCACCTGAATTTTAGTGTGATTTTTGGATCTGTATTGATATTTTTCATCAAATATTGCCAAATATATCTTCAGATTTTTTTTCTTCCTCATTTCTTCTCTACTTCTGGGGTTTTAAGTACGTGTATATCTGAGCACATGGCTGTATCACACAATTATTTAATTTCCTTTCCATTTATTGCGGATCTTTTACTTTTTTTTTCCTTAAAGATGTATTTATTTATTTGAAAGGCAGAGTTACAGAGAAAGAAGGAGAGACAGGGAGAGAGAGAGAGAGAGAGAGAGAGAGAGAGAGAGAGAGAGATCTTCCACTTGTTGGTTCACTATCTAAATGTTTGCAACCACTGGGGCTGGGCCTGTGCAAAGCCAGGATCCAGGAGCTTCTTCTAGGTTTCCCATGTGGATGCAGGGGCCCAAACACTTGAGCCGCCTTCTGCTGCTTTTCTAGGCACATTAGCAGGTAGCTGGATTGGAAGTGGAGCAGCCAGGACTTGAACCAGAGCCCATACAGGATACCGGTATTACAGGCCTAACCTGTTGCACCACAGCACCAACCCCAATCTTTTTGCTGTTTAAGCTTCAGGTCTAATCATTTGTATAGGTCTGTCTTCAAGTTTGCTAATGCTTTACTTTGCATTGTCCAATCTGCTGTTGATTCCAACAACTTTTTTTTAAGTTCAGGCATTTGTATCTTTTTAAGTTCTAGGTGTACCATTTATTTCCTTTTTGGTGTTTCCGTATCTTTCACCCATTTTCCTGAAGCTCTTTTAACATAGGTATTTTAAAATTCTACCAATTTCAACATCTAGGTTATTTGGGGCTTTTTTTTTTCCTGATTAATCTTTGTCTTGACTATGAGCATTTTGATGTTTTCCTACAGCTTACTAATTCTTCTAAAGAAATGTATACCAGTATTATGCATGATGATGCATCATAGAGATTCTGCCTTCTATAGTTTACTCCCAAGAGTCTTAAGGCTTTTTATTTTAAGCAGGCAGTAACATTAAAAATGTGGATTACCTCGATCTTATCAATATTTGGCAGTAGTTTTGGTTTTGTTAGGGTGGGTCTATTTCAGTTGTGATTCTTTGTTCTTTGATGTGATTCTTATTCAGAAGGTGTGGCCCTATGGAGTTTCAAAGGAAAATCCAAGATACTCTCCAAGCCCTATTAACTTAGAAGGACTTGAATGCCAAGTTGTATCTCCCCAGGACTGGACAGAGTTTGAAATCTTTGCTCAGCTCTTTCAGCGTAAGTCCATTTGCTTTCCATTGAAGACGCTGTGTTCTCTCTTCTCAGTTGCACAGTTCAGAATGTATCGAAGACTCTGATTCGAGTCTGTGGCTGATTTAAGACCCTCCTTCCATCGGTGACTGCTTCTTTTGCAGAATTTCTTTCCCTGGCAGCGCTCAACCCTGACTTCCACACTTCTTGGCACAGAAAGATTTCTGCTCTCAGACGCAGCTCTTGACCCAAAGGCCTAATTGACTGGGAGCTGCTCTACAATGAAAACCCAGAAAAATACAGATCTCACCCAGTTTGGCTTCCTTATTTCAAGGATTATATCACCTCCATTTTCTGTCTGCTTTTGGTTGATCTTCAATAACTCAAGCGACTCAAAGTAAGCAATTCAAATAACATGGGCTTTCTATTTTGTCCAGAGTTTACAAGTGCAAATGGTAGGAGGGTTATTTTGGTATATGCTACTTTGCAAAAAGCCGGAAGTGTACATTTCCAAATAAATTCTTATCAATCCGAATCTTTGCTCATCAATGAAGTGTTCTAAATGTGAAGCTGGAGACATAGGACCACTTTCTGCCATAGAAAGTGCTTTTAATTATAAGCCATCATCATGAGACAGATGAATTAGAGATTATCAGAAGGACAACTAAAGAGTAGGAGACAACTACAGAAAAGAAAATCACAGAACAAGCGGGGCCCTGGAGCAGTTTGAACTCACGATAACCCGCTGTCCCTCGCAAGATGTCCACTGCAGCTGTCTGTGAAGTCCTTCTTATAGCCAGATGTTGATCTGAAAAAGTCATTGTAAAGTTCATAAACTCGGAGAAGACTTTGAGTCCTGATCTGGTGTGACTACACAGACTAATGCTTCGGCAAGATGAGAAATCAAAGAAAACACAAGACATGGGAAACTTGGAAATAATTTGCAAGATTGGACTGAACAAAGCTCACTGCCTACAGGTTCTGTTTGTGCGCTTCTATTTCAGAAGCTGGAGAAAATGTTGTCACATACTGTGGTCATGTCAAATGTGTGATGCATCACCTACTCACGCATTCTAGCTGGAGTTTTAGACTCTAATTGCCTCTAAATACAACTATGAGATTAAATACTGACTCACAAAACCACGGCTGGAAAATAAATCCAATCAACAAATACTTACCAAATGCTAACTATGAAAGAACCTATGCAGAGTACCTAAAACATTGACTTTGTTCTAAAAATTATAGATGGAATAGAAACTCCGTGAAGAATGGACAGATAAAAGTTTTCAGAAGCACTGCAATTTGAACTAGGACTTTAAGAACATGAAAGAATCTAAGATTGATTTAATAGATTGGGTCAGATAAGGGTAGAGTGAAATGTTAGGAGGAGGAGTTTGATTGTGGCAATAGACCATATGCTAAGTGTAGAAAATAGTAGATGGGAAATATAGTATACTTCAGGAGATATCTTACATGGAGTAGGTATATTTGCTACTATGAGATTTTATATCCAATTGTGCTTGATATTATTTCTGAAGCTTTTTGAATAAAGAAATCAGAGTGCTCTCAAGCAGCAGAGGTAAAGAGAAACAGATTCTACACTTGATGGAATCTCAGTTACTACGATAATAATGAAGACAACTATGTTGATGAAATAGGAAGGGAAAGCCCTCTGCATAGCCTAGTTTCTCCTTCATGCAGGCTACGATATAAATGGAGCAAATACTCAAGTCCTACAATGGAAATTCTCCAAGACTGCATGCAACTAAGAAGGAAAGACAAAAGAGAGAAGACAAGGAAGCTGAAGTTTCAAACTTCATATCTCCATCATGTCATTTTATCATGTTATTGCTCTCTCATTGGAGGAACAGTAATATTAGCATGCATGTTGATGTTCTCTGTCATGAGAAGAATGGAATCATGGTGTGTGTTGATCTAGCCATTAAGATGCTTCTTAGAATGCCTGTGTCTCATATTGGAATGCTTGTGTTTGAGCCTCAGCTTTGCTCTCAAAGCCAGCTTCCTGCTAATGTGCACTCTGGAAGGCAGCAGGTGATGACTCAAGTAGTTGGGTCCCTCCCACCCACATGGGCTCCTTAGATTGAGTTCCTGGCCTTGACCTAGCCCAGCCTTAGCTACTATGGTATTTGGAGAGTGAACTAGTAGATATGAGCTCTCCTTCTTCCCTCCTCACATTAAAAAAAAAAAAAAAAGAAAAGAATTAAATTGTATCTTGAGGCTAATTTTCTTTAAAGATTATTTATTTGAAAGGCAGAGTTACAAAGAGGCAGAGAGAGAGAGAGAAAGAAAGAGAAATCTTCCATCCACTGGTTCACTCCCTAAATGCCTGCAACAGCGGGAGCTGGGCTGATCTGAAGCCAGGATCCAGGAGCAGCTTCTGCGTCTCCTATGTGGATGCAGGGACCCAAGGACTTGGGCCATCTTCTGCTGCTTTTCTTTTTTTTAAAGATTGATGTATTTATTTGAAAGTCAGAGTTACACAGAGAGAGAGGTCTTCCATCCGATGGTTCACACCCCAGTTGGCTGCAATGGCCGGAGCTGTGCTGATCTGAAGCCAGGAGCCAGGAGCTTCTTCCGGGTCTTCCACGTGGGTCCAGGGATCCAAGGACTTGGGCCACCTTCTACTGCTTTCCTAGACCATAGCAGAGAGCTGGATCAGAAGTGGAGCAGCCAGGTCTGGAACCAGCGCCCATATGGGATGCCAGCCCTTCAGGCCAGGGCATTAACCCATTGAGTCACAGCGCTGGCCTCTCTGCTGCTTTTCGTGGGGCATTAGCAGGGAGCTGGATTGAAAGTGGAGCAGCCAGGAGTTGAACCAGTGCCCATATGGGATACCAGAACTGCAGCTGGTGGCTTTACCCACTATACCACAGCGCCAGCCTCTAAATTATTTTTTGAAGTGGTAGTATATGACACTAACTGAAGATAGATCTTAAAGCGTTATCAGTTATCATTAGGAGGCAAGTATTGTGGCATTCCATATGAGCACTGGTTTGAGTCCTGGCTGTTCTACTTCCTATCCAGCTCCCTCTTAACGCACCTGGGAAAGCAGCAGTAGATGGACTAAGTACTCGGACCCCTGCCATCCATGTGGGAGACCCAGATAGAGTTTTGGCCCCTGGCTTCAGCCTGGCTCAGCACCAGCCATTGTGGCCTTTTAGGAAGTGAGCCAGCAGATAAAAGATCTCTTTCTCTCTTTCTGTCTCTCCCTCTCTATAACTCTGCCTTTCAAATAAATCAATAAATCATTTTTTTAAAAAGGTATCATTAGTACCTTGATTTCCTTGTATTTTGGCACATCAGTGGCCTATGTACATGCTATATCAACGGCATAACAGTGGCCTCAGTAGTCAGGAGAGGCTATGAGTCAGTAGAACTCAGTACTGAAAGCAGAGCAGGTGATTCATGGTTTATGAACTCTGTTCATTGTTACCATGATTGTCAGAACTCAGTTTTATACGGGGCAACTGTACTGATATCCACAATTCAGCACATTTCAGGAATTCTCTTATGGCCTTCCAGACAAAAGATAAAATGAATCTGAAGTGTTTATTGACTCATTGTCCCCATATAACATTTAGCTTATTCAGTGATTTTCTATTACTAGCAGTAAAGAAATTCTCATGGCAGAAGGAAACCTTCATTTAACTGTGGTGATAAGGCCCAAAAGTCTAAACAAGGCCTATAAAAATATTCTAAGTCACAGTGGACATGCTGACAAAAAGCAGTTATGGGAATGAGAATTCACATTTCACTTTCATTCTCAATTCTTTTTTTAAAAAGGGGAGTTTCTGCTGTAAATCAAGAACAAATTCCAGAACAAAATTTGTGTTAAGTGGAATATGTAAAAGCTGCTGCGTTAAACTACCACATGGATGCCTGCTGGAATCACGAGCGGCACCAGGACTCAAACCCAGGAACTATGAGATGGGATGCACGCATCCCAAGTGGAGTTCTAATTACAATGTCAAACACTCTCCTCCAGGAGATATTTTTCAAAACCAAACTGGCTTAAGTTTACTTAACTTGATCAAATGGTAAATTTGTCATTGACCAAAGGCCCTAGAGGATGAAGGAGGGACCCTACTGTGAAAAGTTACCAGGATCCTCAATCTCTTATTCTCCAGTGCCAAAGCTAAGGTCACCTCAACCTTGCCTCACTGCCACGATTGAGGTCTCCTAAAGCTGGGGACTGTACTTCTACACTTCTAATCATTCAGCAGAGCAATCGAATTCATAAAATATGTTGTAGCCATTATAAGTGTCAACCCAGTGGTATATAAAAATGACAATTCAGATATACAAGTATAGAAGACACAATGGGTTATCTGAGGTCTCCTTCTCTGGGACACATCCTTTATCCCGTGTATCTAGTCACAGGCGGTGGGTTTCCAATGCTCATCTCTATGCATAGTGATAATGCCCAGAGTATTCCAGTCTTACTGATTCCAGGGCCCTGAAATCAGCTAAGCCCACCAGATTCCTTCTCTTTACAAATTTGGCTAATGGAAGAATATGTGCACACGGGTCATGTTGTCTGCCACATGGATCAGGAAGCTGAAGAAATAGTCTGGAAAGGAAGAGGAGAGAGAAACACATGCAGAAGGAGAAGGAGAGAGAGATGGGGGGATTGGTGAGGACTTTGAGGGGGAAGGCTGGTAGATTACTACGTTATCATGAATGCTTATAATGTGCTTTGTAAAATTCCCTCAGACTCCTTGGGGTCTATGGCTTTCCTTGTATCCATTTAATAAATCCTCTATTTCAAACGTTAACAATCTCAAGGTGATTTCTATCACTGAAATCCCAAAGTCTTAAATGGCACAAGAAAAAAGTTAATCCTAAAATGTGAAACACTTCAAGACACGTGATGTAGATGATATTTCTTAGCTGCGTCTTGTACTCCTATTACACACGTTCATGGTGTGTATTTCATGTGCTAGGCTGGCTGCCGGTCCTTCTTGCATTAGCAGGCCCTTTCTTCTGCCTGTAAAGCTTACTCTTTCCTACCTATCCAGCAAAATACCGGTCAGAACTCATACTCCAGGACGCCATCACAACTCACCCCAACACCTTCTTGTTTCTTCTTAATTCTGTGTCCACATTTGGCCACAACCCCGAGACCATACTATATTCTTTTGCGCATTTAATTGTTGTTTCACAATCATTCTTACATCGCTTTGTTCACTTATATATTTTTTTCTCCACAGCGAATTATTTTACCCCGTATTTTACTATGTTACTTTAAATGGTCTCAGTGCTACAAATTGCATTCCACAGGTGCCCCATAAATATGTTACCTGTCTCTAGCACATCCTGAGTGAGTCACGAAAATCCTATTTAATAATACTAGAAGTAAATATTTGAAAACTATTGACTTAAAAAAAGAGGATGGCGATGACATCTGTAGAGGCCAAACTGTTAACCATCTGAAGTTTACCTAGCATGCATTACTTCCCTCAGGGGTTTCCATTGCTAAGAGAAGCAGTGTCAGAGTCCTGACGCTAATTTTTTTATGCATTATGTATCTGGGTGAGTAACCACAGAGGTCCTTCCTTCTAAATGAAGCGAAGCAAAGTGCAGCTCTCCCAAGAGCCCCGTGCCTTGGATTAGATTTCTCAGGTCTATCTCATAGATGCAGTGGATGACAAACTTCCAGAGAGAATGCCAAGACTATTGAGAGGATGAGATATCCTAACCTCTGGAAAAGTGTTTGTAAATTTTTTTAGAGTGTTCTTTACAACCTAGGGTGGGTCATAAAAATGTACCCACTTCTGATGCCACTATTCTTTAGTGACAGATTGTCCTGTTTGTCTTTTTAAATTCTTTAGCAATTAGGGAACAATATAACCTGCATCTTCAGGAATTTCTACTGTTTTCAGTGGACCACAAGGAAGCTACTGTATAAAGCTGAAATATACAGAAATTTCCTCTAATGAGTCTCAACTTTTATACCGTCACATGCTCTGAGGTTACTGGGATGAGAACATTTTTGCAAATCTAAAATAAATAACTGGAGTAGGTTTGTTACGCACAGAAAAACACAGCGTGTTTACATGAATACCTCTTCTACTTGATTCCTTTGACCTGAAAACTTGAGCGAAACTCTGAAAAAGCTGCCAAGTCCCAAAGCTGGGAACAGACCCAGCCCGGCCTCCTTTTTATTCTCTTCCTCTAACTACCTGGAGAATTTCTCTCGAGTAGACCAGGGCAAAAAATATATATATGATTCCTTTTTTACCAATCAGTGCTTGGGATACTTTTGAGACTAAATATATACTAAGAATGACAAGCTGTTTTGTTTCAGTCATGGGTTAGGTGTAAACAGATCTACCTAAACCAGTTTGCTTGCCTTTTCTCCCTGTTCTTCCATCTCTGCCTTCTCAAATCTACAACCCTTTGGAACTTTATCCTACGTTTCTGTTTCTCCCCACGTATCTTGCTCTGTTAAATCTGCTTTTGTTTAAATCTGCAGATCATCACTCTCCCCCTGAAAGCTGTAGCCCTGATAGGATGACAGCTCTGGTTATCTCCCAGGCCAAAGGGATCTTCAGGGAATTTGTCAGGTTAGGAAAAGGCAGCAGGCAGCAGGGGAGAGAGCAGATGGAAGACCAGTGGAGGAGCCCTGCTCTTGGGTGTTTTTCTCAGGTTAATGCCTGTGCCCACTCCATCACTGCTGCTGTCCTGAGGCCCCGCCAGGCCTTTCTTCTCCTTGCCAGAGTATGCCCCAAGCATCGGCCACTTTACCCCCTGGTGTGTCATTGGCTCCCTGGAGTCTTACCTCAATGCATTTGGTTTCATGACCACAGAAAGTAGACATACTTGCTGTGTGACTCACAGAGGACGTGACCAGTTTTAAAGACAGCATTCATCACTCTCTCCAAATTACAGACCTCTTGGCTAACTGGGCATCCATCAAAAGGCTTGCCTGGTTCTCGCTTGACTAACCACAAATCGGGATTTCTCCAGTCAAAGTTTCACATATGGGACCATCAACTTTGGGCAAAACCACTCCACTGTCATTTACTCTTAGTCAACTTGTGGAACAGTCTGTCAAAGATACTAGCCTTCCGCTCAGGAACGAAGCTTTCAAATAATCCAAATAATAACACAATTTCCTTCCAACTTGCTTCCTGACTTGCCTTATTTGAATCCATCTCATAAGAAGATGATGAAAAATAAGGCATTTCTTATGAAATTCTTTTGCTCAGGGCCAGTGTTGTGGCACAATGGGTTAAACTGCCACTTGAGACACACACATCCCACGTCAGAGTGCTAGTTTGAGTCCTAACTACTCTGCTTCCAATTCTGCTTCCTGTTAATTTGCCTGGGGAGCAGTGAATAATGGCTTACAGGCTTGGGTCCCGGCCACCCACTTGGGAGACCCAGGTAGAGTTCTTGGCTTCTGATTTCAGGTTGGCCCAGACCTGGCTATTGTGGGCATTTGGGAAGTGAGCTAGTGGTGTGAAGATCTCTCTGTTTCTCTCTCTCTCTCTCTCTCTCTCTCTCTGCCTTTCAAATAAATAAATCTTTCAAAAATACTTTTGGTTAAGGTTCATGATAAGATATACCAATGCACATGTAAGCATCAGCACTTAAAATAAACTAAATAAGAAAAATAAAACTTTAAGTGCATACTATCTACTTTTCTCTTTCTCTTCAAGTTTCTCCTTGATTTACCAGTTCCCATTATAATTTCAGTTGAAGTATTTTTTTCCCCTTATTGGTTTTATGGTTCCCACATGTTATGAATGACCTGCCATTTTTTGGTGTATATTGGATTGCAAATTTTGTTTTTAGAGTTCTCTAGGGTCAATGCTGTGATGCAGTGGTTTAAGCCACCATCTGCAGCACCAGCATCCCATTTGCACACCTGTTCGAGTCTTGGCTATTCCACTTCCCATCCAGCTCCCTGCTAATTGCATGGAAAAAGCAGCAGAAGATGACCCAAGTCCTTGGGCTCCTGCCATCCACGTGTGAGACCTGGAGGAAGTTTCAGGCTCCTGTCTACGGTCTGACCCATCTCTAGCTATTGTGGTCATATCAGGGGTGAACCAGCATGTGGAAGATCTCTCTCTGTCTCTCCTCTCTCTCTGTAACTCTATCTTTAATATTTATAAAGAAAGAAAGTTGTTTAAAAATTTGGTCTCTTCATAAATTTTTGGCCTTATACCTATAATAATTTTCTTCCCACATGGGTTGCTAAGCTCTTTGCAATAGGAAGAAATAACTCTCAGATGCAGGGAGCGCTTAGAATGTTGAGCTTGAGTCTTTTAGAAATTCAAATAACCCTGACTTTTGGATGCAAACAAAATACAGAAAATTGCAAATGTTTGTGACTAGCAATAGAAATGTGCCCTTTCAGCCAAGGAATTTTTCAGTATTTAAAAAATGCTGGTGAGAATGCAAAGTGGTACAACTGCCTCTTTGGGAGACAGCTTGGCAGTTTCTTAGAAAATGAAACATATTCTTATCATACGATCCGGCAATTTAGCTCTTCAGTATTTACCCAATGCGTTGAAAACTTACGTCCACACAAAAATCTGCACACAAATATTGATAGCAGGTTTATAATTATTGTAAAATCTGGGAGGAAACTAAGACGTCCCTCAATAGATGACTGGATAAACTGTCCAGGAAGCTTGCACACAGCAGCATACCATTTAATGATATAAAGAAATGGCCTATCAAGCCACAGAAAGACGTGGGGGGAAAGTACAGTTTGCTTGGTGAAAGAATTGATGAGCCTCCAAACTGTGTGATTCCATGTATGTGACATTCTGGAGAAGGCAAAACTCCAGAGACAGTTAAAGAGAGAGGAATGGCAGCTAGAAATTGGGGCAAGGGAGGGAAGGCTGGACAGGAGCACAGGGGTTTTTAGGGCAGTGACACTATTTTGGATAATCTCATAATCAGGGATATATATTGTTATGCATTAGGCAAGAGCCATAGGCTGCATAATCAAAGAAGTGAACTATAATATCAACTCTGGGCTTTAGTTAAGAATAATATATCAGGGCCAGCGCCGTGGCTCAGTAGGTTAATCCTCCGCCTGCTGCACTAGCATCCCATATGGGCGCTGGTTCAAGTCCCAGCTGCTCCTCTTTCAATCCAGCTCTCTGCTATGGCCTGGGAAAGCAGTAGAA
Source organism: Lepus europaeus (assembly GCF_033115175.1). NCBI lineage: Eukaryota > Metazoa > Chordata > Mammalia > Lagomorpha > Leporidae > Lepus > Lepus europaeus. Next base: position 39,498,215 of record NC_084832.1, on the reverse strand, counting down.
GATGGCCCAAGTCCTTGGACCCCTGCATCCATGTGGGAGACCAGGAAGAAGCTCCTGGCTCTTGGCTTCAGATCGGCACAGCTCCGGCCGTTGCGGCCATCTGGGGAGTGAACCAACAGAAGGAAGACCTTCCTCTCCCTCTCACTATCTGTAACTCTACCTCTCAAATAAATAAATAAAATCTTAAAAAAATAATATATCAATATTAGCTCATCACTTGTGACAAAGGCACCACACAAATGCAAAATACTGTAAAATTATAAAATATTAAGTTGGAGCAGGTTGGGTCAGGGCAACTCTATGTTTCCTAATGGATTTTTCTGTAAATTTTAAGCTCGCTTCTTCTCAACCACAACAGCATGGGAAACTCTTGAGGGCTTCCAAAGACACTTTCAGTCTGGTCCTGGCCCTCCGGTGGGCTGGGGGACAGTGCGAACATACATCAGGAAGCACACCCTGTATGCCAGCTCCTCCGCTCGCTCGGTGCTCTCACACACGACTTCAGCAGAGCCCTATGCTGGTGGGTGTCACAGGAGGTGTCGAGGCTTGGCCACAGTGTCAGGAAATGATGGAGCCATGTTTCAAATCAAGTCTGTCTGGTTGAATGGAGAAAGAAGAGAGACCCTCTCTGTACTCTAGAAGATTGGGCTGGGGTGCAACAAATGAATAAAGGGAATGATTCTCTCTGCAACACAGAAGCCCCCCGAGGTATCATCCCAGGGGCACCACAGCCAAGTCAGTGACTACCCTTTTCCATCCCAAGATTTCCTTGCTGGTCAGGGTGCTGTTGGGGTCTGGTCCCTCTCCCTGATGTGGCTGTGAGATCCTGAGTCAGAGGGCTAAGAGGGTGGGGGAAAAACACTTGAGTGAAAGGCTTATATCCATGACATGTTCAGACATTAATATTATATAATACAGAAAACACTTGCAACATTTTTTATGATCCTCTCAGGATATTTTTATTACAGTTATGAGCAGCAGCCTTTGAAAGGTACGCCTGCTTTGCCTGTAGCTCTCAATTTACCTCCAACAACTACCAGATTCTTTTCTTTACTTGTGATCTTACCTTAAAAAAAAATTTCCAGGCTTACATATTACCTGTGCTAATTTTGAAAGAGGAGGAAAACCTGCAGAATCAAAAGCTCAAATAGCTCACTTTAAAAGCACTTGAGAACAAGAGAAAGTTTTATGTGATTACATTAATAGCAGTGACAAATGCACGTAAAACACTTAACCATGGTCTGTGATGCAAAGAAAACCCATTTAGGTGTCATTCATCTTTTGCACATTGGCACAATGAGTACTCTCGGCTTTATCTTCTTCTCCAACAACACCTGAATTAGAATGAGGCACTTTCCCAAAGCCAGCCTTCCAAGGGCCCTTTCCAGCACCTTTTTATAGAAATGGTTAAAACTCTGAAATGCAAACCATAAAACAAAAGTTTTCTCTTGCAATTCCAACAGTCTTTAAAAAAAATTTTTTTTTTTTTTGGAAACACTTTCTCTTTGAAGGGACAGAATTGTTATTTACGAATGGGTTATCTCTAGTACTTTTCCTCCAAGGGAAATAAACTATGCAAAATAAGCTACAACTCCTGATAAGCTGTTTCCAAACTCAGAATCCTGGAGGATAGAAGGGAAATAGGGGATCGTGACGGAAATACTGATGGGACTGGACGTGGCGAAATGGAGGTGGGGGAGAAGGAGAGGAGACAAACGAGGGAATGGGAAGGGACTGTTCGGTCATGCTTTAACCAGCTACCTATAGTCAAGGACTTGTAAACATTAAAACTTCAAGGGACTTTAGCAATACCCCCACCACCACCACCTCCATGCCCCAACTAAGTTTTACAGGTGAGAGAAACTGTGTGATGTGGTAGTTGGGGTGAGGGGAGGTTTTATCGATAGTCAAGTGACCTGCCTCTGACTAACCATGACCTTGGCAGGCACTCCACCCCTCTAACCTTCCATTCCCATACCAGGGAATGCGCTAGGAAGCTATACTACGGAAGCACAGGAGCTAAGCTAGAAGATTCTATTGTCCCTTTCTTTTGTAACTTATAAAAAAAAAAATTAGTCCTGCAGAAGTTACTTGTACATTCACATAGTCAGTTAGAGGCTGGGCCAGGCTAGGTCGAGGGTCTCTTGAGGAATCATTAAGATTTTTATAGCTTCCTTTGGGTGGGGTGATTTGTGAAAATGTTTATTCCATGGCCTAATGCAGGCACCCATCTTTGTGAGCTGCCCTATTTCTCTAAATTGCCTTACAATTTTGTGCTTTATTTCCAAATGTTCTTTGGATGGTCACGTCAGCCTGTGTAAAATATACCAGCACTAGCAGCTGTGAAAGGAGAAACCTGGACAAGAACAGTCGGCTTCAATGAGGTTGCGCCCACCAGAGCACAAAGAAGACATGAGGCAGGTAAGGGCTTTGCAGGGCTGGGAGAGAGAATCAGGCTCTTTCTCCTCATTCCAATCTCATCCCTTCCTCCGCAGTTGCTTAGGGGGACTCAGTGGACAGGAGATCCAGTGTTGGCTGTCTCTCCTCCCTGCCCTCCAAATACACATTTAAAGACTCCCAAAGGGATCTCTTGCAAACTTGAGTTTCTGATGTGGAAGGAAATGTTTCCAGATTATTTTTAAAAATCACAACAAGCTTCAACATCACACAAAGGGAAAAAAAAGACTTAGCTTTGAAACTCTGAATATTAAATGAGAGAGTTTTGGTTGGATATGAATGCTGGTACTATAGGAAAGAACCTCATAAAGCATATCAAGCCTCAAGCCCAGGCAAAACTAAAACAGGCAAAAATAGAATACCATTTGAACTATAATGGTCCTATAAATTCAGCTCCAAAATTATAAGCCAACACACATACCATATTGTACAAGCGAGCCTAAAGCGAGGAAAGTAGAAGTACATCAGAAAGCTTTTAGAAGTAGCATATTGAAGTAAAAAAAAAAAAATGATGCAGAGCTACAAAAGTCAGAATAAATAACTATCTGGGGAGAAACACCAACAAAATATGTGATTTTCCTTTTTAAAGATTCTGGATTGCAAAGCGCATCTGAGACAGTGGATGAGTCAATATGGGTGGGTAGGTTCAGTGTGTTTGACAAATAAGTTTTGCTTCTCACCAGGACATTTGGATGCTACATAAATAGAAACCCTCTTTTTCATCTTGAGAAGCATAAGGAAGTGCTTTCTCAGAGTGAATATTTTCCTCAAATCACTTGGAAAAGAGAAAGAACATTTATTTCCATGTTTCTCATATCTAGCAAACTCCATTGACCTCAGGTTGAACTTGAAAACATTGTTCTAGTACAGCTTGTCTATAAATTCCAAGCTTGCCTTTCTTTACCATCTGTCCATGGTCTTAGAAACATCATGGCAGTGCCTCTCAATTGAAAGCAAGCTTTTGTTGTTGTTGTTGGGGGAGGTGGAGCAGAATCCCGGCTGGGCACCTATAGCTGGAGCAAGTAGCCCGACTGCGACAAGTCTTCCCGTGCATCTACAGAGCATTTGTGCTGGCTGACTAGGCTGCGGCCTGCATGCTGGGTTTGAAAGACAAGACGAGAACGCATCTATTCGGTGCAGGTCTTCAGTGGCTTTATTTGGGATTAGCGTCCATTGCAGTCCAGCAGCAGCCCTGATCGAACGTGGCTCAGCATCCTCTGCCCCACCGTATGGGCAGGTAACACGGTTTACCACCCAGAGAAGAGGAAGTGACTATGGGAACAGGAAGTGAGGTACAGAGACAGCCTGACGGGTTACAGCACACGCCTGTCTGACCGCGACATTGTATATACAGTTGCACTTGTGACTGCGGCTCAGCTGCTTGCCGTGTAGGTCACAGGCTGCTTACAGCTCCAGGTAGGGTACCGCTCACTCAGTGTGGAGACACCTTTAGGCCAAACTGGAATCTACAAGATGGCAGCGTTAGACCAAAGACTTCAGTTTCACATTGGGTAACACAAAGTGAAGGCCACACTGGCAGCCACTTGCTAAATCAGATTTTTTTTTTTTTCACTTGGGTTCAGCCTGTAGCTCTCACCTTCTGGGCTGAGAACAGAAACTCCTTCCAGCATATCTGTGAGATGCACGACCCTAAGCAGAGGTGGCCACATGGTGCTGCTGTGCTTCCTGAACCCTGAGCTCTGCTCAGCTCCACTTCCGCCCTGTCTGGAAAGCACCTGCTGGGGCGGCTTCCTGGCTGTCTGCCTCCGCGTTACCACCTCCGGTTGCCAAGGCAGGAGGTTGTTTTCAGAAGGTGATCCTCCGCTCTCCAGTTGCCGCCTGCCTCTTACCTACAGTGTTCTGAGCCCTTCAAAATTTTAAATTCAAATGTACCTTTCACATCTGGTGTTATTAGACTTGTTTATTTCAGAAGTGGAGTGGAAAGCGGAGGGGATGAATATATACATAGACTCTGAAGAGCAAAAGGAATTGTTTGAAGGAAACAGATCATGTGCGTGTGTGTTTCAATTTATTTGTTCCTTGGCCGCTATTCTCTTTGAGTTTCTCTTATTTAGTCTCTGGCCCACAGTTGGAGCTAGAATACAGATCACTATCCTTAGAAGGAAACTGAATAATTAAAGGTTATTCAATATACCGTCATTCTTTTATATAACCTCCAAGGGAAAGGCTCTTAGGGCTAACAATGCTGTACGGTTCAATTTTGTAAAAGCAGAATTAGAATTGTAATCTTAGAATGCCATGCTTTCTACTCAGCATAGGCCCCGATGCTCATTCATAAATAGTTGTCTTTATGTTTATTTGCTAGGGTATGTAATAGGGTGAACATTCTAAGGCATTCTGTTTCTTCAAAGAGCTGATGTTTGAAAATTCAAATCTGGTACTTATTATATGCATGTGTTTAGTTGTCAAATATACATGTTTAATTGCCCCTTATAATCCACTGTGCTTTAAAAAAGAATCTCATTTCTCTGTTTTCTATTGTATGAAATTTCAAAATAAGATACATTGTATTTCATAGTTTTTCACTTATTAAACATAATGCCATGAATATTGAATATTCCATGAATATTGTGTTGAACATAGGACTTCATAGGATTCCTTTAGAAATACTGGGGACAGGTAGAAATATATGTAAGCATGTTTTTCCACAGGGGAGTATCTAGTTCCACAGAGTAAAAGAATTACTCCACTTTAAGGCAAGGATTATGTGCTGAACAAGAGGAAAATGGGGAATTTAAGATGCCCTTGAAATCCAGCCCTCATCCCTAATGCTTTTTTTTTTTTTTAAGATTCTATTTATTTATTTGAGAGATGGAGTTAGAGAGAGAGAGAGAGAAAGAGAGAGAGAGGTCTTTCATCCACTGGTTCACTCCCCAGATGGCCCCAACAGCTAGAGCTGCACCAGTCCAAAACCAAGAGCCAGGAGCTGCTTCTGGGTCTCCCACCCAGGTGCAAGGGTCCAAGCCCTTGGACCATCTTCCACTGCTTTCCCAGGCCATAGCAGAGAGCTGGATCAGAAGGGAGCAGCCGGGACTAGAACCGTGCCCATATGGGATGCCAGCACCACACAGGGAGGATTAACCTACTGTACCACAGCACCCGCCCCATCCCTAATGCTTCTGACAGTTTTACCAGGCCCAAGTCTCTCTTCTTTGACTTGCAGTTTCCTTTTGGAGAATAAAAGTGAGCCCTTTACAAAAGATTCAATCAGCAGGGGCAAGCATTTGGGACGCCCACATCCCGTATTGCAGTGCCTGGGTTGGAGTCCCAGCTGTACTTCTGATTCCAGCTTCTGTTAACGTGCTTGCTGAGAGGCAGCAGGGATGGTTTACGTTAGTGAGTCCCTCTGCTGCCCACGTAGGGAATGTGAGTTGAGTGGGCCACTCCTGGTTGCAGCCTGGCCCAACCCTGGCTGTTGTAGGCATTTGGAGAGTGAACCAACAGATAGGAGCTTTCTGTCGCGCGCTCTTTCTCTCTCTCTCACTCTTGCTCTCTTTCTGTCCCCCTTCCATCCCCCCTCTTTGCTTTTCAAACAAATTACATAAATAATAACAAATTAATGACAGTATAAAAATAATAAATAACATAAATAACAAATAATTATGAAAAATTAACTGACTGAATTAAGGGAATAGTACATGGCTCAGGCTGTCTCCAAGACCCCAGATAACCTGATTCAAAGCTCAATGCTGGCCGGCGTCATGGCTTAACAGGCTAATCCTCCGCCTTGCGGCGCCGGCACACAGGGTTCTAGCCCCAGTCAGGGCGCCGGATTCTATCCCGGTTGCCCCTCTTCCAGTCCAGCTCTCTGCTATGGCCAGGGAAGGCAGTGGAGGATGGCCCAAGTCCTTGGGCCCTGCACCCGCATGGGAGACCAGGAGAAGCACCTGGCTCCTGGCTTCGGATCAGCGTGATGTGCCGGCCTCAGCAGCCATTGGAGGGTGAACCAACGGCAAAAAGGAAGACCTTTCTCTCTCTCTCTCTCTCTCTCTCTCTCTCTCTCACTATCCACTCTGCCTGTCCAAAAAAAAAAAAAAAAAAAAAAAAGCTCAATGCTGGCCTCTCTGCTTAACATTCTGTCTCTAGACACTATGTGGAGATGCTTCACAGGAACCCCAGACCCTGATCAAGGGAAGTAACCACAGAGCCCAGACACACAGGCACCCACTTGGTCATCACAGCCTTCTCAGAAGAGTGTGCCTACCTGCTTTCTGTTGCTGACCAATCAAAGGAAGACCACAAGTACTGTGGACCAACCAGAGAAACCCACATAAGCTGACCACGCAGTGCTCAACCCCAGCTTTAATCTAGACGATTAAAGAAGATTAAAGTCCAGAAATTGGGCAATAGCTGCCCAACTGCTTGGTTTTTGTGTTGCAAAATAAATACCTACTTTCTCCCACTTCCCTAGTGTCAGCTTTTGGCTTGCTGTACATTGGGTATTTAAACCCAGGGTATTTTGGGGATACTATACTACCCTAAGATATATAGATCCTTTAGTTCTTGGTTGGACCATTCTAAGTAGAAATGTTTGAAATTTGTATTTCTTGTTTCTTTGTGTCTAAAGGACTCCCTAATATTTTTTACTTGTTGTTACTCATAGCAAATAAAAATATTTATTCCACAATATTTATTTATTTCTTTACTCCACAATATTCCACAGTTATTCCTCCCTTCCATCTTGATCAATGTCATTCAATGCTGGAAGTGTTTAATAAAATTCTAAAAATGCAGTCACTAAGCTCTTAAAAGTCCTACAAGTAACAAACAGCATTATTCAAGGCATGAAATACAAATATGGCAGTTGCATATCTGTGAACGTCATTTTTTTTAAAAAAATAATGATAGACTGGTGCCATGGCTCAACAGGCTAATCCTCCGCCTAGCGGCGCCAGCACCCCGGGTTCTAGTCCCGGCCGGGGCGCCAGATTCTGTCCTGGTTGCCCCTCTTCCAGGCCAGCTCTCTGCTGTGGCCAGGGAGTGCAGAGGAGGATGGCCCAAGTGCTTGGGCCCTGCACCCCATGGGAGACCAGGAGAAGCACCTGGCTCCTGTCATCGGATCAGCACGGTGTGCCGGCTGCAGCACGCCAGCCGCGGCGGCCATTGGAGGGTGAACCAACGGCAAAGGAAGACCTTTCTCTCTGTCTCTCTCTCTCTCTCACTGTCCACTCTGCCTGTCCAAAAAAAAAAAAAATAATAATGATAATAATCAAGAGAAAATGTGTATTCTTAATTTTTGTCTCCAATTATTTTATCAGCACTCTGGTTGTTTGCACATCTTACTAAGTCTTGCCCTCATTAAAAAATTATTCCTTTATTACCCTCAGTTAACATGTCCATTCTCTGATAATTAAAGCAATTCAGGTTGAGAAGAGAATAAAGTTTAACTCCATTCATTTAAAAGATTTTGAGACAGTAAATCAACGTTTAATTATTAGAACCACAGTGAAGCGGCAGGCATTCCTAATTTCTTCACAAAATCTCTGAGACTTTATTTATCTTCTTTTCCAGGGTAGATAGAAGAAAACAATTGTTCTGTGTCCAAGGATCCCAGGAGGTACCCCCTTTCTCCCTGAAATCCCTCTCTTTCTTCTCAAGTTCAGGAAGAAAAGAGTCATTAATTTGGAATTTCTAAAAAGTCGGTTTTTGGCATGGATAGCTGAATTTTGAGAAAAATCTGAATTGGATGTAGGTTTCTTAAATTTCTCTTCTCAGAGAAAATAGTTTTCTTACACTGCTTCTTTTATTGCTTATTAAATTGTCTTGAGAGATTTTCTTTTGGTCTAAAAAATCAAAATATCTGAAATCTCAGCTCCATGTCCAAGAGCAGAGACAATGATCATAAAATCACTGATAATCTCTATCCCAGAAGACATAGGGTGAGGGTAATTGTGCCATCTAATAGAAAAGCCAAGCTAGGAATCTGAAAGACTTGAATTTGAATCCTTAATTGGTTACTTCCCAAGTGGATGATCTTTACCCTGATTTCTGAAGCTCTGGAGTGTCTCTGCTTCTTATTCATAAAGTGGACTACCATCCCTCGTTCCAAGGGTTCACTGTGCCAGTGAAATGAGTTATGAAATGAGTCAAGCACATAGATTTCCGCTAAAAAAAATAGTCTGAAATTAAGGCAGAGTTATAGTTTCTCTAAGACATGGCTTAGGCCTCCATCCTGTCATATGGTTTTGAAGTTTTAAAAATGTTGCTGTTTATTTATTTGACATATTTGAAAGCGAGAGAGGGAGAGAGGGGGAGATCTCCCTCCCATACCCTGGTCCACTCCTCAAATATCCACAACAGCTTGGGGTTGGAATAGACCAATGCCAGGAGCCAGTGCTCAATCCAGGTCCCCTACATGGGTGGCAGGGACCCAACCTTGAGAGCCATCACCTGCTACCTCCCAGGGTTCCCATTATCAGCAAGCTGGAATCAGGAGCAGAGCTGGGACTCAAACGCAAACATTCTGATATTGGGATGCAAGTGGCCCAAGGACTGTCTTAACTGCTATGCATACGGCCCTTCCCTGGTTTTGAATTTTTTTTTAAGATTTTATTTATTTATTTGAGAGTTAGAGCTACAGACAGTGAGAGGGAGAGACAGAGAGAAAGATCTTCCTTCCGTTGGTTCATTCCCCAAATGGCTGCAATGGCCAGAGCTGCCCCAATCCAAAGCCAGGAGCCAGGTGTTTCTTCCCAGTCTCCCACACAGGTGCAGGGGCCCAAGGACTTGGGCCATCTTGTACTGCCTTTCCGGGCCACAGCAGAGAGCTGGATTGGAAGAGGAGCAGCCAGGACTCGAATCAGAGCCCATATGGGGTGCTGGCACCACAGGCGGAGGATTAACCTACTGTACCACAGCGCCGGCCCCTGGTTTTGAATTTTGATTAGGACAATAGAAATAACTATTCCGTCCTACCTCAAGCTTGGGGGTAGAGATAAGATCTTAGGTATGTCTACTTCCTTTCCTCAGCATCAATCTCCATCAGAGATGAGAATTTCATGTTCAAATTCGATATGGAAGAGATTCTGATTTAAAGGGTCTGGGTGGGACCTGGGCAACACCCATTTTCTGATTGCCTCAAGTGATCCCAGTGTGTTGCTGGAGCCAGAAGCCACTGAGGCAGGCACTGCACACCGAAGTGACCTGGGCATGTTAGAGGTGAAGCTCATAGGTGGAGGTAGCTGATGACCTGATCCTGAAGAATTGACCTTCTCTCCAGTGCTTCAATCATTGAGGCAAGGCCAGTGCAGAAGGGATTCGGGTGATAACTCCTCCTCCAAAAAGAATACAACTAGCAGAATCAGCTCCACCAGGAGCAAGTCCTGGGCAGTGCTAACGAGCCCTTTCTTGCCCACCGTGGGCTCCAGTTTCCCAGTAGCTGTGAAATAGCAGAATACTGCTGATCCTTTTCATCATAACTCCAGAAGCCTCATTTGAGCTGATATCATTATGGACTTAAAATCTCCTGCCTACATTTAGTTCCTTGATTTGTGAATTAAGAAGTACTTAGGATGTAATGACTTACTTAGATTGCTTGTTCCATAATGGTGGTTACAGAGCTGTGCTCTTAAACCACCACATACAGAGGATATTTTGATCGAGTCCCAGGCAATTGTCTTAAAAAGCCAAAGTCAGAAAGAGCAATCAAAAGCATTCAGATGATGGGGAGAGAACTGAGATGTCTTGATTTCCAGTTCTCTCAATTAATTCAATCACATGATAGATCTCAGAGGGGGTTACTCTTCCCCTTGGAATAGGGCGCTGTATGCGTTTTTCATTTCTTTTACTGCTGATCTCTGCCTAGTGGTAATGACATTTTTCCCCCAGTCTCATCTCATGAAACCCTTTTCTCCTAATGAAATCTAATTTGTACTTTCAATCTTGGCTATTCTCACACTGTAAAAACTGAAGGTCCTTTAGCTAGATACCATGAGACTGGTTCCCACTCTCCTTCCCAGGGAATAAAGTCTCAGAGGAGTAAATGTAATGTGTTAAAGGAGCAGAAGCATTAGCCGCCCTGTCACTGTTAGATAATTAGGAGTGACCTTCAAAACTTCATAAACACTGGCATTTTATGCGAAAATAAGTCTTTCTGGCTTAACGGCACAAGGAAGGGGCTCACTTAATTATCTGATCAAAAGACTGTACTGTCCTTATACTGTCTTCCCCCAAAAGATATTAATTCTCATCATCAGGGAGAAAATTGACAACCCATGGAGGTCTGATGCAACCAGGATGGATTTGATTAATTCGGTGAATTTGGACAGGAAAGCATGTTAAGAGAATAAGCTCCTATTAAATCAGAACCTGTCACGAATCCTTGTGACAGCAGGGCTAAAGAAAAGCACATTTGAACATGTAACTTGCAGATGGAGGCTGTGGTAGGAGGCGAGGATAATATTTCCACAAAGGAAGGTGTTTCAGAAAGTGAGCTCTCAAGGTTAGTTACTGGTCCACCCTACGTAGTGGATTCCTCCATTCCACAAATATTTATTGAGTGCTAGACACTTACTAGACATGGAACAATGAGTTTATGGGAGGTATACTATCTGGTTAGGCAGGTGAGACAACTCTGGTAAGTGGATCAACAAGACTTGCTTGGGCTTAGTGGACCCTGGGTTTAAAATCACCTCTGCACACATGGGCACACGACAGCCTAGATAGGATTTGAAAGTTTCCTATTTTAGCATTCAACTTTATTATTATTAAGGTAGGGAACCTCAAATTTTAATTCTTTCTTTTTAACTTTTATCTATTTGAGAGGGAGGGAGAGATAGAGAAAGTGTGTGTGTGTGAGAGAGAGAGAGAGAGAGCAAGAAAGTGTGTGTGAGAGAGAAATACAGAGATAAAATGAGAGCTCTCATCCACTGATTCACTCCCCAAATGATTGCAGTGGCCAAGGCTCGGCTGGGCCATGGCCAAGTCTGAGAGCTAGGAATGCAATCCAGGTCTCCTGGATGGGTGGCAGGAACCCAATTACTTGAGCCACCACCATTGCCTCCCAGGGCTTGTCTTAGAGGAAGCTGGAATCCAGGTACTACAAAGCGAGACAGGAACATTTTACCCAATGTCTTGACCATTATGTAATTGTCAACCTTCCACATTGTGATTCCTTAAAATTTCTATCTATAGTTACGCATTACTTTTCTGAAATATTCCCCTGAGTTTGTGTTAATGCCCCTTATATTTGTTAGAGGTTTATCAATCTGTTGGAGTGCTTCTCAATATAAAATTAGCTATATATACAGATTATTGTTTTATATGATAACTACATAAAGCATATATTAGGTAGAACAAGTATGGTACAAAGCAGTATGCATAGTGCAATGTTATTTGGGTTAAAAAGTAGATACTACATGTATTTATGGAAATGGAATGAGTTGAGAATGTGGAGAAGGAGGTTCGTTTTAATAGTTTTAATTTCACCTTTCTTACTGATAATATTCTTCACCATGATTAACTTTAATAATAATTTTTAAAATGACTATTTCAGATGAATTAATACAGAAAGTCAAGACCAGTAACCGGACAGGTTCAGCACACCAGGTACCGGTTTCCAAAGTCCAGTATTCTTGGCTCTGCTGCTTAGGCCTCGGTCCTAGTGAACTTGATTGTGCTTTGATAACTGGCGGTGTGTCATCTGGGTGGAATGCCAAGACACTTAGGGGAAGTCACTTGATCAGTTTGTCCTTGGCACAGTGGCCATTCTGAAAATAGATGTAGTCAAACGAAATGAGTTATACCAAAATCTTACTCCAGACATTTAGTTAAATGAGTGTATGTTGTGTTTGAAAAACATTTCTAAAAATATTTTATATTACAGTGAAAAGTTCTGCTTGAGTTTAGTTTTGAGTCCTGGCTTGTTATGATTTAGAGTGCCTTTCTGGATGGGAAACCCCTTGCACTGGTCCATTTAGGGATTTCCAGGGGCTCAGCACATATGCAAAGCGGGATGGACTGCTATGGGTGGGAGAGGAAAGATAACCAGAAATCACATAGACAAATTTGCTGACATGCACACACATACACACACACACACAACCAGGGGAAAACTTTTATACCAAGAGTGCTACCTAAAAGTTACTTTTTATTATTATTATAAAACAACCCTTTACCAATTCACTCCACACACACAAAGGTAACTGGACAGTAACTATAAGCCAGCAGTTCTCAAGTGAGAAAATACGGCTTATTTATTCCCTAATTTAATGCATTTTTTATTGAGTACTTGAGATGGGAACATTGCATATTTGCCTTGAGGTCCCTAAGTGATACTAATCAGTGTCGGAAATCAGGGCTAGAGGACCTCACCTCCGACACAGTAGGAGCCTCCATCATTACTCCTGATCTGTGACCACACAGAACGTCTCTTTAACTTAAGGCAAATGGATTTGCCAGGAGCACCGGTAACACTGGTATCATATGCTGTGCTTGCTAAGTTTGTAACTTTCAGACTTAGCAAATGCTAACAACAGGTGATCTCAAGTCTAACCTATTACCAAACTCTAACCTCTGGATCTAACTTCCAGCATGCACCATTTCCATATACCTTATCTTCCTGTTTTTCTCCTTCTCCCCAAATGCTGGCTGGTTACTCTTCAGCAATTTAGGAAATAATATAAAAAGAGGGAGTGGGTAAATCAGGAACTCCCTAAGAGATCAGTAGAACAGAACCTAGCAGATGATGGGGCTGTGGGCGGGGAAAAAGTAGGGTTGGTGGATGACTCCATGTATTTCGGTGTCAGCACCTGGGAGCTCAAAATGCTAGTAGCCCGGGCAGGAAACCTAAAGAAGGAACGCCATGAGAGGCAGAGCTCAGCTCTAGGTGTTGAATTTGAAAGTCTTCATGAGATGCCAAAGAAGTGATGTTGTGAAGGGTTTGTTGTTATCCATCCAGAGTTATGCTAAGAGATCAGGGTTGAGATATATACTTAGTTGTCATCAACATACAGATGGAAATCCAGCCATCTGTGGGTGTGGATTGGATTGCTTAAGACTTGTTTGTAGCGTGAGATGACAAGTGGGCTCCGGCTAGAGTCCTGAGCAGCCCCAGTTTCTTAGGGATGGGTCAAGGAGGAAGTAAAATAAAAACAGCCACAGAGGTAGAAGAAAACTTGGCACAGTGCCTTTGTTCATACTGATTCCTTTCCCTGGAGTCACTTCTCTCTCTTCTTTGCATGGTACAACACAGATAATTCTTGAGGACATCTCAGATGTCTCTTTGGTAAGGCAAACTTCTTGATTAATTCATTACTTCCCAAGTGTCATCAACATTTCTTTTCTCTCTTTTCTCTGCTTCTATAATATTCTAAATAAAAGCAAAAATGAAACTGTGAGCATGGCCACGGACAACGTCTCCAGCCCCCAACCCCAACATTCTCTGGGCTAAAGCAGAGTAAGAATGGCAGGTGGGCCGGCACAGTGGCTTAACAGGCTAATCCTCCGCCTTGCAGCGCCGGCACACCGAGTTCTAGTCACGGTTGGGGAGCCGGATTCTATCCCGGTTGCCCCTCTTCCAGGCCAGCTCTCTGCTATGGCCCGGGAGGGCAGTGGAGGATGGCCCAAGTGCTTGGGCCCTGCACCCGCATGGGAGACCAGGAGAAGCACCTGGCTCCTGGCTTCGGATCAGCGAGATGCGCTGGCCGCAGCGGCCATTGGAGGGTGAACCAACGGCAAAAAGGAAGACCTTTCCTCTCTGTCTCTCTCTCTCTCACTATCCACTGCCTGTCAAAAAAAAAAAAAAAAAAAAGAATGGCAGGTGATTCTAATTTATGTGCGTTTCCTAGCACCAAGAAGCAGGTACAAAATGGCTAGTAAGTGTTGAATTAATTTTGTTTGCTTGTTGAAAACTTTGTTCCTCCTTCTGACAGATTGAGGTCTGGTGGGACACATTATTCCAGAAAAAAAAAAAATCCATGTGTTTTTTAGAACTCATGTTTTATAATGAAATATATTTCTTGTACAATATTGCAAGTTAATTAGTTTGTTATTATTCATGCCACACCTACTTCCAAAAAGAATTTGAGATAGCTTGCCATGAGTCACATGAATAATTGCATCTTTAAAAACAGCATGAAAGCATCATGCGATGGGAAAAGGTGATAGCATTATAGGGTAAGTTTGGCCATGCGAGTTTGCTGCAACTCAGATGAAGAGTTTGCACTTCTTAGCAGAATAGATGACATGTTCTCTCCCCACTCCCACCCCCCATTTTTGTGGAACTTGGTGTAGGTGGAAGATAGCACAGAAGCACATTGCATAGACTAGCTAAAAATCTGTTAGGTTTAATTACATCCCCCAACTATTTATTTGCAATGTTGTATATTAAATGCTTAAAAGTGATCTGCAACTTAAGACAAAAATAAGGGCATATCCCTTTAATTTGCAGAAAAAAACTAAGCAGTCATCATCCCGTGCAAAATGAAGATTCGCTTTTAAGGTGAAAATGTTTTGTGCTATCTTGCATTGTACTTTTAGAATATGTTGCTTAAAAACCATGACAGGGGCTGGCATTGTGGCATAGCAGACGAAGCTGCAGCCTACAATGCTGGCATCTCATATGGGCACCGATATGAATCCAGGCTGCTCTACTTCCAATCCAGCTCCCTACTATTGGCCTGGGAAAAGCAGTGGAGGGTGACTCATGTGTTCGGGTCCCTGCCACCCAGGAAGCTCCTGCTCCTGGCTTTGGCCTGGCCCAACACTGTCTGTCGTGGCCGTCTGGGGAGTGAACCAGTGGATGGAAGACCTCTCTGTCTGTCTCTCCCTCTCTCTCTGTACCTCTGAGTTTCAAAATAAATCAATAAATCTTTAAAAAAAGCTATGACAAAACACCCATCATCAATTTAGTAATCCTCAAATAAAGATTTTCATTCATTGAGACATTAAACTATTTGAAGGTATGCCTAAGAGATGGCACACATATGTGCATACACTTGTGTGGCGTAGAGGCAATGCTTGGTAAACAGAGGTTTGAAATGTTTTTGCTGTAGCTCCAGGAATCTTCTCATCAGAGACTGGGAACTTCTAGTCTAGAGTAGTGGTTTTCAAAATTGTTATTGCAATTTGTTTGTTTGTTTGTTTGTTTAGTTGTACTTGGCTGTGAGGCTCTTTATAGAAAGAAGTCTTGCTCTGAAAATCAACAAATCACAAGTCTGGGGCTGGCTGTTGTGGCACAATGAGTGAAGTCACCACTTGGTGATGTCAGCAACTCATTTCAGTGTCGATTTGAGACCCAACCGCTCCACTTTCCATCCAGTTTCCTGCTAATGCACTCGGGAAAACAGCAGAAGATGGTCCAAATGCTTGGGTTTCTGCCACCCATGTGGGAGACTAAGATGAAGTTTCTGGCTCCTGGCTCTGTCTTGGCCCAGATCTGGCTGTTATGAACATTTGGGAAGTGAACCAGCAGATGGAAGATCTCTCTCTTTCTCTCTCTTGCTCCTTCTCCTCCCCCTGCTTCTCTCTCTGTTACTTTGACTTTTGAATAAATAAATAGATATTTTAAAAAATAAATAACACATACAAAAAACTATTACAACTCAAAAAACAAGGAAATAAGCCATCCAGTGAAAAATTGGACAGAAGATCTGAATACCTTTCTCAAGAAGACACACAGATTAAAAAATGAATCATAGCTCTGATTAAGGTTGAACTGAGGTATCCCAATTACAGTCCAGAAAAGACCTTATCAAAAAGCCTATTATCACCCTACCAACATTATACTAAAAAGAAAATATTATGTAATGTCACTAGTTTTTCTGCATGATGATCAGTAGCTTGGCCTTTGGTGTTAATTTCAGCATAGCCATTTAAATATTCATGATAACATTTCCATCTTGGTCATATTTCTAGAATCCAAAAGATTATTTTGTTTAATAATTTCTTTAGATCATCTTCATTTCTTAATGTTGGCAGTATCCAGGGAATTCGTAAGTTTCTCTCAGGGTGTGTTTAACAAATATACCTGCACATGCCCACATTGCCACCAAAAGCACACGTGAGGCAAGGAGCTTACGCTCCCTTCACAAGTCTGCACTTGCGAGTCAATGCTCAGTGTTAGGACACCCCACATCCCACGGGCTATCTGTTGTGAGAGTTAACATTGACCCTGGACCCTGAGAATTCCTACTGACTGGAGCCCCTGAAGAGAAGAGACAGCTTCCTGCTGACCCTTCTAGTTCTGGGAGCAAATAGTAGTCTAAGGAGACCCCTACGCAGGAATCAAGTGGGAGAGAAATTTCTTGCTGTCCTACCCAACCTTCCAATTCTTTACCCTCTTGTCCTCCTGTTGCCAATCCTCCACCCAGTCATCACAAAATCTCTTCAATTCCTTGTGAGCCTCTTTAAACTTGCCCTTGGCCTTTGGCAAATGCTATTCCCTTCGACTGGAATATGCTTCCCAGCTTTTGCCTGGCTGGCTTGTTTTGATTCTTCATGCCTGCGTTCTTTTGTCTTTTCCCTGAGAATAGTCTCTACCGCCCCATGTCTGGATTAAGTATGCTTCAAACTACTCTCCTGCACAGGGTCATCATAGCTCTCCTCAAACACTCTGTACCAGAATTATATCCCCACTAGATGGGGAACTTGGAGTGGTAGGCAGGGTCAGCTGTTTTACTCACCCATATATCTCAGAATGTTAGCACAATGTCTGAGATTTCACAGATGCTCTGTCAGTGCTTTGATGAATACAACAAAGGAACGAGCGAGTAAGTGGAATGATCAGGAATCCTTCCTCTCTGTCTCTCCAGCAGTTATAACCTCACTGTTGTTTTAGATAAAACCCCGTTACTGTGTTTGCAAGGAAAACTACTGAAGTTGCTCTCTGAACTGGAGCTGCTGGAGCTGGAAGTGTCGCAGGAGCACATCTGGTGGTCCTGCCCCTATCATCCTGTTCTGTGCAGCCGGGCCAAGTCAGCCTGTTCCTTCTTCCCGTGTCAGTTAATACACCTTTGGGAATGCGGATCTGCTTTCTTTATTTTCATGGATCCAACAAGTATTTATTGAGGGTCTCCTCTGGAAAAGAAAAAAGCCATAGACCTGCCATTTAGCTACTCAAGAAGCTGTCATCTCAACAATCATGAGCCAACAAATGGCAGACAGAGCAAGGGGAAGGGGAAACCTTACCATCTACATGGAACATGCTCTTCATGTTATAAATATGGATTGGCAAAATCCTTTGACCAAATCCCAATCCATGCCTTTCCTCATAGTAAGGAATCATCCCCATCCTGTCTTGAAAAACAGATTCAGGCCCACTTAGAGCCATCTGGAGGAAGATGCTCACTGATGGGGGTTCAGTCTCTCCCCTTAGAGAACAGCTTCCACACAATTACGCTGAATAGAGCTTCAGAAGCAAGCTGCTGTTCCCTTTCTCTCTTACAATATGTACTTTACAGAATGCACGGTGATCTCTGAAGACGTTTTTCTTTTTTATTTCCTCGTCCCTTTCTGACAGAAATTCTTTTTCTTTGCTGAGAAAGAAAGCTTTTCTTTCATTGCCTCTATTCCCTTGACGACATGAAGTACTCAATCACAACCAATTTACAGATAATGTGCTAGCTTCTCGTGTGTGTTTGTCAGTTTCGTCACCTGTGCCAGACTGTCAAATGCATGCCCTAGATAACGTCGCTCCCTTCGCCAACAAGTTTCCTGGTGCTTCTGAAAGGAAATGTTCCTCTTGGCTCCCTTTTTCCTGCCTGTCACCTTTGGGAAGGCTCTGACTCAGGTCTTCTTTACCTGGCCAGTGCCTCCTGCTCTGTAGGCGCTCTGCATGGCTCCTGCTCTACAAGGTATGTTTTGTAAGCTATAGAGCTAACCCTGTTGTCACTACTTTCAATCAGCTTGTGAACAAGGTGTCAAATTAATTCCCCAAGTCATAGGTCATGTCATCTGCTGAGAAACATAAGGAGCATCAAAAAAAAAAAAAAAAAAAAACAAGAAAAACAAAACAAAACACCACAAATCTTCTATCAACAGGTCAAAGAGCTGGGTGGAGATCGTCCCTCCTGGTCTTGCCCAAGGCCATCAGCAAAACCCAAGATGGCTCGTGTTTTCCCCTACAAAGGTGAGGAAAGGCCCAGTGGTTAGGAAATGCTAAGAATCCAGTTATCCAGTTTTTCAGTGCTTCTTGGATAAAGCAGGTTAATAAATTTTACTGGAAAGTATAGTACAACCATGGTTGGAATAATTCCTGGTTTTGGTAGGGAAGGGACTAGCCAAACGGAAGAGTTTAGTGCTCCTTTTGTTGATCTCTCCAGTATGAATGACCTAAATACCTTGCTAAAAATAAAGTGAACCATAAGATGCAAGGTAACTACAGACTAAAGATTTATAATCTCTAGTATCTACCCATATTTTTTTAAAGATTTATTTATTTGAAAGTTAGAGTTACAAAGAGAGGGGCAAAGGTGGGGGGAGAGAGAGAGAGAGAGAGAGAGAGAGAGAGAGAGAATCTCCCATCCCTAGATAGCTAGATAGTCACAATTTTCCAGGGATGAGGCAGGCTGAACCAAGAGCCAGGAGCGTCATCCGGGTCTCCAACATGTCTACCCATATAAATATGTAGCTAAACTCTTGGTTTTTTCCCTCCTAGTCAACAGCAGAAACGTGGGTGTACTTGTTGCCTCTTCTCCAATAATTTGACAAGAGCAACAACAACAAAAATGACATGTCCCTAAATTGTGGAATGAAAGTGGTATCTATTTCTCTCATTACTCAATAATCAGCCAGTGAGAAGCCACTACAGCTGTGACAAGAGATAGAGGCAAAACAAACAAACAAAAAACAAAAAAACATGGACAATCACAAAAGGCCCTGCACTTCAAAGTTCCTAGGCTTCAATTTTTACTCTTCTGTTACAATCTTTATGCTTTTACCAATTTTTGAAAAAAGGACCTCATGTTGTCATTTTTTACTGGGACCAGAAAATAATATAGGCAGTACTGTCTTGAAGATGTATTGTTGAGTATGAAAAGGAGCACAGAAAGGGACCAGTGCTATGGTTTAGTGGGTTAAGACACCACCTGCAGTACTGTCATCCCATATGGGTACTGGTTTGAGTCTCAGCTGCTCCACTTAGAGGTAAGACCTCTCTTTCTCTCTCTCTCTCCTTCTCTCTCTGTGTGTAACTCTGACTTTCAAATAAATAAATAAATCTTAAAAGAAAAGATACTAATTCCATATATACCCAGTACTTGGATTGCTAGACCATATAATTCTATTTCCAGCTTTTTGAGGAAACGCCATACTATTTTTCATAACGACTGTGCAATTCACATTCCCACCAACAGTGTGTGAGAGTTCCCTTTCTCTGTGACCTGGTCAGCAGTTGTTGTTTTAGCATTTTTGTTAAAGCCATTGTTGCTTTAATTTGCATTTCTCTGATGATTAGTGATGTTGAACATTTGTCATATATTACCTTGTCATTTGTATATCTTCCTTTAAATGCACAGTCAGGCCATTTGCCCACTTTTAATCAGAATATTTATTGTTTTTGCTTGCTGAATTGCTTGAGTTTCTTATATGCTCTGGATATTAAGCCCTTATTGGATGAATAATTTGCAAATATTTTCTCCTGTCCTACTGATTGTCTCTTCACTTTGTTGATTGTTTCCTTTGCTGTACAAAAGCTTTTTAGTTTGATGTAATACTATTTCTGCTTTTGTTGCCTGCATTTTTGGGATCATATCCAGAAAAATCTTAGCTTAGATTAATGTCCTAAAGTGTTCCCCTATGTTTTCTTCTAGTAATTCCATAGTTTCAAGTATTATAGATAAGCCTTTGATCCAGTCAATTTTTGTATATGGTAAGAACTAGAGGTCTAGTTTATTCTTCTGAATAAGGATATCCAGTTTGCCCAGTACTATTGATTTAAGAGACTGACCATTCTCCAATGAATGTTATTGCTGTGTTTGTTGAAATACATGGATTTATTTCTGGTTTCTCTACTCTGTTCCATTAGTCTATTTGTCTGCTTTTATGCCAGTATGTTTCTGGTTTTGTTACTATAGCTTTGTGGTATGTTTTGAAATCAGGTATTGTGATGACTACAGCTCTGTTATTTTTGCTCAGAATTGCTTTCACTATTTGGGATTTTTTTTGTGGCTTCATACATATTTTAGGAGTATTTTACTTTTCTATTTCTACCAATGACACTTTAGAAAGAATTGCATGGAATCTGCAGGTTTGGATAGTACAGAGATTTAAAAATATTAATTCTTTATCCATGAACATGGTAGGT
This sequence comes from Lepus europaeus, assembly GCF_033115175.1. Taxonomy (NCBI): domain Eukaryota; kingdom Metazoa; phylum Chordata; class Mammalia; order Lagomorpha; family Leporidae; genus Lepus; species Lepus europaeus. The sequence continues at coordinate 39,477,496 of NC_084832.1, read as the reverse complement.
CTTTTCATTTTGGGGAGTCCCCACCAGTTTCTTTCATTAGAATTTTACAATAATCATTTGTTTCCTTGGTTAAATTTATTCCTAGGTATTTTAAAATAATTATTGTAATTGGAATTGCTTTATTGATTTCTTAACTATTTTTATTGGTGTATCAAAATGCTACTTATTCTTATATGTTGATTTTGTATCCTCAACCCAACCTTACTGAATTTGCTTATAAGTTTTAACACTTTTTGGTATAATTAACCTACAATAAAATTTGTCATTTTAGGTGCATTCTTGGCAAAATGTTGTAGTTGTGCAGCATGTTTTAGTACATTAAACTCTCATTTTAAATTTTCATTTTATTTGAAATATAGAGTAACAGAGAGACACAGAGACAGATAGGTTTCATTTGCTGATTCATTCTCCCAAATAGTCTCAATAGCTGGGCCAGGTTGAAGCCAGGAGCACAGACCCAAGTACTTGAGCCATCATCTCATCATCTGTTGCCTCCCATAGTGTGTATTAGCAGGAAATTGGATAGGCAGTGGATGTGGGACTTGAACACAGGCACTCTGATAGGGGATGACAAAGAACATCTTAACTGGTGAGACAGTTATGTAGCCGTGTAGCAAGTTTTAAGTGTTTCCATCAACCCAGAAAGTTCTCTCATGACTGTTTACAATAGCCTTGTTAACAAACTTTTATTCTTATTGATGCTATTGTGAATAAAATAATTTCTTTAATTTTATTTTCTGATTGTTGTTAGTACTTAGATATACAGTTGATTTTTTTGTTGATGTACAGTGTTGAATAAAAGTGATGAGTAACACCACCCTCATAAAATGAGTTGGGAAGTGTTTTTACCTCCTCTACTTTCTGAATGAATTTGAATGAGGATTATATTATTAATTCCATAAATATTTGAGAAAATTCACCAGTGAAAGACTTAGACTTGGGCTTTAATTTGAGGAAATGTATTTAACTACTAACTCAGCTCCTCAACTTGTTATGGGCCCATCCCAGTATTCCATTCTTGGTAGGGAGTGTCTTTGTACCCTGCCTCAAAAAGAGAACAAAAATGAAAGAAAAAAGTATTTGCCCTCCCTTCTTGATGATGTATCTAGGACTTTGCTATATTGTTTGCATTTAACTCTAGTGAGTTTTGGATGTTTTTACCTGAGAGGTTTTGATAGGAAGAGAGTATGAAAAGACTGGACCACTGCTACTGCGAAGATATTTCCAAGGAAAGGAAAGGGCATGGAACTGGCAGAGCAAACTAGCCAATTTCTTCATTTTCCCTATACACATTAATGCCAGGTATTGCCAGAAAGCAACTTGTTGACTTATGAGACAACTATAAGCAGACTATTCAGCCAGTGTTGAATTTAGCTAGAAGAATAGCTGCTTTGGACCAATTATTACAGTCTAAACCTAAAAATGGATTTAAATGCACTGTCAGATGGGTAGTCTATGTCCAGGTTTCATCAAGTCAGGTATATTTATAATTTCTGCCAAATTTTTACACTGCTATCATGATGACCAGACATCACTGTGACACACTGAGCTTTAAGGTGAGAATAATATTCAATTGGCTCACAATCCAGGTAAATTCAGTGAATTGGAAGCCTCTGAGTTCTTCTGTCTTTTGGTAGAGCAAAGACAGAATTTGCTTTCTGTTAAGGGTCAGATATAAATATTTTCAGCTTTGTACATCATGCGGTCTTGGTCATAACTACCCAACTCTACCGCTGAAGTTCGAAAGCAGTCATAAGAAGTACATAAACAAATGAGAGTGGTTGTATTCCAATGACAGTTTATTTATAGGAGATTTGGCCCATGGGTGTAGTTTACAGACACATATTCCAGAAGGTGGGGCTGGTTACTGCTCAGTTGCTCACCTAGCATGCTAATTAACTACAGAAATTCATTATTCAACTTCCAGAGGTTGAAAAGTCTAAGATCAAGGCACTAGCAGATTTGAAGTCCAGTGAGGAGCCGTTTTGTGATTCATCAACTGTGCTTTCTTACTGTGTCCTCACATGGCAGAAGGGGTGAGTCAAGTCCCTGGGGCCTCTTTTATAATCCTCCAATCCCAGTCATGAGGGCTCCTACCTCATGATCTAATCATCTTCCAAAGCAGCTTCCCCGCCCAAGTTCCCAATGTTATCTTCCTGGTGATGATAAGGTTTTAACTTGTGAAATTTAGGATGCAACATTCAGACCACAGCACCTGCATACCTGGTTCTGAGCACCTGCTTCAGCTCAGCTATTTCAGGTTTCTTGACCATTTTGTCATTCCATAATCTCACCCTGTTTCATGGATTGTTTGGCTAAGCATGGAGCTTTTGGGGGCAGGTATTTGGCCTAGAGGTTAAGAGACCCATGTATGTCCCACATAAAAGTTGTTGGGTTCTGTCCCCAACTCCTGATTCCAGCCTTCTGTTAGGGTGGACCCTTGGGAGGCAGGAGTGATGGGTTCCAACAGTTGGGGTTCTGCCACCCACAGGGGAAACGTGGGCTGAGTTTCCAGAACCCAGCAAGCTGTTGAGGGCATTTGGGGAGTAAACCAGTAGATAGGAGCTCTGTCTCTCCATCTGTCTGCCTCTCAAAATAAAGAAAAAAAAAAAAAAAAGATGGAGCTCAGGCAGCCTGCTTGGAAGCTTATTTATACTGAGATCCAACTAGGCACCCATGTGTAACCATGAGACATGTCTCGTTGGTTACTTTCTTGGCATACGTCAAACTGTTATATAATTCTCAGCTGACTCACCTTTGCAATGTGGAAAACAGGTTGTACCACCTCATGCTGAAAGGAAGCAGAAACTGAGCTGATGGCTTCTCAGCAAATTCTTGGGGTGCGGGAGACAGATTAGGTTCCATCTCTTATTCTGTGAACCTTTAGCTGTCAAATTAGTGCTACAGATGAGATTGCTATGCTATCAAATTGTCTTCTCTTACTGAAAAAACTGTTCGAATGGTTCCATGTCACTTGGAATGTAATAAATGTCATATTTCCTCATTTTGCTAAATTACATTAATATAGCTTAACATTTATTTTCCCAAGATTGACGAGAAGTGTAAGGTTGGTGACTTTAGGGCTCTCTTTTCTTACATTAGGCTACACAAAGACCCCAAGATTTGTGGGGTACAGGAAAATAGAGGAAGCACCAATCCTCAATCTCTGTTTGCTTGTGAATTAAAAATTAATAAATATGTTGCCCATTTCACCAGACATCGTACTCAGTTATTCCAGCAATAAAGGGCTACAGTTTAATGAGTCTCATCTATAAACTGATTTTTTTTTCTCAGTCACAAGTATCAAACCAATGTCCCAGGAACTTGCCTGCTTCCCTTCTCAAATTTTAAATTGCCTAGCCTCTAAGTCCTTTCTTTTTTAGGCAATCAAGGTTAATTTTCTTGTTGGGCCCTGAGTGTCAAAATTAGAAATTATTTATCACACATGGTGACTCATTTTGTTTTAATCAAAATCCTATATCTTTAGAGTGAGCATGTAAGCTCCAAATTAGAATCCCTACTACTCTAGCGTCTTACTCCAACCAGCTCCATTCATTGCTATTACAGTGTAGTCTTAGAGGGGAGGTGAATTACTTTATTTTACTGCTGATGAATATATAGTAAAGGCATGCTATAATTTGATTTCTCTGTATGATATTTTACTACATAAAAAATTTAAACAAACCTCTCTGTTGTAAAGATTCTATTTATGTTAGCCCAGTGGTTCTCAAGGTGTGCTCCTTGGACCAGACGTCTCAGTATGTCCTGGAGGCCTGTTAGATATGCAGTCTCCCACAGGTTCTCCCTTCAGCTTCTCAGCAAGCATCGTTTTAGCAGGAAGCCTGGGGAAGGTGGGGGCAGCCATGCTGGATCTCTGTTCTACCCTCAGCCCCTCCCTCCTAGGCCTCCGGTCCCAGGTCACTCAGGGCAATGGCGCTCTTTGGCCTGGGCTCTTACCCGAAAGCTTAGGATCTTGGGAGTGGTCTCAATAGTCCTCATTTCAGGATGTCCTCTAGGTAATCGGGATCTATATGCAAGTTTGAGAATGTCTGTTCTTGAACATATGATACTTGGATGTGAACATTCCCTTGAAAAAGATCAGTCATCTAGAACCAACGGTAACTCCTTAGGATGGCCTCCAGGCCTCTGTTCTTCTCTTTCCATGCTGTCTTGGAATGCACATTCCCTCCACATTTTAATTGATGCCGCTTTGTGCCTATGAGAATTCCCAAATATATAAGAGACCTATTCTTTTCTTTCTGGCTTTTTACCCCTGCTTCATTCCAGGAAAATTCATACTTTAATGTTCTGACTTTACTGGAAATTGTATTCATCATCTTTCCCCTTGCATCCATTTTTATTTCATGTTTTTTCCCATTATCATTAGTTGTCTTAGACATAAGTATGGGTTGAATTAGTCACTTCAAGTGCAAAATAAAGAATCAACAACAACCTTAATAATCAAAATAAATAGTATTTAATGACATATTAAAATGCTAAATTTTTTAGTCAATGAAAGAAAATCCATAATGAATGAAACAAAATTTTTTTTGCAAAAATAGAATAGCAACTTTGCTATGCCAAATCATATTAGAGACAAGAAGAAAAAAAATCAGTAATATTGATCCTATCTTTATTTCAAATTTTGATTTTTTTTTCCACCATGGAAACTTTTGCATAAATTTTTATTTTAAAAATGTTGCATTAAACTATTATCTATCTTAGTTAGTGAGGTTTTTTTTCTTTTTGATGCCCATTTAAATTTTGTGCCTGAGGTGAATCCTCACCAAATTCCCCAAGGTTGGACCTTGAGGGTTTCTCCTCTGCCTCACACACAGACACAGTTCTCTGTTCTCAGGAACCTTCAGTGATTACAGAAGGAGCCGGCGGTAAGGAAAGAAAGATGATTGGATGCAACGATTTGACTGAAAGGTCACCTGACCTATTAACCTCATTGTCTGCCTCTGTTTTATGTTAGTATGGCATAGCTGATACCCTGGTTGGAGAGGAGACACAACCCATTTTGGCTTGAAAGGTATACAGGAGCAAGTGTTGGATCCTCTTGTGTTGGCTCAACAAGTGATGGGGCCCCGGGAGAAAAAGTTCCCAAGTAAGAGAAGTGTTGAAATAGAAGGGAGGAGTCTACAGAAAGGAAAATAGCCTCAACGTGCCCAGGGTTGATGGTTATCTGCTCATCTCTAGCAACTGCACACTCAGTGCCTATGACACAGTCTTCTACTTGCTCACATACTGCTCTGTCGTTGGTATTTGAATGAATCACATGTACATATTTCTCTTCCATCAATTTGATTGTACTTTTTAATTTCAGGAATCAGGTTTTCTCTTTTTGTTTTTGATCCTGTTCTTTGAGGAGAATAAATCAAGTAGCCACTTCAGAAACATTCTCTGTGCTGTGTTAGACTTCATCCAGTCTTGTCTTCATTCAATTCACCATACAGTTGAGGTGAAATCCAATTGAGGAGATGTTATTGAATTAAGCAACTCAGCATTTTTAGAAGTTCAAAATTGAGTTGCTTTCAGTGTCTATTTGAAGATAATCTCAACTCCCCAGCAGGTCCTCCAGCAATGAGGTAGATGCCTCCAATACAGATACACATGAATAGCACACATAAAATAACTGAAAACATTCAATCTATGTATCAAAACAAATTCAGAGTTAAATCATGTTCTTAAGGCATAGCAGTGTTTCTTTCATATATTTCCAAACCAAATCCTGCATGCACCTACAGCCAACTCATGGGTCTTTGAAGATGCAAGCATTCTGAACACAAATTCACCTTTCAAGCCAAACTTTCAAAACCCAGCCCACAAACGTGCACCTCATAAATCACCAAATAGCCTCTTCAGTTGTGATACTGTATGAATAAAATTGTCAAGACTGTTTTCCTTTTATAGCAGTTGATTCAGTATCTTTTAAAGTCTTCAAAGCTGTCGGATTTCTACAGCTTGAACTGCAATAAACATGCTTAGCTTTTCCTTGTATTTAGACGTTTACAATGCAGCATTTCAAGCTCTGACTTGTTTTGAAAGTTACTTTAGGAAGTTCAGATTTTATAACTATAGCAAGGTCGAGAGGCTTAGAAGTGATTTTCCCTACAACTTGCACTAGGTTTTGCATTGATAGTTTGAGAACACTGTCTTACCCAAGACACTGACAATCTTTCTAAGGAGCATTTGTTTTGATGTTCTAGAAGGAATTTAGCTGGAGCTCTTTTGGAACACTTTTGCATTGGCAAAAACCCATTCTGCTTTTGTGGGGCTTTGTGTCATCAATGTGGTGAATATGCCAACCCCCTCTGCTTGGGCCAGCACCAGCAAGGAGAAAAGTCTGTCAGCTGTGTGGTGACTTAATTGACAGCAAGCTGATGAATGGCCACATGAGATGGCAAGGTCAAGAGGAGAAAGCAGTTCTCCTACTAGGGTGGACCCCAGAGAGTCTTCTTGAATTCCACCTGTAAAAGCATCTTCTGAGACCAGTGGCACAGAAAGCTCACTGCAGCTGGGCTCCAGATCCATAGGGCGCACAAGTGCAGACCAAGGACGGGGTATTTCCATGGATCTTGTCTACAGAAGACTCCACAAAGGGTTACACGGTTGTCAGACACAGGAAGGGCTCCTACTGGTATGATACATCTACTCCTCCACCCTGGGAGGTGAGCAGCAGCTGTCCCAACTGTCCTGGAGAAAGCGTGAGTTGGAAGAGGGAGCTTCCAAGGCCTTCAGACTCACTTTGCTGCAGTGTAGATATGAAGAAACCATGAAGCGACTTTGAACAGTATCATGTTACCAGGAACTTTTAATTTAAAATGTTCTAAAATGATCTAAGTCTCATCCCTGCAGAAATGGGAGGGGAAAATTACCATGTGTGTGCATGTGCACGTTTGAGCATGCATTGTTCTCTGAATGTTGTCCTTCCAGGGTTGGTCTGCTCCCTCAGCACCTGCTGGCGGTGAGTCTGTCCCCTTGAGTTGGGTATAGTTTTTGGCCATGTTATCTAATGGGAACAAAATGCATCAGATTTTCTGGCAAGTGGCTGGCACATGTACATACGGAGCTCCTTGTCCTAACTTTAGTGGTTAGGAAGTTTCACCAATCATTTCATTGACTGGAATCCTACCTCCTTATACTGTTTTCAGCCTTAGTGTCTGAAAGGTACAGATTTGTTTTCTTATTTAGATAGCCCAAGGACAATCCATTAGCAAACTGGGATGTTGTGATTCTCTCAAGTGTTGGACAAAGGCAAGAAATGTCACTTGAAGCTATGATCTACCAAAAGTAACCGAATGAGCCTTCTTGTCAACTCTTTATTTCTTTGTCAAAGAGCCATCCCTAGATGGTATCTTTTTTTTAAAAAGTTGAAATAGGCCCACAGAGGACCTGTGCCTAAACAAAATTATAAAATAGAAAATATTTAATGTGTTTTTCATTTTTGTTTATACTTATTTTACAAAAATTCTATTAATAATAATTTTACATATTTTTTGTCTATAGCACAACATTTCAATCCATGCGTACAATATATCTTGATTAAATCAAGATAATGAACATTTTCTTATCTTTGATATTCCTTTATGATTGGAACCTTGGAGCTCCTTTTTTCTACTTGTTCTTAAAAATATTTAACAGGTTATTGTGAACTGTGGTCACCCCACTATGCTGTGTAACACCAGTAACATTCCTTCCATCTAATTCTGACTTGGCACCTACTATCCAACGTCTCTATATCATTCTCTGTTCCTCTGAACCAGCCTCTAGTAATTACTATTCTGTGTTTGAATAGAGCTTTTTTCTACCTTCCACATATGAGGAGGACATGGGGGGCTTGCCTTTCTGTGTCTGCTTTACTTCACTCAACAGAGCATTCTCCAGTTCCAATCAATTTTCTGCAAAGGACAGGATTTCATTAGTTTTTGTGGCTGTTTAATATTCCATTGTATATAAATACATATAACATATTTTAGTTATTCATTCATCCACATCTTGGCTATTATGAATAGTGTTACAGTAAACATGACAGCATAGGTGTCTCTTTAGATATAGTGATGGGATTCCTGGATCATATGGTAGTTCTATTTTTAAGGAATTTTTAAAGATTTTTAAGGAATCACCATATTGTTTTGCATAGTGGCTGTGCTAATTTACATTTTAAATTTATTTCAATTTAGTTGACAGACAGAAACAGATAGCACCCATCGGCTGGTTCTCTCACCAGAAGTCCTCGTTGAAGCCACCAGCTGAGGGCCGACCAGGAGCTGGGGTCTCAATCCAGGCCTCCCACGTGGGTAGCAAGAACCCAGTCACTTGAGCCATCACTACTGCCTCCCAGGGGCTGCATTAGCTGGAAGCTTGAGTTAGAAGCTAGAGCTGGATCTCAAACACAGCCACTCTGATACGGGATGTGGATGTCTTACCAACGAGATCAAATGACCACTCCGAAGGCATAAAATCGTTCATATGAAATCTACATGTACGTTCCATGAAGCAATCTGTCCCCATTTCTCCAGGCAAATGCTTGGGAATTACTGCACATCATATTCACAACGGCTGTGATAACACAATTAGTTAATAACTGTCAGATGGGTTAAAAATGTAAAGCAGAACGTGATTAGTCAAATCTTTGTCATCACTATAAATTGTTCTTGAGAAGACATTCAGTACATATTTTAGCTTTCTTTTGATTATAAATATCAAGATTTTAGTACACGAGATAAAATGCATGAACCAATCACTGACATAGAAATATATAAGAAACAAATTTAAAATGTGAAACTTGTTCTCACAGCATGAGCTAAGGCATGGTTTTCAGTAATAAAGAAAGAAACAATTAGGCCTGATTGATATCTACATGGCCAAATGGTTTCATAAAATTAGCCTTTTGGGGAGGTATTAATGAAATCAATGATTACAGTAATAGTTATTACATTAAGGATGCATATAAAAAATCTTTATTCTTATTAGTTGATTCCCACTGTACATTGCTAATGGATGGAGTTTACTAAATAAGTTGCTAGTGGAAATATGGAAAAATACAAGAGGAACCTCTACTCATTCTCATTATGTTCAAACAATAAAGATATTTAGGACAGGCATGTGGCTTTGGGGCCAGTAGTTAAAGACACCAGTTAAGTGCTCACATTCAGCGTCAGAATACCCAGGTCCAATACCTGACTCTGGCTCCTGACTTCAGTCCTACTACTGCAGACCCTGGAAGGTAGGGATAATGACTCAAGTCATTGGGAACCTGTCATGCACATGGGATACATGGATTGAGCTCTCATCTCCACGTTTCAACTCACCTGCTATTGTAGGCTTTTGGGGAGTGAGGCTGTGAGTGAGAGTGCTTTTGTGTGCTCTTCCTCTCTTTCAAATAAATAATTTTTTAAATGTTCAGATTGGCTTTTCCCAGGAATGGTAAGGGTACATCGTGTGTTTGAGATCAGATGGTCAGGTGCACAGCCTTTGTGAACAGGCCTGTTCTGCTAATATTTACCAAAGACCACAAGTTCCTGTAGCTGGAAAAGCTAGGAGCTAGCTTATTGTTTGAGCAAACTGAAGCTTTCTTTGGGAAATCTTGGCAATGGGAAATGCATTTGTGCATTTATTTATAACAACTGTCATACATTTTTCTCTCTAAAGAAAATAAGTCTTTAATTTCCTATTGAACTTGTTCAGTTGACAGAAAATGTTTTATACAGCAGCCTCATGTTTAAAACATGAAGCAGGAACAAACGACCAGTACTATATGGAAATCTTCTGAAAGAAAGAGCTTTGGGGCTGGAGTCATTTATATTGGAGACACAAAGATGATCTTATTAAGAGTGGTGCTGTATGAAAGAGATGGCTGAAATAATTTTCAAGCTTTGTCTCTTTAGAGTCTAGATAATGTGGTAGTAAATTGAAACAGGCACGCGATGATAATTTTAGAAATGGGTTTACAACCCAATTACGATGACTTTTTTTTTTTCATAGCATCTCCTAGTGTGATATTTTCCAAGTATTGGAGAATACCGTAAAACCCATCAGAGATAGACACAAACTACACAACATGCGTGACTTTCAGCAGCTCTTTTCCAGCCACCAGTTGACAGACTGTCCTCGACTCAAGATTGTTCAACTTACAATGTTTTGATTGTACAGTGGTGTGAAAGTAATTCAGTAGAAACTGTACTTTGGATTTGGATCTTTTTCCTGGCTAGTGAAATTTGGACCAATTCGTTCTCCTGGTGTTGGGCAGTGGTAGCAGCCACAGCGCCCACTCAGCCAAGTGAACTGAAGTGGAAACAATTGGTGCTCTGCTGTGTATTGTGCTGATGAACTTTGATGTCCAGTAGGTTAGGTGGGTTATGTAGATGAGTTTATGAATACATTGCCTTAATGTATACCCTTATTCTGTTGGAGTTGCTGTTAGAGGAAGGCACCTACGTTATTGGAGCCTCCTATTCTCCGTCTAGATTCTAGAAGACTACCAAACCCCTTTACTTTTTCACATTCCTCTGCATTGGCATTGGCACTTACCAGCCACAGCCTGGCCCGTTGATTCCATAATTACTCTTTTTAAAGTTTTGAAACTGAGTCAAGTCAGAAAATCCAACAGTAGCACCAGCAGATCCTCTTAGCCTAATATCTATTTCCAAATGGCCCTTGGTTCTCCTGCCCTCCCAGCCCCATAGTTGTTTTGAGCCAGCAGAGAAACAGTATTTTCAAACCAGCATACAAACACATTTCAAGAGTAATCTAGTGATCCTTAAATAAACTCAGGTCTGCGCCCTCCAGAGTGGACCCAAGTTTTCTGAGCAGATCTTGGCTCACTTAAGCAGCAGTATAAGAACTCTCTGGAAATAAAACAAAACAAAATAAATACAATATTTTGCCAGCTAATTAGCTTTCTGATTGCTAATTATGGTTATGGAATTTTTAGTTTCTATGCATTCCTCGTAGCCAAGATGCTAAGCTGATCTGGTATCAGTTGAGCCACAGCATGGTGAAAGATGCATGTGTGTCTTGAGTAAGTATCTTATCTTAGTGTATCTGTGTAAATATCTTCTTTCTACTCCAGTCAATCAAGCATTTTTATTGTGCACCTTCTTTCCCTAAGCACTACGCAAGGTGCAATAGGTCATACAAAGAAGCAAAAGATTTTATTCTTGGTTTCAGGTTTACAATTCCATTAACATATCCAAGTTTATGGAAGACTAATATATAGTGCGATTACTGGGTGTTGAGTTTAGCATGATAAGTTTCAGAGAATAATGAAAAGACATGCTGAGGCTGAACCGGGGAGATTTTCAATGAATAATGTCATACAAAAGCTATTTATAGAAGGGCTGTCTCAACAGGGAATGCTGGAAGAGCAGGCTTCCAGGAGATGATAGCAATTAGCAAATGCCCCAACATGGGATGAGCACCATGCAATTGGAGAGTGAGGAGGAGACCTATTTCACTTTTATTCCATATTTATAAATGCAAAAGATACATAATACTTCTTCCCTAGACATAACTGTCTGTCTCAACCATGTAATTCCATCCCAAGGCAATATGTGATTCCAGATATAAAACGATTACCTGAAAGAGAAATGGTCTTTTTCTTCCTATTTTCATACCAAATTCATGGAACATCAGATCCATGTATGAGATTTTTCCCCCCATAATGTCAGGAAGTTAGTGTATGAAATACACAAAACGTTATTCTTAATAGAATGAGATTTGGGGGAAGTGATTTTAACTAAACAGAACCCAATACTTAGTAACTTATTGTACCGAAATTCGTAATACCATGATGAAAAAGGAACACATACTTCTCATTAACTGTGTCAAAACAAACTACTTTTAAGAGTACATTACATTTCTCAGGGCTCCTACCACTCATATGCGAGACCCACAATGCATTTCTAGCTCCTGGCTTTGGCCTGGCCCAGTCCTGGCTATTGAGGCACTTGGTCTATGAACCAGGATATGCAGGAACCTGTGTATGTCTATCTGCCTCTCAAAGGAAGAAAGAAACCGAAAATTGCAAATCACATTCTGCCATTAGAAACAGAGGCTCCGTATTATATAGCAAACTGGGAAAAATCCCATAGTAAGCACTTTTTGTCAAGCAAAAAATAAATTTTTAGTTCATCCTAGAAGTTGATCCTAGCATTGAAAGAGAAACTTGAATTTTATGAAGTAAGTTAGGTTTGGATGTTTCAAAGTAAGGAGTTAAGTTGTCTGTTAATAGAAATTCAGGATACACTTGACTGTTACTACCTTGTGGCCAATGATTCTTTTCTCTATTCCGAATTAGACTCCTACAGCATTTGATTACTGAGTGGCCTTCAAGAGTGAATTTTTTTGGGGGGTGAGGTTCTCCCCCCGCTGTTGTTTGAGCAAATTAGAGCCATTTCAGTGAGGACCTGATCTTACTTCACCCTGGAAGAGATAAGACCATTCTGGAGATATGCAACCTGGATTGAAAGACTGAGTCCTATTTCCCAGAGTGGGAAAATGTATTACAGTTCATATAGCCTTTGTGGGTCAAGTTGAGAACATAGACCCAGATCATATCTCTAACCATGAGAGTTGTGACTCCCCTGAAAGTAGTGGATGATCCACTCTCCATCAGCCTGGGAAGAGGCAAACTTTGATATTGCAAGGAAGAACTCAAGACCGCGAGCCTTAGGCTGTTGGGCTGGGTCAGAGGGGAGGTGGAAGGGTCTTCACAGATGCGCTGGGACAGGGGTTGGTTGTTCTCTTGCAGATGGTATCAGAGAGGGAGGAAGACACTGTAGTGTCATTTAGGGGCTCCTGAAGAAAGTTGTCCTGGCTTTGGGACTGAGGGCTCTGTTGTACAACTCAAGGACACACGCAGTGTAACTTGCAACTTATTCTGCACACACGCAGTCCCTTCTATTTTCCATGAACGACAGGCTTGCTGTGATGTGCTGGTCTTAGTGATCATCAACGGAGGACAGCTTGCCCAGTTTAGAGAGCATGGGAAAGGGGCAGGTGTCAGGCAGCCAGTGTCAGCGTGTCGGGTAAATGCATGAAGACAACGAAAGAGGGACCCAAGCAAACGTGTGGGAGCATTGTCTCCTCTCGGAGATAGCCCAAGACACTTAATAGGGCCTCATGTATGGAAAACAAGTAAGTGGGACTCAAGCAATCATTTTGGGAACTCTAAAAGGAAATATGGCCTTAGTTTGTGATTTATCTAATTATATATCATTGTATAGTAAGTACCAGAGACTGCTCTCTTCTTTTTTCATTAGTGGACATAGCAAATCACATGCAACAGGATGTCTTCCAGAATCTCTGCTATGGTTTCCTTAGTTAATGAAGTATAAGGTGGGCTATTGGGAAGTCTTTGCCTGGAGGCAGAATATAATGGGAAATTTTATGGCCAGACCAAGGCTTCCTACTCATCCTATCTCTTTTTTTTTTCAAAGATTTATTTTTTTTTAAAAAAAGATTTATTTATTAGTTTGAAAGGCAGAGTTACAGAGAGGCTGAGGCAGAGAGAGAGGCTTTCCATCCGCTGGTTCACTCCCCAGACGGCTGCAATGGCTGGAGCTGGGCTGATCTGAAGCCAGGAGCCAGGAGCGTCTTCTGGGTCTCCCACATGGGTGCAGGGGCCCAAGCACTTGGACCAGCTTCTGCTGCTTTCTCAGGCCATAGCAGAGAGCTGGATTGGAAGTGGAGCAGCCAGGACTCCAACTGGTGCCCACATGGGATACTGGCACTGCAGGAGGCAGCTTTACCAGCTGTGCCACAGAGCTGGCCCCCGAAGATAGATAGATAGATTTATTTATTTGTTTATTTGAAAGTGTTACAGAAAGAGGGTGGCAGGGCCCCGAACACTTGTATCACCTTCTGGTGTTTTACCAGAAGTGGAGCCGCTGGGACACAAGACAGTGCCCACAGGGATGCCAGCACTGCAGGTGGTGGCTTTAGCCTCTACACCACAGTGCTGGTCTCCTCCCCAGTACTTCTTAATCACCATAGTTGTTCACTAAAAAGGAGACTGATAACTTTGCATAAGGAATCCAGGGACTTCAGAGAAAAAGGGACTTCAGCTCCTGCTCCCCCGCTTTGGAAGGACCAGGCTGAGCAGGTCAAAGTATTCAGAAAGGGCATTAAGAGCTTCCCAGGAAAATGTACCAACAAGCATGAGGTGTGTGAGGTGGTGACCCTTGGTCCATACCAGAGGAAGGCTATTTTTGAAAGAAAAACGTGGCTGAGATTGGAATTCCCTTAGGATCCAGCTATCCCCACTCATTGTTGTGGTTTGGAAGCAAACACCGAGGCTCTGAACATGGAGCACCCATCGGTTTAGGCGTGGTATTTCACTGCAGGATGGACACACTTTTGTGGCAGGGTGCAGAACTGGTTGGAACCATGACCTTCAAGGAGTGCAAAAAGCAAAGCGGTTAGTGCAGGGTCAAACTCCTTCCATCACAGGGCTGAATAAGCCGTGGGCTTCTTATACTTAAACATAAAAGGAGTCCATGTGTGTGGGAGAGGAATGCTTTCCAGAGGAGGTCTCAAGAGGGAGATGCTAGACTTCCCACTAACAAGTCATGCGGATGCTCCCTGGGACTATAAAAGGAAAGGATTGTTTCCTAGCCCTGTGTTAATGCATCAGGACATGTTTATTGTGTTTATGAAATTAAAGGTAAGTCACAATGTCACATTTTGTAGGGTAACCCCAAATCGTAAAACATGCCATGGTTTCTTCTTTATGTTTATTAATTAAAACAAGAGGCCTGGGAGACCTCAGATTAGCAGAAACCTCGAGGAAGATGGTCTTGTCTAGGAGATCAGATCATCTCGTAACTGACTCCGGACTAATTCCTAACTCTGCCTTGCAAAGGATTTCCAAGGAAGTCTGAAAGAATATGATAGGGACGCTGGGAAATCTGCCAACTTTGGCTTCTCATTGTGGATTTGCTTCGATTTGTTAGTTTGGTGTGTCAGGTAACTTCATGATTTACAAGACATAGTCACCCATATTACGTAAGCTGTGCCTCCCAACAGCACAGGTATTTAGAGCAGTGATAATTAATCATGTTGAATATATGAGGACACAGGGCCCCAAAGAGATTAAACTACATAAATATAAATGAGTGCAAAAGGCTTTAAATTTAAAGAATAGAGATATCTCATGCAAAGGGGTAAAGAGACACTTAACAGTGGGGAAACTGCTACATACCATTGTACACAAGTGATCAAGGTTAACACCAGCAATAAGGAAATATGGTAACTTCTTGTATCTCCTGATGTTACGCACTAACAAGGGTACAATATCACTTCTTTAGGAGTCTCGTCAAAAATATATACCCTGAATCATAACTAGTAGACACACCCAACATGAGACAGTCTGCCAAATAATTGACCAGTATTATTCAAAACTGTCAGGGCAAGGCTGAGCATTTGGCCAAGAATTTAAGATGCTTTTAAGACACCCACATCTCATGCCTGAGTTCAATATCTCATTCCAGCTTTTGACTTCAACTTCCTGCTGATCCAAACCCTGGGAGACAGTGGAGTGTTGATGGCTCTAATGGGGCTGCCACCCACGTGGGAGACACAGATTTAGTTAGTGACTCCAGACTTCACTCAGCCTTTCTGGACATTTGGGGTATTAACTAGTGGATGGGAGCTAGTGTGCTCTGTATCTGTTTCTCTCTCATAAATAATACATTAATTAATAAATAGCCAATTAATTAAATTTTCAATGTCATGCCCATAAAAGACAAAGACTCACAAGCCATCTCCTATTGAAAGAAACTTAGGAACTGTGCCTAGTAAATGCAATTTGGGCACTTTGATCCTGGACCCTGAAAAAGAAGATTAGTGGGCCATTCCATGAAATTTGACTATGATCTGTAGATTAGTTACTAGTGTTACTTGCCAATGTTAATTTTGTGATTTTTCTAATAGTGCTGTAGTTATGTAAGATGTTACCATTCAAGAAGGTTTTAAGAAAGGTATACAGAAACTCTGGGTAGTATTTTTGAGAATTTTTTAAAGTCAGAAATTATTTCAAAATGAAAATTAGAACAAATAATAAATTTTCTAACCAAGTCAATTTTTATCTTCAACAAATATTTACATAAAAATCAAAACCCAACTGCTATTTTAAATAAATGGTCATTTACTTAGATTAATAGTGCACCCATCAGTTCCCATAAGGGATCTTCTGCATTCTCCCATGGAATTCTGGCCAAGTCCAGAACTTGTTAGTAAAGATTATAGGCCTGGGGCTGGTCCTGTGGTGTAGCGAGTAAAGCCACTGCCTGCAGTGCCGGCATCCCATATGGGCACCAGTTCATGTCCCAGCTGCCCCACTTCCATTCCAGCTCTCTGCTCTAGCCTGAGAAAGCAGTGGCAGATGGCTCAAGTCCTTGGGCCCCTGTACCATCCTGGGAGACCTGGAGAAAGCTCTGGCTTTGGATTGGCTCGGCTCTGGCTGTTGTGGCCATCTGGGGCGTGAACCAGCGGATGGAAGACCTCTCTCTTTTTCTCTCTCTCTGCCTCTGCCTCTCTGTAACTTGTCATTTCAAATGAATAAATCTTAAAAAAAAAGACTATAGGCCTTAGATCCTCTTTTTTAAGATTTATTTTATTTCTTTGAAAGTCAGAGTTACAAAGAGAGAGGAGAGGCAGAGCATGAGAGAGGTCTTCCATCCACTGGTTCACTCCCCAGATGATCGTAACGGGCGGAGCTGTGCCAATCTGAAGTCAGGAGACAGGAGCTTCTTCTGGGTCTCTCATGTGGTGCAGGGACCCAAGCACTTGGGCCATCTTCTACTGCTATCCCAGGCCATAGCAGAGAGCTGGATCGGAAGAGGAACAGCCGGGAATAAAACCAGCACCCATATGGGATGCCAGCGCTGCAGGCCAGGGCTTTAACTCGCTGTGCCACAGCACCGGCCCCAGCCTTAGATCTTAATACTAGATCTGATTTTAAATCTCAACCTTGCCATTTTTCACCTATGTGAACCTCAGTTTCCCTATCTGAAAAATGGGAATAAATAGCAATATCATAGGATTATTGTGGGATTGAAGGTGTCAGTGTTTGCTAAACTTAAAACAATGCTAGGTACATACACATTCTGGCTTTTGAATTATAATTGAAATTTTTAAAAAAGGATTTAAAAAGGTAGATTCGTGGGCCAGTGACCACTTGTCAAATGGCTATGTGGTTTGACTTTTCACCAACCTAAACGGACATATTTGCTCAAAAGCTGCTCAAAGCCTGCTCACTACTAACATAAGAGGGAGGAGATGTCAGGTACACAAATTCCCCAGAGAGATATTGACAATAATAAGTGACTAGCAGCTAAAATCTTGCCGTGGAAAATATCCCAGCTGTCCCACTGCCTCTGGAGTCCTTTGGCTACTATCACTAGAGGATGGAGTGGGAGGAAGAGTCCCTGCCCAAAGCTTAGCGCCCGTGACAGACAGCAGGAAAGAAGCCACAACTGCTCATAGTCCAGCAAAGCCTGCCCCGAGTGGGCGGACAGGGCTTTAAAACACTTGGAAAGGCTCTTCAAAGAACAATTAAAAACAACCTCCCATGGTGGGAGGTGAATCTAGCTGGGAAGCTCTTGCTTACTTTCCCCAGGGTAGAATTCCCAGGCTTCTGGATCCTGGTGGAGCGCCCTTGGCAGTGGACACTGAACTATGTTCCCTTTTCACTTTCCCCGGGCTCCGAGTGGTAGATTGGAGGACAAGGGTGAAGAACATCTGGCTCTCCTGAAGTTGAAAGCGAACTGAAGTCAGCAGGTGGGGGCTGGAGGTTGATGAAAATACTAGGTTGAAGTTCATCTTGTGGACAACTCTTGGCTGTGGTGTTATTTATTTCAAATTTTATACTGCTGAGCTCCTGTGGGCTTATTACAGACCAGTTCATAAACAAGCACATGCTAGGTTGTGTCCTGGGGCTAAGTCATGGGGTTGGGTGACTCTGGGGTTGTGTATCCGAGGTAAGAGGGGAGCCACAGCCGAGGACTCAGTGTCGTAAACTGGAATTCCAGGCTACACCCCTATTTGGGCAGAAGAATGAAGAAAAATCCATGAACAATGCACAAGTTTTAAGGCACCAAATTCATGTCTTGAATTGTTTTAAAAAGAGTTACTGTGAACTAAAGGCAACAAATAGTCTCACAGAGCATCCAGCTTTTTTTCAGAGTGCCTGAAAAAATGTAACAATATTTTGGAGAATTGATGTGCTCTGTAAAATAATGTTAGCATGTATTTAATATTTCTAATATTGTCATCATTTATTCAATGATCTCATAAATATCTTTTGAGTGCCTACCTTGAGCCAGAACTTAGAAGCCAAAGATTTTCATTTTTTGTGATTTTTTTGGTGAGTTGATCATTTTCCCTTCATAAGGATACTTCTTGTGATATAATGAGTATTGAGAATCCGCCCCACCCCACCGACTTAGAATCAATCCCTTTATGACAACTCACTGTGCACATGGATGGTAATGTTTGCATGTTTGAAGCCATCGAAACTCACTGGATGAAAGGATGGGTCATCACGAGAGGCTTATGTATGGTAGCCCTGTCTGAGCAACGCAGTAAAAGGGAGGCTTCACATTCCCAAATTACACAGGAAACAAAAAGACGTTCATTTCTCACCATGAGGTCAATCTCAGTGAGTTCCCAGGAAGACAAGTCACCATCAAAGAGAGAGACGCATACTGATTCTATGAGCTCATTTAGTCTGAAAGCCCAGAGTGTCTTCTCACAGCACAAAATGTCACAGGTACTCAAAGACATTGAAAGAGAACGAGTGGAAAATGAGGGAAAAAGTATATTTGAGATGGAGAGACTCAGACAGAAGATTAAAATGGAAAGGAAATAGAAACAGAGGGAAAGTAGGTACTGGCAGAAGGACAGAACACTCTCCTAATTCTTTTACTCCTCCCCCCGCACCCCGCACCACTATAGGGCAACTTAGAAGTGCTGCTAGAGTAAGCTCTGTTCCTTGCTGCACCCTATCCATCACCCTCATGAGAAGTTCCTGCCCAGAGTCAGTGTCAGAAACTAAACAAGGCACAACCCCAATATTTGATGGCACGGTCAGGGAAAGATCATTCTATGGAACCAGTTCTAGATGAACAGCAATCGGATGGCTTTTTGTCTGTGAAGTCTGGGCAATGGTTTGTAATAGAGCGGCTGATGGATGCCAGGCCAGTCCATAGACTTTTCCCTTGTGTTGTCAGGTAGTCACCATGGATAACAGTGGTTTTGGGAGCTAATAAAATGGCACTTGGAGAGTTCAGAAATTGTTAGTGTAATTTGTTAGTTTGGATTCAGCCTGATCCAGGGGAAAAGAAGAACTCTGATAAAAACATTTCTTCCAACCATTTGAAAGAGTGAACTTGTTATTTGTGACAAAGAATACCTATCATCAAGGCCTCTTGAGGAGCATACCGAGGTCTTAGCGTCTTTGGTGGTTGGAGATCTTGGCCGTAAACGTCGTTGACAGAGCGGTCGGTAGCTTACATTAGTGTTTGCTGTCCCGTCGTCCTGCCAAGTTCTTCTCCAAGTAAAGTTTAACAGTTTCCTGGGGTTCGGCAAGGAAAATCCTGGATCCTTTACTATCAACAAATGAAGCAGCTGAGAAGGTGGGCCTGCTCAGTGTGGCATCTCCTCAAGGGATGTGCCTTTGTGCAGAGGACATGAGTTCCCTGGTGCCGTGCCAAGTGTGTGGAGGGGCCTCCCTTCTGGGAGGGCCTGCTCAGCAGATCAGCTTTGCCATGACGGGATATTTGAAGATCCTTACCAACTTGCACATACAGAGAAGAAGGCTGGAGAGGTGGAGGCTGCCAGAAAGTGGAGACAAGTCAAATTGCTGTCAACTGGTGAATGGAGAAATTCAAGTGGTCTGTCTGTGCAGTGTAATGTTATTCAACTAGAGAAAGAATCAAGTACAGCACTGATAGCATAGCACAGATGAACCTTGAAAACATCAAGACCACTAATTGTCCAATTCTGCTGACAAGAAAAGTGAAGCATAGATGTAAAGAAGATATGAGCTGGTACCGTGGCTCAACAGGCTAATCCTCCACCTTGCGGGGCTGGCACACCGGGTTCTAGTCCCGGTCGGGGCGCCAGATCCTGTCCCGGTTGCCCCTCTTCCAGGCCGGCTCTCTGCTATGGCCCGGGAGTGCAGTGGAGGATGGCCCAGGTCCTTGGGCCCTGCACCCCATGGGAGACCAGGATAAGCACCTGGCTCCTGGCTTCGGGTCAGCATGGTGCGCCAGCCGCAGCGGCCATTGGAGGGTGAACCAACAGCAAAAAGGAAGACCTTTCTCTCCGTCTCTCTCTCTCTCTCTCACTGTCCACTCTGCCTGTCAAAAAAAAAAAAAAAAAAAAAAAAAGAAGATATGGACACCCAGAAAAGGAGGTCATTTGAAGACAAAGATTCAAGGAATGGGACCATAAGACAAGGGAGCTGCAAACAATGAAAGTGAAAAGAAGTAAAGAAACAGATTTCCACCCAGAGCCTCTGTAGGGGATGCGGTCCTGCTGACATTGGGATTTCAGACTTCTCTTCTCCAGACAGGCCAAGAAGAACATTTGGGCTCCTTCAGTAAAGAGACATGGGATGTTAGTATGTGCAGCTAGTGATGCTGCCCCAGCGCTTCCGAGGAGATTGGAGCCTATGTGCTCATGCTAGGTCTGCCATGGCGCCAAGGACCCTAAAGAGCATAGAAACCCCAGCCATGCCCGATGCATAACAGACAAGGAGGCAGCACATTTCAGAGTGCGTGCTCTGCAGTCACAAAGCCTGAGCTCAGAGCCATCTGGGAGACCACCCTCTGTGTGACCTGAAGGACAGTGTGAGGACTGTGTTCAACCTCACTGATAGATAACAGGGAGGAGAGCCTGCTTGCCAGGAACAGCTGTCAGGGGCGACAGCACCAAGTCAGGTCAGGGCTCAGGTGGCTCCTAGAGCAGCTGATCCCACTGCTCCTACCCCTGCAAGGCTACAACAAGACCTGCTTTGCAGCACAGCCTCCCTTTTCGCCCACTTTTGGCTCTCTCCCTCCAGCCTGTCAGGTTTCCCCCAGCCAACAATAAACCTTCCCACGACTCCAATGTTTAGTGTCTTTCATAGCGGCCTTTCAGCGGGGCCAGGTGGGAACGTGGAAAGCAGAAGGAAATGGAGCCCCTTCTGGATTTGGGAGGCCTCTGACGGACATTAGTCAGCCACCCAAGAGATGCGTGTGATAGGATCGGACTTGTTGTGAACAGGATCGCTCTGGAGTCCTTGTAATGTTACCAAATCGTGATTTTGATAGGCAGCCTGCGTTAGAGACACCAAAGCCACTGACACCTGTGGGGGAATGTTGTTGCTTCAAGGCTGCCAACAAGGAACCAGCAGCTGTGCTCCAAGCAGACCACTCCTGACAGTTTTGCAAGAGAAGCTTGTAAGAAAAAGGGGCGTCTGTTGGTGAGGATCAGCCTGGGAGTTGGTCGGTTGAGAAGGGGCGGGGCTGGTCTGTCTGCACCTGCGCCGGTCTGCAACATGGTTGTTCATGAGGCGAGTACCCCCATCTTAACGTGTTTACTGGTTGTAGAATGTGGCAGTCAACTTTGTAAACAGAGCACTTAGTAGCTTACATTGCACTTTGCTGTCCCATGGTCCTGAAAAGTACTTCCCCAACTGTAGTTTAATAAAGTTTCCTGTTGTTTAGCCAAATGAGCCAAAAGGTTCAGTTAGGTCCCTCTCCCTTAACCCTGCAGCAAGTAGATGCACCTCTGTAGATTATTTGTGGAAATGTTTTTGTTTTATGAGGAAAAGATGTATGTCATAAATGAACGAGGACTTGCTGGTTTAAAACTGCAACACAGTGGTCATTTTGTGAACGGTTAGATGGGCTAATTGGCAGTTATGTCTGTCGGCAGATCAGTTAACAGCAGTTGGTTTGATCAAGGCTATACATGAAGAAATACTTGCCTTCTGATTGGCCGTTATTTTATTCCTGCCCTGATAGGTTAAAGCTAGGTCTGGTTGTCAGAAAGCAGCCAATCAGAGAGAGCCACTGCATGTTCACGCAGGGCAGACACTGGGAAGCTTCTTTGGCAGCTCTTCCCTTGCAGTGGCCTCCTGACTGCTGTGGCAAGAGGTTTCTCAGCTTCAAAAATCTTGCTAGGCTCACTGCCTTGTCCACATGGAAATTCTTTTTTTTTTTTTTTTTTTGACAGGCAGAGTGGACAGAGAGAGAGACAGAGAGAAAGGTCTTCCTTTTTGCCGTTGGTTCACCCTCCAATGGCCGCTGCGGCCAGCGCACCGCGCTGATCCGAAGGCAGGAGCCAGGTGCTTCTCCTGGTCTCCCATGTGGGTGCAGGGCCCAAGCACTTGGGCCATCCTCCACTGCACTCCCGGGCCACAGCAGAGAGCTGGCCTGGAAGAGGGGCAACTGGGACAGAATCCGGCGCCCCAACCGGGACTAGAACCCGGTGTGCCAGCATCGCAAGGCGGAGGATTAGCCTAGTGAGCCGCGGCGCCGGCCCAGAAATTCTTATTTGAAGTGAGGCAATAATCAAGATCACCTTCATCTTCCCATAACATTTCATGAAGAACTCAGAAGGAATTTAATAATATTATTTTCAATAACTTAAACGACTCTCCATGTGTCTGCTGTTAAAATTGTTTTCACGGCCGGCGCCGCAGCTCACTAGGCTAATCCTCCGCCTTGCGGCGCCGGCACACCGGGTTCTAGTCCCGGTTGCCCCTCTTCCAGGCCAGCTCTCTGCTGTGGCCAGGGAGTGCAGTGGAGGATGGCCCAAGTCCTTGGGTCCTGCACCCCATGGGAGACCAGGATAAGTACCTGGCTCCTGCCATCGGATCAGCGCGGTGCGCCGGCCGCAGCGCGCCTACCGCGGCAGCCATTGGAGGGTGAACCAACGGCAAAAGGAAGACCTTTCTCTCTGTC
Organism: Lepus europaeus; assembly: GCF_033115175.1. Taxonomy (NCBI): domain Eukaryota; kingdom Metazoa; phylum Chordata; class Mammalia; order Lagomorpha; family Leporidae; genus Lepus; species Lepus europaeus. The sequence continues at coordinate 39,454,535 of NC_084832.1, read as the reverse complement.
TCTCTCTCTCACTGTCCACTCTGCCTGTCAAAAAAAAAAAAATGTTTTCACATCGTCACAGGTGTGGTAAGAAACTGCATAATCACTTGTCTAAATTGACCAGGAATCTTTAGTGGCCAGCAACAGAAACTGACCCTAACTACTGTAAAGGGGAATTTTCCTGGATGGATATGGGCTACCATAAAATTGACGGAAGAGCAGAAGTGGGCCTCAAGGAAGGTGGGGCAGCTCAGCGGCTCCAGGTAGTCCGTGTCAGAGTGCGGTCTCTATATGGGCACTGGTCCTAGCATCAGTCTGCATCCCCCATTTTCTGTTAGTTGTGTCCACCTTTAAGAGAATACCATGTCTTTCCCCCATTCATCCAATTCTTCATCACATATTTATCTAGTGCCAGGGACCCTCTTAGATGCCAGGGTCACAGTAGAGAATCAAGCAGACATCCTGCCAGCATGCTACTTCCATTCTAGTGAGGAGAGACTGGCAATGCCTCACCAGACACAGTGAATGAAATCTCTGTTCATAAAGATGGAAATGCATGTTATGGACAATAAACAAAGGAGAGGAATGGAGACGGTGCTGCAGGGTTAAATTGAGCATCCAGAAAGGGTCTACCTTAGGAGGTGGTATTTGGATGAAGACATGGCAGAGGTTGATATTTGCGTGGGGAGTGACTTTCCTGGTAGGGGGGCTCGTGCAGGCTTGCATTTTACAAGGTTCCCTCTGACTGCTCTGTTGAAAATACACTAAAGGCCACATACAGCAGAATCAAGGCCAGCCATGAGAAGGTGTCTGCAGTCACCCACGTGGAAGATGATTTGGGCTTGGGAGCGTGATCCCAGTGCAGGGCAAGAGACGTGATTGGGTTCAGATTTTTTTTTTTTTTTCAAGGAAGAACTGAGAAGATTAGTAATTAGGATATGAGGCTACTCCAGATTTTCTGGCCTGAATATTTCTGAAGATGGAAAAGGTTATGGGAAGCAGCAGGCTTAGTGGGTGATTGGAACTTGTTTTGGATGTGTTAAGGGTGAGACTAAGTAGAGGTGTCAGGAGTAGGCAGGCGGACATGCTGGTAGGCAGTGCAGTACAAGGGAGAGGCGTGTGCTGTGGTTATTCATTTGGGAGACATCAGTAGATGCCTGGCATTTAAAGCCACAAGACTGACTGAAGTCAACATGGGAGTGAGTTTGGAGGAAAAGAAAAGAGACGTGAAGCTGTGGCTTGAGGAGAGAAACCAGAAAAACGGAGATAGGAAGCAATGACTTAATTAACTAAACAGCTATATTTTGTGGTCATCCTTGGGTCTGGGAATGGGAGTACCATGTTTCCTGGGTCACCACACTAGTGGGCAATGTTGAACGTGGTTCCCCAAGTCCCCCTTCAGAAGGAATGGACCTGGTACAGGCATCAAAACATGTGACTGCCATACTCCTCTTTCCAGAGTTTCTTTCATGTTCATGTAACTATTTTGACAAAAGATGTGAAAGGAATTTCCTTATTGAGTAACAAGAGACACGGATCTGGGTTATATAAAATTCCTGAGTTATTGAGCATATATACCCTTTTATTTCTTTTTTTAACTTTTATTTAGCAAATATAAATTTCCAAAGTAAAAAAGAAAAGAATACCTATCATCTATCTGTCTATCATCTATCTATCGATCTATCTATCTGTCTATCTATCTATCAGCCTGTCATTCATCTTCCCACATGGTACATCTGTTGCACTCAATTTCCTTTGCCACTACAAATCTATGGCCTTCAGCATCAACTCAGCATACCCTGGCAATCTTTTTCCTTGTCCTTTCTAGCACATCATGGACGTTCATTGCCCTAGCCACCTTCATTAAGTTTTTTACTCTCTGATCTTGAATCAGCCTGCCTGTGTTTGGCAATACTCCATCTGATTCCTTAGCTCAGCATATAAGTGTTCAGTCCTTAGTGTTGATTTTTCATGCCTTCTCTTAGACAGGATATGAGACCCTAAATAGTCTCATTACTTGGCTTCTAGAATACTATTCTCTGTCCCTCCCCTTAGCTCTCTGAATTTTGTTCCTGTAAAACTTATTCCCCCACTTTCCCCTTCAGTGTTCCCATTTACCAGGACTGTGTCTGGGACTTCCCGTAGCACTCTCTCACTGAGAAATCTCATCCCCCCCCCCCCCACCCCATGTAACCCACTGGTGTGCCCAGCACTCCCAAGTGCATACCTCCAGGTCCAATTCTTTCCCATCAATGCACACCACAGTAAGTAAAACACACAATGTTTGAGAAAGATGCCCCTTTTCTCCTCCCAAACATTCTCCTACCTAGCGTCTTTCTTGGCTTGGTGAGAAGAATGTCCACCCAATAAATAACTCAGGGCCAAACATGGGTTTCTTGGACTCATCTCTCATCTTCTCCCACATTTCAGTCTTCACCTCCTTAATATTTTCACCCGTCTTCTCAATCTCTCTTCACCTCTTTTTTTTAAAAACGATTTATTTATTTATTTGAAAGAGTTACACAGAGAGAGGAGAGGCAGACAGAGAGAGAGACAGAGAGAGAGGTCTTCCATCTGCTGATTCACTCCCCAATTGGCTGCAATGGCCAGAGCTGTGCCTGAAGCCAGGAGCCAGGAGCTTCTTCCCAGTCTCCCACGCGGGTGCAGGGGCCCAAGGACTTGGGCCATCTTCTACTGCTTTTCCAGGCCACAGCAGAGAGCTGGATCGGAAATGGAACATGGGATCCAGCAGTGCAGGCGGCGGCTTTACCTGCTATACCACAGTGCCGGCCCTGTTCTCTTCACCTTTTTAATTTGGAGAACTTTAACAATTTTCCAGCCTCAATTCTTGTACACTTCTAATTGATAATCCACATTTCAGCCAGAGTGATCGTTTTAAAATTCGAGTGTAACTAAATTACTTGTCTACTTAAAACACATTAATGGATTCCTGTTGCTTTATGGCCCTGGGACTCTTAGCATTATGGATCTGGCCTGGTGTAGCCCGCCCTCTGCCAGACTCCCAACTTTTCTGTTTCTCACTGCCAGTCTATGTTCCAGTTGTTGGCCAGCAAAACAATTTGTGAGCTGAACAGCTTGAGAAAAAGCTCTTGCAGTCTTTTCTTACATCTAAAAGGCATTCTCAATGGACTAAGAATAATTAGGCTTGATATTTCATTTGCCTCCATCAGCATATGTTCCCATTTTTATATTGTGTTGAATTTTGTCATCATTGGATGTTCTTTTGATAGCCTTCTATCTTATCTATACCAGCTGTGGAGGTCCCATGTGTTCATCTCACATCGTATCTGATATCTGCTCCCACTGAGAAAAGAAGGCTGGTTGGTGTTCTAACAGGAAAAGTGGAAACATCTAACACTATAGTGCCAGTATCTAAGGATCTCCAGCAATAGCATGTGTCATTAATTTCAGCCTTTGATAATCCAAGAAGTTTGGAACATTCCCACCCCCTACTCTTCTGCAGAATTCGCAACTCTGCCAAGTGTGTAGCTCATTGGGATATTAACAAGCTAGATTTTGAGATGTGGAAAAAAGAAATGGTCACATCTTTGCTTCGAATCTTTAAAAGAGCACTCAAACAGAGCGGTGTGATGAGGAAGGCAGAACACCAGATTCCATTTCCAGCTTTCCCAGGAGCAAGGGGTGTGATTAGGGGCAAATGCCTGCACTTTTCCAGGCCTCAGTTTCCTCATTTATTAAACAAGAACCTTGGCTGATCTCTAAAACTATTTCTAGCAGCAAAGCAAAGCAAACGAAAATTTGACAATTTTTTTTTTTTTAATTCCTGCCCAACTAGGTGACCATGGACTATTTCCTTCATCGGGAGAGGAAATAAAAATAAACTTCTGTATTTTCCAAAACTAAGTGGCCCTTCTTTTGGGCTTTCAGACCCTCACTGCCTACAAATCAAGTTATGTCCACTTTGAAGTAGTTAGAAAAATGGCAGGCACTTTTGGTTCGCACCAGGGACCCTACTGCTGACGTTTCACAGATGCTGAGAGTCTTCTGCTTGCTTCGACAGGAAAAGCAGCCTTTTTCCTGTGTGATAGTTGTCCTAGAGCATTTGCCACCCTAAAGTTAGTGTGTAAAGATGACTATTTTGAAAACTGGAACCAGCTAATGACCAGAAGGAGTGGTTTTTGTGCAGAGGGTGTTGCCACGTCACGTCAGCCTCCTCAGTTCCTCACTGCGCTCCAGGAGAATGCACCACTCCTCTCTCCGCTTTCAGAAATGCCAGAGACATGGGATGTTCGCACTAGAACCAAACAGAGACCACAGCCTGCATTTCAGCCTCATCCCAATTGGAAATCATGGCACGTTCCGGTGGACTATGTTTTCTGATAAAACCACAAATTACAAATCAGGATGAAAATATAATTGGAAAAAATCCTCTATTTTGAAATTAATACATAAGATACACATACAAGGGAACTTTAAAACTGTTCATGGGACAAGAGAATTAAAAGATAACTTTATTTTGGTGCAAAAAGACTTGAAAGTCTGGCACCCACATTGTGGTGCAGAGTGCCAGTTTGAGTTCTAGCTGTTCTACTTCTGATTTGGCTTTCTGCTAATGGACCTAGGAAGGCAGCATAAAATGGCCCGAGTAACCTGGGGTCTTGCCACCCATGTGAGAGCCCTGGATAGAGTTCTTGGCTCCTGGCTTTGGCCTGGCCCAGGCCCGACTATTGTGGCCATTTGGGAAGTAAGCCAGCAGATGGAAGATATTTTCTCTCTCTTTTTTTCTCTTTTTTCTCTCTCTCTTTGTGAGACTCTCAAATAAAAAAAAAATTTAAAAGGTAATTAAAAATTAACGCAATTTTTGACAATGTATTTTCTGCATGCTTTTAGAAGACCATTTGCTTTTTATAGATTAATACTGTAAATCCCAACACAGTCCAAACTGAAATAGATTTTTTAAATTGCATATCAAAATTCATGGGACACAACTAAAACAGTAATGAAAGTTTTAGGTTTAAACATTACATTAGAATGAAAACTCATGAGTTATGTGGTCAACTCAACCAGTTTTTTAAAAAAAAGGAATTCAAGAAAAGAGAAGACACAAAAGAGCAGAAATTGCTGGAAAAATAGTTAGTGCCTTAGAGAAAAATACTAAATCAATAGTTTAGTCTTTGGAAAGCTAATAAAATAGAGAAGTCTTTGTTGAGATTTCTCAAAAAAAAATAGAGAAGAAACAGTAAACAATGTTAAAATAAACAATAGGCATATGTGCAAACGCAACCTAGATAGAAAATAATAAGAAAATATTGTCAATAATTTTGTGCTAATATATGCACACACTTGAGTGAAAGGAAGATATCCTGGAAAAGATATAACATCAGATTGAATTATGGAAATATAACATACCTGAATATTTCACATATTACAGACATGTGTGTTTGTGAATATGTGCTTGTGTGTGTGCATGTATGCCAAATACCACCCAGACTATTTTACAAATCCCACCAAACAGTCATGAACCAACTATTTCCATCCTATCTGATTGTCCCAGGAAACACAAAGACAGAAATCTCCCTAACCCCTTGCTATGGGCTCATGTAGAATTTGATCCCTAAATCAGCAAAGTGCAATATGAGAAAGAAAAATTAGACCTCATTCTCCTTTTTCATCATAAATAGAAACTTTCTTTGAAATAGAATCAACCAAAGTTAACAATGCATTTATTTAAATATATTTTACCACATTCCAGACTAAAAAAATAAAAATCATATGATTATCCTACTGGATGAAAGAAAAATGACTAAAATATAAAAACTCCTAGTTTAATAAATACTCTTCATAAACTAGAAATGAGTGACTTCCTCATTCCGGTTATGGAGGCCTCTCAAAAATTCTTGACAGATGCTGTAAAGTATAGGAAAATTTAACACAAATAGGAGCAAGAAAAAATACTCATTATAGCCACATAATCTGGAGTCTCATCTAGCACAAGACCAAACATAAATAAATACAGGAAAGAAATGAAAGATCTGACATTGTTATGCAAATTATAATCATACACATACAGAATACAAGAGGATATGTAGGCTAGAAGCAACAAGGGCAGTCAGAGAGCTTGTTGGGTAAATGATTCAAAAAAGCAATAATTTGCCTTAACATTATTCAAAAACAGAAAATGTGAATTTTAAAATGTGGTATTAACAATCAAAATAGAAATAAAACTAATGACACTGTGAAAGACCTTTCTAGAAATAATTATAGGGGCCAGCACTGCGGCTTGGTGGGCTTCCCATATGGGTACCATTTGAGTTCCGGCTGCTCCATGTCAAATCTAGCTCTAGCTAATGTGCCTGGGAAAGCAGTGAGAATGGCACAAATCCTTGGGCCCCTGCACCCACGTGGGAGAGCCCGAAGGATCGGACCAGCTCAGCTCTGACCATTGCAGCCATTTGGGGATTAAACTGGTGGATGAAAGATTCTCTCTCTCTCACTGTCTCTCTCTCTCTCTCTCTCTCTCTCTCTCTCTGCCTTTCAAATAAATAAATAAATCTTTTAAAAAGAGAAAAAATTATAAAATTATTGAAAACTATCAAAAAAGCTCTATATTGAGAGACACTGTGTGTCCAGTGATAGTAAAATCAATATTAAAGATATCAACTCATGATGCAGTCACAACATTCTACAAAGCATGCACCATAAAATGATTCATTACATTACAAGCAACCAATGCACCAAGCACTTAGTTTGTTCTGTTTTAGATTTAAAACAGTAGTAATAAAAACCAAACCAGTGTTTCCATGTGTAAGCAGTAATTAAAAAACTAAAGGCATTTTTCCCCTAGCCAGTTAACCATGCAGGTGATACCATTTCCCAAACATGGTATAATATACAGCTTGAAGATAACATGCAACACTCTCAATTATTTGCATTGGGGGATTTTTATGAGTCAGGGGAGAGTCTTGGTGGCCAAAAATGATGATAAAGTACGCTTTGCTTCTACGCATGCGCCTGCTTTGATCTACCAAGCGCTCACAACGCCTCTGCTCTCAAAGCGAAGATGCAGAGGCATGTTTTGTTTTGCAGTGTTGGGTAGTCATGGAAGCTGAAGGCCAACCACATCTCTGCGTGGGCCTGAATTTCTACCTGATAAGGAACAGAGGAGCTTCTAGCAACACATGGCCCACCTTAGCCTCAACCCCATGAACCAGGAAGACTCCCATTCTTTAACCTAGTCCCATTCTTTAAGCTTCCAAATGAAGCCATGGATCAGGAGTAAGTGGATAAGGAGGGTAGACAGTAGCTGCTTGGAAAGCTGGTAGAACCCAGCTTTACTGCTTGGCCCACAGCATAGCTGGCCAACAGTGCGCTTGCTCAGGACTGGGACTTGTTCCTTTAGTTCCAGACCCTTGATTAGCCCTGTCAATCAACTGTGGCAACGACAGACATTCAATGCCAGAATCTGGTTCTGAAATGGAATAATATGAACGTTTCACTTTGTCTCTCTCACCGAGACCTCAGTGTTTCTCTTTTAGACAACTTTCCTTTCCCTTTTTCACTGTACTTCCTTCCTCCCAACTCCTCGCCCCATCGTCACCACTCTATTCCTCTATTCTCATTAGTTCTCCCTTCTCTCTCTTTCTTCTGCTTTTCCTATCCTCTTCTACCTCTCCCACCCCATTTTCTCCAGTTGTGGGTAGATTCCCATGCCTACACCAATTTCCCTAGATTCTCCTCCTCCCTGACCCTGTTCCCTAGTATTCCCTATTCCTCCTAGTATTCACTCTTCTAAAACATTTGCGCTTTTCAGCTCATGACAGCACGTAGGCCACCATCCTACCATGGAGATATCGCATGGCCCCGGGTGCAGCAGATGCACAAGAATCAAACAAAGACATCACCCAGATGAGGGGACTGTGCTCTGTTCTCTCCAAGCCTCCTCCTCTCTTGGCAAATGTGCGGCTTCATTCTCTTCTGTGTGTAGGCAGATAACATTTCAGATAATCCCCCAGAGACTAATTATCATGAATTAGCCGGGTTCAGTTTTTATTGCTATGTTTTTTATTATTTTATAGTTAAATGTTGGCCTAGCCATGGATGCAGAAACTCTCACCAGAGCTCTATAGTTAAGTGAATTTATCAACAAGACTATCACACAAATAACTGGATACTCATGTATGCTTATGAAAATTATAATTAGCTGTATGTGCCTCATGAAATTAAAGGCCAATGATTTGTTGATTTCAGAGGAAAACAAGATCCTTGCTGGTAGGAGAATAGAATTTTTGTCTTCTTAGTACCAAACATAGTTTCTGGTATCTAAGAGGCTCTCTCTAAGTGTGAGCTGAAATAAATATGCATCCAATGTATCCTCCCAAGATACCTAAATAAAAATCAAAAACATTCATATGTCTATATATTCATGTTCCATCAAATAAAATTTCCCCATAAAAGATTAACATGATTGAGTTATTTATTTGAGTGAGTTATTGGCATTTGAAAACCACTTGGTAATTTTTGTGACCTGCCTCTTCACCATAAAAACTCTATGGAGGGACAGGATTTTGGCTCGGTGGCTAAGCCAATTCTTGGGATGCCTGAATTCCATATTGGAGTTCCCGAGTTTGAGTCTGGGGCACTGCTCTCTGTTCTAGTTTTCTGCTAATGCACACCCTTGGAGGACGCAAGTGATGGCTCAATGAGTAGGATTCTGTCACCCAGATGGGAAACCCAGATTGAGCTCTTGGCTCTTGGCTTCAGCCTAACCAATGCTTGTCTGTCGCGGGCACTTTAACAAGGAACCAATGGGTGAGAAATTCTCTCTCTCTCCCTGCCTCTGTCTCTCTCTCTGTTCATCTCTCTGCTTTTCAAATAAAAATAAATAAGTAAATTTAGTGAAGGAAAAAAACATGCAGAGTCTCATAAGGAGCAGTCTTCCCCTGAGTTTAAGACAGATACTAACGGCAGGTATTTGGCACACAGCTTTTTTTTTTTTTTTTTTTTTTTGACAGGCAGAGTTAGACAGTGAAAGAGAGAGACAGAGAGAAAGGTCTTCCTTCCATTGGTTCACCCCCCAAATGGCCGCTACTGCTGCCGCGCTGTGCTGATCTGAAGCCAGGAGCCAGGTGCTTCCTCCTGGACTCCCACGCGACTGCAGCAGCCCAAGCACTTGGGCCATCCTCCACTGCACTCCCGGGCCACAGCAGAGAGCTGGCCGGGAAGAGGGGCAACCGGGACAGAATCCGGCACCCCGACCGGGACTAGAACCTAGTGTGCCGGCGCCACAGGCGGAGGATTAGCCTAGTGAGCCGCAGCGCCGGCCCGGAACACAGCTTTGATAGCTGCTTGGGTTACCTGCACCCCACATCAGAGTGCCTGGTTCTCGTTCCAGCTACTCTGCTTATGAAAGAACATGAACAATTGGTATGAGCTGGAAAAAATGTGTTGAAGCAGTATCAGGCAACTTCAAGCGGTCTCGGGCTTTGCCCAGTTCACTTGACCAGCCAGCTTTCCCCAGCTTTCCTGCAGAGACCTAAACCTAACAACTTCACAGCAAAGTGCAGAGCCGGGTTCCCCTTTGCACAGCACTCACAAATTCTGGGAGCACCACCAAGCCTGAGCACAACAATAAGTGTTTTCACTTATAATCCACAACGAATTTTAAATGATCATTTCAGGAATCAGAATACTTTGTCATCTTTTATAGTTTAAGAATTTTTTTCAAGCTCTGAGTCAAGGGATTTACAATGAATGATGATGTAGGGTCTCAAAGACCAACACAGGCATGATCCAGTTATATGGCTTGGTAATTTGCTTGATTCCCCTCTAAATTTTTACGAAAATGTTCATGATTTGGGCAAACAATCACACACATGGGCCAAAATGAATAGATCTCCATAAAGAGAGTGATCAAAATAGTCAAAAGAATTCATGTGGCCCATACTGAATATTCCACATAGTCATTATGGTGTAATTAAAAGTATTAGACATGGACAGTGTGAGACATTGGTGGATTCCAAAACCTGTCTTGCCTATAATTATTCCCAAGACCATTCCTGACCGTTAGCTCTCTCTTCCTCAACCTGCCATTATAGGGTTGAGACTGGAGATTTGTTAGCGTAAGCTAATTCCAGATTTCTTACTGAATTAAGAAGGTCTGGAGGAAGAGAGGTGTAAAGTTGTAAAGAACCATGAGCGTAGATGTTAGAACTTTACTTTGAGTCCCAGCTCTCCTTTTTCCTAGCTTTGTAATTCTGGACAAGTTTCTTAAAGTCCCTGGTCTCTAGACACAGTTAGTAATACCAACATTATAGAATTATTGGGAAGATGAAAGAAATAATATATGTGAAGACCTAGAAAATATGTGAAAGCTGACATAGCATACACAGTAATCACAGATCAGTCAACTAGACAAAAAAAAATAGGATTCATTTATTCAGCCAATATTTATTGTACACATAACATGAGCCAAGCACTGTGTTAGAGAATTCATTATGTGGGGTGGGTGGGAAGGGAAGTGTTATAAAAACTGGAGTTAAAGAAAAGGTATGGAATGTAATTGAAAGAAGACTTGAGTTCCTTAACAGAGACAGCCACTTGTTTCTGCCTCTGTAGGACAAACTGTCAAACATCAGAATATTGATAAAGTTGATGAACATTAAGACCAGGCAAAGATAAAATAGGTATTGCTATTGCTATTTCATGCCTAGTTTCTCTGTAGTAAACTTCTCCTCCAATCAATGAGTTATCTCCAGTCATTTAGATGCTAAAAACCAGACCCCTAGTATGGCTGGACAAATAAAACATCCTGGTTAAAGGAGGGAAAGCAAAATACTATAGTTAATACAGCAAAGGAAAGTCTGCAAATTTTATTTTCTCTCTCCTTCTTTCAGCTGAGGGAATGAAAGTTCCATAAGGGATGCCAATTGAATTCTCCCAGAAGGATCCTGGAAGCTCTAGTTACCTCAGTCGCTGTATGATAGGCAGAATAAGGGCCCTCTTTCCAATCCCTGGAAACTATGAATGCTATCTTATATGGCAAAAGAGATTTTATAGATGTCATTAAGTGAAGGATCTTGAGTTGGATTATCTTTATCCTGGATCATGAAAGTGGACCCAATCTGGTCACCCAAGGCCTTGAAAGTGAAGAACCTCTGTCAGCTGGGATCAGAAAGCAATGTGACAATGGAAGCGGAATCAAAGGGATGCTACATTGCTGGCTTTGAGGATGGAGGATGGGGCCAGAAGCCAACGAATGTGTGGAGCTTCCAGAAGCTGACACAGGTAAGGAAGCAGAGTCTTCCCTAGGGACTCTAGAGGGCTGCAATTATGTCAACATCTTCCTTTTACCCCAGTGAGACCTATGTTGGAAATCTGGAACTGTAAAGTAAAACATTTGTGAAGTCAATAAATCTGTGTTAATTTGTTACAGCATCCAGAAGGAACTCAGACATGGGTGCAAGAAAGTGAGGGCTTTAGGCAAGGAGGAGGGAGGAAGCAGGGTCCAGGCAGACTTCTTGAAGGTACTGGGGTCAATCCCCTTCGTTGTTCCAGAGTTTGTACTGTACAAATACCACACAGCTGCTGATGGGCCAAAACAGAAAAGGAGCATTGAAATATAATCAGTCCTACACACATATTAGCTAACATAAAAAAAAAAAAAAAAAAAAAACCTTGGTTGTCCATTCTGGGCACTTCATTTCTTCCTAAAGATCTCTCCTTTTGGAGTATGTCACTGACACTGTTCATTACCTTCCTAGAACTTTTTATGAGGTGTCACCATCTTGTTAGTTTTCTGGATTATTTTTAATCCTTTGCTTCATAGTAGGATGTCACTGCTTTATTCCACATTGGACTGTAGGCAGAAAGAATGAAAGGATGATAGGTGAATGAAAGGATGTATTTCTAATTGTATTTCTAATGCTCATTGACTGGAGAGTGAATGGTGGCATTTCCCATCTGGCTTTGGAGGCTGCCATCCGTTCCAGGCTTCTGTGGTCCTCTTAGCCCACACAGACTACCATGGAATGCTAAGGAAAATAGGTGAGAACAAAGAAGGAAGCCTGCACTTCAGTATTGTCAAGGCATTGACTGAATTGGTGGATTTAGAGCAGCTAAATTATTTATTAAATTTCATTGAATACATTTCATTGCTCTTTGGGTTAACCTGTGTTTTCAGTTACAGATACCCTTGCATGTTAACTTTTAATGTGATCATAGAACAACTTTGAGAATCAAAAACCAAAATTGTCACCCTGCAGGGATGAAAACATAACTGGTTCCAGCCAATGAATCAACTTTGTATACAAAGTCTTTGAAAAGTACAAGGAAAAAGATCCTGAGGGGAGCCAAAGTCCAGCAGATTGGCCCCATCAAAGGTCATATATAAAAAGATTGGGTGGAGCTGGAAAATAATCTAGGAGTCAACATTTTCAGTTTAGAATCTTCAGTTTAGGGTTTTTTCTTTTTCTTCTGAAGCACCTCATTTCCCCAGCAGGCCCATCTGAAAGTGGGTAGGTCCTAGACAAACCCTGCTTTGTTCTTTTTTTTCAACACCTCTCCCCTACTCCTCCAAAAAGAAAATCTTCATAGTGGTAAAATCAGGGGGAAAGATCGAGGCTCAGTTCTCATCAGCACCCGCTGGTCAGGTGGAGATGTGGGAAAGGGTCCCCCCTCTTCTGCTACCTTTTCCAGCCAGCCTGCGTGCATGACATACGGCCTCCCCTGCATTGCCCAGGAGGGCCACATTTGAGCCTTTAAAAGCTGTCCAAGAGAGTCAGCCCCACCCACAGGAACTAAGTTTATTGCTCTTTCCATCTTCGTGCCTCCTCTCCAGTTCTCCCTGTCCTCTTACTGATGTCTCGCATTTGTCCTCAGACTGTGGCTCTGGTATCGCCCCTAACTCTGCTCCTGGCCTTTCTCTGCTCTCATAGTCAGACACTATTCTGGCCTTGCAACTCTACTCCACCTCCTGCTTCCTAGACAAGATTTGAAATTCATCCTGGATTTCCCAGCAAAGGACTGCCTTGCTCCAAGTTTCAGGTTCATCAACACAGCATGTGACAGGCTCCTTGTGCTGGGGACATCTCTCTGTTTTCTTATTTTTCTTTGTTTTTTCCATCTCCTATGATAATCAATGGGTGGGTTACTCAAGATGGAATTCTCCTGTGTTCTTTCCTTTTTAAAATGTTTTCCCCCTGGAAACAAAAAAATGGGGGTTACCAAGGGCTTGAGGAGGGAGAGGATGGAAGTTGTAGTTCAATAGATATAGAATTCCAGATTTGCCAGACCTCGAGAACTTTGAAACTGCATTTACAGCAATGGGAATATGTGCCACATGACAGAACTGTCACTTTAAAATGGTTAAAAATGGTAAGTCTTAGGTGTGCTTTTTATCATGATTATTTATCAAAGGATATTTAGAAAAAAATATTTCTCTCCTGAGTTCTGTTCTTTATGCTTTTGGATGGTAAATTGGATGGCAAATGTAATCAAATGCTTATTCACTTGAATTCTTTACAAAAGAAGCTACCAAAGGGACCTTCTTTGGGGTTTGTCTGAATTATTATTTCTTACTTCACAACAATATGGAAAGATACCTCCCACAAATAATAGTTGAGCACAAACTAAAGATACCTGAACACTGCCAAAGACCAGCAGAAATCCAAAGAGGAACTGCACACAAGCCATTCTCTCCTGAAATGCATACCCTCCCACAATCATAACAATGATAGAACTGTCACTTACTAAGGTTATTCTGTGAAAGGAACTCTAGTATGTGATACATTATTCTTTCAACAACTGGATTAAATAGGTAATTTTTCTCCAGTTCTACAGTTTTTTTTTTTTTAAATTGGGGAAAACATGGATTTACTTGGAAAGCAAAAAATGAAATTAAGCTCTACTAAAATGGGATTAACGTCTATTAATGTCTATGTGCCAAGAAAAGTGTTGAGGAATCTTACACATGACATTTCATCTCCATTTTTCAGATAAGAAAATTGAGTCTTGGCAGGTTCGGAGAATTGCCGAAGGCTAATAAGACATAGAGATGGCTTTGGAAACTGGCATCTGGCTGACCCCCACGAGTGCGTGAGTCTTTCTGCCGCACCACGTAGCCTTCCCATGTGACAACACCATAGGTTGGGAAATAAGATTAAGTGTGCTAGCAATTCTATACAAAATATTGTGGGACATGGGCAAAAAAGAGATGTACCTCTCACTGGGGTTGGTGAGGTCTGAAAAGTAATCCAAGAAGGAATAACAACATAAACAAAGGAGCAGAAGAGGAACATAGGGTTTGCATCTTGGAAACAAGCTGAAAGGTGGGTTGGAATTTTCCAGGCAAGCAGTAGAGCAATAGGAGACCAAACAAGAGAGCTACAGCAGGGTGTGGGCCTGCGTGACCCTGAGGTCAGTCTAAGGGGTTTGGACTTCAATATCTGCATGACAAACATTCAGATTTTGTCAGCAGACAAATTACAGGACCATATGATATGCTTCAGGTGTGTTCCTCTAACAAACGTGTATGAAATGAACTGGGGAGAGGTTAGGATAATGGGGAAAAAATAGTCAAATTTTTCTTTCTTCAACTCTATCTCTTTTTAGATTAACATTCAACTTGACATGGGAGATGTGTCCTCAATAAAATCCAGGATTCAATACTGTATTTGTCTGAGACTGCTTGTTTTTAGGTGATTTAAATATGATTCTTTTAGAACCCTCTCTCCTAAAAGTCTGTAGGTTTAAAACATAATTTGAACTTCATTTTCCAGGGAGGAATCCAATTTGGCTTTTGTTGTTTCTGGTCGGATATTATATGATTTTATTTTTTTTTTATTGCAAGCTTTTAGAATGGTTCACAGATGTTGCTGCTAAAATAGATCCTCTTGGAACTATTTGGTTTGAGAAAATCTCTGTTGTCATGGATTAAATTAATAGAGACCTCTTTTTTAAAAATTCAAGGCTGTATCCACATTTAGAAGGTAATCATAGTTCCTTAAATTCAAATAAGGCAATCATGGGGACAAGCAACATTTGGAATGCTAACCATAGGTCCATATTATGGCACTTATGCTTGAGTTATGCTAGTTTTATATTAAAGACCATCTTTCCCAAGAAGACAGGGATCAGCCAGGATAGTATTTTAACAAATTAAGAAATTCATGCCACATTTGGTCAGCTACACTGGAGAAATAGTTATTAGAATATCTGTGGCTTACAGCCAAGTAATGAAAGTCAACAGAGTGCCTTCCCCTAGCAGGTTCACACCTCCCTTAGGATATACCCCATGTGAAGAGATAGATAGGTCTGGGCCTCCTAACTTACAAGGCCTAAAACCCACCAGATTATTATCAAGCCCCTTCTATCAGGTTCTATTTGCCTCTCAATCAGAAAAATTACTTGTAGCTTAGACAGCACCTTTCTTAGCTCCTCTAATAATGACTCTGTCCTTTGTTCTAGACCCTGTCTAGTTCACTTGAGCCTCATTCCTTTGTAATCATAACCTCTACTCTACCACCAATGGCTCTACTCCCAACCTGTGTGTACTGATGGTCCTCTTCCCCACTTAATGCTGTATAATTGTTCAGACCTGGTTAAGGCCACTCTTAGGATCATTGGTTACTATCCTCACCCTGTCTTTTATGACCTTGTCTAAATATGATCAGAGTCGGGGAACTTGGAAGGCTTCCATAGCCTTGGCAACTCATGACGACAGCCTAGGGTGGTTACTGGCGCCATAAACTAGAGTGTCAATTTGTTGGGTCAACAACAGGAGCCACTGTGCGCTTGCTCCTGATGTGGGATCTCTGTCCTTGATGTACTGTACATTTTGATTTAATGCTATAACTAGTACTCAAACAGTATGTTTCACTTTGTGTTTCTATGTGGGTGCAAACTGTTGAAGTATTTTATACTAAATTGATCTTCTGTATATAAATAGAATTGAAAAT
This sequence comes from Lepus europaeus, assembly GCF_033115175.1. Classification (NCBI taxonomy): domain Eukaryota; kingdom Metazoa; phylum Chordata; class Mammalia; order Lagomorpha; family Leporidae; genus Lepus; species Lepus europaeus. The sequence goes on along the minus strand of NC_084832.1, from coordinate 39,438,621 downwards.
GAATCTTGATGTGAATGGAAGGGGAGAGGGAGCGGGAGAGGGGAGGGTTGCGGGTAGGAGGGAAGTTATGGGAAGGGGAAACCATTGTAATCCATAAGCTGTATACTGGAAATTTATATTCATTAAATAAAAGTTAAAAAAAATAAAAAGAAAAAAAAAGAATATCTGTGGCTTAAATTATACATGTGGATACGCTGAAATCCAACAGGCAACTCATCATTAGGATTATTTAACAAAATATCAAATTCAAGTATCAAGTAAACATCAGCTGGATCTTGCAAAACCTCACATTGCATTTAGGCAGCACTCAAAAGATTCTTTATTGGTCTCTTTCACTCTTCCCCATAGCCATTGCTGCTAAGTTCACATCTTCTTTGTCACCCATATATGAGGGACTTGCCTATCTACATGTTCACTCCCATGTCTCAAGACCCAAATCCACAACACTTTATTATGCATCTTCCTATCTGGCATGTGACAATCCAGATGTCCAAATCAATTTATCATTTTATCCACAACGTGGTGCCCAATGCAGGAGCCTGTACATCAGCAGTTTCCAGATGATATTTCTGGAACACGAATCTTCTGGAAGCTTAAATTCTACAAACGGGGTAGACTTCAGACACAGCAGTTAAGAACTCCACCCAATATTGGTGTGCCTTATTCAAGTCCTGACTCTGCTTCCTAGTCCAGTTTTCTGCAAATATTTAAATTGGGAGAAACCAGGTGATAACTCAAGTACTTGGGTACCTACCACGCACGTGGGAGACTTAAACTGAGTTCCAGGCTCCTGACTTTAGCCTGGTCCAGACTTAGCTTTTGGGGGTATTTGGTAAGTGAACCAGCAGATGAAAAATCAATCTCTCTCTCTCTCTCAAGGGCAAAATGAGAATAAATAAATAACATTTTCAGAGTAGCCCTTGCCTCCTCCTGGGTCATAACTGCTGTAGACATCACCATCTGCTTGTGGACTTCTACCTAGGAGTGCATCTAGAGGCAAATTGCCTGAATTCACTTCCCGACTTCACTACCCACCAGAACTCAGACCTGAGCAAGTTACATCATCTCTCTTCTCAGTTTCTACATCATTAAAATGGTTGGCCTTGTGTGACGCCTCTCTGAAGCAGGAAGTAGCTATAGAAGATATATGATGATTCTATGCTCTTCAACATCCCTTAGAACTAAGATCTGGAATCTCTCTGAGGGGCGAATGATGTGCACAGGCAGATAGGTTAAAAATCGATTAGATTTGTAAGCTGGAGTCCACACTCTCCACCCTCCATCTCATGCCCCTACCTGACCCCATCAGTATGCCCACCTGCCAATCAGACTACATAACCACTCCCCTTTGGGACTGAATAAAAGGTCCAGAACACAGTGGACCCCTCCCTCTTGTTGCCTGAGCCTTCAGGACATGTGGCCTTTGGGCAGCCCGCTCTGCTTTCCTGCCTGCATGCTTGCCACACGTGGCTTGCCCCTGGCCTACTCGCTGCTCTGTATGGATCCAACTTAGCTCCTAGACTTCTCTTTCTCCCCTAAATAAAGCCCTCACTCTCCTGCACATTTCTCTTACTGAATAAAATCCTTAAAACAAACAAACAAACAAAAAAAAAGATTGGCCTTTCTTAAAGGATTGTAAAGACTAAATGAATTAATTTACTTGATATACTTAAAAAGTGTCTGGAACATAGTAGCTTTTCTGTAAGTGTTCATTTTTATTATTGCTCTTGTTACCTCTAAGATGCCTCTCTTTTATTTATTTATTTATTTGAGAGGTAGAATCACACTCAGAGAGAAGGAGAGACAGAGAAAAATGTCTTCCATCTGCTGGTTCATTCCCCAAATGGCTGCAATGGCTGGAGCTGAACCGATCGAAAGCCAGGAGCCAGGAGCTTCTTTCAGGTCTCCCATTCAGGTGTGGGGGCCTAAGCATTTGGACCATCTTCTCCTGCCTTTGCAGGTCACAGTAGAGAGCTGGATCAGAAGAGGAGCTTCCGGGCCACGAACAGGTGCCCTTATGGTATACTGGCGCCACATGTAGAGGCTCAGCCTACTACGTGACAATGCCAGTCCCAAAATGTCTCAAATATTTGCTAGTTTCAAAGGCCTTGATGCTCCCATACTTTACATACTCATCATTTCTTTCCTGAATTATAATTATTGTTATTGTTAATAATAATAGCAATTTGCACTTAGTTTGGCTCTTTATAGATTTATTTGATGTTTTCTTATACATTATGCAATTAGTATAATAAATACTTCATTTATTCTTCTCACAGTCTCTCTCCTTGGCAATTCATTCACCACACTTCCATTTAATTCTTTAAAATATAAATCTAATGCTGCCATCGCTATGCTCACGAATGTTAAATGATCTTCCATTATAATAAAGGAAATAATAAAGGGAATAATTAAGGGAAGTAGCAGCCCCACATAATGACGGACACACACCTACTGCGTACTCCCCACTGCACTGTGTTACAGCCTGGGCTCTGGGACTCTCCTCCAGTATTCAAGACACGATGTGCTTTCACAGCACCTGGTTTGACTGGCTCTGTTTTTGTTTTACTTTGAAAACCCTTCCCTCCTTGTACTTCTTAAAAATCTTACTTGCTCTTTATGCCAACCTCGAATTTCACATACACTATGAAATATTTCTCAACTCTATTCAATCAGTAGTCTCCTTTTGACTCTACTTGTAAGTACATAAATGTGTGTGCATACACACAAATATAACATAAGCATTATACTATACCTCACACAATTAATTATGCACAGACTGTCTTCCAAGTTCAATTATAAGAGGTTATGTCTTATTCGTTCTTTTATATTTTATAAGCAAAGCACAGCCCCTTATGTTTCATAGGTGCCTATTTATATATTGCCTAAATTTACCTATACAGACAGCTTCTTACACTTCATTAGTACATACCACATTTTACACAAATATTACACCTATAAGAATTAAATGGTTGGTAATTCTTTCCTTATCAAAAGTGTCTATCTTTACAAAAGAAAGCACAATGAGATTCCTGTACCAGGGAAATGGGCCAGTACCTTTAAATAAAAATACAATCACATGGAACTTTTGCAAAACACTCCTACAAAATACACCTGTGTCCATCAAGCTCCCTAGGATTCTGGCTTCTTGCGATATTATCATATTTTAATTGGGATTATCTTGGAATAAAAATAGAGGCCAATTAATATCCGAGCCCTATTAAAAATCATATCTCCATTTTTCCAATGGGGACTTCCTGGTTGGCTCTCGAGAGGTGATCTAATCTATAGTCTCACTCCCTAATCTAAGTTCACTTGCAGGTCAGATGTCCCCAGTTTGTTTCTTGTTTAATGACCTCATCTCCTTCAAGGGAGCTGCTCCTCTGTCAAAATGCTGCTATTGGAAAAATCCCCCTGGAGACTCACCATAGAGGCAAATTTCCACGTTGAAAGTACAGTTATCCCTGCTGTGCATCGTTCTCAACGCCTCCTGCCCTGGCTCTTGCTTGGCTAGAATTAGGAGGATTAACTCTTCCATAAGCCTTCCATTTTCCTACCAGTGCATCTGGTTAATCTGCAATCACGCGTCACATTGAAGTAGGAGATGCCTCTGTACCATGCAAAGTTCTGGGCCAGCTCTGAGCACCACTTTCTCTTTGTCTTTAAGTTTTTACTGATTCACACCTAATATGCACGATCTAATGATCTGTACCTCTTAGCCATTACTGCTTCCCGTGGATAGTTCAAGTCCATTTTGTCAGTTAATAATAAACTATTATCTATCCCTGCTACACTTCTGCCAAGAGTTTTTTTCCAGAAACGACTTTATAGTTATTATCTAATCTTTATAAAACCATGGAGGAAGTTTTCCCATCTAACAGACGGTAAATGATTAAGAAGCAGACAGTTAAAGAACTTGCTCAAGGTAACATGGCAATTCAGTGATGGAATAATACCGAGTGTGTCCAATGTTCATTGTCCACTTGTTCTTTCTCCGTAATTCAATCTGCAAATACTTTCATAATATTATCTGAGTTTAAGTTTATGTACAGCTGCCTCACTTTTCATACAAATCATTGAGTGGCCAAATAAAAAGAGAGGGTACCTATGAATTTAAGGAATAGCGTTGTAAGTGGTCTCTAGAGAGGTATATGCTGATTTCATTATTATTGTGCACTCGGCCTGGGGGATATTCACACATCTATTGAAATACTCACTTGAATACAAAACATCTTACAACCATAGGTCTAATAATGTACAAAGAACTATGAAGACTTTCCTGGAAATTATACAAATTACCAAAAGGATTTTGAGGGCTATAATTTAGTTTTTTTAAGTTAAAAATATTTTTCAAGAATACATTTATTTTCATTTCAGTGGTACACTCTCACATTTATTAACAAGTATAATTTGTTATTGAGAAACAGCTAGATGAAAGAAGTGAGAAAAATGTCCAGGCAGGGGATATTTTCACATTGCTGAAAGCTCTTAACTATATTAATATTTTGTGCATAAATAATAGATGTCTAGAAAGCACTTTCTCACTTAATTTTTTTAGTATTTTATTTTCTCACATTCAATATGCTCCTTTTTTTTCTAGAAGCTCTAAAATCATCTTACAACTTCAAGTCTATCATAATTCAATTCCTCATCATTTTGCAAATATTTATAAAGCTTGTACATTCCATTAGGTATTGGAGACCTAGCCCACCGAAGCCTAATTCCTCCAATAGAATAAGGATTCAATAAATATTTTCTGTGGGTAGGGGGGTGCAAAGAGGAATATGAGGTTTCCTCTGTCTTCTCGAATGTCCATTTGGAGATAGACCTATGGTTGATAATCTATGGTTGATAACCAGGAGCAAACTGATTTTCAAGCCAACAAAATCTTAGTGTGTGCAGTTATCTGAAAATCAACGTGTATAACTTCACTGTGTAAAACATACATATGAAGCTGGATACATTTCAAGTCTTTTCAATCGCACTGCCACGCTCTGAAAATTACTGCTATATTGCTTCACACCCATCATGGCAGGCTTCCGCCATGCACAAGCATCATTGCTCAACTTGAAGTGTCCAAACACATATTTTTGATTTTGTTTTTTAATTCATTGTAAAGCAAATGGGCTTGGAAATCAGTCACTGCTGAGATGAATAGATTTTGCTACCCTGTCCTAGATTCCGAAGGCTTTATCAGCAGCCAGACTTAGAGGGCTGATTACAGAGTATGTGGCGTCCCTTGCTCACCAACAGTGCTGCTCTTTACCATTTTCTGGGTCTACAGAGAGGCAACGTTCCCAGCATTCCTTGCAGTCAGATGTCACCATATGGCTAAATTCTAGGTGATGGGATGGAAAGGGAAGAGCTGTGTGCCACTTCAAGGCCAGGTTCTCACATATGCTCTTGCCTTCTTCCAGATGTCTGGCCTGAAGGAAACCCTGGGGATAATCTTGGAAGCTACACAGTGAACAGGGCAGAGCAATGGCCAGACCGAGTCTCTGAGTTTCTGCATGGAGCACAGAGTAGCTTATTTTCCAAAACAGCTGCCATCAAGTTCTTCCTGACCTACAGGCACCTGCCATTAGCCATCAATGGACAGAGTCTGTTATTCTCTTCCTTTTCAATCAAGGCTCACTTAATTGACATGATTATTTAACAGAATGAAGTGCCATTCTGAGACTGCCTTGAAGTTCCATTTAGGTTTCCTAGAAATCCTCTTTTATACTACTAGGAAGGCTAAGGGGTCCTGTTGAGTGGCCCCCCAAAAATCAACATTGACTTTCCAGCCGTATGTGCAAATCTCCATCCCAACACTACCCTGCAAATGTGCATGCATAAGAAATACACTTCTTCCTGCTTTGAGCCTACATGTTTGATTTAGTTGCCATTCCGGGGAGACATGTGTCTTCCTTTTTCCATGCAAGTATTGCAAGAAGATACAAGTGAAAAGATTGTAAGGAGAGAGGGTGAGAGACAAATTGTCATGGCTTCCACCTCTCTGAACTGATGTTGCGGAAGTGAGGAGAAGCATTTCACACTCACTCAGGGAAGCCCTCAGAGCAGAAGGGCCCTGCCAAGCTTCCAGTAGGAAGGAGAGGAAAGGCCCTTGCAGGTTGACATTGCCGTCTTGGGGCACAGTGTGCAGGGAGGGAGTTCACACACACAAAAGAGCCTCACAAGTGGAATACCCAGAGCCCCGAAGTTCCCATGTGCCCCCAGAGTGGGAGTGGGGCACTGCTATCTCTCAAGGGAGAGCTGAGCTGGAGAAAATCAGTTGGGGTGACCCAGATGGTCAAATGATGCCAAAGCCAAGAACTGGAGAGTTGACAGGGACAAATTTGGAGGCATAGCCATTTCCATAAAGAAGATGAGAGCAGCCAGGAATTTGGAGAGTATGGCTGTATCCCAGTGAGAGGCCAGCCTGCGAATTACACAAGCACTAGACTTCAACAGCAGACACCCCTAGACTGGACACAGGGCCAGCACCAGTTGGGCAACATCTGTTGCTCGTCCAGACATGGCCAGAGCAATTCAGAACCCTTCTCCATCACCATGAAGTCAATTGAACCACACCTCCCTGTGTGTCTCAACCTTTGCCTAAAGAAGGTCAGGGGAGAGACGGTGAGGAAAAAAAGTCTGCATTTTCTTCCAATGAGACTGAGAATATTTCTAAAGAGATTTTAAGTGATTTGATCAGAAAACACCAATTAAGTCTATAATATCATGTCACTACCTAGCATTGTGGGGGCTTAAGAAAGAAATCAGATTAGTTAAAGGAAAAAAAAAAAAAGGAAAGCACATTTTTTCTACGCTTTGGAGCATAGTTTGAGAGCATTCATTAGCCCATTGGGTAGATTTAGTCACTTCAGTTTTCAAGATATGCAAGCAAAATTATCAACAGCAGAATTATATCCTCTTTCCGAACTCAAAGTAGTGATATTTTTCTGTAGATTCTATTGCCTCCTGTTCCCAAATTCTATATTGATTATTTGATTTAAACTCTAAATATCAATCTTTAAGTTCATTTTGGAATCTAGATATGACTATAATGGGAGAAGAGAGAAAGAGTAATGTATTTTTAAAGGGTTTGCCACCACACACGTAAGTTACATAAATCCTACCAGTAAATATTTTCTACATATTTATACGCACACAGGTCAACGTTACAGAGTGCATGTGTGTATGTGTACAGAATTGTGTCATAATATGCAAAGAATTTATTTAGTATGCCTTTCTTGTGGAACTATGGAGACCTGATGATTTTTTTTTTAGGCTCTGGGTGCTTGTTCCCATGGAGGAATGTATGAAGAGCACTGTGGCTTGTTTGCCAAATATTCTGGTCATGTGAGACGCAGCGTGGTAGGAGGAAGTGAAGGACCCATCACAGCAGCGCCTTTGGGGAAACTGAAAGTTTACTTGGAGTTAAAAGAAAGTTTAGGGAACCTGGGATCCGCCTGCGGGAATAATAAATGAGTGTAAATAGCTGTTAAGAACATGGTATCTTACAGTGCCAGGTAGATTAACTTCCCCAAGCAGCTTTGTAACACTGTGGACATTCCCTGTACGAATTATAAGAGCCTTATGGGCTCCACAGAATAAGGGAGACTTTGTTCATGTGGTGCAGTGGTTCCCCCAAGAGGGTCCCAGCTGTTCTTGACTTACGAGGAAGTGACCAACAGCAGTGACCTTACAGATGATCTGGCTAGTGGGAAATGCTATTGGCAACCATTACTCTGGGTGCACACAGCGAGGAGCACTTCTTAAGAGCTGCAAGGGAGCACCACAAGAAGAACTAAGGAAAGGGATGCACCAAAGGGGATTTCTTCCACACTTTCAACAGTGAGCTTTTCTTAAGCAAGAAGGAGGGAAATTCACATTTTCTACCTAATATCAATGGCGGGGACACGAATAGGAAAGTGAAGTTTTTTAATAAAAAAAAAAAAATGAGTGGAGTTAGCAGCTCAGAAAGTTCAAATTCAATTTCAGGTCTACACACAGACTCTGCCTACAGCTTCTCAGCCTCCAGTGGAGCAGGGAAACAGTGTTGCTGGGGGCCTAAGGCAGAAGTGGTGGTGAGAAAAGATCTGCCCCTGTAACCTTATACTAAAGTCAACATAACCGCAGTTAACAGTCCTCTTCTCCATTTCAGGTACCAACTGGAAAGCTGTCAAATGTAAAGGGCTTATTTTGAACAAATTGCTGGCACCAGTGAAAGAATTTTTTTTTAATAATATCATTCCCGAGCCCAAGCTGAAGAGCAGCAGGCAGCCCGATCTTTTAAGAAGCCCCAGCAATAATGGGAAGAAAGGACTGGCATAGCAGACAGGAGTGTTCAGTTCATCTGTTGGGTCTTCCCTGAAGTCTAAAGTTTAATTAGGTATAAAATTTCCCAGCTAAAAGTACTCCTTGTGCCTCCAATCATTGTTCTTAGGGTATAACTACAACTCTTCAATGACAGAAGCTCTATTCTCTAAGTTGCCATTTTGCTATATTTGACCCACACACATTTTAAATGTTAAGTTATTCATGCCCCCAAAGTCATTTTTCAGATACATATTTTTCCAATGCTAATTTCAGTTCTAACTCTCGAAGAAGATGACATGTTCACGCTAAGTACAGTTGTACTTTTGTTATTTGATAGGCAGTCTAACCACTTGGCAGGTCTTCCTCAGTCTTTCTTCTTCCTTTTCCTTTGTATTTAATATCTTTTGACCCAGTAGATTAGTTTTTGAATGACAACTTGACTTAAGAAGAAATCTAGGAATAATAACAAAGTCCCCTTTGGAGTGACTTAATCACAGAATAAGCAAAGAATGAGAATCAGATCTGGAAAAATTCTTTATCTCTTTCAGAAGTTCTTCAGTCAAATAAATCTCTATTGATATTTCTTATGAAAAACAAAGAAACTGGAAATAGCAGCTCTTTGGGCCATGATGCTGGATTTGTTGAGTGGAAGGATGCTGTAATTGTATGGGCTTTTAAGTCCCAGAAAAAAATGGCCTTCATAGCCTATTGCTGATGGCATATATTTCTAGAAGGATCCTTTTAGAAAGTGCGGATAAGCACAGTCAGTTTCCATGCAAGTTCTCTTTCACCTTTCACTTTGTACGCCCAATGATGAGCTATATGTACAATGGAAGTGCACCTGACCCAGTGAGATTGCTTCTATTGGTATTTTCTCCTCAATGTCCCAGGCAGAAGTTGAGAGTATTGGTCATCTGTTCTGCCTCCATTTGGTGACCAAACTGTATCGTGTGGTTAGAAGATAGAAGATAGTAGGTTTGAAAGCCAAATAAAATATACTTTTAGGAGCCGTTGAAAATAGGAAGGGATGGGACTGGCATTGTTCTGTAGAGGGTCAAGCTTCCATCTGCATTGCGGGCATCCCATATGGGCACTGGTTCATGTCTCAGCTGCTCCACTTCTGAACTGGTTCCCTTCCAATCCAGCTCCCTGCTAATGTGCCTGGGAAAGCAGCAGAGAATGGCCTAAGTCCTTGAGACCCTGCACTCACGTGGGAGACCTAAAAGAATCCCCTAGTTTCTCATTTCAGATCAGCTTTGCTCCAGCCATGTGGTCATTGAGGAGTGAACTAGCAGATGAAAGACCTCTCTCTCTCTCTCTCTCTCTCTCTCTCTCTGTCTCCACCTCTCTCTGTAACTCTTTCAAATAAATAAAAGAAAGGAAAATATAAATCACTCCTCTACTCACAACAATACAATAGTGAACCACTTTAGTCTGAGTAAATTTCAAAGCTGTCACTGTCGTTTGAGAGATTTTTTCCAAGGATGGTCATACAGTATCTCCTGGACATTAAACTTTTGTAAAGCTTTGTCATTCCTCCATCAAGAAATGGAGCCCATTCCTCTTCCTACTGAACTTGGTCAGATCTGCAGACTGACAATCTATAGAGTTCGTCGGAAGTGATGTTCCGTGACTTCCTAGACCAGGGCATATAGCATCATGCATTGCCCCCTTGCTCTCTTGGGAAGCTCACACATGGGAACCAGCCTCCATTCTGTGACGAATCCAAAGATGCCTGTAGAGAGATCAGAAAAGGGAGTAACAAGGCCCATGGTTCATCACGCTAGCTGAGATCCTAGACTACAGCCAGCGCCATTTTGCTAGGATGTGACTCAATGATCCTTCACCTCCTGGCCAAGCCAGCCATTTGATGCCATGTGGAGCAAAATGAGCTGTTTCCACCAATCCTTACCTGAATTGCAAATTTGCAAGCAAAATAAATACTCGATGTTGTTTGAAGTCACTAAGTGTGGTGGTGAGCTGTTATGCAGACTTAGACTGATCCACGAGATCCTTTATAAGATGACTCACAGTTGTTCTCCTTTTTCTTTTTCTTTTTAATCTCACTTCTTCCACATTTTCTCTCATCTACTTCACTCTAAGCATTTGTCTGAATGTGCTAAGCATTCCTCTACTCCAGGGATTTTTTATACTTACCCTGTTGTTCACCTGAAATATTTTTGTTCCTTTTATCTGCACACCTTGCTCCCTTACCTCTTCAAAGTTTGAGATCAATACAATTCTATCAGTGTGAACTTTTCTGGGTCCTTTGCTTACCATCAACTTATGCATTGTTTATTTGGGTTAGTTGTTTCTATTTCCCTATAAAAATATAAGCAACATGAAAGAACAGAAATTTTCTGAGTCTCAGGCCTTATAACAGTTGTGGGAATCAATAACATTTTTATAAACATTTACTTAAATTTTTGTTTTGTTAAATATTTTCATTATTCATTTCTTTTTTAAAGTTTATTTTTAATTGATTTTGTATTTTAAAGGCAGAGAAGTGGAGAGAGTGAGAGTGACAGTGACAGCAAGTAAGTGAGAGAGATCTTCTATCTGTTGATCTAATGCTTACTAGAGTTGGGGCTAGGCCAGGCCAAAGCTGGGAGCCAAGAATTCCATCTGGGTTTCCCATGTGGGTGGTAGAGATCTGAGTGCTTAAGCTGTCGTCTATGCTCTGAAGGTATGCATTTACAGGAACCTGGAAGGGAAGAGGAGGCAAGACTTCATCCCAGGAATTCCAATAAGGAATGTAAGCATCCCAAAGAGCGGCTCAGTCCACTGCTTCACAGCAGCCACCCCTATTCATTTCCACATCCAGTAAGTCTTAGGTGTGCTTAGGGATTTTTTAAGCTCTCTTTTTGTCAATGTCTTCACTGGTGATGGCCCATTCTCCCTCGCTGCCAGTTCAGTCCTGTGACAACTTCATTTCTTATCTTTTAAGAAGGCATACGCTGGGATCAGCACTTGGCTTAGTGGGTAAGGCCTCTACCTGCAGTGTCAGCATCCCGTATGGGCATCAATTCACATCCCAGCTGCTCCACTTCCGATCCAGCTCTCTGCTGTGGCCTGGGGAAGCAGTAGAAGATGGCCCAAGTGCTTGGTCCCCTGCACCCACATGGGAGACCTGGAAGAAGCTCCTGGTTCCTGGCTTTGAATCAGAGCAGTTCTGGCCATTGCGGCCATCTATGGAGTGAACCAGCAGGTGGAAGACCTCTCTCTCTCTCTCTCTCTGCCTCTCCTTCTCTCTCTGTGTAACTCTGACTTTCAAATAAACAAATAAATCTTTTTTTTTTAAAAAAAAAAAAGATAATTGGTGACTGAGTGGAAATTCCAGCAGAGTGAGTAAAAAGTAATTTTTTTTAAAGTAGGATTTTCTGGGATTTAAAAATACAACAAATTTAATAAGAAACTTAAAATATATATATTTTTTCACATTTAAACTTTTATTTAATGAATATAAATTTCCAAAGTACAGCTTATGTGTTACAATGGCTTCCCCCCTCCCATAACTTCCCTCCCACCCGCAACCCTCCCCTTTCCCGCTCCCTCTCCCCTTCCATTCACATCAAGATTCATTTTCAATTCTCTTTATATACAGAAGATCAGTTTAGTAATTTAAAATATATTTTTAAGATAACATTAAGCACAGATAACCATTACATGTTAAAAGATTAGTGAACTAGAAGACAGTTCAGAGAAAAATGTCTCGATTGACACACATACACACACACACACACAGAGAGAGAGAGAATAGCAACAAATTTAAAAGGCATCATGTACATAGCTAAATGATCTAAACTGTATGTTATTTGGATTACTACAAGAATGCGAGAAAGAGAGATTGGGCAGAAAAAATGGTGGTCAATTTTGTAAAACTATCAAATCACTGACTCAAGAAGTGATATGGAGGCCTGCTTTGTGCACAGTGGGTTAAACCGCCACCTGCAATGCCGGCATTCCACACGGGCACTGCTTCTGATCCAGCTCCCTGCTAATGTGCCTGAGAAAGCAGCAGAAGATGGCCCAAGTGCTTGGGCTCCCGCCACCTATGTGGGAGACCCAGATGGAGTTCTAGGCTTCTGGATTCAGCCTGGTTCAGCCCCATCTATTATGGCCATTTAAAGCATAGACCAGCAGATGGAAGATATTTCCCTCCCCCCCTCCCTCTCTCTCTCTCTCTCTTTCTCTGTGTGCAACTCTACCTTTCAAATTAATAAATAAATCTTTTTTAAAAAAGTAAAAAGAAAATAAGCAATATGAACTGAAAAATAGCATGAATAAAACCTGGACACAACATAGAAAAATCACTGGAACCAAGTCCCAGGGAAACATTGAAAATGACAGCCAGAGGAAAAGGAAACATTAGCTGTAAAGAAACAATATTAAAACAATACAATATGACATCCGATTTTTTAATGGAAGCAATGGAAGCCAGAAAACAATAGAAGCCAGACAACATCTTTGATGAAATAAACCAATTACTAACCTAAAATTGGGAAAATATTCTTTAAAAATAACAGAGATGAGATAAAGTTTTATAACTAAAATAATTTCATACTAATGGTCAAACTTACATTTCTCTACATCAAAATCTGTAAGTACTATCACAGTACTTGTAATCCACTGTAAAGGATTAATGGGAGACTGAGTACTAGATAATTGGTGTTTGAGACACATCTGTTTCTATTCTTTTTACCCATAAATCCAAGGTCCCTGAGGCCTTTAATTCCTATGCCCATTTCTGCTTCTGCAGACAGTGGTTCCCATCTGTCTTCTCTTCTGGGGATTAGGATTCCAGGCAGAAACGGGGAAAATGGCCATATCCTAATGTTAGCTCTTTGTCCCCTGGACTTGTATGTCGCAGTACATGCTAGAGTCCAGGCTCGTAGGTTTCTCATGAAGGTAGTTGCTTGAAAATCTAACTTGACTCATCTTTTCAGCGGGGCTCAAGGTTAGTCCAAAAGAGTCAAGAAAGGGCTGAATGCCATCATCTCTGCTTCTTTTTACACCAACCTTCAGATATCTGTATACTTACCAACTCCTATTCTTCCAGCTTAACCAAAGTCTTTATATATATCAATAAAAACCAATACACAAAAGGATAGAGGGAGAGGTGGAGACATCATGCCCTCCTGGGCTAAGGATATGATTGTGTGTGTGTGTGTGTGTGCAAGTGTATACATGTGTGGTATTACAATGTAGTATTAAAGTGTACCATGTTTTATAATTGACATTTCAAAATTTACTGAATCGTGAGCATCCTCCCAAGTCGCCAAATGGTACCTACAATACACATTTTGAAAGTAATAGCAAATACGTTACCAATTGTTTACCTATAGAAGGGGGCACTTATGTAAGATAAATGTTACAACCAAAATAAATCTTCAAGGAGATTACTTGCATCATTGTATGTTGATTCCAATTCTCTTGCCTTCTTCAGTTCTTTGTAATGATCAATTGTGTTCAGATTATGTCATTGACTTTGCAAGTTTATCATCACAACATTATTTTCACTCTACTAGTGTTAGGAAATATTATGCCAGCAGTGGAGTGATCTTTACAAGGATTTTTTTTTTTCTTTTTTTTTTTTTGACAGGCAGAGTGGACAGTGAGAGAGAGAGACAGAGAGAAAGGTCTTCCTTATGCCGTTGGTTCACCCTCCAATGGCCGCCGCGGTAGCGCGCTGCGGCCGGCGCACCGCGCTGATCCGATGGCAGGAGCCAGGTGCTTCTCCTGGTCTCCCATGGGGTGCAGGGCCCAAGCACTTGGGCCATCCTCCACTGCACTCCCTGGCCACAGCAGAGAGCTGGCCTGGAAGAGGGGCAACCGGGACAGGATCGGTGCCCCAACCGGGACTAGAACCCGGTGTGCCGGCGCCGCAAGGCGGAGGATTAGCCTGTTGAGCCACGGCGCCGGCCTTTACAAGGATTTTGACAAAAATAATTTTCCAGTTAAGTGCTGATCACTTATAAACTTCTTGATTCCTTAAACATTTAAATGAAACATGATTTTATAGTAGGTAAAACATACCAATAATATTATGTACTCTTTTTGACAATGCACTATGTGCCAGTTGCTATTTGACCATTTTCCTGAAATGCTTATTGGCTTATTCTCCAAACAACATAATGAGAGGGGCTGAGATGTAAACTGAAGCATAGAGCAGTTAAATCCCACAGCCAGTAAGTGGCAAAGCCAAGACTCAAATCTAAATCGGCCCCAGGGTCTGTGTTCTTAATTCTTCACTGCACAATCTACAAATGGATTAAAAAAATGTCAGGCCCCAAAGCCACAGAGAAACACCCAGTGTAAATTTACTCTTAACTGGGACGAGGTGAAATAAGTTGACACAGCAACATGGCAGCATTAACTCTTTTCAAATCTACCTCACCACTGTGAGATAACTCTCTCAGCACAGAAAGAAAACCTCTTGAGGAGGGTCTGTGACACGCTCTCTGTCATCCCAAGAAGGAATCCTGTCCATTATAGTCTGAGCATGAACACTTAGACCACTTCTGAATTATCTTCCCATCATATTATAAATGTTCCCATTCAAGGGAATCTAATTTATTGAAGCACTCACCTTGGTATGATGCCGCACCTCAAAGATGAGTGTACTGTTTGTTTCTGGCACCTGTTTTGGGAACCAGGTGCTACATTCCTCCCAAATCACAGTGTCCTCAAAGCAGGCCACCCGCACAGCAGGCTGTCTGTCACCTGCCTGTGTTCTCTCCAGTGTGGCCTTGATGGGAACTTGGAACTTGTTTCTGAAGAGCCCTTTGTTTTTTAAAAAAAACTAAAATTCATTTCCTCAGTTTCCTTGGCAAATAAATAAACAAACAAATAAATAAGTAAAACAGTGATAGTAATGGGGCTTGGTGCTAGCAGTGAGACCCCAAGGAAGAATTAAATGTGGCAATTAATAATAATAATAAGCTTCTTCACTGGGTAGCCGCATTCAAGAGGATACTCAGAAAATGTGACGAAAAACACCAACCCATACAGAATCACAAACCTTTCCATTTTCACATATTTGTCGTTAACTGCCCACATACTTCAGTGACAATCAGACACAAGATGATCCTGTTCCGACTCTTACCCTGGATGGCTGCTAGGTGTTCCACAGCCTAAGGCTTTCATTGCAGGGACCAAATGTCTGTCACTTCTATCAGGCATCCTACCCACCCTGCCAAGTGCTTCTGAGTTTCTCAGAGTTCTTGTACTTGCACAGTCACGCAATGTCTTCTTTAAAAAGGAAAAATAAAAGAGCTTGAATAAAACAAACAGTTGATACAGATCTAAGCTCACTACAAAGGACAGTAATTAAAGGACGGATCATTATTTCTCTGATGCAATTCTTAATCGCCCCCACAATAAATTCTCCACCCTGATTACTCCGCTCCGTTCAGAGATTTGGGCTATTGTGTGTGCGGTTTCATGGAGTACAGTTCAATTGAATTACCTCATGAATGTGATCAAGGCAGGTTTATTTGGTTCTTGTTTTAGTAAGTACTGTCTTAGTCATGAGCTAGTTCTTCCAAAAGACCTGGACAAATAACTGCAATCATCAGAAAGAGTTTATAGAAATGGAGCTGTGTCATCAAGAAATGAGTTTTCATTGGCTGTTAGTCCAAATGTATATTGTATTTACTCCACTGAATTCAAATAGAAGGGAAAAAAGTCTTCAAATTTAAGCTGTGTCTTTAGTAGCTTTCTTACAGTCTCTGTGTAAATATGATGCCTAGTATAACATACATGATATATACTAATGAAATGGAATGCCTTAGGCTTGTTTTGAAAGGAAATTAATTTTATTCTAAAATGACAAGTTCTCAGTTAAGAAGGATAAAATAAAATATGTATAAATTCTTGTCTTTATTATTTTTATTTGCTATTTATTACCTTTTCTAAAGATTATACTAGTCATAATTCTGAAATAATAACTCTAGATATTTTAATAAGTATTTATCATGGTTTTATCTCAGTTCCTTCAGGTGAGAGTTTTTTCTTTCTATTTTTATCACAAAATAATTTCATCCCTAGTATAAGCATGGCCATGTTGTGTCCTCTGCTGTTTTTTGGATACGTTCTTCCTCTCCAATTACATTGTAATCTCCTTGCAGAAAGAGGTGTCTCTCCCTTTTTGTTGTTTTACCATCCAGCTCGGCTTTGTAACCTAGATACAGAAGAAATGTGTGTTTATTATGATTTGAAAATTTCTCAAAGGAAAGGACTTTTTAAAGGTTAAAAAGTACTAAATAAGACATGTGAAATAGTATTAGAACAAGGAGAATCAATATTTATGAGGCATGTATGATCTATGAGATACCTTGGATACATTATGTAATATAGCCCTTCAGGTAGTGACTTGTTTGTTCCACTTTTCACATCCGGAAATGAACACCCAGTGAGGTTCATGAACCGGGGCAATGCCAAGCAGTTTAAAGTCTGTAATTCAGGCTGACTCCAAAGCATAACTTCTCCATTATACCATGAAGTCTTTCATGAAACACTAGAATGTCACCTTTGAGATTTGTATTGAGTATTTGGTATTGATTTGTATATGTGCCCCCAATATCCTATTTTAGAATCTTAATTCCTCAATGCAGGATTGAGGGTTGAGTGGGGAGCTCAGTGGGAGATTTTGGCTCATGGGTGCACAGCCCTCATAGTTGGGTGAATGTCTTGTTCACAGGAAAGAATTAGCCACTACAGGAGCTCAGCCTGCTTTCTTCTCTCCCATATATACTTGCTTGCCCTTCCCCTTTCCCCCCTGCATTGAAGCAGCACAATGCCCTTACCAGAAACCATGCAGATGCCAGTGCTATGCTCTTGCACTTCCAGAGACACAAACCAAAATAAACCTCTTTTCTTGGTAATTATTCCACCTCAGGTGTCAATATAATGATGGAAAATAGACCAAGATACTGCCTCTGTATAAAACTAGATCTTGCATTTGGTATTCAAGAATCAAATGTTTCTTGTTGACAAAGGTGTTGAGTTCCCTTCTTCCACTGAAGGTTAGAGAAGAAAGTAACTTGTCACCATACGGTGCAAAGTCAGGTGTGTCATGTCAACTGTTTAAAGACAGAGTAAAAATGGAGGAAAAAGAAACTTCTGAACTTAAATCAGAGAAGACTCAGTGAGCAAAGGAAAATCCACCAAAGAAAGAGGAAGAAAAGATAATGATATAGAAAGGAACTGATAGGATGTTACAATTTAGAGAGGAGAAAGGACATATATGGACATGCATAGAGTATTTCTGGAAGCATCTATAAGAAATAATAATTACCCTCAGAAAGGAGCACCAAGTGCTGGGAGAATGGAAACTAGGAAGGAGACTTTGCATGATACACTTTTTTTTTTTTGACAGGCAGAGTGGACAGTGAGAGAGAGAGAGACAGAGAGAAAGGTCTTCCTTTTTGCCATTGGTTCACCCTCCAATGGCCACTGTGGCCGGCACACTGTGGCCGGCGCACCGCGCTGATCCAAAGCCAGGATTCAGGTGCTTCCTCCTGGCCTCCCATGCAGGTGCAGGAACCAAGCACTTGGGCCATCCTCCACTGCACTCCCGGGCCACAGCAGAGAGCTGGCCTGGAAGAGGAGCAACCGGGACAGAATCCGGCTCCCCGACTGGGACTAGAATCCAGGGTGCTGGCGCCACAGGCGGAGGGTTAGCCTATTGAGCCGTGGCGCCAGCCTGCATGATGCACTTTTTTATACTTCAAAAATAGTGAATTGTGGATTTCGTTAACAATAATGATTTAAAATGAAAAATACCAGATTCCTCCAATTTTTTTGTAAATAACCAGATTTCATTTTCTTTTACCACTGTGTAGTATCCCATAAAGTACTTATCCCATAATTTCTTTATCCAGTCTTCAGCTGGCAGGCATTTAAGCTGATTTTATGGTTTAGCTATTATGAATAGAGCTGCAATAAACACAGGGGTACAGATAACAATTATATTTACTGATTTCATTTCCCTTGGGTAAATTCCCAGAAGTGGGATGGCTGTGTCGTATGGTAGGACTATAATCAGATTTCTGTGGTATCTCCAAACTGTCTTCCACAGTGGTATTACCAGTTTACTTTCCCACCAACAATGGATTAGGATACCTTTATCTCCACAGCCTCACCAGCATTTTTGTTTATTGATTTCTGAAAGCCATTCTAACAGGGATGAGGTGAAACCTCATTGTGGTTTTGATTTGCATTTCCCTGACAACTAGTGATCCTGAACATTTTTTCATGCATCTGTTAGCCATTTGGATTTCCTCTTCTGAAAAATGTCTGTTTAAGTCCTTTGCCCCATCTCTTAACTGGGTTGTTTGTTTTGCTGTTGTGGAGTTTCTTGATCTCTTTATATTTGGTTACTAATCCTTTATCAGTTACATTGTTTGCAAATAATTTCTCCCATTCTGTTGGTTGCCTCTTCACTTTCCTGGCCGTTTCTTTTGCAGTACAGAAGCTTCTCAATTCGATGCAATCCTATTTGTTAATTTTGGCTTTTATTGCCTTTGCTTCTGGAGTCTTTTCCAGGAACTCTTTGCCTGTGTCAATGTTTTGCAGGGTTTCCCCAATGCTCTCTAATAATTTGATGGTATCAGGTCATAGATTTAGTTCTTTAATCCATTTTGAATGGATTTTGCATAAGGTGTAATGTAGGGGTCCTGTTTCATACTTCTGCATCTGGAAATCCAGTTTTCCCAGAACCACTTGTTGAAGAGACCATTCTTGCTCCAGGAGTTGGTTTTAGCTCCTTTGTTGAATATAGGTTGGCTGTAGATGCTTGGATTGATTTCTGGTATTTCTATCCTGTTTCATTGGTCTAGCCTTCTGTTTATGCACCAGTAACAGGCTGTTTTGCTTATAACTGCCTTGAAGAATGTCTTGAAATCTCATATTGTGGTGCCTCCAGTTTTGTTTTTGTTGTATAAGATTGCTTTAGCTATTCGAGGTCCAAATGAATTTCAGCATCATTTTTTTTTAGATCAGAAGAACGTTTTTTGTTATTTTGATTGGTATTGCATTGAATCTGTAAATTGCTTTCAGAAGAGTGGACATTTTGATGATATTGATTATTCCAATCCATGAACATAGAAGATTTTTCCATTTTTTTTATCTTCTTCTATTTCTTTCTTTAATGTTTTGTAATTCTCATTGTAGAGATCTTTGTGTTCCTCATT
Organism: Lepus europaeus; assembly: GCF_033115175.1. Lineage (NCBI taxonomy): Eukaryota > Metazoa > Chordata > Mammalia > Lagomorpha > Leporidae > Lepus > Lepus europaeus. The sequence goes on along the minus strand of NC_084832.1, from coordinate 39,419,122 downwards.
TCCTGGGTGGGGGGGTGTGGTAAGGTAGCCTCCGCAATTGATGGGCATACGCATGGGAGGCAAAGGAGCAGTCTCCTGCTTACATTCAAAAATATAAACAAACAAGATGGCTTCTCTCAGTTGGCTTCAGGTGTGAGTGGGGAGAGGAGAGGGGGGACAGAGATGGGCAAGGGGGTGACCAACCTCTCTGTTTGCTTCTCTATACCTTCTCTTTTTTCCCATGTAGAACTTCAAAATCAGTTCACCAGGCTCCTCCTCCTGCTGCTATGTGCAGCTCCATGGACCTGCAATTTCACCGAATCTGTTGGGGGCTGGTACCAGCCTCAAAGGTCCGTGCCTCCGCCATGCTTCCGTAACATCCTTTTCTTATTTGCTCTTTTAGCAAAAGGATCTTCCCAGTCTCTATTGGTCTCCTGGGCTTCCCGTCGTGAATTTCCCACGGCTCTATCTCCGGCATGTATCTTCTCTCCTTTTTAACTATCTATTTTCCCCACATGACTCGGATTGTCCTGTTGCTATACTGCCATCTTGGGACCCCTGAGACTCTTGATTATCTGATATTCTTCCTCAAATCCTAGCAACAAAAACCTGCAGTAACCTTTGAAAATAGAGAGTAAAGGGGAATGGAGGATATAGTTTCTTGGTCCTCATGCTCCAGGCCAGAGGTCTGGGGAAGATCTGAGATCAGAGTGCCTGGTGACAGAGACCAAATGCTGAGATCTGCCTTTTGGCAAGACAGGAAAGTCTATGAACTGTCCAGGGCTGAGAGGAGGTCACAGAGCATAAAAATAGAAAATCTTAAAAATTTCTAATAATTAAAGTGACTAATAAACACAAAGGAGTCCTTTGTAGATAAAGAGCTTTCCTATAAATGATGGATTGAATTGTAAAGAGGATTTGTGCTGATGATAGTAGTTGGTCTAGTTTGTATTACAAACCTATTCTATGATCTACACTTCTATTATCATTGAAACAAGGAAGCTGAAAATACTATATATGGATTAATTATCTCAAATGATAGGTCCAAGTCCAGAGGTTATCCCTGAGATTACAATTGAGAAAAATCTTTTGTATATCTGCATCACATTTTACAGTTCATAAAGTGTTTTACAGATGTCACATTCAGTATTTACATCATTGCCGTTAATTAGTACTGGTCTAATCACTCTAAACTCATCCTATATGGGCACTCGTTGAAGTCCTGGCTACTCCCCTTCTGGTCCAGGTCCCTGCTAATGTGCCTGGGAAAGCAGTGCAAGATAGCCTAAGTACTTGGGACCGTGCTACTCATGTGGGAAACCTGGATGGACTTCTGGGCTCCTGGTTTTGACCTAGCCAAGCCCTAGCCATTGCAGCCACTTGTGGAGTGAACCAGCAAATGAAAGGTGCCTCTCTCTCTCTTTCTCTCTCTCTCTCTCTCTCTCTCTCTCTCTCTCTCTCTATCTTTCTCTTCCTCTGTCACTGTAACTCTGCCTTTCCACCACTTTATTGAATTGTTTTAAATAAATTATCTTCTATTTTGTACATAAGATAAGAGTTTTTTCATCCTTATCCCACCAGATTCAAACTGTTTCCACTCCTGCATTCTGTAATGGCGCACATTTCTAATTCTGTTCCCATTTCTGTGATCATTCCTTCCTGATGTCTTGTACTATTGCAGGCTCCTTTGCTTGCACTTTAAAAAGTCCAGAGTTCTGGTGCTTGTTTATTTCTCAAATGTGGACTGTCACACTCAAACCTATTACCTCAGTCAACACATACCTCCCCAATATTTCTCCAGTATCTCCAAATCTTTGTTCTTGTACCTCAAACCAGTTTTTCCAACTGTATACTCAATGTCCTCACTGGGACATTCCAGAAGATTTTCAAACCCAGTGTGTCTGAAAGGTAATGAATCATCTGGCTCTAATTTCCTCTTTACTCCTCTCTCAGCATTAGAGTAATGTTAGATTACAACCTTGTTTCCGAACTTCCAAGCCGTTAACCTGGAGATTATTCTGGCTTTTCTCTGTTTCAGTCTCATAATACGTCATCAAGTCCCATCACTTGCTAATCATCTCCTCTTTGTTATGGCCATATCTCCAGTATTTACCCTGGACTGGATGACTGTAATAACCTGCCTCAGTCACAGCTGTCTTCAGTCCAACTTCCATATCACAGCCTAAGAGATCTTTCAAAAGCACAAACCTGTGGTGCCTCTACTCTGCCATGATTGCTCACTGTTGCCTTCAAGATTAATGGACAAATGTTCCCTCTTGGCAGGGAGTGCATTCTGGAACATTTCCACCTTTGTAACCCTGTCAGTCACCCTTCCTCCCAAGAGCACATACTCCATGGAGCAATTCGCATGCTCCGGATAGTTCTCACCTCACATCACATTCTAGCACACCTCTGAGCACATACTGTCCTCTTTCTCTCTCAACCATTTTTCTCCTTTTCTACTTCCCTCACTTACTTCTGACTTCTTTCTTACTCACCCACTTCCCCCAGAAAATCAGAATTCCCTTTCCTGCTCCAGTGGCATTCTATGCAAAGCTCTACATCTGCACTTTCTCTTCCTTTATTTTATAGCCCATGTATATCTGCAGTTCCTTCAAAGATGAGTGCTCCTTAAGGAGTAACCTTGTCCCAGTTCTCTTCATTGCTCAGCAGCCTATACAATGCCTGACTTATAACACACTGAAAATATCTTTGAATAAACAAATCATGTTCTGGGGCCGGCACTCTCGCTGTACAAAAGGGTGCATAAAGGAGGTGGGAGGGACTCTGTGTAGAGGCCCAAGGTCAGCAAATGGGCAGCAGAAGTTCAGCTCTCTGGAGAGAAAGGGGAACATCATGCCCCATCCCTACTCCTACTTCAGGGAGGTGCTCAAAAATATTTCACAAAACAAAGTCACAAATCCAGAAACACACCAGAAGGGTGAGACTGCACAGTCCTTGGTAGGGCAAGTCCTTGGTAGGCAAGAAATGTGGCATGCCAAAAAGTGGGTAATTTGTGATATTAAAGAAAATTGCCAAACAGATAAATGGAGGTAAACAGTGGGGAAAAATGTATGTGGTCATAGAGTCAGAGGTGTGGTCCCTGAAGACAAAGTGTCCTCTGTCAGGACTGGCAAACTGGCCGGAAAGTCTGCCCACAGTCTAGTTTTGAACAACCTATAGGTAACAATGATTTTTTAATAGAAACTTTCATTTAAGAAATATAAATTTTATAAGTACAACTTTTGGATTATAGCAGTTCTTCCCCTCATATCTGTCCTCCCACCCCAAACCATCCCACCTCCTACTCCCTCTCTTATCCCATTCTTCATCAAGATTCATTTTTAATTATCTTTATATACAAAAGATCAACTCTATAGTAAGTAAAGATTTCAATAGTTTGCACCCACACAGACACACAAAGTGTAAAGTACTGTTTGAAGACTAGTTTTACAATTAATTCACATAGTACAACACATTAAGGACAGAGTTCCTACATGGGAAGCAAGCGCACAGTGACTCCTCCATGATTTTTACAATTTGAAAATGTGGGGCCGACGTTGTGGTGTAGCAGGTAAAGCCACTGTCTGCAGTGCTGGCATTCCTTATGGGCACCAGTTCAAAACCTGACTGCTCCTCTTCCAATCCAGCTCTGCTGTGGCCTGGTAAAGCAGTGGAAGATGGCCTAAGTCCTTGGGCCCCTGTACCCACATGGGAGACCTAGAAGAAGATCCTGGCTCCTGGCTTCGAATAAGCACAACTCAAGCCATTGCGGTCAATTGGGGAGAGAACCAGCAGATGGAAGACTTCTCTCTCTCTCTCTCTCTCTCTGCCTCTCTTTCTCTCTCTCTGTATAACTCTGACTTTCAAATAAATAAATAAATCTCAAAAAGGAAAGTTTTCTTTAACTTTTATTTAATTAATATAAATTTCCAAAGTACAGCTTATGGATTATAATGGCTCCCTCCCCCCATAACTTCCCTCCCGCCCGCAACCCTCCCCTCTCCCGCTTCCTCTCCCCTTCCATTCACATTAAGATTCATTTTCAATTCTCTTTATATACAGAAGATCAATTTAGTATATATTAAGTAGAGATTTCAACAGTTTGCACCCACACAGAAACACAAAGTGAAAAATACTGTTTGAGTACTAGTTATAGCATTAAATCACAATGTACAGCACATTAAGGACAGAGATCCTACATGAGGAGTAAGTGCAAAAAAGAAAATTTTATAAAAACACAGACACACAAAGATGAGAGTGAAATAGATACCATATGAACTGCAAATGCTTATGTAGTTAGAGAAAGGCTCCACTGGCCCCTGTACGGATACCCTCCGTATGGCTAAGCCTATGTCCCATGCACATGCAGGATTGTATATAGCAATGCACTCACTGGGAGGAGAAGCTTTGGAAAACTAGGCTCTTATTACATTATTGTGGTCAACTTGATCTCCCCATGTTAAAGATTACAAAGCTGGGGTGAGCATCTGGCCTAAGTGAAGATGTCACTTGGGACGCCTGCCTCCCACATCAGAGTGCCTGAGTTCAAGACCTGGCTCCAGATGCTGACTCTGGATGCCTGCAAATGTGCACCCTGGAAGGCAGCAGATGCCAGTTCACGTCATTGGGTTCCTCTCACCCATGTGGAGACCTGGATAGAGTTCCCAGCTCTCTGCCCAGCTCCTTTCATTGTGAGCATCCGGGGATTCAATCAGTGGTTGGGAGCAAGCTTGCTCTCTCTTTCTCTCTCTCCCTCTTTTTCTCTCTTTTAAACAAACAAATAAATAATTTTTTGACGTTAAGGAGATTTTGTTACCTCGCTTCTAAAAATTCTCCCCATTGGTAGAGCATGCCTGTACTCCAGCAGAGGAAAAGCGTAGGATTGAAAGGAGATCTGGTACCCAGTGCCAATACTAGGGCAGTTGGGGAGCTCAGAGCTCATGTAACATTGCTGGATTCTAATTTCTTCATCTGCTTACCAGGGATAATGTCTGCTTTACAATACTCGCATGGTTGTTGTATGGATAGGGTGAGAGGACAGATGTGGCACACTTTGCAAAGTTGAAAGGGAAATAGAAATAGAGGTATTATTATAGATGATGACATCATCAACAATTATGTCTATTTTAGGGGAAGATGAAAGACATGTGCACATTAAGTCATTAGTTATTAGTAGAACTTTCTACTCTTTTAAATATCTTTTCTCATCCAGTCTTTAATTGAAACTAACCATGGTCGAGACTGATTGATTTTAAGTTTTCTGGACCCCTTAATCCAATCAGTTTTGGTGTATTTGTTGATGAGTACAGCTTGTGCGTTCACAGGCAGTGAATGGCCAAATGGTCATTAAAGTGAGAGGAGACAGGGGGTGAGAAACTTGAAAAATTCAGAAAAAAAGATCCATTCTACTGTAACTTTACTTTTACAACATATTTCTTAAAAACAACAACAAAAAAAAGTCCTTCCTTAAAGCTGGTTAAAATAGTATCCATCCAGGACCTAAGTCAAGGTTAATCTCCCTGGCAGTGCGGCAAACTCCCATACAGTCTACTGTATCCTTTTCTGTGTCAGAGGCAACACTAGGTTTGTCTAAGTGCTTTTTCCTTTTCCCGAGCAGGCTGAAGTCTGCATTTCTCAGGGTCCCTTGCAGTTGAGTTGTGCTATGTTAGCAGTTAGGCCGGTGAGCTTAAGCTTGAGAGACACAGTCACTTCTGGGCCAAAGGATAACAGAACAATGTGAGTTTTCTCCCTCCCTCTGCTCTGCTTCCCGTCGAAACTCCAGGTCAAGGTGGCAGAGTCATGAGATGGGAATGCCTGCATTGCAGGCAGCAGCTTTACCCACTATGCCACAGCACTGGCCCCAACACTGTTATTTGCAACACTAAACCCAATACATCACAATTGGTTGTGGGGTACTGCGTGCTTAGTTACCACACACCTCACCCCTGTGTTAGAGCCTTTAGTGCACCCTCTGCCTCTGGTTTTTTTTTCTCCAGATTTGTGCTTCATGAACTCCTCTTTAATTCCCTGCTTAAAGTTCACCTTCTCAATGAGGCCGCCTTTGATTAACCTTGCGAGATCTGGGCGCTGCGGTGGAAGCATTGGAAGCTGATTGCGCATTCCTCTACCTCTGTCCTCCTTCTCTCATTCATTGCTGGGAGAAAGAGAGAAATTAGGGGATCTCAGCTTCCTTCTGAGTGCTCAGAATTCCTTTCATGCCAGAAACTCCCATAAGCAGGGCGAAAATCCTGTCTGTGTCATGGCAGAAAAAGTATGGTTCTTTTTATAATGGGAAAGCACTACGAATCAGACAGTCCTTAGGGGAAGACAAAGGTCTTGCCTTAGAGCTCTAAGATACTATCTTCATTGCACCGGGGAAGATGACCAAAGATAAATGTTCATTTGAAAACTACTATGTATCAAAAATATTTGAAAAAGGGGATCAAACTCTGAAACCTACTGTGGATCAAAAATATTTGGGAAGGGGCTGACAAGAGAGGGTAGGCACTTGGCACAGCAGATAAATCTACCTCCTGCAACTCTGGCATCCCATACGGGTGACAGTTCAAGTCCCAGCTGCTCCACTTCCCATACAGATCACTATTAATGCTCCTGGGAAAGCAGAGGAAGATGGCCCAAGTGCTTGGGCCTCTTTACCCACATGGGAGACTCAGAAGAAGTTCCTGGCTCCTGGCTTGTCAGACCCAGTTCTGTCTGTTGACCATCTGGGAAGTAAGCCAGCAGATGCAAGATCTCTCTCTCCCTCTCTGTTTCTCCCCCTCTGTCTGTAACTGTGCCTTTCAAATACAAATAAAATAAATCTTTTAAAAAAAAAGTGTGTAGGGAGATGCCTACCCATCAGTTACATACAAGCAAATACTATGCTACTCTTTTAAGTGGCAGTGCAATTCTGCCCATAATGGAAATAGTAGCAGAATCTTCTGACTCACAAAAATTACTCCTCAGTTCTTTTTCTAATTACTTGTTGATTTCTTCACTGTGGCAAGCAATGAGTTAGGCACTGTGGACCAAATGTTGAGTAAGACCCAGTCCATTCCTTCAAAGAACACATAATAAAGTAGAAGAAAGAGACAAATAGCTAGGCAGAAGTTTTGTAGTGTAACATATGTGATATAAGATGGCTAAGAATGTAGCCAGTGGAGAGGCAGCTCATCCTGTCTTTTGGATCCTAGGAGGAAGTAATGTCTGAGTCTAGCCCTGAAGGACTAGTGAGAATTAGCTCTGTGATACTGAAGGAAGAATGTGCTAGGCCAAGACAGGAATCCATACACGTGGTCCTGGGGCTGGAAACTATGTGGCCAGGAAAATGTAAGCAGTGCAGCATATGAAGATGTGAAGAGACAGAAAGTGTTGGGAGATGGGCTGGAAAATTTAGTTGGAGGCCAAGGTGGGGGTTAATATTCAGGAAAAATCCTACACACTACCAGAACAAGGTGGAAGTCTATTTTGAACAATATGAAAATCACTGAACAGTTTTAAATGGTTTATATCAAGGGTATATATGAATGTAGAGGTGCAAATGTAAAATTAAATGTATAAGAACATTGTATACATGGCATGGGTGATGGGAGATGGGGAGAATATCCTTAAAGAAAATCTCAAAAGTCTAAACCAGAAAAGAGAAGCCATTGATTGATCACATCAAAATCAAAGATGTCTGCTCAGTGAAGGACCCTATAGGCAAAGGTAACAAGGAACCAGAGATATCTACAACAAAAGCCACACCTAGAAAACATGAGGGATTCCTGAAAACTAGCAAGAGAAACAGAGGAAAGCCAACATTTGAAAAATGGGAAGAGGATGAAAGTGGACAATTCAGAGAAAAGTAATGCTGAATGGATTGACCTCACTTGTAACTGGAGAGCTGTAAATTAAAACAGCTCTGAGCTACTCCCCTTCACAACCAAATGGGCACAATTGCGGAAGTCAATCAGCATCATGTGGTAAGTGTGTAGGGCAATGGAAATTCACCACTGCTGGTTACATTGTGGGTTGGTGCTGCCTTTTTGCATAGCAGTCTGTCAGTATGATGAAGTATGTTAACACCCCAAAACAGCTGGAGAAGTCAAATTCTGGTACATGTCCCAGGGAAGTCTACATAAATTCATGGGAATTGCAAATGAGAATAATAATTGCAATATAGGGTGGCTTGCAGTAGCAAACAGTCAGGAGTAACCTAAGCATCCATCACTAGGATATGCATATATATACAAGTCTTTGCTGGTAGAACATGTAGCATTGAGGGGCTGGCGCTGTGGTGTGGCAGGTAAAGCTGCCACCCACAGTGCTGACATCCCATATGGGAGCCAGTTCGAGTCCCGGCTGTTCCACTTCCAATCCAGCTCTCTGCTATGGCCTAGGAAAGCAGCAGAAGATGGCCCAAGTCCTTAGGCCACTGCACCCACGTGGGAGACCCAGAAGAAGCTCCTGGCTCCTGGCTTTGGATCAGCGCAGCTCAGGCTGTTGCAACCAGTTGGGGAGTAAACCAGTGGATGGAAGACCTCTCTCTCTGCCTCTCCTTCTTTCTCTGTGTAACTCTGACTTTCAAATAAATAAATAAATCTTAAAAAAAAAGAATATGCAGTATTAAGAAGAAACTAAGCAAATTGACACATAAAAGCATGGAAGACCACCAAAATCAAACATGGAGTGAAATAATTGTAAGAAACAAGGTTTATTGCACAACTCCATTTATTTCCATTTAAACATATCATTTATACAAACAGCAACATTCTGTTTTTAAGAACATATATCTATCTAAACAAAGACAAAGAAATTGGAATGGAAGGACATGTGTTGAGAATAATTAAAAGTTGTTATTAGTAAGGACAGAAGAGAATGGGGAAAGAATAAAAGAGGAAAGCAACAGTAAATAATGAAATAATAAAATAACCGCTGAGTTGAATAATGTTCTTCCAAAACTCATGTCTTCCTGGAACTTCAGAAAGTGACATTATTTGGAAATAATGTTGTTACAGATGTAATTAGCTAACATGGAATCATGCTGGGGTAGATTGGGTCCTAAATCTAACACAACCAGTATTCTCACGAAAAAAGGAGAGCGGAGGGAGACCGACGCACACAGAGGGAAGATGTGTGAAGACACCCAGGGAGATAACCACAGAGGCAGAGATACCGGTGATGCATCTACGAGACAAGAAAGCCACCCACTGGACACTTAAGAAAGGAGCCTCACTGCAGCCTGCAGAGAGAGGGAGAGAGAGAGAAAGAGAGAGAATGGTAATGCTGACAGCTCAATTTCAGGTTTCTCCTCTCCAGAACTGTACAACAGTAACTTTCTAATTTTTAAAAAATATTTTATTCATTTATTTGAAAGGCAGGAGGGAGAGAGAGAGAGAGAGAGTTGTTCTCTCTGCTGGTTCACTCTCCAATGGCTGCAATGGCCAGGCTTGACCAGGCTGAAGACAGGAATCCATAATCTCATCAGGTCTCCCACATGGGTGGCAGAGACCCAGGTACTTGGATCATTTTCTGTTGCTTTCCCAGGCACATTAGCATGAAGCTGGATCAGAAGTGAAATAGCTGGGACTCAAACCAGGACTCTGATATGGGATTCTGTCCTCACAAACAGTGACAGAAGCCACTGTGCCACAATGTTGGCCCAATCACCTTATATTTGAAGCCACCCACTTTGTGATGAGTTTTTACAGCAGTCCTAGAAAACTAATACAGTAACAAAATTCCTGCTTGACTCCATGGCTATGTATGAGAGAGTCTTCACAAAGACTGGGAAACATAAAATATGAAACAAACTCTGCATGAGCCTTGAATATTTTTTGCACCGAAATAAACATAATCATTTAATTCTATTTTTCCATGAACTTTCATCCTTATCTATGCACCTGAGTTGCTAGAATAAATAAAACCTAAACAATGGAATTGTTTTTTATCCTGCAACTGAAGAATGTCTTAGCTTTCACGTCTAACACAAATTGCCATAGAGTGGGTGGCTTAAACCATGCACATTCGTTTCTCACAATGCTGGAGGCTCCGGGATGTGAGAGCAGGGTGCCAGCATGGCTGGCTCTGGGGAAGGCTCTTGGCTAGACTGCCAGCTCTCCTTGAGTCCTGACATTGTGGGCAGAGGCTGAGCTAGCTCTCTACCCTTTTCTACAAGGACACCAGTCCCATTCCCAAGGGCTCTGGCCTTAGAACTTAATCACTTCCCAAAATACTGTCTCCAGATACCACTGCACTGGGCATTAGATTTCAACATAGGAATTTGGAAGGATGCAGTCTATAACAAGGGACAATCTTACCAGCCCTAAGAGAAGTCGACAGTATGCTGTCCCATACTTGCACTTCAGAGAATTGCTGTTCGCCAGGCTATATCTGATTTATGCTACCTCTTGTGGTTGTGTCGGAGCAGACGTCCTGAACTCGCTCAACTGGAAGAAGAGGACCAAGAATATCTGGGTAAGTTTGTGCCAATCATGTTTATGAGAGGTTTTAAGGATGTTTTCAACAAACTTTATTGCTTGGAATGAATATTTAATTGTTTTAAACTCATGTTGTTACATTTTACTTATTTGCTTTTTATTTGTCTGAAAGAGAGAGAGACAGAGACAGACCTTGCGTCTGCTGGTTCACTCCCCAGATGCCTGCAACAACCAGGGTTGGTCAGGGCAAAGACAGGAGTCTGGAACTCAATCTGGGTCTCCCATCTGGGCGGCATCTTGCTAATGTGCCTGGGGAGACAATGGAAGATGGTCTTTGGGCCCTTGCCACCCACATGAGACATCCAGATGGAGTTTTGGGCTCTGGCTTTGGCCTGGAGCAGCCCCAGCCATTGTGGCCATTTGGGGAGTGAACCAGTATATGGAATACGTTTCTCTCTGTATCTCCCTCTCTCTCTGTCAGTCTTTTTTTAAAAAAAAAATATAAAATTTCAAAAACCATCAGGTGATACGAATGTATGTTGTCCAACAATACTTCAAGAAATAGTTCTCCAGACTTTCCAAGGTTAACATGCCTTCAGTGTATGCAGTATTCTACTTAAATGCAGATTCTGACTTGAATTCCAGCCTAACAGGAGCCCAGCTGGGCCACTGACAACATTCCAGGAGGGAAGCTTTTCTGATCTGAGTCCCTGGGAGCAGCACCCAGCTTCAGTATGTTTCTGAGTCTCCTCAGACAACTCCAACAGACAACTAGGTACTAGACCTACCAGACCTACCAGGAGGCAATGGTGACTTCTCATTCCCAGTTTCCCTCCCAGAACAGGTGCATAATTAGTACCCCCTTGAGAAGAGAAGACTCACTTCAAAGGAGGGAAGTTTAAGGAAAAAAAAAAAGCCAAGGAATAGCTGTAATTTTTTATTTAACAAAAATCATTATTTTGTAACCCTTCACTTTTAACTGCCTCCAAAGACACTTGAATTACTCTTAACTATATTATTTCCAGCTAATTGAAAGCTGTGTATTGGGTAGGCCTGATGATGTTTTTGTTACTGGAGAACCAGAGTTTATTTTGATATTTTTCTCCTTTGTTTCTGGATTTACTCTTGATTTCTAAATTGCTGGGGAGTAGTCCAGACACATCACTGGACAGTCCTCTACCGGTCCCTGTAGGTTAATTATGATTGGAATGTAAAAGACATCAAAGCAGTCACATACCCAGCACAATTACCCCAATTTCCCCAACCAAGTACTCCCCTGGAGTCAGGAACAACATGTGACAACAGATATTTTGAGTGTCTGCCCAAACTTGGAATCCAGGTTCCAAATCATTGTTTTCTTCCTACCTCTTTGTGAACTTTTCCTTTTACCAAGTGATTGACTAATAAGGAAATGATTCATACAATTAAATTCTGATTTCTCTAACCCCACCTGCTTGAGGGCAGCTTAAAAGAGTTTCTCTCAGGACATTTGTTTATAGGAACAAATGTTTTTTTTTTCTTCAGTCCTGATTAGTAAATGGGATAATATATATGGAAAGTACTTTGTCAACAGTATTGTACCAGGTCCTGTTATCATTGATAATAGTAATTCAAGATAAACCTTTGTCCCAGGTAATCAGGAGTAGCATTTGATCAGATAAACAAGACATTTATCTAAAACAAGGATTCATTTGAAAATAATATAAAGTATCAAAATGTTGTATTTCAATGTGAACCATTTTTAGGCAGAGCTGATATTTAGGCAGTCATGCACCATGTGGCCACATAATGGTTTAAGTTTAAACATCCTTTCTGATGAGACGAGCATCTGTTCTCATGGGTCAATGCTAGAGTCATTAACAGTTACTGAAATATTTGAATATAATTCTTCTATATTCATCAATCTTTTGACAAAGGTCCATTTCTTCCATAAACCACACTCAAAACATATCACCCTTAATTTGTAATTTCAGATTCTATAATTAAAAATCATTTAACCATACAGAGTGGAGACTTCTACAATTTTAAGAATTTCCCCCAATTTTCAGAATATTTCACTTACAGCTTATTTAATGGCAGTTTCTAAATCTCACTATAAAGAATCTTGACAACCATTTGAGACAAGTTTTCACAACATCAACAACTTGATTGTCCTACTCATGCTTCTATAATAGCTGATTAAATTATAATGTAATTATTAAAAAACTAGCACATCATAATAAAGTGTTTGGAAACAAACACAACTCATCCTGATCAGCTTAATTCAAGGGGGAGAAGTGGAAGTTTGCATTTATACTAGAGTTTAGCCTACTAGTCCCAAGGGTTTAATCTACCAGGATCACTGTGTTAAATAGAAATACATAAAAACACCGAGATCCATCATTTTTTGACCCCGAAAAACCAGCACTTTAATACAGTTCAGCCAGTGTGTTTTACAGAATAATCAAAAGCTGGGGTGGTGGTAAGTTAAGTACTTAAGCAAGTTAAGTCAGCTAAGGCAGATTCTATTATACTATTCAAAGAACAGAGCTGCTTTTCAACACTGTGTTTTGTCTTCAAGATTTTTAAACAACATTCATTAATGGCATTTATTCTTCTGCCAAACATTTCACAAAAAACTTCCCTCTGACCCCAAAAGAAGAGTTTAAAACAAATTCTCTGGCTGAATAAGTTCGGGAAACACCACATACCATATCCATCTAGGAGATTCATAATGCTTATTAGCATATTCAAGTCCCTGAGAAGCCCTGTAACAAAGGCCTTTGTTTAATTTTGTTTGGGGGTAGGGTTTCATAAGGTTATTTGATGAAAGGGGGCTGTTTCATGTAACATCTAATCCAGAAAAGCTAGTGTTTAATGAAACAAGCGCACCTTGGCAAATACTACCCAACCAGCAGTAAGGAAAGTCTTATTACGACTTTGCTGTAGATTAAGCAAACACCATTGTACAGGTGTCCCAAAGCACTATCCACATTTCATTCAATGGTGTACAAACACAGAAACAAAGGGATAAAAAAGTATTAGGTAGCTTGCCAGCTAACACACAAGCCTGAGACAACAGGAACCAGAGCCCACATGTCCTAACAGTGATTTCTAAGCTGTGTTTACAAACAGAACCAAATTACAAACTGTAGCCACCGGCCACGTCTAACTGGAGTCCATACTTCAGGGCCAAGCTGAAAAGGAAATAGAAGGTAAGACTTCCCAGCTCATGCAAAGGTAACACTGCCTGTTCCATTTGAGTGCTGGAGACACTCATCAGTGAGAAAGGGGACTCTAAACTCTCCGACAGCCATGGGGATTCAAAGATCCACAGCCTTAGCACAGAAGCTCATTGAAAAAACCAGGCATGAATAGATGACTCCTATGGGCAAGATTCTGACCTTGAGAGAGTGAATCTCAGTCACTGGCAAGGTTAAATAGATTCACGCGCTGTGTTTCCCAGCATTTGGAAGTACATGCTTACATGACATGCTAAGGACATTTCGAGAACATCTGCCCACCCCCTCTGCTAGGGCTGAAGGGGAGGGGAGCAGTGATGTGAGGCTTCAAATTCAGATTTATAGACACCCATGTTCCCTAAGCATTGTCTCTGAGTATGCTCCCGCACCGTGGGGCCTCCCTGCCTGTGTCACAAACAATATCTGCTGTTTCAGAACACAGCAGTGCTGCACCTCAAGGCCAAGTGCGAGTTGTCAAATAAAGATGAAGAGCCTTTGGCCAAAAAAAAAAAAAAAAAAAAAAAGCTCTTAAAATGTTTACCTTCTCATACCTAATGGTTTGAGATCATATCTTATTAGCCTAGGAGACCCATTATATAAAGTACAATTAAGATCTCCTTGACATTTTCTAGGCGTTCCAACTCAGCTTTGCTAATAGCTATAACTTCATTGCTTCCTCTCGCTCTCTTTCTCTTTTTTTTTCTTTCTTTCTTTATCTCTCTGCTCCTCCCCTCACTTTTTAATTTAATGCCACATAGTGTTGGAAATGCAGTTTACAATAATGGAGACTGCCCAGGGTGCACTTGCAATTATTACACAGAATGTCAACAGCCTCTCAAGCCTGTGTTGATTGCTTTTTTGTGACATTCTCATTTGGACAACTCATTGGAATTATCCCCCTGTACCTGTGGGCCCCTGCCTCTCCTGGACTATCTAAAAACGGTTCCCTAGACATTTAGTTTGATGTCTTCTATTAAGCGTAGTGTCTCCCAGCTTAGAGGAAGGAATCAAAATTAAGCCTAAGAATGGAATAACTGCTCCCATGGCCAACATCGTACCCATACTGTCAGCAAGCATTTCTCAAGAAACATTTATTGAGCCCCTATCATATATCCGGCCCTGTGCATGGCACTTGGGGCACACAGCTGAATAAAATTCTTGTCTGCTCTCACTTTTGTATGTGGCAGTAAGGGGATGCAGAAACATGTCACCAAGCACACACAAATTTCTGCACAGAAAAGAAATCCCCCAGGAGTGACAGCTTGGGCCACAGCACTCCGCTGCACACTCTTGTATTTATATTGTCCTCTGCGTGCTCATGTTAGCCAAACCTCTCATTGTCAACAGGCTTTCCAGAGTTCACAATTTGGTAAATAAATAGCTAATCTTTCCATGGTGCCCACCCTTAACCAGGATCTGTTATAATCGCTTATGTATGCCGGCCCATGTAATCCTTGTAATAAATCTATCTGGCAGATGGTATTATCTCCATCTTATATATGAGGAAACTGAGGCCCAGATTAAGCAGCACAAAGCCAGTGAGTTGAGAATCTGAAGTTTGAACCTTGGTTATCTGCAGTCAAAAAGCCTTTAACTGTTCTGCCATTAGGAGGGAAGCCCTGATAAAAGATCAGGATGGTAAATTAAACAAGATAGTCCCCGGGAGATGATTAATGGGCTCCATAAAACCAGCATGGCTGAAAATGAAAGGGATTCTGGACAGGAATACAATAAAGACTTGTCCCTTAGCAAAGCCTGCTTAAGTACCATGGCAGTGACTCCTTTGTGACAAGGCACTGGGGTTAAAATAAGAACACAGTGGCTACATATACACTATGGGTAGGCATTTGATCCAGTAGTTAAGCCACTACTTGGGATACCCACACCCCACATCAGACTGCTCCTATTCTGATTCCAGCTTCCTGCTAACAAACACCCTGGCAGGCAGCAGATTAAAATTCAAGTAATTGGGGCCCTGCCACCCACAGCGGGAAACCCAGATGGAGTTCCAGGCTCCTAGCTTCAGCCTGGCCCTTCCCTGGCTGTTGCAGGCATTTGGGACATGAAGCAGTAGATGGGAAATCAATCTCAATTCTCTCTCTCTCTGTCTCTAACTTTCAGATAAATAAACACACACACACAACTGCCACTTGGGTTAAGTACTTATTGCACCTATGTTGATACCAGGAGAGGAGAGATTGATTCAGTTGAGCTAACTGGTTTTGCTCTACTTACTGAGTGCTCAGGTGAGGGCCACCTCTCAGTGTTATTCCAGTAGAAGCCTGCACACCCAACTGACGGCTGCCGCCAGGACTCCCATGCAGGGAAGCTGCACGTCTCACAGACTCTGATTGAGCAATACATCGCCGGATCTCTATACATACAATGCACCATCGGATAATAAATTAAAAGTCAGAAATGAAAAGGCCTACGTTATATTATGCTCCCAAGAGCTGAAGAGAGTACACACCTTCACAAATGCCCAGCAGGTGTTTCTGAAACAATCATTATGTCTCAGTCCATTCAGAATCTGCAAAGGAGTGACTAGGCAAACAGGTTAACCACTCAGGTTAGCAATAAATCTCAGAAACTGCTATACTAGCCACTGGGAAGTGTTAAGCCATTGATCAAAGAGATGCCCTTCCTCTTATCCGAGGAGCACTTTCTCAAGGCCAGCACTGCTGGGGTTAGGTTTTCTCCGTACAGTATCAACCATAGTTTTTACTTGCTTGACTGGTTAAAAAGCAGGTCTGGTCCTGTCACTGCATTTCTTCAGGGTTAATATGTGAAAGAATTAAAAAACAGCTGTGCTTCTTTCTGGGTGTTCCCGTTTCCTCCTCATCGTCTTTGAATAAAATTTATTAGATGACATTTATGTTCTCTCTCAGCTACTTCATGACTTCTGCCTTGGCTACAAACCCCGAAATAAGCTCTGACTTTTGTTTCTGATGCTCTCGGCTTCTGTGCTGGATTGTTTTGCTCATGCTACTGTCATGCTGCAAGTTACGGACTGTAAAACTTCTGTATATTTACATAATTGTGTTGGCTAAAAAATGATAATGTTCTATCAACTTATTTGAGTTTATATATGTATGCATATACACATACATACACTCAATTATGTTGTTTTCCATGTGTGTGTATACACACACACACACACACACATATATATGGAGAAAGAGAGAGACAGAATCCAATGTTTAAGAAGTTTCCTTCTGGCTATATATTTATATAAGAGACTTTTCTGTCTCACTTTTTTTTTTTAAGATTTCCTTATTTATTTGAAAGGCAGAGTCACACAGAGAGAGTGAGAGATAGAAAGAGACAGAGAGTTCATTCCTCAAATGCTTGCAACAGCTGGAGCTAGATCAGACCAAAGCCAGGAGCCTGGACCTTCATCAGGGTCTCCCGTATCGGTGGCAGGGATCCAAGTACTCGAGCTGTCATCTCCTGCCTCCCTGGGCACAGTAGCAGGAAGCCGGATCAGAAGCAGAGCAGCCAGGGCTCCAAGTGGAACTCAGATGAAGGATGCAGTTATCCCAAGCTGAACTTACTGTGCCACATGCTCACCTCATCTCTCACTATTCTTGACTACAACTGGCTTTACAAACTCAGCTCTTTGCTAAACATAGCTCATTAAGTTTTAATGCCACCTTCTAAACTTTCTATTGGCTAATATAATATGGATATCTTTGTGTTATTGAATGCAAATATAGGGCCTTATGGATGCAGCCAAAAACAAAAAACTGTTTCAAACACTCATTCAAGTAAGGCAGATTAGCTGAGATAAAGTTATTGTCTTTCACTCTTAAATTAAGGGTAAAGCATATGGGACAAATAAATATACAATAATCATGAGAAAATATGAATTATGGCATCACTGAGATGTACTAGTATAGCACTTATAATAAGAGTGTAAGAATGAATAAGTGTTTCTCAAAAGAAACAGATCTAGCATCGTGTGCCAAAAGTTATGCATTTGTTATCTTTCAAATCTTGTTGACCTTTACAATCAAGAACTGTGTATTTTGCTATCCCAGTATGTTAATTATTTCTTAAAAAGAATACATTAACTAGCAACTTGTGAAACAGTCAATAGAAGCACATGGATGATCATTTTAGTAAAACTTTTTCATTTTCTTTTTAAAAATAATAATAATAAAATTGATGGTGGTATGCACAACTCTATGGCTCCTAACACAGGGAGGGATTAAATACCTCAAAATCCCCTCATGCTCTCTTTTCATGTTCACGCTGTTCCCCCCACCTTCAGCCTGGCCAATCATTGAAACTAGTCCCCGCTTTGTCTTTTGGAGAACGTCACATAAAGGGGATCAAAATCTTCATCACCTTTTGAGACTCACTTCTTTCACTCACAGTATACTGTCTGTGCGATCCATCCAGATTGTTCACTGTGTCTGTAAGTCCATGCCTTTACACTGCCATATAGTATTCCATTGTATATATGTGCCACAATCTGTTTATCCATTCAGTTAGTGAAAGACATGTAGGTTTTTTGTTTGTTTGTTTTGTTTAGTTTTTTAGCCTTTGGGGAAATTTTGAATAGAGAGACCAGTCCATTGTTTTCAGGTTGTGTGAGCACAAAATTTTATTTCTTTGAGGAGGCTGTCACATCATGTGTAAGTGTATGTATAACTCCAAAAGAAGCTGGACACTTCTCCAGAGTGACTGTTCTCTTTTGTGTTCTCACCAATTCCAGTTGCTCAGCGTCCTTGCTAGCATTTGACATCATCAGGGTTGTGGATTCTTTCATTATTATTTTTCTCATTCTAATAGATATGCAGTGGTAATTCCTCATGGTTTAATTTCCCAACTGGGAAATTAAACAATATCAAGGACTGAAGGGTTAGCAAACTTACACACTAACAAGTTAGCGTACAATGGTTTTCATGAATGTTAACAAAAGCCATGAGACTCATGGGTCGGAGATGAGGTACAGTTGCTTACTCATAGCAGGAGCAGTGACTAGAATATCAGCATTTGCATCAGCGCACTAAGCCTCACTTCCAGAGGGTGATGAGAAGAGGGCCAGGTGACACCTGCATATGCAGTAGTGTCAATTACCGTAGGGGAGCTCCAAGCCTGGAGAACGCAGCTCTTTGATGGTGGGTAACAAGCCTGCCTGCTCCTGCTGTCAGAGGAGACCCCATCTTTTTCTTCCCTTTGTGTTCACTACACAAATATCCTTGAAAAGCCTGAAACCAAAGACCGGTAATGCGTGGGCATACTGGAGCACAAATCATCGTCCTCATGGGGATGGCAATGTATCAGAAGAATTTGGAAGGTGAGACCCTGGAAGCAGTTTGGCCAATAGTTGGTTGGTAAAATAGCCAGGCATGTCAAGAGGAGAACTGCATGGATATGATGGAGAGGCTTTCAGAGAGACAAATGGAATTCATAACTGTAACTAAGGAGGCGAGAAAAGAAAGGACTACTCTTGAATGCCATGTTTGTTTTATATATAGTTTATTTATAAAAAGTTTTAAGCACAATTTTGCAAAAACTAAGATTTTTGCTTAAATAAATATTTTAATGTATTTGTTTATTTGAAAGGCAGAGTTAGAGGGAGAGAGGAGAGACAGAGAGAGAGAGAGAGAGAGAGAGAATCTTCCATCCACTGATTCACTCCTCAGATGGCCACAGCAGCCAGGGCTGGGCCAGGCTGAAGCCAAGAGCCAGGAACTTCTTCCAGGTGGCAGGGAACCAAGCAATTGGGCCATCCTCTGCTGCTTTTCCCAGGAGCATTAGTAGGGAGTCTAATCGGAAGTAGAGCATCCAGGACATTAACTGGCGCCCATATGGGATGTCACCGTTGCAGACAACAGCTCTACGCTCTACGCCACAGAGCTGGCCCCTAGTTTAAAATAATTTTTACAAAATAAAACATTAAAAACCTGTGTTAAAGTCATAAAAATTTGGTATAAACATATATTCAAACAAAAGATAGTTCGTAGTCACATTTCAGATGCTGGAATGTTCAGTTTGTGACTTCGAACAAATTGCTTTATTTCCAGTTGTATTTCCCAGTGCAAAGCTGAGGCAGACATATGTGTTTCTATTCTTTTGGCTCATTCAGGTGAGGGCTACAAACGCTTGGCTCCAAGTGAAAATTTCTATTATAGCTGAAGAGCATCTTTAAAATTTGAAGTATTTGCTGTTTGACAAAAGCTAAATGGTGCCAGCTGGAATTAGTGCTCCAAAGTGCAGCACATGTACTGGGCATTGGTTCCAACGATCTGACAGGGGCAAGAGTGAGTTTATAAAGTTTGGAGAGGAACCTATGTCTCTTTGAAAACACTGTCGAAGTCAACATTTTCTCCCCCGGGGTGGGTGGGGGTGGAGGAGAGTATTGTTTCACCCGACCCTCAAAGCAATCTTCTGCGTAGTCGGAAGTTTTTGTTAACTGTATTTTAGGAATCTGAGGCCTGGAAGGCTAGGGGCTGCCCAAAGCTACACAAGTAAGAAACTGGAAGAACTGGATCTGGAACTGTGTTTTCCCTTCAAAAGGTTTTCTGTCCACCTTAAGTGTGTTCCTGCCAGCAGAAGCAGCCATGTTGTCCCTTCAAGAATGGCCCACAAGAGAAAAGAAGGATCCTGGGGCCATACTAAAATTGCAGTGGATTTCATTGCAGGATTCTCGATGCTTCCAGGACTTGTTCAACCTCTGGTGAAGTGTGTCTTCTGTGGTTGGCCACAGCGAACAGCACAGACAACTCCTAATTCCCTGGGGGATTTACTCTGTGCCCAATCAGCTGTTCCTCTTTTTGCTCCCAGGTCGCCATTGTTTCCTTTTCTCTTCCTCTGGGCGCCCATAGACGTATCCTTTGACATTCCTGCTACCAACCACACCAGGTGCACTGCCAGCACCCTGTGAAGTCTCCCTCACCGGTGCCAGCTGATCCCACTCAACTGCAGCTGTTGCTGCACAAAGGGTCCATCCCAAAGCTACCAACACACGGGATTCTACCTTCCCTGGAAGGTTGGCTCCACCTTCCAGGGCTCCTAGCAAAGTCTCTCATCAATGCCAAAGCTGCCAGCACTCCTCATCTCCTGACAAACTGTAGGGAGTTCCTCCAGTTCTTCCTCCTGTCATTTTTAGTGTCACATCATGCTTTGGCCAAAGGCTCTTGAGGAGGTAGGCCAAATATCTGAGTGGTGGGCATGGCGTCCTTCTCATAACCAACTCTCCTCCAATATCAGCCCCATGGCCTCAAGTCATCCTCTCCTACCTAGGATGAGTCTTTTTGGAGGATTCCCCTTGGTCCTACACTCTACCTAAAAGGACTCACCTCTCTTATCCTGAAGATGTGTCCAGATTTGCTGAATCCTAAATGTATCATGGAATATCAACTCCCCTCCACACACACATTTATATATTCTAGCAAGGTTAATTATATTTTGTACTTCTACCAGGCAGTCAACATCATTCTCAATAGTTTTGTTTCCTGTATCTTTGCATAGCAATAGTAGCTAATATTCATGTATCCACTCCTATATACAGGCAGTATTGAAAGTCATTTACAGACAGCATCTCACTTACTATTCTCAATAACAACAGTTTTGTTGTCCCCATTTTGCAGGTGAAGAAGCTGATGCCCCAAGGGATTCGATACCTACCCAAGACAACACACTCAGAGTAAAGAAGTGACTTCATAATTCCCACTGTCTGTCTCCAAACCCTTCTGTATAAGGCACAGGCCTCTTACATGTTCCTGGAACGATGCAAATGGCCATGGCTCTACACAAAGTCTACAGAAGGTCCTCTGAACAGTCTAGTTGAATTTCCATATTGCTTGTAAATAGGCATCAGTGTATTTAACCACACTTTTCTCTAGGCTCAGCTTACTCTTCTTCTCATGGCTTCTCCACATACACTCTTTCGCAGAATGAAATTTCTTAAAGAGAGTATTTCTTGGAAAAGCTCACACAGTAAAATTACATAAAAGGTCGTCTTTCCAGACTTCTATACCCTTCTTGTCCCCACATTTGTTAAGTATGCTAGAAAATGTTCTCTTCTCTGGAATGAAATTCCTCTTTAAAAAAAAAAATCACAGAAAAATCTGGACAAAGAGTCTAGCACTATTGCTTCTTTGGATTTGAAGAGAAAGCCCAGGACAATCAGAACTGCCTCACTCTGGAGCTTCGTGGGAAAATGGTGCCTGGTGGAACTCAAAAGGGGTTGCTGCCCTCTTTCCTCTGAGCTGAAAGAAGGGAACAGCCACAGCTCCCCTGCCCAGCTCTGCCAGGATTCTGGCTTCTTGTTTGACTCTGTGTGTGTGTGTTAATCATTCACCTCAAGGATTTCTTAAAGAGTATTTATTCCCAAAATAGAGATGTGGAAGTCAGCCTATACCACTGGGCAATAATTCCATGTCCTGTAACTTTCCCATAGGAGTCAATCTGATCAATGTCACTGTTGTTGAAATTGCACAAGCGAACGGACTCTCAAGTGGAACTTCCCCCCCAGGCTCCCTCCCTCTTGTTTTCTTGTACTTTGTAACCTGAGGAGAAGTTTCCATGAGGAAGCCGAGTTTCTGCTGGCTACCCAGTGATGTATGGAAAGGTCTCCAACACAGAAGGCTGCATTTCAGCTTTCAAGAGGAAGAAAACTCTGTTGTGTCCACCACGGGCCCGTGCAAGGAGAATGGTCAATGTTTCCCTTCACAGAGGTGTTGGAAAGGATCCTTCCCTCACATGAGGATCTTACAAGATGCTCACTGTCAGTCCCCATTCTGACGTCTGCACAGCGATACAGCTGCCCACCCTGTGCTACCCAGGAGGGATTTTCACCCCTTGGCAATGATGCTCATTCACGATTGTGTGGCCTTTGAGGTTTGCTTTCCTTAGGAAAATATTGCCTACTGTGCTGATGCCTGCCTAGGTAAAAGCTGTCCTTATACACATGAAACTAAATGGAGAATTGAGTTAACTATCTAACAATGCTGGTGAGTATTTCAGTTTTGAAATAAAAGCAAGTAAAGTTTTCTTTCTATTTTCCAGAGTAATGTCTTCAAAGCCACAGAGCTGCACATGTTGCTAAAACTGAGAATGAAATTGTCGAAGCTTTTTTTCCCCATTTCATTTTTATTCAACATTGCTTATTTCCTATTTTCCTTATTTCAAGTTTAGAAAATATTTAGTGTTTCAAAGAGCAGAGTGACCGGGCTGGTGTTGTGGTGCAGGGGGTAAAGCCAGCATCACAGGTGTCCCATATGGCCACTGGTTCATGTCCCAGCTGATACGCTTCTGACTGAGCTCTCTGCTAATGACCTGGGGAAAAGTAGTGGAAGATAGCCCAAATGTATGGGTCCCTTTCACTAACATGGGAGACCTGGAGGAAGTTCCTGGCTCCTGGCTTTGGCCTGGCCCAGCATTGTCCATTGTGCATCTGGAAAGTGAACCAGCAGATGGAGAATCTCTCTCTCTCTCTCCTCTCCCTCTCTCCTCTCTCTCTCTCTCACTCTCTCTCTCTATCTCTGTCTCTCCCTCTCTTTGTGTGACTCTTTCAAATAAATAAATAAATCTTTGTTTTTTTTAAAAAAAGAAAGGCAGACTGACAGAGTGAGAGGGAGAGAAGGAGACAGAGAAAGAGATAGAGGCTTTAACCTTCTGATTCATTCCCCAAATGACCACAACAGCTGAGACTGGGCTAAAGCCAGGAGCTAGTAACCTCTTCCTGGTTACCTACATGGGTGGCAGGGGCCCAAGTACTTAGGCCATCATCTGTTGCCTTCCCAGGCACATTAAGAGGTAGCTGGATCAGTAGTGATAAAAACAGAACCCCAACCTCACACTCTAATATAGAATGCCTGTGTCAAAAGCAGTGCTTAACCTGCCATGGCACATCACTGGTCCCTTTCCATTTCAATTTTATTGTGGAAATTAGAGTTTTGAATCACACCATTTAATAGAATTAAATCAACAAGAAAAACATTTCACATACATGTTTTGCAACCATTTTTGCTTTTTTGGTTTTAAGAGAATTACCTGAAATCGAACTTGAGATTTAATTTTGAGGGTCTTTCTTTGGGACCTCAGATCTAGACTTGCAGGATGCCTTGCTAGATAAGACAAATAAGGAACCTAATATCCCATCTTAGATACTTTAGAAGTGCTCTTTATGCAAATTCACCTCATTCACAGAGAAGGAAGATGGCTATGGTGTAACATTTGGTATAAATCTTTCTTACTATGGGGATCAAGGAGTTGCTGCCCATTTCTACAAAGTAGATGGTTCTTAGGATCAAAATTTCTCCTCAGTTGGGGACCCACTTGTCTATAAAGCTTACATGGAATGTATGTTAATTTATTCTCCAACAAGCTAGCACAAACTAGGTCGTTGAAATTTTTTATCTCACAATTCTAAGTCTGGAAGCTCCAATCAAGCTGTGAAGGGTTGGTTTGATCTGAGGGCCATGAGGCAAAGATATGCTCCAGGCCTTTGTCCTTGGCTGGTATAGGGTCCACTTCTTCCTGTGACTCTTCATATTGTTTTCCCTCTGTGCATATCCACTTCTGTGTGCAAATCTTCCCTTTTTAAAAGGTTGTGTTCAATTACAGCCCATTCTAAGGGTCTCATTTTTACCTGGTTACCTCTGTAAAGGCCCTATTTAAATCAGGTCACCTTCTAAGGCACTGGGTGTTAGGACTCTAACATACCTTTTTGGGGAGGGCTAAGACACAATGTAAGCCATAAGATAATTTCAGCTCAGACTCTTCGAGAATGAGATGCAATAGGCCATGCAGCCTATGTGTCTGGATGCTTATATAGCATTTCATCTGGCATTTAATCCTGATAGTCAAGCATGGTTGACAAACAATATTGGCTAATGAATGGAGCCAAGAGAAATAAACGCAGAGAGTGACAGACTTTAGGTACTATAACTTGTTACATGGAATATCTATCTGAGCTGAGAGGTATGCTGCATTACTCTTGCACATGAGATCCCAGGGAAAAAGAAAAGGACATCTTGCTGAGTCTTCTCCTTCATAGCGTCCAGCTTCATTGACATGGTGGTCAACATCCTTCCACACTCTGGGGCAGTACTGAAATGGGATTCCATTGTAATCAAAGGGGCTCTGCTACTTTGTTATTTTATTACTCCACTTTCCATCTCTGCAACAAAATACCCAAGAAAAGCTACTTGCAAGTGAAGGAGGTTTACTTTGGCTCAGAGTTTTGGAGGTTCACAGTCTAAGATCAGAAGGATCCCACTGTTTCAGCCATGTCATAAGGCTGTAGGATGGCAATGGCAAAGCATGTGTAGAGGAAGAATCAAGCCAGGAAGGAGGGAGGGTTGAGGGGCTCAACTCAGCTTTTATAACCAAGCATCTCAAGGGGACTACCTTCTGAGGGTGCAGCGTCAATGTCTCAAAGACCTCTGACTAGGCTCATCTCTGCAGTACCATATTTGGATACATTTTCCACACTCAGTACTATCAACTTCATAGTTTGGTATTTAGCCATCTGCATGAGTTCAGGAGCTATATCCTAATCAGATCATAGTAGTTGCTTTAGACAAAGATCTGAGCTGGTTCCCTTCCTTGTGTTCTTCAGATCCTTCTGCAACCAGATTGCACGTTGCTTGTATCTAGATTTCAAACCATGATAAGCTGCACTGCCTCCCGTCTTAGAACATTTGCCTTTGCATTTCACCTAGTTGCTATGCACTACTGATGTGGAACACAAGGGGAGAGACAGAATCCAGGATACACCTTTAGCACAAAGATATCCAGGTACAGAGTGATCTGGAATTATTTTCGTTGTTCAAGGACATGTGTTCTGCGTAATAAGATTCTGAAAGTTCACAAGAAAAAAGATAAGACAGATCTCTGAAGCCAAATTCTTGGAAAATGTCACATTTTTATCTTGGCTGATAACACACTGGGTGCTTATTATGGGATATGAGCTACAATGGCAAAGGAATGAGTGAGGAATTAAGGTAAATCAGAAAATGCTACAATGGGTGAAGGGCTAGTTTTTACACACACATGCACACACACATGAGAGAGAGAAGAGCAACATTTCAGTGTATTGTTGAGACATTCATGGCCTGCTGTTAGAATGCACAAAGGTGTAATTAAGGCAACAAAATCTCCTGAGAGTCTGAAACCCAAGAAGATCGTTGTTTATTTTCCCCCTTGGATGCAAGGAGCCACAGTAATTAAAGGTAGGGGATTTCCTCGGAATACAGACATAGATTCCTAAATCCCCCCAAACCTGACCTCTGATTAACAAGGTTTGCTTCCTTGGACCAGGTGTCTTATCTGGAGATCCATCGCTCCCTAGTGATTAACAGGAAGAATGATTTTAGCCTTTACAAGAGATGCAGTCCTGACTTGGAGTGGTGAGGCTTAACCCTAGCATGTCCCTCAGGAAAAAGCCACCCAGGAACCTCCGCACTCACGTCGGAAGGACCCCAGCCGTCAAGGGTGCGTTGATGCTTCACAATCTTCTTGTCTTTCTATCCATCCAGAATTCTGTCGCCTATTTGGAATGTGTCTGGTTGGCTTCTGACTTTACGAATCTTGGAATGGAAGGCTTGTTAACTGTCTTTGGAGGTACAGGAATAAGTTGAGATTTGAATGGGAACGCTTACAGACCAGGTGCTAAAGACCACAAGGCTCTGCGGACCAGGTGTTAGTTTCTATATTAGTCTCACTCCTCCCTCTCCTGACCATTCGTGGCTGTCAGCAATTACCAGAAGATGTTGGTATAACCCAGAAAACTCCTATTTGCTGAAAGCTAGCCCAAGTGCTTTTCTCTCTCCAAGCCTTTCCACCTCTAAAGCAGCTCATTTTCCAGTCTAACTTTTCAGATTGTACAAGAAAGCTCAAGATGAGGGTTCTCTCTTTTGGTTGTTTATTTTCAGGCAATTAATTAAAATAAGTACTTCCCTATTTTATATAATATATACCAACAAATATTCTCCTCCTTGAAAAGTGATTCCTGTAACTGTATGGGTATATTATTATTTTTTCTAATAATAATGTAGGTATGTTACATTTTAAAATATTTGAAAACATTCCAAGAGTAGGAATTTATTACAAAAAAAAGTCTATTGTTCCAATTTCTTAAAATATATTGCTATTTACCCAATTCTCTAGCTGTCAACGTGTTTTTCTAATTTAATTTTCCCTAGAACCTCTGAAAAGGCACAACAGTATAAGAAATGCATTAGGTATAACAGGAGAAACGGTGATGTATAATTGACAATAGGCTAAATTGTGTTTCAAGTGGTTTTTAAGACGCTTTTCTGTACCTATAATGGATTTATTCATCTTGCCTCCTTACATGTATTCTGGGGAGGGGAGGGATTGTAATTTATTGCGCACTAAGGAACTGGCCCATTGCGAGCACAAAAAGCATGCACATTTCTTGTCTTGAATATATTTGATCTATCCAATACAAAAGAACCTGGTTTTGAAGGAGATGATATTATTTATAAAGAAATCATATATTAAAGTTCCCCATGGGATATTTTTCATAATAAACACCACTCCAAATCTGGGCCTGCAGCCCTAAAGATGTAGAAAAGAAAAGTCAGCCTTGGCATAAGTTGTGATGAGCTGTAAATATTGAAAACAAAGTAAAATTTCCAACAATAACTTTTCAACAATCTACAAAATGTAGGAAAAGTTTCACTGACTTATCAGAAGGAGAAATGTAAGAATTTAGGAAAAACACTAATGCACTCACTGGAACATCTTTGAATCAGGAATTTCTAACTGATATTGAATATGGATAACCTATAAATGTTCCATTGCTCCAAGGAATGCTTCACAAGAAGAGCTGATTTTTATTTATGTATTTAAACACAAACACACATATGGAGCAATTACCTAGTAAAGGCAACACATTTTTTGTTCTGTAGATTTCCTTATTATTTGGAGTCAAATAATGCCCTGTTTTTATATAATGATAGCCAGGACATCTTGTCACTTAAAGGATAAATACAAGGGTTAAAGAAGTCACAAAAAGCTCACAATTTTTAAAAATTGGGAAATCTAGTAAGGTATGCTTTGGTCACATATGAAAAGCAAATATAAATCACAAGTTATATCTGTTTATATAGTGATCACAATCTATACTTAAGGAATATAGGAGAGCAGGAAGAGCTAAAACGGTGATAGGATCTCAAGGTCATAGGTACGTGTTGTTTTACCCATCTTCCTTTTCCTCTGCACATTACTCCTAAGCAGGGCAAGAATAAAACAGATTAGTGAACTACTTGCATAGTTCCCTAATGACCAGCCTGGTTTTGCTGGCTTCTCAGCGCTTTGTCTAAATGCACATAGCAGCAAGGCACCACTATGGAGCAAGAAACTGTAAGAAGGAGGTTTGGAGTTAAAAGAAGGATAAAGAAACGTGTCCAGGAAGCTTAGCATCAGAGAAGCTGGAAATTGTTTTTCAAAGGAGCTAATTTTGAGAAATTGCACCTCAACTCTGCCTGTAGAGGTGGACATTTGATCTAGTGGGTAAGGCATTGGTTAGGATGCCTACATCACACATCTGGGTTCCTGGGTTCCATCACCAGCTCCAGTTCCTGATCTCAGCTTCCTGCTAATATGAACACTGGGAAGCATTGATGTGATGATGGCTCAAGTGTTTGGGTTCTTGTCACCCACGTGAAAGATGAGGATCCAGCTCTTGGCTTCCAGGTTTGGTGTCTCTGCCTGTTAGGCATTTGGGGAGTGAAATAGTGGATGGAAGCTCTGTGTATGTGTGTGTGTGTGCTTCAAATAAAAAATACAAATAAGCTCTTCTTGTGAAGAATTCCTTGGAGCAATGGAACATTAAGATCATGGAGTTTCCACAGAAGACCAAGAGCAAACTTCAATGTTAACACCCATGCTTGCTAACTCCTGTGAGCCCCTCACTGATGAGATCCTGCACTACCTGACCTGTGCATGCTGCTGCAATAAAATGAATCTCAATGTCTCAGTACCTGAGCACTAGAAGGAAATTGGAATTGTATTTAATGCCAAAGGCTGGACACCTATGTTTAAAAATTCAAGATTTATGGCCGGCGCCGTGGCTCAACAGGCTAATCCTCTGCCTTGCGGCGCCGGCACACCGGGTTCTAGTCCTGGTCGGGGTGCCGGATTCTGTCCTGGTTGCCCCTCTTCCAGGCCAGCTCTCTGCTGTGGCCAGGGAGTGCAGTGGAGGATGGCCCAAGTGCTTGGGCCCTGCACCCCATGGGAGACCAGGAGAAGCACCTGGCTCCTGCCATCGGATCAGCGCAGTGTGCCGGCTGCAGCGTGCCGGCCACAGCAGCCATTGGAGGGTGAACCAACGGCAAAGGAAGACCTTTCTCTCTGTCCACTCTCTCTCACTGTCCACTCTGCCTGTCAAAAAAATTTTTAAAAAAATTCAAGATTTAAAATTTGGCCTGTGAGAACAAATGTCAAATTTTTATGGCTTTATTTTATTTATTTGAAAGGCAGAGAAGAAAGTGCAGTGGAGGAGGGGGGAGAGAGAGAGAGAGAGAGAGAGAGAGAGATGCAGCCACTGGTTTGTTCCCCAAATTCTTGAAATATCCAGGGCTGGGCCGGCGCCGTGGCTCACTTGGCTAATCCTCTGCCTGCGGCGCTGGTACCCCGGGGTTCTAGTCCCGGTCGGGGCACCAGATTCTGCCCCGGTTGCTCCTCTTCCAGTCCAGCTCTCTGCTGTGGCCCAGGAAGGCAGTGGAGGATGGCCCAAGTCCTTGGGCCCTGCACCCGCATGGGAGACCAGAAGGAAGCATCTGACTCTTGGCTTCGGATCAGCACAGTGCCGGCCATAGTGGCCATTTGGGGGGTGAACCAACGGAAGGAAGACCTTTCTCTCTGTCTCTCTCTCACTGTCTATAACTCTCTCTCTCTCACACTAACTCTGCTTGTAAAAAAAAAAATATATATATATATATATATATCCAGGGCTGGCCCAGGCTGAATCCAGGAGCCACTAATTCAATCTCCCATGAGGGTGGCAGAGATTCAAATATTTGAGCCACACGTCTGCTGCCTCCCAGTGTGTGAAATAGCAGGAACTTGGACAGGATGCAAAGGTGAGACTCATACTCAGGTACTCTGATAAGGGGAACAGGCATCCCAGCCTACATCTTAACTGCCACACCAAAGTGCCTGCCCCATAGATGAGGAAAAAACAAATCACAGAGTTCAGACAATTAAGGAGATATTGAGAAATCAACTGTGATGATTGTTTTAATGCTTCTGGAGTTCATTGCAAATGAATTCCTAAGAAAAAGCACACAGAACTTACAAACTAAGGTAGCACCCTTCATTCTTAAGTCACAGTGAATGTTGACAGTAGGATATCAGAAAAGAAATGCTCATATTCCTCAAAACACGTGGCATACAGGGAAGAGACGGCACCCACTGCCTACACATTTCATTCATCAGAACTCCAGCAAAATATTATATTCACTTTGAATTTCCATAAGTGAGATGGAACTTGGAAGAAGATATAGTTAATGGATGAAGGAAAAAGTGTCAGGATAATACCAAACTTTATAGCTATCACCAACAATGGAAGCTGAAGAATGAAGGATATAAATTATTTTTGATGTTGTTCTCTGTTCACTGAAATAAATATGAGAGAACAATTAAGTCAATGCAATTTAAATAGTAATGGGAGAAAGAACAAGCAAGCCTTAGAAAGAAAGAACATACTTGCCTTATTCATTGTGAAACTTGGGGTTTTCAATCAAAGAGCCTTATTTTCTTGGAGCCTACTTAAGAAATAATTAGTCTGTTGACTTTATGGGTATTCTTCATACAACTGCGGTTTAAGTGAGGATGTAATGACCTCTTGAGTTATTTCCAACCCCATATGACAAGTAGAGTTTAAGGAGAGACAAAATTTATAACAAAATACTGCAGAAAATATAGATATATGTAAATAGCCAGCTGGCCCTGGGAACACTCATTAATATGTTAAATATAAAACAAAATTATGCCTTAATATCACTGATTCACTTTAACAAGACCACTCATAGAAGATATGTTAGTGTAGAAAAATTAAAATGGCCTGCTTTGCATGCACAATTTAACACATCATCGAGGGAAAATTCAAGCAGAGTCAATCTCTACTGATTTCTACATAATCATCGGAGAAGATGAATATGCTGCAAATGCATATTTGAATCAGGAGGGTTTGCCAAAAGCATCAAGGGGTGACTGAACATGCTTTGAACATAAAGATTGAAAAGATAGCAGGTTCGGATGGTGCTTGTTTTTCTCAAGGCCTCATATCCAGGCTACATTTTATCATCGTTCATTCAACAAGTACTTATTACAGTGGAGCAAACACTATTTGCACTGCAGGAGATTCGGTGGTGAACCAACCAGATACAAATCTCTATTTCAAACTTAATTGAGAATTTCAAGCTTAACCAAAAACTTAAATATTTGTAAGAGAAGACGACAGATAAAGAAATGACGAATTTCGTTTCAGGATCTCATGGATTCGATGAAAGCTATAAACTAGGTGCTTTGATAGAGAGCGACTGGGTGGTGTCAAAGGAGCTCAAGTCCAGAGCTGC
The DNA here is from genome assembly GCF_033115175.1 of Lepus europaeus. Classification (NCBI taxonomy): domain Eukaryota; kingdom Metazoa; phylum Chordata; class Mammalia; order Lagomorpha; family Leporidae; genus Lepus; species Lepus europaeus. Next base: position 39,387,931 of record NC_084832.1, on the reverse strand, counting down.
TAGAATAGTGGGGCAAGAAGCGTCTGGTCCAGAAATCAGGTTTCTCACCAGCTTCTGCCACCAACCAGCCGGTCCTGCTTAGTGAGAGCAATCTGTGGACTGAGCAGGTTGGTCAGAGTAAGCGATTTCAGCCGCTTTTCAGAGCCCATGGTAGGCAGAAGGCTTCCCTGAAGACGTCTATACCCTAATCCTGAAACCGGGGATGTCACACATTACATGGCAAAAGTGCCTTTACAGATGTGATCAAAGCTAAGTTCAGATGTTCCCCAGAATGCACCAGGGATTATTTCCAGAAACCTACAGATTAAAAAAATACATGGATGCTCAAGTATCTTCTACACAATGGAGTATTTGCATATAACCTACACACATCCTACTGTGTATTTTTTTAATTAAAGGTTTATTTATTTATTTGAGAGGCAGAGTTACAGAAGTTACAGAGAGAGGGAGACATGGAGAGAGGGGTCTTCCATCTGCTGGTTCACTCCCAAAATGGCCACAATGGCTAGAGCTGGGCCAGTCTGAAACCAGGAGCCAGAAGGCCCAAGCACTTGGGCCATCTTCCACTGCTTTCCAGGGCCATCAAGCAGGGAGCTGGATCAGAAATGGAGCAGCTGGAACTCAAATCTGTGTCTATATGGGATGCTGGCGCTGCAGGCAGAGGCGCTGACCTCCCTACTGTGTTCTTTAAATCATCTCTAGATCACTTATAATACCTAATAGAATGCAAACACCATATAAATAGCTGTTAAGGAATAATGACATGAAAAAGGTCTGTACGTGTTCACCACAGATGCAATGTTTTTTTCTGCGTATTTTCAAACTGTGGTTTTTTCAATCCACATGGACAAACGGCCCTCTTTATCTTGAGGAGGGGAGAGTACCTTGGATTACTCAGGTAGGCCCAATCTATCACATGCATCATTAAAAACAGAAAATAGGGGTCAGCATTGTGGTGCAGTGGGTTAAGTTGCCACTTGTGATACAGGCATCCCATAATGGAGTGCTGGTTTGAGTCCTGGCTGCTCCACTTCTGATCCAGCTTCCTGCTAATGTGCTGGAGTAGGTAGTAGAAGATGACCCAAGTACTTGATCCCCTGTCTCCTTCCCACCCTCACTCCCTGTGGGAGATCAGGATGGAGTTCTGGGCTCTTTGTGTAGGATTGGTCCAGACATCACTGTTGTGACAATTTGGAAAGTATACAAACAGAATCTCTTTCTCTCTCTCTCTCGCTCTCGCTCTTGCTCTCGCTCTCTCTTTCTCTCCCTCCCCCTCTGTATTGCTCTATTTTGCAAATGAATAAATATTTTTTAAAAATGCAGAATGTTCTTTTCTGGCTGCAGAAGTAGAAAGTTGAAGAGATGCTGCAGGGAGATACAACAGAAAAGGAAGCTGGAGTGATTCCAAGGATGAGAGGCGCTCGACGGTCTATCACTAGAAAGGGTCCATGTGGAAAGTCGAGAAGGATGCATGATGCCTCCAGGAACAAAGATACACCCCTGACTGATGGCAAGCAAGAAAATGGGGACCTCAGTGCTACAACCTCAGGGCTGGAATTTAACCCACAACCTGAAAGAGTTTGTGAGACTGTAAATGGAGACCCCGATAGAACAAGCTATAAGATGAAACAAGCTATGAGAAAATAAACAGGTGTTGCTTTGAGCTGCTAAATTTGTGGTACTTAAGACAGCAATAAAACACTATGACAATAAAATACTTATGACAGCAATAAAATACCAATACAGACTTAAAATGGTTCAACTTGATGACTGTCCAGCTTTACAATGGTGTGAAAGTTAGATGTATTTGGTAGAAACCAGGTTTTGAGTTTTGAATTTTGCTCCGTTCCTCGAGCTGGTGATCTTCATACCTTCATGATGCTGGGTAGGAGCAGCAGCTGCAGCTCCCAGGCAGCCACGCTGCATGATCACAAGGGAAGAAAAGCAATCCTCAATATTGTACCATGTGCTGAGCTATGACGTTTGGTAGGTCAGGCGTGTTACATGCATTTTCCAGTACAGTTTCAACTTAAGATGAGGATCAGGATGCAACACCATCCCAAGTCAACAAGCCACTAACCCACCAGCCACTAATCCCAAACGTGGGTGTCATCCTCCATCTCCTACCCTTCAGAATCTCCCACCCCACCTCCAATCAGTAATTCCTAACAGTATTACATCCAAAGTGTGTATTGATCCTATTGTTTCATCTCGACACAATCCTACTTTATCTTTCACCTGGGCAGCTGATTCCTCTGCTTCTGTTTATTTGATTCTCCTTCTTCTCTTTCTCCTTCTCCCCCTCCACCTCCTCTTTATTCTCATCCTCCTCTTCCTCTCCTCCTTTTTCTTTCCTCCTCCTTCTCTTCTTTCTTTCTTCCCTTCCCCTTCCTTCTCTTCTCCTTCTCTTTCTCCTTCTTCTGATTTATTTATTTCCCTAAAAGTCAGAGTTACAATGAAACAGGGAAAGACGGGACCAGTGCCGTGTCTCACTTGGTTACTCCTCCGCCTGCAGAGCCGGCATCCCATATGGGCTCCAGGTTCTAGTTCTGATTGCTCCTCTTCCAGTCCACCTCTCTGCTGTGGCCCGGGAAGGCAGTGGAGGATGGCCCAAGTGCTTGGGCCCTGCACCCACATGGGAGACCAGGAGGAAGCACCTGGCTCCTGGCTTCAGATCGGTACAGCGCCGGCTGTAGTGGCCATTAGAGGAATGAACTAATGGAAGGAAGACCTTTCTCTCTGTCTCTCTCTCTCACTGTCTATAACTCTACCTGTCAAATAAAAAAAAGAGAGAGAAACAAAGAGAGACACAGGATGACGGCAATGGCAAGGGATGGGCCAGGCCAAAGCCAGGCCAAAGCCAGGAGCTGGGGGTTTCATCCAGGTCTCCCATGTGGGTGACAGGGGACCAAGCACTTGGGCCATTTTTCCACAGCTCTTCCCATGCCATCAACAGATAGCTGATTGGAAGTAGAGCAGCCAGGACACTAACCAGTGCCCATATGAGATGCTGCATTGCAGGCGGTGGCTTGACCTACCTACTACACCACAATGCCAACCCCTATTTGATTCTTAACCCTCAGACTCTCCTCCACACTGAGATCAACAATTTATTTTTTTAAAAAGTGAAATCATGATATCTCGTTGTATGCAGTCTTTCCACAAAGCCAACAGGTTCAAGTTCAGGCCCCTTGTAATACAAAACCATACATGGCAAGGTTCCTATTTAGCACTCCATCCTTTCACCCTACTCTCTCTGCCTTCTTCTTTAAGTTGTCATGATGGAGAAGTGTAACTTCCCTTCAGTACCACTGTTAGACCAGGCTTGTAAAGTTCTCCACAGCAAGATGAAGAGCAGAGCAGAGGCTGCGTGCTATTCACTGTGTGGTCTCACTGCCCTGCTAGTGGTGTCTGCCACATGAGATGGGTTTAATGAAAATTTACTGAACTGAAAATTGAAAGCATTTGGCAAATGCTCAATTCAGAATATATTCAATGAGCATTTAAAGAATAATAGCAAGGGGGGGAATAATATTATAAAGTGAGGGATGATGTAGCAAAATCTTTTTACCAGGTAACATAATGGTAATAGTAGACATTTCTTGAACATTAACCACTTGCTGAAAACTATACTAAGTCCATGGATTACTTCTAATCCTCCCAACTTTATGAGGCAGTAACTATCATTATCTTCATTTTATAAATGCGAAAATTGAGGCATATGGAAGTTAAGTGATTTGTGTCAAGACCCAAAGCCTGTAGGTGACAGAGCCAGGGGAAAGTCCAAATCCTGTGTTTAACCATACTGCTTCCTGGCATTCCCCACACTTAGGAAGGAGCTAGAACTACAGAACATTGTCAAAAGAAGAGAAGCTACACATAGTAAGTCTCAAGGGGGTGCATCAATGTTAGTTGAAAGTTAATTGCATGCACTTCAGGAATAAATATAGGCACATTTGAAATATTTCAGTCACAGGGAGACTGAAAAGTAAGAAGTACAATTTGGATTTCAATAAGGAAACAATAATGCACTCTGCTGACAGGGAACTGGGAGTGTGTCCCAGAGGAAGTTGGGAGGTCTTTTCTCTGGAGGCCTTCTATTGTAACAGAGTTTCTGGAAACTTCTTAACACAGGAAGTGAGAGGGGAATGTATGGGGGCTGACTTGGTGTTCAAATCCAAATTGTAACACCAACACAAGTTTTACATTAAAACGTTTAAGGGACATAAATTGTTCTTCGCAGGTTTTCATTTAAAAGGGGAGTTTCCATGTTTCCTAAAATGTTATTTAAGGCCATTTTACAAGGCAACTAATTGGACTAAGTTGTTATTTTTTTAACTTCATTTCAGAAAAGCAACTGTTTTGCCAATTGGGAAAATGACATTCATGCCAAATAAGCAGTAATATTTGTAGCAGACAAAAAAGAAAGAGGAAAAAAAGAAACTTACCCACAAACTCTTTTATACAAAAAAAAATTCTCTATTTTGTTATAACTGTACTTAAAATTCATTCTCATCCCTCATTTGGCCAAATGGTTAGAAATGTGACCTCAGCTAATCCAGCGTGGTCCCTGCCCCCACTCTTTCACCTGCTCTTCCCTTTCCTCAGGACTGGGTCTAACTCTGGGCTGACTTACACAACGTGGAGGCCTGGGCAAGGCCTGGAGGGCGGGATGACACCCACAATAGCACACCCTCGCCGGTCACTCCGTAGCCCTCCTCAGCCTCCACCTCAGACTTCGGGCCCCTCTGATAGTGTGCTGTGTCCACCCTCCTGGAGGCCACAGGCTCCTTTCATTGTTCCGGCGCACAGGAGTAAGATGAAGAACTTGATGAGGCCTTCGGCCGCCTCCCTGCCCAGCTCTGCTGCTTCTCCCTGCCAGGAAGGGCTGAACATGCAGGAGACTCAAACCTTCCACACGTGCTGAGCGCTCAGATCCACCGTGCTTGCGGACCTTCTAACTGCCTCTGTGTTCTCTGGTGCAAATCCTTAGGTGTTTGGCTAAGAAGCAGATCCCAGGCTCCCTTCCTAGAAAGCAACAATGGCTAAACTCTGCATCAGCCTTTTGAACTTCTTCATCCCAGACAAGCTTCATTCAGCTTGGCGCAGGATGAATTGCTCCCGTATCATTTTGCATTGTTCCAGAGTTTTCAATTTTTAAAATCTATATAAGGTGAACAAATTTCACGTAGGTCATATATGCAGGTTTAGGAGTCTAGAGATACATCTATCTCTACCCTCTCTCCTGCCAGTGCTCCCACTCCCCCTCCACCTTCCTGTCTTATTTTTTATTTGAAATTTTACAATTACATTTTTCAGTTTATTTTATAATCGTAAGCTTAACTCTCCACTAAGTAAAGAATTCAACAAATAGTAAGAAGAAAAAATACACTATTCCTCAATAGTGGAGATAAGGGCTGTAGCAAACAATCAAATCCCAAAATGTCAATTCTGCTCAGATACATTGTATTTTTATGTTATAGGATCCACATTTAAGAAACTCCAAAGCAAGGAATAGACTTTTCTGACTTTGCAATTTCATCACTCCTGTGACACTGTGTACAAAGATTCCCACACTTTCCTGGGCTAAAGGCACATCCATGGGGTGGGATGGAGGGGATGGAATAAAACTCACAAAATACTAAGCCAGGGCCACAGTTCAGAGAAAAGCATCAGACAGGTAATCGGGAAACTTGGAGTTGTCTTTGTGATCATGGGCAGGTCATTTCTTTTCAGGGCCTTGGTTTCGTCAACTATGTAATAAAAAGTAAGAGTAGACAATTTTCCACATTCTCTTTCAGATCTAGAAATGCTACTTTATCTATTTTTTTTTAAGTTCACCAAGTTCTGGTGCCTTTGAAACTGTGATCATATGGTCATGGTAAGTGATACGTGGTATCACCATTTACACCTTGATCTTACCCATCTGTATTATGTAAGATCCAGTGTCACCAGATTCAGAATTAGTTAACTAAGGTTGATACCTCTTTTCCATAGCTAGAATAAAGTCATGTAGTCTATCTGCCTGACAGAATTTAAGAGTTTAATTCTTGGGGCCTGTTTTGTGGCATAGCAGGTAAAGCCACAGCCTGCAACACTGTCATTCCAAATGGACCCAGGTTCGTTTCCCAGTTGCTCCATTTCTGATCCAATTCCCTGATAATGGCCTGGGAAAGCAGCAAAAGATAGCCCAAGTGCTTGGACCCCTGCCACCCATGTGGGAGACCTGGAAGAAGTTCCTGGCTCTGGCTTCAGCCAGGCCTGACCCAAGTCTTTGTGGCCATCTGGGGAGTGAACTAAGGGATGAAAATCTCTCTCTCTCTCTCTCTCCATCACTCTGACTCTTAAATAAATAAAATCTTTAAAAATAAATAAATAAATACATAAAAACTTCATATATTTAGGCTTCTCATCATTCTCTTTTAATATGCTGCAATTATTAGATATTTCTTACTTACTTTCTATGAATGTTTTGGTTTCCTTTTTATTGAAGCAGGGAAAAAAATTCTGAGAAGGTCAATGAGAATCTGATTGAGAAGTGTTTTACCAAAGAATTAAAATTATATTTTATGGACATTTAAAGTGATTTATTTTCAGAAATTGTGAACTGTTTTAAATAAATGTGCCAATGTTAAAAATAAATGACTTACATTAAAACTTCATCACACAGGGTAAATTATCTTTTTGATAAGGAAGCCCAAAGCTTAGAAAGAAAAACACTCAATAAGAAATATAATAAAAGAATAATGACTAACTTGTAGGCCATTAAGAGAAGTAGAAATGAAGCTACACTATGAATATCATACAGTGCCCTAAAGTGGAGGAGAAAGACTATTTATGTTGCCTTCTAGCTACCTTGTATTTTTTTTTTTTTTTGACAAGCAGAGTTAGACAGTGAGAGAGAGAGACAGAGAGAAAAGTCTTCCTTTTTCCATTGCTTCACCCCCCAAAGTGGCGGCTATGGCCGGCGTGTTGTGACCAGTGCACTGCACTGATATGAAGCCAGCTTCCTCCTGGTCTTCCATGCAGGTGCAGGGCCCAAGGACCATATTTTTTCTTACTTAGATATTGATATATATATCATATGTGCTATAAAATATCAAAGCCATGCTTTTCAGTTTCAGACAATGTGAGAAAAAAATTAAATAAAAATCTAATTGGTTCTGATGACAATTACTCCTTTGATTTTGATGAAATTCTTAAATTTCATTTGCTTTTTTTAAATAAAGATTTTTAAGAGTTCTGCCAGTCTGAAAATTATTTGGTTCTATGCTTTTTCCTTAGTTCTAAAGTAAGGGTAACACTATTTCTTGTATCTATCTCACACAATCGATATGAGAATTACACTTCTTTTACTCAATGGAGTCTGAAGTTACATTCATGTTATTATTTGCTCAGTGCTTACTGCCCCAGTAGGAAGCACTACTCTATTCTGGTCCCCAGGCACTGCAGCTACTTGGGGAGTGAACCAGCGGATGGAAGATTCTCTCTTTCCCTGTCTCTCTGTCTCTCTCTGTAATTCTGATTTTCAAATAAATAAATAAACATTTTTTTAAAAAGTCTCCTTACTGACAGGGACTCTAGGAGCAGTGGGCAGCTACCTGTGTGTTAGCAAACCTTCCAGAAGATTCTGACATACATTAACTTTGAGAACCAACACCTCAAATGATCTTCTTTACCTATCTTCATTACATATTATGTACATATGCTTTTAAATCTCCTAGTCCAAAATTAAGTTCTCAAGCATCATCTTAGAAGCTAATAACAATTATGTCCACAGCAACAATAACACTAATGCTGTTGAGAAACTTCCTAAGCCTGGGGCTCAATTGTAATATGTAAATTGGATTCAAAAATTTGAGATAACAAACAGGATTGAATTCATTTTGTATATTAGAAAAACCAAGATTTTATTAAGTTTTCCCATGGTCAATAAACCAGTTCTTCAGGTCTCAGTAGGCTGGTGCCAGAGCTGGGCTCTTAACTACTACATGATACTGAGTCCATTCCAAGCTCTTGGCTGAAGTGAGACTGTCTATGTTTTAGATCTCACGTATGTAACGAGCAGCACGTGTAGCCAAGTTAATGAAGTTGATCCAACTCCACATTCAGATGAAGAATGAAGCACTTTCTCAGGAGACAGGTCACAGGATGCCTGACATTGAGGTCAGATTTTTCTCTAAGAATTATCTTTGAACTTTTTCTCATGCAAGAATGAAATTGTTTAGTGTGTCTACAGAAACTTCAGTGAGTGCCAGAATCGTGATTGTTTTCAGTTTGGCAGACTTGTTACTAATCCGTCATTTCTGGAAATACTTAGACAATGGTATCCATTGTTTCCTGAAATTTACTTTCTCCCTCATCAACTTCAAAAGAGAATTTAGAAAATGGAAGAAAGGAGTAAGTTGAGGCAGGATGTAAGACGAGAGAAGAGAAGGAAGAATGTGCAAAAGGAGAAGCAAAGACGTTAGATGTTGAGCCTGCCATTCATTGTTGGTGTGGGCAGTGTCTTCGGTGAGGAATCAAGAGAGGGAGTTAGGCTGAGACATACTTAGTCAAGCGTATCATCACAAAGAATAAAGGTGTGAGGGTTGCCCTGGACTTGTGGGCTTCAGGAAAATTTATCTACCTGGCAGAGGAGGTCAGAAGCTAAATGGCACAAGTGGCCAGCATGACAGACATTTAAGCAGGGAAGGCAACCAATGGATCATGGTCAGAGGCAATAGCTTATAGAGTCTCCAAAGAAGAGTTGTGCTCATTGAGCTGGCTGCAGTGGGTACTCTGAGAGCTCTCTTGGGAACTTGTCTTTTCAGCACCAGCCAGGGTGGCCTCTATTAGGGGTCTAGCCCATGATAGTGGCAAAGAGTAGAGAACTACCACTGACTGAGTGTTGATCATGACACAAGGCATTTTGCTACTCATTTTACCCATACTGATCCAGCTGGGCTTCCTAAAATACGTGAGAGATGGTAAAAAGCAGGGTATCTCCCATTTTATATGAAAGGACATTGAGGTTCAGAGATGTTAATTAACTTGTCCTAGATTGCTAGTTGGTAGGTAGTAGAGTTGCTCAACTTAACACTGCTCACTCCTTAAAAAAACTTCTTGTAAGGTTAGCAACACAGCCTTTAAAATTCCCTCATGTAAGCTGTACTTCACTAGATATGTATTTATTGCTACATATACAGAACTTATATGTAAAGTAGATACATTTCCTGTCAGAAAGAAAAAGAAAGGTTGTTAATGTTCTTTTTAGCACTTAGGAATCAAGATCCATGCTTACTTTTGCTCCCCAAAAGCAATCTTACCCACTAGTTCCAATTCAGGGAAAATGTATCTTTTTAAAAAGGTTTACATGAGATATTTTTTCTCAAATCCTTCATGTTTTCACTACGCCTTAAACTAAGAATCTGTTCCAACATTTTGTCACCCCATGTAAATGCTGAAGCATAGTTTCCAGTGAAGTTCCTGTGAAAATCAGCACAGAAAGCATGAGATGTATAGGTTTAGGAGGGATATCATAACTACGATGGACATCAATAGTTTCAGCCAAATATACAGCCAGCCATGGCCAAAGAAGAATTAAGTGATCACATAAAAGCATGATTGAAATGAAAAATCCAGTTCCAAGAATTGGGGTGTCCAAAGGATGTGCATATTTAGTTCTTAATCCAAATGGAGCCTGAAACTCAGGGTGAATTATATGAATATACTTCTATATTCTTTTGTAGTATAAGAGTCTATGCCGGAAATAGTGCCAGGTATCCTCAATGACAGCTCAGCCATAGCATCTTGCCAAGAGAATGTACCATCTTGGCATTCTTTTCCAATCATAAGGAAGCTTTAAAAAATTTATAAAATAATAGGTTCCACAAATCAAAGGAGCTGGATACAAACGTGATTGAAGAGAGGGACTTCACAACAATGCTATTGGCTGTCCCAGGTTTCTGGTTTATCCTAGATGATCACAAGCTAATTGTGGACCACCACCACCCAGATTTCTGTAGTAACTTATTTTTAGCTCTGAGAGACACTAAGATTTAGGAGGACAAGAAAATCTACTCAGGGTAACATAAAACTGATAACAAGAAAATGTTCAAATTGCAAATACATTTGCTCTTCTTTTAAGTAATAGGAATTAAAATATGGTTTCCATAAGAAGCATTAAGTACTTTGTTCATATAATTGGAGCATGTTCTAGATGTTTTATTAGGCAGTAATTCCAGAATGTTCTATGAATCGTCAAATACCCAGTTGGCCAGCCTTGATCCACTGCGGGTCCCTGATGTGGATGGAGCAATAGCAAACAAAGCAAAGAAAGGTGTGGTATTGAACCTTGCTATGCTAAATCTTGGGCTCTGAACTCCAACGCTGATCTCTAATGAGCTATACAGGACAATGCAGAAGACTCCCCTTCTCAAAACTGAAGAGGCATTGTGCTAAGTGAAAGACGCCAGACATAAAAGCCCTGCTTTAATTTTATTTATCATCTGATTCTGTTTACATGAATTGTCCAGAATAAGCAGGTGCTTAGGAGTTAGTTGTTGACAAGGGATGGAGGAAAGGAGAATTGAGAAGTGACTGGTGGTGGGTTAAGGAGTTTCTTTCTGGAGTGGTGAAATTATTCTAGAATTAGATATTGATGATAACAGCACAACATACCGAATATATGAAAAACCACCGAATTATTTACTTTATAATGGTGACTTTCATGTTGTATGAATTATATCTCAACATATTTTTAAAAAATAAAATAAACATCTTTGCTTTAAAGCAGACCATAGGGGGCCGGTGCTGTGGTGAAGCGTGTTAACGCCCTGGCCTGAAGCACCAGCATCCCATATGGGCGTCAGTTCTAGTCCCGGCTGCTCCACTTCCGATCCAGCTCTCTGCTATGAACTGGGATAGCGGTAGAGGATGGCCCAAGTCCTTAAGCCCCTGCACCCATGTGGGAGACCTGGAGGAACTTCCTGGCTCCTGGCTTCGGATCAGCACAGCTCCGGCCATTGTGGCCAGTTGGAGAGTGAACCATTGGATGGAAGATCTCTCTCTCTCTTTCTGCTTTTCCTCTCTCTATGTAACTTTGACTTTCAAATAAATAAATCTTTAAAAAAAATTTAAAAAATAAAATTAAAGCAGACCATAAAAGTTACCGTTTTCTTCACTCTGTCCCCTTTGAAACAGTCAAAACAAAAGCTCTACCTCAAGAAGAGAAGGAAAGGCTAGAATTACATCCTCTGACAGCATCAGAGGGAAATGAAATTTTACAGAAAATAAACACCACCACCACAAAGGAAGTAGAATGAAAAAGAGCACGTCTCTGGCGTGCAAGGCCATATGGATCTAGGCTGGGCAAGAAGAGAAGTCTTGGACTGGCTCCTACACGGGAGGAATAGAAGATGTCAAAGCAGAGAGCACCAGAGCAAAAGCAACAACACAAAAACCTATGAATATGTCTCCCATAAGTGAGCAGGCTGTCCCGCACCCAGAAGGAACAGAGAGGAGAAGGACATGCAGATGTGTTCAGGAACGTTTGGCTCTTAGAAGATGCGTTCCACTAAACATGCTGAAATCAAACAAATTCACTCTCTTGTCTGGAGGAGGACAAAAGGAGAGAAAGGGCAGAGAAGACTTCCTCTCCTCGAAATCAAAAATACATGATCCCAACTGCAGGTGAAATAAATGAAGAAACTCCATGAAAAAATAAAGGTAAAGAAATTGGGACAAAATGTACACAGAACACAGCACTGATTCAGCATCTACGTAGGCTCAGCAGTGACTCCAGGGCTGAGGATATGGAGGTACTCAGTGAGGTCAAAAACTTGTTTGGAAAGCAGACAAATCCAGGCAATGCTACGACAGAGGGTAGAAACATCCCTACGGATAGAAGCATCTCTCCGGCTTCGAGGAGAAAGGGATGCTGGTCTTATCATCAGAGGCTTCCCAAAGGTTTTTGTACCTGGGGGCAGGGAGGCATTAGCTCCACAAAGAAGATTATAGTTAAGGAAAATTAGAGGTGGAAGAAAGTGGTTCACAGTATTCAACTTGGTACAGAGGCACTTAGACAAGAGAAAACAACTGATGGGGAGTAGCAATTTCATCAGAGCAGAGGGTTCCTGGGATATGATCTTGCTTGAGTGTGGCTTCCATCTCCTTTGATGTCTTTCTCCTGACCGGCCACCTACCCAACCATACCTCTAGCTGCTCTTTTCAATGGCAAATGGGAGAGTGGTGAAAATGGCCCTCATCTGACACATAGGAATCAGGTAAAGGGTTAGAAAAGGACAGAAGGCCGGCGCCGCGGCTCACTAGGCTAATCCTCCGCCTTGCGGCGCCGGCACACCGGGTTCTAGTCCCGGTCGGGGCACCGATCCTGTCCCGGTTGTCCTTCTTCCAGGCCAGCTCTCTGCTGTGGCCAGGGAGTGCAGTGGAGGATGGCCCAAGTCCTTGGGCCCTGCACCCCATGGGAGACCAGGAGAAGCACCTGGCTCCTGCCATCGGATCAGCGCGGTGCGCCGGCCGCAGCGCGCCTACCGCGGCGGCCATTGGAGGGTGAACCAATGGCAAAAGGAAGACCTTTCTCTCTGTCTCTCTCTCACTGTCCACTCTGCCTGTCAAAAAAAAAAAAAAAAAAAAAAAGGACAGAAGGAAGCAAAGGAAACAGATAAACATTTGTTATAAAATCTCCTCTGGAATTCTAGGGGATTGGCTGTGATACATGACTTCAAGGGATGAGGGCTTGGGACCCAAATCAATAAGAAAGATACTGTTGTCCCTTAGCAACCCCAGGGCACCTGTGAATACTCAACTCCTGGATGCTCAAGTTCCTTATTTAAAATGGCATACTATTTGCAACGAGATCTATGCATACCCTTCTGTACCTGACCACTTCAAATGATCTCTAGATTACTTATAACACCTAACAATGTAAATGCTAGGCAAATAGTTGCTATACTGCTTTGTTCAGGGAATGATGACCAGAAAAAAAAAAAAAAAAGCTCTGCGCATGTTTAGTATACATACATTGTTTTGTTAGTGTTTACTGTCTGTTGTTGGTTAAATCCATGGGCACAGAAGCCACAGATATGGAGGGCCAACTGTTCTTACTGTGTTTCAAGGAGGAATACACCACTGTTAGGCAAACTGAGATTTCCTATGTAGAATATTTAAAGCTATAGGGAGTGGAGGCGGGTGTTAGATAGCCATGGTAGATGTGGCATCTCCCCTCTCAGAGCTCGGGTCCTGACTCTAAGCTCTGTGGCTCATACACAAGAAATTCTGACATCTTTGCCCAGGAAATGAGAGAAGAGGACTCCCTTATTGACACCAGCCTCTTGTATCTTTGACAGTATTATGCCACTAAGCAGTCATGTTTAAATACATATGAATTCATATTTGCATGCCAGTTACTCACAAGGTCAAGGAACATCAAAACAAGGGACAATAATATTGCAAGTGAAAGAACAGAGGAAGTGTACAGCTCTTGACAGTAAACTTTATTTTTTTTAACCATAGCATGAATCTATTTTTTTTCTTAAAAAGATTTATTTATTTATTTGAAAGGCAAAGTTGCAGAGAGGCAGAGGCAGAGAGCGAGCCAGAAATCTTCCATCTATTGGTTCACTCCCCAAATGGCCACAATAGCTGGAGCTGGGCCAGTCTGAAGCTAGGAGACAGGAGATTCTTCTGGGTCTCCCATGCAGGTGCAGGGGCCCAAGGACTTGGGCCATCTTCTACTGCTTTCCCAGGCCATAGCAGAGAGTTGGATTGGAAGTGGAGCAGCTGGGACTTGAACCGGTACCCATATGGGATGCCAGCACTGCAGGTGGTGGCTCTATCAGTTTTGCCACAACACCAGCCCCAGTAAACTTTATTTTTAATATTTATTTATTGGAGAGGCAGACAGACACAGAGAGACAGGCAGATGACAGAGATAGAGAGAGCTTCCATCTACTGATTCATTGCCCAAATGCCTATGACTCAATCCAAGTCTTCCTCTTGGGTGGCAGGAACCCAACTACTTGGGTCATCGTTCCTACTTCCCCAGGCTTGCATTGGTTGGAAACTGAAGGCAGGATCTGAAGCCAGGGATCTAAGCCCAGGCATTCTGATATGGGATGCAGTTGTCCTAAGAGATATCTTAATCACTAGGCCAAATACCTACCCCTGAGAGTGCACTTTGAAAGGGAGGAAGACACAAAAAAATTGAGAAAAACAGAAACACACAAATGGAAACTCAATGGGTGGACTTCGAAGTTGCTATAGAAAATAGGGCAAATCCCATCAAACCATTTCTACCACCAGGTCTTCATCAGGATGCCTCTTTCATGGTGCTCTAGAGCAAGAAGTAAACAGTTAGAAGTAGGTTTGTGGGCCGGTGCCATGGCTCAATAGGCTAATCCTCCGCTTTGCGGTGCCAGCACAACGGGTTCTAGTCCCGGTCGGGGCAGCGGATTCTGTCCTGGTTGCTCCTCTTCCAGGCCAGCTCTCTGCTGTGGCCCGGGAAGGCAGTGGAGGATGGCCCAAGTCCTTGGTCCCTGCACCCGCATGGGAGACCAGGAGAAGCACCTGGCTCCTGGCTTCGGATCAGCACGGTGCGCCGGCCGCAACACGCCAGCCGCAGCAGCCATTGGAGGGTGAACCAATGGTAAAGGAAGACCTTTCTCTCTGTCTCTCTCTCTCTCACTGTCCACTCTGCCTGTCAAAAAAAAAGTAGGTTTGTGTGTCTGCCCCAGTGAAAGGAGGATGAGGAGTAATGAATACAGAATTGGTTTGTAGTGTAATGATCTTCTCCTTCAGCTTTAAGGAGACGGTAATTACGAGGCAATAGCAGGGAAAGATTTTGAATCCATAAGAGCAACTTAAGTGAAAATGTGCCAACCGCCTTACTTCTCTTGCCTGCCCTCTCAGAAATCCACATCCCCAGGCAAATCCTGTCTTAAGTCCACACTTACAGAAGCAGCCATGTCGGAGACCTCCACCCGGAGGCCATACAGCACTGTGGGATCCAAACTGATCTCATCAATCCCAACCCTCTTCCTAGGTTTCCTCTTGGAATATCACCGTTATCTAGTTGTGTAGGCCAAAAGCAGAAGCTACGGCTCCCAGATCCATTCGATCTCCACAACCATCCCGGGTTTTTATACAGGGTTTTGTAGAGTACTTCATACTCATTGTAAAGATGAGGACATCGAGGCTCTGAAAATTTCAAGTTATGTGTTTCAGTATGACTAAACTAGTTGGTGATAAATGAATTAGGAGACGTGAAAAACAGCCCCCATCACGCTTACAGCGTAAGTCAAAAAAATCCTTTTAAAGGTCTACAAGGCCTTCTAAGAACTAGTTCCTGGACACTTCTCCTAGTTTATCCACTTCTTTCTCCTTCCCGTTCCCTGTTATAGAGTTGATCATTGTGCTGCTTGGGGAATTCACAATGAAGCTCTTGGCTCGGTACCTGTGACTCCTCAACCTGAAAATGACTTCTTGTGATGTCTTCAAGGTTGTTCACCCTGGTTTCTTCTGTGTCACTGCATTAGAGATGCCCAATATGAGAAGACAGGACACATCTTGGAAGAATCTGCCAAGCTGAATACACACTTGTCAAATACCAGTAAATTTTCTGGAACTGGAGGTAAAAGACAGACAGTTCTGTGTTCAGGATAGACTTCAGGAGGTGATGAATGCTCTAGAGAATAATACAACTGGGAAGGGGGTTAGGGAGCAGTTTCTTAGAGAGAGTACTCAGATTCATCACCTCCTGAAGTCTAGCCTGAACATGGAAGAACTATGTCCACCTTGTACCTCCAGTACCAAGAACATTTACTGATATTTGACAAGTGTGTATTCAACTTGGCAAATTCCTCCAAGATGTGTCCTATCTTCTCTATCCCAATGTCCCTGCCTTGGGTCAGATCATCTTCATAGTCATAGTCATCTTCATAGTCAGGGCTATTGCCATGACTTCAAATGACCCTAAATTGTTTCTCTACTTCCAATCACTGCAAACTTGAAGAAGTATTTATTCTTATCAAATTATTGTATTGATGCCAAAGTCATCCCCAATTAAATAGATTTGTCAGATCATTTTCCCCTTCAGAAATTTGCAAACGCCTCCATGACCTATATAAAATTCTGCATTTCTTACCATGGGATTCATAGACCTTTATTATTTAGCTCTTAATTACCTTGATAAAAATGTCACCAGTCACATCCTGTGTTCCAGACACACCAAGCAGCTCATCAGTCTTGCAGTATATTATAGTTGTTGAGATCCTTTGCATTCTCTACCCTTGAAAACTCTTCATGAACTGGTACAATTGATACCACCAAAATAAGGGCTTATGGGATAGTATTTAAGAAAGGAAAGAAGGGTGGGTGAGGGGGAAAGAGTAACTGTATTGACCTTAGTGCACATGAAAGTTTGCCATATAGGGACGAGGAAGGATTGGGAAAAATATAGAAAAGAAAATAGGAAAACAACCAAGGAACACTATAAGAGTAATGTTGTTGAAAGAAAGCAGTGTGGATTGGCTGGAAACTTTTTATTTTTATCTGGTATTAGAATAATTGTATATTTTCCACCTTGTTTCCAAAGGTTTAAGTTTTACAATAATAGCTGTAGTTTCTTGAGTAGAACATGGAATCTAGTTCAAGTACTGGGCTAAAGTGCTTTGCATGTATTAACTTATTTAGTATATTAGTGATGGAAACTCTTATCTTTAAATAGAAAAAAAGTAAATTTTCCATGACTTGCTCAGTGCTAGAGCATGCAATGGGAAAAACAGTCTTTAGGGAGGAAAATCTGAATTCACATCTCATGCTCTTCTTATTATCCTCCCTGACTTCTTGAAATTTGGAGGCATGTCCAAAATAGTCCTATTCATATTACTTAAATGTTAAAACAAAAAATCTAGTGTAGTTAGGGACTTTTAGGGGACAATATGGTGAGACCATTAAGTGAGTGAGTTTGGAGTCAGTACATTTGGGTTCAAATTCCAGTTACACCATGTACTAACTTTGAGACCTGGGGCAATTTTTTACATTTCTTCCTAAGCCCTAGTTTCATTATCTGCAAATGAGGTACCATAATAGTACTTATCTCATGAAGTTGTGTGGAGGTTTCAATGCTAACCATTGGTACAAGTAGTAATAATAACTACACCGGTAATACTTCTTGGAAAAGAGGTAGGGTAAGGTATGAATCTTGAACCTCATTTTCTTTCCTGAGGTCCGGCTGTATTTGGTGAATTGATGATGTTATATTGAGGAATATATAGGGGAGAATTCACAATAAAGAAATGAGTTCTGTGGACAAACCTTAGTCATTGGATGGGGCAACCTGAAGATGAATTAGTTATAAACTTGGACTCATTTTCTGATTCAGTGTCTCTGATTCAGTGTCACTTTCAATCTATAGCCCATGAACTTGTGCTCAGTGGGAGTAGAAGGTGGGCTGTATAGAAAGATCTAGACTGTAGTGCTTAGAAAGTGAGAGGGCAAGGGTGGATTTCTCCCAGAAGTTCCCCAACACATGGATAACTTAGTGCTTCAGAGGCTCTGCTTCAAGAAAGTTAGAAAATAGAGAGAGCAGAACCTGGGGGACCTGGACTACCCAATGAGGGGAGAGGAGCTGGTGCAAGAGAAAAATATCCTTAAGTAGGAGATAACTGAGGACAACAAAGTGTTCTTTGGATATACTCAGAGGTAGATTGCAGGGAGTTGGAGATCCGCAAATAGTGGGAGTATGAGTGACATGAATATTATTGGGTGACAGCCAGAGAAACCTAGTCTAGCCATCTCTGAATCTTAATGAAGAATGGGATGGGAGAGGGAGTAGGAGGTGGAATGGTTTGGGGTGGGAGGGCAGGTATGGGGAGAGAACCACTATAATCCAAAAGTTGTACTTATGAATTTTTCTATTTAAAAAAGAGCCTTGGTTGATCACTGACATCATATATAAGAGTGTTAACTGTTAAATTAACAACAGGAGTCATTGGGCACTAACTTCCCATGCAGGACTTCTGTCCTCAAAGAGTTGTATTATGAGGGTTAATAGTAAAACGTATTCTCAAAGATTTACTTCATTTTAATGTATTAAGTGGAGGATACTCTTATGTCTCATAAGTTTCAGATAAGCCTAAGTGCCCAACTCCATTGCTTGTTTTCTTAGGTGCTTCTTCAGTTAATGATAAAACTTGTGTTCTCAAAGGAAAAAAATATGTTATTGCAAAACTTTTAAAAAAATACAAGAAAGGAAGTAGGAAGAAGGGTGGGAGTGAAGGAGGGAAGGGAGGATGGGGTGGGATGTATCATGTTCTTAAAACTGTATGAATGAGATACACGAAATGTTCCATTTATATATATATACAAAATTTAAATTAAAAAGGTTGCTGATTTAAATCAATAAGTTTTCCTTGGGCTTATAACCAAGATTATACTCATATTCAAGATTATATATCATCACCCATCTATCCATCCATCCATCAATTTCTTATTTGCCTTTTCTTTTTCAAAAGTACTATGAGGTTATTTAAGACAAAGAGAAGAATATTCAATGAAGTTAATCCAATAGAAATATTAAAAAATAAAGTATATACACCAGTCATGAGTTGTTCTATGTGATTTTTGTTGATTGGTATTACATTGAACTCTGAACTTCCTGGAATCTAAACAAAAAACGTAAAATACATTCTTACATAAAGATAGGTAAACACAGAGCTCTAGTTACTATCCTGTCTTCATCATTTGGGGTTGCTATAACAAAGTTGCATAGACTGGATAATTTAAATAACAATTTATTTTTCACAATTCTGGAGGCTAGACGTCTGAGATTAGGGCGACAGCATGGTTGGGTTCTGGTGAGGGCTGTCTCCCTGGTTGCAGATTGCAGATTTATCATTGTGTTCTCACATGGTGGAAGCAGAGATGAAAAGCTCTGTAGGGTCTCTTTTTAAGGCTACTAATCCCATGCATGAGGACTCCACTCTCATGACCTAATGCCTGCCAAGACAAGCTATTTTCTACAATTTTATCCAGGGAACAATGAAGAATATCCTGAACTTCCTAACTATCTCTCCTGGTTACAAAACTCACTACTGCCTTAGTTTAGGATTTCATAATTTCCTACATAAATGGATTAACCTTCTAAAAAGTTTTTCTAATGAATGATCTTATGTATAATCAATATATAAGATTGTGTCCAGTTTCTGAATACAATTTTTCAGTGGATTTCAGTCTAGCTCTCTGCTGTGGCCCAGGAAGGCAGTGTGGAGGATGGCCCAAGTGCTTGGGCCCTGCACCCGCATGGGAGACCAGGGGGAAGCACCTGGCTCCTGGCTTCGGATAGGCACAGCGCCAGCCGTGGTGGCCATTTGGGGGGTGAACCAACGGAAGGAAGATCTTCCTCTCTGTCTCTCTCACTAACTCTGTCAAATAAAAATTTAAAAAAAAAAAAAAAAAGCTTTCAGAGGAAAGGGTGGGAAAGAAAGAGGATGGACAGCTCCCTGAATTAGAAGCTTCCTGGCAATACCACACTGAATCCTTCATGCCCGTCACACCTATTCCCTCCACAACACCACGGACTTGCTTCTGTAGCTAGTATCAGCCTCTCGGGCATCTCTGGCCACTCCTTCTAGTGAGCTGCCAGAAAACTTATGGGACACACAACTAGAGAGAATTCTGGAAGAAACAGAGAAGTGTGGGAAGGAATGGTACATTGTGGGAAGGAATGGAGGATTCTGGGAGGGAAAGGAGAATGGTGGGAGAGCAGGGAGGATTGTGAAAGAACACAAAGGACTGTGGGAGAACAGGAAGCCCCGTAGGAATGCAGGGAGGATGGTGGGAGAACACAGGGTTGTGGGAAGAAATAGAATTTGTAGAGAGAACACAAGCTTACAGGAGAGCACTAGGAACTGTTGGCGAAAACACAATTGTGGCTTGATTAGAGAATTCACTCAGGGCTTTTCTACTGGCCCTTCCACAAAGGCCTGTGAGCTTCTGGCCACTCCTGCACAGTCTGTTGGGGTCACACCCTCCTCTCAGACACCACAGCCCCTCTGCCCAGCAGCACGTCTCCTGCTGCAGCCACCCACGTGCTCACTGACAGCCTTGCTCTAGCACAGCCACTAAGAATTGTGGGAGACTTGGGAGACACGAGCTCTGGGTAAGAACAACTTGAAAGAAGCAGGGACTTTTGTGAGTGAAAAGGAATTGGGGTAGATATGGATGCATGACCCATGCTTCCAGTGTTCCCTCCTGCAGGAACCATATCCCACCCATTGTGCCAACACCATGCTTCTTCACAGCCATGCCCATCCCCCTGAAGCCTGGAAGCCTGGCCCTCGGCCAGACCACACCCCTCCCCAGCCTTTGCCCTAGGCCAATTTTCTGGCTCTGCCTTGGCCTTTTGACCACTGCAGAGGCAAAGATGCTTTTGCTACCTGGCTTCTCCCTACCTCCCATTGCACTCTTGTGGCCAGAAGGAATGCTCTCAGCTCAGTGGCCTGCACATCTAGGCCCTGAAGGCTGTACTCCTGGGGCTGTCACAACCATGTCCTCAGGCTGAAATTCTCTTTCCTTTCCTTTCCTTTTTTTTTTTAAGATTTATTTTATTTATTTAAAAGGCAGAGTTACAGAAGAGCAGAGGCAGAGAGAGAGAGAAATCTTCCATCTGCTGGTTCACTCCCCAGATGGCCACAATGGCCGGAGTTGGGCTGATCTGAAGCCAGGAGCAAGGAGCTTCCTCTGGGTCTCCCACACAGGTGCAGGGGTCCAAAGACTTGAGCCATCTTTTTCTACTGCTTTCCCAGGCTGCAGCAGAGAGCTGGATTGGAAGTAGAGTAGCCAGGATTGAACCAGCGCCCATATGGGATGCCAGAACTGCAGGTGGTGGCTTTACCCACTATGCCAGAGTGCCAGCCCCCGAAATTTTCTTTCTTAGAGGCTGTCTCCTTGTTTTCTACCTGCTTCAGGTTCCTACTGGCACCATGACAAAGGTCCTCTGTGCTTAGCACATCACATCCTGGACCCACCAGTCCTCTTGCTCTGAAATCACTTTTCTGGCTCACGTTGTACTTGCTCATGCTCACTCCCCTGGCACCATTGCCCCATTCACTAAACCTGGTCTTCCTTCTCTCTTCTCTCATCCAGCTATGCCCCTTACCTATCATCTACTACACCCTCACCCCTCCAGTCCAGGCCACCCCTGTTCTTCTCTGCCATCTGCAATGACCATGCCCAGCGGAGCCCAGCCAAGCTGGATGCTCTCTATCCCAACCCCTCCCCTACATGCAATCATGCTATCTTACTTGGTAACCAAGGAGGGGCCTGCGTGGCTGGAGAGAGGGGGGTTAGACTCCCGCTCTGGTGCATATGTAGAGTAAGACCAGTCCATGGACCTAGAATCCTCATGTCACATAAAGTACTTTTTTGGGGTTTCTTGTAGCTCCACACACCCCAGCCAGAGTTGTCCATTTTTTCACAGAATCATGTTCCTTCCAGCCAGTTCTCATGCCCAGCAAAGCCCAGTTTGTCCAGCCAGGTTTCAATTCTGCTAACCCAAGCCATGGAGTGTGCTTCTTCTAGCTCCTCAATAGACATTAAGTACCAGGCAGATGGGTGGAGAAAGGACATGCCTTTACTTCCTGTTTCTCTTCCCCATGACCTTTCCTAAGCACTCAGTTCGTGCTCTCTTGGTCTCTAGGGACTGTCAAGACACCACCACAGCAACTACTCCTCTGGTTGCTGCCCTGTGTTTTGAGCTCACTCCGCTATCCTTATTCCTTTCATGTATAACTTTGGGCCCATAAGAAAAACACAAGGAGGTTATAACCAGCTTTATTCCTTGATCAAAAATCTCTGAACGGATCCTCCTTGAAAGGGCACTTTCCACTAGCATCTTAGTCACTCGTTCATTGGAAACAAGATGCCTACAGCCTGACGTTGCTCCAGTTTGGGTTTTGGTCATACACGAAATGCCTAGAAAGTTAAGACAAGTGTGGTAAAGGGTGAAAGGTGGCAAAGGACTTGGTCATCACAGGTGTTCTTGGTGTAATTAGCACCAAGATATTTTAGAGCACCCGACATAGGAGGGCACTTTGACAGTCCTCACTGCAGGCCTGTACATAACAAATTTTTACTCTTCATTGACTAAAGTGACAGGGGCTTTGATGATGAAACATGAGGTGAGACTTATCTCAAGTGTATGAGTAGCTAAAGTTCCCCAAATTGAAAACAAATTGTTGTTAAAAAGATAAATCACAGTAGACTCAAGACTACTTATCTTACCACTCTTCTAATGTTACCTTATTTTTTAAAAAAACTTTATTTATTTAGTTGAAAGGCAGAGTTTCAGAGAGAGAAAGGGGGGGGGTCGATCTTCCATTTGCTGGTTCACTTCCCAAATGGCCACAATAACTGGGGTTGGATCAGGGCAAAGCCAGGAGCCAGGAACTCCATCTGGGTATTCCATGGGGACAGGGTCCAACCACTTGGGCTATAAGAAGTGGGGCAGCAGAGACTTCAACAGACTCTCATATTGGATGCCGGTGTCGTAGGCAGCAGCTTAACCCACCATGCCACAACCTCGGCCCCCTAATGTTGCTTTCAATCACTTGCTTTGCTAATAAGAGAAAGTAAAAGAGATTTACAGCCTGAGAGAGGGCATCGAACTGGATACTGTCATGGGAGCATGTCATGGAGATAAACCTCATCCATCATGTGCATCAGGGTGGAAAAAGGCTTCGAGTTCTGTCCTCGATGACCTTCTCCATCATCTCTCTCACTCAGCCATGGGACAGCCCTGTGTGAATAACCACTGGAAGCTACTGTCTTTAAAAAGAGTGTTTCATAAGGGGCTGGCGCCATGAGCTCTGGGAACCAGAGGAAAAAGTAAAAAGCTCATATTCTACCTCCGAGTCAAGAATATCCTTAGCATATGAAGGAGCTTGCAAAAACGTGTGGGGAAAATGTTATAGAAATAGATTTTCTTGGTCTCCAAAGTTTGGAAATCCATGGATAGTTTTCTGATAGTACTTTCCACATACTTTTGATTTTTGTATTGGTTTTTCTATTTCACAGTAACCAACTCCTAAAAAACTCAGCATGTCAAAACCACACAAAGTTGCTATCTCACTGTGTCCATGGGACAGATGTCTGAGTCAGACTTTAGCGATTCTTCTCCCCAGGTTGAAATCAAGGTGTCAGCCACTGTGGTGATCTCATCTGAGTCTCAGGTCTTCTTCCAGACTCACTGGGGACTGGCAGAGTTCAACTGCTTGTAGTTGCAGTTCTAAGCCTAAACGATTCAACAACTAGAGAGTCCTCTCAACCCTTCTCCATTCTTATCTGCCACACGGTCTTGTCTACAACCTGCTAGTTTGCTTCTTACGGGCCAATGGAAGAATATGAATTCTTTCAATACCAAACCTCATAAGGTCAAGCCCAGCCTGATCATTCTGACAGCCAGGATGATCTTCCTAACTTAATGGCAACTGATTAGGGAATTGAATTATATCTGAAAAATCCCTTCACATCAGTACCTAAGATTACTGTTTGACTGCATAGCTGGAATGATGTGTCTCTACCAGGGATAAGAAATATTCAGGGCATCTTAGAATTCTGCTTTCCATGCTTAAGATGGAAAACATGTCTCCTTTTTAATATTTGTTACTCCTATGTTGCTATGGACTTTCTTGTGGATTCAAGAATTGCCTTTCACAGTCTTCATTTCAGAGGAAAAATTATTTTTACAAAACCAGTGCAGAAAACACTTCCCTCTTCTTGGCTATTTGAATATACTTCAAATGGAGGAACTTATTTTTAATAGATTTTCTATCATAATTAAACTGTGGGAAGTCGTTTGGGAAAACAAGACTAGTTAGTTGCAAGAAATGTAGATCATGAAAGAGACTGCACAAGAAGAGGTCAAGGTACCACTAATTAAGAAAAGATTTCGTTGAATAGCCAGTCACCTGGATTAAATTAAGTCCATTTCCTTGGATACGAGGCGCCTGGACTCTGACAACCAGCCTGTTCTAGAATCCCTCTGTGCCTTTTCAGTAACCCACAGAAAGTTTGGTATTCAATACTTTGAGTCCATAAATCCATTAAAAAAATAAGAATGCACATTACTCGCTGGGAGGTCTGTTTGTTCTAATGAGCAAAGAATAAAATAATTATCTCACACAATGCTGCAGGTGTAGAGTGGAAGAGACACTTCAATAACTGTATGTGCAATTGATAATAGGTCTCCAGTGAAAGAACATTTTTAGACCTCCCTTTTCTCAGAGTTGCTTTTCTTGCAATAGAGCAGATGCCAAAATTAGCTCAATTGCTCTTTTCTGGGGCCTTCAAAAACTGCACTCATGTTATTGGATCTTTTGTTTAATGTATTCTGTCCATATGCTGCTGGCGGGCCTATTCAGAGAGCTCAAACCTTTGTGTTTGCCCTTGGGAAAAGTGTGCAGCCTCAGTTTGAGTCAGGAAGAGCAGTTCCTCATCTTGACTCTATTGCCTGATGGATGCTCAATTGCTTTGTTTCATTTGTAAATGCCAATAGAGCCGAAAATGTCAATAGTGTTCCAAAAATCAATTAATTCTCATGTGTAATCGTGGAGTCATTGTATCAGGACCCCTGAAGTCTAGTTCGGGAGCACTAGTCAAAGATGCATCTGTGTCTCTGATGTGAGCACATGCAGAAATGGATGTCCCATCCATTATGTCACAAACGCACTCTTAAGCAAAACAAACAAACAAATTTTGCTCTGGACTTGAAAAAATGAAAAAGAGCGTGTTACTTTTTAAAACGAAAACGCTTTTCATCTTCAAGTAAACTGAAAAACAGTCAAATTAATTAAAAACATTTTTGAGTTCTGTTTGCTGGCTGCCTAACTTCTCTGTGCCACTTGTCAGCAGACGATTTACCGTACTTCACAGAGAAAACAGACCCTTTCCTCACACTCCTCCACTGCACCCTGGTGAATCTCTTCAACTGCACGTCCCAAACTTGACCACACACCTACTTGCAAGGGCTCCGTGAATCACTGTTGGAAGAGGAATGGAGGGATATACTCCGATCCCTGTATTTCTTAAAATTTTTATTTATTTGAAAGGGAGAGAGAGAAAGAGAGAGAAATATCTCCCATCTGCTGGTTCATTCCCCCAAATGCCTTCAATAGCCAAGACTGGGCCATGTCAAAGCTAGGTCTTGCTGGAAATCAATTCCGGTCTCCAACATAGGCGCCAGGGACACAAGTACGTGAGCCAACAACTGCTGTCTTGCAGGCTGTGCTTTATCGGGAAGCTGGGTTGGAAACAGAGGAGCCAAGACTTGAACAAGGCTCTCTGATATGGGATGCAGGTGTCTTCTCAATGCAACACCAAATGCCTGCCTCTCAGCTCCCTGTTCTTGATTCTTTCACTCGTGTCACCTGTAGGAGGTGCTCTCTTCTTGATTAAACTGTCAAAGACCAGGTTTTCCACCTGGGATTTAACTGAATGCCTAGAGCAGCCCTTGGACCCTCTCTTGTCAAGGACCTGGCTGATCAGTCGTTTCTTCCCTCAGATAACTTCCAACTGTTTCCATCTCTTCCCAATCTCCCATGAACAAGTAAATATACTTCAGCTGCGTGTGTGTGTGTGTGTGTGTCTAAGTGTACACACAACTTACTTAGACATTTCTTCTCCACAGCTACTTGGCTTCCTTGTTCTCATAAACATGTCCTTGTTTTCTTGTACATGGATAACTTGTCTAGGACACGGATCTATTAAAATAGAATTTACAGGATTTTAATGAGATGCTTCTGTTGAGAACTACAGCTCTAGCTAAGTGAGCAGAAAATTCTGGTCTTAATGACCATATTATTTTTTGTGTGCCTGGTGGATTCTCATGTTGTTTGCTCACAACCCTTGGAGCAATCCCACTATACTATCCACACATGTGTGACTGCACACTGATATCATCCAGAGAGCTTGAGAAATCCTCGCTGTCCACTGCCTATCCACAGAGAATTCTGATTTACTAGACATGGAGTGAAATCTGGGCATTGGCGAGTTTTCAACATTCTACAAGTTATTCTAATTTTCAACCAATTGGAGGCCATTTATGTACACTGTAACCCTACGGGATTACTTTTGCTGTCTCTCCATAACACAAGGCTTTCTATCTCTTTTTCTAGACCAGTTCATTGTTTTTCCCACTTTACCTTTCCTATCACCTGATTTGTTTTTTATAACCCAGTGCATGTGTTACCTCTTGCCAGAACTACCACTGGGCAATTTTGGATTAAGTAACACCCCCCCTGCCAACATACACACACACGGAAAACCACACACCATGTACTTAGATGGCATCTGGAGAACTTTTTACATAATACTCCACTTTGTTCTTCTGACATATCTTCTTTATAGAATTTAGTCTTTTTGAGTGTGGTAAATCAGTCATACATCCCGTTTGATTCCTTGTGTCTAAACTAGACTTGTTTTTTCTTTTTAATAAGTGCTCAATAAGTATTTGTTGAATGAAAACAAAATGGCCAAAAATGTATCTTCTACTTCTTTCATGATTGCTGTAATATCTGGTATTTCCTCAAAAAATGCTTATTGCAGGGTGGGCTGATGGGTTAGGAAGCCACTAAGACACCCTCATCACATATTGGAATGCCTAGGTTCTAGTCCAAGCTTTGCGTTTGATTTGCGTTTGCTTCCTGCTAATGCACACCCAGGTAGGCAACAGTGATGACTCACGTATTTGTGCCCCTGCTATCCACGTGGGAGACCCAGACTGAGTTCCCTGCTCTGGGCTTCTGTGGGTATTTGGGGAGTGAATC
Organism: Lepus europaeus; assembly: GCF_033115175.1. NCBI lineage: Eukaryota > Metazoa > Chordata > Mammalia > Lagomorpha > Leporidae > Lepus > Lepus europaeus. Next base: position 39,361,106 of record NC_084832.1, on the reverse strand, counting down.
CGTGCATGAGAGATCTTTCTCAGCCTCTCCAACCATAATAAGAACAACTTGGTGAACTTTTCATAATCACTACTGGAAAGAATTCCTTTTACTTTAAACCTCCCGAACAGAACTAAAAAGTGCCATGAATGTAGGAAAACTGAGAGAAAGCAAAACAAAGTTAACATAGTTAGCACCATCAGTTACTACTGAATAAGGACAGAGAATTGTGTAAACTGAGCCATTTTTCACTGGGGCCAGGATGTAGATTTTGACTAAGACTGGATTATGATGTTGAGTAGACATAGCATCCATGGGACAAAAGGCCAGGTTTGGGAGCCAGATAATTCAGGTTTATACTTTACTCATTGTATGTCTCCTGGCAGCTGCTTAAGTTTTTTAAGCCTCAGGGTCTATACTTCTAAGATCAGTGTAGTGATGTTTGCCTCCAGGGAGATGCAGGGCTTAGGTGAGACCGTGTTTATCCTGCACGTAGTAGCACACACGTTACAGAGAAGGTACATCACGTGTAGGAGCTCAGAGTGATTCAAGGGCCTCCAGATCCCATTTAGATTTGTGGGTCCAGTTTGCTGCCATCTTTGGTGAGCAAGTTCTTTTCAAGATGTACGTGTGGCATCTCAGACCCTTGGCCTTTTATTTTTAAATCCTGATTATCCAGGGGGTAAAATCAGAAAGAAACTGTGGCTGCACCTACATCTTCCCTGCCATCCACACAAACTTTTGCTCTTAGAGGTACCGGCTTCACTTCTTACTCCCGCACACTGCTGTAGCTGCTGTACAGAGTAACGAAAACCCCCAAAAGATGGCCAGAAGGGACTGAAGAGTGGGCGGGCTACTTTGAGGATAACTGGCCCATAAGCAACAAATTGTTCATTTGAATATAAAGTTCACACGCAAGAGGAAGACAAGGAATCACAGAATTTCCCTGGAGGTCAAGTTGGGGCCCAAGGCTATAAAATATAGCCCTTTGTGTGCTGAATGCTGACCCAGGACACATAAAGAAAAGAAATGTTTATTTATAGGCATCAATAAAGTGAAAGCGTAAGCTGTATGGTCAAGGACAGCTAATTCCTGCAAATACCTTGTTACTCATTCGATGTAAATGATCTACTTCTGCATTTTATCATGTTTACACAGTGATATTTTGTGGTGGCAGCTTCCAGGTCTATGTGTATTTTTAATCTGGGAAACTCCAGGGTTGATGCACTCTTAACGTTGAACAGAAGGTCATCGGTAAAAATCAGGAACCAATCTAAAACAAGAGAGAGATCACAAGGCTTGCCAAATATGGATTACCGTTTCAATAGCTTCTTTAAAAGTCTATTGTCTTGAAACAAGGAACAGCTTCTCACACTGAAAATAAAAGGTGTTTCCATTAGGTGAGTGACAGCCACCCCATCACCACCCCCCAGCCTCCCAGGCCGCAGCCCAGGTACTGTTCTCTGCTTTCCTTAGAGTTGCAGAGAGGAAACTTTGTGTGGCTGTGCTGAGTGGAAGAGAATAAAGTGAGAGAGAAGCAAAATCTCGAATTTCAGATACCCTATTTTATTTAGATGATCTGTGGTCCAATGTGATTAGTCACATTTTGATAAAAAACTTGAGGATCAGCAAGCTGCATCTATTAACCTAAAACCAACACGGCCAACAAGCTACAGGCTTCCTCTCCAAGTCTGTATTTATCAGCCTAGTTGAATCCTAGGCTTTCCACCATAGTATGGATTTTTTGTGTGTGTCTTCAGGAAAAATAATGTTTCTGTATGCATTTGATTTTTTGTACAACTCAACACTTATACTAGCTGAGTTCTAACATGTAGTTGTTGAAACAGCCATATATATTTAAAAATTGTGGCATCCAATAGCAGTTTGTTATCTGACTAGCAGACTAAGTAGGTTTGATTTTTCCCAGAATCCTCAAATAAGATATATACATTTGGGTAAAGCAATGTGTAGGAAATTTCTTTTAGAAACATTTTTCATTTGGGTATTAGATAGAATAGTCCATCTGAGTATCAGCTTGTGTGGACTCCTGTGTGAAAGTATCTATTTTTGAAATTCCTTCTTCTCAATTGTGTAACACTTGTTGGATAATGTTCCCTTTACTTTTTAGGCAGAATTTCCCAGCACGAAACCATAAGTTAGGTAAACATTATTTTCTAGGACTCTTATCCTTTATGTTAACTTTGCTAACTGCTCCCTCCACCCCTTGCCACCTCTGTGCCTCCCAACTGTCGCAACCAACCACAACAGCTATCACAACAACAGCACCGTAACAAGAGGTCACTGCTTTGAACTGTCTTTGTCCTTTCTCTTCATCCAAACCCACTCTTCAAAACACATTTTATAGGCACATTCATGGTAAGGTGTGTCTTTTGCCCTTCGAGACTTGTTTAGTAAATGATAAGCAGTCTTAAGTAAATAAATCAAGTCTAACATGTAATTTCAAACCCCAAGTGAACAAATAAGGAATATAAAGGGGGGATTAGAAGGAGTATCTTTAGCTAAGACCCTCCAAGTAGCTACTATTCTGTGCATTAAATCAGGGATGTCTGACACTTGAGTAGTTGTAATCTACTGTGTCCCAACATCTTAACGCATGTACTCACAAGCAAAAACACAGCCTTCACTTAACCAGATGAAAGCAGGATGGCCCTAAACCCCTGTAAAGCAGTGATGATGATAAAAGCCTTGGCATTAGATCTAATCAAGAACTTGGGAGTCTTAAGGACAGGGTGTTCTGAGAGAGGTAGAGAGGGAGCCACCATGTGCTCACTCCTTCACTCCAGCTCAGGAGATACACAAGTTAAAGAAACAGAGGGGTGGTTGGGGTGGGTAGCAGGAGTTGACCCTCCTAAATTTGTCCTTCTGTGGAGCAAAATTCTTTCCCTCCATGAACTTGAGGATCTAGGGAAGGTACGAAACCCTTCTTCAAGGCCTACCGGGTGCCAGACTCTGCTGGGCACTTCCCACATAGCCCCTGGCATACCTCACAACACTGCAGGAAGGCAGTACTTTTGTCTCCAGTGTTAATTAACTAGGTCTCCTCCAGTCAAGAACCTACATGCACCACTCTTTTACTAAACCAAATAACCGATATATACAATCACTACCATCTGGTCTTCAGGCTGATAATCTTCCCACTGCGTTAACATTTTAAATATCAGACTTGAACCTTCTGTAACAAAGGTTTAGGCTGTCACTCTCCTGGTATATTTAGTATATCTAGTATCTCATAGTTAGAACTTTATACCTAGATCTCGTGGCCCACATAGAGAATAGAAGAGGACTTCAAAAAGTTCATGGAAAATGGAATCAAAGGATACATTTATTTTGGTGCAATTGTTGAAATCAAGAAGTACACACCACCAAAACAATGCATGGATTTCAGGATATTTTTGCATCCACAATAAATGCCTTTTCATTCAATGTTTACACAAACTTTTTGAAGTACCATCATCCACTTCCGGTTTTGGGGGACAACCACCCTTATACCACTTACCAGCTGGCTGAGGCCACTCTCACTATTGTCTACTTTACCTCAAACATGTCAAATTTGCGAACTGACACCAACAGACCAAGGCAGAGGAAGCTCCCATCAATGATACATTCATACAAAGTGGGACTATGAGAAATAGGATGGACAGCCCTTCTTTCGTTGATAAGGAAGTGAAAAGCTGTCAGATGCCAGTGCCTATATGGAGTTTATGGAGCAGTTAACCTTGAGGCTTACCTGTATGTAAAGATAAAACTGTAATTCCTGGTTAACAGATTTATAGAGCTTTACAAATACTTGGGTTTCACCATTTGTGCTTTTATCTCCTCTGGGCTTTACTGCTGGTTTCTGTCCAGTGATTGTCTTTATACCCACAGTCTGCCATGAGATTAGAGGAAAAGTCAGAGGATTTCCATTGTCATCTTTGATGTCTTAAGGTTTGAATCGAGAAACACACCTTGTGCCAGTTAGAGAGCCACAGAGAATGCCACCCGCTTCCCTGACATGGGTAACAAGCATTTTACATATCACAGGACAGGGACAAGAAAGGGTCAAAGTAGTAGTTCCCCACATAACGAGGAAAAACAGGTACCTCATGACTGGCAGTTCATCACACATGAACAAAATCTAAATACTTCATCTGATACAGTCTGCTTCCCGGTGAAGAAAGACATCAAAGCTTTACATTGCAAAAGAGACAACTGTTATGCTTTCGTGTGAATACACAGACATACCAGGAGATGAAGCAAAGGAGGAAAGAAAACACAAAAACTCTTGAAGCCTCATCTAGGCTGAGAGATTCTTACATTAGAGAAATCTTCACAAAAGACAGGAAATGACCATGTGAGAATACAACACAATAATACTGGAAGAAGAAAGAAAACATCAATTAATGGTGTGAGGATGTGGGCTGTTCCCACTCGCCTTAGCTCTTGAGGAAGCTTTGCGTAGCCTTGAGTTTCTTCTTCTGGGGGTGCCTACTATCACAGGAGCAGACCACCAATCCAGGTGAATGTGGACGTGAAAGGAAACATTTTAGACTACGTGGTGAAGTTTCTCATGGACAGTTCTACTCAGCAAGAGCTAGAGTCAATACATTATTTTTACTCAAATGAAATTTATTTTATGAAGCTGTACACTGTCCATACCAGCTGCCATTCCAAGCTCTGTATCATAAATTTTTTAAAAAGCAAACAGTATCAAATAATCAAATGAAATTTCTAAACGAGACTTGTATGTGAGTTGCGGCATCCATTTAGGGCTTTCCAAATGCAAATTGTCTAATAGATTTTCTGTTGGAAAATCCAAAAGGATTAAAGTCCAAGAGGGGCCTGCGCTGTGGCATAGTGGGTAAGGATGCTGCCTGCAGTGCCAGCATCCTATATGGGCTCTGGTTTGAGTCCCGGCTGCTCCACTTCCAATCCAGCTCTCTGCTGTGGCCTAGAAAGCAGTGGAGGATGGCCTGGGTCCTTGGGCCCCTGCACCCACATGGGAGACACTGAAGAAGCTCCTGGCTCCTGGCTTCAGATCAGTGCAGCTCTGGCAGTTACAGCCAATTGGGAAGTGAACCAGCAAATGGAAGATCTCTTTCTCTCTGCCTCTCCTTCTCTCTCTGTGTAACCTTGACTTTCAAATAAATAAATAAATAAATAAATCTTTAAAAAAATAAAGTCAAAGAAAGAAAAAGAAATATCTGTTTAAAGAGACTGTTACAAGACTTTGTGGATTGAAATATGATTGTCAAGGGAATCCAGTACTTACCTTGTAGTCACTGACACAGAGTCAAACAGAACGTTTTGGATAAGATGGAACCCTGTATTGTAATGTTCGATCTTTTCTCAAAAAGAGCTTAGACATATTGATAAAAATCTATTTTATACTTTCTGAATAAAGGAATTTCACACTTTATCATGAAGTATATATTGAAGAACATTCCATTGAGAGATTATGGAAAACAATTTGACAAGCTTTCTTTTTTTTTCTCACTTTTTAGACAATTTTATTAGTAATCCAGGTACACATACTTTATTCATCCATATAGAGATGAATGAGACATACAATTTTTATATACAGTGATACAGGCAAGTTCCAATTTTTTTGTACTTATCCCCTGGCACAATGCACAATATGTAACATTAATCAATGAGCAGAAATTTAAGTGATTACGAGTTAAAAAACTGGGACTGGCATTGTGGCATAGCAGGTTAAGCCTCCACCTGTGGCACCAGCATCCCATATGGGCACCCATTTGAGTCCTGGACAAGCCTTCTTATAATAGTTTTGACATGGAAACAAATTTTTAATTAGTAATTATTTTGTTATGCTTCTTATTAAAAAAACAATATATTTGTGAATGAGTACATTTAAAAATGTTATCTAATTGGAAAATGCTAGAATATTTTAAAATATTTATTTGAGAAGCAGAGAGAGAGAAAGAGAGACAGACAGAAAGAAAGAGCAAGCTCCCATCCACCATCTACTGGTTCATTCCTCAAAAGGCCACTATGGCAAGGGCTGTGCCAGGGCTCTCCCATGTGAATGGTAGCGATCCAACCACTTCAACCATCAGCAGGAAGCTGGAATCAGGAGCCAGAGCTGGATATTGAGCCCAGGCATTCCAATACGGGATATTAGCACCTTAATCTGCACCATAACACCTAAACCAAACGCCCATGCCTAGAATATTCATTTTTATGAATAAAAATACCATCAATTCCCCGTTGCCTGAATAATAAAGTCCAAATTGAAGAATTCACTCCTTAGATCTCTGTGATCTACTTCAGAAGTATGCATTCAACTTAGCATTCCTCTTCTCTTTATTAAAGTCCTATTTCTAAAACAGCATCATTTATATAACTATTGTTTGTTTAACCATGTGTCAATCCTGCAGATTCAAAGACAAATAAGGCACAGTCTGTGCTCTCAAACAACTCACAATCTAGCAAAGAAGGTATGTAACCAGCTACTTAGACTCTTATAATGTGGTATTTAAGGTGTGTTTAAATGAGCACCTGTTGGCCAGGTGGGTAATAGATTCAGGAAAAACTTCAAGGAGAGATGAAGAGTAAAGGAGAATTCACCAAGGAGACACACAGAAAAGGATGTGCCAGGGAGCGGAACAGCATGTGCTCAAACACCAAAGTCCGAGATATGAATATTTATCTCTTCAACCACAGATGAGGGGCTGCTGCTGGGACACACAGCACAAGGATCTCGCATCTTCCAAATGTGGTCCACCCACTAATTCCCCCGTTCACGGCTGATTCTGCCCTTTCTGCCTACTGCAGTGCATAGTGTTGGCTGCTGATGGGAACCTAATGTCTTTGACATGACCCTGGAGCTAGGATGTTCAACCTGAGCATTGCAGCATGCTGACCTTGCATTCTGCACCCTGGGATTCTATCTACCAGAATCCTCCCAGGAGCATCTCCCTCCTAGCTGTGCAAACAAAAATGTCTCTAGTTATTGTCAAAAGTCCCATGGAGGAGGAGCCACTTCCCAGGTAAAAATAACTGTCTTAAGGGCCGGCGCTGTAGCACAGTGGGTTAAAGCCCCGGTCTGCAGTGCCAGCATCCCATATGGGAGCTGGGTCTGAGTCCTGGCTTTTCCACTTCCAATCCAGCTCCCTGCTGATGTGCCTGGGAAAGCATCAGAGGATGGCCCAAGTCCATGGCCCCTGCACCCACATGGGAAACCCAGAAGCAGCTCCTGGCTTTCTGTAACTTTCCTGTAACTTTCCAATAAATAAAATAAACCTTTAAAAAAATAGTAACTGCCTTAGATCACTGTGACCACAGCCTCATGTTACTGTTTATAAGTGTTGTAACATTATGCAATGGAAGGATTGTGAGAAACAAAATCCATTATGTTTAAAAAAAATCTTTAGGAATGTATGGATACAACCAAGTGTATTAATAACCAAGTAAATAAAAATCCAATCAGATCAAACTGCATTGTTAGTAAATATGTATGTTCGGCTTCCATAACATATGGAAGAATTTGACAATACACAACTTAATCCAGAGATGTGGGGTACATACCACCCTTACCAAGTTGTAGATCCTTAATACATTATAAATAAGGCTACTTGGGATTTTTTCCCTAGTTTTTAAAAGGTTTATTTATTTATTTGAAAGGAAGTTACAGAGAGGCAGAGGCAGAGAGAGAGAGAGACTGAGAGAGAGAGGTCTTCCATCCCCTAGTTCATTCCCCAGATGGCCACAATGGCCGGAATTGGGCCGATCCGAAGCCAGGAGCAAGGAGCTTCCTCCGGGTCTCCCACATGGGTGCAGTGTCCCAAAGACTTTGAGCCATCTTCTACTGCTTTCCCAGGCCATAGCAGAGAGTTAGATCAGAAGTGGAACAGCCTGGACTTGAACTGGTGCCCATATGGAATGCTGGCACTGCAGGTGGCAGCTCTACCGGATACAGCACAGAGCTGGCCCTAAGGCTCCTTGTTTACAACTCTAATCTTTCCCCAACTGTGTGTCTCAAATGAGAAGTCTGGTCTTATGCAATGTCAACCATCTAAGAAGGTTACCAAATTACTTGATATTTATCATTATTTCCTTTTGACCCCCAAGGCCATTTTTAATCAAATATAGAAGAATTTGAGAATCAAAATCATGGGGTTAATATTTGTGTATAAGGAATTTGTGCCTATTTGATACTTTATACACTTGTAGAAACTAAGAGAACTTGGCCTTTTAGAGCTAATCTTGTGAGCCTGATTTAAAATATGCAATTTAAATTTAAAAATTACTTGAATTTTTAAAATTTTAAGTTAAATCTTAGAAAATTTACATGTAAACTTGGATCATTTAGGATAATTTAAGAATCATCATATTCAAAGTTTAATAGATTGATGAATGTATTTAGTTCTTAGAACTGTTTATCCATTATAACTCTTAAAAACAGAAAGCAAACACACAAATTCATAAATTCAGAATTTTTTCTGATGGTTTTTACTTTCTTGTACTTGGAAAGAGAGATCTTCCACCTGCTGGTTCACTCCAGTAATGCCCATAACAGCTGGAGCTGGGACAAGCTGAAACCAGAAGTAACAAACTCCATCTGGGTCTCCCACTAGGTTGGAAAGGGCCCAAGCACTTGTGCTATTATCTGCTGTATCCCAGACTGTTGCTTTAGCAGGAAGCTGGATTGGAAGCATGGAGGTGCTGGGACTTGAGCCGGCACTCAGATGTAGATTGCAGGCCTCCCAAGTGGTGGCTTAACCTGTTGCACCATAAATGCCCAGCCCTGTAAATTTAGTTTCTAACGTTGAAGGGAATTGTCAGGAGCCTCTTACAGACAAATGTTATGTTTGCTAGACTTATAAAAATAGGATTTGTAAGTTGAAGTAAAAGATTAAGAAAATCTAAAACATTAAAACAAAGATAAAGAGAACAAGAAAACAAGAAACTGGGGTGGAGGAGAGGGGCCAGGACTTGTGACTGTATGATCCTTATTTGGATCGGGACCCAACACTAAAAACCTATAAGGACATTACTGAGATACAGTGACAACTTTGATGAGAAAAATATCCTTGTTCTTAGAGGAGAAGTCTAAAGATGTCCATAATTTGCATTTAAACGGTTAAATAAAAATAGGTGTATACAGTGTTCTGCAAGTCTAGCTGGAGGTTATAGGGAAATTTACTGTTCTATTTTCGAAATCTTCTGCAGGCTTAACAAGTCAAAAGCAAAAATCCTCTACTTTCTACTAAATCCCAATTTTGCTCCATGATGAATCTGGTAAGTTTCTGGTGACACTGATCCCAACTTGCAGCACAGGGCAGTGGCCTGGTCCAAGTGTTTCCTTGCCAAGGACTGTGAGGCCTGATCCTTTTAGACGTTGCCGCAAGAGAAAAGGGGGATGAGCTTCAGAGGAGCAGATCAGGAACCGCTGGATAAATCAACCCTGAAGACTGTGCTATCTCTGGTCTTCAATTTTTGGGAATCATCACCTTCCCTTACTGTGTAAGCCAGTTTGAAATTCTTGCAGCAAAAGGCATCGTCTGTTAGGAGTCCCAGCTGAAGCTCTCTTTACTTTCGGGTGCCACACACCTCATGAAGATGACCCTTAATATCTACATTTCAAACGGTAACTGGTGCCAGAATTTCCATGAGCAAGGCACTATCTTTGTTTGGCACAAAATGTTTTGATTGGTCTCATAAGGAAAGGCCACACATTGAGGTCAGGGAGATGGAGGATGGAGAGTAGCATGAATGATCAAAGATGTGGACATAGTAGTAACGGTTCACCAGAGAAACAAAACCCACAGTATGTGTGCGCACATTTTTACACAGAGAGAAATTTATCTTGAACAATTGCTTCACATGATTATGGAAGTCTGCTGGCTTCAAAATCTGACGGTGCAGGCTGACAATCTGGAGAGTCAGAGAACTGGAGTACAAGTCCAAGGGCAGACTTCTGGCAGAATTCCTCCTTCTTGCTCAAGGGAGGGCAATCTGTTCTATTCAGGCCTTCAACTGATTGGATGAAGGCCACTCACGTGACGTAGGGTGATCAGCTTTATTCAAAGTCCACTTCTTTGAGAGTTGAGATCAAAAGACACCTTCACAGAAACACCTAGGACCGTGTGTAGTAAAATATTTCGGCACTGTGGCCCTGCCAATTTGACATATAAAATTAACATTGCAATAGATAAGTGGTTCAGTGTGAAGCTGGGCGGGAGAAGAGGAAAGAGACCAATTAACCGGAGACTTTCAAATTTTATTTTTTTACATTGTGCCCTAGTACCCGCATGCCCAAATATATGTAACTGAAACAAAAGCGACCCATCATCTTCTCTCCCGTTCCATTCCACCTCATCCTAGACCATTCCATTGTATTCTTCAATTTTTGAAGATGCTTATCTTCACCCACTAAATGGATTTCATTACCACGAATGTGTCACAAAATGGCACTATGTAAACTGAGTATACAACACTGGCATAAATGTAAATCAAGGAAGAGGTTGACAGAATGGGGGACAGAGATAGCACGCTTCAGATGCTGATATGATCCCTAAACCAAGAGTGAGGTGATAATGCGAGCTCCCTGGGCTCCCTTACTCCCCATGTTGCATATTCTCTCAAAGTTCTTGGCAACCTTGGTTTTTCACTACGCAGGTAATCAAGGATTTCAGTTATTTATGGAAATGAAGATCTCAGGGGACCTTGGGTTCAGCTGATTACCTGTGTCCCACAGCTACTGTCTCTATCATTAAATTTCACCATACATTAGACAGGAATGCTGGTGTTGACCCTTCAATAGTTTACACAGTTGGAATTGTACTTAGCTCTCTGCCCTAATGGACTGTGCTATACTTTGGATCAGAGTATATGTCATAGGTATACTGTATAATACCCCACATCAATTAGTATAAGATCATCACAAAATAGTAACACATGTATGTGCTTTTCCTTATTTTATGCTCATAAAACTTGCTACCGGTAATCAGAGTAATATAGTCTTATTATGTGTAGTGGTACACTTCCAATGCCTTATACCTCTCTTTAAGGAAATGGATTGCAATATGTGCCTGTAGCTACAGTAAGAGAAAAGGAGTTATTATGATGATGGTTGTGTACCTATTTGAACAATTCTGGGGCTCCCATCAGGGAACTTGTTTTTAGCATACTCAAGCCTGATGCTGCTGATGTCATCACGGCCTCATGAAACTGGGTTTCTCTTTGTCACACACACACACACACACACATGCCTTTATCACAGTGAAGCCATAAAAGAAAAAAAGATCATGTAAAAATTGTTCCTGTATAAGAAAAATGGAATTTATTTCAGGAATAAACAATCGCTCAAGTGTAAGGGCTGTAGGCGTTCATTGGTGAATTTAGACTAAACAGGAAGTGATGTAAATTATACTTATTACACTACTGGGAGAGAAATATATTAAATCCAGACAGCACAGGGACAAAGCACAAGGAGTTCATTATGTTGAAGAAAATCATATAACTTTGGTGGAAGACAATGCACTGTATAGTATGAAAACCCTCAGCGGCCATTTGGGACTCAAATAATTTTTTAGGGAATATGATTTTGTTCTATCACTGATCTTTTTTTGATAAAGCCCCAAGGTATTCTAATCTTAAACACATTGCTGTTTCTGTACTTTTAACTATTTCATGCTGTTGGTTCAGTCATTAAATTGGACAGAACAAGCAACAAGGAAATCATCATTGTTTACATTAGAAATCATAGCTATGGTCACACACTCAGAGTGAAGGTAAGGTTTGAGGAAGTTATAGAATTATCTCGCCGCATATAATTCTAGCTATTGTTGAGATAGCCAGGAATCACCTGGTAGAAGAGATATCAACAGATTACCTTGCTAGTAAAACACCACATGATCTTTTCCATGAGATTTGCCTCATTGGTCTATTGGTATAACAAAGGTCCCTGGGGTATACTGAAAAACAGATTGAAAAACAAGGGCGAAGAGCTGATTGTCTGCTTGTGTGGCCTGAAGAAAACTCTCAGAAAACTAGGCCACCAACATCTAAAGCTGATGTCCAACTTACCATTTTGTTACAAAGCCATCTCCAAAATGAGGTTATTGAAAGGCTTAGGTTCAGTTGCACAAATATTACTACACGACATATGGGTGTACCACAGGATAGACTTTTCTAATGCATTGGTCCCAGCCTTGACTAAATGATTTTTAAAACGGGCCTGATTAAAATCTTCACAAATAACTTAGTAAAAGTCTACTTACTGGTTTATTGCCTCAGTTTCCAAGGAAACTCAGTGGGCTTCGATGGGAATGGAGGGTGAGTGGTAGCCCCACGGCTGTTTCCAGTTGCTTTGAAGAAAACACAGCAATGTCACAGAACTCAGCATTCATTTGCAAATGGATCTAGTCAGTAATAAAAATAAACCAAATTTATTTCAGTCTCTGATTTTTATGATATTAAACTACACTCTGCTGATTATGAAATAGGTATTTTGTTGGGTTTACAATAGTATTTATTTATACATACATAACAATACTTGCTGAATGCTTCTAAGATACTTGTGACTGTTGATTCTTTCTCCCATCTCAACCCTTGTTATCACCTCCCATCCTTTTTCCATCCCCTTGACCCATACTGATTTAGTGGGGAAAGATGTCAATCTTGGGACCACACTGACTGAGAAAGTCACCTAAACTCAGTGCCAGAGTCTTTTAGTCTGTAAAGTGAGTATAATACTAGAATTTCAACACAGGATTTTTTTAAAATGACTAAAGGGCATGAATACAAGGCTTGGAACACTGCCTTGCAAATGGAAAGCACTCAAATGTTATCACTGACCTCTATTCTATATAATTACTACTAGTACTGACCACCATTCCCTTTATAAAAGGGATTTCTCTAGATTTTCAACCAAATGATGCCATGAAACAAGTAACAGGTTTTTCAACAGTTGCTTACTCTAGCAGTTATGTAAGATATTCTACTCATTAACGGCCTTTCCCAAAGCCCACATAACAGAGTTTTCTTCAAAACCTACATAAATCAACTAGCTTTAGCAGGTGCTACCTGGATCATGCTACATTTAAATGATAGGCAAAATCTGAAGAAATTATACTTCCTGGAGATTCGATTCTACATTCTAAAAGATGTATCTTTCCTATCATTTGACATTTTTGAACCACTTTTTAGTTTTATAGTCATTAAAATGTTAGGTTAGGAATCACTTCTTAAATGCTGGTTGTTTCAAAGCAAAAATCCCATTCACTTCTTCATACAGGTTCTATCTTATTCTGGATTTTAAATCACTATACACAAATGGTAAAACTTTTCATAACAAAGGTTTAATTAGAATGGTTAATAACTATGATTTCCAAAGTGTCTGAGTCAGCTTTAGTAATAATTAGGGAGTGTTGTTCCATACAAAATGCTTTATTTAACCTTCATGCCTTCATTCAGATAATTATACAAATGCATACAGTTAAAGGTTTAAACTCTATTTCGGTTCACAGCTCAATTCATAGGAAAGTTGAATACAGAAAAGCAATGCACCAACAGAATATGTCTGAGACACCATTGAAAACGGTAACACTTGTTCATTTAAATCTCTGAGAATAGACTGGAATAATCATCCTCTGAGAGAATCTCATTAGGAGGGTCTCCCTTTACATTATCATAGGGCAAAAAAAAAATCACCATTTTACAGTAAAAGGAAAAAAGCTCTGAATATATTTACAATACATACACTATACATAAATACAAGAACAACACTTACATAATATTAATAAACTTATAACAGGTTGCCTAAACACTATAGCGTATATAAATGCAGAGGAAACTATTGGGAAATTAGATTTTAGATAAGCTGGAGAAATAAATTCATTTGCAATTAAAACTCTGAACAGAAAACCAAATGAAGATTTAAGAACTCAACACATTTGCTTGTGAGCATCATTGGGCAGGGGGGCTTTATCCTTTAACGTGTAGGATCTCCTCTGGGCACTCAAGCTCTCTGGGGACAGAGAGACAAGACTCATCTGTAAGTTTACATCAGTAAAGTAAAGCAGATGCAGCCCATCTATTCAATTCACTGTCCAGAGGCTTCAAGCCTAGAATAACTGTTTTGTAAACTAAAGGATGTTTTTGTATTTTTACAGAGATCTTGTGATCCAATCACCATGTATAATGAGCTAAGTGTCAAGGAAAAGCCAAAAAGAATGTCTGCTTGATTTGGCCAAAGATGGTATTTTTCTTTACTCCCATGTATTCTTTTCAAAAATGAGAGATTATTCAAAAGAATATGACATTTGGATTGACCCCCACACACCAAGAGCAATGTCTAGACTACTACTAATTATAACTAAGTCATTTTAAGTGGCAGGTGGGTACCTTAACAGTGGTCTGTTCTTAATTCACAACATAGAAATTTCTGAGTACATTCTTCTATGGACAAACATGAATTTGCTGGTTTCTCTCTTTTTAAAAAAATGAGCATGATACACACATAATTGCATTGTGATGCAGGATGACATAATACACGAGACAATGTTTTCAAGCTGGTTTTGTAAGCAGTTATCTCACATCCACAGAGTTGGTTTGCCATGTGATGCAATGTGTCCCACACATAGACATGAACAAAACAATACAGCCACCATCCCGTAGGGGAACAGTGATTCAAAAAAATCAATCTCTGAACACAACAAACTGTGGACAGACAAGTTGATAGGAAAGAGCCTTGAACATAGGCACCAGTGCCCCAGTTCAACAATACCCATCCAACGTAATAAAGTTTGGGGAACAGAACATATACTGTAGTCTGGATGTAATCACAACATTCTGGCAAGGGAAAACTAGAAATGCTAGTAAGGCAAAGGCATTTTCTATAATGTTTTATGTTGTATCTTTAGGGCATGAAATTAGAAGAAAGGGAAGATGTTGGTATGTCCCTAAAATATCTTATTCTTTGATTGCTTGGATAGTTTTACTACTAACCTTTGGATCTAAATTCTATCCTAGCATTCACCCTCTTTTCTCAACAAAAACGAATCTCTGTGAAAGTCTTGGTCAACCTACTTTAGGAAAAGTGAGATATAGGCGTCCTTGGTTCTTGTACTGCACAAAAAGCAGACTCAAGACACTGTTGTCTCAAATGCTTCAAATTTTCTAGAGATGGAATCCAGAAAAAGTCCTGATGTGAAAATGGCCATCATTCATCTCTTTTCAACTCACTCAAAGTTGTCATTTTTATCATTGAAAAATTACTGCTTGTGAAACCAGTTGATCTTCAGTAGGTGGTACGCATGGAACACTTGCTTTGAGCAGGGAAGAGCATTCGTAAATACAGGTTATATCTCTTCCTCAGCCATGTAATGCAGAGAAAGATCATAACTCAGGAGATTCATTTTCAGCAACAGAAACACTATGAGAAACGGCATTCTCTTCATGTTTTCTAAGTCCATTAGCACCTCCATGAATCAATACTGTCAGAGACCTTGCTCCACACAGCCAAAGGAAGAGGGATTTTGTTTCTCTGATGTTGTACAGTTTCTCACATAAAATTCAATTAAACTAACAACACTATAAACAAATTATCTCTATCAATACTTAAAATGTTTCACAATGGTGCTGTTAAGCGAGAAATAGGAAAAGGAATTACTCATAATTTCTACTTGATATCATCCAAATTTGTGATCACCACCCTATTCACAACTGCAAGAGTGAGCTTTGACCTTAAACTAGGTCCATGGAGGTGAATGTTTCAAATCCCGCAGCAGACTCTAGCAGGTCTACATTGGCAGACAGGTATCTGAAATATATACCAAGAAATATGTACAACTGAGAAAAGCAACTCAGGCAAATATGCCATTAAGGAAGGAAGAGTTTTGACGATTCTGGAGCTCCAGGCCAAACATTTAGGAGAAAAGGGACAAGTTCGGGGGGAAACTTGTAGTCATCTTGCATGTATGACTTCCCAGGCAAGGTTTGACTTGATACCCTGTACTGCTGTCTCATCAAGTGTTATTAACATGTCCTAATATTTTACTGACACAATGTGATGACTACTTATGCATGGTGGCCATAATAAACTACTAGGTCTTAGAGATGTGCAAAGGTATCTGGACCACACAGGCAGTGTGCCACACTGGAAAGGAGACTGAGCCAGAGATATGTGACTTCCCATTCATCCTCTGTTGTGTACTCTGTGTCTATGCACAACTCAGTCTCCCTCTCCCCCTCTCCATGTCTCAGTTCCCCATCAGTGAAATGTAGATAGAGGTAATGTGCCTAAAAAGTGCCAGCAGCATACTTGGCATGCAGTAAGTGTTCAGTAAGAAAAAAAAAAAACTCAAGTATTGTTTTCTTGGTTTATTGATTTTTTTTAAACTTTCAAGATATTTTAGTACTTTCAGACAACATGCAGAAAGCAATCCAGTCCGAAAACTCTACTTTCATGAGATTAAGGAACTCGGCCATTTCCCTGGGACACTTCAGAGTATTTTACACCCCATCCTGGTACATATCCAGCTTCCCTTCCTCCCTTCTGAAACGTGGAGGAGGAAACAGTAGATGGTTTCACTGGCCTGTGGTGTAGGCCTGCAGAACACTGTCCACTGTGGTAGGACCCACCACCAAAAACCTGGAAGTGTAAACAGTCGTAGTTTTGAAACTCTTCTGACCAAATGTTTGGCTCTCAAAGAGTATGATTTTACTGATACCCTCAATGGTCTGTTTGGGTGATTTTGTGCTCTGAGATAGTGGGGTTGGAGAATTTCCAGGGTTTCTGTCTATTCACACAATCTCATTGCATATTTCCATCTGAGGCTCTACTTTCCGCAGTAAAATAACTACTTGTGAGAAACTTGGGAAATTTTTAATGTAAATCTGGTAATTTTCAGGGCTCACTGTAAGATTAAAGGCTAGTCTTACCTATCAGCAGACTCTGAGAGAGAAATTGTTTTCTATCATTCATTCCAAAAGTTTTTAGATAATAAAAAATTTTGAGGAAATGCAAAATGAAGCAATGTAAAGATGGATTTGATATGAGTTGAAAAAACAGAGAAAAACAATCGCCCCTCAGAGTTTTGCTCTAAATAAATTAGCAAAATGTTTCAAGTCACAGATATTGTTTAATAAGTTTTGGGCAAATCATAGTCAACTTTTTATCTGTAAATGGTAACTGCCATATACCACAGTGTACAGTGAAGATAATGTTCACATTGACATTCTTACACCGTGCAAGTAAGAGAAATCAATTTAAGAAATGTTAGCATAAAATTAGGTATATTTAAAAGACACAAAAGGATTATTTTTTTGTTGTATGCGAGCAGATCCAATTTACTACGTGAATGTATTTGTGTGTGCACAGCCTCAAAACGTACAGGAAAAACCCAGTCTGATGAAGAAGTATTGCTGTGTGAAAGTACAGGAATATCTCGTTAGCTATAATGTTAACTGACAGGCACTTTCAGTGTTTAATTCATTTCTGAAAATTGGCATTAGCTCATCCCTCTGCCAGTACAGATTCATTTACCACGTGGCCAGACCCACAGTACTTCACTTGTCAACACGCAGCTATACCTAAAAGCCATCTCTCTGGAATTCGACTAGAACAAACACCTGTATGGTTTTGCCCTTTTCTTTTTATCAAGAACCACGTTGTTGAGCAGGGAGATGACTAAGAAAGAAAGGGAAAAAGGACGACTGGATGCTCCTCTTTGCAGCCAGGAAAATTGTCTGCAGCTGTATCCCCCCTTTTTAGGAAAAGAAATGATGAGTTTGGAATCAGTTGTCTGTAACTTAAAATGACTTCATGGTGTTTTAAGCCATCATGGCTAACCCATGACAAGTAGCCACTCCATTCCAATGGAGTACAAAGAATGAGTTGTGACAAAGCGCAACAGAATTTCCATGGCAATATCGCTAACTGTGCGTAAGATACACAAGGCATAGCTGAACAAGTTTTTTTTTTTCTCTTTATTGTGATGAAAATTAGAAGCTCTTTTTTCCCCAACATACTTCATCAAACTATTTACAACCTCTGTAAAATTTGTGAGTTTGAAAATATTTTTCCACTATCACATATGTTACGAATACAGTAAAATAGCGTCACTCTATTTTTTTAAAAGATGCAGTATCCTTCTATGTCTTTTTTTTATGAAATTCTGAGTTTCTATTGCAATTGCTTACTATTTAGCATATTTAAAGTACCAATGGACATGGGTTGCTAAACAGACATTATTCTATAATGAAACTGTGAAAATATAGCATTTTTTCATTTGTATGTACATTTCTCAACTATAAAATGCAGGCAAAGTCATATATAGTATCATAAGCTGATTCCCTAGTAAGGTAAATAACTTATATTTCTAGACAGCATGGATTATTACAAATTCTTTCTTTTAAAAAAGTTCTTTGTTGATAGTTATTAGCCCATGGGCTGCTGCATATACAGGTGTGAGTACACATGTGCACGTGTTGGAGGTGTCTGTCCAGGTAAGTGGAAGGCAGTGTGGGGACACGCAGAAAGGTGGAATATGGAAGACATGACTTACTAAACCCCTTTTCTAAACCAAACCAAATCAAATGGAAAACTTTTTAATGGAATGCACTACCTCAGGAAAACCCAAGGAAGAAATCTGGGCAGCGATGTTGAAATAGAACACATTTCCCTACTAACTTCCCAGGTGTTAATGAAGAACCACACCAGAGACTGGATTATGAACTATGAATATTAAGGCTTCCCGGGCCTATCACGGTTCTTAAGAATTCTCTCCCATTCAGTCCCTTCTACACAGATTGTACCATGGATGCTGATGTTCTTAACACTGCTTCAATTCTGTCAATCCTCACTATCAATGAGAAGACATCTTCCTGACAACATTACAGCTACATCTCTCAGTAGTCATCCCAGCAAAACAAAGGTGCAGAAGTATACTTTCAAGGCCTCCCCTCAGCAGATTTATTCCAATGTGCCACCTTGATAAATACAAGTCAAGTGCAGCGTGAGGAACACTGCATCTTTATCCATACACATGGTATTATTCTGATGACCTGATGTTCAAGTGCAGAATTATATTTATGCTTAGAACACAAATGGCAATTTGAGGTGAAAAACAAGTTGTATGGAAATAAACAGTATTGGCATAAGTTACTCCAAGTTCCAACTGTCAGGAAAATGGCCTTTCTCATCACCTTGAACTGGCATGTGAAAACCATAGCATCTGCAGGTTTTCCCCCCCGGAAATCATCCTCCTATTTCCCACTTAAATAACGTGTGATAAGAAGTGCTCACTTTTTGAAAAATGTGCTTTATGTTCCTGCCGTTCAACTGCTTTTGAAAACAAATGTCCTATAGTGTTTTGTGAAAGTGATGCCAGGCTATGGTGCCACCTTTATGGGAAGCCAACAGGAATCTCCGTCTAAATGCCTTAATAGAACTTAAGACAAGTTAGCTAGCAGAGTCCACACATAACTGACAGGAGGCGGCTGGGTGTGGATGGAGAAGCACAAAATTCTGAACAACTTAAGAGCAGAATACGAGAAGGGATCCTATTAAACCTCAGAATCTGAACCTCCGTAACTTTTCAGATAACTCCCTAGAAGTCAGTCTCTAACAAAGCAAAGAGTAAGTCAGATCCACTGCACTGTCTTAAGGCGTTACAGTCGCGTGTGGGTTAAGTTCCCAACCATGTGCCTATCCCCATCTATAAATGTAATCATTTCCAATTTGAAACCAAAGAATGCATCTAATCACGGACAAGTGACAGGTCCTTTAGTTTTCCATCCTTTTTCCATTGCCCATCATGCACTGTGCTTTGTAAAAGAGGCCAGAAATGCGTGTGTGAGATATAACACAGGCTTTTCCATGCCTGAAGATACTCTGTTCTCCCATCCCCCGGGGCAACTTTTAGGAAACTCATGAAAAAGAATTTGCTGTGTCCCAACACAAGCTTAGACTGCGTTTCAGTGCCTGGGGCTGGATCACAGACGCATTTACTTGTTTGTGCTTGGAATTCTTCTTCCGGTCTTGTCAAAGTTGGAAGAGAGTGTCCCACTGACGGCTTTTACCAGTTAGCTTTATCATCTCAGCCTGCTTCTCACTTTCAGGGGTGAGGAGGAAGCTCACTTCCCCAAACCTTTCCTATACTACCAGAGAGCTACAGCTCATTAAACTCTGTGCTAAATTTAAATCAAAGCTGCCACTCAGGAAGTAAGTTCCATGGATTCTAAAAACCGTGTCCGCCCGAATACATGCAGGACACCTCTCAGCAAAGAAAAGGACTGGCTCTTACGAAATCTTATGAAATCAAATCAGCATTTCACTTGAGTGATTCCCTACTACCTGTCCAATAGGTTCTGGAGCCAGTGCTGGGGGTTTCCTGGTCATATGTTTGTTCCTCTCTGAATCTGTTCTTTGCCACTGACCAGTAACCATTGCTGGCACGCATCATGAGACCTTAATGCTGGCATGCATCACGAAACCTTTTGCTATTCTGAATGACCACAGACAATGAGAAGTAGGAGGTGCATATAGTACAGATAAAAAAACTTTCCAGTTGCTAAAAAAAAAAAACAAACAAACAAACAAACCATTGGTTGCTGGGTAGTAGATTGTGTAGCTAACCAAGCTGTTTATCAACAGAATTACAGCCCTTGTTGGAGGGAAATTGCCTGGTGAATTTTTCAGACCTGGAAGAAAATACAGAGTACATATTTCTGAAGCCAGAATTTGACCTGAAAATCATTATATGGTTGCTTGAACACTTCTAAAATTTCCTTTTGCTACCATCCAACACAAATCATCCTTGTTTCAATGTTCTTAGTTCTTACTACATCAGAGTAAGATTATCTGAATTAGAAGATGATCCCAAAAAGGATAATTCTGTAACCAGAAATTATTTCAGAACGCTGACATTTAAAAATGAGCTAGTCAGATTTGTGAGGTTAATTTTGTGCAATTCCCCAAATCAAGTGTTTGTAATTAAAATATATTGCCAAGGTCTTTGCTGGAGACCTTTTATATCTAAGCTATAAAAAATCCTAACAACAACAACAACAACAACAACAATAACAACAACAAAGCTTACCCAAGCCCCTTTAGCCACATTAAGCTGGCCAAAAAAACCAGCTTTTAGTGGGGACAAAAATATGATAATTTTTCTGAAAGAATGCTTGTTGGTGATGTATTGCTTTATTCAACTAGATGCTTAGCTAGTTGCAAAAAGGCTCATAATTCTTGGGGGTTGATGGGACTACAGTTTCTTCTCATCCCTAGCACAGGGGGAGTGGGTGCAACCTCCCTGTAGATGCTCATGCAGGACCCCGGGGGTCCCAGTAGAGTTGAGAAAATGGAATCTCTGTAGAAGAACCAATTGGAGAGTCCCTTGTCCTTGGCTCCCAGAGAGCAGAATCTAGCACCATGGCAGGCTGTCTGGGACTGGGGGGTGGGGGTACACGGGATGGGGTAGGGGGCAGTCCCTTGCCACTGACTGGGTTCCAAGGAGAACTGACTCATTCACCCAAGAGTTAATTCCTGGCTATGCCTCCCTTGCCTGTCTAGTCACCAGCCAACTGTTTGCAAACAAGGAAATGGGAGTATAATCTTCAATTGTGGTACTCTACACCAAGCAGAACAACAAGCAACAGAAAGATGACCTCCGGGCTGTGAATGGAACCAAGACATCTAAACTGCTGGGTGCTTTTTTTTTTTTTTTCCACAATCCCTTTGGTAAGAATGAAAACTGGTAACGTGAGTCCTCAGTGAAGTTACTGTAGGAAAGTCCTTTTATTCATTATTGCTTTTCTCCTCAAGAGGTGCATTATTTCCATCTTGGCTTCGCGTTTTCATGTTCGCTGACTGCCTGGGCAGCCCCGCCTCTTACCTTGGTGCCAGTGTGTCTAAGGAAGGGGTCCCCCCTCCCTGACTCCTGGAAACCAAATACTGGGGGCAGGAGGAGATGATGCTTGGGTGCGAGAACCCTGCGAGTTTGAAGTGGGGCAGTAGTTTTTGTTTTTAAAGACAGGCTCTTCCTATTCAACTACTGGACACCTCTGTGTCAGTCCACGCCAGGTACAGGGACCAGGACTAGACTTCCACTGAAACGTCACTGCCCCTCTGCTGGAACAGGTGCACAAAACAGAACCGAAAACAAAATGAGAACGACCAAGGACAAACAAATGAAAAGAGTCAATGTTGATTTCCTTCAGGGCATGGCATCCAGACGGGCTGCCGGGGATGGGGGACTGTCGCCATCACCACGGCAGAGCCCCCGCCTGCCGCGGGGCCCCTGCACTGTCAGCGAAGGGAACCTCCAACAGCTTCTTCGTTTCTACCTCCGTGCCGCTTGCTGGTATCAGACAGGGTGTGTTTCCTAGCTCACTGAGACAGTAACTAAAACGTCTTTTAAAAGGGGGCCTGGGGGTGGGGGAGGGGGTGGGACCAGAGGGAGGATCATCCAAATTGAAAAGGTCTTGCTCTAGCCATCAATGTGGGGTAGATGACCTTTCGGGGATCAACAACAAAACGTCTGACAGCTCAGAACATGTACAAGCTACAAACATCTGTAAATGGCAGAGCACACGGCACAGAAAACAATGCGTGTCTCTTCAGCATCTGGGTCGCTGAGCGCCCAGGCCAGCGTGAAGACGGTTCGCGCGTAGTCATGGTGCGGGCAACCTTCGGACCGAATGCAGAAGGCACCCTGCTTTCTCCTGCTCTGGCTTCAGACACCGTGGGATGGTGATGCCCTTTTTTGTTTTGTTTTTTTTTTGTGTTAACACTGTGAAGGGGATTCAGCCCTGCTGAATTGGGTGCCGCTAAGAGACCCAGCTCTTACGCTCAGCTGGACAGGCAGCAGTAGCAGTCCTCACACCAGCATGTGCCTCCGGCGGTGCAGCGCCAAGTGATCCGACCGGGAGAAGCTGCGATCGCAGTCCGCGCACTTGAACGGCTTCACGCCCGTGTGTTTGCGGTAATGCCTCGTCAGTTCGTCTGAACGGGCAAACTTCCAGGTGCAGCCTTCCCAGGTACACTTGTAGGGCTTCTCTCCTGCAAGAAATCAAGGCACACAAGCTTGGGTGCTCCGTCACTTTTCCGTAACAAACCTGCCAGCACTCGATTTGGGAAAACTGCTGTTCTCAGTGCAATTTCCACGTGGGAAGCCTTTGTCAGGAGATCTAACCGTTTCATCAGCACACGTTTGGGGTTGGGCTGGTGAGCGTTTTGATCTCATCTTTCCTGCTGGGACATCTGGCAAGTCGGTTAACTGGATTATGGGCAGCTACTCTGCAGCCACAATATCAAAGGCGTAGATTGACTGCCACTGGATAGGATCATCGCAGGGGACTGCAAAGGACTGTGAGAGCTCTTCCAAGTTTATTGTGTCTTTAAGACCAAAGAGGGGCCAGCGCTGTGGCACAGGAGGTAAAGCTGCCGCCTGCAGTGCCGGCATCCTATGTGGGCACCAGTTCTAGTCCCGGTTGCTCCACTTTTGATCCAGCTCTCTGCTATGGCCTGGGAAAGCAGTAGAAGATGGCCCAAGTGCTTGGGCCTCTGCACCCGCATGGGAATCCCCGAAGTAGCTCCTGGCTTTGGATCAGCACAGCTCTGGCCATTGTGGCCAACTGGGAAGTGAAGCAGTGGATGGAAGATTTCTCTCCCTTCCTTCCCTCCCTGCCTCCCTCCCTCCCTTTTTCTCTTTCTGCCTCTCCTTCTCTCTCTGTAGAACGCTTTTAAATAAATAAGTAAATCCTAAAAAAAAAAAAAAAAAAAGACCAAAGAATTATACAGCAAAGTTAGTTATGTCGTGTTCAATACTCTCAACACCCTTCCCGCAACAGACACACACTGTATCCTTACATGGTTCAAGGCTATTTTAGGACACAATGCCCTTGTGCTAAATTTCATTAAGAGTTAAAGCACCTCACTAGCCCCAGCAATAAGGTATTAAGTACACAGTATTCATCAACACCTACTTTTGCTCGTCCATTGGGGAAGAATCTGAGACTGCCTAATAGTGTCAAGCTTAAATACATTTTTCAGGGCTTATGAATCACAGTGAGCCCCAAAGAATCAAGTCAGCCCCAGTGCTGAAAGTCCTGGTAAAAAAGCAATGTGAAAAAGTATGTAATTTGACCAGGTCCCTCAATCAACTTGTAAGGACAGTAAAATATGCAAAGGCCGCACTGGGGAAAGATACACTCTCCATTGTCCAAGTGAGCTCCCGGGGACAGTGAGACAATAGTTGACCCAGGTGCACTGTTTTCCTGGCTCTCATTCAGAATGGAAGCCCTGTCCCCATGCAACCCCACAAAAACTGATCTCTCCTTCCACCCCTTCCACCCAAGAGTCTACAATGTACTTCTTGGCCACACATGGCTTCTGGTGAAAACGTCTACGATAGGGAGGGAGCTACACTTGCTGTCTTTATGTACAGGACTGCAAAATGCGAATTATTAACCCCACTTCATAGATGAGAAAGTGACTCAGCCAAGGCCAGGAAAAACAAGTCTGTGGCTCCGAATCTATTGCTCTTCACCTTGCTGCACTGGAATGCGTAATTCTTACCCCATCTAAACTCCGTCACGTCCTCAGAGTTAGCTGTCCTTAGTTAAGTACTTCCAGTGCTTTACCCCAATTAAAAAGATTCTTTAGGTCTTCTACTGGCAGTTGTTAGTCCCAATTTAATTCCTACTTCTATTACATCCGCTATCAGAATACACTATGAGTATTTTGTTTAGATGGCTTTCTCCATCCGTTTCTGATTGGAAGTCAGGGACCATATCTACTATTTCAGTACCCTGGGGGCCTGGTAGGTGCCAAGCAAGTACCTGAAGGAACAGAACTGCCACACGCACGCACACACACACAGAGCCATGCACACAGGAAAATACTAAGCTCCATAAAATAAGATGTACAGGGAGTGCCTCCATGGGAAAACTAGAGCAAACTGGACTCGGTAGTTTTCATTCAGCTGTTAAATCAATGTGGTCTATATGATCCTTGTAGGATCAAGTGGCCCTTTCAGAAGACAGTGAATAGTTCCGACCTGTTAAAACGGCAAATGTTGATGCACTAATTGTGGCCCACAGGAAGCTCCAGGTTACCCTGAAAGGGCTGCTTTCAGATAAAGCCTCCTGGCTGCACTGACCCAAATAAAACTCCAACTTCTGATTCGTCTGGTTGTTCTAAGGAGACAAAACCTGCATTCGCATATGTCTACTGACCAGAGGCTGACAGAAGGTTAAAAAAAGCCAATCAGCAAAATCTTCATGTGAAAAGACTGAGAGTCCACTAGAGAGCATATCAAGGGTAACTACTGACATGTTTTTACATGATACGTGTCGTCTCTATGACATGTATGTCATGAACATAGGTCCTAAGAAGTGAAGCTTGAGCTGAAGCCAGAGCACCTGTCTTTGGTACACTGAGCTAGGCTAGCTGGCTGCTTGTCACACGGAGGCATCTCCTAGCTGCCACCTGGGTTACTATGGGACTAACTACTAACAGCAGAAGACTAAAGAGGAAAGAACAAAGGATCTTTTTACTTGGGGAAAAGCACTGGTCAGTTGTGTGGTAGGAGAACCTGCGTTTCTCTCTTGGTGGGGAAGTGGTGTACGGAACTGGAAAACCTGCTAGACCTGGCCATGGCCATTCCAGATGGTAGAGGAAGGGGCTCTGTAGCCAGGATAGACCCGAAGGTAAGTAGGGGCAAAGAGAGGCAGGCAAGAGCTTCTGGGCTCCTCTCCAGGAGGGTGGGAGAAGCTGGCAAGATCCACAGGGAGAGTTCATGATCTCAGGTGCTCTCTAGACTTCTTTGCTCACCCAACTTAGGCAACTGAAATTCTCTAATGTCTTCCTCAAAATGCTACCAGTCATATCTTGACTTTCATTCTAGCTATTTACTAATAGGAGCTCTTTCTACTTGAAAATATATACCAGCGGCTGGTAAACTGTGGTCCCCATTTTTACATTTTTCTTTTGAAATTTTTGTGCATTTATTTGACAGACAGAGGTAGAAAGAGAGAAAACCCTCATCTGTTGGTTCACTCCTCAAAAGCCCGTGCAATGGTTGCAGCAAGGCCGGGGCCAGAGCCAGGAGTTGGGAATACAATCCAGGTCTCCCACATGCGTGGCAAGTACCCAGCTACTTGAGCCAACATTACTGCCTCCCCAGGGACACATTACTGGGAAGCTAGAGTACGGACCTATAGTCGAGCATCAAACCCAGGGACTTCAGGAGGGGGCATTAACCACTAGGCTGAATGCTCTCCCTCATTTTTCCATTAAAAAAAAAATCAGATATCTTGTACATATGAAAATGATATGAAATTAAAATTTTAATGTCCATAAGTACTGGAACACAGTCACGTCTGTTTACACACTGCTCTGGTTGTTTCGCAGTGACAGCAGAGGTGAGCGGTTGCAACACTGAGTGACTTTCAATGCCTAAGGTATTTACTGTCTGGCAGCTGAAAGTAATATTTCCTGAGCTGTGATGTAAGAGATGGACACCCCTGCTTCTTGAATGCTAATTCATCGAATTGAGGTATACATTACATATTGTTAGTCTGGGATGGGGGAGTGAGGAGATATTTTGGTGATGGTGTAACCACTCATTGTCAAATTAGGATTCCTGATTCCAATCCTAACAGTCCTCTCAGTATTATACACATGTGACATGTCATGTCAAATACCGTAAATCGAGAGTTCTGGGTAAGAGGAAATGAGTCACTCCGTTAAAAGGCTAACCCAATTTTATCAGATGTTAAAAAATACCTTTAAGATCTCTTCTGCATTAAAAATAGGAAAAAGTACAGAGCAGTGTTTGGTACGGTGCTAAGATAATGCTTGGGATGCCTGCATCCCATATGAGAATGCCTGGGTTTGAGTCCTGGTTCTACTTCTGACCCAGCTTCTTGGCTAATGTATAACCGGGAGGTAGCAGATGATGGCTCAAGTTCCTGGGTCCGTGCTACCCATGTGGGAGGCTTGGACTGAATTCCTGGCTACTGGCTTTGGCTTGGCCCAAATCTGGCTCTTGCTGGCATTTGGGTGGTGAGCCAGTGGGTGGAAGATCTCTTGTCTATCCTGACTCTGCCTTTCAAATAAATAAAAATTTGTTTAAAAAGTAAAGTAACATCACCTAAGAGGGTAAGGGTCAGACTGGTGTGTGGGTCAGGAATGTCTCTTTGTAGTTCACCTGGTAACCAAAAGCAAAATTCTATATAATAATGGCATCCTGCCCATTTCTAACTCCCGTAAGTGTGGTCGTGTTTCAATGGCCACTGTACTGTGCATGATGATGTTTACTAGTCTGTGGGGTCTTGGAAGGGGCATATAATTTAAGAGGGATCAACAAGCAGGAGTTCCAATGTGTGGAATCGTTTTTAAGATGGATATTTTGCAGGGGCGGGGGAAGGCAGAGGAAGCATCTACTGGCAGCAAGGATTCAACACAGCCTGCAAAAGTGGAACAGGGAAACAGTGCAAAACTTGAAAAGTAGTCCGTGAGGTGTGATCAAGTCTAATCAGAAACTGAGAGAGACAAAGGAACAGGCCTCAGAAACACAAAAGCAAATACTTAACTGCTTCAGGAGGGAAAGTGATGAAAACGCCAGATAAGCTTATCCTGGAGACTAAGCAACTCAGGAAGGCACGTATTAAAGATGCAGACTTTCTTCATGGGGGGAGGGGGGAGGGAGGAAGCATATTAGAAAATGAGTGCTGAAGAATTTTCCTTGATGATTTCCTCACCAACATATCGGGCAAGCCTTTGGCCTAGCAGTAGGACGAGAGAGCCTGGATTCAAGTCCCAGGTGCACTCCTGATTCCAGCTTCCTGCAAACACAGGCTCTGGGAGGCTGAGGGCATGGCTGAGGCAGCTGAGTCTCTGCCGGCCACATGGGAGACCTGGATGACATTTCTGGCTCCTGGTATTTGAGGAGCGAATCAGTGGATGGGAAATCTCTTGTCTTGCTGCCTCTGTCTCTCCCTGATAAACGAATAAATGAGTACAATGTATGCTTTCCAAAAAAAGAAAGAAAAAAAAAAAAGAAAAATGCTATGGATAATATTGCCCATATTGTTTTACAAATAAAACTGGAGTTTAAACATTCTCTCTCCTTAAAAAACAAAAACAAAAACACATAATGGGCAGGCAAGGCACAGTAGTCAAGCTGCAGCTTGGGATGCTCAACTCCCAGACAGAAGTGCCAGCTCCGCTCCTTGGTACTGGGCTTCTGACCCAGCTTCCTGCTAATATACCTGGGAAGTAGCAGGCGATGGCTCAAGTGCTGGAACCCCTGCTAATCATCTGGGACACCTGAATGGAATTCTAGGCTCCTGGTTTTGGCCTGGCCGAGCCCTGGCTATTGTGGGCATTTAGGGAGCAGAACAACAGATAGAAGACCTCTCTCTGGGCCTGGCACTGTGGCATAATAAACTAAGCTTCTGCCTGTGGAGCTGGCATTCCATATGGGCACTGGTTTGTATCCTAGCTGCTCCTTTACCAATCCAGCTCTCCACCTGTGGCCTGGGAAAGCAGTGGAAGTGTCTGGGCCCCTGCATCCACGTGGGAGATCTGGAAGAAACTCCTGGCTCCTGGTTTCAGACTGGCCCAGCTCTGGCTGCTGCAGCCATTTGGGGAGTGAACCAGCAGATGGAGGACCTTTTTTTCTGTCTCTCCCTCTCTCTGTCTGTAGCTCTACCTCTCAAATAAATAAAAATCCTAAATAACCAAACACCCCACCCCCAAGTAAATGAAGAAAAAACAGCATAAAAAACAGTGACACCCCCCCCCCCCCACCTCCACAAGATCTTCAACTTTGCCTCCAGAATTTGAGGCTGAGTGGAAGAGAAAGAGAGAGGGGAAATGGTGACACTGGGCAGGCAGGGAGCTGGCTTCTGCCCCTCATTCAAAAAGAGACCCAGGTTTCAATTAAATCTGCCCAACACTTAGCATTTCATTAAAAAAAAAATCAATAAATGTTCTTTTGGGACTAATCAAGTTTTGGAAATGGATGCGAAAAAACTTTAGTAGCTATGCATTGTGTTTAACTGCATATTGCATCTTACACTTGAGCATCAAAGCAATGTAAAATGTACGATCTTTTAAACACACTAAGATAAAATAAACTAACTCCATGATGTGGGGAAAAAACTAATTAAAATGATAAATAAGCTGGAAGGCTATAATGAAGAGCTGAATCTTTCTTCCATCTTCTCTTTCCTTGAAAAACTGGCTAGAAAGTAGAAAGCTAAATTTAATTTTTTTAAGAGTCTGTGTTAGGGACAGAGTGGTAGGTGAATTTTCCATGAAAACATTCCTATGAATAGAGACGGTTTGGACATTACCAAGAATCGGACATCTGCCAGGCCAGGCTGCTATCTCACCCAGTGGTTCTGCCGTAATTTCTTCAGGAATAGTGAGTTTCCCCAAAATCCATTCGAACTAGAATTCTGCAAGTATTTTATTAAAAATTGTTTTCCTTGGAAAAAAAGCTAAAAATAGTATGTACCCACCTCCTATGCTCTCTTTGTCTAAACCACAAGCACACATAGAACCCTTTTTGGCAAAATCTTTCAAAATAACCTTAGGTCTTAACTCTACCATCAGATCATCTTTGAGTTGGGTTACTTATATTAATTCTAAAAAAGTTCTGAAATTATAGAAAAAAGCTTATGAAGGGACTTCAACAAGTTCTTAGAAAACTGAAAGATAACTTTATTTTGATGCAAAAAACTGAAATCCACCCAGATTGTCTTCATAAAACACATTTTCCATATACTGTTTGAAGACTCCTTATTTACCAGTAAGTCTTACTATGTGATTTTTTTAAATTGTGGTATTAAAGTCATTAACATACAAGAAAAATCAAAGGACGTTAGCTGGGTTGTTAGTAAGTAGCTGGGTGGTGACACACCACTCTTTGGGGTATACTTTATTAATTTCTAGGTTTTCAGTTCTGAAGTATTGGCCTCTTTGTCTTGTGATGAATTCTTTTTTTAAAAAGAATTTGATCACTTTCAGCATAACCTGTTCTCAGTTTCTGTAAGAAACCTAACTATGAAAATATCTGAAAAAGGAGCATGCTTCTATTTTTCAAAGTGAAACAATCCTCAAGATTAAAAATGAGAACATATCAAAGAACGAGAGAGTTTGCTATCTTTTCTTTCTAAAAACTTTTCAAGGTCATGGTTGGGGCTCACAGTAAATACAACTTTATACAGGCACAGCCACCTTGGGTGTATAAGTGACCGCATGCATGTGTGTGTTGTGTATGTAATCACCTGTGCACTGCACAGGAACGTGTGAGTATTCGTGGGTATTATTTAAATAGAGTAAATGTCCTGGGCCACTTATTAATTAAGTGTTCTGGGAAAATGAAAACTCACATCAGAGGTTTTTTTTTCCCTTTGCTTCTTTCTTAAAACAGTCAACAAAGTGATTTATTATGAGAATGGCTGTCTCTTTCAATTCTGGTTAAAGAAAAGGATTAAGAGTCACTAAATGCATTTCTGTGACATTTACCCAGCAGAAGGCATAATAAAGTCTAAAGAAAACACCGGCTATTGAATGGATTCCCCAAACCCACCAAATAAAAATAACTTTTTCAGGGCCCTCCCATCTGACCATCTGAAATGCTGAAAGGTGAACGTGTACTGAGACAAAAGACAGGTGCCCTTTCTTATTAAAATGACATGTGAACACTGCCTTTGAGGAATGTGCACGTTAAAAAAGCCTGCATTTAACAACACACCCGTGTTCTCCTCGGCTTCTATTATTTTCTCAAGCAACTGAAAGGAACACCTTTTGCAACAGGAAGCACAGGCATTTTCTGAGGTTCAGAAGTGCATTTCTGAAATATGTCCCTGTTTAACTTTTATAAAGTTACAGGGCCCCAGACACTGACAAATGCGCTTCATTACATTCAAGGCTCGACATATTTGCTGTGACAATCTGCTCCACTTGAAGAATGGTATTTGCATATGAGGGGGGAGGGAGAATCAAGATTCCTATCTTGTCTTCTGGTTTCTGTTACATTAGTTCATAAAAGTTCACAGAACCTCAGATCGGGAAGGAAATCAGGTACTTTCAGGAGGAGGAAACAGAAACCCACAGCTCAAGAAAGAATGGCGACTTTAACAAACAAGAGCTCCCAACCTGTCCAGGGCTAGACCAGATTCTCCCCCCACCTCACCCCCCAGGTGAAGGTAGCATAAATTTCCAGGCTCTCAAAGCAGGCAAACATGCGGCCAAACACAGGCTCGGTCACTGATCTGCAGTTGCATCTTAGGCTGGAGAGCTGGTTTGTCCATCAGCAAAAAGGGAAAACAACTGAAACCCACAGCACTGCTGTGAACTTAAAAGTGCACACGGCGGGGCTGGCACTGAGGTACAGTAGGTAACGCTGATGCCTGCAAGGCCTGCATCCCATATGGGTGCTGGTTCAAGTCCTACCTGTTCTACTTCTGACCTAGCTCCCTACTAACAGCCTGGGAAAAGCAGCAGAAGATAGCCTAAGTGTGTGGGCCCCTGCCACCCACACGGGAGACCTCGAAGAAGCTCCTGGCTTCGGTCTGGCCCAGCTCTGGGTGTTGCAGCCATCTGCAGAGAGAACCAGTGGATGGAAGCTCCTTCTCTCTAACTCTTTCAAATAAATAAATAATTTCTTAAAAAAATGTACGTATGCCACATGCCCAGCCAATGACAGGTGTTCAGAAAAGGATATTTAGTTTTCTAGTTATAAAATTCATGACTTTTCTGTTTTGCAAAATATTATAAATAACATGAAATTAAAATAATTCTGTTGGATATTGTTGAGGAATGAATTAAGGCTTCTTTCTTTTTTCACATCTGACACACAAAACTACTCTCTGGGCCAAGCAGCCTCATCTATTCTATAATATGGTTGATCTACTTGCTCTCATCAGTTCTAACAAGTAACCAACAGGCCAGTGTCTGTCCCACTGGATTGTCTAGATTGCCTTAATCTTTTACATTATGTGTAAGCAAAGACCAAGTAGGTCCCTTATCTTCCCCATGCAATTTTATAATGGGTATCTCTGATGAAGCTAATATCTGATCAAACAACACATTCCAGGTACTTTGCTCTAAGAGCTCTGTGGATATTAATTCCTTCACTGTTGACAAGTTCCTAATGAAATGGCTGTAATAAGTTAACACAATTCACTCAGAGTTCTCCAGTTAGTGTGTTTTAACCACTACTCAAACTGTCTCTCAACATTTTTAATTACTGCTTTAAAAAGCCAAGATATTGGGGCCTGCATGGTGCAGTTGGTAAAACCATTGCTTACGATGCTGGCATCCCATATGGGTACTGTTCACGTCCTTGTTGCTCCACTTCTGATCCAGCTCCCTGCTAATGTGCCTGGGAAAAACAGTGGAAGATGGCTAAAGTGCATGGGGCCCTGCCATCCATGTGGGAGACGCAGATGAAGCTCCTGGCTTTGGTCTGGCCATTGAAGCCATCTGGGGGAGTGAATCAGTAGACAGAAGAGCTCTCTGTCTCTCTCTTTGTAACTCTTTTAAATAAATAAATTGATAGATTAATTAATTAGCTAATTAATCTTTTTTTTTTTAAATCTACTACTTTAAGGCAGTAGACTTTATTTATTTATTTATTTTTGGACAGGCAGAGTGGATAGTTAGAGAGAGAGAGACAGAGAGAAAGGTCTTCCTTTGCCGTTGGTTCACCCTCCAATGGCTGCTGCGGCTGGCGCGCTGCGGCCGGCGCACCGCGCTGATCCGATGGCAGGAGCCAGGTGCTTCTCCTGGTCTCCCATGGGGTGCAGGGCCCAAGCACTTGGGCCATCCTCCACTGCCTTCCTGGGCCACAGCAGAGAGCTGGCCTGGAAGAGGGGCAACCGGGATAGAATCCGGCGCCCCGACCAGGACTAGAACCCGGTGTGCCAGCGCCGCAAGGCGGAGGATTAGCCTAGTGAGCCGCGGCACCGGCCTAATTTATCTTTTTTAAAAGCCAAGATATTTGCTCAGAATGGAACAGACTGAGAATGTGAATTAGTAGTTACAGAACAGACACTACTGTAAACACAAAGGCTCGCCCTTCTCACCTAGAAATCAACGATAATGCACAAAAATACTGTATAATAAAAATATTCATGACTGACAGTAAAAAGTTCAAGGCCAAAGAATAATATTTTATTTGGCCATTCTGAGTTTATACAGCTTCAGAGTCCACTATCCAAAATGCTTGAGCCCAGATGTGTTTGCATTTTTGATTATGGAATATTTGCACATTTATTATATGGTATCTTGGAGATGGGTCCCAAGTCAAAATACAAAATTCATTAACATTTCATGTATTGGGGCCAGTCTGTGGCACAGTGGGTTAAACCACCATGAGTAAGGCCTGCACCCCATAACAAGAGTTAGTTCAAGACCTGGCTGCTAGCCGGCACCCCGGCTCACTAGGCTAATCCTCCGCCTTGCGGCGCCGGCACACCAGGTTCTAGTCCCGGTCGGGGCACCGATCTTGTCCCGGTTGCCCCTCTTCCAGGCCAGCTCTCTGCTGTGGCCAGGGAGTGCAGTGGAGGATGGCCCAAGTCCTTGGGCCCTGCACCCCATGGGAGACCAGGATAAGCACCTGGCTCCTGCCATTGGATCAGCGCGGTGTGCTGGCCGCAGCGCGCTACCGCGGCGGCCATTGGAGGGTGAACCAACGGCAAAAGGAAAACCTTTCTCTCTGTCTCTCTCTCACTGTCCACTCTGCCTGTCAAAAAAAAAAAAAAAAGACCTGGCTGCTCCATTTCTAATCCACCCCCGTAATGTTCTTGGGAAGGTACCAGAAGATGGCCCAATTATTTGGGCACCTGGCACAATGTAGGAGTCCCTGGCTCCTGGCTTCAGCCTGGTCCAGCCCTGGCTGCTGTGGCCATTTGGGCAGTGACCCAATGGATGGAGGATCTTTCTCCTTTTGTGTCTTCCGCTCTATCACTGCCTTTCAAATAAATAAATCTTTAAAATAACATTTCATATATTCTTTCTACACATAGCCTAAAGGTAATTTTATATATTGTCGGTGCATCTGCTTTTTCTTTTTTTTTTAAAGATTTATTTACTTGAAAGTCAGAGTTACACAGAGAGAAGAAAAGGCAGAGAGAGAGGTCTTCCTTCTGCTGGTTCACTCCCCAATTGGCCGCACTGGCCAGAGCTGTGCTGATCTGGTGCCAGGAGCTTCTTCCAGGTATCCCATGTGGGTGCAGGTGCCCAAGGACTTGGGCCATCCTCTACTGGTTTCTCAGGCCATAGCAGAGAGCTGGATTGGAAGTGGAGCAGCTGGATCTCGAAATGGTGCCCATATGGGATGCCGGCGTTTCAGGCCAGATCGTTAACCTGCTGCGCCACAGCGATGGCCCGCATCTGCATTTTGGCTGCAACCCATCACAGGATGTCATGTGCAGAATTCTCCATGTGTGGGGTCATGTAAGCACTACAAAATTTTAAATTTTAGAGCTGGATTTGGGGCTTTCAGAATTGGGTTGCTCAACCTGCATTTTCATGTAGTGACACCATTTATTTTCTTAGATATCTCAGTTTCTTTTGCAAACATTTCTTTCTTTACCTGTAGCACAACTGTTTCCCAAGACTGTGACTTTGACTTCTCACCTGTTTAGTAAGTTCCCTTGGTTCCCATGGTTTCCACCACAAGTTACAAAGGGGAGGATTTTAAGTATCTGGACCTTAGTTTGTCTCCTAAGCTCCTGAGAGGGAGATAAGACATTTCCAATGGGTGGTCCGAGGCAACCTCAGCATGACCAGAACTCTACGCAACAGGACCACCTGAACAAGACACGTTCCTCCTTCTGTGTTGCTGAGGAAAAGGTAACCTCCCCCCACCCCAGTCTCATTTCCCTAGGTACCTAGTCATAGATCGCTGCAGTTGGAGAGATTTCTTGGGCCCTTCCCTCTCCATTACTTCTACCCTGATCATGACACCGCTGGCTCTACTTCCCAAACATCTGTCTGGGCTGTCCGCTCCAGCTTGTCCCCACAACGGTGGCGGATCTGTTAGGTTCTTGTGCTTTTCTCCAGAACCAGCTTCTGATGGGTTTGTTTCCCTGTCTTAGGTCTGACCCCCCTTATCCCCCCTGCCAGTGTATTGCCCGAGCTGTGCTCCAAGACAATTTTCTGAAAATAATCTGATCCCATCATTCCCTAGCCCATGGTCTCCCGGGCACGTTGTTGTAAAAACTCTCATGGCAGCCTGCTGTGGTTGAGGACTTCCCCATCTGTCCACCCTTCTTAGCAGTGCAGTACTGAGGAGGGCTTTGAGTCGTCTTCATCCCTGTGGCCCCTGGGCTAACCCAGTGCTTGGTGTTAATAAACACTTGTTGAGGAACTGAATGAAACTAATTAAAATACTTCCCATTGTTTACTTTCAAAAAGAGTAAACCAAAGAGGAATCTATTTTGTGAGGCAGAGTTTACTGCTTGCATTCTATCCATTCGATGGTCTTT
Source organism: Lepus europaeus (assembly GCF_033115175.1). Lineage (NCBI taxonomy): Eukaryota > Metazoa > Chordata > Mammalia > Lagomorpha > Leporidae > Lepus > Lepus europaeus. Next base: position 39,325,643 of record NC_084832.1, on the reverse strand, counting down.
TCTAGTGTAATGAATTAGAATGTAGGCTTTCAAAAAGTAAAATAAATTTCGGAGGTTTCATTTAAAACTGCAGACACAGGTCTAGTGCGCAAACAAATATCATATTTTCATCTTTAAAATCAGTAAACTGAATTTCAGCGACTGAAATTTTTTAGCTGTTAATTTTTTAAAAAGATTTGTTTGTTTATTTGTAAAGCAGAGTAGGGGATATCTCCATCTACTGTCTCATTCCCCAGATGGCTACAACAGCCTGGGCTGAGCTAGCCTGAAGGCAGGAACCAGGAACCCTAGTTGGGTCTCCCACACAGGTGGCAGGAACTCAAGCACTTGAGCCATCATCCATTGCTTCCCAGGCATGTCAGCAGAGAGCTTGAGAGGAAGCTGAGCAGCTGGGCCTCAAACCTGCACTCTGATATGGGAAGAAGGTGTCTAAGCAGTGGCTTAACCCATTGCACCACACTACCTATCACATTATGAAGATTTTTTAAATGAATTAAACTGTCTCAAGCATTATGAATAAACATTATTTTTACATTAGTAGCAGCTAATTTTGCCATTCAGGATAAGATGGCTGACAATTGTAATCCTGTCATTCTCAGGGAAGACATGAGAAAGTACAAAGGCTGGAGTGAATATTACCCCACCCTCCTTCTAATTCAGCTTTGATAGACAGATAGATGAAACAAGGCAAAAAGCTAAAGATCCCAAGATCCCAAGGTATTTCTAACTTTCTACTGTCACTGTGATTTTAGTGCTATTATCAACAGAATTTCTTTTAAAAAAAACTTGTTTATAATTTATTGAACTTAGATAATAATTGGTAGGCTGTCTTGGAAGCCTTTTTTAAATACCTGAAAAAAGTTCAACTTGCTTGTTCAATGGAAAAAAATTTAAAACAAAGTTTATATCAAATATGCACCAGCCTGGATACCTACATTCAGATCATTATACATCTCCAACACCTTATTTTTTTTCTTTGTAAGACGAAGAGGGGAGGTGAAATGGGGGGAAGTGGAGGAGGGGAGGACACATCTACTGGTTCATTTCCCAAATGCCTGCAACAGCCAGGGCTGGGCCAGGCCGAAGCCAGGACCCCAAAATTCAATTCAGGTCTATCACGTTGCGTGTGAGGACCCAAGCACTTCAGTCATTAAGTGCCGCCTCCTGGAGTGCACATCAGCAGGAAGCTAGATCACAAGCAGAGGAGTTAGAACTTGAACTTGCACTCCTATATGGGATGCAGTAGCCCCAAGTGCTGGCTTAACTGTTGTGACAAAGGCTTAGCTGGGTCCAACATGTTTCTGAATAGTCACTGTCTCTGATAAGTTAAAATAACTCCTTCCACAGTATCAAAACCAAACGCAACACTTTCAGAACATCTCACCACCAACCTAGATTTTGGGTTTTCTTGCCTCGAGGTGACATATAAGTCTGCTTATTTGCAAAGGTGGGGGGGAGAGTTCAGGGCACCCCCTCAGGCAAGACCAATTTCTCCCCTAGTGTTAATGTAAATCGAGCTCACTCCTGGTTTTCCTATCACGTTTTCCATGGTGGATTTTCCAGCCATTGCTGTTTCCTTCACCAGATTTAGGACTCCCCGCTGTCTTTCACGCTGCACCCATTAGTATTCAAAGAGCTGTGTCCTGAACAACCACACTCAGGGGCTGCCTATTTAGTTTTATTTATTGTGTATGCTTCTGCTCCATGTCTTCTTGCTGGCTTTCTCACAAGAAAGTTTTAGTTCACTGGGGGAGGAGGATTAGTTTACTTTCAGAAAAAGTCTTAAAAATAGACCATTTCATGTCACTTGGGACTTTATTCCGTCACACGCTGGAATGGGCAATGAGAAACAGGTAGGTTCTTCCAGGTAGACGTGCTAAGGAATACGGCTCTACTGACCAGATGGGACGGGCAGGACGTTAGAAAATTGGCCTGAGATCAGGTGTAATGATAACAGCACAGGCCCTAGAGAAACCTGAGGTTCAGTTTGTAGCTCCACTGCTTTTTCAATACCTGGCCAGAGACAAGGGCTTCAACTTGACAACTTTAAAGGGATTTGCATAGAAAATATTGTATATAAATAACTTGCACATGCCTGGGACCCTGCAGGTCCTCAGGAATTATCAGCTCCCTCCTGCCATGATCTCTCTCTGTGTTACATACATGCTCAGCATCTTCAACATCTTCCTCTTCCCTATCCTCTTGCCCACTCGGATGTGTTTCCTGCACCCCCTTCTCTTCTGCCATCAATAGATGGCACAGGGAAACAGACTACGTGCTCTAGGGCAAGGGGGGTGCAGCTTCTCCTTGCCTAGCACAGGAGCTGGCCCGAGAGCTCAGCGGACAGGCACTGAGGTAGTCTGTGACATACACAGGAGGGGTTTCCCAAGAGACGAGGTAAGACGAAAGAGGGCAGCGAGGCAGGCCATGTCAGCTCAGGGCACAGCATGGAATGAATGAGCCTCCACCCGGAGATTCATCCTTTGTAAGGTTGAGGGATAGGGGGAAACTGGGATATAGACGGCAACTGAGGTTTAATAGACGAGTGGGACACAGGTGAGAAGGGTCATTCATACCCAGCTTAGCAAGGTGTGCCCAGGGTCCTGGTCATAAGTAGACAGCAAACACTGTGTTCTCCCTTGCAATTTTGTTTGCACTTGACTATTCATATGAGTCTTACCTAGAGTGCTTACAGGTCAGTTACCGAAGATGGAGGCTATGCCTCCTTCCTGCCCTGTGTTCTTCTTGCATGCCAAGAAATACTTGCTTAGTTAAATCTGCCTACGACTGGATCCTTTCAAAGGAAGGACCACCATGTTTTACTAAGTATTTACAATGTATTCTTCAAAAGACTGCTTACACTACCATTTAATTATGAGGAGGACAAAAAGGGCTCATGAAATAAGTTTTATCCCAAGTTTTCTGAATTGGTAGTCTGAAGCAAAGAAATTATACAATTAGAGAGCATCGCAATGAGTGAATGCTAAATTATTCAGACTTTTTACTTTGAACCTACCTACTGTGCACAAAAACATATCCATAGCTATACTCATACACAAACAATTTCAATTCAACAAATAGTTATTGAGTTCCTGTGTTGCATTAGTCACTGAATTTATTTCAGTAATTAAGCTGATATCTCCCTATGGTAATTATGCAATGACTTAATCCATGGATGTTATTAAATTCAAGTTAAAAAAGAAAACTTGAGATTCATACAAGTTAGGTAGTTCTCTAAGGTCACCCACGGTTAGGGACCAGAGAGAGATTCAAACATTTTCTCCTGACTTCAACTTCACTGATATTTCTATTGTATTTTCTGATTTCTCAGCAGCGTCTCATTGCTTTGGCTTGACACGGATTGTCACCTCTGAAAGTCACGTTCAAGTGTGGTCCCATTAAGAAGTATTAGGAAAGAGGTGGGACCAGATGTGTGCTTAAGAAGTGATTCATGCTTTGCCTTCATGAAAAGATTAATCTATTCATTCAATTAATGGATTAATGAGTAAATGAGTTATCTTTAGAGTGGGCCTGCTACAAAAGTCAACGTGACCAAGTCTCTTGGGCATTCATTATCTCCCATCATGTAATCTGGGGGCTCTGCCAGTAAGCAGACCATCCCTGGGGTTGGCTCCTCAACTTTGGATCACACCATGAGCCAAACATAAACCTCTTTCTTTTCTAACTTACCCAGCTATAGTATTGTGTTATTCACAACAGAACATGGAGTGAGACATCCAGCAGCTCACATTTGGGGGCTGTTTGGTCAGGACTTATGGGCAACTTCCTGGGGGGAACTGTCCCCTGAAAAATGTTAGTTTGTTCTTTCATGATTTATTATCTTGGTGTCACCAAACCCTAAGCTTTATCCAACAAGAAGTCTAGACAGGGCATCTGAAATAGAATTTTACGTGGATTGAGTTATTCAACTACTGGATCTAGACATGAAACCATGAACTGGAGCACCCAATTGTCTGACGGAAAGATAGAGCAACATCGTGCATCTGTGCACAAAAGGTCACCAGGATGCACAGCCGTCTTCTTTGAAGGACAATCTTCAGATTACTTTAGAATTTCATTCAGTAAAAGATGTCAAGTTAGAAGCAAGAAATACAGAAATAGCAGCAAAAAATAATGGGACAAAAAAGTGAAAAAGTATGGAAGCAGCAGGCATTTGAGATCAATGTGTGTATGTATATCATATGTCTTCACGTATTTCAAATACATAACCAAGTGTAACTGTTACATAATCAATATGCTGATCATAGTACTTTAAAGTACATCAAGGATCATTAAATGATGCATTGTTTCCTGTATTTGTAAACGTAGAGAACACATGTTTTAGAAATTGTGAGATCAGAATTCATTAATGTTTTGAGCATCCATGTGCATAAACTTTGAGCATAAACTTTCTTTATGTTCAAATTCAGACATGAAGCCAGATTTATAGAACTCTGTGACTGCCTTAAGTTTACTAATTTTTAAGTTTACTGATTTTTAAAGGACACTATTTTTATATGAGTCAGATTGATTACTAAATGTCATAAAATTATCAGAGGACAAGGTTTCAATTTAAAACATAAAAATATTTCCAAATTCATTTAAGACAGAGTATTTCTGTGTTGCAATTACTTTTTAAAACCAGATTTTTCAATTTATCTTTACTTTTTCTTTTCTTTTTTGATTATTATATGTGATATTCTGCAGAACACCGATAATCACCTTCCACTTTAATGTCACGTCACCCATACCACAGGAGAGTTCTAATTTCCTCTTTCAGATCCTGGTCTAGATTAGAACCAACATCTGGTTCTCGTGCACCATCTAGTGGCTGTAAGAATCACTGATGCCTGAGGGTTATTTGCTTGAGAAACTGCTATAGTATTTTTGGGAAAAAGTGACTACTGTAGAACAGAAATAATAGATTAATGATATTATTCTCTTCTACAATTCAAATTTAAAAAAAAACTGATAAATACAATTATTAAAATGAAGGAAACCTGTAGAACCTAGTAGTACAGATTTAAAGGAATACACTAATTTAAATATGCAGCATGTTCATTTAAATACACTATAAAATGCTTCATGTAGAGGGGACACAGTGGTGAATTTAGGCTGGTAAATACGAATAATGAATCAGCTGACAATTATGTGCAAGTGATTGCTAAGATATATGTGTTCTTCCTTTCTTACCTGCCTTAAATGATTTAGTGCAGGCATTAGTAAAGGCATTTAAAAATTCTTGGTCATATCTCCGTGTTACTACTTAAATTCAATATACTTCATGGTTTTTAAATATATTTGTTTTTAAATTCAAAATAAGCCCTCCTCGGCATTTGTTTTACTCTAAATTCCATGCTAATATCTAGAAAACATTTGCCTTTCATATTCCAGAAAATACGTTTAAATGTCTAAGTCCTAAACAATGATCAGGTGCCAACAAAGTACAAAACCAAGTTCTAAAGGCAAAACTGACAAGACTTTCTCAAAGTTTCTCACTGTTGTCTGCTCCCCTCCCATTGCGTGTGTGGCTCTCATAAGTCACCTGTTCTAATCTAAACTTCACACTAATTATCACTGGTCATACAGAAGTAACTTACTCAATATGCCTGAAGCAAAGGTAAGACTAAGAAGATATTTATTGAAAGCATGCAATCCAACCTGAATCCCTACAGAACTAGTGTTGATCTCATTTTGAACACTAAGTTATGAAGCCTTGTATATAGTTATAAATCAGAAGCCAGCAAGGGCTCACATTGATCCAGTTACAGCAAATAAATTAAATTTCATTGTTTTTTAAAAAAACAATGATAGTTTGAGACTTTGTCCATAAAAAGTAACTATCTCTGAATGGATCTGACCTACTTTGGCTTCAGAGGACAATCTGATGTAGCTGTGAGATAGAGAAATGTGGACTTGAGGTAGGACAATTAGGTAGAGTCTTAGCTGTTGGTTAAAGAATTAAGACCCATCTGGATAGAGGTCTCTAGGATATCTCAGGGCTTTGTCACTGAACCTGTCCTATTCAAACATTGATCAATTACTTGGCAAATATGAAGAAGCAGAAGAAGGGAGCTGAAATACTGAAAGCGAGGTGGGCAGGAAGAGGATTTAAATCATTCACATTTAGAAAACTGGGCCCAGGATAGGAGTGCTAAGGACTGCATCATGCCTCTGCTTCTGATCCAGCTTCCTGCTATTGCACCTGGGAGGCAGCAGATGATGGTCCAAGTACTTGGGTTCTTACCATCCATCCTGGCTCCTGGCTTTGGCCTGGCCCAGCAACAGCTGCTGTGAGCACTTGGGGAGTGAACCAGTGGATGAGAGTTATCTCTCTCTCTGTCTCTCTGCCATTTTACCTTTCTTTTCATTTTTCTTTCTCAAAATCATTTACCCATAAATAACCTTAAAATCGCAGTATGAATGATGATTATGACCACTCAGAAATTTTTTTCTTTACTACATAAAATATGACCTACAAATGGAAAACAAATTGTATTTTTTCCTTTCCAGGAAAACAAGGCAAGGTTTGACAATGAAAGAACTTCGAATAAAGCCTAAAACAATTTCCGAGTGCCACATTTTGTGAAAACTGTACTCATAATTTCCTGAGCTGGTTGTGTCTTCACTAACAAACTTTAACCCCCAAAGCAGCAGTCAGGTACAGTCAGTCTGGTACCAACATCAAAAGAAACAAATTGGTTTTAAAAATGATGCAGAGGCCAGCACCACGGCTCAACAGTGCGATGCGCCAGCCGCGGCGGCCATTGGAGGGTGAACCAATGGCAAAAGGAAGACCTTTCTCTCTCTCTCTCTCTCTCACTGTCCACTCTGCCTGTCAAAAAAAAAAAAAAAAAAAAAAAAAGATGCAGCGCCGGCACCGCAGGTCACTAGGCTAATTCTCCACCTGTGGCGCTGGCACTCCGGGTTCTAGTCCTGGTTGGGGTGCCGGTCCTGTTCCGGTTGCTCCTCTTCAGTCCAGCTCTCTGCTGTGGCCTGGGAGGGCAGTGGAGGATGGCCCAAGTGCTTGGGCCCTGCACCCACATGGGAGACCAGGAGAAGCTCCTGGCTTCAGATTGGTGCAGCGCTCCGGCCTCAACATGCCAGCTGTGGCGGCCACTTGGGGGGTGAACCAAGGGAAAAAGGAAGACGACCTCTCTGTCTCTCTCTCTCACTGTCTACTGTCTAACACTGCCTGTCCAAAAAAAAAAAAAAAAAAAAAAGATGCAAAAGCCAATTTAGATTTTAGTACAAACTATCACAGAAAAGAATATGAACACAAATTTGTGATGTTATATATACACACTCCAAAGAGTTTGTCTGTCCCCAAAGTATTTTTGATGCTACATTAGCAACAGACTTTCTGGATATGTTTTTAAGGGCCACATAGGAATAGATTTAAGGGGGGTTGGCATTGTGGTACAGCGGGTTAAGTCACCGCCTACGACATTGGCATCCTACATGAGTGCTGGCTGGAGTCATAGCTGCTCCACTTCAAATCCAGTTCCCTGCTAATGTGCCTGGGAAGGCAGTGAATGACGGCCCAAGTGCTTGGGCCCCTGCCACCCATGTGGCAGACTCAGATGGAATTCCAGACTCCTGGCTTCAGCCTGGCCCTGGCCCAGCCCTGGCATCACAGCCATTTGCAGAGTGAACCAGTGAATGGAAGATTTCTCTTTCCTTCTCTATAACTCTGTCTCTCCTTCTCTGTAACTCTTTCAAATAAATAAATAAGTAAACCAATAAATCTTTAAAAAATAGATTTAAGGGACATGTTTGATTGGAATTCTAGATTAAAATGTTTGGTTTGGGTGCTGATGTTGTGTCCTTGTGGGTTTATGGCTTTACCTGCCATCTGCTGTGCCGGCATCCCATCTAGGTGCTAGTTCATGTTCCAGTTGCTCCACTTCCCATCTAGCTCCCTGCTAATGTGCCTGGGAAAGCAGGGGGGGTGACCCAAGTCCCTGAGCCCCTGCACCCACATGGGAGACCTGGAAGAAGCTCCTGGCTCCTGGTTTTGAATAGGCCCCGCTCCAGCCATTGCGGCCATTTTGGGAGTGAACCAGGGGATGGGAGATCTCTCTCTCTCTTTCTAAAACTCTGCCTTTCAAATAAATAAATAAATCATTAAAAAATGTTTCATCTGGTTTAAAGGATTTTCTATGACAAATTTCATGTTTATGTGCAAAGTTACATAATCTTATATGAACATCTTGTGAATTATTTTCTACATAATACTAAGTGTAGATAGAGTAAATGAAAATATCTAAAATAGATTAGCATTACTAGACCATTATAAATCTTTTGGACACACATCTGTTTGTAGAATTAATGATATACAAAATACTTATTTCATTTTGGATCATCAAGAAACAAGTTGGGGATAACTACCCTTGCACAACATTATCTACTCACTTTAGCCACAAACATTTCCTTGGTATGCGTGTAAAATAAATAGGTTCATCTACCTTTTAAATAAATAAATAAATGTTTCCCCCCAAATATAATAATGGTCCCTAATAATAAAATGGCTATGGAGTAACTATCTCCCAGACTTGAAAAGTTACATGACTCCTCAGGTCAGGGATTCTGTCCTGAATCTACAGCCTGTGCCTAAGCCCTTTCAGTGCCTGGGAAACCATCATTTGAGGGAAAGCTCCAATTACAAATGTATCATTGAAAGTTTGGGTTTAAAAAAACCAATCGGTTATAGGTACATGGAGTATGCAGTCTCATTGTCAGCAGTTTTTGACTTAAATGACCTAAATCAACTTCTAAAAGACTTAACAATATTTTTACCTATATTAAAATAAGCCCACCGACATGATCGCTTCCCTCCATTTGTGGCAAGAAATCACTACAAGATCCACTGAGACTTTGGAGTTGCATCCAGAGAGTCCTGGCTGGGGGAACTGGGTGTGACTGATTTGAGAAAAGATCGTGGTACCTGACAGCGCTGAGGGAAACACCAGGGCCAGCAAGGGAAAATACCGGTGTGATCACCAGAACCTCCCATTCGACCAGAAAGTTCTGAGATTCAAACTGTGCTTCGAGAGGAAGGATCCAACACCGTGAGGGATGAGTACGCTGCCCTCCAATTTCACCCAACTTGTCCTGCAGAAACGTAAGGTGTCTCTCCCAGTGAGTAAAGAGAAATGTGAAAACTTCTCCGTGGAACAGAACTCAGCCAGGACTCACCCTTGTGCACAAGAGACAGCAGCTGCCTCTCGCAGGTTTTTGGGAGGTTCAAATCACAGAAAATACTTGCAAGCGTGCAGAAAGCTCCGTAGCAGTGACTTGCTCTCCCTGAGAGGTGACGATGGACAAGGGGTCCTCCGAACCAGAAGACGCAGTGGACTCCGTGTGACACTCAGATTCTCTGATCACATTTATAAGCCAAGCTTATTAACTCTGCTTCAGCATTCAAGGCTTATGCTGTTTTGAATGATCATTTAGAAATGATGTCTCCTCAACTCTTCTTGTATATGTTAAAACTGTAAGATATAATCCTATACTGCTATGGACCAACATCCTTTAGTAGTCCCTGATTAAAAACCGGCTTTTTATTTCCCATTACTTGGATAAATGGAATAGAGGTGTCGGTGTGAAAATAAGGTTAATACAAATTCCAGAAGGCTCAGCAAATAGGAATAACTCAAAATACATGATGATTCATTGAAGTAAAGGGCATTTTTTTCTACACAGACATGCCCCCATAAAACATCTGTCATTCGGCCTGATCACACTTCCTGCTTTGATCTGTGTTCACTAGCTACGGATAGCATGAGCTATGCTTAGGCAACTTCTATGCCTTTGCTCTCATTCTGAGTGAAAACCAGTGCCTATGAAACAGATGAAAACCTTCAGGGGGAGCTATCCTCAGTGCAGAGGGAAGCGTCTGGAATGAAGTAGAACAAGGACAAGGACTGAAACACGAGTACACATGGAGGAAGACATTTGAAAAATGTGTTGAGCTATCTTAGAAATACCAAAAGTGTGACATGTTAGGTGAGCAAAACAACACTGCAGAGTCTGTAATGCCTCTGTGACTTCAGGCAAGCCCTTACACAATAACGACGAAGCCTGGCCTCGAGGTTTGGCGTTCTGAACCAGCAGCACGACTCTGGAAAGAGTCTCATCATATAAGACAGGCTAAACACAAGGCAAAGAAGGCAGACTGACAGTATTCTGCTATCTAAGCTGGGAATGGTTTACATAAGGTGGTTCTTTTACCATGACTGACATAGGAGTACTATCTGCAGGGTCACGGGAACCCATAACACTTGACGTTGCCACTTAGAAGCAGATGTTGAAGTCTGACCCCTGTCGTGGAGAGACAGGCACTGGGCTTGCTTGTTCACTGCAAGTTTTACATGGAACGCGTCTGAGTTTCCCTGTGCTCTTTGCTTCTGTGAGACTCACCCACTGCAATTGGGTTGTGCGGTTGCACTCCTACCTTCTGTGTCTCTCCAGTGCCTCCTACTGTTAGCTCCCAGTGGCCCTAGAAACCCAGAAGCACGGGATGCCGGCTGAGAGGCGCCCTTGGCAGAGGCTAGGGTAGGCAGAAGCCTGCATGAAGAGTCACTGGTTTATTTCCTAGGTCGTGAGAGGGTGGGTAGTGGGGTAGCTGAGTGGAGGGTGGCACAGTCAGTGAATCACTTGTGGTCTCAACTTCCTTGTCAGTAAACTATGACTACTAAAACTACTCTTTCCATTTTGCAATATATATATTTGCAAATATATATATTGCAAATATATATTGCATATATAAATGTGTATATATATATATATGTATATATATCACTGAGAAACAAACAGAACTAAGTGGAAATGCTTTCAAATACTTCCTACTAGGCCATGTCTATACCAATTTCATTTTTATTGTTTACTTTGCTACTGAAGGGGAGACGGATGAAGGGTGAAAAAAGACCCAAGGGTGGGCATGTGTAAAATGCTAACTTTAAGAGACAGCTTTGTTCAGCTTCTTGTTTGATGTGCCAAGTGGACTTTTAATTTTTTTTTTTTTTTATTCCTAGAAGCAGAGAGAAATCTGGAGAGAGAGAGAGAGAGAGAGAGAGAGAGAGAGAGAGAGAATGAACTCTCATCTGATGCCGGGAGTTAGGAACTCAATCCAGGCCTCCTAGGTGACTGGCATGGACCCAACTATGAATGCCATGACCTGGCACCTTCCAGGGTCTGCATCAGCAGGAAGTTACAATCAGGAGTGGAGCTGGGACTCAGGTCAGGCCCTCTAATACGGGACATGGCACCTTAACTGATGACTTAACTGCTAGGCTATGTACCTGCCTCCGATGTGGACATTTTCAAACATGACATACTACATAATGATAAGATGTTAATGTTGATTATGAAACAAACTACTAGATTCCTGCATTTGTTCCACATTAGAAGTCCCTATGCCATAGAAGTACCTCATCGGTTCCTAAATTTCACTAAGATTTAAGCCTTTTTTGGAGGAGAGAAAAAGAGAGAGAAGGGGAGAGAGAAAGAGAGAGGATACATTCTACCTAGAAGAAAGAAATGAAATTTGAGATGTCAAAGGATACCTCAAAAAGTCTGTGAAAAATAGGATTAAAAGATGTTTATTCTGCTGCCACAAAAAAAAAAAAAATCTGAAACCATGCATAGCTCTTTCACAATATGCGTGTTTTCCATGAACTTTTTGAAGGCCCCTCATTTGCATGATGGGTGGGCACAAAATGCCTCTGGAGCCCACTACTGGTGCCGGATGGATTTGAGTGGCTGCCGCTTTCTGCATGCCCACGGACCCTCAGGTGAGAAGCCTTGCGAAGCTGTACCTGTGTGCGTCCTCCGATGAGCCTTCAGGTGGGAACTTTTTGTGTACACTTTGTTGCATCCCTCAAAATCACACCTGTGGATACGCCGTTTTCTGGAGTCCGGAGATTCGGATCGTCTCTGGCGTCTTGTGCTCTCGATACTAAACGGTGAGATTGAACTGGAAGAAGACAGAATGGAGGCACCTGGTGAGAATCCATAGCACTGGTATTTGCACTGCAGGCCCAGAGGCCTGAGCACACGGCCTCATTCTCTACAGCTTCGCCGACTCAAGGCCACCAGGCCCACGTTTCCTGCTCCCGCTGTCGCAGACGCATCTCATTCCTAAGGCCTGAAAGGCAGGCAGCATGGCTCATTTCTGGTGAAACTCCCAGGGAGAAAGACATGCTTAAAGCCACCACTGCCACCACCACCACAGTCCCCATCATCGGTAGAGACAATGGGGTGGGGGTGCGTTCCAGCCTCACAGCTTTACATGTCTGAATGCTGGTACAGAGGCCTAGGAAGCCCTGCTATAGACCAATGCCAAAATGAATGAACTTAATAAGTAACTGGAGGGTCTGAGGTGCATGCCACAACGTACAACATCGTGTAAAATCACAACATAAGTTGCAAAACAAGTGAGGTCAGGCTGAAAGAAATGACATCAGTACATCAATAACGTGACTCACAACAAGCTATTTCTGTTTGCTAAAGTACACCTGACATTTAACTTTTTGAGCTGGTGATTTTTCATGGTGAAGGATAAAGTGCATTGTATTTAGAGATTAGCTGTTCCACTATTATGAAAAAAAAAAAGAGTTTAACTATGAAATTTGGCCCTGACCTGCATGTTGTTTAAACTTAATGCCCCAGTTGAAAAACAGGATTAGGTTGTAATGTCAGGTAATTGATTAACATGGACTTTCCCAAACCTTAATCTCTTTTGATTGAGACAGAAATGAAATCTATGACTCATCTCTCTTTTTTTGTTATCCATGAAGGTCTTTAAAATCACATTGAAATATGATTAGAAAAAGTCATTATACAGATTTCAATCACAAAAAGATTTACCACTGTTAAAGTTGTGATATATTTCCTTTAAGGTTTTTCATGTTTTGATGCTTTAAGACATTACTTTTTACTAGGATAGTATGTCTTTTAAAAGAAACTGAACATTATAGAAACAGATAAACTTCCCCACTTGTCTTCACCATCATTCTGATCCTTTTTCGTCTTCCCAAGGAAATCTTTAATTGCTAGTTTTCTTAGATCTTTCTAGTTCTTTGAAATTTTGTTCACCTATACATATATGTATTCACAAAAATTCATAGTGTTTTATTTTTAAATTTTACTTTCTTGGAAGACAGACAGATGGACAGAGAGAAATCTCCCATCCAGTGGTTCTCTCTTCAAATGCCTGTAACAGCTGAGATTGGGCCAGCCAAAAGCCAGGAGCCCAGAATACAATCTAGGTATTCCATGTAGGATATGTGTGAGCTATTACCTGCTGCCTCTCATGGTGAGCATAACCAGGGAACCAGAATTTGGAGCAGAGATGGGACTTGAACCCAGGCAGGCTGATATGGGATGCAGACAATCCAACCTGCATCTTAACCACTATTCCAAATGCCTACCTCTGTTTGGCAGTTTTTAAGGGTCAAACAAATAATATCATACTGTTCCTTTCATTTCACAAGTCATTCTATCCCTGACTTATCTGACTCAACATTAAGCATTTAAGACTTATCTGTAGTGCTACACTGTATTGCATTAATCTCAAGCTCTCTCTCTCTCTACACACACACACACACACACACTATAATTCACTGAATCAAAGTTGTATTTTTTTATGTTTTAACATCTCTAAAATCAGGGTGTTTCTTATAATTGATGGTCTGTATAGTTTAAAATTGGTTGATTTTTTTCCTTTGTTAGTGGTACATAAAGCAATGATGCATTTTATAATTGATGACATTTCAACTTAGATTAGGGTCACTGAACTTTTTCTGGAAAGGACTAGACAGTAAATATTTCAGCTTTGAGGGCTACACAATCTTAGGTCACAACTAGGCAGTTTTGCAATTATCTCATGAAAGCAGTTCTAGACAACATATTTATACATCTTTCATTTTTTTTTTTTTAAATCTGAGGCAGAATGAGCGAGAAACAATGAGAGACCTTCACCAGGTGGTTCACTCCCCAAGTGCACATAACAGTCAGGGCTGGGCAGGAGCACAGCTTAGGTCTCCCACATGGGTGGCAGAAACCCAGTTACTTGAGCCACCATCGCTGCTTCCCAGGGTGGATCCTGCACTGGAAGGAAGCTGAAGTCAGAGGCTGAGCCAGGAATCGAGCCCAGGCACTCTGAGGTGGGATGCAGGCGTCCGAAGCATTCAGCCAAGCACTTCACTGCAGACACTATAAATAAGAGTATTGCCATGTTCAAATGAAACTTTGTTTCTAAAAATATTGGGCTGTATTTTTCCACAAGCCACAGCTTGTGTACTCATGACTTAGGTGAAATATGGGAGTAGTTCAATGAATATTCATCCCGGAGTTCTAAAAATACATTTCCTAGAGATGGACATGTCGATTTGCTCTAATTTTACACCATGACATTATTCAGTAAACATTTTTAAAATGTCTCCTTCTACATTTGGTACCTTTTAGGTTTTCAATGTATCTCCTTCCTCATACAAATAACAGATTAGGCAGCCTAAGCTGCGTATCTGGGTAAGATCAAACATAAATTAGGTTTATCTACCTGCATCTCGAAGAGTTTTTTGCAAGATCTGTGTTGGTAAAGCGAAGGAACACACACTAGTGTGGCTAAGTCAATCAGTGCAGATTAGTGGTCTTCCACATAAGCGACTTAGTTGCAAGGACTGTGGTTTATTGTGAGAAGACGGGACAGTTTGACCGTCCTGTCCCAAGAAAGATCAGCTTTGGTCACTCCTGACGAGGTATGTTTCAGCACTGGGTAAGACTCCTGTGAACAAGTAAGACTATGAAGGATAAGAGGGCAACGCCAAGTCAGGTCCTGTTCATGCAGTGATGGAGATCAATCTAGATCTTGGCACTACTGAACAAGCTTGAAGGGACCAACGAGGCCATGCTGCTACATACTACAGCCGCTACATGCACTTAGGGCAGGCCTGGACTCAGAGAGAGACATCTGAATCTACATCAAAATGAAGCTGTATCAGGTGGGCGGTCTGGATGCTAGAAGACCTCATACCCTGCTTTTCTGAATTCTAAAGTGAAATACTTTAGAATACTATGAACAACCACTTAAATGTAACTGCAATAAAAATGATTTGTAAAAGCCGTTAAAAGGGTATATGTAATGCATAGCTGTCCCAAGAAAAGCTGGCTTTGAAATGACACTCAATGGTTACATTTTCTTAATTATCTCTTTTCAATGGCAAAGATAGCCTCAGGAGATGTCAGGAACCTTTAGTTGGTGCCAGCATTGTGGTGCAGTGGGATAAGCTGCCACCTGCAATGTCGGCATCCTGTGAGGGTACCAGTTCCTGTCCTGGCTTCTCCATTTCCAATTCAGCTCCCTGTTAATGTACTTGGGAAAGCAGAAGAAGATGACCAAGTGCTTGGGTCCCTGCTACCCATGTGGGAGACCCAGATGTAGCTCTTGGTTCCTGGCATCAGCCTGGAACCTCAGTGGGTGAGACCCCAGTGGAAAGAAATGGTCATCAAAGAAGGAGGTACTTTTCTCTGAAAGGAGGAGAGAACTTCCACTTTGCTTATGGCCTTGTTTAAATACAGGAGTTTGTGGATCCAAAAGGCTTCAATAGCCTATGCAGCTCATGTCAAGAGCCTGGGATGACCACTGACGTCATACATAAGAGTGTTAATTGTTAAATTAAAAACAGGAGTCACTGTGCACTAACTTCCCATGCAGGACCTCTGTACTCAAAAGAGTTGTATTATAATTATGTCTAAGTGTTCACAAAATTTTATCATTCTTGGGTGCCTCTTTAAAGTTAATTAAGTTTTTTTTTTAAAAAAAAGTGAAATTAACTTCAAGATACAACGACTTTGAACAGCACTTATCCTGACTGTTGAGAAACAGTTTTTTTTTTTTGTTGTTGTTGTTGTTTTTTGGTACAAATTGTTGAACTCTTTACTTAGTATAGAGTTGGTCTTCTGTGTATAAAGTTAATCGAAAATGGATCTTAGTGGAGAATGGGACTGGGAATGGGAGAGGGAGGAGGGGAAGGGGTGGGAGTGTGGGTGGGAGGGCAGGTATGGTGGGAAGAATCACTATATTCCTAAAATTGTACTTAGGAAATGCATAAAGCTTGTAATCCTTAAGTAAAAGGTTTCTTTGAGAAAAAAAAGAAAGCAAAAAATAAATATATAAAATAACCATTGTTTAAGGGCACCTTTCAGAACTACTTAGTCTCTGTAGAAGGGCAGCAGTGGGTGATGGGGCTGGAGTAAAAGGAGAGCAAAGCACAGAAGACTTTAAAGAACACAGGAAAACAAGCAGGGAATGCAACTCCGTGGAGGGCTGTAGGTGTGCTGGGGCCACAGCATGATCCCACAGTTGGTGGCACTGTAGATGGCAGTCTAGGTGGACCATGGCTGCAGACTGGGGGCATGGCCTAGGCAAGTCTAACTAGAAAGGTGACAGTCATGGTACTGGTAATAAGTTTGCGTTTCTGGGGCCTAGGACACTCTTGACATTAGAGAGATGTTTCCTACATAGAAAGAATGGATGTATTGAGCCAGGTGTCACCTAATTTTTAACATTAAATAAGCAATTGATTAATTTTTGTTTTAACTGAGCCTTCTTAGCATTGATTGCGAGTCTTTAGACAATGGACATTCAATTCCCCATTCGTGCATCCATTTCCCCAAGACTTGTATTTTAAATACTACTGGAAAGCAGGGAGTTGAGGTAGTGTCGAAAAATACATGTATCTAAGGGCCTCAGTACTTTTCTCCAAGTTCAAGAGCAAGGCATCCTAACGCACTGCTGACAATAAAAATCCTCAGTGGGTGGCCACTAGTATCTGTGTAGGATGCTGGTCCATGAAATAACCCGAATCTTCCCTCCGATTCTAGCAAGCATCGAGGTACACAGGAAAAGGTGAAGGAGTGAGGCTGACAACCAGCAACACTACGTGCCTCGGGTCACCGTGCGGTTCCATGGACGCACACGTATTTGGTAACAGCGTACTCTTTTTGTAGCTCGGTGTGCCTGCTCTGCTGCCCCTACGCTTTCTGAGCCAAGTGCCCTTTGTTAAGAACGCACACGCAGTATTCTCAAATGCATGCAACCTGACTGCTTTGCTTTAAAATTTGGTGTTATTCTCCAGAATGGAAAATGTGCAGTAACTACTACCTATGCCAGGCACAGGATTCTTCTAATAATACTTGGTAACAAGCTTGGTGTGATGGAAATGGCTGAGGTAAAATAGTTGCTACTGTGTTCCCAAACTCTGGACTAAATACATCCATACGGTTCAAAAGAATAATAAGGAAAGGCACATTCCCTCCCCTGGAAGGTTAGGGCTTTTAGAGCAGTGAACGGAGGCCGGAGGGGGCCTCACAGGCACCACACTGTAATAATTAGATGTAGCGAGAACAAACGAGTGAATCATGACTTTGGCTACACAACAGTCCCACTCGGAATGGCAAGTTAAATTAGAATTAAACCCAGAGAGGCTCGAAAAGTCACATCCAGGAACAGCTCTATTTAAACAGAAGGTACCGCATGGCTGCCATGAAAGAAATTAGGGTTAACTGTAATCAGCAGGTAATAAAAGACCATTTGTCACGGGCGACCTCAGCGTGATGAGATGCCCTTCGCTGAAATTGGAGTTCCTATAGGAGTTTAAAAACAGGGGGGTGCGAGGGGCGGCAGCCCAGGGCTTTCTTTCAAGGCTGGCAAGAGGGCACATACATCTGACATTTAAAAACAAGGGCAGGCAACAGTGGAACTGAAGGTGTTCAGCAAATTCAAGCTCACCCTCAACAGAACTCAAGGAGCGTGGCTGAGGTGGCCACGGCAGCTGACATTTACAGAACGCTTATGCTTCGGCACGCACGTCTCTGGATGCTCGAGCAACAAAGCAACCTTCGGAGGATGACACTGTGAGTGTCTCTGTCTTACAGGGGAAGAAACTGAGGCACAGGGCAGTTATGGCTAAAGCCAAGGCAAGCAGGTGCTGTGCCAGGAAGTGCACCCAAGTGGCTGACTCCAGCAGTGACCCTTAACTGTCACATTCCACTGAGTCACATACATGTGCTAGTGTTACCTACTAGCACATGACAAAACATTAAAAAACAAAAGCCACAAACTAGTATGTATAATGTAAATGTCTCTTCTAACACAATTATCTAAAACAATGACACTTAAAGTGCTCTTACATGGAGCCTGCTAAGGGGGCCAGCGCTGTGGTATAGCAGGTTAAGCTACTTGTCTGTGGTACCAGCGTCTTCTGTAGGTGCAGTTTCGAGTCCTGGCTGCTCCACTTCTGATTCAGCTCCCTCTTAATCCACCTGGGGAAGCAGCAGATGATGGCCACGTGCTTGGGTTTCTACACCCCTATGAGAGACCCAGACGAAGCTCCTGGCATCAGCCTGGCCCAGCCCTGGTCATTGAGGCCATTTAGGGAGTGAACCAGCAGACGGAGGATCTCTCTCCTCTCTCTTTCTCTCTCTTGCTGTTAACTCTCAAATAAATAAATAAATAAATCTTTAAAAAAAGAATTTGTAGATAAATTGTTTTGTAAATACTGCCAGAGAGGCAACAGTATATATACTTACTATTAATTTACCTAAGAAAATATTTTCTGGAGCCGGAACTGTGGCTGAGTGGGTTAAGCTGCTGTCTGGGACACAGGTATCCCACATAAGCATGGTTTTGAGTCTTGCTGCTCCACTTCTGACCCAGCTTCCTGCTAATGTGCTTGGGAAAACAGTGGAAGACGGCTCAACTTTTTGGGCCCCTGCCACCCTTGGGAGACCCGGAAGGAGTTCTTGGTTCTTGGCTTCAGCCTGATCCTGTCCCGACCGCTGTGGTCATTTGGGGGGTGAACCACAGGATGGAAGATCTTCCTCTGTCTCGAATTCTTCCTTTCAAATAGACACATCTTTAAAAATCTTTAAGGGGGTGGTGCTGTGGTACAGCAGGTTAAAGCCCTGGCCTGAAGCGCTGGCATCCCATATGGGCACCGGTTCTAGTCCCGGCTGCTTCTCTTCGGCTCCAGCTCTCTGCTATAGCCTGGGAAAGCAGTGGAAGATGGCCCAAGTCCTTGGGCCCTGCACCGGGTGGGAGACCAGGAGAAGCACCTGGCTCCTGACTATGGATCAGCTCAGCTCTGGCCATTGAGGCCATCTGGGGAGTGAACCAGAGGATGGAAGACTGCTCTCTGTCTCTACCTCTCTCTGTAACTCTTTCAAATAAATAAAATAAATCTTTAGAAAAAATTTTAAAAACATATATTCTTAAAGTTGTTGAAAATCATCTGCTTCTTCCCAGGGAAATGTTCCTTCCAGGGGTAAGTTGGGCCTTGACTTCCTTGACCATTAACTACACACAGTTCCTTCCCCATCATTTCAGTTTATTTGCAATTCTTTTTTCTTTTTTTTTTATTTATTTATTTTTTTGACAGGCGGAGTGGACAATGAGAGAGAGACAGAGAGAAAGGTCTTCCTTTTTGCCGTTGGTTCACCCTCCAATGGCCGCCGCGGTAGGCGCGCTGCGGCCGGCGCACCGCGCCGATCCGATGGCAGGAGCCAGGTGCTTATCCCGGTCTCCCATGGGGTGCAGGACCCAAGAACTTGGGCCATCCTCCACTGTACTCCCTGGCCACAGCAGAGAGCTGGCCTGGAAGAGGGGCAACCGGGACAGGATCGGTGCCCCGACTGGGACTAGAACCTGGTGTGCCGGCGCCGCAAGGGGGAGGATTAGCCTAGTGAGCTGCGGCGCCGGCCTATTTGCAATTCTACCAAGAAGAATTTTGAATTAGTGAAACAACAGAGTTACCTTAAGGTAAGTGGGGGCATTGTTTGAAGAAATATATTTTCTCCTGTTTTCAAAGTTTATATTCAAGATTACTTGAATAAGACATGAAATATTACCTACGGGAATTCTGAATTACCTTCTGCCACAGAATACCAGTAAGTAGAACAACTTCCTTGTTAGGCAACCAAACACCACCTTTGGAATGCATTACTGATGCCCTACATCAAACAAGAGTTGCTATGACTTTCAGTTCGCAGGGATTACAAACATCTCAGTGAAGGAGATTCTACTCAAGTGGATAAGCGAGGCATGCGGGTTATTTCCTAGGCTTGCCTCAGCCAGCAGATGGCTCTCAGAAGCAGGCGTCTTCATATTTATCTTTCCATCCTTCCCCAGACTCTATCTCCTATCTAGCTCCGTCAACATCCTTCCCATGACACTTACTGGGGAAAGGTGCCATGTAGATACACTCATTACCAACTCCCCAGCAGCTACCTGCAGAGCAGACTCACTGGCACAAAGTTCCTCTTCTACTACTGTCTGTGGTTTCCTCTTGGAAAACTGGTTTCGAACAGATTGCAATTGGAAGATTAGTAACTGCCACCCTTTCTGAAAGTTGTGATTAAGAAACTATACCATTTCATGATCAAATGTGGATCCAGTAAAAATGTTTTAACAACATGCACAAATCATGAGAAATGTATTTGCTAAAATATGTCAAAATGCTCAATCCTCTATATATTCAACATTTGATACATTCAAATTAGCATTTTCCATTTTTTCTATGGGTGGATTATGTCCAAAATATTTCTAATTATTGTTTTATTTCCATACATAAAATACCTACAAAGCTAATGAAAAGTAATGGGATTACAAATGGGAGCCTCTTTTTTTTATGGGGGAGGGGAAGCCTGTGGATTGATTCACAGTATATCAGGATTTTATTGCAATATAATAGCTACTACAGCATATTTTTCCATATCAGTTTCTAGATCACTAAAAACCACAAAAAACAGACTTATCTTTGTTTTTTTTTTTAATTTGGAAAGTGAGGACATAATTATATTAAGCAAAAAATGTGTAAAGATAATTGAAATAGACAAAATGAATCACCAATTGCATTAGCTATGATTGGTTTTATTATCAAACTTTGTGATGGAATTAGACTGCTAACTGAAAGAGGGTTGTTTGCTAACCCAAACAACAGATACACAGTGTCTATTCAAAATGGTTACTTTGAGAGGGCCTTTATGTATTGCAAAGACTGTACCCCATAAAATCGACCGATAGTGACAGTGCAGGATGAAACAAGGACTCTGAAACTTGTTGGATTTCTGAATTATATTGCCCATACCGACTAAATGGAAGGCACAAAACTTATTCAAATATTTTAGAAAAACTTTCCTACAGAATTTCTCTAGAACACTTTAGAGTTTAAATTATGCTTCCTGCCAGGAGTCATGTCTTAGTGGATTTTGTGAACCCCCAAAACATTTTCTAGGTCAGAGAGGGATTACAGGTAATTATTTTAATCTGTTGCCTTTAAGGCAAGCCCTGCCCTCCTCTCTTTGGCCAGGGCCCTACCATCCCCTATTGCCTTACAAGGACAGAATTTTGTATCTATCTTAACTGTGTGACACTTGAATATTTCTGATTATGAGACCCTCTACGAATTATGCTAAATTAGAAAAATAAATTTTCCTATTTGACTAAAGATAAACCATGCTACTCAAGAAGGAAGATAAAGTCTCACGCAAGCCCCTGTAGAAGCTGACATCATTAACAGATGCTTGAAAGGGTGAAGGGAGGCGAACAGAGGAAGGAAGGTGGGAAGAAGATTCTCCAAGGACTTTCCCAAGCATATCCACTGCGGCCTCACCACACTGCTCTAGGGTGGAATTGGGTGGGAGAAGGTTCATTTTCCATATCAAAAGGATCTTCTAATAAAAGAGATTCAGTAATAGGGTAGTCCCATATGGATGTACCCCAGGCAAATACAGTATGAGGCTCTACACTTTAAATATTAAACCCTACCTAAGAGGTCCCAGATAGTTCCAATGACACATTATAATGCACCCATAAACTTTTGACATGACCATCAAAACAGGCCTTCATCTATTTTATGCTGATCATTAATCAGATCTACGTTACACTAGAGATCTGTTTTATTAAACAGCACTGAAGTTTTATCAGCTAACTATCTTGTACTTAAGCTTATATAAATTACTAGAAGTTTTTATTGCATCATGGGGATATATAAATAACAAGATCAAGTAGAACTCAGTGGTAGTTGAGTTTTTGTGATCAAAATGATTGTCTGGTGCCACAAATAGGTAGTTCTCTTACCATAAAATGTGTATTTGAATTTTTGAGAAAAACAGGAACCTTCCCATCAGAGAGGGGGTATTTTACCTGCCTTTAATTTCTCTTTTTGAAAATTTCAATTAATTTTTAATACTAGGTCAGGTTAATGTTGGAAACGTAATACAGCTCAAATCCATATTTGGAGGACATTTCGAACGTGAGGACACTAAGGCTAGGCGAGATTAGAATAATCACTGTTGCAAGGCCACACAGTCCAATAGAGGCAGGGCTGGAACCAGACACTGGGCTCCCCTTAAAGCTAAGACTTTCCCACTTTTCAATGAGGTTGCAGAAAGATCTCTGTGGTTATTTTTCCTATGTGTGAAGGAAAATCTGTTTAGCAACACTGCTGTTCTTCCATTTTTTTTTTTTCATTAGACAGAACTATAAGCCCCATCCAATTTACTCCTTTGCTTTGGGTGCTAGAAAGCTCAGAAACAGTAGCCTGAAACATAAAACTACTGGTTTTAACTGAACATACTCATTTATCTAATGCAGACACCATGAAGTCTTTTTGAAACCAGGCAAACTATTAATGATAAAGAAACAGAAATGAAAAATGGAGCATATCATTCTTTTAAAGTGTATAAATCAGGTGAAACTTGGATACAAGATGTAATTTGCAGATCTCTAAATGTTTATATTATCTTTAAGAAAACAAAACAAAACAAAACAAGAATCTCCAATTTTGTAGTAGAGGAAGACAGAGGAATTGTAATCTAAAATCTAGATACATCCTTCTTTAAAATATTTAAGTTATTTTTATTTACTTGAAAGGCAATATGAGCGTGTACACACACACACACACACAGATTGACTGATTTCCCATTCTGCTGGTTCATTTCTTCAAATGCCTGCAACAGCAAGGGCTGGGCCAGAACAAAGCTTTGAGTCATGCACTTAATCTGGGTCTCCCATGTGGATGGCAGGAACCCAAGTACTTGAACTATAACTTCTGCTGCCTCCCAGGGTGTATACTTTATAGGAAGCTGGAATTGGAAGTAGAACTGGGACTCAAACCCAGGTACTCCAATATGGGATATGGGCACCCCAAGTGGCATCTTTATTTTTTTAAGATTTATTTATTTGAAAGGCAGAGTGACACAGAAAGAGAGGAAGGGAGGAAGAGAGAAAGAGAGAGAAGGCAGAAGAGATAAGAGATGAGAGAATCTTACAAGTACTGGTTCATTCCCCATATGACTGTAACAGCCAGATCTAGTGCCAAGAGCCACTAACTCCATCCCAGTCCCCTATGTGGGTGGCACAGGCTCAAATACTTGGCCATTTTCCCATCTTCCACTGCTTTGTCAGGTGCATCAAAGGGAGCCAAATTGGTGGTGGAGCAGCTGGGATTCAAACGGGGACCCCAATATGGGATGCCTGAGTCAGAAGCAGCAGCTTGACCCACTGTACCAGAACACCAGATCCCCCAAGTGGCATCTTAACACCTGCAATAATGTCTGCCCCTAGATACATCTTAGAGCTTACTATAAATACTGGGTATGACACCTTAGACAGCCTCTATAAGTACTGGGTATGGCACCTTAGACAGCCTCTATCTTTGATTTTCAGATTTCTATGTTTCAATGTGTGTGTGTGTGTGTGTGTATATATATTTGACAGGCAGAGTTGGACAGTGAGAGAGAGAGACAGAGAGAGAGGTTTTCCTTCTGTTGGTTCACCCCTCAATGGCCGCTGCGGCTGGCGCGCTGCACAGATCTGAAGCCAGGAGCCGGGTGCTTCCTCCTGGTCTCCCATGCTGGTGCAGGGCCCAAGGACCTGGGCCATCCTCCACTGCCTTCCCGGGCCACAGCAGAGAGCTGGACTGGAAGAGGAGCAACCAGGACAGAATCTGGCGCCCCAACTGGGACTAGAACCCGGGGTACTGGCGCCGCAGGCAGAGGATTAGCCTAATGAGCCGTGGCATCGGCCTCAATGTATATTTAATAACAACTGTTGAATGGAGACTTCATAAAGTTTAGCTTAGTGTAGTAGAAAGCTGACCAAATGTCTAATAGATCCCCAGTATCTCTTAACATGATTCTCCTTCCTTTTTGGGATAATGATTTTATTAATATATAATTCATATGCCAAACAAGACACTCTTACAACTGGTACAATTCCCTCATATTCCATGCATTCAGAACATTGTGCAACCAGCACCTTTATTTAGTTCCAAAACCCTTTCATCAGCCCAGAAGAAATCTCACATTCATTAGGAGTCACTTGGCTTCCACTCCTCGTTCTTGGCAACAATAATCTCCCTTCTGTTTGTCTTTTTAGGTTTTCTATCCAGAACTGAAAAGAATCACGTGCAACATGTCCTTGGTGTCTAGCTTCTTTCTCTTAGCATAGTTTTCCAAGTTCATCCATGTTGCAGCGTGCACCAATACTTTATACCTTTTTATCGTCAAAGAAAATCTCATTGTTGGATGCATCACATTTTGTTTATCTTCTCATTAGCTGATGGGCATTTAGGGTGATCCCATTTTTGGCTCTTGTGATTAATCAGCACTGCTATTAACATTTTTACACTTGTTTTTGTATGGAGTACAAATGCTTTCAAATCTCTTGGTTGCATACCTAGGGCAGAATTACTAGACTATATGCTAATTCTACACTTAATATTTTGAATAATTACTAGACTGCTTTTCAAAATGCCCAGATCATTTTACAATCTGACCAGCACTGTAGGATTAAATTTCTTCATATGATGTCTGTCTTTTTATTTTTAGTCAGTCTAAGGAAGTGGGATCTCACTGTAATTTTGATTAGCATTTCCCTAATGATTAATGATAGCGAGAATCTGTTTATGTTCTCATGGGTCATTTGCATATCTTCTTTGGAGAAATGTCTATTCATACATTTTGTTCATTTTAAAATTGTCTTTATTATACAGCTGTAAAAATTTCTTCACTCTGTGTACAAGTTTCTTATTAGATATATGATTTGCAAATATTTTCTGTGAGCTGTCTTTTAAAAAATGTCTATTTTCATCTAATTGAGTGGCAGAATGACATAGAGAGTGAGAGAGAGGGAAAGAGAGAGCGAGAGAGGGTGAGATGTTTCATCTACTAGCTCACTTCCCAAATGTCCACTATAGCCAAGGTTAAACCAGGTTAAAGCCAGGAGCCCAGAACTCCTGGGTCTTCGACATGGGTGGCAGGGGCTCAGGCACTTGGACCGTCATATGCTGCTTCCCAGGTTGCATTAGCTGGAAGCTGGGTCAGAAGTGGAGTCATTGGGACTCCAGCTGGCACGTCAAATCAGGAAGCAGGTATTCTATGCCATGCCCGCCCATCTTCTCACATTAGTGATCCTATCCTTAAAATACAAAAGGGGCCGGCGCTGTGGTGCAGTGGGTTAACGCCCTGGCCTGAAACGCCGGCATCCCATATGGATGCCAATTTGAGACCCGGCTGCTCTACTTCCAATTCAGCTCTCTGCTATGGCCTGGGAAAGCAGCAGAAGATGACCCAAGTGCTTGGGCCCCTGCACCCACATGGGAGACCAGGAAGA
The DNA here is from genome assembly GCF_033115175.1 of Lepus europaeus. NCBI lineage: Eukaryota > Metazoa > Chordata > Mammalia > Lagomorpha > Leporidae > Lepus > Lepus europaeus. Next base: position 39,299,965 of record NC_084832.1, on the reverse strand, counting down.
AGCTCCTGGCTCCTGGCTCTGGATTGGTGCAGTTCTGGCCATTGTGGCCAGCTGGGGAGTGAACTATCAGATGGAAGACCTCTCACTCTCTCTGCCTCTCCTTCTCTCCGTGTAACTCTGACTTTCAAATAAAAATAAATAAATCTTTTAAAAAGAAGCAAAAACTTTCAATTCTTTATTATTACAAAGTCCAATTATTTCTTTTGTGGTATATGTGTTTGCTGTTGTATCTAAGATCACTTTGTCTAACCTAAAGTCTTAAAGATTTATTCCTATGTTTTCTTTTAGGACTTTTAAAAATTTAGCTCCTACATTTAGAGAAATGATCCACTTTGAATTAACCTTTGTGTGGAGTGTAAGGAGAGCAGTTCAATTTTATTCTTTTGCATAAGAATATCCAGTTGTTCCAGCAACATCAATTGAAAAGATTATTATTTCTTCCCTGAATTGCCTTGGCCCATTGTCAAAATTTACTGGCCATAAATTCAAGGGTTTATTCTTGGATTCTTGGATTTAATTCTCTTCCCTTGCTCTATACATGTAGAATTATCCCAGTCCCACCCTTTTTTGATTTTGTGGCTTTGAGGTATATTTAGGAATTAGAAAACATCAGTCTTCCAGTCTTGTTCGTTTGACCCAAGGATGTCTCCGTATGAAATTTAAGATCATCTGATCCATTCTTGCAAAAGAAAATGCATTTGGAATTAGCCTAGGGTTTGCACTGAATCTGTGGGCCAATTTATAGAATGCTGCTCTCTTAACTTACGTCTTACAACCCATGAACACACGGTATCTTTCCATTTAAGTTTAAAATACTCTTTAAAATGAAGTTTTGTATTGTCCAGTGTTCTAGTCTTATACTTCTTTTGTTAGATTTATTCCCAGGTGTTTTCTTCTTTTTCATGCTGTTGTAAAAGGAACTATTTTAGTGTACAGAAATACAATTGATTTTTGTATATCGACCTTGAGTCCTGCAGCCTTGCTGAACTTGTTTATCAGTTCTAACAATCTTTGGGAAAACTCTTCAGGATTTTCTATATACAAAGCGCATGTCAACGGCAAACAGAGATCTTTCACTTGTCCTTTCCAATTCAGGTTTTTTGTAACTCCTTTTCTTAGCTGCTGTGACAACAGTGTTATCGGTGTGTTTATCCTGCCTGATCTTAGGAGAAGGGATTCACTCTTTGATCTTTAAGTGTGTGTGAGCTTTTCACAGATGTTCTTTATCAGGCTGAGGGATGTTGGGTATTGTCAGGCGTCTTTTCTGCATGTACTGAGATAGTCCAGTGGTCTTTTATTCCATTAATATGGTATACCATGCTTATTGATTTGCATATGTCCTACCAGCTTCATTCCTGTGTCAATTCCCACTCTTTATGGTTAGAACCCTTTCTATATGTTGCTACAATCTGTTTTCTGGTATTTTGCTGAGGGCTTTTGCACTGTATTTGTAAGGGATCCTGGTGTGCAGTTTTCTTATGAAGTTTTTGATAGTTTTGCTATCTAGGTCATACTGACCTCACAGAATAAGTTGGGAAGTTCTGGGCTCTTCTTTAAACTGCAATTCCATGATACCATGTTTATTACCAAGAACTATTTCTTATTATGCAAACAGTTCTCATTTGGTAACACTTACCCTTTCTTTCCAACCTGTTTTGCTCTTAGTCTGCTTCAACAGAGTTTAACATTTCTATATTATAGAACATCTCCTATCACTAAAGTCTTGGGGCCATACTGTCTACCAATTGCTCAGACTTGGCCCATTCCTATCCACTTAAGAAAAGTCTGATATGAACTTGCAAGTTTTAAAGCATCAGGTAAATATTATTTATTTGACTAGTTTCACCTTTCTCCATTATTGCCAGAACAGTCTACAATTCCTGGGAGCAGAATATTGCTAGATATTACTGTTTGACTCCTGGTCAAACAGTACTGTACTGTTTGCAGTACACTGGTGTCCAATGTAAAATACTGCAGGTGACATGATAATGGCTTTGATGGCAGCATAAACTTAGATCAATATGAAAACTGTATCAAGGTAGAGTAGATAATGTTAGTGGCAGAGAATTATAGTCAAGAAATTATGTGAGAAAAGAATAAGAACAGTTAAGTGCCCCAAAGATGACAGACATAAGAACCCTACCTTGTACTTCCTTTCCTACAACATATCTTTCCTGTGGAAAGATGGGAAATCTCTCACCCATCACGGTGACAAAATTCAATCTCTTGTACCACGTTTACTGGTGATTAAAAATTATATATATCCTACTGATATTTTTTTCCTCCTGAGAAAATTAGTAAAATCAGTAGTATATTAGTACCAGGCAGTTACATAGGTACTTTTCATCCCAACACTAATGACAGTCAAATAAAACAATTATTTTCTGTGAGTTTACCACAGGAAAGAAAGTGGGCATGGAAGAGCATTCTTAGGGGTTCTATAGTTTAGAGAGATGTAGCATTTGGTTTCCTATCATCCTCAAATATCTGAAAAATAACACAAATCTTGGCCAATTCTAAGATGTGTGTAAGTGAAAGGCCCGCAGCCAGCCTCTGCCACACCTGCATGTACGTTTCCAGGAGGTTTAAGTTCTCAGGCCACAGTGTCCTGCCACATTAGTCCTGATGCTAAGTCAGCACCTTCTCCAATCTGCGCATCAAGAACAACACCTGCGTGTTTAGCAGCTCCTTTTACAACAGGTCCTGAGGGGTTCCTTCCGCACCCACTACCTAGTATCCCCCCTAATTGCAAAAATGCATTTGGCTCCCTCAGGTCCCACCAGGTCCCACCCAGCCTCAAGCTCTGCATCTTCTGACTCTGACTCTCCTTCATTTCTCCCGTGGTTTCTTCTCTCCCCTCCACACAGACCGACTTTACACAAGAGAAAAACAGCAAATTCCTTCCCTTGGTACATGCGAAAACCAGTTTTCCTCTAACCAAAGCTTTGGGGTAAGGTCACATCCAAGGTCTTGGTTGGGAGGAATGGGTGGAGTTCAGCATACAGATTACTTTCAAGCTTTCTGAAAGGTACATTTTCCACACATAGAGTTTTGTTCTGGAGGAATTTGGTGCCAGCTGCTAAGATAATAAAATTTTTTCCAACTTATTGTGTATGCAAATTATAATTATGCAAGCATAAAAACGATCCATGATAAAGAGGAGCATAATAAAGTGCTATGGGAATCAGGGGCGGGAGTATTTAATTCTGTTTGGGAAGATTAGGACCAACTAAACAGAGGACACCAACAAGTGGATCTTGAAAGAACAATGGTAGGGCTGGAGCTGTGGCATAGTGGGTAAAGCCACCGCCTGCAGTGCTGGCATCCCATATGGGCACTGGTTCAAGTCCCAGCTGCTCCACTACTGACCCCCTTCTCTGCTATGGCCTGGGAAAGCAGTGGAAGATGGCTCAAGAAGCTCCTGGCTTCAGATAGGCGCAGCTCTGGCTGTTGTGGCCATCTGGGGAGTGGAAGACCTTGCTCTCTGTCTCTCTCTGCCTCTGCCTCTCTGTAATTCTGCCTTTCAAATAAATAAATAAATAAATCTTTTAAAAAAATGAAAAAAGAAAGAACAATGGTAGGTAGACCTGTGTATGGGAAAGAAGAGGCAGAAAAACAGAACTGCCGATTACTCAGGTAACGAATCACACAGTTAATCTTCTTAATACCAAACTGCCTAACATGCAGGTTCCTAGTGATACAAGACAACCTCTTGTACCAGCTTTCCTCCTGATGCTCCAAACTCAAAGCCTTCCCGTCATATTTCTCCATTCCTTTCCAGAAAGTTCTCCCACCTCACGCTTTAACAATGTGTTTGATATATTTCTCAAGTTCCTGTTTTCTTAGGAGAGCTGCTTAAGATTTAGTCACGCAGGTGCACAGGGAACGGAGAGCTGAAAACTGCAAGTCATGCAACCCGGGCACGTGATTAAGGAACAGAAACCTAAGCTGGAGGACAGAAAGGACAAGAGCTGGAGCAACATTTAAATGCTGGAGCATTAGGGCTTTGACATGTAGGGACATCTAGGGACATCTCACCAAACCTTAGCATACACGGCCTGCTTCCAAGCCCCTCCAAGGAGAAGTTGCCTGGCCAGTACTTCCACATCCCAGCTATTCCTACCCAAACCAGAAAACTTTCTTCCAGACCCCAATCAGTGAGATACATTTGTATCCTGTGCTGTTCAGCCATGTAAATAGAGCCTCCTCCCACCAAAAAGACTGGTGTCCCAGATAGGTGTTTGTGCGCATTGGTGCAGTGACCCTCCCTTGATGCTAATACTAATGGGTGGGTAGGAAAGAACGTAGGGCAGACAGCAAGGCCAGGACCAGGTACCACGGACTCAGAATGGTCCCCCGAAGAGGGCTCCATTTTGTAGGCCTTTGTCGTGGTTTTGTTTCTGAGTTTTAAGAGAGAAACTCTGGCTTATGAAAGTAGGATTCATTGGCGAGGAAGTGATTAAAGTCAAGGCCTTTATCAATCAGAGAGCCACTTACTGTCATTTTCTAAATTGATGGATTCTACCTGGACCAAAATGGCATCTTTAAATCTAAGTCAGAGGGGACGAACCTGAAAGCACTGCAGAGGTAGAATGGCTGATTCCTGGTGACTGACTGGATGATGGGGAGAAAGGATGAGAGAGGAATGAAAGGTAACCCTGGCGGGTTAGCCTGGCGACCAGGATATTCGGGACTAAGCTGCCATTCTCTAGAATCTACAGGAAAGGTGGCAAGGCAAGAAGTGATTAACATTCCACATGTAAAGAATAGATTCAGGTCTGGAAGACAGCAGAGTGGCACTTCCTTGTAACTGTCTAGATAAGTAATAACTTCAAAGGGTAGGGGAAACTAGGTAATACATTAGTATTTTCAGGGCTAACTTGAATGAATTTTATAAAAGAAAGCTCATAAAATAAGTTTAATGGTAATGGAATTTCATTACATGCTGCCCATTGTGTAATTGTAAGGGCCAGGTACTTGGCAGAGAAAATTAGACTAAAAATGCATACTTTTTGTTTATTTAGTCAATTAACATTCATTAAATTCTTTCAGAGATATTGCTAAGTTTATGGCAGGCAGTTTATATACTTGATGACCTAGGTGATTGCTTTTCTGATTGGTTTTAATTATAGGAATTTGTTTTGCAGGACCTCAAAGAGATGCACTTTAGTGGCGGGGAGGACAAGGGGATGAAAGAAACAAGTTCTAAAGTACTCGCTGTGGCCTCCAGAGCCTTACTGAGCATTCTACAGGCCAGAGCAGTTCCCAGTTTGTAGTAGTGGAAGGACTGAAAGATGGGCGTTCATAAGTAAAAATGCTGGTACATTTTTAGCTGTCTTAGCAAAATGTGTCAGTTTTCCTAAGCATTGGTTTTTTTTCCCGATGAAACAATAAGACTCAGACCTTGCAAGGTTATAGAAATGATTAAAACACCTTGGTCAACAGGTGAATATTTAGGCAATGACCGGAGTTACTGCTGCTTCACTTTGTGCTACCTTCAGATTTCACCCTGTGAGAAATCCGGGGTTCAGTGAAGTAACTCACCCATGAACACAGGTGATAAGAGGTGGGTGATGAGTTTTTAGTACTTCTCTTCCCAAGCACCTGGAACTGCGGCTGGCAGAGAGGTGCTCATTAGGTGTATCAAGGAAAAGCACCGCACCTTTCTTACCTCCTCCTTTGCTGACTTCTGCATGTTGCACTCTGAGCTCAGTTCCCTGGCCACTTTTCTGTTTCAATTCTGCCTGGGTGATCTGCTCATATCCGTGTTTCATATGGGACGCTCTAACTACTATCTTTTTATATGGCACAGAATTCTGTTTCAAAACCCTTCTCCCCTCAAATGGCTGAGACTCACACAAAAAGAGTTATTTATTTATTTGAAGGGCAGAGATCTTCTATCTGCTGGTTCATTCTCAGAAGGGCCACAGCAGCAGAGGATGCGCCAGGCCAAAGCCAATATCTAGGAGCATAATCCAGGTCCCCAACATAGGTGGCAGAGTTCCAAGCAGTTGGATCATCTTCTGCTGCTTTCCCAGGCACATTAGCAGGGAGCTGGATCAAAAGTGAAGCAACCAGGTCTCAAACTGGCACTGATACAGGATGCCAGTGTTGCAGGCAGCAGCTTAACCAGCTGTGCCACAGTGCTGGTCCCTCATACATCTTTTTGACCTTATACTGTATATCAATAGACAACTCTAATTTTAAAATGTTCAAGTCTGAACTGATGATAGTTCTACCCAAACCATCTCATTCTCATTTTCCTTTTCTCAAGAGACAACTACTGTTCTCCCTACACATTCAGAACTAAACAGGCATCCATTGTGTGTGGCCACTACTCCCTTCTAGCATGCATGTTCTGCCAATAGTACCTACTGTGCAACTTTCCAACTGTCTCCCTGGGGTGGGCATGTGTCACAGCAGGCAAAGTTACCATGTAGGATGCCTACCACCATCTTGGAGGGCCTATTTCAAGTCTAGGCCCTTTCACTTCTAATCTGGCTTCCTGTTAAAGCTTACCCCAGAGAAGCAGCAAATGACGGCTCAGGTATTTTATTCCTGCTACCCACATGGGAGACCCAGATGCAGTTCCTGGCTCTTGGCTTCAGCCTGGCTCAGTTCTAGGTGCTGTAGGTATTTGGGGGAATGAAATAGCAGATGGAAGATCTCTCCCTCCCCCTCTCTCCCTCTTTCCCTCCCTTTCTCCCTCCCTCTCTCTGTCTTTCTCTCTCTCCCTTTCTCCCTTTCAAATAAAATAAAAACAAAACAAAACAAAACTGGCACAGAGAATTTAAACACTTCTCACTGCATTCACAGTCATACTAATCTCTCACTTGACTTTCTGCTACAAACAGGATCTAACTGGCAACCCTGCTTCCATGCCCATCCCCCACCAGCCTGCATGTGCATCCTAAAATACACACAGCACACCTTTAACCATTTCACCTTTTAACCACTTTAGGGTGTGCAAGTCTGTGGCACTAAGCACATTCACACTGCTGTGCAATCATCACCAATATTTAGGGTGTCACCATACCTAGCAGAGTTTCTGTTCCTGTGAAGACAACAACTGCCCAGTCACTCCCCTCCCTCAGCCTCCAGTAATCCCCAGAGGGCCTTCTGCCTTGGTGAATTTGCCCACTTCAGGTACCCCGTAGAAGGGGACCATACAGTACGAGCTACTGGAAATAGAACTGCTATGATCAGAATCAAAGTTCTGCCTTCCAATTCTTCTGGGCATATGAGGGGTTCTCAAGAATTTCATAGAAAATACATAGTATGAAAAAATCATGCATAAGGACTTCACAAATTTTTGCACCAAAATAAACTTAATTTTCATTCCAATGTTCCAAGAATTTTTTTTGAAGTGTCCAAGCAAACCAGAAGTGAAACTGTTGGATCATATGGTAATCGTATGTTTTAACATTTTCTATTAGTAGGTGCTACTGCATATATGAAAAAAATACACATCGGCCTATCTCTGCCTAAAAAAAAATTTTTGAGAATTGCCAAACTGTTTTCAATGGCAGCTGCACTATTTTACATTCCCACAAAGCAAAAGTGCTCCAATTTTTCAACATCCTCACTAACATGAGTTGTTTTAAAATAATACCCATCCTAAAGGCTGTGAAGTGGTCTCCCACAGTCTTAGTAAAACAAGTAATGTCCTATCAAAACATCAGTGGTTTCCCATTTCACTGAGAACAAGGCCCCAAGTCTTCATTGTTACCTCTAAGATGTTAGAACCCTCACATCACATCATTTTTCTTCCAGCTTCCTCCATAATGGCTTTCATATTACTCCTGGAATGTACCCAACACATCTCAACTCAGTGCCTCCATTACTGCTCTTCCACCCTCATCACATGGCTCTGGCTTCACTTAACTCATGACTCCAACCAAATGTTCCTTCTTCAGGGAGCACATCTCAGCATTCACTCCAATGGCTCTCTTGGCCCTGACACCCACACCCTCTCACGGTCTACTGCTTTGCTTCTCTTCCTATATCACTGCCAATACTGCGTGGGATATTTATTTGCACATCATCCATATCTCTCACTTGAACGTAAGGCCCACAAATGTGGAGGGAAGGGGGGACTTTTTCTTTTTCACTTTTGTATCTCACATGCTTAATGCACCAAGCAAATTGTGGGTACTAGTGATTACAGGAGTACATAGTTACAGCTTTACAGTGGATTAAACGTTTGGGATTTTTTCAAAAAAAGATTTATTTATTTGTGAAAGGCAGAGTTACAGAAGAGAGCGAGGAAGAGACAGAGAGATCTTCCATCTGTTGGTTCACTCCCCAAATGGCCACAATGATAAGGGCTGGGCCAAAGCCAGGATGCCAGGAGCTTCATTCAGGTCTCCCACACAGAGGACAGAGGCCCAAGCACTTGGGTCATCTTCTACTGCTTTCCCAAGCGCATTAGCAGGGAGCTGGATCAGAAGTGGAGCAGCCTCAGAACCGGTGCCCATGTGGGATGCTGGCACTACGGGCAACAGTTTAATCTGCTACACAACAGTGATGGCCTCCAAATGTTTTTGATTTTTAAGGTAAAGAATCTTACATTTTTGGGTCATTTTCTTAAAAGATGGGCTAAGATTCTTTGATGTCTGAAAATATTAAAAAATACATCTTTTCCTTTTTTGGAGGAAGATAGGGATTTCATTCATTCATTCATTCATTCACTTAAAAGAGAGAAGCAGGATGGCCCACGCCTTGGCTCACTAGGCTAATCCTCCACCTGCGGCACTGGCACCCCAGGTTCTAGTCCCAATTGGGGCGCCAGATTCTGTCCCGGTTGCTCCTCTTCCAGTCCAGCTCTCTGCTGTGGCCTGGGAAGGCAATGGAGGATGGCCCAAGTCCTTGGGCCCTGCATCCGCATGGGAGACCAGGAGGAAGCACCTGACTCCTGGCTTCGGATCGGCGCAGCATGCCGGTTGTAGCGGCCATTTGGAGGATGACCCACTGGAAGGAAGACCTTTCTCTTTGTCTCTCTCTCTCTCACTATGTAACTCTGCCTATCAAAAAAAAAAAAAAAAAAAAAAAAAAGGAGAGAGAAGCAGGAAGACAGAGATTGATCTCCCAACTGCTGATTTACTCCACAAATGCCTGCAACAACTGATGGACCAGGCCAAAGGCAGGAGTTCGGAACTCCATCCAGGTTCCCATGTGGGTGGCAGGGCCCAAGTACTTACGCCATCTTCTGATGCCTCCAGGGTGTGCATTAGCAGTTAGTTGGAATCAGAAGTGCAGCTGGGACTCAAACCCAGTCACGTTGCTGTGGGTCATGGGTATCTCATGTGGTGTCTTAACCACTGTGTCAATCTTCTACCCCTATAACCTGCTCTGAATAAACCTAACCTTGCATTGGTGATGCCAAATGTGTGTACAGTTGACCACAACATATGACATGGATCCTGCAGAGCATTCTGACAACCAGCCTCCATACTGTACTTAGAAACCGTAATATACATTATGTGGAGAGCTGCACATTAACTTTTACATAAGCCCAGCAAAATCATGGTCTTATACAAAGTCCCCGTTTGACAATGTGATCTTTGCCATCTGACACTATGCAACTTCTAGAAATTATGAGACAACATGAGGACATCATAAAATGGTGGATTTGCTAGGGTATGAGAATCATTTTCCTGACACTTGGAGCCAGTCTTGAAAGTACTACAGTTTATACTGGCAGCTGGAAGAATCAAATATTAATTATGTTGATCTCTGTGTCAGTAGGAATACATCGAAATTTACAGCTCTGGGCCTTTTGGAGATAATATCTAATTAATGTTACTGGTCTAGGAAGCGATTCTCAAACTGTACAGCCATTATCCCTATAAGTGAGTTACATTATGTAAATTTTGATAGCTGGACGATAGGTCCTTGAATGGAGGAGCCAGAAAATGTGTTTACAGGCAATGAAGGAATTTCAGTATGGGTTGAGGATGATAACCGGTAGTGAGGGAGACCAGTAGACTAGTCTCATCTTGAAGTATATGTATGTAGGGTAGGATGATCAGAATCGCTTTGGTAGATTTTACTTCTACAGATTTATTTATCTGAGAGGCAGAGTGACACACAGAGAAAGAGAAAAAGAGTGATATCTTCCATCCATTGGTTTACTCCCCAAATGGCCATAACAACCAGATCTGGGCCAGGTTGAAGCCAGAAGCCAAAGTGTATCCTGCTCTATCCCAGGGGTGGGAGCGTCCCAAGGACTTGAACCATCTCCCACTGCCTTCCCAGGCACATTGACAGGAAGCTGGATCTGAAGTGGAGCAGCCAGGACTCGATCTGGCACTCTGACGTGGGATGCAGTCACTGCAGGTGGCAGCTTATCCTGAAGAGTCACAATGCCCGCCCCCGAGAGTTCTAGCTACACCTTGTGGCAACATCACTGGCTATTATTAAGACACAGTGAAACTTAAACAAACAAAACAAAAAAGTGAAAATATAAATGAAACAAGAAAAAAAAAAACCTTAGTTTGTACATAACAGAGAAGTACTTTGTCATCACACTGCAAATATTTTACCAGTCTGTCTAAGCATCCTTATCACAATCTATACATCTCTACCTTGCCCTTAATCTCAGTTTTCCTGTCAAATGGGGACAGTATTATCGATTTCGGAGTTACTCAGGAAATTCAATAGCACATAGCATGGAGCTTGGAATCATTCACTGAGTACCCAGTAAACTTCAGGAAATACTCTTTCTCCTCTGCTCCTCAGAGGTAAACTGAGTTTCACATAGACTGGTTTGCCCATTTTTGGACCAAATGCCTCTCATTCTTCTTTTAGCTCAATGTTCAGGTCACTCTCCTGTTGCGTGACCTCCCCCAACATCTTCCTTATCTAATTCTCATTGAATATTCAGGGCCAGCCCAAGTCCCAGTTCTTCCAGATTTCCTCCTGACCTTCACAACAGCCCCTCCTGGGGTGGGAGGGAATCCTTCGCCTGAATTCCTACAATTGCCTTGCACAGTGATGGGAGCACTAGTTCCTGTTGTACCCCTGTGATGACTGATGCCTTTTAAATGACGTGTGGGGATAGTATGCACCTTATGCTCCTTAAGGTACAGACTGTGGCAGATTCTCAGTGGCCTCCAAAGTGCTCACTCTGATCGCTCCTTACCTGCCACCTAGTGGCTGTGCAATCCTGGGCAGTTAACCCTCCCTGTGCCTCCGTTTTCTTCCCTGAAAAGTGCAAACATCCTACAGAAGTTTGTAAAAATTAGATATAATGTGTATTACGTTCCAAACACAGTGCTCAGTACAGGAAAAAGCTTAACAATGTTATTGTCATATACCAGCAGAGTATTAGTAGGTATTTCTTTTTTTAACTGATCTACAGAGAGTAGAAAAATCCCAGGGGCACATATGCTATTTGGGACGTCTCCATTCCATATTGGAGTGCTTGGGGTCAATCCTTACTCTACGTACTTCAAATTCCTGTTAATATACACCATGGGAGGCAGAAGGTGATGGCTCAAGTACTTCATCCCAGCCACCCACATAAGAGACCTGAATTGAGTTCCAGGCTCCTGGCTCTGACCTAGCTCAGAGACCTTAACAGTTGTGAGCTGTCTAGGGAGTGAACCAGCAGATGGAAAGCAGCAGAAAATGGCCAAGTCCTTGTGTTCTTGCCACTAACATGGGTGACTTGGATGCAGCTCTTGGCTCTTGGCTTTAGCCTGGCCCAGAAAGATCTCTCTCTCTCTCTCTCCCTGACCCCCCCCCCCCCTTCTTTCTCTGACTTTCAAATAAACAAAAACATAAATAAATCTTTAAAAAAATTAAAGAACAGGTTAGGGATAAAAATGATATAATAATGTTGACAGAAGAGAGTGACCAAAACAAAATGGTGTCCCAGTAGAAAACTACATACTAATAAACACACTCCAATATATATCGTAGTCTCTAGCTTTTATTTTTAGAATCATAAATGAAATATTTTTTGTTTAATTTGCAGTTCTCTCCATGATAAGAAAAACTTTTAAAATATACTGATGCTTGAATAAAAGAGTATGTCCCACAGTATTTCTGGGGTTCCCTCCCCTATTTTTGAATCAATGCAATGTAGTTTGTCTTATGTCTTCTCTCTAGTCTACCAGAAGGCAACCTGTGAGGTGCTTCACAAAGCTGATGTGTTCCTAAACCTAACAAGTCGCCATGGGGCTTCATGGTTTACATATTTTATTGGCCAACTTATTAATATAGCACTTCAGCTCTCACTGTAATCTTTCCCTGGATCACATATCAAAAAGAAATTTATACAAAACCTATTTATTTATTCTTGAAAGTTACTTCACTAGTTTACTGAGAGGGTCTACTCCTATTCTTCAAGAATCCTTACAAAGGGGTGTAAACAATGGAAAAATGCTGTTCTTGTGTAACCTTGAACATGTCCATCGAGCATCCCTGGATTCTAGTTTCTTCATCTGTAAAACAACAGAGTGGACTGACACCTTCTTTTTGCCCATGATTCCATGACACTAAATCTTCTAGGACAAACACTGAAGAATTAAGTATGAGTTACCATAAAATGTTAATCAGCTACAAAATTTACACTAATTATCAGTTTCATTTGCCTTATTTACTGGACAACAAAAATAAATGGCAGACTACCAAGGCTGTGACTTTGCTGTGTGTGAATAGTGTGCATATCTAAAAACATTTGAAAACACTCATTTAGTTTTATATAAAATTTGCTTTTCATTGCAAGAAGACTAAAATATGTACACTACCAACAAGACCTAGTTAAGCATCTTCTTTAGGAAGATGTCAGAGCCAGTTAGAAGACAACCACATTGGCCAAGTACATTTTGATATTAAAATGTGAATGCATGCAGATACTTTTAAAAGTCTGTGGGAAAATGGAACACAAAAGTAAGTTTATTTTGGTGCCAAAATTTTCAGAATCCACAAAATGCTTTTCTATAATTCATATTTTCCATAAAGTTTCTGAAGACCCCTTATAAAACGATGATAGCAACATAGCTGATTATTACATTCTGGTAGATGCAAGAAAATAACTTTGGGATTAAAACAGGGATTATTTAACTTTCTTAAATCTACTTCATTCTATACATATTTTTTTAAGTGTTCACTCCACAATTATTTTTCCATATCTTATGAGACAAGAACTGTCTGATTTTGGGTTTTCAAATCTGGGTAAGGAAATACATACCATGTTTGTGAAAGAAAAATAATAATAGAAGTCAAGCAAAACCCAAATCTGAGCAACCACAGAGCAAGGTAGGTAGAATCTATGCACACTGAGGGACTGACAAGTGTCATAAGATTACTCTAGAGGGGCTGTGTGGTTGAAAGTCATAAAAAAACACGGAACATGATAAATACAGCCAGGATATTTCTACACAACTTCCATCTATGAGTGTTTTATCTATTCTTACGTTTTTTATTTGTTGTTTATCTAAAAGGCAGAGACACAGAGAGAAAAAAGAGAAATCTTCCATCCGCTGATTCACTTCTGAAATGCCCACAATATCCTGGGCTGGGCAAAAGTCAAGAGCCAGGAACGCCATCCGGGTCTCTGTCATGAGCAGCAGGGACCCATATACTTCAGCCATCACCTGTTGCCTCCCGGGGGGCTCATTAGCAGGATGCTGGCATCAGGAGCAAAGCCAGGACTCAAACCCGGGCACTCTGATATGGAATGTGGGCACTCCACATAGCATCTGGCACCAAATGCCCATCCTGCTCATTCTATTTTTGAACTGCGGACTGTTGGCCATCCAGGCTAAGAGGGAGAAGGGCTTATGTCTAGGACTGCAGTCAGATTACTCAGTCCATTCACCTAACTGCAACTCAGGACGAGTAAATGACGCCCTCGAGAACTCTGTTTCATCTCTATAAAGGGGGATAAATAAATGTATTTGCTGTAAAGGGTTGTGATAAGACTTAAATGAATTAATACACAAACAAAGCGCTGAAGACAGTGGCTCGAAGTTGGTGAGCCTTAATAAATGTTATTGCACTCTGTCTCCCAGTGCTAAGCTGCAAGTGTATTAGGATATTGTTGTTTCCCTCCAGGGAAGTTGCACATGCTCAAATAAAATTCAGTTTGAAAAAAATCTATGTCATAGAGTCCATGTAGGATGTAGTAGTGAAGGCAGAAAATCGATAAGAAATTTAAGGAGTTTTCTCTCTAAAAAGGTTGGAAGTCACTGCTCTGGAGCAAAGGTTGGGCGATGAACACATCAATTAGTGTCTCTTTTTTCACTTCTGTTGTCTGATATTCTCCATAGACGCTTCTGCAGCCCTGTGGACTATTAATACATTCTGGATCATTCTTGCACTTACACAGAGATGATGATAAATAATCAGAAAACATATTACACTGGCTTTGTAAATTATCCGACGTTAGCCCATTCCCTTGGATAATTTTATGTTTTAAATAGGCCATCTAATTTCCAACTCCAAGTCATAATTTTTCGTTTCAGCAGAAATGCATTACATTTTGAGGGATGCTAATTAAAACTGATAACATGCACAGGAATGGGGAGCCAACTACTTGTCCAGAGATGACCTGGTAGGCTTCAAGGACACAGCACTTACGGAATTATCCCATTTTGTGGACTCTGTGACTCAGAAGCTGCAACCTGTTGTGATCTCAAAGTGTCCCATGAAGTCTTTCCAGAAACCATCATGAGAAGGGATCAGATCACTGGTGGAAAGCTGCAGGGTGCTGTGGTCCAGTGTCTGTGTCCCCACCGCCCAAACTCCTATGTTGCACTGCTTATCCCCAAGGGTAAGGCATTAGCAAGAGGGGCCTTTTGAGGTGATCTGGTACTGGGGTCAGGACCCTCATGAATAGCTCACGTACTCATCATAGAGGCCCCAGAGAGTTGCCTTGCTCCTTCGGACACGAGGGCACGGCAGAGGGGTGACCTCCATGACAGAAAGCAGGCCCTAAGCAGACACCCTGACCTTGGGCCTCTACTTCACAGAACTGTAAGAAATACATTTTTATTGTGCATATATATATATTTTTTTTGACAGGCAGAGTGGACAGTGAGAAAGAGAGAGAGAAAGATCTTCCTTTACCGTTGGTTCACCCTCCAATGGCCGCCGCGGCCTGCGCACTGCAGCTGGCGCACCGTGCTGATCCGAAGGCAGGAGCCAGGTGCTTCTCCTGGTCTCCCATGGGGTGCAGGGCCCAAGGACTTGGGCCATCCTCCACTGCACTCCCTGGCCACGGCAGAGAGCTGGCCTGGAAGAGGGGCAACCGGGACAGAATCCGGTGCCCCGACCGGGACTAGAACCTGGTGTGCCGGCGCTGCAAGGCAGAGGATTAGCCTAGTGAGCTGCGGCGCCGGCCTATTGTGTATAATTTCTATGGGGTCTACGGTATTTTGTTATAGCAGCCCAAACAGACTAAAGCACAGGGTAAACCTTAGGACGAACCACACTGTGCATCCTTTGCTTTTATTAACGAGTTCAAGTCTTGATCTACTGCTTCAGCTACTTAGACTTTCTTTTGCCAAGAGTTTAGGAGCTCTGCAACCTGGGAGGTGCGGGCAGGCCTGCAGGAGGAAGGGCAGACAGTGTAACTATGGGTGAAAAGACCACCCAGTGCCAGTGCAACGTACACACCACCAACAGACATCTGATCATTCAGAATTCCAGGAGCAAAAGCAAAATCCAAGACAGAGGGACGCGTGTTTGCTGTGTCTGATAAGCCACAGGTTGGGACTCCAACATTCCATATTGAAGTCCCTGAATTTGAGTCCCTCCTCTGCTCCCAGTTCCAGCTTCCTGGTGCTGTTCACCTTGGGAGGTAACAGGTGATGGCTCAAGAACTTGGGTCTCTGACACCCAGGTAGGAGACATGAATTGAGTTCTTGGTTCCTCATTTTAGCCTGGGCCAGCCAGGATTTGGGCAGTTGATCAGTAGGAGGGGGACCTGTCTTTCCTGGTCTGTCTCTTTTGAAAATAAAAACAGAATAAAAAAATTAAAGAGTACACAAAATAATAGCCACTTTAAATATATTTTAGAAATAAGGGCTAAAATGGCACACAGTTTCAAAGTGCTAACACATTTTACCTACCCCACCTGTTTTTTAAGTCTGTAACTTCTTCCTTTCCTCTTACATCTGTTCTCTGAGGTATTAAATGTCCTGTAAAGATTTTTGATTCATTTTTCAAGTTCCAGTTCCTCCTAGTAGCATCCCATGGAACAGTGGGAAACCTGCCTGCCTCTTGCAGGGTGAGCAGTGGGGGCAGAAACCTGAAGCCCAACTAGCAGAGAGACGTCAGTGTGATGAGCACGGAGGGATGGAAAAGCCCACACAAGCTCAGCTGTGGCAGCACATGAGGGAGCTGGCCAGGGTTGGTCCCTAACCCCAACAACGCTCCCAAGACCTGCGAAAGCTCTGGGTTGGTCAGACTCAGCTGTGCTTTGAAAGCCTTAGGCTCTGGCTGCCTTGCAGGACGGGAAACTTGCCTCCAGATTTACATGGAATAATGGCCAAGCTTTCTACTGGAAGCTACTGGAACAGTCCTAACTATCCCAGTGGTTCTTATGCCAGTAACACATTCTCTCTCAATGCGGAAACAATGGTTTTAAAACCAAGTACCATACAACTGTCAGAGTCCCTAGGTCACTATTTTGATTACTTCAATTTCAAGTACATATGGATAAAACAGTAAGATTACAACGCTTATCTCTGAACTTGTAAGCTGAGCTACAACTCCATTATTCTCAGAGGCTAACTTTATATATATATATATATATATATATGTGTGTGTGTGTGTGTGTGTATGTGTGTATATATATATGTGTGTGTGTGTGTGTATATATATATATATATAAACTGTTCGTATCATTTTAAATATTCCATGGTTAACTTAAAAACAAATCTGTTGTTTTCCAAAAACATCTCAAAGCCTTGTGAGATGTGAGACTGCTCTGCTCATTTGCCATTTTAGGCACATTTGTTGAGAACCCACCATGTGCTAAGCAACTAAGCTCTGAGGATACAGCCGTGAGTGCAGCAGCAACAATCCTGCTGTCATGTGCTATCCACCCAGCACAGACCCTCGGGGTCAGGAGACCTCCCATCGCTTCCGCCACTCCCAGTGACCTTTCACCTGACCCGGTGAGGGTCAAGCCCAACCTGCTGAGGGCTCTCTTGTTTTGCAGTTGTTGAACACAGTCAACAAAGTCAGTTCAATAATACACAGCAGATGTAGAGATGAGAGAGAGAGATGAGGAGGGAGGGAGGGAGCCAAAACGAAGTGCTTATTTCTATTTCCAAGTCTTGCATTAGGTTTGGGGAAGATTCTCGAATATTGACAGTGTTCTGTGGAACACGTACATCATGAAAAGTACAAAATTTTAAGAACAGCATTGAGTCTTTAAAATTTCTTGCAAGTTTTACTTCCATCAAATGTGAATTGAGAAGACAGATTGGGGGTGGGCTTTTGGCTGAGTGGTTAAGACCCCCACAACCCAGAGCAGAGTACCTGGGTTCAATACCTGGCTCTCCCTACTGACGGCAGCTTCCTGCTAATGCAGAATCTGGGAGGCCCCAGGTGATGGCTCAAGTGACTGCATTCCTGTTACCCATGTGGGAAACTGGGACTGAGTTCCCAGCTTCCAGGTTTGGCCTCAGCCCAGCCCTGGCTGTTGTGGGTATCTGGGAACCTGTGGAGGGAATTCCTGGTCTGTTTCTCTTTCTCTTCTCAAATAAATTTTTTTAAAGATTTATTTACTTATTTGAAAAGCAGAGTTACAGAGAGAGGTAGGAAGAGACACTGAGAGATATCTTTCCATCCACTGGTTCACTCCCCAAATGGCTGCAATGGCCTAGGACTGGGCCAGGCTGAAGTCAGGACCCAGGAGCTTCTTTCAGGCCTCTCATGTCAGTGCAGGAGTACAAGGACTTGGGCTATCTCCTGCTGCTTTCCCATACTCATTAGCAGGGAGCTGGATGGGAAGTAGAGCAGCTGGGACTCGAACCGCTGCTCATATAGGATGCTAATGTTACAGGTGACAGCCTACTCTGCTGTACCTCAATAGCCACCCAAGTAATTTTTTGAAAAAGATACAGTAAATATGGATTATAGTGTCTACTTAGCACACTGCAAGTAGTAATTTTCCTTTCAAAAACTTTATATTCAAATCATAATAGCTAATAATGTCAAACAGTTATATAGGAACTTAATGATTGCAAGATATCATGTTACGTATTTTACATGCATTATTTTATTTACATCTCCCAACACTCTAAGATGATAGCATCTCCACTTTACAGATGAGTAAAATAAAGCTTAGGCAGAGTAAACAACGATAGGACAATGAGGCCAAACACTAGCATGATAATCACATCAACCCTCAGAGTGCTGATGCTGCACCATGCCGCTTGAAACTGTAGCACAAACACATTTATATAAAAGCTGTGTTATAATTCAGTATTCCCTTTAAGAAAACTTTCAGCCAACAGAGATTAAAAAAAAAAAGTATCACACGAAGGCCCTGATAAAGCTTGGTCTCCCACTGCTCAAAGGGATGGCTCTTCAGTGCTTCCATAGTGCCCTCTTATTAAGGAGGGGGCAGCCACAACTCCACGTTCTCCAGGGCAGAAGCTAAAAAGCTGTCTTTTCATCTTTCCCTCCTCTGGGTCTTCTCTTCTCTTAGGTAAGACGACCTGTGTCTTGCCATTCCTTTCTCCCATTCAAGGTGAAGCCGCTGGTGAAGAGGCCGGAAGCAGCACGTCAGATCTCAGGTGCACTGAGCACGTCAAGTCTAATGTACAGTAGACCCCCTTTCTTCAGCTCGGGGCTGCTCTTGACCTCCAGAATGTAGGCTTAGAACACAAGTCAATTGGATATGAGGAGTCAGGCACGTTCACCTATGAATGGCAGAGCTATTGCAAGTGCTAGGTGTTGTTACTGTTACTCATGGTTACAAAACCATGGAAGGATTTAATGCGACTTCCCCCAGGGTTGACTCTTCTGTAGAGTCTTGAGTTCTCCTGTCTGATCAGTGCTATCTTCAATAAAATAAACTGCTGTCTGAAGATCTTGAAAACACCACAGAATATAGCTTTGCCTTATGACTTACTACGTGATGATTTAACAAACTGTGTATACCTAGCAATCAGGGGGGCAGCAGGTCCTGGAAGGAGTGTGGTCTCATTCAATGGAAGCTGCATGGAAGCTTCTTGCCCTGTGGCTTCTGGAACACTCACCAGAAGACAAAGAATGCGTGTGACATTATACTTTTATGTATGTTTGATACGAAAAAGCTGTTTTAGTATCAGTGTGCTTCAGAACCAGTCTCCAAATAATTACTTTGTTTTAAAAGTCTTGCAGTGTTGATGAGAAAAATCAGTTTCTAAGAGAGCTATGGTTTCCAGAAATGGGGGAAAAAAGAGTTATGACCAGATAAGTGCACTGACAGCTCATAGTTCACAAATTCCTTGAAGCAGAACTTACAAAAGGACTTTCCAAAGGTCATGAAAAGTGGAAATAAAAGATATGATTATTTAATGCAAAAAGTTTTTGAAAGCCATACATAGATTTTTTTTTTCCTAATATGCTTTTCCATGAACCTTCCAAAGACTCCTGGTACACCAAGCATTGCAGGTAGAGGAAACATTTATTAAGATTCTCAAAACAACTTTCAGGAGCCTCAATAATACCTCAATGTTTATCTGCAAATTATTTATATCAGCTAAGTCCTCCATCTACAATATTCTCCCACACTTTGAACAAATCTGAATGCCAAGACCCATAGCATGTTTGAGCTGAAGTGAAAAACAAGCTGGTCAATCTGTTTTTAAACTCTCCATTTGGAAATAACAATTCCAGTCTGACTGTATGGCTTGGATTAGAAGTTCTCAGGAGACACCTGAAATGTGGGGCCATTACTGTGGCTCAGCGGGTTAAAACCCCAGCCTGCAGCACTGGCATTCCATATGGGCGCCAGTTGAGTACCAGCTGCTCCCCTTCCAATCCAGCTCCCTGCTAATGTGCCTGGGAAAACAGCAGAGGATGGCCCAAGTCCTTGGGCCTCTCCCACACTGGAGACCAGGAAGAAGCTCCCGGTTCCTGGCTTTGAATTGGCTCAGCTCCAGCCATTGCGGTTATTTTGGAGAGTGACCCAGTGGATGGAAGAACTCTTTCTCTCTCTCTCTCTTTGTCTCCACCTCTCCCTGTAACTTGTTCAAATAAATAAAAGTAAATCTCTTGAAAAAAATTTAAAATGCACAGATCTGGCAATGCTGTGGCTACTATGCAGTGGCTTTGTCACACAGGACAAATCACTTTGTCTCTATTTTAGATCCTTTCGATTTCCTCATTGATAAATTAGTGTCAATAATCCTTAACTGGAATGACCAAAAGGTTGGTTGTGAATTCCTCCCAAGGGAATGGATGAAATAGCATTTTGAAAGGATGAGTGTTGGTCTCCTAAGACAGGAGTCTTTTCAAGATGAATACATCAGTGGTGGGGATGCTGGACATCCTGGAGGCTGATCAGCTACACAGGGGCTGGTTTAGTACAGGGAGGAGGTGATGGTGGCAATGGAAAGCCAAGTCGGAAAGAGATCCTCAGGGCTGCAGGAGCAGGTGGACACGCACTACAGGAAGCACTGAGAGAAGAGCAGTTGTGTGCTGCCTCTGAGTAAAATGGCATCATGATTCTAATGTCACTTAATGTTCTCAGCAAAATACCCAACCATTAGAAAGCTCACAATACAAGGGCTGCCACTATGCAACTCCATCAGTAATAGTGAGACAGGGTGGGCACTGGGGGCTCAGCAGGTGAAGCCATGGCCTGGGACACCTGCATCCCTCATAGAAGTACTGGTTCCAGTCCTGGCTACTCAGCTTCTGACTCAGCTTCCTGATAATGCAACCGGGAAGCAGCGGATGATGGGGCAAGTAACTGGGCCCCTGCCACACATGTGCGAGACCAGGATGGAATTCCTGGCTCAAAATCAGCTTGGCCTAGGGACCGGCGCCATGGCTCACTTGGTTAATCCTCCACCTGCAGCGCAGGCATCGCATATGGGCGCCGGATTCTGTCCCGGTTGCCCCTCTTCCAGTCCAGCTCTCTGCTGTGGCCTGGGAAGGCAGTGGAGGATGGCCCAGGTGCTTGGGCCCCTGCACCCTCATGGGAGACCAGGAGGGGGCACCTGGCTCCTGGCTTTGGATCGGCGCAGCACTGGCCATAGTGGCCATTTGGGGAGTGAACCAATGGAAGGAAGACCTTTCTCTCTGTCTTTCTCTCTCACTGTCTAGAACTCTGTCAAATAAATTAAAAAAAAAAAAAATTCAGCTTGGCCCACTCAGGACTGTTGCAGTCATTTAGGGAATGAAACAGCAGATGGAAGATCTCTCTCCATCTCTGACTTTCAAATAAATACATCTTTAAAAATGTAACAGTGGAAAAAAGGCAGTGACCACATAACAAATGCTATAACATGTTTACATTTTAAGGACAGTAACATTCTGCTAAACAGCTTGTATGTGGGTCTCAGGACCTAGAGGGAAGCCCACATTCTACTGACACTGCACAGTAGAGAAGAATCCAAGACCCACAGACGAAATGAACAAATGGAACATTGCATGACCACACTGACCACACTCGGGAGCAGGTATGCACACATCTAGGTAAACTACGATGAACTGCATTGGTTCAGTTGTTTTCATTTCCACATGTGGTAGAGCACAAGACGAGAAGCACAGAAAAGGCAAAAGGCAATGGATACAGAAATATTCCTTTAGACGTTACAGACGAAGTGAAAATATCTATAAATAACTTGTACTCATGAATTCCATCATATTGAACAAGGTTAATGCCCAAGGCCAAGACATGATGTAATATGGAAATATGCTCAGTTGGTGAAACACAGACATAGCTGTGACAAAGTGGCCTCATCTGTATAAAAGACTGTCAACTTATATTACCTGCATGTTTTTGCTAACCCATGTGTGAGTTTGATTGCTCCCTGAAGACAACTTCCTACACCCAGCATTGGCATAGGGCCTGCGACAGTTACTCAAAATATGTCAGACTTCCAATTAGCTAACTTTTAATTGAGAAAATTTTAGAAAAAGTCTTGGATCAATCCATTTCTTCC